>NC_064833.1:6847500-9347500 GCF_024166365.1 Elephas maximus indicus | reverse complement strand
ACTGACTATAGTCACCTGTAACTAGACTGGCATTTGGTTGAGTCCCTCCCCAGGAGACCCTGAAATACTGTGATGATAATCAGGTAAGGTCTACGAATCGACCCGGATGGAGACACAGGCTTATCCTGAGATTTCCATCTATTACAGATTTACCTGAAAATAAGTATTCTTACAACTTCCTCAACAAATTTGGTGCTCACATGTACCAGAAGAGAGGACTCAGGCTACTAATTAATGAAGCATCCCCCACATCGTATTAGAATATAATTTAATGCAGCCCAACACGTGCCAGACACTTTACATATAATCTACCATTTATTCTCATCTCTAAGCTACATCAGATTCTATTAGACAACTAATTATGGCTGATGTAGGAGAGGCTGGGAAAAATGGTTTCAGACCTCAGGTGATAAACATTTGCTAATCTACTCCCCCAGGTGTATAGCAGAGCTAAAGACTTGAGAACCTGGGGAGGCTGTGGAGAAACAGACGCTCTCGTTCACTGTCGATGGTGTGTCAGCCTGTCCAATGTTATCAGGAGGTCAGCTTTTAACGTCCATTAAAACTGTGGGCACTCATACCCTTGGATACAACAGTTCTACGTTCAAACAATCTACCTCACATAAAGTCTTGAAGTACGGAAAGATGTGCACACCAAAATGTTCATCGCAGCATCACCGATCAGAGCCAAAACTGGCTCCGTAAACTATGGTACCATTATATAACAGCAAGCATAAACTTTCAAAGTATGTACTGGAAATGAAAGGTTTTCAAGGTGTACTAAGTTAAAAAAATAATAATAATTTGTGAATAGTGGATTTGGTATTCCATTTTGAAAAAAATTAATAATAAAATTGAAGCAATATATGACTGCCGACTGTTTGGTTAGCAGCCGTAGTGCTTAACCACTATGCCACCTGGGTTTCCATGATATATGTGAGCACATCGCAGAAAAATATGGACGTACGTGATCCAAACTGTCAACAGACGTTACCTCTGACAGGAAGAATTATGGGGTACTTAAACTCTACATCATATGGGATGTTAGAACTCTCTACAACATGCATGTGTTGCCTTTGAATGTCCGGGGTATAAAATACAGAATTGTTTTCATTATAAAACGGAAAAACTGAGACAACAAATGTCGGGTGCAGCTGTGAACAGCAAATTTGTGAAGTAAGGCCTTGTTCACACTTGCTACACTGGTTCGCACTTCCTTACAAGGTTAAACATATTCTTGCTTTAAGTAAAATGCTCCCCCTTCATTAACCATTTGGTGCTCAGCTCCACAAGAATGTTGACCTGCCACAGATTTCACAGAACAACTTAGGCTCAGCCAACACACCAATGGCTGCAATGGAGGGACTAACTCTCGCGTTACGTCAAGCCCTCCATCTCCTTTACAGACAACTCTGTACACGGAGCTCTGATGGACTAACATGCTCGGCCCTCTTCCCTCGATGGAGATCACTGGTGTTCAGCCTTTGGAGTTTCACAGAACAAAACCCTTTACCTGCTTGACTTCATCGGTTGCTCATATGGCGTCTGCTGGATGGCATACTCCTGGTACCCTCTGCGATGTGCCAGGTCAGCCACAGCGGTCTCTGGGTTCGCTGCCTCTGCTTCTGGGGGCCCCGCTTCCACTGGAACAATCTTGGTAGCACCTGACATCGATGCACAAAGCACTGCTTGTTAACGAGGCTCCACAGGGGGCACTGAGCCCACCCCAAGGAGGAGCCATTCTTGGGAGTATATTTCTTTACCGTAAGATACTACGCAAGCTCAATTTTCCTTCAGTTCACACATGTAACTTCCTTCTCTCTGTGTGTGTGGAGGGGCTGTTTTTCTAATACTCTGCCAAAATGTCTTCTTGGCCTACATTTTCACCTTACCTACTTGTTTTATACACATACATCTATACACACACAACATTTGTGTCTATTAGGTACTTGGAAAATTTTATATGGGACCACAAGAGTTTAAGTAAATTAAAACACCCACTGCTGTCGAGAGTGAATTCCAACTCCTAGTGACCCTATACGACAGAGTAGAACTGCCCCATAGGGTTTTCAAGGAGCAGCTGGTGGATTCCAACTGCCACTGACCTTTTGGTTAGCAGATGAGCTCTTGACCACTGCATCACCAGGGCTCCAAGTAGTATGGAAGAGTAGAATAAACTGTGAATTGGAATTTAAGTCACCTGGAGTCCCATCCCAAACATGCCACTAGCTTAACATCTCTGCACCTCCATTTCCAGCCTATGAAATCGGGGTTTGAAGCTGAAAATATCAAAGGTCACTTTTACTTCCGCAGTTCTTTGATGTGAGATAATCAAAGACCTTTTGCAGCAGTGGACAATTCACATGTAATGTGTACATACGTGTGTGTGTGTGTGTGTGTGTGTGTGTGTGTATCAACTACACTAACGAAAAGACTCTAATCCACCCCTTGTTTCTGGAATAGTAAAGGAAATTAATCAGACTTTTCACACCACTTTACAGAAATCTCAAAGTATCACCACTAATTTTTAAGAAGAAATTATGGAAACTTTCTCTAGAGACTACTGAGAACAGGAGAATCTACTACTGCTCTCTCAAGTAGGATGGGGTAGACAAGACGGCTTTCCAGAAAGTGTTTCTAGTCACAAATATTATATGGCTTATTCTCTACTGATCACCTTATTCTGCACGGAAATATAAAAGAGACATTTATTCAAAGCTCATTTTAAATAGTGAGTTACTATTGGCACTGAAAATAGATGCTTACAATTTCTATTTTCTGAAAATTCTAAACCTGACTTTTTTTTAAATTTTTATTGTGAAAGTTTACAAATCAAGTCAGTCTCTCATACAAAAATTTATATACACCTTGCTATATATTCCTAATTGCTCTCCCCCTAATGAGGCTTTTTTTTTTTAATGAGGCAGGCCACTCCCTCCCTCCACTCTCTCTTTACGTGTCCATTCCGTCAGTTTCTAACCCCCCTGCCCTCTCATCTCCCCTCCAGATAGATGATGCCAACCAAGGCTCAAGTGTCTACTTGATCCAAGAAGCTCATTCTTCACCAGCATCTTTTTCTATCCCATTGTCTAGTCCAATCCCTGTCTGAAGAGTTGGCTTTGGGGATGGTTCCTGTCCTGGGCTAACAGAAGGTCTGGGGGCCACGACGGCCATGACCACCGAGGTCCTTCTAGTCTCAGTTAGACCATTAAGTCAAACTTAACTTTTCAAATTTTATTTGACAGCTATCACATAAATGCTTAGGAGAAAAAAAATTATTATATACAACTGCATTTTTGTCTGAAGTGTCCTGTTATGGGTTGAATTGTGACCCTTCAAAATACACGTTGGAATCCTAAACCCTATCCCTGAGGGTTAATCTAACTTAATCTAATGTAATCACCTTCCATAATGCAACCTAATGTAGTCAGTTGATCAGTTGAGGTTGTATCAGTGTAGGGTGTGTGGAAAACCTAATCACTTCTGAGTTATAAAAAGAGCAGAAGAGACACAGAAGCAAGTATACACAGAAGACGGACACTAGGTGACAATGAGGAAGGCAGATGAATCTACACGCTCAGGAATGCCCAGGATGGCCGACCAGTAGAGCCTCAAAGGGACGAAGAAGGACTTCACCCTGGAACCACACCCTGAATTTGGACTTCTAGCCTTCTGGGCTGTGAGGAAATAAATTTCTGTTCTTTAAAGCCACCCACTTATGGTATTTCTCTTACAGCAGCACCAGGAAGGTAAGACAGACCCCATCCTGGAAAAGGCCTTTTTAAAAAAAGCCAGTAGAACATACCCATCAGCTGCTTTTTGAGAAAGGAGATGGAGATGGACATTTCCAGTACTATAAGTATTTTATGAAACCCACTAAAAATACAAAGAAGTTAGGCAGAGGGAAAATAAGTTGCAGCATTTTGGAGGAGCAGCCTGGTTGAGCAGCGTCTACAGTGCACGGGAGGCGGCATGGCTGACAGCGGGTAGGAAGAAGGAGCACACCCAGATGAGGGGCTGGATGGGGTGGCGGTGGGGGGTGGGTGGTAAAGAGGAGAAACACTGCTCTGACCGCTACGGTAAGGACAGGACGTGGTTGGAGGGGAGGTGGGCGCAGAGGCAGTAGCCCCCGCTACCTTTTCTTTCCTGAGGGCTTTGGATCCTTCCTACACATTGCCCACAGCAGCCCTAGGCAGTAAGTAGGTCTGCTGTCTTCCAGACCTCACAGGTCATTAGATGGAGAGACTAGATCAGTGAACGCCCTGCTCAGGATCACAGGATCCAAGTCCAGTAACCTGTCTCATGCTATTGCCTCAGGCTACCCTTTGGTACAGACTTGCCCAAAGAGTCTCATTTCGCCACCTCCCGTTTGTTGTAGTCACCTGGAATAGCTTCGTGTGCAGTCAGAACCACGCTTATAATGGGCTTCTTCACTCCAGAAAGCTGCCCAGCCTCCTTTCCTGAGGAGATTTTCTGGACCTTCTCTGTTTTCTGTGCTCGGGGTCTTTTCGAGGCCTTTTCTCGATCATCTTCCTTGTACTTCTTTTCCAGTTCAATGTCAGACTCATTACCTAAGAAGCAAATACCAGAGATATATAAAATATCGTTTTATATCAATGATAGAATTGGAGAGCAAACATGATTCTTTATGGGCTAATAAAGGAAATAAATATACATATAAAAATACATACATATCATATTTATAAATAAATATATACACACACATATATAGGAGCCCTGGCGACACAGCAGTTAAGTGCTTGACTACTAACTGAAAGGTCAGCAGTTCGAACCCACCCAGCCACTCTATGGGAGAAAGATGTGGCAGTCTGCTTCCATAAAGACTGCAGCCTTGGAAACTCTATGGGGCAGTTCTGCTCTGTCCTATAGGGCCATTATGAGTTGGAATTGACTCAACAGCAATGTGTTTGTTTTATACATATAAAATCTTAGATCCACGGTGCTGTGGAGACCCACTGTATTACTTCTGGAACTATCTTTGGCCTGTCTTTCATCCCATTCAATAAACATTTACAAAGCCACCACCTAGGCCTGGGATAAAGCAGGCGCAGTCCCCTGCCTTCATAAAGCTTAGCAGACTTCAGCATCATTAATAAACAACATGGCAGAGAAGGTACAGTCTCCAAGATTTACAGTCCAAGAAAGAAATCACTCATTTATTCACCATACATTTGCTAGGTGCCTTCTATGTGCCAGGTACTTTGGATAAAACATCATCTGAAACAAAGACTCTGCCCTCAAGGGACTCACAGTCCAGCAGGGAAACAGATGCACAAACCAACAGTGCAAGCAAGGACTGTCCACTGCGCGTTGATTCAAATGAGAAGGCGCGGTACCTGACGTTGATGGGAAGGGATGGTAGAATCTGCTTGGAAGGTCAGAGAACCCTTCACTGGGAAGGGAAAGCTTCAGTTAAATAGAAAACCAAGTGTGTGCAAGCAATGTCTACAGGACACAAGGAACAGGCATGAGGCAACAAGGGGAGTCCCCGAGTGGTGCAAACAGTTAAGCACTCAACTACTCACCAAAAGGTTGGTGGTTCAAACCCACCCAGAGGCATCTTAGAAAAAAGTACTGGCCATCTGCTTCCGGAAGGTCACAGCCATGAAAACCCTATGGAGAAGAGTTCTACTCTGCAACACATATGGGGTCGCCATGAGTCAGAACTGACTCAATAGCAACTGGTTTGGTTTTTGGTTTTCATGGGGGAAGGAAGTAGGTGTGCTAAAAAAATGGCAGTATTCCATCTAGGAAAGGGACGGCAAAGACAGAGAGCGCGCTGTTAGCCAAGCATACTGTATGGCTACAACCTGATGGAGATGCAAGGAGGGAGAGACAAAAATTGGTGGAGGGAGTAAGAGCTAGGTCCTAGAGGCCTTGGATGCCCATGAGAAGTCTGGGGTGTGCCTTTGGTGAGAGCCAGGGGATAAAACTCAAATGCTCACAGGAACCAGTCAAGTCGTGTGAGTGCGTAAAGCTGACCGTGTGGCAAACAGCAGAGCATAACCCCTAGCCAAGCGCTGCCCTGAAAGGACATGGAACAGAGTGACTAAATCTTCTGATGGCTCAAAGGAAAACTGCAATTCCAGATTTTTCCATGAAATCTTCTGATTTTTCAAGGTTGGCTCTAATTTGAAATTTCTTAAAACAATGTGGGAGCCAGACAAAATGCATCTGGGGCCACATCTGACCAGCAGCCTCCCATCTGCCACCGCTCAGTGGCAACAGTAAGCCACTGAGGAACATGAAGCAGGAGGATGGCAGGAATAAATTTCTGCTTTAAGTCTGTGCCCTAAATCTGTGCCCAGGCTGGAGGGAATGAATTGAATGGGTTC
This sequence comes from Elephas maximus indicus, assembly GCF_024166365.1. NCBI lineage: Eukaryota > Metazoa > Chordata > Mammalia > Proboscidea > Elephantidae > Elephas > Elephas maximus. The sequence continues at coordinate 9,341,144 of NC_064833.1, read as the reverse complement.
AAACTACCTGCAAACACGCTGAAGAATCAACGTCAGCTAACTTCACAGGGCTGAACTTGGCATTAGCCTGAGGGGTGAGAAAAGCTTCAACATCAGAGTAGAGAACAAAGGAGCAGTCTCTTAAATGCATGCTATTCCAGACTCCTAAGTGAAAGGAATATAGAGCAAAGGGATGGAAAGAAGTTTTCTCTTTCTTAAAATCACTGCCACAAAACCCACAACCGCCTGCCCAAGAATCACTTCTTCAGAAAGGTATGACAAGCACACAGGGAACACGACCCGCTCTGAGATGTCCCTGGGTGGGTGGGTGGGTGGGTGGGGGACCAGCAGGAAAGCAGGCCGACGGCGGGGCAGTCAACACGCTGGAATGTGGCGTCATCCGCGAGGCTGAACTTGAGCCGCGTGGTAATAACGCAGACTCTGGAGCAATGGGAGAGGCCAAGGGGAGCTGTCAGAGGCAACGCGGTAAGTTCACTTTTCCTGTGATTCCCGTCTGCACATAGATGTGCCAGCGAGCGCCTGAAGGGAAAAGATAAAATGAAGAAGCAGGCCTGCATTCTTAGGAAGACATGCTGGTTGGAGGAAAGCCCTCACGACGAGGCAAGGAAGGGACTTGGCTGATGGGGCAAATGGATCAGGACAAGCATTCTCATTTTCTAGCATCTATAAAAGAAAAAAAAAATTTTTTTTTCTTTTTCTATAAAAGAATGTCTTTTGGTGCTTGTCTCCAAAATCCAGGGGCTCAGATTATTTTGTGACCCAGTGAAACTTTAACGGACTTGAAAAGGGCCTTAACTGTTCAGTGTATTCTCACGCCAGCTAGCAGATCAGCTCCTGCTCTGGTTTCCTTGGGCTTCATCTTACTTAGACAACGGGGCCTAGGGAGGAGGCTGCCAGGGGGCTTCTGAGAATGGAATCAACACTAATGTCGACGCTAAATGTGTTGACATCAAACTGAAAAAAAAAAGTAGATGAGATCATGAATCAGACAGAATAGTGCATAACACTTCCCTAGGCCAAAGGGAAAAAAAAGCCATTAACCGCCATGCTCCAAGTGTGCGATGTCTCATATAAAGGCCCAAGAATGGGGCAAAAATAGTGATTGCCAAAGTCACTGCCCGTGTCCACATTTGAGATGCCTGATTTCTATCACAGCTGATGGCAAGTCCTACTTTCTTTTATTTATTTATTTCTTAATGGCTATCGTGCAAAACATTTCAAAAGGTCTATAAACTGCCTGAGACAGAGTTCCTTACGTGGCCTACAAGTTGGGTGATACAAGTACACAAATCATTACAGAAGAATGTACTGGATATGACAGAGGGATTACCTGTTTCTAAAATGGTGCTTCGCTTTATAAGAGAATTCACCACGGGATACATTTCAATATGTAAGTGATGTGGCAGGAGTAGAAATGCTTACATAAAAAATTTAAAAAAGCCCTGAAAACTAGAGTTCACCATAAGTTTAACCCAGGTTAACAGCATGAATCAACAAAAAAACCAACACACAGGCAACATTAGACCCATTCAAAAGAACTAGCTAAAGAGATTCTAAGTAAAACGTTTTTTCCATACTCTGCACTGGATGACCTCGACATAGACTCTGCTCTGGGCATCACAGGTTAAGATACACTGAAGGGCTGGGGGCATAAGGATGGTGGACAGGTGAGGGTGAGGGTTTGGAATCCAATAATTAGCCCTAAGCTGGCCAAGGTGGAGAAGAGAACGCTTGGTAAGGATTTCATCATCTCTCACACCAGCCCTACCCTGGTTTCCTTGCCTCTGGCTGCTTCTCCTCTGTGGAGCCCAAATCTCAGTCCCTTCCCTTCTCGAGGGCAACACCACCTCTCACTACAGGAACTGAAAATGCTGTTCCACCCATCCTGGCAGCTAGAGCATGGCCACAGGACTTCATCTTGGACAAGAGGGCTTCTGAGAATGGAACAAATGACAAACCGAAGGCAGTTCAAATTTCCCCTCCTCTAAAAAAAAAAAAAAAAAATTTTTTTTTTTTTAGTGATACTCTTATTGCTCTTCACCTTTGTATCTCCACCATTCTCTTTACACAGATGCACACACACACATGCACCAACATATCAACTGTTGGATCTCCCACAATGCCTTGCAGGTATCTGTTTATATGCCTTCTCTGTACTGTGACCGCCTGGGGACTGGCTCTGTGTCTTTATTTTATTAAGCATAACATAGGCCAACAGAAGATAAACGGCCTAACATAGAAGATAAAGAAGACTTGCTCTGCTGTGCTCAGAAAGATGAAGCCAGAACCACTGGGTAGAAGAACTCAGGCAACAGACTGCAGCCCAGAGAAAGACACTATCAAGAGTCAGAGCTGTCCAACAAGGTGACTTTCAGAGATGTGTTTCTAAGGAAGGTTTTCAAAAAAGTCTCAAACACATTTGTGATGCTGTGGAAAAGACTCTGAGCCCCACGGGAAGTCAAACCAGAAAACCCCTGTATCTCTACATTCTAAAACCCTAACACGCAGGGGAGTGGAGCTACTGCTTATGGAATATGGAGAGAGAAAGGAGGTGGCAGGAAGAGAAGAAGGTAGATGACTGAGAAATATGAGATAGTCAAAGGAAAATAATCTATCATTTACTTTCAAAAGTTGTCTTTTCTCCACTGAAAAGGCCTCCCGGACTCAGTCCGGAAGTCACGCTGGTGGGTGCTTTCTTGAGTGCCCATATTTCTCATCTTCAGCTTACAGGAATCATAGCATTTCAATAAGGTGCTTTTAAACAGTCTCCTGCTTCCTTTGAGTTACTGACCTGTTGTTAAACTTTGCCACTTTCCCTCCAAGCTAGTGCCTACACTCCCTTCAGTTTCCTTTTCTCTTTAAAACTCAAATATGACATGATGGTCCCCCTCCTGAGCCTGGTCACCATGAGCACCAAGGCCAAGGGCTGCTGTGGGCCTGCTAATGGGACAAGGAATGATGTGAAGGAGACCATGGGGCATGCTGAGTATCTGAGTCAGGTGGGCCAGGCTTGGACACCACACAGCCACGAACAATGGAATTTGGGGAACTGATTAATCTCCATAAACCCCAGGTCTCTCATAAAAAATAATAATAATAATAATAACAAAACGGACCTCAAAGAACTGCTATGAGGTTTAGATAACACAATTTACGTGAAAGCCCCTGGCACGTGTTAAATATCTCACCGCTGTTCATCTTTCCTATCTTCTTCCGGAAACATTTTTGGAACTCTACCCCAAAAGACTCTACAGACCACACTACATCCATAGCCACTCTCACACAGCAGTCTTAGCAGTCTGCCGATGGACACTCATTTTAGGAATCATAAGGACCAGGCAAAACTAAGTCAGTAGCCATAGTTGGTCTTGGTGCAGACCCTTTCTCACCTTCTAAATGACTGTTTTAGTCTCCTGGTGCTGCCATACAGAAATACCAGAAGTGGGTGGTTTAAAGAACAGAAATTTATTTTCTCAGAGTTCTGGAGACTCAGAGTCCAAACAAGGTTCTTGGCTGTGTTGATTCCTTCTGTGGCCTCTCTCCTAGTTTCTAGGGTCTGTTCATAATCCTTGGCATTCCCTCGTGCTCCTTGGCATCTGTGTTCCCCCCATGTGTGTGTCTGTGTCTATTCTGGTCTTTTTACAATTCAGAAGGGATTAGGTTTAGGACCCACCCTACTCTGGTATGACCTCCCTAGCATAACAATAGAAAACCCCTATATCCAAACAGGATCATATCCACAGTTCCAAGGGCCAGGAATCGAACACATATTTTGGGGGAACGCAATTCAATCCACAATAATGCCTATCAGAATGTCCCAGGCTTCCATGCAAACCTTTCAGAACAGATTATCCTGGAGGAAGAACCATGGTTCCCTACAGTGAGAAATGCAACAAGGCCCCTATACTCCTATTCTCACACTCAACACAGTCCTCTTCCTCTGCTGGAAGTACCTGAATTCTTTCAATCCAAAATATTTTGCTTTTGCATTTGGCTTTGTTTTGCTTTTAAGATTTTTAACATTATACCTGCTCTGCAAGTTAAATTAATATATAACTGTGCAGTAAAGGATTAACCTTACCCAAAGAAAGACTTGGCCCTTGGCCCCGGCTCCTGGGAGGTAACCTCCAACTCCTTGCCTACTAAGAATGTCTTTGTTTACCTGGGGCCTTGGATCATACCAGAGTCTACGTCAACACTGAGATTTACAGTGGGGGCCTTGCGTCACATGGTATCACCTTGACCTCTGGAGTAACATTGGAATTTCTGGTGGGGGCCTTGCGCCACATGGTATCAGCTTGACCTCTGGGGTAACACTGGAATTTATGGAGGGGACCTTGCACCACATAGGATCAGCTTGACCTCTGAAGTAACGCTGGAATTTATGGTGGGGGCCTTGTGCCACATGGTATTAGCTTGACCTCTGGAGTAACACTGGAATTTAGGTGGGGGCCTTGTGCCACATGGTATCAGCTTGACCTCTGGGGTAACGCTGGAATTTAGGTGGGGGCCTTGTACCACATGGTATCAGTTTGACCTCCAGTGTAACGCTGGAATTTATGGTGGGGGGCCTTGTGCCACATGGTATCAGCCTGACCTCTGGAGTAACACTGGAATTTATGGTGGGGGCCTTGTACCACATGGGAGCAGCTTGACCTCTGGAGTAACGCTGGAATTTATGGTGGGGGCCTTGTGCCACATGGTATCAGCCTGACCTCTGGAGTAGCACTGGAATTTATGGTGGGGGCCTTGTACCACATGGGAGCAGCCTGACCTCTGGAGTAACGCTGGAATTTATGGTGGGGGTCCTTGTACCACATGGTAGCAGCTTGACCTCCGGAGTAATGCTGGAATTTATGGTGGGGGACTTGTGCCACATGGTATCAGCCTGACCTCTGGAGTAACACTGGAATTTATGGTGGGGGCCTCATACCACATGGTATCAGTTTGACCTCTGGCATAATGCTGGAATTTATGGTGGGGGCCTCGTACCACATGGTATCAGCTTGACCTCTGGAGTAACGCTGGAATTTATGGTGGGGTCCTCGCACCACATGGTATCAGCTTGACCTCTGGAATAATGCTGGAATTTATGCTGGGGAGGCTTGCATCACATGGTCTCAGCTTAACCTCTGGAGTAACACTGGAATTTATGGTAGGGGTCTTGCACAATATAGTATCAGTCTGACCTCTAAAGTAACACTGGAATTTATGGTGGGGGGCCTTGCACCACACGGTGTCACCTTGACCTCTGGAGTAATGCTGGAATTTATGTGGGGGGCCTTGCACCACACGGTGTCACCTTGACCTCTGGAGTAATGCTGGAATTTATGGTGGGGGGCCTTGTACCACATGGTATCAGCTTGACCTCTAAAGTAATGCTGGAATTTATGGTGGGGGGCCTTGCATCACATGGTATCAGCTTGACCTCTAGAGGGGCTGGAAACTAATATCAGCCACATGGACAAGCAGCCATACTTGCATGCCCAATTCCCAATGAAAACCCTGGACACCCAAGCTCGGGTGAGCTTCCCTGGTTGGCAACACCCCATGTATGTTGTCACACATCATTACTGGGAGAGTTTTGTACCGTCTGAATGACTCCAGTGGTGGAGGATAACTGGAATCTTGTGCCTGTAAATACCATCTAGAAATACCAATAACAACAATTAAGAAAAGCTGCGGGGCAATGATACAGCAACACACCCGAAACAACAAAAATTCTGAGTTCTAATCTAGATTCATTGACTTAAAGGTCTAAGGGCAGGTGGAATGGTGGAAAGTTATTCTGTACAACTCCCTGTCACCAAGCAGCCATAACCAAACCATCTCAGAAGAAAGCTGCCTATGCTTCTTATAAACCACTCTGGGATTGGGGACCCACCATTACAAAGCAGGGTTTGTACAGTCACCTGCTTAGAAACAAGCAGTTCTGCCCAACACGCCCTGGACAGACGAGAGAGCCCTTGAGCTCACCCTCCATCAGCTGTGGGCTTGTTTGGATAAACTGCAGATGATCTCAGCCATGGCTGCCACAAGCAAATCCACTGCTGAGAACTTTACAGGAAACACACAGAGTGAAAAGCATTTCAAAGACACACATGCCCCTGGGTGACCAGACCAGCCACTCTTCATCTGTGTAGAGGTGGCAAGAGAAGGGAGGCCAAGTATTAGGCTGCGTGTCTACCCACTTCCTATCACCAGGCTGTCCTCTTCCCCGTCCCTCCTGCCACTCCAATCTCTTACCTTACACGACATGCATGCTGTTTGCTGCAGAATGAAGGAGGGAGTAGCACTCCTGGGCTCAAGACTCTGGAGGGACTGTGACTTCATCAGTGAGGGACCCACTGCGAGAGTCCCTGGTCCTTTGGGATCATGAGAGAGCCCCAAGAACTCATGGAGCCACCCTCTACCTTGTCCTGGCTTAGCCTGCATTCCCCACCCAAACTGTCCCAGGACACGTCTATACTTGGACACACCACGGAGACACTCGCTCCAGACCTAAAAGCCTTTCCTCCTCACCTGGAAATGCTGGAACCTGAGACAAATTGAACTGCCAGGCTCTTTGCACCTGGTCACTTTTATCTGACTATGAGGAACCAAGTCAACTTTGGGTCTGACTTCAAGCTGCCTCTTCGGCTTCTACACCTACTTGCTTTTACCCTCTCCTCAACGTGGCTAAGGAGCATTCACGTCAAAAATTGCTCTTCTGGAAACAGAATTTCCATCTCTAATACCAAGTTCAGCAATATCTGTTTACTATTACTTCATAAAACATTCACTTTGTGAGCTGGTTTCGCTTTGTGAGTTGCGTTTCTTGTCTCACTCTCCTCCTATTCCCAAATGTTCTGCATTGTTACTACACAAAAGAAAAAAATATTTACTTGGCAATTATCTAAGCCCTACAAAATATTATTTATTTATCTATTTTGCTAGCCACAGTTCATTCAACAGATGCTTCTGGACTGCTAGGCACTGTTCTGGGCATCTGTGACACTTTAGTGTACAAGACAGAGAGAGAGCCCTGCCCTCTGCTGTTTACATTCTAGTGGGAACAGACAATAAAAAAACATGATAAATAGGTAAATTATATAGTATGTCAGAAGGTAATAAATGAGATGGGGGCAGGAGAGAGGACTCAAACATCTGGGGTGAAGGGCAGGCTGGGTTTTTAGATTGTTCTAAGTTCTGCACTAACTAAACATTGCGGGGTGACACCTCACCAATGAGCAAAGTTGCTGCTAACTGATCTAGCTGTTGGCTCGTCTCTTGTCTGTCTCCCCCAGCAGAATGTAAGCTCAATGAAGCCCAGCCCAGAGCCAACCCAATGCTGTTGTTGCTGTGGTCGTTCGCTGCTATTGAGTCAGCCCCCAACTCACAGCGACCTCATGCACAGCGGAACAAAATGCTGCCCGGTCCTGCACCAGCCCCATGATTGGATGCGGATAGGACTGTTGTGATCCACAGAGTTTTCACAGGCTGGTTGCCAGGCCTTTCTTCCTAGTCCCTCTTAGTCTGCGAGCTCTGCTGAAACCTGTCCAGCATCACTGCAACACACAAGCCTCCGCTGACAGGTGGGTGGTGGCTGCACATGAGGTGTACTGGCCAGGAATCAAACCTGGGTCTCCCGCGTGGAAGGCAAGAATTCTGCTGCTGAGCCACCGATGTCCCTGTCAGCAAAATGTGCTCACTAAATACTTACTGAGTGGAGAGAGAAAAGGGCCTCAAGCCTCACAAAGCTGGATGAAAAGTTATCCACTCATTGTGTGCCTGGCCCTGTGCTGGACACCGGGGCCCATCTCTCCCCTCAGGGAGGCCACGCTCACCTGGGTGGCAGACACGCAAACACCAGCCACTGCCCCGGCAGCCTGCAGCACGCCACACACGCTCACCCGGGTGGCAGACACGCAAACACCAGCCACTGCCCCGGCAGCCTGCAGCACACCACACACGCTCACCCGGGTGGCAGACACGCAAACACCAGCCACTGCCCCGGCAGCCTGCAGCACGCCACACACGCTCACCCGGGTGGCAGACACGCAAACACCAGCCACTGCCCCGGCAGCCTGCAGCACGCCACACACGCTCACCCGGGTGGCAGACACGCAAACACCAGCCACTGCCCCGGCAGCCCTGCAGCACGCCACACACGCTCACCAGGGTGGCAGACACGCAAACACCAGCCACTGCCCCAGCAGCCCTGCAGCACGCCACAGACATCGTCTTCTTTAGTCCTCTAAAGCCCTAAGGTGGCAGGACTTTACTAAGCTCTTTGGAAAGATAAGAGAACGTGGCTCAGTGGTGATGCAGTGACAGGGCCACAAAACTCTCCCCTGTAAGTCCATCTGACTGCAAAGCTGGCACTTCCTGCTACCCTCTCCTGCCTCAGATGTTGCACGGAAGTCAACATTCAGCAAATAGTGCTGGGCAGATCAACTGAACACCAGGCTTCACCATGGGGTGGGGTGGTGGGCACAGCACTGAGCTTAATGTCTTATGGCGGCCGAGGGAGCAGATGGGCTGGCTAGTGGGCCAGTAAGTGATCTCCACAAGAGTCACTGCCTCCTTGTGGGGAAAGCTGCTCAGCCTCCAGGCGGTCCACACACCGCAGCCTCTGGACATCACCTCCAGGCACCCCTCCTCCCAGCACAGTTCTCCCAGAGGGCACCGGCCCATCACCTTGCAGCACCCCCTCCTCCCAGCACAGCTCTCCCAGCAGGGCATGGCCTATCCACACTGGAGGCTGAGTGGGGGAAGTAAAGGCTGGATCCACTCCGTGTGCTCTCAGCTGAACTCTGTCAGCGAGGAGTCTATTTGCACCTAATCACTTTATGCAGATGACAGGCCCCACTCAGGTAGGCACCAGCCCACCAGGACTAAGGCACACCTCTTGGTCAGCTGCACTGCTGGCTCCTGGCACAACTGGCTGCTGCTCCAGCCCCGCATCCAGGGCCAGGATTTAAAGTCCCATCACAGCCTGTCCACAGCATGCACACTTTATCCTACGCCGCAGCCAGGTCCCTGCTATGAAAAGACAATGCTGGGAAAGTGAAGGAAGTAACAGCTCTGGCTCTGTTCACACAGGGTCAGAGATCCTAGTGCAAATCCAGCTCCCGCTGCCACCAATGGCACTTCCAGCCAATTTACTCACCTTGGTTCAGAGCCTGCCCAGGGACCCTGGGCCTAGACAGCCTGCCCAACTAGGAGTGGTGTATGGATTGCACTGTGTCCCCCCAAAACATGTTCCCCCCAAAACATGTATTGGGGTCCTAACCCTTACACCTGTGGATATATGGGAGTAGGGTTGTCTTTGTTAGGTTAACGAGGCCATATCAGTGCAGGGTGTATCTTAAATCTAACCACCTCTGAGTGACAGGGAGCAGCACAGACACAGATACAAGCGAGGAAGCCAGGCTCACATGTGAGAATCGCCAAAGAAGCTGAGACAAGGATCTTCCCCCAGGGCCAGAGACAGCCTTCCCCTAGATCCAGTGCCCTGAATTTAGACTTCTCGCCTCCGAAACTGTGAGAAGAGGAGCCCTGGTGGCACAACAGTTAAGCATTCAGCTGCTAACCAGAAGTTGGTGGTTCAAACCTACCCGGCGGCTCCACGGGAGAAAGACCTGGCGATCTGCCCCGGTAAAGATCACAACCTGGAAAACCCTGTGGAGCAGCTCTACCCCGTCACACCTGGTCGCTTCGAGTAGAAAACTGACCGCACAGCATCTAAGGACAACCACAAAACTGGGGACCCTGCGGAGCAGCTCTATCCTGTCATACATGGTCGCTTCGAGTAGAAAACTGACCGCACAGCATCTAACGACAACCACAAAACTGGGGACCCTGCGGAGCAGCTCTATCCTGTCATACGTGGTCGCTTCAAGTAGAAAACTGACCGCACAGCATCTAACGACAACCACAAAACTGGGGACCCTACGGAGCAGCTCTACCCTGTCACACGTGGTCGCTTTGAGTAGAAAACTGACCGCACAGCATCTAACGACAACCACAAAACTGGGGACCCTGCGGAGCAGCTCTACCCTGTCACACGTGGTCACTTTGAGTAGAAAACTGACCGCACAGCATCTAACGACAACCACAAAACTGGGGACCCTGCGGAGCAGCTCTACCCCGTCACACGTGGTCGCTTTGAGTAGAAAACTGACCGCACAGCATCTAACGACAACCACAAAACTGGGGACCCTGCGGAGCAGCTCTACCCCGTCACACGTGGTCGCTTTGAGTAGAAAACTGACCGCACAGCATCTAACGACAACCACAAAACTGGGGACCCTGCGGAGCAGCTCTACCCCGTCACACGTGGTCGCTTTGAGTAGAAAACTGACCGCACAGCATCTAATGACAACCACAAAACTGGGGACCCTGCGGAGCAGCTCTACCCCGTCACACGTGGTCGCTTTGAGTAGAAAACTGACCGCACAGCATCTAACGACAACCACAAAACTGGGGACCCTGCGGAGCAGCTCTACCCCGTCACACGTGGTCGCTTTGAGTAGAAAACTGACCGCACAGCATCTAACGACAACCACAAAACTGGGGACCCTGCGGAGCAGCTCTACCCCGTCACACGTGGTCGCTTTGAGTAGAAAACTCACCGCACAGCATCTAACGACAACCACAAAACTGGGGACCCTGCGGAGCAGCTCTACCCCGTCACACGTGGTCGCTTTGAGTAGAAAACTCACCGCACAGCATCTAACGACAACCACAAAACTGGGGACCCTGCGGAGCAGCTCTACCTCATCACACGTGGTCGCTTTGAGTAGAAAACTGACCGCACAGCATCTAACGACAACCACAAAACTGGGGACCCTGCGGAGCAGCTCTACCCTGTCACACGTGGTCACTTCGAGTAGAAAATCGACAGCACAGCATCTAACAACAACCACAAAACTGGGGAAACAAACTTCTGTTCTTTAAAGCTACCCATTTGTGGTATTTCTGTTACAGCAGCACTAAGAAGCTAAGACGCGTGGCCAGCAAATTGAGGCCTGTGAGAAGTACGGCCAACGCGGAAAACGGGGAGGGGGCCCAGGTCAAACCGAGACTTCTAGACGTTGTTCTCGAGAACCATCTTCCAAACGCCCTGCTTTGTTACATGGTTAATTATACAATTAAATCTAAGGTAGTACTTTGTTTTGCAATTGTATTAAACATCTAAAATGTCTTCTCCACGCTCCAGAGAAAGTTCTTTATTCAACAGAAAACAGGGTGCAATTTTAGTGAGATCAAGAGCTGAAATCTGCCTGAGATACTGAGAGGGCAGGTCACGTCAAACCCGAAAGGGCTCTTTACAGCCAGGTTCTGGGCCACTCGCCCCCGTGCCAGGTCACAGGAAGGGGGGAAACATCTGACAGTGGCCGGCGCCTGTCTGGCATTTTTCTCTCGTCAGTAGTCAGACGGGGAGATGAATACACCACTATAACACTCACAGTGCACTCTGTGAATGGCACAGGACACCCTGCGACGCACTTCTACGAGCACTAAGGAGCACCTGGGACGCTGAAGTCATGGACTCAGCGTGCTTTTTTAACCAATCTCGTTGTGTTACCTTTTTCTCCACGGCTCTTCATAGACGTGCTCTTCGAGAATACAGACCCTTAGCTGAAGTCTCTCCTCCATTAAATGTCACACCACGCTGCATCGCCGTCCGAATCTGACTGTGATCACCAATGCATTAGGATGCTGGTTCTCTAACTGTTTTTAGCAGCAGGACCTTTTCAAGTGGGCTCTTGAGGCAATTTCAATATAAGCAGTAGATAAACGAGCCTGGCTGCTCTAGTTAAAGTGGGTTCCTGCCAGCCTCTGCCTCGCTGCCTCCCACACCAGCCCTCTCTCTCCATCCAACCCCAGCCACAGGCACCTTGGAAGGTTCTGGAAACAACGTTAAAACTACTGGATTAGGATTACAAGGCAGGCAGTGGTGGTTCAGTGGCAGGACTTCCATCTTCCATACAGGAGACCTGGGCTCAATTTCGACCACTGCACATTAAGTCCAGGCACCACCCGTCCGTCAGTGGAGGCTCGCGTGTCGCTACGATGCTGAACAGGCCTCAGCGGAGCTTCCAGACTAAGAAGAACTAGGGGAAAAAAAGCCCAGTGAACCACTTTCAAAAATCAGCCAAAGTAAACCCTATGGGTCACAACGGTCTGAGCCACAGCCCATCCTGAGGATCGTGCAGGAACGGGCACTTTTTTGTTCCACTGGGCACGGGGTCACGACAACAACAGGATGTACAAGTATTATGTCAAACACTTGCATGTGTTGGGGGGTCCTGGTGGAGAACGTGAGATCTAGAGTCCACGGCATCGGCGCTAAAACGCAGGCTCTGCCGTGTAGCTGGATGGACTTGGAACACTAAAGGCCACACGGCGCATTGCAAGATGAGTCACCGCACAGTTTGGATGCGGGGACACAAGCAAAGTCTTCTCACGTGGGGAAGGAGCACACAGTCGGGCTCAGAAGTGTCTGCTGGGTGTGAATCTGATGCCTTCATGTCTGAAGATCCGTGTATGTCCAACTCAGGTGTAAGGCCAGGATGACCATTTCTGGAAGGTTCCATTTTGTCTGCACTAATAACAGAGAGCTAAGTGAGTACTTGCCTCACCAGCCACCTACCTTGTGTGTTTGCCAACATACTGAGGTTCTGAGAACTACTTTTAAATTCTTGACATGGGGGCCGTATTGCTCTTCAATCCCAGCACATTAACACAGCTCTTTGTATTTCATTTCCTTCTGAAAAGGCGGTACTTAAAAAAGCAATGACGCTGGGTGATGTGGCATGCAAATGTGAACCAGGGAGGCAGATGCACGAACCCTGTGAGGCAGAGATCTTTTACTGCAGCAACCCGGGCCAGTGCCCCACAGCCCAGGGAGGCCTTCAGGGTGTAAACTTAGAGGCAGTGATGGCTTAAGAGCGGGGAGACAATGCCTGTGTCCCTTTGAAGGGTAGATAATGAGCAAAAATCCAAGCAGTGCCTCTTGTTCTGGAGAGTTTCCCTTCCCCCCATCCCCATCCTCCCTCTCTCCTTGTTCTATTCCACTGCTGTGGCCCCAGAGCTGACCTCTGAAGCCATACCAGGGGCTCCACTGCCCTCTGGCTTCTAGGTGGTATGGCCAGTGAAGGCACCAGCAGGAGATGAGGGGAGGGAGGAGAGTGGGGCAGGGGCTTATCCTCCAGGCTCACTCCCTCTAGCCAAGGCCACAGCCACCATCAGGCCTTTCTCTAACTTGGAGTTCTGGTGACAAGTCTCCCCACTTGCCTTCTTAGCCTGGGTGGTAGGAACACCTCATTGTTACCAACGTCCTCCAGGACCACACCATGGCTGGGTGTTGCACCCAAGCCCTGCCCATACTGTCACCAATAGTTCCTTGATCAAACTTGTCTCTTGTGAGTGAGTCCTCTGCCTTTGGCCAGGGTCCTGACTGCTCTGCTTGGCCATCCATTAGTCACCTCCACCTGACTCCTCTTGCCGCCAACCCCATCTCAACCATCTCCCACTGACCACCTTCCACTGGTGCTGCTCCTGCCCAGGTCAGCAAGGAGGCCCATCTCCAAAACCAACACTCTTTATCCCAGCTTCACTTTACTTCATCTCCCTGCATCGCCGACCATTGCTGACACATTCTCTCTCTCCTCACGAGGGAAGCCTTTCTGCCTCCTCACCTCTCTGGACTCTCCTCAGGAGCCACCACCTTCTAAACCAGGGTCCTCCCAAGACTGCCCTTGGGGCTTTGATCTACTTCCACCCAGTGCCCCTGATGACCCCCATCCACTGATGAGCCCCCAGGGGGCAGTTCCAGCCCAGCATTCCTGCTGGCTCCTCACCCAGGCCAATGGGTAGCATCCTCCTGGGCAGCCTGCAGTCAACTAAACTCAGTATGTGACCAAAACTAATTCATCCTCTTTCCCCTAAATCTCCTTCCCCTCCCGGGTTCTCGAGATTGGCAGGGGTGCCACCATCTCCCCCAGCAGTCAAGTCCCACCCAAAGCACCCTCCCGTCTCCCTGCTTCTCATTTTCTGCACACTCCAATCTCTGCCTAGGTCCTGAGTTTTCACTTCTCAACATCTGTGGAATACGCCCCCTTCTCCCTACACCACTGCCTACTTTACATGCTGTAAGACCCCCACTGCTCACTGTGACAGCCTCCTCAGATCGCCACACCACTACTGGTGGTTTTCCAGCCACGTGCCCTAAACACACACTGGTCCCTCTCCCAGTGCGGGCATCCCCCACTCCAATGCCCCTCCCTCCATCCCCCTTCCACTCCTGCGCTTAGAATATGGTGCCTACATGGCCAGAATGCTTCTTAGAAGCAAAGATGGAGAGACTGCAGCTCTCGTACTTTGGATGTCATCAGGAAAGGCCAATCACTAGAAAAGGACATTAGGGTTGGTATAGCGGAGGGTAAGCAAAGACAAGGGAAACCCTCCATGAGATGGATTGATACAAGAATCAAAACAATGGATTCCAAGAGACAGAAAGGGCCACATGAACCAGAGACTACATCATCCTGAGACCAGAAGAACTAGATGGTGTCCAGCCACAACCAATGAATGCCCTGACAGAGAACCCCTGAGGGAGCAGGAGAGCAGTGGGATGCAGACCCCAAATTCTCATAAAAAGACCAGACTTAATGGTCTGACTGAGACTAGAAGGACCCCGGAGCTCATGGCCCCCAGACCTTCTGTTGGCCCAGGACAGGAACCATTCCCAAAGCCAACTCTTCAGACATGGATTGGACTGGACAATGGGTTGGAGAGGGATGCTGGTGAGGAGTGAACTTCTCGGATCAGGTGGACACTTGAGACTATGTTGGCATCTCCTGCCTGGAGGGGAGATGAGAAGGTAGAGGGGGTTAGAAGCTGGTGAAATGGACACGAACAGAGAGAGTGGAGGGAGGGAGCGGGCTGTCTCATTAGGGGGAGAGTAATTGGGAGTGTGTGGCAAGGTATATATAAGTTTTTGTGTGAGAGACTGACTTGATTTGTAAACTTTCACTTAAAGCACATTAAAAATTATTAAAAAAAAAAACAATGGACTCAAACATACCAACAATCATACAGACAGCACAGGGCCGGGCAACGTTTCGTGCTGGTAGCCATGAGTCAGAGCCAACTCATGACAATTACCAGCAACAAACACGTGCTTTCTAACCTCTGCCCAAGCTTTTAGCCACGAGCCCCCCCACCACCACCTGCTCTCCCAGGCCGCTTTGGAATCACCTTTACTGAGCTCCCTAAGACCCTGCATTACTCTACAGGATGCTCAGCATGCTTACCCCCACAGAGCTGTGCAGTGTTCCATCTGGCCCACTAACTGCAAGCAACTGCTCTAGGGCACGAGCCTCTGCCCGCCTGATGCCACGTTCCCAGCCACCACCACGTGGCTGGCACACAAATAGTAACTGCTCAGTGCATTTGTTGAATTAATGAATGACCCACAGCAAGGGTTCAAAAATGCCATTTTTCTCAGAGCCTAACCACACACAAAGGAGCCCTGGGAGTGCAGTGTTTAAGAGCTTGGCTGCTAACTGAGAAGTCAGTGGTTCAAACCCACCATCCGCTCTGTGGGAGAAAGATGTGGCAGTCTGCTTCTGTAAAGATTATAGTCTTGGAAACCCAACGGGGTAGTTCCACTCTATCCGACAGGGTTGCTGTGAGTCAAAATTGACTTCATGCCAGTGGGTTTGGGTTTGGGTTTAGAACCACATGTGCGGAAGAAAGGCCTGGCAATCAAACAGCAAAACAATTACACACACACACACCTTCGACTCTGAGATGTTCTCTAACCTTACTAAGAAAAATGAGTCCATATGATACAAACTCTCTCAAGTCCATTCCTTCTGCCTCAAATCATCCTGTCTCTTAGCTCACCAGCCTATTACCATCAAGTCAATTCCAACTCATAGTGACTCTATGAGACAGAGTAGAACTGTCCCCACTGGGTTTTCAAGGCTATAGTCTTTATGGAAGCACACTGCCACATCCTTTCCTGCGGAGGGGCTGGTGGGATCCAACAGCCAACCTTTCAGTTAGCGTGGAGTGCTTAACCACTGCACCACCAGGCTCCTCTTGGCTCACCATCCCCCCTGACTTTTGGATGAGTTCTTTTAGGAGGGAATCTGCCCTTGTTCTCTAACCCTGCACTCCTAAAGCACAGAGGGATCTGAGTCTGTATGCTTTACCTTTGAATTCCCCACAGAGCTCTGTTACAGAGTACCCGACATGGAACAATATTTGAGCAAAGTATGTCGCACTATTAACGAGCAGGTGAGGAGTTAAATGGAAATGGAATCTCGCATCTGTAGAAATTGGTTCATATGCATTCATCTATAATTAACACCGCACTAATATTCTCAAGTACCTATTCTAAATTGCTCAAGAACTAATTAAATCTCAGAACACCCCAGCGAGTAAAGTGTTATCAACCACATTAATAAAAAGCCCCAAACAGTTGTCAGAGCAGCAGACTGATAAGGGATTATATTCTGGGACTCTGCCACCAATTCATTCCACCCTGCTAATATAGCAGTTTAAAACCTTATCAGGCCCGCAGTAATTCTCTCCACCTGCTGAATAGACATCACTCTCTCTTTCCCTTCCCCTCAGGCTTTCTCACGTCCTCCGGTCTCTCCTGCTACCAGAGGGGATAGGGCAGCACAGCCCTCCCTCAAAGGGATTACCAACAAAGCCAAACTCCTTGCCGCAGAGCCGATTCTGACTCGTGGCGACCCCATGTGTGCAGAGCAGAGCTGCTCCACAGAGTTTTCAAGGCTGTGATCTTTCAGGAGCGGATCTCCAGGCCTGTCTTCTGAGGCACCTCTGGCTGGGTTAGAACCGCCAGCCTTTGGGAAAGTAGTCCAGCATTTAACCATTTGCATCTAAAGCAATTCCAGAAACCGACAGTTGCAAACAAGTATCTTTAGTGCTATGATCACTGCACACACACTAAAAAATAGAAATCAAACCAGTTGCCACCACATCGATTCCAGTTCACGGTGACCCACGCGTGCAGAGTAGAACTGCACTCTGTGTAGGGTTTTCAAGGCTGTGACCTTTCAGAAGTAGATTGCCAGGCCTTTCTTCTGAGGCACCTCTGGGTGGGTTTGCACTGTCAACCTTTTGGTTAACAGTCCAGTGTTTAAGTGTTTGCACCACCCAGAGACTCCCACTGGAAGTTCCTAGAGGACAAGTAGTCCCCGATATATGAATGAGATCCGTCCCCAAGTTTGTCTTTAAGTAGTATTTGCAGGTAAGTCAGAACAGGCACATATGGTTCTCACGTAGCGTCAGTTAGTCAAGTGTTTGTCTACCTTTCTATGTATACAAAGGAAACCCTGGTGGCGCAGTGGTTAAGTGCTACTATGGCTGCTCACCAAAAGGCCGGCAGTTTGAATCATCAGGTCCTCCTTGGAAACTCTATGGGGCAGTTCTACTCTGGCCTATAGGATCACTATGAGTCGAAATCGACTCAACGGCAACAGTTTTTTTTGTTTGTTTTTATGCATATAAAATACTTGAGAAACACTTCCAAACCGAGCAATGTTTTCATGAGCATCACAAAGTAGTGCATGTGTACGTTATTATGAACCACTGTACGCATTTAACTCAAATTTTTGGTAGAATAGGTTTCATGGCATCCCATTCTTAAGTGCAAGCTGTCTGTAAGTCAGGCGTTTCTAACCTGGGGACCACCTGTAATAAAGGTCACGAGCATGGACTTTTATGAGGGCAGAGCCCTGGTAGCGCAGTGGTTAAGAACTCAGCCTCTAAACAAAAAGATCTGCAGTTTGAATCATCCACCAGCTGTCCTTAAAACTCTATGGGGCAGTTTACTCTGTCCTATGAGGTCACTACAAGTCAGAATCAACTCAACAGCAATGGGTTTTTTGGTTTGGTGCCCTAAAGAATGAGAGGGAGCCAGTTAGCTGGCTAGGAGATGAGGGAGGCTTCCAGGAAGGAAAAGCCACCAGCACACAGGACCAACGGTCCCTGTGGGGCAGAAACCCTGCAGTGGGCAGGGGCCTGGATGAAGCCACCCAGTGCAGTAGGGTGTGACCCCACTGGGCAAAAGGTGGGTTTACGGGGAGCAGGTCTAGAAGGAAAGCGACTGGTCAGCCAGAGAGGTAGGAGGAAAGTCGGGGGAGAGGATTATTGACTGTGCCAGGGCAGATTTCCCAATTTACAAGCATCCGGAAGACCGGAGATGGCTGGAGGCCGCTGTACTAGAGGACCTCCGGACTTCCACCTGCCTGGTTAGGACAGAGATAAAGCCAGGTTTCACTGTGTGCCGTCGAGTCCATTCCAACTCATAGCAGCCCCACGTGACAGAGCAGAACTGCCCCATAGTGTTTCCTAGGCTGTCATCTTCACAGGAGCACATCGCTGGCCTTTCTCCCCAGAAGCCGCTGGGTGGATTCCAGCCACACCAACCTTCAGGTTAGCAGCTGACTGCCGAACCGCTGCACCACCAGGGCTCCTAAGCAAGGTTTGCAAGGCATCAAAGAGGAACAGACATCACCGTCATATAGCTCCCCAGAGAGAACAACTGTCTGTTCAGACACTACCAAGGCACTGCACTCTCACCTGCAGGTTTTCAAACACACACAGTTCTCAACCACAGTAGCCACTCATCAAGTCAGCTGTTTCGCTAACACATACACAGCAGAAGGCAGAGGCTGGCGATACTGCTGTAAAAAACCTTCCTGAAGATTCTAGGTGCGTCTTAGGTAAGACCATAAGATAAACACCTTGTCTTCTTCATGAGGGTTTCACAAGAAGGAAAGCAAAGTTGTGCCACTCTTCTTGCTTACAATGACCCCAGCAATAACAAGCCGAGAAAGGTTGAAAAGCCACTTTTATAAGTTTGACATGTTGATTTCTGTAGCCCGCAAGATGGCTTTTCAAAAACACCAGCTGTTCCACATAACGGCGGGGGAAAAAAATCTTCTTTTCCTGGTTTCTCTTACTATTCAAATGCAGAGTAAAATAAATAAACGTTGAATACATAGCAAAACTGTCATTTTAACTTGCCCTGGCTCCGAAAAAAAAAAAAGGGAAAAAGAGTATTTTGTTTTCTTTAAATTGTTTTAACAAGCTAAAGCGTCAAGGTCAACTATAGGAAATGTCACTAAATTGCTCTTTACAGGGCATGTATGAAAATAATTAGGGGAGAATTTTCCTAATACCGTGCTTGGCAAACAAAGAACATGGGGCAAGTCACATGGCCGTCAGCCACCAGGCAGCCTGGGCATAAGGTCACTTCTGCATATTTTAGAGGCTTCACCAGTGGCCAGGAAGGGAAAAACACACAGTGCTTTTACCTTTCCACTTGGTATTCATTAAATTACAACCCAGTTCGGCCATTCAAACCAATGGGATGTGAGGCCATTTTCTGCACAGGTATTTCTGGGGGAAGCCGATAATCTCATTAGAGAGGAGCGGGCTGTCTGCGTGGCTGGAGAGACTGCCTCGTTAATTACAGAGCAGAAAACAAACACTGGGAAACAGACTGGAACCTTCACTTCTTATAAGGTCAGAGAAAAATCTGAGATAGATGCACGGAAAAAAATAAAATATACATCCGTGAGGTGGAAATACTATGCTGTTTGAAGACACCATGGGATAGACGGGGCTGGCGACAGAGAAGGAGCAGGGAGACGTGGGTTCCTACCCTGACACTACCCCAAATGGGCTGTGTGGCTTTGAATAATTAATACCTCTAGACCTCAAATTCTTCACAATTTGCAGTCAGGTCTAAAATTTGAAAATGGGGCCTAAATTCAAAATCAGGTCTAAAAGAGAATGTTTTTTTAATGTACTCTGAAAAGGTCACATAGTGTATGATCCAATCTATACGGTGAAAACTGTGAAAGCCAGAACTTGATAGGACTGCCTTATTTTTCTGGGTTGCGAAGGTTTGCTGCCCTTGACGGGGTGCAGTCTTGCTTTTCTATCACTCGTTTTGGTGGAAAACATTTACGTTTTCCTTCTCTGACAGGTCTCTGCCTTCCACAGGTTCCGGCTTTCACAGGTTTTGCTGTACAATATTCTCAAAAAGACAAAATTACGGAGCTGGAGAACAGATTAGGAGTTGCCAGGGGCTGGGGAGGGGGTGACTGTGAGGGGTAGCACAAAGGAGACTTTGTGGTGATGAACAGTTCTATCCTGATTACGAGGGTGGCTGCACACATCTACAAACGTGACAGGATGGCACACACCTAGACCCACACGTTGCCCCAGTGGCAATTTCCTGATTTTGATATTATACTACAGTTATGTAAGATGTAGCTATCGGGGGAAACTGGGTGAAGGGTATGGGGGACTTCCCTGTACTATCTTTGCAACTTCTGTAAATCTGTAATTCTTTCAAACTACAAACTTTCACTTTTCAAAATTTTTTAATTTTTTTAAGACTTGAAACTGACAAAGGCCTTATCATTTTCTCTACGGAGCCTATGATTATAAAGATTTCATCTACCAAACTGCGTTTACTATAATTCCTTTGTCCATATTTAATGATCAAGTGTGTATGTGTGTGTATATGAATATACGAAACATGTTACTTTACAACCTACACTAAACATGACTTCCAGGTGGATCAAAGACATGAGTAAGAAATGCAACCATACAAATGGCAGTGGAATATACAGAAGCACATTTTTATAATTTTGGGGTGTGGGTGAGTTTTCTAAGCATGATTTAAAAAAAAAGGCAAGGAATTTATACGAAACATTTGACAGTGGTGCCTGTACAGAAACTTAGAACACCAGCAAAACGAAAAAAAAAAAAAAACATTACAAATGAAAAACTGTGAGGGAAGTATTTTCAGCACATACGACAATCCAAAGGTGTAGTAAGTAAAGGACACGAATGAGGAATGCCCAACCACACAGAACACACAACAGCTAACAACTCTGTGGAAAGACAAGGAGTCCTGGTGGCATAGTGGTTAAGCCCTTGGCTGAAAACTGGAAGGTTGGCGGTTTGAACCCACCACTGGCCCCATGAGAGAGAAGACCTGGCTATCTACTCCCATAAAGATCCCAGCCTAGAAGACCCAATGGGTCAGTTCTACCCTGTCCTACAGGGTCAGTATGAATCAGAACTGAGTCAATGGCAATGGGGTTGGTTTGTTTTTTTACGTGAAAAGACAGTTCAGTAGGCACCAAATAAACGCAAATTAAAACAACCAAAGAGGGTCACTTACATATGAGGTCAGCAAGGATGAAGACTGACACAACCCAGGATAAACGATAAAGGTGGATCTGAGGACACAGCCTATGATAGAAGCATAATTGATACAAACTTTCTACAGGGCAGCTGGACAATATGTATACGTATCAAAATATAAGGCATGCCCTATTAGCTCAGCAACTACATCACTAGGTAGCTGCTTAATAACGGCACAAGTGCAAAAATAATAATAAAAATGCACACTCAAGACTGTTCACCTGAGTAGTTAGTGTTTCTTTATCAGGGAGACAAAATTAAAAACCAACCCTAAATGTCCATCCACTGGAGACCGATAAAGTAAAATTTATGGCCCCTGCGTAAAATGAGATACCGCCCAGCCTTTAAAAATGACATATATATACACGCTTTCTTTTTTTTCTCAGAAAGCATAGCGCAGTTGTCAAAAGCACAGCCCCTGAAGCCAGGTCACCAAGTTCATAACCCATCTCCCCGCTTCGGGCTGTGTGGTCTAAGCAAGCTGCTGAATCCCTCCGGGCCTCCCTTTCCTCTTCTGTAAAATGGGAATAATAACAGCACCTGCCTCTTAAGATTGCCATGAGGATTAAGTGAGCTAATAGTTGTAAAACATGGAAATCAGCATCTGTAACACAGAAAGTGCGAGAAAACTCCTTGTGAAATGAAAATTACTGACATGAAAAAACCTACCTGCCACATTAAAAAAAAAAAAAAAACCAAACCCACTGCCATCAAGTCAATTCCGACTCACGGCGAGCCTACAGGACAGAGCAGAACTGGCCCCACAGAGTTTCCAAGGAGCGCGCCTGGCAGATTCGAACTGCCGACCCCTTGGTTAGCAGCCACAGCACTTAACCCGCCACATTGGTGAGTGAAAAACGATCCCAGAACATTATGAATCATCCCACTTCTGTAAAACACGTGTAGGAAAAAAAACGCAGGTAGAAGTGAGAAGGCTCTTCTGTTTGTGGACAGTTAAATCGCTGTTATACCTGGGCAGTAAAATTCTGGATTATTTTTATTTATTTATATCACTGTTTTGTTAGGTGCCGTAGAGCTGGTTCCAATTCATGGCGACCCTGTGTCCAAGAGAATGAAACACTGCCCCGTCCTGCATCATCCTGACGACTGTCGTCATGCCTGAGCCCATTGTTACAGCCACTGTGCCCAGCCTGGGGGGTTCATCGTCCGGCACTATATCAGACAATATTCCACAGCTATTCACAAAGTTTTCACTGGCTAATTCTTTTCAGAAGTAGACTGTCCTTCTTCCTAGTCTGTCTTAGTCTGGAAACTCAGCTGAAACCTGTCCACCATGGGTGACTCTGCTGGTATGTGAACACTGGCGGTATGCCTTCCAGCATCACAGCAACATGCAAGCCCCCACAGCACAACAAACTGACAGACACGTGGGGGTCTGGATCATTACCCAAAAAACCAAGCCCACTGCTGTCTAGTCAATTCTGACTCAGGTATTTAAAAAAAAAAAAAAAAACGATAATATCCACTAGGCACTCTGACACACTTTTCGGATCAAAATTGATGTGAGCTCTCTACGGGAAAATTTGTGATGATATGTAAGATGCTTTTTGGCCCAGCAGTTCCACTTCGAGGAATGGATTCTAAAGAAATAGCCACACAGATGCATATATGTATGCACACACAAACATACACATATGCACATGTATACACATACACACACCCATAAGGATATTTGTTAAAGTACCATTAATAGCAGCAAGAAATTGGAAAAAACCTCAACATTCATCAACTGATTGACAAAATCCTGGTCGGTACAAACAATGGAACGCGTGGGTCAGACTCTCAGAAGGACCCCGGCAGAAACGGCCAACAGCTGCCTTCTGCTACCGATGGCCAAAGCTGGCCCCTCTGATTAAAATGCAACCACTATCTGCACAAAAAAGCGAGTGAGGGCACGTGTGCGAGAGCGAGACGTGAGAGAGCAAGAGGAAGGATGACAGACTCCACGACAGAGCCCAGGGAGCAGCTACGTCACGGGGGAAACTGGAGTTCCAGGTCCAGGGGAGGCATGTCCCGATCCCCCGCCCTCGGCCAACTCATTTCCAAGATTATCTTTATTTACCAAAAGGACACCATCTGGGGACAAGACGCTGCCTCCTCTGCAGTGACAGCACTCTCTGCCCCCTCCTCTCACGTGACGACTGCTCACACTCCATCCGGGGACAGCGGCCACCGGCGCCTTAACTTGCTCAAATCCTCGTCCTTGATTTGCATCGTCCCTGCAGCCTGGTGAGGTCTCAGGAGCAGCTTTCTGAGAGCGGGACACTGCCCTGTATTTTCTACCATCTGCAGAGATGTTGCCAGCGTGCCTCAGCCACCACCCGAGGTGTGTGTAAGTGTTAGCTGATGAGTTACTCAGTAACTCATGCTACCTGTGCCAGGACCTTATACTCTAAGGGCCTTGCTTTCACTGTTGGGAGGCGTTTACGGTAAAGGGCTTCAGAATTGGGGCTCAGCGTCAGACGCCTGGGTTCAAAAGCCAGGTTTCCTTTATTAGCTAAAGGGCCCTGGACAAATTACTTCACAGCTCAGTAAAATGGGAAAAGGCCAACAGTACCATTTCCAGGCTTGGTAAAATAGAGGGTCAGGAAAAAGAGGAAGACCCTCAACCAGACGGACTGACACAGGAGCTGCAACGATGGGCTCAAGCACAGCAACGATTGTGAGGACAGCACGTGACCAGGCAGTGTTTCCTTCTGTTGTGCACAGGGTCGCTGTGAGTTGGCACCGACTCGACGGCACCTAACAACAACCATTCCCATAGGGCTGCGAAGAGCTGTCAGTAACAGCTAACACTGATGCTTTCGACAGGACAGTTCCAAGCACTTTACAAGTCCTTTCTCATTTAATCATCTTTTAATCATCAAAGCAACCACATGAGACAGTACTGTTTATATTCCCATTTTACAGATGAGGAAAGTGAGGCTGAATGTTCTTGTTTATACAGTTAGTATAAGCAGTGCTGGAACTGGGATTCAAACCCAGGCAGCCATATTCCAGAGCCTACGGTCTTAACCAGTACAGCCTCCCACGAAACATGCTCAGCGCAGTACTAAACACACACTAAGAGCTTCTTAAAATATCAAGTATAGTTTTGTGCAAGAACCAAACAACAGTACCCACAGCAGAGGCCCTCATCTCTCCAGTGCGGCTCTGCTATCTTGTTTCTTCTAAGAAGGCCATGGACAAGACGTACTACACGGCAGTGGCTTCACTCCCTGCTCACGTCCATGTTCCTTTCAGCCTCCCTCTAGTTGCTTCAGAACGGAAGCCTAACCCAGAGCCGATTTGGAGGAAATACCCTGATATCCTTTATTTTCTTCAAGAATGTCAGTGCAGTCTAGTCCTCAGCCACCTCACGGGCCTCGAGCACCCTAATCTCTGTGCTTCTGCTCACATGGTTTCATCCAGCCACCAACCCTCCCCCCAAGGCCCACCTGAACGGTGAGACCCAGGCCAATCCTGACTTCCCATCAGAATGCTTTCTCTAGCTACCGATTTACTGCCACTTCACATTTTGCACTTTCAAACCTTCCACCCAGGGCATAAACTCACTGAAGGCGGAGATTATGTTTCACGCATTCTGCAACTCCCAGGAAAAAAAAAAAATAGTTGCTGTCCAGTCAACTCTGACTCCTGGCGACCCCATGTGTGCAGAGTAGTAGAACTGCACTCTGTAGTGTTCTCAAGACTGCAACCTTTCAGAAGGAGATTACCAGGCCTTACTTCTGAGGTGCCTCTGGGTGGATTTGAACCGCCAACCTTTCGGTTAAACAGCCAAGGGCTTAACCGTCTGTACCACCTAGGGGACTCTGCAACCACCAGAACATCCACTTAAAGCCCCCACGACATGCACCCCATGGGCATTCGAAAACCAGATGACACATTCAATTAAAACGTTGTAAAAATGGTTTGACAGGGACGGGCAAGTTAAACATTGTCCTGGGGGGAGTAACAGCATGAAGTGGCTGGCTTACAAGCTTTCACGGGTGCGCTTACCATCAAAATGAGAGGGACAAGTGAGGATCCCCACTGAACAGTTTCTCTTTTCCTGATGGGTCAGGGGAAGAGTGGGTGGAGGACAAGGCTGATAGGATTATATGATTCAGCTGTGAGTGTTGGCTCTTAACTGGGTGATTGTAGAAACTGCAACTATAAAAGCTGAAAGTGTGAAAGAGTGGACTAAGGGAGAGGTACTGCTTGACTGAGTACAGTGGCCGAACCTAAAGTCTCTTAAAGGTTTTGCTATGCTGATAACTTGTGAGGCTCAGAGTAAGGGAATGGTCTTCTCTCAGGTAAATTTTATCGGAGGCCAGAAAGGGTGAAGATGAGACAAACTTTTGGAGAACCTGACCAAATCAGATGGATACCTACAGCAGACCTAAACGGCTGGTACCTGAGTAACCTCACCCTGTAGACTCTTTGCCCTATTGAAGGACTAACTATTAATGTCTGTTTTAGACTGGTAAAATAGGAGGAGGAAGTTAATCTTTCAAGTATGAAACAGCCAAAGGCTAGCAGTGTGTGGTACTGTGGTAGCTTGTGTGTGGCTATGATCCTGGAGGCTATGCCGTTGTATTTCAAATATGAGCAGTGTCACTCATGGTGGGCAGGTTTCAGCAGAGCTTCCAGACTAAGAAGAAGGACCTGGCCATTTACTTCTAAAAAAAAGAAATTAGCTAGTAAAAACCATATGAATAGCAGCAGAACACTGATATAGCGGGACCAGGCAGTGTTTTGTTCCATTGTACATAAGGTTGCTATGAGTTGGAACCAACTTGATGGCACCTACCAACAACAACAACAACAACAAACCAGTGCTCTGAGGAGACAGGCATGTTCCCTGGTCTTGAACAATCTTGCCATCATATCCCTGTGGCCTTGGGCCTCTGGCTGGATGGAACCAGATGACCCTGGCTGCCTAGCAGTCATCCCATTGAGCCACCTGGCCCTTGCCTGGAGCTACCCCAGATGTGGCTTTTCTCCCCTGCCGGGTAACATCTCTCCCTTTCCTTTCAGCCATCACAGATAACAATAGCCAAGGTAACCACCCAAGAATCACAAGTTCCACGCCCCACGCCCCTCCGTTCTTTCTCTTACAGAGCCCCACGCTTCCGTGAGTCTAGGACTGCAGTGAATTCTGCTTCTGACACCAACCCTAAAACTGGCAGCTGAACTGTCTGACCTCCTCCAACTTCACAAGCGGGAAGAGAAGCAAGATCAACAGCCTAAGGCTGCTTCCTAGGAGGTGGTCGTCAGACACACCCCCACCCTCTAAACTTCTTACCAGTTCTGACACCAAACCTCTCTCCCAGGGCACTCTCTACTTCTCTGCTAGGTTCAATAATTTGTTGGAATGGCCAGACAGAACTTACAGACCATACTTACAGTTATGGGGGTTATAAGGGGAAAAAAGGTTACACCACCACATGTCTGTCACTTGGTCACACTATAGTGGCTTGTATGTTACTATAATGCTGAACACTTCGACATCCATATTTCAAATACCAGCAGGGTCAGCCTTGGTGGACAGGTTTCAGCTGAGCTTCCAGACAAAGACAAACTAAGAAGAGGGACCTAGCAGTCTAGTTCTGAAAAAACTGACCAGTGAAAACCTTATGACTAGCAGCAGAACACTATCTGATATAGTGCTGGAAGATGAGACCCTCAGGTGGGAAGGCACTCAAAATACGAATGGGGAAGAGCTGCCTCCTCAAAGAAGAGTCAACCTTAATGACATGGATGTAATTAAGCTTTTGGGGCCTTCATTTGCTGATGTGGCATGACTCAAAATGAGAAGATACAGTTGCAAACATCCACTAATAATAGGAAAGTGGACTTTATGAAGTATGAATCTAGGAAAATTGGAAGTTGTCAAAAATGAGAAGGAACACATGGAGATGGATATCCTAGGCATCAGTGAGCTGAAATGGACTGATATTGGCCATTCTGAACGAGAAGTCATATGGTCTACTAGGCCGGGAATGACAAACTGGAGAGGAATGGCATCGCATTCGTCATCAAAAAGATCATTTCAAGGTCTATCCTGAATGGAGCACAACTACCACAGCCTCCACTAGGCTGAGTGCAGCACAACTGAATGGTGCCCAGCTACCACAACCAACTGCTCTGAAAGAGATCACAATAGAGGGTCCGGGACAGAGCTGGAGAAAAATGTAGAACAAAATTCAAATTCACAAAAAAAGATCAGACTTACTTGTCTGACATAGAAGCCTTAAGACTATGTCCCCCAGACACTCAGTACTGAAGTCACTCCTGAGGTTCACCCTTCAGCCAAAGATTAGACAGGCCCATAAAACAAACAATAATACATGTACCACAAACATGTATACAAGACTAAATGGGCACACCTGCCCAAGAGCAAGGACGAGAAGGCAGGAGGGGACAGGAAAGCTGGATAAATGGAAATCGGGAACTCAAGGTCGAGAACGGGAGAGTGTTGATGCTTTGTGGGGTTGGCAACCAATGTCACAAAATAATATGTGTATTAATTGTTTAATGAGAAGCTAATTTGCCCTGTACACCTTTATCTAAAGCACAATAAAAAAAAAAAAGAAAAGGTAAAAACAAAAAAAAGATCTATCCTGAAGTACAATGCTGTCAGTGGAGGGATAATATCTACATGCCTACAAGGAAGACAAGTTAATATGACTATATTATTCAAATTTACATACCAACCACTAAGGCCAAAGGTGAAGAAGCTGAAGATCTTTACCAACTTCTATAGTCTGAAATTGATCAAACATGCAATCAAGACGCACTGATAATCACTGGCGATTGGAATGCAAGAAATTTGGAAGACAGCTACCTGGCCAAACGACTGGAAGAGATCCATATTTGTACCCATTCCAAAGAAAGGTAATCCAAAAGAATGAGGAAATTACCAAACAATATCATTAATATCACACACAAGTAAAATTTTGCTAAAGATCATTCAAAAGCGGCTGCAGCAGTACATCAATAGGGAACTGCCAGAAATTCAAGCCAGAGTCAGAAGAGGACATGGAACTAGGGATATCACAGCTGATGTCAGATGGATCCTGACTGAAAGCAGAGAATACTGACTATGCAAAGACATTTGACTGTGTGGATCAAAACAAGTTATGGGTAATATTGCAAGAATGGAAATTCCAGAACACTTAATTGTGTTCATGAGGAACCTGTACATAGACCAAAGGGCAGTCATTCGAACAGAACGAGAGGATACTGTGAGGTTTAAAGTCAAGAAAGGTGTGCCATTTCACCACACTTATTCAGTCTGTATGCAGAGCAAATAATTTGAGAATATGAAGAATTACAGACCAGTAAGTCATATATGAGAATATATGAAGATGGGGCATCAGGATTGGAGGAAGACTCAGTAACAACCTGTGATATGCAGATAACACAACCTTGCTTGCTGAAAGTGAAGAGGACTTGAAGCACTTACTGATGAAGATCAAAGACCACAGCCTTCAATATGGATTACGACTCAACATAAAGAAAACAAAAATCCTCACAACTGGACCAATAAGCCACACCATGATAAATAGAGAAAAGACTGACGTTGTCAAGGATTTCATTTTACTTGGATCCACAATCAACAGCCATGGAAGCAGCAGCCAAGAAATCAAAAGACACATCGCACTGGATAAATCTGCTGCAAAGGACCTCTTTAAAGTGTTAAAAAGCAAAGATGTCACTTTAAAGACTAAGATGCACCTGACCCAAGCCATAGTGTTTTCAATCACTTCCTATGCATGTGAAAGCTGGACAATGAACAAGAAAGACTGAAGAAGAACTGATGCCTTTGAATTATGGTGTTGGCGAAGAATATTGAATATACTATAGACTGCCAAGAGAACAAAAAAATCTCTCTTGGAACAAGTGCAGCCACAATGCTCCTTAGAAGCAAGGATGGCGAGACTGCATCTTACATACTTTGGACATGTTTTTAGGAAAGACCAGTCCATGAAGAAGGACATCATGCTTGGTAGAATAGAGGGTCAGCAGAAAAGAGGCAGACTGTCAATGCGATGGGGCTGACACAGTGGCTGCAACCATGGGCTCAAACATAACGATTCTGAGGATGGTGCAGGACCGGGCAGTGTTTCCTTCTGTCGTACACAGCATCACTATGAATCAGAGCTGACTCAATTGCACCTGACAACAACAACAGGTTACAGGGCAGGTTCAGGAAGCCTCAGGATCCAGTTCTTTGATCAGGAGAGCCTCTTCTCAGCTGTGCTGCAGGCAGCTCTCTCTGGCCCTCGGCCCCTCGGCTTGGCCTCTGCCCAGCTCAGGCAAGTGTTTCAAAGCTCTTTTAGCTCTGCCGGTAAGTGCCCAGAGGCACCCCACTCCACCAGTAAGCTTCTGCCCAAAGGCATTTGGCTCTAGCTCTGTGGGTCAGCAAAACTAACTCCACCAAGTGCCTGGAGGCACCCTACTCTGCCAGCAGGCCGCCTGCCCAAAGATGCTCAGCTTTCTTGCTCTGTGGGACGGGAAACACACCACGCCGTCTCCTGCTGGTCTGATTCTGCTGCCACTGTTTCTCTACCGCTGCTTCTCACTGTCTCCAGTGTTACAGCTCTCCCTCTCTGTCCTGGTTCTGTTGCCTCTCTCTGTCTTCTGTGTCACGGGTCCTTTCTCTCTCTCTCTCTTTCACTTTCTCCACGTCTCCCTTTAAGGCTTGCAGGATGGCAAAACTGACCAATCCCCTTGTTAGTGTTTCATATACCTTACTTGCATGGTCCCACCCCCACAAGGGTACCATGCACCTTATTTACATTTAGCAAGCTATCCAATCCCCTTGGTGGGCCATAAGTACCTTATTTGCATAGTTTAACCCAGTCATTTGGTGGAAGTGACAAAGACAATTACAAGTGACGAAGTGGCTAGACAATTACAGTAATAATCATCATTATAAAAATAAGCACTTTTCCAGATGGGGGAGACCCGTGTAAACACAGGCTATTTCCACGTACTAGAGTATAAATTTGGGTTTTGGGTTAGAGTATAAATTGCCATGAGCAGTTCCATCTGTTGACGAGAAAACGGCACGTTCGCCTTCGGCAGCGTTTACCTGCGTCTCCGTCCTCCTCGCCCAGATTCAGCACTATAATGCAGATGTGCTTTCTCAGCTGGCGGGTGTTGGAGAACTTTCGGCAGCATTTGCTACACTCCAAGCTGCTTGGCGCTAGGCTGCTCCCTTCCTCTGAGGCCAGCGGACTGTTCTCAGCTGGAGTCATGACGTGCTCTGCCAGCTCCTCTTCAGCACAGGGCTTCTTCGTCGACCCCTTCGGCCTGCCTCTTTTCCGCTTCACTACCAAAAACTCTACGGAGGAAACAAGAAGACACCATGTAGTCGCATGATCAGACAGTGCAGGCCTGACGCTCAAATGTCCAAGCTTGAGAATATGCTCGGGTGTCACGTTTCTTTAAAAACAAAAAGCGTGAAGCAATTCCAGACACTGACAGTTGCAAACAAATAAATACCTTTAGCGCTATGAACACTTCATCCACACGAAGATAAAAAAAATCAAACCAGTTGCCGTCGAGCCAATTCCAATTCATGGCGGCCCCATGTGTGCAGAGTAGAACTGCACTCCACAGGGTTTGTCAAGGCTGTGACCTTTCAGAAGTAGATCGCCAGGCCTTCCTTCTGAGGTGCCTGTGGGTGGGTTCGAACCTCCAACCTTCTGATGAGCAGCCTAGGGCTTAACCGTTTGTGCGGCCCAGGGACTATTCCACCTACATAGCAACATATAATCAGTTCTGGAATATTTTGAATAAAGAATATTTTATCAGAACCTTTGCGCACGTTTCTTCTGCAAAGCTGGGAGGATTTTAAGTTGTGACTGTCAGCCCCAGTTAACAAATCACGTTCCTTGTTAACCACCACTTTCATTTAAATCCAGTTCTCAAAAAAGAGCTTAGGAGCCTCTTTGCAAAGGGTTCTCTAAGGCTGCTTGGCCTTCCATACTCTTTATGAGTCACTACTCAGCCTACCTCAAGGAGTCATAACTATCATAGCCTGACTGACCTGGTGAAAAAGAAAAATAACTACAATTTAAAGCCACCAATTGCAGCATTGAGGACAATTATAATATTTTTTCACATTTGCAAGAAACTAGTGATTTTAAATGTCACGATCAGAGCTGGTTTGGCAGTTCCAAATCACTTCACAACCACTGGACATAGAGCAATCATTGTATTTCCTCTTGACTGGCATCCATTTTTAAGGGAGGTGGACGAGACAGCTCCAGCACCAAGGTGATAATGAAGACAGGTGAGCGGGGCTCAGGGAGCATGGTACAGTTGTGTGAAGGTGAGCGGGTGGTCTTAAGTCATGGTCTTAGGTGATGTGGCTTGAGAGGTAGCCCTGCGACAGGCCAGCAGAGGGCACTTGCCACCCTGGCTGACATCCCGCCACCAGTCAGGGATCTGGCTGAGGCAGTGTGCTGACAATCCCCTTTCAACCTGAATGTCAGGGTGGATGTAGACAAAGGAGTCCTGGGATCTAGCACCATCTTGGGCCAACGTTCATCTGTAGAACTGGACTGTCTTCCAGGTCCCTTCCTGCTCTCTCTGGAGCTACGCCTCTGTGCAGTGAAACATTAGTCACGGTACTGGCTGCTACCACTGTGGGGATACGTCTAAGTCCTTCACTCATGAAGCCTTGAGGAAATCAGAGAGGGGAGGCCACAGAGCGGGAGGGCAGTGGGTCCTGGAGTAGAAGGTCCAGGAAAAATGCTGCATGACAATGATGGCTCTGGACAAAGGAGTCTGCTTCAGCACAGGGTCCACAGGGGCACAGGGTCCACAGGGGCCCAGGGAGACTGGTCACCAGGTGAAGGAGGGGCCCTTGACAGAGCAGAGCTTCTACTGAGCTGCAACACCAAGGGAGGGTCAGCCTCGACTGAGAGCTCAAACGAGAGCTCCCCTGGACCATGCAGCCAATACAATTCCTTCCTTCCATCTCACTCAGGATGTGTTGGGAGTGGGGAGACGAGGATGGGTAAAAATACCTCACAACAGGAAGGCAAATGGAGAGATGAGATCAAATGACCAGTGGACGGAGACCCTTCAGTCCCCTTGCCCACACTGAGTTTCACGGAGGAGGAGAGCCAAAGCTGTGCTTACGTGAGAGTCAGCCAGTGAGTATGGGCGGCAGTCAGCAGTAAGAACGGAATACGCGGAGCAAAGACAACCCATTCAACCTCAAAGTCATTAAAGCTTTTTTTGTCATTATTCTCTACGACAGCATGTACTTGTACAACCTACTGAAGCAGCAATTAATAGTCAGAGAAGCAGAATTAGAGGAGAGGCTATAAAACACCCACCTTCTGTCACATCAGTTGAGCTGCAGAAACATGTTACGTAAGAGTTTCCTGAGTTTATGGCCCAAGCCTAGCCCCAATGACAAACCCGACTTCCTGGCCATGTGGATACAAATGACTCCTCTCAAATGCTCCATGGGGTGCACAGCTTTTCCCCAAGGGCCGTGCCCAGGCACAGTGATAGCAACTGCAGTCCCCAATGTGTGTGAGACCCCGTGCTTTCCACATAGTGTGAGCACGGCCCTGGCTGCCATCTGCGAGCGTTACCTGTGCGTCACTCTTCTCAGACTGGGGGCTCCTTGAAGGCAGAGCTATTGTCTTGATTGTCTTATCACGTAGACTGGTCCCTACAGAGCAAAAACTCAAACCCATTGCCATCGATTCCAACTCATGGTGACCCCATGGGCAAGCAACACATCTGGGTGCATTGGCCTCACGAGCAGTGTGCAATCTAGGTATCAAGGATGAAGCCCAAAATGGGTCCTGAAAGCTCTGGAAAGCCTCTAACACAACGGTGACAAAAGCAATCCTACATTTTGCTGCGTCCATAATTCAGCTCCTCAAGACCAATTAGCTCAAAATGAAATATTCAGAAATAAACTTGGAATAATTTAAGCACTCCAAACAATTGCTACTGTCAACTACCCACATTTATATAAGAGCTGAGGTTCTAGGAATCGAACAAGGAAAACCTTGTAACCTCTAAATCAAAAAATTTTAATGGCGTCACCTTGAATTCCTCCTCCTCCTTCCTAAACTCTTCATTTAATCTGCCAGTGAACTCTATGGATTTTGCCCTAAATTACTCAGTGCAATTTTCTAACCAGTTGCTGTTGAGTCTATTCACTCACGGCAGCCCCACGCATGTCAGAGCAGAATTGTGCTTCGTAGGGTTTACAATGGCTGATTTTTTCAGAAATAGATTGCCAGCCCTTTCTTCTAAGGCACCTCTGAGTGGACTCAAACCTCCACAAACTGAGCAGGCTAGTAGCCAGGCGTGTTAATGTTTTGCACCAGTCAGGGACCTCTAGGCACCGTAATACCCACAGTTAATCCCTGTCTATTTTTAGTTACCTGTATTATCCCCCCTTCCTGTGACCACACCCCAAACCCAATTAGATCCCAAACCCCAAATCAAATCTTAACATTTAAGGTCCAGTCCAAATGTCAGCCCCTCCTCCACGAGGTGCCTCCAGCTATTTAAGAAGGACAGCCACTTCCTCATCTTGGGTCACGTTCACAGTCTGAAGCCCACGTATGAGTGTATGCTCACCAACACTGTTTCCTGACTGTGTTTCTTCTTCCCCAACCTATATCATAAACCCCGAGGTCTGAGTGGGCCCTGTAAGTGCCGGCTTCCCGAGGTCTTGTGAACAGAGCTGGATATGTAGAGTAAGCACTGAACAAACACAGGCCCATCTGTTGCCTAAGCAGAGGAACAGAAACATGTGGGAAATAAGGCATCGCCCTGCATCTCAAGTTTCCAACAGGACAATAGGACGGAAGGGGCTGAGCCACCTTACGTCCTGGACCCTCTTCTTTCCATGTCTCTAGCTTGGGACACTTCCTCTTGGTCAGAATATCATCTTAAGAGATCCAAGGTCAAGGCTGGGGATGGACAGAAAGAGTCAATTGAAGGCTTTTAAATTCAATCAAAAGACAACGTAAGCGTTATAAAAGTCTATCACTCAATGTTTCAAGGCACTTTCCCAGCTATTATTTCATCCTCATAAAAACCTTAAGTGATGATGTAGCAAATGTAATTCCCTGGATGGAAAAAAAAAGGGAGGGGCCAAGAGTGTAAGCGACTTCGCTCGTCTGCAGAACCAGCTGCTGGGCAGGCAGAGCTAGGACGCACTTAGGTTTCCCTTCTCCTACCCAAGGGTCCTTCTGCTGAGTCATCTTGTCTCCCGTACCAGGTTGGTAAGTACCAACCAGTTGCCATCCAGTTGATTATGACTCATTGCAACCCCATGTGTGCCAGATACAACTGTGCTCCCCTAGGTTTTCAATGGCTGATTGTTCAGAATTAGGTCTCCAGGCCTTTCTTCCTAGGTGCCTCTGGGTGGACTGGAACCTCCAACCTTCCGGTTAGCAGCTGAGCATGTTAACTGTTTGCACCACTCAGGAACTCCAGCTTGGATAGTATCCTCCCCTCCCCCCCTCAAAAAAAGTGTCCTTCCTGGAACCTCAGAATAGAACCTTATTGGAAACAGGCTTATTGTGGATGTAAATCGGCTGAGATGAGGTCCTGCTGGAGCAGGCTGACTGCTGTCCTTCTAAGGAGTCAGACATGGAGTCCGACAAAGGGACAACAGTCACATGAAGATGGCGTCAAGAACGCCTGCGGTTACCAGAAACAGGGAGACAAAGAAGGGTCCCCCCCAGAGGATTCAGAGGGAGCAAGGCCTAGCTAACACCTTGATTTCAGAATTCTAGCCTCCAGAACCCTGAGAGGGTAAGTTTCTGCTGTTTGAAGCCACCAGTTTGCAGTACTTTGTTAAGGCAGCCTTAGGAAGTGAACAGGTCCCTAGGTAGCACAAGCAGTTTGCGATCAGCCACTAACCTAAAGGTCAGTGGCTCAAACACACCCAGTGGCTCTGTGGAGGAAAGGCCTGGGGATCTGTTTCCGTAAAGATTACCGTCAAGAAACCCTAAGGGGGCAGTCCTACCTGTAACACGTGGGATCACCACGTGTTGGAATGGACTCTATTGCAATGGCTTTAGGAAACTAAGACACCTCTCCCCAGGTGCGGATGACAGAGGTCGGTTCTAGACATCTTAACAGTCTATGTGTGTGATGGAGAGAAAGCTGCCTTGGAGTCAGACAGACCTGGATTAAAATCCTCCCTGAGCCTCAGTTTCCAGTGTGAAAAATAAATACGAAACTGCCTCTACTTTATAGAGTCACTATTAGTAAAATCAGTCCTTTAAAATGCTGAGCACAGTACTCGGAAGGTGACCAATAAATGACAACTGTTTCTCACTATGGCCACAGTTGCTAATATTCTGACTTGGAATACCTCTCTGAAGACACCTGTACCTCCAGCCAGCCCACTGGCAGCTAATGCGGTTACGTGATGTATACACATTCTCATTCACTCTGGCTCAATATTCATTTCTTCCTTGATTTCTTCATTCTAAAATATCTCACACATCAAGAAATCTAATATAGAACTGGGGGGGGGGACAAATTTAATTATGCTAAGCCCACAGATAAAGGCAGCCTTCCGCGCCACCGCAAGAATTTAGGGAAATTCTGAAAACCTAACATTTTAGGGCTCTGCCAGTTAATCTTTCTGACATTTATTTCCAAAGCCCAGGAAGCAAGAAGGGAGACAATGAATTATTTATCATGAGCCACGGAGTGCGAGCCTTTTAGGCTTACAAGGAGGCAACACCCCTCTGCGGGGACCGGTTGCCTCCTCTCCTCAAGTCAAGGCCCTGGGAGGCAGAAGGCATTCAAGCCCACTGTCTGCGGCCCGCAGAAATGCTGCAGAAATAACAGCAATAACTAGTCATTACCAAGTACACACATCGCCTGCACCCTGCTAAGCACTTCACACACAATTCCTCCTTTCACCAGTGAGGCAGGCATCAGTATTATCCCCATTACACAGATGGGGACACTGAGACTTGAGAAGATCATTGATTTGCCCCCAAGGTCACAGAACTAAGAAAGTGGCAGAGCCAGGATTTTAACCCAGATCTCTTTGCTTTGGCCAGTGGCCATGACATGTATTTTTACAGCAAGTCCATCTGGTCAGTTCGATCCACATTACGAGATGAAGATATCGAGTTGTGACCTCTGCTGAGTTTTGCAGAAAAAACCCTGCTGCACTCAAACTGCCTCTTTGCCTAATGCCATCCTCATTGTGGTCTGACTCTCTGGACTGAACAGCGTAAAGGAAGGCGGAGGGGTTCTATCTGCACCAAGCACTTGCTATGCACTAAGACACATATTAACGTTGTTTGTCTACCAAAACCAAAAACCAAATCCATTGCCATCGAGTCAATTCTGATTCATAGCAACCCCATAGGACAGAGTAGAACTGCCCCACAGGGTTTCCAAGGAGTGCCTGGTGGATTTGAACTGCCAACTTTTGGTTAGCAGCCACAGCACTTAGCCACGACGCCAACAGGGTTTCCTATTTGTCTACAGAACCTGTGGAAGGGGCTAATATCTTATCTCCATTTGACAGGTGACAAAGTCACATCTGGAGGGGTTATCACTCACCCAAACTATCACCAGGGCCTCCCCAGATGTGAAGCAGCTTGAACCTGTTGCTGTCGAGTTGATTTCAACTCATGGCGACCCTGTAGGGCACAGTAGAACTGCCTAACAGGATTTCCAAAGAGAGCCTGGTGGATTTGAGCTACCAGTCTTTTGATTAGCGGGGGAAGCTCCTAACCACTGTGCCACCAGGGCTCGGGGCAGGTTGAGTGGGGTGGATACAAGGGCTGAACTCCACCAGCCAAGCCCTGAGCTCTGGCACTGAGGCATGGGCCTGAGGAAGGGACACAGCACACCATATGTCTGTCCCCAGACGGGTGCCTGTTCTAGATCATCGGCCAGGAAGGGGGCACCATTTTGTAACGTGCACAAAGGCACCTTATGTGCCAACCTAGGTCCAGGCAGTCACGTGGCTGCCCCAAGGTTGCAACCTGAGTCTGTGGCTCCACCTGAGTGCTCCAGCATCCCTCCCAGCCCCTACCGGAGGTTGCAGGGCTCTGGTTTCAGGTGTTACTGAAAATCAGTACAACCTCCCCGCATACACTCAGAGGGATTTCATTTGTGGTAAATGCTCTGGAGAGACAACACATAGATTTAAATTTAGATACCCACCTCCCCTGGGAAGGCTCCTTTTACCTAAGCTAGGTTAATGACTGCCATTTGGCAGCCAACACTAGACCCTAGAGAAGCTCTTTCCCTGCTGCACTCAAACTGCCTCTTTGCCTAATGCTATCCACAGCCAGGGAGGGGGACCCGCAGACAGAGATATAACTAAGACACGGCAGGGAGGGCCGTGCCCTGGGCGCCCCTTAGGAGGGCACTAAGGAGCAGTTTCTATTGGCCATCAGTTTTCATTGCTAGCTGAGATCGTTCAGCAATTTAACACTAATTGCCCTACGCACTACCTTCCTTAGACAGGCCCTGCCTGCAGGGACAGTGCTGGGTCCCCACTGTGCCCTTAGCACGTAGCACAGTGCCTGGGCAGGCTCCGGATAAGCACTTACTAAACAAGGACATGGAGGAAGAGAAAGCAGCAGAGGAGAGGAAAACCAGGGGAGAAGGGAAGAGTTCCCGTGGAGGCCGGAAGGGAGAAGGAGGCAGAAGAGCCAGAACGAGGCTAGCCAGGAAATTTTCCTCAAGGATTCCGATTGCTCCAGCCTTGTCAGGGTGAATGAGTGTGCACACAACGCAACACTCCCTCACACTCACATGTACAAGCTCACCCAAGACACACACGTGCACACACACTCACACATACAGACTCACCCGTGACATACACGTTCACACATACTAGCACATAAAGCTCAACCAAGACACACACATGCACACACACTGGCACAAACTCACCGGTGACACACGTGCACACACACTCGCACATACAACCTCACCCAAGACACACATATGCACACACACACAAACTCACCCATGACACACAGCATTCACACATACTTGCACATAAAGCTCACCCAAGACACACACGTGTACACACTCACACATACAAGCTCACCCAAGACACACACATGCATACACACTCACAGATACAAACTCACCCAAGACACACACGTGCACACACACACATACAAACTCACCCAAGACACACACATGCACACACACTCACACATACAAACTTACCCATGACACACACATGCACACACACACAAACTCACCCAAGACACACACATTCACACATACACACACAGACTCACCCAAGACACACACATTCACACACACTCACACATACAAACTCACCCAAGAGACACACATTCACACACACTCACACATACAAACTCACCCATGACACACACATTCACACACACTCACACATACAAACTCACCCATGACACACGCATTCACACACACACATATAAACTCACCCATAACACACATTTTCACACACACTAACACATACAAACTCACCCATAACAGATGCATTCACACACACTGGCACAAACTCACCGGTGACACACGTTCACACACATTCGCACATACAAACTCACCTGTGGCACACACGTGCACACAGACTGGCATATACAAACTCACCTGTGACACACATTCACACATACAACCACACACACAGTCACAACACAATCTCACACTCACACACATACAATCACACACACAAATAATCACACACTGATATGCTGAGATGCATACAGACGCATGTGCACGTACGAGGGAGAGAGGGAGAGAGATTAAGATTCCACTTGGTCCATTAGGCAGTTTCTTCTGGGCCACAGGCAGACACCTGATTCGGACGAGAGTAGGAAAATGAAAGGTTCTGCAGACCACTTCCTTCAGGAGCAAAAAAGATTAAAAGGCTATAAAATAAACCAGAGGAATTAGGAACCTTCTTGTTCTAAAGGGAGGCCAAAATAATAAATCAATTACTACTTGGTTAAAGGTTTAATTAAACCATTTCAAGTATCTCTCAACTTAAAATGAATTGTGAAGGTTAAACCTGAATGGAAATCATTAGAGAGAAACTAAGACTCTACAAGCCTCAAATTTTATGGACTTTCACAAAGAGAAAAAAAAAAGTGGGGGTTGGGGGGCTTGGATCTCTTAATGAAGGACTTCTGAAGAAATTTTCTCATATTAAAAGCCTGAGTTTAATTAGTGTCTTAAAAAATACTTTTTTAAATTAAACCACACAGGCAACTAATCTTCCAGTATACAGAACAAAAAAGAGAAAATGTATTCAAGAAGTCAAAAGTAAATTATTTAATAAAGGAAAGTAATTTCTAAAAGCAGCTCAACGTTGAGAATTTTATTATACACAGAGTACCCCAGACACATGCCATCAGACCAGCTAGGACTAAACCCCACTCTCCCTACTTATCAGCCAGGTGATCTTGAGTAAGTTGTTTTAACTCCTCTGCGTCTCTGAGCCACATATTCCTCAGTTATAAAATCTGGGCAATAGGTCAACAAGCAAGTAGAAGAGTTAACTAACTCTGTAAACCAACTAGACCTAACACATCTGCACAACACTCTGTCTAGAACGTATTCTTCTCAAGGCACATGGAACATGCTCCAGGACAGACCACACGTCAGGCCATAGAGCAAGTCTCGATAAATGCAAAATGACTGAAGTCACACAAAGTATGTTCCCTGGTCAAAACCGAATGCAATTAGAAATCAATAACAGAAAGAAATTTGAAAAATTCACAAATTATGGAAATGAAATGGCACAATCCTAACTAACCAGTGGGTCAAAGGAGAGATCAAAGTGAAATTAGAAAATACTTTGAGATGAACAAACATGAAAATACAACACAGCAAAACTTACAGGATGCAGTTAAAGCACTGTGTAGAGGAAAATTTATAACTGTGTATACCCGTTGCCATTGAGTTGATTCCAACTCATAGCGACCCTAGAGGGCGGAGTTGAACCTTCCCATCGGGTTTCCAAGCACAGTGGTTAAAGCGATCAACTGCTAACCAAAAGGTCCGCGGTTCGAAACTACCAATGGCTTTGCAGGAGAAAGATGTGGTGGTCTGCTTCCACAGAGACTTACAGCCTTGGAAGCTCTGTGGGGTCACTACCAGCCAGAGGCAGCTCCACAGCAGCGGGCAGGTCGTCTTCACCGAAGCTGACTGCTGCGTCTTTCTCCCAGTGTGGCTGCTGGGTTCAAACGGCTGACCTTTCCGTTAGCAGCCGGGCACTTAACCACTGTGCCACCAGGGCTCCTTGTAGCTGTAAGTAAAAATAACAAACCAAAACTGTTGCCTTCAAGTCAATTCTGACTCATAGTGACCCTATAGGACAGAGCAGAACTGCCCCATTATGGAAACAGCTGTAAATACCTGCGTTAAATAAAGAAGAAAGATCTCTTTAATAGCCTAACTTTTCAACTTAAGAAACTAAAAACATAGGACCAAACCAAACTCAAAGCAAGCAGAAGGATGGAAATAATAAGTATTAGCATGGAAATAGATGAAACAGAATAAAGAGAAAATGAACATGTTTTTAAAAGATCAATAAAATTGATAATCCTCTGGCTAAACTCACCAAGAAAAAAAGAGATAAGATAAAAATTACAAAATCAGGAATGAAAGATGGGAAATTTTCAGCAACCTTACAGAAATGGTAAGAATTATATGGGGATACTATAAACAATTGCATGCCATCTAATTGCATAGTCTAGATGAAATGGAAAAATTCCTAGAAATATACGAATTACCAAAACTGACTCTAAAAGAAATAGAGAATCAGAATTCCCCTATAACAAGAAAACGGATTGAATTATTAATCAAAAAAGTTCAATTCCACTCAACATTTAAAGAAGAATGAAAGGAGGGGCCAGCATCCAACAGGGAAAAAACCAGGCCCAGGTTTAACACTGCTCCTTGCCTGGCAAAAACAGTTCGCGCCTGGCTATAAAGGTTAGCGGTTTGCACCCACCCGGTGGCACCATGGAAGGGAGTCTTGGTGCTCTCCTTCTGTAAAGATTGCTGTTGTTGTTTGGTGCCATCAAGTTGGTTCTAACTCATAGTGACACTGTGTACAACAGAAGGAAACACTGCCCTGGCCTGCGTCATCCTCACAATCCTTGCCATGCTTGAGCCCACTGTTGCAGCCACTGTGTCAATCCATCTGACTAAGGGTCTTCCTCTTTTTCACTGACCCTCTACTTTACCAAGCATGATTTCCTTCTTCAGGGACTGGTCCCTCCTGATGACATGTCCAAAGTATGTGAGATGTAGGCTCACCATCCTTGCTTCTAAGGAGCATTCTGGCTGCACTTGCTCTAAGACAGATTTGTTCGTTCTTCTTGCAGTCCATAGTATATTCAATATTCTTCACCAACACCATAATTCCAAGATGTCAATTCTTTGGTCTTCCTTATTCAATGTCCACATTTTCCATGCATCTGAAACAATTGAAAACGCCATGGCTTAGGTAAGGTGAACCTTAGTCTTCAAGGTGACATCTTTGCTTTTTAACACTTTAAAGAGGTCTTCTGCAGCATATTTGCCCAATGCAATACATCATTTGATTTCTTGACTGCTGCTTCCATGGCTGTTGATCATGGATCCAAGAACAATGAAATCCTTAACAATCTTTTCTCCGTTTATCATGATGCTGCTTATTGGTCCAGTTGTGAGTATTTTTGTTCTCTCTATGTTGAGATATAACCCATACTGAAGGCTGTGGTCTTTGATCCTCATCAGCAAGTGCTTCAAGCCCCCTTCACTCTCAGTAAGCAAGGTTGTGTCATCTGCATAAGGCAGGTAGTTAATGAGTCTTCCTCCAATCCTGATGCCCTGTTCTTCTTCATATAGTCCAGCTTCTTGGATTCTTTACTCAGCATACAGATTAAATAGGTATGGCGAGGATACAACCCTGATGCACACCTTTCCTAACTTTAAACCACAAAAGTATCTTCTTGTTCTATTCGAACAACTGTCTCTTGATCTATGTACAGGTTCCTCATGAGCACAGTGAAGTGTTCTGGACTTCCCATTCTTCTCAATGTTATCCATAATTTGTTGTAATCCACACAGTCGAATGCCTTTGCATAGTCAATAAAACACAGGTAAACATCCTTCTGGTATTCTCTGCTTTCAGCCAGGATCCATCTGACATCAGAAATGATATCCC
Source organism: Elephas maximus indicus (assembly GCF_024166365.1). Classification (NCBI taxonomy): domain Eukaryota; kingdom Metazoa; phylum Chordata; class Mammalia; order Proboscidea; family Elephantidae; genus Elephas; species Elephas maximus. Next base: position 9,298,687 of record NC_064833.1, on the reverse strand, counting down.
TGGTTCCATGTCCTCTTCTGAAATCAGCCAGAATTTCTGGCAGTTCCCTGTCAATGTACTGCTGCAGCCACTTTTGAATGATCTTCAGCAAAATTTTACTTGCATGTGATATTAATGATACTGTTTGACAATTTCCACATTTGGTTCAATCACCTTTGGAGTAGGCATAAATATGGATTTTTTCCAGTTGGTTGGCCAGGTAGCTGTCTTCCATATTTCTTGGCATAGATGAGTGAGCACTTCCAGCACTACATCCATTTGCTAAAACATCTCAACTGGTATTCTGTCAATTCCTGGAACCTTGTTTTTTGCCAATGCCTTCAGCGCAACTTGGACTTCTTCCTTCAGTACCATCATTCCTGATCATATGCTACCTCCTTAAATGGCTGAGGAAGCCCTGGTGGTGTAGTAAGTGCTACGGCTGCTAACCAAAAGGTCGGCAGTTTGAACCCACGAGGCGCTCCTTGGGAATTCTATAGGGTTGCTATGAGTCAGAATTGACTCATTGGCAACGGGTTTGTTCTGTTTTGTTTTAACGACCGAATGTAGACCATTGTTTTTGGTATAGTGACTTTTTGGTATATTCTTTGCATCCTTTTTTGATGCTTCCTGCATTGTTTGCTATTTTTCCAGTAGAATCCTTCAATATTGCAACTCAAGGCTTGAATTTTTTCTCTTGTTCTTTCATCTTCAGAAATGCCGAGCATGTTCTTCCCCTCTAGTTTTCTATCTCTGGTTTTTGCACATGTCATTACAATACTTTGTCTTCTCAAGCTGCCCTTTGAAATATTCTGTTCAGCTCTTCTACTTCATCACTTCTTCCATTTGTGTTAGCTACTTGGCATTCAAGAGCAAGTTTCAGGGTCTCTTCTGATATCCATTTTGGTCTTTTCTGTCTTTCAATGACTTTTTGCTTTCTTCAGGTGTGACATCCTTAATGTCATTCCACAACTCATCTGGTCTTCAGTCACTAGTATTCAATGTGTCAAATCTATTCTTGATATCATGTCTAAATTCAGGTGGGATATACTCAAGGTCGTACTTTGGCTCTCGTCGACTTGTTCTAATTTTCTTCAACTCTAACTTGAACTTGCATATGAGCAATTAATAGTCTGTTCTGCAGTCGCCCCTGACCTTGTTCTGACTGATATTGAACTTTTCCTTCGTCACTTTCCACAGATACAGTCCATTTGTTTCCATCTGGCAATATCCACATGTATAGTTATCATTTAAGTTGTTGAAAAAAAAAGCATTTGCAATGAAGAAGTTGTTGGTCTTGCACAATTCTATCGTGCAATCTCCGGCATCGTTTCTATCATCAAGGCCATATTTTCCAACCACCAATCCTTCTTTGTTTCCAGCTTTCGCGTTCCAATCTCAAGTAATTGTCAACATCCTGATTGCATGTTTAATTTCAGGCTGCGAAAGTTGGTAAAAATCTTCAATTTCTTCATCTTTGGACTTAGTGGATGGTATGTAAATTTGAATAACTGTCCTATTAACTGGTCTTCCCTTTAGGCATATGAGTATCATCCTATCACTGACAACATTGTACTTCAGGAGATCTTGCAATGTTCCTTTTGACAATGAACACAATGCCATTCCTCTTCAAGTTGTCATTCTCGGCATAGTAGGCCATAATATCCAATTCAAAATGGCCAATACCAGTCCATTTCAGCTCACTAATGCCTACGATATCCATGTTTATACGCTCCATTTCATTTTTTACGCTTTCCAATTTTCCTAGATTCATACTTCCTACATTCCATGTCCCAATTATTAATGGATGTTTGTAGCCGTTTCTTCTCATTTTAAGTCATGCCACACCAGCAATTGAAGGTCCCAAAAGCTTTACTCCATCCACGTCATTAAGGTCGACTCTACTTTGAGGAGGCAGCTCTCTCCCCAGTCATCTTTTGTGTGCCTTCCAACCTGAGGGTCACATCTTCCAGCCCTATATCAGACAGTGTTCCGTTGCTATTCATAAGGTTTTCACTGGCTAATTCTTTTCAGAAGTAGACCGCCAGATCCTTCTTCCTAGTGTATCTTTGTCTGGAAGCTCAGCTGAAACCTGCCCACCATGGATGACTCTGTAGGTATCCGAATACCAGTGGCATAGCTTCCAGCATGGCAGCAACACAAAAGCCCCCACAGTAAGATAAACTTACAGACACTTGGAGGCCATAAAGATTACAGCCAAGAAAACCCTATGGAGCTTAGTTCTCTTCTGTAATACACAGAGTCACCATGAGTCAGAACCGACTCGCTTGCAACAGGTTGGGTTTTTGAGCACATACTAGCTGCATTACCTGAAGCAAGTTATGACGTTTCTCTAAGGCTCACTTTGCTTATCAGAAAAGTGAAGACAAATATGCCTGTTCAAAGGTAGGGGCAGAGGTGCGATGAGGATTAAATCAAAGAATATGCTAACCGCACCTAGGATAATGCCCAGCACACGGAAGACAATAAAGGGAAGCTGGTGTTTTAGCGTAAATGATGACTAAATCAGTAGATGTCATCTTAGAAACAGTGTTTCTGAAATGATCATGTAAATCTGCAACAAGGATTCAAATGGCAAAGTTTTGATTCACACAGAATCCTTCAGGTTCACAGTCCATGTACAAAGTGAGACTCATCTTGTCTACAGTGTACAGATGTCTTCTACTGAATAGTATCAGGTGCAGCAGGTAGACGGATTAAACAAGCTGTCCCGCACAGTAATTAGGTCCCCACAGACAAAGACGACACATAGCACAGGAGGAACCGCTGCAAACCAGAGTGAGAAAAATCCCCCACAAAACTATTTTTACTTGAAGAGGGACAGCAGCCAGCCTCCTGTGCAGAAACACAACCTATAGCAATAAGCATCCCACTGCGGGATTCACTAGCCACACTAATAACCAACGGCTACTTCCTGGGAATATTCAGACTGGCATTTCTGAACAGGCTGCCTTATCGACCATCTGCCTGACACTGGTAACAAGGAGAGACTTCAGACAGAAAAGGTTTTCGTTAACAAGTTCCTCTGGCCGTTCCCAGGGTGCTCAGAGAAATATACCTGGCAGAGGATTAAGTCATTCAGAAGTTAGGAGATGTTCCCTGAGTTACTTTTAGTGGCATAAGGTGAAAACTAAGAAAATACAGCACCTGAAACTTGTTGTTGTTAGGTGCCCTCGAGTTGGCTCCAAATCGTAGTGACCCTATGTACAAGAGAACAAAACACTGCTCAGTCCTGTGCCATCCTCACAATCATTGTTATGTTTGAGCCCATTGTTGCTGCCACTGTGTCAATCCATCTCACGGAGGGTCTTCCTCCTTTTCACTGACCCTCTACCAAACATGATGTCCTTTTCTGGGGACTGATCACTTCTGATAACATATCCAAAGTATGTGAGCCATAGTCTCACCATCCTTGCTTCTAAGGAGCATTCTGGTTGTACTTCTTCCAAGACAGATTTGTTTGTTCTTTTGGCAGTTCATGATATATTCAATGTTCTCCACCAACATCACAATTTAAAGGCATTCTTCTTTGGTCTTCCTTGTACACTGTCTAGCTTTCACATGCATATGAGGTGACTGAAAACACCATGGCTTGGGTCAGGTGCACCTTAGTCTTCAAGATGACATCTTTGCTTCACCTAAAACCAGTAATGTCAAATAAGGAGGAGCAACTAGTGTATTTAAGGACATCACCATCAATTAATATTGGGGTGTGGCCGTGGGACTCTTTCTATTTGTGATGTCACATAGCTGTCCAAGAGCTATTCATATACTTTTTATGTAGCATTTCTGAAACTGACATATGGTTTGTAGCCTGAATACTTATTTCTCTGCCTCTACTGTGAGCTCCTTAATGTCAGGAGCTGGTCTCTCTCTCTCTTTCTCCGGCACCTAGCAAAGGACCTCACGAAGCCAGTATTCAATATATGCTTGCTGAAATGAATCATATGTTGCTGGGGTTCTATGTGATTTTCTACACCTCGCTCACGAGTGAATCAAGGCTCAGAAGGCAAAGTAAGCTGCTCAGAATCACACAGTTAGTGAAAGGCAGAGCCAGGTATCCTATCCTGGTCTTCCTAACTCCAAAGCCTATGCTTTTTCTACCAACCCACTAAACATTCAACTCATGTCTTAGCATTTCCAGATGTACCATCTAGACAACCTTTTCTATGCACCTCATGGAGGTCAGGACCACCAAGAAAATGTTCTCCATACTTTCCTGACACAGTATTCTCAGACTTGGAAATACTGAGTGCAACATGCTAGAGGTAGCTTCCCAGGATTGTAGGTAAGAGTATCTTTGGACCTCTCCCCAAGGGCTCCAGCCTGCAGTTGACTTGCTGGGTTGAACTGTATTCCCTCATTAAAAGGTCATCCCCCCATCTCCACCACGATGGCATCACAGACCCAGCCAGCCAGTTTCCCACCAGAGCCTCTGGCAGCACCTCTCCATCCGGATGCATCTCACCCAAAGCAAGTGCCCAACTAATGGAGGCTTTTCCTTCTCCACTCTCTGCTGTGGGTCATCCTAACTGAGCACCAGTGGACACCCTGGTGTCCTACTGACAAGGGCTCCTCACCCCAGTTTGCAAAGGGCTTGCCTAGAGAACCTCTGGCTCCTGATTCTCACAACAACAGCTCCTTGAAGCAGAGCATTTTATAAATGCAGAAACAGGCTCACTTGCCACAGTTGTGGAGTAAATAATGACCACCCAGGTCCTTTGGACGATGTAGAGCTTCTCTTTGATATCCAAGGCGAATGCTCTGCAGTTTCCTCCCCTTGAGGCCTGGCATTCAGACATGGGACAGGAAGGATCAGTCCCCCTTAAACTGGGTTGCATTCCTGTACCAAACATTCTCCAAAGTCCAGAGCCAGAGCAGCATACTGTTAACCAGGGAAAGGTCAGACATAGGGGCCAAGGCAGAGCCACACATCGACTTGGGTTCTTGCCTGTGTGGGTCTCAGGGCTGCTTCCCTCTGTCCCTGGGAAAGAGAGTCAGGGGAAGAGTCTCACATCTCAGCTGATGGCACACATCTGTCAGCTACTGGAGAGGCATGGGTGCCAGGTGCAGAGTCCAGGGTTGGGACTCAGACCTGAGCTCCAATCATAGATCTGTCCCTGACCTTGGGCAAGACGCTGATTTTCTCTGTGTCTGAGTAAAGTAAAATGACAGTTGTCTTTGTCTTATAGCACTGTTGTGACAACAAAAGAAGAAAATAACTGTAACCTACTAGGTGCAGTGCCTGGCTCTTAGTAAGTGCTCAGCAAGTAGAAAGGCCATATAAGCTAACATCCAAGCCGAGCCACTTCTGAGATTGAAAGAGGGCGTTAACTGAACCTGAGACTGAACAACACACAAAAACTGGGACTGTCCTGGGAAACCGGGACACATGGTCCTCCTAAGTAGTAGCTATTTCACGGTAATGATCTACTTCTGTGGAACATCATATTATGGCCACTTAAATGGCAATTGCTGTTGTTGTTGTTAAGTGTCAGAGAGTCAGTTTCAACTCATAGTGGCCCCATGTACAACGGAACGAAACACCGCCCAGTCCTGCACCACCTTCATGATCGCTGTTATGCTTGAGCCCATTGTTGCAACCAGTTTGTCAGTCCATCTTGTTGAGGGTCTTTCTCTTTTTCGCTGACCCTCTACTTTACCAGGCATGATGTCCTTCTCCAGGGACTGGTCCCCGCTGATAACATGTCCAAAGTACTTGTACTCTCGCCATCCTCGCTTCTAAGGAGCGTTCTGGCTGTACTTCTTCCAAGACAGAATTGTTTGTTCTTCTGAAAATCCGTGGTATATTGAATATCCTCCACCAACACCATAATTCAAAGGCATCAATTCTTCTTCAGTCCTCTTTATTTATTGTCCAGCTTTCACATGTGTGAGGTGACTGAAAATGTCATGGCTTAGGTCAGGCACACCTTAGTCTTCAAAGTGACATCTTTGCTTTTGAACACTTTAAAGAGGTCTTTTGCAGCAGACTTGCCCATGGGTGTTGATTGTGGATCTAAGTAAAATGAAATCTCTGACAACTTCAATCATTTCTCCGTTTACCATGACACTGTTTATTGGTCTAGTTGTGAGGATTTTTGTTTTATGTTGAGGTGCAATCCATACTGAAGGCTGTGGTCTTTGATCTTCATCAGTAAGCGCTTCAAGTCCTCTTCATTTTCAGCAAGCAAGGTTGTTATCTGCATAACACAGGTTGTTAATGAGTCTTCCTCCAACCCTAATGCTATGTTCTTCTTCATACAGTCCAGTTTCTCAGATTATTTGCTCAGTATACAGATTAAATAAATTTGGTGAAAGGATACAACCCTGATGCACACCTTTCCTGATTTTAAACCATGCAGTATCCCTTTGTTCTGTTTGAATGACTGACTCCTGGTCTATGTACAGGTTCCACATGAGCACAATTAAGTGTCCTGGAATTCCCATTCTTTGAAATGTTATCCCTAATTTGTTACGATACACACACACAGTTGAATGCTTTTGCGTTAAATGACGATAAAATGCCTACGTTATTCGGGTTTCTTAGGTAGTTTTAGTTTTCTCTTTAACATGCAGCTTTTTGACACGTAGGTACACTGCGGCAGGAATTTACTACATTTAGAATACATGACTATAAAAATCACACACATATCGATGCATTCTGAATACACGCTGGCCTGCGGACAGCACACAGCTTGTTATCAGAGTAAGCACAGAGCCAGCATCCTGTGCTAAAATACCTGCTCTGGCTCCCCCATCAAGACGGTGAGACCCTAGAAGCCAGACGCAAAGCTCTGCATTTCCAGTACCAGAATCGGGCCTGGCACATAGTAGGCACTTAATAAATGTAACTCTGGAACAAGGATTCAAATACACGCATGGGACAGGAAAGTCCCTGGATTAGCTTCCCAGGGCTCCTGTAACAAAGTACCATAAACTGGGGGCTTGAAACAACAGAAATGCATTCTCTCACAGTCCTGGAAGCTTAAAATCCAAACCCAGGGTGTCTGCAGGGCCGTGCTCTTTCTGAAGGCTCTAGGCGATGGTCCTTCCTTGCCTCTTCCTAGCTTCTGGTGGTCCCGGGGCTTCCACGGCGTCCCTTGGTTTGTAGATACATCGCTCCAGTCTCCACCTCCGTCCTCACATGGCTGCCTTCCCGGTTTCCGACTCTGGGCCTCTTCTCTCCTCAGGAGGACATCAGACACACTGGATCAGGGCTGGCCTTACCGACCCCATTTGACCTTGGTGACAACCGCAAAGATCCTATCTTCAAATAAAGTCATATTCACAGGTACTGGGGATTAGGATTTCAAATATATCAGTTTGGGGGAAATGATTCAACCTATGAACTCATAACAGTCGCCTAAATAATTCTTTCATTAATCTCCCCAGTTCCCCAGTTTTGTGGTTGATCATTAGTTCAAATGCCACCCAGGCACCTCTAGGTGGGTTTGAACCGCCAACCTTTTGCTTAGTAGTCAGGCGTTTAACCATTTGCATGACCCAGGCACTCCATGTGTGAACTAGTAACCCCAACAGGGCAGACCACAGGCAGCCGGGCTCCGTGCAAAACACAAGCTGTGCCAACCACGTGACCAGGACACCACGCTCCTCTCAATATTGGTGTTTCGTGGTATTCTTTGCCAAGGACAGAACCGAAGCTTAAAGGAGCTCAGCCCCGCAGTCCTTCTCCTAGCCTGTCCTGGAAGGAATTTTTCCTCAACTTTCTGCTCAGTCCACAAACAGAAACCTAGCACCAAATCTGTGCGAGTGAATCAGCACTGTAACCAACAGGCATGGGGAGAACATGGCACCGTGGCATGGCGCCCCACCCAGCACCCCGCCCCCTTACCATCTCCCGTTTTGCTGGGGTTAGTGGGCTCAGGGGTGCTCAGAGGTCGAAGGGGAATGATGATCTCATCCGCGTTCACCCCTTCTTCCGCGTGCTTCTCAGAGACGTGGGAGAGGAGTTCCGACTGACTCGGTGAGAAGAGGTTACAACATTTACACATGAAGATGGCAGTGTTTTCTGTAAGAGAGAAAATACAAACCATGTTATTTCACCTCCCACCACAATAATGACAACTTCCAACTGCTACAGGAAAACGCTAAGGGTCTCCTTCGGAAGCACCAGCAGCCTCCAGCAGGTGGCGTCGCTCTGGCAGACACCGCCGCTGCTGGGCAGCTCAAGTCCACAGAGGCACCCTTTCCATCTTCCGAAGGCTCCAGTTGTAGAAAAGTCCATCTTCATGGTTTCAGAACTCCGGTCCTTCTGCATAGTGTCTAATATGGGCCTTCCTATTACCCAGATCTGGAGTCCCTGGGTGGTGCAAACAGTGAACATGCTCAGCTGCTAACCAAAAGGTTGGAGGTTCAAGAGACACCTTGGAACAAAGCCCTGGAGATCTACTTCTGAAAAACCAGCCACTGAAAACCCAGTGGAGCGCAGTTCTGTACTGACACAGGGGGTCATCGTGAGTCAGAGTCGACTGAACAGCAACTGACGGCTACCTCCACCTACGCAACGGCCCAGAATCCAGTGCAGGTACAAACGGCAAGGTGAAAATTCACCTGGAACGTGAATCACCAAATCCCACCCTTCAGATGAATGAGCCGCACTAGCAGCAATTAAACATTCTAGCTAGACTCTCTGAAATCCGGTGCGAGAAGGAATGGAACAAATGGCGTTGCACAGGAGCCAAGACACCTTCACTGACCCGCACAGGAAGGGAGGACACAAAGATGGGACTCTGTTGCTTGGGTAAGCCCCTAATTCCTACTGAAAGCATTATCACCTTTCACCAACACTTACTAATAGTCCATTATGCCCGTCCCAATATACTAGGCAGGAAGACATAATTGGAAAAAAACACTCATTTTTGAGTCTGATAAAACAATTATAGGCACATATAAAAATGTTAAATTTAGGATTGCAAATTAACAATTAAAACCTAGATTTTTTTTTTTTTCATTTACACTAAAAAGAAGAATTGTTAAAATGGAAAGGACAATCAATGGCTTTGAAGTCAGACAGGCCCAGGCTGAGTTCTTGGCTCTAGTCCCTAAAGCCAGGCAGCCTTGAGTAGTAACAGTCTCTCAGGTGCTGGAATTCCATAGGAAATGCAGGGCAAGTGCCTACTCGGTAAGAGACATGTAAAGCCAGTTGCCATCAAGCCAGCTCCAACTCATGGCGACACCATCTGTATCCAACAGGGTAGAACTGTGCTCCACTGGGTTTTCAATCGCTGATTTTTCAGAAGTGGACCAACAGGCCTTTCTTCTGAGGTGTCTCTGGCGGACTAGAACTTCCTTTTGGTTAGCAGCCAAGTGCGTTCACCATTTGCACCACCCAGAGACTCCCGAAACACAGTGTCGTTGTTGTTGTTGGGTGCGATTCCAACTCATAGTGACCTCATGTGACAAAACAGAGCTGCCCTGTAGCGTTTGCTTGGCGGTAGTCTTTACGGAAGCAGATCACCAGGCGTTTCTCTCACAGAGGCGCTGGGTGGACTCGAACTGCCAGTCTTGTAGAGAGCAACCAGTGCTTAACCGTTGGGACAGCAAGGTTCCTTAGAAACATAGCACCCGTTGCCATCGAGTTGATTACGACTCACAGTGACCCTGTAGGACAGAGTAGAACTGCCCCATTGGGTGTTCAAGGAGCAGCTGGTGGATTTGAACTGCCAGCCTTTTTGGTTAGAAGCCTGAGATCTTAACCACTGCGCCACCAGGGCCCTGGAAACACAGCAGGCACTCAGTAAGCCACATCCTAATTCAATCCATCTCTCCAACTGCCACCTGCCCTCTCCCAGGCAGATGGCCTGGGGAAAACCTCCACCCCTCTGCCTGGTTCCCCAATATTCACCATCCCTAGCCTGAGGGGACTCCACAAGCTGCCACTTGCATCTGAGGTCTCCAGGCTATTTGCTCTCCCTAGGGCAGAAACAAATATTTCACACCTCTCTCCTTTCCTCACTCCCTCCTCACTCTCAGCTGCTGACCCTGCTTCCTCTTTGACCTGAAGCAGCCAGAAGACACCTTCCACGAGCTTCCGCCCCACCTGCCAGCTGCCTGCACCTGTGCCCATCCTCTCGGCCTCCCTCCAGTAGATATGAGGTTTGGCAAAAGCGGTGGCATACAAGTGGGTGGGGGGGGAGGCTCAGCAGGGTGGTTCACCCCAGTTGGAAGAGCGTATCATCACTGCCATAGTTCAGAATTGCCAGTCCACGGAGATTATAAAAAGGAGCCCAACTTTTAGCTGGTGCTATCATCACAGTGGTTAAGAGCTCGGCTGCTAACCAAAAGGTCGGTAGTTCGAATCCACTAGCCACTCCTTGGAAACCCTATGAGGCAGTTATACTCTGTCCTAAAGCGTCGCTAGGAGTCAGAATCAACTCTATGGCAACGGGTTTGTTTTTTTGTTTTTGTTTATTATTGCTGTGAAATTCCCCAAAGACAATGTACCCCTTACTGCCTGCGCCTGGGGGGAGGGGGGCTGCTCCCACAGCCGCCACCCTGAAGGCCACTGGACAAAGGACAATGCTACCACTTGTGCACACCAAATCCTAACCTGTAGTCATGGATTGAATTGTATCCCCCCAAAATATGCGTATCAGTTTGGCAAGGCCACGATTCCCAGTATTGTGTGACTGTCCACCATTTTGTCATCTGGTGTGATTTTCCTATGTGCTGTAAATCCAACCTCTATCATGTTAATGGACACCCTGGTGGCATGGTAGTTACGTGCTGCAGCTGCTAACCAAAAGGTCTGAAGGTCCACGGTTCAAATTCACCAGGCACTCCCTGGAAACCCTATGGGGCAGCTCTATTCTGTCCTATAGGGTCACTATGAGTTGGAATCAATGGCAAAGGGTTTAATTTTTTTGGTTTTTATGATGTTTATGAGGTGGGATAGGCGGCAGTTATATTAATGAGGCAGGACCCAATCTACAAGATTGGATTGTATCTTGAGCCAATCTCTTTTGAGATATAAAAGAGAGAAGTGAGCAGAGAGTCAGGGGGACCTCATGCCACCAAGAAAGCAGTACCGGGAGCAGAGTGCATCCTTTGGACCTGGGGTTCCTAGGCAGAGAAGCTCTTAGTCCAGGGGAAGACTGATGAGAAGGACCTTCCTCCAGAGCCAACAGAGAGAAAAAGCCTTCCCCTGGAGCTGATGCCCTGATTTTGGACTTCTAGCCTATTAGACCATTAGAAAATAAATTTTACTTTGTTAAATACCACTGGTGGTATTTCTGTTACAGCAGCACTAGATGACTAAGACACTCCCACAGCAACTCACAGACATGGTCCCAGTAATGTTTCTTTATCCAGACCATCAATTTTCCTTCTCTGTTGGCTTTTTCCTATTAGCCTGCAAACACGTCATCATTTCTCCTGTCCTGAAACACAACAAAATCTTTCCTGATTCCCATTCCTGCTCTCCCTACCCCATTTTTCTCCTTCTTTTCACAGAAAACCTCCCAATGCAGAGAAGAAATGAGAAAGGAAGGGGATGGCCCAGGGCGACATAGCTATGGTGCAGACAGGCCCCGGCAGGGCACTGGGACCACAGGGGCAAGGCCACTCTCTGGATTCAAAGAAAGGGTTTCTCCATGAGCCAGCAGTGAGGAAATGGCCTAAGAGAATTCTCCCTACCACACAACACATGAAACAGAAATTTAACAAAGCAGAACATTGCTTCATCAATGAAATTCTCTCATGAATACTGCCAATAGATATTTTATTTTTTTTCCAAGAAATGTCTTATTCCTAAGGAACCCAACATGCTTCCCAAACAAGAGATTACAGGAATGCTTTTTTTCTTTCTATGAGGCCATGTGGTTTTCAATGTGCTTCCTGCTGGTCCTACAACAATCTTATTATTCCAGCAAAAAAGGCTTCATGATCCCCAGTGTACAGATGAGGAAACTGAGGCTGAGAGGGGTAAGCAGCTTGCCCGGGGCCACCGGCCCCACGCACATGCTCTCGTTCAGTTTTCCACTTCCCTTCATGACCCTCCCGTCATAGGTGCAGGCCCAGGTGTGGAGGCTGCCCTTCCCCAGGTCACACAGCCAGGAAAGCCCAGGGCCAAACTGAACCAGTTTTACCCAGCCGAAACCCAGAGTCGTCAGGGTGCACGGCCTTCCCAGAGTCAGCACTGAAAAGGACCATACAGCCACACAACAGCCACCAGGCTGCCGAACCCCTCAGCTGCGCTGGTGGTGTACTCTCCTTGGCTATTAACAATGCAACCGTGTATTTAAAAACAGCCTGTTCCACCACTATGGAAAACAGTTAGGTGATACCTTAAAAAGTTAAACAGAATTACTATATGGTCCAGCCATTCGACTCCTAAGTATATACCCAAGAGACTGGAAAGCAGGGATGCAAACAGAAACGTGAGCACCAACGTTTACTGACGCGCTACTCACACTAGCCAAAAGGTGGAAACAACCCAAGTGTCATCAAGAGATGAATGGATAGACAACATGGATAAACATACAGTGGAATACTGCTCAGCCGTAAAGAGAAATGCCGTTCTGATACACGCTACAACATGGGTGAACCTCGAAAACATGCTGCTGAGTGAGATAAGCCAGACACAAAAAGACCAATCCTGCGTGATCCCACTTACAGGAAATATCCAGAATAGGTTAATAATGCTCAGAGACCAGGGTTGATGAGTGGTCACCAGGGGCTGGGGAGGAGAGAGAACGGGAGTGACGGCAGCAGGGGTCCCGGAGTTTCTGTCAGGGGTGATGTAAAACTTAGGGTAGCCGTGATTGGTGGCAGCACATGATGAATGGAAATAATGGCACTAAACTGTACGACCAAAAAAATGGTTAAAACGGCAACTTTTTGTTACACGTATTTTACCACAAGATAAAATTAAAAAAATTAAAAACCAGCCTGTTCCAGGAGATGCCAGGGCAGAGCACAGGCACTTATACCCTCTTAAAAATCCCTGTGGGGCCTCCCAGGCTTCGACCTGAGGGTCCTGCGCTCTGCAGGTGCTCCCAGGGCACAGTACGGAAACGCCAAAGCCAGCGACCTCACGCAGAGCGCCCAGTCAGGCTGCACCCTCAAATACTAAGAGCTGCTAATCTACCAAAAGAACAACAAAGGAGCTATTTTCATTTTTTATCATGGACCAAAACGAAAAAATGTATCTTGTACCCTGAAATATAATCATAATTACGTTGTCAGCTAATGCTGATGAAGATGCTATAATTTGGGGTACATTTTTAGGTCCAATTACTGCACACTCATCCTTAGCACAAGAATTCAAAGGAAAAATGATATACTCGGCACGAGGCAAGTAACACAAGTTTGGGGTTTGAGCATTCATTCAGTTTCCATGAATTATTGGCCAGTTGTTAATCTGTGACTGTTCTATTAAAAGGAAAACCTTAAATAACTCTATAAACAAGTCCTCATTTCCGAGCTGATTTGCAAACCTTCCTAGGCAGGAAAAGCCAGTCCCTGCTGCACCCTTCGCCTGCCGTCTGCTCACCACCCTGCTCACCACCCCACCCCGATGTGGTGTCTGGGGACAAGGAAACAGTGAAGAGCTCCCACCTGCTCCTCCTGGGACGAAGGGCAGGGATCAGGATGGGTCTGTTCCAGGAGGCTGGCTAGGCCCCTTAGACTCTGGAGGGCCACCGCCAGGTGAAAGGTCACAGCCAGAGGGTGGCTAGAGGGTCATTGCCAGGTGAAAGGTCACAGCCAGAAGGTGTCTAGAGGGCCACTGCCAGGTGAAAGGTCACAGCCATAGGTGGCTGGAGGGTCACTGCCAGGTGAAAGGTCACAGCCAGAGGGCAGCCGGCGCTCTGGCCTCTTCCTCTGGCCACAGGCAGCAGATGTGGTCAGCCAGAGCTGGCCTCCTCCTAAAGGAACCTCTCCAAATGTCAGGCCCATGAGTAAAGGGGAGAGAGCAGTTAGTTCAGCCTGGAGCTTAAGGCACATGCTCCAGCCAGCTTATGGGGCACTCAGGCACCCAGCACACAGTCAAGGGAATCTTCCCCTTGAGCTAGCGTCCTCTGAAAGGCCCTCTTCTGTGGGAGCCTCAGCGGGTGGGGCGACGAGGGCAAGGCAGGGTTTGGACATTTATGGTGTCCCAGCTTTTATACCAGCTTTTGACTATTATTATTATTATCAGGGTCCATAGGTGGAGCAAAGAGTTTGTGATCAACTACTGACCTAAAGATCAGCAGTTTGAACCCATCCAGCAGTGCTGCGGAAGAAAGGTCTGGCAATCTGCTTCTATAAACATGTCAGCCAGGAAAACTCTATGGAGCAGTTCTACTGCGTAACACGTCAGGATCAACTCAATGGCAATGGGGAAAAAAAATTATTTACTGCGGGTTTTTTACTGCAAAAGTTACAATACAAACACATGCTCACTGTAAACAGTCCAATAATACACAACCACGCAGACTAGAAACGGCCCCTTTCTCGTTCTCTCTGGGAATAAGGGCACCACTGCACTTCCCTGAGCACGGTGTGCCTGCACTTCCCTGGGCACGGTGTGCCAGACCTATTGCTGCATGCTAGGGACCGGAACAGGCAGATGCGTCGTAGGGGAGGGGAGAGAGGGTGGTTAATACTATCTCAACAGCATCCACACCTTCATGCAAGCCCCTCCCCCCGTCCTGGGGCCCTGTGCCCTCCCCTCCCCTCCCCTCAGGGTCCCTGGAACCTGCGCCCTTCCCCCTCAACCAGGGTCCCCCAGGGCCCTGTGCCCTCCCCTCCCCCCAGGGTCCTGGGGCCCTGCGCCCCTCCCCTCCCCCCCACCCCTCTAGAGTCCTGCTTCAGATCAGGGCTCAGCACAGGAAGGCAGAGGAGGTATCTAGTGTTGCTACCATGGAAGGTCTCAGAGGCCCTGAGTGGAAACTCAAAATCCATCTTCTTACAGACACAATGTTAGAAAACAGCATCCAGGTCTGAGAGGTCTCATGGAAACTGCCTAGACCTTGGTGCCCGAAGCCCTGTGTTCTGGCCCTCTGACTGGCTGTACATCTCTAGGTAAGCCACTGAAGCTTCCAGACCCAAAGATCAATGGTGGAAGGGGCAGCTTAGGGAAAAAATGTCCCTTCTGGTGCAGGTCTGATGATCCAGGAGTGACACCAGACAGCCTGCACTTTACCGTGAAGCAAATGGCTTCAGTGGGTTACTGGAGAAAGGAAGTACAGGGTGTGACCTGCTCTCCACATGCCAAGCTTTCTCCTTAAAAACAAACACCATGAGGACACGGTTCTCCTGTCTACCTGTCTACAGGGAGCCAAGTCCAGTCAGGCCGAGACCAGGATGTGGAAGGAGGCAGCTGTTAGGGCCTAATCAAAGCAATGTACTCTCAGCTGCACCTGGAAACATTTATTTTCCAAATGAAAGCTGACTAAAATGAAAGCCAGAAATTTAGGGTAAGCTGGAGGTGAGAAGAGGAAGGCAGCTCAACGGCAAATGTCAAGGCCTTGGGGTGGGGGTAGCGGGGAGCTGGCGGGTGGTAAACAACAGGGAGCTGTGGGGAGTGTGGCAGCCTGTAGGGCTTTCACCCTCCGCCTGAGGCACTCTGATACACACAGCGTTTTTAAAAAATGCTGTGGCAAGAAGTTCCAAAAAGATGCGGTAGATGTTCTTTTCTCCCTTCCTCCCACTAAGTACAGTTGAAAAGCCTGGACATTGTATGTAAACCAAGTACGCAAAGACCATGAATGTTGGAGAGAAGGCAGCAGACCAGCTAGCAACCTCGGGACCTAAGGAACAATGTGGTGGTAAGCGCCAGACATGGAGCTGAAGAAGCCAGCAATCGCAACACCAACAACAGGGCGCAGGTAAAAGCAGCTTCAAGACAAGCCTGCTGTCTCCAGCCAGAGGGACAGGAAACAGCCTGGCAGGACAGGACACTTGTGAGCAATCGACGCTCTGCCACAGCCAAGCAGCACGGAAAAAACCTGGGCCTCACCCCCACTCCACCAGCAAAGGCCAAGTGGCAAGCTGTCCGCCCACCTGGTAGCCAGAGCCTCACCTGACTGAGCACCACCTTCCTCAAAGTGCGGCGCTGCCAGGCACCCAGTGAGCACTCCACAAGTGTTATATGAATGAACGTTACAATATGCTTCAACGTTTATCAATAATCACAAGAAGACAAAATGCTACATTATTTAAATCGGTTCATTTAAAAGCTGTGGTTTAAAAATCTCTTACTTCCTCTCTTTGTTAGCATAGATCATTCCTTCTGCTTTTAACAATCTTTTATTTAGATTTATTAACTTTGAAGAGAGTTCAACAGCCAAAGCTATGATCTTATTAAATTATCTGTCTCACGAGCAGAGGATGTTGTTGTCATTAGGTCCCGTCAAGTTGGTTCCGACTCATAGAGGCCCTGTGTACAACAGAAGGAAACCCTGCCCGGTCCCGCGCTATCTTCACAATAGTTTCTGCGCTTGAGCCCATTGTTGCAGCCACTGTGTCAGTCCATCTCATTGAGGGTCTTCCTCTTTTTCGCTGACCCTCTACTTTACCAAGCATGATGTCCTTATCCAGGGACTAAACCCTCCTGATAACATGTCCAAAGTATGTGACACCAAGTCTCACCATCCTTCCTTCTAAGGAGCGTTCTGGCTTGTGCTTCTTCCAGTGCAGACTTGTTCATTCTTCTGGCGGTCCATGGTATAGTCAACATTCTTCGCCAACACCATAATTCAAAGGCATCAGTTCTTCAGTCTTCCTTATCTATTGTCCACCTTTCGCAAGTATATGAGGTGACTGAAAATACCATGGCTTGGTCAGGCGCATCTTAGTCCTCAAAGTGACATCTTTGCTTTTGAACACTTTAAAGACGTCTCTTGCAGCAGACTTATCCAATGCATTATACATTG
The DNA here is from genome assembly GCF_024166365.1 of Elephas maximus indicus. Lineage (NCBI taxonomy): Eukaryota > Metazoa > Chordata > Mammalia > Proboscidea > Elephantidae > Elephas > Elephas maximus. The sequence goes on along the minus strand of NC_064833.1, from coordinate 9,281,807 downwards.
TTTGATTTCTTGACTGTTGCTTTGACTGCGGCATTGATTGTGGATCCGAGTAAAATGAAATCCTTGACAACTTCGGTCTTTTCTCCATTTATCGTGATGTTGCTTATTGGTCCGGTTATGAGGTGTTTTGTTTTACGTTGGGGTGTAATCCATACTGAGGGCTATAATCTTTGACCTTCATCAGTAAGTACTTCAAGTCCTCTTCACTTTCAGCAAGTAATGTTGAGTCATACTCCAATCCTGATGCCATGTTCTTCTTCATATAGTCCAGCTTCTCGGACTATTCGCTCAGCATACAGATTGAATAAGCATAGTGGAAGGATACATCCCTGACACACACCTTTCCTTGACTTTAAACCATGCAATACCTCCTTGTTCTGTATGAATGATTGTCTCTTGATTTACACACAGGTTCTGCATAAGCACAGTTAAGTGCTCTGGAATTCCCATTTTTTTGAAATGTTATCCATAATTTGTTATGATCCACACAGTCAAATGCCTTTGCATAGTCAATAAAACACAGGTAAACATCCTTCTGGTATTCTCTGCTTTCAGCCAGGATCCATCTGACATCAGCAGTGATATCCCGGGTTCCACATCCTCTTCTGAAACCAGCTTGAATTTCTGGCAGTCCCCTGTTGAGGTACTGCTGCAGCCATTTTTTAATGGTCTTCAGCAAAATTTTACTTGCATGTGATATTAATGACACTGCTCGATAATTTTCATCTTCTGTTGAATCACCTTTCTTTGGAATGGGCACAAATATGGATCTCTTCCAGTTGGTTAGAATAGCAGGGAAGTGGATTCTTTGAGTCTTATTTTTTGTTTTCTTTTCCCTTGTCCTTATGTTATTAAATTCATATGAGCTGGCAGCTTCTCAATAGGAGTGGAAATATTTTAACAACAGGAAGTCAGACTGCTGTCACATTCAACTTAATGAATAAAGTCTCATATTGTGTAACTTAGTACAATTTAAAATACTTTTTTTCTTTATCTGCAGGAAAAGGGGCTCGGGTTAGGACAAGACACTTCCCTTCCATTTAGCTTATTCTGCAGAACTTACAGCCAGCTGTGCATCTGCTGTACCAACACCATCATCATCACCACCATCATCATCACACTTACTGAGACCCTGCTGTAAGCAGAACAATGCAATTCAAAGAGGAAGAAGTCGAAGGAAGCTTTGATGAAGTGAGCCCTCGCCTGGAGCCAGGGACCGACCATGCGAGGCTCGTGCTAGGCATATTTAATCTTCACACCAATCCTATGAAATAGGTGTTATTACTGTATTTCCTCCAACCTAAGACAACATCTATTTTAAGGAGCACTGGTATTTTACATACTACTAAAAAATTAACAAACGCTGCCACATAAACTATGACACACTGGTTCCTTATCACACCAAGGGCAAGACACCCCCTGATTTTAGAGATGTTCAGATGTGAGTCTTTGAATCAAGAAAATTCAGTCGCTGTTGTTAGTTGCCGCTGAGTCCATTCCATGTGTGCTGAGTAGAACTGCCCCATTGGGTTTTCAGGGCTGTGACCTTTTAGAAACAGATCACCAGGCCTGTCTTCCAAAGTGCCTTTGGGCGGGCTCGAACTGCCAACTTCCCCATATTTCAACTGAGGATATGGAGGCTAAGTGTGGTCCAAGTGATGGGCAGAGGTGGGGCTGGGACCTGAGCTCAGGAAGCCTCACCCCCAACCTTTGCCTGCTTTTCCACTAGAAAGCACCTTCTCCCCACTCTACGCTCCAGCTCAGGCCGGAAGCCCCGCTTCTGAGGTTACCTCCACGATGGCACTTCAAACCCTGCTTTCCAGAGAAGGAAGGAGACTTAACTGAGTAGCAGGCACTTCCCCAGTTGTTAACACATTCAATCCAGACAAGCAGGGCTTGCAAGCCCATAAGGTATCTCCAGGAGAAGTGGAAAGCGCCCCCTTCCGTAAGACACCAGCCCTCCTGCTCAGAAAGTAGTCATACTGATTTTGTTGGAACAAGACCCTTGACTACCATTTACGGAAAACTGTCATAATGTACAAATCTACATGGTGAAACAAACCTCCTCAGATGTGGCATTCTTCTGCAGTGTACAACCCGCACGAATGCGCACCACGGCACAGCTAGTAGGTCACACGTTGCTGTTAGCTGCCGTCGAGCCGGCTCTGACTCAGGGCAACCTCCTGCGTAACGGAGTAAACCGCTGCCCGGTCCTGCGCCACCTTCACGGTTGTTGGCGTGTTTGAGCCCGCTGCGGTGGCTACTGTGTCAGTCCATCTCACTGAGGGCTTCTCTCATTTCCACTGACCTTCTAAGAACCTTACCAACCATGATGTCCTTTTGTAGCATTTGATCTTTCCTGATGACATGTCCAAAGCAAGCGAGCCAAAGCCTCACCATGCTCGCTTCTAAGGAGCATTCTGGTTGTATTTCTTTTAAGACTGATTTGTTTGTTCTTCTGGAAATCCTGGTGGCATGTGGTTAAGAGCTACAGCTGCTAACCAAAAGGTCAGCTCAAATCTACCAGGCACTCCCTGGAAACTCTATGGGACAGTTCCACTCTGTCCTATAGGGTCACTATGAGTCAGAATCGACTTGACGGCAGTGGGTTTGGGTTTTGGTTTTGGCTGGTTCTTCTGTACCCTATCGTACATTCAGTATTATTCGCCAAAACCACAACTGGAATGCATCAATGCTTCTTCTGTCTCCTTTTTCACTGTCCGGCTTTTGCACGCGTATGAGGCAACTGAAAAGACCACGGCAGGGGTCAGGCAGGGGTCAGACGGGAGGGTATCGTTACCCCAGGTGAGGAAGCTGTCACTTGCTTAAGAGGATCAGCTTCAGGCCTTTTAAGCAGCTTAAAAATTAGGCGGGAAGGAGGCAAGGTATGTGTGTATGGGGGGGGGGTTATAATAAAACGTGCTAACCATATGCCACAGGGGGGTGTCTGGAGGGTGCAGCAACCCCTTGCTGGGGAAGGCTTCTCAGGGGAGGGGAAGTTGAGCTGGTTCTCCGAGGAGGGCAGGACAGCTGGAACGGGTAAGGAGAGGGGGGCATGCTGAGGCAGGGGGCGGCAGCTGTCCCCCTGTGGGAGGTGAACTGGGGAGAACCAGACACCCACGAAGAGCTCTGAATGTAAGGGGGAGCAATTCCAAGGCCTGTGAAGCAGGCAGCAGCTCCTCAGGGAATCCACCAGACGTTTAACCAGGAAGGGCAAGAGGTGCAGGCCTTCCTAGCAGAAGGCCCGTTCCAGGAGGGGTGGGGATGGATTGCAAAGCACCCAGGGAGCCTGTCCCATAGGAAGGTACAGCTGATGGGGGCCAAAACACTGTATGTGAAATCTCCCGAGGTTTAAATGCTGGCAACGAAATAAGATTTTTCTGCAAAAACACCGTGCAGGTTAAACAGAGCAAGCCTGCAGGTTAGGTTGGCCAAGGGCCACCAATTTGCAGCTTCTGATGAACGGTTTTCCACGGGGAAGAGAGGAAGGCTATTAGCCTGAAGGGAGACATGGAGAAACTGATCTGAAGCAGGCCTTCTGACAGGTTCCTTCTGGCTCAACCCTCCCTCGTAATCTGCGTTTCTAACAAGTTCCCAGGGGTGCTAATACTGCTGCTTAGGGGCCAGTTCGGAGAACCACCAGCCCAGAGGAGGCTCTCAACATTTATTCTACACATGGGTCACCAGGGGTTCCTGTAAAAATGTAGATTCTGATTCAGTATATCTGGGGTGGAAATGCACATTCTCAGCAGGGGCTAGAACCGGAATGAACTGGTTTGACGTCCTGATGTGTAGAGACAGGCGTGGCAGGGAGAGGCCGGCCCCACTGTTTTCGCATCAACATCCAACTGGCCCCACAGCCCAGCTGTAGGGTTGACTCCAAGGAGGCACATTACAAACGCGAGCTATTTTCTACTTCATAAAGTTCCTCTGAGCCTTTCAGATTTCTCACAGTGGGAATTCCATTTGTACTCCAAGGAGAAAAAAATACATTTAAAAAAAAAAAAACATTTAAGTTGATATTAGAAATGGAAGTAGGTAAGCGACAAAATACTAAGGTCTCCCTCTTTGGGGAGAAAGGTGTATTGATCTCCAGACAGCCTTGGAGAAAGCGCCTCCGCCAATCCAAGCACACACAGGCTGAGAAGGAAGAGCAGGAACCAGGGCTGCTGACCCTCGGGGAGACAGGGCAAAGCGTACTCACAGACGGCTGATGATATTTTGGTATTTCTCTTTGAGTTGATCAGACATTTGACTGGGTGGGCGAGGATGGGCTGGGATATGCCCCATGCCTCTGTCTTCCTATCATAACGGCACTTAGAATGATGAAGTGAATAGTAGATGACAAAAAAAAAAAAAGCCCACATACACACGAGCACAAAAAGGAAATTAGTTTAACCAGGAGCAAGATAAATTTAGATTTGATGAAGAAAAGTCATTCCTGAAGGTGGGTGTGAACAGCCTAGCCGTTAAGAGAAGTGCCTGAATCCTGAGCGGTAAGCACCTGGACTAGACGAGCAGAGAGCCCAGGTGAGCAGAAGGTCCAGGTGAACAGAGGGCCCAGGTAAGCAGAGGATCCAGGTGAGTAGAGGGCCCAAGTGGGCAGAAGGTCCAGGTGAACAGAGGGCCCAGGTAAGGAGAGGATCCAGGTGAGTAGAGGGCCCAGGTGGGCAGAGGGCCCAGGTGGGCAGAGGGCCCAGGTGAGTTTAGGGCCCTGGTAAGCTTAGGGAGCAAGTGAGCTCAGGGCCCAGATGAACAGAGGGTGCAGGTGAGCTTAGGGCCCAGATGAACAGAGGGCCCAGGTAAGTTTAAGGCTCAGGTAAGCTTAGGGACCAGGTGAGCTTAGGGCCCAGGTGAGCACAGGGCCCAGGTGAACAGAGGGTCCAGGTGAGCCTAGGTCCCAAGTGAGCTTAGGGCCCTGGTGAACAGAGGGTCCAAGTAAGCTTAGGGCCCAGGTAAGCAGAGGGTTCAGGTAAACTGAGGCTCCAAATGAGCTTAGGGTCCAGGTGAGCTTAGGGTCCATGTGAGCAGAGGGTTCAGGTGAGCAGAGGGTCCAGGTAAGCAGAGGGCCCAGGTGAGCAGAGGCCACATGTGAACAGAAGGCTCAGATGAGCAGAGGGGCCAGGTGAGCTTAGAGTTCAGGTAAGCAGAGGGCCCCGGTGATCAGAGAGTACAGGTGAGCAGACAGCCCAGGTGAACAGAGGGTCCAGGGTTAAGGGAGGCAGGGAAATTTCAGGCAAGGAAGGTACAAGAGTTGTGAGACGGGGGGTGGCCATTCCAGGAAAGTTTCTACACATCCACCAAGGGAGAGAGAGAGGCATCAAGACTCCATGGCCCAGAGTGAGGTTCACAATCTAACCACTTTGGGTTCTTCACTGGAACATAGAAAGCAGCGTGTGAATGTGAGCTCCAAGGTGGTCCTATACCTGCTACAGATGCCCCTTGGAAATCTGAGGAAGCAGGAAAGTATTCATATTCAGTATTCGTTGACTGAATCAACAAATGAATGGGCCCAACCGGTAAAAACACTACACATGTGGGCGCACACAGCCCACGCAGAGAGGGTGAAGTCCCTGTGAACTAGCCACAGTCCTCCTTCCTTCTCTGGCTGGCGCCCAACTTCCGCTGCCCACCCAGCTGCTGAATAAGATCTGGACTGCCTCCTGCGGATCCTCCCTGCGGATCCTCCCTACGGTTCTGGGAAGGAACCAACTAGCTGATACCACCATCATCATCCTCGATTTACAGATGAGGGAGCTGGGACTCAGGGAAGTTAGCGATTTGCCAAAAAGCCCCCAGTCAGATAAATAATGTCAAAACTTGAGCAAGACTTTCAAAGTCAGTCCCTCCATCTGCCATCTGCTGGTAGCCAACACTGTGCTGGAGATAGTCTGTTATTTCCTGACACCCACACAGAGCTGCTGTGAGTAAAATAAGTCTTGACATCCCCAACCCATAGTGGCGTCACGTTAGAGCGGGAGTTCCACAGTCTCCGCGTCTCCAGGCCTTCCTGCCAGGATTCAACTGAGGGCGGGAGGCCCCTAAGCTTGTGTTCTCCCCGTCAGCCATCCCAAATGACTGATTGCAGTGAAGGAGTAGCTACGCTAAAGAGGGGCTTTGCTCTGTGTCGTAATTTACTACGGCAATTCATTTCAGGGAACAACAGGCTGGAAAATGAGAGGGCCATTTGTGGTTAATGCTCACTCAGTGAGGCACACACGTAATTAGCATGTCCACTGCACAGCGCGGCAACAGCTCCAGAACCTGAGACAGCTGACACGGAGGGCCACACGGGTATTCAGCAAAAAAACGTTGGGAGTTAGCAACACAGAAAACGCAGGCCCTTCATCAACCGGCAGGCGCCATACACGTGCTGACAGCTCCCTCTTGTGGCAGATCTGGGCACTACGCCTCCTTTCGCAGGCCGGGGTTATTGCCAAGACCCAGGAGGCCAATAGAAAATGCTGTTGCGTGCTGGCGAGTTGGTTCCGACTTATAGTGACCCTATAGGTCAGAGCAGAACTGCCCCATAGGGTTTCCTAGGCTGTAAACTTTATGGGAGCAGATCGCCAGGTCTTTTCCCCCATGGAGCTGCTGGTAGGTTCGAAATGCCGTCCTTTTGGTTAGCAGCCACAAGTAACAGCTCTTATTTCCATTATAAGAAGCCCTGGTGGCACAATGGTTAAGCACTTGGCTGCTAACCAAAACGCTGTCAGTTCGAATCCCCCCAGGAGCTCTGTGGGAGAAAAGACCTGGTGATCTGCTCCAATTCTGCCACTGAACCATTAATGCCCCCATGGTGGGTCAGTGGTAGAATTCTCGCCTTCCATGCGGGAGACCTGGGTTTGATCCCCAGCCAATGCATCTCATGCATAGCCACCACCCATCTGTCAGTGGAGGCTTGTACGTTGCTATGATGCCAAACAGGTCTCAGTGGCTCTTCCAGACCAAAACAGACTACTTGGCGATCGACTTCCAAAATCAGCCAGTGAAAATCCCTATGGATCACAATGGTCCAATCATGGGGTTGGTGAAGAACCCAGCAGAGCGTCATTCCGTTGTGCACTGAGTCACCATGAGTGGGGCCAACTCGATGGCAGCTAGCAACAACAACATGGACATACCAATTCAAAAAATTTTATAAAGCAATTTTTGAAGAAAATGAGATAGAAAGAAAAGGGATATTCGGATCCATAAGCCAATCTCTTATTTTAAAGCATAGTGAAGTTAAAGAGCAGCTTGAAGCCCAGGCCTAGAGCTGAATCCCAACTCTGCCCCCTAGTGGCTGTGTGGCCTGGCCGCCATACTTTTGCTCCCCGCAGGAGACCAACCAGACACCTCTGAGGCACTGCCCTTCATGAAGCCGCAAAGCGGCGCCCGGGGTCTCCCACCTTAACTGGCCCTTGCACCCCTGCTGGGACAAAGTCTGCATTCATCTTTGAACCTCTTTAGACCTCAGTTTTGTCATCTGAAGAATGAGCGGCCTAATTTAGAAGTAGAGTGGTGCAAAGGTTAACACGCTCAGCTGCTAACTGAAAGGTCAGAGGTTCAACCACCCAAAGGCGTCTCGGAAGAAAAGCCTGGTGAGCTATTTCCGCAAAACCAGTCTGGAAAACACCTCTAGAGCACAGTTGTACTCTGACACACATGGGGTCTCTGTCAGTTGGAGTCGACTTGATGACAACTGGTTTGGTTTAAATCAGAAATGGCCTTTGAAGGTTTTAAAGCAGAAGCCGCTCCTCAAGCCGTATCCAGAGACTAAATGTGGAGACAGAGACAGAAGCACCGGGACCAAAGCAAGGGTACAAGGACAGAAGCACCAGGACCAAAGCAAGGGTCCAAGGACAGAAGCACCGGGACCAAAGCAAGGGTACAAGGACAGACCCACCCGGCATCCAGAGACAGAACCACCGGGACTAAAGCAAGGGTACAAGGACAGAAGCACCGGGACCAAAGCAAGGGTACAAGGACAGAAGCACCCGGCATCCACCTCCCCAGGAGCCTGGAGGGGCTCTGGGTGAACCGACCCCTCTCCCCCACTCCGCTGCCCATAACTAATCTCCAAGGTGCCCTCCCAGCTCTGATGCTCCGAGGGTGGAGGTCCCAGTGAGCTCATACCCTTAATCTGGGGTATTACCATCGGGCATCTCATAAAACGCTGAGGAACATGTCAACTTCTATAGCTCACAAAGTTAATGTTTTTATTAAAGGCAGGGGAGAAATCCCATGGGTGTTTCTTTGCTGAAACCAGATTACCAAAATAAAATGTGAAATGCTCAGCATCAGCTATAATTAAGGTTGGGCCAACAGTCGCATGATAATTTTATGCGCACACATTTCTTCCATGTAGAAACTTGGCATAAAATTTTTAAGTTATTTTTAAGCACTCTCAAAGTGAGAGCCCTGGACTGTGAAGTAGATTCACATTGAACATAATAATCAGAGCTGGAAAAAGTGGCCCTTTCCTTTGGGAAACAGGAACCACCCCAGCCCCCAGGTTCTCTGAGTGACAGTACGCATCCCCCCCGTCCACCCAAAGCAGCTGTGTAGGAGGCTCTGTGGACGTGGGGAGCTCCGTTGACTTCACGGCCCCCTGTTTTCAAACTGCCAAGGTGGCCGGGATTAGCCACCCACACAGAACTCCCCTCTAAAGTAACCAAGTCTCTGTGGTCACGTCCACACTAAAAACAAATATGCTGAATCCTCTTCCCATTGCATAATGTATCTGAGGGGAAAACAGGGATGTGTGCCACCGCCACCACTACCACCCCGCCTCGGGGTTTTTGGTGTGTGCTGCCGTGGCATTTTTTACTTCATTTTGGCTCCTGTGTATACCTGGCCCGCTTTTCGCCTCACTTCCGAAGCATTAACATTTTCTCCAGTTTCCACTGAGGCGACGCCAACTCCCGGCGACCCCACGCATGTCAGAGGAGACCTGTGCTCCACAGGTTTTCAGTGGCTGGTTTTTCAGGAGGAGATCGCCAGGTCTTCCTTCTCAGGCACCTCTGGATGGACACGAACCTTCAACCTTTCGGTGAGCAGTGAGAGCATTAACCATTTGCTGTTTATATGAGTAAAGTACAAGGCAGAGCGCTGCCTCATAACAGTTTTCAGAAATACTGCCTGCCTTGCCCCCACTCCTACAGTCGTACCACCTGGAGTGAGGCTGCAAAGGCCCTTAGACGTCCTCATTTCATCCAATCCCCTGCTCCTGCTTAGGCAGCGTCTTAATTTTACAAATGTGTAACTGGCACATTTTTTAATGAGTTTACAGGTAAAGCGTGGCAGGCTCCAAACCAAGGCCATCACCGTCAAGTCAGTTCTGACTCCTAGTGACCCTACAGGACAGAGCAGAAACGCCCCATAGAGTTTCCAAGGAACAGCGGGTGGATGATGAACTGCTGACCTCTTGGTTAGCTGCGGAGCCCTTAATTACCACACCACCAACGGTAAGGACAGTTTGCGCTTGAATGCTAACCTAAAGTTTGGCAGTTCAAACCCACCCAGTGCTACCACAGATGTGGTACGATTGATTATTTTTGTGTGCCCTTTCTAGCCATGGTCTTGTAACTCTCACCCAGGTGTTTGAGCAGGACTGTGTGATAGGGTAATTGTGGCCTACCAAGGGAATTGGTCAATTTTGCCTTAAATGAGAGCCAACTCCAGAGCAGAGAGAAGGATCCTACCACCACCAAGGAAGAACAGCCAGAAGCAGAGAGCATCTCCTTTGGATTTGGAATCCCTGTGCTGAGAAGCTCCTGGAAGCAGGAGACTGAGAGAGAGAGTGAGCTGTAACCCTGAAGGCTGTGAGAGAGAGTGAGCTGTAACCCTGAAGACTGTGAGAGAGAGTGAGCTGTAACCCTGAAGACTGTGAGAGAGAGTGAGCTGTAACCCTGAAGACTGTGAGAGAGAGTGAGCTGTAACCCTGAAGACTGTGAGAGAGAGTGAGCTGTAACCCTGAAGACTGTGAGAAGCGGTGGCAGCAGAGACCCTGGCAGCAGGAGACAGCCTGGGGGGCTTCTTGGCCCACAGAGAGAGATAGCTGAGTGAGTGCATTTGGGCAGAGACTGAGGCCCGGGAGAGGCGTGCCTGTAAGCACGGCTGGGAAGAGGCTGTCCTGATGGAGAGCTGCATCCTGATTGTTCCCACGCCTGAATTGTAACTGTTACTTCCCTAATAAATCCCATAATTGTGAGTAGGGTCTGTGACTATGGCCTGTAGTTGTGTGTGGCCATTGCAATGAATTATCGAGCCCAGGAGACAGCACTGTGGGAGGGATGGTTGGTGTCAGAACTGGTAAAGGCGGTGGAGAGAAGAGTTGTATCTAACCTCGACCTCAGAGGAATCGGCCTTGGGCTGTTGATTTTGGTTCTCCTGCCGCCTTGTGAAGTTAGAGGAGGTCAGACACCCTCATGCAGGTTTTTTCCCAGGGAAGATGAAGATCTGCTTCCGTAATGACTCCAGCCAAGAAAACCCTGTGGAGTGGTTCTATTCTGTAACACATGGGGTTGCCACGGGTCAGAGTCAACTCAGCGACAACTGGTTTGGTTTGGTTTTATACCCAGAATACTATCATTTCAACGTGCAATCAATTTTAAGAAGACTGAGAAATTTTACAAAGCACTCAACTACTAGCCAAAAGGCTGGCAGTCCAAATCTACCCACCAGCACCTTGGGAGACAGGCCTGGCAATCTGCTTCCAAAAGGTCAAGCCTTGAAAGCTCTATGGAGCAATTCTACTCTGCACGCATGGGGTCTCTATTAGTTGGAATTGACAAGACGGCAAGTACCAACAACTGTGTTTTACACTATTTTACACGTTTTTTGCTGCACATCACAATACGAACTAGCCCCAAATCCAGTACAGGCAGTCCCCTGCCTAGGAACGGACAACGTGAACGAACGACTTACGGACAACCTGTCCTTGCCCCTTAATGTCATATAAATTTGCCCTCACCTTGAAATGACTGAACCAAACTACTGGCAACAAACTCTCCATGACAATCACCTTCACCTGCAGCTTTTACATCACTGAAAAGGCTTCGAGCTGGCTCTTGCACTAAACACAGCCTGAATCAGAACCGTACCCCCCAGTCCAGCTTACCTACAGATTCCTACAGACAGCCTGAATCAGAACCGTACGCCCCGGTCCAGCTTACCTACAGATTCCTACAGACAGCCTGAATCGGAACCGTACGCCCCGGTCCAGCTTACCTACAGATTCCCACAGACAGCCTGAATCGGAACCGTACGCCCCGGTCCAGCTTACCTACAGATTCCCACAGACAGCCTGAATCGGAACCGTACGCCCCGGTCCAGCTTACCTACAGATTCCCACAGACAGCCTGAATCGGAACCGTACGCCCCGGTCCAGCTTACCTACAGATTCCTACAGACAGCCTGAATCGGAACCGTACGCCCCCGTCCAGCTTACCTACAGATTCCTACAGACAGCCTGAATCAGAACCGTACGCCCCGGTCCAGCTTACCTACAGATTCCTACAGACAGCCCGAATCAGAACCGTACCCCCCTGGTCCAGCTTACCTACAGATTCCTACAGACAGCCCGAATCGGAGCCATACACCCCTGGTCCCGCTTACCTACAGATTCCTACAGACAGCCTGAATCGGAACCGTACGCCCCGGTCCAGCTTACCTACAGATTCCTACAGACAGCCCGAATCAGAACCATACGCCCCTGGCCCAGCTTACCTACAGATTCCTACAGACAGCCTGAATCGGAGCCATACACCCCTGGTCCCGCTTACCTACAGATTCCTACAGACAGCCTGAATCGGAGCCATACACCCCTGGTCCCGCTTACCTACAGATTCCTACAGACAGCCTGAATCGGAACCGTACGCCCCGGTCCAGCTTACCTACAGATTCCGAGCCGTACACCCCTGGTCCAGCTTACCTACAGATTCCTACAGACAGCCCGAATCAGAACCGTATGCCCTGGTCCAGCTTACCTACAGATTCCTACAGACAGCCTGAATCAGAACCGTACCCCCGGTCCAGCTTACCTACAGATTCCTACAGACAGCCTGAATCGGAGCCGTACACCCCTGGTCCAGCTTACCTACAGATTCCTACAGACAGCCTGAATCAGAGCCATATGCCCTGGTCCAGCTTACCTACAGATTCCTACAGACAGCCTGAATCAGAACCGTACGCCCCGGTCCAGCTTACCTACAGATTCCTACAGACAGCCTGAATCAGAGCCGTACGCCCCGGTCCAGCTTACCTACAGATTCCTACAGACAGCCTGAATCAGAACCGTACACCCCTGGTCCAGCTTACCTACAGATTCCCACAGACAGCCTGAATCAGAGCCGTACACCCCTGGTCCAGCTTACCTACAGATTCCTACAGACAGCCTGAATCAGAACCGTATGCCCTGGTCCAGCTTACCTACAGATTCCTACAGACAGCCTGAATCAGAACCGTACGCCCCTGGCCCAGCTTACCTACAGATTCCTACAGACAGCCTGAATCAGAACCGTACGCCCCTGGCCCAGCTTACCTACAGATTCCTACAGACAGCCTGAATCAGAACCATACGCCCCGGTCCAGCTTACCTACAGATTCCTACAGACAGCCTGAATCAGAACCGTAATGCCCTGGTCCAGCTTACCTACAGATTCCTACAGACAGCCTGAATCAGAACCGTATGCCCTGGTCCAGCTTACCTACAGATTCCTACAGACAGCCTGAATCAGAACCGTACCCCCCTGGTCCAGCTTACCTGCAGATTCCTACAGACAGCCTGAATCAGAACCGTACGCCCCTGGCCCAGCTTACCTACAGATTCCTATAGACAGCCTGAATCAGAACCATACGCCCCGGTCCAGCTTACCTACAGATTCCTACAGACAGCCTGAATCAGAACCGTAATGCCCTGGTCCAGCTTACCTACAGATTCCTACAGACAGCCTGAATCAGAACCGTATGCCCTGGTCCAGCTTACCTACAGATTCCTACAGACAGCCTGAATCAGAACCGTACCCCCCTGGTCCAGCTTACCTGCAGATTCCTACAGACAGCCTGAATCAGAACCGTATGCCCTGGTCCAGCTTACCTACAGATTCCTACAGACAGCCTGAATCAGAGCCATATGCCCTGGTCCAGCTTACCTACAGATTCCTACAGACAGCCTGAATCAGAGCCGTACGCCCCGGTCCAGCTTACCTACAGATTCCTACAGACAGCCTGAATCAGAACCGTACACCCCTGGTCCAGCTTACCTACAGATTCCCACAGACAGCCTGAATCAGAGCCGTACACCCCTGGTCCAGCTTACCTACAGATTCCTACAGACAGCCTGAATCAGAACCGTATGCCCTGGTCCAGCTTACCTACAGATTCCTACAGACAGCCTGAATCAGAACCGTACGCCCCTGGCCCAGCTTACCTACAGATTCCTACAGACAGCCTGAATCAGAACCGTAATGCCCTGGTCCAGCTTACCTACAGATTCCTACAGACAGCCTGAATCAGAACCGTATGCCCTGGTCCAGCTTACCTACAGATTCCTACAGACAGCCTGAATCAGAACCGTATGCCCTGGTCCAGCTTACCTACAGATTCCTACAGACAGCCTGAATCAGAACCGTACCCCCCTGGTCCAGCTTACCTGCAGATTCCTACAGACAGCCTGAATCAGAACCGTACGCCCCTGGCCCAGCTTACCTACAGATTCCTATAGACAGCCTGAATCAGAACCATACGCCCCGGTCCAGCTTACCTACAGATTCCTACAGACAGCCTGAATCAGAACCGTAATGCCCTGGTCCAGCTTACCTACAGATTCCTACAGACAGCCTGAATCAGAACCGTATGCCCTGGTCCAGCTTACCTACAGATTCCTACAGACAGCCTGAATCAGAACCGTACCCCCCTGGTCCAGCTTACCTGCAGATTCCTACAGACAGCCTGAATCAGAACCGTATGCCCTGGTCCAGCTTACCTACAGATTCCTACAGACAGCCTGAATCAGAGCCATATGCCCTGGTCCAGCTTACCTACAGATTCCTACAGACAGCCTGAATCAGAACCGTACGCCCCGGTCTAGCTTACCTACAGATTCCTACAGACAGCCTGAATCAGAACCGTATGCCCTGGTCCAGCTTACCTACAGATTCCTACAGACAGCCTGAATCAGAGCCGTACACCCCTGGTCCAGCTTACCTACAGATTCAACTTGACCTCGTTCATTACCCAGGGACGACCTTACTCTATTTCTAAAAGACCAGCAACGTCCTCACCATAGATGAGAGAAGGGTGATACTCACGTGCCCACCACCACTCCCAGTGAGCAGGGAATAGGCCTCCACCACCCTCAAATCTCCGAGGCCCACAGAGTCAGCAAAAAGAAAGTAAACAATTAGGAAACATAGAATCTGCAGACCAGAGTTGCCATCCACACCAGGGACACAGGAGAGGCGGCTGGCAGGAAGGAACATTTTCATTTATGATTATCATAGGTTTAACAGTCGGCTGTCTGCTCTGGGCTCCCGAGGTCATAATAAAAAGGATAAAATTACAGCCACAACAGGAAGTGGAGGCAGGATGTGGGCGACATGCAAATTCGACTTCAAGTTTCAAATGTCTCCTTTATTTATTAAGAAAGCCTGAGACTGGGCCCTGTTACAAAGTGTTCTGAATTTGAAAATTAATTCTGGGAGAAATTAATATTCAGACAACCCAAGGTCTTTTCGTATTCCAAGCGTAGAGCTCTCCACTGAAGCAGGAAGAGCCACTGGGGTAAGAAGAATTCTCCACAGCTCCACCGGCCGACCATCCCCAGCCTACCAAAATCACCTCATCCGTTTTTCCTGCTAACTAAAAATATGAAACAAGCGGTACATATATTCCCCAAATACCTGGTCTATCTAGGAGGTATTAAGGGAAAAAAGTAAAAACATTTTAAATTTATGTTTATTAGCCACATAATTCATTCAAATTTTAATGAATGCCTAGGGCGTGTCGGAGTCCCTGGGTGGTGCAATCGGTTAAGCGTTCAGCTGCTAACCAAAGACTGGAGGTTCAAATTCCGCCAGAGGTGCCTAGGGAGAGAGTACTGGCAACCTACTTCTGAAGGATCACAGCCACTGAAGACCCTGTCCAGCACGGTTCTACCCTGAAACACACGGGGTCGCCAGGAGTCAGACCGACTTGACAGCAACTGGGAGTGTACGTCACATGCTGTGCTGGGCACATTCGGAAACAGCTTATATCCAGATCCTCCCGTGAGGAACTGAAACAAATCCATTTTGTTCATGAGAAAAATTTTTCATTCCTGTGGTTTTATTTGTAGCCTAATGTCACAGCCTGTTGCTCTTGGAAGGGGCAGCGAAGTGCCTGAGTCCCTCCCGCTGCCCAGCCAGTGTCTAGGAAGGTGGGGCAGCACCCACCTGATCCCTCCCAAAGATGTGGGGACGTAACATTCTTGGAATTTTACAAAGTCAAACTGTCCATCTTACCCCTATCAGGCTTCCCTCTCCTCCCCCAGCTCAGGCTGCTTCAGCCTCTGGGTGACACTGGCAAGCCCCATACCTCCCCAGAACAGCACTGTAGTATCTAAACAGGGCTATCCGGTGACCCTGGGTCTTCTCTCACATGCTCGACTTCCCAGTCCTCCAGCCCTTGCCAGTCTCGGACCCTCAGGTGCCATGGGTACCAGGTCCATGCACATGCATGTCCCCTAGGGGGCAGTAGAGGGCAGCACAGAGCTCTGCCACAAGAGGCAGTAGAGGGCAGAGCAGAGCTCCACCACAGGGGGCAGCGGAGGGCAGCGCAGAACTCCACCACAGGGGGCAGCGGAGGGCAGCGCAGAACTCCACCACAGGGGGCAGCGGAGGGCAGCGCAGAACTCCACCACAGGGGGCAGCGGAGGGCAGCGCAGAACTCCACCACAGGGGGCAGTGGAGGGCAGAACAGAACTCCACCACAGGGGGCAGCAGAGGTCAGAGAAGAGCACCCCCTGCAGGGGCCAGCAGAGGGCAGAACAGAGCTCCTGCTGCAGAGCTGGTCACCTGGCTCCCTAGAAATTCTGCCAAGTGGGGGGAGGGGGGGCCTGCCAAGCACCTGCTCTCCAGTTATCAAGGTTTTTTTTTTTTTTTCCTCTTTTCTTTTTAATTCAGGAAAATCATTCTTCATATCTCAACTCCAACCTCAGAAGGACCTTTCTTAAACTCCCTTCAATATAAATCGGGTGTCCATTTCTCTCTTTCCCCCTGTATTTGCTTTAGTAGCAATTACTACAATTTGTAATTATGTATTTAATGGTATGTTTATGTATTTAACCTCTGTCTCCCCCAATAGACTGTAAGCTCCAAAAACATCAACATCATTTAATTCAAAAAACAGTTAAATGTTAGGTCAGTGTTAGAGGTTATACAGGATATTTGCCTATAAAACAGAAAGGCTGCATTTCCTCTGTCGGGAAGACTAAAATGTTTCCACAGTGTTCACATAAGAGGCCCTGAAAATAATGTCACTCAAGTCACCTCTAACAAATGCTTCCTAACAAAGCATGCAAGACAGTGAACTGGGGGAGAAAGAACGGGCTCAGGCTGGACAGCCCTGTCCAACCCTGGCCAGGGGAAAGTACTTAACTTTTCTGACCCTCTGACTCATCGTCTATAAAAGAGCAATCAATGTAACAGCGGGATGGTGATTTTGAGGAGAAATCAGACCAAGCCCGGAAAAAAGATGCTCATAATGGATACCAGACCCCAGATTTGACAGGCACCACTCCCCCACTGCATTGGGGCACCATGCTTCAATTCCACAGACTCCCTGGAGTCTCTACTCCTTCCTGGAAACTTACGCCCTGGCAACATCTCTGCCACTCCCTGTCAAGACCTAGTTAGAAAAGCAGAGTAGGGTTGCATCAATGCCAATGTCCTGCTTGTGATATTGTACTACAGTTATGCAACATGGTACCACTGGGGGAAACTGGGTGAAGGGTACATGGAGTCTCTATTATTTCTTACAACATCATGTTACTCTACAAATATCTCAAAATTAAATTTTTTTAAGTTCTCTCCCTGCAGTACAAGAAATACACTCACAACAAAAACTCACATACTCAAAGAAAATAAATAAAATAAACAAGTACAGGAGAAATAAATGAATATGAGCAGAAACAAATGGACTGAACCACATTTTAAGTGAACAGAATAACTGCTCTGAACCTGGAGGAGAGGGGAGAGCTAACCCAAGTTACTTTGGAAGGTACTGTTGGTACCATATGCCCTTGGGCTACAGAGAAAAAGAGCTCTAATTAAATACTGAACTCTAGTTAGTAGGTTTCTTTTTTCACAAAGGCATGGGTTAGCAATTCTGAAAAACTATTTTAAGTGTATTCTAGGATTGAGCAAATAAGTAAATATGCTGTGGAGACTGGAAGCTGGTTTTCTTTCCGGCAGAAAAGTGAGTTACAAAAGGGAAAGGGGAGAAGACAATAAACCCTGCAGAGTTGGACGGAGTTGGAAGAATCTGTATGAACTCAGTGGTTTTTAAGATGGAAAGACATGGAAATACAGAGATGGGTGGGGCATTTATAAACATATACACACATATTCATTGTGTCTGTTTGTACACATTATCTATCTTAGCTGTGTTTACTGAGACGGCCAAGAGGCAATGGCAGCCCAGTGACAATGAGCTCACCTGGTACCATGATCTGCACTTCTAAATACCATTCTCACTAAAAGAAACCAAGGCTCCTTGTAGAAATAGCTGACTCCAGAGCAGGTACAGAGAAGGTATGAAATCAACCCAGAATATTTTCTTGTGCCAAAAAGCAAGGAAGTGCTCAAAGAGGGGGCAAGCGTAAAGGGGCTTCAACTGTCCAAATATGGGACCACTTGCTCATTCTGAGCATCAAATTAAATAAATATGATAAAGCATTATAAACCATCGACTAAAAAAAGAATTTGTGAGTCCACACTACTATAAGAACGTAGATAAAAGAGGAAGGTTCTTACACAGAAAGGCAATCAATAAATGCAGAAGAAATGATGGAATTATAAACTCATCCTTTGAACCATCATAATGGTAACTGATTGAGGCAATGATTACTGATAGATGCTAAACTGGAGACTGAAGAGAGTTTGCAGAGGATAAGTACAAAATACCTCTATAAGACATTTAATCACAATCAGGTAAATCAAGGTCATGTGCCTCCTGATATGACGGGCTGAGAATCCAGTGTCGCTACAGTGGTATTCCTGCCAAAAGTGCAGAATCTAATCATGAGGGGATGCCACACAAAGCCAAAGGGAGGGACATTCTACAAAATAACTAACCAATCCTCTTCAACAAATGGATGCAACACTGGAAGCACTCACTTGTCTATGCCCAGAAGTTTGGAATACACCTACCTAGCCAACCAGCTGGAAGACATTTATATTTGTGCCCATTCCAAAGAAAGGTGACCAGCAGAATGCGGGAAATTTTCTAGCAATGTCATTAACATCACATGCAAATAAAGTTTAAAAACAATTGCAGCAGTACATTGGCAGGGACTGTCAAAAATTCAAGCAGGATTCAGAAGAGGATGTGGAGTGAAGGATACCATTGCTGATGTCAGATGGATCCTGGCTGAAAGCGAAGAATGCCAGAAAAATGTTTACCTGTGCTTTATTGATTATTCAAAGGCATTCGACTGTGTGGATCATAACGAATCATGGATAACATTGCAAAGAATGGAAATTCTAGAACACTTTATCGTGCTTACGCAGAAGCTGTACACAGACCAAAAGATAGGTGTTCGAACAGAACGAGAGGATACTGCATAGTTTAAAGTCAGGAAAGGTGTGCATCAGGGTTGTATCCTTTCACCATATTTATTCAATCTGTATGCTGAGCAAATAATCCCAGAAACTAGACTATATGAAGAATGCAGCATCAGGATTGGAGGAAAACTCACTAACGACCTGCGTTATGCAGATGACACAACCTTGCTTGTTGAGAGTGAAGAGGACTTGAAGCACTTACTGATGAAGATCAAAGACCACAGCCTTCAGTATAGATTACACCCCAACATAAAGAAAAGAAAAATCCTCACAACTGGGCCAATAAGCAACATCATGATAAACGGAGAGAAGACTTAAGCTGTCATGGATGTCATTTTACTTGGATCCACAATCAGTGCCCATGGAAGCAGCAATCAAGAAATCAAACAACATATTGTACTGGGCAAATCTGCTGAAAAAGACCTCTTTAAAGTGTTAAAAAGAAAAGATGTCACTCTGAGGACTAAGGTGCACCTGACCCAAAAAAAAGAAAAAAAAACCCAAGCCATGGTATTTTCAATCTCCTAATATGTATGTGAAAGCTGAACAATGAGTAAGGGAGACCAAAGAAGAATTGATGCCTTTGAATTGTGGTATTAACGAAGAATATTAAATACACCACGGACTGCCAGAAGAACGAACAAATCTGCCTTGGAATAAGTACAGCCAGAACACTACTTAGAAGTAGGGACGGTGAGACTCCATTTCACATACTTTGGACATGTTATCAGGAGATATCAGTACCTGGAGAAGAACATCATGCTTGGTAAAGTAGAGGGTCAGTGAAAAAGAGGAGGACCCTCAATGAGATAGACTGACACAGTGGCTGCAACAATGGGCTCAAAGATAGCAACGATTGTGAAGATGGCCCAGGACCGCGACGTGTTTCGTTCCGTTGTACACAGGGTCACTATGAGATGGAACCAACCTGACAGCACCTAACAACAACATCCTCTTCAAAATTATCAAACCCAAACCCAAAGACAAGGTCGCTATGAGTCGGAACCAAATCCACAGCACCTAACATCAAGGAAATTCTACAACTGAACACAACGCACGACTCAAGATTTTCTTTTGCTATAGAGGACGTGGAAACCCTGGTAGCGTAGTGGTTAAATGCTATGGCTGCTAACCAAAGGGTCGGCAGTTCGAATCCGCCAGGCGCTCCTTGGAAGCTCTACAGGGCAGTTCTACTCTGTCCTATAGGGTCGCTATGAGTTGGAATCGACTGGACGGCACTGGGTTTGGTTTTGGTTTTGGGTATAGAGGATGTTACTGGGATAATTGGTGAAATAGTATTACGTGGATGTTATTTTCCATTTGACAGCTGTAATATGGTTATGTAAAGAGCCTTGGTGGCTCAATGGTTAAGAGCTCAGCTGTTAACCAAAAGGTCAACAGTTCGAACCCACTCAGAGACTCCACAAGAGAAAAGACCTGGTGATCTGCCCCTGTAAGGATTACAGCCTAGAAAACCCTATGGGACAGTTCTACTTTGTCACATTGGGTTGCTATGAGTCAAAATTGACTTAACGGCACCTAACAACAGCAATGTGGTTACGTGAGAAAATGTCCTGGTTTTTAGGAAATAAACTGAAAATATTTAGGGGTGGGGAATATGTCTTCAACTTACTCTCATATGATTCAGAAAAAGATGATGGACAGACGGACGGACGGACGGACGGACAGATATATATAAATAGATAGCGAAGGGGGTTAATGCAATATGGTTAAATATTAACATTTGGAGACTCTGGATGAAGGGTACATAGAATCTTTTGTACTATTCTTGCAACTTTTCTGTAAATCTAAAATTATATCAAAGTAAAGTTAAAAGAAAAAAAATTCTGTAGGTTCAATATACTTTGTCCAATGTCTGAGAGTCTCAAGGTTTCAACACAACACGCTGTATTCCGCCACCACTATGGCTCATTCACCTCTCTCCCTTCCATTGCTGGTTCTCCCCCTACCTCTCAGAAGGTTCCCAAAGCGCCAAACCCATCCGTTGATTTACAGAGAAGTCCCTGAGCGGTGCAAATGGTTAAAATGCTCAGTTAACCCTTCTGTCATGGAGCACCCGGTGGGTTTGAACTGCTGACCTTTCAGTTAGCAGCCGAGTCCTTAACCACTGTGCTACCAGTAGTCCTGGACAACTGGTTTACTGGTTTTTATTTACAGAGCATTCAGCTCTCCCAAGCTCCTGCACATGAATGCTCAAACTGAGAAGCTGCTCAAAGAACAAAATGCTTACAGAAAGCCTCTCTCCCTGGGAGGCATTTGGGATATTAAATTAAAAAAAAAATTTTTTTAATGAGTTATTACTACAGCTATTACTATAATTAAAATTCCCTTCAATGTTTCCCCAGTATATATCTGAGGTTTAAGAAAAAGAAAGCTGAAATATAAGTTGTCAAAGGACTTTTCTATAGTCAAATATGACTGAGAATAAAGTCACCTGAGAA
Source organism: Elephas maximus indicus (assembly GCF_024166365.1). Lineage (NCBI taxonomy): Eukaryota > Metazoa > Chordata > Mammalia > Proboscidea > Elephantidae > Elephas > Elephas maximus. Next base: position 9,260,539 of record NC_064833.1, on the reverse strand, counting down.
TGGCTTAATACAGGGAGGATTCTTGTGCCAACAGCACCCTAGGAAGAAACAATATCAGCATGATTTTCATGCCACAAACTCACAGGCTTTCAGGTTTCAGGTGGGAGAAACAGGGAGACTGTGGTCCAGGCAGGGAAGGCTGGATGGAGGTCCCAGGCCTCACTTCCCAGGCACAGCCCACCAGCTGCCCAGCTGTGTCAGATCACTCCACACTGGGCCTGAGTCCATAACATGGGCCATGTGAAGTCCACGGGGATAGGATCACCTCCATGCCCCTCACCACCATGTCCCCAGCACCTAGTACACGGTCTGGTACAAGAAGACCTTCACATGTGATTATGAATTACTACAGCTCTAAGATCCCTTCACAAATCATTCCAGGCACTGACGGTTTGTGCTCAACTACTATCCTAAAGGTTGGCAGTCTGAACCTGCCCAAAAGTATCACGGAAGAAAGGCCTGGCGATCTGCTTCCAAGAAGACTATATGGAGCAGTTCTACTGTAACACATATGGGGTCACCATGAATTGGACTCGACTTGATGGCAACAGATTTTTTTTTCTTATGGGACTTGGCTCCAATTTCAGCTCAGTCGCTGGTCATGTAATCTTGAGCAAATTACTTAAGCTCTCTGGGTTTCCATTTCTCTGAAAGGGAAGTTGTTGTTCTGAGTGGCCCTCTAAAGGCTCTCCCAGCCCTGAAACTCTGGGGTTCTCAGTCCTATCTCTCCAGCTAATATTACTATGGCCCTTGACACAGTCCCTACTACTGCTGGTGTCCGTGTGAAGGGAAATGGCCGTGCTGTCTCTGGCGTGGAAGTCAGAGGGAACCACACAGCCCAGCCCTTCCCTGACAGCAGGGTGTTACTAGAAACTACGGAACTAGGAGATTTCAGCTATGTCTAAGAGGTCTAGAAGGAGCCCCAACATTGGCCTCACCACCAGGTCCCAAACCAGGGTGACCACTCAGGTCCCTGTGATCAGTCCCTCCCCTGGGAGGAAGCTCAGTGACACTGGCCCTAGAGGGACCAGCCTGAGCTTCTGGTTCCTCATAAGTAAGGTGGAGACAATAAGGCCACCTCACAGTGCTTCCGTGAAGATTGAACTAAATAATGGTGTGAGGCCCCTGGCAGGGCAGGTCTACACAAATGGCAGCTGTTATTACGGGCCCCACAGTATTTCCCCTGGGATGCATGATCTAACATCATGCATTATTGTTTATTACTACAAATGCCTTTTATTATTGCATTTAATTCTTAAAGGTGCTGTCAAAAAGTATAATACTCTCATGGGAAGAAGTAAAGCTGAAAAAGGGAGAATGGAGCAGAAGGGAGGGAGAGGGCAGGGGGAAGGAAGGACAAGGTGATGGGGAAAGGGGAAAGTAGCCTGCCATGTGCCAGGTGTGCTCCAAACTTCCTCTGTGGAATCATACCACCTCAGGCTCAATAGGTCGATAGAGACTATTTTTGTTTAGCAGTCGACTGAGTGCCATGCCAACGTCACACAGCTTTTGAAGTAGAGGATTGACAGGTAGGATCAGGGCTTCAGTCCATTTCTTCCAATGCCAATGTCCCCTCTCCCTGCATCACCTGAGCCTTGGTTCTCTGACTGTAACCCGAGGTGATAAGTGGGTGAGGCAAGGCTCGCTCCTGGCCAGGACAGAGTCCCAGAGCTCCTGATGCCCCTAGCCTGTCAATGGCCCAAGGAAGCCCAAGGCCCTCCTGAGGCTTGGAGGCACGTGATTTTCAGCCCCAGGAGCTCAGTCTCCAAGAAGGGTCTCCCGAGGTGCAGGCGAAACCTGGCAAGCCCTGCACCAACCCCCTGGCCCAACTCAGGAATAAAAACAGGGGGCAGAATTCTAAAGGGGCTTCTCGCCACCACTGCAGGGGTGAACTGAAAATTGAAGACAAAGGCTGCTTGTGGGAACCCTAGAAGGTCTACCTGTCCCTGTCCCTTTCCCTAACAACATGTACAGATGGCAGGCTTGCTGGTCTCTAAGGAAAAACTCCCTTGGTCACTAGTCCCCTGGGCCTTTTCTCATAACTTTGCCTCCACCCACAACTACAGCCAAGGTGAGCATCATCAACCCATGACTGCACCACTGTGGCGCCTCCTGACTGTCTCTCTCCCACCTGCATTTTTGCCGCTCCGAAACTCTCCTCCTACTTTCTCTTTATAGCTTCAAAAACTGCTACAAAGCTACAATAATCAGGACAGTGTGGTATTGGTGAAGGACAGCTAAACAGATTGATGGAACAGACCACAGAGCCCAGAAATGGGCTCACGCATAACTTCCAACAACAGGGCCATAGTAATCCAATGGAGAAAGGAAAGTATTTTCAACAAGTAAGGCTGGAAAAACTGGACACTCACGTGGGGCAGGGGGGGACTTCAACCCCTACCTCACACTATATCCAGAAACCAAATTGAGATAGATCGTAGGCCTAAACCTAAAAGCAAAAAGTATAAATCTTTTTTTAAAAAAAAAAAACCTAGGAGAATATCTTCATGACTATGAGATAGAAAAAGATTTCTTAGGTCACAAAAAGCACTACCCAAAAAAGCAAAATATAAAAAAAAAAAAAAAGAGAAGCAAGCAGAAACTGGGAGAAAAATATTCACAACACATATATACGGCAAAGGACTTGTATCCAGAATATATAGAGAATTCCTATAGCTCAATAACAAAAAGAGAAGCAATCCAATTTTAAAAATAAGATAAAAAACCAAATCAAACCAAACCCATTGCCGTAGAGTCAATTCCAACTCACAGTGACGCTACAGGACAGAGAAGAACTGCCCCACAGGGTTTCCAAGGAGCACCTGGGGATTTGAACTGCCAGCTTTTTGGTCAGCAGCCATAGCTCTTAAGCACTATGGCATCAGTGTTCCCTAAGATAAAGAAAAGGCCACCAAAAAAAACTTAAACTCTGTCCTATCTTTCCATCCACAACTGTCACAAGCAGATGACAACATATGGCGCTGATCCTGGGTGAGGCAGGGACAATTAATATATCCTGAGTAGCGTGCAGTAAGTCTCACTGTACATCTGCAGAGGCCAGAGCACGAGTTCTTTCCACCTGAGAAACATTCCAACCCTTAAAGCTAACGCCTGCCCTTGAGAAATTCCAAAGATAATGAAAGTTGAACAGAGCAAACAGCTGAGAACAGAGGAAAACTTAACTCTAGGGTAAATCCCTTCTAGGTAATTCAATCAGCCCACCGAGGGGGGAAGGAGTTCTGAGGGGGGGCATGCAGGAAACCCTATAAAAGGAAATGCAATCAAGGAAAGGCTTTTTAATATATCTAATCCTTGACTGCCCTTGCCCTAGGCAGAAACTTAATTCTACTTAAGGATAGCAATCTTTGAAAAATCGTTATGTAAATTATACGGTTGGAGAAGAAAAGCAGCAGGAACCATTTCACCAGAGGCCAATGAGAAAGAAGCTGGCTGAGAAGGGAGCACTGCAGGAACAGATTTACAGCCAGGACCATCTCGGCTCTTTTACCACCTAGAAGCTGTACCTTCCCGACTATGACCACGTACAACTCCATCTCATTACCATTTATTGTACTGCCTCTCCAAAATTAACCCAACCACCAAACAAACCAGGAGCCTCTTTTTCAAAAACTGTCTACTAAATGTTTCAAAACACGGTCTTTTCTCATTTGTTACAGCTGAAAACTGAAACAATCTACAACACATATCCAGGTTATTTTTTTAAAACTGTGAGTAAATTTCAGCAGATAGACAGAAGGTTCATTGTCTGTATCAGCAGAGGCAGAATGACTTCAGGGAGGGGAGACACCAAACCGATGAGAAGTCATTTTTCACAAAGGCATGCCCAACTCAGTTCAGGGGTCCTGTCCCAGAGTTCTGGCTTTGTGCCAGCTCTGTCATGCCACTAAACACACAGGTATCTCTGGCACAACCGTTCTAATTCTCCTGGAAGCCAGGTTTCTGGGTTCATGGAGTGGGGGTGACCCACCCAGGCCATTTGCCCTCAGGTATTTGTTAGGGATTGAATTATGTCCCCGCAAAATGTGTCAACTTGGCTAGGCCATGATTCCCAGTATTGTGTGGTTGTCCTCCATTTTGTAATCTGATGTAATTATCCTGTGCTGTAAATCCTAATCCCTATGATGTTAATGAGGCAGGATTAGAGGCAGTTAATAAGGCACTACACCAATCTACAGGATTAAGTTGTTATCTTGAGTCAATCTCTTTTAAGATGTAAAAGAGAGAAGCGAGCAGAGAGAGAAAGAGGAACCTCCTACCACCAAGAAAGAGGAGCCAGGAGCAGAGCACTTCCTTTGGACCTGGGGTCCCTGTGGTGAAAAGCTCCTAGACATGGGAAGATTGATGACAACGACATTCCCCCAGAGCCAACAGTGGAAGAAAGCCTTCCCCTGGAACTGGCACCCTGAATTCAGACTTCTAGCCTTCTAGACTGTGAGAGAATAAATTTGTTGGAGCCATCCACTTGTGGCTTTTCTGTAACAGCAGCACTAGATAACTAAGACAGTATTCCTTTGAACCTTGAGCCTTGAAGGAAGTCACCATTAAGTCAAACAACAGCCTAGTAAGCAGCTTAGTGGAGACCTTTTTGCCTTATCCATGTTCAGTTTCAAGAAACAGGAACTCCAGGGTCTGACTGGAAGCTGTGTTTCAGGATAAATTGTTAATACATAAATATTGTGCTGCTCCCCCCCACCCCCCCGCCCCATATCCATGGCAATGCTGATAAGACGATAAGATGTGGTATAAGAATTTTGGAAGTTCTTTCATCTTCAGAACATTTCTGACTCTCTAGTGGAAATGTTACTCCAACTTGCAAATAGTATATTAAATAAACTTTAATCAACTTCTATCATTGGCTTAATATGATTATTTTAATAGCCCACACTGCTTTTTACCTCTTCCTCGTATGTGAAGGGGGGGCACCATACAAAGCTGTTGGCTTAAAACGAAGAAGTCAAGAAAGGTGCCTCTTGGGTCAGGGGTGGAGGGGACAGTGGTGATACCAAATAGCCAGCAAAGCTAAGCTCAGGAGGGCATGGACCTCCCTGTCTTCTCCACCCTCGGCATGGGGTCACTCACTACAGATGTTTCCATGGTGGAAACGGTAGACTGAGAAAGATCCAGCTGGAGAGGGGCAGCTGGAGAGGGGCAGCTGGGGAGGGTAAGCCCCAGGACTACATGAGGTTTGCACTTCAGAGAGGTCATGGAACAGGAAGTGACCAAGTTAACTTATTCATCCTTTTATTCAATAAATACACATTGAGCATTCACAATACACCAGCACTATTCTAAGGGATGGCCGTAGGAGTGAGGCTGGGGTGCAGAAGTTTGGATTTTATTCCAAAGCGGAGGGAGCTGGCTATAGGCTCAGTTCTGCCATTGTAAAACTATGAGGTTAACTTCTCTGAACTTTACTCCTCATCAGTAAACCCAAAACCCATTGCCATCCAGTCCATTCAGACACATAGCGACCCTATAGGACAGAATAGAAATGCTCCCTACGGTTTCCAAGGAGCAGCTAATGGATTCCAACTGCAGACCTTTTCGTTAGCAGCCGAACTCTTAACCACTCAGCCACCAGGGCTCCCTCATCAGTAAATGACCTACTAATTAGAGTTGTGAGAACTAAGTGGCAAAAGGTGTGCAGTGTCCAAATGTGGATTTTCCTGTTAGAGATGAGGGGCCCAAAGCTCAAGGTCAAGTGACTTGCGCCTGCTAATAAGAAGGTTCATCAGACCGTATGGATTCAGGGGCTCTGAGGGTCCTGGCAATCTACTTCCAAAAAAATTACAGCCAAGAAAACCCTATTCAGCAGTTCCACTTAGTAACACTCAGTGTCGCCACGAGTCGGAATTGACTTGACGGCAAGGAGTTTGGTTTGATTTTTGGTTACAGGACACAAAAAAAAACTTTTCCTCCGACAGCTCAATTGAGCCCTGATCCTTCAGGACATCCTGCCAAGGACGCTGGTCTAATAATTACCGAAGCTGCCTTTTCACAGATGACAAAACTGAGGCGAGGCAGGAAGGGGTTCCGCCAAAGGTCCACCCCGCCAGCGTTAGCAGCGTGGGGATTTGAGCCTCCCGCCCGCCAGGACGCAAACGCTCCGTCGAAGACGCGCGCCCTGGCCCAGCCGTTGCCCTGGAAACGCCATCCCCCGCGCACGCGCAGCTCTGCTTTCTCCGTCGCGCACTCTCTCGCGCCTTCGTTACTTTTTTTTTAACAAAAACCCAAGGCGGCAGGATACGGCCAATAATTTTGAAGGACGCCGCTACGTTCGCTCTCCGCCCCGGGCCAAGGATCCTTCCGCGTTCGGCGGCCTGCGCGCTTCTTTCAGACTCCACGCTCGAAACGGCTTCCCGCGCCGCGCCGCACCCCACCCCCACTCCACCCCAACCCCCAGCCCGGCTCACCTGCCTCCTGCGTCTCCATGGCAACGCCCCCACTGCAGAGGAAAAAAAAGCCTCGGGCTCTTCCGGGCCCCGTCCCGTGCCGACCGAGAAGGCGGGGCGACCCGTTGACGCTTCGCTTTTTATTTTTATTTTTTTAAGAAAAGAGCCGGCGAGCTTATGGCGAATCTGCGGCATCCAACATGGCGGATGGAGTCTTCGCCCTCCTCCCTACGGGGCGCTGACGCCGACGTAGCGAGCGTCAGCTTCGGATGACCCGCCCCCAGCGCCTCGCGCGGCCGTGCTGGGCTGGGTTACTGCGCATGCTCGTATCCGTCGGGCGCGCTTTTTCTTCCGCTCCGGTGATCCGCCGTTCCGCGTTTTGGGCTCTCCCGGAACACCGGGAGACCTGGAGTACGGATCGAAGGATTGCGAGGCGTCCCAGTTCCGCCCGGAGCCGCATCCTCCAGCCCACGCTGGGACCCACCTATCGTGCAGCCTCGGGGACGGGATGTGGGAGCAGCGTCCAGGGTTCGAGTCCTGGGCCTGACCTGGACTAATCTGGGCCGGCGGTTTGACTTTCCCTGGCTCGGTCCACTAACTTTGGAGCCGGGGTCGTTACAGCCCCACGTTCTGTGTTAGGAGAAAGCGTTTCCCGGAGAGTGAGGTGCACTCCGCTGGGGCCCCCACTTTAGTTGGCACCGACAGAATTAAGCAGCGCGGAGTCACATCGTGAGAGGCAGTCCCTTTTCTTGGCGTCTTCCTGTTTGGAGAAAGTCTCAGTCGGGTGCGTGTGAGCATGCCTCTAACACCTGCTCATTTCCCGATTTTTTTCCCCGGAGCTTCCGAGGGCGACCGTGTGCTTGAAATTCAGGGAAACCGTTTGACTCGACTTGACGGCACTGGGTTTTCTTTGGGGTTTTAGGTTTGGACTTTAAGGCGATTAGCTGTCACTCGCTTCAGATCAAGTGATGTCTCAAAAGGGACCCTCCCCGACCAGCCCACCTGGGGTGATCTTTCTGTGTCCCTTTGTTTTCTGCAGGGAATCTATTAGCATCTGGAATTAATTCACCCCGATTGCCTAATTCTGCCTGTCTTGGTCACCCCTTTAGCCCCAGAACCTAGAATGGAGCCTGGCACAATTATTTGTCAAATAAATGAATAAGTTTGTGTTTCCTGTGTTTAAGTTGCCTTCTTTTTATAGTAAATGATAATGTTTTTTTCATTTTTGGTAGTAATACAGTTTTCTTGTCAAGCTTATTTACATTTTTAAAAGTAATTTAAAGGAAATGGCAAAAAAAAAAAAAATGTAAAGGTGCACTTTAAGTTACTGAAGTTTGGGAAAGTATTTTTATGGTTCCCCTGAAACGCTAGTCTTTACCGTTATGTGTCTTTTCCTGGAATACCCCACCCTGCCTTAGGAATCCCAGTTAACTTGCTTGGCTGCTAATCAAAGGGTTGGAGGTTCAAGTCCACCCAAAAGTGCCTCAGAAGAAAGGCCTGGAGATCTGAAAAACCAGCCACTGAAAACCCTGTGGAGCACAGTTCTACTGAGTCAGAGTCCACGTAACAGGGGCTGGTTTTGGCTCCTGCTCAGCGTGATAAGATTTTTCTTCAAGACAGCCCTGAAACCAGAGTCTGTGTCTTCCCACAGCTCTGGGCCATACTCACCTGGCAACATTCCCCACCCAGAGCTGCATTCATCTGTTTGTCCAGCCTTCTCCCCCACTAGACCATGAGCTTCTTGGCACAGAAACCAGACAGGTCTGTTTCATCTTCATTCTCCCAGAGCCTACATCATAGTAGGAAACCCTGGTGGGGTAGTGGTTAAGTGCTACAGCTACGAACCAAAAGGTCAGCAGTTCGAATCCGTCAGGCACTCCTTAGAATCTCTGTGAGGCATTTCTAATCAGCCCTATAGGGTTGCTATGAGTTGGAATCTACTCGGCAGAAAAGGGTTTGGTTTTGGTTTTTTACATCATAGTAATGTTACTGAGTGAGCATATTTGTTTCCATTGTCACTTATTTTTCAGTACGAAACCCCATGGGCCTAGGGCTTTGAGATGGCTTGTCTGATTTCTCAGGAGCTTTTCTGCCTTGCTTTATTTTTTTTTTTTTTAAATAATTTTTATTGAGCTTTAAGTGAACGTTTACAAATCAAGTCAGTCTGTCACATATAAGTTTATATACACCTTACTCCATACTCCCACTTACTCTCCCCCTAATGAGTCAGCCCTTCCAGTCTCTCCTTTCATGACAATTTTGCCAGTTTCTAACCCTCTCTACCCTCCTATCTCCCCTCCAGACAGGAGATGCCAACACAGTCTCAAGTGTCCACCTGATACAAGTAGCTCACTCTTCATCATCATCTCTCTCCTACCCATTGTCCAGTCCCTTCCATGTCTGATGAGTTGTCTTCGGGAATGGTTCCTGTCCTGGGCCAACAGAAGGTTTGGGGACCATGACCGCCGGGATTCCTCTAGTCTCAGTCAGACCATTAAGTCTGGTCTTTTTATGAGAATTTGGGGTCTGCATCCCACTGATCTCCTGCTCCCTCAGGGCTTCTCTGTTGTGCTCCCTGTCAGGGCAGTCATCGGTGGTGGTCTGCCTTGCTTCTTAATCCTGTTCTTGGAGATAAGGATTCATGATAAGACCTCTCATTTTCACTGTTCATTAAATATAGGTTCAGAGGTTCCTCCTCATCTCATTCTTACAACTTGAGGGATCAAATTGGACACATACGATTTTTTTTTTCCCCCAGATGAGAAAAGGAGTGTTCAAATGTTCAGAGAGGCTATGTGACTTTCTGAGATTACACAGCAGGCCAATGTGGCCTTTCCGTGCTCTGTTCTTCCCACTGTACCACATCACCCATCCGGGATGTACCCAAACTATGCAGCATGCCCCCCAAAAAGAGCCAATTCCAAGACAACCATGGAGTTATGGGTACACACCCACACATTCCACATCACAAGATGGATGGCTTCATGGGGCCCATCACAATCTTTTATTGGGAAACAAACTGCTCAGAAAACTACATTGGAATGCATCTCATTTTAGAACTACACTTATTTACAACAATTACTTTTGCTGTGAATCGATTGCTGTCAGGAAATCAGAGTTGTTCTGAGTTGCTGACAATATTGGTCATGTGCTGGTTGCCTTTCTTGCTGCAGCATTTAAATATGATGTATTGATTAGCAGATGGATTCCTCCTGGATATTGTGACCAAAATGAATTCTGGAAATGAAGCACTTTAAAATTTGTCTCACAACCCAAAGTCACCTCAGAATATTAACAAAGTCAAATTAAGAGAAGAAACTAGACTATGGTTGATGGCTCTGGGTTAATTCTTTGGATATCTATGATTCCATTATTTCCATGACATTTTCATCCATCTATCCATTCGTCATTCAAAGAATTACTGAACACCTATTATTACTAAAAATTGCACTCGCCATAGGCACATGGCAATGACTGAGAGACGGTCATTTTCCACAAGGAACCCAGATTTGTAAATAGAGATGAGTTTCACACCTGACTCTTCCATTGCCTTGCTAAGTGATTTGTACATTTTCATTCACAAGGCTTTTTATACCTTCCATCTGCCAGTTTGCCATCAATTAATGAAGAAGCATTAGTAGAGTTAAACATAAGTTGTTCAAAATTATATAATTAACGGCACTCCACATCAATGAGGATTTCTAGTGAAGATCAGCTTCCCAGGGGCCCAGTGGGGGCAGTCAGCCTCCAAAAGCCAGCTTATGAATGAATTCACATCAATTCATCGACATGAAATGGCATTTAGTTATATCATAAAACCAGTTGAGTATATTCCTGTCAATTTTATAATTATAACCAATAGTTCTATGACAAATATGCATTTACATACAAACAGAATAATTTGTGTACATAATTTTATAGCAGGTTTTGATAGGGGATACATATGGGTGACCTCAAAATAATGATCTTTGAGGCAACTAACAATGGTAAAGTCAGAGGTGGGAATAATCACAGTTTGGGTGAAGTGTTAAGAATCTAAGTTGGCACGTTGTAGAGAAAATTTAGTTGAGAAGGGCAGACAAGGTAACTATGAGTAAGTCAGATACTCCCAGAAAGTGTAGTCACTGTACCAAAACCAAGAAGGGCAGGTTAGGACCAACAGTTTCATAAATAACCAGGTAGAAAGAGGGTTCAACAATTTGTGTTGCAAGTTAATGCATTAACCAAATCCCCTAGGAGAATAGCTGATAGATTAAACTGCTTATATGGCCCTACTAATTACAACTAGATGTTAATGAAGTTAATCATAAACTGAGGCAGGGCATCATGTACCCAAGACTTAATGTACACAGGGGTGAAGATTGCAAGAACATGCCTAGAAATCGCATTGGCAAAGCAGGTGAACCTAGGCTGAGGGAGCCAGCCTGGACTGGGAAATCCGGCTCACCTTGGAGAACGCTGCGTCCTCTCCCAGAATCCATCGGTCCAGAGGCTGCGACTCAGTGCGCCTCGGAATGAGATCATTTCTCTTTTGAGTTTGAAAACTGCAATCCTGGAAAAGTGCAAAGTAAGTTTTATGGAGATAATAAAATTAAAAACTGCGATTTTTACAAATGGGTTTAAGTATAGTGATTTTTCCCAAGGCGTTTGAAACCAAAACACCAAACCAGCGTTTAAAACCAAACCAGTTGCCATTGAGAAGATTCGAACTCACGGCAACCCCATGTGTTGCAGAGTAGAACTGTGTTCCACAGGGTTTTTAAGGCTGTGACCTTTCAGAACAGATTTCTGGGACTTTCTTCTGAGGCACCTCTGGGTGAGCTCGAAGCATCAACCCGTCAGTTATTAACTAAGTGCTTAACCTTGTGTACTACCCAAATCTAAAGATGTGTCATGCATTGAATTGTGTCCCCCAAAAATGTGTGTATCAATTTGTCTGGGCCTTGATTCCGGGTATTGTGTGATTAGCCACCATTTCGTCATCTGATGTGATCTTCCTATGTGTTGTAAACCCTGCCTCTATGCTGCTAATGAGGGGGAATGGGCGGCAGCTGTGTCGATGAGGCAGGACTCAAATCTACGGGATTGGATTGTGTCTTGAACCAGTTTCTTTTAGGATATAAAAGACAGAAGCGAGCAGAGAGAGGGTGGACCTCATACCGTCGAGAAACAAGTGCTGGGAGCAGAACATGTCCTTTGGACCTGGGGTTCCTGCACAGCAAAGCTCCTAGTCCATGGGAAGATTGATGAGAAAGACCTTCCTCCAGAGCCAATGGAGAGAGAAAACTGTCCCCTGGAGTGGACACCCTGAATTTGAATTTTTAGCCTACCTTGACGAAATAAATTTCTCTTTGTTAAAGCCATCCACTTGTGATATTTTTGTTACAGCAGCACTAAACTATGATAGGGTGTAAATTTTTAAAGAAATTTGATTTCTAAGGTTCTAATTTTTTATTAACCAGCTGTAATTAGTGTTTAAATAGTTTAGAAAACAAGTTAATGGATTTCTAAGTGTAATAAAGTGGTTTTAAACCAATTACAAGTTGTAGTAGCTGGTCCACTGAAATAAAACAGTGCAGGGGTGACCACGGACCCCAGCAATAAGTGAAAGAAACAGCAGAACTAACCATGGCCAACCAGACCCTACAGACATGCAACCAAAAAAAAAAACCTCATTGCTGTCAATTCCAACTCATAGCGACCCTACAGGATGGAGTAAAACTGCCCTGTAAGGTTTCCAAGTAGCATCTTTTGGATTTGAACTGCTGACCTCTTGGCTGGCAGCTGAGCTCTTAACCACTGTACCACCAGGGCCCCCCTTTAAATCACGTCCTAGCATAGTCCCCTCCCAAGTTGACCTTGGGATTGTCCATGTGACTTGCTTTGGCCAATGGAACGCAAGCAAGCACAACATAAACAGAAGCTCAGTAAGCTCTTGCACACTGAGTCTTGTCCTCTTGGACAGCTCCCTTTTGGAAACCAGCCACCATGCTGTAAGGAAGCTCAGGGGAGATTACCAGATGAAGATATCTAGCCCCCTCCCGACATGCAAGACCCAGCTGCATGCCTGCCAATGCAGCCACATGAGTGACCTCAACAAGTCCATGTGATATAGAAGAACTATCCAGCTGAGCCCAGTCAACTCACAGAGTTGAGGAAGGATAAACCATCGTTGATTTAAGCCTTTAAGTGTGGGGTGTTTGTGAGGTGGCCATAGATAACTGACACTGCATCACCCGACTTTGTCTTGGGAGAAGCTAGAACCTCAGTTTCAGAGAGGATTTTTCAGAGCCTCGTGTCCATTGGGGTAGGATACCGCCTTCAGCTTGCTTCCCCAGAAGCTAAGGGGAAATTAGACAATAGAGGTTCAGAAGGACTCTAAGCTGGCTTTCAACCAAAGATTTATTGAAAAAGAAAGAAGACACTTGGCTGAGGAGGGGTGGTTAGAATTTGGATCAGAGGAGACGGCGAGGATGGAGCAGGGGCAATCAGGGCCGAGAATAATCCAAGGAGGGCCTGACCTCAGGAGTCATACAATACATACTGGTGGTGTAAGGAAGAAGGGGTTGTCCAGAAGAGTCGCAGTTCCAAATATCCCATCCTGCTCTTGGTTCAGAAACCCTGGTGGCATAGTGGTTAAGTGCCACAGCTGCCAACTAAGAGGGCAGCAGTTCGAATCCACCAGGCACTCCTTGGAAATTCTGTGGGGCAGCTCTACTCTATCCTAGAGGGTCACTATGAGTCAGAATGCACTCGGCAGCAACAGGTATTTTTGCTTTGGCTCTTAGTTCACCTACATGACTCTCAGGCCACGTCTGTCGATGTGGGGCCCAGAAAACATGCTCACCAGGCAGAGCTGCAACAGGGGTGAATCTTCTTGCTGCTGCCAAAGTGGGTGAAATGAAATCAAATAAAACAAATTGTAACGATGGCATGGGCCCTGTCTTCTGGAGTGTTCCAAGCCCTTTAGTGTTCATCATCTCACAGCATCCATCACCGTCCTGTAGGGGGGGACGTGCAGGGGAAGAAGCTTCGCTGTAAAGATGGGAGACTTTCCCACAGCCACACAGACCATCAACAGTAGCCGCGGGGCCAGAAACAAAGCTTTTCTGCGTGACCCCTCTATCACTTCCTGCCAGATCCTAAAAAAAAATGGGTCCTTGATTCACGGCCAATGCGCCTCATGTGCGGTCAGCACACATCAGTCAGTGGAGGCTTGCTTGCTGCTGTGACGCGGGGCAGGATTCAGGGGAGCCTCCAGACTAACCTGGACTAGGAAGAAAGACCTGGCCATCTATTTCCGAAAATCAGCCAGTGAAACTCTATGGACCACAACAATCCAGTTCCCAGCTAATCACAGGGATGGCACAAGACCAGGCAACGTTTTCGTTCTGTTGTGTCCGGGGGCCGTCGAGAGTCAGGCACTGACTCAACGACTCAACGGCAGCTACCAACAACAATAACAGCGTACAGAGAGGAGAGCATCTTTACCTGAGTCCCCGTGGAATGGGAAAGAAACGCAAGCGGAGGCGGGTGGGGGGCGGGGGGCCGGGGGAAGGCGGCCTGGTGCTGGTGTCTGGCCAGAAGCCTCGCGTAGAGCAGCAGGTGGAGAAGACGCCTATGAAATGTTACACTCCTTGCCGCCTGGCCCAGATCTGTGCCACCAGGCACCACGTTCCACTCCCTCTGCTGGCCTCTGCTCAGCCCCAGGGCATTCCATGGATCCCAGAGGTTCCCCTGCCCAGCCGGTGAGCATTCGGCTGGCTGCCACAGCCCAGTTTCCAACGGTCAGCTGCTTTTCTTCTTGCAATAAACTCAAGTTTGGGCACCCAGCCTCGGTCACTGATGCTGGAATGAGAGGAAGGAGGCTTACTGTTTTAATAAATTCTCACAGGTACCTTTTCAGCCTCAAACCAAGGAGCTCACAGGCTGCTGGAAGAGGCAGACACAGTGGAGGAAATGAATGCTCTGTCCCAGAGGGTTGTTTATAATATACGTACCTGCTTCCCCTCATACCAGACACGTTACAGTTCGCCTAACAACCCACCGTTCCACAAAGATGCCAGGCCGTTATACAACCCTGAGACTTTGCACGTGTCTAGACAATTTTTCCTACATTTCTCCACCTGTTGGACTCCTTTACGTCCTTCAAAACCCAGACCAAATGTCCCCTACTTTGCACTGGGCTCATCAGGCTCCTCCACCCTATCCACGCCAGGAGGGTATGCCTGCACAAGACACCTACCCAAGCCAAGATCCTGAATCATCCTTCTACCAGTGAAAACTTCGCCAATAAGCCAATAACAGATTTAGACAGCTTACAGCAGCACTTCGGAAGTTCACATTCCTGGCATGGCTTTCGGATGTGAAAAATTGAGGGTCTGTTTTTAAAATCAACCTGCGTGCACACACATCACAGCATCTATGCTGAAATATTTTGAAGTAAATTATATGCCATATACCTCTCTCCTTTTTTATTGAATTGGTGATGATTTTTTTTTAAACAATTTTTCCAGCTACTTGTTCTGGATTTTATTTTTAATAGGAAGTGAAATAAAATGTATGATTTTTTGTTTTTGATTTCAAAATTACAGAAACACACTATATACGAATATCATATTTAAAAGTTTAAAACAGCCCTTAAAAATTCTTCTTAGAGGGACTGTATTATACGAGGAGAAAGCACAGCTATCCAAATCAATAGCCCTCCCTCGACTGACGCAGTTATAGACTGATGACCTGTTATTCATAAACAGACTCCAGCGCTAATGGGCTGCTGAGCTGACCTCACACAATCTTTCCACCACAGCAAATTCAGGACATGGGCTTAACAGGAACGTGGGGCATATGAAAAACAAGAAAAAGGAAAAATGTTTCAAAGCTTGTTTACATGAAAATGGAAGATGCATTTAACAGTTTGAGTGAAGGATTTGTGTGGATCAGCTCATAAGCTGATGGCTGGACAACTTAATTTTATCCAAGGAAATGGTCAAGATAGTAACTTTATTTAACTAGATGTGTGTTTATGGCACGCTGAAAAAAATAGGTGCTAATGGACAGCCTGATCTGTATGCTTCAGTTAGCCTTTGCTCCATGCAAACGGCCCAACGTTTGGTGGCTTTAAAACCACCATCATTTACTATTGTAGTTCCCATGCCTGCGGGCCAGCTGGGTGCCTGCTGGTCTAGGTTGGGCTCAGCTGGTGGCAGCTGGGCTTGCTCATGCCAGTGCAGGTTGGATGGGGATTCCACTCCAGCCTGGATTTGGCTGGGGCACCTTAGCAGGAGCAGCCCTGCTTCACGTAGCTTTCATCTTCTTCAGGGACAGCAGGTGAGCCTCAGCATGTCCTTCTCTTGTTGACCGCAGAAGCACAAAAGGGCAAGTAGAAATGTCAAGTGTTTTTTCCAAGTCTCTCCTAACATCCGATTGGCCAAAGCAAGTCACGTGGCCAAATTCAGACTCGAGGGGCAGGGAAATGTAATCTGCTTCTTGACAGGAGAAGATAAAAAGTCACAGGGCAAAGGGCATACCTAAGGGTGAAGAGTCGGCCACTAATGCAATCTACCCCACATACCATCACATACTCACAGCATAGCACTTGTAGGGTGTGCCCCAAGTACATGTCTTCTAAACAGCTGACCCACTACATGCTTGGCTGAGTAAACAAGGGGGAAGGCTTGGCAGAGGGCCTGGGAGTTCCTTGTCATTCCTGGCATCTGTTTTCTCCCCGTATGTGTGCCTCTGTGTCTGTTCTGTCTTTTTACAACACACCACTCCAAAGGGATTAGGTTTAGGGAAGCACTTTATTCTGGTATAATCTCACTAGCATAACAACAAAAAAAAATTCCTATTTCCAAACAGGGTCACATTTACAGGTACAGGGGTTAGGACTTCAACCCATAAAAATCCACTGCCATTGAGTCAATTTGGACTCATGGCAACCCTATAGGACAGAGTAGAATTGCCCCATAGAGTTTCCAAGGAGTGCCTGGTAGATTCAAACTGCCCACCTTTTGGTTAGCAGGACATCAACATAACTTTTTTTTTCACGGGGGTGGGGGGCAGAGAGGGGCATAATTAAACCCATAACAGTTGGATTAGGTAGCTCCTCTGTGGGATTTCAACCAGCTCACCATTCCAACACCTTAAGTGGCCAAACTGCCAGGCCCCAGAGCCTGGCCTGCAAAGGAAGGTTTCCTTCCAAATATGCAGTGGTGTTGTGATTTAAGCAATATCTATCAAGCTGTTGTTGTTAGTTGCTGCCAAGTCAATTCCAGCTCATGGTGACCCCAGCGTGTGGAGTAGAACTGCTCCATATGGTTTTCAGAAGTAGATCACCAGGTCTGTCCTCTGAGGAGACTCTGGGTATGTTTGAGCCACCAACCTTTTGACTAGTAGTCAAGCACTTAGCTGTACACCGCTCAGGAACAAATACTCTGAAGCTGTTGTGTGCCATCAAGTGGATTCCAATTATAGCAACCCTACAGGACAGAGCAGAGCTGCCCCATACGGTTTCCAAGGCTATAAATCTTTACGGAAGCAGACTGCCACATCTTTCTCCTGAGAAGCAGCTGGTAGGTTCAAACCACCAATCTTTTGGTTAGCAGCCAAGCACTTAACTAGTGTACCACCAGGGATCCTTTCTCTGCAGCTAGACTGCCTGAATTTGTAATCCTGACTCCACTGTGATCCTGACTCCATGTTTACAAGCTGATACCCTGGGCAAGTTCTAAAACTTGTCTCAGTTTTCCCATTTGTAAAACAAGGATGATAACACCTACTTCACACACCTGTTGTGAGGCTTAAATTAATACATGATAGGTAGTACTGTCTTTTAAAACGTGCAAAGCCATGTTCCCATTAGACTCTATGGAATCTGACTTCTCACAAGCCTAATTAGTATTTTCATTTTCTCCACCCTGCCTTTATCATGATAAATGGAGAAAAGATTGAAGTTGTCAAGGATTTCATTTTACTTGGATCCACAATCAACAGCCATGGAAGCAGCAGTCAAGAAATCAAAGCACGCATTGCATTGGGCAAATCTGCTGCAAAGGACCTCTTCGAAGTGTTGAAGAGCAAAGATGTCACCCTGAAGACTAAGGTGCTCCTGACCCAAGCCATGCTATTTTCCATCACATCCTATGCATGTGAAAGTTGGACAATGAATAAGGAATACCAAAGAAGAGTTGACGTCTTTGAATTGTGGTGTTGGCGAAGAATATTGAATATACCATGGACTGCCAAAAGAACAAACAGGTCTGTCTTGGAAGAAGTGTGGCCAGAATACTCCTTAAAGGCAAGGATGGCGAGACTGCGTCTTACCTACTTTGGACATATTGTCAGAAGGGATCAGTCTCTGGAGAAGGATATCATGCTTGGCAGACTACAGGGTCAGTGGAAAAGAGGAAGACTCTCAACGAGGTGGATTGACACAGTGGCTGCAACAATGGGCTCAAGCATAACAACACTTGTAAGGATGGCGCAGGACTGGGCAGTGTTTAGTTCTGTTGTGCATAGGGTTGCTATGAGTCGGAACCGACTTGGCGGCACCTAACAACAACAGCCTTTACATTTTGACAGTGTTTGTGTCAGTTAAAGTAGGCTGGTCTCCTGCAAAATCCAAGTATCAGAGGTGCCTGCCATCTGGGTTCGCAGGCCTGTCCTTTGGTCCTTACATGCTGCTGACACTTGTTTCAGGAAGAAAGAGGGAAAAGAAGTCTGGTGGAGAAATGAGTTGCTACAAAGAAGTAAACCTCGAGAGTGCTGCACATGCAAGGTGCACCCTCTGCATCTCCAGAGGGAATGATGCCCCAGGCCCAGCGCCCCAGTGACAAGGCACAGGCACAGCAAAACATCAGAGCTCCTTTCTCCCAGTTAGCTTGTTACCCTCCAGCCTCCACTGATGGTCATCAGTGTCAACATTTCCCATGACTCTTGCCTTTTAAAATGCATTTGGCATAGTTACAACCTCCCGTGGAGCCCACAGGGTACGCTAGGCACACGATCTGCGACCCACCCTCTTCCTGCCCTAGCTGTGTTTGTAGCAAGAGAGACCTACACCATCTGATTGTCCTTAGCAGCTACTACAGCACTTGGAACATTCTCGGCACTCAGGAAACATCCACTGTGAGAAGGAGAAAATAAAAGAATAAATATCTCCATTCTCCCCTGACAGCACATGTCTGGGAGAGGTTAAGCAAGACCATCAGGGCCCCACATTTAGAGATGCATGTGGACTCTGCAAGAGTTTCCATGATAACATTTAACACAGAGTATTGGAGTTAGAATGACTTTGTTGTTCTAGTTAGGTGCCACAGAGTCGGTTCTGTCTCACAGCGACCCTACGTACAGCGGAACAAAACACCGCCCGGTCCTGCGCCATCCTCGCAATCATTGCTATGCTTGAGCCCTTCGTTGCAGCCACTGTGTCAATCCATCTCATTGAGGCCGTTCCTCTTTTTCACTGACCCTCTACTTTACCAAGCATGATCTCCTTCTTCAGGGACTGGTATCTCCTGATAACACGTCCAAAGTATGTGAGATGGAGTCTTGCCACTCTTGCATCTAAGGAGCATTCTGGTTGTACTTCTTGCCAGACAGATTTGTTCGTTCTTCTGGCAGTCCACAGTATATTCAGTATTCTTCGCCAACATCACAACGCAAAGGCATTATTCTTCTTTGGTCTTCCTCAATTCACTGTCCAATTTTCACATGTGTATGAGACAATTGAAAATACCATGGCTTGGGTCAGGCACACCTTAGTCCTCAAATGATTTCAAAGATCTTTTTAATCAAAACCCCTTGTTTTACAAGATGGGGAAACTGAAGGCTCGAGAAGCTAAACATGTTCATCAGGTGACCAGGATCATGAGGGCACATAAATCCACTTGTCTTAAAGAAAACCAAACTCGTAGCCATCAAGTTGATTCCGACTCATAGCTACCCTATACGACAGGGTAGAACTGCCCCATAGGGTTTTCAAGGAGTGGCTGGTGGATTCAAACAGCTGACCTTTTGGTTAGCAGCTAAGCTCATAATCACTGCACCACCAGGGCTCCCCACTTACCTTAAGCAACTTTAAAGAAGTTGGAATGTTTTGTCTCGTTCTGGAAAAGACAGCATTAAGTGGGGGAAATGAGACTTAATTTTTAAGTATCTGAAGTGTTAGTATATGAAGAAGAGCTTCCTAAGGGACCGGAACTGTCCAAAGAGGAAACAGTCGCCCCCTAGAGGCAGGGAGTGAGTGCTCCATCACTGGAAATGGCCAAGCACAAATTGAGCAATAGCTTAGGGAAGAAAGGCATCAAAATGGAGGCAGAGGAAACGGCTAGAATGAGAAAGACAGAAAATACCAAATGTTGATAGAATATGGAGCAACTGGAACTCTCAGGCACTGCGTGTGGAAAGGCTAATGGTACAACCACTTTGGAAAACCATTTGGCAGTTTTTAATAAGGTTAAACTTACATATAACCTATGATCTAATAATTCCAGTCCTAGGAATGCAGTCAACAGAAATGGATCTGTATCTTTTACCAAAAGACATATGTGAGAATGTTCATGCTGAATTACTCACAATCCCCAAATTGGAAACTACCCAACAGCTCATCAACAGTAGAATGCATAAATACATTTTAGTGTATTCACACAATAGGATATTACACAGGAGCCAGAAAACTTGAAAAGGCCCAGATAGTATTTTTGCTTTGCAGACCACATAGTCTCCATTATTACGGTTGTTGTTAGTTGCCATCGAGTCTGATCCAACTCATAGCAACCTTATGTATAACAGAACAAACCATTGCCCAGTCCTGCACCATCTTCATGACCACTGGTATGTTTGAATGCATTTTTTTGGCTATTGTGTCAATCCATCTCATTGAGTGTTTCCCTCATTTTCGCTGACCCTCCACTTTACCAACCATGATGTCCTTTTTTAGTGACTGGTCTTTCTTGATGAGTGTCCAAAGTAAGCACGTCAAAGTCTTGCCATCCTTGCTTCTAAGAAGCATTCTGGTTGTATTTCTTCTAAGACTGATTTGTTCATTCTTCAGGTAACCCACAGGATATTCAGTATTTTTCACCATCATCTCTTCTTCTGTCTTCTTTTTGAATTCAGAACTTCAAGACTAAGACACACTAGGAAAAAAGGCCTGGCTATCTCCCTCCAAAAATTAGCCAATGAAAACGTTATGGTTTCCATTGCACCTGCTTAGTTCTGTCACTGTAGCATGAAAGCAGCCAGAGACCATACAGAAATGAATAGGCATGGTTGTGTTTGGAAAATAAACCTTTATTTATTTTTTTAAATAATATTTTATTCTGTTTTTGTCAAAAGTTTGCATAGCACATTGGGTTCCCATTAAACAATTTCTATACAAATTGTTCATTGACATTGGTTATATTTTTCACAATGTGTCAACATTCTCATTATTTCTGCCCTAGTTGTTCCATTTTCAGTAACCTAGCTTCCCTGTTTCCCCTCTCCCCGTACCTTCTCATCTTTGCTTTCGAGTAAAAGTTGACTATTTGGTCTCAAATAGATGATTTCTTTTTTTTTCCCCCCACTTCAAAGCCACTTTGTGTGTGTGTGTGTGTGCCTTAGATGAAACATACAGAGCAACTTAGTTTCTCGTTCAACAATTTTTACACAAATTGTTTTGTGACATTGGTTGCTATCCCCGCTATGTGTTAACACTTTCCCCTTTCACACCCCAGGTCCCCAGTTCCATCTGTCTGTTTTTCCTGTCCCTTCCTGCCTTTTCATCATTGCTTTTGGGCAGGTGTTGCCGTTTTAGTCTCGTATACATGACTGAACTATGAAGCATGTTCCTCACATGTGGTATTGTTTTATAAACCTGTCTAATCTTTGGCTGAAGGATGAACTTTGGGAATGGCTTCAATTCTGAGTTAAAAGGTTGTCTGGGGGCCATAGCCTCAGGGGTTCTTCCAGTCTCTGTCAGACCAGTAAATCTGGTCTTTTTATTTTTATTTTTTTAATTTGAATTTAGTTCTACATTTTTCTCCTGCTCTGTCCAGGACCCTCTATTGTGATCCCAGTCAGAGCAGTTGCTGGTGGTACCTGGGCACCATCTAGTTCTTCTGGGACCAGGCTGATGGGACTCTGGTCCATTAATCCTTTTGATTAATATATCCCTTATGTCTCTGATTTTCTTTTTTATTGTGCTTTTAGGTGAAGGTTTACAGAGCAAATTAGTTTCTCGTTAAAAAATTATTACACATATTGTTTTGTGACATTGGTCGCCAACCCTGCGATGTGTCAACACTCCCCCCTTCTCGACCTTGGGTTCCCCATTTCCATTCGTCCAGCATTCCTGTCCCCTCCTGCCTTCTCATCCTTGCCCCTTTGCTGGTGTGCCAATTTAGTCTCATATACATGGTTGAACTACATGTATTATTGTTTGTTTTATAAGTGTATCCAATCTTTGACTGAAGGGTGAACCTCAAGAGTAACTTCAGTACTGAGTTAAAAGGATATCCGGGGCATACTCTCTGGGTTTCTCCAGGTGTCTTTGATTTCTTCTTTGTCCTTTGCTCTGGATGGAATGGGACCAGTAGATGTATCTTAGACGGCCATTCACAAGCTTTTAAACCCCAGACGCTACTTACCGAAGTTGGATGTAGAATATTTTCATGATGAACTTTGTTATGCCCATTGACTTAGATGACCCCCATGGCCATGGTCCCCAGCCCTCAGCCCCAGTTATGTAGTCCCTCAGGGTGTTTGGATGTGTCTAGGAAGCTTCTATGGCTTTGCTTTGGTCAAGTTGTGCTGACTTCCCCTATATTGTGCACTGTCTTTCCTTTCACCAAAGTTAACACTTAGCTACAGTCTAGTTAATAATTTCCCCTCTTTTCTTTACCGCTCCTGTCCCTCACAATCATCAAAGATTGTTTCTTTCTGTGTGTAAACCTTGTCTCAAGTTTTTATAATAGTGGTCTCATACAGTATTTGTTCTTTTGTGTTGACTTATTTCATTCAACATAATGCCCTCCAGATGCAACCATGTTGTGAGATATTTCACGGGTTTGTCATTGTCCTTTATTGTTGGGTAGTACTCCATTGGGTGTATGTACCATAATTTGTTTATCTGTTTATCTGATGATGGGCACTTAGGTTGTTTCTGTCTTTTTGCTATTGCGAACAACGCTGCAAGGAACATGGGTGTGCATATGTCTATTTGTGTGATGGCTCTTATTTCTCTAGGGTATATTCCTAGGAGTGGGATTGCTGGATCATACAGTATTTCTGTTGACAAACCTTTGTTTACAAAAACAGATGGAAAGCCAAATTTGGCCATCAGGCTGTAGTGTAGTTTGCCAATCCCTGCTATACGGCAAGGGGAAGGAACAATCTAGAATTGCTTGCAACAGTATGGATGAATCTCACAGTGTTGGAAGCTTGAAAGAAGCCAAACCCGAGTAGTTACCGCATGATTCCAGTAATAAAAAGTGTAAAAACAGGCAGAGCTACTATCTAGGGTGTTGGAGTCAGGGTAGTGGCTATCCCCTTGCAGTTGGGGTAGGGGGAGGAGTGGGTGACTAGAAGGGAACATGAGGGGGCTGCAGAGATGCAGTTTCTTATCTGCGTCCTGAGTACATAATGTGTTCAGCTTTTGAAAGCTGATCAAGGTTCACAGTCATGATATGTGTACTTTTTTGGTCTATTTAAAAGCTTTTCAATAAAAAGTTGAAGAATAAATAGGGGCAGGGGAGCTGTTGGCCTATAAGTGAGTCTCCATGAATTTATGATGCAATGGCTAGTCCCAGATTTCATAGCTAGATAATAGCAAAATTGGGACTGAAACCCAGGTTTCCAGCTCCCAGAAAGGAGAGGGAACTCATTTTTAATGTTTCCTGTGTGCAAGACACAGATGATAACATTTAATACCCGTAATAGTGCTCAGAGAAGGAACTCTCATGTTCATTTTGGCAGAACAGAAACCTGGGGCTCAGAGAGGGTACAAACATCTCCGGGATTATACAGCTAGTCAGCACCAGCTGGAACGGCATTTGAACCCAGGTCTGTCTGATCCCAACCCCATGTAAAGCTGCCTCTTAGGGCTTTAAATGCACATACGCTATTTCTTATGTATTACCGTGAGTATAAAAATAAACTAAGTCCCACTCTAAGAAATATTATCTACTTATCAGTGTCAGCAGCTAAGGCTGCTAAATCTTATGAGGGAGAACCGTGCTGGCTTCTTCTTGGCCAGTACCGCCACGGGGCACAGCTGGAACAGGCCCTGGCCTCTGCAGGCATTTTCTCTGTGGTGTCTCCCTCTGAAGCAAGGAGGGAGAGTGGGAACCAGGCAAGGTGCTGGGCTCTGCAGGACCCACAGTGGGGGAAGGCTGGGAAGGCAGCCCCGGTGAGGGTGAAGGGGCTGGTCACAAGCTCGGCGTGTCCAGAGGGTATCTAGAAACCACGCCCCCTTCAGGAGTCTTTGGTCCTCACGTTTGAGTCTGCCTCTGTTATGGATTGAATTGTGTCCCCCAAAGAGATATGTTGAAGACCTACCCCCAGAACAGGTAAACGTGACCTTGTTTGGAGATAGGGTCTTTCTCTGAAGATGTGATCCATTAACAATGTCATACAGGAGTACGGTGGGCCCCAATCCTTTCTGAGTGGTGACTTATAAAAGGGCAGAGACGGAGGGGGAAGACAGATACATGTGAAGACACATCTAAAAGCCAACCAGCATCTGGGGTAACCAGAAGCTGGAAGAGGCCAGGAAGGGTCTTCCCGTAGAATGGACAGACAGAGAGCATGGCCCTGCCAACACCCTGAATTCAGACACCCAGCCTCCAGAACTGTGAGAAGGTAAGTTTCTGTTCTTAAAGACACCCACTTTGTGTTATTTTGTTATGGCAGCCCTAGGGGCCTAGGACAGACTCTGACGTGATTTTCTCTCTCACCCCTACCCCACCCCAAAACTGGTT
Organism: Elephas maximus indicus; assembly: GCF_024166365.1. Classification (NCBI taxonomy): domain Eukaryota; kingdom Metazoa; phylum Chordata; class Mammalia; order Proboscidea; family Elephantidae; genus Elephas; species Elephas maximus. Next base: position 9,236,163 of record NC_064833.1, on the reverse strand, counting down.
ATCAAATGAAGAGAAAGGCACCTCCTGAGCCAACTTAGAGAATGGCTTAGGGTGAAGGTCACTCACCAGCAGCCAGTGGGCTGAATATGGCTAAAGTCAGCCCTTCTGTTTTTTTGCGACAATTTCAATTAGTTCCCAATGGATAAAAATGAGGATATTTCATGGAACCATCAGGATTTCTGGCCTCATTGGGGAACTCCGATCTGCTAACATTGGCCCTGTATTTCTAGATCTGCCAGAGTTCAGCTGTATACAAACTGAGGCTGGAGACACGCACCTTCTTTTCTGGGGCTCCCTTGTTAGAATAACCCAGTTTTGTCACAGCTAAAGTGAGCCAAGGTCACCCTTGTATGTTACCTGTCTGGCATTTGGGTTATTGGAGTTTGGCATATCGAGGGGAAAACTGCAGGCTGTTAAAGTTGGAATGGCCTTAGAAACAATTTAGTGCAATGGTTTTCCAGGTGGGCTCCTCAGAGACCTTTCTGTCTCTGGGGTGGAGGGGCTTAGAGGAGATGGTGCTATGTGTGGCCAGGGCTCTGGACCCCTCGCTGCTGCTTCTTCACTTTTATCTCCTGGACCTATTGGGCTCATCGCACAAGATTCACTTCAGTAAGGTGGTCTCTGGATAAAAAATGTGTGCAAACCACTGGACTTGTCCAATGGCTGCCTTTAACACATGAGGAAACTGAGGCTCAGAAGGGAGATGACTACCTGAAGGTTGTTGCTCAGAAGTGAAGTTGGTCCTGTATGTATTGATTGTCTTCCTGGAGTTTTCTCTACTTGCTGTTGTTGGGTGCCATCGAGTTGATTCTGACTTACAGTGACCCCAGGTAACAGAGTAGAACTACCCAATAGGGTTCCCTAGGCTGCAATCTTTATGGGGAAAGATCGCCAGATCTTTTCTCCCATGGAGCCTCTGGTGGCTCTGAATTGCCAACCTTTCTGTTAGCAGCCGAGTGCTTAACCATTGCACCACCAGGGCTCCTTTTCCTCTACTAGAACACCCCAGTTCTCCATTGGTTTCTCATCACTGGCAGTTCCTTATGGCATCACTCATTGCCCACATGACTTCCAAGAGCGCCTCCCTCCACCTGTCCAGGGCTGGTAGTTCACCCGACAAGCTTTGTCCTGTCCACACCCATCTCAGAGGAGCCGAAACCTTCTCACGTCAGGGCTCAGACAAAGAGGTTTAATTAAAAGACAATAAAGGCATGTGGACCTTACAAACATTAGCTCTCTGCGATGCTTTTGGGAAATGAGAATCCTGCATGAAAACCTTCAGCTTTTGATGTGCTCACCCTTGTTCTAGAGTGCTGGAAAGGCGGTGGAGCACCTCAGGCACCCACCCCTGCTTTAGGAGGCCATTTCGGGATTCTGCTATGAAGCTACTGTCTGTGTTCAGTGTGCAGGCTCAGAGCACTCAGCCCTCCAGGAGCAGCTTCTATGCTCAGCTTTGGGCTGCTCCTGCCATTCCAGGCTGCTCCTCCCATCCTAGGCTGTTGCCACTCCAGGGTGCTCCATCCATCCGGGGCTGCTGTCTCCACCCCAAGGCTACTCCTTCCCCTCCAGGCTGCACCCTCCAGCCCAGGCTACTCCCTCCACCCCAGGCTGCTCCCACAACTCTAGGGTATTCCTGCCACTTCAGGCTGCTCCCATGCTCTTGTGACCAGTCTTTATTTTTTATTTTTTGTGGTAAATATGTATATATATATATAAAATATATATAATGTATATATATACACAAAACTTTAGCCATATCAACATTTTTTTGTATGCACAATGAAACGACATTAATTACATTCATCATTCTGAACAACCATCCCCATTATTCATTTCCAAAATTTTCCATTGCCCTTAACAGAAGCTCGGTGCCCCCTAAGCAATGACAAGTCTTTATTCGTAGGAAAGATGTTGTCATGAATCTTGGCACCTCCCCTGAGCGGCTGTGTCCTATATGACGTCAGTGGATTTCTTTCAGTAGGTTGGCCATACATCATATATACCCGTAAATGTTTATGTCTAATTATCTTGTGGTGGAAGCTCGTCATCTTGGCAGAGAAGATGACCGTGGACAAGCACTGTGGGACAGTGTGGTAGCTCAGGACGGGGGTGGGCCTGGAGCCCGGAGAGTGAGCGCAGAGGAGGGACAGATAACCCTTCCTCCCTCCCCTGATTAGGGCAGCATCTCAGAGGAGCTGAAACCTGAGATGTGTCTTGAAGAGCAAGCAGGTACCTGATAGGAGGCAGGGCATCCCCAGCAGAGGGCACAGCAAGGGCAAAGGCGTGAAAGGACATCAGGTGTGCAGGGAAGGGCTGGTGGCTCAGGGTGCTGGCATGTAGCTATTGACAATGAGACAGAAAGACCTTTTCAAACCAAGAAAGAATGAAGACAAGCAGCAGGCTTAGCCCGAGGGCATTAGAGATGGCCAGGAGGGAAGCAGCAACCTAATCCTCTTATCAGATCACTGGCGCCCCATCCCGCCCCCACTTCTTTCTGCTCTGTCCCGGAGTTCAACCGTTCAGCATCCAGGGCCAGTGACCCACACCTGTCATTGTTCCCTGTGTAGTCTGTGACAGTAGAAGTGAGGTCACATGGGCACAAATGTCCCCTTCTCACCTATTCCTACTCTATGATTTATTAGGGGGGCTGTCCACTTTAGGAGTTGGAATCGACTCGACAGCACTGGGTTTGGTTTTGGCTTTGGTCCACTTGGAAACCCTGGTGGCATAGTAGTTAAATGCTACGGCTTCTAACCTAAAGGTCGGCAGTTCAAATCTGCCAGGCGCTCCTTGGAAACTCTATGGGGCAGTTCTACCCTGTCCTATAGGGTCGCTATGAGTTGGAATCGGCTCGACGGCAATGGGTTTGGGTTTTGGTCCACTTCATCCTCCTTCGCATATCAACTTCATCCTAAGTTGGGCCTTTATGATCTTGGAATGTCAGAGCTGGAAAGATGTTAGAGCCAGGTCCTCTGAACCCACAGCCTTGAGGGGTGATATGAACATCCAGAAATTCTATACAAATTTTGGTTAGTCTGGGCATTTTTCCTAGGAAAAAGCTCCCGAGTTTTCATCAGAACTTCCATCTCTCACTCCTATCCGAGTACTCTCCCACGAGATCGCTGGATTTCCAAGCCTGCTTACTTTGTTGTCGTTAGGTGCTGTTAGTTGGCTCTGGCTCATAGCGGCCCCATGGATAACAATGAAATGTTGCCTGCTCCTATGCCATCCTCACAGTCGTTGCAGTGACTGTGTCGATCCATCTCGTTGAGGGTCTTCCTCTTTTTCGCTGACCCTTTACTTTAGCATGATGTCCTTCTCCAGGGATTGGTCCCTCCAGATAATGTGTCCAAAGTAAGCAAGATGAAGTCTTGCCATCCTCGATTCTAAGGAGTGCTCTGGCTGTACTTCCACCAAGACAGATCTGTTCCTTCTTTTGGCAGCCGTGGTATATTCAGTGAGATATTACTTTATATCCCATTAATTATTCAAGCAAACAATTTAGTTTCCCTCAAAATAGGGACAAAAACCCATTTTGTGCACAAAGACGATTGCCCTGCTTCTGCTCCTATCAAGGTCTCTTAGCTGTTACTGTAAACACTCCACCCAATTACGATACTTTGAGGACTGACCTACCAGGGCTAGGAATCACCTTGTCATTATCTCAGTTCCTCTAGTTTACTGTAGCTTATATCTCAACTTCTTATGAACATATTTGGAGAAGGAAATCATTTTGCGAGCATCAGCAAAGAAAACAAACATGGTAGAACTCAAATCTTCCTTCAATGGCTCCACCCAGCCTCCTCCCTTGTGGTACAGCGGTTAAGAACTTGGCTACTAACCAAAAGGTCTGCAGTTTGAATCCACCAGCTACTCCTTGGAAACCCTATGGGGCAGTTCTACTCTGTTCTATGTGGTCACCATGAGTCGGCATTGACTCCGGGCTAGTTAGTGGTTTCGCCTAATCAGCAGCCTTCCCTGGGAATACTCTTATTGCCTCACTCACAGGCCGTCTGGCCTTGGACAGGCCCAAATCCCCTGAGTGTCTGCCTCCTTATCTAGAAATGAGATTGATAATGGCTATCTTGGGAGGAGCTGGTGAGGATTAGCTTTTTATTGGTTCATTAGTCCATTAATGCATACAAAATATGTGAGCACTGACTACGTGCTAGAGATGAAGCACTGAGCAAAAGCAGACCCGAGCCCATTCCTCAGGGAATTGTTATCTAGTTGGGAGAGGATATCAGCCACTTTCTTTGAGTAGGTTGACCATATATCAACTGCACCCATAAATGTTTATAAAGTAATGATCATGAGTTAGACACTGTGCCTACTTTCAAACTGGAATAAATGCCATCAAAGAAATCACACAGCTCCCTGTGAGTGGGGGAGAAAGTTGCTCAGGTGAGGGTGGGGGGCAGAGAGGGAAGGGTTCCCTCCAGAAGAGACACCAGAGCTGAGAGCTGACCAGTGAAGGAGGAGGTACCAGGCGGAAGCAGAGGACAGCACTCCAGGCAGAGAGAAGAGTGTGCCAAAGGCCCTGGGATGGGACGGCCCGACATGGCTGAAGGACCCACGGGAGAGGGGTGTGAGGAGGCACAGGGCCTACACTGAGAAGCAGGCTTCAGTCATCCATCCTCCAGGAAACCTGCCAAGGGAACAAGCTCGGCTGAGGCTGCACAGTCACCGTGATCAGCAGCACCCTCAGGACACTCGGTTGGGGGAGGACTCCTGTTAACAGGGTTTACAGTGAGTTTGAGGGGGGTATAGCTGAAGTCATTCTCTGTTCCTTCCTTTGTATTGTGAAATCCATCTGTGAACCACCTCGGAAAGGACAGCACCACGGACACTTTGCAACTTGTAAGAATCTATTAGAACAGAGAATACTCTCTTATTTTCATCATCTCACCTTGCCATCAGGAGTCCCTGGGTGGCCCAAAGAGTTAAGCACCAGGCTACTAACCAAAAGGTTGGCAGTTCAAATTCACTGAGAAGTGCCTTGGAAGAAGGGCCTGATGGCCTGCTTCCAAAAACTCAGCCACTGAAAAGTCCACAGAGCACCGTTCACACATAACACACATGGAGTTGCCATGAGTTGGAATCTACTCAAGGGCAACTGGTTTGGTTTTTGTTTTTGTTTTTTAACCTTGCCATCAGTCCAAAAAAAAAGTGTATCAAGCATCTGCAGACTGGGAGTCAATAGTGTGCGTGTGTGGTAGTGGTGTGTGTGGTGTGTAGTGTGTGTGCGGTATATGCTGTGTGTGTGGTAGGTGTGGCATGTGGTACGTGTGGTATGTAGTGCGTGTGTGGTATAAGCTGTGTGCGTGTGCTAGGTGTGACATGTGGTGTGTGTGGTATATAGTGTATGTGTGGTATATGCTCTGTGTAGTGTGTAGTATGTGTGTGGTATATGCTGTGTGCATGTGGTATGTGTAACATGTGGTGTGTGTGGTATGTAGTGTGTGTGTGGTGTGTAGTGTGTGTGTGGTATATGCTGTGTGTGTGGTATGTGTGACGTTTGGTGTGTGCGGTATGTAGTGTGTGTGTGTGGTACATACTGTGTGTGATATGTAGTGTGTGTGTGGTATATGCTGTGTGTGTGGTATACGCTGTGTGTGGTATGTGTGACATACGGTGCATGTGATATATAGTGTGTATGGTATATGCTGTGTGCATGTGGTATGTGTGACATGTGGTGTGTGTGGTGTGTAGTGTGTGTGTGTGGTATATACTGTGTGCGATATGTAGTGTGTGTGGTATATGCTATGTGCGTGTGGTATATAGTGTGTGTGCGGTATATGGTATGCATGACATGTGCTGTGTGGTATGTTGTGTGTATGTGTGTATGCACACATACACAGGCTCATGATACAGGGCAGTATGAGGGTAAGGAATGGAGAAGAAAGTGTAGGCATCTGTGATCAGATGAGAAGAATCCACCATTTGGAACTGGGGTAGATTTCTGTTTAAGATCTGAATCTGCTACTAATTAGCTCTGTGACCTAAACCAGGTCACAACCCCTCTCTGAGCCTTAGTTTCTTGATGGACAAAATGAGGATAAAAGCAATCCTACCCTGGGGTGTTGTGAGAGTCAGATTCCTGCATTCTTTCATCTTCTGGTACCAAATGCCACAGCTTCCAATGGGATATGGGATATGCCTCTGCACACACTGAGGTCCTAGATGCTGGGAGGAGACAAACAAGGAAACAGGTCATTACAAAGGAAGCCATGGGGTATGATGGGACTAGAGATAGAGGTAGATGAGTGCCTGAACTTGGATTCTGCTAGTGCCCTGCTGATGTCATTTGCCCTTGTTATCCCAACTAAACCAAAAGCCAAACCCGTAGCTATCAAGTAGATTCTGACTCCTGGTGACCCCATGTGTTACAGAGAAGAACTGGTCCATAGGGTTTCCTTGTCTATAATTTTTAAGGAAGCAGATTGCCAGGCTTTTCTTTTATGGTCCCACTGTGTAGGCTCAAACCACCAACCTTTAGATTAGTAGCCAAGCACAGGCCATTTGTGCTACCCAGGGACCTATTTCAATTGAAGGTGCCTCATGTCTTTTACCTGGGGTCTTTGGCCACTGGAGTCCTCTCTTCCCTGCAGGCTGGATGTGAGGGGGAGTTACTGCTGCCAGGAGCAGCTCTCCATCTATGAATGACAGTGGTGTGTCAATATCCAGCTGCCTCAGGCCTTGGGTGGGCTAACTCAGAGGTAAATGTTAACCCTATTTCTTAGAACCTACCGGTAGTACTGCACTCCAGTTGCCCACAAAGACGACTTGCACAGCAATGGACCCTTCATGGACTCCTTCCCTTCCTTGTTTCAATTCCCCATTTCCTTACTTGCTGTAATTATTCCCCAACTAACTCCTAGCACTCAAATCCTTGAGTCAGAGACTGCTTCTGGAACAACCCACTGTCAGGCTAGGCACCTAATGCTGCCGAGGAGGAGCAGGAAGATATTACATCTGAGCTGAGAGACATCCTGAATGCAGGCACACCTGCCCAGCCCTGAAGGTGAGGCACAGGTAAGGCATCAGAATTAGCATCACTGTTAAGAGGAGAATAAGCCAGCACTACTCGAAGTGAGGAGCTTAGCTGCTAACCAGAAGGTTGGCAGTTTCAATCCACTAGCCACTCCTTGGAAACCCAATGGGGCAGTTCTGTCCTATAGGGTCGCTATGAGTGATTCAACAGCAATGGTTTCGTTTGGTTGGGTACATGAAGTGTAGGAGCCCTGGTGGTGCAACAATTAAGCATTTGGCTACTAATCTAAAGGATCGTGGTTCGAACCCACCCACTGTCTCTGTGTTAGACCTGGCGATTTGCTCTCATTGTCGTTGAGTCAATTCTGACTCATGGCAACCCTATAGACAGAGTAGAGCTGCCTCATAGGGCTTCCAAGGAGCTGCTGGTGAATTTGAGTTGCCAACCTTTTGGTTAGCAGCCGAGTTCTTAACCATAGTGCCACCAGGGCCCCCCATAAAAATTACAACCTAGAAAACCCTATGGGGTGGTTCTACTCTGTCACACAGTGTTGCTATGAGTTAAAATCGACTCAACGGTACCTAGCAACATGGTCCTTGAGCTGGTGCAGGCCCACGATTTGTTCCCAGTTCAATGGCAGAAAGTGAGAGTAAGCATCAGTCTACAACAGGTCAGAAATTAAATAAAACAAAACTCACAGACCTTTATTACAGAGAGTTTGAGAAGCACTAGTTCAGAAAACCTAGTTCTCTTCTTAGCCACGTTTTTCTGTTTGCTGTGTCCATAGTCAGAATAAGCGGGGCTTTGTCCCAAGCCTTTTCTAGCATAGGTCAACCCAGAGGAAGAACAAAGCACAAAGGCTCTCACATGGAACTTAGCCTCAGGCTCCTGAAACCATGGAATGCCCTGGCCTTTGGAAGGACCTCCGGCCTCTAGCTTTCCAAGGACTCAGCTTATGTGCTTGATCCCCCCCACCCCAAGAAGGCTGGGGAGCCACCTTTCTAATGACCCTTGGCACAGACAACCAACAAGCTCCAGGAAGCCAATTAGCAAAACAATGTCTGAAGTCCTAGTGACAAATAACATCAGTATTTTACCCACCAGACCCAACTTACAAACACAACTTTGAACAGATTTCTAATAGGTTGGGAAGTCATTAAACTTGACATACAATCCCCATCCCCCCCACCCCACATACAACAACCAACAGAGCCTGGGGCCTTTCACACAGGAAGTGCTCAAGAAAGTTTTTAAGTGGGTAAATGAAAAAATATGATTTTTTAAAATTGTAAATCCAGGCCCCTTTCCAACAGAATTCAAACATTCCCAAGTATTTTCCCCCACCCCTCCCAAAACACAACTGCCTCCCACCTGTCTGAGTCCTACTTCTTGTCTCTCCCCTATACCTCTTGGCCAAGTTCTTGAAAGAACGATCTTCAGTCTATCTGTACTTCCTCATCTCCTAATTATTCTCAGATCACCTCACTCTGGCTTCCGCCCCTGTACTCCACCGGAGCTGCTCTGGCCAAGGTCTCTAGCAACCTTCTCCGTCGTTAAGTCAAATAAACACTTCTCAGACAGAGTCTGTATTTTACTTGCCGTCTCTGCAATGTCTGGTGCTATTGACCACTTCCTTATTCTCTAAATACTCTCATTCCTTGGCTATCATGATGTCACACTTCCGTCTCCTTCCTACCCTCTGGACTGCTCCACCCCAGTCAGCTTTGTAGGTCTGTTTTCTCGTGCCTGTTTTTTACATGTAGTATTTGCCAGGCATCTTACCTATGTCTTCCATTCTCCTCATGCGTGCCCTCCTGGGTGATGGAGACATTCACCATGGGTTCAATTGCCATCTATAGGCTCGTGGCTCCTGTAGTAGTTTCCTGAGGCTGCTGTAACAAAGCATCACAGATTTAGTAGCTTAAAAACAACAGAACTTTATTCTCTCACAGTCCTGGAAATTAAAAATCCAAAATCCAGCACAGCTGTGCTCCCTCCAGGGCCTCTATGGGGGAATCCGTTCCTTGCTTCTCCTAGCTTCTGGGGTTGTTGTCATTCCTTGGCTTGTGGCTTAATCTCTCTGCTCCTTCTTCACATTGGCTTCTTCTCTATGTGTCTCTTTTTGCCTCTCTTATAAGGATACATGTGATGATATTTGGGCCCAGCCTGGATAATCCAGGGTAATCCCCTCATCTCAAGATCCTTAATTACATCTGCAAAGATCATTTTTCTGAACAGGGTAACATTTACATGTTCCATGGAACAGGACATGATATCTTTGGGTGGCCGTTATCCAATCTACTGAAAATCAGTTGCCAATGAGTCGATTCCAACTCATGGTGACCACCTACTCCTTAAATACATATCCCAGTCCAGACCTCTCTTCTTAGCCCCAGAATGATATAGGCTGCCTGCTTGGTTGTCCCACAGGCACCCAAAACTGAACACACCCAGAACATAACTTACCATCCACCTTAGTCTTACTTTTCATCCTGTGGTTCCCATGTCCGTTGAATGGCAGTACCATTCTACTAGTTACTCCAAAAAGAAACAAAGATACCATTTCTTCTGTGCCTTACCAACTCCTCAAGCCAATCAGTGAGTTCTTTAGAGTCTTCCTCCTAAACATTTGATCCACCAGCTTCTCCCCGCCCCACTGCGAAGGTTCAGGCCACCGTAATTTTGCTCTTGAACCACTGAGATAGCCCCTTAACTGGTCTCCCTGCTTCCAATCTTGCTATTTCCAATCCAGTCTCCTCTCTGAAACCAGGGTACTTTTTCTAAAAAAAGGTTTGTCTGACTTTATTTTTATGTCAGGACAACACTTTTGCCAAATTTAATCTTCCCAGACCCCCTGTATCAACCAGCTAAGAGCAGTGGTGGGATCACTGGCTCAAGGGACTCCTCAAGCAACCCTAGGACTCTATGGGACAGTTGAAAACTGTCCTAGGGGTAGATCTGATTACATCCCTCTCCTTTTTAAAATGCTCTGAGATCTGATTACATCCCTCTCCTTTTTAAAATGCTCTGAGCTCCCCACCATAGTCCGTTCCAATTACCTAGCATGAGCAGCCTTCCCATGAGCTGGCTCCTTCCTGCCTTTCTCTGGTAGACACCGCTCCACACACTGGCTTACTTCTGTTTCCTGATCTCATCCTACTCTCACTGCAGGCCTCAGGCAGGGGTTCCCTGAATGCTCTCCGTCCCCTTGTTCTCCAGGCAATTTCTGCTCACCCTGTAGGTCTCAGCTTCGATGTCATATCCCTGGGCAGACATCTCTGACCTTCTGAAACTGGGTGAGGGGATCTCTTAACACACAGTGCTCATCACTTGTCACCCTGTGTTAAGGGTCTAAGTCCCCCTCCAGCACTTTGTGGCGAGTAGGAAACATGACCTTTCACCTCTATAGCTCTCCCACACCCCAAGTCCAGCGCACACTCCATATTGGTTGTAGGCATGAAAAGCAGAGTGCCTATTTTATCCCAGGCACGTGGTAAACCAAACTCATTGCCATCGAGTCGATTCCAACTCATGGTGAACCCATGTGTTACAGAGTAGAATTGCTCCATAGGGTTTCCTTGGCTGTAATCTTTTTATAGAAACAGATTGCTAGGCCTTCCTTCCGAAGTGCTGCTAGGTGGGTTGGAACATCTAACCTCCAGTTTAGTAGTTAAGAACAAATTGATTGTGCCACCCAGGAACCTTCAGGCACACGGTGCCAAGCCCATTGCCTGCAAGTCTATTCTGACGCACAGCGACCCTACAGGACAGAGTAGAATTGCCCTGTAGGGTTTCCAAGGCTGTAAATCTTTACAGAAACAGGCTGCCACGTCTTTCTCCAGCAGAGCGGCCGGTGGGTTTGAACGGCCAACCATTCATCTGGTTAGCAGCCGAGCACTTAACCACTGTGCCACTAGGCTCCTTAGGCACATGGTACACACTCTCATTTGTGACATCTCATTGAGTTCGCACAACAATTGCTTTACATCTATTTGCTGGTGGTGAAAGTGGCACTTAACCATGGCCCCACAGTAAGTGATGGAGGTATGACTACTCAACTCTATGTAGAAAGACCTCTAAGCCGCTGCCTGTCTCGTCACCCCCCACTACCCCTATGGGATCAACTTGGAAGCCTCACTGGTTTAGATTAATTGTGGCCAAGGTCAATCTAAATTAGTGAAAATACAACTATTACACTCTTCTTTAAAAAAAAAAAAAAGTTCTATTGCCGCCAGGGACCTATGTAATTGCAGCAAAGTATTACTTGGAAGAATGAATTTAGGAGACAAATAAGAATTCTTTAGAATCAGCATGTCAGTTGTTTATTTGTAAAATAATGCTTTTCATAAAGTCATGGAATCTTAGTATCAGGATAGCACTTGAAGGTTGCCTGGTCCAGGCCACAGCCCCACGTAAGCACTGTCTCTTCCTCGACCTTGGCACCAGCCTGTCCAGTGACAATAGAACTCTTTGAGATCATCACCCACATGTCACGGACTCTCTGTTTCTATCGATGCAGCCTAAAATCACATTGGCTTTTTTTTTTTTCTTAAATAGCCACATGGCATTGTTGGCTCATATTTAGTTCACACTTGGCTAAAATCTTTGGGTCTTTTTCAACCAAGTCAGAGCCTTTCAATCCTGAACTTGGATGTTGGACATTTTAACCTACTGTTTCAGCTTGCTTTCTAGCATGTTCAAATCCTTTTAAGTCTGAGCCTGCAATGCGAGGTATGGCCTCCTCCTCCAGGTCTGGGTCAACTGAACAGTTGACACATGAGTTTTCTATCTCTTCATCCAGATATGAGTCAAGTGTTATAACAGACAGGTTCAACGGTAGAGTTCTTTGGGGCTGGCATGACAAAAAGCTAATTAAGTTCAGTTAACTGATGGCTAAAAAAAGAATAATTCTTTAATTGAATTATTGAATTAGCATCTGTACTTTGTGAAAATTAAGATATGGTTTGCCTATGACATTTTCTTTCTCCAAGAAACTGGTGATTCTCTCAAAAATGGATACGAGATTAAAGAGAAATAATCGTTCCTTAGAAAAATTAGGCTAATTCTTGGTGATTACTCATGATCATAACCATCCACTAAAGGCACACTGTTTGTCAGGGACTGATAGTATTATACTCTGCTCCTGGAATGTACCTGCTTCATCTTTCTAAAGATCCTCAGAGTGCTTGGAAACCTAGTTTAAACATCGTTTCCAAAATCTTGTTTATATAAATAATTGGCTTAAGTAAATATTTTTCCTAATAGACTTTTAAAAATAATTCAACCCTCTCTATTCTGTTAATCCAAAATGCCAAATCATCAGGGTCCTAACAATGTTTCTAACTACTATTATTTATAATTCACATACTCCCAGAGTATAACCAAATATACCGAGCCTGTGAAACACATTTATGGAACTTGTAAATATGAAGAGCAAATCCGGATAAATTACGACCTTCAGGTCAGCAGTGAAGGAATCCAGGCCACTTGTTTCTCTTTGTTCTTTATTTTTGAGGTAATCTTTTCTTCACTTTTTCTGAGGCCCTGGGATTTTCTGCTTCCAATTCCTTTTTTATGAAAATGAAGGCATCAAACCCCATATTAAGATCTGAGAAGACCAAAGGAGATGCAAATTAATCTGAAGATCTCGGTCTCTGATGCTTAGTGAAAGCCACCTGGGCTTTGGTCTTGATGAAGTCCAGAATTCATGACGTGTGGAAAACAAGAATCAAAGCTTATTTCCCATAATGAATGTGCATAGTATGTACAGATGGGTAGATCTGTCCATTTCATTACAATATCAAATATTCATTGGATCACAGAAATATTGGGGCATTTTGGGTAGTTTTTTAAGCATTTTTAAATTGAAAATATGTTACACAGACAAGCGCATAAAAGGCATATGTACAGTCTAACAAGTGGTTGTCATGCAGACACCCGTGCAAGCACACCGTGGCCTAAACCAAAACCAAACCAAACCCACTGCCGTCGAGTCGATTCCGACTCATAGCGACCGTATAGGACAGAGTGGAACTGCCCCATAGAGTTTCCTAGGCTGTAACCTTTATAGAAGCAGATTGCCAGGTCTTTTCTCCTGTGCAGTCATTGGGTGGGTTTGAACTGCTGACTTTTTGATTAGCAGCCAAGCGCTTAACCATCGTGCCACCAGGGCTCCTTAGAATATTAATAGCATCAAAGAAAAAGAAGTTGTTACCAAGTCGGCTCCGACTCATGGTGGGCCCGTATGTGTCACAGAGTAGAAATGTGCTCCACAGGGTTTTCAGAAGTAAATAACCAGGCCTTTCTTCCAAGGAGCTTATGGGTGGACTTGAACCACCAACCTTTGTGTTAGTAGCCAAGCACATTAACTATTTGCACCGCCCAGTGACTTCAGCACCACAAAAGTTCCTCTAAATTCCTTACCAATAACAACCCAATCCTACTCTCCAAAGGTAACCACTTTCCTTTTATGGTGATAATTTTCTTGTTTTTCATTGGAGGGTTATTGCCTGTGGATGCATTTCTAAACCATACTTACCAGTTTCAGCCGTGGCTCTCAACCACTATGCCACCAGGGTTTCCATTTTTAAATGATATAGAAATGAACTATATCATATTCTTCTTTTGTGACTTTTTTTTTTTTTTTTTTGCTTTACAGTGTAAGGTTCATCACATTGTTGCATATTTGCTTAAGTCTTTGCCCAGTTTTTCACTGTCAAGTGTCTGTCTTTTACTTGTTTATTTTTTAAGATTCTTTATATATTCTGGATTCTAGTTCTTTTATTATAAGTTATTATAAGGACACTGTGAGTTGGAAATGGCTCAAAGGCACACAACAACAGCAAATATTCTATCTCTTGGCCACAGGGTGCTTGCATGGGTGTCTACATGACAACCACTTGTTGGACTGTACATATGCATTTTATGCACTTGTTTATGTAACATATTTTAAATTTAAAATTGCTTAAAAAAATACCAAAAATCCCCCTATATGTTGATTATATGTTACAAACATGTTCTCCCATTTGGTGGCTTGTATTTTAACTCTTTTTAACATCTTTTGATGAACCAAACCAAAGCCAAACTTGTTGCTGTCGAGTTGATTCTGACTCACAGTGCCCCTGTAGGACAGAACAGAACTGCCCCATAGGGTTTCCAAGAAGCAGCTGGTGGATTCCAACTTTTGACTTTTTGATTAGCAGCCTGAGCTCTTAACCATTGTGCCACCAGGGATCTTTTTTTTTTTAAATAATTTTTATTATGCTTTAAGTGAAAGTTTACAAATCAAATCAGTCTCTCACATATAAACTTATATACACCTTACTACATACTCCCACTTACTCTCCCCCTAATGAGTCAGCCGGCTCCCTCCCTCCAGTCTCTCCTTTTGTGACCGTTTTGCCAGTTTCTAACCCCCTCTATCCTCCCATCTCCCCTCCAGACAGGAGATGCCAACATAGTCTCAAGTGTCCACCTGATGCAAGTAGCTCACTCCTCATCAGCATCTCTCTCTAACCCATTGTCCAGTCCAATCCATGTCTGATGAGTTGGCTTCGGGAACGGTTCCTGTCCTGGGTCAACAGAAGGTCTGGGGACCATGATCGCTGGGATTCTTCTAGTCTTAGTCAGACCATTAAGTCTGGTCTTTTTATGAGAATTTGGGGTCTGCATCCTACTGTTTTCCTGCTCCCTCAGGGGTTCTCTGTTGTGCTCCCTGTCAGGGCAGTCGTTGGTTATGGCCAGGCACCACCTAGTTCTTCTGGTCTCAGGATGATGTAGTCTCTAGTTCATGTGGCCCTTTCTGTCTCTTGGGCTCACAATTACCTTGTGACCTTGGTGTTCTTCATTCTCCTTTGATTCAGGTGGGTTGAGACCAATTGATGCATCATAGATGGCTGCTTGCTAGCATTTAAAATCCCAGATGCCGCTCTTCAAAGTGGAATGCAGAATGTTTTCTTAATAGATTTTATTATGCCAATTGATTTAGATGTCCCCTGAAGCCATAGTCCCCAAACCCCCGCCCTTGCTCCGCTGACCTTTGAAGTATTCAGTTTATTCAGGAAACTTCTTTGCTTTTGGTCCAGTCCAGTTGTGCTGACCTCCCCTGTATTGAGTGTTGTCCTTCCCTTCACCTAAAGCAGTTCTTATCTACTATCTAATCAGTAAATAACCCTCTACCACCCCCTCCCTCTCCCCTCTCGTAACCACAAAAGAATGTGTTCTTCTCAGTTTATAGTATTTCTCAAGATCTTTTAATAGTGGTCTTATACGATATTCGTCCCTTTGCATCTGACTAATTTCACTCAGCATAATGCCTTCCAGGTTCCTCCATGTTATGAAATGTTTCACAGAGTCATCATTGTTCTTTATCGATGTGTAGTATTCCATTGTGTGAATATGCCATAATTTATTTATCCATTCGTCCGTTGATGGACACCTTGGTTGCTTCCAGCTTTTTGCTATTGTAAACAGTGCTGCAATAAACATGGGTGTGCATATATCTGTTCGTGTAAAGGCTCTTATTTCTGTGGGATATATTCCGAGGAGTGGGATTTCTGGGTCGTATGGTAGTTCTATTTCTAGCTTTTCAAGGAAACGCCAGATCGATTTCCAAGGTGGTTGTACCATTTTACTTTCCCAGCAGCAATGTATAAGTGTTCCAATCTCTCCACAGCCTCTCCAACATTTATTATTTTGTGTTTTTTGGATTAATGGAATCTCATCGTAGTTTTAATTTGCATTTCTCTAATGGCTAATGATCGAAAGCATTTCCTCATGTATCTGTTAGCCGCCTCAATATCTTTAGTGAAGTATGTGTTCATATCCTTTGACCAGGGCTCTTTTGATGAATGGAACTTTTAAATTTTAATATAACCCATTTTTGAATTTTTCCTTTATGTTTAATATTTAGGGCTAGGATCCCTGTTTCAAGTTACCTACTCCAAAGTCATTAAGATAGGCTCAAGTCTCTTCTAAGAGCTTAGTATTTTACCTTTCATATTAGGTCTTTAATCTACCTGTGACTGATTTTCTATGTGATATGAGGAAGGTGTATATTCTCAACATTTTCCAATATGGATATCTAATTGTCACATCATCATTTTTTTTTTTAAATCTCTGTCCTACACCTCCTTGGTAAGTGTTGGTTTATGAAGTCTCCGCTCGGCCTTCTCTTCCAGAACAAAAACACCCACCCCACAGGATTTTCATAAAAATAAAATAATACAAGTGGAGAATGCTTTGCACAACCCGTGCAGGATCACAGCAAACACACCTTCCCTCCTTTTTGTTTCCCACGTAGAAATCTTGATTAGAGACAAGAAAATTGGTGCTGGGTAATGAAGATCCTCAAGTAAAGAACAGAGAACGAATCTGGGCAAAAGGAAGAGCAAGTTGTCATGAGATACGCACCAGGAAGAAGTATATTGGGATATAATAATTCTCCTTTATATTTTCAAATATATTGTAATTAATTAAATTAAACATATAATTAATTAAACCATCTATGATTGTAAAATACTTTGGTAAGAAAATGGATATTTATTGGTACGCAATTTGGCTATTTAAATGAGGGCATTATTAATCTTATTATCATATAACATTAATGAAGCAGTCAGATTGTGCTCACGAGTTCCATTAGACAGGCTTGCCCCTTGGGAGTTTCTACTCTGATAGACAAATTAGCAAAACCAATGATCACTGACAGACCCATGAAAAAAAGCATTTGAGGCAACCCAGGTGGATGGAGGGAGCACTAGTCCGTGGGTCTGAACTCCTGAATTCTGAGTCTTGTCACTAACACCTTGGCCTCAGTACACTCCATGCATCTCCTCTGTAGCATTTACATGGTTGTAAGTGCTTAATTTTAAAATACCTGTCTCCCTCAGTAAACTAGACAGAGAACAGGAGTTGTGCATACCAATAAATCTATCCCCACTACCTGGCACAGTGCCTGGCTCACGGTGGGCTCAGGAAATATTTGTTGACTACTTTACCAAACTATCCGGAATGTACCGACAAGCTTCTTTGTCTCTCTGCTCCTCAGTTTCTTCATCTATAAGATGGAGTTACACTGTGCTCCTTCAAAAAGTCACCTACTTGAGGCCAAATAGTCAACAATTAGATTAAAACATAGGTGAGAATATAAGGAAGCAGGGAAACTAGATTAATGGAAATGGAACAACCATATGAAAACAATGAGAACGTTCATGCATTGTAAAGACTGTGACAAATGTCACTGAACAACTTGTGTAGAAATTGTTGAATGGGAACCTACACTGCTGTGTAAACCATCACCAAAAACACAGTAAAATATTATTAAAAATGGCAAAAAAAAAAAAAAAGATGAAGGGGTTGCTAAACGGTCTCTAAGGGCTCCCTTCACTTGCTCACCCTTTACTCCTCGCGATTGCCTTCTTCCTGGCCTTCATCACCCCTCATCTTTTGTGTCTCTGGGCTGAGGTCTCTGCTTCAGGCCTCGTCAACTCCCACACTGTGGCTAGAGCTCTCTGTAAGTGCTTATCTGACCAAGTTGCCTCCCTACTTAATACTCTTCAAATCCCAGCCTCTGCAGGCTGAAGGCCAAACTCCTTAGCCTGGCAGAGAAGGCTCTTCCACCTCTGCAGTACTCACACTTCACACCTCACGCTTAAGCCATCTTGAACCACTTAAAGTCCCACAGTGCCTCTCCCACTCTGTGGCCTCTCAGCCTTTCTTAATTCTCTCCCAATGGCCTGGCTGTCTTCTGACCTCTCCTTTCCAGTCACCTGAGATCCAAGTAACTCCTCTCTTGAGACCTGGCTTCCTTCCGTGCTTCTCTGAAAGCTTCCTGACCTCTTTTGCCTTAGGCTATACCTCACGCAGACTGGTTTTCAAGTTGTTCTCCCTCTTGAAGGGTGTGGCTGTCTTTATGCCCTGAGCACTGGGCGCTGTGCTTGGCATGCGTAGGTGCTGGGTCCATGTTGAGACAACAACCACTATGAAGACCATTAATAACGCTATAGACTCACAGAGCACGGCACCCACTCCCTACTCAGCCCAACTGCTGGTGCCCGTGCCAAGACTCCCAGGCATCTCTCAGCTGAGATAAAAGCATGTCTACTCTGAGTGCTCAAGTCAAGGCTCTTTTTGGGAAAATTCAAACATGCTAAAAATAAGACAGTTTTTTTTTTTTTTTTTTTTTTAAAGATTCATAGATTTCATGGTTTTCTGGAGTTGCAAACAACATGTAGCTGGACTTCATGCCAAGTGAAACTGGGCTCTGGGCAGCAATTAGAAACCAAAATCTCTTCTCTCCACTGGCTGGGGGCTGCCTGAGCTAACTGGTTCTGCTTTCTTCTGGACATATGCTCCAGGCTCCCTTTTTGCCAAAAGAGCATCTTTTCTCTCATTCACTTGGGGAAGCACAGTTGTCAAGGACACAAGTTCTGGAACCAAACTGCTTTGCTTCAAATCCCGGCTCTGTCACTGCATGGGATGTTACTTAGCCTCTCAGTGACTCAGTTCCCTCTTCCATAAAATGGGGTTACTGGGGTATTACATGATTTAAAGAGTTAATGTTTGTAACACAGCCACAACAGTACTGGGCACAGGGCAAGCACTGAATAAATATTAGTTGTCGTTATTTCGCACAAGG
Source organism: Elephas maximus indicus (assembly GCF_024166365.1). Lineage (NCBI taxonomy): Eukaryota > Metazoa > Chordata > Mammalia > Proboscidea > Elephantidae > Elephas > Elephas maximus. The sequence goes on along the minus strand of NC_064833.1, from coordinate 9,217,534 downwards.
CCAACATAGACCCCCAGCCCTGACTCTCTGTGGTCTTTCAGCTCAAGCACATACTACTGGCCAGCCCAGTTTGTTAGTGGCCCATTACTGTAAGCCCAAGGGAGAACTCGGCCTGGGCCAGCTCTTCCTTTCAAGACATGTGGACTGACCTTCAGTCCTGCATCTGTTCCTGAGTCAATTAGCTGTGGCCAGCAAGGAAGGGCCACAATCTGTACTGCCCATTCATCAAGGGCTGTCAGAGCATAGACTTTAAGGAATGAGGCAGGGTGATGGTATGTGTATGTCTTGTCTAAAATCCCATTCTTCTGTAAGCATCCAAACACCTTGAGCTCTAAAGGGGGACAAAGAGTGGCATGGAACATGGTCCTCATTCAAGTACAATGGGGGTCTTCTACTGACTGCTGCCCACATAGACTGTACTGGCACTGGCCTACCTAGTACTTGATTAAATCAGTCGCCATTAAGGATCGCCACCCTCACACTCCCCACATAGTCTCACTGGTTACTATGGATCTCCTTCCCTCGGTAACTGAATCCATCCTGTGTCTTTGAGGAGCTCAGATTTCTGTTCTGGGATTGATCAGCCTGTGAGTAGCACAATGGACCTGAAGCTGGGAATCGCATTCTGCTGGGTTCTGGTTTCAGTTCTGACTCATGCTCACAATATGGCCTTGGAAAAGTCTGCTGACTTTTATCGTTCTATAAACAGGGCTGTCACGAGGAGTAAATAAAAAAAGAAATGTGGAAACATGCTATACATTCTAAATGATCTATTTAGATATCTATTAGCATCGCAAATGTTAAAAGACTAACGGATTCTGAACAAGAGGGATAATGGCCGATAACGGGTCTTTGGCCATTGATCCAGCACCCTGCCCCAGTACAGCTCCTATAGTAGCAGGAATTTCGTGTTAAAACAAGATGTCCTGTGCATGGAGAACTCTTTGCAGTTTGTTTGGTTGAGGATGGGGAAAACGGAACGATGGAGATTGTTGGGAAATTAGGGGGCTATGCCAGGAAAAAGCCAGTTCATGAAGAGACCTTGTATAACTTACCAAAAAAGTGTGGATTTGATCACATGGATGACTGATCCCCTCCCACATGGCTTGAAGAGCTAAAAATGTTTATCCTAATAATTCCACCTTTGGGAATTTATCTAACGGAAAAACTCAAAAGATCAGGAAAGGTGTGTGCCCAAAGATATTTCTTACATTATTTAGGATAATAAAAATTGGAAGCAACCCACAGAGGAATAGTTAAGTACTTATTAAATAAATGTTTGTTGAATGAACAAACTAATGTTTATTGACTATAAAGCAGCCATTAAAACTGAAGTCCAGGTTAACAGTGTGAAAAGAAAATCTCTGAAGAAAGCTGGACAATGAATAAGGAAGACTGAAGGATTGATGCTTTTGAATTACAGTGTTGGTGAAGAACACTGACTATACCATGGGCTGCCAGAAGAACAAACAAATCTGTCTTGGACGAAGTGCAGCCAGAATGCTCCTTAGAAGCAAGGATGGTGAGACTTTGTCTCATGTACTTTGGACATGTTATCAGAGGGGATTAGTCCTGGGAGAAGGAGGTCACGCTTGGTAAAGTAGAGGCTCAGTGAAAGAGAGGAAGACCCTCAACAAGATAGATTGACACAGTGGCTGCAACAATGGGCTCAAGCATAACAATGATTGTGAGGATGGCACAGGACAGGGCAGTGTTTCATTCTGTTGTACAGGATTGCTGTGAGCTGGAACCAACTTGATGGCACCTAACAACAACAACAATATGGGTGAATGCTCTGAGGTGGTCGTCTGTGGTGTGTGCTGCCCGGTTTCCACCACTTCAATCCTCTTTTATAGCTGCACACTCTGAAGAACCATCTGCTTCCCCATCTCATCCCTGTGCTCCAGGTAGACCCTGAGACACTCAGCACATCCCATTCTCCCTGTACAGGTACTGGGTCAGAAGGGAGTGTGACCCAGTGAGAAGTGCCGAGGGGGTGAGACTGAGGCAGGCATGCAGGGCCGAAGCAGGTCCGCTTCCTGATGCATCTGAAGCTGGGAGGAGGGAGGGCACGAGCCACTGCCTCCATCTTGGTCAACTTGCATAAGTAATTGAGAACAAATCCAGTACAGTGGAAGGCAGAGCCGAGATGGAAAACAGAGGTTTTGGGTCTTGGAGACAAAATTTAAGTCCCAGAGTCAAGTTGTTTCTGAAGCAAGCCATATTTTTCCATTGTTCAGCTAAAACATTCCTTTCTTTTTTGTTGCTAAGATAGCTTGGAGTGAGTCCTTTTGCTTAAGATAGTTTGAGCTGGATCTTCTTTCACTTGCAACCAAAAGTCCCCCAATCTAACAACTTCCCTCATGGAGAGAGATCACAGGTATCAGTGCAAGCACTGCTCCTGGCATGGGGTCATTGTTGAACAAATATTGGCTTCATTCTCTTCTCTTTCTCCCTCACTGGGATTCCACCTCCTCTTTCTTCCCCCTTCTCTCATTTCTTCATCAAGTTTCCTCCTTCCTTTTGGGCCCTATCCCTACAATCCCCCTTTTCCTTGAAGCACAGGGATAAGAAGGCCACCCCTCCTCCCTGTAAAACTCTGGTAGAAGACGTGGTGAGCTCTGCCCTTGAGCTCACCATCGCTGTTCTGCACTTCTTTGAAATCAGACCACATTAATAATAACCTCTCACATTGGTACAATATTTCACTAAGGGCTCGCACATTCATATTCTCATTTAAGTTTAGTAGTGTGCAGTGCCAGGGCAAAGTACACTTACCATCATACCCATTTCTCAGATGAGGACTCAAAGGGACAGAAAGGTGAAATGACTTGAGCGAAGTCACACAATGAGTAAGTGCTGGAACTGAGGCACAAACATAGGTCCCGGTGCCAAACCTAGTGCCCTTCCACTCTCCAGCACAAAGTAGAACATGTACCATGTGCACAACACGAGGTCCTGGGGATACAGTTCAAAGAGCATCTTATGGGTGAGGGAGGGGACAGGGTAAGATGAGAACATGCAAGACTTTAATATACGAGTCTGCTGATGGCTACAAGATAGGTACTAACTGCTGTGGACATTCAGTGGAAAGATTTGGGGAGCTGGATCTGGGGACCAGAGGATTTCTGGATATGGTGGGAACTGAGCTAGGTCTTGAAGGATGGTTAAGGTTTTGACAGCATGGGTGTACAGGGTCTGGAGTTGCTGCTGTGTGCCACTCTGACTCATAGCCACCCCATATGACAGAGCAGAGCTGGGTTTTCTAGGCTGTAGTCTTTACGGGAGCAGATTGCCAGGTCTTTCTCCCACGGAGCCGCTGGTAGGCTCAAACCACCGACCTTTTGTTCAGCAGCCTAGCGCTGAACCATTTTGCCACCAGGGCTCCTTAGAGGCTGGAGCGAGGTTATATACTGCAGTCTCTTCTGGCCTTTAATCTCAGAGGGGTCTAATGGTGGCTAAAGCAGAAATCAACAACGCACACATCCAATGCATACACCTGCGATAGAGGGCCGTGTCTACAGAAACACCTGCAGACAAGGGCGTTTGCTGATCTCAAATCATTGTCCTTTGTTGATTCATTCCATTCAACAATTATTGAGCCCTACTATGTGCCAAGCAACATAGCAGGCACTGAGGATACAACCACATGAGACAGGCCCAGCCAACCTTCACAGAGTCGAGGGAGTGATGGGAAGACAGGTTGTGAACAAGTACCTTCAAGACAGTGTGTAGAGCATCATGATAGCAGAAGCATAAGGGCTACAGAAGCACATGGCAGCGGAGCTTAACCTAGTCTGGGGAATCAACGAAGGCTTCCCAGAAGTGGTATGTAAATAGAACTTGAAGGGCAAGTCGCAAAAAGTGATACTCGCGATATCTGGTTAGTTATATCTCCTCTGCTCTTTTCAGTGTAAAGAAACCCTGGTGGAGTAGTGGTTAAGAGCTACAGCTGCTAGCCCAAAGGTCGGCAGTTCAAATCTGCCAGGCGCTCCTTGGAAACTCTACGGGGCAGTTCTACTCTGTCCTATAGGGTCACTATGAGTCGGAATCAACTCGACAGCATTGTTTTTTTGTTTTTTGTCTTTTCAGTTAGAGCTGCCGGGAGCCCAGGGTCCTCAGGTAGCACACCCCAAGCCCTGAAACCGTCAGACTCACCCTCCTAGAAGGAGCCAGATGTTGCACACACACTTTAATTGTGATCAGAACATTTCAGATGCTTGTCCCGTTTTCTCAGGGTTCCTGCACAGCAATCTAGTAAGTAACCATGTGATGGTGGTAATAACAACAATGATAAAAATAACAGTAGTGTTGTTAGGAGTAAGAAGGGGTAGTAGCTGCTGCTTACTGAGGGCTTGCCTTGTGCCAGGCACTTCCACCTGCTTTAACTTCATTCTCATTTACTCCTCCCACCTGTGAAGAGGGGCGAGCTGTCTCTGCTTCTATTTAAGGTCAATACCTTTGTAAGTGCCCTGGTCCTTCTCCTCTTGCCTATTCAAGGACTGTGCTTTTACCAGTGTCCCCTGAGTCCTGAAATATCTGTCATTCCGTTCTCAGCATGACCTGCACGCCTTCCATTATCTGCTTATCTCGCTGACTTCCTCTCCTCTTACACCTGATCTCTCTCACTCTGCTTCCATTGCAAGGCTCTTCTTGGGTCAGGTCAACTTCATTGCCACCTCAGAGACATGTTCTAGTTATTCCCTCTCCTTAGTATGTTCTTCCTCCAGACTTTGGAATGATTTGCTCCCTCATCTCGTTTAGGTCTATCACAAAATCTTACCTCCTTAAAGATACATACTTGACTTCATTATCTAAAATACACCCGTCCTCACTCTCTTTTTCCTTACCCTGCCTTTTTTTTTTTTTTTGGTGTGGCACTCATTGATTGATTTATCAACATATTTAATTTAGCTACTTGAATATAAATTTGCTAGAATGTAAGCTCCACAAGTGCAGGGATTTTGACAGAGTCACCACTATATCCAGAGCCCTTGTGGCGAAGTGGTTAAGACCTTGGCTGCTAACCAAAAGGTCGGCAGTTCAAATCTACCAGCTGCTCCTTGGAAACCCTATGGGGCAGTTCTACTCTGTCCTATAGGGTCACTACAAGTCAGAATTGACTCGATGACAACGGGCTTGGTTTACCACTATATCCTTGAGCCTAAGAATAGTGCCTGGCACACCGAAGTTGCTCTATAAATATTTGTTGAATAAATGCATAAATGCATGAAGGAATGATCTGTGTGGTAGCCCTATGAGTCAGATATTACCCTCATTTAATCAGTGAGGAAGGCGTGGCTTGGAATTTTCAGCAGCTAGTCTGAGCTCTTTTAGTCTGAGCTCTGTAACTAGCTAATGGTTCTGCCTTCCAGCATTTCTAGATTTCTAGGATTTCCCAAGTCTATCTGATTGTGGTGCAAAAGGTTAACACACTCAGCTGCTAATTAAAAGATTGGTGGTTTGAATGTGTCAGAAGAAAGGCTTGGAGATCTAATTCTGAAAAAGCAGCCATTGAAAACCCTATGGACCACAGTTCTACTCTGACACACATGGGGTTCCATGAGTCAGATTCAACTTGATGACATTTTTTTTCTTTTTTTTTAATGCAATTCTATTAGACCTGGACTAAGAATTAGGAAATCTGGCTTCCTATCCTGGCTATGAGGAAAATTTTCTGCACGACCTTGGGCAAATTACTTGAGTTTTCTAATCCTGTAAACAAAAGCCAAAGTTTTCTAAAATCTCCAAGGTCCTTACCAGCTCTACTGTTACTTAAATAGAAAAGAACTCACAGTTTTAAGTTAATCATTGTTGTATTTGCTTCCTGCCTTGGGACAAAGAATGCATAAGAGAATAGTTAAGGTGTAGATGTGTAACTCCATGGTCTCACAGTCACCCGGCCAAGTCTACACCAACCTTTCTGGTCCCTGGCAGGGAACCAGGTAACTCCTGTACTTTCTAGGCAGCTGGTGCCCTTGTTCTTGAAAGTTCTCTTATCTTGGGCAAAACATTTAGTCTCCCTAGGTATTAATCAGTGTTGCAAAGGTTTAGTGGGATAAAATACCTAAGACAGTTGAAATTGCTTATGGTTTTGTATGTTTTGATGATTGCTCTATGTAGCTCTTACATTGAAAATACGGAAAATATTGCCTAACTGTGGAAATACAATAAATATAGGATTTATGTATTTTATCTGGGAAAGAAATTAGATAGATGTGCAATCTTATACAGACTCATTAAAGGCAGCAAGAATATAACCTTGAATGTGTCTCATAAAATCAGCATAGCTTTTGCAGGCCAAGGGTAAACAAAAAGACCAAGTGGCAAGTACCATGACAGATGCTGTGGATATATTATCCCATTTAACGCTCAATAAATATTGTTGGCACAACAAACCCCTGTTCTCTATGGTCAACTACTCAGGTATACCTGATGTTCATCTTTTTATTGGTATGTTCTTAAGAAAAAAGGCTATTTTTTTGGGGGGGGTGTAATCCATACTGAAGGCTGAAGTCTTTGATCTTGCTTTTTAATTGCACTTTAGATGAGGTTTACAGAACAAACTAGCTTCTCATTAAACAATTAGGGCACATATTGTTTTATGACGTTGGTTAACAAGCCCACGTGTCAACACTCTCCCTTCTCGACTTTGGGTTCCCAGGCACCAGCTTCCCTGGCTTCTCCTGCCTTCTAGTCCTTGCCCCTGGGCTACTGTGCCCCTTTAGTCTTATTTTGTTTTATGGGCCTGTCTAATCTTTGGCTGAAGGGTGAATCTCAGGAGTGACTTCATTGCTGAGCTAAAAGGGTGTCCAGGGACCATACTCTCAGGGTTTCTCCAGTCTCTGTCAGGCCAATAAGTCTGGTCTTTTTTTGTTCTACATTTTTTTCTCCAGGACCCTCTATTGTGATCCCTGTCAGAGCAGTCAGTGATGGTAGCTGGGCACCATCTAGTTGTGCTGGACTCAGTCTGGTGGAGGCTGTAGTAGTTGTGGTCCATTAGTCCTTTGGACTAATCTTTCCCTTGTATCTTTGGTGTCATCATTCTCCCTTGTTCCCGACGGGGTGAGACCAGTGGAGTATCTTAGATGGCTGCTCACAACCTTTTAAGACCCCGGACGTGGTGTACCTTGTCAGGGGGGACATAGGGATCTCTCATGCATTGCTGGCAGGAAAGCTAGCTGACACAGCCATTCTGGAGAACAATCCGTCCAGTTCTCAGCCAAATTCCAATCACACATCTTTTGATCTGGGTATGTATCATGGAGAGATTTGTTTATTGCAGTGTTGTTTATGAAAGCCAGGAGCTGAGATAGGCAGCAGTGTGCTGGAGCTTCCATGGATGGTTTGTGAGAGCCAACTGTTAAATTTTCAGGAACTTGGACAGCCAGTTACTAAACTCAGCCGTTATTAAAAATTGAATTATATAAACTTACAATTAAATAGTTTAAAGACAAAAGAAATACCCAAAAGTCATCATTTCCTGATTATTTTTCTCTATTTTACCATTATCTATGCTCTTGAGGTTAGTGACACCTACCATGTTTGTCTGGTAGAATACTGTATAATGGTGTACTGCCACTGCTCATCTCTTCCAAACTCTGTTCAGTTATATCACGTTGGTAGCTTGAAATAGCCAAAAACCCCACTGCTGTCAAGTCGATTCTGACTCCTGGCGACCCTATAGGATAGAGGAGAACTGCCCCATAGGGTTTCCAAGGAGTGGCTGGTGGATTCGAACTGCTGACCTTTTGGTTAGTAGCCCTAGTTCTTAACACTACCCCGCCAGGATTTCCTGAAATAACCTGTGATGGGAATAATTACACCATGGAAATCAGCAAACACTATATACCAGGGCTTCTTTTTTTTACCTTGAGAGTTAATTGCTAAACATTTACCGCTTCACCGGAGATAGGTATTAACTCTTCTTTACCAACGAGAAAATAAGGGTCAGGCAAGTTATGAAACTTGTCAAAATTCATACAACTTGCACATACTGGAAATTGGGATCAGACCCAGGTCTGTCCCAGACCTTGTTCTTTACTTGGATAAAAACTACAAGTGAGTTCTAACATTTAAACTGTAAAATTCTGTTTTTACCTTACCACTACCATGGTACTTGTATTGTTTGATAAAAAACAAAACAAACCAAACAAACAAAAGCTACAAAAAACTATTGGCTGCCAGCACCTGGGTACAATGTGAAATCGAGAAAAGCACAGCATTTAGATCCACCTGTTTACCAATCGAGCTTCGTGAACGCCTTGTGTGAGAGCTACCCTGAAACACAGGTGCCGCTGCTTCCAGCATGCATGAAAAATAAATGAGCTCGGCTTTCAAATTCGTGTTGTTAGGCTGTACAAACCAATCATTAAACATGACAGCTAAGATATTTTAGCTGTTTAATTTCCAAGATTTGCTAACAAATAATGCTATTGGTACACTGGAGGCCTTGAGCCCGTCTCTACCCATGTCAGAAACTTGTGTGTGTGTTTACACTGAAGTTACTTCCTAAATTTTCCTTGGAGGGTGACTTGAAATTTAGCCATATATTCTTCTCATTGCCAAATATTTTCTCATGCATTCAGTTCATCACTAACAAACATTTATAAAGCACCTCCTATGTACAAGATACCATGGAAACAAAGATGAATAAAATATGCCCTTCGGAAGCTAACAGTCCAGCATTTTAAGTATATAACTCTAGTAAGACCCATACAAAGGCTATAGAAATAACTAACTCATCCTTTAAACTGAACAGTGTTGGGTCTCTTTGGCCAAGGAAATGGTAACTTGGGTCCTGTACCAAAGAAATAAGGATAGAACCGTCTAGCCTGAATGAGATTACTCTCGTAGAGATTACACTGTTGATCAATTAAGCAAGGGAATGGATACCAGAAGACACTGATACAAGTTCTGGCTCTGTTGCTTCTTTATTGTGTGACCTTGAGCTAGAACTGAAAACTTCCACCTGGGATTCAAACTTTTCATCTTACGTATTGGTTAAAGCAAGGGCTAGGTTGTTTTAACAAAGTAACCCCAGAATACAGCGGCTTCAGGAAGACAGAAGTTTATTTCTCTGTCTGAGAATAGCCTGGCTGATGTAGGCCAGCAGGGTAACTCAGGGCTATGAGATCATACTCGAACACAAGTCCCTTCCACATTGCTGCTCAGACATGCCCTAAGGTGTGGTCTTGTTTGTGTGGTTGAAGCTGGGTTGCAGGCATGCCTCTGTTCAGGGTGCAGGAAGTTGCATGCATTACTTCTGTTATATTCTATTGATTAGATGGCCCTGCCTGGCTGGAAGGAAACTGGAAAATGTAGTCTCTGGTTGGGGTCTTTAGGATCAAAAAAACGAGAGGAAGGACTTTGAGGGAGGAGTCACTTTGTCTACTTAGTTGTTGAGCGCTTCCTTGGCTGTGGACAATTACGTTAGACACAGCATTCCTCTCACTTTGTATTCACACTCATTGGTCCACCTATATGGCTCATACTCAAGACTTCCTGGTCTCTGCCCTTCCAATCTTGTCTTTTTAGGCCCCTGAGCACCAAGCCATTTGCTACCGCCTAAGAGCACTTAACCACTATGCCACCAGGGTTTCCTATTTATCCACACTTCAGGTCCTTTATCTCTTGATGTAAGATGAACTGATAGGAAAACTGCCGACTGGCAGGATTTTCCTTGATCACTGTCCTTACGTTTGTGTGAGCTGTTGTGTTACAGCAGTGCATTTTCAGCCAGCGCAAACATACTGAGTCAACCCACCTGGAGGCCTCATTGTTTCTCTTCCTCTGCTGGTTGGTTGTGGGGAACGTGCACTCCGCCAACACACACATGCTGTGAAGCAATAGGAATAATTTGAGTGAGAGATGTTGAAGCAACAGAGGTAGTCATCCAAGGAAACCTGGGTCACCTGTTCAAGCAACTTGCTTGTGCCCCCTGGACCTGTTCCCAAATGTATGGTTTCCACTGTGTGAAGGATTGCTGATACAACTACCTGACTCATGGCTCTGTAGACAGAACACCCAATTCATAATGCCCCACTCTGGTTGGAAAGTCACTAGTTAACTTTCGTCAGTTATTCAGACTCTATTATGGCTAAGTCACATGCCAGGAGTTGCTTTTCAAATGCTGAGTACATCTCTGCTTCAGAACCCAAAGGCTATGAAATATGACTCTCCTAACTGCAGTTTGCCAGGGTCCGCAGAGCACCTTGATTTAGCAGAGATACCATTAGAACCAAGTATTTACCAAGTCATACAGACCAACAAGCAGCATGCTACTTTGCAGTGCAGCCTGGCTGTGCTACAGAGCCCTCTTACTCTAACTCTAGGACCCAATTAAAACTAGAATCTTTCAAAGCCACCTAAAAAGTGTATTGGAGCAATATTCCTAAATGTTTGCTGTCTCCAAAATCCAGTGAAGGACACCAACCACTGTGCTCTTAGTGCCAGGTGGTGCAAACTTTTAAGAACTGGCCCATTGTCTTAGAGGAGGTGGACTGACATTAGATCCTTTAAAACTTGACTGCTGTGACAGGTCCCTGAGACTTAACAGGTTTTATATTTCCAGCCTTTGGCAGGACTGTTTCTTACCAGAGTATCTAAAGGACTTTCTACTCCCTGCAACCTAGTCCGATTAAGATGATATCATCAAAATCATGGTACAGCATTATCTTCTGAAAAATGCCAGGATGGTGTAGGTGCCTGTGAATTATATTGACAGATCTGCAGTTAAATTGCTCTGGAGCATGGTCGTGAATGTATATTGCTCTTCTTCCCACATAAATGCAAACTGCTTTGTGTGTGCATGTGTGCCTGTGTGTGTGTAGTGTGTATATGTATATAACAAAACATTTGCCATTTCAACAGTTTTCACGTGCACAATTTGACATTAGTTATGTCGATCGTGTTGTGCAACCATCACCATTATGTTTCCAAATTTTTTCAAAATGCCAACTACTTTTTCTTTTTAATTTTTATTGTGCTTTAAGTGAAAGGTTACAAATCAAGTCAGTCTCTCACACAACTTATATATACTTTGCTACACACTCCCAATTGCTCTCCCTCTAATGAGACAGCCCACTCCCTCACTCCACTCTCTCTGTGTCCATTCCGCCAGCTTCTAACCCCCTCCACCCTCTCATCTCCCCTCCAGGCAGGAGATGCCAACATAGTCTCAAGTGTCCACCCGATCAAAGACGCTCACTCCTCACCAGCATCCCTCTCCAGCCCATTGTCCAGTCCAATCCCTGTCTGAAGTTGACTTTGGGAATGGTTCCTGTCCTGGGCCAACAGAAGGTCTGGGGGCCATGACCACCGGGGTCCTTCTAGTCTCAGTCAGACCATTAAGTCTGGTCTTTTAATGAGAATTTGGGGTCTGCATCCCACTGCTCTCCTGCTCCCTCAGGGGTTCTCTCTTGTGTTCCCTGTCAGGGCAGTCCTCGGTTGTAGCCAGGCACCATCTAGCTCTTCTGGTCTCAGGCTGATGTAGTCTCTGGTTTATGTGGCCCTTTCTGTCTCTTGGGCTCATAATTACTTTGTGTCCTTGGTATTCTTCACTCTCCTTTGCTCCGGGTGGGTTGAGAGCAATTGATGCATCTTAGATGGCCGCTTGCTAGCGTTTAAGACCCCAGATGCCTCTCTCCAAGATGGGATGCAGAATTGTTTTCTTAATAGATTTTATTATGCCAATTGACTTAGATGTCCCCTGAAACCATGGTCCCCAAACCCCTGCCCCTGCTACGCTGGCCTTCGAAGAATTCAGTTTATTCCAGAAACTTCTTTGCTTTTGGTTGAGTCCAGTTGTGACCATGCCTGTATTGCGTGTTGTCTTTCACAGCACCTAAAGTAGTTCTTATCTACTATCTAATTAGTGAATACCCGTCTCCCACCATCCCTCCCTCCCCTCTCTCATAACCATTAAAGAATATTATTTTCTTCTCTGTTTAAACTATTTCTTGAGTTCTTATAATAGTGGTCTTATACAATATTTGTCCTTTTGCATCTGACCAATTTCACTCAGCATAATGCCTTTCAGATGCCTTGCCAACTACTTTTGATCTTCTCTATTGATGGGGATTAAGAAGAACACTTGTAAGATCAGTACCCATATATCATGGACCAGAGGTTGTGTTGACTTGTAATGGTACTTCTGCCAGCACAGCGGCTATGACTGTACTGGAAGAAGCATCATTACAAATAATTTATGTCTACAATTGTCAAGTGTAATCCACCAAAATTCATCCCCCTACTCGAATACCAAAAACATGAACTGAATGAGAACATGATGGGGATTCCACTTCTACAACCACACTAATTTCAAAAATTTTTCCCAGGTTGTTGAGGGATTGCTTTTAATGTTCTGTCTTGACCAGGGAACAGAGGTAGCTTTAGGGACCTCCACTTTCCATTCTTACTTATTCCAGGGAACTAATGTGAGTTTTCTATTAACTGCTAAATACATCAATCTCAAGTATGTACTAAGAGACTTAGGGAAAAAGTGGTTGAATCCATTGTGAGATGGATCCAATGGGTCAAGGCACTCTGGTTGCCATTCCAACTTGTTACGTGTTAAGGTAATCATGCCTCTACAAATTAAATGTTGCCACCTGTCCTCTGCAATTCCAGAATGCTATACCACTGAGACAAGGATTTCCTACCATCGACAATGACCCATGGAGGACAGTCACTTCTGAGCTTCTCAAAAATCAAGGCATCACCAGTAAGTGCCTATAGCTTTAGTGGAAGGAGTGTCCTTTAGAGACGTAGTCAAGTTTGGCCTATCTCATATCACATAGCTGAACTATTCTAATAATCCCACCTCCTTGAGCCTTCTGACCCATTCCTGAATGCTCTTCCAAGGTAGTTCCAGTATCTCCATCTCATTTACTGAGGGCCATTGTAGTGTCCAAGCTACAAGGGACAAGCTCAGCACATACAGCACAACTGCAAGTGTCTTTGCCAGAACATTAGACCTTCAGTCATAGGAGAATTCTTCCATATCAACAATTTCTCCCCTTTACGGCCTTGTATTTCATCTTCCCTGATTCAACATCCTTAAGGTCCACTCCATCACAAGTTCTCCTGGCTCATGTTAGTGCATATTAACCAAATCTTGCAATTCTGTAGGTGTGTATATTTCCTCCTGGAGAAGGGGTTGCACTGCCCTGAGACCTGACTCTTGGTCTGGAGTAAATAAGAGAGTTAGAGGCAGATCTTAAAGACGACAAGGAACACCTTTTGAGGCTCCTGCCTCTAGTAGTGTCTTCACAGGATGTGCAGGCAAGGGAGACTGTTCTCCTAGGAAGTGGGGAGGGTGCTGCTTTTCTGGTGTTCAGAGGAATCTGAGGGTTTAAGGTTCTCAGGTTTTTCCATTCAAATAACCCTATCCCATGCCTCAGGTCTACTCTTTTCCTATCTGGGTCCTGACATTGAACTCGAAGATCTGTTGAGGTCGTGCATTTTTCTCCTTAGTAAGTGTGTGGCTCTCACAATTAAAATCTGGGACTGATTTTCTGCAGTCCTCTTGTGGCTGCCATAAGGAGGGGGCATTTCTATGCTGCTGTAGAAGCTTTCTGACTTTCACAGCATTCCTTGAGGTTGACAGTTGGCTAACTTTCTTTTCCTTTTACAAGACTTCTAAAAGCCGTTAACCAAAGCCAGCTAGTTTTACATTCCTTATAATTAACATTGACCACATATTTTTTATGTGGTACCACTAGCACATAAGTCAATTCTTCATCTTCTACTTTGGGCATTCCAATTACAACTGGTGAAAATCTCAGTAATTGTCATGCTACTGTATGCCAGGGGTTAACACCACCCCATTTACCAACATTAATGGGGTCCTTTTTATCTATTTCATGGAGCCCTGGTGGTGCAGTGGTTAAAAGCATGTGGCTGCTAGCCAAAAGATCAGCAGTTTGAATCCACCAGCCACTCCTTGGAAACTCTATGGAGCAGTTCTACTCTGTCCTATAGGGTTGCTCTGAGTCAGAATCGACTCGATGGCAATGAGTTTTATCTCATTGGCCCAATTCCAGAATCCATGGAGAGTCTGTTGTATGGCTACTTGTAGCACCAGATAGCTTAGCATAGATTCCAAAGTAGCAGAGCTGAGACAAGTGTTTGGGTATGAGTTTATTATGGGATATGATTCTAAGGAACAGAAATGGAGGATTGGGAAGAGGAAAACAGGGAAGGAGGACAATCCAGTTCAAGGGTGCTTTATTGAGTTGATCACTTCTAAGCGGAAGTATGGCATTATTTTGCTGGGAACTCTCTGAAGAGTCCTGTAGAATGGGCTTCAAAATTGTCCACTTGAAGGGTGAACGTGGTGAATAACTTTCTACTGGCTTTCCTCCCCACCCCCCCGCCCCCGGGTAAGGGTTACCTCATGAAATTCCAGGCACCCAATCCTCTTGTGTTTTCACGAATATCAAAATAGTTGAGCAGGTTCCTGCAGGCAACACGTGTGATGGCAGCAGAAAAGATTCAGGGGAAAGGATATACAGGGTGCAGCTGAGGCATGGTACGGTTAACTTTTACCTTTGTGCAGCTAGTTGCCACAGCAATGGTTAAAGTAAAACGTCAGGTTAAGAGATTATGAAACAGAGCACAAGAAGTGTCTGATACAGCTGATTAGCTCATTTCCTCTTTTCTAACGTTGTTGTTGTTAGGTGCAGCTGAATCGGTTCCGACTCATAGTGATCCTATGTACAACAGAACTTAACATCCCCCGGTCCTGAGCCATTCTCAGTCTTTGCTATGCTTGAGCTCACTGTTGCAGCTACTGTGTCAATCCATCTCATTGGGGGTCTTCCTTCTTTTTTGCTGACCCACTACTCTACCAAGTATGATATCCTTCTCCAGGGACTGGTCCTTCCCGATAACGTGTCCAAAGTATGTGAGAGGAAGACTTGCCATCCTTGCTTCTAAGGAGCATCCTGGCTGTACTTCTTCCAAGACAGATGTATTCATTCTTTTGGCAGTCCATGGTGTATTCAATATTCTTTGCCAACACAACAATTCAAATGCATCAATTCTTTTTTGGTCTTCCTTATTCATTGTCCAGCTTTCACATGCATATGAGGCAGCTGAAAATATCATGGTGTACTTTAGTCGTCAAAATGACATCTTTGCTTTTTATCATTTTAAAGAGGTCTTTTGCAACAGATTTCCTCAGTGCAATGCATCATTTGATTTCCTGACTGCTGCTTTCATGGGTGTTGATTGTGGATCTAAGTAAAATCAAATCCTTGATAACCTCAATCCTTTCTCCGTTTATCATGATGTCCTTATTGGTCCAGTTGTGAGGATTTTTGTTTTCTTTATGTTAAGGTGCAATCCATACTGAAGGCTGTGGTCTTTGATCTTCATCAGTAAGTGCTTCAAGACCTCTTCACTTTCAGCAAGCAAGGTTGTGTCATCTGCATTTTGCAGGCTGTTAATGAGTCTTCCTCCAATCCTAATGCCCTGTTCTTCTTCATATAGTCCAGCTTCTCGGATTATCTGCTCAGCATACAGACTAAGAATGGTGAAAGGATACAACCCTGATGCACACCTTTCCTGACTTGAAAACACACAGTGTCACCTTGTTCTGTTTGAAAGATTGCCTCTTGGTCTATGTACAGGTTCTGCATAAGCACAATTAAGTTTTGTGGAATATCCATTCTTTGCAATATTATTCATAATTCGTTATGATCCACAAAGTCGACTGTGTAGATCTTTTCTAATACGTGCATTTAATTCTATAAATTTTCATCTAAGTACTGCTTTAGCAAGTTTTGATATGTGATTTTTCATTATACTTTCATTCAGAATATTTTCTCATTTCTATTATGGTTTCTTCTAACACTGATGTGTTATTTTATATACATACAGACATATATGTATTTTTTTCCCCAATCACAGGGGATTTTATAGTTATCTTTTTGTTACTGATTTTCAGCTTAATTTTCATGATCAGAGAATGTATTCTGGCTGGTATCAAACCTTTGGAATGTGTTGAGAATTTATGGTTCACTATATGGGCAATTTTCATAAATATTCCACGTATACTTGAGAAAAATGTGTATTTTGCAACTGTTGGGTTCTTCATAGGTCCTTTGGATTCAGTTTGGTAATCATGTTGTCTATCTATACACTTCCTGATAGTTTGCCTACTTGTTCCATCAAATTCTAGACTGTGTTAAAAATCTGTCACTATGACTGGATTTCTCCTTATATTTGCAACAATTTTTGCTTTATATCTTTTGAAATAATGTTAATACATACAAATCTATAATTAATATATTCTCTTGGTAATTTGGACTTTTTATCATTATATTTTGACCCTTTATTCTTAGTATTTTATCTGCTAATAACTGTTGTTGTTGTTGTTAGGTGCCATCGAGTCAGCTCCAACTCAAAGCGACCCTATGCACAACAGAACGAAACACTGTCCGGTCCTGAGCCATCCTTACAATCATTACGCTTGAGCTCATTGTTGCAGCCACTGTGTCAATCCACCTCGTTGAGGGTCTTCCTCTTTTCCGCTGACCCTGTACTCTGCCAAGCATGATGTCCTTCTCCAGGGACTGATCCCTCCTGACAACACGTCCACAGTATGTAAGACGCAGTCTCGCCATTCTTGCTTCTAAGGAGCATTCTGGTTGTACTTTAAGGCAGATTTATTCGTTCTTTTGGCAGTCCATGTTATATTCAATATTCTTCGCCAATACCACAATTCAAAGGTGTCAATTCTGCTTCAGTCTTCCTTATTCATTGTCCAGCTTTCACATGCATATGATGCGATTGAAAATACCAGGGCTTGGGTCTGGCGCACCTTAGTCGTCAGGGTGACATCTTCACTCAAGAGTTTAAAGAAGTCCTTTGCAGCAGATTTACCCAGTGCAATGTATGCTAATAATACCACAGTATAATTTCCATCTTTTTACTTTCAATATATTGGTATACATATATTTTAGATGTGTCTCTAATGGTGTATAGTTGGATTAAAAAAAATTAGTCTTACAATCTTTGTCTTTTAACTGGAGCGTATATTCTATTTACATTTGATATTACTGATATATTCAAATTCAAGTCTATTCTTAAGTACTTTGGACATGTTATCAGGAGGGACCACTCCTTGGAAAACGACATTATGCTTGTTAAAGGAGAGGGAAGGTGAAAAAGATGACCCTCAACGAGATGGACTGACACAGTGGATGAAACAATGGGCTCAAACACAGCAACAATTGTGAGGATGCCGCAGGACCAGGGAGAGTTTTATTCTGTTGTATGTAGGGTCACTGTGTGTTGGAGCTGACTCAACAGCACCTAACAACAGTACTCTTATTAAATGTTTTTTATTTATTTGGCCTATGTCCTAACATCCTCTAGATTTTTGTCTTCCTTTTTTTATCATCCCATTTTGGACTCACAATTAGTTAAGTATACACTATTTTCTCTGTTGTTTTAGTGGTTACACTAGGTGTAAATATACACTAACTTATCAGAGTCTGATGTGAATTGATTCCTTTACTCTCCTCAGACAATGGAAGGACCTTAGCACACTTTAATTCCATTTACCTGCCTTTAAATTTATAGGCTATTGTTGTAGTGTATTTTGATTCTAAATTTTTTTTTTTTATTTCAACTTCACAAGATATCATTTTCTTTGCTCTCCATTCATCTCTCCATCAGTAACCTTCTATCAATTTGAAAGTTATCACTAAAATTTCCTTTGTGCAGGTTTATGGGTGGCAAACTCTCTTGCCTGAAAATGCCTTTATTTCTCCATTCTTAAAGAATAATTTTGCTAGGTGTTGAATTCTGATTTGGTAATTAATTTCTTTTAGCACATTTCACCACTATCTTTTGGCTTCTGTTATTGCTTGAGAAGTCAATTCCTTACTTTTTTAAAGGTAAGCTTGCATTCTCTTTCTTTTGTCTATCTTTAAGATATTCTTACTGCTTTTAGTTTTCTACAACTCCACTGTGAAGTACAGATTTTGTTTATCTTGTTTGACATTTGTATGGGCTCTTTAATCTGTGGACTGATGCCTTTCATAAGTTTTGGAAAATTATCTGCCACTATCTCATGCAAAATTGACTTCCTTCTATTCGTCTTTCCCTCTGGACTTCAATAAATATATACTAGATCTTCTAACTGTATCCTTTAAGACAATCTCTCTTCTATTCCTTATCTCCCAACTTTTTGTCTTTTCATTCATCCTGAATTACTTCTTCTAACCTATTTTCTCATCCACTCTCTCTTTAGCTGTGTCTAATTTGCTGTTAAATCCTTCCAATGAATTCTAGAATTTTACCTAAAATTCAGAACCTAGAATTTCTATTTAGTTCTTTTTCAGAACTGACATTACTTTCTATGGTTGCCAGTGCACTGCTGAAATTTTTGGGTTTGGCTTTTGTCTCCTTGAACATAGTCCACTTGTTTTTCATTGTTAGCAGTAATATGTGAAAGCCCTGTGGGTCTCTTTTGTTTCTGTTGTGTGTCTCACTTATGCTGTCTGGTCATTTTAGGGACTCATTGTCTTAGACTGTGTGCCTTATACTGTAATTGAAATATTATTTACAGAAATAACTTGAGGCATAGGAAGTCCTTTGTTTCTGCTAGATGCCTGCAGATGCTTACAAATTTTGAAGTTGTCTGTGTTCTGGGCCACCCATCTGACACGATCTCTGGTTAAGTAGATTGATGGCTGGTTTATTTCTGGTTTTCTTTTGTTTCCAGAATATTATGCAAGGGTACTCTCCCTGATAAGCCCTGGGCTTTGACTTTTGTACCTGTAGTCCCACAATGCCATAACAATAAAGCTCCCCATACAGCTTGGTGAATACTGCCAAAAGTGGTTGTGAGTGCTAGGCTAATCATTCTATATTTGCACCTTTTTTCAGATCACAGGTGGCAATTCTTCACTATCTTATTAGTTCTCTTTTGCTTTAAAAATATTTTTTATATTTGGTTTGGATTTTTTATTGCTTCTGTGGGAAGATTTTTCAAATTATGAGTCTTCCATTACCAGAAGGAGAAAAATCTATTATTATTTCCCCACAGAGTCCATAATCCTTAGTTATTTGACAGAACTAGTATACTAAAGGTATAATAACAAAAATCAAAGGAGTGAAGTCCAATATTGAGGGTAACACAGGGGTGTGAAAGGATCAATGGGATGGAAGAATGGAGATGCTGAATTGTACTCATATTTGTTATTGCCACCTTTATCATCAGAACAAATAGCAAAAGCTATAGCATTTGAATAAAGCATTATGGTTAAAGATAGTTCCCAATCAAAATGGCAATGTTTAGGAGGATCTTTAACCAACCCCTGATAGTCTTTATCAACACTACAACCCTTGTTTGCTATGGACGGTTCACACTTCTTGATCTTATATAAATGCTGCTTCCAGTTTCCTTTCAAACTGCTAACCTTAAGTCATCTTACACAGAAACAGAAGCTCCTCTCCTGATACATCATGTGATTTAATATGTTCAGCAAAGTTGTATGGTATTCTCACTTTATAGACAAAGGCTGAGGCTTAAAGCAGACTACTCTAATCACAGTTTCTAGATCCAAATTCAATGTTCTTCCCATTCTGCCATTTTACTTGCTCACTTTGGGTAAAACATTTCAAACCTCCTTCCTGAGACTCAGTTTCCTTACAGGAAAATGAGAAGATGAGACAACATGAATTCTAAGATTTCCCCTCCTGCTCTGACATTTTTTGGAAAACAATTAGGCCTGTTTGGCTGATGGACTTTTGTAGCAGTTACATAAGAAGTCCTGAGGGAGAAAAGCCAGCTGGAAACTCTCTTTTAGTGGGTGGACTTCTAAGCCTTCTCTGTCTGCTGTGCTGAGGACCACACTCATATAATTTTAAATGAATAATGATGGTTTAACAACTTGCATGTGTTCTCTCACTTCCATTTGTGGAATCTTAAGATGCAGAGTGGTATCTACACCTCCAGATAATTACAACAGGATATGAAGGGGCTTGTGTGTGAGTACCTAATCAATTCCATGCCTCAGAAGGATAAACTTTTTTCAAGATAAGAAACAAATGGAGCTCTGGAAAGTGACATCCTCTCCCATGCTTAGAGAAAAATCACACATGTTCTCACTTGAGGACGTAGTGGAAAGAGTATCTGTAATCAGGAATTCTGAATTTATGTAAAAGCCCTCTACTATTAGCTACGTGACTTTGGGTAAGTCATCAAACCTATCTGGGCTTTAATCTTCTCCTTTGTAAAATGAGAATGAAGTAAGATGTTGCTAATTCTTTGAAAATGATATTCAAATGTAAATTATTACCTTGTAATAACATCAGTCTGGGCACTGAAGACATAGGCGTAGGGGCAGAGAATGCAGGTTTCCTCATCTTCTCCAAAGGAAAAAATAAGAAAGCTGTTATTGTTAGGTGCGCTTGAGTCAGTTCGGGCTCATAGCGACCCTATGTGCAACAGAATGAAACACTGTCTGGTCCTGTGCCATCCTCACAATCATTGTTATGCTTGAGCCCATAGCTCCAGCCACTGTGTCAATCCATCTTATTAAGGGACTTCCTCTTTTTTGCTGATCCTTTACCAGGAAACTCTGGTGGTGTAGTGCTAACTCAAAGGTTGGCAGTTTGAATCGACCATGCACTCCTTGGAAACCCTATGGGACAGTTCTACTCTGTCCTATAGGTCACTGAGTCAGAATTGACTCAACAGCAATAGTTGTTTTTTTTTTTGGCGGTAGGGGGGTTTACTTTACCAAGCATGATGTCCTTCTCTAGGGACTGGTCCCTTCTGATAACATGTCCAAAGTACATGAGACGAAGGCTTGCCATCCTGGCTTCTGAAGAGTATTCTGGCTGTTTTTCTTCCAAGACAGATTTATTCATTCTTCTGACTGTCCATGATATATTCAGTATTCTTCATCGACACCATAATTCAAAGGCATCAATTCTTCTTTGGTCAACAGAGCTAAACCAAAAAACCAAACCTGTTGCCCTAGGGGGGTGGAAATTTATACGCTAGGGCACTTTATTTTGCTTCCTGTAACATATTTGCCTCTGATAACAAGGTTTCTTATTGCATGGTCATTGGAAAACAGTAACGCAGTGGAAAGAATAAAGATTTTAAGTCAGATGGACTTGGTCCATTCCTTAGCTGTGCCACATGCCTATAAATGGGGATGGAGCCCTGGTGGGTCAGTGGTTAAGCATCTGGCTGGAACCAAAAGATCGGCAGTGCGAATCCACCAGCTATTCCTTGGAAACCCTATGGGGCAGTTCTACTCTGTCCTATAGGGTCGCCGTGAGTTGGAATCGACTCCACGGCAGTGGGTTTTTTTTTTTTTTCTTTTTCTTTTGGTTTTAAAATGGGGATAGCCTTCTAGGATAACTGTGTAGATTTCCTGATATACCCTAGTGGGGGGGAGGGGTGGGGAACACCTAACATAGTGATCTGGACAGTAGATGATCAATAAATGGAAATTCCATCATTCATATAAGGGAATTACTACACTTATGAATTTAATTAAGTTAAACTTTCACCAGAATTCACTGAGACCATCAATGGAATGAGTTACGGCAAGGTAGGGACATTCCATAGAACTTTTTGTTCTGTGATAATTATCTAGGAGAAATAAAATGCCAATTAGGGCATAAGGCAAAGGAAGCTTAAATATCATCTAAGAATGATTTTGAAAGCAGTGTGTTTTATACAATAAAATACATTAAGTGGCACAGCTTCCAATTCATTCCATGTTTCATTGACTCACACCATCTTGTAACAATCAAATGTAAAACACTCTTCCTTTCAAGGGTATGATTTGCTGTTTTTTTTTTTTTTTTTTTCCTTAAAGCATAACAAAGTATCATGGAACTTCCTGCTAGCTTTCAAATTACCCCCATTTAACCCCAGAAGAATATTCCAAAGAGCAGCATCCTCTAGCTGATATTTCAGCTTAAATGTTTTTATAACTTCCCAGCTGAGCTGTCATTCTTAAGCCTTTTAAAAATTAATTATTAAAACCATTTCCATTAGGCTTTTGTTTAGCCTTCATGCAACCATTATTCTTTTGCTGTTTAACAAGTGAAAAACCACCAGCATTAGCTATAAATACACGGCACCCGATACGGAGAGAAGGGAAGTAGCTGGACTTGCGTGACTCATGCTGGGTTGTTCCCTAGGGTTAACTTGGTGATGACTGCATTCTGGGAAGTATGGTGTCAGGTCCACTCTTAACCTACCAACAAATTAAAACAAGCCGCACTATGTTGAGAATTCTCCTCTGTCGGTTCCTTTTACTCTCCTACATAGTTCAAGGTTTTGGGACACGTCATTCACTTTGGTCCATTGGTAAGTCCTTCATCTGTCTGTCCATCTGTGTATCCAGTAAACATTACTGATTACCAACACATGCTTGACACTAAAGGCAGAATCTCAAATAAGAATGTGTCCTTGCCCTCAAAGAGAACACAATTACAGTGGCGGAGAGTCTAATAAATTAACTATTAGAGCACAGTGGATTCTATGACGTTGATGCTGTCGAGTCGGTTCCAACTCATAGCGACCCTACGTACAACAGAACCAAACACTGCCTAGCACTGCGCCACCCTCACAGTCACAGCTATGTTTGAACCAATGGTTGACGTGGTAGTGTCAATGCATCTCATTGAGGGTCTTCCTCTTTTTTGCTGATCCTCTGCTTTACCACGCATGACGTCCCTCTCCAGGGACTGGGCCCTCCTGATAACGCGTCCAAAGTAGGTGAAGCAAAGTCTCACCATTCTCGTCTCTAAGGAGCATTCTGGCTGTATTTCTTCCAAGATAGATTTGTTCGTTCATCTGACAGTCCATGGTATATTGAATATTCTTCAGCAACACCATAATTCAAAGGCATCAATTCTTCTTCGGTCTTCCTCATTCATTGTCCAGCTTTCACACACTTATGAGGTGACTGAAAATACCATGGCTTGGGTCAGGTGTACCTTAGTCCTCAAAGTGACATCCTTGCTTTTTAACACATTCATGATGATGTTGAGCTTCTCCAATGTCTCTTTCCACAGATATAGTTGATCCGATTCCTGTGTATGCCATGCGGAGAGGTACACATGTATAGTCACCTTTTATGTTGTTGAAAAAAGGTATTTGCAATGAATAAGTCTATTCTGCAGTTGGCCTCTGGCCTTGTTCTGATACTGAGCTTTTCCATTGTCTCTTTACACAGATGGAATCGATTTGATTCTTGTGTATTCCATCCAGAGAGGTCCTCATGTAGTTACCGTTCATGTTTTTAAAAAAAAGGTATTTGCAATGAAGAAGTCATTGGTCTTGCAAAATTCTATCATGCAATCCCCTGCATCACTTCTATCACTAAGGCCATATTTTCCAACTACCGATCCTTCGTTTCCATCTTTTGCATTCCAATCACCAGTAATTATCAATGTATCTTGATTGCACATTTTATCAATTTCAGACTGCAGAAGTTGGTAAAAACCTTCAATTTCTTCATCTTTGGCATTAGTGGTTGGTGCGTAAATCTAAACAGTCTTATTAACTGGTCTTCTTTGTAGACGTATGGATATTATCCTATCACTGACAGTGTTGCGCTTCAGGATAGATCTTGGCATGTTCTTTTTGATGATGAATGCAATGCCATTCCTCTCCAGTTTGTCATTCCCGGCATAGTAAACCATATGATTGTCTGATTCAAAATGGCCAAAACCAGTCCATTTCACCTAATGCCTAGGATATCTATCTTTATGCATTGCATTTCATTTCTGATGACTTCCAATTTTCCTAGATTTATACTTTGTACATTCCATGTTCTGATTATTAACAGATGTTTGCAGCTGTTTCTTCTCATTTTGAGTCATGCCACGCCAACAAATGAAGGTCCCGAAAGAAATGATAGAGGAGCAAAATGAAGGCTGTGGAAGCACACACAAGCGTATCAGGGAAGATAGCTAGGAAAAGGTGCTATTAAGGAAAATTAAGTGTCATCAAAATTCAATATGTGCATGTGTCATTTCCAGCGGAGAAACAGCACATGCAAAGGCAAAGGACTGCAAAACCGAAAGACTCCGTGGAGAACTGCCCGTCGTCGAGAACGGCTAGACTGGAGAAGTCACGTAGGCTAGTGGCCAGAGATGAGGAGAACAAAATAGGCATACTTAAATCAGTGGTTTTCAAATTGTGCTTCTCAGATGCCATGAGGCGCAAGCGCATGCTATGGACTGAACGTGACCTTCCCCCTAATGTGACAGCGTTAGCCCTTGTTCTATGACCTTGTCTGAAAATAGGTGTTTATGTTAATAAGGTCACCCCAGAGTAGGGTGGGTCCTAAACCTAATCACTTCTGAGTGGTGTCTTATAAAAAGGACACACACACACACAGGGGAGACAGGCATGTTAGGACCCATCTACAAGAAAAGGGATGCCAAAGATTGCTGGCAGACACCAGAAACTAGGAGGCCCACAGAAGGAAGTGACATGGCCAAGACCGTGATTTGGACTTTTAACATCCAGAGCTATGGGACAATTCTGTTCTTCAAAGTCACACACTTGGGGTATTTTTTGTTATGGCAGCACTAGGTAACTAAGACAGTGCGGAAGCAGCCCAGCAGTCGGGCTCACATTTAAATGCTTTACACATTGGGCGTTGAGGCAAGGCTGCTCTCTATAGAAGAGGCTGCACTCCTAAAAAAATACTTGAGAACTACTGTCCTAGCTTATTGTCTGTGCTACACCAAAGAGTTTGAACCTTATCCTCAAATCAATGCTCAACAGATGGAGGAATAGAATCTTTGTCTTATTTTGCCTCATTCTGTACAATACAGGAAGTCTTAACAGCAGGAGGGGGATGAGTTCGAAAAACAATATAATTAAAAATTTAGAACATAAAAAACTGTGTACTGTTTCAACAATATGAACTACAAGAAATGAAATCAGACAAAGCTGGCTGGGGGAATACGGATTAAGAATGTTGCAAAACACTGCTGGAGAGGTAAACCCAGCACGGGACACACTGCAAGCATAGGGAACCTATTTGCTTGTAGCTTATATATCTCCTGAGTCTGCTAACCAGCAGAAGAGCACGTGTAGGGGAATTCACCGTCTATACTTTGTACTTTAACAGCATTATTACATATGAAAATAGAACAGTTACTCACATTGCCTTATGCCCAAAATGAGGTTTCCCTTGGCTTCAGTTACCTCTTTAATTTGGAAAGTTTGGGTACATGGGCATAATTTAAGTCTTTTTAAAAATCATTGCTAGAAAAACAGAGTGTGTGCTGTATGTATGTATGCATGTACATATACATACATAACCTACTCTCTCTTCTGGCAATGATTTTATATACCTACAGACTTATCTGTATACCTATTTTATACGCCTTTTCAAGTTAGGAAGCTGGAGTGGCCACTAGCCAAAAGGTTGGCAGTTTGAATCCACCAGCCGTGCACTGGAAACCTCATGGGGCAGTTCTACTTTATCCTATAGGGTCGTGATGAGTCAGAACTGACTTGATGGTAATGGGTTTTTTTTCAAGGGGGCAGAAAAACTTCAGAGCATATGTTATGATCAACTTCCTTCCCACTACTCTTTTGCAGTTGTAAAGATGTCGGCGGTACGTGTAATCTATCATCCACAGACTTTAGGGTTTTCGAAGCATTTTTGTATCTATCATATTATTTTTATCCCCGCAATCCAACAGGTAGGACAAATGTGGTGACTGAGGCGCAATGCATTCACGTGAACTGCATAAAATCACTGAATCCTGTTTAGGGGGAAGAAAAAAAACACAACCAAACCAAACCCGTTGCTGTCGATTCCGACTCATACCAACTCTATAGGACAGAGGAGAACTGCCTCGTAAGTATTCCAGGGAGTGCCTGGTGGATTTGAACTGCCAACCTTTTGGTTAGCAGCTATAGCTCTTAACCACACCACCAGGTTTCCATTAAGGAAAGAGCCTACTAATTTCTATCCCAGTGTTTCAACCCCCCAACACCTCCCTTCTAACTCACCCCAATGCCTAGGACTCAAAAATTAAAAGAAAAAGTTGCCTTCTACAAAATGTTTAGTCAGTCCTCTGATGCAGCATGTTTACAAAACTATATAGATGTTACATCATTGGCTTTACCCTGACCTTGAGGTTGGGCCTTGTACTTGAGTTCTGAAAATAAGCAGAACCTCCCATCATTTCTATCTTCTTCAGTTCTCCGTGCTGCCTCAGTAAGTCCCCCACTCACCTATCCCTAGTTCATATCCTGGGACCAATGACTGCCTGAGGCAGGATGGCCAATGGGGAGGGATGTTAGGTCCTGACCTTTCAGGACACACAGCCTACTATTTGACTCAGCCTAGTAAACGGTAATTATAGTAACGTTCACTCTTCTTCACCTACTAAACTCTGGCTACCCTTCAGGGTCTACCTCAAGTCCTAAATGTTGTAGGAAGCCTCCCCTAACTGCCCCATCCACACTGATGTTTTCTCACTCATCTTCTCTAACAGCTGGTTCTTTTCGCTAAGCTATTTAACACTTAAAGATTTTAGCTTTCTTATTTGGTGAAACATAGGTTTTGAGCCAGAGATGTGGGCGCAAATGCTAGCTCAGGGACCTGTCAGATTTTCATTATCTAACTTCTCTGAGCCTCAGTTTCTATGCGAGAAACAGGGATATTACTCACCTTGTCAGGCAAACATGCGAACAACACATAATGCACTTAAAGTGTCTAAGCTCCTGTCCACTAACGCACAGTAGGTGCTCAACAAATGCTGATTGAGGAAAAGGTAGGGACCATGCCTTACTCTTCTCTCATTGCTTATATAACCTGGTACAGGCTACAAAGAGCTAAATGAGTATTACTTTTCCTTATTAATTGCTGACACAGCTTACCTTGGGCCTAAGGAAGCCATGAGAGTACGTGTTTGTTCTCCTTCACAACTGCAATTAGCCTGCCTGAATGTCTTCATGGTCAGGGTGACAATAATTTTAGAAGACTCATTAACACAGTATTTTAACATTTATAAGGTTTTTTTTTTTTTTTTTTAACGTTTATTATCTCATTTATCTCATTCGATTCTCCCAGTAAGTACAGAAATGTAGGTAGGGATGATATCATTAAATTTGATAAATTAGGAAACAGAGCTGAGTGGTTAACATTACCCTAATTTACAGTTTACAAACCATTTAAGAAATTTTTTTTTTTACAAAGCACTTTAATGCCTGTTTTCTTATTTTGTGACCTTTTTTTTAGAACACTATCTGCACTCACCCTCCTCCTGTCTTTTGTGTCACTGTATGATGCATTTTCGTTCCAGATCTGTTAAATCCCAGTTTAATAGTATTCACTCCTATTTGTCCACATACTAACCAGCCCCATTGCTCTTCATTAATCCTGCATTCCTGGATTTCATCTGGGATCATTCTGCTTCCGCCTAAAGCACTCTCTTTAACATTTCTTGTTGTGCACACCTACTGCGTGATGAATCCTCGATTTTTCCCCCTGCACAGGCTGTATTCTGCCATCACATTTGCAGTGTGTCTTTTTGCCCTTGCCCCTTTTTCCTTTTTGTTATTTGGAATGTGAGCAATGCAGCTGCCATTTTTTGACCATGAGAATGCAAACTGCATGGTGGATGAGAGAGAAAAGGCCAGGGCCCCAGTGAGCTTGTAGAGCTACTGTACTGGACATCGGAGAGAAAAATAAATCTCAACAGCTTAAGCCACTGTTGCTTTCATTCTGTGTTGCCAGAAGGCAAGTGTCATTATCGAAAACAATGTCCTTCATCAATTCTGGAAACTTCTTAGCCACTTCTCTTTCCATATAGTTGTTAAGGTACCTGTAACGTACTTTTACCCAGCATGTACAGTGTGGTATTATGTTCTACTCTGCATACATGGGGTTGCATGAGTTGGAATCGACAAGAAGGCAACTATCAACAACATATGTGTAGTTACTTATGCAAAGCCATCACTTAGGCCCTGCAGGCATTCTGATCAAGAAAGTGGAGTCCAGGAAGATCAGCTAGCACTCCAGTCAGGAAATCCATAGTCCAGAGGAAACTATTCTAGGTACTGTTATCTGTATCTTGATCATCATACAATGCTGTTAATTTATACACTAAATTTCAAAGAGATTTTTATTGGTAACATTAACGGTTTGTTAACTAGCATGATGAAATTAAAAAATGGGCCTCCGGTGGTAAAACTGAAGGTTTCAGGATTAAATGAATTGGCTCATAAGAAAGTTCCCCCAGCCTTTCAAGAACCAGCCGTTAAGAATCCAGCTTGGCCTGCAGCCCTTACCCTTTGGGGTCATGCCCTCCTCTAATCCCCTAAAAGGCCCTATGTCCAGTCAGGAACACTGGTTTTGTTTTGCCTAAAGCTAGTGTTGTGTAACTGAATTCTGCCTCTTGAAGAACCCTTTCCGGCGAGATGGCAGTCAGAACATCTGTGCCTGAAAATACTGTGCGTGAAGCCATTAGCTTAAGTCATTCCCAAGTGTCTCTCCTCACTGTCTTTTCTCCCTCTTCTTCCTGAAGTACATGTATACTGACCCTTACAGTTTCCTCCATGAGTTAATCTTCTGCTTTCCATCTCTTTTCTGCTACCTTCTGGCTTACTCTGTCCTTTCAATAATTTTCTTCAGATGTGTCTAATATTTACACCAGTTAATTTTTTTTCAATGACATTATGAGCCCCAAGTGGGCAGACACTGCCCTCTGTTTTACTCATTGCTTTATTGCCAGCACCTTTAGAACGCTACCTGGCACCTAAAGCAGGTGCTCACAATACTCGATTGTAATGTAAATTTCAACCCTTTCTCACGGAAATCTCCCTTTCCCCACCCTAAAGTCCAGTGCAGACTACTTGGGGCCTCCCTGGGATATGGTGTGGAGCTCTGCTAGCCCCTTTCCGAGGCTGCAGCACCTTTTAGATCTTGGCTTCACGCAGGCCTCAGTTTCAGCCTCCCTGCCTGTGTCTGTGTTGAAACCCCAGAACCCCTTACTGAGGCTCACAGTCAAAATCATCATCCCCCTGGGCGGGGGTGTTTCAGCTCCTGAGTTTATACCCTAGCTCTGCTTTCTCGTCATCCTTGGGAGCTGGCATTTCCCTTTTCTCTAGCAGTCAGCTCTGTATCTTTTTGTTATGTTTCAGTTGACATTTCTATGAATTTGGAGCTGTGTGAGGCTGATGGTATGACAGTCTGTGTTAGTCGGCCAGGCCACCAAGACTCCTGGAAATAAACCCCACTATCTCTAGACATTGCCCAACGAAATGAGTTATCTACATTTAACTTCTCTACCCTCGTAGGAGATCCTCTGACCTATGACAAATGGCTACTTAAGCCCTTGAAAAAGTGAAACAGAGTTTGTACAATGACCCAACCGGAACTTTGAGTCTATTCAGGTGGCTATGTGCCCAGCAGAAGAACTGTATTTCTGGGCCTCCCTGGCAGCTAGTGGGCAGCCATGTGACAGCTGTGGCAAATGAGACATCAGCTGGAGTTTCTGAAAAAGCTTTGTCTTCCTGATAGAAGCAGCGACGTTCTGGGTTCTCCCTCTCACTCGCTGCAGTCTATCCTGAGGATGTCACAGCTGCAATGCCAAAAGCCAACTTGGCCACTCCATCTTGTTTAAGTCACTGTTTTAGTTTTCTGTTACACTGCAGCCAAATTCAATCACTAACTTACATACTTCGAAAAACAGATCAAGAAAGCACAAAACTGAGAGTTGGAAAAATATGTTCATCAAAAAGGTATGAAGTACCCAATTAAAAAATGGGTGAAGGATATGAACAGACACTTCACCAAAGAAGACATTCAGGTGGCTAACAGATACATGAGGAAATGCTCATGATCATTAGCCACTACAGAAATGCAAATCAAAACTATAATGAAATATCATCTCATTCCAGCAAGGCTGGCACTAATCAAAAAAACACAAAATGACAAATGTTAGAGAGGTTGTGGAGAGACTGGAACACTTATGCGTTCTGGTGGGGATGTAAAATGGTACAACCATTTTGGAAATCGATTTGGCACTTCCTTAAAAAGCTGTTAATAGAAGTTCCATACGACCCAGCAATCCCACTCCTTGGACTATATCCTACGGAAATAAGAACTGTCACATGAACAAATATATACACACCCATAGGTGCCCATCAACAGACAAATGGATAAACAAATTATGGTACATACACACAACGGAACACTACGCAATGATAAAGAACAATGATGAATCCACAAAACATTTTACAACATGGATGAATATGGAGGGCACTATGCTGAGTGAGCTGCAAAAGGACAAATATTGTATGAGACCACTACAATAGGAACACAAGTAAAGGTTTAAACACAGAAGAAAACATTCTTTGATGGTTATGAGGATAGGGAGGGGGAGAGGGGTATTCACTAATTAAAAGGTAGACAATCATCTTAGGTGAAGGAAAGGACAACAGACAATACTGGGGAAGTGAGCACAACTGGATTAAACCAAAAGCTAATAAGTTTCCTGAACACAACCAAACACTTTGAGGGACAGAGTAGCTGGAGTCTGGAGAACATGGTTTCAGGGGGCATCTAGGTCAACTGGCGTAACAAAGTTTATTTAGAAAATGTTCTGCATCCCCCTTTGGTGAGTGGCGTCTGCAATCTTAAAAGCTTCTGAGCGGCCATCTAAGATTCATCAATTGGCCCCAAATCACTTGGAGCAAAGGAGAATGAATAATACCCAAGACACAAGGAAAACATCAGCCCAGGAGACAAAAGGGCCACATAAACCAGAGATTCCATCAGCCCGAGTCCAGAAGAACTAGATGGTGTCTGGCTACCAACAAATGACCGCCCTGACAGGAAACACAACATCAAGTCCCTGATGGAGTAAGAGAAAAGTGTGGAGCGGAACTCAAATTCACGTAAAAAGACCAGACTTAATGGTCTGACTGAGACTGGAGGAAGCCCTAAAGCCAGAGCCCCCGGATGCTCTGCTAACTCAGAACTAAAACCATTCCTGAAGCCCACTCTTCAGACAAAGATTAGACTAGACTACAAAACATAAAATACTTGTGAAGAGTGTACTTCTTAGTTCAAGCAGATACACGAGACCAAAGGGGTGGCTCCTGTCTGGAGGCAGGATGAGAAAGCAGGAAGGGACAGGAACTGGTTGAATAGACATAAGAAACCTGGGGTGGAAAGGGGGAGTGTGCTGTCACATAGGGATTACAACTAACGTCACATAATAATATGTGTATAAATTTTATATGAGCAATTAACTTGATCTGTAAACTTTCACCTAAAACACACATACATACATACGGACCTACATATATATATATATATAAAAACTGCTCATTGACAATGCCTCTGGTCACCAAAGAGCGATGGAGATGTACAAGATTAATGATTTCATGCCTGCTAACACAATGTCCATTCTGCAGCTCACGAATCAAGGAATAACTTTGACTTTCAAGTCTTATTTAAGAAATAAATTTTATAAGGCTATACACTCGACGGCACTGGTGGGTTAGCTGCTGTAGATAGTGATTCCTCTGATGGATCTGGGCAAAGTAAACTGAAAACCTTCTGGAAAGGATTCACCATTCCACATGCCATTAAGAACATTCATGATTCATGGGAGGAGGTTGAAATATCAACATTAACAGGAGTTTGGAAGGTGATTCCAACCCTCATGGGTGACTTTGAAGGGTTCAAGACTTCAGTGGAGGACCTAACTACAGATGTGGGAGGAACAGCAAGAGAACTAGAAGTGGAGCCTCAAGATGTGACTGAATTGGGGCAATCTCAAGAGGAAGCTTTAATGGATGAGTTGTTGCTTCTTATGAATGAGCAAAGAAAGTGGTTTCTTGAGATGGAATCTATGCCCGGTGAAGATGCTGTGAACATTGTTGAAATGACAACAAAGGATTTGGAATATTCCATAAACTTAGTTGATAAAACAAAGGCAGGGTTTGAGAGGATTGATTCTAATTTTGAAAGAAGTTCTACTGTGGGTAAAATGGGTTCTACTGTGGGTACTGATGCAGTAAACTTTGTGGTTGTCTTATTTTAAGAAACTGCTGAAGTCACGCCAACCTTCAGCAACCACAACCCTGATCAGTCAGCTGCCATCGACACTGAGGAAAGACCCTTCACCAGCAAAAAGATTATGCCTCGCTGAAGGCTGAGATGATAGGATGATAGTTTGCAATTTTTAGCAATAAGGTATCTTTAATTAAAAAAAAGTATGAAGGTAGAAAGCCAGCAGGAATAGGAAGGGGAGAAATGAGAAAAAGGGGGATTTTGAGAGGTGGCTTTAAAACACGGTAACTGGGAAATAATCTAGGTCAAACTCTCACAGGTAATGAAGTTTCATATGCCATAATCACTAGATTGAAAAAAAAAAACTAATAATCAAACAATTTTATTTGCATTAGTAGTATTGAGAATAATTTTCACTACGATGCAATCAATACAGAACTACCAGTCCCAGTGTTTTCGGGGCATGTCTCAAGTTAACAATGGGGAAGGTACCCACGTGGGAAAAGTAGGGTGAAGCAGAGCCTTCCTGTGTTCAGAAAATATCAGCCTTTAATGATGTAGCTTAATACTCAAGTATGCCTTTGCCATTTGGTCCTTTACTTACTCTTCCCTACAACATTAGCAAGATGGAAGTAAAATTATTTGGTCACCATTTAACATCTCAGTTCTATTTTTCAACACCCAACCAAGGGTATCAACTAATTTAAACAATATTTCTAACAGTAAACAATTAAGTACTTGTATATGATAAAATAAGCTGGTTCTTCTAAAATTTAGAGGGTATAGTATTAACTGAACTAACTCCATTCAAGAAATACGAGTGTCTTCTATTTGCCAGACAGTGCTAGTATTGTATGGATATTATAATATCATAACAACCTATGAAATAATATCCCACTTTGTAAAGCTGAAGAGATAAAATAGCTTAATCACTGTCACATGGCTAGAAAGTAGCAGAGCTATAATACGAACCAGGATTTTTGATTCCAAGATCAATGCTTTTTTATAATACCGTTATGATGCCTTTATACCATTTCTGATCATAACAGCATTTTATACCCATTTAGTCAACACTTTTCTCCATCTGACAGTGCTTTCTTATTTTCTTTTATTATAAGGCAAACAATGTGAAGACGAAAAAGTAAAAAACTGATCTAATTCTTACGCTTAAAATGGCAATTAAACAGCTGATTCAAAAAAAGAAAAACAGTGGTTTGTGAACATAGCCAGGATTTTTGAGAAAATTTCTCTGTATCACCTTTGCTCTGGGATTAACTTCCACCATGGGGGCGGGCGGGGCGGGGGGAAGGCTCCACTCAGAAAAGTGCCATTTTATTCCTTCAACAAATACTTCTCATGCCAGACACTGTACTTATGACCATGACTAACCAGCCTCTGTCCCTGAAGGGCTCGTCATCTCGGCGGGGAAACAGACACACAGACCAGTGAGTAACGAGCTAACAAGAGTGGCAGGGCTAACCCAGAGGTGAGTGCCATACATGTTAATGGCACAAACAGAAGATCAACTTCTACCAAGAGATCCAAGCTCAAGATACTATTAAGACTTGACCTCAGAACTCAGCTTTGAAGAATGAGATGTTCCTGAGTGCTTGGTAAGTGCCACGCAGCGTGCTGAGTGGAGTAGCTGAATTACCGAATTAAATCCTCAACAGTTTAAGAACCAGACAACCCATTTTAGAGACAAGTCCAGGCTGTTTAGCCAAGAACTCACACTGCTAAATACTGTGCTCTACTGACACACACACACAATAAAATAGATAAGCCGACAGAGTCACAGAGGGAAAGGAATTTACAAGACTTTCTCATTTTACATACAAGAATTAGGAGGCAGAATGCTTAAGGAATTAGCCAGAGCACAGTATTTACTCTCCAGGGCTTGTCTGGTGTCTGATCACTTTTGCCGCCAAATGTTAACCCATTAGCTCTGAAGCCTATCTCAGATCATACCCCAACTTACCAGAGAAGTCATTAAATGGCTGCAGCACAAGGACACATGGTGTAACAGGGTTCGCTTATATTGAAAACAAGATATTTACTGTAAACATCAGTGTTTTATATAAAGACTGAAAAGCAAGGAAAACAAGTTGGTCAACTTTTATGAACATTGCTTTTTACATACTCAACCTACTATATATGGAAATAGAGAACGTAGGGCATGAATTCAGACACCAGGATGTCTTCCCAGGGCATGCTAACCCTGCACACCTATGATAGTCTGGTTTTTTTTTTTTTTTTTTTTTACTGTTACAATTTCCCCATATGGCCTGGCCACATCAAGGTTTTCTAGGCATGCTGATTGGGTTTTTTCCTGCTTTCAGTCTTTGGGAGTCTTCCATCTGCCTTCTCTGAGATGTCTGAGACACGTTCAATCATTTTTTTTAATGTATAACTTAACAGTATAGGCTACCTTGTTTGTCCAGTTTGAAGCTAAAAGTTGAAGGCTTGTGTGAAACAAAAAAGTCTGAAAGACTTCCTTAGGGTCATAATACAAATCTATCATTCTTATACTGCATGAAGTTTTAAAAATATACTTTACGTAACTTAAAGGTTCAAAGCAGCCAACTTTTAAGATTGATTAGAATTCTAACCTAGATAATTTGCTCAATGCTCATGTGCAACTATAATCTTTTGTTCTGGTTTAGGTATAACATATGAATGGAGGGAAAGGTTATGCAATTTTCTCAGTATCACTGCATTTATTTCCTACCTTAAAGTGAAGACCCAATTATAAATCCTATTGATTCCAGAACCATAAACACATAAAAATTTACAGAAATCAAAAACTATCAGCAAACTTATTAATAAGGTAAAGACAAAAGGGTGATCTATTTGGCAGCATAGCATGTATTTGAGGATAGACCTCTTCCATTTATTTATTTTTTTAATCTCCGCAAGGAGAAAAAAATTAAGTTCAGAGCTTCTATCAAATTCCAATTCAAAGCTGTTAACTACATAATTTGTCTTAGAAGCTTTATTAATTTTGTGTCTAAAAAAAATATCTTTTTTGGCCTTAAGTTTTGAAATATGTTACCACAGTGCAGTGCAAAGCCAGGACACATTCCAACAAGTGCTTTCAGTTAACACTGCTGCACTGCCCTGGCCCCTGAGGGGCTACAGTTTCTAAATACCTTCTAATAATGGTCCCTGAACAAATGATGCTCGGAGCCCTGGTGGCACAGTGGTTAAGAGCTCAGCTGCTAACCAAAAAGGCTGGCAGTTCGAACTCAACAGCCGCTCCTTGGAAACCCTGTGGGAAGGTTCTATTCCATCCTCTAGGGTGGCTATGAGTCGGAATCGATTTGACTGCAACGGGTTTGGTTTTTTTCTTGGTTTCTACCCTTTAACTCCCCTCATTTTTATCTTCTTCCCTCCATTCAGACATCTGCTCTTTGCCTGCTTCCATAAAAAACACAACTAAAAAATTAAGAAAGAATCTGAGGGCTTTTCAGTTGAGCCTCATTCAAAGGAAAATACGTAGTTCCATGTTGAAAACTTTCAGTTGACAACATTTTCAGTCATCAGATAATAAACAGGTGGTGAGGTTTCTGGTCTTGAAGACATCACCACTTCAATTTCCGATGCATCAAAAGCGTCTTCACTACTCTCTCTCCCACAGGGAGCCTCGGCTCTGAAGTGTGGGTGACTCTCACTGCAGCCTCTAAGAGAGGTTTCTTTAGAAAGGTGAAAACACGGGTGTGGGACGAACATCTTTTCTCCCAGCAGGCAATCTGTAGGCCCCACATTCTGCTAACTCAAGGATGCAGCTGTATTATTCAGAACAGATAGTATATCACTGCTACTTCAAGGCGTGTCATATGATTTGGAGGTAGACACTGAAGAAACTCTTATGAGCTTGAAAGAAAAGGAAAAAGAAATATTTACTGAACACCTATGTCCCTAGCACTGTGCAGGGTCCGTCACATAGTTCTTTTATTTAATCCTTATAACAACCTGATGTAGTCATCATCATTTTTTTACAGCAAACTATAAAGGGAGCAACTTGCCCATGGTCACAGAGATGGTCAGTGATGGAGGTCTTTCTACTCCCTGGTGCACGCTCCTTTCAGCACACTGTCTCCTCAGGAACCACTGGAAATGGAGGGGCCTCTGCTTTCAACATGTGCCACTCTGTGGGCTTGTGATGATAATGGGTAAATAAAAGAGACTCAAGAAAAAAGAGAAAATATTTGTAATTTAGTTTGGCCATACAGATGAATAGCACTCAGTCAGAAAAGAAAGAAAATGCCAAAATGGACATCAGAAGAGACTCTGAAACTTGCACTTGAAGGTAGAGTAGCTAAAGAGAATAGAAGAAATAATGAAGTAAAAGAGCTGAAAAGAAGATTTCAAAGGGCAGCTTGAGAGACAAAGTAAAGCAGTATAATTAAATGTGCAAAGACTTCAAGTTAGAAAATCAAAAGGAAAGAGCTTGCTTTTATTTCTCATGGTGAAAGAACTGAAGAAACAACTCAAGCCTTGAGTTGTAATATTGAAGGATTCTATGGGCAAAACATTAAAAGATACATAGTCACTATACCGAAAAGAATTGTCAAGGTTCAACCATTTCAGGAGGTAGCATATGATCGATAACCAATGGCACTGAAGGAAGCAGTCCAAGATGCACTGAAGAGATTGGCAAAAAAACAAGACTCCAGGAAACTGACAGAATACCAATTGAGATGTTTCAACAAACAGATGCAACACTAGAAGCTCTCACGCATCTATGCCTAGAAATTTGTAAGATAGCTACCTGGCCAACTGACCAGAAGAAATCCATTTATGTGCTCATTCCAAAAAAAAGGTGATCCAATGAACTGTGGAAATTATTGAACAATGTCATTAATATCACATGCAAGTAAAGTGCTGCTGAAGATAATTAAAAAACGATTGTAGCTGTACAATAACACGGAACTGCCAGAAATTCAAGCCAGATTCAGAAGAGGACGTGGAAAGACAGATATCATTGCTGATGTCAGATGGATCTTGGCTGAAAGCAGAGAATACCAGAAGGATGTCTACCTGTGTTTCATTGATTATGCAAAGGCATTCGACTGTCTGCATCATAACAAATTATGGATAACATTACAAAGAATGGGAATTCCAGAACACTTAATTGTGCTGTACATGGACCAAAAGGCAGTTGTTCGAACAGAACAAGAGGATACTGCATGGTTTAAAATTTAAAAAAAGTGTGCATCAGGGTTGTATCATTTCTCCATACTTATGGTGTCACAGTGGATAAGAGCTTGGGTGCTAACCAAAAGACCAGCAGTTCGAATCCACCAGCCGCTCCCTGGAAACTCTATGAGGCACTTCTACTCTGTCCTGTTTTAAAAAAAAAAAAAAAAAAACCCATTGCCACTAAGCTGACTCCGACTCATAGTGATCCTATAGGACAGAGGAGAACTGCCCCATAGAGTTTCCAATGAGTACCTGGTGGATTTGAACCGCTGACCTTTTGGTTAGTAGCCACATCAGACTGGGTTGCTATAAGTCAGAATCAATTCAACAGCACCAGGTTATGCAAACTGTAGGCTAAGCAAACCATCAGAGAAACCACACTACATAAAGAACATGGCGCCAGGACTGGAGGGAGGCTGACTACCAACCTGCGACACGCAGACGATCCAACTCTGCCTGCTGAAGAGCTGCTCACCTCCAGATAGTTCACTGCCGTATACAGACGATACGACTTGGCTTACTGAACTAGGAAGACAGACCTGGTAGTCTACTTCTGAACAAACTGACCAGTAAAAGCCTTATGAATGCCAGGGGAACACTGTCTTACGCTGACAGTAATTTCTATACATGCATGTTCAGTGTTCA
The DNA here is from genome assembly GCF_024166365.1 of Elephas maximus indicus. Classification (NCBI taxonomy): domain Eukaryota; kingdom Metazoa; phylum Chordata; class Mammalia; order Proboscidea; family Elephantidae; genus Elephas; species Elephas maximus. The sequence goes on along the minus strand of NC_064833.1, from coordinate 9,179,639 downwards.
TTTGTTATCCATGTAACACAGTCTTCTGGGATCTAATCATGAAGTTGTATCAGGTCTGCAAAAATACTTATTCACTGCATTTAATACAAAAATGTCAATTTAGGGAATTTATAACATAAAAAAATTAGTATTATAAAATGAACGACCAAACATTTAGAAAGTGAACTGCAAATGAAGGCCTGCCAATATCTAGTCTCCAAACTGTTTCTCATTCATACTGATATTTTTACTTGAAAGTACCTAAGTATTTTGGTTAATATAGAGCCCTTTTGTGCTACAGGGTAGGCCCAGGAGATAATTTTAAGTGACTGTTAAATATAACAGGATCCCAAAACAAAAATTTTCACAGATAATCTAGAAGGGGGAAAACTTCTCATAATGTCAAAATGACCGGGCTATCTAAAGGAAATCGTTAGGGACTTTTTATACTTTTTCAAACAAAGAACCTTAAAAAGAATCCCTTTTTTTCCTAGGGAATTTGAACTCCTGTAAAATTATCATAGTGAACTAGTGGCAAAGGAATTTTTCCAATCTACTTTTTAAAAACAAAACAAAGCCTCCCAAACCCTGTTTTTAAATGTTTTTAGACAGCAGGGCCAATACTGAACCTAGCTCAGTAGTCTTTAAAGAATGATTTTGAAATAAGCAAGGAAAAGGTCACAGCTTTTAAACCAGTTATAATTGCATCCAGATAGTCCCAAGACAGACAGTTAAGTAGCTGAACAGGTTCTACCGCTAAGGTTTTGATTCATGGAACAGTTTTAGTTAGCCTCACAGGAATAACACGGATTAAATTATAAAAACGCCCTTGGGGCTAGTTCTCTTCTGTGAAATGAGCAGAAGGCTAATGCAAAAAAAGTAATCCTAATTTTTAGACATATAAACATCCTAAATGTAAAACTGCTGTTGATTTCACAATGTACTGGTAGCTTTGTGAAGAATTAAAAGTTTGTTTTATTAAAAAACAAAAACAAACAAAAAAACCTTTCAGTTTAACCCAGAATTTGAAACAAGCATATTTCTATTTTTTAAAATAAATCTCAGTATTACAATATTAAGCCATTAACAAAGAGGTTAACAGTTGCTTATTACAATTTTGTATAATATTTTGCATTGAATCACACTTTGACCTTTTCCTATAAAAAAGTAAAACCTTCTTTTAACCTTTTTTATAAATATAACTCAAAGGTGAAATTAGTTATGTATCACAGATTCCTTTCTTTAGCTAACATTTTTCAATTACCGAAGTCTATCAGAGACATGTGAAATCATAAAATTCTACTGCTGCGAATCCATGAGACAGAAAGATATAATGAAACACGGAGAAGGTAAATAATTTTATGCCAGATGCTGAACAAATAATTATTATGTAAGTAGAGATATCAAATCTTCAAAATTCACAGAAAATAGAGTTTAATTTCGGAATATATCCAAATATCCACTTTATGTTATGTTCTCTATTAAGACAAATAACAATGGTAATTTGGTAAATGAGGGGGAAAGAAGGGTGTATTACAACACTTGCCCGGATTTTGTAACATTTAAAACTGAGAAGTATGTGTTCATCAGAGGTATGTGTACATTTCCAATAAATACACAGCCCTTAAGGAAATCAAGGCCTGTGTTTTCCTGTAAGGATGGGGGTAGCTCAGTGTGACTTACAATGTTTCACTGTATTCATTACAAGATACATAGCACATTTTCACTTAACTAGAACTTAAGTTTCATGTTCAACTTTAAGTGACAAAATGAGGCAAAGCTGATAGCTCACATGATTAAAGACCCTATTATATGATCAGGACAGTTTGTAAAGATAAAAACATATGAACATTAAACAGAAGAAAAAAGAATAATTCACAATAAAACACTAGAATTTAGAATTTGAACTACAGGCCATTTGGTAGCCTAAACCACACACAAATGGTAAATATTTCTTTCTTATCTTGAGAATATCAAAGAAAAAAACTCTATATTTGATGCATTAAAGTTCAAAGGTAAATTGATGGGAAATCCCCAACAACGGTTCATTTGGAAAACAGACTGCACTACACCAATCTTTAGATTATATCACGCTTCCACAATGAACTGCAGTATTCTTCTTAAATTAGTATAAATTACAAAACAACTTAATAAGCATTTGACAAGTTTCAAGTTTTATAACCCTGAGGAACTCACCGAAATGAAGGCACAGTGATGTATGTTTTGTATCCAATATATTACAGAAGAGCTACCTCTTAATAAAATGAAAAATTATTTGTTTACTGAACAAATATAATCAGAAAGACAGCAGTCACCTTCAAGAACAGCTCTCCATAGCTTTATTCCACATTTTTTACTTCATTGTGAATTTCTCATAACTTGCAGATATCTTCCACAGAAGAAGCATCGAACTTGAACTCTAATTCTGGATTTAGGCATAGACATGTTCATAGACACTTGGTAGAAAATACCAAACCCGTTGCTTTCCCGTTGACTTTGCCTCACGACAGCTACATCGGCACTTGGTAACCTGCTGGAATAATACCCACATCTGAAGTAACTGAGGTCTGGTAGTTGTTATTTGCTTTTACCTAGAGAGAACATAGACGTGTCACCAAAAATTGAAAAGTAAAGCTCATTTCATGGAATTGAAAAACAAAGCTATAGAAAATTAATTTTGACTATTTTTAATAGAAGTATGAAATAAAAAAATATGATATGAACCAAAAAACACATACCTGGAACTAATATCGGGGGTTAGTTTATCTTTAAATTACTTACAAATGCATCACACAACTACTGAAAAAAAAAGAAAAAGAGGATGACAGGAATGTTTTTAAAATAATAGTAATAAGAGAGCTGCCATCGAGTTATCATAACGTACTGGCACCTTTGTGAAGAATGGAAAGAATTACTCCAACTCATGAAGACCTTACATACAACAAAACAATATGCTGCCTGGTCCCGCGCCACCCTTACAATTGCTGGCGTGTTTGAGTCCACTGTTGCGGCTACTGTGCCAACGCAATCCATCTCACCGCGGGTCTCCCACGCCCTCGCTGGCCCTCTACTTCACCAAACTTGATGTCCTTCTCCAGTGACTGATTCCTCCTGCTGACATGTCCAAAGCAAGCAAATCGGACAATGTTCTGTTGTGATTCATCAGGTTTTCATTGGCTAATTTTCAGAAGGAGAGCACCAGGCCTTTCTTCCTAGTTTTAGTCTGGAAACTCCTCTGAAACCTGTCCACCATGGGTGACCCTACTGATACAGGAAATACTGGTAGCATAGCTTCTGCATCACAGCAACAGGCAAGCCACTCTTTGAACAGCAGTAATAGCTACTATTTGTTAACCTTAGTGTGTACCAGGAACCACTGGAAACTTTATCAGTGTTCAATAATTGATAATAACTCAATTTCATAATAATCCTATTAGGTAATTTAGCAGACTGAAGAAACTGAGGCACTGGGAGACTAATAACTTCCCCACAGCTAGTAAAGACAGCCAGAATGTGAACTCAAGAAGCTGGGCTTTAAAATTCTCTACCACTAAATTGCAGTGAAATCAAAGATTCAAAACCATTTCCAGTAAACCACAAAGTTGGCATCATCTTCAAAACAAAATAAAAACAGGTTATGTCTACTTGAAACATAACAGCAACTATTTATTGAACACCTAGAAACTGCTACTATATTAGGTATCACAGCTAATATTTACTGAGTACTTGATGTGACAGGTGCTAGATTAATGAGCCACTTTACAGACATCATAGAGCTCAATCCTTACAACCACCCTGTGAAATAGGTACCATACCTATTCCGCAGAGGAGGAAACTCAGGTGTGAAACAGTGTCTTTCCCTCCCCCAAATCATGTACGTCGCAAATTCACCAACAAGTGTCTGCGGCCGTCGCAAATTCACCAGGTGTCTATGGCCAAAGCCTGTGTGCGTTGCAGCGCAGGGCGATGCCTGCAGGCCGGACCCCAAAGACTAAATAAAAGGCCATTCCTTCGTTGAATACGCAGAACCTCATGTCATGTGAGAGATGTAATAAGAAAGCTGAAGAGAATATAACAGTAACTTAAAGTTATACTACTTATATCAAAAAACCACACCTCTGTCTACTCGTCATGCCAGATCCTTTGTCATATGTTAGGTGGTTGATATTCCAAGCCAGCTGAAGTAAACATCCACCTCCCAGCCAATCCACGCACCACAGCTGAGTGTAGGATGTTTACATGAACTGAAACTCGGTTTCAAAGGGAGGGCTTACGAATCCCATTGCTGTGTTTATGTCCGTCTTTTCCCTGAGGCTCAAATTTATATTAAAGTATATATACAAAAAGACAGCTTGGTAGAAACTGCTGAAAAAACTCTGAGGCACAGGGACGTATATAAACGAGAAAAAGGTCAACTAACAAGGTATTGTGACAAAGCAGAGGATCCAAGGAAAAGGGAGAAGTGGTATTTTTTTTGACTGACGGAGCTTATGGCAATAAATACACACGCCCTGAGTGTATTCTTTATGTAAATGCAGTTGATTTTACAGTCTCACACTTCCCCGTATCCTTCCTCAAAACAAGTGATCTTGCAAGGTACGGGAACCCGTTGGATGGCCAGTATCATCAGCCTCCCATTCCTCCTTACTAAGAAGATTCCTGTTTTGGGTAAAAGACAGTTAATAAAACACCTCTGAGGAGCTCAAAGCTTAGCTGTGGCCTTTCTTGTCCTCCCCACCTCCCTCCCTCCCATCCCTCCCCCACAAACTCCTAATTTAGGATAACTTCCCCTCAGGCACATCTTTCCCAAATACTCTGATCTCCTTCTACCTTCTCCTCTTCCAAGTGCTAAGTTGCCTCAAAGAAATTTCTCTCCCCCCATTCTGCATTCCTTTTGAGTAGAAACAAAGCAAAACAAAAAAGCTCACAAATACCTCTACTAAGCATTAAAAGTGCCCCTACCAATGCACTTGCATCAAAGAAGAGGAAATCCTCAAATTTGGAAGTAAAATTAAATACGAAAACCACTGCCAGCAAACTCTAAAAATCTGTGGAATTTCCTAGGCATCCCAGGACCTTCAGGAACCCCCTAAGTTTCTACCTGGCCTCTCCTTCCCTTTGGGCTACTTTTCCCAAAGCATCAGTTCTCGAGATCACAAGTATGTGAATGCAAGAGAGCGCGCACACACACACACACACAATTTTTCTACGCAAGTATACTGTTGCTCTCTTTCAACTACTCCTACTGCAACAGTTTTTTTTCTTTGCAGATTTATTCAAATAGGTCTTTGTGGGGCTAGACAATTAATATGATACTTTGGGTGAAAAGTGGGTCCTTAAGCGTCCCACAAATCTTTTTATAATCAGATTTTTGGGTTACCACATGTGTTTAAGCTGAGGGTTTTCTGCATTTGACGCCAGTCGTTAATTGGGCAGAATACCTAACGGGGACAACAGGCAGGTAAGACACGCTCTGGGGTTCTGACAGCACGGACCAGAACGGCAGCACCAGCGGCAGTTGTGAACTTATAAGAAACGCACTTTCTCAAGTAACATCCCCGATCCACTGAGTCAGAAACCCTGGGGTGGAGCCCAGCAAGCTGTGTTTTAGTTACTAACCCTTCCCAAAATTCTGATGTGCACTCATATCTGAGAACCAGGGCGGCTGTTCCATGAAACATGCTGGAAAGCTGAAGCAGACAGCAGTATCTAAGTGTTAGGAAATCTGTAATGTAACAAGAAAGCAGCAACATCAGAACACATCACATGCCCACCCACAGCAAACCAGGTGGGGGAAACTGTGGCAGAGGTCATTCGAAAGAGTACAATTTTAAAAAGTAATTAATATCAAATTGATAGTTAAACTTTTAAAAATATTTTCTTCGTATGGACAGGAAATAATAGAACACTCATGAAATGGATATTTAATGACGTTTTAACACAGGAATGAGAGGGAATCCTTCAAAATGTGCTACCTGACAATGGGACGGCATGCTGGGATTTAAAGTTTAAGGTCCATTTCTGGGTTGCCCCCAAGCTTATGACTACGCAAAGGGAGTCAGGCAGGGAGACCAATCGGGACGCATCCAACACTGTAACTCTATACCATTTTCTACCCAAGAATATTTGTACACAGTACATTTAATTGGAAATGAACTTGATGGCACAATTTTGTAGTTGTTTGCTTAAAAAGGTAACCCCTAAGCAATCTCAAGATCGTTTATATTTTACACATTATGGAAAAAAATACTGTCATCTGCAGAATGGTGTTCTGTGACTAAAAATGTCTTATTTTTAATATAAATTGGATCATTCTCAAATAGTTAAGAAACTAAAGAAAAAATACTTCTTAAATAGTAAAAAAAATTTGAGCTTTCTAAACTCTGTCAAAATACACCACAAACTTCTCCCCAAATGCTAAGTTAGAGGCTGAGGAAAAGAGTTGTTATAGGTTCACTGGCAAATATTGATGATCTAACGTTTCAAAGCATTTAATAATCAATAGCTAAACATTCAGGCCAATGGGAAGTGTGTGGTTCACAGTTAGAACAGAAGCAAGTCATCTGCAAATGACGAAAACGCTGCACTTAAGCAGGCGGAAGCACGCGCTGAGCAAGGGCATCCAGAATTCAGGCTGACATGGTCTTTGATTCACCTCATTAGGGCAGAATAATGTAGAACAAATGTTACGTAACACAGCCTGTACCATTAATCCTGCAGCACTGACGCATAACTGGACTCGCTGGGCCAAACGTTAACAGCTTTATGCAGAATACCTATCCCCCTTTTAGCTTAGATTCAGCCTTCGGTTAGAAAAACCTTTCAAATTCAGCTATGCAAATTACTAAACCATTCATCTTACTAGGCAGTTTTTATCCATATACCAAAGTTTTTCACAGGAAATAAACTATGTCACTGATCAAACAAAATAACCCTATTACCAGGGAACACAGTACATTCTACCTGTGCCAAGGAACACTTCTTAGGCCTTATGGAAGGGTTTTATCTACTCGCTGCTATTTGGAATCTAAGTGAATCTAAATTCACTGCTATTTCCAGTGTGCTAAAAAAGAGGGTCACAGAATATACATCTGCTTTATTAAGAGTTCACTAGGAAGTGCCACTTGATGTATGCTAATCACTAAGCTTGAAAATTATAACATTATGTTATAAAACGTAATTGCAAACAAAGGAGCATGTAAAAATAAATGCTGTGGCCTGGCCACGTCTGCAGTAGCTACATTATGACCCCAACAGTCACTTACTCATCCAGATAAAAGGTAAAGGAAATAGCAGACACTGTTGCAATAAAATCAAATTGTTACTACATGCAAGATGCTTTACCCTTATGGTTATCGCAAGAAAACGTGAATTGTAAAGATATGGTGTCCCTGCCCTCAGAAGGCTTGTAATTGAATCAAGGAAGTAAGTATGCAAAAATTAGATTAGCAAGAACTTCACCTTTTGGTTTAATTATGAGCTGCACCTAACAGCTGGATGTTTAGCAGTCTAATAATAATGATAATTTATTATTAATAATGAATTAATAATAATGCTTTATTAAAGAGAATATGTTCAATAAAATAGAAATGTTTCCCAAAGTCTACAAGACAAACAGAAACGAGAAAACAGAATTTTAAAACTCAGAAAAATAGCTGGTATAAAATGATGTCTCATCCGTGAGTCCACACTGAATGCCACCTCTGAGAAAAGCCCTGCGTTCTTCAGCTCTGTGGGGATATAAAGTACAGTACACCTGCTCAGAGGGGATCTACCCGCTACTGAGGACGAGAAACCAAGAAAGAACCTGGAAATGCTTTTCATCATAATCAGGTACACAGAAGCTGAGACATATATAACCAGCAACAAATGCTGCTGTATATGGGCTTAGTGGTCTGAAGGCATCAGATTTTTCAGAGAGGAGAGCTCTGAACAGGAGCTAAGGCTTCATCCTGAGTGAGGAGAAGAGGACTTTGGTGGGGGGAGGTTGAGAGGAGGGAGACAAAGTTCACACACACCTCTCCTAGCTACACAGAAAACTGAAATTTTCAGATGGCAGAGTGTGCGGTGGTGGTGGTGACGGTGGTACATGTATTCTCCAGAACTTCCGTGGAATTTCTGAAGGAGGATATCAGTCTCCTGAACTGTTGGGAAGTTAAACTCTAACGTACTTGGAAAGGCAATAAAGGATACAAGTTCACTGAAAGGGCAAAACCAAATAGGAACCCACTGGGGCGGGGAAGAACTACATTCTCTAAGGCCCAGCAGCGGCATCTTCAAGTCTGTGAAGCTCAGATGCCACCTGCTACAGGAAGTCCTGTTATCAGGGCAGTATCCTATACTAAACTTTACCGTACTGTGTGCACTCTCAGACAGCAGTGAGGGCATCTAAAGAGTTCTGATTCCACGCCCCCCGTCCACATTTACAGCCTCTCAACTCCATTCCTTAGATACAATTCCTACAAGGTGATGTCTGTGAACAGCCGGTAGCAGCAAACATCTGACTGAAAGCTTGGCTCTGTCTTACAGCTTCCAGTCGGGGATGTTTACAACAACAGACTTCCCAAACAGCAAATCAACAGAAGGACTGGTCACGGATGTTGCTAATCACCATCTTTATCTGATGACTGACAGAATTTCTAGCAATGACTGATATCTGTGACATCTTGGAACAAACATGACAAAGTTAATGCCACTAATTAACAACAGAATGAGTGGTCCACCAACTCCACTTTTTCCTAAAAAATCTAGTTAAAAATGAAAATATGCATTATAAATTTATCTTGGCAAATATGCAGTATTACAGATATTACTCACTTATGCTACAGGAGGGTATGCTGTTTTTCTGTTTAATAAATGCAAAAATAAGTTTTCCTCTCCCTACACCCAGAGTTTCAAAATTAATAACACACTAGAATGATAGCCCTAATGATTAGTGGCAATATGTCTCAGTTTGCCTGACACCGTCCTAGATTGTGACTGTTGCTCTGACGTTGTTATTACCAGTGACCCCTTCCACACACCAAAGTGCCCTAATGTGGAGGACAGACAGTGCAGCTGGCTTTACTACACTGAGTCAGAGTCCACTGTCTTCTTCCCCTCTCCCCAACAGGTCTGGGTTAGGGATGTACAGTCCACTGAGACAAGCCAAGTAGGTAACAAGAGAAACAAACTCATGACCTTGGCTTTGTTTATAAAGCAATACACTGAAACCATTTTGTTTCCCACACCACTTTCCTAAAGAGAAGAGGACAAAGTGAAGTACAGTACATCTGCACTCCACTGAAACCCAGATTTTCTTTAAGATATGTAGAAGTATTGTCTCCTAAAAACAAAAAAAAGTCTCCAATTAAGTCCCAGTGATTTCCAAGGAATGAATACATATGCATACACGCGCACGCACACACACCTTATAGGAGAGATAACTACTGAGAAAAAACAGCATATTGCACACAATTTTGCAAGACGACCAATTCTCCAATGCCAATTTTCTTTTTGAGAAACTGTGGAGTAAGGGATTTCAGTCACTGATATTTACCCTGTGACAGTATTTAAAGGTTGCTTTTTCTGAAATACTGTTTTGTTCAAATTTGTAAATAACTGTTTCAGAAATAATGTTGGCTATAATAAGGAAAGTGCCTGTTGTCTCTATGGATACAGGATTGACCTTCTTTGTTTTTGAAGACAAATGCTTAAAAAAAAAAAAAAATCCACTGGCTAGTTACAACAAAGACTTTCAAGCTGTTGTACAATTGAAAATTTCCAGAATTAAATCAGGAAAAAAAAGGTTATTTCATGCCTAGGTAGACACATGATACTTGACTAATTAAGATGCTTCACATCAAGCTGCGATGAGGCGTTATTACAACTCACCCCTTTAAACAACTTCCCTCTGTTCTCATTTAAATTTTTTTAAAAGGTTGATCAAAAGGAAGACATTTCTATCAAAGCCACTATGTTATATAACTCACACACATAATACAAAGAATCTCTTCTTCATCAGGGTTATTACGGAACTTTGCCAAATGCAGTATGTTTTTGTACATGATGTATTCTTGAAGACATACTAGGAAAATTAAATATACATAAGTTGAATAATTATATATGTTATAAGGGAGCCAATTATAAGGTATTTTTTATAATTACAAAATATCTTCTGTACACAATCTTTGTAATCAATATTTCATGTGTTCTTTAATTTTGTTATTTTATTCATCATCAAATACACAGTAGTCAGGTCCAGTATTAGACATGTAGAGTATACAAAAAAAACCAAATCCATTGACACTGAGCCAATTCCAACTCATAGAGACCCTATAGGACAGAGCAGAACTGCCCCACAGGGTTTCCAAGGCTGCAATCTTTATGAAAGCAGACTGCTACATCTTTCTCCTGCAGAGCAGCTGGTAGGTTGGAATCACTGACCTTTTGGTTAGCAGCCAAGCACTTAGCACTGTGCCATCAGGCCTCCTTATGTATAGCACTGGTAGCCCTAACTTATGACGTATTCAAGTTACATTATTAGTAATATGCAGTGTGTAATTTGCTGATGTTACCATTCTTGGACGTTCACTCCCAGATGTTCAAAGATTGGATTTATAAAGATACTGATAATAAACGGCAATAATAATGAAAACGTAAAAATAAGAGGTATTTGACTTAAGTCAGAAATACTTAGGATGGTGTCATCAGAACGGAACCCCATCGTGAGCCAGGGACTACCTGTATAAGTTGATGCTAAAGATTTACCATTCTGGCACGCTTAATGACGTCCATCCTTGTCACAAATGTATTACATATTTGAGAGCTGCCTCTGTTACTATGAGAATTAGCACTTTAATTTTCCATTTACACATTTTTATAAAAATGGGCAAAATATAACACACATACAATCTACCGTGCAGACAAAATGAGCGTTACTAAGACTGAGCTGCTGGCTGGAATAGTGCGACATCAAATCAATCTATCAAAGGCAGCTGAGGAGGAGCGTCTCTATGTAACGAATACCAGGCCGCACACTCTGCCGTATCCCAGATCTCTCCCAAGTACAAGGCGGAGCGCAAGCCAGATACCTGAATGCATCTCTTTCAGTGTGACAACTCGTAATAAAGGCATTAGTCACTAGCAGTACTGCTGCAAGGGAGTTTCACTGGCCTTAGGAAATTTTACTAGGAACATGTCAGAAAACAGTTAACGACAAATGTCATTTTGTAACTTAATAATATAATGAATAAAAGAAACCACGTAAAATTCTGAACTGGCCCAGATTTCATGTCCTCTGAAACAAATGGACTAACTGGTTGACGTTCAGTGGTACCTAGGTAATCTCTTGAAAATGGAAGGCCACAATTCTGACCCTGAACTTTGAAATAAGGTAGGGCAGCTGGGATGACAGGTGTGAGAAGAAGTAGCAGGATGATTACGTCAAGTCTTAAGAGAGACAGAGTGGTAGCAGGAAGGCAGACATTCGCAAACTAGAGGAAAAGAGGCAATAGAGCATTAAAGAAAAAACAGAAAAAAACAACCCCCCAAAACAGATACAGATACCCTGTGTTTACAACCCATTCAATAATTACTACCATTCTCCATTACATACATACTCCACGAGACGGCACAGCGGTTAAAGCACTTGGCTGCTAACTGAAAGACCAGCAGTTTGTACCCACCAGCCACTCCTGGGGAGAAAGATGTGGCAGTCTGCTTCCACAATGATTTACAGCCTTGGAAACCCAACAGGGCAGTTCTACTCTGTCCTACAGGGTTGCTATGGTTTGGAACAGACTCGACTGCAGTAGGTTTTTGTTTTTTTTTATTGTTGTTGTTATATCCTCCATATCAAAGAAACAGCAAACAAAACAAAACAAGATCTAAACCAACGAACTGAATCCATTTGGAATTTAGAGTAGCAAAGTGCTTAGGCTAGAAAGATGAAAACGACATGTTTCCAGTTCCCTGAGGGTTATTTAACATTTACTCATTATTACTCATTGCAGTTTGTAACAAAGGCTTCAAAGTATTTTCATACAGTTTCTCATCCTTACACTACCCAGCTGTAAGCTTAACAGCAGAGGAGGTGTGAATCCCGTTTTACAGTCGAGGAAGAAGGTACAGACTAGAGAAGTGATCCGACCAAGCTCACAGGGTAAGGACAGGGACAGAGGGCAAATACTGGTTTCCCACATGTGCACACATTCATATGACTGTATGTGTACACATCTCCATCTGTATATGTACACACATATTGATACTAGATCCTGGGAGATAGAAAGACGAGCAAGTCCCAGGAGGCTCTGCTCTACGATTAATGACATTAATACCTGGAAGTCTGAGATCAGGTTGCGAGAGGATGCTGCTTACCAGTTAGCTGTGGAGTAGGAGCGCACTGCTTACCCTCTGCCTTGTGTTCTCCACATACAAAACGGGGCTTAGAGAAGAGAATTACCTCAGTGGGAAAACACAGCAAATCCTCCTGATCAGGCAGGCCCACTCATGGAGTGCCAGGACTATGAGCCACAGCCTAGGAACTGCCACCTACCTGGTGCCAACCTCTGAGGTCACACGTGCCTGGCAAACTCAAGTCTGTGAGGAGGCTGTGACAAAAGCCACAGGGAATAATAATGTCCGCAGCCCCGCTTACTTTCCTGGATTCTGAAAACGATCCTGAGGTGACGAAGATGAAAGTGCTGTGAAACGTTCAATAGTGAAGTCGATTCTAACAACCACCATGACGTCCCACCTTCTGCCGCATGCCGCACCTCTCACCTAATTGGATTTTTGTCGCGGTAACAACTCTGAGGAGCAGACAAGGTGGGTACTATGATCCCTACGACATACAGCTTGCATCAACCGTGCTATAATAATGAAGAGTTGTTCTCTGCAAGTAATCATCCATTTCAGATGTTCTGACCATTTGATATTCACACTGAATATCAAATGAGAAAGTGTGTCTAAGAACTAACTGTACTATAAACTAACAAAATACATACAGGCCATGAATGGCTTCTCAATTAGACTGTTTTTTAAAGTCCTTCCCCACTTCTGTCACCTCTATGAGGACCAAGCCTTAACTTTTTTTTTTTTTTGCTACAGTTTTGCCAGCTTTAATCTGTATCTGCAGGAAGGCTGAGCAATCGTCCTTGTTTATCCAGGACTGTCCTGGTGTTAAAACAGAAAGTCCCTTGTCCAGGGAACCCTCTCAGTCCCAGAGAAACCCGGATGATTGGTCACTGTAACAGCGGCCACATTGCTGATTGGGCTTTAAGCATACTATTGAAACTGTGGGCAATGGTCTAGATGGGTGGTTGTCAGAATCCAGCATGCATTAGAGTCACCTGGAGGGCCTGTTAAGCACAGACTGCTGCGCCCCATCCCCCTAATTTCCGATGATACAACTTAGCTTGCTGAAAGTGAAGAGGACTTGAAGCACTTAAAGATGAAGATCAGAGACTACAGCCTTCAGTATGGATTACACCTCAGCATAAAGAATGCAAAAATTTTCACAACTTGACCAATAAGTAACATCATGACAAACAGAGAAAAGACTGAGGTTGTCAAGCATTTAATTTTACTTGGATCCACAATCAACAGCCATGGAAGCAGCAGTCAAGAAATCAAATGAAGCACTGCGTTGGGTAAATCTGTGGCAAAGGACCTCTTTAAAGTGTTAAAAAGCCAACATGTCACTTTGAGGACTAAGGTGCACCTGACCCAAGCCATGGTATTTTCAATTGCATCATATGCATGTGAAAGCTGGACAATGAATAAGGAAGACTGAAGAAGAATTGACGGCTTTGAATTGTGGTGTTGGCAAAGAATACTGAATATACCATGGACTGCCAAAAGAACAGACAAATCTGTCTTGGAAGAAGTACAGCCAGAATGTTCCTTAGAAGTGAGATGGCAAGGCTTTGTCTCATGTATTTTAGGCATGTTATCAGGAGGGACCAGTCCCTGTAGAAAAACATCAAGCCTGGTAGAAAGAAGAAGACCCTCAAGGAGCTGGACTGACACAGCTACAACAATGGGCTAAAGCATGACGAGTGTTGTGAGGATGGTACAGGACTGGGCACTGTTTCGTTTGGTCGTACTTGGGGTCTCTATGAGTCAGAACCAACTCGATGGCACCTAACAACTAGATTCTTAAAATACCTAATGTTTGTGTTAGTTATATGGTACTTCAAAATATACAACACATATTTCTGTACATGGTTTATATTCTGAACTAGCATCTTCCAGTACTAGGAATGCTAACAGGAGCTTCTACATCTAAGCATTCCCAAAAGATTGTTTTAAAATTTATTAATTACCAAGTCTCTGAAAAGGTGCTAGGCATCAGAAATACAGAGACGCATAAATCAAAATCGCTGACTTCAGAAACTCTATATGTAATAAAGACTCCAGAAACATTTGTTGAATAAATACTGTAGTCTTAAAGGAATAAGCTGAAAGCTACTTTAATGTCTGATTCTTTAATAATTCAGAAAATTTTAAATAATCTAATTTGAAATATAACAGATATCATTTAACACTAAATATGAAAACCTGAAAGAATTTTAACCAAATAACTTGTAGTAAGTCTTCAGTACTTCTATAATTCACTGAATTCCTGAGTATTCTTCAAAAGAATAAACTTTATGACATCTAACTGGCTCTATTTTTTCTTTGTTGAATGAATGGCAAATTCCATGTGACAAAAGGCACTTCAGAATGTTCAAGATGACTCAGAAAACGGTTATTACCCACATGTGTATGAAATCTCTGGGCCTTAACCCAGACTTACTAAGAAATCACTAGGCATGTACTCCAGAAATCTATTTTTAAAAACCTAGGAGATTCTGAAGATAGGGCAAGTTTGGAAACCACTCATATATTCGATGAGGTCTAACATGCAATCTTCCTAAAGATATCAAATATGAAATATATACCAAATATGAAATATGTTCAAATATGAAATACATTCAAACATGAAATACGTAATGGTTGTTGTTTCTTTGAGAATAGTGTTTTATGTTATTGGCAATGGGCATGCTAAATCTCTGACCAGCAAGGACTTTCCCAAGAGTTCTGCACTTAAAATGTGTACCAGCTATGCATCAGTGATAGACTAGGCTAGTTAACATTTATATAGTGCTTACCATGTTTAAGGCAATGTTCTAAGTGCTTTATATACATTAACTCATTTAATCTTCGTAACAACCCACTTCGGTAGCTACTAGTATTATCCTCATTTTGTAAATGAGGAGCGAGAGACAGAAAGCAATCTGCCCAGAGTCGCACAGTTATTGGCAGAGCCAGGCTGTGAACCAGTGGCCCGGTCCAGAGCCTGCTCTTACCTTGCTACTGTGCCTCTGCTGTTAACTGAGAAAAATGATGAATTATTGCACACAGGCATTCCCAGAGCTGACAGTTTTATAACTAGGACAGCTGGAGATGTTTTCTATACAGGGTAAAACTGTTCACCACGGATAGCTGATTCACGCTTTCAGAGAAAATATTTCAGTTGTTCAGTTCCTCAATCTGCACAAAATAAAGGGTGAGTTACTCAGACACAGTTTGGTTTTATCAATTTTTTTTTTTTGGCTGCTAATCTGGGTCCAATTTTCTCAGTTCAAACTTCAGGATTCTAGCTCCGTTCCTCATAAGGCCCAGGAGATGAATAATCCTATTCTCTTAAGACCCAAGAGATGGGTAATACCAGATCACCTACATTAGATTGTCAAAACTGGCTGTCACATAATACTCCGTGCAAATCTGGTAATCGGGATTGATCACTAAATATTCTCAACAACATATGCTGTATAAGGGTTCTGATTTGCACATACACACAAACCATGTCCAAGATACTCTTTTGTAAATAAAAGATATTATTCTTCAAAACTAAGGCGGGCTGGAGGCATGGAATTAAATTAGGTCTTAAGGGGTGAAAAAACCAAATAAGGACCTTTTTTGTGTAGGAGACAAAAGTTAATATCTTTCCTTTTTTAATCTAACTCTGTAACACAAAATCAAGAGCAAGAATAAACGAACCTGCCCAAGGGATAATGTTAGGGTTTTAAAGAAATTATAAGCTCTTGAAAGAGGCTTAAAAGGAAACTACTTTTTCCTCCTAATTATAGTAGGGCTACTTTATCTACCTGTTCTCTGCATATATTTTTGGTGCCTTATTTTAAGATTCCACCACTTGTCCGTCAGTTGTCATACTGTGGTGGCTTGCATGTTGCTGTGATGCTGGAAGCTGTCACTTTGAGGACTAAGGTGTGCCTGACCCAAGCCATGGTATTTTCAGTGGCATCACATGCATGTGAAAGCTGGACAATGGATAAGGAAGGCTGAAGAAGAACTGATGCCTTTGAACTGTGGTGTTGGCGAAGAATATTGAATATACCACGGGCTGCCAGAAGAACAAACAAATCTGTCTTGGAAGTAGTACAACGAGAATGCCTATCAGGAGCAAGGATGGCGAGACTACGT
Source organism: Elephas maximus indicus (assembly GCF_024166365.1). Classification (NCBI taxonomy): domain Eukaryota; kingdom Metazoa; phylum Chordata; class Mammalia; order Proboscidea; family Elephantidae; genus Elephas; species Elephas maximus. Next base: position 9,163,190 of record NC_064833.1, on the reverse strand, counting down.
CTCAAATACTTTGGACACATTATCAGGAGAGATCAGTCCCTGGAGAAGGACATCATGCCTGGACAAATAGAGGGTCAGCAAAAAAGAGGAAGACCCTCAATGAGATGGAACGACACAGTAGCTGCAACAATGGGCTCAAACACAGCAACAACTGTGAGGATGGCACAGGACTGGGCAGCGTTTTGTTCTGTTGTATACGGGGTCTCTGTGAGTTGGAATCAACTTGATGGCACCTGTTATAACATCAACAATAAACTTCATGTCCTAGTGTTCCTAGGAATGGCTGCACTCCAAAAATTAAATATAGCGTCTTAGTTTGCTAGTGTGGCTGTAGCAGAAATACCGTTAAGTAGGTAGTTTTAAAGAACAGAATTTTATTTTCTCACAGTTTTGGAGGCTAGAAGTCCAAATCAGGGTCTCAGCTGTGTCAATTTCCTGTGTGCTGCTCTCCTAGTGTTACAGATTGAACTGTGTCCCCTCAAAAATGTGTGTCAACTTGGCTAGTCCATGATTCCCAGTATTGCCTGATTGTCCACCATTTTATCATCTGACACAGTTTTTCTATGTGTTGTAAACCCTGTATCTATGATGCTAATAAGGTGGGATTAGAGCCAGTTATGTTACTAAGGCAGGACTCAATCCATAGGATTAGGTTGTGTTTTAAATCAATCTCTTTTGAGATATAAGAGAGAAGCAAGCAGAGGAGCATGGGGTCCCCCTACCACCAAGAAAGCAACGCCAGGAGTGCGGAGTGTCCTTTGGATCTGAGGTTCCTGTGCTGAGAAGCTCCTAAACCAGGGGAAGATTGACGAAAAGGACCTTCCCCCAGAGCTGACAGAGACAGAAAGCCTTCCCCTGGAGCACCTGCCCTGAATTTGGACTTTAGCCTCTCAGAATGTGAGAGGATAATTTTCTCTTTGTTAAAGCCATACACTTGTGATATTTCTGTTACAGGAGCACTAGATAAATAAGACACGTATTTCTGGTGTCTGGATGTGATCCTTGGCTTCCTTTTCTTGTAGACAGGTCCTACACAGCCTTCGCTCCCCTGTATGTCTGTGTTTGTTCTGCTTTTTTTTCTAAGACACCATTCAGAAGTGTTTAGGACTCACCCTACTCTGGTATGACCTCATTAACATAACAAGGGAAATCTCCTATTTTCCAAACAGGCTGATATTTATTGGTACAGAGATTAGGATTTCCACATTACTTTCTGGGTGACATAATTCACTCCCTAACATACAGCAAAAAAAGCTAACAAACCAAACCAAACCAAAAGATTTGCTGTTTGTCATTTTCCTCTCAGAGTTTTTTTTTAAAAATTAGGAATTAATAAAATTCACATCATTTGAGAGGAAGAATACATCTATTCAAAATCAACTACTCTTAAATTAGTCCCTAACTGGGTTTTTATTTAAAATAAGACATGCTGTCATCACAGTGCCTTATCACTGGCCATGGGTCCACACTGAGGTCTCCTGGCTCCCAAGAACCAGGAGCAGAACAGGACTGTCAAGGCAGGTTTTAGGTTAGACATGGACTGACCCATGGGCCTTCAAACTGACTTATGTTTAGACCAGGGCTATGGCTGGTAGGCAAGCAAGTACGGGAAAGGTCAAATAGCCAAATCAAATAAAAAACAGACCAAGCACATCCAGCTATACAGGTAAACAGACTAACTTCACAGCCACCAAGCAGACATGCCCATCATGTACCCACTCCACCTAGGTTTGCCTTGATCATAACGTTTAAATTGCGTGACAACTATTTGTTCACCTGTCTGTTTCCACACTTCAGACAGTGAGCCTCCCAGAGGGAGGGATTGTCTGATTCACCCCAATACTCTTAGTCCAGGTATTAGTGTAAAACAGCATACGTGTCAAATAAGTGAGCAACAGAGGAGAATACAGAAGATAAAGAAAGCAAACTGATGCCACTGTCTTTCCCCTCATTCCATATTTTGCCTCAAGAACCTCTTATGCTACAACTGTGAAAATAGTAAAAAAAAAAAAAAAATTAAAATTAAATAAATTTTATTATTATTATTTTTTAGTGTTTATATATAACGTGAGCCACTTGACCTCTTTGGACCTAAGATCCCTCTTCTATAAAAGGAAGATATTAAGATTGTTTAATTCTTAAGGTCCATTTAGCTTAATCCTATGATTTGATAATGGAATCGTATTCAAGCAATAAGAATTTTGTGAATATTTACAGAAAGTTTCTTTGTACTCAATAATTACGTTCACATCTGAAACTGAAGGTTGTGCTCTTTCCTGCTGTACTCATTGAAAATACATTCAAGTGTTTAATAAGTCTCAGTAAACGTGGCTTTGTCAGAGTATGGCTATGCTTTTATATCAGAGAGAATATGTAGTTTTGTACTTAGTTTAATATTTCTTGGGCAACTAGAAGTCCAAGTAGCTAAATGATACAGCTTGCTGATGTCTCAGAGCTAGGCTCACATTTCCAAACATCCATGGCAACACTGCCATCTCATGATCACGTCACTTCCTTTCTGAAAATCCTCCAATGGCTTCCCTCAGCATTTAGGATAAACTCCACTCTTCCTACCATGATAGCTTATGAGACCCTACGGGAGCTGGCCTTGCTAACCTAATCTGACTTCTCTACTACTCTTCAACAGCAGCACCCCTAGGATTCTCTCATTTCCTCCACCTTGCCAAACCTTCCTTCAGGGCTTTGCACTGTCTTTTCTCTGCCAGGTGAGTTTCTACATGCCTAGCTCCTTCAAATCCTTCTGGGTCTCTATTCAAAGGGGACCTCTTCAAAGTGGTCTTCCTTGGCTACCCACTCTCAAGTGGCCTTCCCACCCAGTAATTCTTTATCATATCTCCCTCTTTTATTTCCTTGTTTTTCATGACTTGAGATTCCTTTTTTGTATTCCTTTACTTTCTTATTGTCTGTCTTGCCCTTCACGACCCACTCTATGAAAGCAAGAACTTTGCCTACCTTTTTTACTCCTGTAATTCCAGGGGTCAGAAGTGTCTGGCACATAGTTAGGTGTTGAACTTTTGCTTAAATAATAATAGAAGCCCTGGTGGCGTAATGGTTAAGAGCTCAGCTGCTAACCAAAAGGTTGGTAGTTCGAATCCATCAGCTGCTCCCTAGAAACCCTATGGGGCAGTTCTACTCTGTGCTATAGGATTGCTATGAGTTGGTGGCTACGAGGTTTTTTTTTTTTTAAATGAGATATACATATATCTAACTGCACCATGCCAGGCTCTTTGCACAGAGCATTTCACCTCAACTTCATGATGGCTCCATGAAGTGGATATCATTACCCCATTTTACAGATGATGAAGAGCAGAAGCTCAAAATGTTAAGTGACTTGATCAAAGAAAGAGAACGGCATAAAGTGATGTCTACAATATGAACATGTATTTTTTCTCCCAAATGTTCTGCAGCCCCTTTGGGTTAACTACACCTTCATTCTACCAATTATGTAGGTTCTAGACCCTAAATTCACCTATAATTAAATTTTTAAAAATATTTACGGGCTATTATAATCCTATGATGAATAAACAGAGGAAGATGGCTGAAATGAAATAAGACAGGATTCTTAAAATAAAACTGCCATTTATGCCAGATGATTCCAACAAACAAAGTCAGAGGTTAAATAACCACATCAGGAAGGTTCTAAAAAAAATTCATATTTTTGAAGGATATGTCTAAAAAGATGGAAGATAATCCTAGCACAGAATCAATGCACAAGACTGTTACACATCTGTTTAATAATAATGAAAAGGTTACAGTATTAAAAAAAAGACTACAATCAGAAATTGAAATAAAATAATCATGATTTACAACAGCATCAAAAATATGAAATACTTAGGGATATTTCCGACAAAAGTTTAAAAGACCTGTATCCTAAAAACTACCAAACATTGCTGAACATTCAAAAAACAAACAACTCGTTGGAGTCGATTCTGACTCATAGAGACAAGAGAAGAGACCATAGATGACGGAGTAGAACTGCCCCAAAGAGCTTCCAAGGAGCGCGCCTGGTGGATTTAAACGGCTGATCTTTTGGTTAGTAGCCAAACTCTTAACCACTGCGCCACCAGGGCTTCCGAACATCAAGGAAGACCAAAATAAAAGGAGCACCATACAGTGTTCTTTGGCCAGAAGACACAATATTGCTGAGATGTCAATTCTTCCCACACTGATTTAGCTTCAGTGCAACCCCAATAAAAATGCCAGTAGGCTTTTTTGAAGAAACTGACAAACAGATTCTAAAAATCATATGGAAATGCAAAGGACCTAGAATAGTCAAAACAAATTTGAAAAAGAGGAACAAAGTAGGAGAACTAGCATTACCTGATTTCAACACTTACATAAAAAAACAATAAGCCTTCAGTAATTAAACAGTTTAAGACTGGTGTCAAAATCAACAAATACCTCAATAGAACAGTGCAGCAAGTCCAGAAAAAGAATTGTGTGTGTATCAAAAATGGATTTTTTACGAAGATACAAAGGAAATTCAGTAGAAAAAGGATAATCCTTTCAATAAACGGTGCTGGAAAAACTGGGTATCCATATGAAAAAAACCAATGAACTTTGATTCATACTTGCACCATATAGTGAATTTAACTCAAAATGGAGCACAGAACTGAATATAAAACACGAAAACTATAAAACTTCTGGGAGAAAATCTTTGTGACCTTTGGGTAGGCAATGATTTTCTGGGTACACATCAAAAGCGTAATCCATAAAGAAAAATGTAAATTAGATTTCATCACAATTAAACACTTCTGCTCTTCAGAGACACTGTTAAGAGAATTAAGAGACAAACCACAGCCTGGGAGACAATATCTGCAAATCATAAATCTGTAAAGGACTTGTATCCAGACTATGTAAGGAACTCAGAACACTCAATAATAAGAAAACAAAGAATTCAATTTTTAAACGTGGGCAAAAGATCTGAACAGATGTTTTACCAGGGACAGAGGGATTGCAAATAAACAGATTAAAAGATGCTCGACATATTTAGTCAATATTGTTATTGTTCTTAGCTGCTGCCTACTCGGCCCCCAACTCATGGCGAACCCATACACAACAGAACGTAACACGATGCTGCCAGGTCCTGCGTTGTGATACACAGGTTTTTCACTGGCGGATTTTTTGAAGGAGACCAACTGCCAGGCCTTTCTTCCTAGTCCATCATTAATTCTAAAAAAACACACGCCAGGATCCTTGTTTACTTGGGACAGATTGTCAGCAGAACTACTTCACTCCTGGATCAGCCTCTTTAAACAAGAATAATAAATATTTAATCTGGGAAGGGTAATAAAAATTATGAAGAACAGAAAAAGAAAATGAAGCCCCAGACAGGAAGGAGACAGCAAAAGAAGATGGAATTGCTTTAAATTAATTCATTTTCATAGACCAATAAAAATTATATCCTAAGGCACTGAATGTACCTCTACTTCTGAGAATTCCAAGGAATCATAAAGAAGTGACCTAAGAATGGAGAATGACAAACTTTGTCCCAATTTTCACACAGGGGACAAAAGATTTAAAAAAAAAAAAAAAAATCCATGCAAAATTCTAGAACGGATTCTTTTTTTTTAAAGTGAATAAGGGACTGGCTTCTTTGACATTCTTTTTGCTGCTGGTTCTCAAGCCTTTCTAACTTTTCCTCCTCTGATGTCTTTCGGGCCTCTCGTTCCAGCTATGCCTTGAACACCAGCACTCCCCAGGTCTTTTCCTACTTCCAGTCTCCCTCTGCAACAGGGTTCTTAAGCTTCCAGGGAGGTCAGGAATCCCTTTGAAAGTTTGTTGAAAGCTAGGGACCAGAACAATGTATATTCCCCATACAATTTTACATGTCATTGTTTCAAAGGTTTCGAGAGCTCTCCTAAGGAAGCATTTCTTAGCTTCCCAGGGTAGGGAAGAGATTCCTTGCAGAATCCAGCCTGGGCTTGGTAAAGTGAGGAGCAGACACAGCTGTGGCAAGGGGACATCTGAATGGTCACCAACAGCATTCACAGAGACCCTAGGACCTCATGATGTTTTCTGGGCATGGTGAGGAGACAGTTCAGCTAGGGAGACTCTTAGCTTACCTAGTGGATCTGATTAACAGATTTATGAAGAAAGCTTCTAATGACTATTCCACACGAGTTCACAGTCTTAAAATATTCACTTTTAAAAGGTGATCTGAACGATGACAGAACACGTGCTTATCAAATCTACGGATGAAAATAAAAATGTCTCAACAGTGAGTAGCTGGATCACAGAGACAACTGGTTGATTCAGCCTAGGGAGGAGGTGAAGGTCAGGGAATATCCTCAACTTCAGAAACACTTTCGTACACATACTCTCCTCTTCCCCGGCTCCAATCCCTGTGCACATCTAACGCATCCACCGAGACGCAGGCTACCTGAGGACAAGGCCTAAGTCTCACTTATCTTCATGCCGCATGCTGAACAATGCCGCATCATTCCATAACAGGCTATTAATTACCATGAGCAATGGTTAAGTGCTGAGCTGCTAGCTAAAGGCTAGCATTTGAATCCACCTAGTGGCTCTGTCAAAGGGTCACTCGAAGGCAACTTTTTTTTTTTCGTGACTCTGCAAGAAAAAGACATGGCGATCTGCTCCTGTGAAGATTACAGCCTAGAAAACCCTGTGGGAACAGTTCTACTCTGTCACGCGGGGTCACTATGAGCTGAAATCAATTCAAGGGTACATAACAACAACAACAGTGAGTATTAGGCTACATTATGCTATGGTAGCAAATGTCTCCAAAATCTTGGTGGCTAACGACACAAGGGTTTATTTCTCACCTACATTACAAGTCTATCAAGGGTCGGCTTCGGCTTGGCGCCATCATTCTGGGATCCAGGCTGAAGAAGCAGCTCTATCTAAGGCATGTGGCTTCCAGGACAGAAGGGCAAGAGCAATGGCAAAACCACAAGATGGAACTCAAAACATCTGCTCAAACACAGGACATGTCACTTCCTCTAACATTTTAGGGTCAAGAAAAGCCAAGAGGCCAAACATGATGTTAACAGAGGCTGGCAGGGAGAGGAAAAGAAATATTTTTGAACAATAATACAATCTACCATGGTGCCTTCCCACATAAGGGTTCAGTAATTGGTGGTAATTATTTATATCCCAGGCCATAAGCACCACAAGGAAAGGACTGCTATCCGCCTTGCTCACCGCCGCATGAGCACCACACAGTGCCCGCCACACAGTGAAGGGCATACTAAACGCCTACTAAACGAATGAACAGTGATAAAATGAGTATGGGCCCGTGACGAAGGTACTGGGTCTGCCGATTCCTGACTTTGTAGAAAGTCATTTTTCCCTTCTGATTCTTGTCTGGCTGTTGTGGAGATTAAATAAAAATATATGTGAAAGCCCTATGTACACTTGCTGCATTGTACAAACATTACCTGGTTATCTCTGGATAGTCAGATGGGATGAAATCTGATAAAGATAAATTCATTTAAACTTTTATAGTAATATAATACATAATATACTGCCTTTACATTCAAATCATCAATCAGCAAATAAAGAAAGGAGATTAGACTTAGAACAGTTCACATGAAAAACAGGCTTTCGGTGACCATAAACTCAACATGATCAAAAGGGTAACGCGGCTGCCAAAAAATGTAATGCAGGTTTCAGGCTGCATTAAAAAAACTGCAGCATCCAGATAATAGCTTCATTGTATCTGGCAATGGCAGGCTCACATCTGAAGGAGTCCGCTCAGTCCGGCCACCGTATCTTGAGGTGCACTGACCAACGGACCTTGTCATGAGTTAGCAACGTGGAAGGAGGAAGGTCCATAAACCACGTCATGTGCGTGTGGTTTGAGAATTAGGGCTTTTTTCCTTAGCTTGGCGAAAAGACAACTCAAATAGGATACACAGTAATTGTCATTTCTGAGTACTTTAGGAGTCACTGTGTGTAAGAAGAGTAAGTCTCCCACATGTAAGCACAGACTGCCAAGGGCCAGGGAGTGAAAGCTGCAGGGGAAATAGATTAAGCTCAATGGGGAGCTATTTCCAACAATTAGAAGCCTTTCCAAACAAGGAAGAGTGGATGACCTTATTGCCAGAGATGTTAGGAGATCATATTTGGTGAGAGTCTTGCAAATCTCACTCACTCCTCTATGCAACTAAGCATTTTTGAGGTATTTGAAAATTTTCAAACAGTATTGACCATTTCTGGTTAAAAAACAAGTAATTATAATAACAAGGAACGAGAACCGAGGTAAGAAGTAAAACAAGAAATTGTTTGGTTCAACAAACAAGGAAAGGCATGCTGTTGAAGGGAAATGAAATTTCAAGGCTAGATAACATTACACACAGACACAATGTCTTGGGTTTTTAAAAAGGAAATAGGCTTGGTCAAAATTGTATTTATTCTAGAAGTTGTTTATCCTAGAATGACCTAACTCTTATAATTTTCAGGGGAGCTACAAAAAAAGATTTAAAAAAGTTCCTACCATGGCAGTTGGGCAAAATTTTGGTTGTATTAAAAACTAAAATTCTAAATTAGAATACTATGGTATCAATCAACCTGTATAAGCATTCAGATTTCCCATGACAGATTATTATACAAAATCCTACTGTCATTTAAAAATCACCCCTCACTAATATCTTGATTTTTTACGTTATTTAAACCCCATACTTTTCCAGTCTCATCCCCAGCTTCCAAATTCTCATGTATTATCTGCATACACGGGTCTCCCCAGTAGGTTATAAACCTAAACCAAACTCACTGCTGTTAAGTTGATTAGCAACCCTATATGACAAAGTAGAACTACCCCATACAGTTTCCGAGAAGCCTCTGGGGGATTCGAACTGCTGACCTTTTGGTTAGCAGCCAAGCTCTTAGCCGCTGTACCACCAGGGCTCCCAGTAGGCTATAAGTAGTATAAACAGATAAATGTCTGACTCATCTTTATATCCCATGCTCTTATCTTAAATTTAGTGACAACTAGCAGAGTAAACACTCAAAATTATTTGATAAATTCCTTCACTTAATACAATACACCCAATCCTCCCTTATCAACATGGTTAGGTTCCCAAGACCTGGTCATTACGTGAAAATAAAGGTTGACCACATCAGATCACAAAATGGAGGGTGACTACAACAGTACACAACTGCCAAATTACATCATTACATGACTGCCAAACCACTGAGAATCATGGCCCAGCCAAGGTGACAGATAACCTTAACCATCATGGCATTACTCTCCCCTTGCACCTCCCCTCGCACCTCGGTGCTTGTTATTGCCAGACACAGGTCGTTTATGCGCAAAGTAGTCGGGTGTTAGATTTTTCACTATTGTCGTAATCAAAAAATTTCGGATAATGAGATAGCTGGTAAGTGTATAGTACGTGTATGTAAAGAAAAATAATCACCCAACTAATTTTTCATTATATTGTAATTGTTGCAGAAGAAAGAAGTCTACCTAATAAAAGAACAAAAGCACAAACAGCAAAAGACAAAATAAATGAGAACTCACGAAGATTAAAAACTTTTGTTCATCAGAAGACTTTACAAAAAAAGTGAAATGACAAGCTACTAACTGGAAGAATATCTCCAGAAACCATGTATCTGACAAGAACCTGAGAACTAAAATATATACATAACTTTGACAATTTAACAACAAAAAGACAATGCAATCATAAAATGGGCAAAGGACTTGAACAGACATTTCACCAAAGAGGACATTCAAATGGCCAGCAAACATATGAAAAGATGCTCAGTGTCATTAGCCATCAGAGCGATGCAAATCAAAACCACAATGAGATATGAATTCACTCCCACTCGACGGCCGTGGGTTTTTTTTTTTTTTTTTTAAGATGGCTAAGAAAAAAAGCAAGCAAACAAACAACAGAAAACAACAAGTGTTAGCAAAGATATGGCGAAACTGGAACCATTACCCATTGCTTGTAGGAATGAAAAGTGGCACAGCCGTTGTGGAAAACAGTGTGGCAGTGCCGGAAAAAAACTAAATATAGAACTACCATATGGCCCACCAATCTCACTCCTAGGTATATACCCCAAAGACTTGAAAGCAGAGACTCATAGAGAGCTTAGTACACCAATGTTCATTTCAGCACTATTCACAATAGCCAAAAGGTGGAAACAACCTAAATGCCCATCGACAGATGAGTGGATAAACAAAACATGGTACATATACACAATGAAATACTACTCAGCCACTAGGAAAAAAGAAGTCTTGATACATGCTAGAAAATGGATGGAGCGGGAAGACATTAAGCTGAGTGAAATAAGTCAATCACAAAAGGACAAATATTGCATGACCTCACTTATCTAAGTCGGAATTGACTTGACGGCAATGGGTTTGGTTTTTTGGGTCACTTATACAAAAAGACAAGAAAAGACAAATGTATACAGAACATAGTTTATCAGTGGTTACCAGGGACAAGAGGGAGGGGGAAAGGGGAGTGGTTAACAGTGATGGAAATATTGTATTGATTAAAGATAGGGTGGAACTGTCAATTACTGTAACTGCTGTCAATATGCTGTACACCTGTAAAAAGCTGAATTGGCAAAGTTGTGTGATAGATACATTCACAACAGTGACCAAAAGGGAAGAAAGAAAGAGTTGCTGCTAAGTCTGCTAAATCCCTCATGGGATTTGGTTTCTTGGTTTGGAGGTTTAAGGTCATGGTTCCCTGGGACATCCCAGTTAACTGGCCTAATAACATGTTTAGTGCCTCTCTTCTACCTTCTAGTTCCATGCATAGTGCCTGGGGTCTTAAAAGCTTGCAAGTGGCTGTCCAAGGCATAACAGTTAGTCTCTATTCACCTGGAACAACAAAGGAAGAAGGAGAGTCAGCAACAGGAGGACAATATGGAAAGTGTGGCTAATTGCTCCTTTGCAAGGAGACCAGAAGAACTAGATGGTGCCCGGGTACCATTACTGAATATTCTGATCAAAGATTCCATGAAGGACCCCTGATCAAAAGGAGGAAAATGCAGAACACAATTTCAAGTTCTCATGGACTCCAGTCTTCCTAGAGTCATGAAGGCTGGATGAATCCCTGAAACTACTGCCCTGAGATAATCTTTAAACCTTAAACCAAAAATAACCCCTGAAGTCTTCTTAAAACTAAACAACTGTTTAGCTTAAATAGGAAAAAATGTCTCCCCTGAGCATGGGATCAAACTGACAACAAGAAAGATTACACAGGAATCTTAGGGGGCAGTGAATTTACATTAATGGGGGAAGAACAACTCAGAAAAGAAGGATGAGAAGGGTTATATAACTCAAAGAATGTAATCAGTGTCACTGAATGGCATATGTAGAAACTATTGAGTTGGTGTATGTTTTGCTATGTATATTCACAACAACACAAAATAAATAAAAATATATCAAAAAAAAAAAAGGAAGAAAAAGTCAAAGGAGGCTACAAGGACAGACTGGATATTATTGGTCAGAATGGCAAATACACACTCTTCACAAAATACCTGGGAAGACAAACCAATTTCTTCTTTCTTTAAAACTTTCTTTGCATCCCAAATGCACACTAACAGGACTTCACAGATGTACACAGTCCCTGACACAAATTACTCAAACCCTGCTCACGTCCTTCACTACAGGTACATAATGTAAAAAATTACTTTAAAAAAATATGACTATTAACTTGTAAAACTTAATTTGCACGTGCCTTTCTGGTATATATATAAATTCAAGTTTCTAAAAAAAACTATCTTTCCAAGCCAAGAACTGAAGGTAAACACAAAAAAAAGAAAAAAGGTGAATTCCTATCCTCCACTAAGAAATTTGGAAGTTTAGGACTGATTCCATACAGGTTGAGGCTTGTTTAAGAACGCGTCACTGGATTCCCCGGCTCACCATCTCTCTCTCCCCTCTCCTGTGGGCACCACCAGGAATTGCACAGGCCATGGGAACACAATGTTCAGCTGCAGAAGTCAGGGGAACAGTTTCAAATCTCCCGTGTCAATCCAGCCGACAGAAACGGGCTCTGTTCCATTGGGGGATGGGAGACAGTCAGTAAGGAAAGAGCACTTTGGCATGGGTTGAAACTCTTGCCAGTTTAAAGGTTCCGTAAATCAAACACCCAACCCGCTGCCATCTAGCTGATTCTGACTCATGGTGACCCTACAGGGCAGCGTAGAACTGCCCTGTTAGGGTTTCCCAGGCTGTAATCTTTACAGAAGCAGACTGTCAGAACTAACTAAAAATGTTACGTTTATTTTAAATGGTATACTCATGCAGTAAAGCAAATATTCTTAAACAACAGAAATGATGCATGATAAGCATTTCATTTATTTAAATAGGAAGCCCCTTTAAACTAGTAATAGCTGAAATTTGCTGAGTGCTCTCTGTGTGCTGGGCATTCTTTTAAGTGCTTAATGTGTATTAACTCACACGCGACGTTCACTGCAGTTGTATCAAGTAATACTATCATTACCCTCAGTTTACAGATGAGGAAAAAAAAACCAAACCTGTTGCCATCGAGTCGATTCTGACTCACAGTGACCCTATAGGACAGAGCAGAGCCGCCCCCATGAAGTTTCCAAAGAGTGATTGGTGGATTCAAACTGCCAACCTTTTGGTTAGTGGCCAAATGCTTAACCGCTGTGCCACCAGGGCTCCAGATGAGGAAAGGAGGCACAAAATGGTTGAGTAACTTGCCCAGGATCACACAGCTACTGATAGGCAAAGGAAGGATACGAATTTAGGCAGGAGAGCTCCGGCCTCCATTATTTCAACGTTTATGACAGGTCCTGTTATCCTGTACGCTGTGACACCTGAAGGACATTTTGAGTCTCTTAGCTGTAATCATATATAAAGAAGTATTTTCACAAACATCCAAAGCTATAGAATTTTTATCAAAATGATTTATTTCACAACCAAATTTTAGGGTTAGATGACAAAACTCAAGATATCACTTCATTTAAGCCACCAGTACCCAATGTTCTCATGTAACAGATCTTTTAGTCTTATTGTACTTCCTGACGAGGGTAGCTGTCTCTTATACACTTAGCACAACGCCTGACACCATCATGCTAAAAAAAACCCAGACTACGTATGGGATGTTTTATTCACATGAGTTGTGCATTAAAATAATTTTACTATGTCTCAAATTCAAAATGCAATTATTTAACAGATATTTGAATACTTAGTGAACACCAAGTAGTATGGATACAAAGAGACGTTAGGTGGTGTCTTCTCTAGGGAGGTGACAGCTACAAAACCATGTAGTGAGTGTTTTTATAGACATCCGACCTAGGTTCCAAGGAAACAGTTTCACCTAGCTGGACCTGGAATGATGGCAGTTTCATGCGTAAAGGCACAGAGATGTGAAAGACCATGTTCCTCACAGGGAACATCAAGCAATTTAAGTAGGACTAGAATGCGGGGTTTACATGAAAGGAAGGGAAATAGTGATAAAAGAGGAAGACTGAAGCCAGAGCTAGATAAAGAAAAGTCTTGTAAGTCATAATAAAGAGATCCAACCATTGCAAGGATTTAAGCAGGAGAGCAGTTAAGATCAAGTATGTTAACAATAGTGGTTACCACACTTTTTCTTTTAAACAACAGAACCTTCCTCTCAAATGAAATTTTATGGAAGCTTCCATATTTAAAATGGGTAAAAGTGCACTGGTTGAAACTGGGATGAACCTGACTGACTTCCTCAGACCCTTGGCAGAAACAGTTTCAAAACTACTGCTTTAGAAAGAAAAATTAATAACACTACACAATTACGCTCCATTTACTTCATGCCTCTGTCATTGTGATGCTAATTCCTTGGGTGCAAGGATTCATTCCAGTAGCTTTTCATTAATTATAGTACCAAGCACAGATAGTCCAAAGCATATATATATTTTTTTTTCAAAATTAATGACAAAAATGTATAATACAGAAAAAAGACAAAGATTATCAGCTTTTTCACTTTTGAGTTAAAACTATAAATGACCATATTTTCTATTTCAAAAATCAGTGTATTTATAAACACAAAATATTAAAAACTGGTACTATGCTGAAAAATACAGCATATAATGTAATAATTTTTCTAAGATGAATACACTTGAATTTTCCTAATAATGACTCCGGAAATCCTTCTCCACCTATATAGCTTAAACATCTATTCTCTCACCTTATAAAATGCATAGCTCTAAACGTGATCAAGGAGCTCAGGCAGAGCAGTGGGTAAGTACCTGGCTGCTAACCAAGGCTGGCTGCTAACCCACCAGCCACTCCCTCCTCAGGAGAGAGATGCGGCAGTCTGCCTGCATAAGGACTACAGCCTTGGAAACCCTGCGAAGCAGTTCTGTTCTCTCCTTTAGGGTTGCTATGAGTTGGAATCCACTTGATGCCAACAGGATTTTTGGTTAAATGTGATCACTGAAAAGGATTATCAGTGTGAAAATTGCTTCTTATCTTCTTCATAACTATCTAGTTTGTTCCCAGCAGTAACATCTAAAACTGATCAAAGATGCAGAAGCCTCTCTTGGTAATTTACTCCTGTTGATTATAGTGAGAAGAAAAGCAAGGTTATAATCCTAGGGAAGAGGTATAAACCAAAACCAAACCTGTTGCCATCAAGTCGATTCTGACTCATAGCAACCCGATAGGACAGAGTAGAACTGCCCCATAGGGTTTCCAAGGAGCACCTGGTAGATTTGAACTGCCAGCCTTTCTTGGTTACAATAGTTACTTTAACACATTTTATTTTATTTTTTCCTTTTTTTTTTTTAACTGTGCTTTAAGTGAAAGCCTGTAGTTCAAGTTACTTTCTCATACAAAAATTTATACACATATTGTTACCTAGTTGCCCTCCCGATAAGGTGACAGCACACTCCTCCCTTCTACCCTGGATTTCCTATGTCCATTCAACCAGCTCCTGTCCCTTTCTGCCTTCTCACCCCACCTCCGGACAGGACCTGCCCATTTAGTCTCATGTACCTATCTGAGCTAAGAAGCACACTCCTCACGCATATCATTTGATGTCTTATAGTTCAATCTAATCTTTGTCCGAAGGGTTGGCTTCAGGAATGATTTTGGTTTTGGGCTGAGGGTCCGGGGGCCATGTCTTCTGGGGGTCTCTCCAGTCTCAATCAGACTATTAAGTCTGGTCTTTTTACTAAAATTTCAGGTCTGCACTCCACTTTTCTCCTGTTCCATCAGGGGCTCTCTGTTGTAATTTAACACATTTCATATCAAAGCAATTATGTTCACTTTATATAATCTTATCTACTCCAATCCCAACAACAATCCTTCTAGCTTTACCCTTTCCCCCACGCACTAACATTTTTGGTAAACATAGCCACTTAAACAGTCAACACTTTTAAAAATGTCATCCCCTTTTTAAGTGGGAGACTGAAAACAAATGCTCAAAATAGTGTTTAACAGTTTTATGAAGGGTTACAGAACAATCTCATGTAGTTACTTCTTTTCTTCATCAAAGACATTAAAAAAAAAAGTAGGCCACTCTATCATGCATTAAAAGTTCTCTCATAGTACGTGGCTAAAGGCCAACTACTGACAATTAAAAGTAAGAAGAGGGAAGAGAAGCATAGACTATACATAAAATAAAATTCTTCAACAAATACATCGCTTGACCACCACATACAATATACACAGTCAAACCTGTGAAAGCCAGAATCTGTGTCAGAGAAGGCAGACTCAAACATTTTCCACTAACAGAGGGCCACAGAAAAGTGGTGACTGCACCCTGTCAAAGGCAGAAAACTTGTGAGACCCTGAAAAGCAAGGCAGTCCCATTGAGTTCCGGTTCTCACAGGTTTCACCATATTTACTTAAGGTGTATTTAAGAACTGGTCCTTGAACAGAAACAAAATACATCTCACTATAAGGAAAATAAATTTTGATATGATATTGTGCACTCAGTCCAACATTTAGCATTCAAGAAATTATTTCTGGCATACTCCAGCCTCCCTAAATTTACAAAGATAGCAAGCTATTCCATTATAAATTTGTTTGGGTTAAAGACAGCTCTCTACATTATAGTAAAAATGAATTACATCACATGCATTTTTTGGCAAACAGCTTAATAAATTACTCATTTCTACTTCTATCGAATATAAAAGGCTGAGGGCTGCCATATAATCATTAAGAACAAAATGACTTTTTTTTAGAAAAGCTTCGGTCATAAATCAAAATGAAGAGAACATATTTGAAAGTAGGCCCAAAGAAATGTTGCAAAACTTCTTATACATACAACAAGAACAACCAATATCAAACGTTTAAGTCTACATTCAATAGATGGTTTCAGGGTTAAAGTTTCATCTCTTGGCCACTTAAGGGCAAGTTTTTTAGGTCCTATTAAAAAACATTCCACAGACAAATATTTTCTAAAAAGACTGTATACCTACTAAGTTGAATTCAACAATACATCCAATAAAGTAAATTTAGAACAAATGCCAATAATATGTTGGAGCTCTGGTGGTGCCGTGGTTAAGCACTTGGCTGCTAACCGAAAGGTCAGCGGTTCGAACTCACTGGCCACAGGGCAGGAGAAAGATGTGGCAGTCTGCTCCCATACAGATAAAAGGCTTAGAAACCCTATGCGGCAGTCCCACACTGACCTATAGGGTCGCTATATAGTACGTTAAATAAAATACTAACAACGTATCAGAATATAAGTTATACATACTGTGTTTAATTGTCCCCACAAGAACACAAAAATGTTTGTAAATACCTTAAGATAAATATATATTTCGCCCCAGTTTGTAAAAACTGAAATAACCTTTCTATTTAGAATAACTTCTGATTAAACCACATTTAGTAACTGAAATTAAAACCTCCCAGACAGAACAGCTGGGAGGAAATAAGGACAGTCTTTACAAATGAATTTTCTATTGATGCTATAGATAAGATGACCCAAAATTAAATACTACTATGACTGGAGAATGGAAAATATAAACGTGGAATAGTGAGACAAATTCATGTAGGGGGAGAGAAAGAGGCAATTACAGGCTTACCTGTAACTAAAACTCTGAAATCAGCCTTTCTTTATATTTAAAAACTGTCACCCAAATTTCTGCAGATTATAAGGTATGAATTATTTAAGTTCCATATTAGTGGATTTATACACGCATTTTAACCTTAGGTAACACTTTATGCATAAGAAATATTACTTTAGAAACCCTAGTTTACATAACTATATTGTACAACTAATTTCTTTTTGTAGAAGAGGAAACTAACTGGGAACAGAAAAATTAAATGACATTTTAAAAGTGACACTGGGTTAAATTATGAAACTGTGAATATAAATCAGCCTTAAGTTCCAATTAAAATTTCTAATCATTACCTTTATTCACTCATATCTTGGCACAAATAACAAAAACATGCAGCACTATACTTATTTTTGCGTGCATTTAAAAAAATGAATCAAGTACTCTCATAAACCATAAACCCAATCTACTGTAGTTTTTTTAACCTCACTACACTCTGAAATTAGCAATCCTTTGAGATAATTTCCTGGAATTAAAAAAAAAAATGAAAACATTCTTTTTAACACCACATCTTCTTCAATCTTCGTTATTACTCATTTGTCCAACTGAAGAACAAAGAGCTTGTACTAAAAAAAAAAATCAATGATATCATTCTAGCTGTGCCCTCAATTTTTATAATATTCAATTATGTTAAGAGGAACAAACTTGTGTCCAGTATCCCCAAGTCGAGCTCTCTGGCCCAGATACAGCATTAAAATAATTTCTTGCTTTCTGTCTAATGCACAAAAAATAAAATAAAAAACTACTAAGCGCTCAAGACACTTTTATCTGCTTAGCTAAGCTCTTCAAATTCCTTCTCCAAGAATAAGACTTCTCTAAAACGGGGGCAGTGAGAGTCACTCTCTTGCAACAAGCAGGGCGGGGGAGGGAGTGAGAGTCACTCTCTTGCACCCAGGCATGAACAGCATAAAGCAAACTAAATTTGACTGTTGTTATGTGCTGTCGAGTCAGTTCCAACTCATAGTGATCCTATAGGACAGAGTAGAACTGCCACCATAGGGTTTCCAAAGAGCAGCTGGTGGTTTCAAACTGCTGACCTTTTGGTTAGCAGCCAAGTTCTTAACAACTGCACCAACAAAAACCAAAACCAAACCCAGTGCTGTCGGGTCGATTCTGACTCATAGCGACCCTATAGGACAGAGTAGAACTGCCCCATAGAGTTTCCAAGGAGCATCTGGTGGATCTGAACTGCTGACCTTCTGGTTAGCAGCCGTAGCACTTAACCACTACACCACCACTGCACCACCAGGACTCCTAAGTTTATCCTTAATATAGTCTGTGGCCACTTCTTCCTTATCCCAACATGAAGTCTGAGCTATCCATAATCAAGTCCCACTAATATTTATTCACATTCCTTTTTCTTTTTTAAGATCATCAAAGCAAAATAATTTCAGAATAAAAAGTTCCCCAAGTACTTCATTCAGTATTTCTTGTCATTCCAAATAAACCCAATCCCATTAACAAAAAGGAGAAAAAGCTCCCTTGAAAGTTTTAAGAGTATGTAGTCATTCTTTGATCAAAATAGCATTTTTTCACAAGTGACCCAAATAGAATAACCGCTTAGGAAAATCAAGCCTTTAATTCTGAAGACTAATTTGCACCTAGAGAAAATGTCAAGGTAACTGGTTTTTACTCTACCTGAAGTTTAAACCGGATCTATTTATTTTGACTTTGCTATAAAAAAAAAAAAAAAAAAAATTTTTTTTTTTTATAATCTAGGTATACCACCACTTGCTGGTCTGTGCCAAGGGATCACCATCACATAAGTGTCTAGTAACAAGGTGCTTTTGATACCTAAGGAGCCCTGCTGGCGCACTGGTTAAAGCAGTCAGCTACTAACTGAAAGGTTGGTAGTTCAAACCCAACTCCTTGGAAAAAATGTGGCTGTCTGTTTCCATAAAGATTCACAGCCTTGGAAACCCCATGGGGCAGTTCTACTCTGTCCTACAGGATTGTTACGAGTTGATATTAACTTGATGGCAGTGGGTTTTTGTTTTGTTTCTGTTTTTTTGATACCTAAGTAACTGAACTACCTTGGATAGGGTTCCAGGCTAATCTGGCTCATAAAATTTTACTCAATGGTGAAAAGTATTTAATTAGGCTTCAATGTACCTTTTAAATGGTACAGCACAAATTAGATGACACTTTTTCTATTCATTTAAAATATCAGTAAGTGGTATGCATGTGGTACACTTTGAGTTTATGAAGTCCATAAATATTAACTTCGCCAACAAACAGTTTTGGGAAAGGGGCAGTTCAAGGAACACACTGATAAACCTTACATTATGCCAAAAATCCACTCCTAAGGAGCTGTAATGCAACCGATTTTTCATAAATCAAATCACATTTGTTAAGTACCATATAAGGGGGATTAATTATTTGAAGGCACCTTTTAGCGAATCCTTTTCGTAAAATGTAGAGTTCTCACAAAACGCAACTAACGACTGCTTAATTTATTTGTTTTGTAACTTACACTTTTAATATCAGATTCCTTACAGTAGAGTGCAGCTGCTTTCAGAAGCCAAATTCACCCCACCATCACTGCTCTTCTCCCTCCTTCCCTTCACCAAGCTTTAAAATTGACACCAAAACTCCCAGCTGTTCATCTGTGATATACAAGCAATATTAGAAAAGCTGAAAAAAGAAATTAAGTGATCATTTTTTAAAAATGTAAAACAGAAATGTATGCCCCCCCCCCGCAAAAGTTAATAATTTTATTTTTTGGCAGTTGATCGCAATAAATGTTCAATAAAAATGATTTCAAAAAATCAAGATATGCAGGTTTCAAATCACTTTCACCTGTGTATCACCTGGAGGAAACTGTTCAAGAACTGTTTATCAACACATGACCTCCATAATGCCACCAAGGTCAATGAGACCTACAGGAGGGCATCTGCTGAGTAAGCGCTGATTTGCCCAATTCTACAGCTGCCTTTAAAAAGAGACAGAAGGGAGAAAGGAAAGAAGAAAAACAAACAGAAAAATGTTTTGTATACTAAAGGAAATAATGTTTTTAGGTTGCAACATCCAAGTGCCCTATCACAGGACTGTATACAGACACATGTCAGCAATGGCCAATAAGAGCAAGATGTACAAGGGACATCACAGCACAGAACCAGGTACAAAAATAGCTGCACAGAAAGAATTAACAAGACCCCAAGTGAATAAACTTCCTTTGCATCTTGTACGGGAAAACTTCAGTGCCCTGGCTACCTGCCACAAGGACTCAATTTCAAAGTGAGGCGCCCTGTTGAAGAGAACTTTTTGAAAATGACAAATAAGCCAAGCTCCATAATCAACAGAGTAAGCAACTGCTCACTCAGAACTGCTTCGGTGAAGGGCAAGTAGGTCTGGATATGCTGAACCTGCCTGTTAACCTCTATTCACGTTCTGACATTTCCTCAGCTACCACCATCCTGACCTTTCACAACGAGGAAGTGTTCTTGGATGGGATTTAAATTTTAAAACACATTACCAACTTGCTATACTTGGTTACGCTAGATTTAGAGGTTAAAAAAAAATCCCCACCGATTTGAAACTATTTTATCTGAAATTTCCAAACAACTTTCAAATGTGAAAAAAGACTGTCAGAGCCAGTGCCTGATCATTTAGAAGTGTCGGGAGAGCAAATTAACTACGGATAATTCATTCCAACGTTTGATAAATGGGTAGCATTCATGCATACATTATAAGGGTGGAAAATTAAAAAGAAGAAGAAGAAAAAAAAAACCAGAGAAGCGCTGGTTATTCACAATCGGCAAAGTACTGGGCTGCTAGCACTTTTCTAAGTTCCTTTCAGTGACGCCCAGGCTGGTGAATTGTGACTTACCCCTGCCAGTTACAACTAAACTTCACTTTGTGGGCTCCAAAGCTTATTACAAAAAGGATAACAGTACTTCGCTGTCCTCCTATTTTCCTTCCACAGAGCACGGAGCCTGACATTTGAAACTCTGAAACTCATCAGACCAACATCACCTCGTTTCGGGGCTTTTGAGTTTCGTGTTTATTATTTTTAAAGTCCACTGAGAAGATTCCCTTTGGGGGTGGGGGTGTGGGGCGAAAAATTAACCTAGTTCCTGAATACGCTGGGAAGAAATCATGACCATTAAAGCACTGCCCTCGCTCCCAAGTAACTTTTTACCATTTCGTCCTAAAATAACCATAAAGTAGCAAACATAAAGCATTGGCATGGCAACGTCCACACAGCACGCCCCAGTGCTCCCCCCAGGCCGATTTGACCGTCTCCGGTTCCCAGCCTCTCGGGTCCCCTGGCCCTCTCCCGTCGTCCGCTCCAGCCCAGCTTCACCCGAGTTTTGCCGTAAAACCTGGCACTTTGGCTGCCACGGCAAAACCCGGCGCCCGTCCCAAGGGCAGAGTTCCTTCCAAGTGCCCACGAACATTTCCTGAAGCCCTCCTGCGGGCCCCGCGCGCACCTTGCCGGCCCCGGGCCCCTGCCCGTACTTTACCCCAAGCAGGGGCCCACCTGGCCCCCGTCGCCGGTCCCCACGCCCGGGTCGCTCTGCCAACTCTTGCCCAGAGGCTGTACCCCGGGCCGCAGCCCCTGCTCCCCCGGCCCCGCACGCCCTGAGCCTGAGGGCAGGGGGCCACGACGCCCCCCAGAGGCCGGGTCCGAGCGCCTGTCAGGACCTCCGGGAGGGAATGGAGGGGGCCGAGCAGCGGTGCCCGCCCCTGTCCTGACACCCTGTCCACCACCACACTCACCTGGCGGCGGTCGCCGAGGGGCCGGGCGAGGGGTCGGGTGCGGCAGGAGGCCCCGCGGCCCCCACCCTCCGCGCTCCGCTCCGGTCGCGCGCCCTGGGCCCGACGCGCGCCTGGAACGGCTGGGGGCGCGGACGCGCGAGCTCGGGCGGGGAGGGGGGTGCGCGGCTGGGGGCGGGGGGCGCGCGGCGGGGGGCGCGCGGGGGGCGCGCAGCGGGGGTCGGGGGGGCGCGGCGGGGGTCGGGGGGGGCGCGGCGGGGGGCGGGGGGCGCGGTGAGAGCAGGGCCCCGCGGCGTCCGCGGAGAAACCAGCCGTCATGGCGCGCGGCGGCGGCGGCAGCGGCTCCCTCCGATCTCCCCGCTCCCTCGCCTTTAGTTTGACCTTTCCCTCCAGTGTGTCTGAGGGAGAGCGGCTGTGCGCGCGCGTGTGCATGTCCCTGTGTGTGTATGCGCGCGCGCGTGGGCAAGGGGCCGGGTTCGCTCCCCGACGCCTGACGTCACTGCCATGGCAACGGCGGCCCCCGCCCCTCGCTTCCCGTTTCCTGCCCCCACCCTCTGTGGACGTTCCGGGGTCTCACGTGCTCACTCACACGCACGCACGCACGCTCGGAGCGCGCGCGCCTAGAGCGCTGAGGGGGTTGGGAGAGAATCTGGGCCTCCTCCTCCCTCCCTTTTCCTCGTCGCCTCCCTGAATCCGACCAATCAGTGAGGAGGAGGCGTGGGCGGGCGGCTCGGCTTCCAGAAGCGTGAAAAATTTCCCGAGGCAGAAAGAAAACCCGGCCTGAGGGACTGCGCATGTCCACTGATGAAAGGGGCCGGTTGGACGGGTGTTTAGGGAGGAGGAGGAAAGGGGGCGTTTGGGCAGTGGAGGGAGAACCCACTCCCGGTCGGGGGGAGGTGGGCCAGTCTCAAACTGAGGTAGCGCTGCAGTAGATTCAGGTAAGCTTAGACTCTAGTCTAGCTTCACTTTTATCTTGCTGTGTGACCTTGTAAAATGGGGCTAGTGCAGTCTTCCACTATGGTTGTGAGGATTAAAAGAGAATGGGGAAAATGCTCAGGGGGAACATGGTAAAAGCCAAACCAAACCCGCTGCTGTGAGTCCATTCCGACTCATAAACCAAAAAAAACCAAACTCTTTGCCGTGGAGTGGATTCCGACTCACAGCGACCCTATAGCGACCCTATAGGACAGAGTAGAACTGCCCCGTAGAATTTCCAAGGAGCACCTGCTGATTCGAAGTGCAGACCTTTTGGTTAGCAGCCATAGTTGTTAACCACTACACCATCAGGGTTTCCTCCGACTTATAGCGACCCTATATAAACCGTATAGAACAGAGTCGAACTGACCCATCGGGTTTCTGAGGAGTGGCTGGTGGCTTGGAACTGCAGACCTGTTGGTTGGCAGCCATAGCCCTTAACCAGTGCGCCACCAGGGCACATGGTAAAAACCCAAAACTCATTGCCAGACCCTCAAAACGAACAAAGACCCAAACTACAATGCATAGCTATTATTATGGAGCCCCAAACCAAACCGGTTGCCTTCCAGTGGTTCTGCTTCATGGCAACCCCATGTGTTAAAGTACAACTGCTCCTGAGGGAGAGGAGCCGTGGTAGTGCAGTGGTTAAAGTGCTCCGCTGCTAACCAGAAGGTTGGCGATTGAAACACCCAAGCTGCTCCGCAGGTGAAAGATGTGACAGTCTGCTTCCATAAAGATCACAGCCTTGGAAACTGCATGGAGGCAGTTCTACTACTTTGTCCTGTAGGGTCGCTGTCAGTTGGAATCCACTGGATGGCAATGGGTTTGGTTTGTAATCTTTACCGAAACAGATGGCCAGGCACTTCTTTAGCAGCGCTGGTGGGTGGGTTTAAACTGCCACCCTTCAGGTTAATAGAAAATCACAATTCATTTATGGAGTCCCAAAACTCCTTATTTTACAAATGGGGACACAGGACTCAGATTAAAAGATGTCATGGTCAATATTCTTTGCCTTAAGTGGCATTTCCCTTGAGAGAGGGAAATAAAACATTAAAGGAAAATCCCTAAACAGTTACATTGCTCTCTGTGGAACCCTACTGTGCCCCACCCCACTGCCCATGGTAAGGTTATGAACTCTGGACAAAAGGGCTGGATGACCATAACGCAGCTTTGGAAGACCGCGGTCGTTTAGCTTCTGAATTTGCATCTGAAACAAGTGACAGAATGGTGCTTTCTTCAGTACTTTGGGGCCCCTACATTTCTTCTCAAGGTTGGGTTGAAGTGTAAATCCAGTAGTTAAGAGATGCAGGCCCTCCACAATCTCCAGCTATCCAAGGAAAATGTTAATGCAGCCCACCTCCATTTACCCAGCATCCACAGTGTAGGCAAGACCACCTCTCCAGACCACCAGGTGCCTGTGACCTCAGGACTGGACATTCCTGCATAGGTACCTTAGGATTCAGAGACTGATGACCTCATCATTCCACAGACTTGCACTTTGAGTCCTTTCCCCTATTTTGGCTTTTAATTATTTACTGCCCTGTGGTGTTTCTTGAATGTTGTGCCAGTATTTAACCCCTGATTTGCTGTTTAACTCTTTTAAAAGTGTGTGCCTGTATGTTGCTCCCAGAAACAGATAAAAATTATGCAAAGAGGAGGAGTCTTGAAAAAGAAAAGCAAACAGTGTTTTTTCTGATCTTTTTGTCTAATTTCGCACTATAATCTAAAGCCCTCTGGAATTCTGGTAGGTAGCATTGTTCTTGTCTCGATATGCTATTTAACACTATTTTTTTTATGTGTGAGTCTTGTGTCACCAAATTTAGTCCTCTTATCCGTGATTGTGTTTATGGCACTGCCACACCTCAGAGCCATTCTCAGATTATCCCTATCTCCATCCCATCAGTGTCTGAATCCCATGAAGTCTTCCTTGAAATGGCTATGTTGTTAGCTGCCATGGAGTTGGCCCCTGACTTATGGCGACCCCATGCATGATGGAACAAAATGCACTATGCCCATGATCAGCTGGATATCAAACCGTTGCGATTCATAGGGTTTTCATTTTTGGAAATAGATCTTCAGGTCTTTCTTCCAAGTCTTTCGTAGTCTGGAAGCTCTTTTGAAAACTGTTCAGCCTCGTTGCAACACACAAGCCTCCACTGACAGATGATGGATTGGCTGCTCTGGGAATTGAACCTGGGTCTCCCTGGTGGAAGATGAGAATTCTACCACTGAGCCACCAGTGCTGCTAGTGTTGTTGTTAGGGGCCGTCGAGTTGGTTTTACTCATGCTGACACTACACGGCAGAGTAGAAGTGCCCCATAGTATTCCCTTGGAGTGGCTGGTGGATTCAAACTGCTGACCTTTTGGTTAGCAGCTGAGCTCTTAACTATTACACCACCAGGGCTCCTATAATAGCCATTGAGTGTTCTCCACTCCTTTGGCCACTGCCTTAGTGTAAGCCCTCATCATCTCTCATCCAGAATCTTGCAAAACCTCCTAACTGATCTTTCTGCCTGACCTTGGGCCCATCCAGGCCAGCTTCCACAAAGACCCCGGACTCCAGAGGGAACTTTCTGAGAAGGAGAACACTGAGGCATGTACTCAAACAGCTTAAAAGTCTTCCATGGCTCCTTCTTACCTCTTCAGGAATGAGGCCAAATTTCTTCAGTGGTTCTTCATGCCCTGTCTTCAACCCATTCCGCTAGCTGCACCATCTACTATGTCTGCACGAGCTGTTTTACCGCATAGATGGTTAAAACTTCCAGCTTCTGAAACTTGTTCTTTGTGCACGTAGGTCCACCTACCTAGAATTCTCTGCTCAGTCCCAGGTCAGTCTCATCCATGCTTTCTAGTTCTGTGAGAAGAGTCCATAATGCCTAACTGTGGTTAAGTTCTTATTCTGTGTTGTAAACACTTTATACTTACGTGTCTTCTTTTCCACTAGGATGTGGAGCTAAGTATTTGAGGGCAGGAGACTTGGCTTTTCTTATTCAGGTTTGAATTATTGAGTGCCTGTTATGTGCCGTGTACAACGGTAGAAGCTTTAACATCTACCGTTGTACATGACACATAATAGACAATAATTATTTCTTGAATGAATGAATGTATTATAAGCTCCATGAAAGAGAAAAGCTATTATATTTATTTGATTCTTCACAGAACCATGCCCAGTATTATGCAAGCTACAAGTAGGTACTCAAAATAACAACAAATGAATGAAAGAACAGTAAAGAGGTATTAAAAAAAAAAAAAGGCATTAAAAATCTACCATGTTGTCAGGGATTAAGCTTAATACTTTCCATTCTTTGCCTCAGTTAATCCCCCAACAACCCTATACAGTAGGCATTGTTATCCACATCTGCGGGTAAGGAAACCAGAGCTTATTTAATGGAAGTGACTTAGTCTTGGTCACACTGTTAGTTGGTGGCTAGCCTGAGATTTGATAGCAAGTTCACCTGATTTGGAAATAGGTTATTACGTAAGGCACTCTGCTTCTGCTGCTGCTGTGATGGGGGTGGTGATGATGGCGTTGACGTTTCCTCTTCTCTTCACCTGCTTTGTCATGGCCGAAAGCTCCTTCTTTCTACCAGAGAAATCAGAACCCCCCCCCCCCCCTTGCTCCAACTGAAGAAACCCGATTACATTAATGACTAAATGCAATCAGGCTAAATGGTGGTCATTTTTTTTTTTTTAACACTTATTTTCCCATAATTGAGGCCACAATTACTTAGTTTTAGAATATAAGTGTTGAGAATGTGACATAAAATGTTTAAAACTGGCCTTTGGGATCTGAAGAACCCAGCTAAGTCTTGTTCTTGGAGGCTAAAAAATGAATTTTGAATTAGTGACATTCTTAGTTCATGAGGAGCTAAGGTATCTCTTGGTAGTGAAAAGGCAACCCTCAAAAAGTAGGTTTAAAAACATCTATTATGTGTGTTTGTTTAAGTATCTCATTAGGAAGAAAGGAAGAACATACAGTTTATACCTTGAAGGACTTGCCTGAATCATGATTACCAAGAGGCCCTTAGAGTTTACGTGGGGCTCAGGGTTGGATTACCCAACAAGCAAGGTAAGCACAGGCTTAATTGTGCTTACTTACTAATCTGTAGTGGGCGAATAAGCACAACTAAGCCCGTGCATACGTGCATACCCATGCTTACTGGTTAATCTGCCCCTAGGGGGGCTCCACCAGTGTCACAAGCACACCCGTGACTGGAGGGCACTTTCCCTAGTCTGAGAAAGTCAACATCTTTGAGCAGAACAGAGGCTTGTGGGAGAGGTGGTAAATAAGGAAGAAATGGGGCTGTGGGTAAATGAGAGCCCACATCTATCCAGTTAGCCAGACCAGCTTAGTCAGTCGATCCTGGTGATAACTGAGATGAATCAGCTGTTCTACCCTCATAGCCTGTTCCAAAACCAACCTACTGGCAGGGAGTCGATTCTAACTCATAGCAATTCCATAGGGTTTCCAAGGCTGTACATTTTTTTTTTGTAATTGTACTTTAGGTGAAGATTTACAGAACAAACTAGCTTCTCAATAAACAGTTAGTACACAGGTTGTTTTATGACATTGGTTAACAACCCCACAACACGTGAATGCTCTCCCTTCTCGACCTTGGGTTCCCTATTACCAGTTTTCCTGTCCCCTCCTGCCTTCTAGTCCTTGCCACTGGGCTATTCTGTCCCTTTTGTCTTGTTCTGTTTTATGGGCCTGTCTAATCTTTGGCTGAAGGGTGAACCTCGGGAGTGACTTCATTACTGAGCTAAAAGGGTGACCGGGGGCCATACTATTGGGGTTTCTCCAGCCTCTGTCAGGCCAGTAAGTCTGGTCTTTTTTTCGTGAGTTAGAATTTTGTTGTACATTTATCTCTAGCTCTTTCTGGGACCCTCTATTGTGATCCCTGTCAGAGCAGCCAGTGATGGTAGCCCGGCACCATCTAGAAGTACTGGACTCAGTCTGGCGAAGGCCGTGGTAGATGTGGTCCATTAGTCCTTGGACTGATCTTTCCCTTTTATGTTTAGTTTTCTTCATTCTTTGCTCCCAAGGCTGTAAACTCTTCCTGAAGCAGACTGCCATATCTTTCTCCTGTGGAGCCGCTGGTGCTTTCGAGCAGCTGACCTTTTGGTTAGCAGTTGATTGTGTTATCCACTGTGTCACCAGGACCCCACATAGCCTATTGCAACTGATGCGTTGAAAGTTGGCTGCTGTGTACAGGCTATGGAGGCTCTGGGTGGTGCAAACGGTTGTTAACACGCTCAGCTGGAAATTCAGCCGTTGAAAACCTGAGGGACTGTAGTTCTACTCTGACGCACGTGAGGTTGCCATATGTTGGAATTGACTAAACAGGCAATTTCAATTATCCTGATCATGCCTTTGCTAATATAAATAAATTGGTATTACTGAATACCTGTCAGTTATTGTCTCAGAAACTTAAATTATTTTTTTGTACAAAAGTATATGTAAATATTTGTATGTGTTTCAAAGCTATTAGACACATATCATCACCATTTATTTATTCTAATAAACAGCCATCGAACATCTGCTAAGTGCCAGGCATGAGTCAGAAAGCTAGATTCAACAAATGTTTTGAACGTCAACTATAACTACAAAAACTATTAACTGATTCCTTCAAAAATAAAATATTATGCTTTTTTTCAGTTCATTTATGCCATTTTATATATGAAGTTGTTCTCCAAATACTCTATTTCCTTTACGTTCATCTACTAAAACCTAGAGATAACATCTGGTTCATCTATTTCAGACAATCCAATTATAGGAGGATGCCATAGTCAGTGGAAAGCTTTTGTAGACTTTGTGTTTCTCCAAGCTGTATAAGGGGTTTGAGAACGTTGGCTGTTTTAAAGTGTCTTCTGGAAGCACTGGAGAAAACCACCCTTAGTAGAGTAAGCCCATGGCCCCATTGTCCAGGAAAGCAGGTATAATTAGACTTGGATCCCTGGATCACTCTGTGGAGGAAAACTGCTACCCAGCCAGAAATGTTTGATTTGGACTGTTACATAAATAGGAAATAACTAAAAAAATTGGGAGGTTATTCATTAGAGCAGCTAGCTTTACTCAGTGGGCTAATTGGAAAACTGTAAGCAACGTGGCCATATTACACTCCGAGTTTGTGTCACTGCTCATACTGTTACTGTTAAATTCGTATTTTTGGAACACCCAATTAAGTGAGCCCTTGCTTCTAGTTGTCTTTATTACCTTGGTTCCAAGTCAGTGATGGCCTTGCTACCTGTGAGTGTCACTGCTGGAAAATTGTTATGTGCAGTTGCAGAAGTGATAATTAGTTTAAAAAAAAGCCACCCAGGAGGAACCAACACACACACACGCACACACACACACGCTACAGAATAGCAGAACGCTCAGCCCCATGCAACTTCCACAGTTTTCACCATCATCATGGTCAGCATCAGCATCTTCCCCACCATCATTTTTTAAGTCAGAAGGCTTGAAGTCAGAAATAATAGCCTCGACTATTGCAGCAACTCAGAAAGAATGAACGCATTGTCCTTAGGAAGGCGTTGGACTGTCTTTTCTCTGAACCATACTTCTGCTGTGACGTTTGCCCTGTGCCCTCAGGTGGCATGCGGGCTATGCCAGGCCTCTGTGTTCGAATGGCCCCTTGGCTCCTCCAGAATGACTGAGGAGCCAAGAGCTGGCATTTCTTCTTGATATTTTATGTCAGAGTCGGTGTGAAAGAGTTCTGTGTGGCTGAGTGAGCTCCCATTCTTCCTGAGGCTAGGCTCAGGATCTACACTCTGCAGGCCAAGCCATTCGGTCTTTCTCTTGGACTGACAGTTTGGACCAACCTAGAGGCTAAGAGACATAATGCACTAACACCTAGAGGGTGAATTTTGCTAAATTAAAATAACAGCCATTCTTCCAGGAGAGCTGGAAAAGTCATTCCTGTCAGGTGTACTCAAAATCAACAGCCATGTTACTCCTGCCAAAAACACCGAGACTACTGAATAAAGCTTTGCATTATTTAGATGGTAAACTCAATGATCATCGTGATAGTAATTCTTTTTAGTGTCCTTAGTAATGAATGGTAATGATTGTATATTGAGTAACCCTCATGGGAAAGGTACTCTGCTAGGTGCTTTACCTATGACAGGTATTTAAGCTTCATAATAGCCTTGCAAGGTAGGACCTCATTATCCCATCTCGTAGATGGAGAAACAGAAATTCAGAGCAACTTGCCCAACATCACCATTGATTGTCAGTGTACCTAAAGGGTGCTCTTTAAAAAAATAACGTAAGAATTATCTAGGTAAGAACTAATTCCAAACTCAGGGACATTTTAAACTTTTTATTGGAAAATTTTAAACATGTGCAAAAGTAGAGAGGTATATTCTTAGAGCAGCTTGTATCAGGCATAATGTAGAATTAAAGTTTTGTTTTTTTTTTAATTGTGTTTTAGGTGAAAGTTCACAGTGCAAATTAGTTTCTCATTCAAAAATTTATACACAAATTGTTTTGCGATATTGGTTGCAATCCTGCATTGTGTCAGCACTCACCCCCTTTCCCTTTACACCCAGGTTCCCTGTGTCCATTCGTCCAGGTTTCCTTCCCTTCTTGCCTTCTCATCTTTGCTTTTGGGCAGGTGTTGCCCTTTAAATATCCTATACTTGATTAAACTAAGAAGCCTGTTCCTCACATGTATTGTTGTTTGTTTTGTAGGCCTGTCTAATCTTTGCCTGAAAGGTAGACTTTGGAAGTGGCTTCAGTTCTGAGTTAGCAGGGTATCCGGGAGCCCTAGTTTTGAGGGTCCCTCCTGTCTATGTCAGACTAGTAAGTCTGGTCTTTTTTTGTTAATTTTAATTTAATTTTATATATTTCTCCTGTTCTTTCTGGAGCCCTCTATTGTGATTCCTGTCAGAGCAGTTGGTGGTGGTAGCGGAGCACCATCTAGTTCTTCTGATCTCAGGTTGGTGGAGGCCATGGCTCATGTGGTCCACTAGTCCTTTGAACTGATATTTTCTAGAATTAAAGAGTTCTAAATGATCTTTATCTTATTTTTTTTTTGGAAGATAGCCAAGTCCTTAATAAGAATTTCTGCAAAAGAGGAACCTGGGGCTAAATCTCACTTGTAGAGGCAGAAGATTATTTTTATTTCAATCTCACATTCTTACTCTCCACTTGAAGTCGTCAGTTAATGGAAGAATAACAAATCATGTGGAGACTTAATTTTGTGTTGCCTAGTCCTCTTCATCCCTACTGTAAATTCTTAGTTTAGACTGAAGGCAGGCTTCTGCTGAGTCATATGATATTCTCCTTTCTTGCCTCCAGGGCTTCGAACTGGTTCGTTCCAGTTGGACCCCCTGCTGGAAATTTGCGTTTTCACCACAAACCAAATCTATTGCTGTCAAGTCCATTACGACTCATAGTGACCCCAATAGGACAGAGTAGAACTGCCCCGTAGGGTTTCCAAAGAGCAGCTGGTGGGTGTGAACTACCGGCTTTTTGGTTAGCAGCCAAACTCTTAACCACTGTGCCATTAGGGCTCTGTTTCTACTCCGAACCAAACCAAACCAAAGCCAACCCAGCCCACTCTCATTGAGTCAGTTCCCACTCTTAGTGACTCTGTATGATTTCCAAGGCTGTACATCTCTGTGGAAGCAGACTGCCACATCTTTCTCCCACAGATCCGATAGTGGTTTTGAACCGCTGACCTATTGGTTAGCAGTCGATCACCTTAACCAGTGTACCACCAGGGCTCCAGTTCCACCCCAGATACACTGAATCAGAATCTACATTGTAACAAGATCCCCAGGTGATTCTTCTGTGACCTTGTTTGGAAATAGGGTATTTGAGATGTTAGCAGTTAATATGAAGTAATACCAGAGTAGGGTGGGTCTTATATAAGAGGAGAATAGACATGGAGGGAGAGGCAGGCAGAAGAGGGACAGTCGTGATGACAGAGGCAGATACAGCTGTTTGGCAAGTCCATGAATGCCAAAGATTGCTAGGAGCTACCAGAAGGTAGGAGAGAGGCATGAGCAGTCTCTCTCTCTGAACTTTCAGAAGGAATCAGCATGGCTGATATCTTGATTTAGACTTCTAGCCTCCAGAACTGTGAGACAATGTCTGTTCTTAAAGCCACCCACTTTTGCAGTATTTTGGTACAGCAGCCTAAGGAAACTAAGACGGGCACCTTCTATTAACACTTCTGAATTGGTGAAGGTTTTCAGTTGGACAGAATGGCTCAGGGAAAAGAGATTAAAAGCATGGCTCTCAGATTGAAGCCTGATAAATTCAAGTTACCTGTGATTAACTCTAAAGAGAGAGTCCTATCTAGAATAGAATTGTGGATATGGCCATTGGCACTGAAGTTGTTTTGAATCAAATAGATAAGAATGTGAGAAAGTTATATTGCCAAAAGAGTTGCCAGCCGATATGAAAATAGATTATAACTGTTTGAGGCTTGAAATGAACTTTGAGTCACCAACTTTCTGTGGGCAGGAAGAAGGCAGAGAAAGCTGCTAAGCCCTCAAAGAGGATGTATCTCCAATGTCCTTCACAAATGTGTCTCAAGAAGGTAAGCTTTTGCTAGGACCACCTGGAGGACAGAGGCAAGAGTCATGCAGAATAATAGACTGGGTCCTACTATTCCAGGACCAGAAGAGGCCCTGATAAGGGAGCAGTCCCCACCCTGGCGTAGGTGGTCCTTGTAACATCTGCTCAGTGGACTTTTGGAATGGCTATGAACAGTGACTTCCATGTGCCCAATATCCTTCCACTTTCCGCATGAAAGTGTTTATTTTGGCTACCCTACCCTTCATGGTGCAGTGGTTAAGCCCTTGGCTGCTAACCAGAAGGTTGGCAGTTCGGACCCACCAGGGAGAAAGATGTGACAGTCTGCTTCTGTAAAGAGTTACAGCCTTGGAAACCCTGTGGGGCTGTTCTACTTTGTTCTGTAGGGCCACTATGAATCAGAATCAACTCAGTGGCAGCAGGTTTGGTTTGGTACCCTTGTTCCATTCCTACACGTTGGGTGCGTAAGGGGCAGATTGCCTGTCTTTTTGATCTGTAGGTTTTGCTCTCAAGTGAATAAACATCTGGGTCTGATGTAGAGAATTCCATGAGATCATGAAAGATGCACCTGATGCTGTAACTGAATAGAATCTTTAGTTTGTCTTCCTTGGGTAGAGTTCCCAGAATTAGAAAATAAGAACATAGGACATGTAGTTAAATTTGAATTTAAGATAAGCTATGAATAATGTTGTAGTATACATATGTCCCAGTTGTTGGGATATAAAGCCAAAACCTGTTGCCGTCTAGTCGATTCTGACTCACAGCAGCCCTCTAGTTAAACTAAAACATTATTCATTGTTTATCTGAAATTCAAATTTAACTAGGCATCCTGTATTTCATGTGGCAGCCCTATGGAAAAAGGTAGGTGTATTTTGCTTACAAAGAGAGGGAAGCAAATATTCATGACCAAGGACTCTTTTACTATTTATTTTGAAACTGATTGTGTCCCCTCCTTGGGCATCACCTGCCTGGTGGCCTTCCCTATGAGAAGGTGTTCTCCCTGCCGCATTGACATCAAGTGTGACCGTATGTCTTGACTTGGCCAGTTTAATGTGAGTGAAGTGGTATTTGCTACTTCCAGGGAGGAGCTTTAGGTGCCGTCATGTAATTGGGCCATTTTGTTTGTGCCTCTGCTGTGCCGCAGGCATGCCTAGTTGGGGCTGTGCCTTGCGCCTGGGTCCTAGAATAAAAAGAGTGTGGAGCAGAACTGCAGCTGATCTTTACAGCCTGTGAACACGAGCAAGGGATGAACCGTTACAGTAAACCATTGAGATGTGGGGTTTTTACTGCGCTGTAATTTACTCTAAATGGCTTAATACCCCAAAACCAAACCCAGTGCCGTCGAGTCGATGCCGACTCATAGTAACCCTATGGGACAGAGCAGAAGTGCCCCATAGGGTTTCTGAGGCTGTAACCTTTACAGAAGCAGACTACCACATCTTTCTTCTGTAGAGCAGCTGGTGGGTTCAAACTGCCAACCTTTTGGTTAGCAGCTGGGCACTTTAAGCACTGTGCCATCAGGGCTCCTTGAAATTGATTAATACAACATTTCTTTCTCTCTCGCTATATATATATGTATGTATATGTGATCCCAGCTGCTCTGTGGTTTTCATTATAAAATTAAATTGATTTCTGAGTAAAATACAAACAAAGACTAGAGAAATCACACCTAAGAATGATTTGTACTTTTGAAGTCGTGTTCTTTAAAAATGTTAACTTTAGGGTGTGAATAAAATACGTTTTTATTAGGATCAACATATTTCTTAATAAAATAAGCTTTCTTACATTATTACAATATATCTTAGTCATCTAGTGCTGCTCTAACAGAAGTTAACACCAGTGGATGTCTTCAACAAACAGAAATTTATTTTCTCAGTTTTGGAGGCTAGAAGTCTGAATTCAGAGTACCGACTCTAGGGGAAGGCTTTTTCTCTCTTTCATCTCTGTCAGCCTCTGTCTTTTTGTCTCTTCAGCCTGTTTCCTGGTTCCTTAGAGATCTCCAGGTGTCTGGGCATCTGCCTTCCCCCATCTCTGCTCCCTTAATGTGCTTCTTTTATATTTTGTAAGAGATTGACTCAAAACACACCCTACACTAATCCTGTCTCATTAACACAACAAAGACAACCCATTCCCAAATGGAATTACAGTCACAGGCATGGAGGTTAGGATTTACAACACATGTTTTTAGAGGACACAGTTCAGTCCGTAACACAATGTAAAATTTGTAATTTTTATATTGAAAGCAAACAAGCAAAAGCGCACCTAAAACTTAGAAAAAAAAAAAAAAACTTAGGGTGAGTGCCAAAAAAAGGGATGTATTTTATTTTCCCACTGCTGTTGATTATAGTATGTGGCGGTGTCCATTTAATTGTAGATTCAAATTATTTTTTATGCATTCCTTTATTTAACAAGACGTGCCTGAGTATGTGAATGGTAGGAACATGACCTGCCCAATGTGGACAAGGCATTCCAACTAAAAGACGGAGCAGTGTTGCAGGAACAGCTGTGCTTTGGAGCCAGACAGACCTGGGTTACAGTCCTGCACCAGCCATGTCCTTGTCATCTGACCTTGGGCAAATTTCTTACCCTTTGAGAGTCTCAGTTTTCTCATCTGTAATGGATAAAATGGTAATAAAACCACCACTTATGAAGCCCCTACTATTTGCCAGGTACTCATGAGGTACTCTCCAGGTGTTGTCTTCTTGAAGCCTCACCATATCCAATGACATGGGTATTTTTATCTTCATTTGACAAATGAGAAGCAAGTGAGGCTTGGGGATATTAGGCCATTGGCTGGAGGTTACTTATGGGAAGAAGGTGGTAGAACCAGGGTTCCCAGCCCAGCTCTGCTGGCTCACTGGAAACCTCCATTCTTTCTGTTGTGTGAAAGAAGTGAAAGAGTGTATCTGAAATTGATAATTACAGATTAATTGATAATAACCTTAACTCACAGAATTCCCCAGAGGATATATCTGTGTAAATGACATAATACAGTATCTGGAACATAGTAAGTCTGAATAAAATCTGCCTTGTCAATATGATCACTTCCAGATGCAAAGGTCATCTCAGGGTCTACAGATTGATCTGGAAATGAATCCCCAATTCTCCTTTCTGTCCTTGACTGTATATTGCTTTATTACTTGGGGTTTTGCTGTCTTTCCCTTTTCTGATCTTCTCTCCTTCTCTTGTTCCTTTAGCCATAATTGAGAGTGGTGTATAGCATTATTTGCTATATTTCAAAATATGTAATCTCATATTTCCTCTTTTTAATTTAAGAAATTAAAGAGCAGAACGTTTTATATTTCAATAAAAAAGAACATTTTGATTTTCTTTTTATATCTCCCCATTAAGTTTCTTCTGCTTGGCTTTGGTCCAATGTTCCACCCTGTCAGAATCATTTTAAATCTTGAGGCTGTCCGTTACTGGCTTTGCCATCCTTCCTGGGTTTATATCATCTGCATTTTAAGCCTTCAGCAAGTCCTTGACAAAACCTGCAGTTTAGGACTACTCAGTAAGTTAGGATCGGGTTAGTTATGTGTGCAGGGAAACTCTAAATGAGTACCTCTCAGACGTTACTGAGACAAGAATCACCTGGAGAGCTTGGTAAAATACAGATTCCTGGGCCCTCTCACCTAGAGATTCTGATTCAGTAGGTCTGGAGTGGGGCCCGATAATTGCATTTCTAATAAACTCACACCCCCACATGTCTGTCAGTTTGTTGTGCTGTGGGGGCTTGTGTGTTGCTGTGATGCTGGAAGCAATGCCACCAGTATTCAAATACCAGCAGGGTCACCCATGGTGAACAGGTTTCCGCTGAGCTTCCAGACTAAGACAGACTAAGAAGAGGACCCGACAGTCTACTTCTGAAAAGAATTAGCCAGTGAAAATGTTAGGAATAGCAGTGGAACGTTGTCTGATATAGTGCTGGAAGATGAGCCCTTCAGGTTGGAAGGCACTCAAAAGATGACTGGGGAAGAGCTGCCTCCTCAAAGTAGAGCTGACTTTAATGATGTGGATGGAGTCAAGCTTTCGGGACCTTCATTTGCTGATGTGGCATGACTCAAAATGAGAAGAAACAGCTGCAAACATCCATTAATAATTGGAACCTGGAATGTACGAAGTATGAATCTAGGAAAATTGGAAATCGTCAAAAATGAAATGGAACACATAAACATCCATATTCTAGGCACTAATGAGCTGAAGTGGACTGGTGTTGGCCATTTTGAATTGGACAATCCTATGGTCTATGCCGGGAATGACAACTTGAAGAGGAATGGTGTTGCATTCATCATCAGAAAGAACATTTCAAGATCTATTCTGAAGTACAATGCTGTCAATGATAGGATAATATCCATACGCCTACAAGGAAGACCAGTTAATATGACTATTATTCAGATTTACACACTGACCACTAAAGCCAAAGATGAAGAAATTGAAGATTTTTACCAACTTGTGCTGTCTGAAATTGATTGAACATGTAATCAGGATGCATTGATAATTACTGGTGATTGGAATGTGAAAGTTGAAAACAATTTAGAATGATCAGCAGTTGGAAAATACAGCCTTGGTGATAGAAATGATGCTGAAGATCGCATGATTGAATTTTGCAAGACCAATGACTTCTTCATTGCAAATACCATTTTTCACCAACGTAAACAGCAACTATACACGTGGACCTCACCAGAGTCAAATTAGTCACATCTGTGGAAAGAGACGATGGAAAAGCTCAATATCATTAGTCAGAATAAGGCCAGGGGCTGACTGTGGATCAGACCATCATTTACTCATATGCAAATTCAAGTTGAAACTGAAGAAAATTAGAACAAGTACATGAGAATCAAAGTACAACCTTGATTATATCCCACCTGAATTGAGAGACCATCTCAAGAATAGATTTGATGTGTTGAACACTAATGACTGAAGACCAGATGAGTTGTGGAATAACATCAAGGGCATCATACATGAAGAATGCAAGAGGTCATTAAAAAGACAGGAGAGAAAGAAAAGACCAAGATGGCTGTCAGGAGAGACTCTGAAACTTGCTCCTGCACGTCAAGTAGCTAAAGCAAAAGGTAAAAATGATTAAGTAAAAGAGTTGAACAGACGATTTCAAAGGGCAGCTCGGTAAGACAAAGTATTGTGATGACATGTGCAAAGACCTGGAGATAGAACACCAAAAGGAAGGAACACACTCAGTATTTCTCATGCTGAAAGAGCTGAAGAAAAAAACTCAAGCCTTGACTTGCAATACTGAAGGTTTCTACAGGGAAAATATTAACAATGCAGGAAGCATCAAGAGAAGATAGAAGGAATACACAGAATCGTTATACCAAAAAGAATTGATTGACATTCAACCATTTCAGGAGGTAACATATGATCAGAAACTGATGGTACTGAAGGAAGAAGTACAGACTTCAGTGAAGGCATTGGTGAAAAACAAGGCTCCAGGAATTGACAGAACACCAATTGAGATGTTTCAACAAATGGATGCAGCGTTAGAAGTGCTCACTTGTCTATGCCAAGAGATTTGGAAGACAGCTACCTGGCAAACTGACTGGAAGAGATCCATATTTATGCCTATTCCCAAGAAAGGCGATCCAACCGAATGTGGAAATTATCAAACAATATCATGAATATCACATGCAAGCAAAATTTTGCTGAAGATCATTCAAAAGCGGCTGTAGCAGTATATCGACAGGGAGCTGCCGGAAATTCAAGCTGGAGTTAGAAAAGGACTTGGAACCAGGGATATCATTTCTGATGTCAGATGGATCCTGGCTAAAAGCAGAGAATATCAGAAAGATGTTTACCTGTGTTTTGTTGACTGTGCTAAGGCATTCAACTGTGTGGATCATAACAAATTATGTATAACATGGCAGAGAATGGGAATTCTGGAACACTTAATTATGCTCATGAGGAATCTGTACATGGTTCAAGAGGCAGTCATTGGAACAGAACAAGGGGATGCTGCATGATTTAAAGTCAGGAAAGGTGCGTATCGGGGTTATACCCTTTCATCGTACTTATTCAGTCTTTATGCTGAACAGATAATCAGAGAAGCTGGACTATATGGAGAAGAACGGGACATCAGGATTTGAGGAAGACTCACTAACAGCCTGCCTTATACAGATGTCACAACCTTGCTTGCTGAAAGTGAGAAGGACTTGAAGCAATTACTGATGAAGATCAAAGACCACAACATTCAGTATGGATTACACCTCAACATAAAGAGAACAAAAATCTTCACAACTGGACCAATAAGCAACATCGTGATAAACAGAGAAAAGAATGAAGTTGTCAAGGATTTCATTTTACTTGGATCCACAATCAACAGCCATGGATGAAGCAGTCAAGCAATCAAAAGGCGCATTGCATTGGGTAAACCTGCTGCGAAAGACCTCTTTAAAGTGTTGAAGTACAAAGATGTCACCTTGAAGACTAAGGTGCACCCGACCCAAGCCATGGCGTTTTAAATCACCTCCTATGCATGCAAAAGCTGGTCAATGAATAAGGAAGACTGAAGAAGAATTGACACCTTTGAACTGTGGTGTTGGTGAAGAATATTGAATATACCATGGACTGCCAAAAGAACGAACAAATTTGTCTTGGAAGAAGTACATCCAGAATATTCCTTAGAAGCAAGGATGGCGAGACTGCGTCTCACATAATTTGGCCATGTTATCAGGAGGGATTAGTCCCTGGAGAAGGATATCATGCTTGGTAAAGTAGAGGGTCAGCAAAAAGAGGAGGACCCTCAACAAGATGGATTGACACAGTGGCTGCAGCAGTGGGCTCAGTTATGGCAATGACTGAGGATGGCACAGGACCGGACAGTGTTTTGTTCTGTTGTGCATAGGGTTGCTGTGAGTCGTAACTGACTCAACAGCACGTAAGGACAAGCTACAACAATAAACTTGCCAGTGATGCTGAGTAGGGCTGCCCTAAGTAATACTGGCTTAATCAAGTTAGTAGTTTATTTTTCTCTTATGTTAAGGAAGTCTTTAGGCCGATGGTCCAAGGCTGGTACCAAGGTGTCAGAGTCCAGATTCCTTGTTTCCTTTCTGCCATTTAGTATGTGGATTCCTACTTGTGGTCCAAAACGGTTGCTTGAGCATCAGCCATCAGGTCCACATTCAGACCTGTAAGAAAGAGGAAAGGGGGAAAGACATGTCACAGAAGTTGTACATAGCACTTCCAGTTACATCTTCTTGTCCATAACTTAGTCACACAGTCAGATCTCACAAGCTGCAAAGAATTCTGGGAAATAGTTTTTATTTGGGGTGTCAGGGTCCCAGCTAAACATCACAGTTTTATAACCAAGGAATGGATTTCTGGGATTACTGATTTTTAATGTCAGTACAATCATTGTTTCCGCAGCTTTCTGGCTAGAGGTTTGTAATGAAAATCCTACTGTGTGTTTGGCAGTTAATATAAGATTCTGACTCTCTAATTCTGATCATCTCCCTCTGGGCAAATATTACCTTCAGTTCAGGGTTGAACAAATAGAGTCTCAGAGAGTTTTAATGATGTTCTGAAATGCCCAAAGTAAGATTCAAACTCAGCTTTGCCAAAGCCCAGGCTCTTTCTGGTGCATCATTCTGCATCACAGGAGTTGCACATTTGTTTGCTTGAATCAGTCAACTACTGTTGCATAATACGCAGTCACAAACACCTCAGAGATACAAGCATTTGTTTCACTCCTATGTGTGTGCATCCACTGGGGATCGGCTCATCTAGGCTGGGCTGGCCTGGGTGGCTCTAAGCTGCAGGCTGGGTCTGGTTCTGCTCCATGAGTCTCTCATCTTCCTTGGGCCAGTGGACCAGCCAGGGTGTAGTCAGTCTTCTCATGAAGAAGGCGAGCATGCCTAGCTGCGCAAGCACATTTTAACCCCTGCTTGGTGCCCTGGTGGTGCAGTGGTTAACAGCTCAGCTGCTAACCAAAAGGTTGGCAGTTCACATCTACCACGGTGCAGTTGTACTGAGTCCCATAGAGTTGCTGTGAGGCAGAATTGACTCGATGGCAGTGAGTTTGTTTTTGGTTTGGTGCAGCAGGCCAGCTACCATTCCACTGATCAGAGGAAGTCATAGGGCTATGGCCAAGGCCAGGTTTAAGCAGTGGGGGAGCATACTCCTTCCGTGGAGCTGGGAGGGAGTAAATACTTTTCAGTGTACTCTAATCTACTCCAAACTCTCGGCAGATGCAGTGGAGTGGAAAGAGCACCTTGGCTGAGAATCAGGAGTCCTGAGTTTGTCCCCAGATTTGTCATTAATGCCTTGTGTGACCTTGAACAGGTTGCTCCTCTGTTCTGGGTCTCATATTTATTCTAAGAATCTCTAAGACCTATTCAGGCTTTGACTTAACAAGCTAAGGCTTAAAAAAAAGAAGTGCCTTTAAATCCCCTCTGAGTGTTGCTTAGCCTTTACTTTGAGCAAAAATGCACACAAGCACTAGAGCCCTTTCCACGGAGCCGGGCTAGTGTTCATGGCCCTGTTAACGTTCAACTGGAGCATGTCCCGCTGGCCACATGCAGGCCTGGAAAGAAACGGAGCCGCTGAAAGCTGCCGATAGTGTGACCTTCCGCTCGCAGGGCCCACGCCCAGGCTGTGGCTTTGCTCAGACAGGTGGGCTTTAATTTTGGTGATTGATGACAAAGCGTCTGAGTGTGCTGGTAAACATGCCACGGTTTATCTTACAGAATTAGTGAAATCTGATTGATCTCCCGGTGCCCAGCAGAGTCCGCTCTGAGAAATGGAGTGAGACGGCTAGACTGCTGGGCCAATTACGGAGGGAGGAGGAATGGCTTGGGAATCCCCACAGCCTGATCCCTTTGCTCCTGTTGGTCCTCCAGGTACATTATTTGCCCTCAGACTAGATGGCTGTTGACTAGGGAGAGATCCTCTTGACAGTGCAGTGAGCGACGGAGTAACAGCAGCCAGTGCCACCTGAGCAATGACCATGTGTGACGCACTCCGTGTGGTCTTCAACGTGCTCTGTCCCAACTATGGGAAAGAGCATACTTTCAAGTCGGGCAGATAGGAGTTCAAATCCAGATTTTATACCTATAACTGTGTGCCCTTGGATGTATATAGTGGACACTTTTGGTCCTCGCTCTGTATGCTACACCCATATCTTCTCTGCCATTGAAGTTCTGTAACTTGGAAAGTTCCAACATGTTGACATCTCACCTTTTGGTGGTTGTTAGTTGTTGAGTTGATTTTGACACATGGAGATCCCATGTGTTACAGGGTAGAACTCCTCCATAGGATTTTTTGTCTGTAATCTTAAGGGAAGCAGATCCCCAGCCCTTTTCTTCGAGGTACCTCTGGCTGGGTTTGAACCACCAACTTTGAGGTTATTAGTGGAGCACAGACCCTTTGCTCCATCCAGGAACCTTCAGGGCTTCGAACCTGCTTGGTTTGGTTTGAACTCCTGCTGAGAATTTGCGTGTCTAATAAGTTCCCAGGCAATACTAACTGCTGGTTAGAGACCAATTCTGAGAACCAATAGTAGAGCAGTGGTTCTCAGAATTTATTATACCTAAGAGTCACCTGGGCATCTTGTTAAAATGTAGATTCTGATTCAGTGTATCTGCGCTGGCAATGCAAATTCTCAGGAGGGGTTTGAGCTGGAGCAACCTGGTTTAAAGCCCAGGGAACTTTTCACCTTTTGGTAGGAGAGAGAAATATGCTAAGCAAAAGGTGGTATTGAAAATAAAACACATGGTAGAAAAACTCAATTTATCCACAACACTAGGGTTAAATCCCTCTTCTTCAAAAGGCAGATGGGAGGTTCAGCACCGAGTCGTTGGGTGTGTTGAGAAGTCCTTGGGTGGTATGAATAGTTAACGTGCTTGACAGCTAAGCGAGGTGTGAGTCCACCCAGAGGCACCTCAGAAGAAGGACCGAGCTATCTACTTCTGAAAAATCAGCCATCGAAAACTCCATGGAGCACAGTTCTACTCTGACACACATGGGGTGGCCCTGAGTCAGAGCTGTCTCCACGGCAGCTGGTTTAACTGGTGTGTCTTAAAATGTGCAAATGGGGTAGAGAGGTTATGGACCTGGGGAAAGAGCCCTGTCACAGCAATCAGGAGTTCTGAATTTGGGCCCTGATTCTGCTGACCACTGGGCATGTGCTTTGGGTCTCAGTTTTTGAGTCTCAGTTTCCTCATCCGTAAAGTGGGAACGAACAATAATGCCAGCCCTGCCCATGGCACAGATTTATTACAGAGATCCTAGGAGATAAAAGCTATTAATTATGAGTTGCTCCATTTCACAGACGGAGAAACAGAGGACACAAATGTACAAGGTAGAACAGCCACACAGGTCTCCTAAGCTCTTCCTCGACTTCACCTCATCACTTTTCCCCTACTCACTCTGCTTCAGCCACACTGGCTTTGCCCTTGGCTGTTTCTTCTCCCTAGAATGTTCTTCCCGTGTCTTCATTTCTTCAGAAGTGTCATTCAGGTCTCAGCTCAAACATGACTTCCTCGGAGAGGCCTGCCTTCCATGGACACCTACTAAAGGGGTCCCGCTCCCAGGCTCCCTTTAGCACATCACTGTGTTGTATTTTCGCTTAGCATTCGTTGCTTCCTGACATCATATTTGTTGACTTGTTAATTGTCTGTTCTTGAGAACAGAGACCTTCCATGTCTGTCTTTATGTCACATCTCCAGTGCTAAGAACAGGATTTGGCACATGGTGGGCACACAATGAATATTTTTTGAATGACTTATTTTTAATGGCTTTATAATACGCTGTATGGATATGCCACAGTTCATTTAACCAGGCCTTTAGGGATGGATACTTAATTTGTTTACTTTTTGTTTTTTAATATTTTTGTTATACCAGCAAATGAGTATAATCTGTGTATACTTGTTTGATTATATACATAGAGCACATTCTAGACCAAGGAGGATGAGAAACATTTGGAGTATACTTGGACCTAACTGGCACTAAACCTAAAGGAGCTCAGCCTAGGTCAGCTGAACCCCAGCTGTCTTGCAGATACATAAGCGTGTTGTCATATGCCCCCAGATTTTTTTTTTCAACTGTTACACCGCAAAAGTTGATACAAAGTAGGTTGGAGATGTAGTTCTCATTTTTCAGCACCTTGATACTTCCTATGTCAAATATTAAACATTTCTTAGGGCTTGGTCCCAAAACCCATTGCTGTCGAGTCTAATCCGACTCATAGCAACCCTATAGGACAGAGTAGAACTGCCTCGTAGAATTTCCAAGGAGTGGCTGGTGGATTCAAACTGCCGACCTTTTGGTTAGCAGCCATAGCTCTTAACCACTATGCCACCAGGGCTCCTAGAAGTGGGTTGAGTAGTTAAATATTCCCC
Organism: Elephas maximus indicus; assembly: GCF_024166365.1. Classification (NCBI taxonomy): domain Eukaryota; kingdom Metazoa; phylum Chordata; class Mammalia; order Proboscidea; family Elephantidae; genus Elephas; species Elephas maximus. The sequence goes on along the minus strand of NC_064833.1, from coordinate 9,119,576 downwards.
TGCTACCAAGCCCTAGGAGCCCTGGTGGTGCAGTGATTAAGAGCTTAGCTGCTAACCAGAAGGATGGCAATTTGAATCCACCAGCCTCTCCTTGGAAGCTGAAAGGGGCAGTGGTACTCTGTCCTATTGCGTTGCTATGAGTCTGACTCAACTTGATGGCAACAGGTTTGGTTTGGAGCTCTGGTGGCGAAGTGGTTAAGAGCTTGGCTGCTAACCAAAATGTTGGAATTCAAATCCACCAGCTGCTCCTTGGGAACCCTACGGGGCAGTTCTACTCTGTCCTATAGGGTCACTGTGAATCCAAATTGACTCGAAGGCAACGGGGCTTAAATGAGTCCCCTGGGAGGTGAGCGAACAGTCCTGCTCCTGAACGGCATGAGCCAGGGTGTAGGAGGGATGTACAAGGCTTATGCTAGGAATACTGAGCAGACTAGGAAATATATCACACATTGAAGAACATCGGGAGGAAGCAAGGTTGGAGTTAGGAGATAAGGAACTGAGGAAGTTAGATTTAGTTTTTACTCTTTAGCTACAGCTCCAGCAAAGAAATATAAGCCACAGGCGCCCTGGGTGCCAATTGTATGTCAATTAGAGACTGTAAGTCATCGACAGCCAGAGGTCAGCTACGTAATGAAGACAAGTAAGGGATTAAGACTAGGCTGGCTGTGCCAAAGAGAAAAGGCTGGCAGGCAACTTCGCTCATAATTTTGTTTCCATTTAGAACATCATTATTAATTAAGCTGTGTTGAGCATCGTGCCAGCCCACGGTCCAGGCCTTTAACCGTGGTGAGGATGACGTTGCGTCTTCATAGCAAACAGCATTTAGTTGCAGTACTTGCATGTCGCCCTCGTTGCGGCCACGTGCTGTCCACTTTTTCCCCAGAATCCAACAGTCGACCATTATTTTTCAAATAGTTTTTGAGTATTTGATCCAATCACTTTTGCTAACATTCATCCCTTTTTAAAAAAACATATTTTGCCTCTTGAGAAGCCACACAGACTGGAGTTTGAATTCCAGATCAACCACATATTGGTTGTGTGACCTTGAGCAAGCTACTTTGCCTTAAGGAGACTCAGTTTCTTCATATGAAAGACAAAGTGAATAAAATCTGTTACATTAGGTTGCAATAATAATTAAACGAGTTAATGCACAGAAAGCACACAGCATTGTCCCTGGCCCAAGGTGTAGGTACTCAGTAAATGCCTTCTACTGTCACTCAGCTGAAGATTTATCGAGAAGAAGTAACTGTGTGGCAGGCCTTGTGCTGGGTACAATGAAGGAAAACATCTTCGCCCTGGAAAAACTCAAAGTCCAGGAACAAGCAAGCCAGGATTTCCAAAACAAAGTAAGAAGCCAGTTGCCGTGGAGTTGATTCTGACTCGTCAGCCCCACGTGTGTCAGAGGAGAACTGTACTCCATGGAGTTTTCAATGGCTGATTTTTCGGAAGTGATCTCCAGGCCTTTCTCCTGAGGCGTCTCAGGGTGAACTCGAACTGCCAACCTTTTGGTCAGCAGTGAGTGCGTTAACTGATAGCACCACCCAGGAACTCCAGAGGGGTGGTTAGTATATACCTAGTTGATTGCAGTCCTAAAACATTGCAGCTCCTGTGAAGGGAAGAGAACGGAGTGGAGGCAGGGCAGGGCAGTTCACGGAGCATGATGTATGATGTGAGGGCTAGTAGGTCTCTTTGGAAAAATAGAGGGGGTGAACTTATCTATTTCATTCCTTAAAGGGAGTTTTTGTAAACATGCTCAAATGCCTGGCATTCTCTAAAGGGGACTGTTTGAAACAGATGCAAACACTTGACTGTGTCTTCTAAAGAAAGGAATTGTTTACTTAATTTCAGAGACCAAGAGGTTTAGGTGGCTGAGTGTTTGAAGGCAGTGCCGCCAAGAGCTCCGTTCTGCAGTTGAGAGGCAGTGCTCTCTTTGATGGATGGCCCTGACTTTCCTCTACACAGGAGATGAGATGTTTTCCAGGTAGCACTTTGTCTTTGTCAGTTTTGCATCTCCACACCCAGCACAGTGCCTGGGTAGAGTAAGAAGCTGAATTTCATGTTGAGAGCAAGGTACTTAATCTGAGATTTGGTAACGAATACTGGACAAGTTGGATTACACGTGTGTTTCTTGGTCATTGTTTTCATGTTGTAAGGCAGGAGTTCCCACCCTGACTTCACGTTAGAACCTCCCAGGGAACTTTTAAGCACACCAGTGCTCAGGTGTGCGTCCCCAGAAATTCCAACATTCTTGGCCTGGGATGAGCCCGAGCATGGGGATGGCTGTTAGCAGCTGCCTGGTGATTGTGCTGTGCAGCCCGGTTGGGCTCCACTGGTGAGCAGGAAGGCGAGTGGTTAGGATGAGAGTCAGCAAAACTGGATTCTGGTCCATGTTCTGTTCACCAACTTGCTCCGTGACCGGAGGCAACTCACTCCGTCTCCCAGCTTTCTCATCTGCAAAATGAGAGGACTGGATTAGAATTAAAAACAGAAACCAAACCAGTTGCCGTCGAGTTGATTCCAACTCATAGCGACCCTATGGGACAGAGTAGAACTGCCCATAGGATTTCCAAGGAACTGCTGGTAGATCCAAACTGCTAAACTTTTGGTTAGCAGGTGAGCTCTTAACCACTGTGCCGCCAGAGCTCCTGGATTAGAATAGTCAGTCTTAAGCTTTCTAGTTTAGGAACTCACTGAGAACACAGATCCTGTCTCCAGGAAAATATACCCACGCATACATGAAATGATGCATCTGTTGCAAGGAATTCATGAAACCTCTTGTATTGGTCCTGACCAGTTGGTCACAGGCGACAGGGACCCAGCTCAAATCGGCATGCACCAAGAGGGAATGAAACGGTTCATGGTGCTGAGAAGTCCTGGGGTAGGTACGGGATTAGTCATGGCTAGATCCAGGAACCTAAAGGATGCCGTAAGGAACCTGTCCTTCTGGCTATTGGCACTGCTTTCTGAGTTGCTGGGTTTCTTTTCAGGAAGGGTCTCCCCACGTAATGGCGAAGACGTCAGTCAGCAGCACACGCTGACATTGTACCAGCTGAGCGGCAGCAGAAAGAGCACAACCCCTTCCTGTGGTTCTGGTGGAAATCCAGCCCAGACCTGACACAGTCACTCTGGACCTGGGAGTGAATGCCTGGATTGGCCACATGCCCACCACTGTTACATGGGGTAGCAGGCCCCACCTGAGCCATCTGGAGTGGTTTCCCACAAGAACATTAGGGAAGTGTTACCCTGGGATGGGGCAGTGGATACAGGGCAGGCAAAGTCACAGACATCCATCTTACCTCTGAAGGCTGTGTGTCTAGGGAATCCCTAGAGGTGCATGGCCCCAGGTTGAAAACTTGTAGACTGATGAACCCTGAGGTCTCTCTCAGCACCAGTAGTCTACAATGATAGATAAGCGTGGTTCTCTTATGAGTTCTGTTTTTGAAAGTTACACGCACGCACACATGCACACACAGATATATATATATGTACAAATACATATGTATGTGTCATATATGTGTTGTTGTTAGGTGCCTTTGAGTCAGTTCTAAGTCACAACGACCCTACGTACAACAGAAGGAAACACTGCCCGGTCCTGCACCATCCTCATAATTGTTGTTATGCTTGAGCCCATCGTTGCATCCACTGTGTCAATCCATCCCTTCGAGGGTCTCCCTCTTCTTTGTTGACCCTCTACTTTACCAAGCATGCTGTCCTTCTCCAGGGACTTGTCCCTCCTGATAAGATGTGGAGACTATGTGAGACGAAGTTTTGCTATCCTCACTTCTAAGGCACATTCTGGCTGTGCTTCTTCCAAGGCCGATTTGTGCCTTCTTTTGGCAGTCCGTGATGTATTCAATATCCTTCGCCAACACCGTAATTCAAAGTGTCAGTTCTTCTGTCTTCTGCATTCATTGTCCAGCTTTTGCATGCAAGAGGCAATTGAAAACACCATGGCTTGGGTCAGGCGCACCGTAGTCCTCAAAGTGACATCTTTGCTTTTTAACACTTTGAAGAGGCCTTTTGTAGCAGATTTGCCCAGTGCAACAGGCTGTTTGATTTCCTGACCGCTGCTCCCGTGGGCTTTGGTTGTGGATCCCAGTAGAATGAAAGCCTTGACAACTTCAGTCTGTCTCCACTTATCAGGATGTTGCTCATTGGCCCAGTTGCGAGGGTTTGTGTTTTCTTTATGTCGACGTGCAGTCCACACTGAAGGCTCTAGTCGCCAGTGGCTGCTGAGCCGATCCTGACTCGTGACCACCCTGTGTGTCGCAGTTGGATGGTGCCCTGTAGGATTCCAGTGGCTGATTTTTTGGAAGTAGATCACCAGGCCTTTCTTCTGAGGCACCTCTGAGCAGACTCAAACTTCCAGCCTTTTGGTTAGCAGCTGAGCACGTGAACCGTTTGCACCACCAAGGGTACAAGAAGGGCTACTGATTTTTTACGTCTATGTTTAGTTTTCTGTTCCACTCACATTTGCTGGAGCTGTAGTTAGATCTGTCAGCCCTGTTTTTGGAATAGCAATACTGAATCTTAGGAGGCTCGGGAACTTGGAGAAAACTCACAGAGGAGGCGTGAATGCTGGGGTTCGGATCCAGGCCTCCCAATTCCAAATTCAGTAGTGTTTCCATTAAAGTACTGCTGGGTGTCCTGTCCTAGTTTTTTTTTCCTTATTTTGAGAGATTTGGCCCGTGGAGTACAGTTGAACTTGAATCAGTGGTTCTCCCTTGATCACTGAGATGGAATTGCCTTCTTAGTGTTAAAGGCTGTGTACCCCATGTTCTCAGGAAACAGGGTAGTTTTTGTTTGTTTCAATTTGACCATTTTGTCTTAAGAAAATAATACATCCGGTGATTTTACCTATCCCTTAAGCCTGTACTTATCTAGCTTCTCCTACCTCCTGTTCCCCAGGAAGTGAGCCTCAGCCCAGGGGGGCATGTCTGCAATCAGTGAGTGTGACAACTGTGACCGTGCCCTGAAATCCTTGGGTGACTAGTGGGGAGGAGAGTGTTAGGTTTGGCGTCCAGAGTGGCTCAGGATTCCTGAAATGCTGAGACCATGATGAATGGCCTGCCTTTCCCCCCCCCCCTTTTTTTTAAATTGTGCTCTAAGCGAAAGTTTGGCCTGCCTTTTTTGAAGGAGGTGTAATTTCAAAGGCAGTAGTCCAGCCCCAAGAAAAAGGAAATAATTTTTGTCTGAACTCTCCAGTAATTTATCTATTTAATCTAGAACCTCTCGTGGTGTCTTAGCAGAATAAATAAAAGGATTCACTGCTTAACGTACAAAACATTTACTGCTTGACTCCCAGAGATTTTTGGAGGATGAAGCTGAAGAGGGAATGAAACATGCCTTTTTAACGCGTGAAGAAATGTTGTCGACTAAAAGGAATACACTGAATGACGTGGAAAGCTGTATTAAATAACTTTATTTGGTTATAACATGATAAAGCACGTGGATAGGTTGCACTGATGCCTTCTCTGAATAAGTTCCCACAGCCCATGCCGCAATCCAATACTCCTTAGCCTTCGAGCTCTTCAGAGCACTTGGACGTTTATGAACCTATGCACTTTCTCTAACAGCTCACCCACTTCTCTCTGCCTAGGGGACCTCGGTTGAGTCCCAGCTGTGGTACTTAGTAGGCTGAGCCAACTAACCACTGTGAACACGTTGTGATATTTCCTTCTAGCCCTTGTCTTATCACTTTTAATTGTTGAAATACTATTGTGTAATTTTCTCTCTTGTCCTTCTCATCTAACGTAAGCCCAATGCTGTTGAAAACACCTCTTTGTCCATCACTTTAAATGACTGCATATTATCTTTTTGTATGAATAACCCTGGTGGCGTAGTGGTTAAGTGCTACGGCTGCTAATCAAGAGGTTGGCAGTTCGAATCCGCCAGGTGCTCCTTGGAAACTCTACGGGGCAGCTCTACTCTGTCCTGTAGCGTCGCTATGAGTCGGAATCGACTCGACAGCAGTGGGCGGCAGTGAGACACCATGATTTTCACATCCTTTCCTCTGCTATCAGAGGAGTTTAAACCAGAGACTGCCATGGTTATGGTGCCCTGGTGGCATAGTGGTTAAGCATTTAGCTGTTAACCAAGAGGTTGACAGTTCAAACCCACCAGCCGCTCCTTGGAAGCCCTATGGGACAGCTCTACTCTGTCTTATAAGGTCACTATGAGTTGGAATTGACTGGAGGGCAGGGGGTTTTGGCCACGGTTATATTTGTGCTGCTGGCAATCTGGAGGGTCACTAAAGAAAGTGAAGGTGGGGAGGGGCCTGGTAACTGAGAAACACTTTTACTAAAGGATTATCATAAAAGGAGTCAGGGAAGGATCATTGAAGAGGACACAAAAGAGCTATTATTATGTTATGGTTGAAGAAACAGAGACAGGTTGAATAGCTTCCCCTTGGTCTCCCATCCTCACCTGTGGCGCCCTGGCTCTCCGTCCAGTGGGCCCAAATGTGGTGGGCCAGAACCCACGCACACGCCTGGGGATGTTGCATTAGGAGACCACGACCTTGTTGTGAAATGCATTTGGCAGTTCATTTTCTTACAGATGGTCAGTGTGATTGGTGATCGCCGTCTGCTGGCTGGAAACTGCTTCCTGCCCTGCTAAACAAAGCAAATTAAGGGGAACAAATGATGTCACCCTGCTCGATTAAAAAAAAAAATCCATTGACATTTTCCCCTAAGAGGGGGGAGCTATTATTATCCCAGACTTATAAATGGGAAGGTAGGAACAGGGATGCTGGGCAACTTGTCCAAAGTGATCAGCCAGAATTAGCAGTCAGTTTCTGCTGCCCAGCCAAGGGCGAGAACTCTCCTGGCAGCCGGGCCCCGCTGGCGACACGGAAGGCCAAGTTAAACAGACATCCTTCGGGATAGAGCTCCCAGGCTTTCTCCTGCTCCATGACCTCCAGACCAAGTGGCTCTTGCTAAGTTTCTGGCTGCTGTTTAAAAGGTCTGACCCTCATGCAGGCAGCAAGATGAAGCAGAAAGAATTGGGAGAGGTCGATGCTTGTGCTCCCTAACCCTGCCCTCCAGAGCACGTGGTTGCACCTCTCGGGTGTCTCCTCTGGAAATGAGGATAAGAGCTTATTGCCTGTCCAGCTCAGCACTCCAAGACGTGAAGTGAGAAGTGCAGCCGTAAGGCATTTGCCAGGGCTCTTTAGGTGGCAGGCGGTACAATTCCAGTTTCAGGGAGATTACGCACAGGAGAAATTTGCAGCAAGAACTAGTGTCACTGGTTGTGACTGCTTTTCTCTGCACAAAATAAAAATAAAAAATAAAAAAACTCTTTGCTGTCGAGTGGATTCCAACTCATAGCGACCCTATAGGACAGAGTAGAACTGCCCCACAGGGCTTCCAAGAAGCAGCTGGTAGATTCAAACTGCCTACGTTTTGGTTAGCAGGCAAACGAATAGCCACTGGACCACCAGGGCTCCTTTCTCTGCAAAGGGCAGAGTAATAATAGTAGTAACACTTGCTTACAGTCCCCACTAGACAGGGTGGGGTGTCCAAGCTTCTAGGACCTATTAAACCCTTTGAACCTATGACATACCTAGTATTCTCAACCTTATTTCATACAGGGGCAAGCCAGGTGTTATGGATTGAATTGTGTCCCGCCCCACAACAGTTAAGTTGAAGTCCTAACCCCTGTACCTGTGAATATGACCCTGATGGAAATAAGGGTTTTCTTTTGTTGTGTTAACAAGGTCATACCAGATTAGGGTGGGTCCCAAACTGAATCCCTCCTGTGCATGGTGTTTCATAAAAAGAGCAGGATAGACACAGAGCACAGGGGGAAACACCATGCGAAGATGGAGGCAGATGAAGCTACAAGCCCAGGACCGTCAAGGATGGTGGGCAGGAACTGGTAGCTGAAAGAGGCAAAGAAGAACCTTCCCCTAGAGCCAACGCCCTCAATTTGGACTTCTGGCCTCCTAAACTGTGAGACAATAAACTTCTCTTCTATAAAGCCACCCCCTTGCAGTACTTTTTGTCACAGCAGACCTAGGACAGTAAGGCGCCAGAGCTTGAAGACCAGGAAGTCGTCAGGCAGAACCAGAAAGCCAGTCTCCCTGACTCCAGAACCCAGACTCCAAGTCTCCATACTATTCTGCCTTCAGAATTTGAGGAAGGAGAGATCAGGACCTACCCTAATCCAGTATGACCTCACCTTAACCTGATTACATCTGCAAAGACCCTGTTTCTAAATGGGGTCCCCGGCACACGTAAGGCCTGGTGCGAGGCGGTTTGCGTTCACCTCAGAGGCAACATTCCAATATTCTTAAAATGCTGACCAGACTGGATGTGGAACCAGCCCAGGGGTGGGGCTGACGGCATAAGAAGGGAGGGAGACAACATGCTGTGGCTAATTGAACGGGCTCCTGGTCAGAAGACACGCAAATAATGCTCTCACAGGTCTGGCTGCCTTTCTACATATACATCTCGATAACTCAGGAGAGTTGGGGAAATTTTCATTTATTCCAAAGTCATTCAAATGCTCGAGCTGAAACTTTGTACAGGCATATAGACGTACTTGTTCTCAGACGCCAGGTGTGACCGTATCACCTGCTCCGGGTGACCTTTTGGGGCCCACTCTAGCTCGGAGATCTGTGATTGTTGAGTGAGAAGCACATTTCCAGATTTACTGTGTTTTCTAGGACTTTTTTGGTGCTAAGTGACAGGAATAGATGAGGCACAAGGGAAAATGTACTGGAAGAAGTTCTATTTGTATGTCATGGCAAGCCCTTTGGGTGACAGAAGATTGTAAGGTACAGTCCAAGGGGACGTGCCTCCCCAAGAGCATGAAGTGCCCCTAAGAACAAAATGACATCTGAGTTTTGTGCGGGATGTGGAGCCAGGATCCCCTGCTTTGTCGTGTACTAGCTTAGCAAATACTATAAAGTCTTGGTTTCCTCATCTTTAAACTGGGAACACTGATACCTTCTTCGTTGCATGGTTTTTTGGAAAATTAGCACAGTGTATGCTCTTGAGTTCCTGGGTGGTGCAAATGGCTGGCGTGCTCAGCTAGTAACCAAATGGTTGGAGGTTCAAGTACACCCAGAGACGCCTTGGAAGAAAGGCCTGATCTACTTCTGAAAAATCAGCAATTGAAAACTCTGTGGAACAGTTCTGCTCCGACACACATGGGGTCACCATCAGTGGGATCAACCCAGCAGCAGCTAACAGCAACAGTAATGCAAAGTGCCTACCACACTGCCAGGTACACACTAAGAACTTAATAAACAGCAGCTGTGGTTTTTTGTGGGTGGTCATAATTATACTAGTCCGTTGGTGGTCCTGGAGTTGTTGAGACCTGTGAACGGAGGGGAGCAGAAACTCCAGTGGCACAGTGGTTAAGAGCTATGGCTGCTAATCAAAAGGTCAGCAGTTTGAATCCACCAGGTGCTCCTTGGAAATCCTGAGGAACAGTTCTACTCCAACCGATAGGGTCGCTATGAGTTGGAATCGACTTGATAGCAATGGGTTTGGTTTTGTTTTTGGGTGATCGGAGGGTCTAGGGAAATTTTAGAAAGAAGATGGGGTTGAGCTGGGCCTTGGAGGATGGGGAAGATGTAGGTAAGTGCCCCGCAGGTGAAGAAACTGTGTGCGTGGGTGTGGAGATGGAAGTAAGCCCTGCTTAGGGGCAGGGCAGACTGTCCTGGCTGGAGAGGAGAAGCTGTACAAGGGCAGAGGGTTAGAACAACACCCGGACCTGTGATAACTGGTTGGAATTGCCCTCTGGTCCTCTCTGACATGCCTTCACCCTTGCCAAGTGGAAGCTGGCATCCTTTGCTCTGACTGGAGATGCTTTTCTCCTTTCCCTTCTACATCTGGGCTGAGGCATGGAGCCAATGAATTGCTCTCATTCTCTGCCAAGTACCCGATTAAGAGACCACATACCTGGCATTTTTGTGGAGCTGGCCTGAGTGCAGTCTGAGCCTGGGTCAGCCAGGCCCAAGGAGCCGTGGAGGGGCAACGTTCAGAGACCAAGGAACAGCCAAGGCCAGGACCCTCTGTCTTAGAATCCCTTCTTTCCTGGGCTTCAGTCCAGTCCCTCTTTCCATGTAGACTTAGGGATTGGAAATTCAGAGAAGGGCTGATTTACTCTGGTACTCCGAGTATTTTGCTTGGAAGAGCCCAGAGAAGCCATCCAGTGGCTAGTCCAACGTCAGGCCCAGCATTCACTGCAGGAAGCCTCGCAGAGCATTTCCGACAGATGATCATAGCTTCTGTTTGCGCACCTCCAGCGCGGGGGGATTCACTACCACCTACAGCTGCCCCAGTGCGGACAGCTGTAGCAGCGCATATACTTCTTCTTACATTGAATTATGCACAAAGCCTCCTTGTGTTTTCTGTGTACTGACTTTTGTTTCGTTTTTATTTAATGCATAGTTACAAAGATGGATCACATTACCTTAATAGCTTTTCATGGACCCTAACTTCTAGGAGGTGAGATGTGTAAATAACACAATGGAGCAACTGGGAGGGGGAGGGAAGGGGGAAGTTCTGGCTGAGAATAGAGCCAAGCCCACCTCCAGGCTCCAAACTCCCCCAAAGCCAACACGTCTTCAGGGACCTCTTAGAGACTTTCTGATAGGGAAAAGGCCTCCCAGGTCTTGGGACAGGGGAGCAGGCTTGCTGGAGGAGGCTCTTCTTTAGGTTCCTGCCATAATAAGCATTCCGTTGATGTTTATCCTCTGGAGCCAGAGAACACAGGTACCCCCTCTTATCCATGAGTGCTCTTTCCTTTCATGGGTGGATGAGACATAGTCCCTATTCCCAAGAAGATGACGACAGTCCAATGGGGAAGAGAGATACGGAAAGACAAGTATACTAAGGGTAGTACACCCTGGGACAGAGGCATATATAAGGCACTAAGACAAGGAAGATGAGGGCCCTTGACCAGTCGGGCCTGGGTCTATCTCCCACCAGCCATCCTCACCCTGTCCTCACTTGTTCTGTGCTTTGAGGATAGGATCAGTTGATATCTATGTCTTCACTCTTTTCTAACTACTCTCCAACAGCGATACTTTACGGAGTATTTACTACAAGCTGGGTCCTGTGCTAAGAGCATTGCACTGCATAGGGTATTACGTTTAATGAAAACCCTGGTGGTGTAGTGGTTAAGAGCTACAGCTGCTCTGACCACAAAGGTTCGCAGTTCGAATTCACCAGGTGCTTCTTGGAAACCCTATGGGGCAGTTCTACTCTGCCCTATAGGTTGCTATGAGTTGGAATTGACTCGAGGGCAACGGGTTTGGTTTGTTTTGGTTTATTACATTTAACAGCTGGTGGCATGATGGTTAAGCATTCAGCAGTTTGAACCAGGGCTTTGAACTGGTTCCTTCAGGTTTGAACCCCTACTGAGGACTTGTAGTTCCACCCCAGATATACTGAATCAGAATCTACATTTTAAGAGGATCCCCAGATGATTCTTAGGGTCTTATTAACATCAGCGTTTATAAGAGAGGTGGAAGGCAGTGGAGGAGGTGTCTCTGGGAGGAAGAAATTAGAGTGGGGACTTGAATTACAATTAGAATCACCTGGGAATTTTTGAGTGAACCAGTTTGGAGTCTTGATTTGAACCCACCAGCTGTTCCACGGGAGAAAAGACCTGGCAGTCTGCTCCCATAAAGATTAAAACCCCACTGCTGTTGAGTCGATTCCGACTCATAGCGACCCTATAGGACAGAGTAGAACTGCCCCATAGAGTTTCCAAGGAGCGCCTGGCAGATCTGAACTGCCGACCTCTTGGTTAGCAGCCGTAGCTCTTAACCACTACGCCACCAGGGTTTCCTTCCTGTAAAGATTACAACCTTGGAAACCCTATGGGGCAGTTCCACCCTGTCCTGTAGGGGTGCTGTGAGTTGGAATTGACTCCACAGCACACAACAACCACCACCTGGGGAAGGGCTGTGATTATCCTTACCCCCTACGAAGGGCAGAGCAGTGAACTAACCTGACGAGGTAACTGTGCTAGAGAGTAGTGGAGCCAGAATTTGAGTTTGAATCACGGCCACCTGGCTGATAGCCTGTGTGCCTACCCACTCTACCACACGGCCTCTGCATCCCATGTCCCCCATTGTATACCCGCTGTACCCAATAAATAATAACAGCTTTCTCCCAACAGGTTGGGGTTGGCTTTTTTTTTGTGGGGGGGATCATTCAGAAGAGATGAGACTGGACAAATAGATTGTAGTTAGTTGTAAAAAACCTTTATATTTCATGGATCCAATTTGGATTGAATTCTGAAAGCATTAGGGAGGCGTGGCAGTGTTTTGAAGAGAGCAGTGATGCGTGTGGATTTGCCTGTAAGGACGGTGCTCCTGGAAGTGGTGTGGGGAAATGGATCCCACGGAGGGAAGGGGAAGCAGAGAGGCCCCTGGGAGGCTGTTCAGGTATTCCAGGTGAAAGGTGAGGGGGCAAGGGAAGGCAAATACATCGGCATTTTGGCTAATAATCTCATTCGACCTTTACAAAAAGTTTGTAAGGTAGAGATGAGAGCCGTGTTTCTCAGCGTGGGCCGTCCCTCTGATCACCCAGAGAGCTTTGTGTCAGTGGTTCTCACAGAGTGGTCCCAGATGGGCAACTAGCTTCAGCTTTATCTGGAGATTTGTTAGAAATGCAAATTGTGGAGCCCCTGGGGGTGGGGCCCAGCCATTTTTATATCCTCAGGTGATTTGGAGCCCTATGGCACAGCTGTTAAGCATTTGGTTGCTAACCAAAAGCTCGGCAGTTCGAATCCACCGGCCGCTCCTTGGGAACCGAATGGGGCAGTTCTGCTCTGTCCCATAGGGTTGCTGTGAGGTGGAACTGACTCAACGGCAACAGGTTTCTTTTCTTTCTTTTTTTTTTACTTCCTTCATAGTCTATGTCACTGTTTCTAACTTCTTTATTCACCTGTTTACTTTCTACTTTCCTCATCGAGAATTAAACTGCGGGAACGACCGCCTTATCTGCCTTATCCACAGCTGTGTCCCCATGCCTGGCGCAGTGACTGACCCCTAACAGGTGTCCAAGATGGGTTTGTTGAACAAATGAATAAGTAAAACATTCTAAACTCCTTGAAGGTGGCTCTGAGGCCTGACCTCTGAACGCCTGAGAGTGTTTGGCCGAGCACCGAACACTCTCGGCTTTCAGTGGATTCCTCACTCTGCCCGCGGGTCCCCTGACTCCGTCACGTTTTCAGTATCAGACGGATTAGTCACTTTGGGGTGGTGGTGGACCAGTGTGACCTAATCTCTGGGTTAGACGGAAATAAAGCTGGTCGAACACAGGAGAGTCTACAAGAGAGGTGGAAGGCAGTGGAGGGGGTGTCTCTGAGAGAGAGAGGAATCTGAGTAGGGACCTGAATTACAAGAAGGAGCCGGGCATGCAAAGATTTGAGGAAGAACATTCCAGACAGAGGGAATGAGGTTTGTCCAGAGGCTCTGAGGTGGAGGTGAGATTGAGTAAGAGACAGGAGGTCAGTGCAGCTGATTGGGGCTGAGCGAGAAAGAAGATGATGTGGGTCAGGGCTGGAAGTCGGTATGGGCCAATGCCTGCAGGTGGGTGCAGGTGGCTTCAGGTGGGGAGGGCTTCAGGTGCCGGAGCCAGGTGGTCCCTGACAATGCCTGAGAGTTCCACACAGACTGGGAATTATCCCTGGGGTGGCTGGCCACCACCTGTGATTCCAGCTCCTGAAATCATGGGATCCCTTATTGATCCTGTGATCCAAGGACCCTGTGGATGCCTTCAATCCAAGTTCAGCCTTCAGGAAACCCACTTATGTGTCTTTCTCACACACTCTCTTTCAAAGGAAAATAAACCAGGGACAGGCCTTTGCAGAAGAGGCAGCTGGAAGGCTAGTGGACCACACTCTCAGAAGCTCTGATGTCAGAGGTGAATCATCTCGTGCCGAAGCCCAGCTCCCAGTTTTGCAGAGGAAGACACTTGGTCCAGGGAGCAGAAGGGGCTTGCCACAGTAACGGGAGGGCTGCTGATCCTGACTGCAGACCTAACACCCTTTGCTTCATGTCCCAGGGCTGAACTCTCAGCTCTAAACCCATGCTTTTCCACCCTGCTCTGTGATGTTAGGGCTGGGATGCCACAAACTGCACTTCTGTTTGGCCCACTGGCTCCGCATTAGGCTCTTTAGTAGGTAGCAGGTTCGAGTCCACCCAGAGGTGCTCAGAAGAAAGGCCTGGTGATCTGCTTCTGAAAAATCAGCCAGCGAAAACCCAGTGGAGCACAGTCCTTGGACACACAGGGGGTCACCATGAGCTGGATTGACTTGACAGCCGATAGAGGGGGTTCTGTAAGCATGAGGGGGAGGGAGGGCTTGCTCCTGTGCCTGCTTCCTGTCTCTCCCCAGCGGTGCAGCGACACCAGCACTAGCCGGCCGGAGCCCCTTCCTCAGAGGTCCGCCTTCAAGCGCCACGGGGCCCCCTCTGCTGGGCTTCTGAGCTTTTCCTCCTGTTTCGGTTGGAAGCTGCGTCTGCCGTTGCGGCACCTGTGACTCCTCTGTGTCCCCTTTTTTCCTCTCACGTTTTCCGATTGTAAATCACGATTCTTTTTTTTTTTTTCTTTTAAAGAACATTTAAAAACTTTATCGAAAGACAGTAAGACCTTAATAAGCAGAGGGACACCATGTTCATGAATGAAATCTCAATGATATTAAGATGTCAGTTTCTCCCAAAACACATTAAATAGATGTAAATTCAGATCAGTTCTGTCACTGTCTCGTGTGTGTGTGTGTGTGTGTGTGTGTGTGTAAATTGTCAAACTGATTCTGCAATCTACATGAAAGAACAAGGGCTAGATGTATCCGGGGAATTTTTTTTTTTTTAATTTTATTGTGTTAAGTATATATTACAGAAGGTTTGCCATTTTAACCATTTTTAAGCATATAATTCAGTGCCATTAATTACATTCACTGTGTTGTGCAACCATCATCCCTGTAATTAAAAAAAACCCCATTACTCTCAAGTCAGTTCTGACTCATAGCGACCCTGTGGACAGAGTAGAACTGCCCCATACGGTTTCCAAGGAGCAGCTGGTAGATTCGAACTGCTGACTTCTTTGTTAGCAGCCGAATGCTTAAGCACACCACCACTAGGGCTCCTACCACTGTGATAACAATTCTTTATATCAAGTTCTCTGTGTTAAAGTAACTGGTGGGGCTCTTGTCTCCTGACGGGACCCTGGGTTACACACTGCGTCTTTCTTTCAGATACAGTTCACGAAGCCTGTTGGCTGACTTTTCCTCCCCTGGCCCTCATTCCCGTCTCATGAGGAAGGCTCGTTAATGTTATCAGGGAAACTGAGGCTGAGACAGTTTTTGGAGACTTCATCTCCCAAGTCCCTCTAAGGGCAGCCTGTTTTTCCACAGCCTGGCAGCTTGTCTGTTAGAAGGGACAAACCCAGGCCTCTCACCTTGACCCGTAAAGGGGGATTATGAGGCACTCTGCAGTAGACATTACAAAACAGACCTTTTAAAGAATACACTTCTTGAAAATAAAATGGCAAGAACCAGAATTTGTTAGTAAGTTTCCTTCATAAGTTCTAAAAGAAAGAAGTCTCAGTAAAACAGGCTATTACATGAGGCTTGCGGTACTAAAAGGAATTTACTGTGAAAACGATGTAGTTTCTTGTTTCGTTTTTGTTCTTCTCTGTATGACGTTTTATTGGTTGTATAGTTTAGAGCACGTATTCAGATGTATGTTTTTCTATATGTCGTGTATGTATAAGAGTTTTGAGGTGCATAAAGGAAATTTGTGTTTGTCCACAGTATTAGAGACGGGGTTTCTCCTTAAATATTCTGTTGGAGTGAATGTAATTTGTATATTGATTGATTGTTTGAAAACAATGAAAATAATCATGGCAAACACTTACAGTGTTTCCAGTGTGCCAGGCACTGTTCTGTGTGCTTTATGTGTATTCACTTCTATAGTTTCACAACGATCCTACGAATGGACAGTATTATCTCTTTTTCATAGGTGAGGTTAAGGCACAGCGTGGCTAAGTAACTTGTCTAGGGTCTCACCAAAAGCCAAACCAAACCTGTTGCTGTCGAGTTGATTCCGACTTATAGCAACCCTATAGGGCAGAGTAGAACTCCCTCAGCTGATAAGTATTAGAGCTGAGACCTGAACCCCTGATACCTGGCTCTGGAATTCTTGCTCTTATCTAGTGCACTGAATTTATTTTTAAGCTCACTCCTGTTTTGAGTCTGCAGTTGCTAGCATAGGCATATTATTTGTGTGTATGTTGTTGTTGTTATTTACTGTCAAGCATTTAACCATATGCACCACCCAGGGACTCCCATAACCCATTTCCATGGAGTCGATTACGACTCATAGTGACCCTATAGGACAGAGTGGAACTGCCCCATAGGGTTTCCAGGAAGCAGCTGGTAGATTAGAAATGCCGATCTTCCACTTAGCAGCTGAGCTTTTAACCGCTGCGCCACCAGGGCTCCGTATATGTGTCTAGAGCTCTGAGAAATAAGAAAAAGAAAGGCTGATCCAGGTTGGTAGAGCATGCAACCATGGTGGTGCAGTGCTGCTTGGACATAGCGGTGTCAGCAGCGGCCCACAGGCCCTCCGGTGCGTGGACAGTGTGACGGACTGATGGCGTTCATGGCTCCGGTTCATGCTGCTCTGTGTCCCACCCTTTGGGGTTGCTCTCCATGCTGCCTCTGGGATCGGCCGCATAACTTGGTGTGTTCATTTTCTGTGCTTTGGAACAAATCACCACACCTGGAGCAGCTTAAGACAATATACACTTGTCATCTCAACACTCATGTGGGTACGGGAGCTGGGTCTCACGGGGCTGTGGTCACCAGTCAGTGTTCCTTTCTGGAAGCCAGCTTCCTCTTCCAAGCTCACATGGTTGTTGAGAGAACTTAGTTTCTTCCAGTTGTAGGGCTGAGATCCCTGTTTTCTCACTGGTTGTCATCTGGGGCTGTTCTCGGCTCCTAGAGGTCACTTCCAGTTCCTTGCCACCAGGCCCTTTCTCAACCTGACAGCTTGCTTCTTTAAGGCTGACAGGGGATCTCTCCCTCCAGTCTGCTAAGACAGAGTCTTATATAACATATTCAGTCATGGCTCTGCTACCCCATTCCCTATGCCATATTCTGTTGGCTAGAAGCAAGTCAGGGTTCCACCTGCATTCAAGAGGAGGGATTATACAAGAACATGACTCATCAGGTACCAGGGATCATCTTAAAATTCTGCCCACCACACTTGTTTTGGGCTCCCTGGGTGGTGCAAACTGTTAAGTGCTCCACTGCTAATTTAAAGATTGGAGGTGAGGTTTGAGGCCACCGAGAGCTACCTCCGAAGAAAGGCCAGGCAATCTACTTCCAAAAAACCAGCCATTGGAAACCCTGTGGAGCACAGTTCTACTCTGACACACATAGAATCGCCATAAGTTGGAATTGACTCAACAGCAACTTGGTGGCGCACTTGCATTGGCCAGTGGGACCATAGCAAACTTGATACAAGAAGAAGCTTGACAATGTGCTTGTATGTTTCTGCTGAGTCCCTGGCATTGCCCCGAGATCATATCCAAATTAACCTACTGGAGGGATGTGAGAGGATGTGCAGGAGAGCTGAGTCATCCCAGCCAGAGCTCAGCTTAGCTTAGAGCCGGTCAAACTCCAAACTTGGCTGAAAACGCCCAGCCGAGATCACCAGGGTTGCCATTTGCCATTCCAACCTGCAACCGTCTGTAGATGCATGGTGAGCCCAGTCAAGACCAGAAGAACCATCCAGCCGGCCCATAAATTTGTGAGCAATAAACAATTGTTGTATTAGGCTGCTGAATTTGGGTAGTTTGTTAGATAGCACAGTTGTAGCAATGGATAAGCGATTATAAAAAAAAAAAAACTTCAAACCCATTGCCGTCAAGTCAATTCCAACTCATAACAACAGAGCTATCATTTATTGCGTGTCCCCCTTTGCCATGCACCATGTTAGGTTTTTCATGTATGTATATTCTTTCATTTAATCCTGCAAACAGCCCTGTGGGACCTGGTCCTTATTTTCTTTTTTCACCTTTGAGCTGGAGGAGGGTATAAGAATAATGATCATTGTCTTTTCTGTTGCAGTGCCCATCCTCCCACCAAAATCCTTCTCTTGCCTAAACCACTTCCTACAAGTACTACCTTTGTGCAGGTGGGTCTTTTTTTATATTGCAGTTTGTTAGTGGTGGTTGTTAGGTGCCATCGAGTTGGTTCCAACTCAGAGCAACCCTAAGTACAAGACAAAACGCTGCCTGGTCCTGCACCGTCTTCACAACTGTAATTATGTCGGAGCCGAGTGTTGCAGCCACTGTTTCAGCGGATCTGGTTGAGAGTCTTCCTCTTTTTTGACGACTCTCCACTTTACCCAGCATGATGTCCTTCTCAAGTATGATGCCAGTAAGAACCATATTTAAGGGTAAATAACGCGGGGAGGATGGGCAGTGGTGGTTCAGTGGTGGAATCCTCACCTTCCATGCAGGAGAGCTGGGTTCAGTTTCTGGGCTTTCCACCTAATGCGTAGTCGCCGCCCAGCTCTCAGTGGAGGCTTGTGTGTTGCTGACAGCGAACAGGTTTCAGTGGAGCTTCCAGACCAAGACGGACTAGGAAGAAAGACCAGTGATCAGCTCCCAAAAACAAGTCATTAAAAATCCTATGGATCGCAATGGACCAATCTGCAGCTGATTATGGAGGTGGTGCAGGACTGGGCAGCGTTTCACTCCATTTTGCATGGGGTCGCCATGAGTTGGCAGCAGACTCGATGGCAGCCAACGACAGCAACACATGGAGGCAGCATAGCAAAGCCCTTAAGCTCATAGGCTCTAATATTAGACCATTTGGGCTCAAATCTGGATTCTACCACTGACCAGCTCTGTAATTTTGGGATAGTTACTTAACCCTCCTGTGCCTCAGTTGCTTCATATGCAAAATTAAGATAATAATGGTTCCTATCTACCCGATAGCCTTGTGAAAATAGAGTAATGTGGTGCAATACAATGCTGGGCACAGTGCCTGGCAAGAAGTAAGCCCCAGTAAATGTCAGCTGCAGTTGGTACTTGATCCAAGATAACACCTACTTCGTGATCCTAAAAAGACACAATAGATACTCATTATCATGCAGAACATAAAGAACACAATTAAGAATTTTGGCAACCAAAAAGCAGCATATGGTTTCATACCTATTTTGTGATCATAGGAACAAAACACTTGTTCTTTCCTTTCGGCAAGTATTCAAAATTAAAGGAAAATTGCTCACAATCAAAACCTGGGCGTGATAAAAATGAGTCATGGGACAAATGATTCAATTAGTGTTGAGGTGACCACGGCATAGCTTTAGAGCCCCTTCCCTGCTCTTCCTAGCTCACAGGCATCTCTCCCTTCTGAAGCCCTGAACCTCTGTTGAAGGATTGGTACGTGACGTCCTTTATCAGCATCGCACAGGCCTTCTCTCGCTCACTACAGGGAGAGCGCTTTCAGGGTTGGTGTCCCGTCTGACTCATCCTGCTGTACATCACTGTGCTGGACACAAAGACAACCGTCCTGAGCACCCCTGGATTGAATCAATAGTGTCGTGAGGACTGGGGGATAGAGTTAGATGCTTGCTAAAAACTTGGAAATAAGTTTAACCAGGTGCCGTTGAGTTGACGCTGACCCATGGAAACCCCATGTGTGTCAGAGCAGAACTGTGCTCCACAGGGTTTTCAGTGACTGATTTTTTGGAAGTAGATCACCAGGTCTTTCTTCCAAGGCACTTCTGGGTGGACTGAAACCTCTAAGCTTCTGGTTAGTAGCCAAGTGTGTTAATCCCTTGTACCATTCAGGGACTCCTTACTAATGTTAAGCTCCTTTTTTTTCTACATCAAACCCTTGGTGGAGTACTAATGAATAAATTGGCACCAGCAACCCTGCTTAGCTCCCATGCCACCTCTTAGAACGTGATTCGTCTGTGGAACAGGGCTGAGAACAGATGTCATCTGACCATGATCTAGTCCAGTGGTGCCATATGGCATGTAACATGTGACCTTCACTCACTGAATACTCTGATTCACTTTGCCAAAGAGGAAACCTGGGTCTGAGGGCTGGAGTGGCTTACCCAAGGTCATGCATCTGTACCCAAGGTCAGCACCTGGAAGGTGGCAGGGCTGGAACTGAAACCCCATCTCCAGACTCCCAGTGCATATCCTTTCAGCTCTATCAGCCTCTCATTCCTCCAAGAGCCTAGCTCAGTGCCTTGTATGCACTGAAAAAACAAAAAACCATTGCCCTCGAGTGGATTCTGACTCATAGTGACTCTATAGAATGGAGTAGAACTGCCCCAGAGGGTTTCCAAGGTGCAGCTGGTGGATTCGAACCGCTTACCTTTTGGTCAGCAGCTGAGCTCTTAACCACTAAGCCACCAGGCCTCCACTGTATGCGGTAGGAGCCCCTTGAGTGCTTCCACAATGCGGCTGTGGTTGTGCACAAGAGAACTGTGACTGTGTCTCCTTGTCTTCAGCCATTCTGCTGGTTGACCGCTTGGAAGCACTTGGCTTTCATCTCTCAATTGGAGATACTCATCTCTGGAAGTCATCTGACTACTTATGTCCTTAACTCACTCAAGAGGTGGCCCAAAAGGGCCTTGAAGCCTTGTTCTAAATTTTCCATTCAAATAACCGTGTAAGTGGAGAGGCCCCTGATTCCAGCCAAGCCCCAAATTGCCACTTTCTTTCTGCTGTGACGGGCTGCCTGAACAAGTCATGTGCTGGGACATACTGAGTGCTTCATGGGGCAGGATCTTTGTCAGCTTTATTTTTCCATTTTTCTGCTGGGCTTAAGGGGAAGCATTGTTCATTGCTCATTTAAGCCACAGCAGAGGAGATTTGGACCTCACCACTTTCCCCACTGATGGCAGGTCCAGTGAGTTGCATTCAGTCCCAGAGGCACTAATTACGTAGCCATACCCCGTGCCAGGCAGCGAAGATATAGGGATGAGCACAAGAGCAACTGCTCTTGGGGATTACAAGTATCTGGCCTGTGAGGGGCAGAGGAAGGGTCAACGCAAAGCTAGACTCAGCGTCCTAGTGCTGCTGAAACATAAATGCCAGAAGTGGGCAGCTTTAAAGAATAGAGATTTACTTGCTCACATTTCAGGAGGCCAGAAGTCCAGATTCAGAGTGTGGCTAAAAGGGGAAGTCCTTCCAGGTCTATTTCAGCTTCTAGTAGCTGCCAGTAACCCTTGGAGATGCATCTGTCTCTGTCATCTGTCTTTCTCCTTCCCCCCGTGTGTCTTTGTGTCCGTTCTGCCCTCTGTCTCTCTCTCTTTTTTTTTTAATTGAGTTTTTGGTGAAAGTTTACAGGGCAAGTTAGTTCCCATTTGACAATTTCTGCACGAAATTTCCAGTGACGTTAGTTATATTTATTACAGTGTGTCAACATTTTCTTTAATTGTGTTTTGTTTGTTCCATTTCCAGTACTCTAGTTTCCCTGCCCCCTTATCTTCTCATCTTTGCGTTGAGTAATTGTTGACCTTTTGGTCTCGTACTGATGGTGTTTAAGTAGAGCACTAATCTTACAGTTAATATCCTTTCTTTTGTGTGCCACTCTGCTATTTCGCTAAATGGTGATCTCGGGATGGGCTTGGTTTAGGCTTAAAGAGTGTCTCAGGGTAATAGTCTGAGGGAGTTCTCTGTTCTCTACTGTTCCAGTTTGTCTGGCTTTTTTTTTTTTTTTAAGAATTTGAGTTCTGCTCCACATTTTTATCTCATTTTATCCGGAACCGTCTATTGTGACCTCATTCAGAACGGGTGATGGTGGTAGCAGGTCTCAGGGTAGATGAGATTGTGGCTCATACAGACTTGTTTCTTCTCTGAGCCTTTGGTTACCTTTTTACTGTTTTGCTCCGGGTGATTAGAGACCTGTAGTTGTGTCTTAGATGGCTGCTCGTGAGCTTTTAAGATCCCAGGCACTACTCACCCCACTAGGATGCAGCAGAACGTGATTTTTGTGAACTGTGTTATGCCAGTTGACTGAGTTGTCCCATGGGACTATGGTCCTAAGGTTTCAAACCCAGGAAACCCATCTTGGAAGGTGTTTGGTTATGTCTGTGGAGTATCTGTGTTTGTGTCTTCAGTGAATGTATGTGCCTATACCCACATATTTGTATTTCCACGTGCCGATATATATTTCTACCTGTTCTCACCTATGTACACGCCTGTACCTACCAATATGCCTGTTCCCATCCATATGTGCTTGAACACTCATTTTTACTTTGGTTGTGCTGTGCTCACTACATCCACACTCTGTGCCACTTTTTTCAACACCGAGAAAAACCATCACAAGCGCGCTTTCCCCTCCCACTCCTCTCCCTTGTAACCACCAGTGGGTACTGGTCTCTCTCTTTATATATCTATTCTTGTCTTCATATAAAAGAGGGATCATACAATACTTGTCCTTATGTGCTTGACTTATTTCACTTAGCATTACGCCCTCCAGGTCCATCCATGTTATGTTTTGTGGATTCATCATTGTTCTTTATGGTTACATGGTATTCCCTTGTGTGTATGTACCACAATTTGGTTATCCATTCATCCACCCATGAGTACTTCAATTGTTTCCATTTATTTGCTATTGTGAATAAAGCATCAGTGAGCTAGGTGTGCATATTTCTGTTCGTGTCATTATTTTTAGGTCTCTAAGGTGTATGTATGCTGGAGCCCTGGTGGCACAGTGGTTAAAGCACTTGGCTGCTAATCAAAAGGTCGGTGGCTTGAACCCCCCCAGCTGCTCTGGGGGAGAAAGATATGGCAGTCTGCTTCTGTAAAGATTTACATTCCTGGAAACCCTATGGGGCAGTTCTGCTCTGTCCTGTAGGATTGCTAGGAATTGGAATTGACTCGATGGCAGTGGATTTTATTATTTTGGTTTTTAGGGTATATACCTATGAGTAGCAGCGGAACATTGTCTGAAATAGTGCCAGATGAGCCCCTCAGGTTGGAAGGCACTCAAAAGATGACTGGGGAAGAGCTGCCTCCTCAAACTAGAGTCGACCTTATTGACGTGGATGGAGTCATGCTTTCGGGACCTACATTTGCTGATGTGGCGTGACTCAAAATAAGAAGAAACAGCTACGAGCATCCATTAATAATCGGAATCTGGACTGTTTGGAGTATGCATGTAGGAATATTTGAAATCATCAAAAATGAAATGGAAAGCACGTGACAGAGTAGAACTGCCAAGTAGGGTTTTCTAGGCTGTAGTCTTTACAGAAACGGATCACCGGGCCTTCCTTCTGCACTGCCGCTGGCTGGTTCAAGCTGCTAATCTCTAAGTTAGCCAAGTGCAGACAGTTTACAAATACAGGGACCAAGATTTCAGTTCCTGGTTTTGGGGGATGCAATTCAGTCCGTAACAAGAACTATCTGTGCTATGCTGTAGCTAAGTGGTCTAGTATGAGAAGCAAAGACAGGTCCTCTTCTGAACTCATATGGTATGAAAACTTGTGTTGGCTCTGAGATGCTTTGTGTATGTTGTATGTAGTATCCCTGTGGCAAACTCTGTGACTGAGCCGTTCTCCCCACTGCGCAGACAAGGAACCAGAGAGAGGACCCAGAGCATGGAGCAGTAAGATTCAGGAAAAAAAAAAAAAAAAAAGAGCATGGAGCAGTAAGATTCAAGAGGACTTAGGTCCAAATCCTAGCCTACCAACCCCTAAGTCTACACTTTGGGCATTTTTCTCAGTGTCTCTAAGCCTCAGTTCAAAACACAAAAAACCATGCCAGGTGCTGTGGAGTCGATTCTGACTCATGGCAGTTGTCAGTGTACCAGAGTATGGCTGTGCTCCATAGGGTTTTCAGTGGCCGATTTTTCAGAAGCCAAGTGCCGGAGGCCTCAGTCAGCTGGAAAGAGCAGACCTCCCGGCTTGGCTGTGAGGTTCACTGAGAAGAGGCACACTGGAAAGTTGTTAGCTCAGCGCCAACGTGCTAACTTCTCATCTGAAGTCAGAGCCTGCCGTTAGGGATGAGACAAGGAACTGGTGCTTACTTCCAGCTCTGTGGCCTTGCTTGAGGAGTTCCTGGGCTCTCCTGCCATCCCAGAGGAAGGTCCTGAGTGGATTCTGTGGTTGTGTTTAGTGGCCTTCCTCATCACTGTTATTCTCTCTGGAGGAGATCTGCTTTGCCGCCTCTGTTGTTGTTAGGTGTCGTCGAGTCGGTTCCGACTCATAGTGACCCCATGCACAACAGAACGAAACACTGCCTGGTCCTGAGCCATCCTTACAGTTGTTGTTATGCTTGAGCTCATCGTTGCAGCCACCGTGTCAGTCCACCTCATTGAGAGTCTTCCTCTTTTCCTCTGACCCTGTGCTCTGCCAAGCATGATGTCCTTCTCCAGGGACTGATCCCTCCTGACAGCACGTCCAAAGTATGTAAGATGCAGTCTCGCCATCCTTGGTTCTAAGGAGCGTTCTGGTTGTACTTCTTCTAAGACAGATTTGTTTGTTCTTTTGGCAGTGCATGGTATATTCAATATTCTTCGCCAGCACCACAATTCAAAGGCATCAATTCTTCGGTCTTCCTTATTCATTGTCCAGCTTTCACATGCATATGATGCGATTGAGAATACCATGGCTTGGGTCAGGCGTACCTTAGTCTTCAAAGTGACATCTTTGCTCTTCAACGCTTTGAAGAGGTCCTTTGCAGCAGATTTACCCAATGCAACGTGTCTTTTGATTTCTTGACTGCTGCTTCCATGGCTGTTGATGGTGGATGCAAGTAAAATGAAATCCTTGACAACTTCAATCGTTTCTCGCTTTATCATGATGTTGCTTATTGGTCCAGTTGTAAGGATTTTTTTTTTTTTTTTTTTATGTTGAGGTGCAATCCATACTGAAGGCCATGGTCTTTGATCTTCATTAGTAAGTGCTTCAAGTTCTCTTCACTCTCAGCAAGCAAGGTTGTGTCACCTGTATAACACAACCTTGTTGTTAATGAGTTTTCCTCCAATCCTGATGGCCCGTTCTTCTTCATATAGTCCAGCTTCTCGGATTATTTGTTCAGCATACAGATTGAATAGGTATGGTGAAAGAATACAACCCTGACACACACCTTTCCTGACTTTAAACCAATCGGTATCCCTTTGTTCTGTCTGAACAACTACCTCTTGATCTATGTAAAGTTCCTCATGAGCACAATTAAGTGTTCTGGGGTTCCCATTCTTCCCAATGTTATCCATAATTTGTTATGATCCACACAGTCGAATACCTTTGCATAGTCAATAAAACACAGGTAAACATCCTTCTGGTATTCTCTGCTTTCAGCCAGGATCCATCTTACATCAGTAATGGATGTTTGCAGTATTTTCTTCTCATTTTGAGTCGTGCCACATAGCAAAGGAAGGTCCCAAAAGCTTTACTCCGTCTACGTCATTAAGGTCAGCTCTACTTTGAGGAGGCAGCTCTTCCCCAGTCATCTTTTGAGTGTCTTCCAACCTGGGGGGCTCATCTTCCAGCACTATATCAGACAATGTTCCACTGCTATTCATAAGGTTTTCACTGGCTAATACTTTTCAGAAGTGGACTGCTGGGTCCTTCTTCCTAGTCTGTCTTAGTCTGGAAGCTCAGCTGAAACCTGTCCACCATGGGTGACCCTGCTGGTCTCTGAATACCGGTGGCATAGCTTCCAGCATCACAGCAACACGCAAGCCCCCACAGTACAACAAACTGACAGACGTGTGGGGGGCACCCCCCTGGCAGTCCTGAAATTGGTGGATGAGATAAGAAGGGGGAAGAATGGCCCATAGGGTCCTCCCTGCGGCAGCCCCCTCCCCCCAGTCCTATGTGTGGATCCCAGGCCACCTGGCTGGCTCTGGGGCCACCACCCTCACAGCTGTGGTCAGCAGCCTTCCAAATTCAGCATCCCACCATCTGACGTCCACCTGGGAGGAGGCAGCTGGACGACTCATTCGCCTGGACCCTAAGACCTGACCTGGCACTGGTTCTGTCGAGGGTGGCAGAGGGCCTGCGTGGGGGTTGTCTATTGATTTGGGGCTGGTTTTTCTGCTCCTTCCTTGTTTCTCTCATTTTATTCTGTTCAAGCTTGGGCTTCATTTTCCACCTGCTTCTGGGAAGCCCCCTGGAGAGCCTGATGCAGGGTCTTCCTCACTAATGCACATCTGCTCCCGGCTGCTTTGATGGATAGAGGCAATTTTCCTTGGAAATTGGCTGCAGTATTGGCAGTTCAGCAGGACATACATTATGTGCCTCTAGGAGGGAGCTTTTCCATGGGGCCTCAAGACGGAGTGATACTGTTCAATAGGAGGTGGTGGAAGCAGAAATAACTGGAAGGAAATGCATCTATTTTAATTTTCTGCAGAGCAGCAGCTCCTACTGTATGTGTGCTGCCCACTCTTTAAGAAGTGGCTGCTTTTGGAAACCGAGGGGACTTGCAAACTGCTTGTTAAAGGTTGTTGTTAACTGCTGACCTTATACATAAGATCGCTGTGAGTTGGAGCTGTCTTGACTGCACCTAACAAAAACAGCAGCAGCCGATTTGCCATGGTGTGAGCCGTTCCAGCAGGTCGAAATGTCAGTGCAAGGTAGCGTGCTCTGAGGGCTAGAGCCCTGGCCGGGGAGTCAGAACAGCTATTCCATGAGTTCCTTTGTTCTTCGTTCCTCAAGCTTTTTGGGGGAACCAAGGGTACAAAGCAGCCTGGGACACATCCTTTGCCTCAAGAGGCTCCAATTTTATGGGGGGGACAAGGACAATTGGCCCGGCACTGGCCAGCAGAGGTGCGAAGTGGGTAAAGGACACGGGCAAATTCAAGTCCTCTGGCTTTTGGGAGATGCACCTGAGAAAATTAGAAAGTAAGGGCAATTCTGTTACTATTAAGAAATTAGGAACCTTAGAGGGCAGTGAATTTCTGTTAATGGGGAGTAACAACTGAGAAAAGGAGGGTGAGAATGCTTGCACAACTCGAAGAATGTAATCAGTGTCATTGAATTGTACATGTAGAAACTGTCGACTTGGTGTATGTTTTGCTGTGTATATTAACAACAACAAAAAAAAATAAAATATATTACAAAAATCTTAATTAAAACAACATATGTATTATGTGGTCAAAATATAATGTAGTAAATATTAATGGGACAACCAAGCTGGTCTGCTCAGGGAGACTCACAGAGAAGCTGGCCTGAGAAAGTAAGTAGGAGCTCGTCATGGGTAGGGGCATAGGCCAGGAAGGTCTCTGTAGAGGGAACAGAAGGCTACTTCACCTGGGGGTCCCTGACCCTCTTACTGGGGATATGGGGAGGGAGGGGGAGTGTTGAGGTCAGATTTAGGGGGAGAATCTGTGATTCCATCATACAGCCTACGATTAGGAATCTTCAGAACTAGCCAAGTCCCCAAAAGCGGGAAACTTTAAAGACCTCGCTGAAGTCTGGGCCTGGCAAAGAAAAAAAAAACCAAAACCAACTTTCTCCTCCTAAATTCCAACCCAGCACATGTTATACTTCCCTCTAGTGGCTAAATGTGAAATGATAAGCCCACAGATCCTAAACAAAGTGCTCCCCATTTAGTAATTCACAAGTTCATTGTACTTTACTCCATGTACTCCCCCACACATCTGTCAGGTTGTCAAACTGTGGGGGCTTGTGTGTTGCTGTGATGCTGGAAACTATGCCACCAGTATTCAAATGCCAGCAGGGTCACCCATGGCAAGCAGGTGTCAGCTGAGCTTCCAGACTGAGACAGACTAGGAAGAAGGCCCCGGCAGTCTACTTCTGAAAAGCATTAGTCAGTGAAAACGTTATGAAGAGCAGCAGAACTTCGTCTGGTGTGGTGCTGGAAGATGAGCCCCCCAGGTTGGAAGGCACTCAAAATACAGATGGGGAAGAGCTGCCTCCTCAAGGTAGAGTCAACCTTAATGACGTGGATGGAGTCAAGCTTTGGAGACCTTCATTTGCTGATGTGACACAACTCAAAATGAGAAGAAACAGCTGCAAACATCCATTAATAACCAGAATCTGGAATGTGTGTTGTACGAATCTATGAAAATTGAAAGTTGTCGAAAAGGAAATCGAACACATAAACATCGATATCCTAGGCATTAGTGAGCTGAAATAGACCGGTATTGGCCATTTTGAATCAGACAATCATATCGTCTACCATGTTGGGAATGACAGCTTGAAGAGGAATGACATTGGATTCATTGTCAAAAATAACATTTCAAGATCTATCCTGAAGTACAATGCTGTCAGCAATAGGGATAATATCCATATGCCCACAAGGAAGAGCAGTTAACATGACTACTATTCACATTAATGCACCAATCACTAAGGCCAAAGATGAAGAAATTAAAGATTTTTACCAACTTCCGCAGTCTGAAATTGATCAAACTTATAATCAGTATGTTGATAAATTACTGGCGATTCGAATGCAGAGGTTGGAAATGAAGAAGGATTAGTAGTTGGAAAATAGGACCTTGGTGACAGAAACGATGCTGGAGGTCTCATGGTAGAATTTTGCAAGATCAAGGACTTCTTCATTGCAAATACCTCTTCTCACCAACATAAATGACAGCAATGATATACGTACACTTCGCCAGATGGAATACACAGGAATTAGATTGACTACATCTGTAGAAAGAGACGATGGAAAAGCTCAATATCATCAGTCAGAACAAGGCCAGGGGCTGACTGCAGAACAGAGCATCAATTGCTCATATACAAGTTCAAGTTGAAACTGAGGAAAATTAGAACAAGTCCATGAGAGCCAAAGCATGACCCTGAGTATATATCACCTGAATTTGGGGACCATCTCAAGAATAGATTTGACACATTGAATACTAATTACCTAAGACCAGACGAGCTGTGGAATGACATCAAGGACATCATCCATGAAGAAAGCAAGAGGTCATTAAAAGACAGGAAAGAAAGAAAAGACCAAAATAGATGTCAGAAGAGACTCTGAAACTTGCTCTTGAACATTGAGCAGCTAAAGCAAAAGGAAGAAATGATGAAGTAAAAGAACTGAACAGATTTCCAAAGGCGGCTTGAGAAGACAAAGTAAAGTATTATAACAACATGTGCAAAGACCTGGGGATGGAAAACCAAAAGGGAAGAACACGCTCAGCATTTCTCAAGCTGAAAAGAACTGAAGAAAAAATTCAGGCCTCAAGTTGCAGTAGTGAAGAATTCTACGGCGAAAATATCAAATGGTGCAGGAAGCATCAAAAGAAGATAGAAGGAAAACACAGAGTCATTATACCAAAAAGAATTGGTCGACATTCAACCATTTCAAGAAGTACCATATGATCAGGAACCAAGGTACTGAAGGAAGAAGTCCAAGCTGCACTGAAGGCTTTGGCAAGGCACTGGAAGGAGTTGACGGAATACCAACTGAGATGTTTCAACAAACGGGTACAATTGTGGAAGTGCTAACTCGTCTATGCCAAGAAATTTGGAAGACAACTACCTGGCCAACCAACTGGAGAGATCCATATTTATGTCTATTCCCAAGAAAGGTGATCCAACCGAATGGGAGAATTATCGAAGAATATCACTAATATCACACGAGAGTAAAATTTTGCTGAAGATCGTTCAAAAGTGGCTGCAGCTATGTATCAACAGGGAACTGCCAGAAGTTCAAGCCAGATTCAGAAGAGGACATGGAACCAGGGATATCATTGCTGATGTCAGATGGATCCTGGATGAAAACAGAGAATACCAGAAAGATGTCTACCTGTGTTTTATTGACTGTGCCAAGGCATTCGACTGTGTGGATCATACATTATTGATAGCATTGTAAAGAATGGGAATTTCAGAACACTTTATTGTGCTCACCAGGAAACTACATAGATCAAAATGCAGTTGTCTGAACCGAACAAGGAGATAGATGCTGCTTGGTTTAAAGTCAGAAAAGGTGTGCATCAGAGTTGTATCCTTTCACCATAGTTATTCAGTCTGTATGGTCAGCAAATAATCAAGAAGCTGGACTATATGAAGAAGAACGGGGCATCAAGACTGGAGGAAGGCTCATTAACAACCTGTGTTATGCAGATGACACAACCTTGCTTGCTGAAAGTGAAGAGGACTTGAAGCACTGCTGAAGATGAAAGACCACACAGCCTTCCGTATGGATTACACCTCAACATAAAGAAAATAAAAATCCTTGTAACTGGACCCATACGCAACGTCATGAAAAACAGAGAAAAGACTGAAGTCGTCAAGGATTTAATTTTACTTGGATCCGCAATCATCACCCATGGAAGCAGCAGTCAGGAAATCAAACGATGTAACTCATTGGGCAAATCTCCTGCAAAAGACTTCTTTAAAGTGTTAAAAAGCAAGGACGTCACCCTGAGGACATAGGTGTCCCTGACCCAAGCCATGGTGTTTTCAATCACCTCATGTGCATGTGAAAGCTGGACAATGAATGAGGGTGGAAGTAGAATTGATGCCTTTGAATTATGGTGTTGGAGAAGAATATTGAATATACCATGGACT
Source organism: Elephas maximus indicus (assembly GCF_024166365.1). Classification (NCBI taxonomy): domain Eukaryota; kingdom Metazoa; phylum Chordata; class Mammalia; order Proboscidea; family Elephantidae; genus Elephas; species Elephas maximus. Next base: position 9,089,086 of record NC_064833.1, on the reverse strand, counting down.
GCCAAAATAATGAACAAATCTGTCTTGGAAGTAGTGCAACCAGAATGCTCCTTAGAACCAAGGATGGCAAGACTACATCTTACATACTTTGGACATGTCATCAGCAGAGATCAGTCCCTGGAGAAGGACATAAAGCTTTCTAGAGGGTCAGCGAAAAAGAGGAAGACCCTTAACGAGGTGGTTTGACACAGCGGCTGCAACAATGGGCTCAAGCATAATGATGATTGTGAGAATGGTGCAGGACTATGCCTATTCCAAGGAAGGGTGATCCAACTGAATGTGGCAATTAGCAAACAATATGACTAATGTCGCACACATATGTAAGGCACATAAGCCTTGTAATATCGTACCTACATTATAGGCTAGCCATGTCATACATAACTTTCGTTGTGCTGCACATAGTGTTGCTGTGATTGGGAACTGACTAAATGGCACTTAACAACCACCACCACAACAACTCCATGAACTTACAGGCTTGGCAAACATCATCTTTCCATGTTGTTCTGCTGCGTTTCCACAGACAAATAACTTCTGCCTCCTCAGTTGTTGTTACCGATTCATATGCTAGACTTTTCAGCACCTGCCTTGCATTCGAGGTGTCTGTGAGTACAAGTCTGTCTACTCAGGCTCACTGGAAACTTCTGGAAGCCAGAGAGCCAGATTTAGTCTTTTCTGTGTTTAATACAGGGGAAAACATTTTTGAGAACCAAACCAAAGTTGGTCACCTGTGCCTTCAAAAGAGGTACGTGTGGTATGATTCCTCCCCATGGCAAAGTACATTTCTATTTTGATTTTTTCCTTTTGGTGAGATTAGCGGGAGAAGGGGAAATGGTGGTGTGATGGTGCCACTGCTGCTGTTGCTGTAGACCTCGCTAACGTTCACTGAGTGCTCCATAGACTTGATCTTTCTGTACGTCAGTTTATCCATCTGTCGAATGGAAATAATAGCACTTATTGCATAGAAAACTTTGCAAAGATGGCCTGAGCTATTGTTTATGGTGCGTAGTGTTGTGGTTAAAAGCAGCCTCAGTTTGAATCCTGTTTAGCCTTTTCCTAGAGTGAGATTTTGGCTTATGGGATTATGATAACAATACCTTCCTCTTTGGTTTGTTGTGAGGATTAAATGTGAAAATGCCTGTAAAGTGATTGGAACATTGCCTGGTATATAGGAATAGCTCAATAAATGTTTAATTATTAAAACAGTAACTGCCATGGAGAAACAATGTTAGATATTTATTTTATCATTGCATTTAATCCCCCCAGCAAAACTCTGGGATAGTTACTATTATTAGCCTTATTTTATAAAGAAGACACTGAGGCACAGAGGGAGCCCTGATGGTGCAGTTGTAAAGCATTTGGCTGCTAACCAAAACGTCGCCAGTTTGAATCCACCAGCCACTCCTTGGAAACCCTATGGGGCAGTTCTACTCTGTCCTATAGGATCACTATGAGTCAAAGTTGACTTGATGGCAGTGGGTTTGGTTTTTTTGTTTTGAGGTACAGAGAGTTCAGTATCTTGCCCAAGTGGCGAGCCATTGTTTGAATACTGCATTTGCTTACAGAAATGCCCACTTTACCCTCTTTTCTGGCTAATCTGACTGGAGGACATGGGTTGTCTGTTTCGTTACTACATTTTTTCTCAAAAAAAAATTTTTTTTGATGGCATGTATTTTCAGTATTGGAGTGCATGCTTTCTAGTTGAGTGTGTTTAAATTTTTGGTTGGTAATATGGATTTTGAGAAATATGACCTGGCAATACAATCCACCAGTGAGGTGAGTGGCACTTTGGCCCCACTGATTGGTGGCATGACAGTGTGCCACTGAGAACTAGGTAGATAATTTATTAATGGCACCTTTCCATTAGGTTACATGGGGAACCTCTTGTATTCCAAATATGACACAGAAATAAACTCATCAGGGCTCCCAAACTATCACACAGCAAAGCCATAATCATGCTTGCAAGCCTTAGGTCACAGAAATAAAGGAAAAAATGAAAAGGTTTACAAAAGTAACACAACCAGGAAGCGTCCCCTAATAGAATTTTTAACACCTATGCAACAGTGAGGAAACCCTCATGGCGTAGTAGTTAAGTGCTACGGCTGCTAACCAAGAGGTTGGCAGTTCAAATCTGCCAGGCGCTCCTTGGAAACTCTATGGAGCAGTTCTACTCTGTCCTATAGGGTCGCTATGAGTCGGAATTGACTCAACGGAAGTGGGTTTGGTTTTGTTTTGGTTTATGGAACAATGAGGCTCCAACTCTGGTCTGCTGAGCTTCACACATTTCAAAAGTGACCTACCTTATGAGCCCAAGAGAAAGAAAGGGCCGCATAAACCAGAGACTCCATCAGCCTGAGACTGGAAGAACTAGATGGTGCCCAGCTACCACCAATGACTGCCCTGACAGGGAACACAACAGAGAATCCCTGATGGAGCAGAAGAAAAGTGAGATGCAGACCTCAAATTCTAGTAAAAAGACCAGACTTAATCGTCTGAGACTAGAGGGACCCCAGAGGCCCTGGCCTCTGGACTCTCTGTCAGCCCAAAAGTAAAACCATTTCTGAAGCCAACTCCTCAGACAAAGATTAGACTGGACTATAAGATATAATAGTGGTGAGGAATGTGCTTCTTAGCTCAAGTAGGCACATGAGACTATGTGGGCAAATCCTGTCTGGAGGCGAGATGAGAAGGCAGAGGGGGGCAGAAGCTGATTGAATGGACACAGGAAATACAGGGTGGAGAGAAGGAGCGTGCTGTCACATTGTAGGGAGAGCAACTAGGTCATGTAACCATGTGTGTATAAGTTTTTGTATGAGAAACTGATTTGAATTGTAAACTTTCACTTAAAGCACAGTTAAACAAAGTGATCCACCTTAATGCTGAATCCATTAGAACTGGAGTAACGTCTTAATTCAGAGGTGTAAAAAGTGTCAGGCATACCATTTATGCCAGTGGTAATGAAAGGGTTATGATACTGGAGCACCTTGGGGTGCAGATAGACATACAGAAGACAACCATTGATGAAATGTGGTGAAACAGTTTGGCTCCTCATTCTACAGGTAACTCTGGAGCTGGGCTATCCCTTCAGAGTAGGCACAAGCTGGGGTAAGGGGTGCAAGCCTTTTTCATTTGTTTTGACCTGACATTTGGTGTGGGCTGCCCCTGGGAAAGGGCTGTGACTGACCCTGGGCGAGGAGGCAGTCCCCCTCAGCCATGGGAAGTCCGTGAAGAGGGGCTCAGCTGGGAGCAAAGAGTTGCCGACACCCCCAGTAGCTGGGCACACGCTGACTTTATTGCTAAGGGTGGTGGGTAACCTGGCCAGCACATTATGGCGTCCACCGCAGAGCCCTGAAGCCACAGCATGCTGCCCGTGTGCGGGGATCTAGCTGGGATCGTCACTCTGTTCTGCTGCTTCCCCTGGGTGCTGTGGTCTGTGTTAGGATCAGTGCCCATTGTTATACCTTCTTCACCATAAAATGGGCCCCTCGGATTTATTGGGATGCCATGTTCAGTAGATCGGGCAATCAGGAAGTCTTTGGATGGTGACATTGGTAGAGGCATGGTGGGCAGGAGAGGCTAATCCCTGTCTGCTATAGACATTCGGGCGGAAGGAGTCCAAATGGTGTCAAACCCTTCATAAGGGAATTTAGATAAAAAATGAAAAACGACACGTCTCTGTTCTCAGAGGCTCTACAAGTGGCATGGTGAAAGTAGGCCAGGAAGCCCACATGATGGATGACTGCTCTGGAAACTGAGTCACGTCAAAGTGCTATGGGGTGCCCCTGGGAAGAGCTGGAATAAGTAAAAACACTGTTAGGCCTTCTGTTTACTTTTTATTTTGATGTAATTTTAGACTTTACAGAAATATTGCAAAAACATTCCCAAGTACTCTTTATACAGATTCTTCAAATATGTACATTTTACCACATTTGCTTTATCCTTCTCTCTCTTGCTCTTTCTCTCTCTCCCCTCATGATTTTTCCTGAGCCATATGGGAGTAAGTTGTAGACATGGTGCCCGTTTATCCCTACAAGTCCTGGTGTCACAGTGGTTAAGCGCCCATTGTTAAACCTTCTTCACCATAAAATGGGCCCCTTGGATTTACTGGGATACCATGATTGGTAGATCAGGTATTCAGTAAGTCTTTGGATGGTGACACTGGGTGGCATTTTGAACCCACCAGCCCACTCCATGGGAGAAAGATGTGGTAGCCTGCTTCCGTAAAGATCACAGCCTTGGGAACCTTATGGGGCAGTTCTACTCAGTCTTACAGGGTTGCTATCAGTTGAAATAACTCAGTGGCAATGGGTTTTTTTTTTTTTTTTTGGACTTCAGTACTTTTTCCCTAAAATCAAAGACATCCTTTACCTAACCCACAGTGTATGCGTGAAAATCAGGAAATTCACATTGATACAATACTGTCACTGTACTCTTTCACCACCTGTCCCAACAACAGCAAAACACGGTCCCAGGTCATGCATGGCTTTCTGTCGTCACACGTCTTTGGTCTCCTTTAATCTGGCTCAGCCTGTCAGGATGCTGACTTTCTGAAGAGTCCCAGCCAATTGTTTTGTAGACTGTTCCTCAATCTGTCTGATGTTCCAGTGTGATTAGATTCAGGTTAGGTGTTTTTGGCAGAAAGACCACGGAAGTAATGTTTTCATTTATCTTGGTGCTTTGTATCAGAAGGAACAAGATGTTGATTTTTTTTCCATAATTGATGATGTTTGCTTTTGGTCAGTTGGTTAAGGCAGCGTTGCCAAGTGTGTGCACTGTACTCTTCTTCTTCTGGGGAAACTGAGACTTACATAAATATCCTGTTACGCCTTAAACTTCGACTGGCTAGGTTCACATCCATTGATGATTCTTGCCTGCAGTTTCTGCCCTGTTCGAAAGTTCAGATTTTAGATCATTTATTATATTTTTTACTTGAAAATAACTTTTATGAAAAGAAATTTCTGCAGATATTTTCCTAATTCTAAGAAAATCCACATCATCTTTTACCTAGTTGAGATATTCAGTTCTGGGGAATTGAGGCATTGACAGTAGATTGACGACCACACAGTTGGTCAGGAAAATCACCTATTTGTACCAAACACAGAAGACAACTTTAAGTGAAACAACACGGTTTTCTACATAGTCTCTTCTAACAAATATTTATAGTTCCAAGGTTACATGTCAGTGACCCTTGGAATCATTAAATACTGTTATGGGAAAAGCTGTTTATCTCTCTTGATGAACAGACATGGATAGAAACTTAACTTGATGACTGAGCTACAGAAAAAGTACAAATTTAACTTAAGTTTGATGGTTAAAACAAAACATACCCATTGTTGAATCGACTCGGACTCATAGTGACCCTATAGGACAGAGTAGAACTGCCCCCAAAGAATTTCCAAGGAGCAGGTGGTGGATTCCAACTGACGACCTTTTGGTTAGCAGCCAAACTCTTAACTGCTGAGACACCTGGTCACTGTTATGTAAATATTTGCTAACTTTCTTCATTATCTTTCTTTCTAAACAAAGGTTAAAGCTTAATCCAGTCCTTCCAGTTCTGTAAAGGATTTGGGTTAACAGCTACTAAAATCTAACCCTTGTGGCCTCTGGCTACAAAATTTCATTTTAATCAAGCCTTAATCATAGGGGCTTTGCTAGTTCATCTCTGCCCTTTGCAGAGATGGTAAAGTTTGCTTAATAAATTGAATGAATGAATGATATGGCAGAAGTTTACCCTGATAATATTTTCACTGTGGAAGTTCCATGTGACTGGCCAGAGGCCCTAATTTAGCTTCATAAACTGAGGCAGCGGTGGTCATGTGGGAGAATTCTCACCTTCGATGCAAGATGCCTGGGTTCGATTCCTGGTCAATGCACCTCATGGACAGCCACCGCCCACCTGTCGGTGGAGGCTCACATGTTGCCATGAAGTTAAACAAGTTTCAGTGGAGCTGACGTAATAGGAGGAAAGGCCAGGTGATCTGCTTTCAAAACTCAGCCAATGAAACCTTACGGGTCGCAATGGTCTGATCCACAGCCATCATGGGGACAGCACAGGACCAGGCAGCATTTCATCCCGTAGTCCTTGGGTCTCCGTGAGTCAGGGGTGTATTGACGGCATCTAGCAACAACAGCACTTGAGAAACTGGTGGTAAGTGGCAAGTGCAGCTCCTAGTTAGTGTTGTTAGTGGAAGGAACAAAGAAATGAATAATCTTGGGTTAGGCTTTTTTGACTTGCGATGACATATAGCTAAGAGTAGCTTAAGTGAATGGGAGCAGATAACTTCCTGTAACTCCACCGTCCAAGGAGGTCTGACTTCAGGCATGGCTGGGACCAGGGGTCCGTGGCCTCACTACGGTTGCTGTCACTCAGTGTGGTAACTCATGGTGGCATTCCCCGCCCCCCGCCCCGCCACAGACCTTCTCCCTTACCAGGTCATACAGAATCCTTAGTAATGTTTTGTACCAGTGCTATTCATAAGTCATAATTACCATCTATCACTGAATACAATGGCAATAGTGACACAGTTAGCAAAATTAAAAGGACACCATTAAACTATAGTGTCATACAGCCTAAAGGTGTTTACATTTACATAGTTTCACATGGTTACAGTGGCAGAGGAGTGGGGCCAGCTCTGCAGAAGGCAGCTGGCCAGCAGGATGGTCACATCCCACTGCAGGGGCTGGTGGAACAGCTGCTATAGGGGACCCAGGCCAGTGGCCAGGACAACGCCCCCGCCCAGGGACAGCCTGTGCTGCCCTTCTGAGCTCCGGGCTCTGTAGACCCTTGGCCAGTGCCCACTTTGCCACTGCCCTTGACCCACAGCTCATGCCCATGCTGGGATGGGGTGGGGGCAGCGCCACGGAGCTGGGCAATAGGCCACCCGCTGGGAGCCCAGCAGCCCCCGATGCCTGACAGACCGCAGACTGGCAGAGGTAGGTGTGGGCCGGTCAAAGGCGCTCATCCCCTTTGATGGTGTCACCCAATGTGGTCCACACTCCTTTCCCCACTTGGTGACTCTACTGCCAGGGGTTCAGGTGAAGCCCTCAGCTCTCTTCCTTCCCATGCCTCTTCTTGACATTGTTCTGTAGTTAGTCTCTCTCCCTATCTGGGCAAGGTGGCTGCTGGCAGCCTGTGACTCACATCCTTCCGACTTAGCACCCCAGGGAGACAGGAAGCTTCTTGGTTGCAGTGTCCATACATCAGTCTTGGTAAAGACCCCAGTTTGTGTTTTTTGTGTCACATGTCCATCCCTTAAGTGATCACAGGGGTTAAGGGAATGGCCACTGGTTGTTCAGTTTGGGTTGCATGGCTGGGGATATAAGAGCGTCCCGTAAGGCCCAAATGGATTTCAGATTCCCCCAAAGAACTGGAAATGAAAGGGGAGAACTTGTGAGGCCGTCTGAAACTAGTCACCATACTCACTACAAATCCAAACTGGCTATTAAAAAGCTTTGGACTTGATTTCTGTGAGACAGAAGTCCATTTCCCGAACCTCCCCTGTTGTCCTTAGTTATAGAACTCTGGGCACACGAGCACCAAGGGGCAAAACATTTCAGAACCTTCCTTGCAGCTATATGTGACCATGTGACTAAGTTCTGATTAAGGAAATGTTGAGTGATGTTCTGTGAGACTTCTGGGAAGCAGCCTTCAAGTGAGGGGTTGACTTTTTTTTTCTTGCTTCACCTTCCTGTTGGCTCAATAATACAAGCATGATGGCTGGTGCTCCAGTAGCCATCTTGAGACCATGAGGAAAACTTGGTAATGGAAGCCATATTTGACAGAAGATCAGGGTAGAAGAAATGGGTCCCTGATGCCATGGAACACCATACCCACTTTGGGTTGTATACTCTGTTCTTGAATGTATGAGAGAAATAAATCTCTATTTTTAAGCTACTTTTTCTTTATAGTTTCGTGTGTCTCATTATCCTAAATAATACTGCTTCCCTTTTGTGTTTGCCTGTGAGTAATGCTGATGTCTTAGGAACTCTGTGACTTGGTTAATGCTTATGGATTCTTCAAGATTCATTTCCGGCATCAGCACCTACACGAAACCTTCATTGATAACCTTTCTGTCACCGTCTCCATCCCTGCCACCCAAATTTAAGGCTGAGTTTGTTGTTGTTGTTAGTTGTATTTGGTCCACTCTGACTCATGGCCACCCTGTGAGTGCGGAAGAGAACAGTGCTCCGTTGGGTTTTCAAGGCTGTGACCTTTCGGAAGCAGATCACCAGGCCTGTCTTCCAAGGCGCCTCTGGATGGGTTTGAACTGCCAGCCGTTCAGCTGGTAGTCGAGCGCTTAGCTGTTTGCACCACCCAGGGACCCCATTTTCTTTCTGCGCCCCTGGTACCACATGGTTACCTCGATTTTAGCTTGTTACATTGTATTACAATTTTGCATTTGTTTGTTTCCCTCAACTGTGAGCTCCTTACCGTAAGGGTCACTGTATGTTCATCTGCGTACCCCATGCGTAGCTCAGCACCTGGTGGTGCTCAAAATATTTGTTGAATTGAATTGAATTTTCTCTGTATCAAGCAAGAGCGTGATACAAACATATAAAGATGGTGTCAGATATTTGGTGGGGACGTCTAGGTTTATCACCTGGCCTCCTGCTCCTGTGTACCTTGAAAAAAGGGTGCCTCATGTCTCAGACTGATGGAATGTACCTGTTAGTGGAGCTCTGCCTGCTGGCGAGCCTTCCTGCTCATGGTTGAGGTTTACAGTACAGGGAGTCCCCAGTTTACACCAGGGTTCTGTTCCGTCATATGTTGATTCTGATGTAAGTCGAATACCTTTTTTTTTTTTTTTTTTAGTTTTCATTACTGCCTGCTATACAGCAGTGTTTTGAACGGTAAATCATAACATGGAACGTCTGCAGGGGAACATCTGAGAATGATAACATTAGCAAATTATGTACTGCAGGGCGGGGCCAAGATGGCGGACTAGGTAGACGCTACCTCGGATCCCTCTTGCAACAAAGACTCGGAAAAACAAGTGAATCGATCACATACATAACTATCTATGAACCCTGAACAACAAACACAGACTTAGAGACGGAGAACGAACAAATACGGGGAAGCAGCGACTGTTTTCGGAGCCTGGAGCCAGCGTCCCAGTCAGGTGACCTTGGCGCCGGGCTTAGGTCTGGGCCCAGAGGAGCTAAACTCAAAATCTTGTGATGGCGCAAACAAGGGGCGCAGCCCTACCCCCCTGAACTGACCCCGGGAGGGGGCCCAGCCGGTCCGCGTGGGTGGCATGGCAACGTGGCTGGTGGGAGAAGTCCCTGGGAGGCAGTGACTGGATTTGGAGCCGGGAGTGCAGCATCCCAGCCGGGGAACTTTGGCGCCGGGCTTTTGACTGGGCGCTGTCACGGTGCAAGCATGGGGCGTAGCCCTACTCCCCTGAACTAACCCCGGGAGGGGGCGCAGCCGGTCCTGAGAGGTGGCGCGGCGACGCGGCTGGCGGGACGAGAAGTCCCCAGGAGGCAGCGACTGATTTTGGAGCCGGGAGTGCAGCGTCCCAGCAGGGGAACCTTGACGCTGGGCTTTGAACTGGAAGCAGAGGATCTGACAGCGGCTTCAGCGGGCCAGACCCTCGGGGACAATCTCCACACAGCCAGCACACATAGGCGACACACCCCTTGGGAATCTCAGATAAAATAGTCATTCCAAACAAGATAAGCAACTTTGGCTATATTCCGGGGGGCTACTCTCCTATTTCTCTGAGCCCTCCCCCACCCTTCCCAGGCGGCTTCATTAACATTGGAATTTCCTGAGCCAGAGGGAGAACGGCTCCGGCTCCGAGGTGGCTTTGCTTTTCCCTTTTTTTTTTTTTGGTCTTTTCCTAACCCATTCTTTCGGCCTGAGAGAAGGAACCACAAAAAACCCAGGGACCAAAAACCCATCCCTAATCAGACTAAAAACACAGAAACAGCTACTGCCAAGCATATATGATCCAAATCTCGGACTTTCATCCTAACAGGGAACAAGGTGGCGGTTATAATCCAAAGGCAGTTCTGATAGGGATCTGACTGCATTTTTTTTTTTTAGCGGATTTTCTGGAAAAGCAAGTTTCCCAGGTCTGATATCTCTCCTTATTCAACAGAGCCCTAACTGACCCACAACAGGGAACTGAGGGCTGAAGCTCCCCCCAGACCACCTAGCCTCTTGCCTTAGGGGTCTAAGGAGGGTGACACCTACCAATCAGTAGAGGTACTTGCATTGGGGGCCTAAGGTACAGCTGCAGTGCCCTCCCACCAAGGTGCTACAGGAATAGAGACACACCTACCTCACTGACACTTGGGGGAAGCCTGTCAGCATCCTGCCCCCGCTGGAGGGTGAACCCCAGCTGCTAATAGAATCTGATGCACACAACTATCACCACTACTTCTCGAGGTGGATAGGTGTTAGGGTGCAACACACACTTGATGACCCCAAATCAGATTCTACTCAAGAATAGTGAATAGACTCAGGCATATATATCTGGCAACAGCCCAAACCAGCTGGTAATAGGTCATAAGTAAGTCAAGGGCTACAACAAACAAGACAGCACAATCTAGTAGCCCATCCACGTATATTGAAAGAAAACAAAACAAGATAAGACTCAGTGAGCAATTACAGAATAAACCACTACTATATCTTAGTGATGGCTCGGAGATAGCAGTCGATATCAAACCACACAAAGAAGCAGACCATGACAGCTTCTACAACCCCCCAAACAAAAGAATCAAAATCTTTCCCAAATGAAGATACTATCCTGGAATTACCAGATACAGAATATAAAAAACTAATTTACAGAATGTTTCAAGACATCAGGGATGACCTCAGAAACGAAATAAGGCAAACTGCAGAAGAAGCCAAGGAACACACTGATAAAACAGTTGAAGAACTCAAAAAGATTATTCAAGAACATAGTGGAAAAATTAATGTTGCAAGAATCCATAGAGAGACAGCATGTAGAAATCCAAAAGATTAACAATAAAATTACAGAATTAGACAACTCAATAGGAAGTCAGAGGAGCAGACTCGAGCAATTAGAATGCAGCCTGGGACATCTGGAGGACCAGAGAATTAACACCAACATAGCTGAAAAAAATCAGATGAAAGAATTAAAAAAAATGAAGAAACCCTAAGAATCATGTGGGACTCTATCAAGAAAGATCACTTGCGTGAGATTGCAGTCCCAGAACAGGGAGGGAGGACAGAAAACACAGAGAAAATAGTTGAAGATCTGCTGACAGAAAACTTCCCTGACATGATGAAAGACGAAAGGATATCTATCCAAGATGCTCAGCGAACCCCATTTAAGATCGATCCAAAAAGAAAAACACCAAGACATATTATCATCAAACTTGCCAAAACCAAAGATAAAGAGAAAATTTTAAAAGCAGCCAGGGATAAAAGAAAGGTCTCCTTTACGGGAGAATCAATAAGAATAAGTTCAGACTACTCAGCAGAAACTATGCAGGCAAGAAGGCAATGGGATGACATATACAGAGCACTGAAGGAGAAAAACTGCCAGCCAAGGAGCATATATCCAGCAAAACTCTCTCTGAAATATGAAGGTGAAATTAAGATATTTACAGATAAACACAAGCTTAGCGAATTTGCAAAAACCAAACCAAAGCTACAAGAAATACTAAAGGAAATTGTTTGGTCAGAAAACCAGTAATATCAGATACCAGCACAACACAAGGTCACAAAACAGAACATCCTGATATCAACTCAAATAGGGAAATCACAAAAACAAATTAAGATTAATTAAAAAAAAAATGCTCATAACAGGGAATCATTGAAGTCAATACGTAAAAGATCACAATAATCAAAAAGAGGGACTAAATACAGGTGGCATAGAACTGTCATATGGAGAGTGATACAAGGCAATATAGGACAATACAAGTTAGGTTTTTACTTAGAAAAATAGGGGTAAATATTAAGGTAACCACAAAGAGGTATAACAACTCCATAACTCAAGATAAAAGCCAAGAAAAACGTAATGACTCAACAAACATAAAGTCAAACACTATGAAAATGAGGATCTCACAATTTACTAAGAAAAACATCTCAGCACAAAAAAGTAAGTGGAAAAATGAAATTGTCAACAGCACACATAAAAAGGCATCAAAATGACAGCACTAAACACTTATCTATAATTACGCTGAATGTAAATGGACTAAACGCACCAATAAAGAGACAGAGAGTCTCGGACTGGATAAGAAACACGATCTGTCTATATGCTGCCTACAAGAGACACACCTTAGACTTAGAGACACAAACAAACTAAAACTCAAAGGATGGAAGAAAATATATCAAGCAAACAATAAGCAAAAAAGAAGAGTAGCAATATTAATTTCTGACAAAATAGACTTTAGACTTAAATCCACCACAAAGGATAAAGAAGGACACTACATAATGATAAAAGGGACAATTGATCAGGAAGATATAACCATATTAAATATTTATGCACCTAATGACAGGGCTGCAAGATATATAAATCAAATTTTAACAGAACTGAAAAGTGAGATAGACACCCCCACAATTATACTAGGAGACTTAACACACCACTTTCAGAGAAGGACAGGACATCCAGTAAGAAGCTCAGTAGAGACACGGAAGACCTAATTACAACAATCAACCAACTTGACCTCATTGACTTATACAGAACTCTCCACCCAACTGCTGCAAAGCATACTTTTTTTTCTAGCGCACATGGAACATTCTCTAGAATAGACCACATATTAGGTAGTAAAACAAACTTTGCAGAATCCAAAACATGGAAATATTACAAAGCATCTTCTAAGACCACAAGGCAATAAAACTAGAAATCAATAACAGAAAAACTAGACAAAAGAAATCAAATACTTGGAAACTGAACAATACCCTACTGAAAAAAAGACTGGGTTATAGAAGACATCAAGGAGGGAATAAGGAAATTCTTAGAAAGCAACGAGAATGAAAATACTTCCTATCAAAACCTCTGGGACACAGCAAAAGCAGTGCTCAGAGGCCAATTTATATCAATAAATGCACACATACAAAAAGAAGAAAGAGCCAAAAGCAGAGAACTGTCCCTACAACTTGAACAAATAGAAAGTGAGCAACAAAAGAATCCATCAGGCACCAGAAGAAAACAAATAATAAAAATTAGAGCTGAACTAAATGAATTAGAGAACAGAAAAACAATTGAAAGACTTAACAAAGCCAAAAGCTGGTTCTTTGAAAAAATTAACAAAATTGATAAACCATTGGCTAGACTGACTAAAGAAAAACAGGAAAGGAAACAAATTACCCGAATAAGAAACGAGATGGGCCACATCACAACAGACCCAACTGAAATGAAAAGAATCATATCAGATTATTATGAAAAATTGTACTCTAACAAATTTGCAAACCTAGAAGAAATGGAGGAATTCCTGGAAAAACACTACCTACCTAAACTAACACATTCAGAAGTAGAACAACTAAAGAGACCCATAACAAAAAAAAGAGATTGAAACGGTAATCAAAAAACTCCCAACAAAAAAAAGCCCTGGCCCAGATGGCTTCACTGCAGAGTTCTACCAAACTTTCAGAGAAGAGTTAACACCACTACTACTACAGGTATTTCAAAGCATAGAAAATGACGGACTACTACGCAACTCATTCTATGAAGCCACCATCTCCCTGATACCAAAACCAGGTAAAGACAGTAACAAAAAAGAAAATTACAGACCTATATCCCTCATGAACATAGATGCAAAAATCCTCAACAAAATTCTAGCCAATAGAATTCAACAACGTATCAAAAAAATAATTCATCATGACCAAGTGGGATTTATACCAGGTATGCAAGGCTGGTTTAATATTAGAAAAACCATTAATGTAATCCACCACATAAATAAAACAAAAGACAAAAACCACATGATCTTATCAATTGATGCAGAAAAGGCATTTGACAAAGTCCAACACCCATTTATGATAAAAACTCTCACCAAAATAGGAATTGAAGGAAAATTCCTCAACATAATAAAGGGCATCTATGCAAAGCCAACAGCCAACATCACTCTAAATGCAGAGAACCTGAAAGCATTTCCCTTGAGAACGGGAACCAGACAAGGATGCCCTGTCACCACTCTTATTCAACATTGTGCTAGAAGTCCTAGCCAGAGCAATTAGGCTAGACAAAGAAATAAAGGGCATCCGGATTGGCAAAGAGGAAGTAAAATTATCTCTGTTTGCAGATGACATGATCTTATACACAGACAACACCAACGAATCCACCAGAAAACTACTGAAACTAATAGAAGAGTTTGGCAGAGTCTCAGGTTATAAGATAAACATACAAAAATCACTTGAATTCCTCTACATCAACAAAAAGAACACCGAAGAGGAAATAACCAAATCAATACCATTCACAGTAGCCCCCAAGAAGATAAAATACTTAGGAATAAATCTTACCAAGGATGTAAAAGACCTATACAAAGAAAACTACAAAGCTCTACTACAAGAAATTCAAAAGGACACACTTAAGTGGAAAAACGTACCTTGCTCATGGATAGGAAGACTTAACATAGTAAAAAGTCTATTCTACCAAAAGCCATCTATACATACAATGCACTTCCGATCCAAATTCCAATGTCATTTTTTAAAGTGATAGAGAAGCAAATCACCAACTTCATATGGATTGGAAAGAAGCCTCGGATAAGCAAAGCATTACTGAAAAAGAAGAAGAAAGTGGGAGGCCTCACTCTACCTGATTTCAGAACCTATTATACAGCCACAGTAGTCAAAACAGCCTGGTATTGGTACAACAACAGGCACATAGACCAGTGGAACAGAATTGAGAACCCAGATATAAATCCATCCACATACAAGCAGCTGATATTTGACAAAGGCTCAGAGTCAGTTAATTGGGGAAAAGATAGTCTTTTTAACAAATGGTGCTGGCATAACTGGATATCCGTTTGCAAAAAAAATGAAACAGGACCCATACCTCACACCATGCACAAAAACTAACTCCAAGTGGATCAAAGACCTAAACATAAAGACTAAAACGATAAAGATCATGGAAGAAAAAATAGGGACAACCTTAGGAGCCCTAATACAAGGCATAAACAGAATACAAAACATTACCAAAAATGATGAAGAGAAACCAGTTAACTGGGAGCTCCTAAAAATCAAACACCTATGCTCATCTAAAGACCTCACCAAAAGAGTAAAAAGACCACCTACAGACTGGGAAAGAATTTTCAGCTATGACATCTCCAACCAGCGCCTGATCTCTAAAATCTACATGATTCTGTCAAAACTCAACCACAAAAAGACAAAGAACCCAATCAAGAAGTGGGCAAAGGATATGAACACACACTTCACTAAAGAAGATATTCAGGCAGCTAACAGATACATGAGAAAATGCTCTCGATCATTAGCCATTAGAGAAACACAAATTAAAACCACGATGAGATTCCATCTCACTCCAACAAGGCTGGCATAAATCCAAAAAACACAAAATAATAAATGTTGGAGAGGCTGCGGAGAGATTGGAACTCTTATACACTGCTGGTGGGAATGTAAAATGGTACAACCACTTTGGAAATCTATCTGGCGATATCTTAAACAGTTAGAAATAGAACTACCATACAACCCAGAAATCCCACTCCTCGGAATATACCCTAGAGAAATAAGAGCCTTCACACAAACAGATATGTGCACACCCATGTTTATTGCAGCTCTGTTTACAGTAGCAAAAAGCTGGAAGCAACCAAGGTGTCCATCAACGGATGAATGGCTAAATAAATTGTGGTATATTCACACAATGGAATACTACGCATCGATAAAGAACAGTGACGAATCTATGAAACATTTCATAACATGGAGGAACCTGGAAGGCATTAAGCTGAGCGAAATTAGTCAGAGGCAAAAGGGCAAATATTGTATAAGACCACTATTATAATATCTTGAGAAATAGTATAAACTGAGAAGAACACATACTTCTGTGGTTACGAGGGGGGAGGGAGGGAGGGAGGGAGGGAGAGGGTTTTTTACTGATTAATTAGTAGCTAAGAACTGCTTTAGGTGAAGGGAAGGACAATACTCAATACATGGAAGGTCAGCTCAACTGGACTGGACCAAAAGCAAAGAAGTTTCTGGGATAAAATGAATGCTTCAAAGGTCATCGGAGCAAGGGCGGGGGTTTTGGGACCATGGTTTAAGGGGACTTCTAAGTCAATTGGCAAAATAATTCTATTATGAAAACATTCTGCATCCCACTTTGAAATGTGGCGTCTGGGGTCTTAAATGCTAACAAGCGGCCATCTAAGATGCATCAATTGGTCTCAACCCACCTGGAGCAAAGGAGAATGAAGAACACCAAGGTCACACGACAACTAAGAGCCCAAGAGACAGAAAGGGCCACATGAACCAGAGACCTACATCATCCTGAGACCTGAAAAACTAGTTGGTGCCCGGCCACAATCGATGACTGCCCTGACAGGGAGCGTAACAGAGAACCCCTGAGGGAGCAGGAGATCAATGAGATGCAGACCCCAAATTCGCATAAAAAGACCATACTTAATGGTCTGACTGAGACTAGAGGAATCCCGGCGGTCATGGTCCCCAAACCTTCTGTTGGCCCAGGACAGGAACCATCCCCGGAGACAACTCATCAGACATGAAAGGGACTGGACGGTGGGTAGGTGAGAGATGCTGATGAAGAGTGAGCTAATTATATCAGGTGGACACTTGAGACTGTGTTGGCATCTCCTGTCTGGAGGGGGGATGGGAGGATAGAGAGAGTTGGAAGCTGGCAAAATTATCACGAAAGGAGAGACTGGAAGTGCTGACTCATTAGGGGGAGAGCAAGTGGGAGAACGGAGTAAGGTGTATATAAACTTACATGTGACAGTCTGACTTGATTTGTAAACGTTCACTTGAAGCTCAATAAAAGTTTAAAAAAAAATTATGTACTGCAACATTGTATGGAGTACATATTACTAACGATCCAGAAAACCAAACCCGTAGCCGTCGAGTCGATTCCAACTCATGGCAACCCTACAGGACAGAGTAGAACTGCTCCATAGCACTTCCAAGGAGTGGCTGATGGATTTGAACTGCTGACCTGTTGGTTAGCACATGAGCTTTTAATCACTATGCCACCAGGGCTCTATTGCTAATGACAAAAAAAAAAAAAAAAAAATGACAAGACGTGCAAAAATAAAGATGGCCTTTAAGAATGGTTTGTCATTACTCAAAAGCGTCATGAGTTG
The DNA here is from genome assembly GCF_024166365.1 of Elephas maximus indicus. Lineage (NCBI taxonomy): Eukaryota > Metazoa > Chordata > Mammalia > Proboscidea > Elephantidae > Elephas > Elephas maximus. The sequence continues at coordinate 9,071,848 of NC_064833.1, read as the reverse complement.
GGAACTGGCTGTGTTTTCCTGCTGGGCTGTAGGGAGGAGAGAGAGGAAGCCGTATGTCGGCGAAAAGCCCGAGGGCAGAGTGCTTACAGCGCTGCCACCAGAGCCGCCTCTCCTTCCACGGCTCATCTTGGGTCCCGTCAACTGGCTTCACACTCACTGAGGTTCAAAACTGGGAGGCATCCCATTTCTTCCTTTCTTCCTTCTCCCTTCTCCACTTGGTCACTAGGCCTTGTGCATTTTCCCTCCAAAATGCCTCCCATGTGTTTCCCCTCTTCTCTTCCTCCAGCTCGGGCCCTGGGGTGCCCTCTACCTGGACTTCTTGCCTCCAGTCTCTCTCTTCCCTCCAACCATCTTTCCGGTGGGACCCAGAGTGACCATTCCAAAGCAAAGGCCAAGGTGTGGCTGCTTCTTAAAAGTTGCAGTTGCTTTTTGCTGCCAACCAACCAAATTCAAGTTCTGGTATCTCACATCAAACTAGGTTTCCTCCTCTGTTTTCCTGGAGAATGTTGTTTGTCTTTCTGTCTAGAACGGAATTTGTACTTTAGAAAACGGGAGTTGTCTGTGTGGTTGTCCTCCTCATCAGGGGGACCCTGTGTGGTGGGTAGATATTTTGTAGAGGACAGAGTTCAAGTTTAGATTTCGGCGCGACCCTTGGCTTCCACAAGCCCTCTTCCTGGATGCAGTATCGTTATTGGAAAATGGGGATACTGACACTGTTATTAGGGTTACACGCTCACTCCCCCACTAGACTGTTGGTCCTCGAGGCTGAAACTCGCTCTGTTTAAACTCCAAGAGCCTGATTGTCCCCACGAAGATTCCTGCTTATGCATGCCAGGTAGAAAGAAAGAATCTGATCAGTCTGCAGGGTGCCTAGCATTTGGCCGCATTGCTTCTGCTGCTGCTGCTGCTGCGAAGGGGTCCCACGTGGTCTGGCACATTCCTGCCCGCTGTGCACTGGCCCCTTTGTGGCCAGATGCCAGTATGTGCACAGTGGCCACAGAAGGTAGATGACCAGTCCCTCCAGCTTTGAGTTCCCCTAAGCATGCTCTTGTTTTGTTGTCAGCTGCTGTCAAGTTGGCTGCAACTCACGGTGACCTTAGAGATAAGAGAACGAAACATTGCCTGGTCCTACACCATCTTCATAACCCTTGGTATGTTTGAGTCTATTGTTGCAGCCATCGTGCCAGTCCATCTCATTGAAAGTTTCCCTCACCTTTGCTGGCCCTCCACTTTACCAAACATGATGTCCTTCTTCAGCGGTCGGACCCTCCTGATGACATGTCCAAAGTAACCAGGTTGAAGTCTCTGAAAATATTCTGTGATCCATATGGTTTTCACTGGCTTATTTTTGAAAGTAGATCGCCAGGTCGTTCTTCCTCGGCTGTCTTAGTCTGGAAGCTCTGCTGAAATCTGTCTACCATGTGTGACCCCGCTGGCATTTGAAATACCAGTGGTACACCTTTCAGCATCGTAGCAACATGCACGCCACCACGCTAGGACAAACTGACAGACAGGTGGTGGCTGCCTTAGTTAGGGCTCCCTAGCTTGCCTCCCATGTTCTCTCACTGTTCTCACTGCCCTGTCAGCCAGAGGACAGACCTCGAGCCTCTTCTGTGCATTGTCCCACCTGCTCCTTTGGTCTGGAACCTCTCCTGGGTCTGGGAGCTCACCAGGTTGCCCCTTCTTCCTTCAAGGTGTGCTCCCTTATGGTTCCTTGGTGGCTTTCCTGCCAGGAGACCCCTTTGTGACCACCACGGTCACCAGAGAGGTTCCAGTAACATTGATTCTCAAAAGGGAAGGTGTGGGAATTACTGGTCTATTCTCCCAGGGGTCCCTTAGTTGCTATGCATTTCTCCCCAGCCTTGTCAACAGAGTAGGGGATACTTAGAGGGACAGCCTCTGTGAGGTCACAAAATAGTCCTATTACACCCTTCAGAGGGCCACATTTGCATTACAAAGAGGGGCCGTGGATGTGACTTCAGAACAATGAGGATTTGCTTCAAGCTGATTCTGACTTCACCCAGACTGGGACATAAGGCAACTTAAAACCCAGTTGCGGTGGAATCAGTTCCCACTCAGGGTGACCCCATGTATTTCAGAATAGAACTGCACTCCCTACGGTCTTCAATGTCTGTGACCTTTTGGAAACAGATTGCCAGGCCTTTCTTCTGAGGCACCTCTATGTGGGTTCAAACTGCCAGCCTTTCCAGTAGCAGCCAAGCGCTTAAACTGTTTGTGCCACCCAAACCCGAAAAGCCAAACCTGTTGCCGTCGAGTTGATTCTGACTCACAGCAACCCGATAGGACAGGGTAGAACTGCCCATAGGGTTTTTAAGGAGCAGTTGGTGGATTCAAACCGCCAACCTTTTGGTTGGCAGCTGAGCTCTTTACCACTGTGCCACAAGGGTTTCTTTGCGAAAGCAAGGACTTCTCAAACCTTAAAGTACCAGCAGCTTGCCCAGGCATCTTGTTAAAATGCAAATGATAACTCAGTAGGTCTGGGGAGGGGCCTGAGGTCCTGCATCTCAAACAAGCTTGATGGGTGATGCCTTTGTTGCCTGTTTGGGGGCCACACTTTGGGTCTGGTTACACGACAGGCATCTGGCCAAATCCCTGTCCTCAGCTCCTAGCATTAGTCACTCGGTAGATGGTGGGCGACCAGTAAATTTTCACCGAATGGTGTTGTTAATTAACTACACTAATTATAATGTTGTCAGTAAAAGCTGTTGACTGAGTTCTAAGTATCTACCAGGCATCATGATTTATGTTAATTCTCACAAGAGCTGTGGGATGGATGCATGGTCATCACCCCCATTGGGCAGATGAGAAAACTGAGTCTCGGGGAGGTTGAGTGATGGTCCTGAGTGGACGGTGAAGCTACGGCATAAACCCGAAGCCTGAGCCCTGTCCGTGTTATCCAGCCTCTCTAGGAACAGGGGTACAGTTACAGTCAGTATCCTGTGTCATCTTGTGGAGTAGCTTTGTGCTCAGTCATTTCTCTTCTTGATGCATTGGATTTGTCTTTAAGTCAGTGACAGAGTTCCCCAAAGTAGAAAGCATTATTGTTTTGCTCTGAAGCACAGATTTCCAGGTGATCAGGAGAGAAAGACCCTGTACACCTGGAACTGTTGTTAACCTGGTGCTTGGAGGAGCATCACAGAATCAGAAAACACAGGCAGCGTTTTGTACATAGGTGTGTTTTCTGGGGAGTGAACCCCCAGAATTCACAGATTTCACCAGATTCTTCATGGGTTTTGTGACCTCAGAAGAGCCAAGATCAGCTGCTTTAGAAAATGAGAACTTTTCTGGAAATCGTCCTTCCTGATAGAAATCATTTACTAAGCAGAATTTTCAGAAAGAGGAAATAATTTTGAAGATGTGGGAGAAAAAGGCAGAATTGCTGAAGGTCTGTTAACTTGCTCAGGAACTGCCGGGTCTCTCGGGCATCGTAACACCTCTGTCTAGTCCCTGTCAGACACTGCTCAAATCCTTTGTGTCACGTCTGTCTTCCCCACCAGGCAGGGGCCATGTTTCATTCATCACTGGTTCTCTGAAACCTGGCTCTGTGTCTGGCACATAGCAGGACTATGAAAATGTGGGTGGAATTGTTGGGCCCAGGCAACAGTGGGCCTGCCTCTACAAGGCCATTTTCCACTAACAGGTGCTTTCCGTCAGCCCAGGCTGATGGGGACATGAAGGTGTCATGCCCTAGATGGCCACTAGGCTGTGCTATTGGCCTGCAGTCGGGTCCTTCTGCCGCATTTTTCAAAAGGGTGGTTGCTACCAACAGCCTTTAATGTCACACAAAAATCATCAATGATGGCATGGGATGGCGGCAGATAATTAGCTGCATCCCGACACCCTGTACCTTTTTTTTTTTTTTTTGGCGTGGAAGGTGCCTGCAGGATGGAACATCACCTTGCCCACGGTCTGAAAGAGTCACAGGCTTCTTGCGAAAACCCACAGGTTGCTGCCAGCAATTTCAACGGGATGTAAGCTCTGCGCTCTGTGTGCTTCATCCTGAGGCTGATGGGAAATGATCCCTCTAGCCGAAGCGGCACCTATTTCCAGGCTCAGTTTTAGTTTGGCGACGTGAGATGGTATAAGTTACCTGAGACTCCCACGAGTGCACAAAGTTTGCAGTGCGTGGGCAGCAGCTGGGCCACAAGTGAGGCCGCCCCTGCTGGCTGCAAAGTGGGTGAAAGTGGCCTCCTTGGCCGCTCTCAGCATCCCTCTCTCTCGCTGTGGTCCACCAACCTGCCCAGACAAAGCCTACCTGCCTCGGGTCCCGTGCTCTGGGATCATGCCTCTGGGCAGCAGCGTGGAGTAATGGAAAGAGCTCTGGGGCCTCGGTCAGGGGACTGGGGTTCTAGCTAGTCCTGGTTCTGTCCAGAACTTCCTGTCTCAAGGCTTCCATTTCCTCAGGACTTGATTACCTGCTCTATGTGGGTATGTGAAGGCTCTTCATACACTGCCATGTGCTTTTCAAGTGGGAGGCATTGAGAGGATTAGGGAGTCCTGGGTTCTAGGTCTCCCTCTGCTGTGTGGCATTGGGCGGATCTCTTAATCTCTCTGGGCCTGAAATTGCTGACTGGTGAAAGACGAGGTAGGAACAGATATTCCTTAAGGTTTCTTCTGTTCTAACACATCAACCTTTTTGTGCAGTATACCCAGCCTGCGTTCTACACCTTCATAGCCTTGGCTAGAAGACAGCCAGGTAAATGAAAGAATAAGAGAGTAAATGAGAGGGCAAGTAAAATGACCTGGATTTCTTCTCTAGTATATCAACCCCTTGCCATCACATCGATTCCGACTCATAGTGACTGTGTACGACAGGGCAGAACCGCCCCATAGAATTTCCAAGGCTGTAACATTTGCAGAAGCAGACTGTCACATCTTTCTCCCACAGAGACGCTGGTAGGTTTAAACCACCGACCTTTTGGTTAGCAGCTGAGCACTGAGCCGCTGGACTGCCAGGGCTCCTTTTTTCTAGTATATCTCACCTTTCACCAGGGAACTAAAGTGCCCATGAGACCTCCTTTTCCCAGTCTGCAGGTGAGTTACCATCATAGCTCAGAAAGTGCCTCTTCCCTGTCCCCTGGGTAGCCTTACCTGATACCCCAAGCAGGGGCAAGCACGTTGCACTTCAAAACCTGTTGTTCACCTGTTTGTCTTTTGAATTGGGTCTTATTATGTTTCTTGACTTTTTTTTTTTTCTTATAGCATGTTATCCTTGGAAACCCTATGGGGCAGTTCTACTCTCTGGCCTATAGGGTCGCTGTGAGTTGGAATTGACTGGACGGCAGTGGGCTTGGTTTTGGATTTTATAGCATGTTATAGATAAAAATTACCATCTCTGGCTGGTGCAAATAGTTAACGTGCTTGGCTACTAACTGGAAAGTTGGAGATTGAAGTCTATCCAGAAGTGCCTCAGAAGAAGGGCCTGGCAATCTACTTCCAAAAAAATCAGCCATTGAAAACCCTATGGAGCCCGGTTCTATTCCGACACACATGGGGTCCCCAGGAGCCGGAGTCGGCTGCATGGCAACTGGTATGTTGTGATTATGCAAGATACGTGCCTGTCTCACTTGCTATCTGTAAAGCAGGTATTTGCAGCGAGGATGTCAACAACTTCTGCGTGCCATCAGCTGGCATAGTGCCTGGCACATGGAAATCACTTGAGAAGAGGGTTTTTGGATGAAGGTATCAGTGAAAACAGTAGATGGGACAGAAAAAGAATAAACAAATGAACGAGTGAGGGCATGAATGAATGAGGACATCTCTAACAGCAGGGGCTTGGGGCTCCATGGTGCATTGTGAGTGAGGACGTAGTTTGTGGAATCCAACCGTGCAGTGGGCTGCCTCCTTCACCAGGGCTGATGAGAACAGTCCTTTTTATGCTGCCCCAACGATTGATGTCAAGGTCATGCATTTGCAATCTCAGACTGTGTCTTTTTTTTATGGTATTGTGTGTGTTCAAGTATAGACTCCATGTTCTCTTATTTTTCCTGAGGTTTCAACTTCTGCTTTTTTTCATCTATAAAGGTGTTTTAAAAATCCCATCTTGAAGCTTTAAAGATTTTTCTCCCAGCAGCTAGATGTGTTGTTGTTGTTGTTAGGTGCTGTCAAATCGGTTCCTAATCATAGTGACCCCATGTACAACAGAATGAAACACTGCCCAGTCCTGCGCCATCCTCGCAGTCATTGTTATGCTTGAGCCCATTGTTGCAGCCACTGTGTCAGTCCATCTCATTGAGGGTCTTCCTATTTTTCACTGACCCTCTGCTTTACCAAGCACGATGTCATTCTCCAGGGACTGATCCCTCCTGACAACATGTCCAAAGTATGTGAGATGAAATCTTGCCATCCTTGCTTCTAAGGAGCATTTTAGCTGTATTTCTTGCAAGACAGATTTGTTTGTTCTTCTGCCAGTCCATGGTTTATTCACTCTTCACCAGCACCGTAATTCAAATGAATCAATTCTTCTTCGGTCTCCCTTGTTCACTGTCCAGCTTTCACATGTATATGAGGTGATTGAAAACACCATGACCTGGGTCAGGTGCACACACCTTAGTCCTCAAAGGGAGATCTTTGCTTTTTAACAGAGGTTTTTGCAGCAGATTTGCCCGGTGAAACACTTTGTTTGATTTCCTGACCACTGCCCCCATGGGCATTGATTGTGGATCCAAGTAAAAGGAAATCCTTGATAACTTCAGTCTTTTCTCCGTTTATCATGATGTTGCTTATTGGTCCAGTTGTGGGGATTTTTCTTTTCTTTATGTTGAGGTGTAATCCATACTGAAGGCTATAGTCTTTGATCTTTATCAGTAAGTGCTTCAAGTCCTCTGCGTATTGAGCAAGCAAGGTTGTGTCATCTGCATATCGCGGATTGTTATAGATATAAAACAGCTAGATGTAGGTATATAAAATCCACCCACCTTACAAATGAAAATGATTGATACACATGGAGAAAGTTATCTGTGTCAGGTAATAAAACCCAGCTTTCTTTAAAAGCGCACTCCAGGAATTTTACTTAAAAGGCAGGCTCCTTAGAGACTTTATGATTGGGGGTTTAGGATCGGGGAGAGTTGGTAGTGGGAAGGGAAACACACTTATAAACGTTCTATCTTTTATGTAAAAAAGATACAACGTTTAATGCTCCTAGTTGCAAGGCAGTTAGCTTCAGCCCTAGTTTTGCAGGGGAGGGAATCCTTTTATGTTAAACGACATGTTCAAGGAGGCACATGCCAGTTAGTGGTGGCGGTGGTGGTTAGGTGCTGTCCAGTCTGCTCCGACTCAAGGTGATCTTGCATCTAACAGAATGAGACATTGCCGGTCCTGCACCACCTTCGTGATTATTGGTACGTTTGAGCCCATTGTTGTGGCTGTGGTGCCAGTCTGTCTCATTGAGGGTTTCCTGTGTTTTTGCTGATCCTCTACTTTCCCAGACATGATGACCTTTTCTAGTGGCTGGTCTCTTCTGATAATATGTCCAAAGTAAGCAAGGTGAAGTCTCGCCATCCTCGCTTCTGAGGAACGTTGTGATTGCGTTTCTTCTAAGATTGTTTTGTTTCTTTGGAAGTCTGCAGTGTATTTGATATTCTCTGCCAACACCACAGTTTGAACTCATCGATTCTTCTTCTGTCTTCCTTTTTCATTACTGACCTCCAATTAGGTTTCTCTACAAGCAGACCCTCCACCTGGTACGATTCCAGCGTGTGGAACTGCATGAAAAAAGACACTGGCAGAACTGTAACTTTATGCAAAACGTGTCAGCTTCTGTGGGAGTGGCCTTTTTGAGGTCCCTTCTTGCCCAAGGTGTGCCTTTGTCACCCAGAGAGGCTAGGAGTGAGGGCTGGGAAGTCAGGCAGACACAGGTTCAAATCCTGGCTCCTCCACTTTTGAGCTGTACGGCTTTGGACAGCTTAACTACTTGGTTTCCTTATCTGTAAAATGGGGGCTATAACATTGCCTATCGCATAGGATTGTTTTGAAGATTACATGACTTAATAAATATAAAGCTCTTCAAAGTGTACCTGGACACGGTAGGTGCTCAGTAAATGTTAGCTTGGTAGCAGGATGAGACATTGAGAAGTTAATGGTGTTTGACTTTCTCCCCTTTGCTTGGCAGTAGACTCCTCTCAGCTCACCTCTAGCCCAAAAGACACCCTGCTGTGAATTAAAAAAGGACTTCCGTTCCTCAGGCTAATTTACTGCATTTTCCTAGAAATGGCCTTAATAAGTATTTACATCTGTGACGACTACTGATATGAATTGACATGAATTGGAATCGACTCAGTGGTGACGAACAACATTAACAGAATTATATAGTTTACAACCTCCACAACAGTCCATGGCGGCCCTGAATCTCTTAAGCAGAGAGTGTGGGAGAAGCTCATTTTTTTCCTGAGAGAAACGGGAGAGGCATTGGTGGTTCAGTAGTAGAATTCTCACCTTTCGTGTGGGACACTCAGGTTCGTTTCCTGGCCAACGCGCCTCATGGGCAGCCACTATCTGCCTGTCATTGGAGGCTTGTGTGTTGCCATGATGCTAACCAGGTTCCAGCAGAGCTTCCCGACTAAGACAGGCTAGGGAGAAAGGCCTGGAGATCTACTTCTGAAAATCATCCATTTACAACCTTGCGGATCACAAAGGTCTGATCCTCAGTGGATGGTGAGGATGGTGCAGGACCAGGTGTTTTGTTCTGCTCTGCATAGGGTGGAGGAGACAGGCAGCTAACAACAACAGCAACAAGAGAAAGGGGAAGCCTTGAAGTCCTTGAGGGCTGAATCTCCCTTGCTCCAGGGTGGAACTGACCTGTGGATGAAAGCCTAGTCGTCAGGTGGGGGTGGAGGCTGAGGCCTTGGGAGGGCGTGGGGAGGACAGGGCCCTGATCCGGGAGGGCGACCAAGAAGAAGGGTTTGGGGGATGTCAGGGCAGCAGGACCTTGTGATGGGGAACTGCCCCTGGATGCCGGGTGTATGGAGTGCTCAGTTCCATTGTGCTGTGGGCCCTGGCTGATATCTCCCTGGTAAAGGTTTCCGGGGTGCAGAGGGAGTGAGTGGCCATCATCCGCAAGGCCTTTCCTCTTTGAATGGGCCCCATAGGCCCACAGGGCTTGGAGCAGGAGCTCCCACGACAGCCTTCACAGCAGTTGGAAGACCAGAAATTCTCCCAACTTGTCACACTGCAGGAACCTCTCTTGAGATGTGGTACGGTGTATCAGTTAAGAATACAGGGTGGAGAGGCAGAGCGTCTGAGTTGAAAGCTCTCTGTCTTACTGCCCACTGGGCACATCGCCGACTTTCCTCATCAGTGATATGGAGATGCTAATAGTATGTAACTCACAGGTTGTTGAGAAAATTAAATAAATACACATAAAGTACTTAGAATAGCGCCTGGCATGTAGTGTTTAATAAAATGCTCACCATTTTTATCATTTTGCAGTCTCAAGGGAGACTGCCTCTCCCACCCAAATGACTGAAATTGGATTTACTGCCTGTCCTGGTTGATTAGGCAGAGACAGATTTACTGTGACCTAAAAATGCACCTTTTCCTCACTTATCGACGGTCTTGTTATCTGATATTTTACATCCACAGCAATAGCAAAAAGTCCACTATCCAACTATTTTGCACATTAGTAATGTATGTCTGGTAGTAACAAATGCGGAGGTGCAAGGTGAGAGTGACGCTGGCCTGTGATGGTTAAGGTTATGTGTCAACTTGGCCGGGCCACGATTCTCAGTGGTTTGGCAGTTATGTAATGGTGAAATCTGGCAGTTATGTAATGGTGTAGTCATCCTCTGTTTTTGCGTAATGCCAATTTTGCATAATGACCTGGTCTTTGGAACCTAACCATGTCAATAAGTGAGGAGAGGGTGTATGCAGAAATATGATATTTCTTGGACATGTTAGGGGATGAGGCAGTGCGGGAGGGCCCAGGGCTTCCCTCTGAGTTGATGGCCAAGGCCTGGGGGGTGGGGTTGATGAGGCCTGTGGGGACTTGCCTCTGTCTAGTGACTCAAGGGTATAGGCTGCTTCTATCTTGTACCACTGCCATCTCAACATGTGGCTTCAGAAGCCACCACAGCAGGGGAGGAGGGCAATGGGCAGAGCCTGTCTGCCTCCATTAGAAAATGACACACTCTGTTCTGTTCGCCACCCGTTGTCCCAAACCGGTTGATGGCCTTGACCTAACTTCAGGTGTGGCTGGGAGATGTAGGAGAACACCTGGAGGAATTTTGTGATTGCTCCCTATATATGCAGCACCACCTTGTCTCATTTCTCCCTCCTTGTCGTTTAATATTGGTTGTTTTAATCATCAGCCAGTACTTACATGGTCATGGCCATTAAAATGCACTATTCCGATCTCCTGCTGTGGCCCCAAATGCTGCCATTGTGGATGCCCTTGAACCAGGCTCCTGCAGAGTGTCCCAGACTACGACTTAGCCCAGTGGGGTTCTAACTCAGGCCACTCCTGCTAGATGGAGTCTCCTTTAATAAAAAAAAAAATGGGAGGCTTTAAAAAAAAAAAAAATTTTTTTTTTTTTTTGATGGGAGAACTCAGTTTTGGCCTGGCCAGAATTGTCAACTTTTTCTTCTTCACAAGTGCCAGAACTGCATGGTGATCTTAAGGCCCTGCCTTAAGCTTGCACAGGTGTTTCTCCCAGTAACTCTCTTGCACATCTTATCCTATCTCAGCATCTGCTTCTCAGAGAACTTAAAATAACACATATGTCATGATGACTTGTATATATTTTCCAATCCTGAGCACTGTGTTTTCCTATAATTAAAAATTGTCTCATGTATTTAGTTTTTACATATATTATTACTTACTTTTTTGAAGTGATCTAACATTACCAAGGAGGCCTGGTGGTACAACGGTTAAGAGCTCGGCTGCTAACCGCAAGGTTTTTGGTTTGAATCCACTTAGCAGCTTCACGGGAGAAAGCCCTGGCGACCTGCTTTCATAAAGATTACAGCCTAGAAAAACCTATGGGGCAGTTCTGCTCTGTCCCATGGGGTTGCTATGACTCAAAATCAACTTACTGGTACCTAACAACAGCAGATTACCAGATGCCTTCTTTTCTAATACTCAGGCGTATCAACACCTTTTATTTTCCTGAAGACCTCCAGAGTGCTCTGACCCCTGCACTAGTCTGGGCTGCCCTAGTCCTCTGGGCCTGGATGCTTGCTGCCTGGATCTTCCCATCACCTGGGCCTATGTTAGATTTCCCATCTAATTCTTGACTTACTTTCTCATGTTGTTCAAGCGCAGCCTCCAGTAGCTTCCCAAGAAAGGGTGCACAGAAGAGGACTTTTGACTCCAGGTGTCTGTAAATGTTTTTATTTCACTCCTTCAGCTGAAAATAGCTGATGGTGTTCTGATTCCAGTTCCTTTGTATATGACCTGTGTTTTTTTTTTTTTTTTTTTAATAATTTTTATTGTGCTTTAAGTGGAAGTTTACAAATCAAGTCAGTCTCTCACACAAAAACCCATATACACCTTGCTACTCTTCCCCTTAATGAGAGAGCCTGCTCTCTCCCTCCACTCTCTCTTTTCTGTCCATTTCATCAGCTTCTGACCCCCTCTACCCTCTCATCTCTCCTCCAAGCAAGAGATGCCAACACAGTCTCAAGTGTCCACCTGATCCAAGAAGCTCACTCCTCACCAGCATCCCTCTCCAACCCATTGTATATATGACCTGTTTTTTAGTTTTTGTTTTTCTATATAGAAGTCGGTTGTTGTTAGGTGCCATCGACTAGGTTCCGACTCATAGCAACCTTGGGTACAACAGAATGAAACACTGCCTGGTCCTGTGGCATCCGTACAATCCTTGTTATGCTTGAGCCCATTGTTGCAGCCACTGTGTCAATCCATTTCATTGAGGGTCTTCCTCTTTTTCACCGACCCTCTATTTTACCAAGCATGATGACCTTCTCCAGGGACTGATCCCTCCTGACAACATGTCCAAAGTATGTGACACCAAGTCTCACCATCCTTGCTTCTAAGGAACATTCTGGTTGTACTTCTTCCAGGGCATATTTGTTCCTTCTTTTGGCAGTCCGTTAGTGGGCGGGTAGTATATTCAGTATTCTTCTCCAACACCACAATTGGAAGGCGTCACTTCTTCTTCAGTCTTCTTTATTCATTGTCCAGCTTTCACATGCATAGGACGCAATTGAAAACACCAAGGCTTGGGTCAGGTGCACTTTAGTCTTCAAGGTGACATTTTTGCTTTCCAACACTTTAAAGAGGCCTTTTGCAGCCGATTGCCCTATGAGATGCGTCTTTTGATTTCTTGACTGCTGCTTCCATGGCTGTTGATTTTGGGTCCAAGTAAAATGAAATCCTTTACAACTTCAGTATTTTCTCCATTTATCGCGATATTGCTTATTGGTCCAGCTGTAAGGATTTTTCTTTTCTTTATGTTGATGTGCAATCCATACTGAAGGCTGTGGTCTCTGATCTTCAGCAGTAAGTGCCTGAATTCCTCTTCACTTTGAGCAAGAAAGATTGTGTCATCTGCATAACACAGGTTGTTAATGAGCCTTCTTGCAATCTTGATGCCCCCTTCTTCTTCATATGGTCCCACTTCTCAGGTTATTTACTCAGCATACAGATTGGATAGGCATGGTGAAAGGAAACAACCCTGACGCACACCTTTCCTGACTTTAAACCACTCAGTATCCCCTTGTTCTTTTCAAATGACTGCCTCTTGATCTGTGTACAGGTTCCTCATGAGCACAATTAAGTGCTATGGAATTCCCATTCTTCGCAATGTTATCCATAATTTGTTGTGATCCACACAGTTGAATGCCTTTGAATAGCCAGTAAAGCACAGATTAAACATCTTTCTGGTATTCTCTGCTTTCTGCCTGGATCCATCTGACATCAGCAATGATATCCCTGGTTCCTTGTCCTCTTCTAAATCTGATTTGCATTTTTGGCAGTTTCTTGTCAATATACTGCTATAGCCGCTTTTGAATGATCTTCAGCAAAATTTTGCTTGTGCGTGATATTAATGATATCGTTTGATAATTTCCGCGTTCGGTGGGATCACCTTTATTGGGAATAGGCGTAAGTATAGATCTCTTCCAGTCGATTGGCCAGGTAGCTGTCTTTCAGATTTCTTGGCATAGATGAGTGAATACTTCCAGCACTGCCTCCGTTCATTGAAACATCTCAATTGGTATTCCATCAATTCCTGGAGCATTGTTTTTCGCCAATGCCTTCAGTGCAGCTTGGACTTCTTTCTTCAGTAGCATTGGTTCCTGCTCATATGGTACATCCTGAAATAGTTGAACGTCAACCAATTCTTTTTGGTATAGTGACTCTGTGTATTCCTTCCATCTTCTTTTGATGCTTCCTGAGTTGTTTAATATTTTCACCATAGAATCCTTCAATATTGCAAGTCGAGGCTTGAATTTTTTCCACGTCTGCAAACTGTGTCATATTTTAATATATGCATGTACCATGAAGTTTCTTTAATTAATTAATTGACTCTTGTGAACCTCTAGGCTGTTCTCCTTCCTGTATTGTAAGCAGTGATGGGATAAGCATCAGTAAATCTCTGCATACATCTCAGATTATTTCCTTGGATTCTGTTTTCTACAGCGTGTTCGTGTTTCTGGCTTAGAGTAGACACGGTCTCATGGGGTTTGATACTCATTTCTCCCTGTGGACAATGAGGATGGGACCCTCTTTTATGGGTGATCAAGCATGAATGCCACAGACCATTTGCTGGTCCCTCGCCCACATGTAGAGGACAGAAATTCCTTTCCTGCAAATGATTTTTCACTGAAGGGAGGCTTTCTCACTCACACCAAATGACATCATCTCCAGGCCCAGCTGTCCACAGATTCTCAAAGCTGCGAGCCTTGGAAGTCACGATTTCCCAGTGCCTCTCTGAGCTTCTAGAGCAAAAACAACAAAGAAATTACCCACCTTTTTCTTTCTCTCCACAAGTTCTGAATGCTTAGCTCAGCTGTCTCAGAATTCTACTCTCAGTGAGGTTTGATGCACATGGGGTAAGCACCTTAGGCTGGTTGGACATTTTCTTCTCTAAAGGTTTTTTATAGCTGGAAATAATATATCCGATCCCCATTCCACGTCTGCAAGGTTTTAGAGCAGGCTCCTTGTTGTCACTGACGATGAAATGGCCTCTTTGTGGTCAGGCCCTCCAGCTCCTTGACTTTGCAGCTCTCGGCTCCCGTGACCACGTCCATCTCCTCACGGCACTCATCTCAGTCTCTCCTTGTATTCCTCTGTCCTCCGGATGTACTGCTATCTTCAGGGCTACGAAGCTCCCCCATAAGCCTCTTCTCTGCTCATCCCAAGCACTCTCCCCAGTGATCTCTCCCCCTTCGTGGCTCCATGGAGTCCCTAATCTGGTCGCTGTCTGCATTGCTCTTGCCCCAGCTCTTGGATTGGCAGCTCCATCTTCAGGTCTCAGCTAAGCCGTCCTCCCCTGAGAAGCCTTCTCTGACTCCCCATCACAGAAGGCTAGTCTCGCCTTTATTTCCTCTGTGGTGCTTTCCACAGTCTGATCTTGTTGATTTATTTGTATTTGGCCACATTTCTATTATTGCCTTCCCCACTAGAATGTGAACTTGTGGGCTTAGAGGCCTTGTCCTTTTTGCCAAAGTCTAGCAGAGACCATGGCACGTAGTGCCTGCTCTGTAAATATAAGTATAAATATATAGAAATATACATGCATGTGTGTGTATTTAATGAGCAAATAAATTAATGATGACTATCAAATTGTATTCCATCATAGATAGCTTTTAGGGTCCCTGGGGTGCAGACTGGTGATACTCAGGAGCTATGGGAACAGCAAGAGCCCAGGAGGCTGATGAGTCAGTGGTGGACAGCAGGCTAACTCGATGTGGGGCCCAGAGACAGACTCTAGCAAAGCTCCAGTTCCACTTGGAACATCTAATTGGGTTGTGGTTTGAGAATACTGAAATCTTACAACTCTCTAGCTGAAGGGACTTTCAATTTCATTCTGTTCAGTTATCTCATAGTGTCACAGCTCTTATGGTATGATGTACGTATTTTAATGTATTTACGACGGCAGTGGGTTTTATTAGTCAGAATAGGTTAACCGCTGTAAAAAGCCCACCTCCAAATCTCAGTGGCTCAACACATTAAATATTTACTTCTTACTCACACCAGGTCTGTGGCAGGTGTTCCTGGTCAGCAGGTGGTCTTCCATGGGGTCATTCAGGGACCCAAGCACCTTCTATCTTGTGGTTCTGCCCTTCCCCCAGGCCTGGGTGCCCTCTGCTAGATCCTGGGAGCACTCTTTGAGCCAGGCCTGGAAGTGGCTCCCATGACACCCATCAATTGGCCAGAACTCAGTCCTATGGCCCCATAAATTGCAAGGAAGCCAGGAACAGATCAGCTGTGTGCCCATGAACACAGTGAGATGGGTTTTGGGGAGCATATAGCAGTCCTCATGTGTGCACACCTCCTTGCCTAGAGTGTGAATTCTTTAGGAGGCTGGGACTTTGCCGTGACTGTCACATGGCCCCAGGACCTGGCCCCGTGTCTGGTGTAGGCTGGGAGCTCAGCGCCTGTGGATTGAAGCCATGGTACTCCTTGACTGTCCTCGCTTCAGGTTCTGTCCGTGCTCACTAGACTCTGACTAAGCCAGCTTCCTGTTTTTACCCCACAGATTTCTCTGGGTTTGTATTCGTCCTGCTTTTTCCTGTTCTGGCTCCATCCCATCTTGGGCCTTTTGGCCCCAAGCCCCGCCCTGGGCCCATGCATCTCCCTACATGAAGTAGGAGGGCCAGAGAGCTGGAGGGAACTCCTTTTACCACCTGTCTTAGTTCTCTAGTGCTGCTGTAATAGAAATACCACAAGTGGATGGCTTTAACAGACAGAAATTTCTTTTCTCACAATTTAGGAGGCTAGAAGTCACAATCCAGGGCACTGGCCCTAGGGTGAGGCTTTCCCTCTGTCGGCTTTGGAGGAAGGTCCTTGTCTCTTCAGCTTCCTGGTGCCTTGGAGATCTCCACATGTCTTGGCATCTCTCTTACCCCATCTCTGCTTGCTAGCTTGCTGTTTAATCTCTTTATATCTCAAAAGAGGCTCACTCAAGATACACCTCTGCTACTCCTGCCTCATTAACATAACATAACCTGTTCCCAAATGGGATTATAACCACAGGCAGAGAGGTTAGGATTTACAACACATATTTTTCAGGACATAATTCAATCTATAACACCACCTTACCAGCTTTTTACCACTTGCCTCGTGGCACAGTGGTTAAGAACTTGGCTGCTAACCAAAAGGTCGGCAGTTCAAATCCACCAGCTGCCAGCTGCTCCTTGGAAACCCTGTGGGGTGGTTCTACTCTGTCCTGTAGGGTCGCTATGAGTTGGGATCGAGTTGACGGCAACGGATTTGGTATCGAGTCGATTCTGGCTCAGAGCCACCCCAAGTGTGCCAGAGTAGAGCTGTGCTGCATAGGGTTTCCGGTGGCTGATTTTTCCAAAATCAGGGCTTTCTTCTGAGGCACGTCTGGGTAGACTCAAACCTTTAAGCTTTCTGTAGCAGCCAAGTGTGTTACCTGTTTGCACCCCCCAGGAACCCTCCCCTAAACCATCCTAGATTGTCTAGGCACATGAGACATCAAGCCCTGGCCAGGCCCCCGTTTGAATTGACACCTCCAGACTTTCTCAGCAAGAAAAGAGCAGGCCTTGTGCCAGGGCTGTGTGTGTGAGATCAGAGACTCCTGGGCTGGGAACTGCTAATCAGTGTGACCCACAAAGCCAACAGGGACCACTGCTGCCAGCGCAGTTGCGGCCAGACAGACAATGCCCTTCCCAGGCCATGTTGATGGCGGTCTCTTGCTGTGACAGCCATTTGGTGGCCTCAGACCCAGAAAGGGCGACTCAGAGGAGGAGAAAGAAGAAACAGAAACTCCCAGCATGCAGCCTGATGTTTCTCAGTGGAGAAAGCAGCACGTTCCAAGGGCTGCCCCAGTTTTCAGCAATAGGGTTTCCCTCAGGAGGCAGGGGGACAGGGGAGTGATCAAGACAGCAGGTGGGGAGAAGGAGAGGAACTTGCTTTTGGTAGACAACTTTGACTTCTCTAAAAGAAGAAATTTGGAAAGAAAAAAGATAATGGAATAAATAATAACTGCCTTTTATTTCTTTGTGTTTTGGTCTACTAGGTGCCAAGTACTTTTTATGTCATTGAAATAGTCCAGGAGTCTGTAGGGTGGGCATATTATCAATATTTTGTAGGCGAGGAAACTGAAGCTCAGAGAGTTTGAGTAAGTTGGTCAAGGTCACTGTGTAATAAAGCATTTGGCTGGCCTTTGTCCCTGGTTCCTAGAAAAAAAAAAACCCATTGCCATCTATCAAACCTAGAGGACAGAGTAGAACTGCCCCCTAGGGTTTCCTAGGCTGTAATCTGTGCAGAAGCAGATTGCCACATCTTTCTCTTGCGGTGCAGCTGGTCGGTTCGAACTGCTGACTTTTGGGTTAGCAGCCAGACTCTTAACCACTGCACCACCAGGGCTCCTGGAGGTGATTCCTAAGTACTTGGAATTTCCCAAGTGATAGGAATGTCCTTTTTATTCATGGCGGGCCCTGATGGCTTATGCTAACAAGGTGACATACAGTGACCTCTAGGTAGTTTGTGGAGCCCTGGTGGCACAATGGTTAAAAGCTCGGCTGTAACCAAAAGGTCGGCAGTTTGAATCCACCAGCCGCTCCTTGGAAGTCCTGTGGGGCAGGATGCTGTGAGTCAGAATCAGCTCAATGGCAATGGATTTTTGGGGGTTTTGGTAGCTTGTGCTAAAGTGATGACTTAGGATGGGAACTGGCCATACTGGAATGACCAGCCATGTGATTAGAGGGTTAGGGCTTTGAGCCTTGTGATATCAACCCAACCTCAGGGAGACTGGAGATTCAGTTCAATCACATGGTCAATGATTCAATCAATCATGACTTCATAATGAAAGCCAGATAATGACTCTGGACACCAAAGCTCCAGTGAATGCCCCTGATAGGCAATATTCTGGGTATCGTCACACAGTAATGCACTGGGAGGGAGATGTATCCTGGCTCCATGGGAAGAGGACCCTCCCAGACCTCACCCTATATGTCTCTCTCCCTTTGGCTGGTTCTGATTTGTTTCCTTTTGGTATAATAAAGCTGTAATCATCTATCCTGAGTCTGCATGTTCTAATTACTAATTACTGAACCTGAATTTGTAGCCAGCTGGTCCTAGGTGAGGGTGGCCTGGGGATCCCCAAACTTGTGGACTGAAGTGAGGGCAGTCTGGAGGATTGTGCCTTTAACCTGTTTAGTATGGCCCACCTGTGGGTAATTGGTAGCAAAACCATTACGGTCATATAGCTCGAAGTGGCAGAGCAAAGAGTGGAACTTGGGCCCTTTCTGATTCCAAATTGATTTTCTCTCCAGTAATCATACTTTTGGAGCCCTGGTGGCAAAGCGGTTAAGCATTAGGCTGCTGACTGAAAGGTTGGTGTTTCGAGCCCACCCACCTCTTTGTGGGAGAAAAATGTGGCAATCTGTTCCCATAAAGATTACAGCCTTGAAAACCCTGTGGGGCAGTTCTGCTCTGTCCTATAGGATCTCTATGAGTTGGAATCGACATGACAACAATGGTTAATGGCTATATCATTCTTCCCAGATTCCAAATTTTTCTCTTCATGATGGGAAGGAGTCACTGTTGTCCTAACTTAGACTTCATCATTTGGAATATTTGTGACCAATAACACTTTACATTGTTCTCTCAGTTAAGCCTCACAGCAGTCCTATGAAAAGGACACCATTGTTTTCCAAGTTTTGTTTTGTTTTTTGATAAGGAAACAAACCCAGACATGTTAAGTAACTTGTCCAAGGTGCTAGAGCAGGAAGTAGTAGAGCTGGGACTGGAATGCAGCTGGTGATCCCAAATTCCACGCAGAGCATGTCAGCGATTCCCTGAACCATTCTTTATACCATTCACTCCTGCCCCAATCCCTTCCTTACTCTTTCCTATCCATCCAAGGGAGCCCCAGTGGCACAGTGGTTAAGAGCTCAGATGCTAACCGAAGGGTTAGCGGTTAGAATCTACCAGCCACTCCTTGGAAACTCTACGGGGCAGTCCTCCTGTGTTCTGTAGGGTCGCTATGAGTCAAAATTGACTCAACGGCAATGGGTTATACATCAAGGCCTGCTAGAGTCCTGACTTTCCTTTGACACCTACCTCCCAGGACCTGGCACTTGATCATCTTAAAGAAGCTATCTGCAGGTGCGTGCAAGGGAGTGGTTGGATGATGTTTCCACACTGCATGAGAAGGTGTGCTGTGTGTGGAGTTGAGGACGATGAGGGCTCATCAAGAAAACTGGAAGCTATGCAACGTTTACCCATTCGTTCACCTGTGCAGTGAAGATTTACCGAGTGCCTGCTGTCTACACAGGACACCTGGGTGGAGGGGTAGGGAGCAGGGAAGGTAACAGGCATAAATGATTATCATACAACGTAGAGAATGCTAAGAACCATAAGGGAGGCACAGTAGTATCACGAGAGTTGAAAATAGGGATTGATTACCTCCATCAAGGGCTGTCAGACTGTCTTTCTGAAGAACTACCACCTGACCCGAGTCTGAAAGATGGGGAAGGATATAGATGTACAGATGATGGGAAAAGATTCTCCATGTTGAGTTGTCAAAGGCATGGAGGTGGGGATTATGTGTGGAAGAATGTGTAAAGTGGAGAAAAGTTGAGAAGCAACATATCAGCAAGACCATGGAATTGAACTAGATATTCATGAACAAAAGGCACCTGTGAGGTAGAAATAAACCAAGCCAAACCCATTGCTGTTGAGCCGATTCCGACTGATGGCGACCCTACAGGACAGAGTAGAACTGTCCCACAGGGTTTCCAAGGCTGTGATCTTTATGGAAGCAGACTGCCACATTTTTTTCCCACAGAAGAGCTGCGGAGTTTGAACTGCCAACCTTTTGGTTAGCAGCTGAGTACCTAACCACTGTATCACCAGGGCTCTTTGAGGTGGGAATATGGATCTCTCACTCTTATTGAGCACTTACAATGTGCCAGACACTTTTCTAAGAGCTTTCAATATGGTAACTCACTGTTTTCTTACAACGTCAGTTCCCATTTTACAGATGAGAAAGGTGGGGCATGAGAAATGAAGTAACAGGAGTCAAACCCTACAGTCTGTGCTCTTGATGGTTCTGCTCCACTGCTTCTCGGTGTGGAATGGAAGGAAATGGAAAGTAGTGAGCAAAGAGACGAAATGAACCCCATTTAGAAGAACTTGGACCAATTCTTAGGAGTAAAGTGGATCTTCCCAACGAAGATAAGCATCAGTTGTTGGACCCACAAGCTCAACTATGTTCCTGAGGTGAATACACCCTCCCCCAACCCCGCCCCCGTTTGCAAATCTACAGTAAATCAGTTGGGGCTCTCAGGGCCGGTAAGGAATGCCTGAAAGACTCTGCTGAGCCTAACAGTCCTCTCAGGAGAGCAGTCACTGATGGAGCAAGTGTTCCTATCCTCTCCGTCATCTCCAGGCTCCTGCCTGTCTCCCTTTGTTTATTATTACTGAAGCCATTTGCGTGGCAACAGGGTTTTCTCAGCCTTCTGAGGGCTTGGCTTCCTGCTGCTGATTCTCACCTGAAACCATCATTCTCCATTTGTGACTCAATAACCATCTCCTGGTGGCTAATTATGGTCCATATGCTCCTGGGGCTGGTATGCTGGAAAGGCAGGGAAACGTTCCCATGCCTGCCTCTTGTTCCCATTTCTCTTTTGGATGTGCTAACTCATAGCCTGCTTCCCACAGCATCTCCCCAGGACCCCTGCTAGACTCTTTTCCTCCTCAGGTAGTGTTCCATTTTGCAGATGACCCCAGCTGGGCTTAACTGGGCATTCACAAGTCTGCCTGCCAGCATCTCAGGGTTGACCAGCTGGCAAAAATCAACAAAAGGCAGGTGATGTCTGCTGCTGAAATCCCATCCATGCAGGTGGGGTGATGGAGTAGAAGGAGCTTTGGCTTGGGATCCAGAGGTCTGGTCCTAGCTTTGTTGAGAAATTGCTGCATGACTTTGGAGAAACCTCTTTAACTGTCTGGTTCTTAGTTTCCTCTTATATAAGAAGAGGAGAGATTTTGGTTAGATCCGTGGTTTCTAACCTGATTCCTGGGTGTCTAAAAAGGTAGCAATGGGGATAGAGGGGCTTAAAATAGCTTTGAGCTCCTTTTGGCTACAAGCTCCTGGAGAGAAGTGATGGTTGCCTATTCATTTTTTAGTCTCTGTTATCTAGGGCAAGGGCTTGGCACAGAAGGTACAAACAATGAATGATTGTTAAAACACAAAGGCTTTTCACAAAATCCAGACAAAATTGTTTTCTGGCCTCTATGAAATTGGGTAAGCTGACAAAAACCTTGACTTCCTTAATGGTCAGCACTACATGGGTTTTTTGACTGTATAATCGACTCTAAGTAAGGTAAGCAAAAACAAAATCTTTGGGGAGTGTGCTGGCTAGCCACAGGGTTGATGAAAAGGCTCAAACAAATGGACACCCAGTGGGGACAAGACCAGAGAACACAGCTGAATTTCAGTGTTCAAGGTGGGAATGTCCAGTTGGGTAAGCCAAAGTCTTATGGCTGCCCAGCTGCTGGGTGGTGGGAAGGCGGTTTTCTGGTCTCTTTAGGTTTCCAAGGACTCTGCCCTCACCAAGACTAACACAGTATGGGGATTACTGTCAAATAGGAAGGAGATTTGGATTTTGGGTAGCTAAAAAATATCAAAGGACCACTCTACCCAGTAACTCTGGGCTGCTTATGCTTACTGGAGCTCTGCCTGGCAGTTATGGGTGGCTTTGGTGAAAAAGAATGGCAAAGAAATTTACACATGAATTTTAATACATAAAATTACAGTGTGCCAGGAGTATATGTAAAAGGAATTATGAACAAGGCCCTTGTGGATAAAAAACCAGTTGCTGTTGAGTTGATTCCTACTCTTGGCATCTGCATGTGTGTCAGAGTAGAACTGGGCTCCATAGGACTTTTCAATGGCTGATTTTTTTTTCAGCAGTAGATCACTAGGCCTTTCTTTTGAGGAGTGTCGGGGGACAGCCCCAGCAAGGAAAGACCCTCACTGTGTGTCCTGGCAGATAATCCAAAGAACTGACACATAGCCCTTTGCAGATTCATACGTTTGTTCAGGGAAACTTACTTACACGGGCAAGCAGCCGCTCTCTCCAGTGGCTGGAGTGTTTTCTGTGCCGAGCCAAAGAGGCAGGGAAATTTAAAGGGGAACACAAACAAAAGATGCACGCAGCTGTTTTTCTAAGACCCAAGAGTTAAACATAATCAAACTCGAGTGAGGGTGGCTTCTTCTCACGTGCTCAAGGCTAATGGGAGTTGTTATTCTGGGATCCAAGGCCAGGAGTTGTTGTTCTAAGACCCGGGCCAGTTCTCATTGGCTTGGAGCCAGTGGGACCGTTTCCAGGACCATAGCCAAGGGCCTGGCTTGACCATAGTGCGGCCATGATGAAATCTTGTCTCCCTGTGGAGCCCTCTGGGTGGACTCAAATCTCTAACCTTTTGGTTAGCAGCCATGTACGTCAACTGTACCACCCAGGGACTGTGAAGACAGGCTTATTTCTATTCTACAAAGTTGAGGTTTTCTACCTCTAGGACTCAGATAAGTACACGAAGAATCCCTGTGTAAATGCAGAGAAAGGTGCAAGGGAGACTCACCTCTGTGTCTCTAGTTGTTTAGTGGGAGCTCCATTGGCTGCTGTCTTACCTATTCACTCCGTCTCTGAGCTTCATAATTCTAAGCTAGTTTATCTCACCAGATTTTGTGATATCCGGTGAGATAAGGATGAGAATGTTCTCTACAACACTAGATACGTACGTGTATTCAGTAATAATCAGTAAACCACGTCAACGATGTCAATATCTGTCTTGGTATTTTTCTGGACAGTGTGGGTGGGTGGTCATTGATGGGAAACACCTTCCCTTCTCCTTTTCACTAATTTATTTTGTGCTCATTTTGTCTCTGCAGTGGACATCTATCATTTGCTGCTATCTAGTATCTTTTGAGGAAACCCTGGTGAGGTAGTGGTTAAGTGCTACAGCTGCTAACCGAAGGATCGGCAGTTTGAATCCTCCAGGCGCTCCTTGGAAACTCTGTGGGGCAGTTCTGCTCTGTCTATAGGGTTGCTATGAGTCGGAATCGACGGCACTTGGGTTTTTTTTTTTTGGTTTTAATATCTTTTGGATAGCTTCACTACATCTGAACTATTTTTCAAATTATTACTCCTGTCTTTTCAAGATAGAACCCACAAAACTTGCATTTTGAAACTTCCTTTCAGGTACAATGAAGGCAGCTACCTTGGTGCCTATACTCAGCGGAACCTGTTTGAAACTTGGAATCGGAAGTCAGCAATAAGAGGCTTTAACCTAGTAAGGAGATGATGGAGTCGTTGGATTCTTTAAGGGTAGCAGTGGTGGGATTTCCCTCATCCATTTTTTTTTTTAATTTTTATTGTGCTTTAAGTGAAAGTTTACAAATCAAGTCAGTCTCTCACACAAAAACTTATATACACCTTGCTACATACTCCCAATTGCTCTCCCCCTAATGAGACAGCCCACTCCCTCCCTCCACTCTCTCTTTTCCTGCCGATTTCGCCAGCTTCTAACCCCCTCTACCCTCTCATCTCCCCTCCAGGCAGGAGATGCCAACGTAGTCTCAAGTATCCACCTGACCCAAGAAGCTTACTCCTCACCAGCATCCCTCTCCAAACCATTGTCCAGTCTAATCTGTGTCTGAAGAGTTGGCTTTGGGAATGGTTCCTGTCCTGGGCCAACAGAAGGTCTGGGGGCCATGACCACTGGGGTCCTTCCAGTCTCAGTCAGACCATTAAGTCCTTTTACCCTCATCCATTCTTGATCGTCATAGCTCTTGTAGTGATGGTTGTGATGTTTTTGTTAGAGAATTCTCCCAAGTGTGTTTGGACTTGGTGGCTTCAGAGTCAGTTCTTTGGTTTTCTCAGAGATATTGTGCACTATCTTTCAACATTTAATATGTTCATTTTATGTGCTTATAGTGAAAAACAAAATATAACGAAAAAATCCCCAAACTAAAACAAACAGAAAAAAAACACAGTTTCCATCAAGTGGATTCTGACTCATGGTGACCCCATATATGCAGAGTAGAACTGCGCTCCATGGGTTTTCAATGGCTGTGACCTTTTGGAAGCAGTTTGCCAAGCCCTTCTTCAGCGGCCTCTGTGTGGGTTCAAACTGCCAACCATTTGGTTAGTAGTCAAGTGCTTAACTTTCCCAGACAGCAGGATGTGGTAGAGCCAGACAGACTAACCAAAGGATTTCCCTGCCTGAATCGGGTATCCTTGCTGTTCCTGCCCATTAGGATTTTATATTTTCAAAGGGCATATTCGTTGTATATTTCTTATTCGCTCCTTCTGCTGAATGGAAATTATTCTGTCCCTTTTCCATCACTATATATGGATGATGTAGGTTGTCTTTAGTTTAGACCTTATTCGTGTCTCGATTAAACTAGATCCCAAGGGACATCCAGGCCTGATGTGGTTCCCATTGATCTTGAACTTTGAACTGAAATCAATAGGTAGATGAGGCGTTGGGGTGTTTCCGTTGAGGGTCGTAGGTGGGTTATTCATATAGGAGGAATGGAGTGGATGGGAAGAACTATCTACCCAATATCTATTACTTGTTATTGGGTAGATAATTCCCTCTATCAACCAGTCCCAATAGAAAATAAAAGACTCACTAGAAACAGAAAAAATTGAACAAGCTTTATTTTTGAAGGCCCCGTTTATAAAGGTAAGGGTATAGAAGAGTCACTATGGATTATGGTGTAGTAGCTTGGTCTTAGTACAGTGTCTAGGTCCACAGGGAGAAGAGGAAGGTACAGTGACCAGACCTGGAAGTGCAGATATTGCCTTGGGAGGGGCACAGATCAAGGGACACAGCCAGCTCAAGACAACACTGCAGGGAAGAAAGCAGGGGAATGAATACCCCGGCCTTACACTCTTCCATCTCTCTTATCTTCTGTTAGCCCATATCCACCTGGAAGACAAGGAGCATGGGAGCCATAGCCTGGTACACAAAGGGCAATCTCCTGGGTCAGAGAGTGAGGTAGAAAAGGGTGGAGAATGTATCTCTTGTTGTTGGGTGCCATTAAGTTGATTCCAACTCATAGTTACTCCATGTGACAGAATAGAACTTCTTGAGTGTAATATTTATGGGAGCAGATTGCCAGGTCTTTTCTCCTGTGGAGCCAGCTGAGCGCTTAACCATTGCACTACTAGGGCTCCTTGGAGAACACACCTACGGGGGGAAGAATGGAAGATGTGTAGTGTGGTGCCTAACAAAATCCCTAGATTTCCTCAAATCTAGGAGCGACCGTGTAACATTTCTTCCCAGTGAGATGAAAACTGAGGGTACCTGGGAAAAATTTGCTTTCTGGACTGAGGCACCAACCCTTCATTCTTCTTTTCCTCTTTTTGCAACCCTGGATTGTGGGCATGTTGGCTGGAGCTGCAGTAGTTACTCTGCAACCATGAGGGGAAGATCAAAGCAATCTCGGAGACCCTTGATTGATGAACCAGACAACTGAAGCATGTAACTATTCCATGCCTTGTGGGGAATCAGATACCCTCTCACTCAATTTTTGTGAATTACAGCTACCTCAGCTTCTAAATTTCTTCATCTCCGTGAGCTTTAGCTATTCACCACTTCATTGATACTGCTATGAATATTAGTTCTTTCTTGAGGCTCATAGACACATAAACATGCATTCAAAGCATCTGTGAGCACAGTAACTTTGTTGATCTTTTTTTTTTTTTTTTTTAAGCAGCGTTGGTAGAAGTAAAAATAGAGCAGGGAGTTATATCATAGCACCATAAATATATAAGGATTGGATATTTCATGCCCTTAAAATGTTCTTCCCTCACCCCGATAATCCAGATAACCCCCAACTACCCAGTACTACCGAGCCCTCTATCCACTCTCTTTTCAAAAATGGATCCAGCTCCCTCCTTGTCTCCGGCCGTGGTTTGGGCATCTCCTTTGTTGCCTTGACTCCCACTGATAACCAAGCCCTCAGGATCAAGTGCCTTATCTCAGGGTATTTTATATTAAAAATACCCCTAATTGATGCTGGTTATTAGAGAAGTAATATATTTTTTACTTCATTTACAATGGATATTATAGTCCATGAAAATATGTTGACAGATAAAAATTAATGGAGGAGATATATGTGACAGAGGAAGAGAGAAACTGTGCAAGAGAGAGAGAGACAGACAAAAAGAGTGACAAAGTGACAGAAGCAGAAAAAGGGCCTGGCCACCCCAGAAGTGATCTCTAGTGAATTAGCTCCTGTGGTAGCCAGTCTCTACCACGGCTTCAGTGATCCGCACCTTGGCCTTCTGGATCATCTGCTCTGAGGGAAGCCTGCTGCCATGTTGGAAGGACACTCAAGCAGCCCTGTAGAGAGCCCACAGGAAGAGGAATGGCCATGGGAGCGAGCCTTCTCGCAAGTGGCTCCTCCCGCCTCAGTCCAACATTCTGATAACTGGAACGACAGGTGGTATCTGACAGCAGCCGCCTGAAAGACACGGAGTCAGAACTGCCCAAACAACCACTCCTAAATCCCTGACTGTGGAACTGAAAGAGACAGCAGCCGCCTGAAAGACACGGAGTCAGAACTGCCCAAACAACCACTCCTAAATCCCTGACTGCGGAACTGAGAGAGAAGTGATTATGGTTGTTTTAAGCTATTCGGTTTTGCGTTACTTGTGACATAGCATTAAAAAAACAAGTTACCATGGAGCTGACTCTGACTCATGGTGACCCCCTGTGTATCAGAGTAGCACTGTGCTCCCTAGGTTTTCAGTGGCTGGTTTTTGGGAAGCAGAGCGCTAGGCCATTTTTTTGAGGTACCTCTGGGTAGAGTCAAACTTCCAGCCTTTCCATTAGTAGCACTTAACTGTTTGTACCACCCAGGGACTCCTTACATAGAGTTAAAACCTGAAACCAAACCCGTTACTGTTGAGTTGATTACAACTCTTAGCCACCCTACAGGACAAAGCAGAACTGCCTCATAGGGTTTCCAAAGCTGTAATCTTTATGGAAGCAGGCTGCCACATCTTTCTCCTGCAGAGAGGCTGGTGGGTTTGAACTGCTAACCTTTTGGTTAGCAGCCAAGTGCTTAACCACTGTACCACCAGGGCTCCATTACATAACACTAGATACCTAGTAGAGTTCTCCTGCTGTCCTTCCTTTTGGTTACAATACTATGGTCTCTGAGGTAGGGTCATGCAATGGAGATGTTCAGAAATCTATCTCCTCCCTGCTGGCATTATTGTTCTGCTTCATAGCCCCATTCATTCTCCACTGAGCAGAAATTCCTCTTGGGCTCTGGCAAATACCTGAATGTTATTTCTGGCTTTCAGTATTATTGCACCTTTAATTCTCTTGGGTCTATTTTCATAAGTATTTTGATTGGAAGGTGGCTGAGGATGAATCAGATGTTGTTATCTTGCCATTCTCTTAACCAGGAAACCTGAATCTATAGCTCTCTGTATAGGTTTTTGATTATGCATTCCATCAATACACATTTTTCCAAAATATATCTGCTTGCTTGTTCCTTTACTTATTTATTATGTCTTTATATGCCAATGTATTGTTTTATCATGTACATTGTAAGACATAAAATATAAATTTAGCAAGTAAGAGATAAAAATAAATAGAAATAGAAGTTCTAATGTTTTCTTCATTTTCTGCCCAAATGGATTGTCTTGGGTATGGCTGGTGAAGAACCCTCCTCCCACTCTGGTGGCCACTGGTCTATGGCTGGGTTTTTATATTCTTGTATTATCTGCAGGAGCCTTGGTGGCACAGTGGTTAAGTGCTTGGCTGCTAACCCAAAGGTCGGTGGTTCAAATCCACCAGCCACTGTATGGGAGAAAGATGCGGCAGTCTGCCACTGTAAAGATGACAACATTGGAAACCCTGTGGGGCAGTTCTGCTCTGTCCTGTAGGGTTGCTGTGAGTTGGGATTGACTCCACGGCAGTGGGTTTGGTTTGGTTTATTCCTCCCTCACAGAGGGCAATGGGTTTGTATTATCTGCACGTTCTTTAGGAGCAGGAATTATGCCTTCTAAAAATCTTGTTTCCAAGATAAGTAGGGTAGCTGCTCCAGTCACATTTCTTAAAGGAAAGAATGAATCAATGAGTGAATGAATGCATGAGTGAATACGTGGTTGAGTGGAGGAACGACACCTCTGTTAGCACTAAATGCAAGGAAAACAAAAACTAGTAAGATTTGTGAAGAGATGAAGCTTACAGTTGGCCTCTCTGGCTCTCTGCAGACCCTCAGCAGTTAGGATTTAAAACCTGATTCCAAAACCTTGTCCATCATTTAACCTCCCTCAAATTACAGAAGCCTCTCTCCATCACGATCTCTGAGAATTGCACCTGTGCTAAATACGCCCTTGGACAAAATATCCTGGACTTCCTTGTAAGACAAATTATGTCCTGTCTTCCCCACCCACCTGCATGCAGAGACCCACAAGTCACATCCCCGCACATAACAGTTTTCTCCTTCCCCTTCAAGCTGTCTTCCAGGCCTGGCTCTCTGGCAGACAGCCATCTCAAGTGAAGACGTTTAAAGTGAGCACACGTGTGGGGGAAGTTTTTCATGGCCCTTAACTAGCTGCCTCACCAGGACTTGGGGGGCTGTCTGGATTTCTGTCTTCTTACATTTGCTGGAGCTGAGGCATTGTGGCAGACACGATTATAACCAGCTTGTCAAGTCTATTTGTTCAGCCTAGGCTTCTTTCTTCACTGTCAGTTGACTTAGTTCTTCATCCTCATTTAGACTTCAGAGCTGCCTAATGAGTGTCATTCATGGTGGCGATATTCCCTCCCCCATCTCCACTCTCCACGCCCATTGGCTTTCCTGGCCTAGGGTTGAACAAGCAACTGGGAGCCTAGAACAGGCAATGAAGGGGAAGCTTCTCTATGAGAACAGAGAGCTTTGTTCTAGGTGTGTTTTGTGTGTGTGCATCTGGGCACACACATTCAGAGAGTTATGGGGGGTTATACCAAGTGAGTCCCTGGGTGGTGCAAAAGGTTAGCACACTCGGCTGCTGACAGAAAAGTTAGAGGTTCAAGTCTACACATAGGTGCCTTGAAAGAAAGACCTGGCAATCTCCTGAAAAAATCAGCCGTTGAAAACTCTGTGGAGCGTAGTTCTACCCTGCTACACGTGGGGTTCCTGTAAGTTGATGTTGACTCCAGGGCAATTTTTTTTTTTTTAAATACCAAGTTGGATTTAGAAGACCTGATCTCTAGATTTTTCAGTCGTTGCTGGGCTTTGGGTAGGACAGCCACATCAGGACTAGTGGGCAGGAGCTCCTTGGAAACATAAATTTACAATGTAGCGCTGCAGGGGATATGCTTGGGGCTGCTCTGAGCCTTCTAAACACTGTGGTGGGCTCGTGTAAGATCCCAAATCTCAGTGGCTTCAAAGAACACAGTTTATTTCTCATGAATGCTGCATGACCATCATAGGTCACTGGGGGCTCCGTATTGCCCATGGTTCAGGCTGACAGATTAGCCACCGTTTGCCAGTCGCCATGGGGGAGGAAAAGAGCATGGTGGATCTCACACTGCCAGTCCCCGTGGGGAGGACAAGGGCATGGCAGACCTCACACTGCCAGTCCCCATGGGGAGGACAAGAGCATGGCAGATCTCACACTGCCAGTCCCCCATGGAGGAGGACAAGGGCATGGTGGACCTCACACTGCCAGTCCCCATGGGGGAGGACAAGAGCATGGCAGACCTCCCACTGCCAGTCCCCATGGGGGAGGACAAGGGCATGGCAGATCTCCCACTGCCAGTCCCCATGAGGAGGACAAGGGCACGGTGGACCTCACTCTCCAAGTTGCCATGGGGAAGGAAAAAAGCATGGCAGACCTCACACTGCCTGTTAAGACTGTTATCTAGAAGTGCAGCAACCATGTCCACTCATGTTTCAACAACCAAAGCAAGTCACAGGGACATGACTGTTTACAAAGGGGACAAGGAAGTGGCTGACTGTCTCAGGAAAGCAGCGGCAGCTCCACAGAGGAGGTGACATTTGGGAGACAGGAATGGCCTGTGCAAATAGTGAGGGTGGAAGGATTAGGTGTTTATGGGGAGTACTTTTAGTCCAGCTGTGGCACTTGGAATATACAGCGAGCCATCGGGGGCCCAGAGAGAGGCCAGAGAAGGCAGGGAGGCCAGCTGGAGCCAGACCACTAAGAAAGCCCTTTAGTGCTTCCCTGAGCTTCCCTGCCACCTCGTAAGTTACGGAGAAATGACACAATAAGAGCCCAATGAAAGGGCTGAAGTGGGGGGCGAGCTCATCTATTTCACTTATTGTTTGTTTGCATTTACGGTTATCAGTTTCCTCTTTTTACTCCATTTGCGACACATTTGGATTATTTACCCACCGGTAACTCAACAGCCTACATGTGGCATGTGCTGTAGTGTACAAGAGACTTTTACTAACATCGAGACGTCTGAGTCAGAGCATGACCCGAAGGTTCCATCAGAATCCGTGTTGCCCCCACGTGGCCAGTGTCTCAGGCTCTCTTGCTGTGTAACAAACAGCCCCAGAATCTTGGTGGCACTAAGCAAGCAGCACTTACTTCCCTGCTTATGGGTCTCCAGTTGGCTGCGGATCGGCTGACCTGGGCCAGGCTCGGCAGGCGGCTCTGGCTCAGGCTATGGATCTAGTTGTGCCTGGCTCCAGCCTGCAGGGTGGGCTTGGGTCTGGGTCCCGGGCAGAAGGAAGAGAAGCTCCCTGAGGGAAGCTCTGTTCATGGCAGATCACAGAGGACAGAGGTAAGCCCCACGGAGGCCTGACTGCATTTCAAGTGTCTGCTCCTGTCCTACCCGCCAAAGCACATGGCCGGCTAAAGTAAGCTCCTGGCAAGAGGAGAAGCAGAGGGCTGTTACTAGGGCCTGAGGAACTGAACCTAGTTCTGTCTACACAGCAGAGAAGGAGACAGGCTCGGAGACATTAAGATGATTTCCTGGGCTCTCAGGGGCCTTAAATGCCATCAAGCCAGAACTCGTGCAAGTCTCCAGCAGGAAACCCTCTGGGCACCCCTGCCTGCTTTTGTCCTAGCCTTGTCTTTCTGTTTCTGGAGGTTTATCTGTTTTCAGACCCCAGTGTGTGAACAACCAACCACAGCTCACCACTTACCCCTCTGGATGTCTCCTCTGCTCTGTGATCAATCTCCCACATCTTTCCTGACATGACACACCTCTCCGGGGCCTCTGCCCACTCATCTGTAAAGAGACCTAGTTCTCCATCACACTGTGGGCAGCAGCTTTGCGAGCAGCAGAATCGTTGTTAGCCTTTGCAGGCTGCTCGGGGCCTCTTCCTGTAGTGTCTTCCTGGCCCACAGGCAGGGGATGGCCACTGCCAGAAAAGCCAGCCGTGTCTCAGACACCTTCAGAGCAGACTGTCCCCACGGGAGGGCATGGACCTGCTCTGAGGACCAGAGCTGTACAGACTGCACGTGTGGGTTGTGTGGAGGCTAGGTCACCCCCATGAAATGGAGACTTGTTCCTGGGGGTTGCCTGGAGTGACCACGAGATCTGGAGTGGCTCATTTAGCCTGCAGAAGGGAAGACTTGGAGGGAGGGCTGGGTGTGTGTCAGGTATTGCTGTCAGCAGATGCAATTCATTCCAACAGCATTTCTTGAGCCCTGGCAATGTGCCAAGGAGCCATGGTGGCACAGTGTTTAATCGCTTGGCTGCTAACCGAAAGGTCGGCAGTTCAAACCTACCAGCTGCTCTGTGGGAGAAAGACCTGGCAATCTGCTCCCGTAAAGATTACAGCCTAGAATACCCTATGGGACAACTCTACTCTGTCACGTGGGTTGATAGCACACAACAACAAAGCCATGTGCCAAGACCGGTGCTGGGAACTGGGGTTATATGTGAATGAGATGCTTGGGGTCTAGCAGGGAAGATGAGGCAAAGTTCTCTTCATCGAGCCTGTCAAAAGCCATGCTGGCAAGAGCTGGAGTAAAGGATATTCTTTTCTTTTTCTTTTTTTGTGACTATATACAGAGCCAAGCATACATCTATTGAACAATTTCTCCATGTACAATTCAGTGACATTGGTTACATTCTTCAAATTGTGTTACCATTCTTTTTTTTGTTGTTTTTTTAAATTAATTTTTATTTAGCTTGAAGTGAACATTTACCATTCCAATCAGTCTGTCACATGTAGGTTTACATACATCTTACTCCCTTCTCCCACTTGCTCTCCCCCTATTGAGTCAGCCCTTTCAGTCTCTCGTTTCGTGCCGATTTTGCCATCTTCCCTCTCTCTCTATCTTCCCATCCCCC
This sequence comes from Elephas maximus indicus, assembly GCF_024166365.1. Classification (NCBI taxonomy): domain Eukaryota; kingdom Metazoa; phylum Chordata; class Mammalia; order Proboscidea; family Elephantidae; genus Elephas; species Elephas maximus. Next base: position 9,039,390 of record NC_064833.1, on the reverse strand, counting down.
CTCCAGTCAAGAGTTGCCAACACACTCTCCAGTGTCCACCTGATTTAGTTAGCTCACTCTTCATCAGCATCTCTCTCCCCCCCACTGACCAGTCCTTTTCATGCCTGATGATTTGTCTCCAGGGATGGTTCCTTTCCTGTGCCATCAGAAGTTCTGGGGAGAACATTGTTCTCCTGCTCCCTAAGGAGTTGTCTGTTGTGCTCCCTGACAGGGCAGACATCGATTGTGGCTGGGCACCAACTAGTTCTTCTGGTCTCAGGATAATGTAGGTCTCTGGTTCAAGTGGCCCTTTCTGTCTCTTGGGTTCTTAGTTGTCGTGTGACCTTGGTGTTCTTCCTTTGCCTTGGCTCCATGTGGGTTGAGACCAATTGATGTATCTTAGGTGGCCGCTTGTTGGCATTTAGGACCCCAGGTGCCACAATTCAAAGTGGGATGCAGAATGTTTTCATAATAGAATTATTTTGCCCATTGACTTAGAAGTCCCCTCAAACCAAGTTCCCCAGACCCCAGCCCCTGCTCCGCCGACCTTTGAAGCTTTCCTTTTATCCCGGAAACCTCTTTGCTTTTAGTCCAGTCCAATTAGGCTGACCTTCCTTGTATTGAGTGTTGTCTTTCCCTTCACCCAAAGCAGTTCTTATCTACTGATTGATCAATAAAAAGCCCTCTCCCTCCCTCCCTCCCTCCCCGCTTTGTAACCACAAAAGTATGTGTTCCTCTCCGTTTTTTCTGTTTCTCAAGATCTTATAATAGTGGTCTTATACAATATTTGTCCTTTTGCCTCTGACTCATTTCGCTCAGCATAATGCCTTCCAGATTCCTCCATGTTATGAAATGTTTCAGAGATTCGTCACTGTTCTTTATCGATGTGTAGTATTCCATTGTGTGAATATACCACAATTTATTTACCCATTCATCCGTTGACGGACATCTTGGTTGCTTCCAGCTTTTTGCTATTGTAAACAGAGCTGCAATAAACATGGGTGTGCATATGTCTGTTTGTGTGAAGGCTCTTGTATCTCTAGGGTATATTCCGAGGAGTGGGATTTCTGGGTTGTATGGTAGTTCTATTTCTAACTGTTTAAGATAACGCCAGATAGATTTCCAAAGTGGTTGTACCATTTTACATTCCCACCAGCAGTGTATAAGAGTTCCAATCTCTCCGCAGCCTCTCCAACATTTATTATTTTGTGTTTTTTGGATTAATGCCAGTCTAGTTGCTGTGAGATGAAATCTCATCGTAGTTTTAATTTGCATTTCTCTAATGGCTAATGATCGGGAGCATTTTCTCATGTATCTGTTGGCTGCCTGAATATCTTCTTTAGTGAAATGTGTGTTCATATCCTTTGCCCACTTCTTGATTGGGTTGTTTGTCATTTTGTGGTTGAGTTTTGACAGAATCATGTAGATTTTAGAGATCAGGCGCTGGTCTGAGATGTCATAGCTGAATATTCTTTCCCAGTCTGTAGGTGGTCTTTTTACTCTTTTGGTGAAGTCTTTAGATAAGCATAGGTGTTTGATTTTTAGGAGCTCCCAGTTATCTGGTTTCTCTTCATCATTTTTGGTAATGTTTTGTATTCTGTTTATGCCTTGTATTAGGGCTCCTAGGGTTGTCCCTATTTTTTCTTCCATGATCTTTATCGTTTTAGTCTTTATGTTTAGGTCTTTGATCCACTTGGAGTTAGTTTTTGTGCATGGTGTGAGGTATGGGTCCTGTTTCATTCTTTTGCAAATGGATATCCAGTTATGCCAGAACCATTTGTTAAAAAGACTATCATTTCCCCAATTGACTGACACTGGTCCTTTGTCAAATATCAGCTGCTCATATGTGGATGGATTTATATCTGGGTTCTCAATTCTGTTCCATTGGTCTATGTGCCTGTTGTACCAGTACCAGGCTGTTTTGACTCCTGTAGCTGTATAATAGGTTCTGAAATCAGGTAGAGTGAGGCCTCCCACTTTCTTCTTCTTTTTCAGTAATGCTTTGCTTATCCGGGGGTTCTTTCCCTTCCATATGAAATTAGTGATTTGTTTCTCTATCCCCTTAAAATATGACATTGGTATTTGGATTGGAAGTGCGTTATACGTATAGATGGCTTTTGGTAGAATAGACATTTTTACTATGTTAAGTCTTCCCGTCCATGAGCAGGGTATCTTTTTCCACTTAAGTATGTCCTTTTGAATTTCTTGTAGCAGAGTTTTATAGTTCTCTTTGTATAGGTCTTTTACAGTTTTCTTTGTATAGGTCTTTTACATCCTTGGTAAGATTTATTCCTAAGTATTTTATCTTCTTGGGGGCTACTGTGAATGGTATTGATTTGGTTATTTCCTCTTCGGTGTTCTTTTTGTTGATGTAGAGGAATCCAAGTGATTTTTGTATGTTTATTTTATAACCTGAGACTCTGCCAAATTCTTCTATTAGTTTCACTAGTTTTCTGGAGGATTCCTTAGGGTTTTCCATGTATACGATCATGTCATCTGCAAATAGTGATAGCTTTACTTCCTCCTTGCCAATCTGGATACCCTTTATTTCTTTGTCTAGCCTAATTGCCCTGGCTAGGACTTCCAGCACGATGTTGAATAAGAGCGGTGATAAAGGGCATCCTTGTCTGGTTCCCGTTCTCAAGGGAAATGCTTTTAGGTTCTCTGCATTTAGGGTGATGTTGGCTGTTGGCTTTGCATAGATGCCTTTTATTATGTTGAGGAATTTTCCTTCAATTCCTATTTTGGTGAGAGTTTTCATCATAAATGGGTGTTGAACTTTGTCAAATGCTTTTCTGCATCTATTGATAAGATCATGTGGTTTTTATCTTTTGTGTTATTTATGTGATGGATTACATTAATGGTTTTTCTGATATTAAACCAGCCTTGCACACCTGGTATAAATCCCACTTGATCATGGTGAATTATTTTTTTGATGTGTTGTTGGATTCTATTGGCTAGAATTTTGTTGAGGATTTTTGCATCTATGTTCATGAGGGATATAGGTCTAAAATTTTCTTTTTTTGTAATGTCTTTACCTGGTTTTGGTATCAGGGAGATGGTAGCTTCATAGAATGAGTTGGGTAGTATTCCGTCTTTTTCTATGTTTTGAAATACCTTCAGTAGTAATGGTGTTAAGTCTTCTCTGAAGGTTTGGTAGAACTCTGCAGTGAAGCCGTCTGGGCCAGGGCTTTTTTTTGTTGGAAGTTTTTTGATTACCGTTTCAATCTCTTTTTTTGTTATGGGTCTATTTAGTTGTTCTACTTCTGAATGTGTTAGTTTAGGTAGGTAGTATTTTTCCAAGAATTTATCCATTTCTTCTAGGTTTTCAAATTTGTTAGAGTACAATTTTACATAGTAATCTGAAATGATTCTTTTAATTTCATTTGGCTCTGTTGTGATGTGGCCCATCTCGTTTCTTATTCGGGTTATTTGTTTCCTTTCCTGTTTTTCTTTAGTCAGTCTAGCCAATGGTTTATCAATTTTGTTAATTTTTTCAAAGAACCAGCTTTTGGCTTTGTTAAGTCTTTCAATTGTTTTTCTGTTCTCTAATTCATTTAGTTCAGCTCTAATTTTTATTATTTGTTTTCTTCTGGTGCCTGATGGGTTCTTTTGTTGCTCACTTTCTATTTGTTCAAGTTGTCGGGACAGTTCTCTAATTTTGGCTCTTGTTTTTGTATGTGTGCATTTATCGATATAAATTGGCCTCTGAGCACTGCTTTTGCTGTGTCCCAGAGGTTTTGATAGGAAGTATTTTCATTCTCGTTGCTTTCTAAGAATTTCCTTATTCCCTCCTTGATGTCTTCTATAACCCAGTCTTTTTTCAGGAGGGTATTGTTCATTTTCTAAGTATTTGATTTCTTTTGCCTAGTTTTTCTGTTATTGATTTCTAGCTTCATTGCCTTGTGGTCTGAGAAGATGCTTTGTAATATTTCGATGTTTTGGATTCTGCAAAGATTTGTTTTATGACCTAATATGTGGTCTATTCTAGAGAATGTTCCATGTGCACTAGAAAAGAAAGTATATTTTGCAGCAGTTGGGTGGAGAGTTCTGTATAAATCAATGAGGTCAAGTTGGTTGATTGTTGTAAGTAGGTCTTCCGTGTCTCTATTGAGCTTCTTACTGGATGTCCTGTCCTTCTCCGAAAGTGGTGTGTTGAAGTCTCCTACTATAAATGTGGAGGTGTCTATCTCACTTTTCAATTCTGTTAAAATTTGATTTATGTATCTTGCAGCCCTGTCATTGGGTGCATAAATATTTAATATGGTTATGTCTTCCTGATCAATTGTCCCTTTTATCATTATATAGTGTCCTTCTTTATCCTTTGTGGCGGATTTAAGTCTAAAGTCTATTTTGTCAGAAATTAATATTGCTACTCCTCTTCTTTTTTTGCTTATTGTTTGCTTGATATATTTTTTTCCATCCTTTGAGTTTTAGTTTGTTTGTGTCTCTAAGTCTAAGGTGTGTCTCTTGTAGGCAGCATATAGATGGATCGTGTTTCTTTATCCAGTCCGTGACTCTCTGTCTCTTTATTGGTGCATTTAGTCCATTTACATTCAGGGTAATTATAGATAAATAAGTTTTTAGTGCTGTCATTTTGATGCCTTTTCATGTGTGTTGTTGGCCATTTCATTTTTCCACATGCTTTTTTGTGCTGAGACGTTTTTCTTAGTAGCTTGTGAGATCCTCATTTTCATAATGTTTAACTTTGTGTTTGTTGAGTTGTTACGTTTTTCTTGGCTTTTTTCTTGAGTTATGGAATTGATATTCCTTTTTGTGGTTACCTTATTATTTACCCCTATTTTTCTAAGTAAAAACCTAACTTGTATCCTTCTATATCGCCTTGTATCACTCTCCATCTGGCAGTTCAATGCCTCCTATATTTAGTCCCTCTTTTTGATTATTGTGATCGTTTATCTATTGATTTCCATGATTTCCTGTTATGTGTATTATTTTGTTTATTTATTTATTTTTTCGAATTAATCTTAATTTGTTTGTTTTTGTGCTTTCCCTATTTGAGTTGCGTTGATATCAGGACATTCTGTTTTGTGACCTTGTATTGTGCTGATACCTGATATTATTGGTCACCAGGCCAAACAATCTCCTTTAGCATTTCTTGCAGTCTTGGTTTAGTTTTTTTAAATTCTCTAAACTTGTGTTTATCTGTAAATATCTTAATTTCTCCTTCATATTTCAGAGAGAGTTTTGCTGGATATATGATCCTTGGTTGGCAGTTTTTCTCCTTCAGTGCTCTGTATACGTCGTCCCATTCCCTTCTTGCCTGCATGGTTTCTGCTGAGTAGTCTGAACTTATTCTTATTGATTCTTCCTTGAAGGAAACCTTTCTTTTCTCCCTGGCTGCTTTTAGAATTTTCTGTTTGTCTTTGGTTGTGGCAAGTTTGTTGATAATATATCTTGGTGTTTTTCTTGTTGGATCAATCTTCAATGGGGTTCGATGAGCATCTTGGATAGATATCCTTTCGTCTTTCATCATGTCAGGGAAGTTTTGTGTCAGGAGTTCTTCAACTATTTTCTCTGTGTTTTCTGTCCCCCCTCCCTGTTCTGGGACTCCAATCACTCGCAAGTTATCCTTCTTGATAGAGTCCCACATGATTCTTAGGATTTCTTCATTTTTTTAAATTCTTTAATCTGATTTTTTTTCAGCTATGTTGGTGTTGATTCCCTGGTCCTCCAGAAGTCCCAGTCTACATTCTAATTGCTCGAGTCTGCTCCTCTGACTTTCTATTGCGTTGTCTAATTCCGTAATTTTATTGTTAATCTTTTGGATTTCTACATGCTGTCTCTCTATGGATTCTTGCAACTTATTAATTTTTCCAGTATGTTCTTGAATAATCTTTTTGAGTTCTTCAACAGTTTTATCAGTGTGTTCTTTGGCTTTTTCTGCAGTTATCCTAATTTCATTTGTGATATCTTTAAGCATTCTGTAAATTAGTTTTTTATATTCTGTATCTGATAATTCCAGGATTGTATCTTCATTTGGGAAAGATTTTGATTCTTTTGTTTTGGGGGTTGGAGAAGCTGTCATGGTCTGTTTCTTTATGTGGTTTGATATGGACTGCTGTCTCCGAGCCATCACTGGGAAACTAGATTTTCCAGGTAATCAGCTATAAAAAAATGCAGTCAGATCCCTATCTGAATTCTCCCTCTGGCTCAGGGTATTCGGATGTTAATGGAGCTGCCTGGGGAGGGTGGGGGAGGGATCAGAGAGCTAGGAGTGTAGCACCACAGAATATAGAGCTGATCCCCGCCTTCATGCTCCGCCCCCGTCCGCCAAAATCTCAGCGGGACGGCTCCCCGGCTGGGACGCTACTCTCCCTGCTCCGAGACCGGTCACTTCCTCCCGGGGACTTCTCCCTCTGGTGTGCCACACCGCTCGCGCAAACTGGGTGGGCGTCTCCCGCACGACCAGGTGGGCCCGCCCCCTGGGTCAATTCAGGGGAATATAACTGATCCCCGCGCTCACACCCCGCCCGCTTTCGCGAAAATCCCAGCGGGACGGCTCCCCAGCTGGGACGCTGCTCTCCCCGCTCCGAGACCAGTCACTTCCTCCCGGGGACTTCTCCCTCCCGTGCGCCGCGCCGCAGTCGCGAACGGGGTGGGCGTCCCCCGCACGAATGTGTGGGCCCCAGCCCGGGGTCGCTTTAGGGAAATGTAGCTGATCCCCCTGCTCGCGCCACGCCCGCTTCCCGCCAAACTCCCGGCGGGACGGCTCCCTGTCTGAGACGCTGCTCTCCCCGCTCCAAGATCAGTCACTGCCTCCCGGGTGCTTCTCCCTCCGGCTGCACTGCTACGCCGCCCGTGCCAACCAGCTAGACTCCCTCCCGGGATGGGTTCGGGGGGTAGGGCTGGGCCCCTTGTCTGTGCCGTTGCCCCCCTGGGCTCTGCCCCAGGTCAGGCTCCGAAGGTCACCTGCATGGTAGGCTGGCTCCTAGTTCTGGAAACGGTCGCTGTCTGCCCGTATTTGTTCGTTTTCCGTCTCTAAGTCTGTGTTTGTTGTTCAGAGTTCGTAGATTGTTATGTATGTGATCGATTCACTTGTTTTTCCGAGTCTTTGTTGCAAGAGGGATCCATGGTAGCGTCCACCTAGTTCGCCATCTTGGCCCCGCCTCTGTGTTACCATTCTTGCTATCTATTCCCAAATTTTTCACCGCCATTAACTTAGACTCACTGCCTCTAAACTTCTCATCTGTGCTTTAGAGTTCCTATTGTCAATTTCATCTCATACAGGTCATTTTTTGTAAAAGTGCAATGCTAAAGCCAAACATTCTTTACTAAATGAGCTAAACTGTTGTTTGGTTTAAATATGACTTCAGGGGATAGTTTAGGTTCAGGATTTAAAGATGATCTCAGGGCGGTAGATTTGGTCATTCCCCAGTCTCAGTGGGCCTAGGAAGTCTGGATTCTGTAGGCATGTGAAATTCTCTTCCACGTATTTCTCTATAGGGTATTCTTAGCAGCTTTGGGGCCTTGTTTGAAAAGGGTAAGCAGTTGCTTTCCTGTCTTGTAGCAGATAGTGAATGCCTGTGTTGCAGGAGAATGCTTATTATTCTTGTTTCAATGGGGGTGGGGTGGGGGGAGGGAAAGCTCACCCCCGAAAAGGGAAAAGTTTGGGAGAAACATGTCTGGCATCTTTCTCTATGTCTGCAATCCCTCACCTCTCCCCAGGCAGGGAGAAGGGATTCTGATTCCACTGATGAGTTTTGGAGTCAGGTTCAGAGTTCCTGTTGAGTGGTAAACCAAAAAAACCAAACCCATTGCTGTCGAGTCGATTGCAACTCACAGCGACCCTGTAGGACAGAGTAGAACTGCCCCATAGAGTTTCCAGGGAGTGGCTGGTGGATTTGAACTGTTGACCTTTTGGTTAGCCATAGCTCTTAACCACTACACCACCAGGGTTTCCAGGTGAGTGGTAGGACCCCTGAAACTGAGTGGAAACTGGGAACTGAGGTCCAGGGAAGAGAAGTGACTTGGTGTCCGTCTGTGGCTGTGGCAGAGACAGGAGGGGTGTCCACCTCTCATGATCCCTGTATGCACTGAAGAAGGGGAAGACTGGCAGCCAGGGACCAGTTGGCCGTGTGGTAATGATGCTGAGAGGGGCGGGAGTGCCCAGCCTAGACCAGCCCATCCACAGCCAACAGGAAGACCCCTGAGCAGGGAATAGATGCTTGTTGCTTGATGCCACTGTGATTGTGTGGGTCATGCATGAGGTGGAGTCGGAGAGACTGGAGAAGAGGGGCTGCATCAGGGGATGGCTCTGAAGGTCAGTGGATGGGAATTTGGAAAGAGATCCAATGGAGGCCTGGGGAGAAGGAGTTGGTGGGGCTCACACTCACTGAGTCCTGTAACTGGGAGTGTCCCTGTGTGGCCATTTTTGTGGGGTTCTCCCTGAGCAGCTGTGTGAGCTTCTCATTGAGAGACTCCAAAACAGAACCTCCATGGTGGTGGATGGAGTTCAGGCTGAAGCCAGCCTGCAGGTGTGCTCTGTTTAACCCAAACAGTTCTTAAAACTTTGAACTAGCCAAAGGGGTAGGAGAGTAGAGGATTGTAAGCAAAAACCTAGATTTCCATTAAAAGAAAAAAGTCAGGAACCATTGAGCCCACATTCCTGGTTGTCCATATCTCCTGGAGCTGAGTGGTGGTCACCCCGTTTTGCTAGGCAGGAGCTCCCAGTTTGCCATGGTCCCCATGGATTCTTCTGCTTCTTCGACTCGTCCAGCTTCCCTCCCATTACCTGCCTGGGTCAGTGGACATCTGAGTTTGCAAGCCCGGCTGGCCCCCACCCCACCCCCTAGAATGAGGTTAACCTTTCCTGGGTGGTGGAAATGGTTAATGCGCTCAGCTGGTAAACAAAAGGGTGGAGGTTCCAGTCCATCCAGAAGCGCCTCGTGAAAGGCCTGGTGATCTACTTCCAAAAAATCAGCCCCTGAAAACCCTATGGAGCGCAGTTCTACTCTGACACACACACAGTTGCCATGAGTTAAAATGGACTCCAGGGCAACTGGTTGGGGTCAGAGATCCTTTTAATGTAAGCTAAAGGCCTTCTCCAGAGAGATGCATGGTGTACTACACCAATTTGCATACAACTACAGGTTGTTCCTAGAGCCCAGACCCCAGATTAACAACCCCCAACTACCCCCTGGGAATGTTTCCTTCCTTGAGTGGAGATGGCAGCCAACAATAACAACAATTTGCCATTTCTCTTGCAGGAGCACTTTGTAAAGCACGCCCTCTTCCTTGCAAAACACCCAGCTGCCCCCTGTCCTTTCCCTTGCAGCTCCACCTTCCTCACTCCTCCACCCCCTTTCCTCATACCCTCTTCAGGCAGGCAGGGCAGGGCCATTCCCACTCCCTTACAGATGCTGAAATTGGGGTCCAGGGACTCGAGGTGACTTCGACAGTACCACACTGGTAGGAATTGGAGGGGCTGGTGCTCAGCCCTCCCCAGGAGTCTTGGCTTTCGTCTTAGCTCCCTTCCCGCTATCTTCCATTCACCAGTCAGTTATAAATAGCTCCAAAGAAGATTTTATTTCCAGCTTCGAAGTGACATGTGCTGTCAGCAACACCACAAAACACTCCATTGATGTTTTTAAGGGGACGGGGAAAAGGAAATAAAATTGCTTATTTGCCCAAAGCAATGTGCAGTGAACTAAAATCCATTGACTCTCCGTGGGATCTCTGCTTTTCCCAAGCGAATTTTCAAATTTGGAACACAGGTGGCCTTCAGGCTGAATGGCCGCCATCCGCCTCCCTGATTAATTCAGGCAGTGCCGCAGTTCACAGAGTGCTGGGCAGGGGAGCTTTCCTGCCTCAAGCCTGGGGAAGTCATGTGAGGAGGAGCAGGGGGGCGAGGAGGAAGGGAGGCAGTTCCGAACAGCTTTGGGGGCCTTGTCTGAAAAGCATAAGCAATTGTTTTGTTGTTCTGCTGCAAGTCCAAGCAAAGGCTGTAGAGAGAGGGCAAATCTCAGACGGGAAGGCTTCCCAGCAGAAGGGGGAGAAAACCCAAACAAACCAGTTGCTACTGAGTCAATTCCAATTCATAGCGGCCCCATGTGTGCAGAGCAGAACGGTGCTCCATAGGGTTTTCAAGGCTGTGCCATTTCAGAAGCAGATTGCCAGGCCTTTCTTTGAGGTACCTCTGGGTGGGTTTAAACCACCAACCTTTAAGTAGGTGTGCACTTAATCTTCTGCACCACCCAGGGATTTCTAACAGGAGAAACCACGGCCAAGCCTTTGCAATCACAGAGATAAAGGGCTGTGTTAGAAGTCGGACTGAGACTGGAGTGCTTCTCGATGGGATCCAGGAATAACCAAACGGAACCCTAGACCACTGCCAAGGAGGCAAGGACATGCACGAGCATGGAAAATGGAAGGGGAAAGTAACCAGCGTTGTTGGCTGAGCCTTCGACAGGAAGCCCAGTGCTGAATGCTGATAAATGAAACAGGTTTTGACTGGGTTGAGAGCCTAAGAAGCTTCCTTTCTCTGCTCAAGTAGAAGACGCCAACAGTTACAGAGTGCTTGGAGTCCCTGGGTGGTGCACACACTTAACATACTCAGCTACTGACCAAAATATTGGAGGTCTGAGTCTACCCAGAGGCACCTTGGAAGAAAGGCCTGGTGACCTACTTCCAAAAAATCAGGCTTTAAAACCTGGTGGAGCATAGTTCTCCTCTGACACACATGGGTGTGCCACGGGTTGGAATCAACTCAAGGGCAAGTAGTTACAGAGCACTTACTGTGTGCTCGGCCATCTATAAGGCGCCTCTCTGCTCCCTTTTGATGTGAAAGTCATTATGATTGTACTCATTTTATAGATGAGAAGATAGAGGTGTGGAGAGGCTGAGTAACTTGCTTGAAGTCATACAGAAGGAGGGGACTGAGCCTGACAGTCCGGCCCCTTAACTTTGCCTTATTGCCTCAGTGAGCAAACCGTGGGGTGGGGGACAGCTCCAACATACTGGGGAAAAGGAACTCGAGGCAGAAGTCTGTGCTCCAGCGGGACAGAGACAAGGGCACTTGTGGTTAGGGCTAGTAAGCTCTCGTCACTTTGGACTCATGCAAAGAAGAAGAAAAAAACTGCTTTGTGTAGCCCTACCCTGAAACCCCCTTTGTCCTGGAAGCTGCGAATCAGATTAGGTTTTTTTTTTTTTTTTTTCTTTCCCTTGGAGAGCTGGACAGGGTAGGAGCAGAGAGGGACCTGGAATATAATACAGTAAAATCTTCAAAAGCTGGAACCTGTGTAAGGTGGAAACCTGTCAGAGAAGGAAAACTCAAATATTTTCTGCTAATAGAGTGCAATAGAAAAGTGGTGAGAGTGCACGCTATCAAGGGCTGAAGATTTGTGAGACCAGAAAACAGGGCGGTTCCATGAGTCCCGGCTCTCACAGGTCTCCTTTGTACAACAGTACATTTCTGGTCTCCGCCCCTGCCCCACCCCCTTCCCAAGAAACCCTTAGAGTCAGACCTGGGAAAGGGGCAACAGTTTCTGAAGTTCCTATTACATGCCGGTATTGTACAGGCACTTTTCCTGGCCTGTCTTTTTCTGTCCTCTCTTGAGCGCTACGAGGAGGGTCTGGTTGTCCTGTTTTGTAGACGAGGAATCTGGAATAACCATTTTATTCACTGTTTGCTTTATCTCTCCCGCTGGAACATAGGCTCCAAGGGGGCACTGACCTTATTTACCTCAGTCATCCTGGGTCTCCAGTGGCTAGCGCAGTGCTGGCACGTAGCAGGTGCCTGGAACGTATCTGTGAATTGAGTGCAGAAGGTACCTCGGCCAGTCACCGTAATTTAAACCTAGTTCTGTGTGACCGCATTGAGGAGAATACGCTGGATGCATACATGGCTGTGCTCTGGCGGTGGTGAGAGCCAATTGAATTTAGGTGGATATACCTGGGTGCGACACATAGCGACCCTATAGGACAGAGTAGAACTGCCCCATAGAGTTTCCAAGGAGCACCTGGCAGATTCGAACTGGAGACCTTTTGGTTAGCAGCCATAGCACTTAACCACTACGCCACCAGGGTTTCCAATAGGGTCGCTATAAGTTGAAATCAACTCAACGGCACTGGGTTGTTTTGGGGTTTATACCTGGATGCAAAGGGCCCTGCGGGTGCAGCGGTTAAGTGCTTGGCTACTAACTGAAAGGTCGTTGGTTCAAACCAACCAGCTGCTCCTAGGGAGAAAGATGTGGCATCTGCTTCCATAACGATTACAACTTTAGAAACCCTATAGGGCAGTTCTACTCTGTCCTATAGGGTCACTATGAGTCGGCAAGGACTGAATGCCAATGGGTATACCTGGAAGCAGCTAATGAGTAACATGCTGGGAACCAGCCCACCTGTTCCCGTTACGGCTAGGGGAGAAGTCTATGATATTTATTATTCAATTTAACTCAATATGCATGTACTTGGCCCTGGTCATGTGTCCAGCACTGTATTTGGTGTCAGAGTAAAAACCAAACCAAACCAATTGCTATTGAGTCGATTCCAACTCGTGAGTTGCAAAGTAGAGCTAACATCAAAGACAGGCACGGTTCCAGCTTTTGAGAAGTTTCTACTATAAATATGAAGTTAAAATGAGCAATTGGCTTAGGGACGAGCATGGGTCTTAAACTAGTCAAATGAAATGTCATCTCAAGGCTTATGTTGGAACTATCAGGAACAAGGGCATTCTTCTGAGATTATAAGCTGCAAGGACCATGTAAGGAGGAGGTTTAAGGAGCTGGTTAGTGGTGTGGGCCAAATTTAGGTTCTTATCCTAACTCTGCCATTTAAAGTTTTGTGGCTTTGGGTAAGTTACTTAACATCTCAGTGCCTCAACGTTATCATCTGTTAAAAGGGATTCAAAGTAGCACCTACCTTATGGAGTTGTTTTGAGTTTAAAGGATTGAATGTTTAGAAAATATTTAGAATACTGTCTGGAGAGTATAAGAATTTAATGAGTGTTAGTTAATATCAGCTGTTAGGTTAGCCATAAATGCCAGCAGGCACCATGAGAAGAGGGCCTGTCTGATAGCGAGCCTAACAGAGAAGCAAGACATGGAGAGAGTAAGTCCCGATGTTACCCATTGATGGCCTGGATCCATCCATGCCTAAAGCCAATACAATCTCTAAAATTTTTTAAGTCAACCTAGAGTTGCGTTTCTGTTACTTGCAACTAAAAGAGTCCTGTTATAATGATTATTTCCACACTAAAAGGCTGGTCATTTATAGCACACTCGAACTTTATGATTCCCCTTTGTTTTTAGGCTGATGCCTAAATTCCTTAGCGAAGCCTCTAGGTGTTTGTGACCTGGCCCCTGCCTGACTTGCTGGCTTCATCCCTCTCTGAGTCCACTTACCCTCCACCTGCCAACCTTTCCCAACCACTCTAGTACCCTGAGCCCACCCTCCTCTCTCCTCCTCTGTGACTTTGTGCATGATGCAGCTCTCACCCCTGGGAATGCCTTCCCCTGGGGTTGCCTCTTCCTCAAGTGGTCTTGCTTTGAGCAGTTCTCGTGAACTCTTCTGAGGCTGGAGTCAGTGCCCCTCCTCTGTTCTTTTTTTAAAAAAATAATTTATTTTTGTTGTTAGTTTTGAAAATACACACAGCAGAACACATACCAATCCAACAATTTCTACAAGTACAATTAATTGACATTGACTTCATTCTTCAGGTTGTGCAACCATCCTCACTCTCCTTTTCCAAATTGTTCCTCCCCCATTAACATCAACTCACTGCCCCCTAAGCTTCCCGTCTAATGTTTCGAGTTGCTGCTGCCCATTGGTTCCCACCTTCCTGTGTTCTTGCTTCACAGGCATTTACCCCAACGAGGAGCATACTCTGCTGTGAAGGTCCATTTCCTATTTGCACCTCACCCTCATGCCAAGACTGAGAGTTCCTGGAGGGCAGACACCATTTAGACCTGAATAAAATAGCTCTGTATCCCCAGGGTCCAGCACAGTCTCGGGTACATATAAGGTGCTCAGCACACATTCGTGGAATAACTCATGAACACTAGTGCGGGTAGGGAACAAGAGATTAAAGAGACGTGCAAAATACCAGTCTTTTGGTATGCTAAGAACCCCTAATGTGATTTGATCAAAACCAAGCCTTTGGGGTGCCAAAGAGGCCAGTCCACTGAGAAGCTGTAGCTGAGGTTCATGTTGGATATGTGCTGATGGCTGGTTTGGCCATGCCATTCACAGTGTGCCAAAATTCCACCTGACAGGTGCTTGATTTAATAAAAACCCTAAACTCATATCAGCCCTGACATGCCCAGGGACTAAAACTGCAAATTAAAGGGGTGGCAGCTCCACTCTGGTACAAGCCAAGATTTAAAAGGGCCTGGTAGCCCTTATTTATGGAGTCTGGATTTCCCTGTAACCCTTGGGTAACAATGGGACAGTGTACTGGCCCTAAATACTAATGAATTTTGTGCTGTGTTCTGCCTCCTGGTGTGAAGTGCTTAATAAATGTTCCCATCCTTCTACAGGGAAATTTCTCTCTGCGCTAATTGCTGTCAACATCCATCAGGATCACCAGGAAAGCAACATCCCAGCCAAAGGGGCCTTGGGGCCGAGCTCCATCAACAGGAGACAGGCTCTTTGGGAGGCTGAAGGACACGGAGAACTGTACCTCCGGGGCATCTTCACTGGGGAGAGCCCAGGAGTGACAGCACTGCAGGAGCCTAGGACAGCAGCTTTCAAACTACAAACCTTGGAGCCACAGTACATGGGAGAGTCCTTAGTGACCACTGTGAGGCCCAGGGAGCATCTAAGTCAATGGCAGCACTGGACCCCATCATCCTCTCAACCAGACCAGCTCCACTGTATCTCTTTGAAATCTCAGACCAGCCCTGGAGACTTTGTCCAAGGGATTCTGCTGATTCAAAAAGGAAGGCTTGGGAACCACAGATCTATCCAGCCTTCACATGTAACGGGTGAGTAGACACAACCCAGGGAGACAAGAGGGGCAATACCACAAGGTCAAAGAGAGAACCAGCTTCAGACCTGGGGCTTGAACCCGATCTCTGGATCGCACAGGCAGTGTTTTTGTGTTTTGTTTTCTATCCACGTCACCATGTCTGCCTACATCATACTCTTTAATGCTCAAGTACCTATCTCCTGTGTGGACCATAGGGACTGCAAGTGAGGAAGAGTGATGGGGCTTGAGCCTCTAAAGGGAAAGGGAACTTAGACGTGCCACACACAAGTTAGGAACGTCACAGCCTTCCTCTCGTTTATTTAGATTATTACAAATGTTTGTTGAGTGTATATTACATGCTGGAGTGCAGGGCAAAACAAGAAACAGGTCCCAAGCTTAGAAGCTCGGATTCCAGTGGGGGTAGCAAATAAACAAGTAAACACATAAATCAAACAATTACAAGCTTTGCTTAAGGCAGTGAGAGAGAGAAATTAAGTCCTGTGATGAAGTAGAATGGAGGGTCAGAAGTGGTGGGTGCCGCGTGTCACAGGGTGGTTCTGGAAGGAGACATTTGAGTTGGGACCTGAGGGTGAGAAGGAGACAGTTCAACATCTGGGGGATAGGCATTCTTGGCAGAAGTCCCGAGGCAGAGTTCAGAAACATCCCATGTGACCCCCTGGCGTTTGCATCCCTCAGCCCCTTCCCTTCAGCAGCTTCCCCCAGCCATCTTCAGGTGCCACCCTCTCCCATCTTTAAGCTCAGCTGGTTGGTTTATCTACTACATTGATCAGAGGCAGTCAGATGGGAATCCTACTTCTTCCCACCACCAAATCCACTGATCCCCCCATCTATCTGCTTCTGTACTTTCTTCCTTTCCCCCTATTTCAATGGATGGACTTTCCCAGCTTTAACCAAGGACCAAACTTCCACTTTCAGAATAATGACATCCTCTAATATCTCCCGCCTTTACCAAACCCTCCTTGACCCACACTCCCCACTAGCTTCTGTCGCTTTTCTCTGCTCTCTGTCATAGAACTTCTTTAACATCGTTTTCACTGCCTCATCTCCCACTTCCTCGCCAGCCGTGGCAGTTAGGCTGAATCTGACCCTGCCACTCTACGGAAACTTATTTGTGAGGTCATTGATGCCCTCCAAGCTAGCAGGCCCAAGGGTCTCTTCATCACCTTTACTTCCTAGTAACATTCTGCATGGCTGGTTACTTTGCTTTGTTGAAACAACCTTTGGCTTCACTGACAGCACTCCCCGCCCCCACCTCCCAGGTGTTCTTACTTGGTCTTCTTTGCTGACTTCCCCACCTTCCTCCCAGATCTAAATGTTGGACTATTCTAGGGCTCAGTTCTGGGTTCCCTTTTCTTCTTTACCTAACTCTCCTTAGGTGACCTCATCCATTTCCATGGCTTTAAATACCATCTTCATGATAATGACTTCCAAATTTATATCTCCAGCACTAACATCCCTGAAGCTACAGGCTCATATATCCTGCTCCTTGACATCTCTACTTAGATGACTAACGGGCATCTCAACTTAATACATCAAAAAAGTCTTAATTTTCTCACTCTCTCCAAAGCTGTTCCTCCCTTAGCTTTTGCCATCTTGGTAAATGTCACCACCACCTCTCTGATCACTCAAGCCCAAGTCCCAGGAATCGTTAATTTATCTCACTGCTTCACCCCCATGTCTGGCTCATAGGTGAGACCCATAGGCTCTATCCTAAAGAGATTCTGGATCTGCCCACTTCTCTTCATCCGCCTGCTGCTGCCCACGCCCCAGACTCTACCATCACACCCTGTGGCTTTACAGTAGCCTCCCAGCTGGTCTCTGTGCTGCTTCTACTGCCTTCTCAACCTGTTCTCTGCAGAGCAGGCCCAGTGCTCTTAATAAACAATGTAAATCAGATCACCTCAGTCGCCAACTTAAAGACCTCCAGTAATTCCTTATAGCATTTAAAACTTAAACTATTTGCCATGCCTCACAAGTCTTTACATGAGCTGACTCCCACCTGCCTGTGACTTCATCTCACGTTGTACTTTCCTTCCCTCATTATGTCTCATTTACTCTGGCCCTTCCTTCCTTCCTTCCTTCCTTCCTTCCTTCCTTCCTTCCTTCCTTCCTTCCTTCCTTCCTTCCTTCCTTCCTTCCTTCCTTCCTCCCTCCCTCCCTCCCTCCCTCCCTCCCTCCCTCCCTCCCTCCCTCCCTCCCTCCCTCCTTCCTTCCTTCCTATCTTCCTCTGTGTTTCCTCCCTCCCTCTGCCTCTCCTCCCTCATTCCCTCCCTTCTCTCCTTCCTTCCTTCTTCCTTTTTCTCAAGTGCCCCTTAGCCTGGCACCACAACGGGGAAGAGAATGAAGAGGACGATGGGCCTGTCTGGAGGGGCCAGCTTTGCCCAGTCTGAGGAAGGAGCAGAGAGGTCAGTACCTCTAACTCCATCTCCCTGCCCATGAGTGAAATGTGACCCAGTGAAGACACCACACTGACCAATCAGGTGGGCCCTTCTTCCTTCTGTGGAGGGATGCTGGGAAGGGAGTGAGCAGAGGAGGAAGCTTCCAGAAAAAAGGCAGAGGTGATCTTGCCTCAACATGCTCCATGTCCCACAGGACCTAGCCAGGCCCTGTGCAATTTGAAGGCTCTGTGGTCCCATCAGAGTTGCATAATGCAGCACTCTGCTAACTGTTGCTTCATTTTGGCTCTTACATGGACCTGGCGTTTCCCCATTCTCCGGGTGAGGAACTGGAGTTCCAGGAGCATGAGAGACATGTCTGAGGTCAGGTAGCTTGGAGCTCTCAGAAGCACATGGTTGCGATTAAATGCTTCTGTGGTTGGAAAGAACCTGGGCTTCCTCGCCCCCTGCCTCACGCTAACTGCATAAATAATCTCGGGCAGGTGACAAGCTCTCTGAGCCTTCGTTTCTCATGTTTAAAGAGCCATGTTGTGGATTGAATTGTGTCTTCCCCAGGATATATGCTGAAATTTTAACCCTTGTACCTGTAAATAAGGGGCCCAGGTGGCACAGTGGTTAAGTGCTTGGCTGCTAAATGAAAGGTCGATGGTTCAAACCCACTAGCTGCTCCTCAGGAGAAATATGTGGCAGTGTGCTCCCTATGGGGCAGTTCTGTCTGTTTTATAGGGTCACTATGAGTCAGAATCAGGTTTTGGTTTTTGGTCCCTGTAAACGGGTAAATTACCCAGTAAGCAAGGTATGCGCAGGCTTACAATAAGCAAGGTACGCACAGCTCGCTTTTGTTTACTTACTAACCTGTAATGCACAACTTCACCTGTTTTTTACCACATCAAAGATGGTGAAACCCATGTAAGTAAGTAAGTAAGCACAAGTAAGCCTGTGCATACCTTGCTTATCGGGCAGTCTGTCCCTAACTGTATATATGACCTTGTTTGGAAATAGGGGTTTTCTTTTGTTATGCTAATTAAGCAATACCTTAGTAGGGTGGGCCCTAAATCTGATCACTTCTGAGGTATAAAAAGAGCAGAATGGACACAGAGACACGTGCAGGGGGAAGATGCCATGTGAATACAGACACAGAACAGATGCAGCTACAAGCCCAGGGATGCAAGCATTGTTGGCAGCTACCAGAAGCTGAAAGAGACAAAGAAGGCCCTCCCCTGAGAACCATGCCCTGAATTTGGACTTCTCGCCTCTAGAACTGAAATCAGTTTCTGTTCTTCAAGGCTACCCACTTGCGGCCTTTTTGTGACAGCCGCACTAGGAGACTAAGACAAGCTGCATCTCATAGGATTGTGTAGGGGTGAAATGGGGTTTTCACGAGTGACCTGGCCCGCAGGAACCACTCTGGGGCTCGATTCACAGCATGGTTGCTCACTCAGTCCTGGAAGGAGAGGCACATGAGCCATGGAGTGGCCTTCAGAAGGATTCCCTCAAGAGCTAAATGCACTCCTCCCATCCCGCCAGGCAGCTGGGACTCAGGAGACACCGGTTGGAGGCGTGGTAACTTGCATTTTCGGGTCAGGCTCACTAAGCCAGCTTTGTTATGCTTTACCTCTGAGACTTTGGCGAACCCCTCCGCCGTGCTAAGCCTGTCTCCCTGTGTGTAAAGGACCATGAGGACATCTATTCAAAGGTGGCCATGGGCATTCCATGAGCTGTCACATGGTGCTGACATGCACGGTGGCTCCATACAAGTCAGCTGCCTCTCTCCTCTCGTTCACCCTCGTCACAGGAATCATGACGGTGGTGTGGGGTGGGAGCAGGGGATGGCTTAATAAAGGGACCTGAAGAGGGAGCAGAATAAAGCCATCCAGAAACTTTCTCCTGCCCCAGCCTCTTCAGCAAAAATAACCCTGTGTGACTGACTAATCACGGGCCTGAAGTCACAGGGCCGCGGAGGACAAAGGGAATATAAATGTTACATGAGGATAATGGTCTGCTCTGAAAGCCCCGCGGCGAGGCGTCTTTCTTACCCTGTAATTGTCCCCAGGCTGTGTCAGCGCCAGCAGCAGGGAGTCACTTTGGAGGGCCTGACAGGAGGAGGGATGTCATATCCATAGGGGATGACACGGCTCAGTCCGGCAGTGATGATGGGCCAGCTTATGCCTCAAGCGCAGCTCTGTGGTGGCTGTGGGTAGGGCAGACAGCCACACGGGGGCCTGGTGCTGCTGTCCCAGTGGGCAGAGACAGGGAGGGCCACCAGCCTTCACTGACACCTTCTGTGGTCAGCCGGGCACTGGGTCGCTACCCCAACTCTCAGCAGCAGCCGTGCTGGCCAATTTATAGTCGTCTAATAGTGTTGACTGCTAACCAGAAGGGTGGCAGTTCAAACCCACCCAGTGGTGGCACAGAAGAAAGGCCTGGCAACCTGCTTTTGTAAAGATATACAGCCAAGAAAATCCCATGGAGCACAGTTCTACTCTGTAACACATGGGGTGGCCATGAGTCGGAAACACTTGAAGGCAATGGGTTTGGTTTGGGTTTTCAATATGACCCACTCTTGTCAACCATCTGCCTAGAAAACATTTCTTCTCCCTTGGTCCTTGGGTAAACTGACATGTTTTTCCAGTCTGGACTCAGATAGTAAACCTTCTAGAAAGCCTCTGACCTCCCGGGTCCCCCTCCCGTGTTCCCATGCCTTCTGGTGCTCTCTTCTCTCTCACTCCATGATAATTTGCTGCCTACAATTTCTGAGCTCCTAAAGGCCAGGAACTTAGTCTTACTTTCATATCTATTGTACCAGCATCAAGCACTGTGCTTGGTTACTAGCAAGCACCCAGTCCGGGCTGATGTCACGAATCTCTAATATGACTGTCATTGCGATCCTGGCATGCAGCCTGTGAAATAAGCATGCAACCCGTACTTTTCAAATGAAGAAATGAACTTGTAAATCATGCAGCCTGGATTTAAATCATTATCAGAGTGATTGTTTCAACTAACTGAGCACCTACTATGTGTCAGGCACTGTGCTTGCCTCTTCATGCATTACCTCTTATTCTCACATTAAACCTAGAAGTCATAGATTATCCCTACTGTGGCGCAGCGGTGAAGAGCTTGCCAGCTAACCAAAATGTAGGCTGTTCAAATCCACTAGCCACTCTATGGAACCCTGTGGGGCAGTTCTACTCTGTCCTATAGGGTCGCTATGAGTTGGAATTGACTTGATGGCAATGGGTATGGTATATATAGATGAAAGGAGCTGCTGGGTGGCACAAACTAAGTGCTTGACTACTAGCCGAAAGGTTGGTGATTTAAACTTAGCTAGAGGCACCTTGGAAGACAGGCCTGGTGATCTGCTTCCAAAAGGTCACAGCCATTGAAAAACCTTATGGAGCAGTTCTGCTCTGCACATGTGGGGCTGCCATCAGCCAGAGTCTACTTGACAGCTAACAACAGCAAAAACAATAGGTGAAAAATTGAGAATGAGGGGGTTTGTTAACCTTCCCAAGGTTATATAGATAATGTAGTGGTAGAGATGGGTCAGGACCCAGGTCTGTTGGTGTCCATGCTTACTTTGCCATGCCATGCTTGCTCCCAGTCTTTTAGCAGGAGGGGAAGGGGTAAGGCGTATACTTGCAAAGGGTACAATAGAAGCTGTGGTTGATGAGTCTAGGCTATGATGGTTGAGTGCCCTCAAAACCAACATAGACCGTGAAGAGACGCAGCATCCTACAACCCTTGCTGACAGTGCCTTGACTGTAGCTTAATCAATGATAGGAGATCATTGAAAGAAAGGATGTGGCCCCAGAGGTGGATGGTTGGCATAAGAAAAATTGAGATTCAGAGAAGCAAAACTGGTCAGCCTGTAGGGCCAAGAGTTATGGTTCTTCCATCCTAGAAAATCTCCCTGGTAAAATAACCGTAGAGACAAGGGCAGTTTCTTAAATTTCGATAACCCTCAGTAGCCATTTCACATGTCTCATATCGTTATATCTTCACTCCACGCCCTGGGATTGTGGTGTTATCTTTGTTTTATAGATGAAGAAACTGATGTTTCATTCAAATTAAAGCGTGACAGCTTTGAGATAACAGTTTAAAGTGTGACTCCAAACAGGATGTTTTTGTTGGAACAACAGTCAAAACTCTGGGAGTGAAATTTCAGGCATGAGCCAGCAGGAAAGATGGAATTGGAGGGGAATTAGAACTATTCGTGGGTCCCTGTGAAAAATCATGTACGACATTGTGTACTACACTTTCGTAGGTGGACCTGGGGCCAGCAATCCTGGGATTTTCCTGGCCCCTTATGGCTCTGTTGGAGAATGGTTTTTGCCACTGTAGAGTAGTGCGTCATTTCACAGAAAGCCCGAGGACCTGGAGCAGGAAAGAAGCTGCCTCTGATTTGGGGAGAGGTGGTCTGCTCTGACCATCTCTCCTTTGTCAGGGTATTTCTAGTTCCAGTGAGTAGGCTTTGGAATAAGGAGGTGTGTTGGGTCAGGGTCCCATGTCCCAGACACTGAGACGAGGACTTGTGTGCAGGTGGTTTACTAAGGATGTAATTTCAGAAGCCAGTGGGGGGAGGGCAAGCAGGGTAGGGAGGAGAGGAAGCCAAGCAAGGATGCAATTTCAGCAAAGTTCTGAGGGGGACAGCTTAGGCCTGATCCCACAGAGGGTTCTGGAGTGTGAGTTACATCTCAGGCTTGGGGTAAGGGTGCTGGGAATTCATATTCTAGCAGCATCCTCAGTGGCTAAGGCCACCACATGGGGAGATATGAACTCCCGGACTCTTCCTGCTTTCCTCAACGCGGGGCAAAGTGGCCCCAGTACCCTTAGGAGATCTTTGGAAAGTTTCAGGTTTGGGGTTGAAAACAAAAAGCACACTAAAGTCTGGGAAGGGAGTACACACAGAAAGAGATCTCCAGGGATTCGGATGGGCCACACCAGTGTCTGCCATAGAACAGGATCCCACCTTCTTGGGGCGGGTCAGAAAACTAAGAAGGGGATGTGATACTCCCCTTGTAGGTGTGAGGTCTACACTAAATGCAAAGAGACACAGACCTGAGAGGTAAAGAATAGTGTTTGAGTCTTGGCTCTCTCACTCACAAGACACATCCCCTGGGAAAAGTCAATGGATCAGAGCCTCCATTGCCTATTTGTGAAATGTGGATAATCACACTCATCTCCCAGGGCTGCTGTGAGTGTTACATCTGGTAAAGTACTATGTAAACCATTGCGTCAACATGAGGTATCAGTGTTCTCTAAGCAAGGGGACATTGTGTAATGCTAGTGGGACCTGTGAAAATGGGAATGTCCACCGTGTCACCATAAAACATGGGAGTCAAGTTTACCTCCCTCACAAGCACCACTGAAATGACAGAAGAATGACAACCTTAAAAGAAAGCAGAGCTGGAAAAAAAGAAGGGTTTCATCCAGTGGGTTAGAGCACTGAGACATTTCTTATGGATAACAAGTTGATGGGAACAGGCTGGCAGAGAACCTGGCCCAGCTGAATCCTACATTGGACTGGGGAACTCCAGTCCAGCTTGTGCAAATGACCAAGAGTCACCGAACATTTTGTGGAAACTGTTGGAATAACAGAGTGGCCATTGATCTCCATGCCGACCCATGAAGAAATAGCGTTAATTGGAAAACAAAAGAGAACTTAAAAATAGTGTGAAAAAAATACCTTCAGAACAAAACCACAATAAAAATTTTAAAATGGCCACTCTGGAAAAGAACCAGAGTTCTTAAAATTTTAAAATGTGTGATTAGCAAAATAGAAATGAAAAGGTTTATTATTAGTGTGTAGCTAGATACTTGTAAACAAATATCCTATACATCCCATGTACAGGTGTACATTATGTTATTTTAAAAGTATATGTAGGGATATACCTGATTTCAACTTGTTTGTAGATGGTATTATCTAGAGATGAACCCATAATTGAAAAAAAAAAAAAACCTCTCAAAGTTTAATCATCACGACAATAACCGAACCAGTTGTGGCGGTGTTCACTCCGACTTAGGAATACTGTTCCTCCTTGCATTATATGCACGAAACTATGGGACCACTAAAGTGGTTTATCTAAGGATTTGTTGTGTTTACTAAAAAACAGAAAAAGCAGCAGGCAACTTTCAAATAGTAACAGCTTCTCTCAAAGCTGAAAAACTCAAGTCCTGCCCCACTAGACCCCACCCTATATCAGCACTCTACAACTTGAGAAGACCAGAGCTCCTAGGCTGGAGGGGCCAATGCAGGCATCATGGAGGAGGTGGAACTGGCACTGCATCTTGAGTGACAGGTAAACTTTAGAAAGGAAGACAAAGGGCTGGGGTGGGCATCTCAGGAGGAGTGACCACTGCGAGGCAGTTCTCACAGGTGTAAAGGCTCTACCTGGAACTGAGCTGTGCTGCCGAGACCGTTTTTGTCCAAAATGGAAGATTTGAGAAAATACGGGCTTTGCTGAGGAAGGCAGTGAGACTGGAAATGAAAGAACTTGTAGAAGTCTGTGATATTTTCATTTTCAGCCTGGCTGATATCATCCGTGGAGTACCTGGACCCAGTTATGCCTAAAGCCCGACCAGGCCCACACGTCCCAGGTATAGGAGAGTGTTTTACTGGTTTGAGTTTGAATAGTGTTCTGTGCAGCTGAAACCGCCCTGGTAACTTAGAAATGCTAAGAAAGGTCAGGGGAGTGTGTGTGATGGCTCTGTGGTGGGCGCACATAGGGAGAGGGATTGGACACCTGTGATAGATTCCGTCCCGTCTGAAACAGTCTGGAGTGTTCATGGACAGAGTGTGACAGAGTGGAAGGAGTATCACATTCCAGGAACATGGAGTTGGTTTCCAATCCCCCTGAGTCCTAGCTGAGGCTCTCTGGGAAAGCCATTAGAATATTTGGGACTCAGTTTCCTCATTTGTAAGACAGAGGAAATATTGGTATTACTTATGGCACGGATGAAATAAATTTTGCTAAAGTGCTTCAGTGCTATATCTACACGCGAGACAATGAACACAACAGGCTTCTAAGCCACTGCAGTTTGCTTCTGTGTAATGTCTGTTGCTTTCCATTTGGCTTTCTTCAGTAGTAATGATGGTTATACTTCACCCGTTGGAGTTTAACCGACCTCAAAGTACTGTCATATGAGTATCTCCTTTTCTTTCCATACATTTTCCTTTGGGTTCAGGAGGCTGTTGGTGCAAGGGGAAATAGCTGGGGAGATGTGGAACTGACATTTTAAAATCATCTAGTATGTTTCAGGCATCAGGCATACTTCACCTGGCTTCACTGTCTCTACAGCCCTACAAGGCTAGGATTAATGTTTCCAGTTTAAGGTGGGAAACTGGGACTCTGAGAGGTCAGCGGGCTTGCCCTGGGTTACACAGCTAATGGGTGATGGAGCCTGGAGTCAAAGCCAGACTGGAATTGTAGCAAAACCCCAGGATTAGCTGGGGGTGTGGGATGGATGTTGTTGGCTCAGCCTTGTGGGGTCATCCATGGAGAGTCCCTGGGCTCCTGGGTGGGAGGTCAAGCAGAAGCAGTGTGATCGCCTTCCCAGGAGCATCCCAGGTCCAGCGTTTGGATGCATCTTCATCCCTCGCCTCCACTCATGTCTCTCACTTGCCTTCCCTGAAGTCGTGGGAATGACTCCAGTGCCTGGCTAATTAAGGCTTCCTTTTTTCAATTTAAACAGTAGTGGAGCCACTTCTCCTAACTCCCACCTTTCAGGAAGACTGCTCCAAAGTGGTTGAGCTGACAGCTCTGAAGAGAAGGCAATTCAGGCGACAGCAAAATTTCTCGGAAGCTCCCTGGGGGCACCTGGAACAGGAGAGCTGTCTGTACCCACAAGAAAACCAAATACTCTCCTTTCTTTCTTTTTTTAAGGTTTTTATTTTTATTATTTTAAGAAAAGGATTTAAACAAGCCCTCCACACATCCTTCTCTTAAATGGAATAAAATTATAAATTGATATACTTCCCTGGGGGAATACTGTTAGTGAAGTCTTTGCTGCACTGGTCATATCAGCACTGTTTTTCTAGACTAGGAAGCCCATTTCCACTGCCTCCACCACATAAAGCAGAATATTCCACTTGTTGTTGTTGGATGCCATCAAGTCGATTCTAACTCATAGTGACCTCAGGTGACAGTGTAGAACTACCCTGTACAGGGTTTTTTAGGACACAGTCCTTACAGGAGCAGATTGCTAGGTCTTTCTCCCAGAGAGCATATACTTTGGTCCTTTTTTTAAAAAAGGCAGTCTGACAGCCTCTGCCTTTTAATTGGAGTGTTGAATCCTTTTACATTTAATGTAATAATATGGTCAGATTTATGTCTGCCATTTTGCTGTTTATTTTCTATATGTCTCATGTCATTTTTGTTCCTCCTTTGTGAACTTATTTTGTGTTAATAGAGATTTTCTAACCTGTTCTTTTTTAAAACTCAGCTCAGGGTTTTCCTCTACCAGGAAGGCTTCCCTTGCACAGTGCACAATCCAGCACATGCCCCTGACCAGATTGAGAGCTTTCCTCTGAGCTACCAGTGCCAAAGCAGAAACCACACTAGGCTAAGAATCCTCGAGGGCAGCAACCATTCTTTTCTCATCACTACATCATCATATGGGGCCTGGTACATAGAGAAGTCCAATAAATGCTTGTTTAGAGGCATAGAAGATAAGCAAATAGACAATTATAATTTTGTGTACTAAATGCTGAGATGAAAGAAGTACAGGGTGTTACAGAAACCTAAGGAAAGATGAGCTAGCCAGACTTGCTAGGACATAAGAGATGAATAGGAGTAATTCCATTAGGAAGGGAGGTGTAACATAACAGGAAGACGGAGCTCAGTTTGTTGTTGTTGCCAGGTGCCGTTGAATTGCTTCCGACTCATAGCAACCCCGTATACCACAGTACGAAACACTGCCTAGTCCTGTACCAGGCTCACAATCGTTGTTGTGCTTGAGCCCATTGTTGCAGCCACTATGTCAATCCATCTCATCGAGGGTCTTCTTCTTTTCTGCCGACCCTGTACTTTACCAAGCATGATGTCATTCTCCAGGGACTGATCCCTCCTAACAGCATGTTCAAAGTATGTAAGACGCAGTCTCACCATCCTTACTTCTAAGGAGCATTCTGGTTGTACTTCTTCCAAGACAGATTTGTTCATTCTTTTGGAGGTCCAGGGTGTATTCAATATTCTTCGCCAACAACAAAATTCAATGGTGTCAATTCTTCTTCTGTCTTCCTTATTAAATTGCCCAGCTTTTGCATGCATGTGATGTGATTGAAAATACCATGGCTTGGGTCAGGTGTGCCTTAGTCTTCAAGGTGACATCTTTATTCTCCAACAATTAAAAGAGGTCCTTTGCAGCAGGTTTGCCCAATGCAATGTGTCTTTTGATTTCTTGATGCTGCTTCCATGGCTGTTGATTGTGGATCCAAGTAAAATGAAATCCTTGACAACCTCAATCTTTTCTCCATTTATCATAATGTTGCTTATTGGTCCAGTTGTGAGGATTTTTTTTTTTTTTTTTTTTTTATGTTGAGGTGTAATCCGTATTGAAGGCTGCGGTCTTTGATCTTCATCAGTATGTGCTTTGTCCTTTTTACTTTCAGCAAGCAAGTTTGTGTCATCTGCATAATGCAGGTTGTTACTGAGTCTTCCTTCAATCCTGATGATGCCCTGTTCTTCTTCATATAGTTCAGCTTCTCAGATTATTTTCATGAATACAGACCAAATAAGTATGGTGAAAGGATACAACCCTGATGCACCCCTTTCCTGACTTTAAACCACTCCGTATCTCCTTATTCTGTCTGATCAACTACCTCTTGATCTATGTACAGTTTCCTCATGAGCACAATTAAGTGTTCTGGAATTCCCATTCTTTGAAAAGAATGGGAGCTAAGGTATTGTGTCCCAAAATAGAGGGTATGTGCTGCCATGGACGATGCTTTGAGGTGGCATGAGGACAAACTTTATTTTTTGTTTTAATAATTATAAATGTGTTTTGTTATGAATTAGAAAAAAAAGTATACACACGCGTACATACGCACCTATCCAGTACGTCAAACCCGTGCTTTCACAGTTATTATTGCTAAGTTAAAATCCACTTTAGAAGTAAAAGTTAATTTTTAAAAAATAAATATTAACTACATAATGGTACAGATGGTGTGTGAAAAGGGAAAAATTGTGAAGGTGATATTTGAATGCCTGGAGTTTTGAAAATACTAATCTAAGGCAGAGAGGCGTGAAACAGTATGGGGTAGGCAGACACTACAGGTATTTAAACTGGCAGAATTTTAAACAAGATGTGGGGACACCATGGGAGAATTTCCGGATGGCTTGGAAGGGACCACATCATGCAAGGCTTCAAGCACTTGCCAAATAGCATGGGGCAAGGGACAGTCACAGAGGTTGTCAGGATTTTGTTTGAAAAGTGGAACACTTGATCCCACTCTTCAAAAGTCTTAAAAAATCCGTGCCAGCTCAAATAGCCAGAGATGCAAGCAAAGATAATGAACAAGGAGATTCATAGTAGCTTCATTTTTGTTGTTGTTTAGTGCCGTCAAGCTGGTTCCGACTCATAGCAACCCTTTGAACGACAGGCTGAAACTCTTTCCAGTCCTGTGCCATCCTCATAATCGTTGCTGTGTTTGAGTCCATTGTTGCAGCCACTGTGTCAGTCCATCTCGCCCAGGGTCTTTCTCTTTTTCACTGACTCACTGTCTTACTAAGCATGATGTTCTTCTCCAGGGACTGTTCCCTCTTGATAACATGTCCAAAGTACATGAGACAAAGGTTCACCGTCCTCGCTTTTAAGCAGCACTCTGGCTGTACTTCTTTTAAGACAGACTCATTCTTCTGACAGTCCATGGTGTAGTCAGTTTTCTTTGCCAACACCGTATTCAAATGAATCAATTCTTATTCATTGTCCAGCTTCATCTACCATGGTGAAAAGCCACAAACAAGTTAAATGTGGGACAAAAGATTGAGTACATTGCAGCAGATCTGTGCATCCCTTCATGCAAATTGCATTCTTTCATACATGCAAATTCATTTTCGAAGAATATGCAGTAACGTGGGAGAAGTGCTTACACATAATGTTGAGTAAACACATATATTATAGGATAAACGTTGGAAGGAAATGCACTAACACACTCACGCTGGTTCTGTCTGGTGATGCACTTACAGTTCTCTTCTAAATACCTTTTGTTTTTTTCTGAAATTTCTACCACAAGTGATACTGTTGCTTACTTATATTTATTGGGAGGAAAAATTACTTTTAAAAGAAAAAGACTTTTTGACAGGATGGCCCCAAAAGCAAAGGAAGCCATTGGCCCTCCTTAAACTGAAGCCAGGGCAAAGGCTTGGCTTGGAAGGCCTGCACTCACAAAAGAAAGATTGACACGTCACCACATTCCAGTAGCCTAAGACACTGTGGCTGTCAAAAAACAAAACCAAACAAAAAAACAGTTGCTGATGAGCTGACTCTGACCCACGGTGACCCCGTGTGTGTCAGAATAGAACTGTGCCCCATAAAGTTTTCAATGGCTGATTTTTTTGGAAGTAGACTGCTAGGCCTTTCTTCCGAGGCACCTCTGGGTGGACTGAAACCTCCAACCTTTTGGTTAACAGCCAAACATGCTAACCGTTTGCACCACCCAGGGACCGTATGGCTCTCAAGGCAGCCCAAATATCCCATGAAGAACCACCCAGGAGAAACAAGCTGGACCACTATTCCATTCCCTGATGATGGAGTCGGCCATGAAAACAAAGTCAACACCTCTCGTGTTCAGTGTGGACATCAAGACCAACAAGCACCAGTTCCAACAGGCCATGAAGAAGCTCTGTGACCTTGACTGGCCAAGGTCGACACCCTGTTCAGGTCTGATAGGGAGAAGAAGGTGTATGTTCAGTCAGCCTTGACTACAATGCTTTGGATGGTACCACCAAAATGGGGATCATCTAAATGGAGTCCAGCTGATTAATTCTAAATATAGTAAATTGTCTTACCATCAAAAGAAAAATAAGAAGTGAAGGAAAGTCACTGAGAATTATCTATTGCTGCCCCTGTAATAATCTCCCCAGGAAAAAGAAAAAAAGAAGCAATCTTGTGACTCATTTTAAAAATCAGAGGATGTATTCAAATTCCCTTTTATAGTCACACCCCTTTTTTCTCCTGCTGACTGGGTGCTAATACAAGGAGATGGGCTTTTGTTCCTGCAGCCCTGGGCTCGTCTTCATCAGTAATGGTTTGTCGGAACTATTTTCTGAATCATAACAGGAGCCATGGAGCAGGAGACGGGACTTGAAGTTCTGATCAGGCCCCAGTGTTTGTCCTGTACAAATGAACTTTCAAATGGCTAAGAAAAAGAGAAAATGAAGATACAATGTGAGAGAAACAATGTTCTTCATACTCCAGCTAATTATTTTAATTATCTGATCATTTTTAAGCACTGGAGAAAAATGGAGCTTAGACTTATTTTTGTTTTTAATGCTGTCCTTTTTCTCTCCATTAACTGACTCATGGAATCTCAGGGTTGGAAGGGACCTACAGCCCTTTCATTTTGCAAAGGAGAAACCGAGGCTCATTGGTGTCTTAGTCATCTGGTGCTGCTATAACAGAAATAACCACAAGTGGATGGGTTTGACGAAGTTTATTCTCTCACAGTCCAGTAGACTAGAAGTCCGAATTCAGGGCACTGGCTCCAGGGGAGGGCTTTCTCTCTCTGTCAGCTCTGGAGGAAGGTCCTTGTCATCAGTCTTCCCTTGGTCTGAGAGTATCTCAGGGCAGGAACCTCAGGTCCAAAATACATGCTCTGCTCCCAGTGCTGCTATCTTGGTGGTATGAGGTCCCCACTCTCTGCTTGCTTCCCTTTTCTTTTATCTCTTGTAAGATAATAGGTGGTGCAGGCTACACCCCAGGGAAACTCCCTGTACATTGGATCAGGGATGTGAGCTTAGTTAGGGTGATATAATCCCACCCTAATCCTCCTTAACAAAATGGAGGATGACCACGCAATACTGGGAATCATGGTCTAACCTAGTTGACATGTATTTTTAGGGGACACAATTCAATCCATGACATTTGGGTTGATTTAAAATTTGGTAAAGGAAATATCATGAGGAGAACAAATTGCAGAGTGGGCTGCATGGTGGTCTCCCACGAGACGTGTCCCCAGGAACATGCGAAGGTAACATTACTTGAAAAAGACTCTTGCAACAGTAATTAAGTCAAGTATCTTGAATGAGATCTTCCTAAATTATCCAGGTTGGCCCCAAATCCAAAGGCAAATGTTCTTTTAAGAGAAAGTAAGAGGGAATTTGAGACACACAGAAGGAAGACAGCCGTGTAAAGACGTGGCAGAGATTGGAGTGATGTTGCCACAAGCCAAGAAACTGGTGTTACCAGAAGCTGGAAGAGACCAGGAAGGATTTTCTCCCCTAGAGCCTTTGGAGGGAGCATGGCCCTGCCAAACTTGATTTCAGACTTCTGGTCTGCAGAACTGTGAAAGAAGAAATTTCTGTTTGAAGCCATCCAGTTTGTGGTCATTTGTTGCAGCAGCTCCAGAAAATGAATGTAAGGAAGAACAGCTGGAAAATATTACGTGGTTTGTAATTATACAGAGCCCTGCCCCTACTATTTCTTATCCATGAGAACTTTAATAAATGTTTTATTTCCACTGAGATTCAGGTCTACAAATGCAAATGGGGATTGTATAATCTACTGAGAGAATGTCTGGAAAACAGCAAGCCAGTGCTGGGTACAGGCTTGGGTCTCAGTATCAGCCAGACACTGTGACAAGCGTGTGACACGTGTATGTCATTCCTCACTGCGGGTGGAACATTCATACCAGCTGCATGAGGTGGGCAGCGACAGGTGCCATCCCTGTTTTATAGATCAAGAAGTTGAAGTTACAAGGCTAGAGAGCTGTAGGGCCAAAATGCACGCCCGGTGTCCTTTTAAACTCAGCAGTGAAAGGGCTACAAAAATTGCCAAAGATTTGGAAATTTAAGGAGTTACTATTTTTTCTAAATGTCCAAAAAACCGAAGTGTTTTCCTCAGGTTCAAAACTGACCTGAATGGATCTAGGACTCATTTTAAGTGGTTTTAAAGGTAATTTGGTTGTCATTCTGAACATCCAGGTCATCTGATTGCCTTGGTGTAGGCACACACGGGATCAAAGAGGTCATGTGTGTGAAGGAGAAAAATATTACGCTTTGAGGCTACCACTAAACTGGGAGTCAGGAGTTCCCGAATCCCGTTATACTGCCACTTGATCCTCTAGTCTAGGATTCATACACTTGAATACCTACAGGGGCCAGGCAGCAGCATAAGCGAGTGAAACTAATGCGAAAGACCTCTTCAAAATGTTGAAAAGCAAAGATGTCACTTTCAGGACTAAGGTGTGCCTGACTCAAGCCATGGTATTTTCAATTGCCCCATATGCATGCAAAAGCTGGACAATGAATAAGGACGACCAAAGAAGAATTGATGCCTTTGAATTATGTTGTTGGCGAAGAATATTGAATATACTATGGACTGCCAGAAGAACAAACAGATCTGTCTTGGAAGAAGTGTAGCAAGAATGCTTCTTAGAAGCAAGGATGACAAGACTTGGTCTCACATATTTTGAACATGTTATCCGGAGGGACCAGTCCCTGGAGAAGGACATCATGCTCAGTAAGATAGAGGGTCAGTGAAAACGAAGAAGACCCTGGATGAGATGGATTGACACAGTGACTGCAACAATAGGCTCAAGCATGGCAACGATTGTGAGGATGGTGTAGGACCAGGCGGTGTCTCGTTCTGTTGTACCTACGGTCGCTATGAGTCTGAACCGACTTGATAGCTACTAACAACAGTTGTGTGTAAGACAATAAGGAGTGGTGAGGATTGTGGTGAGCTGAGGAGTCTCATCAGAAGAACTGTTGAACTCCAGCTTTGTGCAGAGATGCGAGCCCAAGACTTCTAGATTTTTCTCATTATTGAAAGAAGACAGAAACCTGAGTTTTCAATGAAGCATATTCTGAATTTTAAATGTTAGCAATTAATTCAAATTATTTTTGGTACTATTCAGGCCAAACAGACATGTCTGAGGGCTGGATCTGGTCCTTGGGCCGATGGTTTGCAACCTCCAATCGACAATCTCTGTCACGTCTCCGGCAAGGACACTGTGGTCTTGTCTCACAGCCAGGCCCGAATGTAGGCAGCCTGTCACCCAGTTCTAGGCTCTCCGGTAGCACCTGGTCACTTCTCCCGTGATTCTCTGGCACGCCCCGGAAGATTATAAATTCAACATAGCCAGCAGCAAGGCTTAGGTCCACGTCCCTCTCGGAAGTGTTTTGACCAGAGCCTAAGGCTCAAAAAGAACCATTAGCGTCCTCCCCTCTGACATGCCACGAGGTAAGCAGTGGGAGAGAAGAAACGGGGGGCCACACGACACAGTTTCAGAGAAACTGCCTTCTGCTTCAGACGCTGGTATATCTGCATATTCGTAAAAGTCTCAATCACTATTCAAATGATGCCCACAATTTCCTGTCTGTTTCTCAGGTGTTACCTCCTTCTTATCTGCTCAGCGAAGAATACCCCAAGGTGTTTCTCCCACAGAAAGACATGCTGTTGCCAAGAGAACCGGCTTCAGAAGTCAGAACCATGGAGGATAAAAGGCATCTGGCTGCACAGAAACAATTATACCCCAAACCCTAATTGGATTATCAGCGGCCCCAAATTCGGCTTTAAGCAATTATCTATTCTAAGCCCATGAAAAAGTAAAGCACAAGTCGTTTCTTCAGTGTCCTTCCCAGCAAAGGGGAGGAAAAGGTTCTTACCATGTGTGGGAGAGCTTCTATTAATGAGGCAGAAAACGAATTCTCGGAGGAAAAAAATTACATACAGCCACAAAACTCACTGGTAGATTTTCTTCCATTATTAATTTTTTTTTTTGCAACTAAAGGAAGCAAGTAGTTTAAATTTCTATTTATGGCCCAGTTATTTTTCTGTATGGAGGCCTGTAAAAGTTCAGGTACTTCTTTTCTAATCTCACAAATTTCTTCTTGTCTCCCACGAATCATCAAAGCTTCAGTTCAAGGCAGCATAGAGTACAGACCTCCCATGTGCTGGTAGAGAGCTGAGCAGGGTTAACTGGTGAGACCTCAAGTAGCTCGAAATCTTTTGAGCCCAAAGCCTAGGGGAGGAGAAGGCGAGACCAAAATGATCATCTCAGAGTTATTTAAGGTGTGTAAGTTTGGACTTCTCCACTAAGGGCTGTGGGAGCAGAGAAAGGAACAGCTAACATGTCTGGGAAACTCAGGGGAGGCTGCAAGAGCCAGTGACATTGACGGGCATTGAAGGATGAATAGGAGTTTGTCAGACAGAGAAGGCAGTGGATTGTCATTACCAGCAGAGACGTCAGGTGACTCCTGGTCATGGTGTGTGAAGATCCTGGTCTATCCTGGGACCCTGGTAGCTGATGATCAGGTCCTATGGTACGCAGGGCAGAGTGCACACAAGTCATTTTGTGCAAAGTGCTTTTTATCATCATTATCTCATTTGACCCTTAACATGCCCCAGACCCCATGACTTGTTCTGAGCACTTGCAATGGCCCAGGCACTTGTGTAAGTACTTACACAAATAAGTCCCTCAACCCACACCCTCAGTCAGAACAAGGAAGAAGTCCTGGCCAGTCCAAACCAGATTTACATTCCCTCTGGCCCCTCCTTACACTCCAGCAAGGCTGCAGGCAGTTTCCAGAAGGCCCTGCCCTCAGCTTCACCAGCCTCCGAGGGTCTCTCCTACTTCTGCCTCCCTGCCATGCTTCTTGAGCACCAAAGACCAAACCCATTGCCGTCCGAGTCCATTCTGGCTCATGGCGGCCCCACGTGTAATACGGTAGAACTGCTCCATGGAGTTTTCTTGACTGTAATCTCTATGGAAGGAGGTTGCCAGGCCTTTCTTCTGTGGTGCTGCTGGGCGGATCCGAACCCTCAACCTTTAGATTAGGAGCTGAGCAGGAACTGTATTGCCCAGGGGCCTTTGCTCTGTTGTAGCTTGGTTTTATTTGTTGCTAATTCCAGACCCACTTCTTGCCTCTCAGTCTAATCCCTTTTAGTTTGTACCTCCAGGCTGTCCCTTTATTTCTGAATCCTTCACCCTCAAATCCCTTGACTCCAGGAGGCTACAGGCCTGCCCTGACACCCCGCAGTTCTGCCCCCACATCCCTGGCAGGAGAGTTCTGACATAGGTTCCATGCTCAGTCTGGGACGCTGATCCATCTCCAGGTTTTTATCTCTTACCATCACTTACCATCCCAGAGAGCTGATTATTCCATTTTCAGTTCCTTAAAATCTAGCTTATTAACTAATAACTCACCTAAATTTCCCTTCAGGAGGTCACCAGTGATGTCTGAGGAGTCCCTGGGTGGTGCAAATGGCTAACACACTTCGTTGCTAACCAAAAGGTTGGAAGTTTGACTCCACCCAGAAGCACCTTGGAAGAAGGGCCTGGTGATCTAATTCTGAAAAATCAGCCATTGAAAACCTTATGATGTGCAGTTCTCCTGTGACACACATAGGGTCTCCATGAGTCGGAATCGACTCAATGGCAACTGGATTTTTTAGTGATGTCCCATCCGTGACCTGAACCCTGGAAGAAGGTCCCTTCTGGCCTTGGAAGTTTCCATGGGGTTGAGGACTAAAGGCCCTCTTGTCCAGAGCGGCAGGCATCACTAAGTCAAGAATGAGTTAGGAATCAAGCAGGAGAGGGGTCAGGGGTCTGTTGCCAGAGGGGAGGCTGGCCAGGTCACCAACCTAAGGGGAGGGCCAGAGCAGATACCAGCGCCAACATGGAGCCAGGGATGCCAGGAGCCAAGTGCAGGGAGTGCGTCCAAGCAGCTAAGTGCCCAGGTGGGCCTGTGTGGGCCTACTGCCATTCGCATGTGGGGTGTAGTACCTGAGAAAGAAGGCCTGATTTAAGAGGCCAGCCAGAGAGTAGGGTGGACCTCCTCCTCATTGCCAAGTCCAGCAGTCCCTTCCCAGGACTATTCCTCCTCAGATGCCATCATGTGTGATCCCCTTGACCAACCTTCCTACCTGAAGCTCCCCCTGTATGGCACCCTCCTAGCTCTCTGCTTTTTCTCCAGATCCAGTTTTCCCTGGATTCTCTCCTTTTCTCCCTCCAAACTTCCCTGTGGCCAATAAAGGCACCAGGCTAATAAGTTTAAGAGCTGGGGCCTGACACCCCCCCGTCTTTTAACCCCCAGTGACTCTATTGGCTCCATTTCTGTTGGGGTATAGATGACAAGCAGCTGAAGAAATGAAGATCATTAAAAAAAAAAAAAAACATCAAATATCTAGCATGGGACTGGACCTACACCAGGTGCAGCAGAAGATTCTGACATGGCTAGGGCACAGTCCTGACCTTCACGGAGCTTTAGGTTAGAAGGTGGGCGGAAGATGGACATTTTCATACGCAGAGTCAAGGCTTCCATGCCTGTGACCCGGAGTCTGTTTTGGACCAGAGGGAAGGCCCGTCTTCAGAGTCCTGATGAGTACTGGTCCCCAGCAATTGCTCCCCTGTGCATTTTTGGAATCTGGTGTATTTGTAAAACTATCAGCTTTATCATCAATCCCTGAGCCTGTGTGTTCTTCTGAATTATTTAATGCTACATTCCAAGAGGCTGTGAATAATGGAAGGGGGTGTAAATAGTCTTACCTCTCTCTACATGCAGAGGTGGTGAAGGGGCACCTAAATAGACTGTATTCTGCCTGAATCGCACAACACCTATGCATGATCAAAAACCAAACCAAATGCCCCCTAGACAGCTGGTATTCCCTAGTGGATGAAGGAAACAAGCAAGTGCCTCATCATATTTCCCCTGTGGAGAGAAGCAATTATGTATTAGGCTTCAGGCTTAAATGCCTCTAGGATAATTACAGCAGGACTTTAGAGTTGTATGGAGCCTGACAGATTGCCCAGTTCTTTCACCTGCTTTGTGAAACAGACAGGGTGGCTCTTCCAATTTGCAGATAAGGTTACTGAACCCTAGAGTGATTACCTGGCTTACAAGTACAGCTAGAACAAGGAAGAGCCAAGCCTGGAAAAGAAGTCTCCTGACAACTCGTTCAGTGTTCTTTCTTTCCCACCTGGCTGTCTATAGGTTGTGCCAACAGTTTATTAAACTAAAGGTTGGTGGCTTGAACCCATCCAGCAGTGCCATGGAAGAAAGACCTGACAATCTGTTTCTGTAAAAATTAAAGCCAGGAAAACCCTATGGAGTAGTTCTGCTCTGGTGCACGTGGGGTTGCCGTAAGTCAGAGCAGACTCGGCAGCAGTGGGTGTGGTTGGGGTTTATCTGCACATCATGCGAACCTGCATTTATCTCCCATTCACCGAGCAGTGGTGATGTGGTGCATCAGGTTCATCTTACCTTAGGGCAGATTTTTGTGTGGACATGGGGAAAGGATCTCTGTGCTTTTTAAGTCCCACACCAAAAGTGTCAGGCATTTGACCTACTTAGATAAAGTGAGCCATTAGGGTAAAGGAAAGAGAGCAAGTCTTTGTGGGGTATCGGGTGCTTTGTCAGTGAGCAGACCCCAAAGTGCTATAGCACGGTAGAAACAAGCTTTGGACTCAGGATCAAGAAATCTAGGAACAAGTTTTGGCTCTGCCACCACCAGCCGTATGATCTTGGGCAAGTCTCTTATTGCTGAGTGTCCGCTTTCTTCTTCAATAAAATGAGATAAGTAACAATTTTTTTTTTCCAACAACATAAGTGGTGACTATACACATTTATACACATGGCCCTTGCCAGATGGAATACACAGGAATCAAATCCACTACATTTGTGGAAAGAAACAATGGAAAAGCTCAGTATCATCAGTCAAAACAAGACCAGGGGCTGACTGTGGATCAGAGCATCAGTTACTCATATGCAAGTTCAGGACAAGTCCATGAGAACCGAAGTATGACCTTGAGTATGTTCCACTGGAATTTACAGAGCATCTCAAGAATAGATTTGATGTGTTGAACACTAATGACTGAAGACCAGATGAGTTGTGGAATGACATCATACATGAAGAATGCAAGAGGTCATTAGACAGACAGCAGAGAAAAAGACCAAAACAGATGTCAGAAGAGACTCTGGAACTTGCTCTTGAATGTCGAGTAGCTAATACAAAAGAAAAAAATGAAGAAGTAAAAGAGCTGAGAGATTCCAAGGGGTGGCTCAAGAAGATAAAGTAAAGTATTATGATGACATGTGCAAAGACCTGAAGATGGAAAACTAAAAGGGAAGAACATGCTCAGCATTTCTCAAGCTGAAAGAACTGAAGAAAAAATTCAAGCCTTGAGTTGCAATACTGGAGGGTTCTATGGTGAAAATACTAAATGACGCAAGAAGCATCAAAGAAAGATGGAAGGAATACACAGAGTCACTATACCAAAAAGAATTGATCAACATTCAACCATTTCAGGAGGTAACATATAAGCAGGAACCAATGCTACTGAAGGAAGAAGTCCAAGCTGCACTGAAGACATTGGCAAAAAACAAGGCTCTGGGAATTGACAGAATACCAATTGAGATGTTTCAACAAATGGATGCAATGCTGGTAAGTGCTTGCTCGTTTCTGTCAAGAAATTTGGAAGACAGCTACCTGGCCAACCAACTGGAAGAGATCTACATTTATGCCTGTTCCCAAGAAAGGTGATCCAACCGAACGTGGAAGTTATTGAGCAGTATCACTAATATCACATGTAAGCAAAATTTTGCTGAAGAGCATTCAAAAGTGGCTGTAGCAGTATATTGACAGGGAACTGCCAGAAATCCAAGCCGGATTCAGAAAGGACATGGAGCCAGAGATATCATTGCTGATGTCAGATGAATCTTGGCCAAAAGCAGAGAATACCAGAAAGATGTTTTCCTGTGTTTTATTGACTATGCTAAGGCATTCAACTGTGTGGATCATAACAAATTATGGATAATATTGTGGAGAATGGTAATTCTGGAACACTTAATTGTGCTCATGAGGAATCTGTACACGAATCAAGAGGCAGTCATTCGAACAGAACAAGGGAATAATGTATGGTTTAAAGTCAGAAAAGGTGTGTGTCAGGGTTGTATCCTTTTACCATACTTATTCAATCTGTGTGCTGAGCAAATAATTCAAGAAGCTAGACTGTATGAAGAAGAACGGGACATCAGGATCGGAGGAAGGCTCATTTACGACCTGCGTTACGCAGATGACACAACCTTGCTTGCTGAAAGTGAAGAGGACTTGAAACACTTACTGATGAAGATCAAAGACCACAGCCTTCAGCATGGATTACACTTCAGTGTAAAGAAAACAAAAATCCTCACAACTGGACCAGTAAGCAACATCATGGTAAATGAAGATTGAAGTTGTCAAGGATTTCATTTTTACTTGGACTCACAATCAACAGCCATGGAAGCAGCAGTCAAGAAATCAAAAGATGAATCGCATTGGGCAAATCGGCTGTAAAAGATCTCTTTAAAGTGTTCAAAAGCAAAGATGTCACCTTAAAGACTAAGGTGCACTTGACCCAAGCCATGGTTTTTTAGTCACCTCATATGCATGTGACAACTGAACAGTGAATGAGGAAGACTGAAGAAGAATTGATGCCTTTGAATTGTGATGTTGGCAAAGAATATTGAGTATACTGTGAACCGCCAAAAGAATGAACAAATCTGTCTTGGAAAAAGTAAAACCAGAATGCTCCTTAGAAGCAAGGATGGCAAGACTTTGTCTCACGTATTTTGATCATGTTATCAGGAAGGACAAATCCCTGGGGAAGGACATCATGCTTGGTAGAGAGTCAGCGAAAAAGAGGAAGACCCTCAACAAAATGGATTGCCAGTGGCTGCAACGATGGACTCAAGCATAACAACGATTGTGAGCATGGCTCAGGACCCAACAGAGTTCCATTCTGTTGTGCATAGGGTTGCTATGAGTTCAGAACTTACTCAACGACATCTAACAACAACAACAATTACCCCACAGTGTTGCTATTTGACTGAAATGGGACCGTGTGTTAGTGGTAGTTGTGTCCCTCTTTATTAGGTCAGGTCCCTAGAACTGCTGGGGTGATGCATGAAGACAAATACTCATCAGATCTGTAAGAATTTGGGGGAATTTGTAATCCCCCTGGAGATGAGCCACACAAGAGGCAGACACATTGTGCCTCAAGCTGATTTGTGGGAACAGTTCATGTTAACCCAAAAATTGCCCATGGGAACCATTCCAGGTTCTCCTCCAATTTCAAGATTACAAAAATCCATCTCCCTTGATAAGGATGGAAGAGAATATTGTCAGAAATGATGGAATGAATAAACTCCCCACTGCAATCTTGACCCTCATTTCACAAGTATTTGTCTTCAGCAGTCCTCTTTCTTCTCTTTGGAGATCTTGTGACAACTGTCACCCACCCATGCACCCTTAAGGGTCCACCCATGCACTCTTAAGGGAGTCCATTTAGATGTATGTCTCCGTAGACATCTTGTGTCCTCCCTTATGTCCACCTTAATAAGACATCTGACCACCATTGCCACAGAGATATCAACCAGAAGGTGGGTGAACAGCACTTTAATGTAATTAAAGAAAGAAGGTTATCATAGGGAGGTCTATTAAAAAAATAAGGAAATTGCTATGACAGGGAACTAAAACACCACCCAGTTGGGAGAGCAACTGGGAAGAACTATTAACCAGGATAGATTCAATTCCAGACACCCTACCGCAACAGGTGGATGAGCTTGGAGGTAGGGTGATAACATATTATAAAAATGTAAGACTCCTGCTTGCTCTTATCCTTTCTTCTCTCCTCTGCCCTGTTTTATTGCACCATTGAATTGTGTTTACCTCTGTAATGTTTCTGTGAGCATCCTGCCAGGAGAAAAATATCTCTTTTTTCCTTACTTATTCAATAACTTGCTGAAGATCTCCACCTATGTCATCTACAGACACCCTAAATCAAATGTCCAAAAGTGTGTTCCATTTCCCTCAAACAGTTAAACACAGACTTGACCCAGCAATTCCACTCCTAGGTAGATTAAAAAAAAAAAAGAAAACCAAACCCATTGCCATTGAGTTGATTCCGACTCAGAGACTCTATAGAACAGAATCGAACTGCCCCATCGGGTTTCCAAGGAGCGGCTGGTGGATTCAAACTACCAGCCTTTTGGTTAGCAGCCAAATGCTTAACCCCTGCACCTAGGAGAAATTAAAACATATATCC
This sequence comes from Elephas maximus indicus, assembly GCF_024166365.1. Classification (NCBI taxonomy): domain Eukaryota; kingdom Metazoa; phylum Chordata; class Mammalia; order Proboscidea; family Elephantidae; genus Elephas; species Elephas maximus. The sequence goes on along the minus strand of NC_064833.1, from coordinate 8,998,823 downwards.
ACACAAAAACTTGTACGTGAATATTCATAGCCGCTTTATTCACAACAGCCAAAAGGTAGTAACAGCCCAGATATCCATAAACTGATGAATGGGTAAACGAAATTTGGTGTACACACACAATGGAACGTTATTCAGCCATGAAAAGAAAGCAAGCACTGATACATGCTACAACGTGGACTAAACTTGAGAACGTAAGAAAAAGCCAGTCACAAAAGATAACATACGATTATATGAAATGTCCAGAAAAACAGGTACATGTAGGGAGACAGGTAGTAGCTTAGTGGTAGCTTAAGGCTGGGAGGTTGGAGGCATTGAGAGGTGACAGCTGAAGGGCACGGGGTTCCTTTTTGAAGTGATGAAGATGTTCTAAAATTGATAGCGGTGATGGTTGCACAACAAGCATTCAAGTTACACTCTTGAAATGGGTGAATTTTAGGATATGTGAATCATGTATCAATAAAACGCATTCCTTACCTGCCCTGTTCTTCCTCCTAATCCTCTATCTCAAAAGGTGGCACTACCAACACCCTAGTCACCAGGCAAGAAGATGAGGATTTACCCTTGGCCCCTGCAGCTTTTTCATGCCCTACACCCATCACCCATATAGTGGAATCAAGTCAGTGGCAACTGGTGTGTGCCCTGGTGGTGTTTACAGTTAAGTGCTTGGCTACTAACTATATGCCGTCTACAGAAAAAACACTTAGGACTCAAAGATCCCACTCCACTTTCTTGTACATGTCGGGGGTTAGGCGGGTAGAAAGAAAAAGCCATGGGTCTAAGTGATAGCAGCCCTTTAGGGCAAGGTGTGGCTGTGGGTTTGGGTTTACAGAGGCAGCCTTGCAGGGCACTCTTCAGCTAGCCACGCAGTCTGAAGCCCAGTCAGAAGACCCCAGTTCTAGCCCCAGGTTTGCCACTCACTAGCTGTGTCACTTTGCTCGAGTCATTTAACTTCTTGGGCCTCAGTTTCCTCACAGGCCCTTCAGAGGGGCTGGAGTTGATTGCTTTCAGTGTGTTAACTGCTTGAATCTGTTTCCTATGTCAAGCGGGAATAAAGGTCCCTGCCCTCCCTCCACTGATTTTCTAATAAATGTTAAACAATTTCTTTATTCGTTCTCTGGAAGCAAATAAACAAAAACCAAGAACCCCACCCCCCCCCAAACCAAGAACATCAAGGTTTGTGGCATTTGCTAATTTCTGTGGTATAAATGCTTCCACCATGGCTGATTTCAAGCTTCCAACATGATGTCACTGACTAAGGGATTGGGATGAGGTATGCACAGTCAGCTGACCTGGTAGAAGCCACCTTGAGTGCTCCACCGCCTCCTTCTTCAGAGACCAATATGGCTTCCAGCAGCTCTCATCTCGATGTCATAGAAGGAGAGCCAAGTTTGGACTCCTAAATCATACAAAACTAAGTTTGAATTTTGCCTTTGCTTCTAATTGTGTAATCCTGGCTAAGTCATCTTACTCTCTAATCTCTAATTACCTTACCAAGAAAATATAACACTAGAATTTACAACACGGATCTGTTCATTCATTCATTCAACAAATGTTAATTGAGCAACTGTTGTGTGGCAGGCATCAAACCAGTTGCCAGTGAGTGGATTTCAGCTCATGGAGACCCGATGTATGTCAGAATGGAACTGTGCTCCATAGGGTTCTCAATGGCTATTTTATTTTTTTTTGAAGTAGATGGCCAAGCCTTTGAGGTGCCTTTGGGTGGACTCCAACCTTCAACTTTTTGATTAGCAGCTGAGCGCGTTAACTGTTTGCACCACCCAGGGACTCCTGTGGCAGACACAGAGGTAGGCACACTGGAAAGATTAAGTTTAGGAGCCTAGCTAAATGTCAGGCACCGTATTTTTTCTCCACTAAGAGAGTGTCTCAAGATTTGGTCTTTGGCTGTCTTTCCTTCTTGTGCTGCAAACTTTCCTTGAATGATGCCCTTTACCTTCCTGCAAGGGCTGGGCCTGCCTGGGCTTGGGGGACTCCCCAGTCACTGTTGGCCACAATACTTCTCTGAGCTCCACATGCTTGTATCCACTACCTGCTGGCCCCCTCCCCTGAGTTGTCCCACAGGCCCCCCGACTCCCAGATGAACTCATTATCTCTTTTCATCAACTCCATCTTTTCCTCCTGCCGTGTTCCTCTCTTAACTAATAGGGCCATCGTTTTTCCAACTGCCAGAAACTTTGTGAAAGCCTCCCATGGCTATACATTTCCTTCCATGAAGGGTAGCTCCTTCCCAGGGCTTTGCTCAGACTGGCACACTGGGCTCCATCCAACTACAATTTCAAGTTAATCTCATAGAGTTCTTGTCACAATCGATATTTGTTGAACGAAATGAGTAAACTAATGGTGAGAATTTCATGCCTCTTAATGGGGTCTGAGGGCAGCTATTTGGGGGTATAGAGAGAGCTATTGATCTCTCTAAAATCACATCACTGGGACAACTATACATTTTATCATTCCTAAGCTGAGAGCTGGTGCTTAATAGACAAATGAGATTGGCTCCAAATTGATAGATTGGTTCGTTCATTCTTTCATCCAGCATATACATTTTGAATACTCACTACTATGCCAGGCACTTTTCCAGGTTCTGGGGATACTGAGATGAAACTGAATACAAGTCATGAAGTATCATACCTAGCTGGGGAAAAGACTTGAAAACCGTGTAATTGAATGTGTATCCTGATGAAGGACTGGATAAAATGCCCCATGCACACAGGGAGAGAATGACAGACTCAGCCTGGGAGAGTTAGGGCGGGCTTTACAGAAGCAGTCATGTCTGTTTTGGGCCTTTTATAATGAGGACAAGTTTGCCAGTTGGAGAAAAGAGTGGGAGAGGAGGAGGAAAAGGAAACCTGGGTGGAGAGAACAGCATGTGCAGAATGCAGAGGTGGAAACTACCAGTTACCGGCTGCCGTTGAGTCAATGCTGAGTCACGTGTGTCACAGTAGAGCCGTGCTCCATAGGGTTTTCAGTGACTGATTTTTTGAAAATAGATCATCAGGCCATTCTTCTGAGGCCCACTGTGTGGACTTGAACCTCCAATCTTTCAGTTAGAAGCTGAGCGCATTAACCGTTTGCACTACTCAGGGACTCCACAGAGGTGGGAGGGATGTGGCACTTAGGCACTGGTGCGAGTTTCTTGGCAGCCCATAGGGGGGCGAAGATGTGTGTCAGGAATGAGGTCGGGAGGTCACTGGGGACTGAGGGCTGCGTGAGTCCAGTGCAGGGGATCCTCAGAGTCACCTGGACACCGTCTAAAGAGATGGACTCCTGGGACCCACCCAGACCTGAGGGATCAAAACCGCTGAAAGTGGTGCCTGGGTACCATTATTTAGAAATTCTCCAGGTGGTTCCAGTGCAGAGCCAGGCCTCCAGGTTCTGTCAGCAATGCTCAGTGACCTGCTCGTGGTTACGCAGAAGGTAGCAGAAGCAGCTCTCCCATGTGGTCCCCTGGGTCGTTATTAGTCCAGGCTGCTGTCCCAGCTGCCTCAGTGGGCTGCTCAGCTGCCTGCTGGACTCCACAAACTGTCACAAACCCTGATTCTCTTCAAAAGGCACCACTTTCCTTTGTCTGCCTCAGCTGAGTCCAGAAACTAGCTTCCCCCGCAGCCCCTCAGGTCCCTCAGATAACGACAAAACTCTTTGTCTGCTCTCCATTATTTCATTGTAAATGAGAAAGTAATAAAGCGAGGCTGCTCCAGGACTAATTAAATCAGACATTTCTAATCCCATCGATTCAGACTGTGGAGAGCTGGCCAGGAGAAAGGCTTTTGATTCAGAGTCTGCCAAATACATTTCCGCCACAATGCAGAGATTGAGGAGTGAGGGAGAGACAGTGCCCATCTGACCTCTCCTGGGGTGGGGGGTGGATGGAGGGGGAGGTCCCACCCGCCCGGGGCTGAGATGGGGCTGGAGACAGGAACGCATGATCTCCCTCTCTAGCCAGAAGGCACAGGTGGGTGGAAGGCTGTAGGAGCAAGAACCTCTGTCTTTGTTTTGGGGGAATGAACAATGATGGTGAACAGTCAGTACCGAGAGTGGAAAAAATAAATACACAAATAAATAAATAAATAGATTTTTAGTAGAGACCTAGGGAAGCCCAGCTGGTGTGGCTTGTATGGGCGGACTACGCAGCACTGGGCAGCGTGGAGTTTTGCTATTGTTGGTAGTTGCCGTCCAGTTGATTCTGACTCATAGGGATCCCATGTGGTATAGAGTGGAGCTGCCCCATAGGGCTTTCTGGGCTGTAATCATTACAGAAGCAGGTCTCCAGGCCTTTCTTCGGAGGCTGGGTGGGTTCAAACCTCCAGCCTTTAGGTTAGCAGTCGAGCACAAACCGTTTGTGCCACCTAGGGACCTTAGCATTGAATTTATTATCATTATTTTTTATTGTACTTTAGATGAAGATTTACAGAGCAAACTAGCTTCTCATTAAACAATTAGTACACATAGTGTTTTGTGATGTTGGTTGCCAACTCCACGACCTGTGAACACTCTTCCCTCCTAGACCTTAGGTACTCTATTACCAGTTTTCCTGTCCCCTCCTGCCTTCTAGTCCTTGCCCCTGGGCTGCTGTGCCCCTTCAGTCTCGTTTTGTTTTGTGGGCCTGTCTAATCTTTGGCGGAAGGGTGAACTTCAGGAGTGACCTCATTACTGAGCTAAAAGCTTATACTGGGACCATGTTCTCGGGGTTTCTCCAGTCTCTGTCAGACCAGTAAGTCTGGTCTTTTTTTTTTTTTTTTTTGAGTTAGAATTTTGTTCTACATTTTTCTTCAGCTCTGTCCAGGACCCTCTATTGTGATCCCTGTCAGAGCAGTCAGTGATGGTAGCCATACACCATCTAGTTGTACTGGACTCAGTCTGGTGGAGGCTGTGGTACTTGTGGTCCATTAATCCTTTAGACTAATCTTTTCCTTGTGTCTTTGGTTTTCTTCTCTGTTGCTCCAGATGGGGTGAGACCAGTGGAGTATCTTAGATGGCCACACACAAACTTTTAAGACCCCAGATGCTATTCACCAAAGTAGAATGTAGAACATTTTCTGTATAAAGTATGTTATTAGCACTGAATTTAGAGATAACATTTCTGTCCCCCTTTTCTGTAGAAGGCCATTTTCTGGGTCACGTGGACTAGCCCAGGTCTTCCCCAGTGGTGGTCTCCAGTTTCATCTTCCTGGCGCCCCTGTTTGAACCACTTGCAATTCCTGAGAGGTACCTGAGTGATTTGCACCCTCTCATCTTTATTCCTGTAGAACCACCTGCGTGGGTTCCATCCACCCGCCCGAGCCCCCTCCCCCAGAGATTCTAGTGTGATCTGTGGACCACTTGTCTTGGAAATTTTGGACACTTGAGGACTTCGCTAGCAGTGCAGACTCTAGACACCAGCACATTCCTGCTGAATCGCTGTCTGAGCCTGGATTTTAGCAAATAAGGTGGACAATTCTTAGCGACACTGAAATCTCAAAAACACCAACCGCCCTTTCCCACTTCTCTTTCCTTTCCATGTGGGAGCACCTATTTCTCTCTCTCTTCACAGCTCTAGAGTATTGAAACGTGGACTGAGCTCCTTATTGTTTTAGGCTTATGAATAGTTTAAAGCATTTTTATTTGATGCTAACTTGTCATAAACTTCTGCAGAAACAAGACAGTGAATTGTAATATCCGCCTCAAAACCTAATGAGATTTTATAGTAGTTGAAGAACAAACATCTAGAGAAGAAGATAAATAATTTATTTTAAACCGGGCAAGTTTGAGCTCAGTTGTACCTGAAATGAGTAACAGTCAGTAGAATGATGAACTATCATTATCTCTTACCTTAGCCATGTTTTATGACTTTCTGAAATGAGCTGAAACATCTTTTGCAAACTTTGACAGCCATAAAAGAGATGAACATCAATATTTACAAGTTAGGTTGGTGAAGACTGACTCTGGAATAAAACGATTTGACTGTAAGAGTCCTTGCCTTTTCTAGTGGACATTAGTTGAGTTTTTGGATTGCCTGGCATCTTTGGAAGTCAACACCCTCCTTGGGTTTGGGGGAATTTCTTGCCTTACAAGCTTTATATCACCAAGGAAGAAAGGCTAAAACTTAATCACAGCCTCTCCTGCAACTAGAACTCAGATTGTGTGCTCTTTTAACAGGTTGGCCATTAGCACCTGCATGAGATGGAGCTTGGGAGTGAGCAACAGGGGTACGCTGGCTCCCCCAGTGGTACATTTTGCTGCAGAAGGTGGTGGCAGGAGGACCTGGCTTTGGGAGAGTCTTGGATGCAGGTGAAGTTCCTGGTGCAGAAGTGTTCTTGCGCTGGCGCGTTAGGTCCCAGCAGTGTACAAACTGTGGTAGGTTGGTTAGCAGTGGCCGGGCCATTTAGGATGCTGCTCCGGGCTCACCAGCTCTCACCACAATTCTCTTAAGCTGCCCTTTCACCCCAAGTCTTCTAACCAGGGCTTCTAACCAGTTTGACCAAATTGGAACCCCTCCTGAGAATTTGCATTTCTGACAAGTTGCCAGGCAATGCTAATGCTGCTGGTTAGGGACCAATTCTGAGAACCACTAGTAGAACAGTGGTTCTCAAAATTTATTACTCATAAGAATCACCTGGGGATCTTGTTAAACTGTAGATTCTGATTCAATATATCTGGAGGTGGAAATGCAAATACTAAGCAGGGATTTCAACCAGAAGGAACTGGTTTGAAGCCCTGCTTCTGACATAACCTTAGAACAATGACCAAAATCAAGGAATTCACATTGATACAATTTTATCACCCCAGTCTACAGACCTTAATCAAATTTTACCTGTGGAACTACTAATATTATTTACAGCAAAAGGAAGAAGCGTTATGTTCTGGTCCAGGATCCAATCTGGGGCTACACATTCTATTTAGCTATCCTATGTCTTTGGGCCCTTTTACCCTGGAACAGTTTCTCGATGTTGCTCTGTCTATCATGACCTTGACATTTGTTAAAAGTATCAACGGGCATAAAATTTCTCAGTTTGGAGTTACCTCTTTCTTGCTCATTGTACTGGGCTGAACAGTGTCCCCCCAAAATTCACATCCACCCAGAAACTCAGAATGTGGCCTTTTTTTGGAAATAGGGTCTTTGCAGATATAATTAAGATGGTTCACTTACTCATGTTAAGTTAACCTAGATTACCAAAAGACAAAAACAAACCAAACCCATTGCCATTGAGTCAATTTCAACCTATAGGACAGAGTAGAACTGCCCCATAGGGTTTCCAAGGAGCAGCTGGTGGATTTGAACTGCTGGCTTTTTGGTTAGCAGCCAAGCTGTTAACCACTGTGCCACCAATGCTCCAATTTGCCTCATAGATCCCCCTAGTTAAAAACTGATTCCCTTCTCGGGGGGAGACTCACATTTCTGATGTATATTTTGCTTTCTCATGAAGGGGGCTCATGTTATTTATAAACCCAAATCATCACCTCCTCTGAGAAGCTTCCTGGCTACCTCCTGAGTGAACCTGACCACCCTCCCTCCCTCCATCTGGGCTCCCACTCTGCCCTGTACAGGTGTAACACCTCAGACACTTGTGCGTTTACTGCTGCCCTCTTGAAGTAGACGGTTAAAATCTGATGGCAGGGAACTTGCCTTCCTCCCTTTTGCGTGCTCAGCACCTGGCGCAGAACCCCCGTGGGTAAGTGCTCAGTGGGTGTTTGTTGAATAAAGACATCTGTGTAAGAAGACACAATTGCAGCAAGTTCTGGTGTGGCCCGTCAGGGCAATTCCGTGGAAGTGATTGAGATGACGAGGTCGCCTGAGCCCGGTCCTGCCTTTCTGTCACTGCCCACATCTTCATATTCCCTCGCACAGTGAATTCTGTGCCCCTTTGGAACTATTATGGGGGTTTAAGCAGGGAAATGGCACCATCGTGTCTAGTTCAGGCAGCATCTCTTTGGCTGCATTGGAGGAAGAGTAGCGGGGCAGACAGGAGAACAGGCAGGGAGCTCTGTTAGGTGGCTTCTGCAGATGTCCAGATAGGAGGTGCAGAAGAGGGGACAGGAGCAATAGACACTTCAAAAGATAATAGAAATGCTGTTATTGTTGTTGTTATATGCCATGGAGTCAATTCTGACTCATAGTGACCTTACAGGGAAGAGTAGAAATGCCTAGGCTGTAACCTTTTATCAGGAGCAGATTGCCAGGTCTTTTCTTTCGCAGAGCTGCTGAGTGGGTTCGAACTGCCCGCCTTTCAGTTAGCAGTTGAGCATTTAACTGTTGCACTCCAGGGCTCCTTAAATAAAAATGATACCATTCACGCATGGCCTACTGTGTATCAGGCCCTTACATATGCCGTGTCTGTTCACCAGGATGGCCCTCTAACAGATACTTAAAATGTGGAAGAGGTTGTGAAATTGAGTAATGGGTGGAGGCTGCAAGAGTTTGAGTCAGAATCGACTCAAAGGCAACTGTGGTTTTTTTTTTTTTTTTATAGTAAAAGCCTAGATTGCCTTGAAGAGACTGTTGGTAGAATTGTGGACGTCAAAGGCAATTCTGGTGAGGGCTCAGAAGGAAGTAAGGAGAGCTATAGAGAAAGTCTCTATCATCTTAGAGAACACACGTGGCACCAGCAACAGAATGTTTCTAGAAATGTGGACATTAAATGTGCTTCGGGTGAGGCTTTAAAAGGAAATTATGAACATGTGATTGGACAGTGAATGAAGGGTGACGCTTTTTATGCAGTGGCAAAGAACTTTTCTGAATTATGTTCAAGTGTTTGGTGGGAGGTAGAATTTGTAAGTGATAAACTTGGCTGATGAGATTTCTAAGCAAGATCTTAAGGGGTTTCTCCTTGCTACTTATAGTAAAATGTGAGATGAAAGAAATGGACTTAAAAATGAACTTTGCAAAATAAAGATTTGGAAAATTCTGTTATACAAACTAAGGGCACATGTCTTAGAATGTTCACCAAGGACGTGGCTATACAATCTTTTGTTAAAGAGATTAAGCCTGTGACTGATGGATCAAACCAACTACCACAGCAGAAAACCCATCACCTCAGACTGAAGGGGACAGAGAAAGAACAAAAGGAAAGAATGTGTCTGCCTCTTGGGATTCTACAGGCAGGAAACAGGCCAAAGGAACTACATCAGTTGTCCTCCAAGATAACAAAAGGACCATCCCTGGAGCAGCTCGGAAATCAGCAGAACTGTTGGAAGCAGCATGGGAAGCAGAGCATTCTTAGTTTCAAAAGGTGGGGCCGCTGTCTCCTGGATCTCCAAGGGTGGGGCCACAGCCTCCTAGGTTTCAGAGTCGGATCCTCACCAACTTGGTTGCAGAGTGTGGGGCTGCCGTTAAGGTATGCCTGGGGAATGAGGTGCTGTCCAAAGCTGAGGAAGTGGGGCTGCCAAGTCCAAGGGGCAGAAGAACGGGGCCTGTGGGGTCAAGGGGGGGTGGGGTTGCCACTCAGATGGACTAGGAGAATGGGGCCACCCAAAGCAGAGGGGACAGAGTTGCTGTCCCAGTGGGCCTAGAAGGTATAGATGAAACCCAGGGTGACGGGCCTCCACCCAGAATCCAGAGGGTGTGGCCAACACCCAGAGTCTGGAAGGTGGGGCCATTGCCCAGATGGTTTCAGAGAAGAGAGGATTATTTTCAAGATTTGAGAGCTAATGTAATTGTTCTGCTTGGTTCCCCCCCCTTTTTTTTATTAGCTTTTATTAAGCTTCAAGTGAACGTTTACAAATCCAGTCTGTCACATATAAGTTTACATACATCTTACTCCGTACTCCCACCTGCTCTTCCCCTATTGAGTCAGCCCTTTCAGTCTCTCCTTTCGTGACAATTTTGCCAGCTTTCCTCTCTCTCTATCCTCCCATCCCCCCTCCAGACAAGAGTTGCCAACACACTCTCAAGTGTCCACCTGATATAATTAGCTCAGTCTTCATCAGCATCTCTCTCCCACCTGCTGACCAGTCCCTTTCATGTCTGATCAGTTGTCTTCGGGGATGGTTCCTGTCCTGTGCCGACAGAAGGTCTGGGGAGCATGGCTGCCGGGATTCCTCCAGTCTCAGTCAGACCATTAAGTATGGTCTTTTTATGAGAATTTGGGGTCTGCATCCCACTGATCTCCTGTTCCCTCAGGAGTTCTCTGTTGTGCTCCCTGTCAGGGCAGTCATCGGTTGTGGCTGGGCACCAACTAGTTCTTCTGGTCTCAGGATGATGTAGGTCTCTGGTTCATGTGGCCCTTTCTGTCTCTTGGGCTCTTAGTTGTCGTGTGACCTTGGTGTTCATTTTCCTTTGCTCCAGGTAGGTTGAGACCAATTGATGCATCTTAGATGGCCGCTTGTTAGCATTTAAGACCCCAGATGCCACATTTTAAAGTGGGATGCAGAATGTTTTCATAATAGAATTATTTTGCCAATTGACTTAGAAGTCCCCTCAAACCATGTTCCCCAGACCCCCGCCCCTGCTCTGCTGACCTTTGAAGCATTCATTTTATCCCGGAAACTTCTTTGCTTTTGGTCCAGTCCAATTGAGCTGACCTTCCATGTATTGAGTGTCGTCTTTCCCTTCACCCAAAGCAGTTCCTATCTACTGGTTAATCAGTAAAAAACCCTCTCCCTCCCTCCCTCCCTCCCCCCCTTCGTAACCACAAAAGTATGCGTTCTTCTCAGTTTTTACTATTTCTCAAGATCTTATAATAGTGGTCTTATACAATATTTGTCCTTTTGCCTCTGACTCATTTCGCTCAGCATAATGCCTTCCAGGTTCCTCCATGTTATGAAATGTTTCATAGATTCGTCACTGTTCTTTATCGATGCGTAGTATTCCATTGTGTGAATATACCACAATTTATTTACCCATTCATCCGTTGACGGACATCTTGGTTGCTTCCAGCTTTTTGCTATTGTAAACAGAGCTGCAATAAACATGGGTGTGCATATATCTGTTTGTGTGAAGGCTCTTGTATCTCTAGGATATATTCCGAGGAGTGGGATTTCTGGGTTGTATGGTAGTTCTATTTCTAACTGTTTAAGATAACGCCAGATAGATTTCCAAAGTGGTTGTACCATTTTACATTCCCACCAGCAGTGTATAAGAGTTCCAATCTCTCCGCAGCCTCTCCAACATTTATTATTTTGTGTTTTTTGGATTTATGCCAGTCTAGTTGGTGTGAGATGAAATCTCATCGTAGTTTTAATTTGCATTTCTCTAATGGCTAATGATCGGGAGCATTTTCTCATGTATCTGTTGGCTGCCTGAATATCTTCTTTAGTGAAATGTGTGTTCATATCCATTGCCCACTTCTTGATTGGGTTGTTTGTCTTTTTGTGGTTGAGTTTTGACAGAATCATGTAGATTTTAGAGATCAGGCGCTGGTCGGAGATGTCATAGCTGAAAATTCTTTCCCAGTCTGTAGGTGGTCTTTTTACTCTTTTGGTGAAGTCTTTAGATGAGCATAGCTGTTTGATTTTTAGGAGCTCCCAGTTATCTGGTTTCTCTTCATCATTTTTGGTAATGTTTTGTATTCTGTTTATGCCCTGTATTAGGGCTCCTAGGGTTGTCCCTATTTTTTCTTCCATGATCTTTATCGTTTTAGTCTTTATGTTTAGGTCTTTGATCCACTTGGAGTTAGTTTTTGTGCATGGTGTGAGGTATGGGTCCTGTTTCATTCTTTTGCAAATGGATATCCAGTTATGCCAGCACCGTTTGTTAAAAAGACTATCTTTTCCCCAATTAACTGACACTGGTCCTTTGTCAAATATCAGCTGCTCATACGTGGATGGATTTATATCTGGGTTCTCAATTCTGTTCCATTGGTCTATGTGCCTGTTGTACCAGTACCAGGCTGTTTTGACTACTGTAGCTGTATAATAGGTTCTGAAATCAGGTAGAGTGAGGCCTCCCACTTTCTTCTTCTTTTTCAGTAATGCTTTGCTTATCCGGGGTTTCTTTCCCTTCCATATGAAATTGGTGATTTGTTTCTCTATCCCCTTAAAATATGACGTTGAATTTGGATCGGAAGTGCGTTAAATGTATAGATGGCTTTTGGTAGAATAGATATTTTTGCCATGTTAAGTCTTCCTATCCATGAGCAAGGTATGTTTTTCCACTTAAGTATGTCCTTTTGAATTTCTTGTAGTAGAGCTTTGTAGTTTTCTTTGTATAGGTCTTTTACATCCTTGGTAAGATTTATTCCTAAGTATTTTACCTTCTTGGGGGCTACTGTGAATGGTATTGATTTGGTTATTTCCTCTTCGGTGTTCTTTTTGTTGATGTAGAGGAATCCAAGTGATTTTTGTATGTTTATTTTATAACCTGAGACTCTTCCAAACTCTTCTATTAGTTTCAGTAGTTTTCTGGAGGATTCCTTAGGGTTTTCTGTGTATAAGATCATGTTATCTGCAAACAGTGATAACTTAACTTCCTCCTTGCCAATCCGGATACCCTTTATTTCTTTGTCTAGCCTAATTGCCCTGGCTAGGACTTCAAGTACGATGTTGAATAAGAGCGGTGATAAAGGGCATCCTTGTCTGGTTCCCGTTCTCAAGGGAAATGCTTTCAGGTTCTCTCCATTTAGAGTGATATTGGCTGTTGGCTTTGCATAGATGCCCTTTATTATGTTGAGGAATTTTCCTTCAATTCCTATTTTGGTAAGAGTTTTTATCATAAATGGGTGTTGGACTTTGTCCAATGCCTTTTCTGCATCTATTGATAAGATCATGTAGTTTTTATCTTTTGTTTTATTTATGTGATGGATTACATTAATGGTTTTTCTGATATTAAACCAGCCTTGCATACCTGGTATAAATCCCACTTGATCATGGTGAATTATTTTTTTGATGTGTTGTTGGATTCTATTGGCTAGAATTTTGTTGAGGATTTTTGCATCTATGTTCATGAGGGATATAGGTCTATAATTTTCTTTTTTTGTAATGTCTTTACCTGGTTTTGGTATCAGGGAGATGGTGGCTTCATAGAATGAGTTGGGTAGTATTCCGTCATTTTCTATGCTTTGAAATACCTTCAGTAGTAGTGGTGTTAAGTCTTCTCTGAAAGTTTGGTAGAACTCTGCAGTGAAGCCGTCCGGGCCAGGGCTTTTTTTTTTTGGAAGTTTTTTGATTACCGTTTCAATCTCTTTTTTTGTTATGGGTCTATTTAGTTGTTCTACTTCTGAATGTGTTAGTTTAGGTAGGTAGTGTTTTTCCAAGAATTCATCCATTTCTTGTAGGTTTTCAAATTTGTTAGAGTACAATTTTTCGTAGTAATCTGAAATGATTCTTTTAATTTCATTTGGTTCTGTTGTGATGTGGTCCTTCTCATTTCTTATTCGGGTTATTTGTTTCATTTCCTGTATTTCTTTAGTCAGTCTAGTCAATGGTTTATCAATTTTGTTAATTTTTTCAAAGAACCAGCTTTTGGCTTTGTTAATTCTTTCAATTGTTTTTCTGTTCTCTAATTCATTTAGTTCAGCTCTAATTTTTATTATTTGTTTTCTTCTGGTGCCTGATGGGTTCTTTTGTTGCTCACTTTCTATTTGTTCAAGTTGTAGGGACAGTTCTCTGCTTTTGGCTTTTTTCTTTTTGTATGTGTGCATTTATCGATATAAATTGGCCTCTGAGCACTGCTTTTGCTGTGTCCCAGAGGTTTTGATAGGAAGTATTTTCATTCTCGTTGCTTTCTAAGAATTTCCTTATTCCCTCCTTGATGTCTTCTATAACCCAGTCTTTTTTCAGTAGGGTATTGTTCAGTTTCCAAGTATTTGATTTCTTTTGCCTAGTTTTTCTGTTATTGATTTCTAGTTTTATTGCCTTGTGGTCTGAGAAGATGCTTTGTAATATTTCGATGTTTTGGACTCTGCAAAGGTTTGTTTTATGACCTAATATGTGGTCTATTCTAGAGAATGTTCCATGTGCGCTAGAAAAAAAAGTATGCTTTGCAGCAGTTGGGTGGAGAGTTCTGTATAAGTCAATGAGGTCAAGTTGGTTGATTGTTGTAATTAGGTCTTCCGTGTCTCTACTGAGCTTCTTACTGGATGTCCTGTCCTTCTCCGAAAGTGGTGTGTTGAAGTCTCCTACTATAATTGTGGAGGTGTCTATCTCACTTTTCAATTCTGTTAAAATTTGATTTATGTATCTTGCAGCCCTGTCATTGGGTGCATAAATATTTAATATGGTTATGTCTTCCTGATCAATTGTCCCTTTTATCATTATATAGTGTCCTTCTTTATCCTTTGTGGCGGATTTAAGTCTAAATTCTATTTTGTCAGAAATTAATATTGCTACTCCTTTTTTGCTTATTGTTTGCTTGATATACTTTTTTCCATCCTTTGAGTTTTAGTTTGTTTGTGTCTCTAAGTCTAAGGTGTGTCTCTTGTAGGCAGCATATAGATGGATCGTGTTTCTTTATCCAGTGTGTGACTCTCTGTCTCTTTATTGGTGCATTTAGTCCATTTACATTCAGTGTAATTATAGATAAATAAGTTTTTAGTGTTGTCATTTTGATGCCTTTTTATGTGTGTTGTTGGCAATTTCATTTTTCCACATACTTTTTCGTGCTGAGACGTTTTTCTTAGTAAATTGTGAGATCCTCATTTTCATAGTGTTTGACTTTATGTTAGTTGAGTCGTTACGTTTTTCTTGGCTTTTATCTTGAGTTATGGAGTTGTTATACCTTTTTGTGGTTACCTTTTTATTTACCCCTATTTTTCTAAGTAAAAACCTAACTTGTATCCTTCTATATCGCCTTGTATCACTCTCCATCTGGCATTTCAATGCCTCCTGTATTTAGTCCCTCTTTTTGATTATTGTGATCTTTTACCTATTGACTTCCATGATTCCCTGTTATGTGTATTATTATTTTTTTTTTAATTAATCTTAATTTGTTTGTTTTTGTGATTTCCCTATTTGAGTTGATATCAGGACGTTCTGTTTTGTGACCTTGAATTGTGCTGGTATCTGATATTATTGGTTTTCTGACCAAACAATATCCTTTAGAATTTCTTGTAGCTTTGGTTTGGTTTTTGCAAATTCTCTAAACTTGTGTTTATCTGTAAATATCTTAATTTCGCCTTCATATTTCAGAGAGAGTTTTGCTGGATATATGATCTTTGGCTGGCAGTTTTTCTCCTTCAGTGCTCTGTATACGTTGTCCCATTCCCTTCTTGCCTGCATGGTTTCTGCTGAGTAGTCTGGACTTATTCTTATTGATTCTCCCTTGAAGGAAACCTTTCTTTTCTCCCTGGCTGCTTTTAAAATTTTCTGTTTATCTTTGGTTTTGGCGAGTTTGATGATAATATGTCTTGGTGTTTTTCTTTTTGGATCAATCTTCAATGGGGTTCGATGAGCATCTTGGATAGATATCCTTTCGTCTTTTATGATGTCAGGGAAGTTTTGTGTCAGGAGTTCTTCAACTATTTTCTCTGTGTTTTCTGTCCCCCCTCCCTGTTCTGGGACTCCAGTCACCCGCAAATTATCCTTCTTGATAGAGTCCCACATGATTCTTAGGGTTTCTTCATTTTTTTAAGTTCTTTTGTCTGATTTTTTTTCAGCTATGTTGGTGTTGATTCCCTGGTCCTTCAGATGTCCCAGTCTGCATTCTAATTGCTCGAGTCTGCTCCTCTGACTTCCTATTGTGTTGTCTAATTCAGTAATTTTATTGTTAATCTTTTGGATTTCTGCATGCTGTCTCTCTATGGATTCTTGCAACTTATTAATTTTTCCACTATGTTCTTGAATAATCTTTTTGAGTTCTTCAACAGTTTTATCAGCGTGTTCCTTGGCTTTTTCTGCAGTTTGCCTTATTTCGTTTGTGATGTCTTGAAGCATTCTGTAAATTAGTTTTTTATATTCTGTATCTGATAATTCCAGGATTGTATCTTCATTTGGGAAAGATTTTGATTCTTTTGTTTGGGGGGTTGGAGAAGCTGTAATGGTCTGCTTCTTTATGTGGTTTGATATGGACTGCTGTCTCCGAGCCATCACTGGGAAACTAGTTTTTCCAGAAAATCCGCTGACTGGTACGCTGGCTCCAGGCTCTGAAAACAATCGCTGCCTCCCCGTATTTGTTCGTTCTCCGTCTCTAAATCTGTGTTGTTGTTCAGGGTTCGTAGATTGTTACGTATGTGATCGATTCACTTGTTTTTCCGAGTCTTTGTTGCAAGAGGGATCCGCGGTAGCGTCCACCTAGTCCGCCATCTTGGCCCCGCCCGCTCTGCTTGGTTTTGAACTTGCTTGCTGCCTGTTAGCCGTTCTTCCCCTCCAATTTCTCCATTTGTAATGGAAACGTCTGCCTTGTACCTGTTCCACTATTGGAATTTGGAAACAGAAAACTTGTAGTCTAGAGTCGACAGGTTCACAGATGAAGAGGACTTTTGCCCCAGGATGGAATTTGCCTGAAGCCTTACCCACATTTGATTTAGATGATTCATAAAATGAAATTTTAGATACGGAGTTGATTTAAGACTTTTGGGATGATGTGATAGCATGAATGTGGTTTGCATGTGGAAGGACATGAGTTTCTAGGAGCCAAAGGGTGGAATGTTATGGATTGAACTGTGTCCCTGCAAAATATGTGTTGTCAATCCTAACCTCCATGCCTGTGGTTATAATCCCATTTGGGAATGTGTTGTCTTTGTTAAGTTAATGAGATAGGATTAATGTAGGGTGTATCTTAAGTCAACCTCTTTTGAGATATAAAAGAGATTAAATGCAAGCTAGGAAGCAGAGATGGGGGAAGAGAGATGTCAAGCTATATGAAAATTGCCCAAGAGCAGAAGCTCTAAAGAGTCAAGGACCTTTCCCCAGATCCGACAGAGAGAGAAAGACTTAGAGTGGGTGCCCTGAATTCTGACTTGTAGCCTCCTACACTGGGGAAAAAAAAAACACTGGGAGAAAGAAAAAATTCTGTTTGTTAAAGCCTTCTACTTGTGGTATTTCAGTTATAGCAGCACTAGATAACACAGCCCTAAACACTGCGTTTGACACCCCCTATGGATGTGTCCAGATTTGTCTAAAAGCACAGAGTTGATGAAGCCAGGGTTCCAGTCCAGGGGCATGTGACCCAAAGCCCATGCATCTGCTTCTCACGCCTGACCTGGACCCTGATTGTGTGCCCTCACTGGTGCCTCTGAATGGCCCTGACATGGCAGTGACAGGATAGACACAGCTCTGGCAGGTGTGTGGCCAGGTCAGCTAGCAAAAGGGCAGAGGGCATGATGCAGTTTACTGTGTGCTGTGGCTCAAGGGAGAGAAGAGCAGGGACAGGTCTGTGGTCTTGGGTCCAGCCACAGGGCTGCAGCTCAGAGGGAGGAACTCTGGGAGAGGGCAGGCTTTTCCAAACGCAGCCAGTCTGAAGTCTAGTGGTCACTGCAAATCCAGATGTACCCCGGGAGCTGGAAAGGAACCTGGGGTTCTTGCACCCCAAGAATAAACCAAAAACCAAACCAAACCTGTTGCCTTCAAATTGATTCCGACTCGTGGTGACCCCATGTGTCACAGAGTAGAACTGCTGCATAGGGTTTTCTTGGCTGTAATCTTTTTTGAAGAAGATCACCAGGCCTTTCTTCTGAATCCCAAGAATAGCATGGGCTGAAGCAAAGGAAGGCAAAGAGAGAGAATAGATAAAGCGCCTGTATTTTACCATCTGTACGAGGGGCCACTGAGAGCGGCACGCTTACTTCCCTCTGTTTTGTCTCCCACGTGATTCTTTACCTAAACTGGACTATGGGGCGGGAGGAGAGGCAGACAAGATCCCTGCAGTGCAATTGAAGGAGGTGCTCCCTCTCAGGCCATGTGCTTGTGGACGTCACCCTAGGCCCACCCTGCTGGACTCTGATGGCCATCTGACAGTGGGGCCATGAATGGGCGTCATTGAAGGTCCCTGCTAGTTAAAATCCTGTAATTTCTACAGGCTTTCTTCAAGTCTCTCTCATTATTTCCCAATGCGTTGCCTCTTTTTTCAATGTTAATTAATATTTCAGCAAACCTTGGTGTTTGAAGTTTTAACCTTGTTATTTCTGCTATTTGGGAGAGTCTCTGAAGAGCTATGTCGTATAATCATTTGTAAGATTGTTGAGGCAAAGTTTGAATTTAACTGACTGCGAGCCCAGCTTGTCTGGTGAGTGAGCTGAAGGCGGCCCCATCACCCTCACCTCAGTTGTGTGGTAGCACCACATTATCATGCCATGATAATAATTAAGATAGCTTCTGCCCACACACCAATGTCCATAGCAACACTACCCACAACAGTGAAAGGTGCAAACAACCCTAGTGTCCATCAGCAGATGAATTGATAAACACATGTGGTCTATCCATACAACAGAGTATTATTCAGTCATAAAGAGAAATGAGGAGCCCCCGGGCAGTGCAAATGATTGAGTACTCGACTACTACCCAAAAGGCTGGCAGTTCAGATTCACCCAGAGATGCCTCAAAAGACAGGCCTGGCGATCTGCTTCCGAAAGACTTGAAAATCCTGTAGAGCAGTTCTACTCTGCACACATGGGGTTGCCATGGGTTGGAATTGACTTGACGACAACTAACAGTAATAGCAAAGAGAAATGAAATTCTGATATATGCTACAACATGGATGAACATTGAAAACATGCTGAGTGAAATAAGTCAGTCACAGTAGGACAAACTATTGCATGATCCCACTTTATGAAATATCTAGAACAGGCAAATGCATAGTGGTTACCAGGAGCTGAGGGAAAGGGGAATGGGGGAATTACTGCTTAAGGGGTACTGAATTTCTGGTTGGGGTGATGTAAAACTTTTGGAGATAGTGGTGATCATTGCATAACATTATGAATGTAATTAATATCACTAAATTCTACCCTTACAAATGGTTAAAATGGCAAAGTTTTTAGCTATATATATTTTTTCTACAATGTTGTCATTGTTGTTAGTTGCCATTGAGTTGGCTCTGACTCATGGTGACCTTATGTATAAGAGAAGGAAATGTTGCCTGGTTCTGCTCCATCTTCATGATCATTGGTAGAGTTAAGTCCATTATTGAGGCTATTGTGTAGTGCCTTCCAACCTAAGGGGCTGATCTTTCAGCACTATATCAGGCAGTATTTTGTTGGTTTTCACTGGCTAAATTTGGAAGTAGATCACCAGACCTTTCAAATCCCTTGACCTCCCCTCTGTTGCTGGTAACCACTAATATACTTTTGTTCTTATGAATTTGCCTATTCTAGATATCTAGGGAAGAGGGGATAGCAAGACTTCATCTCAAGTACTTTGGGCATGTTATCAGGAGGGACCAGTCCCTGGAAAAGGACAACATCCTTGGTAAAGTAGAGGGTCAGCAAAGGAGAAGAAGACCCTCAACAAGATGGATTGACACAGTGGCTGCAAAAATGGGCTCAAGCATAACAATGATTGTGAGGATGGCACAGGACTGGGCAGTGCTTTGTTCTGTCGTACATAGAATCACTCTGAGTTGGAACTGACTCAATGGCACCTAGCCACAACAACAACAAGATATCTAGGAATACACAGAGCCACTGTACCAAAAAGAATTGGTCAACATTCAACCATTTCAGGAGCTAGCATATGATCAAGAACCAGTGGTATTGAAGGAAGAAGTCCAAGTTGCACTGAAGGCATTGGAAAAAAACAGGGCTTCAGGAATTGACTGAATACCAATTGAGATGTCTCAACAAATGGATGCAACCCTGGAGTGCTCACTCATCTATGCCAAGAAGTTTGGAAGAAAGCTGCTTGGCCAAATGATGGGAAGAGTTCCATATTTGTACTCATTCCAAAGAAAAGTGATCCAACAGAATGTGGAAATTATCAAACAATATCATTAATATCACATACAAGTAAAATTTTGCTGCAGATCATTCAAAAATGGCTACAGGAAAACAGGGAGCTGCAGAAATTCATACCAGATTCAGAAAAGGGCATGGGATGAGAGAGATCATTGCTGATGTCAGATGGATCTTGGCTGAAAGCAGAGAATACCAGAAAGATGTTTACCTGTTTTTTTGACTATGCCAAGGCATTTGACTATGTGGATCATAACAAATTATGGATAACATTACAAAAAAAGGGAATTCCAGAACACTCGATTGTGTTCATGCAGAACCTGTACATAGACCAAAAGGCAGTTATTCAAACAGAATAAGGGGATACTGTGTGGTTGTCAGGGTTGTATCCTTTCAGCATACTTATTCATATCTGTTTGCTGAGCAAATAATCCAAAACGCGGGACTATATGAAGAAGAATGTGGCATCAGGATTGGAGGAAGACTCACTAATAACCTCCCTTATGCAGATGACACAACCTTGCTCACTGAAAATGAAAAGAGGACTTGAAGCACTTACTGATGAAGATCAAAGACCATAGCCTTCAGTATGGATTACACCTCAACATTAAGAAAACAAAAATCCTTACAGCTGGACCAATAAGCAAAATCATGATAAACAGAGAAAAGATTGAAGTTGTCGAGGATTTCATTTTTGGAGGTACAGCCAGAATGTTCTTTAAAAGTGAGGATGGCAAGACTTCATCTCACATATTTCGGACATGTTATCAGGAGGGACCAGCCTCTGGAGAAGGACATCATGCTTGGTAAAGTAGAGGGTCAGCAAAAAAGAGGAAGACCCTCAAGGAGATGAATTGACACAGTGGCTGCAACAGTGGGCTCAAACACGGCAGCGATTGTGAGGATGGTGCAGGATCGGGCAGTGTTTTGTTCTGTTGTACATAGGGTCTTTGTAAGTCAGAACCGACTCCTCGGCACTTAACAGCAACAGCAACAGATATTTTATATAAGTAGGATTGTACACTGTTCTTTTGTAAATGGGTTATTTCATTCAGCATAATGTTTTCAAACTTCATGTATGTTGTGGCGTGTATCAGGACTTCATTTCTCTTTATGGCACAGTAATACTGTATTTTTATGCAAATAATGCACATTTTATTTATTTGCCAACTGTACCCTTCTCCTATGAGGTATTTTCGGGGTGAAAAAAGCATAACGCATTATTTGCATAAAAATACAGTAGTCTGTTTATGTACCTATAACATGTTTTGTTCACTCATTCGTCTGTTGATGGACACTTGACTTATTTCCACAAGTGATTCAGTTTTAAATAAGAGATCCAGGGATCCCCTGCAAAGGTCACACATGCATAAGGGCTCAGAGGTATGGGAGTGTGCCATACACTGGGTGGAATATTCCAGAAAGAGGAATGATAATTCATATGTCCCAAGGTGGGCAGTGCCTGGTGCGTTCAAGGATGACGAGGAGGCCAGTGTGGCTGGAGTGTGAGACTGAAGGGTGGGTCATGGGAGACGAGGTCAGAAAGGCCACAGGGTTATACCACACAAGGCTGGCAGCCATTCTACTGACCTTGGCTTCCACTCCTAGAGAAGTGGAAGCGTCTGGGAGGTTTGCTGCAGACAAACGACCTGTTCTCACCAGTGTTTTAAAAGGATCACTCTGGCTTGTGGAGAATCGACTAAAGGGAGAGGGCCAAGGACAGGAAGAAACAGAGTCCAGGTTGGAGGCTATTGTAGGCCTCCACTAGAGAGGGACTGGTGAATAGGTGGAGGTGGTGGGAAGTGGTCAGACTATGGATGTGTTTTGAAGGCAAAGCTAACAGAATTCAGTGACCGATTAGATGCAGAGTACAATGCTGAGTTTATTTTCATGACAGAATTTACATAGTAGTTTTTGAATGTCCAGAGGTCATGTAAAGATTTTGGTTATATTTTCCTGCATTTAGAGAAGGAAACAATTTGCCACCACAAATGTGGGGATTAGCGGAGGCCTTGCCCTATAACCCTCACAAATGTCTAACGTGTATGCAATTCTTACCTGGTCCCAGACTTGGGCCAGGGCCAGGGACCAAGAAGATGCTTCCAAGACCTAAGAAACAGAAGTGGTGCTCATCTCTGAGGAGGTGAGAAGCCAAAACCACAAAGGGAACAAGCTGAGGTGGTGACAGCAGCCCTCCACACTGGGAGAACCAGGAACCCGTCCTTCCAAGACGAAGCTGCCAGTGAAGGGGGTGGCAGGCCCAGCCTTGGCAGCGTAGATCCTCAGGTGCCTTTAACTTTCAAAGCGGCAGATTTCAACAAGGGGCAGGGCAAGGGACCCTGACTCTCTCTTCTGCCAGACAAGCCAGTTGGAAAGAAACGTCTCTGAATGGGTGTTGTGGTTCTCAAGTTGCTTAGGGTGGCCACTACACAGAGTCTTATGTCCACAGGAAGGCTAGGTTCTGCTTGGGGGTCTGTTACATCATTTTTAAGCCAGGTAGGCCCTTAAATTCCTCTCCTGGTATGGTAGAACATGCCCTAGACTTAGAGTTGGAAACCTTGATTTCAAACCCTTCCTCTGCCACGTCCCAGTTGAATGACCTTGGACAAATCGCATAACCTCTTTAAAAAAATAAACAAACCCTTTGCCATCAAGTCGATTTTGACTCATGGCAACCGTGTGTTACAGAGTAGAACTGCTCTATAGAGTTCTTTGCTGTGATCTTTACAGAAGCAGATCACAGGCCTTTCTTCTGTGACACCCCTAGGTGGGTTCAAACTGCCAACTTTAAGTTAGTAGTCAACCACAAACCATTTGCACCACCCAGGGTTTATTCATCAGTACAATGGAATAGTAGAATATGTCACTGATGACCAATATTTGGTGCCCCTCCCTGTAGGGGGATTATGCATTCCTACCCAGTTGAACTCACGTGTGTGACCACGTGATTTGCTTTGACCAAAGAAATGTATGCAAAAGTGACATGTGACACTTCTGGGCAAAAGCTGTCAAGAGTCAGCACGTGGTTTGGCATGTTTTCTTTCCCTTGTCTGTGTGATCTTGGGAGCATGGATCTAGATGGCACCTGTACCAGCCTGGGTCCCTGAGGAAATACACTGGGCAGAAGCCTCTGCTGGCCTGCCATGGACGTATGGGTATGAGAAGGAAATGAACTCTTTTTTGATTTAAACCTTTAAAGATTTTTTTTCATGAAAGCAAGTTTATTGAAAATAGAAATTTACAACAATTAAGATATGGACCCTGACATCATTTTCAACCTCTTATCCTTTTTTAAAAAATTTTTATTTTATTGTGCTTTAGGCAAAAGTTTACAGCACAAATTAGTTTCTCATTGCAAAATTTATGCGCACATTGTTTTGTGAGATTGGTTGCAATCCCCGTAATGTGTCAACGCTCTAAACCTTTAAAAATTTTTGGGTTGTTTGTTACCGCAGTATAACGTAGCCTATCCTGACTGATAGATATAGAAATGATAATCCCTGTTCATGTATGTTATGAGTAGAATTGTGTCCTCCAAAGATATGTCTTGTAAATCCTAACCCCTGTATTTTTTTGTTTTTTGTTTTTTTTTATACTTGTTCTTGAATCCCTAGTGGCACAGTGGTTAAGAGCTCAGCTGCTAACCAAAAATTGGCAGTTCGAATCTATCAGCTGCTCCTTAGAAGCCCTACGGGGCAGTTCTACTCTGTCATGTAGGGTGGCTATGAGTTGAAATCGACTCAATGGCAGCAAGGTTTTTTTTTTAATGGTAAAATCCTAGATTGTCTTGAAGAGACTGTTGGTGGAATTATGGATGTCAAAGGCAATTCTGATGAGGGCACAGAAAGAAGTGAGGCGAGCTATGGAGAAAGTCCCTATCGTCTTAGAAACACGTATGGTAGAATGTTGCTAGAAATATGGACATTAAATGTGTCCTGGTGAGGCTTTAAAAGGAAATGATGAACGTGTGGTTGGACAATAGAGGAAGGGCAGTGTTTTTTATGCAGTGGCAAAGAACTTGTCTGAATTATGTTCAGATATTTGGTGGAAGGTAGAACTTGTAAGTGATGAACTTGGATATCTGGCTGAGGAGATTTCTAAGCAAGATCTTAAAGGGCCTGTGGGGCTTCTCGTTGCCCCTTATAGTAAAATGCGAGAGAAAAGAGATGGATTTAAAAATGAACTGTGCAAAATGAAAAAAAAAAAAATTAAAGATTCAGAAAATTCTTTTGTACAAATTCAGTGTTCTAGAATTTTCACCAAGGGTGTGGCTATACAATCTTTTGTAAAGAGATTAAGCCTATGACTGATGGGTCTAACCAACTACCACAGCAGAAAACTCATCAGTTTATACTGAAGGAAACAGAGATAGGACAAAAGGAAGGAAGGCTGTCTGTCTCTTGGAATTCTACAGGGAGGAAACAGGCTAAAGTAGATGTTGCCCTTCAAGAAAAGAAAAGGACCATCCCTGGAGCAACTCAGAGAT
Organism: Elephas maximus indicus; assembly: GCF_024166365.1. Lineage (NCBI taxonomy): Eukaryota > Metazoa > Chordata > Mammalia > Proboscidea > Elephantidae > Elephas > Elephas maximus. Next base: position 8,974,589 of record NC_064833.1, on the reverse strand, counting down.
CAGTAGAACTGTTGGAATGAGCATGGGAAGCAGGGCTGCCTTGATTTGAAAGGGTGTTTTTTTGTGTGTGGGAAGAACATGAATTTTGGAGGGGCCAGAGGGTAGAATGTTATACATAGAACTGTGTCCCCCAAGAATATGTCTTGTAAACCCTAACCCCTATACCTATGGTTATAATCCCATTTGGGAATGGGTTTTATTCGGATATTAAGACACCATATCAGTATGGGGTGTGCTTTAAGCCAATCACCTTTGAGACATAAAAGGATCAGATTAAGCATGGAGAAGCAGGCAGAGATGGGAGAAGATAGATGCCATGCCACATGAAGATCACCAAGGAGCCAAGGAATCAGGACCATCTCCCAGAGCCAACAGAGAGAGAAAGCCTTTCCTTAGAGCCGGCACCTTTGATTCGGACTTCTAGCCTCCTAGACTATGAGGAAATAAACTTTAGTTTGTTAAAGCCACTCACTTGTAGTATTTCTGTTATAGCAGCACGAGATAACTAAGACAGTGTACATAGCACAGAATTGTCCCGAGGATTGAATGTAACTCTTCCCTCTTACTGGAACTGTCTCTTCCCCTCTACACTTCAGGCTAACTCTGATTCACACTTTGTAGGTGTGAACTGAACCTAGGAGTGAAGGAGAGGCCCTTCCTCATCCCTTCAATGAGTTAGCTCCTTCTGCCATTAGAGCTTCTCTTTAGCCCCTTGCTTCTTCTTTTGTAATCTTTATCTCACCTGTTACCTCTTCTTGAATAGTGTATCACAGTGAGTCTCTACAAATTCCACGAGGACAAGCCCTTGCCTATCTTGTTCACTGCTGCACCCACCACCTTGCTTGGTACCAGGCACAAAGTAAGTGTTCAAATCCCAATGTGGTCAACTCTCAAATCCCAACACACAGAATGCCTGGCCAAGTCATGGCAGCCTCCTTTGTCTCTTTTCACCACCAAATGTTCCTTTGTAATATTGCTCTCCTTCCCTCTGGAGCTCCGTATTTGGAAAGATTTCCATCTAAGAAACAAACTGCATTTATTACAATGCAATTCATTTGATCATTTCTGATTATTCAAAGACACAGGTAGTTTCTGATAAGAGACTCTGATCAGCAGGAGATAATCACCGTGACCACATCCACAGATATAATTCCAGCCGCTAGCACAGCAAACAGATGTTTGCATTTGTACAGCTCTCTGGAATCCTTAACTAACAGTTGTTTCAGCCGAAAGGACATTTATTGTTTATTTAACAAGAGGTCCTGAGGGAGGCATTTTCAGAATTGGTCAGGCAGCTCAGCCATGCCATCAAAGATTCTGGCTTCTTCTGTCTTTATCCTCTGTTGTTCTTAGCTTTCTCTTCACGGTAGTTGCCTCCTGGTTTTCTCAAGATGTCTGCAGCTGCTCCAGAGACCTCGAGGGCATTCTGGGCAGGGTGAAGGAGCAGAGCCAACAAGCTGTCCTCTCCTATCTGCCCCTTTCATCAGGAAATCAAAAGCGTCTCCGAAACTCCTCATCAGACTTTACTTTGCCTCCTTCATCAGAACTGGTTGACCACCCTAGCTGCAAGGGATTCTGGGAAAGGAATATCTGGCAAAGGGACCTGGGAGTCAGTGCATAGCATCTGGGCTTGGCATATGGCCATCTTGGACAAAATACAGGTCTGTTAGTAAGAAATAGAGTGGGGAGAGTAGCTTCTAGTAAGCAATAAACAGTGTCTGCTGTAGTTAACAAGAGCTCACAGCCCCATCACTTCTTTCTCAGCATCCTAAACACCCAAGAAATCTCAGACTGGACACCACTGTTGTAGTCAAATCCATTCATTTAACAGATGAAGAAAATAAAAATATCCAGAGAGGGAAAATGTCCAAGGTTCCATCTTGACTTAAGGGAGAGTGGAGGTTAGACTATAAGCCCTCAAGGTCTTGTTACTTCTTTAAGGAGGTTCATAACCCAGGCAGGTTGCTCAGTACAAGCAGAGGGTTTATCCCCCAGTGTTCCATAGGGGGAACAGCATGAGCCTTGGTCTTGCTTAGTTAGCCACCGTTACTTAATTTGATTTTCCACCTGAGGAAATTGAGACCCAGAGAAGTGAAGGGACTTGACCAAGGTCTTGATCATGTGTGAGATCTTTGTGGCTTTTAGACTCTGCTGGGGAGGACTTTTGGTTGACATTTCTCCTTCCTAAGGCATGGCCCTCACAACCACGAGGGTGTGCCCTCTTTGGGTTCCTGGAGCTGCTGCGATCCCCCTGGGGACCACTGTAATTCTACAGGTGCAGCTGCTGGCTGTCCTTTCCCAAGGTGCCTGACTTGACTCTATCTGACTACTCCTTTCTCCTATTCTGTTAAGGGACCCCACTCTCACCCCTCCTCTCTGGCGTATGTGCAGTGTCGACTTGCAGTCTTCAGTCAGTTTTTACTGGAAGACACCTTCTTCTGTTTTTAAAGGGTTTGGAAAAAAACCCAGCAAATTATAAAAAAGTTCAACCAAGCATAGCAGGTGTTTAAGGTATATGCACTAAGACGTACATATTCCGGAAGGTGCACGGCAGAGTCAGAGAGCTCTGCACGGAGGGTCAGGAGCCCCAGCTAGAGATTGCTGTCCAGTAGCCTGCTGTGCGGCCTTGGGCAGGTCACTTCCCTTCTCTGGTCCTCATTTTATCCTCTGTGCAATAGATGACAGGCTGAGAAGAATTCTCAGGTGCCTTCCTGGACTGACCTTGAGAACTCTGAAGTTGGCAGAAGCTTCTCCCCAGCAAGGGCCCACAGATTGACCAGAAGGGCACATCATGTGGGCCGCAACCTGCACTCGTGTTTTCTTCCTAGATCCGAAGAGGAATGTGCCAGCTTATCATTCTGGCAGAATCCTCCACCCACACGGACGGATGTCAATTCTGGCATTTATTAGAGTGCCAGTAAATCTTGAAAACAATAAATATCTCATTACTTTGCTGATGATGTGTCTTTAAGTGCTACTTCAAGATGCCTGTCTTTGCTATGTTTGATTTATACCAAGGACTCGTTTTAATCTTGCAGTCTTTCAACTTTGGCGAGCACCTTGTTGGCCACTCTTCAGATTTCTGTAAATTCCCCAGAACAAGTCTTGAGGGGGCTAAAGGGGCATTTTAGGGGTGGTGCTGTCCCGCATCCCGAGGGAGTTGGGATCTGATTTCCTGACCTCTGATCGTCAGTGTAAAATGTAACGTAGTTGAAATGATACAGACCCTAATGTCAGACAGCTGGATTAATATCCCAGAGCCCATCTCTGTCACAGGTTAGCTGGGTCATCTTAGACCAACCAACTTAACTTCTCTGAACCTCAGTCTCCTCGCCTGCAAAATGGGGATAATGGCTTCTTTGCAGAGCTAAAGTGAAGAGAAAATGAGCTAACAAATGTAAAGTACGATGCCTGGAACAGAGTAAATGGTAAGCTGTTAAAATTATTATTACTCTGAAGAAAGAATGGAGAGCCCCTACTTAGAAATCCTGGAGGGCCATGTCAGGGTATAAATCAACTCCCCTTCTGTTTTAATACTGAATTAACAACCAGGAAGGGGAAAAAATGGAACATTTAAATATTTAAACCAAACATTTAATTTTTAAACATGGACATTCTTTTTATAACTTGGATTCCTCTTCAAGGCCTGTGGAAAACTCCCCGAGTCTCTGCTACCTGCCTTCCTTCCTGGTACATGCTAAAGAACTTTTGCTAACCTTGGATGCTGGAAAGCTTGGCAGGGGCTAAGAGATTTGCTTTATTCAGTAGAAGGCACATTTGTGTCCTAATAAAGATACTACTGACAAGTTTCTATAAAGAAAGGGGAGCAAGTCCCTGTGTAATAAAAATGAAACTAAATCTGAAAGAAAAGAAATTATTTCATGTGACTCTCCGGGTTCCTGCTTTCTGCCAGACACTGTTCCGGGGTTTTTATATGTTATCTCTTTCAAATTACACAAAAAAATATGGCAAGGTTTTCATTGTAATCATCTCTTTGTTCACAAGGAAGCTGAAGTTCAATGAGGCTAATTAAGTAACCCAAGGTCATGAGTTTAGATAATGGATGTTTCTACTTTGTCTCCCCGGCACCCACACCCATAGTTCTTTCTGTAAGAACTTGTCGTTTTCCTTTGGGGTCCACCTCCTCTTCCTCTTCCTCCTTGTTTTTGTGGAACTGAATCCACCTCTAGTTGGGGGAAGGATCTTATGACCAAGAATAGTGGCCACAGCGATTGGCTCAGGAACAGACTTATGAACCGCCAATCAGTCAAGGAGCTGCATCAAGAGCTTGCCAGGGTGCTGGAAGAGGGCGTTGAAGACGTTCATATTCATGGCTGTCTTGCCATCAGGAAGAGAGAGTCTGCTGAGAAGAGAGCTTGGAGAAGCTGAAGGAAAGAGATTATAGCCAGTCTAGTTGAATCTCTGGGGTCATCACTTCCTTTTAAGAAAAGGGGTTCCCCTCCTCTTAATGACCTCCTATTTGTTTATGTGTTTCTTTCACTTTATTAATTAGTGGGACAGATTTCTACGGAGCAATTGCTATGTTTTGGGTGCTGTGCTAGGGCTGTGTGTATCTAATCTGCCCTAAGTCTCAGCATCCTCTGACTACAAAATACCATGACACTCTATTTATACCCAAATTATTACATAAGCTCCTTGGTTTCCTCATCTAGCTGGTGTCTCAGCTAAGAAGCCATGGGATTTTGACTCTCTTCGGGGCACTGTGCTCCTCTGGAGATATTCAGCACAGATCCCCACCCTGGCCTTAATTAAGGAGGGCCAGGAGAAAGAAAGATGGGCAGCCAGCTTCCATAAAAATTTACAGTCTTCAAAACCTTATGGGCTAGTTTTACTCTGTCCTGTACGGTTGCCAGGAGTTGGAATTGACTTGATGGCAATGGGTTTGGTTTTTCGGTTTTAAAAGACTTCTTTAGAGTTTTAAAAAAGAAAGATGTCACTTTGATGGCTAAGGTGTGCCTGACCCAAGCCATGGTCTTTTCAATCAACTCATGCATGTGCCTGACCCAAGCCATGGTCTTTTCAATCAACTCATGCATGTGAACGCTGGATGAAAAAGGAAGACAGTAGAAGAACTGATGCATTTGAAATGTGGTGTTGGTGAGGAATATTGACAGTGCCATGGACTGCAAAAAAGAAGGAATAAATTGGTCTTAGAAGAAATACAACTAGAATGTTCCTTAGAAGCGAGGGCGGTGAGACTTCAGCTTACTTTGGACACTGCATCAGGAAAGCTTAATCACTAGAAAAAGACACCGTGGTTGGTAAAGCAGAGGGTTAGCAAAAGCAAGGGAAACTTCCTATGAGCTGGACTGACACGATAGCCACAGCAGTGGACTTAAACATACCAGGGATCGTGAAGATGGCACAGGACCAGGCAACACTTAGTTCTGTCATGAGTCGGAGCCAATTTGGCAGCAACTAACAACAATGGCGTAGTGGTTAAGTGCTACGGCTACTAACCAAAGGGTCGGCAGTTCAAATCTGCCAGGCGCTCCTTGGAAACTCTATGGGGCAGTTCTACTCTGTCCTATAGGGTCGCTATGAGTCAGAATCGACTCAACGGCACTGGGTTTGGTGTTTTTTTGTTTTTTTTTTTAACAACAACTGCCTCTAAGCGCAGCACAGGCATTCCCATTGACATTACAGGCGACTGTTCTTGGAGTCAAAGGCCTAAACCTCATTTTATGGTTGTTATGTAGCCATCTGCCCACTTAGCTCATGGCTTGCCCCACAAGGCAGGGGAAAGCTCCCCCAGACTCCAACCCACCCCTTCTCAGGACCTCCTGGCCTCTCTGAGTCTCAGAGGCCAGCCTGACTGGCTCCTGAGCCCTCAAGATACCTCAGATTTATTTCCCTAAGAACAGTGAGTAGGTAAGTACTTAAACTTGCCGATCTATGAAGATCCTTCCAGAATGATGGAACAATTTTCCCCAAAGTCAACTCTCCAACCTAGCAGGCAGAAATCATTTCTCAATTTTAAAATGACTCTTTTGATAACCTTAAAGCAAAATCCAAAATAAAAAAACAGCAAAATCCAAAACAAAACAGCAACAACCATAACAGCAATAGTAACAGCAACCCCAGACTCCCCCACCCCCTACCCCAGGCCAGTTCACACTGGACAGGGAAGGAGGGAGAGCAAGTATAACATGAGACTCTGAGCTGGCCTCAGCTTCACTGGAAACAGCCATTTTCTGGGTCACACAAGACTTCTTAAGAGGTCATGTGGAAACAAACACTCCTTCTTGGAAGAGCCCAGCCAGCATTTGAGGAAAGGAAAGGAATTCAACACCCACTCCTTGTTGCATACTATCTCTTAATGGTCAAATGTCACCCAATGGGTGCTGATTGATTCTCCTACACTGCCAGACTCTGTGGCTGACCCTCTGGGCAGCCACCTGGAAAGCAAGGCCCATCATGGCAGTAGCAGCATCGCAGGACAAGCTGCAGCATGCAGGCTGAGTCTGGGAGTAGGTTGAGCCAATGGCACTGCCTGCCAGTCTGTCTGGAGCCTGGATCCTTGTGGGCCAGCAGGGTGGGCCAGTGAGTATGAAAAGATGCTGGGAGGTGTCTTGCATCTTCGAGTTCAGAGGGAAGACCTGCATATGAGGTCACATAAAACACTGTTGGGCCGTGCTACATGACACAGGGGACCACAGCTGCAGAGGCTTGTCTGGTTGAGCAGATGGAGGGTTATGACCATGTAGCTGCTGTCATGGAGCTGGTGAGGAGCATACAAGTCTCTCTTGAGTGAAGATCTATCTTCTGTTTTGGTCTGCAAGATTGTGATTGTGCTGGATGCTCTTTCTAGAGGGAAGCCGTGGAAAGGGACATAAAGAGAATCCACTATGCTTTTAAAGACCCATTTACACGTAAGTTCACAAAGCATGGTGTAGCAGAAGTAGAAACAGTTGCAAGCCAGAGGTCTGAGTCCTACTCTTTCATTAACTTATTTTGTGACCTCAAGGTTCCTTAGCCTCTCTGTGCCCCAGATTCCCTGTTTGTGAAATGAGAGCCGTCTCCAGGCAAAACCCTTTGCAGCTCTGCCATTCTGGGGCCCAAGGGCTTTACACAGGTGCAGTGTGGCTGGGGCACAGTCATCCTACCTTCTTACTGGCATGCACAGGAGTGGAGGAGAGGCAGACTCACTGGGAGGGAGTCACAGAGGGTAATGAATAGCCAAGGTCGAGGGCAATTTCCCTGCTGCTACAGTGTAAGTTAAATATAGTCGTCTAAGACCTCCATCTAGTGCTGACCAGCTGCAAATATTTAACACATCTCTCTGTGGAAGGAATGGCCACCAACCATCAGCAGTCATTGGTGGTGACTCTGAAGGAAGCAAATTCTCACCGGTGCCAACATTCTCAGTTGGCGTCTGTAATGCACCACGAAATGCTCGAAGCCCCTTCTGACTGTGTTTTTCAAGGTGTCTCCCTCCTTATTTATGAGGTCCTGGAGTCCTTTAGCTTTTGAACTTTTTGATGGGTTGAGCCTGCCAGAAGGTGACTCGAAGAGCATTTTGAGAAACGCATTTTTTTTCCCCAAAAGAACTATCATCATTGGACTAATGATTATTACCCGCTTGGTTGGTGCCAGGCATACATTTGTACCTGCATTTCTCCTTTAACCTTTGCAGTGACCCTATGAAGTGGATCCCAGTTTATCCTCATTTTATAGACGGGGAGCCTGAAATTCATAGACGTTAAGTAATTTTCTCAAGGTCGCCCAGCTACTAAGTGCCAGAACTGTGTTAGCTTAGGCAGCTTGGTGTCAGAATCCAAAGTTTAACAACTTTGTGATTCCATGTTTCTCCATCAAAATTCTGAGTATAGGACCAGTTATATAGGTAGAGTGAAGGACCCCTTGTGGTACAGTGGCTAAATGCTCAGCTGTTATAACTGAAAGGTAGGTGGTTCGAACTCTTCAGCTGCTCGATGGGAAATAAATGTGCCAGTTTGCTTCCATAAAGATTATAGCCTTGGAAACCCTGTGGGAGCAGCTGTAGTCTGTCCTACAGGATCGGTATTAGTTGGAATCGACACAGTGGAAACATTTTTATAGGTGGAGTGATCATATAGCTTATTACTCAAATCAGAACACTCTTGGGAGTAAAGGGGGCAGCTATTAACAGTCATCCCAGTATAATCAGAATCCAACACTTATCTATGAAGTTGTCATGCTTGCATGTTGCTATGATGCTGGAACCTATGCCACCAGTATTTCAAATACCGTCAGGGTCACCCATGGTGGACAGGTTTCAGGGGAGCTCAAGACTAAGATAGACTGGGAAGAAGGACCTGTTGATCTACTTCTGAAAAAATTGCCTAGTGAAAACCTTACAGAGAGGAACAGAACATTGGTGATATAGTGCCAGAAGATGAACCCCTCAGATAGGAAGGCACTAAAATATGACTGGGAAACAGCTGCTTCCTCAAAGTAGAGTTGACCTTAATGATGTGGATGAGGTAAAGCTTTAGGGACCTCCATTTGCTGATGTGACACGACTAAAAGTGAGAAGAAACAGTTGCAAACATCCATTAACAATCAGTACTTGAAATATACGAAGTATGAATCAATGAAAATTGTTGTTGTTGCTAGGTGCTGTTGAGTTGGTTCTGACTCATAGCCACCCTGTGTACAATAGACTGAAACACTGCCTGGTCTTGTGCCATCCTCACAATCGTTGTGCTTGAGCCCACTGTTGCAGCCACTGTATCAATCCATCTCGTTGAGGGTCTACCTTTTTTTTTGCTGAGCCTCCTTTTTACCAAGCATGATGTCCTTCTCCAGGGACTGGCCCCTCCTGATAGCATGTCCAAAGAACTTAAGATGAAGTCTCACCCTCCTCACTTCTAAGGAGCATTCTGGCTATATTTTTTCCAAGACAGATTTGTTCACTTCTCTGGCACTCCATAGTATATTCAATATTCTTCGCCAACACCATAATGCAAAGGCATCAATTCTTCTTTGGTCTGCCTTATTCGTTGTCCAGCTTTCACATGCGTATAAGGTGATTGAAAATACCATGGCTTGGGTCAGGCGCACCTTAAACCTTAGTTCTCAAGGTGACATCTTTGCTTTTCAGCACTTTAAAGAGGTCTTTTGCAGCGGATTTGCCCAGTGCAATATGACGTTTGATTTCCTGACTGTTGCTTCCATGGCCATTGATTGTGGATCTAAGTAAAAGGAAATCCTTGACAACTTCAATCTTTTCTCCATTTATCATGATGTTCTTTGTAGTTCTAGTTGTGAGGCTTTTGTTTTCTTTATACCAAGGAGCAATCCATACTGAAGGGTTTATGTTGAGGAGCAATCTATACTGAAGTCTTTGGTCTTCATTACAAGTGCTTCAAGTCCCCTTCACTGTCAGCAAGCAAGGTTTTTATCGTCTGCATATCACAGGTTGTTAATGGCATAGCTTACAGCATCACAGCAACACGCAAGGTAACGCAGTATGATGAACAGACAAATGCATGGGGAACGAAAATTGGAAGTTGTCAAAAATGAAATGGAACACTTGAAGATCAATATCCTAGGCATTAGTAAGCTGAAATGTATTGGTATTGGCCGTTTTGAATTGAACAATTATACGGTCCACTATGCCAGGAATACCAAATCGAAGAGGGATGACATCACATTCGTTGTCAAGAAGAACATTTCAAGATCTATCCTGAAATACAGTGCTGTCAGTGATAGGATTTCTATACACCTACAAAGGAAGGCCAGTTAATACGAATGTTATTCAGATTTATGCACCAACCACTAAGACCAAAGATGAAGAAGCTGAAGATTTTTACCAACTTCTGCAGCTTGAAAGTTTGAAATTGATCGAACATTGATAATTACTGATGCATTGGTAATTACTGATGATTAGAATGATCAAGTTGGAAACAAAGAAGAAGGATCAGTAGTTGGAAAATATAGCTTGGTGATAGAAATGATGCTGGGAATCCCATCATAGAATTTTGCAAGACTGACAACTTCATTGCAGATACCTTTTTTCAACAACATAAATGACAACTATACACATGGACCTCACCGAATACTATTTACAGGAATCAAATCTACTACATCTCCGGAAAGAGACGATGGAGAATTTCAATATCATCAGTCAGAACAAGGCCAAGGGTCATCAATTGCTCATATGCATGTTCAAGTTGAAGCTTAAGAAAATTAAAACAAGTCCATGAGAGGCAAATTATGGCCTTGAGGATATCCTACCTGAGTTTAGAGACCATCTCAGGGATAGATTTGATGCATTGAAAACTAATAACTGAAGACCACAAGAGTTGTGAGAGGACATCATACATGAAGAAAGGAAGAGGTCATTAAAAAGACAGGAAAGAAAGAAAAGACCAAAATGGATGTTAGAAGAGACTCTAAAATTTGTTCTTGAATGTCAAGTAGCTAAAGTGAATGGAAGAAATGATGCATTAAAAAGCTGAACAGAAGGTTTCAAAGGGTAACTTGAGAAGACAAAGTACAGTACTATAACGAAGCATGCAAAGATCCTGAGTTAGAAAAACAAAGTGGAGGAACATGCTTTGCATTTCTCAAGCTGAAAGAACTGAAGAAAAAACTCAAGTCTCCTGTTCTAATATTGAAAGATTCTGTGGGCAAGCTATTGAATGACACAGGAAGCATCAATGGAAGATGGAAGGAATGCAGAGTCACTGTACCGAAAAGAATTGATGGATGTTCAACCATTTCAGGAAGTAGCATATGATTAAGAACTGATGGTACTGAAGGAAGAAATCCAAGCTGCACTGAAGGAACTGGTGAAAAACAAAGCTCCAGGAGTTGACGGAATACCAATTGAGATGTTTCAACAAATGGATGCAATGCTAGAAGCACTTACTTGTCTATGCCAAGAAATTTGGAAGATAGCTATCTGACCAACTGACTGAAAGAGATACATATTTGTGCTTACTTCAAACAGAGGCGGTCCAAAAGAATGTGGAAATTATTGAAAAATATCATTACTATCACATGCAAGTAAAATTATGCTGAAGATCATTCAAAAATGGTTGCAGCAGTATATCCACAGGGAACTGCCAGAAATTCAAGCCGGATTCAGGAGAGGATGCAGAACCAGGCATATCATTGCTGATTTCAGATGGATCTTGGTTAAAAGCAGAGAACACCAGAAAGATGTTTACCTGTGTTTTATTGACTATGCAAAGGCATTCAATTGTGCTGATCACAACAAATTATAGATAATATTGAAAAGAATGTGAATTCTCAAACAACCATTTTCATGAGAAACCTGTACATAGACCAAGAAGCAGCCATTTGAAGAGAATAAGGGGACACTGCATGATTTATAATCAGGGGAGGTATGCATCTGGGTTGTATCTTTTTACTGTACTTATTCAGTCTGTATGCTGAGCAAATAATCTGAGAAGCTGGACTATATGAAGAAGAACATGGCATCAGTATTGGAGGAGGACTTATTAACAACCTGCAATATGCAGATGACACAACTTTGCATGCTTAAAGTGAAGAGGACTTGAAGCACTTACTGATGAAGATCAAAGACTACAGTCTTCAGTATGGATTACACCTCAACATAAAGAAAACAAAAATCCTTACAGCTAGACCAATAAGCAACCTCATGATAAACAGAGAACACATTGGAGTTGTAAAGGATTTCATTTTACTTAGATCCTCAATCAATGCCTTTGGAAGCGGTCGTCAAGAAATCAAATGACATATTGCATTGGGCAAATCTGCTGCAAAAGACTTCCTTAAAGTGTTAAAAAGCAAAGATGTCACCTTGAGGACTAATGTGTGCCTGAACCAAGCCATGGTATTTTCAGTTGCCTCATATGCATGTCAAAACTGGACAGTGGATAAGGAGAACAATGAAAAATCGATGCCTTTGAATTATGGTGTTGGAGAGGAATATTGAATATACCATGCACTGCCAGAAGAACAAACAAATCTGTCTGGGAAGAAGTACATTCATAATGTTCCTTAGAAGTGAGAATGGTAAGACTTCATCTCATGTACTTTGGACATGTTATCAGGAGAGACCAGTCCCTGGAGAAAGACATCATGCTTGGTAAAGTAGAGGGTTCATGAAAAAAAGGAAGACTGTCAATGAGATGGATTGACACAGTGGCTGCAACAATTGCCTCAAGCATAACAATGATTGTTGGAATGGTGCAGCACTGGGCAGTGTTTCATTCTATTCTACATAGGGTCTCTATGAAGCAGAACTGAGTTGATGGCACTTACGTCATGGATTGAATTATGTCCCCCCAAAAATGTGGGTATCAACTTTGTTAGGCCATGACTCCCCGTATTCTGTGGTTGTCCTCCAGTTTGTGATTGTAATTTTATGTTAAAGAGGATTAGGGTGGGATTGGAACACCCTTACGAGGTCATATCACTGATCCAATGTAAAAGGAGTTTCCCTGGGGTACGGCCTGCACCACCTTTTATCTCTCAAGAGAAGCTAGCGGAGAGGAGAGACCTTATACCACCAAGAAAGCAGCGCGAGGAGCAGAGCGCGTCTTTTGGACCCTGGGTCCCTGTGGCTGAGAAACTCCTCGACCAGGGGAAGATGAAGGACCAGGACCTTCCTCCAGAGCTGACAGAGAGAGAAAGCCTTCACCTGGAGCCAAAGCCCTGAATTTGGACTTTTAGCCTACTGTACTGTGAGGAAATAAATTTCTCTTTGTTAAAGCCACCCACTTATGATATTTCTGTTACAGCAGCATGAGATGACTAAGACACCTTACAACAACATAACCAAAATAAACCAAGCCTATCTCTGGCACATGAGGATATCTGGTCACCCAAGAACCCAGGCGCAGGGCAAGTAGAGTAAATGGAGAAGTCAGCCTATGCTGACCTTGTCCCCCCTTCTTACATCCCATCTAGGATTAGTCTTGGAACATCCAGGTCTGTCATTTATTGAAACCACTGTAACAGACATAAATGTGAGTGTCCATTGTAAACTGTAAAGCGTTGTTCAAACCCAATTAGCTCATGCAAATCCTATTTTTAACCTTGCAGTGTGCTGGGCATAGTGATGTCACTTTACCTGGGTTATTTCATTTAATCCTCAAAATAACCCTGCCATGTATTATTACCTCCATTTTTCAGACGAAGAAACTGAGGTAAGATGAGTTAAAGCAGTATATCCACAGGGAACTTCCAGAAATTCAAGCTGGATTCAGAAGAAGACATGGAACCAGGGATATCATTGCTGATGTCAGATGGGTCCAGGCTGAAAGCAGAGAATACCAGGAGTTTTACCTGTGTTTTACTGACTATGCAAAGGCATTCAACTATGTGGATCATAACAAATTATGGATAACATTGCGAAGAATGAGAATCCCAGAACACTTAATTGTGCTCATGAGGAACCTTTACATAGATCAGGAGGCATTTGTTTGGACAGAACAAGGGGATACTGATTGGTTTAAAGTCAGGAAAGGTGTGCGTCAGGGTTGTATCCTTTCACCATACCTATTCAATCTGTATGCTGAGCAAATAATCTAAGAAACTGGACTGTATGAAGAAGAAAAGGGCATCAGGATTGGAGGAAGAACTCATTAACAACCTGCCAGATGCAGATGACACAACCTTGCTTGCTGAAAGTGAAGAGGACTTGAAGTACTTAACTAATGAAGATCAAAGACCACAGCCTTCAGTGTGGATTGCACCTCAACATAAAGAAAACAAAAATCCTCGCAACTGGACCAATGAGCAACATCATGATAAATGGAGAAAAGATTGAAGTTGTCAAGGATTTAATTTTACTTGGATCCACAATCAACAGCCATGGAAGCAGCAGTCAAGAAATCAAACGACGCATTGCATTGGGTAAATCTGCTGCAAAGGACCTCTTTGAAGTGTTGAAAAGCAAAGATGTCACTTTGAAGACTAAGGTGCGCCTGACCCAAGCCATGGTATTTTCAGTTGCATCATATGCATGTGAAACCTGGACAATGAATAAGGAAGACCGAGGAAGAATTGACGCCTTTGAATTGTGGCGTTCACAAAGAATATTGAGTAGACCATGGACCTCCAAAAGAATGAACAAATATGTTTTGGAAGAAGCACAACCAGGATGCTCCTTGGAAGCAAGAATGGCGAGTCTGTGTCTTACATACTTCGGATAAGTTGCCAGGAGGGATCAGTCCCTGGAGAAGGACATCATGCTTGGCAGAGTACAGGGTCAGCAGAAAAGAGGAAGACTCTCAAAGAGGTGGATTGACATAGTGGCTGCAACAGGGAGCTCAAGCGTAACAATGCTTGTAAGGGTGGCGTAGGACCGGGCAGTGTTTCGTTCTGTTGTGTGTAGGGTTACTATGAGTCAGAACTGATTTGATGGCACCTAATAACAAAAAAAAAAAAACAAAAAAAGAAAAAAACTTTTTTTTTTTTTTTTGCTAATAACAACAGAAGAGTATAAGTAGCACAGTGTGAAAATACTGTTTTCTGTGTAAATACCTAGTGTCTGTTGCCCTGCATAACTCTTGTCTATTATTAGACGGGATTATGAATCCCTGAGTAGTGCAGTTAATGTGGTCTGCCACTAACTAAAGGGTCGGAGGCTGAATCCACCCAGAGCATCCTTGGAAGAAAGGCCTGGTGATTATTTCTAAAAACTCAGCCATTGAAAATGGTACGGAGCACAATTCTACCTTGACACACATGGTGTCCCCATGATTTGGTGCTGACTCGATGGATCTGGTTACTGGTTATTTTGTGTTGTTAAGCAGAATCTTTGGGAGAGAGACAGTTCTACCTCCCCTCCCCATCCTGGATCTCAGTTTCCTAGAGCCTCATTTCTCTGCAGTGGCAGTGGCTCTGATGTTAGGTGATAAGTCTATTCTCACCAATGTACTTGAGATCATTATTAACTCTCCTGGGAAACGTCAGAAATCCCGATGGTTAAGTGCTGTGGCTGCTAACCAAAAGGTTGGCAGTTCAAATCCACCAGGTGCTCCTTGGAAATTCTATGGGGCAATTCTAATCTGTCCTGTAGTGTTGCTATGAGTCTGAATCGACTCAATGGCAATGAGTTTGGTTTTTTGTTTTTGTTTTTGTTTTTTATTGGGAAAACCTCAGGGGCCCTGGTGGTGCATTGGTTAAGAGATACAGCTGCTAACCAAAAGGTCGGCAGTTCAAATCTACCAGCTGCTCCTTGGAAACCCTACGGAGCAGCTCTACTCAACTCCATGGCAATGGGTTTGGTGTCTTTTTTTGTGTCTGTGTTGAGGGGGGGGAACCTCACACTTTAACCCTGAAGAACAGCTGCCAGTGCTTAGGACTCCATGATATTGGTGGAGAGGCTTTTGGGAGAGGTTTGGAAGCTGTTGCAGAGCCCCTCAAACCCTGCACCTGTGGGAGGCAGCGCTGGGGTTGCAAAGAGCCTGAGGCCATGAGTGACGAGGACAGGCTTTTGTCCTGTCCCGCCGCTAAGGGGCTCTGTGGCCTTACAGACCATGTTCCCTCCCCAGCCTTGGGAAATGGTGGGGCCTTCATACAGCATTTGGGCTAGAGCTGTAAATATATGTTCCTAGCCTTTGACTCCATAATTCCCTTTCTGAGACTTTGCCCCAGGGAGATAATCCTATACAGAGTGCTTTCCTGTACAGAGAGGGGGAAGAGGCCAGCAGAGTCAAGGAGAGTGAGGGGCAAGCAGTCTGAGTGAGAGAGTCCTGGGCAGCATGGGAAGAGGATAGAATCAGACTGACCTGGGTTTGGATTTCATTCTGCCTCTGATAGTACCTGTGTGACCTTGGGCAGGTCACTTAACCTCTCTGAGGCTAACTACTAAACATGAAAATGGAGATAGCAATGCCTTTCCGTGGTTAAGAGCTCAGCTGTTAACCAAAAGGTCAGCAGTTTGAATTCACCAGCTGCTCCTTGGAAACCCTATAGACTGGTTATACTTTGTCCTGTAGGGTCGCTATGAGTTGGAATTGACTCAATGGCAACAGGTTTTTTGGTTTTTATCTGAACTTTTGTAATAAAAATAGAACATAAACAACAGAGTGAGATACGAATAGAAGAAAGTAAGGATGTGAATATGCAAACTTAGGGGTCCCACCTAGTCGTGAAAGTGGGGACATGACTTGGTTATTTGCCTCCTGTTGGCCAGTGCAGAGAGGGAAGCATCACCAATGATACAGTTCTTTTTGTCTTTAAATGAAGAGGGAAGATCACACACAGGAATGGGCTTGGCACAGAACTGGTGCTCATTAATGGGAAGTTTTTTGTTTTTTCCCCCTTTCCCATACCTGGTTTAGAAATATCTTGTGACAACTGGCCTATTTGTAATAGACTAGAATTCTGGGGCTTGGTGCTGAAGTGGACGGTGAGGCAGAGGATCATCATGGTCCGTTGTCTCAGATGAGCCCAGCTGGGACGCCAAGAGAAGCTAGCCTTACCTCACCCGAAGAAGGAGATTGGGATGTGGGGCTGTATTTCTTTTTGCGTGTTGCAGCTTCCATTGATGGGGTCCCCACTCTATGTCATGCGCTAAGCAAGCAACCTAGCTCTCTTCGTTACTCACGCCAGTCATTTGAAGGATCAGTTCCATCATATACATGGGAAATGGGAGCTCAGAGAGGTTAAATGACTCATTTAAGGTCATACGCCCATGGCTGACAGCTGAGGTTCCATCTGAGCCACACTGCCTGCCCTCTTTATGTGTTCATTTGATGGGAGCTTGATTGCTGGCACGTCTTTTGAGTTTCTAACTCACCCCACGGAAAGAAAAGACCCACAGTTGTGCAAGCCATTACTCCAGTGAACAAAGAGTAATCCGTGCATTCACTCAACATGTCATTATTATCCTCCATGTCCAGGCTCTGGGAACACAGCAATGAAGAAAACAGACTGAGTTCCTGCTTACAGTGGAACTCATGTTCTGTTGAATACTTGTGGATTTCAGAAAAGTCATTTGTGTCCATAGCTCCCAATTCCCATCACACCTCATCCCCTGGTTGTGTGACTAGTGTCACAGTTGTCTTCTGTTGAACACCTGCTATGTGCTTTATATATGTTATCTCACTTAAATACTAAATGACCCAACAAGAAGGGCAAACCGTGCTTATTTTAAAGATGAGCAAACTAAGGCATAGAGAGGTTGGGTATTTGCCCGAGGTCACACAGCTGTAAATGGGAGAGCTGAGACTGGAACTGAGATCTAAAGACCACGTCTTCTCTGTTCTACCATGATGTTTTCGTCTGGGTTCTAGTCTTGGCTCTGCTGCTCATAGCTGTTGTTGTTATTGTTGTTAGCTGCTGTTGAGTCAGCTCTGACTCATGGTGACCCCATGTACAACAGAACAAAATGTTACCCAGTCCTGTACCGCTGTCATAATTGTTGGTATGCGTGAGTTCACTGTTGTGGCCACTATGTATTTTGAGTGCCTTTCAACTTAGGGGTTCACCTTCCAGCATTCTATTGGATAATATTCTGGGACAAAACCCTATGATCCCCAGGGTTTTTATTGACTAATTTTCGGAAGCAGATCACCAGACCTTTCTTCCTAGTCTGCCTTAATCTGGAAGCCTCACTGAAGCCTGTCCACTGTGGGTGACCCTGCTGGTATTTGAAATACCAGTGGCATAGTTTCCAGCATCACAGCAACACATAAGCTGCCACAGTATGACAGACTGATAGATGGGTGGTGGCATAGCTATATAACTTTGGATAAGTAACCTTTCTTATTGGGGACTCAGTCATCCCTTCTATAAAATGGTAGGCCTGGATGAGATGACTTATCAGATCCTTCCAAGTCGAATGTTCTCTCTAGCAAGACTCTGACAAGGACAAAGGTCGGAGCTTCACAGGATACCCAGAGGTTTCGAAGAGGGCTGTCTGATTGGAGGAGTGGAGAAGGCTACTTCCTGTAATGCTCACCAGGCTACCCACTTCCAGAAAGTGAAAGAAATTGCAGCCCCCTTCAGGAGGAAGCTTGAGGCTCACTGAATGTGCAGGGGCTTCCACCTTTCTGTTAAGACCAGAGCAAGCTTGAAATTCCAAGCTGGCTAAATGGCAACTCAGGTGCAGACAGAACGGCCATCACCCAGGAAACCATGAAGCTGGCTTTTTTGCAACTGACTTGTGGATCCTTTTCAAATTACTCAACTTTTGGGTTTTTTGTGACCTAGCATGAACCATGCATCCAATTAGGACTAATTAGGGAGGTGACGCCGTGTCTGAAGAATGAAACCTGGAAAGTAGCAAAATAAAGGAGCTTTCACTCCTGCAGCAGTCATGGAGATGCCTTGGACAACTGGGGTGAGGGAGAAGGGATTTTCCAATTGTGTGCAGACTTCAGGGAGTTTGCATTAAGGTGTCTTTGTTGCTTTCATCAAAGCTTTGTTTTTCTGAAAGTAGTAACAAGGAATCCTAAAGTGGGCTCCAATTTGATGTTTGTCAGGTCTAGAGTTAACTTCTGGCACTGTCACCACCAGCTGTGTGTGACAATATTAATTAAGGTGACACTTGTTTCAGTGCTCCAATTCTCAACCCCCTTCCAATGTAATCTTAGACTCTATTTCCTCACCCCTTGATTATGGCTGGCCTTATGACTTGCTTTAGCCAATGGAAAATGGTAGAAGTGACATTGGTCAATTCCAAGCCAAAGCATCAAGAGGCCATGCCTGCTTCCACTCTATCTCTTGAACCCCACCCTGCCATGAGCAGCAGCCTGGACTAGCCTGTTGGAGTGTGAGAAACCATATCATGGATTGAATCGTGTCCCCCAAAATGTCTGCCAGCTTTGCTAGGCAGTGATTCTTAGTATTGTGTGATTGTCCACCATTTTGTCACCTGATATGATTTTCCTGAGTGTTGTAAATCCTGCCTCTATGATGTTAATGAGGAGGGATTAGAGGCAGTTATGTTAATGAGGCAGGACTCGATCTACAAGATTAGGTTGTGTCTTAAACCAATTTCTTTTGAGATATAAAAGAAAGAAGTGAGCAGAGAGACATGGGGACCTCGCACCACCAAGAAAGAAGCACTGGGAGCATAGTGTGTCCTTTGGATCCTGGGTCCTGGTGCAGAGAAGCTCCCTTAGTCCGGGGGAAGATTGATGAGAAGGCTGACAGAGAGAAAGCCTTCCCCTGGAGCTGGCACCCCAAATTTGAACGTCTAGCCTCCTAGACTCTGAGAGAACAAACTTGTGTTTGTTAAAGCCATCCACTTGTGGTATTTATGTTATAGCAGCACTAGATGACTAAGACAGACCACATGGAAGGAAGTGGAATCATCCTGGCTGAAGCCTTCCTAGATCATCCAGTCCACAGCTAACTTGCTAGTTGACCTCAGATGAGTGAGTGAGCACATTCAAAGATCATTAAAGTCTAGTCAAGATACTCAGAATTGCCCAGGTGACCACAGATTTGTAAGATATAGTAAATGGTGGTTGTTTTAAGCCACTACCTTTTGGAGTACAGTAAGAAATGAGCTCCCAAATCTCAGTGGTTTAACACAGTGAGCATTTATTTCTTCCTCACGTGAAGTCTGATGGACAAAACTCCGTGAGCCACGTAGCTAGTTGGAAACCCAAGCTAAAAGATTCCAAAGGTGCCCTGGGCACTGATATTCAGCCAGGAAATGGGTGAGGGAGACAGAGTGGAGGATCACAACAGAGTCCTTGATGGGCCAGGACCAGAAGGGATTTATATCATTCCACCTGTGTGCCAAGGCCACATTTACATTCAGGCGAGGATAAGAAATGTAGTTTCAGGCTAGTCAGCTGTTTCCTGGGAGCAGCAGCTCTACCTTACGAGAGAGGATACGAATCTTGGTAGACAGACAGCCATCTCTTCCTCAGTGACCTCGGGCAAGTTGACTTTTCAAAAAAGAAAGTATTTCCATCTGACAGTTTTGTTCTAGAACAGGTTAATATTCTGGAATAGATGAAGGCAATATTGGGTTTAATCTCATGAGTTAATGTGAATAATTAATAGTGGCTGTCGTCATTACTGTGTTAAGGAGGATTCTGAGCCTTGCCCAGGCTCAGCTCAAAAGATCTTTATCTTTTAGCAGTGTCTGCCATGGTATAAAGGAGTCCTGGTGGTGCAGTGGTTAAGCATTTGGCTGCTAACCAAAAGGTCAGCAGTTTGAACCCACCAGCCACTCTGTGGGGGAAAGGCGTGGCAGTCTGCTTTCATAAAAGTTACAGCCTTGAAAACTCTATGGGGCAGTTCTACTGTGTCCCACAGGGTCACTATGAGTCAGAATTAACTTGATGGCACCCAGCAACAGTAGTTGTGGCACAGAAGGTGGGAGCGAGGCAACACGTGTGATTGCTCTGCCTACATCTTTGAGGCAATCATATTACCTAATTTTTAGAAGACCTGTATGATGTGAACATTGTCTCCACTTTATAGACAAGGAGACTGAGGCAAAGAGAGTCTAAAATAACTAGCCAAGAGTCCACAGACACCATTTTGGGCACCAATCTACCTGGTTCCAAAGCCTTGCACTGCTGTGGCTCTCTAAACGTAGATTAAATAGGCTTTGGTCCCTACCCTGCAAATCTCAAAGAAAGAATGGAGAAAAGCACTGGGTTATTCCTGCTTCCCACCTACAAACAGGTAAGGAGCCTTCTCTGTGATGCCTCCTACAAGCAGTATGTGGGAAAGTGTCATTAGCTACTTTTCATTCCTTATGAAGTTACCGAGATGAACTATCTTCTGATCAGACAAGCTGCTAGTCTCCTAGAGCTATGGGTTCCAGTCTCAGCAAGGGGAAGTTGGGCCTTCTTCCTGTGGGCAGAAAAAATAATATTGGTGCACTCAACATGGAGCACTCAGTTGGTTGGGCCTGGGGCCAGATTCAAACCCTGCTCTCTCGGACCCCGAGCCTTTACTCTTCTCACTCCATAAACAAACAAAAAAAACAAACCTGTTGCCATAGAGTCAATTCTGACCCATAGCAACGTTATAGGACAGGGTAGAACTGCCCCATAGGATTTCTAAGGCTGTAGTTTTTATGGGAGCAGGCTGCCGCATCTTTCTCGTGCTGAGTGGCTCGTGGATTGGAACTGCTGACCTTTTTGGTTGGCAGCCAAGCACTTAACCACTGTGCCACCGGGGCTCCTTCCTCTCACTCCGCAGCTCTGGCCTTTCTACCACCTGTGGACCTAAAAAGGAGCCCTGGTGGTACAGTGGTTAAGAGCTTGGTTGGCAGTTTCAGTCCTCCAGCTGCTCCTCGGAAACCCTATGGGACAGTTTACTCTGCCCTGTAGGGTTCCTATGAGTCAAAACTGACTCAGTGGCAATGGGTTTGGTTGGTGGGGACTTGCCTCTGACATCAAAGTCATCTTGGCTCACTCTGTTCCGCTTCTCCTTAACACTGTCTACTTGAGAAAGGGATGGGTGGGACGAGGGAAGGCATTTCAGAAACATTGTCATTGCTTTTCAGAGTGATGTTGGCAATGACTTATAAAATGGCCTAAACGCTGAAGGAATCTGGGTCACCTTAGTAATGGATGGGGGGCCAGGTGATTTGCTACAAGGATATTAACTCCCAGATGTTTAATGAATTCTGGAATATAGCCAGGAAAGGGCAATGGCCTGTTCTGCTTTTCTCTTCTCCCTTTCCTTGTTTCCCTTGTTTCTGAACCTTCCACCAGAGAACAGTCATTTCTACCACAGTTAGTTTGGGCTGGAGGCGAGAGTGGGTGGGATGAACTAGAAAATTTCTCTATCCATGTTGTCCTAAATTTAGTCTCCTCTGTAGCTCCTAGCCCTCATCCAGAGCTCTTCAGCAATGTTCCTGAGAGGAAGGCCATTTGCAGGAACCCATTGCTCCACTTTGCAAATACAGACACCAGGAAACTTTACTCACAGTTAGGGTGGCTTCATAATTTATCATCCAAACAGGAACCCTTATGAAAGTGAAAGAGGACACCATTATTAACGATACTGTGACAGCAGGTATGGACACAGAGGAAATGGTTTGTGCTCAACAGCTAACCTAAAGGTTGGTGATTCATACCCACCCAGTGGTGCCACACAAGAAAGGCCTGGCAATTTGCTTCTGTAAAGATTACACCCAAGATAACCCTATGGAGCAGTTCTACTCTGTGCCACATGGGGTCAGCATAAGTCAGAATTGACTCTATGGCAACAGGTTGGGTTTTTGTCCCGGAAAAAGCAGGACATATGGTTTCTCTATTCATCGTGGGTCACCCTGGCCCCAGAGCTGAGATACCCTATCAAGAAGTAGGAACAGACCCTCAGATTTGAAATCTGCTCTGCTGGCATGGACTGGAAAAGTCTCAGGATTTGAAGTCAGTCCTAATGCCGAGTTAGGTACTTTTCAAGTCACTTGTGCCCTATGAACTTCGGTTTCTTCATCGTAAAATGGGGGTAATAATAATCACTACAGTGAAGGCTATTCAAGATTAAGTAAGCCAAGAACTAAGAAAAGACTTTGTAAATGTTGTTACTATGTCCTGCCCTGCCCTGAAGTTCTCACTGATAAACATTTATAGCTCTTCTTATTTTCCTAAATTCCTTTGGCATTTTCCAACTAAGCATCAACATTGAGCACGTGAATACGTATTGTCCTTTGTTCAACTCTCATATTTTTGGTTACAAAAATTCTGCACATGTAATAACCCCTTTTTATGCAGTATTTTAAGCCCTGATATTCTAATTAATATTCCATGCTACTTAAGAGCTACATGGCTTTCAACAAGTTACCTAATCTCTCTGTGCATCAGTTTCTTCATGTATTACAGTGGGAGTAGTAATAACCGCCTCATAGGATTATGGTTAGGATTAAATGAATTAATGCATGTAAAGCACTTAGCCTAGTCCCTGCCCAGGGTTCATACACTAGAAATTCTAGGTTTTGTGGTTGCTGTTAAAATGGATACTCAAGCCGCCATGGTCTCCAGGGGTTGCCAGCTTGGGAAGAATGATTCTATGCCTTGCCTAAGCACTATATAAAAAAAACAACATCAAATCAAATTGTTGCCATCAAGTCAATTCCAACTCATGGTGACTCCATGTGTCACGGAGTAGAACTGAGCTCCATAGGGTTTTCTTGGCTTTTCCTTCTGGAAGCAGTTTACCAGGCCTTTATTCCGTGGTGCTGCTGGGTGTGTTTGAACACCCAACGTTTCAGTTAGTACATGAGTGCATACAGTTTGGGCCACTCAGGGACCTATCGCTATATAAACCTTGAGTTAGTACCTTTCATTCCCCCTGGGGTGAAGGTCCTTTCTCTTCAGGAAACATGCCACTGAACCAAGGGGCAGAGAATTATCTGAGAAAGCTCTTGCCTCCTCATAAGCCTGCCATTTGTGTGAACTCCACGTTTTCAAATAAGGAAAGCTGAGCTGATGAAGGACATGACATTGGAGGGCTGGGTGGGGCTCTCAGGAGTGGTTTTGTCACCAGCAGTTGGGGGTTGGTGATTATTTGGGGACTAAGGCTCAGCACAGGGAACCCATTTAGCTGGTTAATTACCCTTGAAAGAATGAGGAGGTCAGAGGAGGGCATGGCTGACAGAATCCATTGAGCCTGCTGGCGGGAGGCCAAGTCCAATTCCCATTGACTCCTCTTTCTCCTCTGAAGGTGGCAGTGGCTGCTTGGGAGCTGGGCACCAAGGAAGCACTCTGATGCCTTGGAGCAGGCTAGTCTATGGGGAGGCCCTGAGCTTGGAGCCAGGAGACCCTGGTTCTAATCCTTTCTTTTCTGCTACCTCAATCTGCAGCTTTAGGCAAGATTGGCCTTGTCTCTGGGTCCCAGACTTCTCTCCCCAAATGAGGGGTTCAGCCCAGGTGTTGCTGGGAGGGCCTTCCTATTCCAACAGTCCTTGACCATGAATTTGGGGAAAGCAGAAACAGCTCATTATCAATAATTCCTTTGGGATTCATATCTTAAGAATCTGCCAAGGAACAAGACTGACCATATGTTGAAAACTGTTGAAGCTGATGATCGGTATCATGCTCCTTGCTCTGCTTTTGCATGTGTTTGAAATTTTCTATAATGAAGTTAAACCAATCCATGGAAATACTTGAAAGTTAATGGCAAGAATGAGCAAATCGAATTAATTTGTGACTGACCAGAATTTTGTATGTATCAACTCTGGTAATAGGTGGTAAAATTCAAGGAAGGTCCACTGAAGACAGCCGCTCTCTACCACCCATTTTAATACTGCCTAGAGCCTGCCAATATCTACTTCTTAAAGAGAGAATGTAGTGTAGTGGTAGAAATATAGATCTTGGTGTTTTAGGTAGGTCTGGATTTGATCCTGAGCCTCGGTTTTTCATCTGTAAAATGGTAATAATTGTACTGACCTAATAAATCGGAGCAATTCCACAAGAGCCAAAATATGACCTTGAGTATATCCCACCTGAATTTAGAGACCATCTCAAGAATAGATTTGATGCATTGAACACTAGTGACCGAAGACCAGGCGAGTTGTGGAATGACATCATACATGAAGAATGCGGCCATCTAAGATGCATCAATGGATCAAAGGAGAATGAAGAACACCAAGGACACAATGTAATTACTAGCCCAAGAGACAGAAAGGGCCACATGCACCAGAGACTACATAATCCTGAGACCAGAAAGACTAGATGGGGCCCTGCTACAACCGATGACTGCCCAGACAGGGAACATAACAGAGAAGCCCTGAGGGAGCAGGAGAGCAGTGGGATGCAGACCCCAAATTCTCTTAAAAAGACCAGACTTAATGGCCTGACTGAGACTGGAAGGACCCCGGTGGTCATGGCCCCCAGACCTTCTCTTGGCTCAGGACAGGAACCATCCCTGAAGCCAACTCTTCAGACAGGGACTGAACTGGACAATGGGTTGGAGAGGGATGCTAGTGAGGAGTGAGCTTCTTGGATCAGGTGGACACTTGAGACTATGTTGGTACCTTCTGCCTGGAGGGGGAATGAGAGGGTAGAGGGGGTTAGAAGCTGGCAAAATGGATACGAAAATAGAGAGTGGAGGAAGGGAGCGGGCTGTATCATTAGGCGGAGAGTAATTGGGAGTATGTAGCAAGGTGTATGTAAGTTTTTGTGTGAGAGACTGACATGATTGTAAACTTTCACTTAAAGCACAATAAAAATTATTTAAAAAAATAATGCAAGAGGTCATTGAAAAGACAGGAAAGAAAAGACGAAGATGGATGTCAGAGGAGACACTGAAACTTGCTCACGAACGTTGAGCAGCTAAAGTAAAAGAAAGAAATAATGAAGTAAAAGAACTGAACAGAAGATTTCAAAGGGCGGCTCAATAAGACAAAGTAAAGTATTATAATGACACGTGCAAAGAGCGGGAGGTAGAAAACCAAAAGGGAAGAACACACTTGGCGTTTCTCAAGCTGAAAGAACTGAAGAAAAAGATTCAAGCCTCGAGTTGCAATGGTGAGGGATTCTATGGGGAAAATATTAAACGACTCAGGAAGTATCAGAAGAAGATGGAAGAAATGCACAGAGTCATTAGTCAATGTTCAAGCATTTCAAGAGGTAGCATATGATCAGGAACCGATGATACAGAAGTCCAGGCTGCTCTGAAGGCACTGGGAAAAACAAGGCTCCAGGAATTGACGGAATTATCAATTGAGTAGTTTCAACAAACGGATGCAGCACTGGAAGTGCTCACTCGTCTATCCCAAGAAATTTGGAAGACAGCTTCCTGGCCAACTGATTGGAAGAGATCCATATTTATGCCTGTTCCCAAGAAAGGTGATCCTACTGAATGCAGAAATTATAGAACAATATCATTAATATTACACACAAGCAAAATTTTGCTGATCATTCAAAAGCGGCTGTAGCAGTATATCGACAGGGAACTGCCAGAAATTCAGGCCGGTTTCAGAAGAGGACGTGGAACCAGGGATATCATTGCTGATGTCAGATGGATCCTGGCTGAAGGCAGAGGATACCAGAAGGATGTTTACCTGTGTTTTATTGACTACGCAAAGGCATTCAACTGTGTGGATCATAACAAATTTATGGGTAACGTTGCAAAGAATGGGAATTCCAGAACACTTAATTGTGCTCATGAGGAACCTTACATAGATCAAGGGGCAGTTGTTCAGACGGAACAAGGGGATACTTCGTGGTTAAAAGTCAGGAAAAATGTGTGTCAGTGTTGTACCCTTTCACCATACCTATTCAATCTGTATACTGAGTAAATAATCTGAGAAGCTGGACTATATGAAGAAGAAAAGGGCATCAGGATTGGAGGAAGAACTCATTAACAACCTGCCAGATGCAGATGACACAACCTTGCTTGCTGAAAGTGAAGAGGACTTGAAGCACTTACTAATGAAGATCAAAGACCACAGCGTTCAGTATGGATTGCAACTCAACACAAAGAAAACAAAAATCCTCGCAACTGGGCCAATGAGCAACATCATGATAAATGGAGAAAAGATTGAAGTTGTCAAGAATTTCATTTTACTTGGATCCACAATCAACAGCCATGGAAGCAGCAGTCAAGAAATCAAACGACGCATTGCATTGGGTAAATCTGCTGCAAAGGACCTCTTTGAAGTGTTGAAAAGCAACGATGTCACTATGAAGACTAAGGTGCGCGTGGCCCAAGCCATGGTATTTTCAGTTGCATCATGTGCATGTGAAAGCTGGACAATGAATAAGGAAGACCGAAGAAGAACTGATGGAACTGGTGGTGTTGGTGAAGAATATTGAATATACCATGGATTGCCAAAAGAACGAACAAATCCCTCTTGGACGAAGTACAACCAGAATGCTCCTTGGAAGCAAGGATGGCGAGACTGCATCTTACATACTTTGGACATGTTGTCAGTAGGGATCAGTCCCTGGAGAAGGACATAATGCTTGGCAAAGTACAGGGTCAGTGGAAAAGAGGAAGACCCTCAACAAGGTGGATTGACACGTGGGTGCAACAATGAGCGCAAGCAGAATAACCATTGTAAGGATGGCGCAGGACCAGGCAGTGTTTCGTTCTGTTGTGCATAGGGTTGCTGCATGTCGGAACTGACTTGATGGCACCTAACAACAACAACAGTGAGGTTTTGGTGGGGATCAAAGATGGTATTTTTGTTGTTAATTGCCTTCAAGTTGGCTCCTATTCATGGTGAACCCATGTACAATATAATGAAATGTTGCCTAGTCCTGTACCATCTTCATGATCATTGGCATGTTTGAGTCCATTGTTGTGACTGTTATGTAGTGCCTCCCAAACTAGGGGGCTCATCTTTGGGCCCTATATCAGACAATATTCTGATGTGATCTAAACGGTTTTCATTGGCTAATTTTTGGTAGTAGATCATCAGGCTATTCTTTCTAGTCTGTCTTAGTCTGGAAGTTCCACTGAAACTTGTCGACCATAGGTAACCTTGCAGGTATTTGAAATGCTGGTGGCATAGCTTCAAGCATCCTAGCAACATGTAAGCCACAACAGTATGACTAACTGACAGATGGGTGGTGGAGGGATGGTATAAAAAGTGCTAATTGTACAAAATGTTCATTATGACTTCTTGGTTTCCCAGAGGTTCTTTAAAATACAAATACTGTAGAGAAAACCAAAACCAAACCCATTGCTGTCAAGTCAATCCCAACTCATACCGACCCTATAGGACAGAGTAGATCTGCTCCATAGGGTTTTCAAAGAGCGCCTGGTGGGTTCGAACTGCCAGTCTTTTGGTTAGCAGCCATAGCTCTTAACCACTACACCACCAGGGTTTCTGGTAGAGAACAAGGCCCAGCCTTACAACTGAACTTAGATGAAGGCACTATAAAGCAGCATATCTTGGAGGTGGTTGATGTCCCTGGTTTCTGGGGTGAGGGGTCAAAGGGAAACAGGCACGAGGCTGGAGACAGAGTCAGGAGGTAGGTGTGTTAGTCATCTAGTGCTGCCATAACAGAAATATCACAAGTGGGTGGCTTTAACAAAAAGAAATTTATTTTCTCGCAGTAAAGTAGGCTAAAAGTCCAAATTCAAGGTGTTGGCTCCAGGGGAAGGCTTTCTCTATCGGCTCTGGAGGAAAGTCCTTGTCCTCAATCTTCCCCTGGTTGAGGAGCTTCTCAGGCACAGGAACCCCGGGTTCAAAGGATGTGCTCTGCTCCTGGTGCTGCTTTCTTTGTGGTATGAGGTCCCAACTCTGATTGCTTCCCTTTCCTTTTATCTCTTGAGAGATAAAAGGTGGTGCAAGGCACACCCCAGGGAAACTCCCTTTACCTTGGATCAGGGAGGTGACCTGAGTAAGGGTGGTATTACAATCCCACCCTAATTCTCTCAAAATAAAATTACAATCACAAAATGGAGGACAACTACACAATAATGGGAATCATGGCCTAGCCAAGTTGATACATACATTTTTGGGGGGACATAATTCAATCCCTGACAGTAGGTGAGGGAGTGTGAGGAGCTTTGGAGGCACTTGGCAACATGGCCGTACTTCTCCATGTGTCCTTACAACAGACCTCGATTTTCATAACAAATATGAGCGTGCCTCTATGCTTTTCATCCTGCAAGAGCCTAACAGCTGCATGACCTGGTGTCAGAAGAGGGTGGATTTTGCTATCAAAGAAATTTGGCTTCACATCCCAGATCTTCCATATCTTAGCTCTGTGAAGTTGATTAAAATCACTTAAGCTTTCTGAGACTCAGTCCCTCATCTCTAAAATATGGAAGGTAATTTTTTTTTTTCTTAATGACTTATTGAGAGAATTGAGTAAGAAAATGTCATGTTATCTGGTTCATAGTATGTGTCCAGTAAATGTTTGCTCCCTTCCCCTTTCCTATTATGGACAGCTCTGATGGTTCAAATGTTCTTCCTTTTGCTTCATGCAATTTGTGCCCATTAAACACTATACTTCCTTCTGAACCCATTTAGAGCATATTTAATTCTTCTTACCCATGATATCTCTTTAAACATTTGGAAACAATGCCATGTGTTGCCAACCCTCTATTTCCTGTAACATCTCTCCCCAGTCTTCACTTCTCAAGGTGAAATCTCCTCGGAGAATTTTAACTAATTCTCATGTGTCTAAGTGTGATAAAAAATGGCCACAAACTCTCCCCGTTTCTTTATCTTCATATTTATATACTTTTAGCTCCTCCTATCAAGAGGTAAGATCTTCCCCCACCTCTTGAATCTGGACTGGCCATATGATTTGTTTGGCCAGTGGGGCAGTAGCAAATGTGAAACTTGAAGAACATCTGCTCACTGGAGCTTGATTTCTTGGGATCCCTGTCACCAACAGCGTATGAACAACCTTGGGCTGTGGTCCATGACAGATCACTTGGAGCTATGATGAGCCGTCACAACCAAGTCCCTGGGGATAAGAGTCAAGCCAAGACCACACTAGCCGGCTAAGCTTGGCACAAATTGCTGCCCTGAGGAATAGTGAGCTAAAAAATGATTGTTGTTTTAAGCCACTAGGTTTTGGGGTGGTTTGTTTTGCAGAAAATCTGATATACCAGGATTTCTGAGCATTCGTTTTTTTCCTGCCTCCTTGGATTTGCCCATTCTTCCCCCAGTGGTTGTTGTTTTTTTTTTTGGCATTTTGAACCAGGCTTTTTTTGTTTTTTTTTTAAGAACTGTCTAAACTATTGGGTGCTTGGCACAAGTGGCTCATTCTGTCTGTTCTTGACTTCTTCCTACTAAATTCAAGCCATATGGTACACAAGTACAGATTAATGTCCAAAAAGCCTTTAGAGCCTCTTTGGGAGCTTAAAAAAAAATCTCACCTAAAACTTTTGCAAGGAAATCGTGCTTGGCCAAGGAGAAGGGAACTTGAACAGCTTGAGTTCTGCACAGTTCTCCCTGAAAATGGTACATGATTCTATAGTTGGAGAATTTCTTCTGTAATTTTGAATTAATAAGGAGGTCTCTGCATGACATCCAGTGGATCTGCGTAGAATTTTAGAGCTGAAAGAACCCTCAGATCTTCTTTGGTCCAACTGTCTTTTAACATATGAAGAAATTAGGGTCATGATAGTAGGCTGTGGAAAGTGACACTTCAGTGGAAGAACCGCAGGTTCCTTGAATCAAAGACCAGTGCTTACAATGTTTGAGTTTCTATGGGCTTGGCCTTCCTACTTTCTGGGGCACTGGACTCAGGAGTGTACATAAGGGTCTGAGAATGAAAGTAAGGAGGGAAGGAATGTGGAGTTATTGGCTTCGTCTTGGCCATTGAGGAACCCACTGGGCCCAATTGTGTGCTCTTTGAGATACAGATTTATTTATCACTGCATTTTCAGGCCTATCATGGTGCTTGGCACAGCATGTTGAATGAAGTGCTAAGTGAAGCCACCTGATAGATACTTCAGAACCCTGGATAGGTCTCCACAATCCTTGGACCGGTAGTATCTGTGATGAATAAGGTTGTGTGTCAACTTGGCTGGGCCATGATTCTCAGTGGTTTGGCAGTTATGATGTAGTTTGGCAGTCATGATAATGTGATCACTTCTATGATGAAATTTGATTTAACGTGGTCACCTGCATGATGGGATCTGCAGTGAGTGGCCAATCAGTTGAGGGGGAATTTCCTTAGGGGTGTGGCCTGCATTGAATGTAAGTGGACTTTCTAGCAAGGTTCTCGGGTTTTTGCTCACTCTGGGTCCTGCAGCTGGCTCTTGTCCATCTGACCTCTGGTTCCTGGGACTTGAGCTCACAGCTTACCTGCCATCTTGGCTGCCAATCTTGGGATTCATCGGTCTTCGCAGCCTGTGAGCAAGAGCTCTGCTGTCTGACGTGCTGATCTTGGGTTCACCAGCCCCTGCAGCTACATGAATCAGGAACAGCCTTCAGCCTGACCCACAAACTTGGGAGGTTCCAGCCTCAACAACCATATGAGCCATTTCCTTGATATAAATCTCCCTGCATATGTATTTACACACTTTACTGGTTTTGCTTCTCTACAGAACCCAGCCTGAGACAGTACCTTTCCATTCTTTCTGCTTTAGCACTTTTATAAGGCAAGTGCTAACTCATTCTATATGTAATTATCCCATGGACACAGCGGTAAATAAGAATCAGCTCTTGCCATAGCAGAGCTCATGTTCTACTAGGGAAGACAGATGCATAAATCAATGCTTACTAGGCACCTTTGACAGAAGTCTTACACCTGAATCCTTGAGAGTAAGAATCTCTCAGTGGAGCTAGTAGTCAGTAGAGGGGTTGGTTGTCCAGCCCCTCTTTTTATTATATGCATCTGCTGCCATCTTGTCTCTGAGACGCCAGTGAGGTCTGGGTTGCTGGACCTGGCTAAAGCCTCCAAAGGCTAGTGAAGCATGAGAAGGAGAATAGATGAACTTAAAGGCAACCATAAAGGCCATGATTGTTCTTAGCTCCTCATTACAGTAGTGGGTCATAATATCATTCCTGAATTTATTTAAAGGAGCACTGGTTCTAGAGACAAACAAGTCAGGATTTGAACCTAGAATTTGATACCCACTCACCATCTGAGTTTTTTTTTTTTTTTTTTTGAGCCTTGTTTCCTTCTTCTCTAAAGTGTGTGTTGATGGTTGACTTATGACAGCTTTTCAAAGCCATGGTCAATGAGCCACCACCTATTTGTTTTACAACCCAAGTTCCTGGGAAATACCCTAGAATTAATTTAAAAAATCAGGAATGTTCTTCAGAACACATTAACTTTTACGAACTATTTATTGTTATAATAATGGCTCTTCTGGCTAAAAGGAGAGAGGATAGGAAGGGCTAGGCAAAATTGTCTATTTACAAAGCAAAAGACATCTGGAAGAGGAAGGATGGTTAAAGGAAGAGTCACTGATTATATTGTAATAAACTGCCAATTTGTTGGGGTACATCACCAAACTATGAACACGAGGGGAACATGGTAATATGTACACTTTGGAAAGAATGCACTACGATTGGAAAGATGTGTGGCGGAGAATATTGGTGCACATCAAATATCATGAGCTGCTCTACACTTCCCCATCTTCCATGAAATTAGGTTCAGGCCATATGATTGGGCTCTGGTCTAATGGATGTGGGCAGAAGAATTGTGACATCTAGGCTTCTCTTACTAAAACCCTCTATCTCTTTCTTCCTCTGCTGTGAAGAGCTTGGAGGCCACATGCTTCAGAGGGTTCAGACAAAAGGTGAGAGAAGCCAGCCTGACTCACATCTGATGATGGCATAGTAAGACCCTCACATGGTGTTCAGTCACTGGGATTCCAGGATTTATCTGTTGTGGCAGCATAACCTCTCCTATACTGACTAATCCGGGGGATAAGACGAGAGACAAAGAGACGAGCTAAGAAGCCATTGTAATAGCAAAGGCTAGTGATGATAAGCACCTGAACTGTAATAGAGATAGTGGAGACAATGAAGAAGAAACACATTCCAAGAACGTTATGGAAGCAGCACAGATAGATACCAAATCTCCCAGGCAGTGTTCCTGGCTGGTCTCTTGCTTCCACCTGTCCTCTCTATCAGTCTATTGTTAACCCAATTATAAGGTATCTGGTTAAAATACAAGTCAGACTAGGCTATTCTCCTGCTAAAAACCCTTCCATTGCTTCCCATTTCTCTCAGAGTAAAAGGCGAAAATGGCCTATGAGGTCAACATGGTCTGCCCTTTTGTTACCTTCTGAACCAATCTCCTATTCCTGCCCTTCCCCTGGAACAGCACTTTGCCCACGCTGACCTCCTCACTGTTCCATGAACCCACAGGCATACTTGTGCCTCAGGGTCTGTCAACGTTCTGTCGTCTGTACCTGAAATGCTGTTCCTTGCACCTTCACGTCATTGCTCAAATGTTGTCTTTTGGTGATGCCTTTCCTGAGTGTTCTGTTTAAAACTACATCTCACCTCCCCAGCATTTGTGACTTCCCTTCTCCGCTTTACTTGTCTTCATAACACTTCGTTGCTCTTGCTGTTTGTTGCCATCAAGTCAGCTCCTGACTCCTGGAGACCTCATGCACAATAGAAGGAAACACTGCCTGATCCTATGCTATCCCCATGATGGGTTGCAGGTAAGACCATTGTGATCCATAGAGTTTTCATTGGCTGATTTTCAGAAGTAGATTGCCAGGCCTTTCTTCCTAGTCCATCTTAGTCTGGAAGTGCCACTGAAACCTGTTCAGCATCGTGGCAACACACAAGCCTCCCCTGACAGATGGGTGATAGGTGTGCATGAAGTCCGTTGGCTAGGAATTGAACCTGGATTTCCCTCACGGAAGGCAAGAATTCTACCACCAAACCACCACTGCCCTCTGTGTTACACTTAACAATTTCTAAAACATTATGTACTTTAACTTACTATTTTGTTTAATATCTTTCTCCATCCACTAGAATGGAAACTCCAGCAGGGCAGGAATTTTTATCATTTATTTGTTCACTGCTAGTACTAATGGAAACCCTGGTGGCACAGTGGTTAAGAGCTACAGCTGCTAACCAAAGGGTAGGCAGTTAGAATCCACCAGGTCCTCCTTGGAAACCCTATGGGAATTGACTTGATGGCAATGGTTTTTTTTTTTTTTTTTAAGTAGTCCTAATGCCTACAACAGTGCCTGACACACAGTGGGCACTCAGTAAATACTTATAGAATGAAGGTTGACTACAGGAATAAACTAACCCTAAAGAATAATATGGATGTTTGTAGAGTGAATAAGCTTTGTAAACATGTACTGTGCAGTGGGTAGTAAGGCTACAGGGCAGGACTGGGAAAGCTTGGCTTGTCTTCAAGGAGATTGTGTTTGACAGCTTGCATCACTCAACACAGCTGCTTCCCTTGGCCATTCTAGACTAAGTGGCTGAGAAATCAGATTTGTAACTCCCTTAAATGTCTTTACGTCTTCCTTACTCTAGCAACCCCAGGACAATCAATACAAATTGATGGGGAGGAGCAATCTCTGAGATTGCTCCAAGAGTTAAGTATCTGCAAGAATGTGTGTGAACTCATGCCTAGAACGGTGCACGGCACATAGCAGGTGATCAGATAACCTCCATTTCCTTCCTCCACACTTTCCTTTGTCATTTCTCCCTCTGCTGCCATCTTTTCTTCTTCCTTCCTCTTTGCGTTTCTCAGCCACCTTAGTAATGAATGGATTAAATATTATACTGATTCCCAGGTTAAGGATAGAGGCTGAGAAGTAGGAAAGCAAAGAAGGAGGGAGAGAAGGAAGATGAAACGATAGGAGGGGCTCTGGGAACACTGCTTGTGATTCACAGTTATTTGAGTATCATTTCATTGGGTTTTGCCAAGTATTAGGCCATATAGTCGTGCTTAAAAAGATTTAATTCCCAACTTGAGAAAGATGACTATATATTCCCCAATCACTGTGACACTGGGCCTGCATGGACTATTGAGAACCCCCACTGCAGCATTCATTGAATTATCCCAGTCCTGATGAATTCTGCCATCTCCACCCCAGATTCAATTTGGATGCTGCAGATGCAGAAAAGATGATGAATGCGGGGACGGATCTAATTTCATTAACCGAAGCCTTCATATTCCACACTTCCAATAAATATCGATGTGTGGTGTGATGAAAATGCTTGTAGCTGGTGGCAGTTTTCCAGCTTCCTATTGCCAGTGTCTGATAGAGAAGCCACAGAAGGAAGCAGCACTGGGTTTAGCTCAACAGGCTTTGGGTGTGAGTCCTGGGTTGAACTAGTTGGGTAACTTTGTATGACAAAGCCTTAGTTTCTTCATCTGTAAAATGGGACCAAACATCAGCTCCTCAAAAGATCCAGTGAGGTAAAGTGTACAAAGTGCCTGGCACATTGTGTAAGAAATGTGATTTCTTCTTGTTTTCTCTGCTCCAAAGACTTCAAGGCCCTCCAATTACCTGGCCCACATTACCAGTGAAATTACCTCATGTTACCCCTACACGAGGCTGCCTCCTACCAAGGCTGCTTCTGAAGGGAAGCTCAAATTTGCCCCATTAGGAATTGGATGTGTCTCTATAGGCCATCCAGCATCAGGGCTAAAGTGTTGAGTTGTTTGTCCGTGTCATGGATTGGGTTGTGTTCCTCAAAAGTATCTGTCAATTGGCCAGTACTGTATGATTGTCTACCATTTTGTCATCTGATGTGATTTCCCTGTGTGTTGTAAATCCTATCACTATGATGTTAATGAGATGGATTAGTGGCAGTTATATTGATGAGATCTACAAAATTAGACAGTGCCTTAAGCCAATCTCTTCTGAGATATAAAAGAGAGAATGAGCAGAGAGACATGGGGACCTCATACCATTAAGAAAGCAGCTCCAGGAGCAGAGATCATCCTTTGGACCTGAGGTTCCTGCATGGAGAAGCTCCTAGGTCAAGGGAAGATTGATTACTCGGACCTTCCTCCAGAGCTGACAGAGAAAGCCTTCCCCTGGAGCTGATGCCCTGATTTTGGACTTGTTTAGCCTACTAGACTGTGGGAGAATAAATTTCTCTTTGCTAAAGCCATCCACTTGTGGTATTTCTGTTACAGCAGCGCTAGATGACTAAGACAGTCTGGGAGTAGGGGTGGACTGTTGTGAGTCAACTGTGTCTCCTAGTCAGACCCTGCTGTGCCTCTTCGTGTCAGTCAGGATGGGCAAGGTAATGCTGCTTAACAACTAACTCCAAAGTCTCAGTGGCTTATAAAACAAAAGCCTATTTCTCATCCATGCTTCATGTTCATCATGGTTTGGCTATAGCCCTACTCCATGTCACCTCTAGGGCAAATTGGGAGAAGTGGGCCACTCTAGCCTCAACTCCAGAGTCAGTAGATACGGGATGGGGAGGGTGGTCTGAGAATTTGCATTTCAGATGGTTCGCAGATGATACTAATATTGCTGGCCCCACACCCTGAGAACCAGCGTTCTGCCCCAAATGTCACAGTCACTACCCTTATTGCTGTAGCTACAAATACTGTTGGACTGGCTCAGGCCAGATGCCCATCCTGGTTCCAGGGCGGTGCAGTGTCCTGGCTGCACAGTCAGCATGTGGAGCTGGAGTCAGCCTCTGTGGAGCTGCCATGAAAGAGAGAAGGGGAACTGGATGCCAGGTGTCTCTGTTGCAAAAGTTAAAATTATTTCCTCATCTAACTACCTCTTTGAGGTATAGAAGGTACCTTGGTGGTGCAGTGGTTAAAGCACTTGGTTGTTAACAAAAAGGTTGGTTGTTAGAACCCACCAGCTGCTCTGCAGAAGAAAGATGTGTCAGTCTGCTTCTGTAAAGATTTGCAGCCCTGGAAACCCTATGGGGCAGTTCTACTCTGTCCTACAGGGTCGCTGTGAGTTGGAATTGACTTAGCGGCAGTGGGTTTGGGTTTGAGGTATGGAGGGGAGGACCCATGACCTTTTTTCTCCATCCCCCTGACCCTCTCTCCTCCCTATCTATAATTGCCAGATGGTGAGGTCCAGACAATAAAAATGTAGGAAGGCCTGGGAGGCTGGCTGTGTGGACTGCATTAAGAGGCTCACCTGCCCTTTGATTTAGAGTTGTACCTGGCCAGTAGGGAGCCCGGGCAGGGGTTAGAGCAGGGGAGTAGAGTGAGGCTGGGGCACTTGTCCCCCTGACACCCTTCTTTCTAGGCCATCTTGGCTTGGCAGCTGTGTTTTAGTGAAGACCACAGCTCCTGACGGGAGGCCCTCTCCATGCAGCTTTGCTGTCCGGATTCTGGTTAACTTCTCTCTCCATTTGCCTTTTGGACCTGGAGGTGGTAACTGCTCCCTGCTTTTGCTGGCTCTTGGGTTCTGCACTATCCCTTACTGGTTTCCTTAAACCCAGCCATATGTGTACATAGTTCGATCATTAAAGTCTCCTCAAGTTACAGCTTTCATGGACCACTGCTTTCCTGCAAGGACCCTGAGTGAGACATACCTTTATTATTTATTTAGAACAGGTTGACAACGTGCCGTCTTTTGACTATGTTCTCTATCTCAGGGTCTTGCCTTCTTGTTCCCGCTCCATCATCTCTTCGTCGTGCTCTAAATGTTGCCGACAACAGCACTGCAGCCTTGACGACGCTGCGCAGCCACGGGGATGCGGCTTCAGGGACACTGTGCTTACCTTGCTGTAACTACCTGAACCTGTGGCGTATTCACAGATGACTTGTGATGGCCGGGCAGGGTTTGTGGTGTGAGCGGGTTGGCTGAGTTTAGAGGATCAGAGACCAAGTGGACGGAAAAAAACACCCTTTTTATCTTATAAGTTCTGAGACAGGGCTCAAGTGCGCATAAAGGAAAGGTGAGACAGCCCAAGTCAAAGGTAGGGCCTCAAGTTTTCAGCCTCCTGGGGCCTCCTGTTTTAACTGCAAAATGTAGCATTTAGAAGAGCAAGACTTCCTGGGCGGGGGTGGCGGGGCCGAGAGGGATGCTGGGATGATCCCTGTGAAGCTGTCAGACTGGCTCAGGCTCCATCCCACGGAGCCCGTGGGCTCAGCCTAAGTCCCGGGTGAGGTGGCACTCCTCCCTTTGACACTTGGTCCCTTGTCACCAGAGCTCATTATCTGCTCAGTGTGAGTCACCTGTGTCCTGCTCAGCAACCCCACGCCCTGTAGCTGAAGGAGGCTGTGAGACTTCCTGGAGAGGAGTAGGGAGCAGAGAGGGCCCCAGGCCGCAGCCTTCTGGGACCCAGGGAAAACTTTGGCTTCCTCCTCTTTACACAGCCTTGTGGGACATGGGGAGGGAGGAGAGGAGGGGTGGGGAGCAGGGTGTAAGTACCTGGATTCTGCTCCGGAACGCTGGAGTCAGACAGAAGGGGGCCCGTTCTACAGAGGAGAAATCTCAGCCTCATTAGACCCCACTTGAACTGCATTCATTTTAGTGACACCCCTTCTCCACTGTCTGCCCCTGTTAAGATCCTCCGTGGCTAGCCCCCGTTGTCTGCCCCTCCCATCTAGCCCCTTACTCTCTCCTTCCAGTCCGTTCTGCCCCGGGATCTCTCTCCAGCCAGTCTCCTTCTATCCCCCAGTCCACCACCACCTGCCTCAGGATCATGGCCACCACCTCCTAACTGCCCTTCCTGCCAGCTGCCCCTCGTATCCATCACACTGCCGCCTCAGTGCTCTAAGATACAGATCACCCCCAATGGCAGCTGCTCTCCCAGCCCTCAGCTGCTTACAGGAAGGATCAGGGTTCAGGTCTGCATCCCAGGCCAGGAGCTCCTCAAGGGAAGCCTTGTCCCCTTCATCTCTGTATCCCAGTACCCGGCATAGTGCTAAACCGGTGGTTTCCAATCAAGGAGATTGTGCCCCCAAGGGACTTTGAGCAATGTCTGGAAATACTTTTGGTTGTCAGAACTCGGGCTACTGCTGGCATCTGGTTGGTGGAGGCCAGGGATGTTGCTATATATTCTGTAACACACAGGACAGCCACCTCCCTCCCCAGCAGAGAATTATGCAGCACAAATGTCAGTAGGGCCAAGGTTAAGAGACCCTGTTTAAACACATGGTAGCTACTCAGTTAAGGATGAATGGATGTCGTTGTTAGCTGCTGTAGAGGCGGCCCCTGACTCATGCCAGCCCCATGTACAACAGAACCAAACGCTGCCTGGCCTTGTGCCATCCCCGCGATCAGTTGCGCATCACATCGTTGTGATCATAGGATTTTCGCTGACTGATTTTAGAAAGTAGAGTGGCAGGCCCTTCTTCCCAGTCCGTCTTCATCTGGAAGCTCTGCCAGAACCTGTTCAGCATCATAACAACACACAGGCTTCCACTGACAGATGGGCGGTGCATTGGCTGGGAATTGAACCCAGGTCTCCCAAGTGCAAGGCGAGAATTCTACCACTGAGCCAGGACTGAGCACTGTGAAAAATCAGGCACTTAGCACCTGCGCATGCTGTCCCGGAGCTTTCCCCTGTTTGTCTTGAATCTTCCCCTCGATACGGGAGGTTGTATTCACTGTGGAGGCACGTGAACCCCCCTACACCATGGCACCCTGGCACCTAGCGCCTGCCTGGCACACAAAGGGGATCAATAACTGCCTGGCAAACTGAGGCCCAGCGAGGTCATAGGACTGGAAAGTGCCCTGCTGGATGCAAGCAAGCTTATCTTGTTTCCACTCTGCTCCACCATGCAGTGACTCCTGCAAACTGCAAAGGGCTTTCATGCTCACAGGCTCCCTGACCTTTAGAAATGCTGGTGGAGCTGGTTTTATTGAGCCACATTAGAGATGGGGAAATTCAAGTACAGGGAATCTCAGTGGTTAGCGCATGTCCTCCAGTAAGTCTGGGTGGGGCCCGACCTCAGTCTTTCAGAGGAATTAACAGGTGGGGTGGTGAGGGGATCGGGTTGAGGGGGTCTGTTTCTTTTTATGCTGCGATGAATAGCGTTTCCCTGCTGGCCAGTGCCCCTCGGCTGGAAATGACAGTAACCATGGCAGGTCCCTGGCTCAAAGGAGCACTAGTGGTGCAGTGGTTGAGTGCTCCTAACTGAAAGGTTGGTGGTTTGAACCCACCGGCTGCTCCAGGGGACCAAAGATCTGGTGATCTGCTTCTGTAAAGACTACAGACTGGGAAACCCTACGGGGCAGTTCTGCTCTGTCATATAGGGCCTCTATGCATAGGTCTCAACTCAGTGGCAATAGGTTTTTTATTGTTGTTGTTTTGTTTTTGGTTTTCATGAAGTTGACTGAACACAAAGTAGACCCTCTGGTTAACTGAGGTCTTCTTGCCATTTCAAGCAATAGGGTGAATTAGAAAGACCCCAGAACTTGAGTCAGAAGATGTGTGGGCAGAAGTTCTGGCTCTGTCACTCTTTGGAGAGACTTGATACGTTTCTTAAACTTATCTCATTTCCTCACTGTCTTAGTGCAGTTAATACCCAAGGTTGATGTGAGGCCAGAAAGATATAAACCAAAAACCACACCAGAGGCTGTCAAGTCCAACCATGGCAACCCCGTGTGTTTCAGAGGAGAACTGTGCTCCGCAGGGTTTCTAATGACTGATTTTTCAGATGTAGACCACCAGACCTTTCTTTTGAGGTCCTTTTGGGTGGCTTCCAACCCCCAGGCTTCCAGTTAGTAGGCAAATGCTGAACTGTTTTCACCAACCAGGGATTCTGATAAAGGAGATGAGACATGTAGACCCTCTTAGTCATCTCTGGAGCTCTATCCCAATGTATGCGATTGATATTATGAGTTGATTTTTGAATTAAAAAGTAACTGTTGGATTTTCAAAAGGATTTGTGTGTTTGGTCTTCTAAAATAGAGGCCTTCATCCAACTTTCCATTTTACAAATGAGACTGTGAAGGCAAAGAGGCTAGATGACTTGCCCAAGGACACGTTCATGCTAGGTTGGACTTTAAGGAAAACAGGACCCAGGATATGTGAGTTGGACTTACTGTTTTTTCTCAGTGTACCATGCAAAACTTCATTAGCCATGGGTGAGCTTGGCTGCTGAATGCCAGGGAAGATGCCTGTAAGGGTGTTGGAACATGCTTTTCTGTAAAGACAAACCAGGGACAGTGGTAATGAATATTCACGAAGATCAGAAACCAAGCAGATAAAAGTCATTTGGCCATCAGTGTGCTTGCTACATGAAGCAAGGCAGGCCTATTGGTTTCATCCAGCCACACAGGGGTGTTTGAATCAGTAGCTGGATGGTGGGACAGGGTGCGTGTGATGGTTAATGTTATGTGTCAGCTTCGCTAGGCTATGATTTTCAGCAGTTTGGCAGACACTGGACTGGGTGCTCTTCCATAATGTAATATAATGTAATCACTTTCTATGATGTGATCTGATGTGATCAGCCAATCAGCTGAAATAGAGTTTCCTTTGGGTGTGGCCTGCTTCTGGTATATAAATGAATGTTCTGCCAAAGCTCTTTCTGTCTAGACCCTGCCCCCTTCTTGTTGCCTGACCTCTGGTTCCTAGGATGCACGCCCGCGGAAGTCTCTGGTGTAGCACCTGACCTGAGGATTTTGGATTCACCAGCACCCATCACTCTGTGAACCAGCAGAGGCCTCCAGCCTGCTGCCTGACCTATGAATTTGGGACTTGCCAGCCCTCACAGCTGCATGAGCCATTTTCTCAAAGTAAACCTCTCTCTCTCTCTCTATATATATATCACTGGTTTTGCTCCTCTAAAGAACCAAGACTAAGACAGTGTAGCAATTCCAGAAGTACACGTCTCTCAACCTAGTCTTGCTTTCGACTTGGCACATGAGTGGTTGTTGAATGAATGCATAAATGAACAAGTAAATTGAGTAGAAGGAGCTGGAGTCAGATCTACTGTTGAATACCAGATTTGCTGCTTACTACCTGAGTCCTGGGT
Source organism: Elephas maximus indicus (assembly GCF_024166365.1). Taxonomy (NCBI): domain Eukaryota; kingdom Metazoa; phylum Chordata; class Mammalia; order Proboscidea; family Elephantidae; genus Elephas; species Elephas maximus. The sequence continues at coordinate 8,933,391 of NC_064833.1, read as the reverse complement.
TCAGTCACTTACCCTCTTTGGGTCTCAGTTTCCCATCTGTAAAATGGGGATAGTAACAGTGCTTATCTCATAGGTTTGTTGCAAGGATCGAGTATGGAATGTGATAAATTTATAATAACTTATTTATTAATATATTATTAGTAATCAATAAGGATGCATTAAGCATGGAATGTGTGCTCAATACTCTTCTCTGTTTCACATGATGCCAAAGGTTCAAGGTCTTCAGTGGGCTTCCAGTGTAATCAGGGAGCTATGCTATCCAGGCATGAAAGAGTTGGAGGACGATATAAGGCCACCTTTGACCACAGCTGTTTGAGGGTGGTGCAGAGAGCACAGGATGGGATATTGGAGACTTGGTTCAGCTCTTGGCTCAGTGATCTGAAGGAAGTCCCTCTTAATTCTGCTTAATGCCGTGTCCTCAGTTGACAAGGGGCCAAGATGTTCCTTTTGCTGTTTGGCTTACTCTTCAGAATTATTGTGACTTCCATCAGAGATAACATACACAAACGGGCTTTGTGAACTGCCAAGTGCTACGAGGTATGAGCAGGTGCTAACCGAGTGGGTCAGACCACAAATCCTCATCTTCTGTGCCTCTGGTTTTCTGTCTTCACAGTGGGGATCGGGGTCCACTCCCTGAGAGGTTGGGGGCCTGCCCCAGGAATAGCAGTGTTCCTGAACTTCTCAGGAGAAAGGCTCTGCCTGCTTGCAAGACAAGTCTATAATTATAATTTTTGATCTGGAAAATACCATGACTCAAGCTTGAAGTGGCAGGCAACGTGGGTAGTTACGCCTTGGTTTCTTTCCCAGAAAGTCCTCAGCTAGGTACAACACACCTTTGATGAATGTACAGTAGAGTTTTTTCTTGACTTGATTTCAGAGACCTCATTAATGCATTTGGAATACTAATTAATTCTATTTTCAGCCACAGAGCATGAACCTGAAGCTGAAACTTTTCTGGATCTTTCCCTTTCCAAGTGACTTTCTTTACCGACCACTTTCAGATTCAGTCATATTAACACAGCCCAAATGGTAACAACAGGGAGGGGAGAGGAGGGAAGAAGGGAAGGGACTTAAGAATGGGCTTTCACCTCTCTGGGCCTCAGATTACCCACCTGTACCAGTAGGTGGCAGAGGAGGGTTGGACAAGGTAATCTCCAAAGCTCCTTTTGGCTCTCTGCAAATGTTATTTCTTAAACTCACAAGCACCCTGGGAGGTGGCCACTGTTATCGCTGATTAAAATCAGACAGCTGGGTCTCAGGAAAATGAAGTAACTTGTCCAAGTTCATGTGGACAGTGACAGATTAGCCTGAAAGCCATGGTGTATTGGACACCAGGCTGGTGCCCTTTTCACTGCTCTACACTGCCTCTCAAATCCCATGCTGGGCGGGGTGGGTAGGGGTGGGGGTAGAGAAGGACCCACAGAGTGGTATGATCTAAATGAATGGCTGGCAACAGAGACAAAGCAGAAAAGCACCCCAGACAGTCTGGGTTCAGCTGCTTAAAATAGGCAAAGAAATTCTTTGGCTAATGCATAATCACTGCAGGGATTAATGCAGGCCTGCTCCTTGGGGTTAATTTATGCTCCATGAGCCCCTATTAGATGAGATTTCTAAAATGCGTAATAGCACAGGGATCGTTAGGGATGTTCATAAAAGCCTGATACAAGGAGAAGAAAGGGAGCCAGAGTCATTCCTGGTGCCATGATGCCGGCCCAGAATAACATGGGCAGAATAATGGGGCAGGTGAAGTTGGCTCTGCCCTGCTGGGCTGTGCCTGCTGCTCCACCCACCTTCAGAGCCTTCTCTGCTCCTGGCCTTGTTTAGCATCGAAGAGAAGCAGGACTGGAGAGCAGAGATGTTGGGTTCTCGTCAAATTCTAGAAGAGTGCAGCTAGAAGAGATTTTGGAGATCATCTCCAACCCTCCTCTGCCACCCAAAGGTAAAGATGGGGAAACTGAGGCCCAGAGAGGCGAAAGCTTATTGGTGAGTGCCTTTTCTTCCCTTCCACTCTGGTTACAACCAAGCACCCTTCCCTTCTGTCGAGTCTTCCCTAACAGTATCTCTTTTTACCTTCTGCTTCTTTCAGTCAGCGCTGACCCGAAGTTCTGACTCTTGAAAGGAGGATTTCATTCACTCATTCGTTCATTCACCAATTCATTCACTTACTCAGGGTGAACACGCTGGCCACCTTCTTACCGGGTCCTTTGTTCAGCTCTGAAAAATACAGTTGAATGTCTTTGTGAAATGCCTTTGAGTCAGCTCCGACTCATGGTGACCCCACGCACAACAGAACAAAACATTGCCTGGTCCTGTACTGTCTCCGTGATCGCTGGTATGTTTGAGTCCATTGTTGCGGCCATTGTGTCAATCCATTGTTAAGGGTTTCACAGTTGAGTATAACTCAGCATCAGCCCTCAGGAACTCAGTCTGGTGTGTGCAAGACCAAGTCACAAATGATTTCTGAGTTTTCTTCTACCTCTTTCTACTCAGTGGGTCTCTGCTGAATCAGGAAGGCATCTCCTGATTACTTTTCCTACTCTAGGCTCTGTCTGTTGGTTCAGGAAACATGCTCTGCAGATTAATCTTCCAGAAAACAGCTCTGATCACTCAAAACCCTCAGTGGTTCCCATGGCCTATGACAAAATCCAAACCCCTAAACCCTTTTCTTCCTGACACGGGGACAACACAAAATTCCTGGTTGGTGCTGAAACAACATGCCCTCTGTTGCTTTACCTCCAACAATGGGGTTGGCTTCTTGTTGGTCCAGCCACCTGGAGCACCCACATCTCCGAGTCTACCTACAAGAGTCCTCATCTTCATTTAAGGCTCAAAAAAAAAAAAAAAAATTTTTTTTTTATCTGCTACCTCCTCCATGAAGACTTTTCTGAACCTCCCCAAGAGAGGAGAGCCCTCACAGTTGCCACTTGCTGTGAACATATACAACCTTGGTCTGGCATCCAGGAGGGAGACTGCAGTGACCACTTATTGGGAAATTGATTAGAGCTGGAACTTGCTCTACAGAGTGGCTTGCTCAGCCAACACCACTTTAGTCAGAGCTGAGGACAAAAGTGCGACGGGAGGAGTAGGCTGGAAGGCACACATGTCTCTGGGAAATGGAAGGGCTTCAGTCAGAGGCTGCTGGCTGCTGGGGTGGGAACGGCACCAGCGGCAATGAAGCAAAAGCAGAGTTTTCAGGGAATAATGGGGTAGTGTAGGGATCAGGTGCTCCAGAAATTGCACTGGGACTGCTCCATCTTTGGGTTGGAATGGAGGAGGGACTACACTGGAAATGGATGGATTACCCAATAAGCCAGGTACGCATGGGCTTAATTGTGTTTACTTACTGATCTGTAGTGTACAATTTCACGTTTTCCTTTGATGTGATGAAACCCATCTGAAATTGTGCACTACAGATTAGTAACCAAAAACCCTGTTGCCATTGAGTTGATTCCTACTCATAGAGACCCTATAGGACAGAGTAGAACTACTGCATAGGGTTTCCAAGGAGTGGCTGGTGATTCAAACTGCCAACTCTTTTGGTTAACAGCCAAGCTCGTAACCACTGTGCCACCAGAGCTCCACAGGGCTCCACAGATTAGTAAGTAAATACAATTAAGCCACTGGGTACCTTGCTTACTGTAAGCCAGTGTGTACAGTGCTTACTGGTTGGTTAATCAGACTCTGAGCGGAAACTGTTCCATCTCTGGGGTTGGAACAGGGGAGAGACTACATGGGAGACTGTTCCATCACTTGGGTTAGAACAGGGGTGTGACTAGCGTTTGAGGGGCTCTTGGATGGGCCCAGTACCCTGTTAATTTACCATCACTCCCTGAGGTCAGGGTTTACCATTCCCTCTTGGTGGAAGAGAAAAAGGAGCTTTAGGAAGGGCAAGAGGATACAGAGCTGGGATTTGAACCCTCGCCTGTCTCACTGCAAAACCCGTGCCTCCCTTTTGGGCTGAGGACAGATGCTGGGCGTAGCCTGTGGCTCATCAGAAGCCACTCCATCATCAGTGACTTGAGGAGCAGGGCTACCTGAGCAACATGGTGCCTCAGGTGGGACAGGTGGGTGGGCCCTGCCATCAGCCCGCTCCTGCGTACTGCCTCCTATCATCTTTAGTTCTGGGCTGGGTGTCAGGTCTTAGCGACACAAGGGTGACTAAGACATGCCTGATGCTTTCCAGGCTTTGCCTTCAGGTCTTTGGCGGGCTACTGCCTTGGCCTGGAACGCCATCCCTGCATCTTCACCTTGCCTCAACTGCTCCCTTCCCCTGGCTGACTCCTACAAAATTCAGGTTGGAAGTCTCTCTGGAAACTCACCTGGCCACCATTTCCCCACCTCTTGCACCTGTCACAGGAAGCTTCAGGACTTCTACCTCTAGCCCCCACAGCTCCCTGAATGTCCCACTGTGGTGACTTCCTGCACCCCATTATTGTGGTCTGTATGCTTGTGTCCTCCCCCACTGGACTACAGACCCTCCAACTGTGTCTTATGTTCTGTGTGTTGCCTCACCCTATCTTATGCCCACATTTAGCTCCTGGTTACAATGATGGGAACTCTTCATTTCGGCATTCCCACTGGGGAGCCAAAGCAACCTGACCTTGTACAGCTGGGAAGAGGCCACGCTAAGCCTTCCACTGGCCTTTATCTGTAAAGTGGGGCTAACAGTCCCTGCCCATTGAAGTCAGACATGGAAAGGGGAGTGAGCATTGACTTGGAATGGCAGAGCATGGCGACAAGGTCAGAATGTGCTTGGAGGGAGTAGGCCTGGAGGCCTTGGCTCAGGTCTGCCGGAAGTTCCTGCCGGGAGGAGGGACAGCAGTGGCTCCCGTAGGGAGGCCTCCTCTCATCAGTGCAGTGTGCTGGGTGGGGGCCAGGGGGGCGATTTCCAGGGATTCTTGGCACTTCACTGAGTGTTCGCAGGCAGAGTAACAGCTGTTGACACGGATACTGTAAGCGCCTGAGAGCCCAAGTGTCAAAGCCCACGAGAGCAGAGCTAGAAGGAAAAATGCTTGAGAAAAGAGGCAGCCAAGCAGCCTCGCCAGCTCTGCAGCATGGAGTCAGGGCTGCATCTCAAGGTGGCTGAAAATGAAGCTTCCAAGAGCTCAGGTGTGAGTGGGGTGGAGGAGGGACTGCCCAGCCTGGGGACCTGAGGTGGCAGCACACAGGTAAATGGGAGCTGAGCACTGGCAGACACCAAAATGGTCCCTGAAGAGCCCAGGGTGAGTTAGGGAGGCAGAGAAATGAACAGAAAATTACCACACAGAGTAATAAGCGGGGGGAACACAGTGGGAATGGAAACCCAGAGGAGGTACAATTAAAATTGAGGGTTGCAAACAGGTCTCAGCCCAAGCCATGTAGTAAAATCACCTGGGGAGCTCTTAAAAAATACTGCTGTTTAGGTCTCATCCCAGACCTAGACCAATTAATCCAGAATCTCTGCATGTGGGACCGGAGTATATATTTTTTTAAACTCCCCAGGAGACTTTATTTTCTCAGTCAGGGTTGAGAACAATATTGGGCTGAGGCATCTGGGAATGATTTTCGGAGAAGGTGGTTCTTGAGCTCGTCTTTGGTGGAGGGTGGGAGTCAGATGAAGAAAGCTGGTGCAGGGCTCTCTGGGAGGAGAGGTGTGTGCAGAGGTCCAGAGAGTGCCGTGGAATGACACACAGAGAACAGATGAGCAGTTTTGTACGACCAAGAGAAGAGTGCATGGGGCATGGTCAGAGAAAGGGCTGATTGGGAAACTGGGATCACATCCAGAAAAGATCCGTGTGCTCAGTCAAGGGGTAGAAAGCTTCCTGGAGGCTATGGAGAGCTTCCTGAAGTATTTTAACCTACAGATGATGCCATCAACTTGTGATGTTGAAGGAAACCTAGTAGAAGTGTAGGGGGTGGGCCAGAGGGGAAACTCTTGATATGGAATGAAATAAGTTAGGAGGCTGGCACGAAAGTCCAAGGAGGGAGTGATGAAGGCTTGAACCTAGGTAATGGAGGTAGACATTGAGAGAAGAGGTTAGATTCAAGAGATATTGAGGAGATAGAATATGCGAGAATTAGACTTAGTCTTGCTGCAGTAACAAACAATCCTGAGTTTCAGAGGCCTCCAACAGCAAAGCTTTATTTCTGATCCAGCTAATGTTCGTTGAGGATCAGCTACGTCTCTGCTCCTCATGGTCTTCATTCTAGAGCTAAGGCTGAAGGGGAGGCCTGTCCTGGACATGCCCAGCCTTGAGGCAGAGGCAAAGAGGGAGGAGAATGATGCAGTGTTAAAGCTTCTGTTTAAAAGTGGCACACATCACTTTCATTCATATCCCATTGGCCAAAGAAAGCTGTGTGGCCAAGCCTGACATCAGTATGTAAGGAAACATGACTCTTTAAAAGGGAGCTAAGGCAAATATTTCCAACAAGGAAACAATCAGCAGGGGCAGGAGGGAGAGGGAAGAACCTATATAGACTACCAGCATTAGGGTGCTTGGTAGCTAATATCATCTCCCTCTACTGGACTCAAGGATCTCAAGGGCAAAGACCACTTCTTTTTGCATCCATGGTGTCTTGGATCCCAGCAGCTCTCCAGGGTCCCTGGGGAAGCTCTGCTTCAGGCTACAGTAGTCAGATGGTTCTACTTCATATGTCTCTCATCTTTCTCAGGACCAGTGGGTTGGCTGGTGTATACTCTTCTCGTGGCAAGTGGCAAAAGTGCAAGAGGGCAAGCAGAAACATGTGAGCCCTCTTAAGGCCGAGGCTCAGGCCTGGCTCACTGTCACTTCTGCCATTGACCAAATCAAGTCACATGGTTGGACCAAGTCAAGAGGTGGGGAAGTACTCTCCAACCACAGTGAGGCCTTGTGGAGAGTGCTGTCACAGGTGGTGGTGGTGAAAACTGCAGCCAGAGGTCCTATCTACCCCAAGTTCTAATTTCTCTTCCAGGCAACGGGACTTTCGATGTAGGAACATCGCTCCATCCATGCTTAGCCTCCCCGATTTTTCAGCAATGTCTTATTATAGAGGCACCTTGGAGGTCCACGCTAAGCACTGGGAGTCAGTAGATGTAGGACCCAGTTCTTATTGTTTCTTAATGTTGAAATTGTTGGGCCTTCCAACAAGAAGCCTCTCCACCTCTCTAAGCTGTGAAATGAGGATAAAAATTTTCCCTTCCTACCCCAAAAGTTTATAGGAAGAACTAAATGAGGTGATTTTTATAGAAGTGTTTGGCAAACTGTGACAGGCTATGCACATGTTAGCTTTCCATGGCATGGGATTTAGGTATTTTATCATTCCAAACCCTCTTGTCATGATATGGCCTACACGCTCATGTCCAGTATCCAGATGTGGCCTGATGTGTGTGTCATTGCTTCTCTTGTTGTGAATATGATGTGCCTAGAAGTTCCATTACGCTACGCACACTCGTGTCCTGCTTCCAGCCATGTGGTGCTTCTAGGAAATGCAGACAAGCTGGAGGAAATGAACTGGACCAATAAGAGGCCAAGCAGTGCCACTAGAGGAAGGAGTCAAGGTGAAAAGTAAAAGAATGGGTGGCAGAGAGTCACAGGTGTGAGATGACAAAGGCCAATTTTGCCTGGATGAAGACAGATGGATCGTCTTAAATAGCAATGGCATCGGACACTTTTTGGAGACTGTCAGGTGTCGTGCCTTGCAGTTTTCAAAGTGCTTTCACATGTGTAGCTCTTTCTGATGAACAAATTATGAGGAATCATAATTAGGAAGAATCAGAGCATTTTGAGTGGAAGGTGAGCAAGCTGGGCATGTGGGCTGGAAGGATAAAGGGTATTCCACAGGGAACTTTTGTCTTGGGTCAAGGGTTAGACTGAAAGCCCCTTCAAGGCCTTCTTGACTGGGGTTCAGTGGCTTTGTGTTTGTTTCTGGGCCTTCTACCCAGAACCTACAACATCTGCCCCAAAGAAAAAGATCTTCTACTTGACAGTCAAAAACTGTGATATTGGGGAAAGCTTCAGGAAGCTTAGACATAGTCTCGACTCTTCCAGGAATTTTCTGGGTGACATTGAGCAAATAGTTTAACCTTTCTGAGATTTATCTTTGTTACCTCTATCATGAAGGGACTGTGGTAGACATAGAGACACTCTTCAAAGATCCTTCTTCAAGGAACTACTCCCTTCAAGCTCAGAGCCAGAGTGTGGTCAGAAGACAGCCTCCAGTGGTTGGCTTCTCCGGGTCATCTTCTTCCAAGTCATACCCTTCCTGGGGACTGCCACATCTGGTGACTTATTGAGGTGAGGGTTTAAAGTCCTGGCCATTTTGGGTGGGCCCGGGACAACCCTAAAAGGCAACACTTGTCCCAGAGTTCTGTGTGGAGTTGGCCAAGGCTTTGTCAAACTTGTACCACAGCTCAACTTCTCTCTTTCCCCAGTCTTGCTTCCTCCCTTTTCTTTCACAGTGTGAAATAAGCATCTTATTAAACATTTTGCACCCCAAACTCCACTTCAGCATCTGCTTCTGAAAAACCAAATCAGTAACAGTGGTTCAAGGGAGCAGGAGATAAGATGGGGCTTTGGAGCTGGACCACTCACCGCCCAGCTGATGATGAGGACCTACCGCTGATGGCAGGTGGAGCCCAGACAGATTCGTTGCCTTTCACTGCCTTACCAAATCACAGCTAAAGCCACCACAAATACGTTGCCTCAGAGTTTCTGTAGGCCGGAAGTCCAACACAGGTCTCACTGGGCTAAAACCAAGGTGTTGGCAGGGCTGTGTTCCTTTCTAGAGACCCTGTTTCCTGCTTGTTGGGTTATTGGAAGAATCCAGTCCCTGTGACTGTGGGACTGAAGTCCCTGTTTTTTTGCTGGTTATAAACCGAAGGCCCTTCCCAGCTTCCAGAAATCACTGCATTTTTTTATTTTTAGTTTTTGGCTTATGGCCCCCTTTCTTTATCTTCAAAGCCAGCAATGACAGGAGGAGTCCTTCTCATACTTGTAATCTCTCCTCCCTCTTCTTCCATCCTCCCATCTCTCACTAACTCCTGCTTCCCTCTTTCCCTTTTAAGGACTCATGTGATTACATTGGCCCCATTTGGGTAATGACAGCCAATCTCCCCATCTCAAGGTCTTGTCCTGAGTCATAGGTGTTAGAGTTCTTAGTGATGGGAAAAGATGTCGTGTGGAGTTTGTGGCCAGCCCCAGAAGGATAATCCCACTGCAAGCCTCGGGAGTTCTGGAGCAAGGCTGTGCCATTGTCAACAGAGGGTTATCCTGTTTACGAAGATAATTCCTGTTGTGCACCTTGGCCTTGACAGGGATGAAGCATCTCACCATGAGACACCAAGTTACCACGTAACCAGTACAGGCATCATGGGCCAGTTCCGGTCAGACTCAGTAAGATAGTGGCCAGCAAGGGGCATGTGTGTGGGTATAGGGAGATGGCACACGGTGTAAGGAAGGAAGTCAGCCCAGGCAGAGGGCGGAGTATATGCCAGGCCAGTTTGGCACTGATGGGGTTGTGTAAAGAGTTGTATGGTCCTGGGGTGCAATGCGAGAGGGTGCCAGTGGCTCCAGCTGCTGCAAGGTAGTCAGGGGCTGGATCATGTACGGCCTTCCAGGCCAGATAAGGGTTTGACTGTAACCTGACCTGAAGGCCGTGGAAATTACTGAAAGGATTATTATCATGGATGAGAGTTCTATTTAAAATACATGAGTTTTAGGTGCCTAGCTGGCGTCCCTGGCTGGCACAAATGGTTAAGCACTTGACTACTAACCAAAAGGTTGGTGGGTTGGACCCACCAAGAGGTGCCTCAGAAGAAAGGCCTGGAGATCTGCTTCTGAGAGGTCACAGCCTTGAAAACCTTATGTGGCTCAGCTCTATTCTCACTCGACTGCAGCTGGTTTGGGTTCTGTTCTTTAGGTGCCTAGCACATGGCCTGGAGCCCTGGTGACACAGTGGTTAAGAGGTACGGCTGCTAACCAAAAGTTCGGCAGTTTGAATCCAACAGCCACTCCTTGGAAACCCTTGGGGCAGTTCTACTCTGTCCCATAGGATCCCTATGAGTTGGAATCGTCTTGATGGTACAGGGGTGATTAGTTGGCACAGGGCCTGGCCCAGAAATTGCCTAATAATAGAAAAAAATTATTTATCATTTATTTATCACAGGGGTTTTTCCCCTGTTCCGTTTGCCTATTCTCTCTCTTCCTCCTCTTCAGTTTTGCCTTCATCCTCAATCTATTCTTTCTTCTATTTGGAAAGATCCAGCCTCCTCTAAGTACCCAGCCTCCCCCCCACCAAAAAAAAAAAAAAAAAGGAAATCACCTTGCCCAAAGAGAGAGAGTCTGTAGAGTCTGCCAGCTGGCTCTTGGCTCTTTCAAAGGCAGGTAGGGGTTGGCGGAGAGAAAGGTCTGTCTCCCAGATAGGTGGGTGACATGTTATACGGAATAATAAGAGGCTTTCTGTAAGACAGCTGTGATGGGCCCTAACAACGTCTGGGGTTTGTATTTGGGTGAGTATATATTATTATAGCAGAGTCCCCGGACATACGAGGTTTCTAGCCAGGGGAATCTGTAGGGCAGGAGACTGGCTTTATGATCAGGCATCATCGTCGTTATTGTCATCACGATTGCCACGATGCAAAGGCAACTGGGGCTCCCAGGCTGGGCCTGAAGGTGCCATCGAGAAGAGCTCTTCTGGCCTCCCCAGACTGCCAGCAGGGTTCCTGAAGCATAAAAGGTCCAAACCCCTGCTCTGAACCGTGTCTGGGTCTCCAGCCCCAGCACAGTGTCTGCCTTGGAGGAGGGAAATGGCAGGAATGGAACAATATTTACTGGTGACCTCCCATGGTCCAAGCACTTCCATTACCACGGGAATAATGATGGTGTGAATATCAGTATCCCATTGCACAGATGAGGACACTGAGGGGCCGAGTAGAGTGTTGAGTAAGTTGGCCAAACTCTCAAGCTGTGTCAGTTGCAGAGACAGGATTTGCACCCAAGCTCGCCTGTAATCACGGCTATGATCCCCTTCGCAATACCCCTTCTCCTTTCCCTGGGAAGGTCAAATTAAGTCATTCCCTGACATTTCTACATCTGGTCTTAAAAATAAAGTTAGACCACCGTACTTATTTTTAGATTTCCTCCCCTCTCCCCACCCCCTTGTCTGAAGGTATAAAGCAGCTCTGGGCAGCAGACCCTGCAGCTGAGTCCCTGAACGCCAAGTTTTCCAAGAAGTCAAACTGAAATCGTATGATGACTTGCTGAGCCCTGCATCCTTCCAATCAGCCATGTTTACAAATCTCAACCAAGCTTATTTTCAGAGAAGGGGAGAGAGAGGCCTCCTCTGTGGCCTTTTTAATGATGTTTATGATTTAAAAAAAAAACAAACCCATTCCTGTCGAGTTGATTCTGACTCAGAGCTACCCTATAGGACAGAGTAGAACTGCCCCATAGGGTTTCCAAGGAGTGGCTGGTAGATTCGAACTACTGACTTTTGCTTAACAGCTGTAGCTCTTAACCACTGTGCCACCAGGGCTCTAACGTTTGGGATTATCAAGTACCAAGTAGCCACTGAGATCACATGGTAGTTAAGGGCAAGAGCTCTGGAGTCAGACTCAAACCCGTTGCCGTTGAGTTGATTCCGAGTCATAGCGACCCTATAGGACAGAGTAGAACTGCCCCATAGGGTTTCCAAGGAGTGGCTGGCAGATTCGAATTGCTGACCTTTTGTTAGCAGCCACAGCTCTTAACTATTGCGCCACCAGGGCTGGCGTCAGACTGCTTGGGTTCAAATGCTGCTACTGCTCTTGTTAGCTGTGTGACTGGGTGAGTCTCTTAACTGCTGTGTGCCTCAGTTTGTTTATCTGTAAAATGGAGATAATAATGGCTCCTGCCTCCTAGGGTTGGAAGGATTAAATGAAAATGTAAAGCACTAAGAATAGAGCCTGAAATAGGGTTACAAACTCAGTATAAACATTAGCTTCTTATTTTTCATCCCCATCGTCAACATTGTCATCATCCTGCAGCCTGCTTCTCCACTCCCTACACAGACGTGCCTCATTGCACAGACGCTAGGGCTGCAAGCTACCAGCACCCTCTGGGCTTACGTTTCTCAGTTCTTTTCACACTGAGTTGCAATTGTCGGCCTAGTTGTTGCACCCACGTCTGAAAAGTGCATTCTTTGAGGGCAGGAATGTTGTCTAAATTGGGGGCTCTTATCCTGGGTCCCTGGAATTTGGTCATTTCATGAACTTGTATGTGGAAATTACATTTTTATTTTCACTAACCTCTAAGTCCAGAGGTTCTCAAATGTTCAGAATTACCTGGAGGACTTCTTCAGACAAGATTTCTGGGTCCCACCGGAGTGACCGACCAACCCAGTTGGCCTGGGACTGAAGAGTTTCTAAGACATGAAGCTTTCAGTGAAGTATCCTGGGAAAATTGGGACGAGTTGGCCATCCTAGCCTCAACCCCAGAGTCTTAGTAGATCTAGGGGTGGGGAGGGTGGCTCGAGAATTTGCATTTCAAACGGTTCCTAGATGATACTAATGTTGCTCGCACCACTCCCTGAGAACCAGCGTTCTGCCCAGAAGGTCACAGTCACTACTATTATGGATGTAACAATAAACTACAGTATCGTTAGCAGTACCAGTGATTTCACCGCCACCGGAAATTGTGGGCACTTTCTTATCACGTTCCAGTTGTTACAGACGTCTCGGAATATCATCTACACTCAGTCCTCTGCTGCTCCCTCTCATTATTTGTGTGTCACTGGAGATGCACATACATTACTCTACAGCAACTTTTATTTTTAATGTTTTGATAACTACATCTGAATGTAACTGGTTTCCTTTGTAACCTTATTTTATTTTTAAAATAGTGCCCTGAGCAGAGATCCCTAGGTTTCCATTGACGGCCAGAGGAGTCCATGGCACTACATAGTTCAGAATCTCTGCACAGCTCTGTGCCCTGGCACCCGGCACAGGGTCCGACACACAGTGGGAACTCAGCAAAAGCTTGTTGCCTGGATGAGAAGTCCTCTGGCGTGCTTTTCTCCTCATTAATACACAGAATGCTGATTGAGCACCTACGCAGTGCTAAGAGGGCAGCCGTGGGCAGTGGTAGAACCAGAGTGATCCTGGTGCTCATTGGAGAGGCACCTGTTTAGGCTGACCTCCCAGGATGAAATGGAGGAGTCCGTTATAATGGGGAGTCAGTAATAATGACTGATTTCACCACCTTAACAGCGTCACCTCTCATCATCTACCCTTCAAAACTACACTACATGTACCTGCCAGAACCCTCCATCCTCTCCCATGCCTCCCAACTCTATTCAGGCTGTGTCCCCTCCAGAAGGTGCTGTCTCTCCGTGACCACTGCACACATTTTTGGCCCTCCTTTAACACACAGGCTATGTGTCAGCCATTCTGGGGTGTCTCTGCTCTGTGCCCCCACAGGCCCCGTGTAAGCCCCCTAGAGCATCTATCACATCTTTTTAAAAACTTGTGTTCAGTATGTATATATATATTTACATATACACACATATACGTATGTATTATACACAAAAAAACCAAACCTTTTGTCACTGAGTTGATTTCATAGCAACCCTATAGGATAGAGTAGAACTGCCTCATAGGGTTTCTAAGGAGCGACTGGTGGATTAGAACTGCTGACCTTTTTAGTTAGCAGCCTGAGCTCTTAACCACTGTGCCACCAGGGCTGCATATAACCAAAAAAAAAAAAAAAGCCAAACCCACTGCTTTCGAGTCAATTCTGACTCATAGCGACCCTATAGGACAGAGTAGAACTGCCCCCTAGAGTTTCCAAGGAGCACCTGGCGGATTCGAACTGCAGACCTTTTGGTTAGCAGCCGTAGCACTTAACCACTACGCCACCAGGTTTTCCAGGGCTACGTACATATATATACACACACACACATACATACATACATATATATACATATAACATATACATACATAAGGAACCCTGGTGGTACAGTGGTTAAAGTGATTGACTACTAACTGAAAGGTTGGCAGTTCAAAGTCATCAGCGACTCTGAAGGAGAAAGATGTGGCAGTCTGCTTTCGTAGAGATTTACAGCCTTGGAAACCCTCTTGGGTCACTGTGAGTCGGAATCAACTCGGTGGCAGTGGGTTTAGTGTATATATATATATATATATATTTATATATATATAAAACCCATTGCTATCGTGAAAGAAAAAATAGGGACCATGCTAGGAGCCCTAATACATGGCATAAACAGTATACAAACCATTTCTAACAATGCAGAAGAGAAACTAGATAACTGGGAGCTCCTAAAAATCAAACACTTATGCTCATCCAAAGACTTCACCAAAAGAATAAAAAGATTACCTACAGACTGGGAAAATGTTTTTAGCTGTGATATTTATGATCAGTGCCTGATCTCTAAAATCTGCATGATACTGCAAAAACAACTACAAAAAGACAAATAATCCAATTAAAAAATGGGCAAAGGATATGAACAGGCACTTCACTAAAGCCATTCAGGTAGCTAAAAGATACATGAGGAAATGCTCACGATCATTAGCCGTTGGACAAATGCAAATCAAAACTACAGTGAGATTCCATCTCACTCCAACAAGGCTGGCATTAATGCAAAAAATACAAAATAATAAATGTTGGAGAGGCTGTGGAGAGACTGGAACACTTATACACTGCTAGTGGGAATATAAAATGGTACAACCACTTTGGAAATCGATTTGGTGCTTCCTTAAAAAGCTAGAAATAGAACTACCATACAATCCAGCAATCCCACTCCTTGGAATATATCCTAGAGAAATAAGAGCCTTCACAGGAACAGATATGCACACCCATGTTCATTGCAGCATTGTTTACAATAGCAAAAATGTGGAAGCAACCAAGGTGTCCATCAACGGATGAATGGCATGTTCACACAATGGAATACTACACATTGATAGAGAACAAAGATGAATCCATGAAACATTTCATAACATGGAGGAATCTGGAAGGCATTAGGCTGAGTGAATTTAGTCAGTTGCAAAAGGACAAATATTGTATGAGACCACTATTATAAGACCTCGAAAAATAGTTTAAACAGAGAAGAAAATATTCTTTGATGCTTATGAGGGGGGAGGGAGGGAGAGGGTTTTTCACTAATTAGACAGTAGATAAGAACTATTGTAGGTGAAGGGAAAGACAACACACAATACAGGAGCGGTCAGCACAGCTGGACTGAACCAAAAGCAAAGAAGTTTCCTGAATAAACTGAACACTTTGAAGGCCAGCGTAGCGGGGGTGGGGATTTAAGGACCATGGTTTCAGGGGACATCTAAGTCAATTGGCATAATAAAATCTATTAAGAAAACATTCTGCATCCCACTTTGGAGAGTGGCTTCTGGGGTCTTAAATGCTAGCAAGCAGCCATCTAAGGTGCATCAATTTGTCTCAACCCACCTGGATCAAAGGAGAATGAAGAACACCAAAGACACAAGGTAATTATGAGCCCAAGAGACAGAAAGGGCCACATAAACCAGAGACTACATCAGCCTGAGACCAGGAGAACTAGATGGTGCCTGGCTATAACCAATGACTGCCCTGACAGGGAACACAACAGAGAACCCCGAGGGAGCAGGAGAGCAGTGGGATGCAGACCTCAAGTTCTCATAAAAAACCAGACTTAACGGTCTGAGACTAGAAGGACCCTGGAAGTCATGTTCCCCAGACCTTCTGTTAGCCCAAGATAGGAACCATTCCCAAAGCCAACTCTTCGGACAGGGATTGGACTGGACTACGGGGTAGAAAATGATACTGGTGAAGAGTGAGCTTCTTGGATCAAGCAGACAAACATGAGACTATGTGGGCAGCTCCTGTCTAGAGAAGAGATGAGAGGGCAGAGGGGTTCAGAAGCTGGCCAAATGGACATGAAAATAGAGAGTGGAGGGAAGGAGTGTGCTGTCTCATTAGAGGGAGAGCTACTAGGAGTATATAGCAAGGTGTACATAAGTTTTTGTATGAGAGACTGACTTGATTTGTAAACTTTCACTTAAAGCACAGTAAAAATTAAAAAAAAAAAAAAACCCCATTGCCTTGTGTCGATTCCAACTCATGGTGACCCTATATGACACAGTAAAACTGCCCCACAGGGTTTCCAAGGCTGTAATTCTTATGGAAGAATATTCTCAACATCTTTCTCCCGAGGAGTGGCTGGTGGATTTGAACTGCCAACCTTTTGGTTAGCAGCCTAGTGCTTAACCACTGTGCCACGAGGGCTTTCTCCTTCTCTCTCTTTATATATAACGAAACTTTTGCCGGTCGACCATCACCATGACCCATTTCCAAACATCTAGAACAGGCAAACGGATAGAGACTGAAGTGTATTAGCGGTTACTAGGAGTGGTAGGCAGGGGGAAGACGGTGCCATTGCCTCAGAGGCACAAGCTTCTGCCCAGGGCGACATAAAAATTTGACCTTCATCATTTTTTGCTATAACTCCCTGCAGACCTGTTTCTTCTTCCATGAGTTTGCTCCTGGAAAACACACTTTCTTAACTTTATACCCTGAACACATAGCAGATATTCTACACACATTTGTGGGGTGAACAAGATGGGTCAAGATCTTGCTCTGGGGCCCATGCAAGTGAGTAGGTGCTTACTTTTTATCTAATCCCCCCCCCATTTCTGATGAAGATGTCTCTTACGCTCACTGCATATTACAGTGGAGAGACCATAGTCTTGGGAATCAGACCCACCCGTGTGTGAAACCTGACTCTGCCCTTACTAGCTGTGGAGCCTGGACTCCTCTGAGCCTCACTTTCCTCAGCTATACAATGGGGCTAGAAATGCCTGTCTTGTTTGCCTCTTATGTGGACTAAGTGAGAGAGTAGTCACGAAAGCCCTGGCCATGGAAGGCCTGCTCCCAGCAGTGGTTATGAACTCGCTGCCCAACCTCAGACCTCCCGTGACTGAGGCTTGCCCCAGTGCAGCCCTCTTGATCCTAGTGGTGATTTCAGTGATTGGTTATTGAGGAAATATTATGTCGCTTTTGCATTTCACAGTCCTCCCGGCTGACTGTGTGCATCTGTCTGTACTTTGACAGGTGAGTAGTAGCTGAAAGAATTTGTCTCAAAACTGTGTGTGTATGTGTGTGTGTGTCTGTGTGTGTGAGAGAGAGAGAACGTGATGTGGCAGTCTTCCTCTGGCCAGTCTACACAGAATGGGGCTGGATGTCACCAATACTCCACTACAGCACTGCTCTACCAGGAACAGGTCCAGACCCTCGGTCAAGGCTCCCTGCCTGCAGGGTCCTTGTCCCTTGTAAGTGGTCAGCGTGCACCATGTTTGAAAACTCGTGGTCCCAGTGTAGCGTTGGTGGCGGGCTTGGCACAGTCCTGGAACCAAGCAGAAGATTACTCGTGGAATTCCTCATCCGAGGCCTTGGTGGGGAATCACTCATGAGGAATCTCAGCTGCCTCAGCCTCCCCTTCTGGGAGGCCTGGACTAAGAGAGGCATGGTGTGGGATGGTGGCCAGAGCCCCGGACCTTCGAGGTGGCCTCTGTTGAGTCACTTGCTGTCATGTGAGCTTGAATTAAGTTTCTGACCCCTGTGGGCTTCTGATCCTCATAGGTACAAATGGGAATAACCAAGCAGTCAACCTTATGGGGTGGTTGGGAAGGTTGAAAAACACAAAATCTGTGAAAACATTTTGAAAAGCATGAAACACTTAGAAAAGAGTAATGAAATAATTATGAGAACAGCAGCAGCAGCAGTGATGGTGGCAGTATTAACACTAGTTATGCCCAGGGCTGACACGTGGCCAACGTGTCAATTTTGGGGGTTCCTGTTGCTGTTGTTAGGTGCTGTCAAGCTGATTTTAGACTCATAGCAACCCTGTGTGACAGACTAGATCTGCCCCATGGGGTTTTCTATGCTGTAATCTTTATGGAAGCAGATTGCCAGGTCTTTCTCCTGAAGAGCTACTGGGTGGGTTAGAACCACCAGCCTTTCGGTTAGCAGCCAAGCACTTAACCGTTGTGCCACCAAGGCTCCTTCTGGGCTTCCTAGACCTATTGAATTCCACCCTTTTGCACCAGACTTCAGAAATTCTGTGTTCACAGATGACACATTTTTATCAAGGCCCCGTAGTAGTTCTGGAGTCCTGGTAGCACAGCAGTTAAGAGCTCGGCTACTAACAAAAAGGATGGCAGTTCAAATCTGCCAGCCGTTCCTTGGAAACCCTGTGGGACAGTTCTCCTCTGCCCTGTAGGATTGCTGTGGTATGGAATCCACTTGACTGCAGTGGGTTTTTTTTTTTTTTTTTTTTGGTTTTGTAGTGATTCTGGGTTCATGGTTGAGAACAAGGAACGGAGAAGCTGTACGAGGCAGCTTTGCGACATCCTGAAGGTGAGGATTCCTGTCACCATTTTCTAGATGAGAGAAGCAAGCCTTTGAAAATTCGGGAACTTGCCAGCAGCCACACAGCTGGAGGATGGAGGCTGAGCTAGAGAGGGCCCCCAGCTTTCAGACCAGGGCAGCCTCTCATCAATCTTCCCCCTTCTCAGAGTTTCTCCAAAACCATCCAAGGACTACTTCCTTTTCTTCTGAAACCCAGGTGTTGGACTAAAACAGAGTTGGGAGAAAAAGGAAATGAAGTAGCAGACATTTTTAGAGGCAAGATGGTTTTCAAAAAAGGGTGTTTTCTGTTTTCCCACTTGCAGGTGAAGAGAAGCCAGTCAAAGGGTGTGTGGGATGATTGGGGTGGGGGATGGGCCGTTCGCTTTTCTCTCAGCGTTAAGAATATCTTCCTGACTTTTTCCTTTTTTGAGACGTCTGTGCACCGACAGAAAATGATATGTTAAAAAAAAAGAAAAACCAACACATAAAGAGAAATAAAAAGCGCCTTTTAGCTTCAAGGCAGAGATGTGAAATGCTCACACCCAGTGGCTGGCAGGAGGCTGGAGCTTCTCTCTGGAACTAAACCTGAGGCCACTCAGTCTTAGGAACCTGGGGAGTCAGCTGCTTCATCTTCCTTGTGTATGGAAGTTCTTGGACAATAGCAGAAAACTGGTAAATTCATTAATTCATAACACAAACCCTTCCTAACCACCTAGCTGAGCCTGAGTGGGCAGTGGTGGTTCAGCAGTAGAATTCTCACCTTCCTTGTGGGAGACCCGGGTTCAGTTCCCGGCCAGTGCACCTCATGGGCAGCCATCACCCATCTGTCAGTAGAGGCTTGCCTGCTGCTCTGATGCTAAGAAGGTTTCAGTGGAGCTTCCAGACTAAGATGACCAAGGAAGAAAGGCCTGGTGATCCACTTCTGAAAATCAGCCAATGAAAACCCTGTAGACCACAAGGTTCTGTTGTGCACGGGGTCACCGTGAGTCGGGGACCAGCTCAGCAGCAGCTAAAAACAACATCTGAGCCTGAGATGTTCTGAGCCTGAATTTTCCCCTCATCTCTCAGTTGGGTCCACTGCCCAGGGTTTGGCATATTGTAAATGTTCTATGATGTTTCTTACGAGATCCTAAGAAACATAAGCAGCCTCAACAGCTGCTTTTTTTTTTTTTTAATTAACTTTTATTAAGCTTCAAGTGAACGTTTACAAATCCAATCAGTCTGTCACATATAAGTTTACATACATCTCACTCCCTACTCCCACTTGCTCTCCCCTTCTTGAGTCAGCCCTTTCAGTCTCTCCTTTCGTGACAATTTTGCCGGCTTCTCTCTCTCTCTATCCTCCCATCCCCCCTCCAGACAAGAGTTGCCAACACAATCTCAAGTGTCCACCTGATATAATTAGCTCACTCTTCATCAGCGTCTCTCTCCCACCCGCTGACCAGTCCCTTTCATGTCTGATGAGTTGTCTTCGGGGATGGTTCCTGTCCTGTGCCAACAGAAGGTCTGGGGAGCATGGCCACCGGGATTCCTCTAGTGTCAGTCAGACCATTAAGTTTGGTCTTTTTATGAGAATTTGGGGTCTGTATCCCACTGATCTCCTGCTCCCTCAGGGGTCCTCTGCTGTGCTCCCTGTCAGGGCAGTCATCAATTGTGGCCGGGCACCAACTAGTTCTTCTGGTCTCAGGATGATATAGGTCTCTGGTTCATGTGGCCCTTTCTGTCTCTTGGGCTCTTAGTTGTCGTGTGGCCTTGGTGTTCTTCATTTTCCTTTGCTCCAGGTGGGTTGAGACCAATTGATGCATCTTAGAGGGCCGCTTGTTAGCATTTAAGACCCCAGACGCCACATTTCAAAGTGGGATGCAGAATGATTTCATAATAGAATTATTTTGCCAATTGACTTAGAAGTCCCCGCAAACCATGTTCCCCAGACCCCCGCCCTTGCTCCGCTGACGTTTGAAGCATTCATTTTATCCCGGAAACTTCTTTGCTTTTGGTCCAGTCCAATTGAGCTGACCTTCCAAGTATTGAGTGTTGTCTTTCCCTTCACCTAAAGCATTTCTTATCTACTGATTAATCAATAAAAAACCCTCTCCCACCCTCCCTCCCTCCCCCCCTCGTAACCACAAAAGTATGTGTTCTTCTCAGGTTTACTATTACTCAAGATCTTATAATAGTGGTCTTATACAATATTTGTCCTTTTGCCTCTGACTAATTTCGCTCAGCATAATGCCTTCCAGGTTCTTCCATGTTATGAAATGTTTCACAGATTCATCACTGTTCTTTATCGATGCGTAGTATTCCGTTGTGTGAATATACCACAATTTATTTACCCATTCATCCGTTGATGGACACCTTGGTTGCTTCCAACTTCTTGCTATTGTAAACAGAGCTGCAATAAACATGGGTGTGCATATATCTGTTTGTGTGAAGGCTCTTGTATCTCTAGGGTATATTCCCAGGAGTGGGATTTCTGGGTTGTATGGTAGTTCTATTTCTAACTGTTTAAGATAACGCCAGATAGATTTCCAAAGTGGTTGTACCATTTTACATTCCCACCAGCAGTGTATGAGAGTTCCAATCTCTCCGCAGCCTCTCCAACATTTATTATTTTGTGTTTTTTGGATTAATGCCAGCCTTGCTGGTGTGAGATGGAATCTCATCGTTGTTTTAATTTGCATTTCTCTAATGGCTAATGATCGAGAGCATTTTCTCATGTATCTGTTGGCTGCCTGAATATCTTCTTTAGTGAAATGTGTGTTCATATCCTTTGCCCACTTTTTGATTGGGTTGTTTGTCTTTTTGTGGTTGAGTTTTGACAGAATCATGTAGATTTTAGAGATCAGGCGCTGGTCGGAGATGTCATAGCTGAAAATTCTTTCCCAGTCTATAGGTGGTCTTTTTACTCTTTGGGTGAAGTCTTTAGATGAGCATAGGTGTTTGATTTTTAGGAGCTCCCAGTTATCGGGTTTCTCTTCGTCATTTTTGGTAATGTTTTGTATTCTGTTTATGCCTTGTATTAGGGCTCCTAGGGTTGTCCCAATTTTTTCTTCCATGATCTTTATCGTTTTAGTCTTTATGTTTAGGTCTTTGATCCACTTGGAGTTAGTTTTTGTGCATGGTGTGAGGTATGGGTCCTGTTTCATTCTTTTGCAAATGAATATCCAGGTATGCCAGCACCATTTGTTAAAAAGACTATTATTGCCCCAATTCACTGACACTGGTCCTTTGTCAAATATCAGCTGCTCATACGTGGATGGATTTATATCTGGGTTCTCAATTCTGTTCCATTGGTCTATGTGCGTGTTGTTGTACCAGTACCAGGCTGTTTTGACTACTGTGGCTGTATAATAGGTTCTGAAATCAGGTAAAGTGAGGCCTCCCACTTTCTTCTTCTTTTTCAGTAGTGCTTTGCTTATCTGTGGTTTCTTTCCCTTCCATATGAAATTGGTGATTTGTTTCTCTATCCCCTTAAAATATGACATTGGAATTTGGATCGGAAGTGCGTTAAATGTATAGATGGCTTTTGGTAGAATAGACATTTTTACTATGTTAAGTCTTCCTATCCATGAGCAAGGTATGTTTTTCCACTTAAGTATGTCCTTTTGAATTTCTTGTAGTAGAGCTTTGTAGTTTTCTTTGTCTAGGTCTTTTACATCCTTGGTAAGATTTATTCCTAAGTGTCTTATCTTCTTGGGGGCTACTGTGAATGGTATTGATTTGGTTATTTCCTCTTCGATGTTCTTTTTGTTGATGTAGAGGAATCCAAGTGATTTTTGTATGTTTATCTTATAACCTGAGACTCTGCCAAACTCTTCTATTAGTTTCAGTAGTTTTCTGGAGGATTCCTTAGGGTTTTCTGTGTATATAATCATGTCATCTGCAAATAGTGATAACTTTACTTCTTCCTTGCCAATCCGGATACCTTTTATTTCTTTGTCTAGCCTAATTGCCCTGGCTAGGACTTCCAGCACAATGTTGAATAAGAGCGGTGACAAAGGGCATCCTTGTCTGGTTCCCATTCTCAAGGGAAATGCTTTCAGGTTCTCTCCATTTAGAGTGATATTGGCTGTTGGCTTTGCATAGATGCCCTTTATTATGTTGAGGAATTTTCCTTCAATTCCTATTTTGGTAAGAGTTTTTATCATAAATGGGTGTTGGACTTTGTCAAATGCCTTTTCTGCATCAATTGATAAGATCATGTCGTTTTTGTCTTTTGTTTTATTTATGTGATGGATTACATTAATGGTTTTTCTGATATTAAACCAGCCTTGCATACCTGGTATAAATCCCACTTGATCAGGGTGAATTATTTTTTTGATGTGTTGTTGGATTCTATTGGCTAGAATTTTGTTGAGGATTTTTGCATCTATGTTCATGAGGGATATAGGTCTATAATTTTCTTTTTTTGTAATGTCTTTACCTGGTTTTGGTATCAGGGAGATGGTAGCTTCATAGAATGAGTTGGGTAGTATTCCGTCATTTTCTATGCTTTGGAATACCTTCAGAAGTAGTGGTGTTAACTCTTCTCTGAAAGTTTGGTAGAACTCTGCAGTGAAGCCGTCTGGGCCAGGGCTTTTTTTTGTTGGGAGTTTTTTGATTACCGTTTCAATCTCTTTTTTTGTTATGGGTCTATTTAGTTGTTCTACTTCTGAATGTGTTAGTTTAGGTAGGTAGTGTTTTTCCAGGAATTCATCCATTTCTTCTAGGTTTTCAAATTTGTTACAGTACAATTTTTCATAATAATCTGAAATGATTCTTTTAATTTCATTTGGTTCTGTTGTGATGTGGTCCTTCTCGTTTCTTATTCGGGTTATATGTTTCCTTTCCTGTATTTCTTTAGTCAGTCTAGCCAATGGTTTATCAATTTTGTTAATTTTTTCAAAGAACCAGCTTTTGGCTTTGTTAATTCTTTCAATTGTTTTTCTGTTCTCTCATTTAGTTCAGCTCTAATTTTTATTATTTGTTTTCTTCTGGTGCCTGATGGATTCTTTTGTTGCTCACTTTCTATTTGTTCAAGTTGTAGGGACAGTTCTCTGATTTTGGCTCTTTCTTCTTTTTGTATGTGTGCATTTATCGATATAAATTGGCCTCTGAGCACTGCTTTTGCTGTGTCCCAGAGGTTTTGATAGGAAGTATTTTCATTCTCGTTTCTTTCTAAGAATTTCATTATTCCCTCCTTGATGTCTTTTATAACCCAGTCTTTTTTCAGGAGGGTATTGTTCATTTTCCAAGTATTTGATTTCTTTTCCCTAGTTTTTCTGTTATTGATCTCTAGTTTTATTGCCTTGTGGTCTGAGAAGATGCTTTGTAATATTTCGATGTTTTGGACTCTGCAAAGGTTTGTTTTATGACCTAATATGTGGTCTATTCTAGAGAATGTTCCATGTGCGCTAGAAAAAAAAGTATATTTTGCAGCAGTTGGGTGGAGAGTGCTGTATAAGTCTATGAGGTCAAGTTGGTTGATAGTTGTAATTAGATCTTCTGTGTCTCTATTGAGCTTCTTACTGGATGTCCTGTCCTTCTCCGAAAGTGGTGTGTTGAAGTCACCTACTATAATTGTGGAGGTATCTATCTCACTTTTCAATTCTGTTAAAATTTGATTTATGTATCTTGCAGCCCTGTCATTGGGTGCATAAATATTTAATATGGTTATGTCTTCCTGATCAGTTGTCCCTTTTATCATTATATTGTGTCCTTCTTTATCCTTTGTGGCGGATTTAAGTCTAACGTCTATTTTGTCAGAAATTAATATTGCTACTCCTCTTCTTTTTTGCTTATTGTTTGCTTGATATATTTTTTTCCCATCCTTTGAGTTTTAGTTTGTTTGTGTCTCTAAGTCTAAGGTGTGTCTCTTGTAGTCAGCGTATAGATGAATCGTGTTTCTTTATCCAGTCTGTGACTCTCTGTCTCTTTATTGGTGCATTTAGTCCATTTACATTCAGCGTAATTATAGATAAATAAGTTTTTAGTGCTGTCATTTTGATGCCTTTTTATGTGTGTTGTTGACAATTTCATTTTTCCACATACTTTTTTGTGCTGAGGCGTTTTTCTTAGTAAATTGTGAGATCCTCATTTTCATAGTGTTTGACTTTATGTTAGTTGAGTCGTTACGTTTTTCTTGGCTTTTATCTTGAGTTATAGAGTTGTTATACCTTTTTGTGGTTACCTTATTATTTACCCCTATTTTTCTAAGTAAAAACCTAACTTGTATTGTTCTATATCGCCTTGTATCACTCTCCATATGGCAGTTCAATGCCTCCTGTATTTAGTCCCTCTTTTTGATTATTGTGATCTTTTACCTATTGACTTCCATGATTCCCTGTTATGTGTATTTTTTTTTTAATTAATCTTAGTTTGTTTGTTTTTGTGATTTCCCTATTTGAGTTGATATCAGGACGTTCTGTTTTGTGACCTTGTGTTGTGCTGATATCTGATATTATTGGTTCTCTGACCAAACAATATCCTTTAGTATTTCTTGTAGCTTTGGTTTGGTTTTTGCAAATTCTCTAAACTTGTGTTTATCTGTAAATATCTTAATTTCACCTTCATATTTCAGAGAGAGTTTTGCTGGATATATGATCCTTGGCTGGCAGTTTTTCTCCTTCAGTGTTCAGTATATGTCGTCCCATTCTCTTCTTGCCTGCATGGTTCTGCTGAGTAGTCTGAACTTATTCTTATTGATTCTCCCTTGAAGGAAACCTTTCTTTTCTCCCTGGCTGCTTTTAAAATTTTCTGTTATCTTTGGTTTTGGCGAGTTTGATGATAATATGTCTTGGTGTTTTTCGTTTTGGATCAGTCTTCAATGGGGTTCGATGAGCATCTTGGATAGATATCCTTTCGTCTTTCATGATGTCAGGGAAGTTTTGTGTCAGGAGTTCTTCAACTATTTTCTCTGTGTTTTCTGTCCCCCCTCCCTGTTCTGGGACTCCCGTCACCCACAGGTTATCCTTCTTGATAGAGTCCCACATGATTCTTAGGGTTTCTTCATTTTTTTAAATTCTTTTATCTGATTTTTTTTTCAGCTATGTTGCTGTTGATTCCCTGGTCCTTCAGATGTCCCAGTCTGCATTGTAATTGCTCGAGTCTGCTCCTCTGACTTTCTATTGCGTTGTCTAATTCAGTAATTTTATTGTTAATCTTTTGGATTTCTACATGCTGTCTCTCTACGGATTCTTGCAACTTATTAATTTTTCCACTATGTTCTTGAATAATCTTTTTGAGTTCTTCAACAGTTTTATCAGTGTGTTCCTTGGCTTTTTCTGCAGTTTGCCTTATTTCATTTGTGATGTCTTGAAGCATTTTGTAAATTAGTTTTTTATATTCTGTATCTGATAATTCCAGGATTGTATCTTCATTTGGGAAAGATTTTGATTCTTTTGTTTGGGTGTTTGGAGAAGCTGTCATGGTCTGCTTCTTTAAGTGGTTTGATATGGATTGTTGTCTCCGAGCCATCACTGGGAAACTAGTTTTTCCAGAAAATCCGCTAAACAAAAAATGCACTCAGATCCCTATCAGAGTTCTCCCTCTGGCTCAGGCTATTCGGATGTTAATGAAGCCGCCTGGGGAGGGTGGGGGAGGGAACAGAGAGATAGGAGAGTAGCACCTCAGGATATAGCCAGAGTTGCTTGTCTTGCTTGGAATGACTATTATATCTGAGACTCCCGCGGGGCACGTCGCCTATGTGTGCTGGCTGTGTGGAGATTGCCCCCGGGGGGTCTGGCCCGCTGGAGTCAAGGTCAGATCCTCCGCTTCCAGCCCCACGCCCAGCGTCAAGGCTTCCCTACTGGGACGGTGCACTCTCGACTCCAAAATCAGTCGCTGCCTCCCGGGGACTTCATGTCCCTCCAGCCGCGTTACCGTGCCACTCCCGCGAACCAGTTGGGCCGCCTCCCGGGTTTAGTTCAGGTGGGTGGAGCAGCTCCCCGTGCTTGTGCCGTGACCGAGTGTCCCGGCTGGGACGCTGTTCTCCCCGCTCCAATACCAGTCGCTGCCTCCCGGGGACTTCTCCTACCGGCTGCGTCCCACGCCGCCGGCGTGACCCAGCTGGGCCCCCTCCCGGGGTTAGTTCAGGGGGGTGGAGCAGCTCTCCATGTTTATGCGGTACCTGCGTCCAGTCCAAATCCTGGCGGGATGGTTCCCTGGGTGGGACGCTGCTCTCCCCGTTCCAAGACCAGTCACTGCCTCCCGGGGACTTCTTCTACCGGTTGCGTCCTACGCCGCCCGCAGAACCGGCTGGTCCCCCTCCTGGGGTTAGTTCAGGGGGGTGGAGCAGCTCTCTGTGCTTGTGCCGTACCTGACTGGTACGCTGGCTCCAGGCTCTGAAAACAATCGCTGCTTCCCCGTATTAGTTCGTTCTCTGTCTCTAAATCTGTGTTTGTTGTTCAGGGTTCGTAGATTGTTATGTATGTGATCGATTCACTTGTTTTTCCGTGTCTTTGTTGTAAGAGGGATCTGAGGTAGCGTCTGCCTAGTCCGCCATCTTGGCTCCATCTCGCTTTTTTTTTTTTTTTAATAGAAGTTTGAATGAGAAGATTCACAGGGGACAGTGAGTTTAACATAATGGTGGTTGAAGAGTGTGGAGGATAGAATGGAGCCCAACTTGAAGGATATAACCAATGTCACTGAACTGTACACAAAGAAATTGTTGAAATGGTGTAGCTTTGGCTTTGTATACTTTCACCAAAATTTAAAAAAATAAAAAGAGGATGGAGGTGAGGAGGTGCCTTTGACCCCAGCAGCTTCAGAGCGTGATGGCATCTTCCTAACACCCCTTCCAAGGTCCTCTCTCCTCCTCCACACCATCTACTCCCCACCTGTCCCTCCTACCTGCCCTGAGGAAAAACGACTTCAGGTTAGCTTCAATGCCATTTCACTCTAAGTGACTGGACACAGCTCCTGTTTGTACTTCCTGTGATGGTTCACAGAGACTTATGAGAAATACATTTTGTGGACTTTAGGAAGCAGCCACATAGCAGTGAGGGCATGGTCTTAGAATGGAAGGAGGTGGGTTCCAGGCTGGTCTACATGTGAGCTTGGAGGTTATGGTCAAGTGTCAGTTTTCTCATCTGTCAGCTGGGTATGGTAGGCAGTATAATGGTCCCCAAAGACATCCACATCCTAATCCCCAGAACCTGTAAATATGTAACCTTGCACAGTGAAAGAGACTTTGTAGATGTGATTAAGTGGAGGACCTTGAGTACCAGGACCAGTGACTGTCAAGTCACTTCAGACTCATGGTGACCCTATACGTGCCAGAGTAGAACTGTGCTCCATGGGGTTCTCTGTGGCCGATTTTTCGGAAGTAGATCATCGGGCTCTTCTTCCAAGGCTCCCCCGGTTGGACTTGAACTTCCAACCTTTAGGTTAGCACTCAAGCGCATTAACCATTTGCACTGCCCAGGGACTTCAAGGACCTTGAAATTGGGAGATTACTGTGGAATATTCAGGTGGGCCCAGTATAAACATAAAGGAATTTATAAGACGGACGTGAGGGGGGAGGAGAGGGACAGAGAGAGACAGAGTCTGAGACAGAGAGATTTGAAGATGCTACTAGCTTTAAAGATGGAGGGAGGAACCAGGAGCCAGGGAATGC
The DNA here is from genome assembly GCF_024166365.1 of Elephas maximus indicus. Classification (NCBI taxonomy): domain Eukaryota; kingdom Metazoa; phylum Chordata; class Mammalia; order Proboscidea; family Elephantidae; genus Elephas; species Elephas maximus. Next base: position 8,905,449 of record NC_064833.1, on the reverse strand, counting down.
AGGTGGAATGTAGAAGCTAGAAGGAAGACTACAATGGGGGAGAGGAGCTGGGTCATTGCTCTGTCTCTCAGCTTCATCCCCATCTTGCTGTGACATCTTGGGCTTCTCACTTAGCCTCACTGGACCTGGTGTTCATATCGACACACCCTCCTCTGGAAGGTTTGCTGTCGACCTAGTGTTGATGGCGGGGTCTAAACGATAGAGAGGATTTGCCTGGGGGCCTTTGGTGGCAGGACAAGTTCCTCTGCTGTTCAGTGGTAGCCCAGGGACAAATCAAGCCACAGGGACCACGTTCTTGGCATGGGCATGAACAAAGCATGCTGAGAAGAGACGCCAAAAGCTGAGTGCCAGAGCGAAGGTGGCCAGGGAGTAGGAAGAGATTGGCCATCCCCTTTGCCCCTTGCTCCACTTCTCTCATAACTAGGACAGGTACAGCTGCAAGACATGCTGGGAACTCAGCCCAGCCGGCTGTTGGGAGTGAGAAGAAGTGACATGCGGCCAGTGGGAAAGTGGGGCAGAAAGGGCTTCGCTGGGGCCAGGAGGGAGGGCAGTCAGAGAATGTCCCAGCAGACGTGCAGGAGGAGAGAGCCCCACAGATTAAACAAGTGAGCAAACACATCCATGTGTAATTACAGTCATGATGCAGCTGTGGATGACAGGAGCGGGAGCTTCATGAGGAAGCTGAGTTCGCTTACAGCGGGAAGGACAAGAAGGAGCCCTCCACGCAAAGGCTAGGGGAAGAATGTCCCAGCAGAGAGCTCAGGCTGGATGGCCATCCTCCCACCCTCTCTACAGAGAAGCAGAGAATGCCGGGGTGCCTCTGAGGCACCTCTTCTCTCAGTGATCACCCCAAACCCAGGCATTTCCCATGACATACAACACAGGAGAGGAAAGAGAAAAGGAAGGGAGGGAGAAAGGAAGGAAAGAAAGAAAGGAGGGAGGGAGGAAGAGAGGGAGGGAGGAAAGAAGGAAAGAAACTAGGGAGGGAGGGAAGAAAAAAGGGAGGGAAGGAGGAAGGAAGGGAGGGAGGAAGGAAGGGAGGGAGGAAGGGAGGAAGGGAGGGAGGAAGGGAGGAAGAAAGGGAGGAAACCCACCTTTCCTGGCACTATATTTGCTGCTTGGAGATACCGTGAAACCTGTGAGATGTGAAACTCTCTGGGTCTGCCATGTTGCTCTGGGTCCGGCAAGTGCCTTTGACAGGGTGCAGTCTTACCACTTTATCACTCATTTTAGTGGAAAATATTTGAGTTTTCCTTCTCTGACAGGTTTCCGCCTTACACAGGTTTCGGTTTTAGCAGGTTTCACTGTAGCTTGTTTCTTTCCCAGGTACTCACCCTGATTCTGGGCCTGGGTGTGGATTTGCCAGCTTGTCCATGAGCAGTGTGCAGCAGATATTCTGGGTCGGGAGCTGATGGGCAGTGGAGCCAAACTCCTTTCGTTCTGTGTGACTCCAGAGGCTGAGCCCTTCTGTCCCCCTCACTACCACCCACCACCTCATGCTTGCTCTAGGAGGTATAACGGGGACAGAACAGGGTCACAGAGTTTGGCACCTCCGTCTACTAATACTAACGATACTGCGAAGCTCATTAGCGGCTTCTTCATCAGGGCTTTGTCACACACCCTACCTGTCTCTTCAAAAGGGCCTGGGTTTTTCTACCCACAGCCACTCCTGAGTTCCTGTCTTCTCTCACCTCCAACAGCTGTTACCTCTCTGGTCCGCAGAAATCGGGCAGGGGGTGAGGTGGGGGAGGAGGCGCAGTGGAAACTCACAGGAATAATAATAATGAGCCCTTTCTGAGGGCCCACTGTGTGCCCCTTTAAGTGTTTCTTCTCACTGAATGCCCAGTTGACCTGGGTGGGGAGTTACTAACCTCAGGAGTCAGCTGTGTCTCCTCTGCACGCAAGTCATAGAAACTAAGTCAACTTAAGTTCTTGTTGTTGTTGCTGTTGGGTGCCGTCAAGTTGATTCCGACTCATAGCGACCCTACAGGACAGCGTAGAACTGCCCCATAGGGTTTCCAAGGCTGCGCTCCGCTATTAAGTAGGTCGGCAGTTCAAACCCACCAGCCACTTGCAGGAGAAAGGTGTGGCAGTCTGTTCCTGTAAAGATTTACAGCTTTGGGCACCCTATGAGGCAGTCCTACTCTGTCCTATAGGGTTGCTGTGAGTCGGAATTAACTTGAGGGTTTGGCTTGGTTTTCCATCTTTACAGGGGGCAGATCGCCAGGTCTTTTCTCCCGTGGAGCAGCTGGTGGGTTGAACTGCTGATATTTCAGTTAACAGAAGAGTGGCTAACCATTGTTCCACCAGGGCTCTTTCTACCTAATTTAAGCCCCAGAAAATGTAAGGTGTTTGTTATTAAGATGAAAGAGTGTGTTATGCAGTCCCAGGGCAAGAATTAGCAGGCTCCATGATGGCAGTGGGTTTGATTTTTTGGTTTGGGGAGGTCCTGAACTGTAGCCTGCAGAGCTGGATGGATTCGGTCCCGCTGCCCTCCTCTGTGTCCCTCTCTGGCATATGAAGGTGTGCTTAATGCCTCTCTCTCAGGATCAGCCTGCCCTGCACCCCACTAGCAAGGATGGTAAAAACATGGCTGCCCTGAGTTGCCATGTCATGGATTCAGCCACTTAAGGGACTTTTCTCTCTGTTCTGATTCAAAATACACAGGAAAGGGGCCTATGGCTACAGCTGGGTGAAAAAGGTATTACAACAAAACTGGTGACTGCTGAAAGCACCTCATGGGATGGGAACAGGGGCAGATTATCCAATAAACAAGGTAAGCACAGGCTTACTTGTGGTTTCTTACTAATCTGTAGTGAACAATTTCACATTTTTTCACCACATCAAAGATTCTACTTCTGGGTATGGCTGGCATCTGCCTCTTTCCCAACCCCACAGCACTTTCGTACAGACTCAAAGCCTCTTTTCAAATTTACAGTCCCTGACAGGGGCTGATGATCCAGTGAGCAAGGTAAGCATGGGCTTACTTGTACTTACTTTCTAACCTATAGTGAACAATTTCACATGGGTTTCACCACAGCACATCAAAGTGAAACCCATGTGAAATTGTTCACTACAGATTAGTAAGTAAGCACGATTAAGCCCATGCTTACCTTGCTTATTAGATAATCTGCCCCTGGGTGGGAATGCAGGAAGAGGCATGCAGCAATTCCCGGACAGTAGGCAGAAATGGGAATACCACCAAACCAAACCCATTGCTAACGAGTCCATTCCAACTCATAGCAACCCTATAGGCCAGAGTACAACTGCCCCATAGGGTTTCCAAGGAGCAGCTTGTGGATTCGAACTGCCTACTTTTTGGTTAGCAGCCAAGCTCTTAACCACTGTGCCACCAGGGCTCCAGAAGTGGCCGTAAGTGTCCATTAAAAAAAAAAAAAGAGTGGTGGTTGAGTCGACTCCGACTCACGGCTTCTCCATGTTTCTCAGGGAACTGTGCTCCATAGGGTTTTCAGTGGCTGATTTTTCACAAATAGATCGCCAGGTGCCTCTGGATGGACTGGAACTGCCACCTTTGTGGTTCTGCAGTTCTATTCTCTACAGTTTCACTTGAAGGCAACTGATAAAAATCCCATTTCAACCCAAAAGGTTTCTTTAACTTTTTATTTCTAACTGGGATGGGAGCTTCAGGCTGTTCACGTCCAGTAAGCCTTCTGGGCTCCTTGTGTAAAGTGGCCATGTCCACTCCCAGCTCTGCAAACTCCCAGGTGTTTAAAGGGGGCTCTGTGTCAATTTGATGAAAATCCTTTCACAAAACCCAGCTTGATAGTTGATGAATTTGCTGAAGGACCATTTTAGTAAATTATCAAATTTCCTGATTAGCCCAACACTGGCTTTAACAACGTGTCAGCTTGCAGCAGTTTGTGGCATGGGGGGTGGTTCAGCAGTTATGTCTTGGAATCGTGGTCGACTAGTTTCCATTTTGTCTCAAGCAGTCTTTCAAAAAATGTTTAATTAGTCCAAAGTTAAGAGTTAGAGTGCACTTTGGTCTTATTGTGGGCACATGTTCAATGTTGGCCCTTTCAACATTCACCTTTAGCTTCTAAATAACTCTTTGCTAATTTGATTTGATAGGTTACAAATTTTAAAAAATCCCTGGATCGAGACTCACCAAACCCAAGCTATGGAATGAAAACTGTGTACTCTACAGTTTTCTAACCTAAACATGATACTAATTATTTTTAACGCTATGTTAGAGTATATTCATTCTTATGTATTGAATTGTATTCCCCCCAAAATATGTGTTAGAATCCTAACTCCCGTACGAGTGGATGTAATCCCTTTTGGGAATAGGGCTGTCTTTGCTACGTTAATACAGCCATATCAGTGTAGAGTGTCCTAAACCTAATCACTTCCGAGATGTAAAAAGAGCAGGAGAGACACAAAAGAGCACAGACAGGGAAAGATGGCTGCCACATGAAGATCACAAATGTAGCAGAGAACAGCGGGGCAACAGAAGCTGAGACAAGGACCTTCTCCCAGAGCCGGCAGAGAGAGCCTTCCTTCCCCTAGAGCCAGTGCTATGAATTCCAACTTCTAGCCTCCTAAACTGTGAGAAAGTAAATTTCTGTTCTGTAAAGACACTTGTATTTGTGTTACGGCAGCTGTAAGTAACTAAGACACTTGTATACATAAAACTGGATGAAAATTGACCCAGATGTCAACGACAGTTTTTTGTTTTGGTTTGTTTTCAATGAGTAATGTGCCTTGAGTTAGATTAATTCATTTCATAAAGGTAACACAAGTATGTACTCTTCGCTGTTGGAAAAGCATATAACAGGGTCATTTGTTTTCTGGGTCTTAACAAGTCCACACTTCTCAACATATCTTGGAATGCCGATCCCTGGGGAGAGGTAAATCCACCTGCTTAGAATTGTTAAAAGACAGAATGGAAAATATAAATCAAATGCACCAACATTGCCTCCTTTTTGGTCCACGGCCGGTATTGCTCCTACCAAGCCCAGAGCACCATTAAAATTGGTGGCAGCCACTGTACCATGCAGGGAAGATCACATGGCAAGCTTTGGGGTGAGATGAAATCGACTGGCCATCTTAGCCCTGGTTCCGGCTAGACTGTATTCTTTCACTGACCTGGTTCTATTTGCCAACATTGTTTTCCTCTGGTCCACATTCCATTTTTCACTCTGCAGTAATGGTTGCTTTCTCGCTTCAGAATGTGTATACCCATTGGAGAAAACGATGCATTATCCTGCCATTCTTTGCTCTTCCTTCTGAATTTACGCACAGAGAGCTGACAGCTCTAGCTTCCCTTCTTCCTAACTTGTTCCTGAAAAAGCAGATCTGCCTCACCAGCCCAGCACGAGGGCAGCCTCCATCAGAAAGCTCACCTCCATTTATTTCACAACACACATTGCATTACCACCGTGTCTTAGCAACACCCAACACCATAAGTCACAGGACGCTGCTCCGCCATTTCCTTGGCCACAGCCTGCACCTCGGATTCCGTTCTCCAGGCTCTGGACCTTCGGTTTTTCCATTCACAGAAGAGCTGAAGCTGCAGAATTTCCAGAGTCTATGGCCAAGGAGACCCTTGGAGATAAACAATCTTTGGAGACAGGAGTTTATTTGCCTGGTCCTGCAGAATTGCCTGTCTGCCCTGGGCATCTATCCTGGAAAGATCACAAAACTCTCCAAAGCTACACTCAAGGTTATTCCTAAAATCCTACCACTTTACACATGTATTTGTTTTGGCCCTTCTCACATCTTATTTTAATTATATGTGTGTATCTTGTCCCCATGCTCCCACACAGATGGGGAGGTCCTTTAGGGCAAGGATAGTTTTATTCATCTCGGTGTGCTGAGGCTGGCTACGATGCTGAGTGATTAACCCAGACCCAGTAACCCAGTGTCATCGAGTCGAAAAGTTCACAGGAAAGGGAACTGCCTTCAGCATTCGCTAGCTCTGGGGTCAAATCCTAGGACTGATAGTTCCTGGTTATGCAGTTATGTGTGAATTACCTAGGCCTTTTCTAATTTTAGTAGGTTGTGTGTCTTTACATAATTAAAGAGAATCGAACATTTTTATAACAAAAAGAGAAGCCTGTTCTCCCCTCCTGTGTCCTGCTTCTTAGGGGAAACCCCTTTCAACTCTTTGAACTATTCCTTCTGGTGAATATCTCCATATCTCTGTATAACATGCTTGTATTGGTCTTTTTCTTTCCATATAGATGTTGTTGTTAACTGCTGTCGATTTGACTCAGACTCATGGTGACCTTACATGCAACAGAATGAAATGGTGCCCTGTCCTACATCATCCTCATGATCACTGGAGTGTTCGAGTCCATCATTGAGGCTGTTGTGCCAATCCATCTCACCAACGGTCTCCTTCCCCCTCCCTGGCCCTCTGCTTCACCAAACATGATGTCCTCCTCTAGCAATTGATCTTCCTGATGATGTGTCCAAAGCAAGCCAATCAGACAATGTTCTGTTGTGATCCGTAAGGTTTTCATTGGCTAATTTTCAGAAGTAGATTGCCAGGCCTTTCTTCCTAGTCTGTCTTAGTCTGCAAACTCTGCAGGCCATGCCCCCAAGGAAACTCCCCTTCAACTGATTGGCTACTCACAGCAGATCCCATTATGGGGATGATCACATTATATCATATCTCATCATGGAAGTGATCACATCATCATACGACTGCCAAACTACATCATAACTGAGTCAACCAGCCAAGTTGATTCACAGCCAAATTGATTCACAACCTTAACGATCACACAAGGATTTCAGTATTATCAGTATTTAATGTTTGTTATGAAGCCAAAAACCTTGGTGGTGTAGTGGTTAAGTGCTACAGTTGCTAACCAAAACTTCGGCAGTTCAAATCCACCAGGCGTTCCTTGGAAACTCTATGGGACAGTTCCACTCTGTCCTATAGGATTGCTATGAGTCAAAATCAACTTGACAACAATGAGTTTTGAGTTTTGGTTAAAGCCAGGTGTGCACTATGATTTTATTTTTTTCTTGTATAGTTTTTGTCTTGTTTCATTTTGCCTAAAATTTCTAGTTGCAGTATCTTCCTTATAACTTTCCTCAAAAGCTACAACTAACCAGGTATTCTTGTTTCCCATCCTGGATATCTCTTGGGCCCTCGCCTGGGCAGGGGAATCTGTCTGCTGATTTCCACATTTTACTTGCATTGTTCCCTCATTTTCCTAGGCACACCCTTACTTTGTAAAAGGTAGGTAAATTTTCAGAGCCCTCACATGTCTGAACATGAACTTATTTCCCAGTTGGGCTAGGTAAAGGCTGGAAATTGCTTAACCTCAGCATTTAGGAGTACTCCCTGGTCTTCTAGCATTCAGTGTTGCTGGCAAGACATCTACTACCATTCTGAATATCATTCATTATGAAACCAGTTACTGTTGAGTCCATTCTGACTCATGGTGATCCCATATGTGTCTGAGTACAGTGTGTTCCATAGGATTTTCAATGGCTGAGACCTTTTGGCAGCAGATCAACAACCTACTCTTCTGAGGTGTCTTTGGGTAGATTTGAACTACCAACCTTTCAGTTAGTACCCCAGTGCTTAACTATTTGCACCACCCAGGAACTCCTCATTGGTTTATACTTGTTTCTGTTGAGTTGATTTCGACTAACGGTGACCCTATTGGACAGAGTAGAACTGCCCCATAGGGTTTCCAAGGAATGGCTGGTGGATATGAGCTGCCTACCTTTTGGTTAGCAGCCAACTCTTAACCACTGTGCCACCAGGACTCCAGAACCACTATGGGGCCTCGATAAAAATGTGTCATCTGTATCCTTATAATGAAAATATTACTTATACATGGTCATACATAATTTTAAAAGTCAAATAGTCTGTGATTTAGGTCAAGTTCCTTTGACAAACCAACCAAACCATTTGCCCCTGCTTGTGAATCTATGGAGCCCTGGTGGTACAATGGTTAAGAGCCATGGCTGCTAATCAAAAGGCTGGCAGTTTAAATCCACCAGCCATTCCTTGGAAACCCTAAGGGAGGCACTTCTACTCTGTCCTATAGGGTCACTATGAGTCGGAATCCGCCTGACGGCAATGGGATGAATCTATGTATATCCTTCTTTTAGATAATTTTCTCCCAGTGCTAAGTGCCCTAACAGGTCCTACAGTTTCTGTGGGTATACTTCTTCTCCTGCCTTAGTAGATAGAGAACATCTACCAGAGTCAAGCTGAGATTGGATCCTAGTTATCGGTCTAGTGGTCAGGAGGAAAGGTGGGAACAGGTCCTGAAGAGAATAGGCATTATCTTGCAAAGACACGTACCTCCACTGAAACTTCAGTATAAATATTAATAAAATGGGGGCACTATCTTTCAAGAAGGGGAGCTAGGCCACTTCAGCAGGCCCAGGGGATTAAAAAAATGCACCTACTCAGATGTCAGGGACTAGGAATTCGCCACGTAAAACCAGTGATGGGTCTTCGTTGCCAACAGCTGGCAAGTGATACAACTCCAGAATCCTGTCCTTGGCTTCCTAGAACCACTTGTACCAACTGTCTGCGGTTGGGTTCTCCAGAAGCAAAGCCTGAGACAGGCATTCTTGGACATGTGATTCACTGAGGGAGCACTCTCAGGAGAAATCTGTCAGGAAGTGAAGGAGAGAGGGCGGGGGAAGAAGCTAAGCAAGGAGCTAGCTTCAGCTGAAGTCTAACCGCAGCCTCATCCTGTGGGGAAGCTCTGAAGCATGACTGGCGTCTTAATCACCTAGAGCTGCCATAACATGGTATCAAAGTGGGTGGTTTTATAGAGCAGAAATTTATTTTCTCACAGTCTGGAAGCTGGAAGTCCAAATCAGAGTATTGGCCGTGTTGACACTTCTGAGGGCTTTCAGAGAGGAACTGTTCCCTGCCTCCTTGCTTCTAATGGCTCCTGGCAATCCTTGGTTATTTTTCTTCTTGTAGATGTATCTCCCCATGGTGTCTTTCCCGCTATGGTACTCTGTTTTCGTGTTTGTTGTCCCCTTTTGTAAGATGGAAACCCTGGCGGTGTAGTGGTTAAGAGCTACAGCTGCTAAACAGAAGGCTGGCAGTTGGAATCCACCAGGTGCTCCTTGGAAACCATATGGGGCAGTTCTACTCTGTCCTATAGGGTCGCTATGAGTCAGAATTGACTCAGTGGCAATGGGTTTGTTTTTTTGTTTTTTTATAAGATGCTAGTAAGAAAGAGTTAGGATTAGGACTTACCCTACTTGTATATGACTTTGTTAACTGATAACGTCTGCAAAGAAAATACTGTTTCTCCAGACAAGGTCTCATTCACTCGTGCAGGGATTAGGACTTCAACATATCGTTTCCAGAAACACAATTCGATCCATAACAACTCGTATCCCAAAGCTGTCCCATCTCGAGGGAAGGGGGTTAGGCTTTCGTACCCCACAGCAGGCAGTCAATGGCTAGGTGCCGTGCATAGGGGGAGAGCATAGCCTCTTAGACATTTCCAGGTAAGACTGTTCTTGTTGGCTGAGTGAAATTTTCTGGAAAAGGCTGCAGCTCTGAGCATTAGTAGAAAATACACAGTGCTTGGAGGATGGGTGCACCTGCCCAGTAAAGGGCCTATGGACAATGGATTGAAAGTATATACTGTTGTGCTAAAAAGCTCGTGATATAACCCACCCCTATCTCCATCAGCCACCCCTCTGAAATCTTTTAGCTATTTATTCTTTTTTTTTTTTTTTTTTATAATAACTTTTATTAAGCTTCAAGTGAACGTTTACAAATCCAATCAGTCTGTCACATATAAGTTTACATACATCTCACTCCCTACTCCCACTTACTCTCCCCGTCTTGAGTCAGCCCTTTCAGTCTCTCCTTTCTTGACAATTTTGCCGGCTTCCCTCTCTCTCTATCCTCCCATCCCCCCTCCAGACAAGAGTTGCCAACACAATCTCAAGTGTACACCTGATATAATTAGCTCACTCTTCATCAGCGTCTCTCTCCCACCCGCTGACCAGTCCCTTTCATGTCTGATGAGTTGTCTTCAGGGATGGTTCCTGTCCTGTGTCAACAGAAGGTCTGGAGAGCATGACCGCCGGGATTCCTCCAGTCTCAGTCAGACCATTAAGTTTGGTCTTCTTATGAGAATTTGGGGTCTGCATCCCACTGCTCTCCTGCTCCCTCAGGGGTCCTCTGCTGAGCTCCCTGTCAGGGCAGTCATCGATTGTGGCCGGGCACCAACTAGTTCTTCTGGTCTCAGGATGATGTAGGTCTCTGGTTCATGTGGCCCTTTCTGTCTCTTGGGCTCTTAGTTGTCATGTGGGCTTGGTGTTCTTCATTTTCCTTTGCTCCAGGTGGGTTGAGACCAATTGCTGCATCTTAGATGGCTGCTTGTTAGCCTTTAAGACCCCAGACGCCACATTTCAAAGTGGGATGCAGAATGATTTCATAATAGAATTATTTTGCCAATTGACTTAGAAGTCCCCGCAAACCATGTTCCCCAGACCCCCGCGCTTGCTCCGCTGAGCTTTGAAGCATTCATTTTATCCCGGAAACTTCTTTGCTTTTGGTCCAGTCCAATTGAGCTGACCTTCCATGTATTGAGTGTTGTCTTTCCCTTCACCTAAAGCAGTTCTTATCTACTGATTAATCAATAAAAAAACCCTCTCCCACCCTCCCTCCCTCCCCCCCTCGTAACCACAAAAGTATGTGTTCTTCTCAGGTTTACTATTTCTCAAGATCTTATAATAGTGGTCTTATACAGTATTTGTCCTTTTGCCTCTGACTCATTTCGCTCAGCATAATGCCTTCCAGGTTCCTCCATGTTATGAAATGTTTCAGAGATTCGTCACTGTTCTTTATCGATGCGTAGTATTCCATTGTGTGAATATACCACAATTTATTTACCCATTCATCCGTTGATGGACACCTTGGTTGCTTCCAACTTTTTGCTATTGTAAACAGAGCTGCAATAAACATGGGTGTGCATATATCTGTTTGTATGAAGGCTCTTGTATCTCTAGGGTATATTCCGAGGAGTGGGATTTCTGGGTTGTATGGTAGTTCTATTTCTAACTGTTTAAGATAACGCCAGATAGATTTCCAAAGTGGTTGTACCATTTTACATTCCCACCAGCAGTGTATGAGAGTTCCAATCTCTCCGCAGCCTCTCCAACATTTATTATTTTGTGTTTTTTGGATTAATGCCAGCCTTGCTGGTGTGAGATGGAATCTCATCGTAGTTTTAATTTGCATTTCTCTAATGGCTAATGATCGAGAGCATTTTCTCATGTATCTGTTGGCTGCCTGAATATCTTCTTTAGAGAAATGTGTGTTCATATCCTTTGCCCACTTCTTGATTGGGTTGTTTGTCTTTTTGTGGTTGAGTTTTGACAGAATCATGTAGATTTTAGAGATCAGGCGCTGGTCGGAGATGTCATAGCTGAAAATTCTTTCCCAATCTGTAGGTGGTCTTTTTACTCTTTTGGTGAAGTCTTTAGATGAGCATAGGTGTTTGATTTTTAGGAGCTCCCAGTTATCGGGTTTCTCTTCATCATTTTTGGTAATGTTTTGTATTCTGTTTATACCTTGTATTAGGGCTCCTAGGGTTGTCCCAATTTTTTCTTCCATGATCTTTATCGTTTTAGTCTTTATGTTTAGGTCTTTGATCCACTTGGAGTTAGTTTTTGTGCATGGTGTGAGGTATGGGTCCTGTTTCATTTTTTTGCAAATGGATATCCAGTTATGCCAGCACCATTTGTTAAAAAGGCTGTCTTTTCCCCAGTTAATTGACACTGGTCCTTTGTCAAATATCAGCTGCTCATACGTGGATGGATCTATGTCTGGGTTCTCAATTCTGTTCCATTGGTCTATGTGTCTGTTGTTGTACCAATACCAGGCTGTTTTGACTACTGTGGCTGTATAATAGGTTCTGAAGTCAGGTAAGGTGAGGCCTCCCACTTTCTTCTTCTTTTTCAGTAGTGCTTTGCTTAGCTATTTATTCTAATAGAGAAGTTCATAACTCTAAATTTTGTATTTCTTTATTGGGTCAAATTTTCAACATTTGCTATTGGTTTCCTCTTGTGGTAGGTGAGGAATCGTGCTTCCTCTAACCTCTTCTACCCTATTCTCTCAAAATGGTCAAGCTGCATTTTAAATTCAAATGGCTGAGTTAGAATTTTGAAGAATTGGCTCCATTTTCTTAGCTCCCTGTGTTCCTGTTTTGAGTAGCCGAATGCATTCATATTCCCTTGCCTTTTTACATAATTTTGTTTCCCTCCAGAGCACGTAGGATCTTCTTTTGTTCTGAAATTTCATAGTGCCATGCTTTGGTTTGGGGCTCTGGCCTTCGGCAATTCCTTTTTTATTTTTTACTCAGAGAACTTGTGCACTTTCATTCTAGGAAATGTTCTTGCCTTTTTTTTTTTTTTTTTTTGTCTGTAATAATGTCCTCCCCTCTGTTTTCCCTGATCTCTCTTTCTGGAAACTCTTAGTAGAATGTTCAACGTCCTTCGAATTTTCTTGTCTTTTTTATTTTCCATTGCTTATTTTTTTTTTATTCTTTCGGGGGAAGTTTTCTTGACTTTATTATCAAGCACATATTTTGAATTTTTTTAACTGGAGGTCTGCTTCCCTTTTCCAAGCTTCACATACTTCATGCCGATGCTTCGAGGAGTAAAGAAGCTAATGTATGGAAAACACATGGCACATGGCAGGCCCTACAGTTCTCCATAGTAGTAAACACCCCTTAGATGTTTGTGGAATGACTGTTGAAGAAGGTTGGATGTCAGATGACTAGTCCTGACCATTCCCCTCTCTCTCTGTGACTCACACTAGTCAACAAACCTTTTGGAACCTTGGTTTCTTCACATGCAAATAGATACTTGGCAAAGTTACAGTGATGATGCATATGGCGGGTACCACGTAAACTATAAAGTGCCTTATAAATAATAAGGTATGTATGTGTTATGTGTGTACAAGTGAACCCCTGAGCTAGGCAGTCCCAAAGACAAAATGGAGAATGGGAACACCCACACAACGTTGCCTCGGAGAAGCCAGAGAACTCCGCCTGTTGTAAATGTTGCTGTGTTTCTCAGGTGTGGTAACCCAGACTCTCCTGCCCAAGAACAGCTCGTTAGTGCCAGAGCCTGCAGACATGCGGTCTGCCACTTTCCCGCTGGCGTTGGCTCCTGGTGACCCCATCAAACATCCCTCTGCACGGTGGGAGATGAGTCACTTCCCACCAGGTTGCTTCTCTCGCTGAAAATAATAATGAGCACAATTCCGATGACAAAGAAGAGAGAGTCCACCGATCTCTGAGTCGTTGCGTGGAGACCAAGGATTATAAATCAATGCCTCTGAACCAAGAGAATTCCATTTTTTTCTGGAGCTCTCAGAGGTGGGTTCTATTTTTGTAATTTTTCTCCATTGGCACTAAGCAGTGCTCAGAAATGACCAGCGAGAAAACGGAAGAATGCGCTGAAAATCCAATCTCATCGCACCAAGTGGCTCCCACCCAACTCCCTAGAGACTGCTGCTTACATTAACATCCCTCCTCAGGCGCCCAGTGGGCCTTCCCCGCTTCAGGCAGACCCTGCACCGCTTCCTCCGCTGCGCCTGTTTACAGGGGAGTTAATTATTTTTCCTCATGCAAAAGCCCACCTTTGACTTAGCAGCTGTGCTCAGCCTCCCAGGGGAAAATAGGTCCAAATTTCAGCGATCCTGACTGTACGTTCAAGGGCCTGAAACTGGTCCTCGCTTTCCTCACTAGGCTGGGCCCTAATCAAAAGGCGAACTCTTCAGACAATTTTGAGGGATTACTACTTCCCACCAAAGGCACCATCTGTAAGTAGCAGCCTTCCAGGTAGTGCGCTCAGCATTACTACAGAGGAAGTTTGCTGCTGTTGAAGGGCTCAGGGAGGAAGAAGGCTTGGCCCCAGATCTGGGGTTTGGAGACTCTCACCGTGAGCCACCCGGCAGCCCTGTTGCCATACAGGCCCACTGAGCTGGGCACTGGGGACACCAATATGCACATGACAAGCTGTGGCTTTCCAGGGACTTATAGTATAAAGCAGGTGTCCCTGGGTGGTGCAAACGATTAACACACATAGCTGATAACCAAAAGGTTGGAGGTTCAAGTCCACCCCGAGGTGTCTCAGAAGAAAGGCCTGGTGATCTAGTTCCCAAAAAATCAACTCTTAAACTCTATGAAGCACAGTTCTGCTCTGATACACATGGGGTTGTCATGAATCAGAGTCGACCTCAAGACAATGGTTTTATAGTAGAGAACAGCACTGTCCAATAGAAATACAGTGCAAGGCACATTCATAATTTTTAATTTTCTAGTTGCCACATTAAGGAAATAAAATAAGAAATTGGCAAAATTCTTTTAAATAATATGTGTTATTTAACCCACTATATCCCAAATATTTTAATATGTAGTCAATTAATAATATGAGATATTTTACATTCTTTTTTTATACAAAGTCTTCGAAATCTAGTGTGCATTTTATACATTTAGGACATCTCAATTGGGATTTTAATTTTTCATTGGAATTATTTGATATGTACTTAAAGTTCATAAATTTGCAGCGAAAAATGTAGATTCATGGAGCAGGGGGCGTTTTTAAGGCAGTGAAACTATTCTGTCTGATACTGTAATGGTTGAGGCGTGATGTTATGCTTTGTCAAAACCCATCACTGTACAAACACCAAGAGCAAACCCTGGTCAACAAGTTCTTTAAAACAAAGATGAGAAGATAAGGAGGCAGGGAAACTAGATTAATGGAGATGGAGCAACCAGATCAGAAATAATGACAATGCTCACACATTGTGAAGAGTGTATCAAACGTCTCTGAACATATAGAAATTGTTGAGTGGGAACCTAAACCGCTGTGTAAACCTTCATCAAAAACACAATAAAATATTACTAAAAAAAAGAGTGAACCCTAGTGTAAAATATGGACTTTGTTGTTGTTAGGTGCCATCGAGTCATCTCCAACTCATAGTGACCTCATGTACAACAAAATGAAACACTATGCAATCCTGTGACATCCCCACAATAGTTGTTATGCTTAAGCTCATTGTTACAGCCACTGTGTCAATCTGTCTCGTTGAGGATCTTCCTCTTTTTCACTGACTCTCTACTTTACCAAACATGATGCCCTTCTTCAGAGACTGATTCTTCCTGATAACATGTCCAAAGTAAGTGAGACAAAGTCTCACCATCCTTGTTTCTAAGGAGCATTCTGGCTGTGCTTCTTCCAAGAAAGATTTGTTCGTTCTTTTGGCAGTCCATGGTATATTCAATATTCTTCAGCGATGGCATAATTCAAAGGTGTCAATTCTTCTTTGGTCTTCCTTATTCATTGTCCAGCTTTCATATGCATATGAGGTGACTGAAAACAACATGACTTGAGTCAGGCACATCTTACTCCTTAAAGTGACATCTTTGCTTTTTAACATTTTAAAGAAGTCTTAACAGCAGATTTGCACAATGCAATATGTCATTTGATTTTTTGACTGCTGTTTCCATGGGTGTTGTTTGTGGATCCAAGTAAAATGAAATCCTTGACAACTTCAATATTTTCTCCATTTATCATGATGCTGCTTTTTGGTCCAGTTGTGAAGATTTTTGTTTTCTTTATGTTGAGGTGTAACCCGTACTTAAGGCTGTGGTCTTTGATCTTCATTAGTAAGTGCTTCAAGTTCTCTTAACTTTCAGCAAGTAAAGTTGTGTCATCTGCATATTGCGGGTTGTTAACGAGTCTTCCTCCAATCCTGATGCCCTGTTCTTCTTCATATAATCCAGCGTCTCAAATTATTTGCTCAGCATACAGATTGAATAAGTATGGTGAAAGGATACAACCCTGATGCACCCCTTTCCTGAGTTTAAACCACTCAGCATCCCCTTGTCCTGCTCCAAAGACTGCCTCTTGGTCAGTGTACAGATTCCTCGTGAGCATGATTAAGTGCTCTGGAATTTGTATCTTCAAAATGTTACCCATAATTTGTTATGATTCACACAGTTGAATGCCTTCGTATAGTCAATAAAACACAGGTAAACATCTTTCTGGTATTCTCTGCTGTCAGCCAAGATCCATCTAACATCAGTAGTGATATCCCTCATTCCATGTGCTCTTCTGAACCTGGCTTGAATTTCTGGCTGTTCCCTGTCAATGTACTACTACAACTGTTTTTGAATTATCTTCAGCAAAATTTTATTTGTGTGTGGTGTTAATGATATTGTTCAATAATTTCCTCATTCCGTTAGATCACCTTTATCTGGAATGGGCACAAATATGGCTCTCTTCCAGTCAGTTGTCCAGGTAGCTGTCTTCCAAATTTCTTGGCATAGACAAGTGAGTGCTTATGGTCTTGTATCCATTTGTTGAAACATCTCAATTGGTATTCTGTCAATTCCTGGAGACTTGTTTTTTTCCAGTGCCTTCAGTACAGCTTGGACTTCTTCCTTCAGTACCGTTGATTCTTGATTGATGCTGCATCTTGAAATGGTTGACTGTGTATTCTTTCCATCTTCTTTTGATACTTCCTATGTCATTCAATTTTTTTGCCCATAGAATCCTTCAATATTGCTACTCAAGGCTCGAATTTTTTTTCTTCAGTACCTTCAGCTTGAGAAATACCAAGTGTGTTCTTCCCTTTTGTTTTTGTACCTCTAGGACTTTGCATGTCATTATAATACTTTGTCTTTTCAGGCCTCCCTTTGAAATCGTCTGTTCGGCTCTTTTACTTCATCATTTCTTCCTTTCACTTTAGCTGCTCTATGTCCAAGAGCAAGTTTCAGAGTCTCTTCTGACATCCATTTTATTCTTTTCTTTTTTCCTGTCTTTTTAATGACCTTTTGCTTTCCTCATGTATATAGACCTTGATCTCGTCTCACTGCTTGTCTGGTCTTTAGACATTAGCGTTCATCAAATCTATTCTTGAGATGGTCTTTAAATTCAGGTGGGATATACTCAAGGTCATACTTTGGCTCCTGAGGACTTGTTTAAATTATCTTCACCTTCAACTTGAACCGCATGTGAGTAATTGATGGTCTGTTCCTGAATTGGTGGTTCCTGACCTGTTCTGACTGATGATAGGTGAGGTCTACATGTATAGTCATCATTTATGTTGTTGTAAAAAAGTATTTCCGATGAATAAGTCATTGGTGTTGCAAAATTCTATCACGCCATCTCCAGCCTTGTTTCTGCCACCAATGTCATATTTTCCAACTACTAATCCTTCTTCTTTGTTTCCAACTTGCACAGTCTGAAACCAAAAAAACTATCCTGTTGCCCTTGAGTTTATTCCGACTCGTATCAACCCTATAGGACAGAATATAACTGCCCCATAGGGCTTCCTTTTGGTTAGCAGCTGTAGTTCTTAACCACTGTGCCACCAGGTCTCCTTTGCATTCCAGTCACTAGTAATTATCAATGCATCTTGACTGCATGCTTGATCGATTTCAGACTGCAGAAGTAGTTAAAAATGTTTAATTCCTTCATCTTTGGCATTAGAGGTTGGTGGGTAAATTTGAATAATAGTCATATTAACTGGTCTTCTTTGTAGGTATGGATATTATCCTATCACAGAAGGAATTGTAAAAAATGAAGTTTCTCGATGGTACCAGGCATATTTTGGGTGCTCATTTGGCACATGTGGCCAGTGATTGCCATATTGAACAGCACAGGCCTAGAGCTAAGGTAGGCTGTAGGGTGATCCCACTTGTGTGGAGCAAATTGCAGGTCCACCACTCACTGGCTGGGTGACCTTGGGTAAATTACTTAACCTCTCTGTGCCTCAGTTTTATCATCTGGAAAAGAGGTATAATAATGCCTACCTGTGGGGCTGCTGCATGCATTAAATATGCAAATAATGTAAAGTGTTTGTTGTGTAGTAATTACTGAAAGGGGGGCAATGGTGGTTCAATGGTAGAATTCCCACCTTCCAAGTGGGAGACCTGGGTTCGATTCCCAGATGGTGCACCTCAAACACAACCACCATTCACTCGTCTGTCAGTGGAGGCTTGTGTGCTGCTGGGATGCTGAAGAGGTTTCAGCGGAGCTTTCAGATTAAGACAGACTAGGAAGAGGGGCCTGGTGATCTACTTCTGAAAATCCAGTCAGTGAAAGCTCTGTGCATCTCAGTGGTCTGGTGCCAAGTCACCATGAGTTAGAGGTCAACTCAGCAGCTAACCACAACAAATACTGAAAACGTGTTAGTTATACAGCCAAGCATGGGGGTGGATGCAAACAGTATTTTATTAAAGATCATGCGATATGAGCTACAGTAAAACGTGGAGTGTTGTGGAAATACAGAAATACGGAGGAGAGGCCCCTGATTCTGCTTGGGGAGAGGAGAAGGGCTTCTTAGAGGAGGCAGCCCTTAGCTGGATCTTGAGTGCTCACCAGGAGTTTGCCAAGCAGGCAAGGGGAAGCTGGGGTAGGGGAGCAACTTCAAGGAAGAGGCTTGAGGGCAGAGGTGAGCGGGGCGTGTTCAGGCAGAGGAGAGGATGTTGGTGTAGCTGGAAGGAGGATAAGCCTTATGGGGGGCAGGTGGTAGGACATGAGGCTGGGTGGGCTTAAAGGGCTCATGAGTTTGTTAACGTAGGAAGCAGGGGTTCTTAGAGTACGAAGGGGACCAGCAACATCAGCATCCTCGGGAGCTTGTTAGATATGCTGATTCCTTGGACCCACCCCAGACCCGAGGAGTCAGAATCTCTGGGGGTGGGGCCAGCAATCTGTTTCACAAGCTCTGCAGCTGATTCTGATGCAGCTCCAGTTGGAGAGCCTCTGCAAAGACAACAGAGTCGTGATGGGGCTTAGTGCCAGCAAGTGCCACCATCAGAGATGTGGTTCTGAAAGGGTCTCGCCTCCCATCTAAGCCCGGCTATGCCTCTTGGGTGAGGGGGCAGTCACCCCCTCTTGGGGCCTCAGTCTCACCACCTGTAAATTCAGGGGGTTTTACTAACACACAGGCCCCACCCATCCTATCTGTTTACTCCTGAGACACTAGAGCATAATTTCAAAATGCAAATCAGTTCAGATCCTTCTTGCTAAAAATCTGGCAATGGTTTTCCAAGGTTTTGGTTTGGATCAAAACCAGATCCTCGACTTGACTGATAAGCCTACCTAATACACGACCTGCCTGTTTCACTCACGTCCTCTCATGCCACATACCTTCTCTTTCACTGTGTGCCCACCACACTGACTGTATGGTTCTTAATTCCTCTTTTTCAGGGTAACCAGCCTCTTTCTACCTCAGCCCTTTGACTGTGCTGTGCTCTCGTCTCTCGCTCTCCATCTCCTCCCCTTTACCTCCTGCTCATCCACCGCTTCTCAGCCAGACTGTGACCTGCGCAGGCTACACCAGGCCCCCTTTGTAAATTGCTCTTGTTATCTCGCCTTCCTTCTTCTTTGGCTCATCCTTCAATTAGCACACACTGGCTGAGAGCCTTCCAGGTGCCAGGAGCCATTCTAATGCTCGGGACATGTCTTAGTTACCTAGTGCTGCTATAACGGAAATACCACAGGTGGATGTCTTTAATAAATAGAAATTTATTCCCTCACAGTTTAGGAGGCTAGAAATCTGAAATCAAGGTGCCAGCTCTAGGGGAAGGCTTTCTCTCTCTATATGCCGTGGGGAAAGTCCCCTTCAATTTCCCCTGGGTCTAGGAGGTGCTCGGCACCTGGGTCCAAAGGATGGGCTCCACTCCCAGCTCTTCCTTGGTGGAAGGAGGTCCCTCTCTCTCTGCTCACTTCTTGATGATGCAGGCCATGCCCCAGGGAAACTCCCATTACATTGGATCAGGGCTGTGACCTGAGTAAGGGTATTGCATCGCACCGTAATCCTCTTTAACATAACCTAATCTTGCCTCATTTTAATCTTGCCTCATTAAGCACAGGCAGAGATTAGGATTTACAACACATAGGACAATTACATCAGATCACAAAATGGAGGGCAGCCATTGGGAATCATGGCCTAGCCAACCCAAAACCCATTGCCATCAAGTTGGTTCCAAGTCATTGTGACCCTGTAGGACAGAGTAGAACTGCCCCATAGGGTTTCCAAGGAGTGCCTGGTGGATTCGAACTGCCGATCCTTTGGTTAGCAGCAGTAGCACTTAACCACTATGCCACCAGGATTTCCAACTTGGCCTAGCCAAGTTGACACATATTTTGGGAGGACATAATTCAGTCCATAACAGGACACATCTGTAAATGAAACAAACAGGCATTGCTGCCTCATAGAGCTCACATTCCAACTGGGGGAGGAAAAGAATCAACTGTAAATGTGATAAATAAATCCAGGATACACTATTTCAGAAACTGTTAAATGCTATAGAAAAAATATCCCCTGGGACCTTATGTAGACCAAGGTCCCTGTGTAAGTTGATATTAAACAACTGTCACTTCCTTTCACCCTCTATTCCCAGTCTCTTCCTCAGAGGGAAACCGTATCTCCAGGTGTAGCCTCTCCACTCTTTGGCTCCAGAGGTACCCTCTCAGGTTGTGGTGGAGGGCCAAGAGACTTGGACTCTCAGAGTCCCTTTCATAGGTCCCTGGGTGGCACAAACAGTTTGCACTCAACTACCAGCCTAAAGGTTGATGGTTCAAACCCACCCAGCACTGTGGAAGAAAGGCCTGTTGATCTGATTCTATAAAGATTACATCCAAGAAGACTCTGTGGAGAAGTTCTATTCTTTAACACACAGGGTCACCATGATCAGAATTGACTCAATGGCAACAGGTTTAGTTTTTTTGGCTTAGGGTGCCTTCCATCTCTAATGCTTTGAGGTTTCATGTGGATCAGTGTCAGCCAATCTCACAGGCCTACTGTGAGGGGCTTTACTCCCTTTCCTCCCTGTCCTTGTCCATTTGGAAGAAAGTTTGAAGAACTTTAGGTGGTTTTATCCTCTTGCCTGGCTAGAGAAACCGTTTGGCTCAGGGCAGGGAGGCCAGATGGCTGGAGGCGGGAGCAGATGAGGGAAAGGAGAAGGAGATGGTCAGACAGCCTGGGGGTGCTGATTCTCAGGGGTGACTAAAGCTTGGCCAAGAAGCTCATTGTGAATTCCCCAAATGGCAAGTCCCTTCTTATACCGCCCCCAAGATGTGGCACAGTGCTGGAAAGACCACAGATGGAATCCCAGTCATTCTAAGGAGAGAAAAGTCAAGGAGCTGGTAAGACAGCTGGGCTGCATCAGAACTGCCACATCAAACCCACTGTCACATGTGCTCCCGGAGAATCACTGCAGAGCCTGCTTTCACATGGGCGGGACAGGGGAGGATCCCTGTTGAATTCCTTTCCTTTGGCCAACTGCATATCTTCTCCTCAGTGAAGAGAGAGCTGCTATTTGTTGAGAATATCTAGCACTTTGCACACCCTGATTGCATTTTTTTCATCTTCAAAATAACCCCAGACAGGCATTATTTGTTGTGGTTAGTTGCCGTAGAGTCTGTTCGAACTCCTGGAGAACCTGTGCACAACAGGATTGTAATTTTCCTATGTGTTGTAAATCCTAATCTCTGCCTGTGATTAATGAGGCAAGATTAGATTATGTTAAAGAGCATTAGGGCGGGATTGTATAATCCTTACTAAGGTCACATCCCTGATCCAATATAAAGGGAGTTTCCCTGGGGTGTATCCTGCACCACCTTTTGTCTTAAAAAAAAAAAGAGATAAAAGAAAAGTGAGCAGAGAATGGAAACCTCATACCATGAGGAAAAAAGCACTGAGAGCATAGTGTGTCCTTTGGACCCAGGGTCCCTGCGCTGAGAAGCTCCTCAGCCAGGGGAAGATTGATGACAAGGACCTTCCTCCAGAGCCCACGGAAAAAGAAAGCCTTCCTTTGGAGCTGATGCCCTGAATTCAGACTTCTAGCCTACTAGATTGTTGGACCCCCATGCCTTGGTCAGTTTGTTGTACTTTGGGGGCTTGTGTGTTGCTGTGATGCTGGAAGCTATGCCACCGATATTCAAATACCAGTAGGGTCACCCATTGTGGACAGGTTTCAGCTGAGCTTCCAGACTAAGACAGACTAGGAAGAAGGACCTGGAGGTCTACTTCTGAAAAGCATTAGCCAGTGAAAACTTTATGACTAGCGGCAGAACATTGTTTGATAGAGTGTCGGTAGATCAGCCCCCTAGGTTGGAAGGCACTCAAAGTACGACTGGGGAAGAGCTGCCTCCTCAGAGTGACGTGGATGGAGTCAAGCTTTTGGGACCTTCATTTGCTGATGTGGCCTGACTCAAAATAAGAAGAAACTGCTGCAAGCATCTACTAGTAATCAGGACATAGAATCTACGGAGCGTGAATCTGGGAAAACTGAAAATTGTCAGAAATGAAATGGAACACATAAACATCAATATCCTAGGCATTCGTGAGCTGAAATGGACTGATATAGGCCATTTTGAATCGGACAGTCATATGGTCTGCTATGCCAGGAATGACAACTTGAAGAAGAATGGCATTGCATTCATCATCAGAAATAACACTTCAGGTCTATCTTGAAGTGCAGCACTGTCAGTGGTAGGATAATATCCATATGCCTACAAGGAAAAACAGTTAATATTACTATTATTCAAATTTACCCATTAACCACTAAGGCCAAAAATGAAGAAATTGAAGGTATTTACCAATTTCTGCAGTCTGAAAGTGATCAAACATGCAATCAGGATGCATTGATAAGTACTGGTGATTGGAATGCACAAGTTGGAAACAAAGTAGAGGGATTGGTAGTTGGAAAATATGACCTTGGTGATAGAAACAATGTCACAGATCGCATGATACAATTTTGCAAGACCAATGACTTCTGCCTTGCAAATACCTTTTTCACCAACACACCAGATGGAATACATAGGAATCAAATAGACTGCATCTGTGGAAAGAGACTATGGAAAGGCTTAATATCATCACCCAGAACAAGGCCAGGGACCAACTGTGGAGCAGACCATCAATTGCTTGTATGCAAGTTCAAGTTGAAACTGAAGAAAATTAGAACAAATCCATGAGAACCGAAGTATGACCTTGAGTATATCCCACCTGAATTTAGAGACCATCTTGAGAATAGATTTGATGAGTTGAACATTAATGGCCAAAGACCAGACAAGTTGTGAAATGACATCAAGGACATCATACATGAAGAAAGCAAGAGGTGATTAAAAAGACAGGAAAGAAAAGACCAAAATAGATGTCAGATGAGACTCTGAAATTTGCCCTTTAACATCGAGTAGCTAACACAAAAGGAAGAAATGATGAAGTTAAAGAGCTGAACAGAAGATGTCAAAGGGCGGCTCGAGAAGACAAAGTATTATGATGACGTGCAAAGAACTGGAGATAGAAAAGCAAAAGGGAAGAACACACTCAGCATTTCTCAAGCTGAAAGAACTGAAGAAAAAATTCAAGCCTCGAGTTGCAATATTGAAGGTTTCTACGGGGAAAATATTAAATAACACAGGAAGCATCAAAAGAAGATGGAAGGAATACACAGAGTCACTGTACCAAAAAGAATTGATCAATGTTCAAACATTTCAGGCTGTAGCATATGATCAGGAACCGATGGTACTGAAGGAAGAAGTCCAAGCTGGACTGAAGGCATTGGTGAAAAACAAGCCTTCAGGAATTGACAGAATATCAATTGAGATGTTTCAACAAACTGATGCAGCGCTGGAAGTGCTCCCTCGTCTATGCCAAGAAATTTGGAAGACAGCTACCTGGCCAACTAACTGGAAGAGATCCATATTTATGCCTATTCCCAAAAAGGTGATCCAACAGAATGTGGAAATCATCGAACAGTATCATTAATATCATACGCAAGTAAAATTTTGCTGAAGATCATTCAAAAGTGGCTGTAGCAGTATATTGACAGGGAACTGCCAGAAGTTCAAGCTGAATTCAGAAGAGGAAATGTAACCAAGGGTATCATTGCTGATGTCAGATGGATCCTGGCTGAAAGCAGAGAGTACCAGAAAGATGTTTACCTGTGTAATAAAACACATGTATGCAAAGGCATTTGACTGTGTGGATCATAATAAATTATGGATAACGTTGCTGAAGAATAGGGATTCCAGAACACTTAGTTGTGCTCATGAGGAACCTGTACATAGATGAAGAGGCAGTCATTGGAACAGAACAGAACAATACTTCATGGTTTAAAGTCAGGAAGAGTGTGTGTCAGGGCTGTATCCTTTCACCATACCTATTCACTCTGTATGCTGAACAAGTTATCCGAGATGCTGGACTCTATGAGGAAGAACCAGGGCATCAAGATTGGAGGAAGTCTCATTAGCAACCTGTGTTATGCTGATGACACAACCTTGCTTGCTGAGAGTGAAGAGGACTTGAAGCATTTACTGAAGAAGATCAAAGACTACAGCCTTCACTATGGATTACACTTCAACATAAAGAAAACAAAAATCCTCACAACTGGTCCAATAATCAATGTGATAAACAGAGAAAAGATTGAAGTTGTCAAGGATTTCATTTTACTTGGATCCACAATCAACAGCCATGGAAGCAGCAGTCAAGAAATCAAAAGATGCATTGTGTTGGGCAGATCTGCTGCAAAAGACCTCTCTAACGTATTGAAAAGCAAAGATGTCACCTTGAAAGCTAAAGTGCACCTTACCCAAGCCATGGTGTTTTCAATCCCCTCGTATGCATGCGAAAGCTAGACGATGAGTAAGGAAGACAGAAGAATTGGTGCCTTTAAATTGTGTTGTTGGCAAAGAATATTGAATATACCATGGACTCCTAAAAGAAGGAAAAAATGTGTCTTGGAACAAGTACAATAAGAATGCTCCTTATAAGCAAGTATGGCAAGACTATGTTTCACATACTTTGGACATGTTGTCAGGAGGGAGCAGTTCCTGGAAAAAGACATCATGCTTAGTAAAGTAGACAGTCACCAAAAAAAAGTAGGACCCTCAACGAGATGGGTTGACACAGTTGCTGGAACAGTGGGCTCAAGCACAACAACGATTGTGAGGATGGCACAGGACCGGGCAGTGTTTCATTCTTTTGTGCACATGAGGTTGCTCTGAGTCGGAACTGACTCCACGGCACCTAACAACAACAACAACAGATTGTGAGAGAATAAAATTCTCTTTGGTAAAGCCATCCACTGATGGTATTTCTGTTATAGCAGCACTAGATAACTGAGACACCATTTCTTTCCATTCTTTTCCAATCCATTTTGTCCCGTACCAGATGACCTGAAAGTCATACTCAAATCCACACAAAGGCTCTGTTTCCATCTGATCACCTAGTTTTTATTTAATCATGGAAACTTAATGTCAGGATTGAGAGGAGCCTTAGCAGGCAATTTTTCTCATAAGAGATCAAGTTCTTGTAGAAGGCTTTGCAATTAACAATTGTCGTTGATTTGCAAAAAGGCCCCATAAGAGTAGGAAAGCATGTATTTTTGCTCCAATTTTTCAGCGAAGCAAACTGAGGAACAGAGAGGTTCTCCTAATCTTTCCCCCCTTCAGGCCAGTTCTTTTCTCTTAAAATTCCTTACCCATTGGACAAGGCTGTACTTGGCTATTGTGTCTGACACATTCTATAACCCATTGCTGTTGAGTAGATTCCAACCGTAGTGGCCTTATAAGGACAGAGTAGAACTGTCCCATAGGATTTTCAAGGCTGGAAATCTTTCCGGAAGCAAGCTGCCACACCTTTCTTTAATGGAGCGGCTGGTGAGTTTGAACTGCTCACCTTTTAATTAGCAGCCAAGTGCTTAACCACTGTCCCACTGGGGCTCCTTCGTTTTGCACGTAAACCAAACACCTGTTGCTGTTGAGTTGATTCTTGGCACGTAACAGGTACTTAATGGCTGTTTGCTAAATGGGGACCCACGGTTTTTCTACTGCCTCCTGGTTGCTCAGAATGTTGTAATATATATCCCTTCTCTCCGCCTACAGAATGAGTCTACTTTCTGGGTAGGATACTATACTTTTATATCTATGCCTCTCCTCTCTCCTTCATGAAAATTACCTGATCTATGCTCAGTTACTACAGTATTTAAAATAGAGGTGTTAAACAAAATTACGTATTTATCTATTATAATTTTCCCCCCAAAAAAGGATTTAAGGTGGTTTAAAATTAAAGTTTCCTATGCAATAATGACATTTAGAGGAAATATAGAAGGAGGGACTCTGGGGCAAGGTAGAAAAGAAAGACTTTATGCTAACCTTTATCCTTCCTTCTCTCCTGTTACTGTGGACAAACTGTTTATAAACAGTCTTATCTAATGATAACCTCTCTTTTTGTTTATCAGATACCATTACCTCTTTTGATTCAAGGACATCATTTCACAAATTCTTCCTCTTCTCTCCTAAGTCATCAATTTTCTCCTTTCAGTTGGGTCATTCCCATGAGCATGTAAATACCCTGTAATTTTGGCCATATTTAAAACAACAAAAAAAATCTTCTCTCAAACCTAATTCTTCTCAAGCTATTGACCCTTTCTTTGCTGCTTTTTAAAGCTCTGATTAGACGTATACACATTTAGGATTGATCCAATTAGCATTACATAACATTACATAATGCACCTTTTTATCCCTGACATTATTTCTTGTTTTAAAATTGTCTTTGTCTGACATTAATATAGCCACTCTGGCTTTCTTTTCTATATGTATGGTACCTTTTTTCATCCTTTTACTTTTAACATATTTATTTTTAAACTGAATCTATTATAGACAACATATTGTTGGATCTTGTTTTTTAAATCAATATGACAATATCTGTCTTTTAATTCATATATTTAGACCATTTACATTTAATGTAATTATTGATAAGGTTGGGTTTAAATCTAATTGTTTTCTTTTAGTTCCATCTATTATTTGTTCCTTTTTTTCCCCTCTTTTTCTAACTTTTGGATGAATTGAGAATTTCTTGTGCTTCCATTATTATTTAAACCTTTTAAAATGTTTTAGTGGATGCCCTATGGTTCAACATATGTATCTTTAATTTATCATAGCCTACCTTCAAATAATATTATGTTGCTTCACATATAGTGTAAAAACCTTAAAACAGTACATTTTTAATTTCTCCCTCCCATATTTTGTGTTCTCATTGTCATCTTACTTCACATATCAACAGTATTTTACACATGATCTCTCACTCCATCCTCATTGAAATACTCTCTTAACCTGGCTTCCAAGACATCATACTCTCTTGATTTTCCTCCTACTTTGATGGCTGCTTCTTCTTGATTACCATTTTTGGTTCCTTCTCTCTTTTCTGATGCTAAACATAGAGTGTCAGGGCTCAGTTTCTGAATCCCTGTTCTTCTTTAACTGTACTGTACTTATATTCTCTTTGTGATTTCATCTTGTCTCAAAGTTTTAAATATCATCTATCCACTGACAACCTCCCATGAATTCCAGATTTATGTACTACTAGACATCTCTTTTAAATGCCTAAAAGGCATCTTAATTTAACATGTTTAAAACCAGATCTTCCCCCAACAAACCTGTTCATCCTCCAGAATTCCCAAACTTAGTAAATGTATTCTCAGTAAAATTCCTTCTAGTTTCTCAGACCCAAAACCATTGGAGTCATACTTGACAACTTCTCTCAGATCCGACATCTAATCCATCAGCAAATATTGTTGACTATACCTTCAAAATATATCCAGAATTGACTGCTTCTCACAATCTCCACTTTTACTACTCTCATCCAAACCACAGTGATTTTTGGTCTGGGTTATTGCAATAGAAGTCTAACTGATTTCCCTTCTTCTACCTTCCTTTCTTATTCAGTCTTTTCTCTATTATAATTGGTATTGTGATGTGGGACAGGTCACAACATTCTTATGTCTCATTTTTCTCATTTGCAAAATAGAAATGTGGTAGGCAGAATTCTAAACATGGCCCCTGAAGTTCCTATCCTTTGGCTATTCGATCAAACTCTCATCTAGGTAATGTTGAGAAGGGATGTTGCAGATGTAATTAAAGTGCTAAATCAGTTGACCTTAAGATACAGAGATTAATTGGATGGGCCTGACCCAATCAGCTAAGCCCTTTAAAAGAAAAAAATGCTTTCTCCAGCTGGTGGCAAAAGACTAAGTCAGAGATTCAAAGCATGAAAGGAATTCAGTGTTTCATTGCTGGCTTTGAATATGGAAGGGGCCATGTGCCAAAAAAGGAAGGCAGCTTTTAGGATCTGAGAGTCGCCCCCAGATGACAGCCAGCAAGGAAATGGGAACTTCAATCCTGCAACCTCACAGAACTGAATTTAGCCAACAACCTGAATGAGTTTGGAAGTGAATTCTTCCCTGGAGCTTCCAGATAAGAGCCCAGTGTGGCCCACACCTTGAGTTCAGCCTTGGATGACCTAACACAAAGAGCCCAGCTGAGCCTTCCAGGAATTCTGACCTATAGAACTGTTGTTGTTGTTGTTGTTAGGTGCCGTCCAGTCCGTTCTGACTCATAGCGACCCTATGCACGACAGAATGAAACACTGCCTGGTCCTGAGCCATCCTTACAATCGTTATTCTGCTTGAGCTCATCGTTGCAGCCACTGTGTCAATCCACCTCGTTGAGGGTCTTCCTCTTTTCCGCTGACCCTGTACTCTGCCAAGCATGATGTCCTTCTCCAGGGACTGATCCCTCCTGACAACATGTCCAAAGTATGTAAGACGCAGTCTCACCATCCTTGCCTCTAAGGAGCATTCTGGCCGTACTTCTTCTAAGACAGAATTGTTCGTTCTTTTGGCAGTCCATGGTATATTCAATATTCTTCACCAACACCACAATTCAAAGGCGCCAACTCTTCTTCAATCTTCCTTATTCATTGTCCAGCTTTCACATGCATACGATGCGATTGAAAATTCCATGGCTCGGGTCAGGTGCACCTTAGTCTTCAAGGTGACTTCTTTGCTCTTCAATACTTTGAAGAGGCCCTTTGCAGCAGATTTGCCCAATGCAATGCGTCTTTTGATTTCTTGACTGCTGCTTCCATGGCTGTTGATTGTGAATCCAAGGAAAATGAAATCCTCCACAACTTCAATCTTTTCTCCGTTTATCATGATGTTGCTCATTGGTCCAGTTGTGAGGATTTTTGTTTTCTTTATGTTGAGGTGTAATCCATACTGAAGGCTGTGGTCTCTGATCTTCATCAGTAAGTGCCTCAAGTCCTCTTCACTTTCAGCAAGCAAGGTGGTGTCATCTGCATAATGCAGGTTGTTAATGAGTCTTCCTCCAATCCTGATGCCCCATTCTTCTTCATATAGCCCAGCTTCTTGTATTATTTGTTCAGCATACAGATTAACAAACTATGGATAACACTGCAAAGAATGGGAATCCCAGAACACTTAATTGTGCTCATGAGGAACCTTTACATAGATCAAGAGGCAGTTGTTCGGACAGAACAAAGGGATACTGATTGGTTGAAAGTCAGGAAAGGTGTGCGTCAGGGTTGTATTCTTTCACCATACATATTCAATCTGTATGCTGAACAAACAATACGAGACCTACAGAACTATGAGCTAATAAATGGTTGTTCTTCTAAGCAACTAAATTTGTGGTAATTTGTTATGCAACAATAGAAAACAAACGCAAGGAATGTGATAAGAAACTTGTTATTTTCATGGTAATTACTCATTTTCAAGACAACTATGTCTTTTTTCTTCTTTTGAGGAAATGGTTTTTCATATAACTTTGAATAAAATGTGAAGCTGTTAAAGGTTCTACAAGACCCTGCTTGTTCTTGCCCTATCACCTTTTTGACCTGTTTTACTACTTTTCCTCTCCTTTACTTATCTCCGACCACACTGGAATGCTTGTCCCAGGATGTTTGCACTTGCTATTTTCTATGCCTGGAGTAATTCTTTCTCCAGATATCTGCATGGCTCCCTCCTTCAGCTACTTCAGGTCTTTGCTCAAATGTCATCTTCTTGAATCTGTGGCTTGAATGAAATATATTTCATTAACTCATTAGTTATGGAAAGTCTTAAGTCATAATGTTTTCAAACATTGCCTTTAACCCATTTTCTCTCTTCTAAGATTTCATTCACTGTTAAACCTTTTGATCGTGTGCCAAATGTATCGTATTATCTTTTTCTGTTCTTTCCATCCTTTTGTGTTGCCATGATTTAGGAAGAATATTTTTTACAGACCTATCTTCCAATTCAGTAATCTGTCTTCCACTGTATAGCCTGCTGTTAAATCAATCTACTGAGTTCTTAAATTAAGACACAATATTTTCAGTATCAGAATTTCCACTTATTTTAAGTAGATTCCAGTTCTCTGGTCAGATTTTCCACCTTGCACATATTAATCACAGTTATTTAAAAATCTTTTCTGCATCTACTTTGTTTCTAATGCCTTCTTCTTTTTGTCTGTTTCTAATGCCTTCTTTTTTTTCTCTAGGAAAGGAAATTTCACTGAATTCCAGCTATTATGTATGAAAAAATTCTAGAAGTAATTTGCAAGTTTGGAATAAAGTTATCTTCTTTACAGAGTACATACTCCTGGTAGGAAGTTACAGTTGACGTAATAATAAACCAGTCTGAGATTGAGCCACATTGAAGCTGTGTTTTCAGAAATTGTGGACTTGGTAAATTCCAGTTTTCTCTTATTCCTGGAGTGTAGCCCTTCAGTAAGGAGCCCTGGTAGTGCAATGGTTAGGTGCTCAGATGCTATCCAAAAGTTGGCAGTTCAAACCCACTTAGCAGCTCTGTGGGAGGAAGACCTAGTGATCTGCTCCGGGAAAGATTACACCCTAGAAAACCCTATGAGGCAGGTCTACTCTGTCACATGGAGTCACTCTGAGTTGAAAATCGACTCAACAGCACCCAACGACAACAGCCCTTCAATACTCCCAGCTGAAAGCTGTGGCATTTGCTGTGTTGCCTCCAACTTGACATGTCCTGAACCACAATTTTAATCTTCCTAGCCCTGTGAGACCGCTGGAATCTCTGCTCAGCTACTCAGCCTCTTAGCTGTAGTTTCTTCCTGCCTTCTCAGCCTCTCGGTCATCATTTACTAATGAGTAAATACCTCAAGGGGACACCAACTTTAGGGCTCACTTCTCTGTGCTTCTCTTCTCTCTGGGATCTTGGCCCTTCAAGTTAAGTAGCTCTTTAATTCGTTCAAACAGAATATTAAAAAAAAAAAAAAAATTATCCAGGTTTTCTGGTTGTCCTGAGGGGGAAGATTGTTCTGATACAAACTAGGTAGGACATAGCTGGAAATGGAAGAAATACCATCTTTCTGAGACCTTCCCTGACACCCTGTAAAATGGAACCTGCTACCTCTCCTCCTCTATCCTGATGATCTTTGTTTCTCTTGTTGGCTTTTTGCCTATATGGCACTTATTGCTATTTGATATGCTATATATGCTTTTTATTTCTTTGTTTATTTCCTGTCTCTTCACAAAAGTACAAGCTCTAAAAGAACAGGGATTTCTATACTTATTTTCTGTTGCTGTATCCTTAGCCTGTAGAAGAGTGCTTAGCACAGAGGTTGCACAATAAATATTTGGTCAAGGAATGAAAAAAATGAATGAATGGCATTTTGAGTCACTTAAGAATAAATTTTCTTTAGCTTTTTTTTTTTTGTGACAGATGCAAAAGAGAAAATATGATAGATTGAAATGTTCTTATTATCTGATTGAAAAAAGGATACCGGTTATTCAAGAAGTGTAAACTTATTTCCTGGCATGAGATTCTTAAAGGAATTTATCTGTATGTAGGAAGTTTTTAATGACATAATAAACAATGCATTAAATAGTACTTTCATAGCAGGTGCAGAAGTGATTTTATATGATTTTTCTTGGTTCAGTTATCAAAAAAAAATTGAGAAAAAAATAATTCAAGCTGGGGGAGAAAGGGCTGAAAAGAACCCAAGGTAACTAGAACGGTGATATTTGTATTTTTATAGTTAGTTCCCGGAAATGTAATGATTGAATTCAGTAACATTAGCGCTGGAAACAATGAAAATAAGCAGGGCGACAAGGGGCAAGTTAATTACCTCTCTGAGCCTCAGTTTCCATTTTTATAAAAGGGAACTAATGAGACCCTTACTCTTTCCAGGTCTGCTGTGACTATCAAAGATAGAATCCAAATGCAGGCTAACAAACAGCTGAATCGATTTCTCATCGTTTATAAGATGCTCTTAATGCACATCTTCCATTCTTCCTCACCATGGGTCTGTGATAGGAGTGTTATCCTCATGCTGTCTGTTTTCAGGTGAGGAAACCACTTCCAAGATGCCCACTTGGAGCAGCCAGCACACAGCAGACATAACTCATTCCCACGTCTTTGACTTGTGTGCTCGGTTCCCAGAACCATGCTGTCTTCCCACAGGGGAGATTCTCAAATGGTGGGAACTTCAGACATCAGGGCAGATAATTACATTTCTAGAGGCCTTTTTAATGTTCCTGCAGTTACTCCATCCCCATAGACCTGGCTCATCTCCCACTGAAGATGGGGAAATAGATGGAAATCCCAAGAACTGGTTCCACCTCAACATCAAGCCCAAGGTCTTGGGACCAGATGAACTCCCTCCAGTTATGAGACATCTACACAACTTCTATTTTTATATCAGGTAAAAGGCAAAACATTTATTTATTTATTATATATTGATTTATTTGCTTAAAAGTCAATGTCTTAGGCTTGGCTCTCTGCAGGGGCAAAACCAGTGAAATATATATATATAAATATATACATACTAAAAACCAAAACCAACCCATTGCCATCAAGTTGATCCCTAGTCATAGTGACCCTAGAGAGATTTAATTCAAGGAAATGGCTCACGCAGTCGTGAAGGGTAGCAAACCCCAAATCCACAGGTCAGGTGTCAGGCTGGAGGCTACTCCTGCCTCCTGTGGTTGCAGAGTCTGACGAACCCAAAAAACAGCAGGTCAGATGGTAGGCTGCTGGCTCGCATCTCGAGAACTGGAAGTCAGATGATGATGGGCTAGATGCAGGACCCAGAGTGAGAATGAACCTTGCTGGAACATCCATTTATATACTAGAAGCAGGCTACCCCCTCCCCCTGCCCCCTAAGGAAACTCCCCTTTCAACTGATTGGCTGCTCATAGCAGATACCATCATGGAGGTAATTACATTATATTACATTACGGAACAGCAACCAGTCCAATGTCTGCCAGACCACTGAGAAGCGTAACCCAGCCAAGTTGACACACAACATTAACCATCACGGACAATATTTGGTCTTTATCTGGAGCAGTATGTGAAGCCCCTCCTAATGCCTGATTCAGCAAATTAACTCTAGTCTTTGAACTTTGCAATGTCCTCAGGCTACCAGAGTATGATAAATGTCTTCACAAATATCAAAGCCCAGCAAGTGTTATCTCTCTAAACGTCATGCCTAAATATCGAGGACACTGAGAAAATAGACTTCGTTGCGGTCCCAGCTTCCTTGCTGGAGGCCGTGGTGATGCCTTGGGCTAAAGGAATGAGGTCCTGTGCGTCTGGAATCTTCTAGGAAGCTTTTGAGCCTAGGACCTCTGGACCTAGGATGGCACATATTCAGGGTTTCCTCTAGCACTTGTGACCTCCTCCACTGCACCTTTATCTCTACTCCCAAGACAAGAGGAACTGAGAGCAGATGAATCCTTTATTTCATGGGCTAACAGATTGGCCAGTATCTCAGTCTCAGACAAGTCAATTCTTTGGGAACAAAAATGCCAAGAAAATTCAGTTGCAATTAGCTGCAGCTAAAGAGCCCCACACAACACGGTGGTGATGCTGTCATTTATTTTTCATCTTCCTTTGTGCCACATGCCATATGTACACTTTACATCATTATTTCGATTATGCCTCATGGTTTCTGTGCAATATGGAGTGCCACCCTCAGTTTACAAACGAGGAACGGAGACTCTGAGAGAGTAACCTGCTTGCCTTAAGGTCACACGGTAAGCGAGTGGTAGAGATTTGAATCTGTATGCTCTCTGATATCAAAAGTTAACATTCTTTCCCTTGGCCATTATTATTGTTGTTAGCAGCTTATCATTTGTGGTTGTTGTATTGCTGTGTTGATTTTGACTCATGGCAACCCCATGTGTGCCAAGTAGAGCTGCTCCATAGGATTGTCAAGGCTGTGGCCTTTCAGAAGTAGATTGCCAGGCCTACGTCCCAAGGTCCCACTGGGTGAGTTTGAACCACCAACCTTTCGGCTAGTAGTTGAGCACTTAACCATTGGCACCACCCAAGGACTCATGTTGTTTGTGGTAGAAAGCCTCTAAGATGGCCTCCAGTGATCTCATCTCCATCTCATGATATTCATGTCCTTGTATTATTTCCTCCTGTTCAGGGTGGGTTGACCCAGTGACTCACTTCTGACAAATAAGGAGACAGCAAAGTGTTGGGCTGTCACTTCTGAGGTGAGGTTATAAAGAGACTGCACCTTCTGTCTTGGGACTCACTCATTCTCTCCCTCCCCCAGAGTCCTTGCTCTGGGAGAAGCAAGATATGTATCGGTGAAGCCCATGTGACAAGTAACGGATGCCACAGACAGACAGCCAGTGAGGATCTGAGGCCTGCCAACAGCTGATGTCAGCGTGCAGCATTCAATGACCTTGTCTGACAGAGGTCTGCCGGCTGAACGGGTCCCACCTGCACACCTGAAACATGAAGCCCTAATGCTCTGCTCAGTGATGCTGCACCTTGTACTTTTCAAAGCTCCTATCAAGGCTTTGCACCTTTGCACCAAGGACGTTGGACCAGCAAGCAGCCTGGCACCCTGGGATGCAGTTTGTGTTGTCTTAGTCTTGTAGTGCTGCCATAACAAAATACTACAGAGTAGGGACTTTAAAGAGCAGGTGTTTATTGTCACGGTTCTGGATGCTAGAAGTCCAAAGGAAGGAGTTGGCAGTGTTGATTCCTCCTGGGGGCCTTGAGAGAGGACCTTTTCCATGTCTCTCTCCTAGTTTCTGGTGGCTGCTGGCAGCCGTTGGCATTCCTTTGAGACTTACAGATGCATCTGCCTCTGTGGTCACATGGCATCAATCTTCTCCCTGTGTGACTCTGTTTATGTCTGTCCTTCTGTCTTATAAAACGGCTCTCAGAAGGGATTGGGACTAGGACCCACCATACTCTAATATGACTTCATTAATTTAACTGATTACAAAAGAAGAACCATATTTCCAAACAAGGTCATATTCACAGGTATGGAACTTGGACTTCATATCATTTTGCGGGGGGCACAATTCAAACCATAATAGGTTGCTTGTGGGTATTGGCCCTTAAATAAATCAAAAAACCCTGTTACTGTCGAGTCGATTCCGACTCATAGCTACCCTATAAAACAGAGTAGGACTGCCCCTTAGGGTTTCCAAGAAGTGGCTGGTGGCTTTGAACTGCTGACCTTTTGGTTAGCAGCCAAGCTCTTAACCACTGTGCCACCAGGGCTCCTAGAGCTGATATAAAACCAAAAAACCAAACCCACTGAGTCCATTCCAGTTCATGGTGACCCCATCCGTGTCAGAGTACAACTGCTAATTAGAGTTTTCTTGGACGTAGTCTTTATGAAAGCAGATTGCCTGGCCCTTTTTCCACAGAGTCTCTAGGTGGGTTTGAACTGCCAACCTTTAGGTTAGCAGCTGATCACAAACTGTTTGCAACACCCAGGGTTCTAGATCCAATACAGAGGCCCAGAAATGACTTTGCTGAGGGGCCTGCTGGCATCTTTCTCAACAGAAAGTTCCGGGCGACTTTGAGCAGGGCTTATTATAGCCAAGTCGCATTCATTTCTTTCATTTGTTAATTCTTTAAATAACATTTATTTTAAAGAGGTCCTCTCTTTTTTTGCCAGGTGCTGTGATAGGAAGGAATCCCTGGTGGCATAGTGGTTAAGAGGTTCTTAATAACTGTGATCCACTGATATTCACAATAATATCACCGGACTTCAGAAGCAGAGAAGCTGGGTTCACATCTCAGCCCTGATGCTTACTTACTCTGTTAGAGCTAAGTAGGACTGCAGAACCTGCTCCTTCAACAGTGAGGCAAGGATTTGTTGCTGGCTGGCAGCCATTGAGTTGGCCCCGACTTATGGGACCCCAAACACAGTGGAACAAAATGGTGCCAGGTCCTGTGCCATCCCCATGATCAGTTGTGGATCAGACCATTGTGATCCATAGAGTTTTCATCAGCTGATTTTTGGAAGTAGATTTCCAGGCTGTTTTTCCTGCTCTGTCTTAGTCTAGAAGCTCCGTGGAAACTGTTCGGCATCATAGCAACCTGCAAGCCTCCACTGACAGATGGGTGGTGGCTGCGCATGAGTGCACTGGCTGAGAATTTAACCCAGGTCTCCCGCGTGGAAGGCAAGAATCCTACCGCTGAACCACCACTGCCCTCAGGCAAGGATAACAATACCTAATGCACAGGACTGTTGTAAGAATCAAACAGCATTCTGGACCCGGCCATCCTTAACCAGTGCCGGGCTGATACTGTGCTGCAAATGCCGTTCGTGGTCTGGCTTCAGCCTGCTTACTTCCTGTCCCTTTTCTAGTCAAGTCTGCACAGTCCTTGGAATGCCTCGTGCTCCTCCTACCTCCTGGCCTCAGCAAAACCTGCCTCTTCAGCTTATTGCTGTTCTTAATAAACGTAGTAATAGTCAACATTTTCTGAGAACTTTCTGTGTTTGCAGTAACATTCTAAATGCTTTCTAAGCATTTTCTGATTCATGTCTCATAATAACACTATGTTGTGTTCCATCATTAACCCAGTTTTGCAAGTGTAAAAACCGAGGTTTAGTGTCTTGCTCCCAAATCCCACAGTCATTGTGGCAGAAGTGGGATTCTACTTCTAGGAGACAGCCTAAGAGACTCAGTTGGTTCTTCCAAGACGGATCTATTCATTCTTCCGGTAGTCCATCTCTACTAAAAACCAAACTCACCACCTTCAAGTTGATTTCAGCTCCTGGTCCCTGGGTGGAACAAATGGTTTGTGCTCAACTACTAACGGAAAGGTTAGCAGTTCAGACACCCCCACGTGCCACGGAAGAAAGGCATGCTGGTCTGCGTCCATAAAGATTAGACGATAACCACTCTACTCCAGCCAAACACCACAAAAAGAAAAAAACCTGTGACCCCATTCCCGCCCGCACCAATACAAGTTGGGTGGAAAGTCTGGACCTCAGCTCTCACAAAACTGTAATGAAGTGCCCCAACAACCCAACTGGGGTGCTGTCAGAGAAGGCCAAGAAAACCCTAGGGAGCAGTTCCACTCTGTAACACATGGGGTTCCATCTCTATTACTTCTGCTCTAATCCAACTCGCCATCCTTTTGCGATAGCCTTTCAATAGCTGGATAAAGACAAACTGGATGCCGTGGGAAACTGAGCACTGGCATCTAAATAAAATCAGGGAAAACACTGAAGCCTCCCCAGGGCGAGAGAGGTCCCTAAGCTGAGTCCTGAAGGATGAGAAGATGGAAACAGCTTTCAGAGAAGTAGAGTCAGCATGCACGGAGGCAGAAATCTCCATGAATTTTTCTGGGGGCCGCACACGGACAGGGGAGTGTGAACATGGACTAGCAAGAAATTCTGCGGGAGATAATAAGTCACCTTAATGATTGAACGAAAGCTAGTCCCTCCCCTCCCTACCACCCTGCATTCCAGAAAACCAGAGAGAAGAGTCTTGAAGGAATCACTTAAAAGAAAGAAGACTTTGTTGAATTTGATGGCCATGTTTGCTGAATTCATTTATTCTTTCATTTATGAAACATTTATTCTTTCAACACACAGTTTTGAGTTGCTGCTATATACTAGTAATTGGCCAGCATGCTGGGAGGATATAAAACCAATGAATAGGATGCCGGCCTTTTCTTCAAGGAGCCCATCATTGGGGGCGGGGTGGGGGGGACATATGTAAACAACAGTAAAAGACACTGTAGAAAATCCTGTAATAGTGGTGAGTACAAAGTGCTGTGGGAAAAGCGTAGGACCTGGAGGATTGTTAGAGAAATCTTAGTGCAGGCAATCGACAGTGAACATTAGGAAGATGAGAAGGGGTGTTCCAGGAGGAGACCAAGTACAGGGAAGAGCACTCCAGGCAGAGAGGATTATGTGTGCAAAGGTATGAAGGCATGAAAGATCACGGGGTGTTCTGAGCATAGTAATAAGTTCAGCATGGTGGGAGTGCAGGATTCCTGGCAGGGAGAGATGGGGTCAAATAATGAGCGACAGGAATAAACCAAGAGTGGGTACTAAGGCCGCCCATCACCAGTTTGTCTGTTTGTTGAACTGTGTTGTCTTACATATTATTACGATGCTGGAAGCTATGCTGCTATTTCAGATATCAGCAGGGCCACACCTGGTGGACAGGTTTCAGTGGAGTTTTCAGTCTAAAACTGGGAAGAAAGGCCTGGTGATCTACTTCTGAAAATTAGCCAGTGAAAACCTTATGGATCACAACAGATCATTGTCCGATATAGTGCTGGCAGATGAGCCCCTTACGTTTAAAGGCACTTAAAATACATAGTGACCGCAGCAATGATCGTGGCCTATCAATGGTTGCAAAGATGGCACAGGACTGGGCAATGTTTTGTTCCATTGTACATGGCGTCACCATGAGTTGAAGATGACTCAGTGGCAACTAACAACAACAACAACAGGTAATAAAGACATTCCGTAGCTTCCTTTGGATTCCTACCTCCCTGCCTCACAACTCTTGCAGTCAGTGTTCCTTTCTTTCCCTCTTGTCTAGCTGAGTTTTCTTGCTGTGATTGACTGAATCTGCAGATTTTCGAAGCACTTTATTGGTACCAGCAATTGGTCCTCATCTTTGATCTGATATTCCTTCACTTTAAGGCAGTTGGAAACTCTGGTGGTGTAGTGGTTAAGTGCTACCACTGCTAACCAAAAGGTTGGCAGTTTGAATCCACCAGGTGCACCTTGGAAACTCTATAGGACAGTTCTACTCTGTCCTGCAGGGTCGCTATGAATTGGAATTGACTCCACGGCAATGGGTTTGGTTTTTGTTTTAAGGCAGTTATGAGACCCGCCGAAGGTCTCTCTATATTGGGTTAAGTAAAGCCAATTTCTTTTGCTTTTCCTTAGGGCTTTGCTTTTATTAGAAAAATTAATGAAAAATACAGTTTTTTTTCATGCAAATGTCCTCTCCCTTGGGTTTATGACATTTTCAACTATAAAGTTTTATTCTCATCTCCAACACGTAAGGTCTGCCTGAGGGTGATGTTAGCAACTTCACTGAATGAATTAGAAAAAGGAAGAGTTGAGGAAAGGGAAGGGACATTTGCCAGGCTATGTGCAAGGTGCTTGGAATGTGTAATTTTCTATAATCCTCCCAGCATCTATGGAAAGTAGGTATTACCCTCCCCAGTGCAAGTAAGCAAATGCAGACTTGGGAAGGATTTTGTGATTTTCCCAAGTCCACATAGCTAGGAAGAGGCAAAATTGGGGTCTGTGGCCATGTCTGTCTGAATTCAGAGCTCACGTTTTCCCAGTTAAATCCTGCCAGCTTTCCTTCACTAGTCCAACAAAAACTGATATACTTTCAAGTGGCTTGTCACTGGCCAAAGCTCACCAAAACCAAGCCAAATAATTGCCCAACAAAAATAATCACAATCACAACATACACACCCACCACCACCACAACGTATACTGCATGACAGATGAGAACAGAAAGATAACAGATGGAAAATAGAAGAGGAATCACAAGTAAGTTAGAGGATCTATCCAACATCTGATTTAGAGCCAGAAAGAGGAGAAAAAATTATTTTTAAAAATAGTGTAAGATTTCTACTTCCAGGAAGATAGAGTAGATGTACTTTTCCCTATTCCTCCAACTTTATACAACTAAAAACTCTGGACATTATATATAAAACAAATATAAGGAGACTCTGAAAGGTGGCAAGAAGAAGGCAGACCAACTAAGGATCTTGGAACCTGAGAAAAGACACATTAGTGAGTTCCTTGAGTTATCATTTGCCTCATATATCCCAGACTTGGAGTTGAAGAAGCTGGCCATCCAGAAATGCCAACAGCACAGACAAAAAAAAAAAAAAAAAGCCTCTCTTTCTAGCCAAGGACTAGGAAAGAGGCAGCCTAGCAAGACAGAAAACTTTTAGACAATAACCACTTTACCCCAGCCAAACATCACAGAAAAGAAACCTGTGGCCCCACTCCTACCCACACCAGCAAAAGTTGAGTGAGGAGTCTAGACTTCAACTCACAAGGTTATAATGAGGCATCCCAACAACACAGATGGCCAAGACATAGAAGGCCAAATAAGAAGCCTGGACTTTCATCCCTTTTGGCCAGTAATGTGCCCCCTCTCTACCCTCTGCAGTGTTAGTAGAAACCATGAGGGGGGTTAAGGTACCCCCCTTCCCTTCCCTGCTGGGGCGGTCACAGGAAGGCCCAATGGAATATCAAAATTCACCATTGCTCAGTAAGGTCATTCCCATTACAGTGCGAGTTGAGACCATGTGGGGGGCCAGAACTTCCACCTGACCCAGGTGGAATGAGAAGATCCCTCCTTCAGAGTTAACAGAGGCCAAGTGGGGAACCTGGACTTCTCTATCACTAACTGGCAATAATGGGTGGTAACCCCCTATTTCTCCTACCAGAGCAGTGTCAGAAAAAGTCAGCTAAAACAGAAAATTTAAATAAAATCCAGAGTTTCATAACATAATATAAAAATTTCCAGGTTTTAATAAAAAATCCCTGATCATAGCAAGAACCAAAGATCTCAAACTGAATGAAAAAGACAATCAATATACAAAGATGTTAGAAATATCTGACAAAGATTTTAAACCAGCCACTATAAAAATGTTCAAAGAACAATTATAAACATGCTTGAAATGAATGAAAAAACAGAAACTCTCAGCAAAGAAATAGAAAGACTCAGCAAAGACATATAAGATACAAAGAAGAATCAAATGAAAACTTTAGAATTGAGAAAATGCATTAACCAAAATAAAAAGCTCAGTGGA
Source organism: Elephas maximus indicus (assembly GCF_024166365.1). Taxonomy (NCBI): domain Eukaryota; kingdom Metazoa; phylum Chordata; class Mammalia; order Proboscidea; family Elephantidae; genus Elephas; species Elephas maximus. The sequence continues at coordinate 8,864,560 of NC_064833.1, read as the reverse complement.
AGTATTCAACAGCAGAATGGATGGGACAGAGGAAAGAATCAGTGAACTAGAAGACAGAACAACAAATTATCAAACCTGAACAACAGAGAGAAAATAGACTGATTAAAAAAAAGGAACAGAACCTCAGGGATCAATGAGACCATAAAAAAAAGATCTAACATTTATGTCATTAGAGTCCTAGAAGAAGAGGAGAAAGAGACTGGGGGCTGAAAAGGTACTTGAAGAAATTATGGCTAAAAACTTCCCAAATTTCCCTACGGATTCAAGAAGCTGAGCGAACCCCAAACAAGATAAACCCATGGAAATGTGCACCAAGACAAATCATAATTAAACTTCTAAAAATTAAAGACAAAGAGAAAGATCCACAACCAGAGAAAAGCAACACTTTATCTATAGTGGAAAACAATTAAAATGACAGCGAATTTCTCATCAGAAATCATGGAGGCAAGAAAGAAGTGGCACAATATTTTTCAAGTACTGAAAAGAACTGTTCACCACAGAGAAAATATCATATATCCAGTGAAAATATCCTTCAGGAATGAAGAGGAAATTAAAATATCCTCATGACCAGACCTACCCTAAATGGATAGCTGAAAGAAGTTCTTTAAACAGAAAGGAAAAGTTAAAAGAAGGAACTTCAGAACAAAGTTAAAACTTGGAACACCAGAAAGGAAGAAAATATACAGTAAGCAAAAACATGGGGTTAATACAGTAGACAGAAAAAATGCAGAGAACTAAATAAAAATTAAAATACAGCATAACAAAATTCATGGGACACACCAAAAGCAGTGCCAAAAAGGAAATTTATACACTAGAAGATAGAAAAAGTCTCAAACCAAAAATCTAAGTTTAATTAAAAATTGTATAAGAATATTTCCCAGGATTGGATAACGTAAGTTTTCACCTTGTTAGGGTCCACCTGAGTATGCAAACATAGACTATATCAAGAATCATTTTTTATGTGAAATTCTAGAACAGAATAAAGAAAGATCCTAAAGGTGCATGTATGATACAGAAATGGAGGAGGTAGAGGGAAAAGGAAGGTGGGGCGGAGAGACAGAAGGAGAAAAATGGGGGCGGGGAGGTAGAGTGAGAACAGGTCATATGAAAAGGATAGAGTAGCTGATGATACTGGGTTACTTAATATCAACGTTGGAAACTAAAAGAAAATGGATCAATGCATTCAAAAGTCTGAATTAAAGGTGTTTCACCTAAAATTCTCTCTCTCTTAGCCAAGGATGAGAGTAGGATAAAGATATTTTCAGACACGTAAATCCTCAACATTTTTACTTTCCATTAATTTTTTTTTTTTTTGTAGAAAACTATTGAACAATGTTCACCATCAAATTAAGGGAGCAAGCCAAGAGAGAAGTCAGATCCAGAATCAGGAGATCTGGCATTCAGGCCAGTTGAAGAGAAGCCCCCGAGTGACAGCTGCGCAGTGGGCCTAGAGGTGAATCGGTTCAGACTAAAGTGGGTAGGTGGGGACTTCAAGGGATGCCTTCAGGAAATAAATTGATTTGGGAGATTTATGAAGTGTACCTTTGTGAGGAAATAGTACTGAGAATGGTTATAAAATTTTGTCAGAAAATTTGGGACATAGAAATCTAAGCAAGTTCCCAATATCAAAATGAAGCAATTCATAACTCCAGGAAAAAGAAAAAGCTGTGTCAAAAAGAAAATTATGTGGTTGTAATAGGGTAAATAGTGAATACTGACTTAATAAGAAATTATGATAGAACTATAATGAGCGAGTGGGGAGAGTGGAGGAAGGTGTGTAAGGAGTTTAAAGTGTTTGTTAACTTGCATGTTATATATGTATAAATAATGTCCAGATCAAGAAATGGAAAATCATAGTATAAGCATTTTAGGCAAAACATCTAAGACGAGGGTAAGGGCAGAGAGAAGAGCTAAAATAGTGGAGATTGGTTGCGTCTGAGGGTAGGGAGAGATGATCTTATTGCAGTCTTCTAGTGATTTTGACTTTTTAAGCCAAGCACTCCAGGCATTTTTGGAGGCTTTTTGGTTTTTTTTTTTTTCCCCCATCGAGTTATAATGTGGACACAGGCTTGGTTGGGTCAGAAGTATTTACTTTTCTGGGGATGTTTCAGAAGATTCAGGCACACTTTTTTTTTTTAATAACTTATTTATTTGTTGTTGTTGACAATATGCACATCAGAATCAACAGTTTCTACGTGTACAATTAAGTGATATTGATTAGAGTCTTGAGTCGTACAGCCATCGTCACCCTCTTTTTCCGAGTTATGTCAGCACACTTTTGGAAGAATTCCTCAGCAGCCTCCTTCCACCACCTGTGTTAGTAATAACCACAGTCACCTGACCAGATGCTCCAGTAGCTGGAGCCAATGGAGAAGGCTACGGTAGAAAGATGGCAGACACACTCTGATATGTGTCTGCTTGGTCTCTCCATTTTGGCTCCTTGTCTTTATGAAGACGGGGTTGGGGTTGTGGCTTTAGAGCAGACCCGTGCACCACCTTAATGACCTCGTTTTTCTTTATGACCTGCTGAGGACTGAGTGATTGACAAGAAGTGTGTTAAATTCAGCTGCTAGCTCAGCTTTACCAATAAACCAAGGAAAGGAGCAAAGATTAGCCTAAAAGGTGGCTTTCAAGTCTGATTGAAGGAGTCATTTATTGCAGCTTCTGCCCTGGCAGAGGCTAAGATTTCTTATTTGCACTATTCTGTTCTGATAATTTGAGTTTCTGGTAACTGGTAGATAATCTTTATGTCTCACTGAGCTGAGGGTTCACAAAGCACCGTCTGACTTGTCTGCAAGGGAGCTAAGAGCATCCCCATTTTACAGGTGAAGAAAGTGAGATTTGCATTCATTCATCTGTCTAGCAAAGCTATCTCATAGGCACCAACTATGAGCCAGGGACTTTCCTGGGCACTGAGATACAGAGGTGAAAGTCAAGGCCCTTGCTCTCAAGAAGCCCAACCCATCCTAGGTAGATACAGAAGTAAATGTAAGTTATAGTGCTGTGGAATAAGTGCCAGTGAGAGTAGGAGAACACAGGAGAGTGGTGGTGACCCATTCATTCATTCACTCATTAAAATATATTCATTAAGGACTGAGGGCTAAGTACTGGCTGGAAGCTGGAGATATAGCTAGGAATAAACTAGATTCACTCTTGGCTTTCATCAACCTTAGAGTCAAGTTTGGCGGCTCTCGACCCTGGCTGTGAATTGGAATCACCTGGGGAGATTTATAAACTTCTCATGCTCAGGCGATACCCAAGACCAGCTACCTCAGAACCTGAGGGGATGGGGTCCGGGAACCAGTATTTTCTAAAGCGCCCCGAGTGATATCCATGTGCAGGCAAGTGGAGAACCACTGGCCCAAAGGAACACAGCAACAAGAAATCAATAACTGCACAATTTCAAGTGGTGATAAGTGTAACGAGGGGAACTCAAAGTGTGCTGGGAGGGAGGATGAAAGGTGGCAGGGATCTGTGCCACACACTCTAGGCCAAGGAGGCTTCTCTGAGGGGTGATATGTAATTTGGTGTCTGAAAGCCAAGGATGAGACAGAGCATTCAAGGAGGAGAGAGGAACGGGCTCTGAGGAGAGGGAGAACTTGGCCCGTGCCACGTCCTGGGAGGGCTGGTCAGGGGTGGCCCAGGAACAAATGGCTTTACATACGAAAATGGGAACAATTTTGCTAACGCTCTTGAGGAGAGAAAGGAAGGAAGGTGAAGGAAGGGGCAGGGAAGGGAAGAAGAGAGGGAAAACAGCTACCCTGCGGGAAGCTGAAGTTAGACAAGGAAAGTCCCAGGGATTTGTCCTCTGCCCTGTGCTCTCCTCTCCCCTCCCTTCTCTCCCACCTCTGGCTCCTCTCCTCTCTTCAGTCCCTCCCCTCCCCTTTCCTTCCTTCCTTTCTTTTTAAGAATGAGCATGTCCAATGTTTTGTTTTAAGGGATTCGAGCTGCTATGATGCAAACCCCTCTATCTTGGCACGTTCAGGGCCCACCTGGGTGAGCCTAGGGTTGCGGCTGTGTGTGCTTATACTGTAGAGATTAAGGGAAAGGATAAGTTTCCCATCTCAGGGCCTGTGCCCTGTGACACAGGGGGAGGGGGAGGGGGTAAAACTTTAAAGCGAGCCAGCAGGTGGGAGCAGGGGCTTGGGGCAGAGGCGGCCAGGACAGCCTAGCCTGTTGGGAATATACTAGGATAACAGGCATCTACTACTGGGGTTCTCCGGAGCTAGGTTGGGGTGCATGGTCATCCTAATCAAACGTGTGGCAGACACAGGAGGGCTGTCTTGGGCCTGTTTTTGCAGATGAGAAAGCCGAACCCCAACTCCCAGAGCTGGTGAGCAGAATAGCTGGATTCTGCACGTTGTAATATTCCGAAGTCCATGCGTTCATCTTCCATAGTGACATCCTGCCTTCTGATGCCCCTGCATTTTACTCATTTCTCCAAAGTACAGCTCCCTGCTGGGGAGGGGGTGGTGCTGGGCACTGCTAGCAGCCCCACTCCTTTGCCAGCACATTAGAGACACATCTTCTCCTCCAATCTGTTTATTCCCAGAGACATCCTGTTCTTACTTCCCCATATGGAGGCTCCCTCTGTGCCCAGCCCTGGGGACTGGGCAGCAAGAGGGGTGCTTTCCTTTTGCCAAATGCATAAGACTCTGCAGGTCTCAGAATTCTCAGCCCATCTGACTGTCCCACGGCTATTGTTCCTTCTTCACCCAGATTCCTGCTCATCATTCATGTGTGCACATTAAAGTGTATTAAGCTCTCCTTGAATCCACTGAATGTTTATTGAGCAAAAGCACAGGAGTCCCTGGGTGGTGCAAGTGGTTAAGCACTCAGCTACTAACTGAAAGATCGGAAGTTTGAATCCACCCAGAGGTGCCTCAGAAGAAAGACTTGGGGATCTGCTTCCGAAAGACCACAGCCATTGGAAACTCTAGAGAACACAGTTCTACTTTGAATCAACTCGATGGCAACTGATTTGGTTTTTAGTTTAGGACCTCTATTAAGTGTCGGGGATTAAAAAGAATGAGGCACATACTCTTGGCCCTCAAGGAGCTCACGACCACTATAGGAGGCAAATGGGTAAAAGCCCCCATTATCCAATCAACAAAGTACTGGGAGCACACAAGGAAGGGAAAGGCTATTGCCACCTGCCATGAAGAGTCAGTGACATTTTCTTAGAAGAGGTGGCAGTACTGGGTAGTTACATCCATTTACCCACCCACCATTCATCTATCTATCCATCCAACAATTGTGCTTAAATACATTGATGCCTAACGAGCCCTGACTGCTCAATGTAATGGTTCTCCAAATATTTATGGGCTTCTACGGGCCAGGCTCTGTTCTGCAGACACAAGGCTTAGGAGTGAGCGTGCCCTTGTGGAACTTAGAGTCTACTGCAACTGGGTCCCTAAGTGTGCTGAGGATATGAATCGCCTGGGGAATTTACGAACAACATGGATTCCCAAAACTCACTCTAGAAATCTGGATAATGAAATGAGGAGAGCAATTTCAGACTGCTATGAAGTGTCCCAGGAGATTCAGCTGGGTCACACTTCCAAAGAATCAGCCATTGAAATCCCTGTGGAGCACAGTTCTGATACACATGAAGTCACCATGAGTTGGAGTTGGCGTCAACTCAATGGCAACTGCAGAGAGTTGCTCACCACCCTGGCAGTTACAGTCATCTCCTCTTTGTGCCATTCTTCTCCTGCCCTTTATTCTTCCTTCCAAATCTCACTATGTTACAGCCATGGCCCCTGAGGGACAGCAGGCAGAAGCAATACAGTCCCTGGGTTCTCTGAGCTCCCAGAGGGCAGGGCTGGCATCCTGGGCAACTCCTCAGTCATTTGGCCTCCAGAAGCCCTGCCTTTTCCAGCCTTTGCCACTTCTTCATGGCAAACACCTGGGCTCCTCTTCGTCTCTGTCAAAATGGCTCTGGATTCTGGGAACAGGAACCTCACTTACAGGGTCTTTTTCTCTCCTAATGGGTGAGTTGGGTGGGTGCCTAGAAACCTATTAAAGTTGTTGATTCATTAATTGAATTGTTCCCCTCTCTCCCTTGGCCTAAAGACTCCAGCGTAATCACAGTATGATTCGGGGGCTGCACTTGGGTGATTCAGTGAAGAGGGGGAAGCCTGCAGGGGAGGAGTCTGGCTGCAGGGCCCTCAGTGCGATAACCCTTCCAACCCTCCTACCTCAGGGCTCACTGGGAGCCTGCAGTGGGCCAAGCAAAGCAGACTCGATGGCGAGAGGGATGTGGCCCTCGTTCCCATGGGGTCCATAGTCCAATGGAGAAGACTCATGAGTGAATGAAGCACCCATGCAGGAATGCTGCCACCTGCTCTAAGACACTTTCCTTGCTCGAATCATCTGCCCTCATCCCAACCCCAAAAAAGTCAAAGCATAATTTGCCCATTTTTCTAAGCCTCTCTCAGCCTGGGCATCCCCCTGATCAAGCTGACACCACTTAGCACTGAGGAATTAGTGCCTGTCCTTCAGTAAAGCATGGACTCTTTAATTTCAGGGACAGAAACCTACTAATTTCTGAATCTTTAATGCTTATCCCAGCATGTGACACATGACAGGCACTATAGATGTTTGGGTCATCAATGAATGAATGAATAGATGGATAGTTGAATGGATGGATGGATGGATGGATGAGGAAAGCTCTGACTAGCTTTTCTGAAACTTTATTACTGTCACAGTCCAGCTGTATCAGGAAGCTTGACCCATTGAAATCTTCAATTACAGCACAGATTCTGATTTGTAAACTGTGGGGTTGATGTAATTTGTCACTACTTTTGTTGTTTTATGCAGCATTTTATTATACACGGACCCGGTAAACACCAAGTAGAAAAGGTGAATTCCAGAGAGCGTCATTCTTATGCCACTCAGTGAAAGAAAAGATGGCCTGTAATCCCAGCCCATTCCTGTTCCCCAGAACAACAGGAACAGCACCACAGCTAGAGTGATGGGCAGCTCCTGGGATTCAGTGAAGAGAGGTTCTGGACCCTTCCCAGGGAGGAGGGATGCAGAGTTTGAGTGCTCTTCACACCTCGTGAAGTTAATTGATTCAAAGCCCCAGCAGCCCCGGGAGGCTGATTGCTGGCAAGAATGAGGCTCAATTCCAGCCTTCAGAGGTTGGATAACGCAAGGAGAAATATTCACGAGGGAAAGCACCCGAAGGAGCACAAATGGATTGATGGAGGGGAAGGAAGGAGAGCTAAGAGGTTGGAATAGTCCGTAAAAGGCGTGGGATGCAGCTCCAGCCAGATCAAGAAGTCAAGATGAGTAGAGATACACCAGCCAGGCCCCACATGCCAAGAGCAGAGGCCCCTCAATGAAGTCAAGGAGGGGCAAACTGGGCTGTAGTAAAAGGAAGGCCTTCTCAACCTCACAAGCCCTGGAGACCTCCCCCACCCCGGGAAAGAATATTTCAAGTTAAAATTACATTTTCCCTATGAACATTATTACGTCTATCTCACATTCCTCCTCTGCTTCCTTCTCCTCGAACAGCTGTCATCTGGGCTTTTCCAAGGGGCATTCATAGATACTTTTAGATACCGTCCTTACAAAGAACTGAGGCAGAGGTGAAATAACTTGGCCGGGGTCACAGTTTGTGGCTGGAGCGGGACAGAGAATACACAATTTCCTTTGGCCAGTGGAGTCCTTTTCATCCTATTACAAATGAGCCCATCATTCTCAGGATGAGTTTGCCCCAGACAGGAATATGTCTTTCTTTTGAACGCTTGACTGAAATGTAACATCGCTGCTCTGGTTAGCTGCCATCGAGTCGGCCCCAGCTAACGGCGACCCCTGCACAGCAGAAGGAAACGCTGCCTGGTGCTGTGCCGTGGTCAGCTGTGGATTGGATGGGGTTCGGTTGTGACCCACAGGGTTGTCACTGGCTGATTTTTGGAAGTTGATCACCAGGCCTTTCTTCCTAGTCTGTTTTAGCCTGAAAACTGCTGAAACCCATTCAGCATCATAGTAAGTCACGAGCCTCTGCTGACTAATGCGTGCTGGCTGTGCGTGAGGTGTATTGGCTGGGAAATTCTCGAACAATCTCTGAGCCTCGGTTTCTTCATCTTTAACATGGGCACGATGACACCCTGAAGCATGTTTATGAGAGTTAGGCAAGATATCAAAGGGATTTAACATAGTACCTGGTACTTGATGAGTGGCAACAAATACAGGTGGTCTTGCTGCCTTCTTCAGTAGGTTCTCACATAGAAGTGGACTAAGGCTCTGGGATGAAATACTTTACCTACAACACAACAACCAGAGTAAAATTTTACATTATTATTATGGTTTGTAAAGAGGAAAAAAAAATCACAGTGTAGAAGCGGAGGTGGGGTGGACCGGCACTGCAAAATTTTTAACTAGGATGGAGCCTCTGAGTTGAAAGAACAAGAACCGCTTGAGGGGATCACAGAGGGATGTGAAAGGAAGCTGCGCATTGGCAGAGCAGGAGCTGACCCCTCCTCCTTCTTCACGCTCCAGTCTTGGCAGTGTCACCTTGCAGAGAAGCAGGGAGCCAGGATGCTTTGAAGGGTGTTCAGTATGTTCTCACCTGCTGGGAGGGTGGGGGCAACGAAGGGAGCCGGGTAGCGCATCAAAGCCCTCGGCTGTCTGTCGGGGGTGTTGGGCAGGCAGGAATTTTAGTCTCGCTGGACAGGTTTTGATAATCTAAAGGCAAGAGCACTGCCATTCTGCTAGCCCAGGAGAAGATGCTGAGGTTTTTCTCCAAAGTCAAAAGCAGAATAAAGACTTTCACTGCTGACAAGGAAACGAGTGACCCACAAAGGAAAAGACTGATGAGAGGGTCTCTCCAGGGGCTGCCTGGGGGATAAAATCATGAAACTGCCTGGCTTTGACAGTGTCTCCCTCCCCCCTCCCTTCTGAGGCCAATTCAGGGCTGATCTGAGGCCGAGCCCACAGCAAACCATGGGCTATTATTTGAAGGATGTGGGGGAGGGACCCATTTCAAATTTTCCTCCCTCGCTCTGGGTTCTAGTCATTAAAAGTCATGCCCAGGTACCCAAGTGATATGTTAGCTCAAAGTTCTGTGTGTTTATTTATACCAGTCTGCATACCGTGAAGAGTTCTAAGTACCTTACCAGAACATAGTCACTAGAAGTTAAGACACAAATAAGAATTACAAAGGGCCAAGTATAAATAAAGCTGGTGCTGGTTGTTAATTGCCGTCAAGTCAGTTCCGACACATTGCTCCATAAGAGATTCAAGGCTGGGACCTTTCACGTACAGGTCGCCAGGCCTGTCTTCCAAGGCACCTCTGGGTGGGTTTGAATTGACAACCTTTCAGCTAGTAGTCAAGTGCTTAACCCTTCGTACCTCCCAGGGACTCCATAAATAAAGGTGTTGTTGTTAATTGCCATCGAGTCGATTCCGACCCATGGCGACCCGGTGTGGGCAGACTAGAACTGTGCTCCATAGGGTTTTCAAGGCTGTGACCCTTCAGAAGCAGATTGTCAGTCTTCCAAGGCACGTCTGGGTGGATTCCAACCTTCAGCCTTTCAGCTAATAGTCAAGTGTTTAATGGTTTGCACCACCCAGGGACTCCATAAATAAAGGTACAAAGTTACAAAGAGAAGTAAAAAGAATACAAATGTGAAAGGCATAAGGGTCAATATACCAAACCAAAACTCATTGCCACCAAGTTCGCTTCTGACTCATAGTGACCCTAAAGACAGAGTAGAACTGCCCCATAGGGTTTTTGAGGCCATAATCTTTACGGAAGCAGATTGCTACATCTTGCTCTCACGAGGGTCTATATAGGTGCTAAAACTGAATCTGAAATTTTTCTCTTAGTTTCTTGGCTGGAAAAAAAAAGTAGAAGATGTAGTCAGTTATACAGTTCATATTATGAGGGAGGAAAAACTCACATGTTAGCATATTTAAGGCTCTGAGAAGTCCTGCAGCAGATAACAAAATAACAACATCAACAATAGCTGGTTATTGAACTCTTACTGTGCTCCAGGCACCGTTCGAAGCTCACTACTCCTGTAATCTCATGATGACCCCTTGGAGTGGAGGTCCATTGGCGCCTGGCACCACTGTGACCTCCTTCTTGGGTGCCCTCTGGAAACGCAAAGGCTGGGACTCCGAAAACAACATGGCCTGTGCTCTTACTCATGAGCTTCTAGTTGGGAGAAAAGGTCCCCAGCGAGATGCCCTGTGGCCCGAGGGGATGGTGGAAGTGAGGCTGAAGCCTGTTTCTCCTCTCTAGGGGGCATGGCCTGGGGCCGCCAATGCCCAGCCGCCAGCTCTGGGTGCAGAGAGGCAGGGGCAGTGGTGATAGTGACTGAGGGATTGAGTTTTTAATCCAGGTCTTGGCGGCTTCCTGAGCCCAGAATTGTGGCTACCCTGGTTGTTCAAGTAACGCCCTACAATTCCTTGCTTTTCGGATTGCGGCCGAGGCTGTGGCTTCCTGGTCACCCAGTCAACCGGCTTTCTTTTTTTCTGGGAGTTACTGGGAGAGGCCCAACCTGGACTTTTCTCCTTTGGCCTTTCCAAAGATTTTTGTCACACCTAATTCCCTATATGAATCCCTTTGGGCTTGGAATACCCTCCCCAAGCCTCATCTTTGTTGATTTTTAGCTGCAAGGAGAAGAGCAATGTAACCAAAGCTCAGTAAATAGCAGGCGTTCCCGGGAGGCCTTCCTTCCAGTTGCTGGCTCTTGGTGCGCTGACCCTCTCCTCTGCCCTCTCGCCCACTCAGGGACTCAGGGTCATTCATTGTGTTTATGATAAGTGCTTCAGGAAGATACGATGCTTGACCCTGGCTAAGGAACCATTCAGTCTCACCGTTGCTCTGGGAACTTTTCCCACCCAGTTGCCTCCCAACCTTCTGGACCCCTTTGCCAGGTGGCTGGATGGAGCCGTGCACTAGGGGCCCCACAGCAGAGGGAGATGCCTGATAACCCAATGAAGGGGGTGGTGCACCACAGCAGCTGAAACCAGGGGAGGACAAATGTCAGCATGGCCACAGGCTGGGTGGTGCAGGGCCTGGGAGGGGGAGCCCTGTGCTGGCCCTGGCACTTGCTGGAGTGCTACCTTGGATAAGTCTTTTGGCCTTTCAGTGCTGAGAGGACAAGAAGGCCCTTGGCCTGGTCCTTCCTGCTCACTTTCCTTCCTGCTTGCTTCCCACCCTATCAGCTGTGCCCAGGCACGTCACCACTCTGCAGATTCACGAGCCTCCTGGTATCTCTGAATCCTGGCTCTCCGCTGTCCAGCTGGATAACTTTGAACTGAGCCTCCGTTTTCATGGTTTTTCTTCCCAGTATCTATTCACCCTGCTCTTAGTAACCGTTCCCCACATTGCTTCAGGAACACCACTCCTGACCCCGACTTAGTGCAGCTGCTTTGGATGATGTCTTAGTTACCTAGCACTGCTCTATCAGGAATTCCACAAGTGGGTGGCTTTAAAGAATAGAACTTAATTTTCTCACAGTTCAGGAGGCTAGAAGTCCAAATTCAGGGTGTCGACTCTAGGGAAGGTCTTTTTTTGTTTGTTTTATTCAGATTTTAGTGACAGGCCTCAACCCCTGGTGTTCTTAGTTGTGTTTGGGTGCATCTGCTCCTGTCATCCAATGAAGTCTTCCTCTGTGTGTCTGATTCTATGTCTGTGTTCCCTTCTTAAAGGACATCATTCTGCAGGAATTAGGTTCATTCCACTATGGCATGACCTCACTAACATAATGAAGGAAAAACCCTATTTCCAAACGGATCATATCTGCAGGTACAGAGGCCAGGTCGTCCGTACCTATTTTGGGGGGACAAAATTAAATCCACAACACGTAGTGGAGAAATGGAGAATGAACAAGTCCTGATGACATCATGCAAGGTCCTGGATTCAACTCTATCTGAAGCCGAACTACTCCCTAAACTTCTTTTCAGTTCCCGAGCCAATAAATTTCCTTTAATACTTAACTCAATTTGAGTTGGTTTTCTGCTACTTATAACCAAAAAAGTCTTACTAATAATTTCACCATCTATTAGATGGATGTGTTAGTTGCTAGTTTTATCCTCTCAGCACTGTCCTGGTGACACAATGGTTAAAGTGCTTGGCTGCTAACTGAAAGGTTGGCAGCTCAAATTCACCAGCCGCATTGCAAGAGAAAGATATGGCAGCCTGCTTCTGCAAAGATGAAAACAAAAGACCCAAACCCGTTGCCATCAAGTCAATTCCAACTCATAGCAACCCCCTAGAACTGTCCCATAGGGTTTCTAAGAAGCGGCTGGTGGATTTGAACTGCCATACTTTTGGTTAGCGGTGAACACTGAACCACTGCACCCTCAGGGCTTCACTCCCAGGGCTGGTAGGAGGAGTAATGTGCTGATGCACCGAGTACTGTGTAGTGCGGTACAGGACAGACAGGAGTGTGATCCTTGAGACATACTGCTCCAGAGTTAACCCAGGGGCCATGGGGCAGGTGACATGAACTGGCCCCTAGGAGGGTCATTCCCAGGGCCTTAGCCTCGTTCGCACATTCTCCTCCGTGAAAAATGAGAAATGTCCCAGAGCTGAGGATAGCTATCCTGCAGTCCCCGAGGGAGAACAGTGAGGTGTTTTACCGAAAGACCAGAGAATCAGAAGTTTCCTTCAGCAGGCTTTAACTAAGCAACAAGATGAAACATCAGGAGGACCACGAAGCACCGCAAGGCTGACCTGCGTTTCTCGTGCCCGTGCACCGTGAGAGATAGCCAGCTTTGAAATAAAGGTAGTTTATCATTCATCTGCCACATCTCTTTGTTGCCATTAACACTCTCAGCCCAGAGAGCCAGCCTGCCTCCCTCCCTGTCACACAGGAGTGGGGAGACAGGTGGGCTTCCATGCTTGAAAGTTTGGAAAGAAAAATTGAGCGGTGATTTTAGAATGGTGCCTCTGGCTCTGCCAGAGCGAATAGGTCATTTCACCCGGGGCTGGATGTAGGGAGAGAGGACAGGGAGAGGAGGGGAGGCAGGAGTGGAAGAGGAAGAGGCCTGCAGTCAGGGAGCAAGGAGGGGTGCCAGGGAAGGCAAAAGGAATGAAAAAGAAAAGAGAACACCAAGGGAAGAAGGACGGAGGGGAGGAGGAGGAGTAGAAGGATGTGGGGAAAAAGGCTAGTCTTAGCGCGCTGAAGAAAGCAAAGACTTCTGTGACAAGGTCAGGAAACAGGGAAAGGTGTCTCCTGGCCACTCCAGCATAATGGCCAGTCTCTCCGTGGTGCACTCACTGCCAGTGGTGGAGAGGTCGGCAGCTGCCACTTCCTTCTCTGTGAGAGTCACTCCTTGCTTCAGTTCCACTTTGCATTTTCTCTAAGTTGTCCTGTTCTGATTACCGTCTCTTGTGTTAGAGAATTTCCTCAAATATGCATCTGGCCATCTTTGTTCATTTGCATTTAAGAGAGGGACCCCAGAAAGCCAGATGGAAGTTCTGAAGGCCATGGGTGGGGCTTGTGGACAGAGAGGATCTCCATGAGTGACGGAAATGGAGCATTCCTTGGGGGAGAATTCCTCACGTCAGTAACTGTAGTCTCTCCTCTTGCGCTACTCAGATCAGTCAGAAAAGGATATTTTGACCTCTCGCTTTGAGACTTCAGGCCAGGCTACCTCAACCTGGGAACATTCAGTATGCAAACATTCATTTAATCCCCCTGTTTCCAATAAGTTATGCCTGATCTCAACTGTCTCCCAGTCCATAGACCCTCTGTATAAAGTTTCTGTCTGGATAGGTGGGGGGCAGTCACACACAGGGGTCTACGGAGCTAGGCAGTTCCTAAAATGACTCCACCAGCCTTCCTGTTTTTAACTTCACCTTTACCCTCCCTGGACTCCCTGAGTGGGGCGAACCGTTAACATGAAAGGCTGGAGGTAGGAGTCCACCCACAGGCACCTCGGAAGAAAGGCCTGGTGATCTACTTCTGAAGACTCCCCCGTTGAAGACGGTGTGGACCACGGTTCTCCTCTGACACACACACGTGGGGTTGCCATGAATCGGTTCACTTGATGACAGCTGTTTTTTTTACTTTCTCTTCCAGAGATTTTATGGGTTCTGGGGTTCACTCGAGTTGTTCTTTGCCTTTACCTGCTGATAGTTTAAGATTCGGCTTCACTGGGCTTTCTAATGTAACCCTCACCCATATATCTGCTTTCCAACTCAGAATTTTTTTCTTTTTGTGAACTCCCCTCCCGTTCTCTCTGTGCTCATGGGTTTAGGCCTTTCGGAAATCCCTTTGTCGTCACCTTAGTTTTTGATTTTATTTTTGTGGGGGGAGGGGCAGGGAGCAGAAATAAATGTGTGTTCAATGTCTGTCGTGGTTACCTGGCAGGCTGCGTTAGTGTTTAAAGACATAAACAGCGCTTCAGGTGAATTTCTTTCACCGAGGCACTTGTCTCACTAGCGGGCCCCCCAGGCCCTCTCAGGACATCCATGCCTGATGTTAGCACACTGGTGGGAAAGCTGAGAAACTCTGATGAGATGCTGCGAAGACGTGAGTTCTACTCCTTCCTCATCTGCCAAAGACAAATATTTGGCTCACGTGGATGACAGATGGACTCCTCTCTCTGTTTCTTCATCCTTTCCCCTCGAAGCAAAGAAAGTTTAGAAAGGTGATCGCACCTCGGCCAGGTAGACTTTTTAAGGTAAAAGCTAATTAATTTAAGTGTCATTGTCAACTTGTTACCAGGCTCTAGGCTTAGTATTTAAAATGTCAACCACCCCGTCTCTGTGACTGGTGGGAAATTAGAAATGACTTATCTAGATAAGCAGACATCCAAGGTGAACACCTAGAGAGTTTGATTTAAGAGTTGGGGAAGGAGGGCCACCAAGTCTGAATGATGGCAGCAAACAGTTAAGGTAAATTTATGAAACCAAAACCAAACCCATTGCCATTGAGTTGATTCTGACTCATAGCGAATGTATATGACAGAGTAGAACTGTCCCATATGGTTACCAGGGAGTGGCTGGTGGATTTGAACTGCTGACCTTCTTTCTGGTTAGCAGCTGAATGCTTAACCATTACCGTGGTAATTGTGACTATTTAGTTTATAAAGCACAGTAGCCACTGTTAGAGAACACAAACAGTTCCATCCCTGGCATTGGACTTGTATCTGTCTGGGTCCTGTTAGGAGGCACAGAAGGGAGCCCTGGGCCCAAGAGGGCAGCCTGAGGGAGCCCATCCAGAGTGGACCCCAGGCAGGAGCAGAGATAGCTGTGTGGACCACACTTACACGCAGAGTAAAGGGATGGCATCAGTAAGGGCAGCAAGGATGCAGGTGATTCTTGTGAGGGGTAAGTCCAGGACAAGTGGAGACTGCAGGAGTTGGGTGGGGTGAAGGCTCAGGGCTGAGCCTGTGAAGAGTGAGTGAGCACTGAAACCCCTTGCTTGCAGGCAGCTGGCCATTGCGTAGTCACATAATGATCCAGCCCCAGCCTGGGTGGCCAGAAAGAAGATACAAAGACGGAGGGAGCGTGTAAGATGAGAGAGGTACAGAAAGCATAGGCTTTCAGACAATCGCTAGTAGAATGGACGAGATCTACACGGTGTGCAATGACCTGGCCAAGGTACCCAGAATACAACAGCCTGGGCTGGCTGGTAGGTGTGCACCGATGAAGTGGTTTATCAAGTAACCGATACTACCGGCTCACCTCTGCCCCTTCTCTCTCTCGGGCATGTGACAGAGCACAGTCACCTTATGGATGACCTCCAGTTCCACTCCACTAACTTCTAGGTGGTGTGCTAATGTTTTTAAATACTAATGGGAATCTTTCCCCAAGTTTTTTCCTGACTTCTAGGTAGGGAGGAAGCCCTGGTGGTGTAGTGGGTAAGTGCTACAGCTGTTAACCGAAAAGGTCTGCAGTTTGAGTCCACCAGGCGCTCCTTGGAAACTCTGTAGGGGCAGTTCTACTCTGTCCTATAGGGTCACTGTGAGTCGAAAATTGATGCAATGGGTTTTTCTGGGTTTTCTGGATAGAGATAATACCAAAAAAAAGGGGGGGGGGCGGTGTCCTATGCTTTTAAGATAAAAAAAAAAAGGCCTTTTGAAGAATGGAAACAACTTTGGTGAAGAGAATAGATTAAAGAACTAGATGAAGATCCAGGCCACCTACTCCCCTCATAAGCCTGGTTGAAAATTTGCTAGTTTAGAAGAAGAAAAGAATTAGGGAGACAAACACTGGGGACACAGCGGATCCTTAGTATGAGGCACTGTGCCTGGTCCCCACCTTCTTCTGGACCTCCGTTTTTCTGATTTTGGAGCGATGTGGCAGACTTCTGGGCATCCCTCAATATCCACTCGGGCTTTTCTCAGTAATAGCATTCTGGTTGGGTGGGTGGCTCTCATATCTCTTTGTTGCTATTGTTGTTGTTCTTTTTTTAATATGACTTATTTTTGTTGTTGAGAATATACACAGAAAACACACACCAACTCAACAGTTTGTACATGTACAATTTGGTGACATTGGTTACACTCTTTGAGTTATACAGTGGCTTTCATATTTCTTAATCTTCACATGCCAATAAACCTCAAAATATAATGTTGTATATTTCATGTAAGCAGTCATGCATTTTAAAGAAATGATGAGGTTTAAAAAAATGTGGTCTTTTAGGTTCAGGGATGTATTTCCCATTCCTTGGTCACTGAATTTCTTTCTGAAGATTTGAGTTTCTATTTGGTGTTGTTGCCTTCAGCCTGACTTCTCTTAGCATTTCTTGGAGTGATGATCTGCTAGTGATAAATTCTATTAGTTTTTTTTTTTTAATCTATAAATGTAAATGTTTTGTCTTTATTCTTGAAGAATATTTTTATTGAACATAGAATCCTGGGTTAAGAGTCTAAAATACTTACTCTCTGGCCTTTTACAGAAAATATTGGCCAACCCCTGATGTAGAGATACTCCAGGCAACCCTCCATAAATATGATTTCTTATTACTAGGACTTTCGTAAGAATGAGATGGTAGGAAGTTTAATGTTTCATTTTTCTGGCAAAAACTTGGCCTAGAAACAGCCTGGCTTGCTGCTTAAATGCAGATCTGTATGCTTTTATAAACTGAGTATCAGGGGCTTAGAATTCTTCAGCAAGTTCCCACAGGTAGTGAGGCCAGGACATGGGTCAGAGCTGGGTCATGTCGCTCCAAGGTTTGTGCACTTTCTACAACACCCACAGAATTTCCCCATTCTTGGAAAAAACGTTCTTCTAACGCAGCCTTTTGGGAAGCTTTGTGGAGAGAGCAATTAAGAGTCTGGCTTGAACTACTAGATCATCTCAGGCTCAGAACCTCTTAAGGTCAGAGGCCAATCAACTGGCCTCCTCCTGCTGCATCTGTCTTTGTTCACTTTTCCCCAGCTCTCTTTTAAGACAGGCACGTTGGCTTTTATGCCTTAGCATAGCACCTTCCGCTTCGCTGCAGGAGACGCTATCCTGGAGGTCTGTTTCACATAGTATTCACCAAGTCATAGCCCTGCTTCTCTGCTCTTTGCCGACCTTTTTTTTTTTTTTGCTTATAAGTTAAATTGGGTAAATGACTGCCCCTTTCATGGATGAAGAGGAGCCCTGGTGGTGCAGTGGTTAAAGTGATCGACTGCTAACTGAAAGGTCAGCAGCTCGAAACCACCAACAGCTCCATGGGGGAAAGAGGTGGCACTCTGCTTCTGTAGAGATTTACAGCCTTGGAAAACACAATAGGGTCACTATGGGTCGTAATCGACTCAATGGCAGTGGGTCCCCCCCCCCACCCCGCCCCGTGGATGAAAAGTCTAGTCCTCATTTTCTTGTTGTTACGATGCAAAGAGGTGTTCTCCAGACCAGCAAGTACAGGGGAATCACACGCTGTTTCTTAGCACTGCTTATGCTTTCTTCAGAATGTTTCTTGATACAAAAATTATTATTCACAATTTATTCCTAATAGTGCTCTTTGGGCAGTGGGAGGCAGAGAGGAAGGAAGAGAAGAGGTGGGGTGGTGGGGAACTATAATCATCGATGAAGTCGGAGTAACCTGAGACAACAGTGCAGCCCAGTCAGTGAGTAGGACCCTCGCTGCATTTGGGTGGCCTCTGTGTTTTTATGTGGGGAGATGTTGGCATTTGTGAACTCTGGCTGGGGACACGCAGTTGCTGTACTCTTCTCTGTTCTTTTTTGCATGTTGAAAATTTGTATCTCCTGCCAAAAACTCTCCAATGAATTCCAGTCTTGTGTATACAGCTACTTACTCACCATCTACACTTAGGGGTACCGTATACATTGCAAACGTAAGAAGTCAAAAAAAAAAAAAAAGGGAGAGAGAGGGAGAGGAAAAAAAAACGAAAGGAAACAGGAAAGAAAAGAAGAAAAAGGAGAAGAAAGAGAGAAAAATGGAGGCAAGGTAAGAATAAAAGGCAAGGGGAGGGAGGAAGGAAAGGAAGGGAACACTCACTCACCTCCCACCTCTAAGACCTGCCTGCTCCTTTCTCCAGGTCCCCTCTTCGGGACTAAAATGCCTATCCCCCCTGCTGCTGGGAATGTCACCTTCCCTTGGCTCACAGGTCAGTCGCTCTCTGGAAATTTCTCTTGGCAAAAGGGAATTAATAGGATAAGGAAGACTGAAAAAGAACTGATGCCTTTGAATTGTGGCATTGGTGAAGAATGAACAAATCTGTCTTGGAAGAAATACAGCCAGCATGCTTCTTAGAATCAAGGATGGCGAGACTTCGTCTCACATACTTTGGACATGTTATCAGAAGGGACCAGCCCTTGGAGAAGGACATCATGCTTGGTAAAGTAGAGGGTCAATGAAAAAGAGGAAGACCCTCCAAGAGATGGATTGACACAGTGGCTTCAACAATGAGCTCAAGCAGAACAAGAATTGTGAGGATGGCGCAGGACGGGACTGTGTTTCGCTCTGTTGTACATATGGTCGCTATAAGTCAGAACCGACTCAACGGCACCCTCCAATAATGACAGTCACTTGCACCCTCCTGGGAGCACTCACGCTCAGTGATTGACTGATGCTAAAGTTCAAAGTCTCATCCCCGATGCTTCAGTTGGTGTAACTTTGTAGAGCCACCCCAGGCCCAGCGATCTTTATGGGATTCTTTGAGGCCTCCAGTCCATTCCATTTTGTGGATCAGCTCCTTCCTCTGATCAACACTGCCTTCCTTACTTCCTCTTGGTGCTCTCCAAAGAGTACTCTCCAAAACACGGTCTGCACACGTCTCCATCCCAGATTATTTTCTAACAAATAACAAGTGAAATGTCTGAAGAGGAAAAGAAAACTCATATTTACTGAGAACCAGCTATACGCCAAGTACTTTGCACAACCATTTCATTTAACTCATGTAACGCACATCTCAGCTGTGTGAATAGTTTGTATCCATATAACACGAAAACCTAGCTTCATCTCATTTTTTAAGAGTTATTGTTCTCTGGTATACTTGGGTAAAACTGGGAGTGGGCATGCTCCTTGCCTACTGTACTCCAGCCACACTGGGCTGCTTGTGTCCCCCAAAACCTCCAGGACATTCCTACCCCAAGACCTTTGCATTTCCTCTTCTCTCTGGCTGGACTCCCCCCACCTCCATCTAGTCTCAGTTCTCATCGTCTCAGTGAGGCCCACCTTGACATCTCTATCTAAAATGGCAAGCTACCTGCCCACATTTGTCCATCACGACATGCTTGATCCCTGCTAACATACTTTTCTTTTACTCTTTTTCCACTCACATGTCACCTTCTCCAAACCAAAGCTGTTGCCCTTGAGGTGATTCCTATTCATAGCAACCCTATAGGACAGAGTAAAATTGCCCTATATAGTTTCCAAGGAGCAGCTGGTGGATTCGAACTGCTGACCTTCCGGTTAGCAGCCAAGCTCTTAACCACTGCACCACCAGGGCTCTGTCACCTTCTCACCTACCTATAATTTACTTAAGTTTATTATTTATTGTCTGTCTGCCTCTTAAGAATTGGGCTCACTATTCTGCTTACTGGTATATTCCAAGTACTTAGCAGTATCTATCTAGCCCATAATACCAAAAAAAAACCAAACCCGTTGCTGTCGAGTCGATTCCAACTCACAGCAACCCTATAGGAAAGAGCAGAACTGCTCCATAAGGTTTCCAAGGGGTGGCTGGTGGATTTGAACTGTCATCCTTTTGATTAGTAGCCGAGCTCTTAACCACAGCGCCACCGGGGCTCCAGCCCATAATAAGTGCTCAAAAATATTTGCTGAGTGAGTGAATGAATGGTCTTCGCTCTCTCTTTGGCCAGTTAACTCTTCTACCAACTTCTCTGCTCACCCTTTCTCCTCTTTCTCCTCACCTCGCCTTCATCCCCAGACCTCCACTTCCAACTTACATGTGGGTGGCTGCCTTCTGGAACTCCAGGACCACCCCTTTTCCTGATTCTGTTCTTCTACCACCTCATTGGCCCCAGAGGAGGGAATTCCACACATTCCTTCCCCTCCTCACTCTAGGCATGTGCATCCATACCCTTTAATTCCTCCAAGGCAGCAGAAACCCAAGTTTGCTGCACATGGTGGACTTTAACTGACAGTTTGAAGGAGAATCAAGTGAGTGTATGCTTTAGTTATCTAGGGCTGCTGTACCATTAATACCACAAGTGGACGGCTTTAACAAAGAGAAATTTATTCTCTCACAGTCTAGAAGACTAGAAGTCCAAATTTAGTGTGCTAGCCCCAGGGGCAGGCTTTCTCTCTCTGTCAGCTCTGGAGTAAGGTCCCTATCATCAATCTTCCCCTGGTCAAGAAGCTTCTCAGCGCAAGGACCCCGGGTCCAAAGGGCATGCTCTGCTCCCCGTGCTGCTTTATTGGTGGTATGAGGTCCTTCTGTCTCTCTGCTCACATCTCTCTTTTATATCTTAAAAGAGATTGGCTTAAGACAAAACCTAGTCTTGTAGATTGAGTCCTGCCTTATTAACATAACTGCCTGTAATTCGACCTCATTAACATCATAGAGGTAGGATTTATAACACATAAGAAAATTATATCAGATGACAAAGTGGTAGACAATCACACAATAATGGGAATCATGGCCTAGCCAAGTTGACATACATTTTTGCGGGGACACAATTCAATCCATGGCAGTGGCAATACCAGCACTGTACAGGGATCAACTTCGAATCCAATGTCCGGCCTCTCTCACTGAGGCTAAACCTCAAGGTATTTTGCACAAACATCCATCTCACTCAGATTTCCACCCAATAATACAGGAACACAGGAGCTATGAGGTTACGATTTTGCTTTCTGCTTTTGGGGTCTGTAAGGACCAGATCAAACGTTCAGGCGGGTGTCCCACTCACCTGCCATCCCTGTGAGTGGAAGCAGAGGTAGGGTCTCGACCAGACGAAGGCTCCAGGAGCCATGGCTTTAGGGTCTTCCCTTTGCACTAGTGGTTCTTAACCCTGGCCGTGCACAAGAATTGCCCAAGGAGCTGTTGAAAATCCTGATGCCTAGGCCACATGCCAGGCCGATTAAATCAGAATCCCAAGACCTGGACCCAGACATCAGTACTGCCCGCTCTGCAGATGGGCTGAGAATGACAATTTGACACATATTAAAACTGTAAAGTGGGAGGTAACCACTTTAGGGATGTGGAGTTGAAGATTAGGAAGGGGAAATAGGGTGCCTAAGCCTGCACAGCTGGTCCTCATGGAGGGTGTCAAACATGAGGCTCCTGAGTCCCTAATCTTCCCGCTAAAACGAATACCTCACCTTGTAGGGGAGTCAAACCCGGTAAAAGACAATTCCAATGTAATATTACGGTAAAGGCACGTGGACACCAGTTGCCGTCGACCTGCCTCTGCCTCACGGCGGCCCTGTTTGTGTCAGAGGAGAACCAGGCTCCATCCGGGTTCCAGTGGCTGGTTTTTTGGAAGTAGATCACCAGGTCTTTCTTCTGAAACACCTCTGGGTAGGCTTGAACTGCCGACCTTCCGGCAAGCTAGCCATTAACACTGCCCAGGGACTCCAGAGGGCATTGTAGGTGCTTTCAGATCACAGAGGGAGGTCAGGGATGGGCCTTTTGTGAACATTTTCCTTCTTTATGACGGACAGGGATGCTTCGTTTGAGCCTGGTTTTGCCTGAATAAGCAGGCTGGAGAGTAAAGGAATGGAGGACGTGAGGGATGAATTAGTGCACCCCTCCATCCCCCAAGAAAAGAGTCCTCATCAGACTTCCAACGAGCTTGTGATCCCCCTCTTCATTAACCAGGGACAAAACATCTGTGGTCCTGCTCTGCCCTTCTAGGATGGTTCATTAGTGGCTCAGCGGCTCCCTTCCCTGGGGTCTGCTGAGAGATGACTTCATCCATCTTTCCACGGTACAGTTAGGCCTGGCCTGACTCCTGTAAACGGCCTCCTGGGAACATGGGCCATCAGTAGACCAGCAGAGTGGGGAGGATGCACCTAAATGCTGTGAAAGATTGTGCTTCTCTGGCTAGGTTTTCTTTTAAGTGGTTGTCATGGATTGAATTGGGTCCCCCCAAAATATCTGTCAATATGGCTAGGCCATGATTCCCAGTATTGTGTGATTGTGCACCATTTTGTGATTTTCCTGTGTGTTGCAGATCTTATCACTGTGATGTTAATGAGCTGGATTAGCGGCAGTTATGTTGATGAGGTCTACAAGATTGGATTGTGTGTTAAGCCAATCTCTTTTGAGATATAAAAGAAAGAGGTGAGTGGAGAGACAGAAGGACCTTATACTACCAAAAAAGCAGTGCTGGGAGCAGAGCGCATCCTTTGGACCCCGGTTCCCTGCGCAGAGACGCTCCTAATCCCAGGGAAGATCGATGACAAGGACCTTCCTCCAGAGCCAACAGAAAGGGAAAGCCTTCCCCTGGAGCTGAAGCCCTGAGTTTGAACTTCTAGCCTCCTAGACTGTGAGACAATAAACTTCTCTTTGTTAAAGCCATCCACTTGTGGTATTTCTATTATAGTATCACTGGATGACTAAAACAGTGGTGGAGGAGAGGCACAAGGGGAAAAGACGTAGATGGAAGAGACCATACTAACCTGTTGCCATCAAGTCTATTCCGACTCATAGCAACCCATAGGAAAGAGTAAAACTGTCCCATAGGGTTTCCAAGGAGTGGCTGGTGCATTCAAACTATTGACCTTCCGGCTAGCAGCTGAGCTCTTAACCACTGCACTATCAGAGGTCGTTCTCCAAATCTTGGTTCATTTTCCCATTACCTGGCACACAGAGGATTACACTCACAGTCTCCATTGAAGTGAATCAGGGTCATGTGGCTGCATTTTGGCCAATGAGATATATAACCCATTGCCTTCCAGTGGATCCCAACTCATAGCCACCCTGTAGGACAGAGTAGAACTGCCCCATAGGGTTTCTAAGATTGTAATCTTTACAGAAGAAGAATGCCACATCTTTCTCGAGTGGAGCAGCTAGTGGGTTTGAATTGCAGACCTTTCGGTTAGCAGCTGAGGGATTTAACCACTGCACCACCGGGGCTCCTTATGAGCTATGTGTAGAGGGCAAAAGCAACTTCCAGGGCTGACCCTTAAAAAGCACCTCGTACACCACCTTTGTTCTCTGTTCCTTTGTGGCAACAACACTACACGTTGTATATTGAGATGGCAGCACCACAAGATGGAGGAAACTCAATCCCATGCAAGAGGGTTGTGCCAGTGAGTCTCTTGGCCTGCCTTGGACTTCATGTATATTAAGTTAAGGTGTTGACATTTCTTTTTTGGTATTGTGAATTTGTTTATTAATGTTTATACTTATTTAAAAAATTATTTTCAAAAATATTTTATTTTTTATTTTGATGAATATATATATAAATGTTCTTGAATTATACATGTAAAAATATTGACAGCAAATTTTTTGTTTTATATATACACAGAATATACATAAATTCATGTATGCAAGCACATATAATCTTCTTACACAGATAGTGTGGATACAAACAGAGACAACCTCATGTGCATGGACTCAAACCTTCAGCCTTTCTGTTAGCAGCCAAGTACACATGCAAGTATAGGCACAAATGTATTAACATACTCAGAAACATGGTGCATCCACACATATTTTGCTCCAACATGTGAGACACACCCCTTGACATGGTTATGGGCAGCCAAATATACACTCACAAAGTGAGCCAAGTACTGATCACCGCATCACTTGTAGTCCAAGGCTTAAACTGCTTTAAGTGCCCACCAGTGTACTCCACGTTCAAACTCTGCCTATTCCCCTTCCTTGATAAAGTCTCCAATGTGGGACTGTTCTTCCTATCTATGTGGGAGAGAGACCTCAAGTTTTTCCTTCATGGCTCTTTCGTATTGAAGTCTCTTTTAAGAGGTAAGCATCCTATAATGCCACACCTTACTCATTGTGTAAAATGTGTCAGGCTAGGGAACGAGGCTGCAGGATGTCCTCTGAGAAAGCATGGTAAAATGGAAAGGGCTTAGTGTCTGAATTCAGAAGATCTAGATTCAATCCCTGGCTCTGTGACTTATTGGCTCTGATCTTGGGTGAGTCACTTAACTCTCTGAGCTCCAGTGTCCTAAAGTAAAAGCAGCGATAATGTGATCCCTACCTCACAGCCGTATGAGGATGAATTGTGGTTATTTATAAGAAAATCCACTGTGAATACTTTAGCTCAACAAGCTTGGCTTGAGTGCTCACTATGTGCCATACCATGTGGTAAATGCTAGGATTACAGAGGGAAGTAGGCCTGGTCCAGGAGTTCAAGGGGCTACAGTTTAGTGGAGAGAGCCCATCTATACACCCACCACCACACTGGAGGGATTTACAAGGTGCAAAGGAAGCTTTGGAGAAAGGGCACTGAAGTGGGAAAGTGAAGGAAGTCTTCATAGGAGAGGTGATGCTGGAGTTGTCTCTTGAGGGATGAGCAGCCCAGTACCGACCAAGTGCGCAAATGAAGAAGCTGCAATCAGAGGAACAGCACTCGCAACGACCTAGAGACCTAACGGCATGGCCTGCTCTGTGTGTCTTGCTGGGTAATGGGCCCTATTTCCTTAATTTCAGATGCATGTTTTTCATATTTTTGTATTTTTTAATAATGTATGCATCTTGAAACTAAGGAAATACATTATAAAACAGACCCAAAAATGTTCCCTGCAAAACTAAAAAACACAAATAAAACAAAAAAACAAGGAGAGAAGTTCCAATTTCTTTTGGAAAGCCTCTCTTTATGAGTTTTTGAGGCTAACTTTACAGATTCAAATGCTTCCAATTTATGCTTTTATATTAAACTGGAATAAAGGAATCATTTCTGGACCACTTTACCACCTAACTTAAAATTCAGGTTCACTTTTTTCCATGAGTTTAAGGATTTACATTCCACTAGATCTTATTTGTGAGTCACTTCTGTTGGGGATAATTTTTGAAAAAGGATGTTAGAGAGTTTGCAAAATAGCATCTCAATCAAGGCAATTTAGTAAATAAAGGCATGGTTTCACTTTGTTTTGGCATGGAAAATTATTTCCTCAAATAGAAATACATGCTGTTATTTCCCATGGATTTTGACAATCTCCAAGCTTTTTCTCAACCCACTTTCCATGTCACGCATCCAAGTTACTCTGCATGTCTGGAAGTGTGTTGGAACCTGAGAGTCAGAATCAAACCTTCAAAATTTAAACTGAGGAATGAATTAGGCATTAACATGGGGAGAGGGCTGGGTGAGGGACTCAAAGAAAGGCCTTCTTCATATGAGTGTTGTCTACAAGAAAATAAAAAACCTTTTTGACCATTTTCTTGAAATTTAAGAGTAGGAAATCTCTGAAAAGTTTTTAGTAAATTGTTGTTAGGTGCTGTTGAGTCATTTCCAACCCATAACAACCCTATGTACAACAGAACGAAACATTACCCAGTCCTGCGCCACCCTCACGATCGATGTCATGCTTGAACCCATTGTTACAGCCACTGTGTCAATCCATCTCATTAAGGGTCTTGCTTTTTTTATCTGGCCCTCTGCTTTACCAAGCGTGATGTCCTTCTCCAGGGACTGATCCTTCCTGATAACATGTCCAATGTATGTGAGACATAGTCTTGCCATCCTTTCTTCTAAGGAACATTCTGGCTATATTTCTTCCAAGACAGATTTGTTCCTTCTTCTGGCAGTCCATGGTATGTATATTCAACATTCTTCACCAACACTGCAGTTCAAAGGTGTCACTTCTTCTTCAGTCTTCCTTATTCATTGTCCAGCTTTCACATGCATATGAGACGATTGAAGACATCATGGCTTGGGTCAGGCGCACCTTAGTCTTAAGGTGACATCTTTGCTTTTCAACACTTTAAAGAGGTCTTTTGTGACAGATTTGCCCAGTGCAGTGAGTCCTTTGATTTCTTAACTGCTGCTTCCATGGGTGTTGATTATGGATCCAGGTAAAATGAAATTGATGTTCCACTGCTATTCATAAGGTTTTCACTGGCTAATTCTTTTCAGAAGTAGACTGCCAGGTGCTTCTTCCTAGTTTGTCTTAGTCCGGAAGCTCAGCTGAAACCTCCCTGCCATGGGTGACCCTGCTGGTATCTGAATACAAGTGGCATAGCTTCCAGCATCACAGCAACACGCAGGCCCCCGCACTGTGACAAACTGACAGATGTGTGGGGTTTTAGCAAATAAATGTTATCAATAGTGTAAAGTCCATTAGATCCACTGGTGGTTTATTTTATTTTTGTGAAGGTAAAAATATCTATTAGGGTTCTCATAGGCTGACTGGGATGCTGCTCCCTCTAACACTCTTATCCCACTGGGAATCACATTTCTAGGTTGGGAATTTTCCCACCACATTGTGATTCCAGAAGCTTACCCTTTGTGGTTAGGAAGGAGTGAGTATATTCCATATTTCTCTTCTGTAGCTGAGAAAATTCTTTTCTTGGTCCTCCTCCTACCCCTAATAATGTTGTTGCATGTCTGTTCTGTCTCCCCAGGAGCTTGGGGCTGGCTACGTTTTGGTTAAGAGCCTTTGAAAAGCTCAAGTCTGCTTTTTTAAAATGCCAAATCATACACATGATTTTGCTTTGCTTTTTGCAATGGAACATCATCTCCTCAAATAGGAATTGTCATCATTTCCCCCTCATTCTTGACATCTCCAAGTTGTTCAGCAACCTACTTGGATTTTGTCTCACTTGTAAGTGATGACATGGGCCTGAACATGCCTTCTTTGTGTTTTGATGTGTTTCTCCTCTGGGGACCTTTGCTTTATGACAGTCATCATAAGAGAATTGATTTAAAAGAAGAGGAACTTGATGTTGCTGCAGAAACTTCCTGAAGGCTGGCGGAGCCTGGCCATTGACAATCATCTTTTCATTCTGACTCAGATAACTTGATTGTATTTATCATTGTGCTTTTTTTGTTTTGTTTTTTTGCTTCCCAGAACTCTAGGGTAAGGGGCTGGGGTGAGGACTAGTATTTATTGAGCATATTGTATGTACCAGAGAATTTACAAACATAATATTAAGTATTTTCATGATAATAATTTTGTCATAGAAGTATTATTATAGTAACATCATTTTATGAGTGAGAAAACTGAGGGTTTACGAGGTTGAGGGTCTTGTCCAATTTTCTGTTCAGAGCCAGTGATTAAAGCATTGGCAAGTGAAGGAAGGAAATCAGCTCTGTAATTTTGAAAGAATTATTATAACTTAGTAAATGGCAGCTCTTATTTTCATTTTTATGTTTTAATGCTTCTTGCTTCATGTTTCACTTTTTGTTTTGGTTTCAGTATAAAGCTATGCTGAAGTCATAAGAAGCACAGTAATAACACAGCTTAAAGAACTCAGATGCGTACTTCTCTCTCATGTAACGGTCTGAGGAAAGCATTCTGTTCAATGGCTTCTTTGTGCCACAAAGTCATTCAGGGATCCAGGTTCCTTTTTTCTTGTGGTTCCTCCATCTTCTAGAGCATTGTCCTTATCTCATGGTCAAGTCTGGGTCACCGCCATGTCTCTATTCTATGTAGTGGGCAGGAGGAAGAAGAAGGGAGGTGAACAGATACGCCAGCTGTCTTAAGGCACCGACTTGGAAATGGTGTATATCATTTCCGCTATAGTCTGCCAGCCAGACAGGTGCTCGAATACACTCCTATTACTACTGAAGACAAGAGAATTGCTTTGGAAGAATATATGACTATCTCAAAAATATTATTATTATCCTAAACAATTGTACTAAATCACATCGTTTCCAGAAGTCCTTCAGTGCTTCACTCCTTTCCTTGGATTGGGTTAACTTTAAGAATTCATTTTCTTGAGGTATTTTACCTCTGTATGTTCAACGAAAGCAGGGACTGTGCACATCACCTGCTGGATCCAGCCCAATGCCCTGCGGAGAGTAGGCATCCAATAATTATATATAATTATTTGGTCTAAGCCTAAAGAAGAGGAAAATTTGGCATTGCCTTTTCAAGGACAAAGTTGAGATTACCTCATCTCCTTTTTCAGTCCTTGGGAGAATAGAGACAGGCTATGGATGCAAAGTGGTTTGCATCAGTTGCCTCTACCTGCTGGACTTGAAAGGAGACCCTTGGGCCAACAGGCCTGGTGATATTCAACTAATTGAAGGGAAAAGGTGATGAAAGGGTCTTCCTTCAAAGCTCAAAAAGGCAGAACAAGCTGAAGGTCACAAATACTCAAATACGTATTAATTATAAGTGCTGGGGAAAGAATTTTGCCACAAATGACATCGCGGATGCCCTGGCTTCACAGCCTAGTGGTCCCTTTAGAAAGCTTGTCCTCATTTAACAGCCGAGGATCCCTCTGATCCTGCAGGTGAGAGCACTACAGCCAACAAGAGTCAGAGCGAATTGGACTGGCCTTGGCCTTGATGTCTCTAGACGTTGTCAGTTCAACCTTAAACTCAGAGGTTTTTTTCTTTAAAAAAAAAAAAAAATTCACATTCTATTCTATTTTTGTTTCTCATTATATTCTAAAGTGTAGCCCGTGTTTGTTGTGAAATCTCAGGATGCTTGGCCGAACCATCTTGTCCCTGATTGTGTTCTCACTGCGTCTCTGTGATAAATGACAGAGCCTGCAACGGGACTCCAATAAGTATTGTTAACTTAATTAATTGATCGGTTAGTTACTATGAGGGCCTGACAAGCATGTAAAGATGTCAGAGTTGAGGAGATTCTAACCTAACCTTGTTTAGCAGACCATCCAGCTGAGGTCTGAAAAGCCAAGGCCACAGAGTGAGTGAGCTTCAGAATGAGACTAGGATCCAGGTTCTCCAGACTCCTAGCCTAGAACCCAGGGGCACTTCTCATTTGATGCTATGTTAGCCACAAATAGTGGAGATTTTCCCCTCTTTTCTTCTTCCCTTCCTTCCTTCCTTCCTTTTTTCTTTCCCTCCCTCCCTCCTTCATCCCTCCTTCCCCCTTCATTCCTTCCTTCCTTCCCTTCTTCCTTCTCTTCCTCCTTCTTCTTCTCTCTCTTTTCCTTCCTTCCTTCCTACTTTTCTCTCCTTTTCTTACTCCCTTCCCTCTCTTGCTCCCACTCTCCTTCCTCCTCCTCTTCTTCTTTCTCTCTCCCTCTTTTTCTCCCTTTCTTATTTCATTCCTGTTGTCTATTTGTTTATAACTTACACTCACCTATTCAAAAACCATTGAGGCCACTTGCACCATAAACACAAGCATGCAGTGACATAGTTTACACAGAAAGGAAAACTAGGAACCTTTAAGAGAAGAGAAGGAATGGGACTAAGAGCTTAGGTTGAGATTCATTTACTCATGAAAACTGTTAACATTTACTGGTCATCTTACCAATATCAAAAGCGGGGGGGATGAGGAGTGAGACACAGCCTCTGCCCCCAAGAAGCTATTGTCTAAGAAGAAATAGAAAGTTATTTTAAAAAAATACTTAGTCATTTTAATATAATCAAAGCCCAATGTTAGGGATTGCAATGAAGTGCTAAATTTAGCTGTGTTACATGGTAAAAAAAAAACCAAGGCAAAAACGTGTGTAGAAGACTGTGAGTTCTATCCTCCCCTTTCTCTGATAAAAGGACACAAGCAAATTCTTCTCATGAAAAAGCTCAACCCAGATTTACACTGTTACTGACCTAGCCATACCTCCTAGCTACCATGTTCATGCCGTTCATGAACAATCCTAATTCAAAAGTGGTAGTGACAGCAAGTTCAATCAACATGGATCGCATAATGTTAACACTGTGTGTTGGTGGAGAGGGGGCCACACCATTTAATAACAACTACAGCAATAATGCACCAGGGCTCCTGTCAAGTTGATTCTGACTTATAGTGACCTTATAGGACAGACAGAATAGAACTGCCACATAAGGTTTCCAAGGAACAGCTGGTGGATTCAAACTGCTGACCTCTTTTTTTTTTTTTTTTGGTTAGTAGCCATAGCTCTTAACCACTGTGCCACCAGGGCTCCTGATTTTAAAAACAATAGCAATGATAATTATTTCATTTCAAAAGGTCTAATTTTGCCTTGGAGCCCTGGTGGTGCAGTGGTTAAAGCTACTGACCGCTAACCCAAAGATCGATAATTTCAAACCACCAGCGGCTCTTCAGGAGAAAGATGTGGCATTTTGCTTCAGTAGAGATTTACAGCCTTGGAAACCCTATGGGGTTGCTATGAGTCAGAATTGACTCAATGGCAGTAGGAATTTTGCCTTTAGAGTGTCTTGGCCTTGCTTTTTGGCTTCTCTTTGCCTCTAATTTGGCCCCTATCAGTCTTCAAGCCCCCCGTCCACTTGGAACGGCCTCCCACTTTCCAGAGCTGCCCCCACTACTGCCCTGTGGCAGCTGATCATCTCTTAATTACTCTCGCATTCAAAGGCTCACTGATTACTCTCAAGTTCCATCACTGAGGTAGCCTTTTCCCTATTCCATTCTCTCCAGAGTGTGTTCTCTTGGGGCTCCATTGAGAGCAACGCCAACCCTGTGAAGAACCGGGATGAGTGGGCACAAATAGGCATGCAGGCCTCCTTCCTACACTCTGGCTTTCTTTTCATGGCCACCCACTCTTCTTAGGCCTTCAGTTGACCCCTGACCATCGTATCACAGTCAGAACTATTCTTGACATTTCCAGGGAGCTTTGCAATTTACAAAGCACTTTTACAAGTCTCTTATATGTTAACTTGGTGAGATTACGTATATATTTTTAACTCCTGCCTTTTCCACTTATCTTTAGATAGTATTTTTTTTTTCTTTGAAAGCATCACTTTTGAAGGGAGCATGATAGTCCATCTTACAGATGTAGCAAAAATTTCCTATTGTTGGACACTTAGGGTGTTTCCAGTCTTTGGCTGTTATGTACAAAGCTACACTGAGAATCTTTATGCAGAAATCTGAGCTTTTTTGTCTCAGACTATTTCTTAAAGTTGGATCCATATAAAGGGGATTTCTAAGTCAAAGGTTATAAATCATTTTAAACCTCTTGATAAATATTTGATCTTTGGATTATTGGTTGGATGTTCAGGATATTTACAAGATATTTGCAGCTATCTTTGATGTATCTATAGAAGGTCCTCTAACTGGATTTTTTAATGGCACAAAAGGGTTAATTCAGAAAGATATGGACCAATCTATGGTCTGTGGAGTGTCACACACACACACACGCACGCCCACACACATATACATATACACCACTCACACAGCACCCACACCTACACACCGTATACACATCACACACACATACACACATATACACACACCCCACACACATACACACCACACACACACACTACACATACATACACAACACACACACACATACACATACACAGGCATATATGCCACACACATATATACCATAGACATATACACACACTATACACACACACCACACACACACATACACATACCACACACACATACACACATACCACATACACATACACACATAACACAGACATGTACAGCACACACACATACACACATATACACACACCACACACACACACACCACCCATGCACATGTGTGGTCTAACCATACTTCCTTTCCATTGAGGAACTTGTGGAATTCCTCGTCAAGTGTGGCCAAGTAAACTCCTACCCTGACCCCGCGGTGATCTGAGTCTTTAGCTGGTCTGTCTCAATGCTGAATGGTAACCCTCTTCTTGATCTGCCTCATGTTTAAAAATAGCTTGTGTTTACATGGCCCCACCTTGTGTCAGGGTTTTTACACTGTTTACATAGCAGTCCCTTCTCTGTCTGCAGACAGTACAGGCTCACCAGCAACTACTCCTGGCCGCGTCTATTCCTAACTTGCCATTGCACCTATGTGTGCAACGAGGGAACATAAAGGGGCCTTCACCTTTGGGGAGGGGTCTGCAGAATGTCTGATTCTGTTAACTGTGCTCCTGTGAGTAATTACTCTTCCTGTGTCCCGGGACTCTGTGACACTCCCCCTAAGCCTAAATAGCCCATAGCTATGTTTCTGGTGGAACCCCTGGATTCTGCAAATGGTTGACATGCTTGGCTGCTGTCATGGACTGAATTGTATCCCCCCAAAATGTCTGTCAACTTGGCTAGGTCATGATTCCCAGTCTGATGTGATTGTCCACCATTTTATCATCTGATGGGAATCTTCCTATGTGTTGTAAATCTTATCTCTATAATGTTAATGAAATGGGATTAGTGACAGTTATATAGGCTCAATCTACAAAATTAATCTATAATTTAAGCCAATCTATTTTGAGATATACAAGAGAGAAGTGAGCAGAGAGACAGGGGACCTCATACCACCAAGAAAGCAGCACTGGGAGCAGAGCACATCCTTTGGACCCGGGGTTCCTGTGCTGAAAATCTCCTAGACCAGGAGAAAATTGATGACAAGGACCTTCCTCTAAATCCTATGTAAAAAGAAAGCCTTTCCCTAGAGCTGGCACCCTGACTTCTAGTCTCGCAGACCGAGAGAATAAACTTCTGTTTGTTAAAGCCACCTACTAGTGGAATTTCTGTTACAGCAGCACTAGATAACTCAGACAGCTGCTGATTAAGACTGGAGGTTCGAGTCTACCCAGAGGCCTAGCAATCTACTTCTGAAAAATCAGCTACTGAAAGCCCTGTGGAGCACAGTGCTACTCTGACACACGTGGGGTTGCCATGAGGCAGGACCAGCTCCACAGCAACCGGTTTACGTCCCTGGCGCACCCTTCCAGGCAGACCCTCTAATCTCGTCACCTAGCGGTTTGTGGTTTAACCGCTCACACATCTGTGGGGCTTTGCTAGGGTTTGAGCAGGTTTTTAATTTTAATTATTTGTCCGGCTTTGGCCTACAGGCAACTTCTCTACTTTCAATGTGCCATCGTGTCATAGTGCTTTTTGTGATCTGCGTACCAGAAATGGTTGGCTTTTCTTTCCATTTTCTGGTATTTCTTAGTGCTATCTTTTGACCAACTCTAGTATAAGTATAGTATGGAGGTACCTGGGACTTGTAAGGCCACAGCAAAGCGGGGAGGGCAGCAAGAAAGGGGTAGACACTGCACCAGTAATAAAGACATCAGTGCCGCTACCTCATATTTCACAGAAGAAAAAAAATAAACAACAGCGAAAAATGAAGCCTGTTGGAAACTGAGGGTAGAATTTAGCTCATATATTTGGAATCTATAACAAGCTAATTGGCTCCCCAAAGACAGTTCTTTGAGAAAGAAATTCTGTCTGGGCAGATGAAGCCAATTTTAAGGAGAAAGTGCTCTCCGTTCAAGTGAAATTGTTTGGGAAGAAGCCTCTGCTGGGAACCAGTAAATACTTGCTTTGCAAACACCACCTCCAGCTAGTTGCTGGCTGGGAGCCGGCAGACACCTTTAGGGGTGGCAGCCTTGGCCACCAAATGAGGTGTGCTCACTCGGAGTTGAAAGGAAGGGGTTAATTTAATTGAGATTTTGTTGGCTTCTGTGAGGAAGCTGAAGGGAAAACCACATAGAGGAACTCATGCACCTTCATGAAAGTTTAATTTGATTTCATGAAAAGGGAACGACTTGTATCCGGGCTTGCTGTGTTTAATATTAAAGCAAGGATGAGCTCGTAGGATGGGGATGGAGCTGGTAAACCCATAATCCCAGAGATGATAGATCCTGTGTGTGCGTGCACATGGTATGTGAGTGTGTGTGTGTGTGTGTGTGTGAGAGTTTGTGTGTGTGTGTGTGAGAGAGAGAAAGAATTTATGTATGTGTGTGAGAGAGAGAGAAAATTTCTATGTGTGCACCTGTGAGGGAGAGAGAATCAAGGGAGAATCCCAGGGAGACTCCCCCACATTGGTTCCTGGGGATAGGTGAGAAGTGTATGGATCAAACTCAGGACCTGGTAGGGTTGGAGGCATCAGGCTTAGGCCTCATATTCACAAAAGACCTCAAATACAGACTTTTCTTCAAATGAGGTTTAAAGAACATTTAAAGAGGTATCTCGACAGCATTGGCTGAAGTCAGTGTTCCTCAAACTTTAAGAGTCATCACAGGCCTGTCTTAGTTGTCTAGTACTGCTGTAACAGAAAAAAAAGATACCACAAATTGGTGGCTTTAACAAACAAGAGATTTATTTTCTCACAGTTAGAAGACTAGAAGCCCGAATTTAGAGTGCCAGCTCTAGGGGAAGGCTTTCTTTCTCTGTCGGCTCTGGAGGAAGGTGCTTATCTCTTTTAGCTTCTGCTCCTGGGCAATCTTCATGTGGCTTGGTATCTCTCTTCCTCCATCTCTACTCTGCTTGCTTGTTTAATCTCTTTTATATCTCAAAAGAAATTGACTCAAGCAAGACACACCCTATACTAATCCTGCCTCATTCCCATAACAAAGACAGCCCATTCCCAAATGGGATTATAACCACAGGCATAGAGGTTAGGATTTTATAGCCCATATTTTGGGGGACATAATTCAATCTGTAACATTGACCTCCAGGCTTGAGTGCGCCGCAAATGAATGTTTTAAAACAAATCCATAATTGTCCTATGAAAACTCCAATTATATTGTTTTTGTGTTTGTTTTTATGTTAAAAGTGTTAATTTATCAAAAGTAAACATTTAAAATAGGCCACAAATTTGTAAGATGTTTTGGCATTTTTCCATCTTTTTAGTATAATGAGAAACTCTTAAATCAGAAGTGGCCTGGGCTGCTAAGAGGCCCTATTTGAACTAGGACCCAAATAACAACCACAACAAAAATAGAAGTAATTGTTAGTATGAATAATAATAATAATAGCTACCAGTTAGTGAGCCTTATGCTACAGGTGCTACCTGGTCTGTATTCCAGGTACTTTAATACATCATCCCCATATGTAAACCCTACTTTTTGTAGGGTAGAGGGTAGTGTGTTATGTATGTGTCCTGTGAGAGAGAGAGAATCAAAGAGGGGGTCAGAGGGGGACCCCACCAACCTGGTTGAGGGTAGCAGACCACTCCTAGTGTACACGGGCACTTTTTTTCTCACCAGCTGAGTTTTATGCTCTTTGTTACTGAACCAGTTTATGCCAGGTGTACTTGTGATTATGGGAAAGCTGGACAATGAAAAGGGAAGATCAAAGAACTGATGCCTTTGAATTATGATGCTGGTGAAAAATACTGAATATACCATGGACTGCCAGAAGAATGAACAAATCTCTTTTGGAAGAAGTACAGAATGCTCCTTAGAAGTGAGGATGGCGAGACTTCATCTCACATATTTTGGACATGTTATCAGGAGGGACCAGTCCTTGGAGAAGAACATCATGCTTGGTAAAATAGAGGGTCAGCAAAAAAGAGGCAGACCCTCAACAAGATGGATTGACACAGTGGCTTCAGCGATGGGCCCACATAGTGAGGATGGTGCAGGACTGGGTAGTGTTTCATTCCGTTGTGCATAAGGCTGCCATGAATTGGAGCTGACTCCAAGGCACCTAACAACGACAACATTTGCTTAACTAGTAAATAACATGATGAAATATCATGGCAAGTAACAAGTTGTTGTTTCCATGGATACCAGGTTCAATATTTTGGAAAGGTTTTCTTGGGCCCCTACTATGGGCCAGGCTCTGTGCTGAGCCTGTTGTACACATCATCCCCTTTTCTCCTCACAATAACCCCCCAAAAGTTATGCTCCTTAAAACCCTCTGCCATCGAGTCAATTCCGACTCGGGGTGACCCTACAGGATAGAGTACAACTGCCCCAGCGGATTTCCGAGGCTGTAAATCTTTATGGGAGCAGATTGCCACATCTTTTTTACTTGGAGTGGCTCGTGAGTTCGAATCACCAATCTTTTGGTTAGCAGCCGAGCATTTAACCACTGTACCACCAGGACTCCTTTTAAGATCCTTGTTGCAATGATAATCAACATGAAGCTCAGAGAGTTTAAGTAACTTATTCAAGGTCATAAATCAAGTTAGTGGTGAAACCAAAACATGAACCCAGGCAGTCAGACTAAAGCCTGTGTACTTGACCCCACACTGCAATGTCTGGCCAAGCCCCCATCCGTGCCTGACACCACACACATTGTATTGCTTTCCATTTGTTTAGGCACAAGGGGCAGTGCTGAAAGAGACACAGCCTTTGCCCTTAAGTAACTCAGAGTCCTAGGAGAGCAGGCAGATGAGTAAACAGACCACTGCAAAAGAAGTTCTGCTTGATTGTGTGAGAGACGGGGACCCAGGACGCAATGGAAACACAGACATGGGGCACCTGACCCAAGCTGGAAGAGGAGGAACTGGAGAAAGTTCTGGAAGGGGAGACCTGGTTAGAGTCTTAAAGATAAGCAGAAAGCTACCAGGCCTGCATGCTACAGATTCTACACCCATCACAGCAGCCGGTTGTATTGGAGCCTCTTCCTGGTGAATCTCTGTCCTCGCTGTGGTGAGCTGGACTGTGCTTGGGCACCCAATGGAATGATGATGGAGGCAGGTCGGAGCCAAGGCTGGGCCCTTCCCTCCACGCCTGTGTGTCTGGATGGCATCAGCCGTCCCAGGGCCTCCTAAATACCATTTTAATTTTCTGCAAGGTAAATAGAGCTCTGTCAGAAAGCTGGAAGTTGCTGACCTTGTCTTGTTCATCAGTTTAAGGCCAAGAGTGACGGGGGCGGGGGCGGGGGGGGGGTGTCAGAGGCTCCAGGGACTCTTCCAGGCTCATTTGAAGCGAGAAACGCTAAGCCTGCCATATTTAATGGCAGGCCTGGGAGTGCAGTTGAAAGCACAGAAGTGCCCTGTAACACTGCCTCAGGCATTGCTAAGTGGTAGCTCCATGCTCACCATGGACGCGGGGGCGAGGGATGGGGGAGATTCTCACACAGCCCCTCCACCTGCCAAGCCCGTGGGTTTCTTTTTATTTTTTCTCTTACTTTTAAAGAAATTAGTTTCTCTTCACGTGAGGTCTCCAAGGTTCTTTAGGGGCTACAAAAAGCTTCAGAAACTGTTCAAAATGCAGAGCTGATAAGAAGGGTAGAAGGAAGGGACAGCTTCTAATGGAACCTGGAGTCACAGTAAAATTGAGCTGGTAACCAGTAACCCCACGTTTGAGTAGAACTGAGCCCCACAGGGCTTTCAATGGCTGATCTTTCAGACGTACATAGCCAGGGCTTTCTTCTGAAAGTGCCAGGTGGACTTGAACTCCCTTTCAGTTAGCAGCCAGGCAGTTTACTGTTAGCACCACCCAGGGGTTGCAGGAAAAGTCTGAGAACCCCAAATCCTCATGTTCGGTCTCATTTGCCCCTATTGCCATCTGCCTTTTTAGAGAGGAAATCTTGATGACTGATCAAGATGGCTAATTGGAAGCTATCTCCTTACACGGCATTCTTGGATTAAAAGCTTTCCTGGCTCCCTGGGATTCCGGCTTGTAGGGTTGTCCATTTGATCCTTTGATTATGTTTGCGCTAAGTACTGGGGTCTTCTGGGAATCACTCAGAGTGCCTGCCTATCTCACAGGGGCCTGGCAACAGAGGGGGTCAGACTGTGCCGGTGGAGATGTGTTCTTCTCCACCCGCTGACATCTGATCAAAGTCTTGGCCCATCACCTACAAAATAAATAAATAAATAAGTAACAGCTGCAGAACCAACACTTTAAAAAAGCCTTCTCCTTGCCTTTCCGGAATGTCTAACTAATGATGCGAGTGGGTAATTTGCTGCAGTCCTCGCTGATTAATTTATCAAAGCTGAGGCCTTCCTCGTTTGCCTCTCAGTCCAATTAGTGAAGTGTTGGATGTGACAGGTAAGGTGGCATCCCTGGGAAACCCTTTGTCTCTCCCGATTATGGTCCTTCCCCTGGGGCCCGATTCCCTCGCCATTCCTCCCCGGTGAGCTGCCCAAGACTGGTTCCTAATAGCTCAGGCCATCCCATCCTCTCTGGCATCACTGGTCCAAGGCAGTCTGTGCTCAGAACAAAAGCCACAAGCTCATTAGCTGTCCAAGATGGACCACAGTCACTTACTGCCAGCACTTCCCAGCCCACCACTTGATTAGACTCAATTTAGCTCTTTACAGCAGATCAAATTTTGTTGTTCTCTAATTAATAACAAGCAAGAGCTCACATGTGCTAAGCGTGTCATCATTTGCAGAGTGGCTTTCACACCTGTTGTGAGGAAGAGCCTAGGACAGTAATTATTATCATCTCCATTTAACAGAGCAGAACACTGATGCTCAGATACTTTAAATTGTTCAAGTTCAGTGCGCCATTTATCTAATTGCCACAATTGAGATGCATTACATACCACCCTCAAACTCAGTGGCATATAACAAGGAGCATTTACGTAGCTCACTTGTGCATGGGTCAGCTGATTTAGAATGGGTTTGGGTGGTGTGGTTTGGTTCTGTTCCATGGGTCTCTCATTTTCCCATTGGGACAAAGAGCTGCCATGGGCACGTTCTCCGCATGGTGGCAGTACAGACACAAGCGCCTAGACCTGGAGTTGGTAGTTACTTCTGCCTCATCCAATTGGCCAAAGGAAATCATATGGGTCAACTAAGTCAAAGGCTGGGGAATTCTTCCCCCTTTTGTGGGAGGAACTGCAAAGTCACATGACAAGAGACATGCATCAAGGAAGGGTGAATGATTGTGACTAATAATACAATCTACTACAGCCACACACAAAAGGAGGAGAGCCAAAACCCAAACCAGGGTTTTACTCCAAATCTTCTGTCTTTGTCATTGTGCAAATATTTTGGGAGGTGCCTACAATGTCCCAGGCACTTTCTAAAAATGGGAATGAGCAATGAACATAAAAGACAAAGCCTCTGTTGTATGGAGCTTAATTTCTAGTGAGGAGATACAGAAAACTAAACAAGAAATCAGCTGGTGACATGGACAAGGTAGAGCAGGAGCTGGCAAACGTTCCTGTAAAGGCCACAGAATAAATGTTTTAGGCTTTATGAGTCACATAGTCTCAGTTGCAACTACTCAACTCACGGTTGTAGCCTGAAAGACTGTACATCAATGAACACGTGTCGCTGTGCTCTAATAAAACTTTATTTACAAAGACAGGCAGGGGCTGGATTTGGTCTGCAGGCTGAAGTTTGCTATCCTCTGATGTATAGAATTAAAACAGTGATGGGACAAAATGAGCAGCAGTGGTTACTTCAGACTGGGTGATCACAGTGGATCTTTCTGGGGCCATGGCGTCTTGACTGATATCTAAATAACAAGAAGAAGTTAGTTAAGTGAAAGCCATATGCGAGGAGTTCTCAGCAAAGCAAAGAGCTAGCACAAAAGTGCTGAGGTGAGAAGATATTGACATGTTTACAGAACCAACAGAAGGCCACTGTGGTAGGAGCCACTGGGGCGGGGCGGGGAGGGGAGGAAAGAGTGAGAGATGATATCTAGGTTAATAAATCTGGATTTTGTTCTAAGTGTAATAAGCCACTGTAGAGTTTTAAGCAGAGGAATGATGTGCTCTGGTTTTTAACCATCGAACTGATTATTGTTTCCAGAACCGATTGCAAGGAGACAAGAGTAGAAATGAAGACCAGTTGGAAGGCTACTTCCCTAGCCCAGGTGAAAGGCTCTGATGACTCAGATGAGAGCTGCATAAGTAAAAATAGTAAAAATGGACAAAAATGTATGGACTAGGAGATGTTTAGAAGGGAGCTGATAGAATCTGCCAGCTAGTTGAATATGGAAAAAGGACGAATACAGGATCACCCCTAGAATTTGGAGTGCATACTTGGTAAGGTGGCTGTGATGCTTACTGAGATGGGAAGACTGGCAGATGGGAAGCAGCTTTGGGATGCAGGGGGGAATAGAGTTCTGTTTGGTCTGGGTAAAGTTTGAGGTGACTATTAGCAATCTGTGTGGAGCTGTCAAGTAGATAATGGATCTGTAAATCTAGAGTTCCATGGACATGTCCTATCTGGAGATAGACATTTGGGAAGTCATCTGCATACAGATAACATTTAAAGTCATAGGAATTGTTGATATTACTTTGGAAGAGAGTGCAGGTAGGCAAGAGAAATTGACCAAAGATTGAGTCCTGGGGCATCCTAACATTAGAGGTTGGGAAGAGAAAAGGAAGCCAGCAAAGGAGACTGGACACCTTTACAGGACTCTTTGGCTCTACCCACATAGAGTCTAGTGGGGAAGGTAGATGATAATCATGATTATCAATATGAAATGAATGACTACAACCATGATGAATGACTGGTTGGGCACTCAATGTTTTCTGAGAGAGTATAATGGGGAGCTTTGACTTAGTTGGGGATATCTGGGAAGACTTCCCTGAGAGAGATGATTGAGCTGGGATCTATAGGATGGGGAGGAGCTAACTAGGTGAAGATTGCCGGGCATGGCCTCCGTGCAGAAACCAGCATGTCATGTGCTAAGGTGCTGTGGCTTGAGGCAGCCACAAAGGAGAGCGAGGAACAAAAATGAGGCCAGTGGGCTCCAGCAGAGAGAGCAAAGGAAAGGATGGCGAGAAGAGTGCAAAAGAGAGGAGATGACCCCACAGGGCGCTGTGGGCCGTGTTAAACACATTTCCATTTATCTCAGGCACAATGAGAAGCCAAGTATGTGGTTTAAGCAGAGAAGCCACATATGTGGTTTAAGCTTTACATTTTGAAATCATCACTCCAGCTGCTACTTGGAAAACAGCTTGGAGGAGCAAGCCCGTAATTGGGTGAAGGGGCAGTTGCATTGTTCAGGTGAGAGACGACAATGGTTTGAACTGGGATGGAGGCTGAAGAAGCAGAGTGAAGTGGAGGAATGTAGGAAATAATTCATAGATAAGATTGGCAGGGCTTGGATATGGGTTGCAGAGTGAGGGAGAGGTATCAAGGACTCCTGGATTCTGGCTTGCTCAACCAGATGGCAGAAGGTCATTCACTGAGCAAGGTCTAGTTGTCCGTAAAAGGGGGGCAAACTTGCCAGTCTTGCTTCCCTCACAGATTTGCTGCCAACCCTCGTTGAAGTAAAGTGTGTGGCAATGCTTCGTAAATCATGGGGCACTGGAGATGTGTAAATTATGATTATTTTCCCATCTGCCATCATTAATGGCACTGAAGTGCCCGGCAACCAAATCTTCTCAGGAAATCTAAGTTCTCACTGGGGAGCAAACAAAACGAGTTGATCTCATCTTGGCAACAATCAGAAAAATCAGACATAATAAAATCCTTGGGGCAAAAAAGATATCTTTTGCCAAAACTACCGCCCACTCACAAACGTCAAGTTCCAAGTTTCCAACTCAGCTGAAACCTTTTACATTTCTAGTTCTTCTCCTATTTGGCAAATGGCAATAGAGTGAGCAGAGAAAGCTTCCCTGATTACTAACCTTTCTGGACCTTTTTGCTCTTGCAAAACAGTATTTTGAACAACACCCAAGTGATTCAGAGGTGTAAAGACTCAGCTGGCTTGGGACACTTACACATGCACGTAACACGTGCCATGTGTTCTTCCTCCTTGTTAAGGAGGCATCTTCGACTCTTTGTTGCCTTGGGATAAAATGCAATTCCTGCATTTTATTTTCATGGTGTCACCTTGTTTACACAGATCAGGGCAGCTCCGAGGAAGATCAAGGGCATGAAGGTCACCGCTAGGTGGTGGTTGTTGGTCGCAGTTGAGCTGATTCGGCTCATAGTGACCCAGTGTGCTGAGTAGAACTGTGCTCCGTATGATTTTCGTAGAGTTTTCAGTGGCTGATATTTCTGTAAGTAGGTCACCAGGAATCTCTTCTGAGGCACCTCTAGGTGCATTAGAACAGTCAACCTTTTCGCTAATAGTTGAACGCTTAACTGTTTATGTCACCCAGGGACTCACCACTAGGTTATGTGCCCTTGAATTTCCAGCCAGATTTATTACTTGAACTGAAAAGTCCCTGAGTCCTCAGCCCATCCTGTGAGCCCTCAATGACTCATGCTTCTAAGAACAAAATCCATATTCTGCTGCTGTTATTGTTAGCTCTTTTTTTACTGAGTAGGCCTCCGAGTAATAACAGCCCCATGCACAATGCAACAAAATGCTGCCTCGTCCTACGCTATCCCCACAATTGGGTGCAGCCTGGACTGTTGTGATTCACAGGGTTTTCACTGGCTGGTTTTCAGAAATAGATCACCAAGCCTTTCTTCCTAGTCCATCTTAGTCTGGAAGCTCTACTGAAACCTGTTCAACATCAGTAAATAAGCTCTCCTCCTTCCTTGTATCTGCTTCTCATTCTTTGTCCTGTTCTTTCGTCCTTTCTCTGCAGATCAGCTTCTCAGCTTTGTAGTTCACAAGGAGGCACACGTTCAGATCTCTCGTGGGTCTGACCTCAAATTTCAGAAAGAGGAGTGCAATTATTTCAGTTAGAGTAAAATATCCATCTTTTGGTCCAGGCAGCCATGGCCAAGAGAGCGAGGCCATATGGTCAGAACATGGCTTCCAGTGAGGGCTAGTCCAGGGAATTTCCTGGAGAAGAGGAGCCTTTGTGATTTCTGATACAAGGAGGCAGCAGGGCCTTAGATTCAGTTGAGAGCTGCTGAGTTCAAGTTCTCAGCAGAAGGGGTCATGTCATAAGGGTCGAGATTCACATGCTTTTGCTAATCAAAGTGTGACCTTGAGCAAACATTTAACTTTATTTTCCTTATCTGAGAAATAAAGGCACTAGAGTCAATTGTTTCTGTGGTTCTTTCCAACCCTGACGTTTTATATTATCAATATACTAACACCCCCCCACCCCTATGTTAGCCTCTTCCCTCAGGTTAACCTACCTTTGATTCCGTTCTCCACGCCTCATCTACCTAGTCCCACTTGTGATGGTAATGTATCAGAGAAAACGTAAACTTGCATATTATCCTCCAGAGGCCAGAGAATGCTGAGAAATATCAGAACTATGGGAGAAAGGGAAAGCATGCTAACGTGCACGAAAAAGAACTTTCCCTGTACTTATAATAAAGACCACAAAGGAAGACCAATAAAAGATGTCTAGATCTCTAGATTCAGATAAAGTGAACAGAGTATTCCACGATTGAGGGAAAAGAGAAAATGTGTAAGAAAAGGTGAACTCAGATGGGAAAATGACGGAGATGCTCAAATGGAGATTTTAACGTTCCCAGCTGGACACACTCAACAAATGGATTGGTATAATCCATTCCCACGTTATGACACTCCAAGCCTTAGGAGAATGAGCGTTCTGAATCCTCCAAACATCCCCGACCATTACCGCATTACTACCTTTGCGCGTGTACTGTGCTTTGAGACATCTTTCAGCTGAAAGATCATTAGAAACAGCTCTGTGCAGGCTGAGGATTTGAGGTGTCTCAAGTGCCTAAGTGGTTCTGGCTGCGATCAGCAACTGCTGAGATGCTTTGACTCAGACACAAAATTAATTGAACAGGGGAGGACTGACAGAGAATTGCAGGGGCACAAGACAGGTGACCTAGAGATATACTGATGATGTAATGAACTTTTCCGTTTCTTTGCTCCCTGACAGCAGGGACTACATCATCTGTGCTTTATTTTTAGTCCCTAACGGCAGGTGCCATGATGCCAGGCACAAAGGAGGTATGGTTATATGTTTATGGAAGAAATGTCCATGTTGAAATTGTGGTGCTTAAGGGTCTACAGAAGACTTCCAGCCCTACAGAGGCTTCCTCTGTAATGTTTTTGGTTTGGCTTTCCCTCTTTGCCAGCCTGGGATTTTTTAGGGCTCTCTCACATCGAGAAAAATTCATGTGTGCTACATCTTGATATCTGGAATTATAGACCTCCAACAAGACTTTTTTTTTTTTTTTAATATTT
Organism: Elephas maximus indicus; assembly: GCF_024166365.1. NCBI lineage: Eukaryota > Metazoa > Chordata > Mammalia > Proboscidea > Elephantidae > Elephas > Elephas maximus. The sequence goes on along the minus strand of NC_064833.1, from coordinate 8,820,456 downwards.
ACCTTTGAAAATCTTTAATAGACCTTGATCATCTTCAGGATAAAGTCCAGATATCCTGGCATGGCAACCAATACTCATTATATTCTGGCCTTTGGCAAACTCCTCCAGCTCAACTCTTAGCACTTTTCTAGCTTACAGCTTGAAGTTTCCTGGCCCTGCCATACATCTGCTAGCGTCTGAACCTGGCACATTCTGTTCCTGCTTTGCTGGTAATTCCCCTCCTCCTCCACCACCAGTCCCATGACTGGCGAATTCCTTTAGGATTCAGCTCAGATGCATGCCCCGCTCTGTCCTCTAATAGACCACTCATTTGCATCACCACCACAGCACTCATTATGTGCTATAATTCACCCTTTCCTTTTCTTCTAATCTAGATTGAAAGCTTCTTGAGGGTTGGACCTCTGTCTTATTCATCACTACACCCTCAGTGCATACAGCCATGCCTTGTATATCCTAGGTATTCAGTAAGTTGTTTGCTGAATGAATGAATGGTGATATGGGCTAAAGATCAATGCAGGATGATGTTATAAGAACCTCTCTGTGTTGAGGATCTCGTTCTCTCCATTCCTTCATTAAGGGAGCCCATGGAACCAGTGTGATTGAAGCCACACTCTGCATCTCTAAAATCCACAACCTACGGCTGTTAACCAAAAAGTCAGCAGTTCGAATCTACCAGGAGCTCTTTGGAAACCCTGTTGGGCAGTTCTACTCTGTCCTGTAGGTTTGCTATGAGTCGTAATCGACTTGACAGCATTGGGTTTTTTTGGTTTTGTCAGAGCTTATCTAGGGATAAATTAGAATCAACTTGAAAGCACAATGTAGTGGTAACCTTAGACAGGCTACAGGGAAGCCTCATGAGCAAATGGAGGCTATTCTGCCGTGGCTTCCTTCTTGACCCTGGATTCAGGCTGCAATACTAATGATACAGAGAAAGAATTCAAAATGAATTAAAGAAGCAGCTGATCTTGTACCACTTATTGATGCTTGCCTTTAATAATGTACAAATCAAAAACCTCAAACATTGCCGTCTTCTCTTTTTTGGGATCGTGGTAGATGGAGAGAGTCTTATCCTAGTCCACATGGAACTCGTTGTTCTTACAGCCTGAAGTCCAAGTCAAGCTTTGAAATACAAGGTCTCACATCTAGTTGTGGAAGAGATCAAAACGATGAAAGGATGAATGTGTAGATGGATGGATGGATGGACGTATAGATGGATGGATGGGTGGATGGATGGACGGACGGACGGACGGATGGATGGAGGAAGGGTTGGAGGGAAAAGTGGGTGGGAGGGAGAGAATTTGAGCTAGAAGAATTTATTGAACATGGTATTTCATTATATATCGGAGACAGAGGAAGCGGAAAAATTAAATATAGCTAACATTTTCCATCCTAAGAGACTAGAAGAATAGTGGCAAAAACCAGGGGAGAGAGAAGGGTAAAATGCTGCCTGGTTCTGCAGCATCCCAAAGATCAGTTGTGGATCAGACAATGTTCTGTTGTGAACCATAGGGTTTTCACTGGCTGTAATTTTGGAAGTAGATCACCAGGCCAAGAGGAAAATTTTCTGTAATAAGAGTCATTAGTCTAGTACATGGCCCAGAAAACAGAGAATTGGGTAGACTTGACAGCCAGATGAGAAATACCTGATTGGAGGGTCCAGCAGTTAGAAACTTCGAACCAGGTCATCACTTCCTGAGTCACAATCATGGATAGAATGGGGATTCTTCTGAACCTCCTTCAGTGAGCCTGCCCGACGCCATGTGGCAAGACCCACCCCTCACCTCTTGGAAGCCTTTGAGATAGGGTTTGCAAGGACAAAGGACAGCCTTTCTCTCTCAGGGTTTTTTTCCAACAGATCAGACAAGCACCCTGCCTGGGGTCTTTGAAACAATGTGCTGTTAGCTGTGAGGCATTCTTCATGCTCTTTTTTTTTTTACATCTCTTATAGATAACCTTGACTCCTCTAAGAGTCAGCTTAGGAATTTCACTGTGTCAAACCTCTCTGGGGAATAATCAGAGGATGTGCCTGGACTGTGTGGCACTAGAAGCTGAGGAAGACTCATTGGAGAGACTCACTTTGTATCCCTGTGGTCTGCACCCTGAGAGAGTGTGAACTTGCAGATGAGAGAGGTCTTGTCCCTGGAGTCTTGATATCCTAGAATCTCTCCCTCTGCACTAGCCATGCCGACCTTTTATCACTTCAGCTTGTGGGTTGAACATCTGGTGAGTATCAGGCACTGGGCTGGGTTCTGAGGCCACGGAGGTGAATAAAGATGTCCTTCCTCCAGGATTTAGACTTCTGTTGAAGAAGCAGTCACAGGAACACCTGTCAGCAACCCTGGTCATTTTCAGTGAATGGCAGCGTCACCCACTGGGATGCTCAAACCGAAATGTGGGTGTCATCTTTGATACTTCCCTGGGTGGTGGGAAGGGCGATCAGCCCACAGTGGGCAGTCCACCTGAGAGATACCTCAGGCCTCAGGGGCCAGACCACCCTCGTTACACGCCCACAGCTCAAAGCTATGGGGCTGGGAGGGATGGTGGGCCTGGACAGGGACTCATGGGTGGAGGTGAGAAAATTTCCCCCTGACAGTAGTTCTAAGAGCTGTTCCAGGGGTCAGAGCTCACTCAGAACTGGAGCTCACTACTTGTAGATGTAGCCTTAAGATTGAACACTTCTTTAATGTTCTCAAGGGAAGTTTATTTGTACATGAAAGATTACTCACAAGTTATCTTAGTTTTAAAATTTAACATCAGGTTTATTAAGTTTATATACTATACTATATATAAACAAGTTGTATTATTTCTCAGGTTTTAAGTTCAGCATATAAATCTTATTCTTCTGTTTGCAAAAATCTAGCAAAACTTAACAATCATTTATGAGACTTTGATTAATACCTAGTCCCATTTACAAGCTTAAGGATTTTCAACTGTCTTTATAATTTTGATGTGTTCTATTTTCAATACTTTAAATGTCTAATTAATGAAAAAAAATTTCAGATACTGGAGTCTTATAACTCTAATGGAGCCTTGGTGGCACAATGGTTAAGACCTTGGCTGCTAATCAAAATGTTGGCAGTTCAAATCCACCAGCCACTCCTTGGAAACCATATGGGGCAGTTCCACTCTGTCCTATAGGGTCACTATGAGTTGGAATTGACTCAACAACAATGGGTTACAGGTACACTTGGATTTTTATTTTCCTGTTCAAACTTTATTTTTCTAAGGAATGTGCATTACTTTTAATCCAGGGAAAGACATAATTTATAAAAATATTTTTAAGTCCCTGTTCTGGGCTGGGTTCCATGCTGGGTACTAGGGGTCCCAGGATGCCTACAACCCCCTGTGTGGTCTCTATAGGCCATCTGGAACCTGGACCCAACCTAATCACTGTTGCAGACCTCATAGGACATGGATTCTATGCCTCAGTATGTGCAAAAGTACTTCTGAAATTAGGCTCTGAGGCTTATTATTATTATTTTTAACAAAAAGAGAAAATTTATACCTAGGGTCACACAGCACAGTCTGAACCCTTAGAGGCCATCATGCAAATTCAAGTTTAATTGAAGAAAAACATAGCTTAGAAGCTGTTCGCTCAAAGGCCTGGTGGGCAAGTTTACTATGACTTAGTAACTGATTACCAGACAGACTGGCTGAAGAAGTGATGAATAAAAGAATAAATAAAAGAATGGCACAAAGAGTTAGTAACTAGCCTTGAATATCTGAATAAGTAAGCCAATGGATGAGTAAATAACTGATTACTTAATGGCTGATCGACAGAAGCAAAGACTAACTGGAAAAATGAATGAATAGATAAGAGAGTCAAATGACTGGGGCTGCACGTGTGTAAACGAATTAATTGGCTGAATAAATGATGAGAACAAATAGATGAAAGACTAAATGACTGACAATATCAGACAGACTGAATTGCTGACTCTGACAGCCTGAATAAATGAGTGAATAAGAGAATGACACAGGAAGCATAAAAAGAAGATGGAAGGAGGGAGGCGGGGCCAAGATGGCGGACTAGGTGGATGCTACCGCGGATCCCTCTTGCAACAAAGACTCGGAAAAACAAGGGAATCGATCACATACATAACAATCTACGAACTCTGAACAACAAGCACAGACTTAGAGACGGAAAACGAACAAATACGGGCAGACAGCGACCGTTTTCAGAACTAGGAGCGAGCGTACTAGGCAGGTGACCTTCGGAGCCCGATCTGGGGCAGAGCCAAGGGGGGCAGACGGCACACAAGGGGGCCCAGCCCTTCCCCCCCGAACCCATCCCGGGAGGAAGTCTAGCTGGTTGGCGCGGGCGGCGTAGCTGCGCAGCCGGAGGGAGAAGCACCCGGGAGGCAGTGACTGATCTGGGAGTGGGGAGAACAGCGTCCCAGCTGGGAAGCCGTCCCGCCGGGAGTTTGGCGGGAAGCGGGTGGGGCGCGAGCGGGGGGGGCAGCTATATTTCCCTAAAGCGACCCCCGGGGTGGGGCCCACACGTTCGTGCGGGGGGACGCACACCCAGTCCGCGCGTGTGGTGCGGCGCACCGGAGGGAGAAGTCCCTGGGAGGAAGTGACTGGTCTCGGAGCGGGGAAAGCAGTGTCCCAGCCGGGGTGCCGTCCCGCTGGGATTTGGGCGCGCGCGCAGCGGGGTGTGAGCACGGGGTCCAATTATATTCCCCTGAATAGACCCTGGGGGCCGGCCCACCCGTTCGTGCGGGAAACGCCCACCCAGTTCACACGAGCAGTGCCGCGCACCGGAGGGAGAAGTCCCCGGGAGGAAGTGACTGGTCTCGGAGCGGGGAAAGCAGCGTCCCAGACAGGGACCCGTCCCGCCTGGATTTTGGCAGACGGGGGTGGAGCGTGACTGCGGTGTTCAGCTCTATATTCTGTGGGGCTACACTCCTAGCTCTCTGATCCCTCCCCCACCCTCCCCATGCGGCTCCATTAACATCCGAATACCCGGAGCCAGAGGGAGAATTCAGATAGGGATCTGACTGCATTTTTTTTAGCTGATTACCTGGAAAATATAGTTTCCCAGTGATGGCTCAGAGACAGCAGTCCATATCAAACCACATAAAGAAACAGACCATGACAGCTTCTCCAACCCCCCAAACAAAAGAATCAAAATCTTTCCCAAATGAAGATACAATCCTGGAATTATCAGATACAGAATATAAAAAACTAATTTACAGAATGCTTAAAGATATCATAAATGAAATTAGGACAACTGCAGAAAAAGCCAAGAAACACACTGATAAAACTGTTGAAGAACTCAAAAAGATTATTCAAGAACATAGTGGAAAAATTAATAAGTTGCAAGAATCCATAGAGAGACAGCATGTAGAAATCCAAAAGATTAACAGTACAATTACAGAATTAGACAACGCAATAGAAAGTCGGAGGAGCAGACTCGAGCAATTAGAATGTAGACTGGGACTTCTGGAGGACCAGGGAAACAACACCAACATAGCTGAAAAAAATCAGATAAAAGAATTAAAAAAAATGAAGAAACCCTAAGAATCATGTGGGACTCTATCAAGAAGGATAACTTGCGAGTGATTGGAGTCCCAGAACAGGGAGGGGGGACAGAAAACACAGAGAAAATAGTTGAAGAACTCCTGACACAAAACTTCCCTGACATCATGAAAGACGAAAGGATATCTATCCAAGATGCTCATCGAACCCCATTTAAGATTGATCCAAAAAGAAAAACACCAAGACATATTATCATCAAACTTGCCAAAACCAAAGACAAACAGAAAATTTAAAAAGCAGCCAGGGAGAAAAGAAAGGTTTCCTTCAGGGGAGAATCAATAAGAATAAGTTCAGACTACTCAGCAGAAACCATGCAGGCAAGAAGGGAATGGGACGACGTATACAGAGCACTGAAGGAGAAAAACTGCCAACCAAGGATCATATATCCAGCAAAACTCTCTCTGAAATATGAAGGAGAAATTAAGATATTTACAGATAAACACAAGTTTAGAGAATTTGCAAAAACTAAACCAAGACTGCAAGAAATGCTAAAGGAGATTGTTTGGCCGGATGACCAATAATATCAGGTATCAGCACAATACAAGGTCACAAAACAGAACGTCCTGATATCAACGCAACTCAAATAGGGAAAGCACAAAAACAAACAAGTTAAGACTAATTCTAAAAAATAAATAAATAAACAAAATAATACACATAACAGGAAATCATGGAAATCAATAGATAAACGATCACAATAATCAAAAAGAGGGACTAAATATAGGAGGCATTGAACTGCCAGATGGAGAGTGATACAAGGCGATATAGAAGGACACAAGTTAGGTTTTTACTTAGAAAAATAGGGGTAAATAATAAGGTAACCACAAAAAGGAATATCAATTCCATAACTCAAGAAAAAAGCCAAGAAAAACGTAACGACTCAACAAACACAAAGTTAAACATTATGAAAATGAGGATCTCACAAGCTACTAAGAAAAACGTCTCAGCACAAAAAAGCATGTGGAAAAATGAAATGGCCAACAACACACATGAAAAGGCATCAAAATGACAGCACTAAAAACTTATTTATCTATAATTACGCTGAATGTAAATGGACTAAATGCACCAATAAAGAGACAGAGAGTCACGGACTGGATAAAGAAACACGATCCATCTATATGCTGCCTACAAGAGACACACCTTAGACTTAGAGACACAAACAAACTAAAACTCAAAGGATGGAAAAAAATATATCAAGCAAACAATAAGCAAAAAAGAAGAGGAGTAGCCATATTAATTTCTGACAAAATAGACTTTAGACTTAAATCCCCCACAAAGGATAAAGAAGGACACTATATAATGATAAAAGGGACAATTGATCAGGAAGACATAACCATATTAAATATTTACGCACCTAATGACAGGGCTGCAAGATACATAAATCAAATTTTAACAGAACTGAAAAGTGAGATAGACACCTCCACAATTATAGTAGGAGACTTCAACACACCACTTTCGGAGAAGGAGAGGACATCCAGTAAGAAGCTCAATAGAGACACGGAAGACCTAATTACAACTATCAACCAACTTGACCTCATTGACTTATACAGAACTCTCCACCCAACTGCTGCAAAGCATACTTTCTTTTCTAGTGCACATGGAACATTCTCTAGAATAGATCACATATTAGGTCATAAAACAAATCTTTGCAGAGTCCTAAACATCGAAATATTACAAAGCATCTTCTTAGACCACAAGGCAATGAAGCTAGAAATCAATAACAGAAAAACTAGGGAAAAGAAATCAAATACTTGGAAAATGAACAATACCCTCCTGAAAAAAGACTGGGTTATAGAAGACATCAAGGAGGGAATAAGGAAATTCTTAGAAAGCAACGAGAATGAAAATACTTCCTATCAAAACCTCTGGGACACAGCAAAAGCAGTGCTCAGAGGCCAATTTATATCGATAAATGCACACATACAAAAAGAAGAAAGAGCCAAAATCAGAGAACTGTCCCGACAACTTGAACAAATAGAAAGTGAGCAACAAAAGAACCCATCAGGCACCAGAAGAAAACAAATAATAAAAATTAGAGCTGAACTAAATGAATTAGAGAACAGAAAAACAATTGAAAGAATTAACAAAGCCAAAAGCTGGTTCTTTGAAAAAATTAACAAAATTGATAAACCATTGGCTAGACTGACTAAAGAAAAACAGGAAAGGAAACAAATAACCCGAATAAGAAACGAGAAGGACCACATCACAACAGAACCAAATGAAATTAAAAGAATCATTTCAGATTACTACGTAAAATTGTACTCTAACAAATTTGAAAACCTAGAAGAAATGGATAAATTCTTGGAACAATACTACCTACCTAAACTAACACATTCAGAAGTAGAACAACTAAATAGACCCATAGCAAAAAAAGAGATTGAAACGGTAATCAAAAAACTTCCAACAAAAAAAAGTCCTGGCCCAGACGGCTTCACTGCAGAGTTCTACCAAACCTTCAGAGAAGACTTAACACCATTACTATTAAAGGTATTTCAAAGCATAGAAAAAGACGGAATACTACCCAACTCATTCTATGAAGCTACCATCTCCCTGATACCAAAACCAGGTAAAGACATTACAAAAAAAGAAAATTATAGACCTATATCCCTCATGAACATAGATGCAAAAATCCTCAACAAAATTCTAGCCAATAGAATCCAACAACACATCAAAAAAATAATTCACCATGATCAAGTGGGATTTATACCAGGTATGCAAGGCTGGTTTAATATCAGAAAAACCATTAATGTAATCCATCACATAAATAAAACAAAAGATAAAAACCACATGATCTTATCAATAGATGCAGAAAAGGCATTTGACAAAGTTCAACACCCATTTATGATAAAAACTCTTACCAAAATAGGAATTGAAAGAAAATTCCTCAACATAATAAAGGGCATCTATGCAAAGCCAACAGCCAATATCACTCTAAATGGAGATAACCTGAAAGCATTTCCCTTGAGAACGGGAACCAGACAAGGATGCCCTTTATCACCGCTCTTATTCAACATCGTACTTGAAGTCCTAGCCAGGGCAATTAGGCTAGACAAAGAAATAAAGGGTATCCAGATTGGTAAGGAGGAAGTAAAGCTATCACTATTTGCAGATGACATGATCGTATACATGGAAAACCCTAAGGAATCCTCCAGAAAACTACTGAAACTAATAGAAGAGTTTGGCAGAGTCTCAGGTTATAAAATAAACATACAAAAATCACTTGGATTCCTCTACATCAACAAAAAGAACACCGAAGAGGAAATAACCAAATCAATACCATTCACAGTAGCCCCCAAGAAGATAAAATACTTAGGAATAAATCTTACCAAGGATGTAAAAGACCTATACAAAGAAAACTATAAAACTCTGCTCTACAAGAAATTCAAAAGGACATACTTAAGTGGAAATCATACAACTGCTCATGGATAGGAAGACTTAACATAGTAAAAATGTCTATTCTACCAAAAGCCATTTATACATATAACGCACTTCCAATCCAAATACCAATGTCATACTTTAAGAGGATAGAGAAACAAATCACTAATTTCATATGGAAGGGAAAGAACCCCCGGATAAGCAAAACATTACTGAAAAAGAAGAAGAAAGTGGGAGGCCTCACCCTACCTGATTTCAGAACCTATTATATAGCTACAGTAGTCAAAACAGCCTGGTACTGGTACAACAGGCACATAGACCAATGGAACAGAATTGAGAACCCAGATATAAATCCAACCACATATGAGCAGCTGATATTTGACAAAGGACCAGTGTCAGTCAATTGGGGAAATAATAGTCTTTTTAACAAATGGTGCTGGCATAACTGGATATCCATTTGCAAAAGAATGAAACAGGACCCATACCTCACACCATGCACAAAAACTAACTCCAAGTGGATCAAAGACCTAAACATAAAGACTAAAACGATAAAGATCATGGAAGAAAAAATAGGATCAACCCTAGGAGCCCTAATACAGGGCATAAACAGAATACAAAACATTACCAAAAATGATGAAGAGAAACCAGATAACTGGGAGCTCCTAAAAATCAAACACCTATGCTCATCTAAAGACTTCACCAAAAGAGTAAAAAGACCACCTGCAGACTGGGAAAGAATTTTCAGCTATGACATCTCCGACCAGCGCCTGATCTCTAAAATCTACATGATTCTGTCAAAACTCAACCACAAAAAGACAAACAACCCAATCAAAAAGTGGGCAAAGGATATGAACACACATTTCACTAAAGAAGATATTCAGGCAGCCAACAGATACATGAGAAAATGCTCCCGATCATTAGCCATTAGAGAAATGCAAATTAAAACTACGATGAGATTCCATCTCACACCAACTAGGCTGGCATTAATCCAAAAAACACAAAATAATAAATGTTGGAGAGGCTGCGGAGAGATTGGAACTCTCATACACTGCTGGTGGGAATGTAAAATGGTACAACCACTTTGGAAATCCATCTGGCATTATCTTAAACAGTTAGAAATAGAACTACCATACAACCCAGAAATCCCACTCCTCGGAATATACCCTAAAGATACGAGAGCCTTCACACAAACAGATATATGCACACCCATGTTTATTGCAGCTCTGTTTACAATAGCAAAAAGCTGGAAGCAACCAAGGTGTCCATCAACGGATGAATGGGTAAATAAATTGTGGTATATTCACACAATGGAATACTACGCATCGATAAAGAACAGTGACGAATCTCTGAAACATTTCATAACATGGAGGAATCTGGAAGGCATTATGCTGAGCGAAATGAGTCAGTTGCAAAAGGACAAATATTGTATAAGACCACTATTATAAGATCTTGAGAAATAGAAAAAACGGAGAAGAACACATACTTATGTGGTTACAAAGGGGGGAGGGAGGGAGGGAGAGGGCTTTTTATTGATTAATCTGTAGATAAGAACTGCTTTGGGTGAAGGGAAAGACAACACTCAATACAAGGAAGGTCAGCCTAATTGGACTGGATTAAAAGCAAAGAAGTTTCCGGGATAAAATGAAAGCTTCAAAGGTCAGCGGAGCAGGGGCTGGGGTCTGGGGAACTTGGTTTGAGGGGACTTCTAAGTCAATGGGCAAAATAATTCTATTGTGAAAACACTCTGCATCCCACTTTGAATTGTGGAGTCTGGGGTCCTAAATGCCACCAAGCGGCCATCTAAGATACATCAATTGGTCTCAACCCACCTGGAGCAAAGGCAAAGGAAGAACACCAAGGTCACACGACAACTAAGAACCCAAGAGACAGAAAGGGCCACATGAACCAGAGACCTACATTATCCTGAGACCAGAAGAACTAGTTGGTGCCCAGCCACAATCGATGTCTGCCCTGTCAGGGAGCACAACAGACAACTCCTGAGGGAGCAGGAGACCAATGGGATACAGACCCCAAATTCTCATGAAAAGACCATACCTAATGGTATGATTGCGACTAGAGGAATCCCAGAGACAATGCTCCCCAGAACTTCTGTTGGCACAGGACAGGAACCATCCCCGAAGACAAATCATCAGGCATGAAAAGCACTGGTCAGTGGCGGGCAGAGAGATGCTGATGAAGAGTGAGCTAATTAACTCAGGTGGACACTGGAGAGTGTGTTGGCAACTCTTGACTGGAGGGGGGATGGGAAGGTAGAGAGAGAGGGAAGATGGCAAAATTGGCACGAAACGAGAGACTGTAAGGGCTGACTCAATAGGGGGAGAGCAAGTGGGAGAAGGGAGTAAGATGTATGTAAACCTACATGTGACAGACTGATTGGAATGGTAAATGTTCACTTGAAGCTTAATAAAAATTAAAAAAAAAAAAAAGATGGAAGGAATACACAGAGTCATTATACCAAAAAGAATTAGTCGATATTTAACCATTTGAAGAGGTGGCATATGATCAGGAACCAATGGTACTGAAGGAAGAAGACCAAGCTGCTCTGAAGGCATTGGCGAAAAACAAGGATCCAGGAACTGATGGAGTATCAGTCGAGATGTTTCAACAAATAGAAGTAGCGCTGGAGGTTCTCACTCAGCTATGCCAAGAAATATGGAAAACACAGCTTCCTGGCCAACTGACTGGAAGAGATCTATATTTATGCCTATTTCCAAGAAAGGTGATCCAAACTGAATGTGGAAATTGTAGAACAATATTATTAGTATCGCGCAAGCAAAATTTTGCTGAAGATCATTCAAAAATGGTTGCAGCGGCATATCAACAGGGAACTGCCAGAAATTCAGGCTGGTTTCAGATGAGGACGTGGAACCACGGATATCATTGCTGATGTCAGATGGATCCTGGCTGGAAGCAGAGAATACCAGAAGGATGTTTACCTGTGTTTTATTGACTATGCAAAGGCATTCGACTGTGTGGATCATAACAAACTATGGATAACACTGCGAAGAATGGGAATTCCAGAACACTTAATTGTGCTCATGAGGAACCTGTACATAGATCAAGAGGCAGTTGTTCGGACAAAACAAGGGGATACTGACTGGTTTAAAGTCAGGAAAGACATGCGTCAGGGTTGTATTCTTTCACCATACCTTTTTAATCTGTATGCTGAGCAGATAATATGAGAAGCTGGACTATATGAAGAAGAACAGGCCATCAGGATTGGAGGAAGACTCATTAACAACCTGCGTTATACAGATGACACAACCTTGCTGGCTGAAAGTGAAGAGGACCTGAAGCACTTACTGATGAAGATCAAAGACCACAGCCTTCGTATGGATTACATCTCAACATAAAGAAAACAAAAATCCTCACAACTGGACCAATGACCAACATCATGGTAAATGGAGAGAAGATTGAAGTTGGCAAGGATTTCATTTTACTTGGATCCACAATCAACAGCCACGGAAGCAGCAGTCAAGAAATCAAAAGGCGCATTGCATTGGGCAAATCTGCTGCAAAGGACCTCTTCAAAGTGTTGAAGAGCAAAGATGTCACCCTGAAGACTAAGGTGCACCTAACCCCAAGCCATGGTATTTTCAGTCACATCATATGCATGTGAAAGCTGGACAATGAGTAAGGAAGACCGAAGAAGAGTTGTCGCTTTTGAATTGTGGTGTTGGCGAAGAATATTGAATATACCATGGACTGACAAAAGAACGAACAAATCCATCTTGGAAGAAGTGCGGCCAGAATGCTCCTTAGAGGCAAGGATGGTGAGACTGGATCTTAAATACTTTAGACATGTTGTCAGGAGGGATCAGTCTCTGGAGAAGGACATCATGCTTGGCAGAGTACAGTGTCAGCGGAAAAGAGGAAGACCCTCAACAAGGTAGATTGACATAGTGGCTGCAACAATGAGCTCAAGCATAACAACAATCGTAAGGATGGTGCAGGACCGGGCAGTGTTTAGTTCTGTTGTGCATAGGGTCTCTATGAGTCGGAAGCAACTCGATGGCACCTAACAACAACAAGAGAATGAATGAGTGAGCGAATTGATTACAGGATTGGCTGACATATTGAATGTGTGTATGAGAATTAGTTGACTGAATGAATGATGTCTAAAACAACAAAACGGTTAGATGATTACAGTAAATGATCAAATGACTGAATGAATGAAAGGCTGAGATTAAAGGAGAGAGGGTCTGACTGGAACCCTTATGCCATACTTCAGTTTCAGCACTATACTTTCAGCCCAGCCCTAGACAGCTCCTTCCCTCGACATTCACGAAGACCTTAGCGTCAGGTGCAATAATCCAGGACCCTGCTTGCTACCTTCCCAAGTTGCCCTCTTTTCACTTCAGTCTGTGGGTGGACCCTGCCCCCTGGCTTTTGGCCTGTTCTTGCCCTTCTGATTTTTTAACTAATTTTCACTTCTTTGGCTTGCTTCAATGGTATCTAAGAACACTGAGTCAGACTTCTGTCTTGGGTCTGTCTGCTCCTGGGCACCTTGGGAAGGATCCAGGCCCTGGGAATGCAGCCGTTGGCCAGCGTCCTTCCTAGACCCTGGGAAGGTCATTCAGACCTCAGGTCTTAAGCAGTCTATCTGTTGGGTGCCCCAGAAGCCCTTATGGGAGGCCCAGAGCTCATTCAGGAGTCCCTGGGTGGTGCAAAGAGTTAACATGCTCAGCTGCTAACTGAAGGGTTGGAGGTTTGAGTCCACCCAAAGGCAACTTGGAAGAAAGGCCTGGTGATCCATTTCTAAAAAATCAGCCATTAGTAACCCTATGGAGCACAGTTCCATTCTAACACACAGGGGCTTACCATGAGTTGGAGTTGACTCAGTGGCAACTGGCTTGGTTTTGGAGCTCATTTGTGCCACTGCTCGGGACCTGATGACCTGATGTACATCTATTCTCAGACCACTGTGGGGGAGCCAGGGAGTTGAACAGTTGTGATGTTTCCCTGCTCCTTCTTGTGTTATTGTCCTCACCTGCTACGGCTTTACCAGCTGTCATCAGTGGCATCGGTGGATTCCTGAGCCGAGCTGCAGAGGGCATCCAGTGATCCTGGTCTTGTTCCCATTAGGTTAAGAGTCTGGACAATGTGAAAAAAAAGACTGGAAGCAAATAGGCCAAGGTTAACTCTTGATCATGGGATTTTGGATGGTTGACTTGTTTTTCTTTATGACTTTCCATATTTTCTTAAAATAAGCATGTATTGCTTTTGTAATCAGAGAAAAAATGTTTGGAAAAGACCAAAGAAATGAAAAGCTCTTCTTGCACTATATTACATTTTCCTGCCTGTGGGTCTGTTTTAACTACTGATCCTTGAGCACTGCTTTTTATCTTTGCCTCTCAGCACCCAGCGCATCGAAGTGCACGAGTAGTGAGCAATAATTATACCTTATGTTTATAAGTGTATTAGTAGTGATAGGATAAAGATCCCTGGTGGCACAATGGTTAAGTTGGTGGTTCGAACCCACCAGCAGTTCCACGGGAGAAAAGACCTGATTATGTGCTCCCATAAAGATTACCCACAGCCTAGGAAACCCTATGGGACAGTTCTACTCTGCCATAGCGTGGTTGCTATGAATCAGAATTGATTCGATGGCACGTGACAACAACAGAGATGGGGTAGACTAGGCTTTGGTGACCAATTAATCTTAAAATCTCAGGAACATAACAAAATAAAGATTTGTTTCTCACTTTACATGTCTAATCTGTGCATAGTGACTCAGGGCTCTGGATGGAAGAGGCTCCCATGTCTTGTAGCTGTACCTTCTGGAACTATAGCTTACTGTGTTGCCATAGCAGGGAAAGAGAAAATGGAAAATTGTGCACCTATTGGCAAGAACTAGTCACATGGCCTTGCTTATCTGTAAAGTAGCTGAGAAATATAGTCTTAGGTTTGCCCCGAAGGGAAAGAGGCACAGATGGCAATGCATTCAAGTTGGAAGGAGAGTTCCTAAGTGATCAGAGTAAAGGGAACAGCCAGACTTCCCCAGGCTAAGATGGGGAGGGGCTGGAGGGATTCAGTGTTAACTGGCCAGCACCTCTACATCAGGCTCTGTTTTAGACTCTCAGGCTTTCTCATGAGGCTCTTCCAAGAATCCTGATTGTCTGATCATCTGAAACTGAGGACCAGAGCTGTCAAGAGTTCTTCCCAAAAGTCACACAGCCTGCTCTTTTCACATCTGAGCCCTGGTTTATCTCACCCTGCAGGCTCTGCTCTTCCCCACAGAAGCCATCGATCCAGGAGGGTGTCACGGTCTAGATGTTAACCTTATGCTTCCTCTCTGTGTAGGGGCTTCCCCCATGCTTTTCCTGCTCCCCTTCCCCCTCTGCCATTGGCAGGGTCATAGGTTCCCACGCCTGGAGTTTGGTTCCTTGTTACCAACTCTGGCCTCTGTGGGGACATTACTATCTCCATCTCTAGATGGAGAACCTGTTACTCAGGTGTTGTGGTACATTGGAAAGGTAAGCCAATATACCCATACACTTGGACTCAAATAGAGACTCTGCCATCTCTTAGTTTGTGACTTTGTCTGAGTCACTTAATCTTTCTGAGCCCCTCTTTTTCATCACTGGGTTAACAGGTAGATGAAATGATCTGGTTAGGATGTGGGAGGCCACACAGTACAGTGACTAAGGATGTAGCCTGTGGGTCAGACCCACTGTTGAAATTCTAGCTCCAAAACTTAAAAGCCATGTGACTTAGGCAAATCATAATTTGCCTAAAGTCACATGGCTTTTAAACTCTGTAAGTCTCAGTTCCTACACTTACGTAATAAGGAGAATTTGAGCACCTGTATTAGGAGTTTTGGAGTCTTGGTGTTTTGGAGTTTTGGAGCACAGTGGTTAAACATTTGGTTGCCAACCAAGAGGTCAGCAGTTCAAATCCACTGGCCACTCCTTGGAAACCCTATAGGGCAGTTCTACTCTGTCCTATAGAGTCACTATGCGTTGGAATTGACTCAATGGCAGAAGGTTTGGTTTGGTTTTGGTTTATTAGGAGTTTTGTAAAGAATAAAGGAGTTAACGTAGCTGTTTAATCCAACTCCTGATACACTGTAAGCACTTCATGATGTCGGCTACCACCATCCATCATGCTCTTCATCATCAACATCATCTTCACCATCATCGTCATCATTATCATTAGTATCAGTGTAATTTTCAGTACTCAGAAATATTACTTGCCCTTATTTCTCTGGCTCACCCAGAAGGGATCTGGCTGACTCTTGAAAGAATCTTTGTTGAACAAAACTCCTCCCCAGGCACCCCCTCTGATTCAGCATCTGAAGATGCAGCCCCACCCCCCCCACCCCTCCTTTCCTGCCAGCTCAAAGCTGCCTCCACCGGGCAGGGAGATTTTACTAAAAGAGGCTCTGTGTGTTATCAAAGGGTTTGTTAATTGGGGGCTCACTGGATGTCTCTTGTTCGTCAGTTTCAAATCACATAGTGGATCTGTTATCTATTTATATTTGTTAGAGGAACATTTCAAAAGGGTATTTCTTTCTGAAGCAAAGCTCACAGGTTACCTCTGAATTTCAGAGTGAAGATCCGCCAGAATCCATGGCAAAGAGGCTGAAAATAGATGCAGTGTTTACTCATCAGCAGCCTCTCCAGGCGTGTTATTAGCTGTTGGCACAGAGTTGGAACATCACCTGGCGCACTGGGCTGAACGGAGATGGGGCTGACATGACCGCGGAGACAGGACAACTGTGTGAGAAGTTGCACTGCTTGGTTCAAACCTCATAAACAAGAAAACGTCTAATTAGACATCAAATTTTCCCTCCAGATTTGTAGAGGGGGCTTAATTCTCAAAGGGTCTTCCTATGTGTGGATGCTCACTCCGATCCTGGGAGTAGAGCAGCTAGAATTAGCCCAGGTTTACCCCTCTCTCTGTCTAGGGTGCTCCCCTGCTTCCCTCCCTGCCAATTTCCATAATCTACTGGAATGTAATTCCACATATATTTCATTCACCCCATACCGTGACTGGCACATAACTGGTGTTTGATAAATATTTGTTGGTGAAATGAATTAATAAATGAATGGATGTCAAATCTACTTCATCCTTTCAGGCTTGGTTCAAATTCCACATCATCATTTCAGTGTTCCTTCGTAGTCTACATTCTACTTTCTTGAACTGTAAGAGGGATTCTGCCTATGCTTGTTGAATTAAAGCAAAAGGAAATGAATTGTATTGGAATACATCCCAAGGCATTTGACACCTCTAATCTCGGTCTCTTCTTGAAAATCTCTGCTGGAAACACCTCAGGGATATTTGCCTCTTCTCCCTGCATTAGTGCATTAGGCCACTTGTGAAAACTTACTGAATTCACCTTCTTGACTTCTCTTGTCCTTGACCTCTTTGAATCTAAGCCTACTGGCCCGCTGTCACTGCTAGTGCTCTAGACCAGCTTCTCATCAGCTGTCGTCTTGATTTTTGGATGAGCCCTTGCAGTGCCCCCTGCTATTCCTGAGCATCTCCTCTGTTCATGCTTCCTCTCTAATCTAGCCTCTCCGAGACTGCCAAAATGGTTGGCAGCTCAGCTACTAACCTAAAAATCAATGATTCAAACCCACCCAATGGGGCCATGGGAAGAAGGCCTAGTGATCTGCTTCTGTAAAGATTACAGCCTAGAAAGCCCTATGGAGCATTTCTACTCTGTCACTTGGGGTGGCCACTAGTTGGAGTCAACTCGACAGCAACAAGGTTTTAAGGCTGCCACAGTGGGCTTTATTTTTGTGGCATGCACACCTGACCACATCATGTCCGTGCTTAAATACCTTTAAGGTCGATAGACTTTTCAAACTCAAATCATCTGAAAACTTCTTATATTCTCACCGAAAACTTCTCTTCCTGCAGGTTCCCTGTCTCAGGTGAAGAAATGCCATCCTCCCAGGTGCTTAGCTAAAATCTTGAAGTCACCCTTGATTCCTTTCTCTTATATCCCAGGGCCTCTCCGTCAGCAAATCTGGGTGTCTCTGCCTTCAATGCATGCCTACAATCCCATCAATTCTCACTCCCTCCTCTGCTCCCACTTTGGTACAAGCCACCAACATATTTCACCTGGACTATGTTTTTTTTTTTTTTTATTGCAAATCAAAAAACCAAACCCATTGCCGTCAAGTTGATTTCAGCTCATAGCGACCCTATAGTACAGCGCAGAATTGCCCCATAGGGTTTCCAAGACTTTAATCTTTACTGAAGCAGACATCACATCTTTCTTCCAAGGTGCCAGTGGTGGGATCAAACCACCACCTTTTGGTTAGCAGCCAAGGGCGTTAACCACTGCGTCACTAGGACTCCTTGTACTATTGCAAGAGCCTTCTAATTAGTCTCCCTGCTTCTACTTGTCTTTTTTGGCCTGTTTCTTACAGAGCAGTGAGAGAGATCCTTTCACAATATAAGTCAGTCTCATCACTCCAATGCTTAAAATCCTCCAGTGGCCCCCGCATGAGAGACCTCCAAGTAAGAACCACTCAGGAAAGCCCAGTCAACCCACAGAATCGAGAGAGATAATAATGAATTATTATTTTAAGCCACTCATTTGGGGAGAAATTTATCATGTAGCAATAAACCCATTGCTGTCTAGTTGATTCTGACTCATAGTGACCCTATAGGACAGAGTAGAACTGTCCCATGGAGTTTCCAAGGAGCGCCTGGTGGAGTCGAACTGCCAATGTTTTGGTTAGCCATAACACTTAACCACTACGCCACCAGGGTTTTCTATGTAGCAATAGGTAACTGTAATTTTTCACTTATTGCTTAAAGACCCTTCCTTTCTGGACAATCCTGCTGTCCCTAATGGAGAAATTTTGAATGAGAAGCACATTCCTTCCCATTGCAAAAGTCCTCTAAGCCCCTACCTCTAACTGTAGGCATGATCCGCTTTCGTCCAATTACAGTACGGCTCGGTATGCCTCTTGCTAGAGTCCACACAAAATCCCGGCCCCCTCACTTCTCTCATTGTACCAGAAGAGCAGGATGTTTCTCTAGCAGCTCATTCTGTAAATAGCATCTACCCTGTGCAGTGCTGGGATGTGCACTGTGAGCCAGTGCCTGGTGTAGATGAATGGGAAGGACGTGTTTCGCTTTGGTTTTGGCCCACAACACACAGCAATTTGCTTTCAACAAGCACATTTTAAGGCTCCTACATGGTGCTTTCTCACATGGGGATCTCCTCAGATGCCCTAAATATTTCCTGTACTGTAGCAACCCTCGTACCTGTCTTCCTTCGCTAATGAGTGTGTTAGCAGCACGGGACCAGGAATGTGTCACATGTTCCTGTGTTGTGCTGTCTTGTTTATAGAGCTGTGTAATCCCAGGATGACATTTGGCTTTCATGGGGACATGGTTTTCCATAATTTTGCAGTTTAATCTCTAGAGGTCAGCCTTATTTTCCTGTTGTTGGCTGCTGTTGAGTTGGCCCCCAACTTCTGGCTACCCTGTGCACAGCAGAACAAAATGCTGGCCAGTCCTATGCCATGCTTATGATTAGTTGAGGATCAGACCATTGTGATCCAAAGGGTTTTCATTAGCTGATTTTATAAAATAAATTAACAGGCCTTTTGTTCTAGTCAGGCTTAGCCTGGAAGCTCTGCTGAAACCTGCCCCGCATCACAGCAACACGTAAGCCTCCATTGACAGATGGATGGTGGCTGCCCTTGAGGTGCATTGGCCAGGAATTGAGCCTGTGTCTCCAATTCTACCACTGAGCCACCGTTGCCCCCTCCTGTACATAAGGAGGTAAAACAAACTGTATATTGTTCCATTTCACAATGTGGGGTTCAGTCTGTCTCCATACATTATTTATAAATTCCCAAGATAAGACCCCGTTTAAGGTGCGACTACCTGCTAGTGTTGCAGAGTACCATCAATGCAGTCATCACTGTGGGGCTCAGAGTGGAGAGCTGGGTTCCTCACAGCACGCAGCCACGGTTCAGCTGTGTTTATGGTTGAGCTGTCCCACACAGAGATAGAAATCAAACACGAGCTAATCATTTCCTTTCTTTTCTCTGGATCACAATGGCAAATGTGTAGACAGAAACTCACAACTTGAATACCCTCCCGATGGGCTCACCTATCTTGGATTTCATTATCTTTTAAGCAAAAAAGGTAAATGGCTGGTTGAGTTTCTCTTTGGTTATGTTGTTGACCCGCTAACCCCCTGTGGCAGGTGGTACTGCATGTGTGGAAGGGCACGGGCTCTGGAGCCAGGCTGCCTGGGTGAACTCCCAGCTCTCACGCTTATCTGCCGTATTACCTGGAGTCACTTAACTTCTCTGTGCCCATCTCCTTGTCTACCTCATGTGGGTTATTGTAAGGATTCAATGAGTGAAGATATGCAAAGCTCTTGAACAGAGCACAGCACACCTGCCCAGATGTGGACCTCTGCCCCCCTCCTTCATTAACACAGAATACCTCATGCACAGGTATCTGGTGATTTTACTGAAGATCTGAGGAACTGGGAGCAGGTGCAGAGCTGGGGGAATGGTGATTGCAGAAATGAAGAGCCCATGTTCATAGGAGCCCTTGTCCCCTTCCTGGACCCCAGCTTCATTTCATCTCAAGGCTTCTTTCTCCATGGACTTCTCCACTGATTTCACGCCAAGACTTAAGGGACCTGTGCTTGTCTGGGGAAATTTTTCTACTTTCAGGGGTATTTTAGTTTCCCAGGGCTTCAATAGCAAAATACCACAAACTGGGTGACTTATAAGAACAGAAATTTATTGTCTCACAGTTCTGGAGGTTGGAACTCCAAATCAGGGTATGGGTCATGTTGATTCCTTCTAAGGACTCTGAGGGAGAATCAGTTCCGTGCCTCTCTCTTAGCTTCTGGAGGCTCCAGGCATCCCTTGGCTTACAGCTGCAGCATCACATGGTGTCTTTCCTTTGTCACCTGTCTCTGGGTATCTTCTCCTTTATTGGGACCCACCCTATTCCAGTAGGACCTTACTTTAACCTCACTGATAACATCTGCAAAGACCCTATTGCCAAGCAAGATAACATTTACGGGTACAGGGATTAGGCCTTCCACATCTCTTTTGGAGGGACAAAAATCCATCCGTAACAAGGGAGAAGCCCTAGGTTTTTCGGTAGTCCAGGGGTGAAGCAGGAAGGACTATCCTATGTGTTTCCTCATGGGGGTTGCCAGGTAAAAGAGAATGCCCAATTAGATTTGAATTTCAGATGAGCAATAAATTATTATTATTATTATTTTAGCATATCTTCCAAATATTGCATGGGACATACTTGTACTAAAACATACGTTCGCTGCTTGTCAGCAATTAAATTTTAACTGGGCACCCAGTATTTTTTTTTTTTAATAATTTTTATTGTGCTTTAAGTGAAAGTTTACAAATCAAGTCGGTCTGTCACATATAAGCTTTTATACACCTTACTCCATACTCCCACTTACTCTCCCCCTAATGAGTCAGCCCGCTCCTTCCTTCCAGTCTCTCGTTTCGTGACGGTTTTGCCAGTTTCCAACCCTCTCTGCCCTCCCATTTCCCCTCCAGACAGGACATGCCAACACAGTCTCAAGTGTCCACCTGATAAAAGTAGCTCACTCTTCATCAGCATTTCTCTCCAACTTATTGTCCAGTCCCTTCCATGTCTGATGAGTTGTCTTCGGGAATGGTTCCTGTCCTGGGCCAACAGAAGGTTTGGGGACCATGACCGCCGGGATTCTTCTAGTCTCAGTCAGACCATTAAGTCTGGTCTTTTTTTGAGAATTTGGGGTCTGCATCCCACTGTTCTCCTGCTCCCTCAGGGGTTCTCTGTTGTGCTCCCTGTGAGGGCAGTCATCGGTTGTGGCCAGGCACCATCTAGTTTTTCTGGTCTCAGGATGATGTAAGTCTCTGGTTCGTGTGGCCCTTTCTGTCTCTTGGGCTCATAGTTATCTTGTGGCCTTGGTGTTCTTCATTCTCCTTTGATCCAGGTGGGTTGAGACCAATTGATGCATCTTAGATGGCCACTTGTTAGCATTTGAGACCCCAGATGCCACATTTCAAAGTGGGATGCAGAATGTTTTCATAATAGAATTATTTTGTCAATTGATTTAGAAGTCCCCTTAAGCCATAGTCCCCAAACCCCCACCCTTGCTCCGCTGACCTTTGAAGCATTCAGTTTATCCCGGAAACTTCTTTGCTTTTGGTCCAGGCCAGTTGAGCTGACCTTCTGTGTATTGAGTATTGTCCTTCCCTTCACCTAAAGTAGTTCTTATCTACTAACTAATCTGTAAATAACCCTCTCCCAACCTCCCTCCCTCCCCCCCTCATAACCACAAAGTATGTGTTCTTCTCAGTTTGTACTGTTTCTCAAGATCTTATAATAGTGGTCTTATACAATATTTGTTCTTTTGCATCTGACCAATTTCACTCAGCATAATGCCTTCCAGGTTCCTCCATGTTATGAAATGTTTCACAGATTTGTCACTGTTCTTTATTGATGCGTAGTATTCCATTGTGTGAATATCCCATAATTTATTCAACCATTCATCCGTTGATGGACACCTTGGTTGCTTCCAGCTTTTTGCTATTGTAAACAGAGCTGCAATAAACATGGGTGTGCATATATCTGTTTGTGTGAAGGCTCTTATTTCTCTAGGGTATATTCCGAGGAGTGGGATTTCTGGGTTGTATGGCAGTTCTAGTTCTAATTTTTTAAGAAAACGCCAGACAGATTTCCAAAGTGGTTGTATCATTTTATATTCCCTCCAGCAGTGTATAAGAGTTCCAATCTCTCTGCAGCCTCTCCAACATTTATTATTCTGTGTTTTTTGGATTAATGCCAGCCTTGTTGGAGTGAGATGGAATCTCATCGTAGTTTTAATTTGCATTTCTCTAATGGCTAATGATCGAGAGCATTTTCTCATGTATCTGTTAGCTGCCTGAATGTCTTCTTTAGTGAAGTGCGTGTTCATATCCTTTGCCCACTTTTTGATTGGGTTGTTTGCCTTTTTGTGGTTGAGTTTTAACAGAATCATATAGATTTTAGAGATCAGGTGCTGGTCGGATATGTCATAGCTGAAAATTCTTTCCCAATCTGTAGGTGGTCTTTTTACTCTTTTGGTGAAGTCTTTAGATGAGCATAGGTGTTTGATTTTTAGGAGCTCCGAGTTAACTGGTTTCTCTTCGTCATTTTTGGTAATGTTTTATATTCTGTTTATGCCTTGTATTAGGGCTCCTAAGGTTGTCCCAATTTTTTCTTCCATGATCTTTATCGTTTTAGTCTTTATGTTTAGGTCTTTGATCCACTTGGAGTTAGTTTTTGTGCATGGTGTGAGGTATGGGTCCTGTTTCATTTTTTTGCAAATGGATATCCAGTTATGCCAGCACCATTTGTTAAAAAGACTATCTTTTCCCCAAGTAATGACACTGGGCCTTTGTCAAATATCAGCTGCTCATATGTGGTTGGATTTATATCTGGGTTCTCAATTCTGTTCCATTGGTCTATGTGCCTGTTGTTGTACCAGTACCAGGCTGTTTTGACTACTGTGGCTGTATAATATGTTCTAAAATCTGGTAGAGTGAGGCCTCCCACTTTCTTCTTTTTTTTCAGTAATGCTTCACTTGTCCGGGGCTTCTTTCCCTTCCATATGAAGTTGGTGATTTGTTTCTCCATCACATTAAAAAATGTCATTGGAATTTGGATCGGAAGTGCATTGCGTGTATAGATGGCTTTTGGTAGAATAGACATTTTTACTATGTTAAGTCTTCCTATCCATGAGTGAGGTATGTTTTTCCACTTATGTAGGTCCTTTTTAGTTTCTTGCATTAGTACTTTGTAGTTTTCTTTGTATGGGTCTTTTACATCTTTGGTAAGATTTATTCCTAAGTATTTTATCTTCTAGGGGGCTACTGTGAATGGTATTGATTTGGTGGTTTCCTCTTCGATGTTCTTTTTGTTGATGTAGAGGAATCCAAGTGATTTTTGTATGTTTATCTTATAACCTGAGACTCTTCCAAACTCTTCTATTAGTTTCAGTAGTTTTCTGGAGGATTTCTTAGGGTTTTCTGTGTATAAGATCATGTCATCTGCAAATAGAGATAATTTTACTTCTTCCTTGACAATCCGGATGCCCTTTATTTCTTTGTCTAGCCTAATTGCTCTGGTTAGGACCTCTAGCACAATGTTGAATAAGAGCGGTGATAAAGGGCATCCTTGTCTGGTTCCTGTTCTCAAGGGAAATGCTTTCAGGCTCTCTCCATTTAGGGTAATGTTGGCTGTTGGCTTTGTATACATGCCCTTTATTATGTTGAGGAATTTTCCTTCAAGTCCTATTTTGGTGAGAGATTTTATCATAAATGGGTGTTGGACTTTGTCAAATGCCTTTTCTGCATCAATTGATAAGATCATGTGGTTTTTGCCTTTTGTTTTATTTATATGGTGGATTACATTAAGGGTTTTTCTAATATTAAACCAGCCTGGCATACCTGGTATGAATCCTACTTAGTCGCGGTGGATTATTTTTTTGATATGTTGTTGAATTCTATTGGCTAGAATTTTGTTGAGGATTTTTGCATCTATGTTCGTGAGGGATATAGGTCCGTAATTTTCTTTTTTTGTGGTGTCTTTACCTGGTTTTGGTATCAGGGAGATGGTGGCTTCATAGAATGAGTTAGGTTGTATTCCATCATTTTCTGTGCTTTGAAATACCTTTAGTAGTAGTGGTGCTAACTCTTCTCTGAAAGTTTGGTAGAACTCTGCAGTGAAGCTGTCCGGGCCAGGGCTTTTTTTTGTTGGGAGTTTTTTTATTACCTTTTCAATCTCTTTTTTTGTTATGGGTCTATTTAGTTGTTCTACTTCTGATTGTGTTAGTTTAGGTAGGTAGTGTTTTTCTAGGAATTCATCCATTTCTTCTAGGTTTGCAAATTTGTTAGAGTACAATTTTTCATAATAATCTGATATGTTTCTTTTAATTTCAGTTGGGTCTGTTGTGATATGGAGGATCTTATTTCTTATTCGGGTTGTTTGTTTCCTTTCCTGTTTTTCTTTAGTCAGTCTAGCCAATGGTTTATGAATTTTGCTAATTTTTTCAAAGAACCAGCTTTTGGCTTTGTTAATTCTTGCAATTGTTTTTCTATTCTCTAATTTATTTAGCTCAGCTCTAATTTTTATTATTTGTTTTCTTCTGGTGCCTGATGGATTCTTTTGTTGCTCGCTTTCCATTTGTTTAAGTTGTAGGGACAGTTCTCTGATTTTGCTCTTTCTTCCTTATGTATGTGTGCATTTATGGATATAAATTGACCTCTGAGTATTGCTTTTGCTGTGTCCCAGAGGTTTTGATAGGAAGTGTTTTCATTCTCGTTGCATTCTGTGAATTTCTTTATTGCTACCTTGATGTCTTCTATAACCCAGTCTTTTTTCAGCATGGTATTGTTCAGTTTCCAAGTATTTGATTTCTTTTCCTGATTTTTCTGTTATTGATTTCCAGTTTTATGGCCTTGTGGTCTGAGAAGATGCTCTGTAATATTTCGATGTTTTGGATTCTGCAAAGGTTTGTTTTATGGCCTAATATGTGGTCTATTCTAGAGAATGTTCCATGTGCACTAGAAAAAAAAGTATACTTTGCAGCTGTTGGGTGGAGTGTTCTGTGTAAGTCTATGAGGTCAAGTTGGTTGATTGTAGCAATTAGGTCTTCCGTGTCTGTATTGAGCTTCTTACTGGAAGTCCTGTCCTTCTCCGAAAGTGGTGTGTTAAAGTCTCCTACTATAATTGTGGAGGTGTCTATCTCACTTTTCAGTTCTGTTAAAATTTGATTTATGTATCTTGCAGCCCTGTCATTGGGTGCATAAATATTTAATATGGTTATATTTTCCTGGTCAATTGTCCCTTTAATCATTATGTAGTGTCCTTCTTTATCCTTTGTGGTGGATTTAACTTTAAAGTCTATTTTGTTTGAAATTAACATTGCTATTCCTGCTCTTTTTGCTTGTTGTTTGCTTGATACATTTTTTTCCATCCTTTGAGTTTTAGTTTGTTTGTGTCTCTAAGTTTAAGGTGTGTCTCTTGTAGGCAGCATATAGACAGATCATGTTTCTTTATCTAGTCTGAGACTCTCTGTCTCTTTATTGGTGCGTTTAGTCCATTTGCATTCAGCGTAATTATAGATAAGTATGTGTTTAGTGCTGTCATTTTGATGCCTTTTTGTGTGTGTTGTTGACAATTTCATTTTTGCACTTACTTTTTTTTGCTGAGACATTTTTCTTTGTAAATTGTGTGTTCCTCATTTTCATAGTAGTTGAATTTATGTTTGCTGAGTCATTACATTTTTCTTGGTTTTTATTTTGAGTTATGGAATTGTTATACCTCTTTGTGGTTACTTTAATATTTACCCCTATTTTTCTAAGTAAAAACCTATCTTGTATTTTCCTACATTGCCTTGTTTTCCTCTCCATAGGGCAGTTCTGTGCCTCCTGTATTTAGTCCCTCTTTTTGATTATTGTGATCTTTTATGTATTGACTTCAATGATTCCCTGTTTTGAGCATTTTTTTTTCTTTTTAAAATTAATCTTAATTTGTTTTTGTGATTTCCCTATTTGAGTTGATATCAGGATGTTGAGTTCTGTGACCTTGTGTTGTGCTGATATCTGATATTATTGATTTTCTGACCAATTTCCTTTAGTATTTCTTGTAGCTTTGCTTTGGTTTTTGCAAATTCTCTAAGCTTGTGTTTATCTGTAAATGTTTTAATTTCACCTTCATATTTGAGAGAGGGTTTTGCTGGATGTATGATCCTTGGCTGCCAGTTTTTCTCCTTCAGTGCTCTATATATGTCAACTCATTGCCTTCTTGACTGCACGGTTTCTGCTGAGTAGTCTGAATTTATTCTTATTGATTCTCCTTTGTAGGAGACCTTTCTTTTATCCCTGGCTGCTTTTAAAATTTTCTCTTTATCTTTGGTTTTGGCAAGTTTGATGATAATATGTCTTGGTGATTTTCTTTTTGGATCAATCTTATATGGGGTTCGATGAGCATCTTGGATAGATACCCTTTCATCTTTCATGATGTCAGGGAAGTTTTCTGCCAACAGACCTTCAACTATTCTCTCTGTATTTTCTGTTATCCCTCCCTGTTCTGGAACTCCAATCACACGCAAGTTATTCTTCTTGATAGAGTCCCACACGATTCTTAGGGTTTCTTCATTTTTTTTAATTCTTTTATCTGATTTTTTTTCCAGCTATATTGGCGTCAATTCCCTTATCCTCCAGCTCCGCCACTCTGCATTCCAATTGCTCGATTCTGCTCCCCTGACTTCCTATTGAGTTGTCTAATTCTGTAATTTTACTGTTAATCTTTTGTATTTCTGAATGCTATCTATGGATTCTTGCAGCTTATTAATTTTTGCACTATGTTCTTGAATAATCTTTTTGATTTCTTTAACTGCTTTATCAGTGTGTTCCTTGGCTTTTTCTGTAGATTGCCTTATTTCATTTATGAGGTCATCCCTGATGTCTTGAAGCATTGTGTAAATTATTTTTTATATTCTGCATCTGGCAATTCCAGGATTGTATCTTCATTTGGGAAAGATTTTGATTCTTTTATTTGGGGAGTTGTAGAAGCAATAATGGTCTGCTTCTTTATGTGGTTTGATATCGACTGCTGTCTCTGAACCATTTATAAGATATTGTAATGATTTATTTTATATTTGCTCACTGAGTCTTGTTTTGTTCTCTTTCAGTATACGTAGGTGGGCTACTAGATTGCGCTGTCTTGATTGTTGTAGCCCTTGAATCACTTATGTCCTATTACCAGCTTGTTTGGGCTGTTACCAGATATATAATCCTAAGAGTCCATTCACTATTCTTGAGTAGAATTTGATTTGGGGGTCACCAAGTGTGTGGTGCAGACTGTCACCTATCCACCTAGAGGAGTAGTGGTGATAGTTGTGTGCACCAGATTCTAGTAGCAGCAGGGGGCCACACTCTGGGCGGGGGGCAGGATGCTGACAGGCTTCCCCCAAGTGCCAGTGAGGTGGGTGTGTCTCTATTCCTAAAGCACTTTGGTGGGTGGGCTCTGCAGCTGTACCTCAGGCACTCAATGCATGTACCTCTACAGATTGGTAGGTGTCACCATCCTCAGACCCCTAAGGCAGGAGACTAGGTGGTCTGGGGGGAGCTTCAGCCCTCAGTTCCCCGTTGTGGGTCAGTGAGGGCTCTGTTGAATACACAGAGGTATCAGACCTGGGAAACTTGTCTTTCCAGTAATCTGCTAAAACAATTACAGTCAGATCCCTATCAGAATTGCCTTTGCATTATAATAGCCACCTTGTTCCCTGTAGGGATGAAAGCCCAAGGCTGTGGCTCTCATATGCTTGGCTGGAGCTGGTTCTGTATTTTTAGTCCAACTTCGGGAAGTCAGGGAAGGATTTTTGGTTCCTGGGTTTTTTGTAGCTACTTCTCTCAGGCCAGGAGAATGGGTTAGGAAAAGACCAAAAAGAAAGAAAAACTGCCAGCAATTCACTCTCTGGCTTAGGAAATTCCAATATTAATGAAGCCGCCTGGGGAAGGGGAGGGGAGGGATCCAATAGGAGAGAGTAGCACCTTGGAATATAGACAAAGTTACTTATCTCGCTTGGTGAGGACTGTTTATCTGAGATTCCCGAGGGATGTGTAGCCTGTGTGCATTGGCTGGGTCGAGATTGTCCCCGAGGGTCAGGCCCGTGTCCTGTGCTTGTGCTGTCTCAGAAGCCATGGTCAGTTCCTCCACTCCCAGTCCAAAGCCCAGTGCCAAGTTTCCCCGGCTGGGATGCTGCACTCCAGGCTCCAAAACCAGTCGCTGCCTCCTGGTGACTTCTCCTCCTGTCAGCCACGTTGCTCTGCTGCCTGCATGCACTGGCTGGGCTTCCCCCAAGGTCACCTCTGGGGGCTAGGGCTGTGCCCCATGTTTGCACTGTCTCTGGATGCTGTGCTTAGCTTCCCTGCACCCAGTCCAAAGCCTGGTGCCAAGGTTTTCTGACTGGGACGCTGGCTCCAGGCTCTGAAAACAGTCGGTGCTTCCCCGTGGTTGCTCATTCTCAGTCTCTGTCACTCAGGTCACCTCTTTAGATCTGTGTTTGATGGTCAGGGTTAGTAGATTGTCATGTATGTTTTCGATTCACTTGTTTTTCTGAGTCTTTGTTGCAAGAGGGATCTGAGGTAGCTTCTACCTAGTCAGCCATCTTGGCCTCGCCTCTGCACCCTGTATTTTTATTTGCTATATCTGTTGATCCCATCATGAGGTCCTTCTATTTTGCTCTTATCACATCGTTTGTTTATTGCCTTTTTTTTCCTCTGTTTCCCTTAGTCCCATGAGGGCAGTGATTGCATTTTACTCATATTTGTATCCCCAGTGTCTAAACGGTCTTCAGTACTTTGATAGATGGATAGAGATAGATAGCTGCCATTGAGTCGACTCCCACTCATGGTGCCCTAATGACAACAGAACAAAATGTTGCCCAGTCCTGCATCGACCTCACGATCATCACTGTGTTCGATTCCATCGTTGTGGCTATTGTGCCAGTCCATTTCACTGAGGGTCTCCTTCACCCTCATTGACCCTCTCCTTCATCAAACATGATATCCTCCTCCAGTGATTGATCCCTTCTGATGACACATCTAAAGCAAATGAGATAGACAATGTTCTGTTGTGTTCCATAGGGTTTTCATTGGCAAATTTTCAGAAGTAGATCACCAGGCCTTTCTTCCTAGTCTGTCTTAGACTGGAAGCTGTGCTGAAAGCTGTCCATTGTGGGTGATCCTGTTGGTATTTGAAATACCAGTGGCATAGCTTCCAGTATCAAAGCAACACTTAAGCTGCCACAGTGTGACAAACTGACAGACGGGTGGTGGCTCCAGCACTTAGTAGGTGCTGAATATATGTTTGCTGAACAAATGATACAAGGAGTATCATATATTGCTCCCTGCCCCCTGCTCCACCTCAAGTGTCCATACTCACACACATATTGACAATTTTCCAAGTACAAGGGAAAATTATTCCATTTCATAAGCAACCACAGGGAGTTTTTGCATGGAGAGCTCTCTGCCCCTCCTCTTTGTGGCATGTCATCCCAAGGTCTCAGCAGGTCTCAAGATCGTGAAAGGTCAGAGCCCTCCAACCTGCTCTGATTTGGGTCACCATTTCCTTGAGACTTCCTTCTCTTCTCTAATTAAAGCTGTGTTTGCCTCAGCTCCCGCTTTTCTAGCAATTACACTAATTAAGCTAATTTTTCTTTGTTCTCTCTTAGCAATTTGCATAAATGGCAAATTTATATATAGTGTCCCTAATTCTCCTGTAACTGCTCTGTAATTAACAGGATGCTCAGGCTAAATATAAATAAGTGCAGAAGGAAAAACAGGCTTCTGCTAAAATACCGATCAAATCTGGTACCGAAGGGGACAAAAGAAAGGCAGACAGAGGAAAACAATTCCGAGTCCTGTTCTACGCTTATTATGTCTGATCGGGTCACATATGGAGGAGACTAGCTAAAGTTCACCTTTCGCATGAGTGTCCCTCTGAGGACTTGCCTCCTGGAGCAATTTCAGGACAGCATTTGGGCCATTTGCTTGCAATAATAATGCTACACTGTTGCTCAAGGGCATGGAGAATCATGGTATGGGGGGTGGTCAGTGGCTCCGGTCTGTGGTCCAGCCTTGATTCTGACCAGCTGGGTCACCCTGAGCTGAGAAACAGCAAAACCTAATGCCTCGCCTCCAAGTGTTCTCCATCCACCTGAGACTAGGACCCTCAGCAATTCCATCATCACATCCTTTTCCACCAAAACCAAAACCAAACCGAGTGCCGTCGAGTCATTTCCAACTCATAGCAACTGTATATATGAAAGTATCCCACTGATGCGGATATGCTTAAAAGAGTACTAAATCAGACTAAGACTTCCTTTTGTAAACATATGTTAATAGAGTGACACAGGGCTTATTTTTTTCTTGTTCCTTAGGTGAAGGTTTACAGCTCAATTTAATTTCTCATACAAGAATTTGTACACATATTGTTTTGTGACATTAATTGCAATCCCTGCAATGTGATAGCAAGCTCTCTCTTTCCACCCAGGTTCCCTATGTCCATTCAGCCATTTCCTGTCCCTTCCTGCCTTCTCATCCTGCTTTTGGACAGGAGCTGCCCATTTGGTCTCGTGTATCTGATTGAGCTAAGAAGTATATTCCTTACATGTATTAGACACAAGACTTATTTAATAGTCCTTTGTGAATTGGTTTAGTGTAGAATTAAAAAGCTGGTCCTTGGATTCTGGCTTTAATTCTGCCACTTGCTCTGTGACCTTGGACAAATTGCTTAACGTGTCTAAGCCCAAGTTTCCATTTCTGTAGGATGTGATGTAACGGCCTTGTGAGATTGTGGCCAAGATTAAAGAAAACATCATTAAAGCACTTCGCATGGTGTCTGACCCATAGCAAGTCCTCAGTAACATTGAAGTTTCATCTTTGTTAGATCACGTGATTTAGTCCTCACTGGTTTCAGGGGAATCAATGAAATTGAGTTTCCCAGTAGAGGTATATGGACTCTAGACCTAGAACTTTGAATGACCCAACCAAAGAACTCCAGAAGACCTGCCTAAGAAGAAAATCATCCTTTCCACCAAACATTGGCGTTGCAATCACCATCATTGTAGCAACAATATTAATGCTTCCTTTGTGTGTAGTCTATGGAGGGTCTTTTCTTGACAAGCACCGCCCTAGGCACTGGGCACACGGAGATGAATGGAACCTTGTCCTCAAGGTGGGGAAATAGGTAATCAGATGACTCTAAATGGGTGAGAAAGAGCAGTGCTGGTCCCAGGTGCCCTGGGGAGAAGGGTCACTCTGTCTGGACCAGTGGCCTCCAAATAGGCTATGTCCACTCCACATGCAGGTGACCCATTTCAGCATGGGAGGATCATTCTAGAACTTCTCTCCCTCCATTTATTATCTGACACTTTTAAAATGTATGTTTTCATGTATATATTGTACATTAGAATATGCATACTTGTTTCTATACATTATAAATTAGAATATGCATAATGTGTAAACCATTGCCATTGAGTCAATTCTGACTCATAGTGACCCTGTAGTCCAGCGTAAAACTGCCCCACAGGGTTTCCAAGGCTGTAATCCTTGCAGAGGCAGACTGCCACATCTTTCTCCCACAGAGCAGCTGGTGGGTATGAACCGCCCACCTTTCAGTTAGCAGCTGGGTTCTTAACCACTGTGTCATCAGGACTCCTTTAGAATATGCACACAATTTATACATAAGTAATACACTTACATAGAAGGACATGCTTAAAGGTTTTTACTGAGAATGGAGTGAGATCAAAGGGGATCACTGATTTCAACAGAGAGGACATGGAAGGGGCTAAGCAGGGAAGGGTTCCCTAGAGAGAAGCTTGGCTCTCAGCTCCATGAAGGCAGGGGCTGTTTCTCTTTTCTTCCCCATCATGCCCCCACTATGTAGAAGAATGTCTGGCCCATGGGGGGACTCAGTATCTGCTGAATGATGGCTGTGGTACGATGAGGTGAGAAGAGCTCAGATGCGATGGGAGGAAGTGAGAGGACAGAGGAGAGACGGGGAGAGGAGATGACCGTGAACTGCCTAGGTGGCTGTGACTTGAATTAGGTCTTATGGCTAGAATGGGAGTGGGCGGGCAGTGAAGGGTGGTATGTTCCAGAAAGGGAAGGGTATGGACTGCAGCACATCAGCCAGAGGGAGCCACAGCAGCTGGCCGTAGAACAGGGGGCGAGAACGAGGCGGCACAGAGGATCAGAGGGCAGAGGCCTCTGGGTCAGCCGAGGAGCCTGGACGCTACGCCGTGGGCCCCAGCGACTCCCTGCGGGACACACGTGGAGAATGCAGTTGTGCCTTTTGCGGCGGTCACTTCCAGCAGAAGTAGAGAATGGAGTACATTTGCCCTAACAAGTGACTTTCAGACCCCGAATCTCACTGGAACTAATTTCATTCCCCTTGAAAGAAATGACTGGAGACAGGGCTGGTTGCTGCTTGGAATGTGGGAAGGTGACTGTGTCAGAGTCCCCAAGACCACCTCCAGGTTTGATGATTCACCAGGAGGACTCACAGGACTCAGCGTGTAATCATGCTCATGGCTGTGACTTATTACACTGAAAGGACACAGAGCAAAACCTGCACAGGGAAGAGGCATACAGGGAGAAGTCAGGGGAACCCAGGCACAAGCTTCCAAGCAGAGTCGCACAATTGCTGAATTCCTCCAGTGATGAGCTGTGACCACACGTGTGAAGTGTTATCTACCAGGGAAGCTCATTAGAGACTCTGTGCCCAAGGCTTATTTGGGGGGATGCTCACATAGACACCCTCTGCCTAGGATGTACCCAAATTCCAGACTCCCAGAAGGAAAGCAGGTGTTCTGCATAGGCCACATTGCTTGCACAGTCTACCCACAGTAACCCAGTTTTATATCAGTGTAGGGAACCATTTACCAGACAACTTCCCAGACGCCAGCCAAGGGCCAACCTTGAAAGGGGACCTTTCTAAGAACAGCAGCCTCAGGCCGACCAGGTTAACTCTTTTTTCACAGTGACCTTTGACATTATTACAGGGATGTATCCAGCATCAGAAGGTACAACATGAAAGATACAAGTGGAGTGACTAGAACCGCTCTGACTTGGGCTAAAGTCCTGCCTTTTTTTCAGCAAGTGAAAATAACAATAATGCTCAGCTCCTTATTAAAATGGGATAAACAATATGTCACTATGTTTATGAAAGTTAATGGGATAATTACGTAAACTGTACAATAAGTGCTGGTTCCTTCTGTCCTTGTGCCCAGCATGGTGTTGGGATAAGAAAGTCTTTCCATGGGCCCTTATGGATTGACCGAGGTCCCTTTGCTCAAGTGGGCAGTAGGATGCCTTTTCGAAGACCAGAACTGCAGTTGGCATCGGTCAGCAGAAATTGTTCTCAGTGAATGGACATTTCCAAGGCCATCGAGAGTCCCAGAGATACTTCCTTACTTTCCTGCTGGACAGAATTCAATGATCCTTGTTTCAACAATACATCACTGGGGGAGAACTCAATTCAAAAAAGAATCCAAAAATTTGTTTTCATTTTGGTTGGGAGAAATAGTTTTAACAATTTTCAGGTATGGGCAAAATCTTTTCTTTCTTTTCTAAATTGATTTGTGTGAAATATTTTAATGGTGTCAAGGGGGAAAATGTCTTTTGTACCAAATGGAGCTCATTACAGGAAGTCTTTGTTAGCATTTCTAGCGGCTGATGAGCGCTCCTTTAGTATGGTGCAAGGGAAAGAAAACAGAAAGTGTCTGCATTCCAGACCTCCTTTGGATCCTGGTTACCCTTTGTGTGAGCTTGGACAGACCAGTTAAGCTCTCTCTGAGTGTCAGTTTCTTTTTCTGTAAACGGGGGAAAAGTATTTCCTGCAGTTTTGTTAAGAAGGTAAAATAGAATCAGGTATGCAAAGAATCTACAGAGTAAATGGTCACTAAATGTTACTTCTTTCACTGGGACCAAAGTTTAACTATTCATAATTCTAATTTAAGCAATAGTTCTCTCCCAGAAGCCCAGCAAATTCTAAGAGACTTCCAAAGAAAGACCTTGCTCAAAATCATAATCATTGCCTTTTCATTGTTAAAAGATGAGGTTTTTACTCTACTGGACAGCTTTGCTGTGTGACAAACAACCCCAAATCTCTGCTGCTTGCATAACCAGTATTTATTTCTAGATCATGTTACATGTTGGCAGCTGTGGTTTCTCATGGCTGCTGCGGTTCTGCTTGGCTCTGCTCCACATATCTTCTCATTCTGGGATCCAGGCTGAGGCAGCAGCCCCTATGTGGGGCACACCCATCCCTAAGACTGAGGAGAAGAACAAGAAAGGCCAGGCTGGACCAAGCAATTACACTGAAAGCCCTGCTCAGAACTGGCATCAGTTACTTCTGCTCATGTTCCGTTGGCCAAAGTAAGGGAAGTGTATCCCTCCCATGGGGGAGGAGAAAGTGAGTATCTGTGAACATTAATGCAATCTACTACACATACCTTTGAAAATCTGTTTTTATGCTTCCAAGTCCACAAGAGCCAAAATGCAACCTTAAGTATATCCCACATGAATTTAGAGACCATCTCAAGAATAGATTTGATGCAGCACTGAAAAGTAATGACCCAAGACCAGACCAGTTGTGGGATGACATCAAGGACATCAGACATGAAGAAAGCAAATGATCATCAAAAAGACAGGAAAGATAAGACCATAGTAGGTGTTAGAAGATACTCTGACACTTTGCTCTTCAATGTAGAGCAGCTAAAGTGAATGGAAGAAATGAGGACATAAAAAAGTCAAACACAAGATTTCAAAGGGCAGCAAGAGAAGACAAAGTGAAGAATTATAATGAAATGTGCAAGATCTGGAGTTCGAAAACCAAAAGGGAAGAACACGTTTGGCATTACTCAAGCTGAAAGAGCTGAGCAAAACATTCAAACCACGAGTTGCAATATTGAAGGATTCTGTGGGCAAAATATTGAATGATGCAGGAAGCATCAAAAGAAGATGGAAGGAATATACATAGTCATTGCAGCATATAATCAGGAATGGATGGTACTGAAGGAAGAAGTCCAAGCTGCCCTGAAGACATTGACAAAAAACAAGACTCCAGGAATTGACGGAATACCAACTAAGATGTTTCAGCAAATGGATGCAGCACTGAAGGTACTCGCTCATTTATGCCAAGAAATTTGGAAGGCAGCTACCTGGCCAACTGACTAGAAGAAAACCATATTTGTACCATCCCAAAGAAAGGTGATCCAATTGAATGTGGAAATTATCAAACAATATCATTAATACCACACACAAGTAAAATTTTGCTGAAGATCATTCAAAAGCAGTTGCAACAGTATATCAACAGGGAAGTGCCAGAAATTCAAGCAGGATTCAAAAGAGAACGTGGAACCAGGGATATCATTGCTAATGTCAGATGGATCATGGCTGAAAGCAAAAAATACCAGAAAGATGTCTATCTGTGTTTTATTGACAATGCAGAGTTGTTCAACTTTGTGGACCATAACAAATTATGGATAACATTACGAAGAATGGAAATTCTAGAACACTTAATTGTGCTCATGTGGAACCTGTACATAGATCAAGAATAGTTGTTCGAAAAGAACAAGGGGATACTGAGTGGTTTAAAGTCAGGAAAGGTGTGCATTAGGGTTGTATCCTTTCACTGTACTTATTCAATCAGTGTGTTGAGCAAATAACCCAAAAAACTGGACTATATGGAGAAGAACTCGGCGTCAAGATTAGAGGAATACTCATTAACAGCTGGTGATATGCTGAAAGGAAAGAGGACCTGAAGCACCTACTGATGAAAATCAAAGACTACAGCCTTCAGTATGGATTACAGCTCAACATAAAGAAAACAAAAATTCTCACAACTGGACCAATAAGCACTATCATGATAAATGGAGAGAAGATTGAGGTTGTCAAGGATTTCATTTTACTTGGATCCACAATCAACACCCATGGAAGTAACAGTTAAGAAATCAAGTGACATATTGGGCAAATCCGTTACAAAAAAACTCTTTAAAGTGTTAAAATGCAAGGATGTCACTTTGAGGATTAGGGTGCACCTGAACCAAGCCATTGTGTTTGCGATAGCCTCACATGCGTGTGAAAACTGGACA
The DNA here is from genome assembly GCF_024166365.1 of Elephas maximus indicus. Lineage (NCBI taxonomy): Eukaryota > Metazoa > Chordata > Mammalia > Proboscidea > Elephantidae > Elephas > Elephas maximus. The sequence continues at coordinate 8,783,864 of NC_064833.1, read as the reverse complement.
ATGAAAAAGGAAGATCGAAGAATTGACACCTTTGAATTATGGTGTTGGTAAAGAATATTGAATATACCATGGACTGCCAGAAGAACAAACAAATCTGTCTTGGATGAAATACAGCCAGAATGCTCCTTAGAAGCAAGAATGGCAAGACTTTGCCTCGTGTACTTTGGACATGTTATCAGGAGTGACCAATCCCTGAAGAAGGACATCATGCTTGGAAAAGCAAAGGATCAGAAAAAGAGATGAAGACCCTCAACAAAATGTATTGACAACAGTGGCTGCAATGATGGGCTCAAGCATAGCCCACATAGATTGTGAGGATGGCGCAGGACCAGGCAGTGTTTCTGTTGCACACAGAGTTGCTATGAGCCTGAACCTAGTCGATGGCACCTAACAACAACAACATGCCTCCCCTCTTTGGGCATCTATAAACTCTTTTGAGAGAAGGAAGTTGTCTTAGTTATCTAGTGCTGCTGTAACAGAAATACCACAAGTGGATGACTTTAACAAAGAGAAATTTGTTTCCTCACAGTAAAGTAGGCTAAAAGTCCAAATTCAGGGCTTCAGCTCCAGGGGAAGGCTTTCTTTCTCTGTCGGCCCTCTTATCAATGTTCCCCCAGACTAGGAGCTTCTCCACGCAGGGGCCCCAGGTCCAAAGGATGCACTCTGCTCCTGGCACTGCTTTCTTGGAGGTATGAGGTCCCCCGTCTCTGATCACTTTCCTTTCCTTTTTATCTCTTGAGGGATAAAAGGTGGTACCGCACCCCAGGGAAACTCCTTTTATATTGGATCAGGGATGTGACCTGGGTAAGGGTGTTACAATCCTACCATAATCCTCTTTAACATAAAATTACGATCACAAAATGAAGGTCAATCACGCAATACTGGGAATCATGGCCTAACCAAGTTGACACATATTTTGGGGGGACACGATTCAATCCATGACAAAAGTTTAACCTTTTTCTCATCTGAATTCAGAGTAGGTTCTTAAAGGGGCCTTGAAGTGCTAGTCCCTCTCTGATAGAGTAGCTTTTCTCAAGTGTTCAGTGGGACATTATTAGTGTTTCCTATACTTATTGGGCCACAGGATCCCCCCAACCCCATTTTGTTCTGAGCATATGAGCCTTACTTGGACCACACTCTGGGAAACATTCATTTATAGCACATAAATTAAGGTCTAAAGCAACCTGTGATTTTTCGAATCTCCCATTAAATGGGTACCAGAGCCAAGGAGTGAATTCCCAGGGCTAGGGATAAACAAGGGGAATTTCTTCTGAGCACACTACAGTTTCCTGGGCCCCAGAGTGGCAACCGTGGGAAAGTCAGGTAGGAAAAGACAAAGCCTGAACCATGAGAGACCAGGCCCCATATCCACACAGTGCCTGGCTCAAAGTGTGTTGTCAACACATTTGTTGAAAGACTGAAGGAGTAAATGAAGCCTGGGCATCAAAGGTAGGAACAGGAGAGGGAATACCCAGAGAGAAGTACTGTAGAAAAAGGTCGAGAAGCTGAGGTCATCCAATGGACTGGGTATTAAGAGCCAGGGGAGAGGAGAAACATCTCCATACATCTCTCCACCTCTGTCAAGTGAACCAAGAGAAAGGCTGGGCCTGGGTTAGATGGAATTAATGAACAGTGCTGTAACCATTACCAGTTCTGGCAGGAAGGACAGGACACACACAGACCTGTGTGCGTATCAGGGAAATAAAGGTTCTAATTATGAAGGTGTGGGTACAAACAAACAAACAAACAAACCTTTTGCAGCCAAGTCAATCCTGACTCACAGCAACCCTATAGGACAGAGTAATACTGATCTGTAGAGTTTCCAAGGAGTGGCTGGTGGATTCGAACTGCCGAATGCTTAACCACTGTACCGCCAGGGCTCTGGAGGTGTAGGTAGGGCTTAGGAAAAACTACAAGGAATAGTGCAGTGGCCTGAGCTAGCAATAGCTGGGAGGCATGACCACCCCTAGGACAAAAGGAACAATGGGAGGGAAAAGTTACCAGATCCCAGAGAGAAAGAGCAGGACCACCGAGCAGGAGACACGACTTTTGATGGAGGGATACGGTGGACTGGCAGCAACACAGCAGAGAGGTAACCAAAACTCCTAAACCAAACACATTGCCATCAGGTCATATTCCCACTCATAGTGGCCCTATAGGACGAAGTAGAACTGCCAATAATATTTCTAAGGCTGTAATCTTTACGGACCCCCATGTGTCTGTCAGTTTGTCATACTGCAGGGGCTTGCGTGTTCCTGTGAAGCTGTAAGCTATGCCAGCGGTATTCAGATACCAGCAGGGTCACCCATGGAGGACAGGTTTCAGCTGAGCTCCCAGACTAAGGAAGAAGGACCTGGCAGTCTACTCCTGAAAAGCATTAGCCAGTGAAAACCTTATGAATAGCAGTGGAACATTGCCTGATATAGTTCTGGAAGATGAGCCCCCCAGGTTGGAAGACACTCAAAAGACGACTGGGGAAGAGCTGCCTCCTCAAAGTAGAGTCAACCTTAATAACGTGGATCGAGTAAAGCTTTTGGGACCTTTACTCGCTGATGTAGCTCGGATCAAAATGAGAAGAAACAGCTGCAAACATCCATTAATAATCGGAACCTGGAAGGAAGACCCTCAATGAGGTGGATTGACACAGTTGCTGCAACAATGAGTTCAAGCATAACAACGATTGTAAGGATGGCTCAGGACAGGGCACTGTTTCATTCTGTTGTGCATAGGATTACTGTGAGTAGGAACCAACTCAGCGGCACCTAACAAGAACAACAACAACAATCTTTACGGAAGCAGACTACCACATCTTTCTCCAGCAGAAGGGCTGGTGGGTTTGAACCACCAACCTCTTGGTTAGCAGCTGAGCGCTTAACCACTGTGCCACCAGGACTCCAGAGAGGGAACCAGTGGGATTGATTTCTCCACCCCACAACTTAGTGCCTTCTGCTGTCCTGTGGGTGCTCCCCAGTGACTGAACCCGAAGAAAGCCAGGAGGGCAAGAAACACATGGTGAGTGTCCCAGGCAGAGGACAGATAGGGAAGGTGTATAGTGGATGCCCTGCCCACTATTCTTGCAGGCCACTGACTTCACCTGCACTTGGAGTCCTTGGGTGGTGCAAAAGGGTAAGAGCTCAGCTGCTAACCGAAAGGTTGGAGGTATGAGTCCACCCAGAGGCAACTGGGAAGAAAGGCCTCTACTTCCAAAATATCAGCCATTGGAAGCCCTATGGAGCACAGTTCAACTCTGACACACATGGGTTCGCCATGAGTTGGAGTTAACTGTACGACAACTGGTCCGTTGACCTTTCTCCCTTCATTTTCTCACTTTTCCCGTTCCTTGTATATTTTTCCTGGAATCACCTTCCAAATGAACTACCTTTCTCCTAGTCCTTGTCTCAAGATCTCTCTTGGAGGAAAATCTAGACTAAGATGCATCCAGAGTAATCTAGAAAGACAAACAAGAAATATACATCATAGCAATTAGGGAGCCTGAGTGTAGTGGGAGAGGCATTCCAACCCAGTGCAGCAAGCCAGCGTGCAGGCAAGCACCAGGGCTAATGGGAGCTCAGAGAAGGGGTGCAGCACAGCCCCGGGGGGAAGGTGGTCGGTGAAGCCTTCTCAGAGGATATGACATCTAAGCCCAGTCTCCTTTCAGAAAGAAGTTGTCTTTTTCAAGACTGAAAACCTTGTGGAGCCTGAAGGTGAGACTCTCGCCCCCACCTCCTCTCTACGGGAGAGGAGGTGATTGGAAACCCGCTCACAATTCCTTACTTCTCCTGCTGTTTTGAAAGGTTCTGATATGAGGGAAAATATCCTCTCTGGAGAGCCCTTGCCCTTTCATGATTTGCCAAACGCCTCCTCAGCAAGGTACCCAAAAGCCTGCTGCAACCAACTGAGATTCAAAGAGAATGCGGCACTAAATGAAGGGTTGGGGTAAAAAGACTGTGTTTATCCTTGCTCTCTGCATCCTGGCAGCCCTCACTGGAGGAATTTCAGCAGCGGGCTCGCTTCCTGCCAGGCAGTCAGGGGAAGGGCTTCTCCTCAGAGCAGCCGACACATCTGTTTAAATGAAGAAAGGCTCATGATGGTGGATCGGCAGCTGTTTGATGAGCTTTAGGGCAACTGCCCTCAATGGCCCTTTGAGGATTGTCTCTTAATAACCTCAGCTCTGACTGAGACCCATGTAATTTTAGAGATAAGGAGATGAGGGGACTGTGGGACCATGATTCACTCCCCTCATTTTATAAATGGGAAACTGAGGTCAGATGGGGAAATGACTGGTCCAGGGTCACATAATGTGTGAGCAACCCAGCAGAGCCCAGTCAGCAGGGGTGGAGGCACCAGTAAGTATGGTATACACCACCTTCCAGTAAGCAGGGTACACACAGGCTTAATTGTGCTTGCTTACCAATCTGTAGTACACAATTTCCCCTGGTTTTCAAGCAAGGTATAAAAAAAAAAGCAAGGTATACACAGGATTAATTGTGCGTTTTAGAGATTATAAGGAAACACAAGTCCGTGCATACCTGTGGTGAAAACCAGGTGAAATTGTGCACTACAGATTAGTAAGTAAAACCAATTAAGCCTGTTACTTGGTAATTTGTCCCTGCCCAATAGCCGTTTCCAATGCAAAGGAGCGTTTGCCTGATTGGTTTACTCCAGAGGCCTCAGACATTCTCTCAATGACCTTGGAGACCCGCAACAGCCAGTCTTGAGAAAGTTTTGACTGTAAATAGTTAAATTTCACACCCACTTACTGAATGACCACCCTGAGCCTGGCCCTGTGCTAGTCCTGGATAATGAGCTGTGAGAAAAAAACCAAACAAACAAAAAGTGGGCTTTGCCCTCAAGGCCTCACCATTTGGTAAAAGACACAGGCTCGTAAACAGTGATTATTACCATTGTGAAAAACTCAGGCACAGAGCAGAAGAGAACATCTCTCGGCCTGTCCTGATCATCGTCAAGGAGGGGCCTGGCTTTATACCACTGGCTCTGGGGAGCCGCAGAAAGGCAGGTTCTGTCTTTGATACAAGGCTCCTCAAATTCCTATTTCTGTTTTCTACCCTTCTCTCCACCACCTCGAATTTGCTTTTGTATAAGGAGGGATCTAAATATGTGAGGTAGAGACTAATTTGATTATTTTCTGTGGGGTTACTTAGGAGCCCTGGTGGCACACAGTTAAGCTTTGGCTGCTAACCAAAAAGGACTCAATGTCAGCAGTTTGAATCCACCAGCCACCAGCCACTCCTTGGAAACACTATGGGGCAGTTCTACTGTGTCCTATATATGGTCGCTATGAGTGGGAGCCTACTGGACAGCAATGTTGTTTTTGTTGTTGTTGTTGTTGGGGGGGAGTGTTGATTAATTGCTCAAGGGCATTAGAGAATAGTCCTTCCCTATCCACTGACTTGGAATTCTAATTTATATTCAAAGTTGAAATATACGGGTGGTTTTCTTTCTAGGATCTTCTTTTTCTTTGACTGATCTGTGTGGCAGATGGTTTGCAAAAATTGCCACAGCTTAGGCAGAGACGCCACAGGGGAGACCAGTGGGAATGGCTGATGTGTTAGTCAACAGTGTGATAAATTGGAGTAACCTATTTTCTTAATATTGAGCCATCCTTGCATTTTTGTTCTGTGTGCCTGTGTGTGTGTGTTTAAATATGTTGCTGAAATCAGTTTGCTAATATTAGGATTTGCCTATAATGTTTTCTTCCACTGTTATCCTCCTCTGTTTGGCATCGTTTATTACACTGGCCTTATGACTTGGCTCTTGCAGTACCTGCCAGCAGTAGCCTTAGTTTCAACCAGACATTTAGATTCTAAATCTGAGTAGACCGCACCTGGCACCAGGTTACACCAAAGGCTACCGGACAGACACAGCACGTCAGCAGAGCATTTCTCATTGATGGGAGTCCTTGTAGCAGTCCACAGAAGACCATACGTGTTATGGATTGAATTGTGTTGTGTACCCCCAAAATATGTGTTGTCAATCCTAACCTCTATACCTGTGGTTATAATCCCATTTGGGAATGGGTTTTCTTTGTTTGTTAACGCGGCACTGTTAGCGTAGGGAGTGTCTTAAATCAATCTCTTTTGAGATATAAACAAGCAGATTGAGCAAGTAACTAAGCAAGCAGAGATGGGAGAAGATATGTATCTATCTATTTATTTATTTATTTTCACTGTAGATTATGTTGCTGGGAATAAAGGTGATGGTCCATGTTTATAAGGATTTCAGGCTTCACCCCTGGTCAAATTTGTCCATTGACGGAGAGAAGGGTTTTGTTCACGCTTTTACTCATGAGTAGCTTACCTCTTTCTAGTCTCTAGAATACTTGTATAAGATAGGAATTGTCTTTTCCTTGATGGTTTGGTAAATCTTGCCTATGAAATTGTTATATGCTGTTGCCTTTATAAATATATATAATTTCTTTTTTGAAGGGGCAGATTTTTTTTTTGTTGTGATTTAGGTGAAAGTTTACAGAACAAATTAATTTCTCATTAAACAGTTAATACACGAATTGCTTTGTGACATTGGTTGCCAATCCCACAATGAGTCAACACTCCCCTTCTCTACCCCAGTTTCCCTGTTCCCATTCATCCAGTTTTCCTGTCCTTTCCTGCTGAAGTGGGCAGGTTTTTGACAAGCAATTTAATTTATCTAATGGTCAATTTGAGATTTTCTATTTTTTCCTGAGTCAATTTTGATAATTTTTATTTTTCTGAAAATCTTAATTCCATTGACGTTATCAAAATTGTCATAATCCTGTTCGCAGCATTGTTTAATAATTGCTACAATTTCCACTGAAACAGCAGTTATATTTCCTTTGTCAATGTTAACATTGCTTATTTGTAACTTTTTTTCCCTGAAGCAGCCTTGTCAGAGAGCTATTCTCTCAGCCTTTTCTGTGAACTGCCTATTAAAAATGAAACACCTTTACAGTGTTCTTATTTTCTATTTAATTAATTTTTATTTTTTTAATGTCTTTCAGTTCATACTGTGATTCATTTTCTAGTTCTTTAAGTATGTGATTTCTTTACTTTTATTTTCTAATACATATATTTAGTATAATCTATTTCTTTCTAAGTTGTCCTTTGAATCATATGACTCAGGTTCCAACATGCGGTGTCCTTATCACCATCCACCTCTAATCTCCCATCATGATTTCTGCTTTAACTCACAAAGTATTAACTATGGTTTTTTTTTCCGTTTTCTAAATATATGCTGTATTTATTTCTTTGCACAATTTTACTCCAATAAGGCAGTTGTTGGCAGCCTATCCTATTTTACAGGAAAAAAGCAGAAGGCTCCCAGAGAAAAATTATGCTGGAGGTCATCAGTGCACAAGGTTTATCGTACAGTTAAGAAAATAGAAATAACTTTATTTCATAGATCAAGGGTACAACTGCATAGAACGATGTTTATTTACCATTGAGTTTGATTTTATTTTTTATGGGCAGGTTATCATTCGGCAAACATTCATTTAGTCCTCATTGTACGCACGGAATGTACTTGGGACCATAACCACAGTTTCCCACAGTGAGTAATCAGGCACAAGGACAGTTTTGTGATGGGCCAGTGGAAGGTGTAAGGGGTGAGCCATGAAGCGGCCGCTGACCCAGAGAGATGAATGAGAAATGAGGAGCATGAACACAGCCTCCTCAGAGGGGATGGCTGAGCTGTGCCTTGAAGAAGCAGAGGTCACCCAGATATGGGAGAATGGTTATCCAGACAGATGGAACAGCCTGTCAGATGCCTGAAAAAGGACGGAGAAGGTGGACCTTGGTATGATTCGAGAATGGCTAGAGCTCTTGAGTCATTTTTTACTCATCCTCAGAAATAAGACCAGAAAAATGACAGGGTTTTTGGAGTGATGGTTTGAACATTGCACTTCATTTCTGTCCATAGCTTCCAGCCTCTCCTAGGCTTCACATTACTTCCTCTGTTGCTGGGCCCGGGTAGACATTCCTTACCTCCCCCCAAGGGATGATACAATCTATTCAGTCATTCAGATAGAACAAGGGGATACTGCATAGTTTAAAGTCAGGAAATGTGTGCGTCAGGTTTGTATCATTTCACCATGCTTATTCAATATGTATGCAGAGCAAATAATCTGGGAAGCTGGACTATATGAAGAAGAACAGGGCATCAGGATTGGAGGAGGATTCATTAACAACCTTCAGTGTGCAGATAGTGCAACCTTGCTTGCTGAAAGAGGACTTGAAGTACTTACTGATGAAGATCAAAGACCACAGCCTTCAGTATGGATTGCACCTCAGAATAAAGAAGAGAAAAATCCTCACAACTGGACCAAGAAGCAACATTATAATAAATGGAGAGAAGATTGTTGAAAAGGATTTCATTTTACTGGGATCTACAATCAATGCCCATAGAAGCAGTGGTCAAGAAATCAAATTGGACATGGCAGGAGGCAAATGTACTGCAAAACACCTCTTTAAAGTGTTGAAAAGCAAAGATGTCACCTTGAAGACTAAGGTGTGCCTGACCCAAGCCATGGTGTTTTCAACCACCTAATAGGCATATGATACTGGACAATGTTTCTTCTCATCTTGAGTCAAGCCACATCAGCTAATGAAGGTCCCCAAAGCTTGACTCCATCCATGTCATTAAGGCTGACTCTACTTTGAGGAGGCAGCTCTTCCCCAGTCATCTTTTGAGTGCCTTCCAACCTGGGGAACCCATCTTCCAGCACTATATCAGACAATGTTCCGCTGCTATTCATAAGATTTTTACTGGCTAATGCTTTTCAGAAGTAGACTGCCAGGTCCTTCTTCCTAGTCTGTCTTAGTCTGGAAGCCCAGCTGAAACCTGTCCTCCATGGGTGACCCTGCTGGTACCTGAATACCAGTGGTATAGCTTCCAGCATCACAGCAACACACACACCCCCACAGTACAACAAACTGACAAACACACAAGCAAAATTTTGCTGAAGATCATTCAAAAACGGCTGCAGCAGTATATCGACAGGAACTGCCAGAAATTCAGCCCAGTTTCAGAAGAGGATGTGGAACCAGGGATATTATTGCTGACGTCAGATGGATCCTGGCTGAAAGCAGAGAATACCAGAAGGATGTTTACCTGTGTTTTATTGACTATGCAAAGCCACTCGACTATGTGGATCATAACGAATTATGGATAACATTGCAAAGAATGGGCATTCCAGAACACTTAATTGTGCTCATGAGGAACCTTTACATAGACCAAGAGGCAGTTGTTCAGACAGAACAAGGGGATACTGATTATTTTAAAGTCAGGAAAGGTGTGTGTCAGGGTTGTATTCTTTCACCATACCTATTCAATCTGTATGCTGAGCAAATAATACGAGAAGCTGGACTGTATGAAGGAGAACGGGGCATCAAGATTGGAGGAAGACTCACTAACAGCCTGCATTATGCAGTTGACACAACCTTGCTTGCTGAAAGTGAAGAGGACTCGAAACACTTACTAATGAAAATCAGAGACCACAGCCTTCAGTATGGATTGCACCTCAACATAAAAAAAAAGAAAACAAAAATCCTCACAAGTGGACCAATGAGCAACATCATGATAAATGGTGAAAAGATTGAAGTTGTCAAGGATTTCATTTCACTTGGATCCACAATCAACAGCCATGGAAGCAGCAGTTAAGAAATCAAAAGTCTTATTGCATTGGGTAAATCTGCTGCAAAGGACCTCTTTAAAGTGTTGAAGAGCAAAAAACATCACCTTGAAGACTAAGGTGCGCCTGACCCAAACCATGGTATTTTCAATCGCATCATAGCATGTGAAAGCTGGACAATGAGTAAGGAAGACCAAAAAAGAACTGACTCCTTTGAATTGTGGTGTCAGCAAAGAATATTGGATATACCATGGACTGCCGGAAGAACAAACGAATCTGTCATAGAAGTACAACCAGAATGCTCCTTAGAAGGAAGGATGGCGAGACTATGTCTTACATACTTTGGACATGTTGTCAGGAGGGATCAGTCCTTGGAGAAGGACATCATGCTTGGCAAAGTACAGGGTCAGCAGAAAAGAAGAAGACCCTCAACGAGGGGGATTGACACAGTGGCTGCAACAATGAGCTTAAGCATAACAACCGTTGTAAGGATGGCTCAGGACTGGGCAGTGTTTCGTTCTGTTATGCATAGGGTCACTATGAGTTGAAACCGACTCGACGGCACCTAACAACAACAACACTGGACAATGAATAAGGAAGACCGAAGAAGGATTGACGCCTTTGAACTGTGGTATTGGTGAAGAATATTGAATATACCATAGACTGCCAAAAGAACAAATCTGCCTTGGAAGAAGTACAGCCAGAGAATGTTCCTTATAAGCAAGAATGGTGAGATTTCTTCTCACATACTTTGAACATGTTATCAGGAGGGAGCAGTCCCTGGAGAAGGACATTATGCTTGGTAAAATGGAGGGTCGCCAAAAAAGAACACCCTCAGTGAGATGGATTGACACAGTGGCTGCAACAATGGGATCAAGCATAGTAACAATCATGAGGATGGCGCAGGACTGGGCAGTGTTTCCTTCTGTTGTAGTACATAGGGTCACTATGACTCAGAATTGACTCTTAAGCACCTAACAACAACAAGAAGCCAGTCTCAAAGCAATTAAAACTAAGGCTTCGAACCAATTTGTTCTGGCTCGAACCCCTGTTGAGAAGTTGCATTTCCCCCCAGATATACTGAATCAGAATCTACCATTTATCAAGATCCCCAGGTGTTCCTTATGTAGGATAAATTTCGAGAACCACTGCTCTACTAGTGGTTCTCAGAATTGGTCCCTAACCAGCAGCATTAGCATGGCCTGGGAGCTTGTTAGAAATGCAATTTCTCAGCAGGGGTTTGAACTGGAACGAGCTGGTCTGAAGTCCAGATTAAAACTCATTCAATGATCTCACATCCCCACGGGTGATGACGAGGAACGATCGCACATAGTGACTGAGCCAGGCGCTGTGCTAGCTGCCTTACGTGCATTATCTCATTTAATTCCACAGCAAGCTGTGGGTAGGTCCTGCACCTGTGCTTCATATTTAAAACAAAAAACAGTTGCCGTCAAGTGGATTCCTACTCATGGAAACTCTGTATGTGTCAGAGAGAACTATGCTCCGTAGAGTTTTCAATGGCTGAATTTTTGAAGTAGATCACCAGGCCTTTCTTCTGAGGCATCTCTGGGTGACCTTGAACCATCAACCTTTTGGTTTACAGTCAACCACTGTTTGCCCCACCTAAGGACTTCTTTCTTCACGTAACAGATGAGAAAATTGAGTTCCAGGGTGGGTAAGCACTTGCCCAAGGTGACGCAGCTAGAACATAGCTGAGATAGGATCCAGGCTCTTCAGACTCACAATAAAAGCCCATGTCTCCCTCTGGGTTCTCTCCGGAAAATAAGAGCTCAGTGTTCCCTCTGGACCTCCCCAAGGTAACAAGGAGGACTTACAAACAACCCTCAATATTATCAAAAGCTTTGCGGAATTTGTGCATACACAATAAGGTCTCACAGGTGAACTGAAGCAACGGCCAACTCATTAAACAATTATGTCAGTTAGGAGGTTTTCAGCTAAAAATAGCAGAATGCCCAATTAAACATGACTGAAACAATAGGGTTTTGTTTATCGCAATAACAAGATGTCCAGAAGACGGTGGTCCCAGAGCTGACTTAGCAGCTCCTGAATGTCATCAAGGACCAAGTGTTCCCCTCTTTCAGAGCTGACTTCTAAGTGTATAAATCATGTCGCCACTCATGGCTCCAGGATGATAATGTCTGAAAGCAAAAGGGAAGGGAAAATGCTTTGTTTTTCATTTCTTTTTGTCATGGCTGGGGGAGGGGAAGCATTTTCTGGAAGTCCCCACCAAAGGCAACAAACTTCTCTTTGTGTCTATTTGGTTAGGACTGATTCACATAGTTACCCTTGTTGTTGGGTGCTGTCAAGTTGATTGCAACTCATAGTGACCCCATGTGACAGTGTAGAACTGCCCCATAGGGTTTTCTAGGTTTTTTTTTTTTTTTTTAATCTTTACAGAGCAGATAGGCAGGTCTTTCTCCTGATGAGCCACTGGGTGCAGGTCACCCCTAGCAGTAAGGAACGTGCAGAAAGCAGGGATCTAGCATGCTCCTCCCCATCAGAAGTGGGCTGTTTTACTGACAGAGAGAGAATTGTTGTTGGTTAGGCAACCAGCGGTGCCAACCACAGAAGCTAAATTTAATAGTGTTTTATTGCTGTTTACCACTTTGCATTTATTGTCTGCTGATTTTTATTTTTATGATTTAAAAAAAAATTTTTTTATGATTAATTTAGAAAGGGGAAACAATTACTTACTACTTAAGAATAAAATGTGTCTGGTGGAAACCCTTTCAAAGCCAAAAGTCAATCATTTATCCAATTTATACAGATAATATTTACTGAGAACCTACTTCATCTGACCAAGCAAGGCTCTGTGGACAGAGAGAGAAAAATAATTTGTCATACAGATAATAATAATGATAAAAAAAGACTCCTTTCTGGTAGAAAAATTTGAACAATCCCAGATTCCGTTGTTTGAGATTTTCACCATTAGGGCTGACAGATCAATACCCTAAAGCATTTATTAAGCACTGCCTCCTCACCCCCCCACCCCAGGGCAAGGAGCTGAGCTGGAAGGACTAAAAATTGGGGTTGAGCATGCAGGTCGTACCCCCAAGGAATGTATGAGCCAAAGCAGAAAAACACCATGAAGCTGTAATTCTAGGAAATACCAAATTTGCTGGTTTGCTTCTGAAATGTTCACAGCAAGTCCCAAATTTCCTAGGTCGCAGCATCCCGGGCTTTCCACTGGAGGATCTAAATAAATTTAAGACTGTTCACCACCTTCACAAGGTTTACATTTTGTGCTGGATGCAGAAGCTGGCAACTGTGGTCACGTGGTGTCACTAGGGGGGGAGGGGGTGCAGAGGAGGGGTGCAGACTGCACCGGGTGACACTGACAGAGGGTGACATCAAAATGACTGTCTATAAAATTTTTTGCAGTGTATCAACAGAAATTTATTACTTTTTTATAAAAATATCAATCACTGTAGTTAGTTTTAATAACAAAAATGTGTTTTGTAAGCCTGGCTTACATGGATCAGTATACCTACAAGGCTAAAACTCTGTGCTGATTTACTTTTTGAACCTTCTAATGCACTCTGGTCAAAGCTGTCATTATTACCCAATTACAATGTCACTTCAAATCACGTGGTTTCATCTTCACACACTGCAAGCACGCACTGTTGTTTTCATTGCTGCTGGTGTTTTGTCAAATTTTGTGGTGTTTTAGCTACAATATTGTGATAATTAGTATTTATGAACCTATATCAATAACTTTTGTGAGAATGAAGTCAAAATTAAAGGAAAAGAAGAGAAAAATTGCAAAAGGCTTCTACTCAATTTCTAATAACACTGTAATTAATAATGTAATTCAGTGTAGAAAGATTCTACAAGACAATTTTGCCATCAGTATTCATACAATCTAAGAAATATTAAATTTTAGCAGTTCACAACTATATCACATATTGTTCTATGATTGAAATTGATAATAAATATTACCAAGGATTCTGTATGGCCTGGTATAGGAGAAGGTCCGTGGGGGTACGGGGGTTTACACCATGAGTTACCGCACTGGGTGACATCAACCCATGTGACACCACCGACATGACTCACAATCCAGGTCTGTGGGACATAAGCAGAAAGAGCGGTGTCTTAGTCTTCTAGTGCTGCTAGAACAGAAATACCACAAGTGGAAGGCTTTACCACAGGAATTTAGTCTCTCACAGCCTAGGAGGCTAGAAGTCCAAATTCAGGGCACCAGCATCAGGCGAAGGCTTTCTCTCTCTCTCTTAGCTCTGGAGAGAAGGCCCTTGTCATCAATCTTTCCTGGTCAAGGAGCTTCTCAGCTCAGAGACTCTGGGTCCAAAGGACACGTGCTTCTGGCTCTACTTTCTTGGTGGTATGAGATCCCCATGTCTCTCCACTCATCCATCTCTTCTATATCTTAAAAGAGATTGGCCCAAGACACAACCCCATCTTGTAGACTGAGTCTTGTATATATCAGAGTCAAATTATGGAGTATGGACTTCACCCTTTGGTTATCCCGGAGTCGGGAAAACATCAGAGCAGAGAAGAGCACTGTTTTGGGATTGGATTTGAGAAATAGAAAAAAAATCTTTATTCCCAAGTACGCTGAGGCTGTTTGATTGTATCCCCTCTGAGGAGCCCTGAGGTGTTACACCTGGCTCTGGCCAATGCCTTCATGGGTGATGGGCTCTAAGTTCAGCAAGGTGGGGGTCTTGCACAGGCAATAGGGAGAGGTGGGAGCCAAGGGGTCTGCCCCAACACATCACCCTTTAACCTCCTCCCTGCCTGCCCATGGGTGAGGCTACCATGCCCCTGAGGTGCCCTTGCCTTGGGGAAGCTCCTCTGGCGCCACCTCCCATTTGCAACCCAAGTCAACTCTCTTCGTTATGAACACTTCCCTTCAGCACTGGCTCCTGCCCCGCTGCCTGCCCCCTAGGGCACTTGGGCACTTTAAACTCCTCCTGATTCTCAAACCATCCCAGTGTCTTTTTTCTGGGGTGCCATCTTTATTCTCTATTTGAAACATGTCCAGAGCAATGAGATATATGTCTTCTCCTTTGCTAGGCCTGGTTGACAGAATCCCACCCTCAAGTTTATCTAGAGATTCTCAAAGATAGAATAGACCTGCAAGTGTCCAGTTCAAATTTTTACCCTGGGCCTTTTATGAAATCCCTGGCAGATGGTCATTAGACTGCCTTTTAAAGTATGACTGGATAATGAGGCCCAAGTCATTAGCTTACAGAGCCATCCATTCCATTCGACAGATTTACCTGACTGAAAGTCCTCCCTGAGAATGGACCAAAATCTGACCCCATTTTCTCACACCCATATTGGTCATAGTCCTGTCCTCCTGAACTGCAAAACATTAGAGTGGTCTTTCTTTCACATGCAGCTATTCTTGCCTTCTGTGTCTTCTTTTCTTCTGTGTCCTCACCTCTTTCATGGAGTTGAGACCCCCACCACTCACTTCAATCCTTTAGACTGCCCAGGTGCTCATCTTGCCAGCCCATGTGGGAACATCTCCAACCTTTGTAGAACGCCCATTATTTCCAACCAGCTCATTCCATTTTGGGGCTGCTCTGACCTTCAGAAAGTTATTTTCTCCATTGAGTGTTCATGCTGTTCGCTGTGAATTCTCCCTACTTCTACCCTTTGTGGCCACCCAGAGTGTTTTAATATCACATTTGTTTCAAGGAGCGGTGGGGTCGGGGGTGGCGAAAAGGAAATAGGCTCAGGAGATATAAGAGGGATACAATCGATAGAACTGTTCCCAGCGAGACCTGTTTCCCAGAATGCCTTGTAGCTCTTTAGTGCTGAGGCAGATGCCCAGACCCCACCCCATCTCCTTCCTGTCACCAGCCCTTGGGATGTATATTGTTGTTGTTGGTAGGGGCCATCGAGTCAGTTCCGACTCATAGCGACCCTATGTGCAACAGAGCGAAACACAGCCTGTTCCTGCACCATCCTCACAATTTTTGCTCTGCTTGAGCCCGTTGTTACAGCCACTGTGTCAATCCATCTCGTTGAGGGTCTTCCTCTTTTTCGCTGACCCTCCACTTTACCAAGCGTGATGTATATTACCACCAATGTTTCCTGATGAACAGTTCTTCTGACTCCGATTTTTAGCCAGAAAAAGTTTCACTGCCTCTTTTCTGTTCAATACTGGCTGCGTGGGCAGGAGTGGCAAGATGGGATGTCACCAAGTAAAATTAGGTAATAAAACCTAGGTGACATAGCTTTTTGAACACTCATTCCTCATGCAAAATGCAGTATGTGGTAGCTTTTGTCCACAGAGCTGCCAGAGAATCCCGTTTTTCATTGCTGAGAAAGATGATTTTTGTTTTGTTTTGTTTTGTTTTGCTGGGCTTTTTAACGTCTTGGTGCTCTTCAGTAGACATGGAGTTTTTATTTGCTTGTTTTTTATTGCCACCTTTGAAGTCCTGGAAAACTGATGCCCCCTTCCTACGTTTTATTCACATTGCTCTTTGTAATGAAATACAATTTAATTTTATATTTCTGAATATATTCTGTATTTCCTGGTCCTTTGCTTTCTTGAAAGCTTACAGATATTCCCCACTTCCTCCCCTCACTGCCCTCCAAAGTAAGATCCCAAATTAGAATATACTTATGGAATCGATACCCTTTTTAAATACATATATTTGGCAGCTGGCTTTAATTTATAATTTCATCTCATTCCTCCAGTTGATGGCAAAGAGATATGACTTTTGAGAATGCCAAAAAAGTGTACTTGATTCTTGAAGGCAATTTACACGTTATAAATATGTTGCCAGCCTCCATGGGTTTCTGCATGTTCATGCATTTTTGATTATGGACAGCCAAGTGGCTATAGCACTTCAGTGAGCAAGGCGTATAACAGAGCAGATGTGAACTTGTTAGCAGGGCCAGGGTTTGGGATGCTAAGAGCATTGTCACTTACTGAATTAGTAAAATTATTGACCACATTTTGCTTCCAGAAAAGCAGAGAGAAGAAGCTAACATCTACTGAGCACATACTATAAGCCAGGGACCAAGATTTACAGAGAGTCTGTCCTATTTAGTCTTTCCCTCTGGGTTTTGACTCAGCTGACCAGTACCAGGATAGGGTTACAGGGGCAAAAACACCCAGGAAGGGAAAAGACCAGGGGAGCTGTGCAATCATGTCCAAGAAAGAGGCAGTCGTAAGAGGCATAAGAAGCACGGGGGCCAGATTGGTGCTCGGCACTCCTCACTCCCCCTCCCTCTGCTGCCCCCTCCTGAGCTCTTCCCCTTGTTATCCCTCACCCTACCATTCAAATGTACCTGGAATTGCCTGAGAACTCAGTGGGCCAGGACCAGCCCAAGGGTATCTAGTTGAGATCAGAGTACAGGGAAAGTAAGCAGATAGGATGTAGAGAGGGGTGGAGGGGTTTCAAGCAATGGGGAGAGGAAAGAGAGACATGGTAGCTGCTTTAGGAAAGGAAAATTTAGGAAAAGAAAAAGATGCCTAAAGGAGAAATTTAGAAGCCTTGGGCTTTGGTATAAGTGATTTATTCCTCTTGTTTGTAACCTCGAACAGCTTTCAGAAATAATTTTTTTTTTAATCTACCTATCTCCAAGTTTTTGGGATTGGTGTGTGGTGTGGCAGAGGAACTGAGAGTTTGGGGTATGTGTGTGTGTTTTGATGTTTATGTGTTGAGAAAAGACCTAAGTGTAGATTAGGGTGCCCCAAGTGGTTTCAGCTAAATCCAGGTCACAGCAGTGGACAGAGCACACTGTTTTTAAAAATGGCGCACAATGGTGGTGGACAGTGAAAGAGATGTTCTGTGACTTCCTTTCCCACTCTGCCCAACCTCGAGGATTCTGTTCCTGAAACCCTTCTTGGGTAAGAATTTTAGGTTGATGAACTCAAGCCCTTAACAGGAAAGAATGAGTTGGCCATGACAAGCTAACCGTAAAGATTCCGACAAAGGGTGTTTACATTTCTTTTAAAAAAATGAGAACAGAGTGCAGGATCAAGAAAATAACAGGGACATTTTGCACATGCTAAGTGAACATTGAGAGCCGTCGTACCGTTGATATCCATTTACCACTTCTTATTCTTAAGTGATTTTTAAGGATTTCTCTTTGTAGCTTCAAAGAGATGCTTGTAAATTCTATATAAAATGCAGGTTGAAAAAGCACAAATTGTGATTCAATTTAAATGCACCTTTGTTTTGTTCTCCCAAGACATCTTTAAAATTTATTCAACGGGGCAATCTTCCTCTGCCACTGGATGAAAATAAGGCAAGTCCTTATTTTCTAGGCTTTTCTGGTAACTCGCAGATAGCTGACAGTCGTATACTGTAGTCATTTTAAGTCTCAACATAATCTCTATTCAGAACAGTGCCCAGTTGAAGATGTTAACCGACAATCTAAACAAAATTTGGTAGAAAGTCTTTCTCCTCTCCCAGCTCAGTTATCTTTAGTCTGGGAGCTTAACCAACAATCTAAACAAAATTTGGTAGAAAGTCTTTCTCCTCTCCCAGCTCAGTTATCTTTAGTCTGGGAGCCTGTGGAGGAAATGGTAATAGGTTGACTTCTCTATTTCTCAGTCTTGTGCTTTACACTTTTCCTGGCCCCAGCTTCCCAGCAGCTTCTGGCCCCTCCAGGGTTGGACTGGTGAGGGTGTAGGAAAAGTTGTATTTGGGTGGCACCCTAGCTGCCCTAGCACCTCAAGGCCTGGAAGATATTAAAATCTGACTCTCTCAGGAAAATTCTAGACTCTTCAGAAATCCTACCACTGAGAAAACCAGCTGCTATTGAGTGGGCTTTGACTCATGGTGACCCCATGTGTGTCAGAGTAGAACTATGCTCCATAGGGTTTCAAATAAATGATTTTTCAGAAGTCGATCACAAGGTCTTTCTTCTAAAGTGTCTCTGGGTGGACTTGAACCACCAACCTTTTGGTTAGTTGCTGAGTGCTGTTAATTGTTTGCACCACCCAGGTATCCCTTACCACTGAAAACCTCCCCTGAAGTTCACTCAACCCAGATGGAAGTAATTCTTCAGGCACCTACTTCCCCTCCTTCCTTAGACCCTAGGGATCTAGGTTCTCGATGATGGGATCTTCCACCACTGGGGCAGCCCTATTAATTGAAATGTCCCCTCCGTGGCTCTCTGCCATCCCCAGGACTCACACATTGGCTCATAGAAAACATTCCCACATCCCTGGCTTCAAGAAACACAGGGTCCTAAAACATAAGGATTCCTCAGGTTCCACCCCCAAGGCAGGAGTCACTCTCCTCCCACCTCTGCACATCCTGGTTAGGGCTCAGACCTCACTGCAGGGAACACGCTTCAAAGCTCTTGAAGCTCTCACCAAACGTGAGGTGGCACCCAAAAAACACAATAGCATCTCTGAGGAAACCCCCTCACCGATTTTCCCACTTCCATCCTCTGAACTCTCTTCAAGTCCTCAATGAGGAAGAGGGTCCCAGAGCCCTGGGGCAGGTCTTCTGACATTTCCTTTGTAAATGCCATGCATGCACTTGAGTGGCACGCACGTGCGCGCGCACACACGGATCTGGCTTTGAATTTCTCATCTGCTCTTTCCCGATGCTTATCAGAGGCTTCAATTTTGACATCCTGTTGCAAATTTGTTTCAAGATATTTTGTGTGCCAAGAGGAACTTTTATTTTCCCTCCCTTTGGTCCCCCGTCCAAATGTTCCTTGCCTTTGTGATTTTATGACTCAGTCTCTAAGACACACTCTCTAAGTCACAAGATGGAATGACTCATGCTAGGTCTGTACTCTCTCTGAAGCCAACAACATGCAGGATGCTGTATTAAAGTAAGTCTGTGTGTTCAAAAATTCCAGGTAAAGGGAATTCAAAATAGGGAGAGGACTCTGTGTGCTAAGAATTGAAGGAAGAGATCTTTGAATAAGGAGACCCTTACATTTTTCCGACCCAATGGCACTGGGGACTGGGTTATGTTATTCCAGGAAGATGGTGGCTAGATCCAGGTAAAAGTGCCTACAAATTAAGGCCAGATAAGGTATTATTTATTGAGCACCTACTGTGTCTCAGGTGTCTCTGGGTGGCACAAATAGGTAAGTACTCATCTACTAACCAAAAGGTTGGTGGTTTGAGGTTACCCAGAGGCACCTCAGAAGAAAGGCCTGGAGACCTACTTCTGAAAATGAAGCCATTGAAAACCCTCTGGAGCATAGTTCTACTCTGCACACATGGGATCATCATGAAATGGAATCAACTTGATGGCAACTGGTTTGGTTTTACCATGTCCTGAGGCGAATTGCTACGTGCTTCACATACAACGTACTACCTGATCTTCAAAACAACCCTGGTTATCCCCTAATTAGCACTCATCCTTCAGATTCTGATTAAATGCTACTTTACTAGGAAACCTTTCCTTATCTCAGACTATATCAGGTACCCTTCCTGTATTCTTCCACAGCAAACTTTTTGAGTACTTATCACTCCATGTTGTAATATGTCTATTTACATCCCTACTTTATCATTAGTTAGCTAGGTGAAAACAGGGCTCCTGAGTTTCTTTTTCACCATTTTCCTAAAACCAAAAACCAAACCCGTTGCCATGGAGCTGATTCTGACTCATAGCAAACCTATCGGACAGAGAAGAACTACCCCATAGGGTTTCCAAGGAGAGGCTGGTGGATTCGAACTGTGGGCATTTTGGTTAACAGTGGAGCTCTTAACCACTGCACCACCAGGTCTTCATTATCCTAAAGACCTTGTATAAAACCAGCAAAGACCTTGTATAAAACCAGCAATAGTAGATGTTTAATAAACATCTCACAGTTTTCATTATGTAACATAGGTCAGGTTATGCTGTACCAACCAACAAGCCTCAAATCTAAGCAGCTTAACACAGCAGAGACTTAGTGCTTAATCATCCAAACTCCACTGGGGTCCCGGAGACTCTCCAGGACATCATCGCTTCATGCAGTGACTCAGCAATCCAGGCTGCTGGGATCTTGTGGCTCCATTTCAACGGAGGTCTCTCAGTTGTCATAGTGGAGAAATGGACAACTGGAAGGTCGTCAGCTCTTACGTACTTTGACCTAAGAGTGACATGTATCACCTCACCCAGGGCCCATTGTCCAGAACTGGTCAGATGGTCCTGCTCACCTGTGAGGGACTTGGCAATGGGGGGTGAGGGTAGGCACAGGAAATACTTCAGTGGACACCAAGACCACTGCCCATCTTGATCCCCAAAGCCTCAGTTTCATCCCCTTCACAGGAGAGGTCCTGTTGTGCAGAGCCTCTGCAATGCCTCAGTTTGATGTGGTGCTGAGAAGTAGGCAGGAGGCTGAGCATGGGAGACCTTCAGTGCCAGACTGAGGAGTCTGGACTGCCTTTAAACAGTAGGAACCAATAGGAACTGCCTATTCTTGGATGGCTACTCTGTGCCTTAACTACATTATTTCTATTTCTGTTCTTTGCAATAAATCTGTAAGGCAGTGATTAGTCATTACAGTAGTCATGTGGCAGAATTGGGATTTGAGCTTGGGTCTGTTGGATTCTAAGGCCTACACTCTTTGAACGATGGAAGTGCTTGAGTCAAGCCTGGAATGTTCAGACTTGTGTTTGAAGGAGAAAAAAAAAATCCTAGGCAACTTGCAAAGGAGAGAAAAGTTAGGAGACTATTGAAGTGGGTCTGGTGAGAAGTTATCAGGGCTGAGCCATGGCAGCAGCATTAGGGTGAAGGGGCATGGCCTCTAAGGACACAGTGGAGGTATCCCTTCTTTCAATCAGCTATCAGTCATCCCCTCTGCCTTGTCCCCAAGAGTATTTCAAAGAATTTATGTCAATGTTTGATTTCTTCCCTCTGCTTTCTCTTCATCAACCCACTCCTGATGACCCAGATCTAGGCACCAGACATGTAGAACAGCTTGTGGGGAGGGTGAACAGTAGTAGGGAGTGAGGTAGGGAACTGTGTATATTGGCATCTCTGGGGAACTGTGCCTGGCTGCAAGGGCTTCTTGGGCTACTGTTTGGGTAACATGGATATCAGTCAGTGTGTAATATAGAAAGAGTCCCTCCAAATCACAGCAACAGTCCACTTCAGATAATGCCAAAAAGAAAAAAAAAAGATAATGCCAAAGAAACCATTAATTATGCCCGTCAATCTTTTCTCAAGAAAGTACATTTTGATTTTTGTAATATGGCTGTGAAATTTCTTGTGATAGATTTTATTCTAGCAACTCTAAGTCGTGCCTGTAGGAGCCATGTAGGAGCTAGGTGTCAGGAGGGCTTACAAATGGAATAAGACCAAGTCCCAGCCCTGAGGACTTCAGCATCTAAAGGGGAACAACGTTCAGATAAGCCTCTGAGACACACCATAGAAAAAAGGCCATCATTATGAGGGTTGGTATCTGGAGCAACCTAGGCACAGAGGAGGTAGCTGATGCATAAAGGGTCAGAAAGTTGATTCACTGTGTCCAGGGGACCTTGCAGTTGAAGGAGAGGTTGGGATTCATAATCCAGGGCTATCTGTTTATGGTAGGTTCTGAGCTCACCTCCCGGTACTTTCTGAGAAAAGAGAAAGCCAGGGAGGGCCCCTGCACTGCAATCATACCCCCCCCGTGCCTCAGCATCCTGGGCATTATCAATGTGGCACAATGGAGGGAGCACTGGGCTTTAGGAAACCTTAGGAAATCTCAGTCTTAACTCCTAAGCTGTCACCAATATGTTTTGTGACCTTGGACAGACACTTCTTTCTCTCTGAACCCTGGTCTTCTCTCAGTCTTCCAGCAACCTATGAAGTAAGCCAGGCAGGATTTATTCTCCCCATCTTGCAGAAAGCAAAATCCAATGCCAAAATTCAGTGAAGAAGGGATGTTCTGATTTGAGCATTGTGGTTCCCCGGTGGGGCGGGTTACATCACCTCCTCACTTCTCAGAGAAGGCAACACCCTAGAAAGATTAAGTTATTTAATCTAACTTGTACAGCTGGTTAGGGTGATCACTGGGTATTGCAAGCCAGGCTGGTCTGTAGCCAGAGAATACAGTCTTTCACTTCTAGTTGCAGGTTTGGGGTACAAAAGCTTGCGTGAGATTTTCAGAAATTGTGAAACATATTTTTACCAGAGTGAATATTTTTCATGCTTTAAAAAATTCGTAAGACATTCTAACTCTGGAAGCTTCTCTATAGCTCTGAGGTCATTGCACAAGCGGAATACTGTGAAAAAGGCCACTGACCTTTACATCCCCAAGTCCTTCAAGAATTAATATTTTTTTCCTTCCTAAAGCAAATTAAATATTCCCACAATGAAGCATAATTTAATAAACCTATGAAAATGAAGCTGTGGCTCTCATTAAAATGAAAGCCACTCAGTTACCTTGTCTGTCATCATTTGGGGAAAGTTTTGTGTGACCTGTTGGATCCTGAACCACCCCAAAGCCTTCAATCAAAGCCATCTTGTGCTTTTAGACTCCCAAGCTCTTCCTTCTTCAAATATTATTAAGTTCATAAAATCTTGAGTAGAACGACTTTGATCTAGTATTTCGGTATAGAAAAACCATGTCACTAATTCATAAAATGTGGAAATCTGGGCTTGAGATGGGCTGAAGTTGACTTTCTACTTGGTATTTTTCTAAAAGTCTAACGTTTGCAGTATACTTTGCATTTGCATGAACTAATTTCACTTCTCACCTTAAGTTCTGTTGGCATTTATTCCCAATATTCCTACAAGTTGGTCCCCTTTCACACCTTTGTTGCTTCCTCAGTAGCTGTAGCCACCATTTTGCTATTAAAAACAAAAAAATTGTCAAGTTGATTCTGATTCATGGAGACCCCATGTATGTCAGAGTAGAGCTGTGCCCTGTAGGGTTTTCAGTGGCTGATTTTTCAAAAGTAAATCACCTGGCCTTTCTTCCTAGTCTGCCTTAGTCTGGAAGCTGAAATCTGTCCTACATGAGTGCCATTGCTGGTATTTGAAATACTGATGGCATAGCTTCCAGCATCGCAAGCCGCCACAGTATGACAAACTGACAGACAGGTGGTGGTGCTGCCGGGTGCTCAGTACACGTGTTTTCATGCATAATACTGTGGAACATGCTGAGCCTGGCTAAGAGAGTGTGGTTTTCTAGAACTTAGAACCAAATGTGGCTAGGGGGCTGGTAGGAGGAAAGCTCAGTGGTGTCAATGACCTAGAAGTGAGTCCCACAGTCTCAGTTTATGTTCTCTCCTCTAGGGTCACCTCAAGAAGGATTAGGAGAAAGTCAAAACAGCTGGGTGATCCCATTAACAACCCATAATCTGGAAACGCTGCCGAATACTTTTGAAACTGAACTGGCAGTAACTCCCCGAGGGTCCATTAACCTGCAGTTGAAATTGGATTATGTAGAGATAACATTAAATAAAGAGCCAAAGTCCTCAGTTAATTGAAAGGCAAACTTGTGAATTATAAGATTGTTCTCATTGCAAAGCAGGATATTCCATTGCCTCACATTCCCTTGGGGCCACTCTTGAGTGTCCACCTTGAGGTTCATTTCAGAGAAGACACATTTCCTACAGGGGCACTTTAGAAATCTATTTGCACAAACAGACTGAAATGAAAAAAAAAAAAAGAGCTACAAGGTTTGGAGTAAGGCCACACTAGTTTTGTATCTTGGATCTACCACATACTAGCTCTGTGACCTTGTTTGTTGTTGTTAGGTGCCGTCGATCGGTTGTGACTCATAGCGACCCTACGTACAACAGAACAAAACACTGCCCGGTCCTGGGAAATTGTTGTTATGCTTGAGCACATTGCTGCGGCCACTGTGAGGGTCTTCCTCTTTTTCGGTGACATTCTACTTTACCAAGTGTGATGTCCTTCTTCCAGGGACTGATTCATCCTGATAACCTGTCCAAAGTATGTGAGATGAAGTCTTGCCATCCTTGCTTCTAAGGAGCGTTCGGGCTGTACTTATTCTGAGACAGATTTGTTCATTCTTTTGGCAGTCCGTGGTATATTCAATATTCTTCATCAACACCGCAATTCAAATGTGTCAATTCTTCAGACTTCCTTATTCATTGTACAGCTTCCGCATCCACATGAGGTGATTTAAAGCACCATGTCTTGGATCAGGCTCACCTTAGTCTTCATGGAAACATCTTGGCTTTTCAATGCTTTAAAGAGGTCTTTTGCAGCAGATTTGCCCAATACAATGCGTCTTTTGATTTCTTAACTGCCATTTCCATGGGTGTCCAAGTAAAATGGAATCCTTGATGTCTTAAGCTGAGTTCTCTAGAGAAGCAAAACCAGTAAAACATATAAATTTATATATAAAAAAGGTTTCCAATTTATATATAGAGAGATTTATATCAAGGAAACAGCTCACACAATTGTAGAGGCTGGAACATCCCAAGTCTGTGGATCAGCATAGAGGACTGTCGCAATTCATGGAGCCACAGAAGCTGTGGACCCAAGATTGGCAGGTCAGAGAGCAGGGCTCCTGCTCAGAGGCTGTGAAGATCCATGAATCCCAAGATGGACAGGTGAGCTTCTAGCTCAAGTTCTAAGAACCGGTCAGACAAAATATAGCTGCTGCATCTAGAACAAGCCAAAAACATTGGCAAGGTGAACAGGAAGAAAGTAGGCAGTGGAGGGCGGGGAGATGAAGGCTGAGGGAGCAGTGAGCTGCCACAGGCCCCACCCCTGCCAGTACCACTCAGCAGATTCCATCATGGGGATGATCACATATCAGATTTCAACAGGGAAGTGATCACAACATTATAAAACTGCCAAAACACTGAGAATCATGGCCCAGCCAAGGTGACACACAATCTTAACCATCACACATGACAACTTCCATATTTTCTCCATTTATCGCTATATTGCTTATTGGTCCAGTTGTGAGGACTTTTGTTTTCTTTATGTTGAAGTATAATCCATAATGAAGGCTGTAGTCTTTGATCCTCATCAGTAAGTACTTCAAGTCCTCTTCACTTTCAGCAAACAAGGTTGTATCATCTGCATAACGCAGGTTGTTAATGAGTCTTCCTCCAATCCTGATGCTGAGTTCTTCATATGGTTTAGCCTCTCGGATTATTAGATCAGCATACAGATTGAATAACTATGGTGAAAGGATATGTCATGGATTGAATTGTGTCCCCCCCCAAATATGTGTATCAACTTGGTTAGGCCATGATTCCCAGTATTGTGTGGTTGTGCTCCATTTTGTGATTGTAATTTTATGTTGAGAGGATTTGGGTGAGATTGTAACACCACGCTTACTGAGGTCACCTCCCTGATCCAAGGTAAAGGGAGTTACCCTGGGGTGTGGCCTGCACCACCTTTTTTCTCTGAGATAAAAGGAAAGGGAAGCAAACAGAGAGTGGGGACCTCATGCTATCAAGAAAGCAGCACCAGGAGCAGAGTGCGTCCTTTGGACCAGGGGTCCCTGTGCCTGAGAAGCTCCTCAACCAGAGGAAGATTGAGGACAAGGACCTTCTTCCAGAGCCACAGAGACAGAAAATCTTCCCCTGGAGCCGACACCCTGAATTTGGACTTGTAACCTATCAGACTGTGAGAAAATAAATTTCTCTTTATTAAAGCCATCCACTTGTGGTACTTCTGTTATGGCAGCACTAGATGACTAAGACAGGATATAACACGTCAAACTGACTTAATAAACGTTAGCCTTCATTCCTTCTTTCCTAGTTTTTTTTTTTTTCCTTCCTTCCTACTAAAATTCTCATATTCCCTCTCATCCTGGCCTAAGTGAAGCTTGAGGAAACTGTCAGTGACCATTCTCCAGGCTCGAGTGGAGTAGATCTTCTTGTTCCCTCTCTTCCTGACACCACCAGTCCCTGCTAAGGACAGGACATTGTCTTCGTTTCCCTCTGCATAAGCAGATGGCAGGGAGTGCCGTGTGTTCCCACAAAGGAGCACGTTGTCCCTGCTCCTGAGTCTGTCAGCAAGTCTTGTCCGGGAAGGCATCCAGAAGAATTTGGAACTCATCGCCTGCCTTTCAAAGCACAGGGGCATTCATAACTCACAAAACCTCCAAGACGGAGACGTGAATGGGGCTGAAGCACTAGGGACGAGGTCCTGAGGACAAGCCTGTGACCCATGAAAATCCCTTTACGTGGACACTGTGCTTTGGTTGATGGAAGTGGCAGGAGTGACTATCACTATCCCTATTTTATACATTAGGAGACTGAAGCTCAGGAGGATTTAGTAATTTTCCTCAAGTTACACAGCAAGTGTTCGGTAGAAGCAGATCCCAAGCCTGGCCTCCTGAATCCAAACTCACTGCTCATTTTGCTATTAACCAAAACCTGTTGCTGATGAGTTGATTCCTACTCATGGTGATCCCATGTGTGTCAAAGCAGAACTGTGCTCCAAAGGGTTTTCAATGGCTAATTTTTAAGAAGTATCTGGCCAGGTCTTTCTTCCAAGGTGCCTCTGGGTGGACTCGAACCTCCACCCTTTTGGTGAACAGCAGCCAAGCATTTGCACCACCTATTTAGGACGCTGTAATTGGCATGCATGAATGGGATATGTCACTGGGGATGTTTCAGCTGGCAGTTACTATAAATGAATAAGTCTCTGTTGGCTTCTTCTGGAAAATTATTTCAAGATTTAATTTTTAAAACATAAAGGAAATGAGACTTGATTCCCTGGCCAGGCTAATTACCATACTTCTAAGTCTTGTGGATGAAATGGCTTCAGAAAAACATCAGCCTCCCACTGAGTCCCAGGTCAGGGGGCCATGGTGTTACTTTCAAGGAGGATCATGGCTGGGCTGAGCATACTGCTTCTCGAGGAATGAAACCATCATAATTAATCTGTTTAGTGTTTCTGTGTGGTGAGGGGGCTCTTCCTCAGCAGTAAATGAGTCAATGAAAGGAAGAGTGTGTGTGGTGTATGGGCACCATGCTGTCAGGCTTGTCGATATCAAGTTTGAGGACAAAAAATAAACAGAACAAAAGAGTTTGTCTTTGCAAAGTTATTGAGGATGAAAATGCTGGCTGCGGGGTAAGGGCTCTGTGAATTCAGAATGCCAGTGGCTCCGGGTATGTGGTGGAAACAGGACTCTGTACCTGACTGGAGGGATGGAGGGTAGTGACACTGATCAAAGTCAACCAAAAAAACCAAACCCGTTGCCGTCCAGTAGATTCTGACTCATAGTGAGTGTATAGGGCAGAGTAGAACTGCCCATAGCGTTTCCAAGGAGCAGCTGGTGGATTCAAACTGTCAGCCTTTTAGTTAGAAACTGAGCTCTTAACCACTACTCCACCAGGGCTCCAACCAGAGTCAGGGGACCTGATTTTAGGTCAGGTCTGCAGCTGAACCACTGGGGATCTCCTGGACGTCCATTTGCATCTCTGGGTCTCATGTTCCTGTCCTGTAGAGGATTGAACCATTTCACTGTTTGCCTAATCATCACAGTTTCTACTTTATCCACACCCTTCCTGTTCTCTAATATTTTTCTTCCAATTTAAGTCAATCTTCTTTTAAAACATTGCCATTTCCTATGGAGTAACCCAAAAGCCAAACCCATTGATCTTGATTTGATTCAGACTTATAGCAAAGGAACCCTAGTGGTGCAGCGGTTAAGCGCTCAGCTGCTAACTATAAGGTCAGTGGTTTGAACCCACCAACCACTCCATGGGAGAAAGCTGTGGCAGTTGACTTCCATAAAGATTACAGCCTTGGAAACCCTATGGGGCAGTTCTTCTCTGTCCTGTAGGGTCACTATGAGTCCTATGGAATAAGATCTATAAAATCATGGGTTTGATTTGCTAATTACATGTGTTCCAATTCATATATCAGTCAGAGGGTCCTTGATTATAAGCAACCGAAAATAATTCTAGCTGCCTTAAGCAAAGAGAAACATTACTGGAGGGGTATTAGGAGCTCAGATAACTTTCTGGAGGCTAGACAACCAGACTGGAAAGCAGGTGTTAAGGATTGAATTGTACCCTCCTAAAATATGTGTTGAAGTCCTAACCCCTATGTTTATAAATATGACCCTGTTTGGAAATAGGAGTTTTGTTATGTTAATGAGGTCAGATCTGCGTAGGATAGGTCCTAAACCTAATCACTTCTGAGTTATAAAAAGACCAGAACAGACACAGAGACACACAGGAGGAAGAAAAACATGAAGGAATGACAAGGAATGCCAAGAAACTCCCAGGAACTCACAGGGCTACTGATAAGGAAGGGCCTCTCTCTAGAGCCATGTCTTAAATTTGAACTTGTAGCCTCTAGAACTGTGAAAAAATAATTTCAGTTTTTAAAGCCACCCTCTTGCAATATTTCTGTTAGGACAGCACTGGGTAACTAAGGCAGCAAGTGAGCATCGAGTTGTTCTGGTTGACCAGCTAACAATACCACTGCAATGGTCCTGCAGCATAAACAGTATGGTCTCCATGCCACGTCACACCTCTGCTATGAATATGGCCATCAACCACCCCCAAGTCACTGTGTCACCTGCTCTGAATTCACAGTCCTGGGGTGAGTGTTTGATTAGCCAAGCTCAAGTCTCGTTTGCACCCTGCGTACCTGGAGCAGGGGTAGAAAGAATGAAAATCTGGTGTTTTCAACTTCCAGAGGCAGCCAAGAGTTCCCAGGGCAACACAAAACAGAAGGTTCCTCAATAGAGAGAGTACGGTGTCAATTGGAAGGTAAACTGAATGATGGACAGCCAAAAAATATCTATTACATTAATTAAAATAAATACATAACTATGAAAATAAAAAATTCATTGATGTATTACTTGAAATAATCTCATGCACCACCCTTCAGAAAGTACCGAACCACTTAAACCAAATAAAAGTTTAGAAACAGTGGAATAAACAGACTTCACCCAGTCTCTCTGATGCCCTGTGCAGAACGTGTTGTCTCTGGAACCCTGGTGGGACCCTGGCATGAGATGGTGTCTTGACCATTGGAAGGACCTGGCAGCCTTGGCATTTATTTTATGCAAACGAACATCGCCATATTAGAAAGCGAAGGTTCATCTGTACGTTTCTTCACAAACTGACCCTTGGCTGTTTTTGTTTGTTTTGTTTGGTAGCTACTTTGGCTTGCAGCTGGAGAAGCTGTCTAGAGCCATGCTTTGAATCTTCTAGGTTTACCTTCCAGTCCACTTCCACCTCATTTACCATGTGTTCAGACTCACGCACCCTACCCAGCTTTATATTTCACTAGGGTAAGTAGCAAGCAGTTGGCAAGAAGGCAGGAACATGAACCTTCCTAATGGCCTTGAGATCCTGGCATTTTGTGATCAGAGTGTAGCTTCCTGGAATTCTCTGGGCTGTGCCAGGAAGGGCATGTTTCCAATGGTCAAGATATCATCTCAGGCCACAGTTCCACCAGGGTTCCAGAGACAACATGCTCTGCACAGGGCATTAGAAAAACTGGGCGAAGTCACAGTTTATTCCACTCTTTCTAAACTTTTATTTGGTACTTCCTATTAATCTGCCCTGTTGTGTTGTTGTTGTTAGGTGGTCCTGACTCATAGTGACCCTGTGTACCACAGAACAAAACACTGCCTGCTCCTTCACCATCCTTACAATTGTTGTTATGCTTGAGTGCATTGTTGCAGCCAGTGTGTCAATCCATCTCGATGAGGGTCTTCCTCTCTTCTGCTGACCCTGTACTTTACCAAACATAGTGGCCTTCTCCAGGGACTGATCCCTCCAGACAACATGTCCAAAGTATGTAAGATGCAGTTTCCCCATCCTTGCTTCTAAGAAACATTCTGGTTGTACTTCTCTTCCAAGACAGATTTGTTTGTTCTTTTGGCAGTCCATGGTGTATTGAATATTCTTCGCCAACAACACAATTCAAAGGAGTCAGTTCTTTTTTGGTCTTCCTTATTCATTGTCCAGCTTTCACATGATACGGTGCAATTGAAAATACCATGGCTTGGGTCAGGCACACCTTAGTCTTCAAGGAGACTTCTTTTCAACACTTTAAAGAGGTCCTTTGAAAGTAGATTTGCCCAATGCAACGCATCTTTTGATTTCTCGACTGCTGCTTCCATGGGTGTTGGTTGTGGATCCAAGTAAAACGAAATCCTTGACAGCTTCAGTCTTTTCTCCATTTATCATGATGTTGCTCATTGGTCCAGTTGTGAGGATTTTTGTTTTCTTTATGTTGAGGTGTAATCCATACTGAAGGCTGTGGTCTTTGATCTTCATTAGTAAGTGTTTCAAGACCTCTTCACTTTCAGCAAGCAAGGTTTTGTCATCTGCATAACTCAGGTTGTTAATGAGTCATCCCTCAATCCTGATGTCCCATTCTTCTTCATATAGTCCAGCTTCTTGGATTATTTGCTCAGCATACAGATTGAATAGGTATGGTGAAAGGATACAACCCTGATGCACACCTTTCCTGACTTTAAACCACTCAGTATCCCCTTGTTTTGTCTGAACAACTGCCTCTTGATCTATGTATAGGTTCCTCAAGAGCACAATTAAGTGTTCTGGAATTCCCATTAATCTGCCCTACATCTCATCAAATAAATGTGTGTTAGTTCTGGAAGGAGCCTTAGCAACAGTCTTGTCCATTTTTGTTAATAAGGCCCAGAAATGCAAATGATTACCCCGAGTGAGCTCCAAGGAAATAGTACACTAAGGCTAGAATCTTCTAGAATCCTTTCTGAAACCCATAATAGAAGTTGTAGTTCAAGCATTATGTTACATTTTTCTTCCTAACAGATCCCCTTCTACCTCCTAAGGAAGACTGTTCTTCAACTACCTGATATGGAAAACTGAAATAAATTCTCTACGTGGAGTTTTGGCTCCAAAGGAAATTAAATGCACCTTAATACATGTTGTTTTTTGTTGTAGTTGGGTGCTGTTGAGTGGGTTCCAACTCAGAGCGACCCTGTGAAGAGCAGAACAAAACACTGCCCGGTCCTGCACCAGTCTCACAATTATTATGCTTGAGCCCATCATTGCAGCCACTGTGTCAATCCATCTCATTGAGGATCTTCCTCTTTTTTGCTGACCCTGTATATAACCAAGCATGATGTCCTGCTCCAGAAAGAAAGTGATCCCTTCTGATAACAATGTCCAAAGTATGTGAGACAAAGTCTTACCATCCTTGCTTCTAAGGCGCGTTCTGGCTGTACTTCTTCCAAGACAGATTTGTTCATTCTTTTAGCAGTCCATAGTATATTCAATATTCTTTGCCAACATCATAATTCAAAGGCATCAATTCTTCTTCAGTCTTCCTTATTATTCATTGTCCAGCTTTCACATGCATATGAGGTGATTGAAAACACTATGGATTAGTCTTCAAGGTGATATCTTTGCTTTTCAATACTTTAAAGAGGTCTTTTGCAGCAATGCATCTTTTGATTTCTCGACCACTGCTTCCATGGGTGTTGATTGTGGATCCAAGTAAAATGAAATCCTTGACAACTTCAATCTTTTCTCCATTTATCATGATGTTGCTTATTGGTCCAGTTGTGAGGATTTTTGTTTTCTTTATGTTGAGGTGTAATTCATACTGAGGGCTGTAGCCTTTGTTCTTCATCAGTAAGTGCTTCTTACCCTCTTTACTTTCAGCAAGCAACGTTGTACCATCTGCATAACTCAGGTTGTTAATGAGTCTTCCTCCAATCCTGATGCCCCGTTCTTCTTCATATACTCCAGCTTCTTGGATTATTTGTTCAGCATACAGATTGAATAAATATGGTGAAAGGATACAACCCTGACGCATACCTTTCCTACCTTAAATCACGCAGTATCTCCTTGTTTAGTATCTTACCAATAAATTTAACTCAGGCTCATACATGTTTAAGTTGGTTGTTGTTCAGCTGATCTCAGCTAGGCTCAGCAGACCCCAAGCCTCAGGTTGGTTCAGGCTTGCTCCAAATGCCTTCATTCCAGAACCCATACTGAAGGAGGTATGAGTGTCTAAGGCACACTATTCTCACATCAAAGGATGGAAGCTCAAGAGTTAATCGAGCCATGCAAGCTCACTTAAAGCCTCTGGTTGTATATGACAAGTGTAACTGCTGTCCTTGACTAAGGTGCAACTGACTCAAGCCACAGTATTTTCAGCAGCCTCATATGCATGTGAAAGCTGGACAATGAGAAAGGAAGTCCAAAGAAGAACTGATGCATTTGAATTGTGTTGGTGAGGAACATTGAATATACCATGGACTGCCAGAAGAACAAACAAATCTATCTTAGAAAAAATACAACCAGAATGCTCCTTAGAAGGGAGAATTGTGAAACTTCGTCTTGCTTGCTTTGGACATGTTGTTAGGAAAGACCAATCCCTAGAAAAAGGCATCCTGCTTGGTAAAGTAGAGGGTCAGAGAAAAAGAGGGACACCCTCAGTGAGATGGATTGACACAGTGGCTGCAACAGTGGGTTCAAACATAGCAATGATTGTGAGGATGATGCAGGACTGAACAACATTTAGTTCTGTTGTACATAAGGTTGCTATGAGTCAGAGCTGACTCAACAGCCCTAACAACAACTACTGCTGCTCACATTCCATGACCAAAATAACTGGTCAATTGGGCATGGTTGCATACTCCACCTTCTCTAGAGCAGTTGTTCTTAACTAGGGGGTGATTTTGCCCTCTAAGGGACATTGGGCAATGTCTGGAGACATTTTAGGTTGTCACAACAAGGAGGCTACTGCCAGCATCTAGTGAGCAGGGCAGGTATGCTGCTAAATATACTACAATGCACAGAATAGCCTCCTAAAACAGCCTCAATCGATACAAAATGTCAGTAGTGCTCAGGCTGAGAAACCTTCCTCTAGAGGGAGACACTGCAAAATGGCCTAACCAAGGATAAACCAAAAAAACCCATTGCTGTCGAGTGGACTTCAACTCATAGCGACCCTATGAGACAGAGTAGAACTGTCCCATAGAATCTCCAAGGAGCACCTGGTGGATTCGAACTGCCAACCTTTTGGTTAGCAGCTGTAGCTCTTAACCACTACGCTACCAGGTTTTCCTAACCAAGGGTGCTGGCGTGTAGCTATCATAGAGGTAGGGAGTAGAGAGCTGGGACAGTAAATCCAGTCTACCACACCCAGCAGCCACTCTATCTCAGCTGCCTCTCATTTTATCATTTCATTCTTCTGCCTTAAAAAAAAATCATCTGTATGAGACCAAACAGTGAACATTTACCGTAAAGCAAAGACGAGAAGGTAAAGAGGTTAGCAGACCAACTCTTCTTAACCACTACAGCCAAGAAAACCCTATGGAACAGTTTTACTCTGGAACACATGGGGTCACAATGAGTCAGAATCAGTTTGACGACAGCATCAGGTAAGATCATAATGGGGCCTTGAATCATGCTAAGAAGTTTGAGCTTGGAGGCAATGGAGAGGTTTTTTGTTTTGTTTTATAATATTTTATTGTGTTTTTGGTGAAAGTTTGCACAGCCAGTCTTGCTCACCCTCCTCTACTCTGGGTGCCCTTCCTTAGATCATCTCTCACCCTGGACAGTGATGCTGGACAGCGAAACCCTTTCCTTCTCTATCTCCCACTTGAGACCATGAGCTCCAGGTGGGACAGGGCCGTATCTTAGGTATCTCTGAATCCTGTGTCTTACAAAGCAACAAGCATGAAATATGTGCTCAAGGAATATTAGACAAATCAAGTTGAATCAACCTCGAGGAGCTTAACTGTTGTTGTGTGCCGTGAGTCGATTCCTACTCATAGTGACCCTATAGGACAGAGTAAAACTGCCCCATAGAGTTGCCTAGACTGTAACTGTAACTGCTGTCCTTGACTCTTTACGGGAGCAGATGACCAGGCCTTTCTCTTGCAGAGCAGCTGGTGGGTTAGAACAGGCTACCTTTTGGTATGCAGTGGATTGCTTAACCATTGTGCCACCAGCGCTCCTTCTAACTGAATAAGGCAGTAGAAGGACATTCATATAAAGCATTAAAATGAATAGTGAGCCTCTTATAACCCAATACAAAGGACTGTGAGAGCAAAGAGAAGAGAGGAGAGAGGATCCATTGCATGCTCCCTATATTTGTAAATTCCTTAAGGATATGGAATGTCTAGGGCAGATGTGGAGCTCTGTGTTCTGCACAGATTGTTGCTCTTCAAAAGATTAAAGAGAGAACTTCAGAGACAAGTTATTTCTATCAGGCATATACATCTTAACCTGAAGTTGTCTGCAATGCCCTCCTCTCAAGGAAGCTGACATCTTGAGTTTCTTCCTTTGTAAAATTAAAATTTTGTTGGGGTCAAGCATCTATCACCAGGGGAGAGGAAAAGTGAGGGATAGAAGTGTAAAGGACAATGCTAAAAGGGGGTCAACTTCTCTGAAAGGCCAGTTTAGCTCCTGGGGCCATGCCTCAGGCTGGCCTCCCTTCCCAACTCAGAGATTCTTTGCCTGTGCATTGTACACTCCTCTGACCCTCCAGGAGATGAAGAATCTCGGCACTCTGATATCTCCATCCTGGTCCTGCCAGAAGTGGTTTATTTAGTTGTTTACGTGCTGTAAGACACAGACTTATTTGATGGGAAGTGTGAATAAATAGACTTGAGGCAATACCTCTGCTTCTGTACCTCCTACTGGGAACAACTGTTTCTCCCTCTTTCCTCCCTCCTCTCTGGAAGGAACTGAGTACAAATATCATCTGCTAGAAGGAGCCCTGGTGGCACAGTGGTTATCACCAGCTGCTCCGTAGGAGAAAGATGTGGCAATCTGCTTCCATAAAGATTATAGCCTTGGGAAACCTATGGGGCAGTTCTACTCTGTCTTATACGGTCACTATGAGTCTGAGTTGACTCGACAGCAGTGGGTTATCATGGAACATTTGAGAGCATGGGCCTTAGAGTCAGGTCTTCTGTAATCAAATTCCAACATCACCACTTAAATAGCTATATCCCACTCCTCAATTGACATGGTTAGGTTCCAAAGACCATGATGTTATGCAAAAATCGATGTTATGTGAAAATGGAGGATGACCACATCAGATCTCATAACTGCCAAACTACTGAGAATCATGGCACAGCCAAGTTGACACATAACCTTGGCCATCATAGTCAGCGTTATTCTCACCTCACACCTTCATATTTATTACTCCCAGCCATAGGTTGTTAATCAGAAAAATAACTGGAAAGTAGATTTTTTACTGTTGTCGTAAATGCGAAATGTCAGATAATGAGATAGTCGATAAGTGAGGAGTAGGTGTATTTTTTTCATCTGTACCTTGAAGATGATGATACTACCTTCATACTAGGAGCCCTGGTGGTGAAGTGGTTAACTCACTCGGTGCCTAACTAAAAGGTCGGTGTTTTGAACCTGATGTGGCAGTCTGCCTTCGTAAAGACTTATATCGTTAGAAACCATATGAAGCAATTCTACCCTGTCCTATAGGATCACTATGAGTTAGAGTCAACACAATGGCAATGGGCAGGGTTTCCCTCCATTCTACAATGGACTCAAACATACCAACAATTATGAAGATGGACTAGGACTGGGCAACGTTTTGTTCCATTATACGTAAGGTTACCAGGAGTTGGAGCTGATTCGACGGAAACTAACAGCAGCAACAACTCCCATACCGGCACTGTGAGAATTTAATTAGAGACTGTGTTAATAGCAACCGAGGAAGCATTAGTAAGAATAAAAGCAGAATTTTTTTTTTTTTGGAGTGTGCAATGCTGAAAATAATAGAGATCTAGGGAAAGAGAGGGAAAAAATTCCTACCAGGTGCCAGGTACTATGCTAGATGCCTTATGTTTTCCTGTTTTAAGTCTCAAAACTGTTCTCTTCAGCACTATCATCCCCATCTCACATGTTAGGAAATTAAGGGTACAAAGGATAGAGAATTTGTCCCAGGATGCTTGATTGGTATGATGGGGTTATAATATTTGAGCTCACACCCCCAAAATTTCAAATTCTTTGCTCTTTCCCTTCCATGGACTAGATGCGTGGTTCCTTCAGCTGTCAGGTCATCAGAATGGCCTGGGCACCTTCTTGAAAATACACTTTCCAGACCTCTATTCTTGATTTCGGGACATGGTAGCACAGTGGTTAAGCATTTGGCTGCTAATCAAAAGGTTAGCTGTTCGAATCCACCAGCCACTCCTTAGAAACCCTATGGCGCTGTTCTACTCTGTTCTGTAGGGTTGCTGTGACTAGGAATCAACTTGACGGCAGTGGGTTACAGGTACACTTGGATTGGAATCGCCTAGGAACCTGTATTTTTAACAGTCATCCCTGGAATTTTCATGAGCGGCCATGCTTGGGCACCACGTGAGGCTGGGTGACCTCTCAGGCCCCTTCCACCTCCAATTTTCTAAGTATAGCCTCAAGAGATCGCGAGAGTGAAAAACCCAGCCGAAGTGATTATCGAATTGCAAGAATAAAGTGCCACACTAAGAAAAGGCTGACTCTTTCTAAGGGACGTATAATTAAAGCCCAATAGATTAAAATTCCTGTAAGAAATGAGTAATGCAAAGATTAAGGCATCTCGGAGAGTTTCCTGAAGGGCTGCTCAAAGATTTATAGGCAAAGGATACATCAGCTCTAACGAGAGAGAAACAAATGCGTCTTATCGCTCACATCTTGCTGTGGCAGGCAAAATGTGCAGAAACGCAGAGTTGGGGATGAGCGAGCAAGGCTCCGGAAGGGCCCCAGCAAACATATTCAGGAAGCAGAAAAAGAAACCCCCCTTCAAGGAAGTGGGGAAGGTTTCATTGTCAGTCAAGAGTCAAATGGCTTTGCATGTCAAATTCCTTTCTTGGGTGTTTTTTTTTTTTAAATGTCACACACAGAAAATGAGCAAAGGAACGTGAAGTAATTAAGAGGTAATGAAGATGTCAGAATAAGCTATTGACCAAAGAGCAGACAAGGGAATAGATGAAAAATTTAAATGTTTCTAATTTAGCCCATCTGGTTTTTTTTTAGGAGGCTATGCATCCTTTGGCCAGATGGGAATTATCCTCAGTGCTTAATGAATGAGGCTTTCTGGGCAAAGCAGGGAGCAGCCAAGAAGACAAAGGAAGAAAGAATTGGGATCAAGGTCCAAAATAATAATAGCAATAGTAATAGGGATTATAAGGAATCCTTTACATTTTTGTCCGTCTTTGCAAAGCACTTGAACATGTATTACCTCGTTCAATTTGCACAAGAAAGCTGAGTGGGCAGAATAAACATCTACATGTGTAAGTATGGGAAGTCAGTCAGTGGAAGTAAAGGTTTGCTTAAGGGTCACATAATTCAAATTTGCGACTGCAGAGTTGAGACTTGGATTCTGGTCCCTCCAGCCCAAAGCAAGTGTTCTTTGCATTATATAATAACATGGAGAACATTGAGACTAATTGGAGTGAAGAAATGGACAGGCCTCATTCAGGGCTACCGTGCCCAGAATAGTGCCTGCTACACAGACAGACGGCACCGATATTTATAAAACGAAAATCTGCTCTCCTTTAGCGTATGTAAAAGATCTCAGAAAAGTTTCACTAACTTTAAAAGCAAGTCTTTAAAGAGTTTTTTAACTTTAAAAGAGGGACTAGATAAGCTTTCACTGCAATAAACACCAATGGCCAACGATCTTGAAATTCTAGAATCGTGTCTTCACGGACTCCTAAGGCTTAGATGTGTCTCTAATGTCACCATTTTTACTCCTACATCTTTGATCTTCATTATAGGAAGCCCAGCTTCTGCACATCTTACGGGCTTCAACCAGCCTTGGCAGGATCCCTCCAAGATGTGTACTCCCTCACACCATACTCAAAGCAAAGACAACCTGTGGCCCAGCTCAATTGTGAGGCACTGGGTTTGGGTTTACCCTCACACCAAGGAACCCTGGTGGCACAGTGATTAAAGTAGTCACTGCTTACCTAAAAGTGGACAGTTCAAACCCACCAGCCACTCCATGGATGAAAGATGTGGCGGTGTGATTCCGTTAAGATTACAGCCTTGGAAATTCTAGGGGGTATTTCTACTGTGTCCTATAGGGTCGCTGAGAGTTGGATGAAATCAATTCAGCAGCAAAGGGTTTGCTTTGGTTTTGAACTTTCACACCCGGGAGAAGTTTTGAGAGGTGCTGCCTTGTTGGGGAGAGTAGGGAAGAGGAACAAGAAAGGAATGTCCAGAAGATGACCCAGCATTTAAGGAAAATGAGGAGATGCCCACAAAGGGAGCACTCCAAGAGGCGGGAGGAGAGAAACCCAGCTGGGGTGGGATGTGGCTCCAGTGCCCTGTTCCTGGAACCTCAATGGTAGCCCCATCTGAACCACATGCTCTGAGTGAGGCACGGGTGTTCCCACAAAGGAAAACCAGAGTGGAGTTACTAAAAAAAAAAAAAGGAAAAAGAAAGTGATGTCCAACAGAAATGGCTTTCTAAATTATTTTTAGTCCCAAAGCTCTTTCTTCCAATGTTTCTTGAGCTCCACTCCTCCTATGATCTTTTCCCATCCCTTACCTCAGCTTCTCATGCCCATGGTCACACCCTAGAACTTCAGTCTCCCACAACCTAAATGTCATGCCTTCCAGCCTCTGACCACCTTCCAGCTCAGTCCCACTAGTGCTCCAACTACAGCAGTCCTTCAGCAGTGGGAATTCCATTCCATTTGAACCTATTCCCTGACCCATTGATGTCTTCTCACATTCCCTTCCCAGCTGAAATTCTATGGTCATTCATTATAATCTCTCTTGCATGCATCTTGTGTCTCTCAGTTCATTGTATTGACTTAAAAAAAAAAAAAGTATCTTGTTCAATATAATGCTCCTTCTTGCATACACCAATGGAACCTGGCTGGAGGAAAGCCCAGAGCCACACCTCCTGGTCTCACTTTAAACCCATGCCGTTCAGTGCTTCCAGGCAACTGTTTCTCACCTTCTCCTCTCTCCTCAAGTCCCCAGCCTCTGCTCCTCCACTCTTGCTCTCAGGGGACATACTTGCTCCCTCCTTCACCGAGAATAGTGAGGCTAGCAGAAAACAACTTCCACGGACCCCATTGCTGCTTCAGCCTCACCTACCCACGTGCTAGCATCTACACCCACACACTGCCTTCTCACTTGAGCTGGTCCTGGGCCAGGACCTCACATTCTTACCTTGCCCTTCCACTGCTCTTCATTGTATGCATAGGGGGCTGCCCTTGGAGCCTGCGTTCCCCAGCATCCCCACTCAGCTGACTTCCAGATAAGTCTGAGCAAAGGGAAGCACTGGCAGGAGCTCCCAGAGATGGGGTGTGTGCCTTGAACCCGAGACAAATAACAGAGGCTGCTTCTCCCAAATCCTGCTTATTGCAGTTGTCTGACCTGGGACAAGTAACAAAACTTCTTGAGCCCCCATTTCTTTTTTGTTAAACTGAATGATTGGATGGAGTCCTGGTGGCACAGTGGTTAAGTGCTCAGCTGCTGACCAAAAGGGTTGGTGGTTTGAACCCACCAGCTGCTCCATGGGAGAAAGATATGGCAGTCTGCTTCTGTATAAATTATAGCCTTGGATACTTATACCTTAGGGGGCAGTTTTACTCTGTCTTATAGGGTCAGTATGAGTCAGAACCGAATCAACAGCAACAGGTCTGGTTTTTATGGGTGAGATGATTTGATTCGATCAGGGCACTTGAGTCCATACAGCCCCCCAGGTCTATGGCAATGAGGAAAGGAAGCACATCTATGTGCAAAATATTGACTGACGTAGGAGATGTCAAAAGAAGATGGAAGGAATACATAGAGTCACTGTACCGAAAAGAATTGGTCGATGTTCAACCATTTCAGGAGGTAGCATATGGTCAAGAACTGATGGTATTGAAGGAAGAAGTCCAAGCTGCACTGAAGACATTGGCGAAAAACAAGGCTCTGTTAATTGACGGAATACTAATTGAGATGTTTTAACAAATGACTGCAACGTTGGAAGTGTTCACCCATCTATGCCAAGACATTTGGAAGACAGCTCTCTGGCCAACCTACTGGAAGAGATCCATATTTGTACCCATTCCAAAGAAAGGTGATCCAACAAAATGCAGAAATTATCAAATAATATCACATGCAAGTAAAAATTTTGCTGGAGATAATTCAAACGCAGTTGCAGCAGTATATTGACAGAGAACTGCAAGAAATTTAAGCCAGATTCGGAAGAGGACGTGGAATGAGGGATATCATTTCTGATGTCAGATGGATCTTGGCTGAAAGCAGAGAGCACCAGAAAGGTGTTTACCTATGTTTTATTGACTACACAAAGGCATTACTTTGTGTGGATCACAACAAATTATTGATAACATTACGAAGAATGGGAATTCTCAAACACTTAATTGTGCTCATGAGGAAATTCTACATATATCAAGAGGCAGTCGTTCGAACAGAAAAAGAGGATACTGCGTGGTTTAAAATCAGGAAAGGTGTGTGTCAGAGTTGTATCCTTTCATCATATTTATTCACTCTGTGTAAAAACCAAACCAAAGCAAACCCACTGACGTCGAGTCGATTCCGACTCCTAGCGACCCTGTAGGACAGAGTAGAACTGCCCCAGAGAGTTTCCAAGGAGCGCCTGGTAGATTCAAACTACTAACCTTTTGGTTAGCAGCCATAGCAGTTAGCCACTAGGCCACCAGGTTTTCCTCAGGCTGTACGCTGAGCAAATAATCCAAGAAGCTGGACTATGTGTAGAAGAATAAGGCATCAGGATTGGAGGAAGGCTCACTGACAACCTGTGTTATGCAGATGACATAGCCTTGCTTGGTGATAGTGAAGAGGACTTGAAGCACTTACTGACGAAGATCACTGACTACAGCCTTCATATGGATTACGCGTCAACATAAAGAAAACCACATTCTTCACAAGTGGACCTATAAGAACTATCATGATAAATGGAGAAAATATCGAAGTTGTCAAAGATTCTATTTTACTTGGATTCACAACCAATGCCCATGTTAACATCAGTCAAGAAATCAAAGGACATATTGCATTGGGAGAGTCTGCTGCAAAAGACCTCTTTAAAGTGTTGAAAAGCAAAGATGTCAATTTAAGGACTAAGGTGCACCTGACCCAAGCCATGGTCTTTTCAATCGCCTCATACGTGTAAGTTAAAGCATCTTGGTCACTGCATTTTTCCCCTCACTATATATTTTTTTATATTACTGCCTGGAACCCTGTTGGTGCCGTGGTTAGGAGCTACAGCTGCTAAACAAAAGGTTGGCAGTTTGAATCCATCAGCCACTCCTTGGAAATCCTATAGGGCAGTTATTCTCTGTCCTATAGTGTCAATATGAGTCGGAATCAACTCGACGGCAGTGGGTTTGATTATTTATATATTATTGCCTATGAGTTAAAACTGACTTGATGGAAATAGGTTATATTATTGCTACCTCCATACGCTTCTTTCATGCCAATGTGAAAAGCTGCTTAAAATTGTTGCTCTTAATGTCCCTACCATAAGCCATCCATCCCTAGGTATTTCTACTCCAAAGGCCACCAGTGACCTGAGTCCTTGCTGCCGTGAGCAATCTTCCTGATGAAGAATCCATTGTGAGCAGAAAGCCATAGGTGCTAACAGACATCTTAACGACAACATCTCAACTGCTTTTACAGCCAAACACATTTTTAATTGGCCTTCCTTGGAGACCACCGACTCCGTGGTGTGCTGAGGAATGTTCTTGCTGGCATCCTTGTGTGAAGGACACTTCACAAATTTCGGTGCTAATTATTCTCTGAGGAAAGAGGAAAGAGACCCCAGCAATGGCTGGTTCTGTAATCTAGGTCACCTCTCTGGAGTTGGTCTTTTGTTATTTCAATTTCCTCAAGCTCACTATCAGGAGGAATCTATATAAACTGATTAAGTGGGCCCCAACTGAACGGAACACTTGATTTCCAGTGAACTTTCCAGAGTCCTCCTTTCAAAATGCAAGGGGTAAATCATAGTAAAACAAGTTGATATGAAACAATTCAGAACAACAAAAAGGAACTTAGCAAAAAAAAACAAAACAAAACAAAAAAATGTATGACTCTAGGACATTTGTTGTATTACTGTGTAATTATGATTATTTTTACTTGTTTACAGCAGCAACCACGTTATTGCCTGTGCTTCTGTGGGTCAGGAGTTCAGACTGGGCTCAGCAAGGTGGCTCATCTCTGCTCCACATGGTGTTGGCTCAGGCAGCTTGATTGGGGCTGGAGAATCTAAGGTGGCCTCATGCATGTGTCTGGGGCCTTGGTGCTGGCTATAGTCTAGGGAGCCTTGCTTAATCTCTACCTGGCATCTCTTTCTCCACATGTGGTTTCTCATCATTCAGGAATCCAGGCCAAGATTTTCTACATGGCACATGGATTCTCAGAATACATACTGTTTTCGAAGCTTGCATTTGTATTCTCCCAGAAACATCAGTCAGAGAAAGACCATCAAGAAGTTATGGGCATCAATACAGTGGTAAGGAAAGAGTCTTTAGTTCCTACTCCTACCATTGGGAACTCATGTCTCTCAACTCTCAAGCTTCTTCAAGTTCGGCGAAGCAAAGTAACTAGGATGCTTAGACTGTGAAAGCATTATAGTATAATGCGTAACCTTTATTAATGTGCTTCCTTTGGTATAAGTTAGAGTAGAAATCTCTGTGTGTCTCAGTGTGAGATTTCTCCAAAGTTCCCTCCAGTACATAGCATTGTGAACTGTAAACCATATGTCAATTATACACCCATCCTTCAAGTCCTCTGCCCACATGCACTGTCTCTGGGTTTGTCTCATTACCCAACTGGCTGCAACTTCAACAGCTGTTCAATTCCCCTAAAGAATCCACTTGTACCAAAGCATTAGTGAGCAATGTGGATTAACTGGCAATTATGAAGTGGATAAAATTTACATAGTACAACCCTCAGCAAAATTAAGAAAATATATAGATCCCCTGTCAGACACTTCTCTTTTCCAAATTGTCTTCCCCTCCACAGAATTCCTGGGAGTTTTTCTCTTTTCTTTTGCCTCCTAGTACACCCAGGCTCCCTGGATCCTCTCTCACCTCAACCAGATGTTTCCAGGTCCTTCAAATTCATCTTGTCTCTATTATCTGGAGCACTTCAACTCCTGCTCTTAAATCCTTGACCTTTCTCAGTAAAGCACTGTTTTTTTCATTTTAAGAGCTCAGCCTGTGAAATCTGCAAGGTAGAAAAGAACAGACCATTCTGAGCATGGTCTACCCACCAGTCCCACCATCAGCACCATTACCATGATTGCTACTAAGACAACAACAGGATGTGACATCAGAAGCCAGTTCAATGGCCCATGTCTGCTAATTTGTCCATTGATTCAATGAGCATTTATTGAGAACCCTACTGTGGGCCGGGCACAGTGCTAATCACTGGCGCTACAAGGGTCTCATTCTGGTGTGTGGAAACAATTAGAAGGCACACACATAAATCGAATAATGCATGGGTTGACTTAAGTGCTAGGAAATAAATAATCAGGATATTTTGATAGGAAATAGGACAGGAGAAGCTTCCTTAGACAGTGTGGTTAAGGAAGGTCTCCCTGAGGATGGGGCTTTTGGGAAGAGAGCTGAAGGATAAAAAGAAAGATTCCTTCCTTGACCAACTCTTGCCATTATCCTGCCATCTTCTTGCTCTCAATGGAATAAGCCCAAGGAATGTTCAAAAAAGAAAATATCAACATGAAAGACATTACATTGGCAAAGAGCTTGCCATGGTCCAAGAGCAAGCAAAACCTCAGGGAGAGTGGAATAGAGTGGGCATGGGGAGATACAGTGAACT
This sequence comes from Elephas maximus indicus, assembly GCF_024166365.1. Classification (NCBI taxonomy): domain Eukaryota; kingdom Metazoa; phylum Chordata; class Mammalia; order Proboscidea; family Elephantidae; genus Elephas; species Elephas maximus. The sequence goes on along the minus strand of NC_064833.1, from coordinate 8,739,609 downwards.
GGAGAGGCAAGTGCGCCCTGATTGTATGGGGGTTTGTGGGACAGGTGTGTCTTCCAGGTTACAGCCAGGGAAGCAGAGGCACTGCAAGTATTAGGGAAATCAGGGATTTATTAGAGGAGTTAGACCCTCCTCATGTGTGGGAGGTGGTGGAGAACTGAAAGTCTGGCAGGAGGAGTTGACGGATCAGAGAAACAGTCCCTGACGAGTCCACCTGCAGCACCTGCAAAACTGGACAAGTCAGAGCTTGTGGGAAAATCCCAAATCACAAGTAAGTCAGGCCCTGGAGGGAAACCATGAAGGGGAGCACAGGAGAGGGCTGTAGGAGCTGTTGCCTTGGGAGATGAGGCTGAATTTGTGTGTGTTTCCTCTCTGGAGTTGCAGCCAAGGGTCTGAGTTGTGGTCAGGAGGGCCAACAGCTGGGGAGGTGAGCTGAATGAAGGGGAAAGCATGGACAAGTGTGGCTTGTTGCCCCAGTCCTGTTCATTGCTGCATATGACCATGGCCACCTTCTGAGAGTAGTAACTCTGCTTCCCTCCTACCTTCCAAATATCATACAAGTGCCTCTCTTGGCCAACTCTAAACCAGAGCCATATAGGGAAGAAATTCTGGGAAACAGGGCCTCCAGCACTCCAGGTGAAGATTTGGATCTTATTCTCGTGGTAAGAGAAATCCATTCATCATTCACAGTGCTTACCTTGTGACTACATCATCTATAGTAAATGATTTCACATTTTTTCACTACATTAAGATTCTACTTCTAGGTACAGCTGGCATCTATTTCTCTCCCAACTCCACAGCACCTTCCTACAGAATCAAAACCTCTTTTCAAATTTACAATCTCTGACAGGGTGGATGACCCAGTAAGCAGGGTAAGCACAGGCTTAATTGTGCTTATTTACTAATCTGTAGTGAACAATTTCACATGGGTTTCACTTTGATGTGGCATAGTGAAACCCATGTGAAATTGTTCACTACAGATTAGTAAGTAAGCACAAGTAAGGCCATGCTTACCTTGCTTATTGTGTAACCTGTCCCTGCTTACCACCATTTTGTCTCTCTAGCCACCATCTTCCTTCTATATTTGATGATTACTAACAAAATTCCTAAGCCCCTCAAGTCTTTTTTTTCTTTCTTTCGGTAGACAACTGGAAGTATCACCCTTCTCCTCTTGGGCATTCAAGTTCCCTCTTCAGTTATAGATGCCACTCCAGGTCCCAACCCTTCAAGGGGCCCAGAGGTCAGGGGTTTTGGAGGGAGGATGGGTTTTAGACTTGAGTTGGGGCAACCATCTACCACCCCTTAGATATAATGCAGAGTAAGTTACCTGTCTGAGCCGTAATTCGCCCCCTAAAAAAGGGTATAGAGACCCCTACCTCATAGAATTGTTAAGGAGGTTGAATTAGATAATATACTATAAGCAGACAGAATATATGCAAAAGGCCTTACTCATACAAGCAGTCAGTGAAGGATAATTCACCTTCCCTTTCCCTCTGCATGGTGGCCCGGCTAACACTAAGACAACGCGGGGATTGTCATTGCCCCAGTGACATCACTTGTTCCTAAGCCATTGTTAAGTTTTAACAGGCTGAACCAGATTTCTCGTGTATCAATCCTCCTCAGCACTGAGGTGCTATAATTAGCCTTCTCAGCTGTAAAACAGGCAACATGAACATGGTGCTTAACTCAAGCTCCTTGTGAGGGCTGAATGAGATAATGTATGAAAAGGGCTTAGGACACAGCCTGGTTCATGGGAAGGACTCAATAAATAGTACTTACTATTATCACTGTGGGCATTGGTGGTTCCGTGATAGAATTCCCGCCTTCCATGCCGGAGACCCAGGTTGAATTCCCAGCCAATACACTTCGTGCACAACCACCAGCCATCGTCTGTCAGTGGAGGCTTGCAAGTTGCTATGATGTTGAACAGGTTTCACTGGAGCTTCCAGACTCAGATGGACTAGGAAGAAAGGCCCGGTGATGTACTTCCAAAATCAGCTAATTAAAACCCTATGGATCACAAAGGTTCAATCTGCGATTGACCACGGGGATGGAGCAGGACCCGCCAGCAATTCCTTCCTCTGTGCATGGAGTTGCCATGAGTCCGGGGCCTACTCAATGGCAGCTAACAACAACATTGTTACTAAAATTGCTATTATCCTATGCAGCCTTCTGTCAAAGATACTTGGTCAAGTTCCCTCTGGTGTGAGTGGGAGGACTTGAAAGAGTGCTGGGCTCGCATATTAAATCAGAATTACAAGATAAAAGTCAAATACCTCAATCTGTTTCTTCTTCAGGAGAGCTCTAAACTCCTGGAAAGGACTTTGTCTGTTGGCCTCTGATTTGAGATGCTGTATACTATTGCCTAAGGAGCCCTGGGGGCACAGTGGTTAACGCTCTCAACTGCTAATCAGAAGGTCAGTGGTTTCAACCCTCCAGCTGCTTCATGGGGGAAAGATGTGGCAGTCTGCTTCTGGAAAAATTTAAAGCCTTGGAAACCCTATAGTAAATGGTAGAAATAGGTTTCAGTCTTAGATTTGATGGACCCGTGCCCTAGACCAAAGTATTTCACCTTCTAAAATCCTTAGGACTCTGTCCTATATGGTCACTGTGAGATGGAATCGACTCAATGGCAGTGGATTATACCAACGCCTAGGGCAGATGGTAATTTCAAGCTCCATTAGCTACTTCTCCCAGGGGTCCACTAGGACCTTATATAAAAAGTTCAGAAGTGTTAGCTGAAAGGAGAAACCCATCATTGTCCCTTTCTAGGATCCTCCAACATATTGATATTTCCAAATGCTTGTCCTTGTTTTGATAATACAAAATAGTAGTTCCCAATATTTACTGAGCATTTACTATGACTGACAATGTGTTGGGTACATTAGATGCATTACCTATTTTTTCTTCACGTTGATCAGTGAGGTAGAAGGTGTTATATCAGTGTTATAGATGGTGAGACTGAGATGTATACATATGCATTGTTCTGTGTGACTTGGTAGTCTTAGTTAATCTGGCACCCTTCCGGCTGTTCCTCTATGACAAGATTTTGAGTCACCTTGGCGTCACCTTCTCTGGATATGTTCCAGTTAATTATTATTCATCATCATCAATGGATGGTGAATATAAGCCTATGGCTATGCTCTGCCTTGATGGGCATCATCTCTTATAACCCTTAAAACACCCCTGGGTATAGGTATTATTGTACCCATTGTACAGATGGGGAAACGGAGGCTCTCCAAACTTAGCTAATGTAACATGACTGGTACGTGGAAGGTCCTATCTGACTATAACGCTCAGCTCTTAGCCTCTACTGCATGCGTGGCCTCCTGCGTAGCTCTGTTCCCTGGATATGTATGAGAAGCTGAGGACGAGTTGACACCTTTCCACTCTCAAGAACATATGCTGTGGGACACAAATGTCCAAAATGAGATAGAAATTCTGCGATTCAACATTTGAAGCAAGAATAAGAATGTTTTGGCACCTCTTTTAAACAAGCGTTATGTCCCCCAAGCACCTGGAGGTCCATTTGTGCATTTAATATACATTAAAACCATCTGTGCATTCTAAGTACAATAATCAACTGCATAATTTATGGGCATGATCTGGGGCACAGATGGAAAATATGTTCTACTTTCTGTGTCAGCTCTGATTCTGTGGAAGTGACCGCCTTGAACCCTGTGTTGAGAGGGATCCTGAGGCTACATTTGGGATCATTAAGAGAGTGGCATGATCGATAAGCAATGTTTGCGGAAAGAAAGACGCTATGGCATGCAGGGTAAACATTTGTCATTCCCAAAGTAGGGAAGACCACCTACATGAGCCAGGAAATAGATCTCCCTGAAAAAACAAGAACTAATATATATTTTTTTAATATTTAATTGTATAAAAAGGAAAGAGAACGCTAATGTTATTTTAGCACCTACCACGGATCACATACTTTATTACACTTACTCGTCTCAACACAATGCAAATGGATATTAGTCATTAGTGTTCCCAGGGATGGATTACCCAGTAAGCATTTTGGTGAGACCCGGGTGAAATTGTGAACTACGGATTAGTAAGTAAGCACAATTAAGCCCGTGCGTACCTTGCTTACTGTAAGCCAGTGCATACCGTACTTACTGGTTAATCTGCCCCTGAGTGTTCCCATTTCACAGTCCAGAACATCAAGGTTCGGAGAGGCTCATTAGCTCCTCCTGAAATCACATAGCTAGTAAATGGTAGAAACAGGATTCATTCTTAGATCTGATGGATTCTTGCCACTAGATCAAAGTATGTCACCTTCTAAAATCCTCAGAACTCAATAAAATGTCCCACTGTTTTGTTGTTTTGGCATGATATGGCTCAGCTCCAGGATACCCAACACCTCTCTGTTTCCATCTTCCCTCCTTCTCAGTGGCTGAAGACTCATTCCGCTCAGAACACCAATGGCTGCAAGGCAAGACACTTGGCGGTGGACTGGATCGTGCCTCCTAAAGGTGGCAGGTTTGCATCACGACTTTATATAAATGCTCCTGGCACTGACAGCGGGAGGCAGGCAGGGGTGCGGCTCTACCAAGCAACGAATATAGAGCTGCTGTCCTTAAAGACCTAACGAGAGACTAGCCCTCAGGGGAGATGCCATGCAATAAATAATTTTTGCCATAACACATTCCTTCCTTTTGCATAAATTTAACACTCTGTACAATATGTGATCTTCCTGCTAAATCCCCATAGACAGAAATAGCTCTGCTAAGATGTGATCAAAGACAAGCGGCAGAAGGGAAGGGAGACACGGCACATTTGAACTTGACTTTAGTGCAATGGATATTATTTTTGCATCCTTCACAATTAACAACCTAGAAAGAAGGGCCACAATGTGGCAGATCTCCAGTCTGATGGGACCCCTGAAGCATGAAAGAAACTGTATTTTTGGACTCTTATGTTGCTGGTTGACTGTTTTTTCTTCCAGGTGTTACCTGGCTGCTGGGTGTCTGTCTTCCTCCTTTCCTCCCCAGCAATGGCCACAGGACCCCTCTCCTTTTCCCATATATGAAGGGGAGCCCAGACCCCAGCTTCAAGAGCTAGTCTTGCCTTGGGTAGAAGGGTTCTGAGAAGGCCTAGCAAACTTCAGATACTCAGCTCGTGACTCTGGTTGTGTGGCCGGCTCAGGTTAGAGTGGAACCGAAGGTGAAAACACAAGGATACGTGGGGTCCTTCTTTCTGGACATTATGTCACAAGCACAAATGTGCCTTGGATGTCTCAATTCTGCTTAAACAATGTGTTCCATATTTTACATTCCCCAAACAGGGGGCTTTGGTTGCCTGAAAAGGCTTTAATTGTTGGGTAGAAGCCCGTGTTCTCTTTGATCTTGATCATCTACATAATGTTGAGGTTTCTCTCCCTAGGAGGATGCACACTGCGCTGAGGAATTTCTGGCTGCTTCAGACAGGTGGAGCCCAGATTAGGTAAGGAACCAGCCCAATATCTCCTTACAGCCAGAATTCTAGCAATAATACCCTTTGTCTTGCACTACCCTTCTCCCGTCCCAAGTCATTCTGTTGGGAAAGCCAATCACAATATCCCATCCTTCTCCACTCCTGAGTGTGAGGGTGAGCACAGCATCTATATGATACTCCACTCCCTGAAAATCAGGCCACAGAGGGAGTTCCGGGGTCAGACACACAGCTAAAGCGAGAGCAACCAAATCACTGCCACTGTACTGGTGAGTTTCCCAGTTTCAATTGACAAAAACCCCAAACCAAACCACTGTTGCCCTGCTGCAGTTTATTTCCCACATACCAGCCAGAGGGATCTTTTCCAAAGACGAGTTGACTTATGTCAACCTTACGCTTGTCCTCCAGTTGCTCCTCTTTGTCTTAGTCCCTATTCAATCACTACTCCTCAGATTAAATGCAAGTTCCTCAGGTCATGTTTTCTTGACTACTTTCATGTTGTTGTTGTTTGCTGCCACCCGGTCAACTCCACCTCAGAGCTACCACGTGTACAACATGCGGCCCGGTCCTGCGCCATCTTCCCGATTGTTGGTATGCTCAAGTCCGCTGTTGTGGCACTGTGTATTCTGAGTGCCTTCCAACCTAGGGGCTCACTTCCAGCACTGTATTGGACTACATAGGGTTTTCATTGGCTGATTTTTGGAAGTAGATCTCCAGGCCTTTCTTCCTAGCCTGCCTTAGTCTGAAAGTTCCACCAAAACCTGTCTACCGTGGGTGATCCTGCCGGTATGTGAAATGCCAGTGGCATAGCTTCCAACATCACAGCAACGTGCAAGTGACTACAGTATGATGAACTGACAGACAGGTGATGGGGCCACTTTCATAGCATCCTATCTTTAATCTTCATAATGTTAATCACAGCTGGAATGCATCAGGTATTTATGTTACTATTTCTTCCATATCTGCCATTGCAGGTGAACTAAATTCCATGAAGGGCAAGCACTGAGTCTAATTTTCTCACCCCCTGCTCCCCAGAACCTAGTTCCCCATGACTTAATGCTCAATAAATACTTGATGAGTAAACTCATGAATGAATAACACTGTACATTCAAGCGGTGCCTAAGCAGAGCCTAAGTAATCACAATTCTGGAAGAGAAAACTGATTTGCATGAGGAGATAGGACTAGATCATTCGTAAAGCTCCTTGCAAGTAACACTTTCGATTCTCGGAGCCTCATTGTCCTGTTTCCAAGCATTGGTGGTCATTGCTCTATGCTACAGCACAAACATAGGCGATAAAGAGGTAACCCCAGCATTTACCAATCGATCATAGGAGGTACCATGGGTCGTTTATTAAGTCATCTTGTTTCCATTTCATTTGCAAGCGCAGAAGGCTAAATATGAGCAAGAGGGGCAACATTCTATTGATCTGATTTATCATCATCTAAAAAAAATTTAAACCTACCAATCCAATTAATTAGAAAATGGTTTTAGGCTTTACTAAAGGGTACACCAAACAGGTTCCTTGAAACAGCAAGCTCTCTAAGGGCATTTAAAATTGGATATGATTTACAAAAAATTTGATTTGCACGTAACTATTCAGGAACATATTGATTGCTTAAAGTGAGGTACGCCAAGATGTAACTACCTTTAATCTTTTATAACAAAGGCAGCAATTAAAATTGCTTTTGCTAAGCAAGTTGTGAAATGGAAGGTTCGATCTCTTTACTGGCTTCTCCTCACCCAGAAGACTTTCTATCTCCCCACATCCTTTCCTCCTCCTAATTAAAAGAGGTAACTATTTTGGATTCTTTGTAGAATGAGTTTCTGACAGAATTGCACTCCCATGGTATAGATACTAAAAAAGCCAGGCAAGGGGTTTCATTTCGTTTCCCTCGTTCTTTGTTAATACAGTCTCTTCTCGCTCTCGCTTCTCGGAAGCATTGTTAGAAAAGAAATCGATTTGTTGGTTATTAAAAAAATGGTCAGTTACTACGGTATTAGCTGGACCTGAATTCCCCCAACCACAATGTCATTTTCATCCCATGAAAAAGTTCGCCCTTTCTGTGCATGTCTGTTTGTTTGCTTTATTTAGCTTGTGGTGTGGAGAGCCTAATAAGGAACCCTGACGATAGCTTGCACCATCTCCAGATTGAATTTCTGTATAGATCAGCCTCAGTAATTCATTTCCCAACTGGTTCTGATCAATACAGCTTGACTCGGCTTAAGGTTAGAGAAACTAACAAAAAAAAACCCTGCAGTACCGATTGGCCACCTCAAAGCACCTTCTTCATAAAGGCCCCCTTTGGTGGTGACCTGCCAAACAGATCTGCAGCCTCTTAGTGGCATCAGGGCCTGAGTTCTGCCCAGGCCCAACACAGTCATTGAATGTTTTCTTTGATTGTGTGAAGCTGGAGGTGAGAAATACTTCTGCAAAAGCAGCATGAAGGGTGTGGGGAAATATGTCGTGGTGCATCAGGGTATCAGAGCCCAAGGCCAACAGCGCTAATAACTTGCTGTGTGAGCATCAGTGAGTGGCTTGACCATTTGTGATCCCGTTTCAGCCTCTACAGAACGAGGCAGCTGGTGTTGTTGTTAGTTGCTATCAAGTCAGCTACAACTCATGGTGACCTTATGTAAAACAGAATGAAAATTGCCTGGTCCTGCACCATTCTCACAATTGTTAGCATGTTTGCAGCCACCATGTCAAGCCATCTCATGGAGGGTTTCTCTCATTTTTGCTGACCTTTTACTTTACCAAGCATGGTGTCCTTTTCTAGCAATTTGTCTTTCTTGATGATGTGTCCAAATAAGGAAGACAAAATCTTGCCATCTTGGCTTTTAAGGAGCAATCTGGCTGTACTTTCTACAAAACTGATTTGTTAATTAATTCTTCTGACAGTGCACAGTATATTCAATGTTCATCAACACCACCATTTAAATGCATCAATTCTTCTTTGGTTTTCCTTTTTCATTGTCTTGCTTTCAGCAAGACCTTTTGATATCTAAGTTCCCATTGAGCTCTGAAGTGCTAAGATTTGGTGTGGAGGTAGAAAAGTCTGCTGTATTCCTAAACATCTGCCTCACTTTTAAACAATGTGTCCTGGAATGACTACCATTTGGGTAAAGGGATAGAAAACCATTATTCCTAGATCATGGAAAAAGCCCTGTCCTGTGTCCCAAGGGTTCCAAACCTGGCTCTCAAACTTCTAGCTATGTGGTCTTGGCCAACTCACCTTATCTCTCCCAGGCTCTGTTTCCTTATCCGTAAAAGGGTGACACTCAGTTCTGCCCTTTGTCAATTAAGAGGCTGTTGTCAGGGTCAAATGAGGCCACAGATGTGAGAAGCACTTTGGAAATTAAGCAGAATACGTAAAAGGGGCTGTTAATCAGATGCCCATTTTGTTGCCAGAGATCAGAGGCATGCACACCACCCTGGAGCATTGTAAATCTGGCTCCCTCCTCTCCCCACTCTCCTTGCCTCCCCACTGCGGCTGTTGCTCATGCTGGACCAGAAATCATGGCTTGTTTACAAGCTATTTGAGTGCAGAGACTCATTAGTGTAGGCAATGACACCCATCCTCGGGGACTGCTGCAGAGATTCAGCCAAGTAAGCTTGGCCACCCTGTTTACCCCGCCAGGGCGAAAGCCCTTACATCTGCTGGTCAACTACCAGTCAGCCATCCAAGCTCTACTTATAAAAAGCTGGGAGCACAGGCACATGCATGCTTCCAGGGACAGAATCAAAGGTGAGTATGAGCTGGCCCCATACCTTTTTAGATCAATAGTGGCATTCATAGATTATTCAATGAAATTCCAACATGAGGCATGTTTATGCTTTTGTCCTGAGATATTACTGATCTGTTTCTTCAAATGGAATATCTGTAGGTCCCAGGATCCTAAAATGTAGTTATAGTCAATAATCATTTAAGTATCTATAGTGTCTTAGATCTCTACTCTGGGCCAAGTTTTGTACTGATCATGTTATGTAAACAATCTCAGGTAATTTAATCTTCACAACATCCCTGTGAGGTAGGTATTCATTTAGTAACACTTCTTGAATGAATGAATACATGAATGAATGAATGCAGTTAAATAATAAACCTATGTTGGGTGCTTTCTACATGCTGGCAATGTGTTCAGCATTGGGGATCCAGAAATGAGCAAAACAGGCAAGATGTCTGTCCTTATTGAGATCATGATCTAGGTATCATGAATCCCATTTGTAAATGAACAGATCACAGAAGATAATTAACTTGCCCAAAGTCACACAGCTAGAAAATATCAGATCAAGGGATAATGCTTAACTATGCTTCTGATCACAGTGGAGTAACCAGTATTAAGCTTACCTTCTTGCCCCAGTGGTAAAACTGCACAAACTATATGAAGCAATTGTTTTCAGGTATTGGACATCAATCATCACAGGACTGAGATCCTTAGGAAGAGAGAATTACTCAAGATGAGTTTCATAGTTTTCCAAACTCTTTTCTTGAGGGCACTTTTCCAGCTTCAGCAAAGAGAGGTGGAGCCCAAGTGAGATGGTGGTTTCGCTAAGCTGAAGAGGCAGAGAACATGTTTGTGGGGCAAAGCACCAGGGAAGAAGGGTCTGCATGAGACTGGGAGGGGGTAAAAATATGCATGGGGGTTCCCAGTGCACTTGCACAAGACAAGACTCCACAAAGCCTAATAGAATGCAGTACTGTGGGCTGAGAACTGAGTGGAAATAACAAAGGTCGTGGAGTTCTGGAAGACGTTGGAGTTCCTGTTCAGCCAGAGTGGAGGGACCTCTCAAAGCACCTCAGGCAGTCAGTTGAGACCTCAGAAAGGCCAAGCTTTAGGAATAAAGAAAAAGCCCTAGAGTGAAGATCAATCCCCAGGGTAAGGATGTAATGAAAACAAATCAGCTGAAACAAAATAGAAAACCAAACCTGGGAACAGAACTTACTACTCCTTAAAGTAATACATGATACAAATATCCTACAATATGTCTTTGTAGGACACTCCTCCCAAAACAGAACTTACTACTCTTTAAAGGAAGACCTGATACAAATGTCCTACAATAGCTCTTTGAAAATGTCCATAATATAATTTAAAAATTGCTAAACATGTAAAGAAGCAGGAAAATGGAAGCTATAATATATAGAAAATTAATTCAATAGATACTGACCCCAAGATGACCCTGATGTTGGCATTAGCAGACATGGACTTTAAAACAGCTCTGGTGGTGCAGCGGTTGGGAGCTCAACTACTAACCGAAAGGTCAGCAGTTTGAATCCACCAGTCGCTCCTTGGACACCTTATTGCGCAGTCCTACTGTGTCCTATAGCGTTGCTATGAATCAGAATTGACTTGACGGCAACAGGTTTGGGGTTTGGGTTTGTTATAAATATGTTGTAGGATGTAAATGGAAAGGTAGACATAATGATTAAAAAGATGGGAAACCTCACAGAGAGATGAAAATACTGAAAAAGAATAGAACAAATTGGTAATTCTAGAACTAAAATTATAATACTAAAATTTATTGGCTGTTTAACGGATTAGAGATGACAAAAGAGCCAGTAAACTAGAGATAGAACAGTAGAGATGAGCCACTCTAAAGGAAATAGGGGGAAAAGCTTGAAAAAAGAAAAAGAGCTTTAGTGACATGTGGGACAGTATCAAGAGGCCTGATACACATGCTCATTTGGAGCCCCAAAAGGAGAGAGCCAGGAGACTATGGAAGAGAAACTACTTCAAGAAATAATGGACAAAATGTTCCAAATTCAATAAAAATGTCAACCTATAGGTTCAAAAGAACTCAGCAAACTCAGAATAGGATAAATGGAAAGAAACCCCAGAATGTAAAAGGAAATAACAGTACAGATTTTAAAGAGATAATAAGGGGCTATTAGGAATATATTTTTACCAATAAATTCCAAAATTTACATAAAATCAACCAATTCTTTTAAAAGCACAACAAAAGTGACACAGAATTTTAGAAATTGAAAAAGTCATTCCAAAATTAAAAGGAAGCGCAAAGGACCTAAAAAACAAAATCATCTTGAAAAAGGAAAAGTTGGAAAACTTACACTTTTTGATTTCCAGATTTACTATAAAGCTACAGTAATCAATACAGTGTAGTATTGGCCTGAGGATAGACAAATAGATCAATTGAACAGAATGAGAAAATCCGGAAATAGACCTACACATTTGGATTAATTGATTTCCTAAAACAGCATGTCAGCAATTTAAGAGAGAAAGGAAGTTTTACCCAACAAATGGGAAGAAAAGGAATTTCAAAACTTTCCTAATGAAAACTTAAGATAGCTCATGAAGATATATGAAAAAGCTAAAACTATTAGTCTCTCTTAAGAAAAAAGAGAATATATTCACACTTTACACAGGAGAAAGTTTCTTTAAACGGATACAAAAATAACTAAACATAGAAGAAAAAAACTGATATAAGTGATAAATTAGACGTCATGGATTGAATTGTGTCTCTCCCCAAATATGTGTGAACTTAGTTAGGCCATAGTTCCCAGTATTGTGTGGTTGTAATTTTATGTTGCGATTGTAATTTTACGTTGGGGGATTAGGGTGGGATTGTAACGCCACTGATACTCAGGTCACCTCCCTGATCCAATGTAAAGGGAGTTTCCCTGGGGTGTGGCCTGCACCACCTTTTATCTCTCAAGAGATAAAAGGAAAGGGAAGCAGGCAGAGAGTTGGGGACCTCATACCACCAAGAAAGCAGCACCAGGAGCAGAGCGTATCCTTTGATCCTCAGGTCCCTGCACCTGAGAAGCCCCTCCACCAGGAGAAGCCTTCCTCCAGAGCCGACAGAGAGAGAGAAAGCCTTCCCCTGGAGCTGATGCCCTGAATTTGGACTTGTAACCTACTAGGCTGTGAGAAAATAAATTTCTCTTTGTTAAAGCCATCCATTTGTGGTATTTCTGTTATGGCACCACTAGATGACTAAGATAGACTTTGGTACCGAGAGAGTAGGGTGCTGCTCTAACAGATACCTAAAATATGGAAGCAATTTTGAAATGGTGAATGGATAGAGTTGCGACAGTGGCAGAGGACCAGCGCAGCAGAGAACCTGCAGTGGCAGAGAAGCAGTAGCAGCAGAGAACCAATAGCACCAGAACCAGGGGACCAGTGCACAGGAGGCTTCCTGGGGGAGTGGGGTGCTATAGAGCTTTGGAACACTTGCCCTAGCAGGGCAGATGCGGGCCTGAGGTCGGAGGAGCCGAGAGGCCAAGAATCCAAGAAGCAGAAGCTGAAGAGACAACACAAGAACCTGAGCTGCCTCAGTCTCAAAAGGTATGGCCATGACCTCAGGGTGGAGCCACGGCCTCTGGTGTTTCTATGGGTGGAGTTGCCATTCAGATGGACTAGGAGAATGGTACAACTAAAGCCAAGGGAGCAGGGATGCTGTCCCAGAGGGCCTGGAAGGCAGAGCTGAGGCCTAGGCCCAAGGGGCCTCCACTCAAAATCCAGAGAGTGTGGCCAATACCTAGAGTCTAGAGGGCAGGGCCATTGTGTAAATTGTCTCAGAGAACAGAAGATTATCCTCAAAGCTTTGAGGGCTAATGTAATGTGTTCTGCTGACTTGCTTGGTGCCTTTTATCGCTTCTTTCCCTTCAGTTTCTCCCATTTGTAATGGAAATCTCTAGCTTGTGCCTGTTCTACCATTATACCATTAGAAGCAGATAACTTGTATTCTCCCCCACGTGCCTGTCAGGTTGTTTTACTCTGGGGGCTTGCATGTTGCTGTGATGCTGGAATCTATGCCACCAGTATTCAGATACCAGCAGGGTCACCCATGGAGGACAGGTTTCAGCTGAGCTTCCAGACTAAGACACGCTAGGAAGAAGGACGCAGCAGTCTACTTACGAAAAGCATTAGCCAGTGAAAACCTTATGAATAGCAGTGGAACATTGTCTGATATAGTGCTGGAAGATGAGCCCCCCAGGTTGGAAGGCACTCAAAAGATGACTGGGGAAGAGCTGCCTCCTCGAAGTAGAGTCGACCTTAATGATGTGGTTGGAGTAAAGCTTCCGAGACCTTCATTTATTGATCTGGCACGACTCAAAATGAGAAGAAACAGCTGCAAACATCCATTAATAATTGAAACCTGGAATGTACGAAGTATGAATCTAGGAAAATTGGAAATCGTCAAAAATGAAATGGAACACATAAACTTCGATATCCTAGGCATTAGTGAGCTGAAATGGACTGGTATTGGTCATTTTTAATTGGACAATTATATAGTCTACTATGCTGGGAATGACAACTTGAAGAGGAATGGTGTTGCATTCATCATCAAAAAGAACTATCCTGAAGTACAACGCTATCCTGAAGTACAACAAGATCTATCCTGAAGTACAGCACTGTCAGTGATAGGATAATATCCATATGCCTACAAGGGAGACCAGTTAATACGATTATTATTCAAATTTATGCACCGACCACTAGGGCCAAAGATGAAGAAATAGAAGGTTTTTATCAGCTGCTGCAGTCTGAAATTGATAGAACATGCAATCAAGATGCATTGATAATTACTGGCGATTGGAATGTGCAAGTTGGAAACAAAGAAGAAGGATCAGTAGTTGGAAAATATGGCCTTGGTGATAGAAACAATGCCAGAGATCGAATGATAAAATTTTGCAAGACCAACTACTTCTTCATTGCAAATACCTTCTTTCACCAACATAAATGGCGACTATGTACATTGACCTTGCCAGATGGAAAACACAGAAATCAAATTGACTACATCTATGGAAAAAAAAATTTTTTTTCTTTTCTTATGGAAAGAGATGATGGAAAAGCTCGATATCATCAGTCAGAACAAGGCCAGGGGCTGACTGTGGAACAAAGCATCAATTGCTCATATGCAAGTTCAGGCTGAAACTGAAGAAAATCAGAGCAAGTTCACGAGGGCCAAAATATGACCTTGAGTATATCCCACCTGAATTTAGAAACCATCTCAAGAATAGATTTGACGCATTGAACACTAGTGACTGAAAACCAAACGAGTTGTGGAATGACGTCAAGGACATCATACGTGAGGAAAGCAAGAGGTTATTGAAAAGACAGGAAAGAAAAACCAAGATGGATGTCAGAGAAGACTCTGAAACTTGCCCATGAACGTTGAGCAGCTAAAGCAAAAGGAAGAATTGATGAAGGAAAAGAACTGAACAGAAGATTTCAAAGGGCATCTCGAGAAGGCAAAGTAAAGTATTACAATGACATGTTCAAAGAGCTGGAGATGGAAAACCAAAAGGGAAGAACACGCTCGGCGTTTCTCAAGCTGAAAGAACTGAAGAAAAAACTCAAGCCTAGAGTTCCAATAGTGAAGGATTCTATGGGGAAAATATTAAATGACGCAAGAAGCATCAAAAGAAGATGGAAGGAATACACAGAGTCATTATACCAAAAAGAATTAGTTGATGTTCAACCATTTCAAGAGGTGGCATATGGTCAGGAACCGATGGTACTGAAGGAAGAAGTCCAAGCTGCTCTGAAGGCATTGTTGAAAAACAAGGCTCCAGAAATTGATGGAATATCAACTGAGATGTTTCAACAAACAGATGTGGCACTGGAGGTGCTCACTTGTCTATGCCAAGAAATGTGTAAGACAGCTTCCTGGCCAACTGACTGGAAGAGATCCATATTTATGCCTATTCCCAAGAAAGGTGATCCAACCGAATGTGGAAATTATAGAACAATATCATTAATATCACATGCAAGTAAAATTCTGCTGAAGGTCATTCAAAAACGGCTGTAGCAGTATATAGACAAGGAACTGCCAGAAATTCAGGCTGGTTTCAGAAGAGGACGTGGAACCAGGGATATCAATGCTAATGTCAGATGGATCGATGGATCCTGGCTGAAAGCAGAGAATACCAGAAGGATGTTTACCTGTGTTTTATTGACTATGCAAAGGCGTTCGAATGTGTGGATCATAAGAAATTATGGATAACATTACAAAGAATGGGAATTCCCGAACACTTAATTGTGCTCACAAGGAACCTTTACATAGATCAAGAGGCAGTTGTTCGGACAGAACAAGGGGATACTGATCGGTTTAAAGTCAGGAAAGGTGTGCGTCAGGGTTGTATTCTTTCACCATACCTATTCAATCTGTATGCTGAGCAAATAATCCGAGAAGTTGGACTATATGAAGAAGAACGGGCCATCAGGATTAGAGGAAGACTCATTAACAACCTGCGTTATGCAGATGACACAACCTTGCTTGCTGAAAGTGAAGAGGACTTGAAGCACTTACTAATGAAGATCAAAGACCACAGCCTTCAGTATGGATGACACCTCAACATAAAGAAAACAAAAATCCTCACGACTGGACCAATGAGCAACATCATGATAAACGGAGAAAAGATTGAAGTTGTCAAGGATTTCATTTTACTTGGATCCACAATCAACAGCCATGGAAGCAGCAGTCAAGAAATCAAAAGACGCGTTGCATTGGGCAAATCTGCTGCAAAGGACCTCTTCAAAGTGTTGAAGAGCAAAGATGTCACCTTGAAGACTAAAGTGCGCCTGACCGAAACCATGGTTTTTCCAATCACATCCTATGCATGTGAAAGCTGGACAATGAATAAGGAAGACCGGAGAAGAGTTGACACCTTTGAATTGTGGTGTTGGTGAAGAATATTGAATATACCACGGACTGCTAAAAGAATGAAGAAATCTGTCTTAGAAGAAGCACAGCCAGAATACTCCTTAGAGGCAAGGATGTCGAGACTGCGTCTTAAATACTTTGGACGTGCTGTCAGGAGGGATCAGTCCCTGGAGAAGGACATCATGCTTGGCAGAGTACAGGGTCAGTGTAAAAGAGGAAGACCCTCAATGAGGTGGACTGACACAGTGGCTGCAACAATGAGCTCAAGCATAACAACGATTCTAAGGATGGCTCAGGACACGGCAGTGTTTCGTTCTGTTGTGCATAGGGTCGCTCTGAGTCCGAACCAACTTGAAGCCACCTAACAACAAAAACAACAACAACTTGTATTCTAGATATCACAGATGAAAAGGAATTTTTGAATTTTGGACATGGAGTGAAGACTTGCTATGATATGATGGGGTGAATATGTTTCCCATCTTACAAGGATGTGATTTGGGGGGCCAAAGGGTAGAATGTCATGGTTTGAATTGTGCCCCTCAAAAAATATGTGTCAACTCAGTTAGGCCATGATTCCCAGTGTTGTGTGGTGGTTCTCCATTTTGTGAATGTAATTTTATGTTGAGAAGATTAGGGTGGGATTGTAACACTGCCCTTACTCAGGTCACTTCCCTTATCCAATGTAAAGGGACTTATAACCTATTAGACTGTGAGAAAATAAATTCCTCTTTGTTAAAGTCATCCACTTGTGTTATTTCTGTTATGGCAGCACTAGATGACTAAGACATTGGACTTCATCAGAGTTAAAGACTCCTAAACTCGATGGCAGTGGGTTTTTTTTTTTTTTTTAGTTATTGAAAAACAAAACAAAACAAAAACCTGTTAAGAAAAAGAAAACATAAGCCATGGACTGGGAGAAATTATTCATATACCTGACAAAAGTCTTGTATTCAGACTATGGAAAAATCCCTACAAATCAATAATTTAAAAAGAAAACCAGCTTAATAAAAATGGGCCAATGCTGGAACAAACGCTATGCAAAAGAAGATATATATATATATATATATATGGTCAATGAGCTCATAGAAAGAGCTGACAAGTCTTTTCTTGGACATCGTTAGTCATCAGGGAACTGCAAATTGAAGCTGCAATGAAATACCACTACATATACAAGAATAGCTAAAATTTAGGAGACGATACCAAACGTTGGCTGGGATAGGGAGCAACCAGAACCTTCATACGCTGCTGGTGAAAATACAGTAAGACAGATGCTTTGGAAAACGGGCAGTTTCTTATAAAGTTAAGCATATGGGTATCCTGTTGTTGTTAGGTACCCTCAGGTTGGTTCCAGCTCACTGATACCCTCTGTCCAACAGAACGAAATATTGCCTGGCTCAACTCCATCCTCACAGTTGTAGCTGTTTCAGGCCATTGTGGCAGCCACTGTGTCAATCCATCTTATTGAAGGTGCTCCTATTTTTTGCTGACCCGCTGCTTTACAAAGGATGATGTCCTTCTTCAGAGATTGGTCCCTCCCAATAACAGGTCCACAGTCTTGCCATCCTCGCTTCTAAGGAGTATTCTGGCTGTACTTCTTCCAAGACAGGCTTGTTTGTTCTTCTGGCAGTCCTTGGTATATTCGATATTCTTTGTCAACACCCTAATTCAAAGGCACCAGTTCATCTTCCATCTCCCTTATTCATTGTCCAGCTTTTGCATGCATATGAGGCGATTGAAAATACCATGGCTGTACTGAGGTTTGGGTCAGGCACACCTAAGTCCTCAAGGCGACATCTTTGTTTTTTAGGTATTTACCCAAAATAAATGAAAATACATGCCCAAGGAAAGACTTGTCCAAGAATGTTTATAACGACTTGATTTAACAGACCCAATCTGGGAACAACCCAAATACCCACCAACAGGAGAATGTACAAATATATATTAATCCAATGGAATACTAATTAGGGATGCAAGTTGTGGAGTACTGATTTCCACAACAACATGGATGAATCCCCAAAACATTTTGCTGAGTGAAAGCAGTCAGACATTTATGTGAAGTCAAGAACAGGCACCATAAAGAACAGGCACAATAAACTAATCTGTTTCTTGAAATCGGAGCACTGGTTGCCTCTGGGGCAGTGAGGATTAAATGGAGAGAGGCATGAGAGAACTTTCTGGAATGACAAAATTATCCTACACAGTATAACCTGAGAAAGCCGGAACCTGTATAAGGCAGAAACCTGTCAGATAATGAAAATGCAAATACTTTACACTAAAATAGAAATAGAAAACGGGTCAGACTGCACCCTGTCAAGGGCAGAAAACTTTCAAGACCCATAAAAACAAGGCAGTCACATCGAGTTCCAGCGCTCACAGGTTTCACTGTATTTTTATTGGAGTTGTTGTTACCTGGGAGTTTGAATTTATGAAAACTTACTGAACTATACCTTGAAAATCTGTTCATTGCCCTCTGTATAAATTTTACCTCAGCTAAAATAATCCAGTCTGCTTGACTCCAAAGACCACACTTTCTCTACCATGCTATGCTGAACATCAAGCAAAAAGTTTCCTACTGGGAATTCCACCACTCTGCAATGAGGCGGCACATTATGGAGAAGAGAGTGAATTTCTCTGTCAGATGGGAATGAGTGAGCAATATTACACCCTAGCTATTGAGAGCCCTTAGCTATATGGGCTTTGGAAAGAGCGGGCATTGGTATCAGCCACCTATTGCTGTATAAAAAAATACCACAAAACGAAGTGGCCTTTATTCTCTCACAGTCTCCATGGGACAGAAGTCTGGAAGTGGCGCAGGGTGCCTCATGAAGTCACAGTTAAGCTGTCAGCTGAGGCTGTAGTCATCTGGAGGCAGGAGGACCCACTTTCAACTTCACCCATATGGTTGTTGACTGGCCTCAGTTCCTCACTGTTGGTAGAAAGCCTTAGTTCCTTTCCAAGTGAGCCTCTCCATAGCCTGCTTGAGTGTCCTCATGACATGGTTGTCAGCTTCCGCCAGAGTGAGTAGCCAAGAGAGCGAGCATAAGAGCAAAATGGAAGCAGCTATGTCTTTCGTATGCTAATCTCAGAAGTGGCATGCTAGCACTTCTGTCATATTCTGTTGGTTACACAAACCAGTCCCGGTACACATGGAAGGGAACTAGACCAGGTGTGAATACCAAGAGGTGGGATTCATTGATGGCTGACTGGTTGTTGCTGTTGTTAGCAGCTGTCAAGTCAAACCCCGACTCAAGGCAACCCCATGCACAACAGAAGAAACCCTGCCAGGTTCTGCGCCACTGTCAGTTGTGGATTGGACCATTGGGATTCAAAGGGTTTTCACTGTCTGATTTTCGGAAGTGGATTGCCACTTTTTTCCTAGTCCATCTTAACGTCGAAGCTCCACTGATACCTGCTCAGCATCACAGCAACACACAAGCCTCTGCTGACAAACGGGTGGTGGCTGCACACGAGGTATATTGGCTGGGAATCCAGCCCCTAACTCCTGCATGAAAGGTAAGAATTCTCCTTGACCCACGACTCACTTGATGGATGATTGGGAAAAGTTACTTATTCTCTTTTAGCCCCATTTTCTTAACCTGTGAAATGGAAAGGAATAATTATATTTCCCTCAAGGGATTAAATTAGTAATGTTTGAAGTTTCTTAGAACAGAGCCTAGAATGGGGTAAGTTTTCACTATTGTTACCTTAAAACACAAATAAACTAGTATAGTCCTAGGGAACATGAAGAATCACTCTCCTGGCACATAGTTTGCTTAAATACTCTTCCACTGATCGCCCGTCTACATCAGCTTTTTAAAATGGCACCCTTTTCTAATGTGGACTCCTAGAGCTGGTAAGTTCTATAATCAGCCCATATTCAGCAGCTTCCCTGCTTTGTTTACCCCATGTGTTTGGTGTCTTTTGTTCCCTCTTTCCCTATTAGACTGTGAGTTCCCTTGTAGGAACTCTGTGCTTTAATCTTTGAATTTCTCACTTAACATGAATGAACAAATCTGTCTTCGAAGACGTACAAACAGAATGTTCCTTAGGGAGATTATGTCTCACATACTTTGGAATATTGTCAGGAGGGATCAGTCCCTGGAGAAGGACATCGTGTTTGGTACAATAGAGGGTCAGTGAGAAAGAGGAAGACCCTCAAGGAGATGGATTGGCACAGTGGCTGCAACAATGTGCTCAAGCATAAGGACTGTGAGAAAGGCGCAGGACTGGGTGGTGTTTCATTCTGTTGTACATAGGGTCGCCATGAGTCTTCTTCACATAGTCCGGCTTCTCGGATTATTTGCTCAGCATACAGACTAAGTAAGTATGGTGAAAGGATACAACCCTGACCCACAACTTTCTTGACTTTAAACCATGCAGTATCCCCTTGTTCTGTCCGAATGACTGCCTCTTGGTCTATGTACAGCTTCCTCATGAGCACAATTAAGTGTTCACAATTAAGAATTTCCATTCTTCACAATGTTATCCATAATTTGTTATGATCCACACAGTTGAATGCCTTCGCAGAGTCAACAATACACAGGTAAACATCTTTCTGGTATTCTCTGCTGACATCAGGATCCATCTGACATCAGCAATGATATCCTTGGTTCCACATCCCTTTCTGAATCCAGCTTGAATCTTTGGCAGTTCCCTGTTGATACACTGCTGGAACTGCTTTTGAATGATCTTCAGGGAAATTTTACTTGTATGTAATATTAATGATATTGTTTCATAATTTTTGCATTTCGTTGGATTACCTTTCTTGCGAATATGCATAAATATGGATCTCTTCCATCTGTTGGCCAGGTTGCTGTCTTCCAAATTTCTTGACATAGACAAGTGAGCACTTCCAGCACTGCCTTTGCTTGTTGAAACATCTCAATTGGTATTCTGTCAGTTCTTAGAGCCTTGTTTTTCACCAATGCCTTCAGTGCAGCTTGGACTTCTTCCTTCAGTACCATCAGTTCTTGGCTATATGCTACCTCCTGAAATGGTTGAACATTGACTAATTCTTTTTGGTATAGCGACTCTGTGTATTCCTTCCATCTTCTTTTGATGCTTCCTGTGTTGTTTAATTTTTGTGTGTTGTTTAATATTTTCCCAATAGAATCCTTCAATATTGCAACTAGTGGCTTGAATGTTTTCTTCAGTTCTTTCAGGTTGAGCAATGCAGAGTGTGTTCGTCCCTTTTGGTTTTCTATCTCCAGCTCTTTGCATATGCCATTATACTTTACTTACTTTGTCTTCTCAAGCCACCCTTTGAAATCCTCTGTTCAGTTCTTTTACTTCATCATTTCTTCCTTTTGCTTTAGCTGCTCGGCATTCAAGAGCAAGTTTCAGAGTCTCTTTTGACATCCATTTTGGTCTTTTTTTTTCTTTCCTGTCTTTTTAATGACTTTTTGCTCTCTTCATGTGTGATGTCCTTGATGTCATTCCATAACTCATCTGGTCTTCGGTCATTAGTGTTCAATGTGTCAAGTCTATTTTGAGATGGTCTCTAAAATCAGGTAACAAAAACCCAGTGCCGTCGAGAGGATATACTCAAAGTCGTACTTTGGCTCTCATGGATTTGTTCTAATTTTCTTCATTAGAAATAAATTTCTTCAATGACATAAAAGTGTTTTCAACTTGAGCCTGCATGTGAGAAACTGTTGGTCTGTTCCACTGTTGGCCCCTAGCCTTGTTCTCACTGATGATATTGAGCTTTTCCATCATCTCTTTCCACAGAAGTAGTCTATTTGATTCCTGTGCATTCCATCTGGTGACATCCATGTGTATAGTTGCCTTTTATGTTGGTGGAAAAAAGGTATTGGCAATGATGAAGTCATTGATCTTGCAAAATTCTATCATGCGATAGTTTCTATTACCAAGGCCATATTTTCCAACTACCGATCCTTTGTTTGTTTTCAACTTTCACATTCCAATCACCAGTAATTATCAGTGCATCTTGATTGT
This sequence comes from Elephas maximus indicus, assembly GCF_024166365.1. Classification (NCBI taxonomy): domain Eukaryota; kingdom Metazoa; phylum Chordata; class Mammalia; order Proboscidea; family Elephantidae; genus Elephas; species Elephas maximus. The sequence continues at coordinate 8,717,589 of NC_064833.1, read as the reverse complement.
ATATTTGCTCAATTTCAGACTGTAAAAGTTGGTAAAAATCTTCAATTTCTTCATCTTTGGCATTAGTGGTTGGTATGTAAATTTGAATAAGAGTTGTATTAACTGGTCTTCCTTGTAGGCGTAGGATATTGTCCTATTACTGACAGCATTGTACTTCAGAATAGATCTCGAAATGTTCTTTTTGATGATGAATGCAACACCGTTCCTCTTCAAGTTGTCATTCCCGGCATAGTAGACCATATGATTGTCCAATTCAAAATGGCCAATACCAGTCCATTTTAGCTCAATAATCCCTAGGATATCGATGTTTATGTGTTCCATTTCATTTTTGAAGATTTCCAATTTTCCTAGATTCATACTTCATACATTCCACATCCTGATTATTAATGGATGTTTGCAGCCATTTCTTCTCATTTTGAGTCGTGCCACATTAGCAAATCAAAGTCCTGAAAGCTTGACTCCATCCACATCATTAAGGTCAACTCTACTTTGAGGAAGCAGCTCTTCCCCAGCCGTCTTTTGAGTGCCTTCCAACCTGAGGGGCTTATCTTCTGGCACTTTATCAGAGAATGTTCTATTACTGTCCGTAAGGTTTTTACTGGCTAAATCTTTTCAGAAGTAGACTGCCAGGTCCTTATTCCTAGTCTGTCTTAGTCTGGAAGATCAGCTGAACCCTGTCTGCCATGGGTAACCCTGCTGATGTTTGAATACTGGTGGCATAGCTTCCAGCATCACAGCAACACCCAAGCCCCCACAGTAGGACAAACTGACAGACATGTGGGGGCAAATGTAGAGATAATAAAGCCCACCCAGGTTGTTGTGACCATTAACATAAATTAACATATATATGATTACTTGACACTACTAAGTGTTCAATGGTTGTTTCCCCATCTGTCACCTTAGAGTGACAGGAAGGGTGGAGGGAGCTTTAATTTTCTAGCAAGCTTCAGAGACCTGGACTTGGGCAGGGAAGATAAAGACTCAATGACAGAGAATCTGCCCCAACTTCACCTTCTTGTTGCTTAAACACAGATAAGGGCTCATCTGTCCTCTATTTTGGGTACTAAAACACTAAGTTATTGCCATAGAAACATAATTATAATGAGTAATGAGATAAAAGTGTTTTCTGAAATCTTTTTGAATTAAAATTGTAAATTTCTACCTTTTACTCAATTTGCATAAGCATAAGTCAAAAACTAGCACATATGTTATTTTCTTCCAAATCAAATCAGTGGGTTATTTGTAGTAATTTTATCAAAAGGAATGAATGAAACCCTCTCTAACCTTATTCTCAATGTGTAACTTTCATTTTTTTTTCTAAAGAAGTAGGATCTAACCTACCAAAGCAAACTGGAACTTAAACTTGTTTTGCTTTTGTATCCCAGGAAAGGCCTGTGAGCAGGTCAATAACCATTGAGAAGGATATTTGGGGCACCCTTAGCTGAAGAGATGGTCCCTGGGTAGTGCAAGTGGTTTGTACTCAACTACTAACCTAAAGATTGGAGGTCTGAACTGACCCAGTGGTGCTGCAGAAGAAGGCCTGTTGGCCTGCATCCATAAAGATTACAGTCAAGAAAACCCTATGAAGCAGTTTTTCCCTGTAACACATGGGGTTGCTGTGAGTCAGAATTGACTCAATGGCAATGTGTTTGGTTTGGTTTAATGGTGGAGAATTCCATGGAGGAATCTTGTAAGGTGCGTAAGAAGTCTGTTAGCTCTTCTCCCATCAGTCTGTTTTCCTCAAATCCTACAGTCAGTCTGCCACCAAGCCAAAATATATTTTACACCCAAAATACATTTCAAATCCATCTCTCCGACACTCAACATCAATGACCTGGACTACAACTCTAGCCTCCCAATGGTCTGCCTGCTTCTCCACTTCTCCATCCCAATTCATTTCACATCGCAATCACATTGGTCTTTTAAAAACCCAGAATTGCATCACTTCTTTCTCTTTCCAGCCTTTCAATGGCTACTTATTGTATACATGAAAAAACCCAAATTTTGTTAAGGCCATCAGAGGTCTGCTTTGGTCTGTTACCTTGCCCTTGCCTACATCTAAACCTCATCTCTAGTTACTTAATCCCACCATACCGAGCTTTCTTCTACCTCTTTGGTGTTCTAGCTCTTTCGTCCTCAGAATCTTTGCATAGGCTGTTCCATCTGCCTGGAACATCCTTTCCCTACTCTTCACGTGTTAGGTTCTTTCTCATCTTTCAGATCTCAGCTTAAATGTCACCTCCACAAAGAGGTCTTCTTTGATTGCCAATATAAAAGAGATCTCCTTATTATTCTCTGCTACTAAGCCATTCATTTCCTTCATAGTATTTACCCTAATTTGTGATTATAAATGTATTAGTGTTTTGACTTGTTTGATGCCTGACTCTCCTTTGGGTGTAAGCCATATAATGACAGGGGTGATATCTGTGTTTTGTTCACCACAGTGCATGCTGCCTGTGTGAACCCGGAAGATGTTCAATAAATGCTTCCTAAATAGATGAATGAATGAATGAGTAAATGAAGGAGGCTAAGTCATCAGTCTCTACCATGAAATCTAAAACATCTCTGAAGCCTCATCAGATGGCCCTCACTGGAGCATTGCCTGTAGAACCAGAGGGAGTCTACCCTGAAGTCAGACAGTATCTCCTAGAGAAAAAACACCAGCTTGGGGGTGAGAAAGCCTGGGTCCTGGTTTTGATCTGTTTCCAATTTCCTGTGTGACCTTCGACAAGTTTTGGACTCTCCCTGAGCCTCTGCTTTCTCGTAGTTAAAATGAGAGGCAGCAACCAAACCTGGGATGTTCAACCACAAGGTGCACAAGCCCCTTGTTGTTGGCATTGTTTCTTTCTGTCAAGTCAATTCCAACTCTTGGTGACCCTGGGTGTGCAGGGTAGAACTGTTCCACAGGGTTTTCACAGTGTGACCTTTGGGAAGCATTTCACCTAGTCTGAAAGAACTTTTTTTGTCTTCTGAGACACCTCTGGGTGAGTTTGAATCACCACCGTTTATGACTAGTACCGTATTTTTTTGCAAATATCGTGCATGTTATTCATTTTTTACGAACCACACAACCCCTCGCACATTATTTTCCTAGGCTTGCTATGCATATTATATGTGTGCACACATTATTTGCGTGACATGTCATTTGCATGGGCATGTTATTTGCAAAAAAAAATGGTAGTTGAGCATTGAACCATTTGCGCCACCCAGGGTCTCCTCCACAGCCCCTATGGATGTCCATTTTATCTTATTTTAGAGTAGTAAGCTTTCATTAACTTTTTTTTTTAATTAACTTTTATTAAGCTTCAAGTGAACGTTTACAAATCCAATCAGTCTGTCACATATAAGTTTACATACATCTCACTCCCTACTCCCACTTGCTCTCCCCCTCTTGAGTCAGCCCTTTCAGTCTCTCCTTTTGTGACAATTTTGCCGGCTTCCCTCTCTCTCTATCCTCCCATCCCCCCTCCAGACAAGAGTTGCCAACACAATCTCAAGTGTCCACCTGATATAATTAGCTCACTCTTCATCAGCGTCTCTCTCCCACCCGCTGACCAGTCCCTTTCATGTCTGATGAGTTGTCTTCGGGGACGGTTCCTGTCCTGTGCCAACAGAAGGTCTGGGGACTATGGCCGCCGGGATTCCTCTAGTCTCAGTCAGACCATTAAGTTTGGTCTTTTTATGAGAATTTGGGGTCTGTATCCCACTGATCTCCTGTTCCCTCAGGGGTCCTCTGCTGTGCTCCCTGTCAGGGCAGTCATCTATTGTGGCTGGGCACCAACTAGTTCTTCTGGTCTCAGGATGATGTAAGTCTCTGGTTCATGTGGCCCTTTCTGTCTCTTGGGCTCTTAGTTGTCGTGTGGCCTTGGTGTTCTTCATTTTCCTTTGCTCCAGGTGGGTTGAGACCAATTGATGCATCTTAGATGGCCGCTTGTTAGCATTTAAGACCCCAGACGCCACATTTCAAAGTGGGATGCAGAATGATTTCATAATAGAATTATTTTGCCAATTGACTTAGAAGTCCCCGCGAACCATGTTCCCCAGACCCCCGCCCTTGCTCTGCTGACCTTTGAAGCATTCATTTTATCCCGGAAACTTCTTTGCTTTTGGTCCAGTCCAATTGAGCTGACCTTCCATGTATTGAGTGTTGTCTTTCCCTTCACCTAAAGCAGTTCTTATCTACTGATTAATCAATAAAAAACCCTCTCCCACCCTCCCTCCCTCCCCCCCTCGTAACCACAAAAGTATGTGTTCTTCTCAGGTTTACTATTTCTCAAGATCTTATAATAGTGGTCTTATACAATATTTGTCTTTTGCCTCTGACTAATTTCGCTCAGCATAATGCCTTCCAGGTTCTTCCATGTTATGAACTGTTTCAGAGATTCGTCACTGTTCTTTATCGATGCATAGTATTCCATTGTGTGAATATACCACAATTTATTTACCCATTCATCCGTTGATGGACACCTTGGTTGCTTCCAACTTTTTGCTATTGTAAACAGAGCTGCAATAAACATGGGTGTGCATTTATCTGTTTGTGTGAAGGCTCTTGTATCTCTAGGGTATATTCCGAGGAGTGGGATTTCTGGGTTGTATGGTAGTTCTATTTCTAACTGTTTAAGATAACGCCAGATAGATTTCCAAAGTGGTTGTACCATTTTACATTCCGACCAGCAGTGTATAAGAGTTCCAATCTCTCCGCAGCCTCTCCAACATTTATTATTTTGTGTTTTTTGGATTAATGCCAGCCTTGCTGGTGTGAGATGGAATCTCATCGTAGTTTTAATTTGCATTTCTCTAATGGCTAATGATCGAGAGCATTTTCTCATGTATCTGTTGGCTGCCTGAATATCTTCTTTAGTGAAATGTGTGTTCATATCCTTTGCCCACTTCTTGATTGGGTTGTTTGTCTTTTTGTGGTTGAGTTTTGACAGAATCATGTAGATTTTAGAGATCAGGCGCTGGTCGGAGATGTCATAGCTGAAAATTCTTTCCCAGTCTGTAGGTGGTCTTTTTACTCTTTTGGTGAAGTCTTTAGATGAGCATAGGTGTTTGATTTTTAGGAGCTCCCAGTTATCTGGTTTCTCTTCGTCATTTTTGGTAATGTTTTGTATTCTGTTTATGCCTTGTATTAGGGCTCCTAGGGTTGTCCCTATTTTTTCTGCCATGATCTTTATCGTTTTAGTCTGTATGTTTAGGTCTTTGATCCACTTGGAGTTAGTTTTTGTGCATGGTGTAAGGTATGGGTCCTGTTTCATTTTTTTGCAAATGGATATCCAGTTATGCCAGCACCATTTGTTAAAAAGGCTATCTTTTCCCCAATTAATTGACACTGGTCCTTTGTCAAATATCAGCTACTCATACGTGGATGGATCTATGTCTGGGTTCTCAATTCTGTTCCATTGGTCTATGTGCCTGTTGTTGTACCAGTACCAGGCTGTTTTGACTACTGCGGCGGTATAATAGGTTCTGAAATCAGGTAGAGTGAGGCCTCCCACTTTCTTCTTCTTTTTCAGTAGTGCTTTGCTTATCCGGGGCTTCTTTCCCTTCCATATGAATTTTGTGATTTGTTTCTCTATCCCCTTAAAATATGACATTGGAATTTGGATCGGAAGTGCGTTAAATGTATAGATGGCTTTTGGTAGAATAGACATTTTTACTATGTTAAGTCTTCCTATCCATGAGCAAGGTATGTTTTTCCACTTAAGTATGTCCTTTTGAATTTCTTGTAGTAGAGCTTTGTAGTTGTCTTTGTATAGGTCTTTTACATCCTTGGTAAGATTTATTCCTAAGTATCTTATCTTCTTGGGGGCTACTGTGAATGGTATTGATTTGGTTATTTCCTCTTCGGTGTTCTTTTTGTTGATGTAGAGGAATCCAAGTGATTTTTGTATGTTTATTTTATAACCTGAGACTCTGCCAAATTCTTCTATTAGTTTCAGTAGTTTTCTGGAGGATTCCTTAGGGTTTTCTGTGTATATAATCATGTCATCTGCAAATACTGATAACTTTACTTCCTCCTTGCCAATCCGGATACCTTTTATTTCTTTGTCTAGCCTAATTGCCCTGGCTAGGACTTCCAGCACGATGTTGAATAAGAGCGGTGATAAAGGGCATCCTTGTCTGGTTCCCGTTCTCAAGGGAAATGCTTTCAGGTTCTCTCCATTTAGAGTGATATTGGCTGTTGGCTTTGCATAGATGCCCTTTATCATGTTGAGGAATTTTCCTTCAATTCCTATTTTGGTAAGAGTTTTGATCATAAATGGGTGTTGGACTTTGTGAAATGCCTTTTCTGCATCAATTGATAAGATCATGTGGTTTTTGTCTTTTGTTTTATTTATGTGATGGATTACATTAATGGTTTTTCTGATATGAAACCAGCCTTGCATACCTGGTATAAATCCCACTTGATCATGGTGAATTATTTTTTTGATGTGTTGTTGGATTCTATTGGCTAGAATTTTGTTGAGGATTTTTGCATCTATGTTCATGAGGGATATAGGTCTATAATTTTCTTTTTTTGTAATGTCTTTACCTGGTTTTGGTATCAGGGAGATGGTGGCTTCATAGAATGAGTTGGGTAGTATTCCGTCATTTTCTATGCTTTGGAATACCTTCAGAAGTAGTGGTGTTAACTCTTCTCTGAAAGTTTGGTAGAACTCTGCAGTGAAGCCGTCCGGGCCAGGGCTTTTTTTTGTTGGGAGTTTTTTGATTACCGTTTCAATCTCTTTTTTTGTTATGGGTCTATTTAGTTGTTCTACTTCTGAATGTGTTAGTTTAGGTAGGTAGTGTTTTTCCAGGAATTCATCCATTTCTTCTAGGTTTTCAAATTTGTTAGAGTACAATTTTTCATAATAATCTGAAATGATTCTTTTAATTTCATTTGGTTCTGTTGTGATGTGGTCCTTCTCATTTCTTATTCGCGTTATTTGTTTCCTTTCCTGTATTTCTTTAGTCAGTCTAGCCAATGGTTTATCAATTTTGTTAATTTTTTCAAAGAACCAGCTTTTGGCTTTGTTAATTCTTTCAATTGTTTTTCTGTTCTCTAATTCATTTAGTTCAGCTCTAATTTTTATTATTTGTTTTCTTCTGGTGCCTGATGGATTCTTTTGTTGTTCACTTTCTATTTGTTCAAGTTGTAGGGACAGTTCTCTGATTTTGGCTCTTTCTTCTTTTTGTATGTGTGCATTTATCGATATAAATTGGCCTCTGAGCACTGCTTTTGCTGTGTCCCAGAGGTTTTGATAGGAAGTATTTTCATTCTCGTTGCATTCTATGAATTTCCTTATTCCCTCCTTGATGTCTTCTATAAGCCAGTCTTTTTTCAGGAGGGTATTGTTCATTTTCCAAGTATTTGATTTCTTTTCCCTAGTTTTTCTGTTATTGATCTCCAGTTTTATTGCCTTGTGGTCTGAGAAGATGCTTTGTAATATTTCGATGTTTTGGACTCTGCAAAGGTTTGTTTTACGACCTAATATGTGGTCTATTCTAGAGAATGTTCCATGTGCGCTAGAAAAAAAAGTATGCTTAGCAGCAGTTGGGTGGAGAGTTCTGTATAAGTCAATGAGGTCAAGTTGGTTGATAGTTGTAATTAGGTCTTCCGTGTCTCTATTGAGCTTCTTACTGGATGTCCTGTCCTTCTCCGAAAGTGGTGTGTTGAAGTCTCCTACTATAATTGTGGAGGTATCTATCTCACTTTTCAATTCTGTTAAAATTTGATTTATGTATCTTGCAGCCCTGTCATTGGGTGCATAAATATTTAATATGGTTATGTCTTCCTGATCAATTGTCCCTTTTATCATTATCTAGTGTCCTTCTTTATCCTTTGTGGTGGATTTAAGTCTAAAGTCTATTTTGTCAGAAATTAATATTGCTACTCCTCTTCTTTTTTGCTTATTGTTTGCTTGATATATTTTTTTCCATCCTTTGAGTTTTAGTTTGTTTGTGTCTCTAAGTCTAAGGTGTGTCTCTTGTAGGCAGCATATAGATGGATCGTGTTTCTTTATCCAGTCTGTGACTCTCTGTCTCTTTATTGGTGCATTTATTCCATTTACATTCAGCGTAATTATAGATAAATAAGTTTTTAGTGCTGTCATTTTGATGCCTTTTTATGTGTGTTGTTGACAATTTCATTTTTCCACATAGTTTTTTGTGCTGAGGTGTTTTTCTTAGTAAACTGTGAGATCCTCATTTTCATAGTGTTTGACTTTATGTTAGTTGAGTCGTTACGTTTTTCTTGGCTTTTATCTTGAGTTATAGAGTTGTTATACCTTTTTGTGGTTACCTTATTATTTACCCCTATCTTTCTAAGTAAAAACCTAACTTGTATTGTTCTATATCGCCTTGTATCACTCTCCATATGGCAGTTCAGTGCCTCCTGTATTTAGTCCCTCTTTTTGATTATTGAGATCTTTTACCTATTGACTTCCATGATTCCCTGTTATGTGTATTTTTTTTTAATTAATCTTAATTTGTTTGTTTTTGTGATTTCCCTATTTGAGTTGATATCAGGATGTTCTGTTTTGTGACCTTGTGTTGTGCTGATATCTGATATTATTGGTTCTCTGACCAAATATATCCTCTAGTATTTCTTGTAGCTTTGGTTTGGTTTTTGCAAATTCTCTAAACTTGTGTTTATCTGTAAATATCTTAATTTCGCCTTCATATTTCAGAGAGAGTTTTGCTGGATATATGATCCTTGGCTGGCAGTTTTTCTCCTTCAGTGCTCTGTATATGTCGTCCCATTCCCTTCTTGCCTGCATGGTTTCTGCTGAGTAGTCTGAACTTATTCTTATTGATTCTCCCTTGAAGGAAACCTTTCTTTTCTCCCTGGCTGCTTTTAAAATTTTCTGTTTATCTTTGGTTTTGGTGAGTTTGATGATAATATGTCTTGGTGTTTTTCTTTTTGGATCAGTCTTAAATGGGGTTCAATGAGCATCTTGGATAGATATCCTTTCGTCTTTCATGATGTCAGGGAAGTTTTCTGTCAGGAGTTCTTCAACTATTTTCTCTGTGTTTTCTATCCCCCCTCCCTGTTCTGGGACTCCCGTCACCCGCAGGTTATCCTTCTTGATAGAGTCCCACATGATTCTTAGGGTTTCTTCATTTTTTTAAATTCTCTTATCTGATTTTTTTTCAGGTATGTTGGTGTTGATTCCCTGGTCCTCTAGATGTCCCAGTCTGCATTCTAATTGCTCGAGTCTGCTCCTCTGACTTCCCATTGCGTTGTCTAATTCTGTAATTTTATTGTTAATCTTTTGGATTTCTACATGCTGTCTCTCTATGGATTCTTGCAACTTATTAATTTTTCCACTATGTTCTTGAATAATCTTTTTGAGTTCTTCAACAGTTTTATCAGTGTGTTCCTTGTTTTTTTCTGCAGTTTGCCTTATTTCATTTGTGATGTCTTGAAGCATTCTGTAAATTAGTTTTTTATCTTCTGTATCTGATAATTCCAGGATTGTATCTTCATTTGGGAAAGATTTTGATTCTTTTGTTTCGGGGGTTGGAGAAGCTGTCATGGTCTGCTTCTTTAAGTGGTTTGACATGGATTGTTGTCTCCGAGCCATCACTGGGAAACTAGTTTTTCCAGAAAATCCGCTAAACAAAAATGCAGTCAGATCCCTATCAGAGTTCTCCCTCTGTCTCAGGCTATTCAGATGTTAATGAAGCCGCCTGGGGAGGGTGGGGGAGGGAACAGAGAGATAGAAGAGTAGCACCTCAGAATATAGCCAGAGTTGCTTGTCTTGCTTGGAATGACTATTATATCTGAGACTCCCGTGGGGCGCGTTGCCTATGTGTGCTGGCTGTGTGGACATTTCCCCCGGGGGGTCTGACCCGCTGGAGTCACGGTCAGATCCTCCGCTTCCAGCCCCACGCCCAGCATCAAGGCTCCCCTGCTGGTACGGTGCACTCTCGACTCCAAAATCAGTCGCTGCCTCCCGGGGACTTTTCGTCCCTCCAGCCGCGTTGCCGTGCCACTCCCGCGAACTAGTTGGGCCGCCTCCCAGGGTTAGTTCAGGTGGGTGGAGCAGCTCCCCGTGCTTGTGCCGTGACCGAGTGTCCTGGCTGGGACACTGTTCTCCCCGCTCCAATACCAGTCGCTGCCTCCCGGGGACTTCTCCTACCGGCTGCGTCCCACGCCGCCCCCGCGAACCAGCTGGGCCCCCTCCCGGGGTTAGTTCAGGGGGGTGGAGCAGCTCTCCGTGTTTATGCCGTACCTGCGTCCAGTCCAAATCCCGGTGGGACGGTTCCCCGGCTGGGACGCTGCTCTCCCCGTTCCAAGACCAGTCACTGCCTCCCGGGGATTTCTCCTACCGGCTGCGTCCCACGCCGCCCGCGGAACTGGCTGGTCCCACTCCTGGGGTTGGTTCAGGGGGGTGGAGCAGCTCTCTGTGCTTGTGCCGTACCTGACTGGTATACTGGCTCCAGGCTCTGAAAGCAATCGCTGCTTCCCCGTATTAGTTCGTTCTCTGTCTCTAAATCTGTGTTTGTTGTTCAGGGTTCGTAGATTGTTATGTATGTGACCGATTCACTTGTTTTTCCGTGTCTTTGTTGTAAGAGGGATCTGAGGTAGCGTCTGCCTAGTCCGCCATCTTCTTTCATTAACTTTTAAAACGCTCTTGACTCCAGAAAGGTAAAAACAAACAAACAACAAGAAGAAACACTGGATTAGGTTAAGTGTAAAGTCCCATGTACCTCTGACAATCTGTGCTCTACAGAAGGAAGATCAGTGTACTGGTCAAGATTTGATGTGGCTGCACGTACATTACGCTCCAGTTGTCCAGCCTTTGGAGTAATCCAGGAAGCAGCTTGTGAGAACCTGGATTAAGGAAGAGGTAGCACAGAAAGGGAAAAGGGTTTCATCTTCTCTGATTTTATGCATGTTTTTTTAACATCTTCCAACCTAGGTTTCCTTATTGGGAAAGCAGAGGTAATAACACAATTCTCAAAGAGCTTTTGTAGGGAATATACAAAAATATATGCAGAGTGATTGACATATACTCAGCATGGTAGATAATCAACACATGTCACTCCTCTTTCCCTTCCCTCCCCTCCACTAACACTTCTCTCCCAGCACACCATCTACCCTCCACCCACCACCCCAGTACACATACACACTTAACTTTTACTGGCCTGGTATTTAAGAAAATCCAGCCTGATCTTTTAACCATGCTCTTAAGAGTGAGAGGATAGTTCAAGATCAATGAGTCCAACTTACTAAGACTTTTAGAAATAGAAGAGATCATTGATCAGCTACTGCATATGCAGGCAGACATGAAGAACTACTCAATACATAAAAAAAAAAAAAAGAGTGACAGTCCTAAAGAGCCAGAAAGGTAAAGTAATTTGCCTAAGGTTACACAGCTTGAAGTTTAAGAGCTGACCTGATGTGTACTCCACTGTTGATTCCACAACCCTATGGGACAGTTCGGTTCTGTCCCATAGGGTAGCTATGAATTGGAATTGACTTGACAGCAGTGGGTTTTTTTGGGGAGTTGATTCCACGGCCACCACCTATTTCTTCCAGAAGGTCTGAAAACTAGCCCCGTGTGGAATGTGATGGGATTGTCAACATCCAGAAATTTTAATTAACCATATTCATAATTAGTAATATCAGCTAACTGAGGTAAAGCAGAAACTGTAGAGCAATAATACCTATGACGTGGAACATATAAACTGTGTGCCAAGGACTTGCTTGCTTTCCTTATATTGCTTCATTTCATTCTCATTATTATTCTCATTTTACAGATTAAGAAACCGAGTCTCAAAGTAGTAAAATAAATGCTTGTGATAGGATTCAAATGCACTAAAACGTTAAACAAGGCTTCACTAAGTAGTTGTTATTTGAGGATTTATTGTGTGCCAGATACTCTGCTAGATAGGGGATTGGTCTGACCCTAAACTCACCTCTGTCTTACTCTAAAATCCACGCTCTTAATCACTGCTCACCCGTGCACACCAAAACCAAAAATCTGTTGCCATCAAGTCAATTCTGACTTACGGCAACACTACAGGACAGAGTAGAATTGCTCCATAGTGTTTCCAAGGAGCAGCTGGTGGGTTTGAACTGCCAACCTTTTGGTTAGCAGCCAAGCTCTTAACTACTGTGGCACCAGGGCTCCCACCCATGCATAGCTCTATTGAAAACACCGTGTATTAAACCTGTTATGAATTGAATCGTGTTCCCCGCCCCCAAAATATGTGTTGTAAATCCTAATCACTATACTTGTGGTTGGAATCCCATTTGAGATTAGGGTTTTCCTTTGTCATGTTAATGAGGGCATACCTGTGTAGGGTGTGTCTTAAACCAGTCACTTTTGAGCTATAAAAGAAGCAGATTAGGCACAGAAGCAAGGATGCACAAAGGGAGAAGGATTGATGTCACATGGAGATCACCAAGGGACCAAGGAAGAGAAGCCGAAATAGACAAGGATTTTCCCCCAGAGCCAACAGAGCCCTGAATTCAAACTTCTAGCCTTCTAAACTGTGAGTAAGGAGCCCTGGTGGTTAAGTGGGTAAGTGCTGGTCCACTAACCTGAAAGTCTGTGGTTGGAACCCACCAGTGACTCCCCGGACAAAAAGGCCTGTCAGTCTGCTTTCATAAACATTACAGCCTAGGGAACCCTATGGGGCAATTCCACTCTGTCCTTTGGAGTCGCTATGAGTCAGAAGCAACTAGATGGCAATGGGTAAAGCTGTGAAAAAATAAATTTCTGTTGGTTACAGAGTGCCTTGGATGTGAAAATCTGCATTCATTCATACATTTACTGAAGGTCTACTATGTTCTAGGTGCTATTTTAGAACCTGGGGATGCAGACTAGAGCAAAACAGTTGAATTCCTGGCATCTTGGAATTTCTCTAAAGAGAATGTTTTTGAATTAGGTGCCATGAAGTCAGTTCCAACTCATAGCATGATCCTATGTACAACAGAACAAAATACTGCCCAGTCCTGTACCATCCTCACAATCATTGCTGTGTTTCAGCCCATTGTTGCAGCTGCTGTATCAATTCATCTCCTTGAGGGTCTTCCTCTTTTCTGATGACCCTCTACTTTACCAAGCATGATGTCCTTCTCCAGGAACCTGTCCTTCCTGATAACATGTCCAAAGTATGTGAGATGAAGTCTTGCCATCCTCAGTTCTAAGGAGCATTCTGGCTGTACGTCTTCCAAGACAGATTTGTTCGTTCTTCTGGCAGTCCGTGATATAGTCAATATTCTTCACTGACACCAAATTCAAAGGTATCAATTCTTCTTCGGTCTTCCTTAGCCATCGTTCAGCTTTCACATGCATATGATTCGATTGAAAATACCGTGGTTTGAGTCACATGCACCTTAGTCCTCAAAGTGACGTCTTTGCTTTTTAACACTTTAAAGAGGTCTTAGCAGCAGATTTTCCCAATGCAATATGTTGTTTAATTTCTTGACTGCTGCTTCCATGGGCACTGATTGTGGATCCAAGTAAAATAAAACCCGTATTCTAGTGAGAACATGTATAATAAATACATCAGCCAGCATGTAGATGGAATATAAAACTATAGGACTGGAGCAGTTTACCTAATTGGAGAGTGTACGTGGAGAAGAGGGACAAAGTCCCGGACCATCCAACATGGAGCCATGAGGAGAAAGGACAGGACTCAGCAAAGTGGCAGTAGTGTAGGAAGAGAACCAGGAGAGTGTGTCTTTTCTAGAAACTCAATGAAGAAAGTGTTCCCAAAAAGGAGGGAGAAAAACAAGACACAAAAAGGTAGGGCAATCCACTTAGAAGGCTTCATGATTTGGCTTCACCATGCCCTTCTGGTAAGATGGGTCACTTGGCTTCCAAGAATCTCGGTTTATCCCCCAGAAGGTCTGCTCAGTCTCCTAAAAATGATGTTATCTACCTCCAGAGGTGGTTGTAAGAATAAAATTAGCTAACGGATATGGAGTCCCTTTGTCAATTGTTTTATAAATGTGAGAGATCACCATTTTGCCCTCTAGAAAACACGTGTGTCTAGATTTTGTTTTCATGGCTTTTCCATTTGAAGCCATCATAACCGAGTGAGACTAGTGATGGGAACAGGGGAGCTCTTTTTCTGAAACAGAGCATCTGAGAGAAAGAACCAGAAACAACCTGAGGAAAGAGCCAAGGGAAGTGTTTCTTTATCATTATTTTCAAGTTCATTAAGGATGCTTTGGCCATTTTTTTTTTTTTTGTAACTTATTAACAAATTCACTTCATGAGCATTTTCCCTGACATTAGAGTAGGGTCAGTGTGGTCTGTAAAAGTCATCCACAATCATGTAGGGGAAGAACTTGAGGGTATTTTCCCAAAGGATATTTGGGGGCTTTTGCGAAACGGAAAATAGGGAAATAAATGCTGGGCCAAAAACCCCACAGCTGCCGAGTCACTTCTGCCTCAGAGACCTGTTGTGTTTCAGAATAGAACTGTGCTCCATAAGGCTTTCTTGGCTGTAATCTTTACAGAAGTGGATTACCAGGCCTTTCTTCTGAGGCACCAGTAGGTGGATTCGAACTGCCAGTTAGTAGTCCAGTGCAAACTGTTTATATCACCCAGGGACCTTAAAGGCTGGGTGGGCAGCCAGAAACATTCACTAAGCTGATGATTCAGCTAAAATCCTGGAGGAATCTTAAATAGGGAGCCTCAATTCTTAAAAATAGCAAACATTTACATCACTCTTACCATATGCCAGGCACTGTTCTAAGCGCTTTATATATACTAATGCACTTAATCCTTAAAGCAACCCTATGAGGCAGGTACTATTGTGATCCCCATTTCACAGATGGAGAAATTGAGGTTGAGAAACTGTCAAATGTCACACAGCTACCAAGGCCAGAGCTGGATGTGAACCACTTATCTGTGTCCTTTCTCATTGTAGAGATGCATTAACAGAGGTGCAGAGAGGTGAAGTGGCTCAGCCAAGCTTGACACCTGGTTGGTGGTGGAGAGACCTTTCATTTCCTCTGTCTCATCAGTCAAAATGATCAAACAGCCAAGTTTTTGTGTGTGTGTGTGTGTGCATATTAAGACTATAGGAGTTTTTAGGAGGTCTGTGAAGATATCTCTGAAGGTGGGAGAGGGGAGGAGCAGAGACAGGACCATTAGATTTCACCATGGCAGCATCAGAACCAGCCTTTATCTCATGACTGCCAGGACTAGCTCAACATTGTCCCGACAAGTCTGGACTGATGTCCCTCTGCCTGCACCATTCCCTACCCCTGGGCCACCAGCCTCTGTGTGGGTGACATACCACAAACTGGCCCATCCCTCAGGGGCGCCACCAACAAGGCTTTGCTGTTTCCCAAAGGCTACCACCCATGTGAAGTTAAGCCTTTCCCTTCAGAATTCTGAAGCATCAGGATTTCCTGAGCACAGCTTCTCGGGCAATCCTGGGGGAAATCAGCCACTGAACCAAGCAGCCAGATAAGTGTTTCCCTCTGGAATTCACACAGGCTACAAAGGAATTAACGAGACCAAATTAAGGTTGTCAGAGCTTGGGGAAGTCAAGCTATTTTCTACCCAGGAGCAATCTGTTAAGATCATAGAAATCTGAACAAATAACTGGGAAGCACATCTCAGGGAACAATTTTGGACCAGCGAGCAATACAGAATGATTGTCTGGCTAAGCCGTGTCCACCCCTATTACCTCCAATCCTATTTCTGTCAGGTCTCTGTAGAACCATCTAGTCAATATCATCTCTCAACAGGGCCCTGTATGAGTCTGCCTGAGGAGGTAACAGCCTTCCCTGTCTCTGCTTCCCTTCCTCTCCTACTCTGCCAAGGAAAACTCCAGGATGAATTCTGTAAGTAAGATGTTTTATTTCTAACTGACCCTGGTTGATTATCAACAAAGAAAGATATGAATTATGCCCCCGCCCCCATACGTGTTGTAAATCCTAACCTCTACGCCTGTGGTAATAATTCCATTTGGGGATGGGTTGTCTTTGCTATGTTAATTAGACAGGATTAATGTAGGCTATATCTTGAGTCAATCTCTTTTGAGATACAAAAGAGATTAATTAAAACAAGCAAACAAAAGAAGGAGAGATGGTGGAAGAGAGATGCCAATCCACATGAAGATTGCCCAGGAGCAGAAGCTCAAGGAGACAAGGACCTTCCTTCAGAGCCGACTGAGAGAGAAAGCCTTCCCCTGGAGCCAGCACCCTGAATTAGTCTTCTAGCCTCCTAAAATGTGAGAAAATAAATTTCTGTTTGTTAAAGCCATCTACTTGTGGTATTTCTGTTACAGCAGCACTAGATAACTAAGACAACATGTCTATGCTAAGGCTGATGGGAAGCTATAGACAAGAGTGGAAATGACATGAAAGTATGTTTCTCCTGATTGATCTTGAAACTTATATTTTTCACTCAGCTAGGAGAGGAATTTTTTTTTTTTTTGTATATTTGTTGTTTGTGTTTAACAATTGAACAAAGACCATCAGCTGATTTCCCTGCTTAATAAAAAAAAGAAAGAATCTTGACCCGATTATTGAATATTTGCCAAAATATACACATCATGGAGGGAAGAATGAATGGATAGATGGACAGTGGATATACAAACATAAGTTTGCATTTTGTATCAGGTGTTTGTACAAATGTTGAGGTTTACAGAGGCTTTGAAGGGTTCTATAGAGGCAGAGAAAATTGTTGTAAGACTATTATACTGGAGTTCTCTTTCTAAAAGATGTACTGCACACTTACTTGGGGAGTCCCAGTGATGCAGTGGTTAAGAGCTAAGGCGCTAACCGGAAGGCTGTCAGTTTGAATCCACCAGCCACTTCTTGGAAACTGTATAGGGTAGTTCTATTCTGTCCTATAGGGTCACTATGCATCAGAATCCCCTCAATGGCAATGAGTTTGGTTTTGTTTGCATACCTACTTGTGCCAGACAGTGCCCAAGGCTTCACATAGATTAACCCTGTTTAAAACACTATGAAATGGGTACTATTATTGCATACTCTTATTTATAAATGAGAAAACTTAGACCCAAAGAGGTTAGGTAATTGTCTAAAATTACACAGCAAGTAAGTGGCAGAGCCAAAATTTAATACTGGTCTATACCCATCTTCACTCTCCCCCAGCCCAATCAAGGCTCTTAACCATGAAGTCATATTATCTTTTACCAAGTAGTGATAGGTATCTCTTTGTTGAAATACAATAGATCTAATCCATTATGTAAGCAGAGCCCTTGATCTAGTGGAAGAAAACATGGAACACAAAACCTTATAGCCACAGCCGAGGTGCGACATTTATAAGAATCAGGGTCTTGGACAGGTCATAACTTCACTGAGGCTTGGTTTTCCCATCTGTGAAATGAAGGCACCGAACTGGAAACTCTCTAAGATCCCTTCCATATTGAACATTTGTGCTGGATCCGATCTTATGTGCCATTCCGCTTCCTTTGGCTACTTGCCTCCCCAACTGCACTGCACCCTAGGCCAACCAGATACTGGGAGCACAGAGCCCTGTCTCCACCACAGCCATTGTCTCCAAGTCAGGCTGATCAGCTGCACTCATTGAGTTCTAGTTCCTTCTACCACTTCTAGATGAATGAAATGCCACCACACCTTAGGACAAGGGATCTAGTATTTTGAACAGCCACTAAAGAGGCCGGGGAATGCAACTCAAAAGGACAGGACAATGAACTTCCAGTGGGGTAAATTTTGAGCCAGTGGTAAATAAGGCACGGAGAAAGGCTAGCAGATAAATCAACCCGATGTCCTCCCTCCCATGGACTGCTTCACAGTGCAATCTCTCCATACAGCTCATCGTCCCAAGATGTTGTGCATGCCAGGAGAATGTCCTGCCAGGAAACCGAAGGTACCTCTACGCAGCTCATAATGAAGCCACAACATCATGCTAACACACCACCTGTCTATCATCTATTCTTTCCTTCTATTCTTTTCCTCGCTTTTACTGTCCTGGGATTACAGTTTTCAAATAAGGTATTGGCACTTAGTTCTTATCTCCAGCTCTCTTTTCTAGGAAATTCAGAATAGATAACATTTGTAACTATCATTTTAGTAATTTTGATGACCCTGTATCTCGACCTAACCAGACAGAGATCCCCAGTGACCTTGTCATTCCTCCTACAGTATAGTTCAGTGAGAAAAGTGTAACAAAAACAGAAGGTTGGTAATTAAAATCCTTTGGTGACATCTACCACTGAGCCATAGAATTCTCCTAGGACCAATGAGCAGACCCCAAAACTACCCTCAGACATACATAAAACAGGTCATCATAAATGATTTAAGTTCAATACAAGGCTATACTCATCATGGTTTATTATAAGTTCTAGATTAATAATTTCCCACCAGACTGAATGCTCCCTGAGGGAATGGACTGAGGCTGTCTCATTCACCATTATTTAGCCCAGTGTTTGCTACACACAGACAAACACTTGTTGAATAAGGCTGCAGTGCACTCCTCTTTGGATGACTGTGCAGCTCACAAAGATGCCCCTTCTTCAAATTCTGGATGAAGCTTCAGTGGGCATGTCTGTACCGTGTAATCCTGAGTCTTGCCATAGCTCTTTGGGCCTAGGGTGAACACCTGCCTCTCTCTCTCCTGGGAATTTGAAGATTGAAACAGAAATACTGAAATTAATGGCATGCTCACAAATTCTTTCTTTACAAATAGGTACTGAAAAGTGTGATTATATAACAACACCACAATAACCAAGTGGCAACAGAAAGGTCAACGATACCAAATATCCAGGTGTCCTGGCAGCTGGATTTCTGCAGACAAGGCACAGTCATGGTCTCCAGTGAGCTCAGTAAATACTAGTGGAAGCTATGAATGGATGGATGGATGGACAGACGGACGGACGGACAGACGGACGGATGGATGGATGGTGGACTTCTGTGATATTCTGTTAAGAGGCACCTTGCCTCCTCCCTCTGTGGTTCTTCTTCAGTCTTTATTTGAGGAATTTGCACTGTTACTTGAACACCAAGGATTAATGTCTCTCAAAAAAAAAAAATTTTTTTTTTTTTTTGGCCAGTCCATGACTCGGTTTTAGACCCTGAGTCAGACCCAGCTGCACATGGAATGCTCTCAAAGTGCACAGGTGTGCCTGGACTCTTCAGTGTTGCTAGATGGCTTCCATTAGTCCTGTTCCCCACACCCCAGCCTAACTGCCTACTTCCATTACATTCTCTATCACCCCAGCCCAATAAATGACAATTATCTGATCATTTGTGGTAGACATTGCCTTATATTGTATATGGTGCCTCACCTGACATGCATTCATCCATTCATTCATCCATCAATTCATTCAACAAATGTTTATTGAGCATCTACCATGTGCCAGGCCACTGAAGATACAGCAGTTAACAAAAAAATAAAAATTCTTTTCCATTGGCACTTATACTCTAGTGGAGGAAGACAGGCAAACTAACAAATAACCATACTTGCTATGAAGAGAAATAAAACAGTAAGGTGAGTCACTCACTCATTCCGTCAATAAATAGTTATAAGCACTGACTACACAGAAAAGAAAAGACACAAAAAGAAACAGGAGCTGGCTTTCGTGGGGCTCAGACTGGGAGGAGAGGAGACCAAGGGCTGCTATACAGGTTTGAACCTATTCAAGTCAGGGCACAAAGAAGGGCACTTCTACTGAGGACAAGGAAATGGTATAGGAAGTTCTTTAGAAGCAGGGGATACTTAAGCTGAGCCTTGAATGTTCATTCTCTGAGCAGACAAGCAAGGGGGACACTATATTCCAGCTAAGGATATTCTAATCTAGAGCCCTGTCACTAAAAGTGTGGTCTGCAAACCAACTGCATCAGCATCACCTAAAAGCTTGTTAGAAATTAAGAATCTTCAGCCAACTCCAGACTTACTGAATCAGAATCTGCATTTTAACAAGATCCCGAGGTAATCCACATGCAAATTAAAGTGTAAGAAACATTTTCCTCAACCAGTGGGCTTCAAACATAGCAGCACCTTAGAATTACCTGGGAAACTTTTTAAATACTCTGCTGCCCCAGCTACACACCTGACCAACTAACCAGAATCTCTAGGGGGTGAGAGAAGACATCGTTCATTCTAAACTCTTCAAGTGAAACCTCTACCTTATAAAATTTCTTCTCACCCCTGACCTGTGTGCTTTGTCCTCCATAAATATGTGATAGTCACGCGAAGGGACTAATTTATGAAATAATGATTCCTAACCCTGACTTTACAGCCATGGCCACCTTGGTCATAAGCCCCCAGGAAGCTAAATCAGAATGAGGAGAACTTCCAACTGGTAAGTGGGGGAGGATGTGAAAATTTCTGCCGTGTGTGAAATGGATTTCCCTGCCGGTGACAAGTTGGCAGATCCGGCCTCCTGCAGATGGCTCCGCTGTTGCAGACACCATGCCGCATATCTGACACATACGTGTTGGGCTTGGTGTTCCTTGGTGAGCCAGAACAGACAGATTTGGGAAGAGAGGACAGCGGGTCTTCAGAGAGAATGAGAGCACGCTGTCCCAAGTCCTTACTGACAACAGGCTCTGTTCTTGAGAAGCAGCCAAAATGCTTATTTCTCTCCAAAACTGAGTCATAAGAAAAAAGCAAAAAGTGGAACCAAGATGCATACTTTCTCAAAAACTTTCTTCCCAGATCTTTAGTCTGGTACCATGTACCTATATGTATCCTTTGAGCCATTTTTCCCTAAACTCCCATTCCCCAGCCCCAAATCTAAAGGAGGGGACCACTGTCGAAAGCATGGGGATTGGAAGTTACCCTGGACTGGAGTGTCTAAAGATGTAGCTGTGAACCCTGTGTCTGGCAGCAATCACTGATATAAAGTCTCTGAATTTCATCCCTTGGGACATTGTAAAAAAAAAAAATAATAATATTTTTCACCAGTTTACACTATCTACCTCACACTCCTGTCCCTTTCCCGGCTGTTATCAAGGCTGAGGATAAGAGATCCACTTAGTCGTTGCCATCAAGTTGATTCTGACTCATAGTGACTCCATGCGTGCAGAGTAGAACTGCTCCATAGGATTTTCAAGGCTGCGACCTTTCAGAAGTAGATCATCAAGCTGTCTTCCAAGGCACCTCTGGGTGGGCTTGAACTGCCAGCTTTTCAATTAGTAGTCAAGCACTTAACTCTGGCACCACCCAGGGACTCATAAGAGATCTGCTAGCCCTTCCAAAGATGCAATAATAAATGTGATGGAGGACAAGGCCAAAGGTCAGGAATTCCAGGGTCCTTGATGGGCTTCACTGGGTTGCTATGAGTTGGAATCAACTCAATGGCAATAGGTTTTGTTGCACTTAGTCAGGAGCGAAGCTCTCTGTCTCCATCTCTCTGTGGTTCCTAGTTCTTTTATTCTCACTCTACTCTAGTTGGTCTTATCTATGCTCATGGCTTCACCAGTGTCTCATTTTTGTGGCTCATAAATCCATACCTCCAGTCTGGGCTTGAGCTCCTGATCAGGCTACCCAATTACCTCAAATTCAAAATGTCTACAACTAACCACCGTGGTGTCCCTGTTCCACAGACACACACACACATGCTCAACAGAACCTGAGTCTCTGGTGTGCCCCAGCTCAAAGGAAGTCACCACTATTCATCATCCAGTTGCTCCTTCTCAAAACATGGCCATCAAACTTGACTCTCTCTCCCTTTCTCCCTACCATGAATTGACTGACAGATTCCACAGTACAAATATCTCTCCACTTCTGTGCATTCTTTCTGCCATGACCCTAACCCAGACCACTGTACTCTATCCCCCAGAACATTGCCCCAGCCCCCCAGTACTGTCCATGTCTTGGGAACCTCCGAGCCCCCCTTCTCATAGCAGCAGAGTGATGTATCTGGAATGGGCAGGCTGTCTTAAGGTTAGGGTTCTAGGTAAATGAAAGAGGGATCAACATGAACTAAGAGCATCCTACATAAACAAGAATCCTGATCTAAGAGCTAACATCAAATAAGTCAGCATAGCACCTTGTTTCTCATCTGAAGAAGGCAGAAAGGCAGATGATAAACATTTACTGAATCCCTACCACATGCCAGGACTGTGCTAGTCCTGAACTAATCTTTACAGCAACTACAAGAAAGAGGTATATTTATCCCCATTTCATAAGTGAGAGAACCAAGGTTCAGGATATTGCACACACTGAAACAAAGCTAACAGAGTAGGGATTTGAACCAAGCCTAGTTGATTTCCAAAGGCCTTGCAATTTGCTGTATAATAATAAAAGGATTCTTAGGTTTAAGCACTGAATGGGTTGGCCAGTACCCTAAATATTTCCATGCATGGCCTCATTTAATCCTGCCAATGGCACTAGAATGTAGACACTGTTAATACCCATGTGACATTTTTAAAAATCTGAGGAACAGTTCGGTCAAGTTCTGGTCTAAGTTTACATAATGAATGAGTGGTAAAACTTGTATTCATAGAAGCTCTGGTCTGACCCTAAGCCCCTGTTCTTCACCTTTTCTCACTATGATTTTTACCACTTCAAAATAGATAACCCTATTGAAAGTAGCTACTCAAACAGGCAAACGTACACCAATGTTCACTGCAGCATTTTCTCAATAACCAAAAGGTAGAAACAACCCAAGTGCCCTTCAGTAGATGACTGGATAAACAAAACATGTCACGTACATGTAACGAAATATTATTCAGCCCTAAAGAGAAATGTAGTTCTGATACATGCAACCACATAGATGAACCTTGAAAACATGTTCATTGAAATAAGTCAGACACAAAAAAACAAATACAACCCCACTTAGATGAAATATGTAAAATAGGTAAATCCATCCAGACAAAAGATTAGTGGTTACCAGGAGCTGGGGGAGGAGCCCTCGTGGCACAGTGATTAAGAAGCTTGGCTGCTAACCAAAAGGTGGGCATGTCAAATCCACCAGCTGCTCCTTGGAAACTCTATGGGGCAGTTCTATCCTGTCCTATAAGGCTGCTGTAAGTCAGAATCAATTTGACAGCAATGGGTTTTAGGAGCTGGGGGGAGGGGAAAATGGGGAGTTAAAAAAAAAAGTAGATGACCCTTAAGGTCCTTCTTCCAACTCAAAAGCATCTTGATTCTTATAACTATAAACATGGTTCTAGGACTTAATTGACCCTGCTCCAGGAATTCCTTGGTGTTTCATCATTAGGGGCTCAATGTCTTCTTTAACTCTGTTTACCTTATGTTCCTGGGAACTGAAGCAGAGGACACAATTGGAGTTTATCTTCTTAAATGCCTTTCCCATCAGTAGGCCTGCAGATGACCCCAGGAGAGACCAGGAGGAAAAAGTGAAGGGCCCAGGTCTACAACGGCACTGATGATGGATGGCAGGGAGAAACACACGTGCGTAAATTATTGATGCAATAGCCTGCAAGCTGCAAATAACTATCTGGAAAACTTCTAGCTTCCTTAAGTAATTTTTATATTGTGGAAACTTGAGGAATAAACATTACAGACGATGATGCCTCTGAGTGTCTTGCTCCCTGGGGGTCCGTGACCATCAAAATGCATGATTGACCCAACATTTAGGTGAGGTAGGTGTTACCCTACTCAGTGTGGCCAAAGTTCGATCCAAGATTCTGTTTCTTCCTAAATGTCCCCCTCGTTGCCCCTCCTTCCTTTAGGGACTCCAGGGCAGTTCAGAAGCTAATCCTTTCAAAGGCAGAGAAAGTGATTGACTGACTAATGTGATTTACCCCTAATTTTCCCCCACAGCTTTTCCAAGAAGCCTAAAATATTGTCATTCGTGGCACAACTTGAGTTAGAAAGACAGCATTGTAAAATGGACAGATTATGCTATGTCATTAAATATTCTTTACAAATTGACATTTAATGAATGCATAATATTCCAATGAATATTTCTATTATTGGAAATTAAGGTTGTCTCCAGCTTTCACTACTGCAATGAATGTTTTTATATGCGCAGCTACGTAACAGAATCTATTATTATTTACTGAAGGGAGTGTTCTAGAAGTGGATTACTAGGTCAAAAGTTCTAAAATGGTGGAGGTATCACTGGTACAATACTGAGGAAAAGAATTTCCGATATTTTTTCAAATATTCTGCATATGAGTTGCTATTAAGCCAGGTCTTCCCTATCCTGTACTTGTACCATTAATTTTTTGTGTCTGCATTCATTGAGTTCAGCACATTGGGTTCACCCGTACTTAATATAATTTTACTACTGTGTGTCCATCATTACAGCCTGCTGTTGTCTTTTAGAATTTTGCTACAGTCGTCAAACATGACCTGCCTCTCCTAACACTGGGTCAAAAATGATGACTGTGTGTTCTGAGGCTCTAGCTAGGTTATGGTTGGAGCATCCCATGGGAAGTCTCTCTCCACACTGAAGTGGGTCAGCGAATACTCATGAGCTTAAATGGTCATCCAGCTCTGAGTCTGTTGTTTTTGTTAGCTGCCATAGAGTCAGACCCTGATTCATGGTGACCCCACACACAATGAAATGAAATCCTGTCTGGCCCTACGCCATCTCCGTGACCAGTTGTGGCTTGAACAATTGAGATCCACAGAGTTTTCTTCGGCTGATTTTTGGGGTCCTATGCCATCTCCGTGACCAGTTGTGGATTGAACAATTGAGATCCACAGAGTTTTCATCGGCTGATTTTTCGGGTCCTACAGCATCTCCATGACCATCTCCATCAGCTGTGGATTGAACAATTGAGATCCACAGTTTTCATCGGCTGATTTTTGGGGGTAGATCACCAGGCCTTTTAACCTAATCTGTCTTAGTCTGAAAGCTCCTCTGAAACCTGTTCGGTATCATCACAACATGCAAGCCTCCACTGACAGATGGGTGGTAGCTGTGAATGAGGTGCACTGGCTGGGAATTGATCTTGGGTCTCCTGCAGGGAAGGCTATAGTTCTGCCATTGAACACCAACAACCTCTGAGTCTACTTTAATCATTGTGAGTCGAAGATGACCCACGGTGGTGTCCTTGAAAACTGGCTGTGGCCATCCTGCACACCATCCCAGTGACAGTGTCAGTCATGGAGAATAGCCTGATATATGAGAATCACACTGGCTCCTGGGGATTGCCACTTTTTCTATGTAATATCTCCCCACAAAAAAATCTATAGAACACTGTGTTTTAGAATTTCTCCAGACAGGCAGTAATGTCCGTTCAGAAGAGATGAAGTTTAAACGTAAGATGTGAATCACAAGAAGGGTCAGCAGACAAATACCATGCGCAGGAGCAATGCTGAGGACTTAGCGTCTCTTGGGTCCAGGGCTGAGTGAGTGAGTGGAGGATTTGACAGAGAACTGCAAACAAGGCCTTGAAGTGGTGGCAGGTGGAGTTGCGAGAGATACCAGCTGGCCGGAGCTGACAAGGAAGGAGAGTGGAAGCAGCAAACAGTGGGTGGATGCTATTTTTATGACATTTCCTGCAAGTGGTTTTGCTTTCTGTTCTAAGATTTTGTTCGTCTTTAATCCAACTCAGAATTTATTTTCCCATTACTGATGATGTTATATGTCATCTATTTGTTTATTCTTCTTCAGTTTATGCCAGCGGAATTCTTCCCTACTGGCAATATGGGGGAGTGTTTGTGTACATGCTCATGCCCTTTGAGAACACCTGTATGCCACCTCAGGTCAGGTGGGACATGGTTTGCAGGTCAACCATGAAGCATTACAGAAGCTTGAGCTACCCCTGGAACCGCTCCATCCTTGAGACGGAGGAACATCGAAGAGTTATTTGCAATTTGGCAAGTTTGGCCAAAAGGCGCCTGCTATTGCTAATGAACCAACCCAACCCACTGCCGTCGAGTCGATTCTGACTCATAGCGACCCTTTAGGACTGAGTAGAATTGCCCCATAGTGTTTCCAAGGAGCGCCTGGCAGATTCGAACTGCCAACCTCTTAGTTAGCAGCTGTAGCACTTAGCCACTACATGGTTAACTGCTACAGCTGCTAACCTAAAGGTTGGCAGTTCAAATCTGCCAGGCGCTCCTTGGAAACTCTATGGGGCAGTTCTACTCTGTCCTATAGGGTCCTATAGGGTCGCTATGAGTTGGAATCGACTCGATGGCAATGGGTTTTTTTTTTATTGCTAATGAGCAAGGACTTGGGAGTTAGGAGATGGGTTCATATTTTAGGTCAGCCACTGTCTGATCTTGGCCAACTTACTGCATCTCTATGGGTCTCTATTTCCTCAGCTATAAAACAAAGATTCTTCAAACAAGTTCAAAAATTGCACCTGTATGCCCATCCTGGTCAATGAAAGCAAGCTCCCTAACTAAGCAGAAGTTTGAGTCATCACTCTAAAGCTCTTCTCCTACTCCTATCCCTCCCTCTTTCTCATCCTGAAGAGACCCCCACTGGAGTTGTTTTCCCTGGTTCTGAGCTCTAGACTTCTTACCCCCTCCTGAATAGTTGCTCAGGTAACACCATCTTCTGGATTCTCCCAGGCAGTGTACCAATCCTTTGGAACTGGAGTGTAGACACATCTATAGCAGAATACAGCAGGGTGGGGAGCCCTGGATGTTTGTTAGCTGTGGTTTCTGGTGTATTAGGATGTTTTTATATTTCTTGGGTTTTTTTTTTGTTGTTGTTGTTCCTTTGCCTCTTGTTCACCTTTATCATTTACTGGAGGTTTTATGGACTGCATTTTATCTCTGAAAAAGATATGCTGAAGTCCTAACCCCTGATACCTGTGAATATGGCCTTTTTTGAAATAAGGTCTTTGAAGAGGTTATCGGCTGAGTTAACATGAGGTCATACCAGTGTAGGGTGGATCCTAATCCAATATGAATGGAGTTCTTATAAAATAGGAGAAGAGACGCAGATGGACAGAGGGAAGACAGCCATGTGAAAACAGAGGCAGAGATAGAGTGATGTTGTACCTGCAAGCCAAGGACTGCCTGGGGCTACCAGAAGCTGGAAGACACATGAAAGGATCTTCCCCTAGAGCAGACAGAGAGAGTATGTCTCTGTTGACCCCCTGAATTCAGATTTCTGGCCTCCAGAGCTGTGAGACAATAAATTTCTGTTTTAAGCCACCCACTTTGTGGTACTTTGTTTTGGCAACCCTGGGAAACTAATAAAAGAGGTTTTTGGAAAATTTTGTTGTGCTCTGAGCACAGAAATGGAGTCTTATCCAGTTTAAATGAGAGCATTAAAGATGGAACAGTAGTCCCTTGGGGCTGGTATTGGAGGAAAACTTATTCCTATTCTTTATTTCTACTTTAGGCATCTCTCTAACCCCCAGCCCCTAAGCTCCTTCTTGAGTGAATTCACGTAAAGGCAGTCAATGATATGATGGGTGAGAGAGGCAGACATCACTGAGCATCCAGCGGCCTCGGGACAGCCTTGTTTTCTGCTTTTCCATATGACAAACTCAAGGAGTAGGGGGCTTTGCCCCTGCACAGGGGAGGCCTGAAGTTTGGGGTGGCTAAGTTCAATTGGTGGGGGGAGGCAGGAGCAAGAAGCTTAGTTTGTAGAAGCACATCTAAGACACAACTTCCAATCCAGCCGGTTCCATCATAGGGCTGGTATTTTTACTTCCATCTATCTGACTCCAGTGTGTTATAACTCCATTTATTCCAAAGGACAAAGATATTGTTTATTATTCCCCTTCAAATCTCACATATTAGAGAGCAGCCCTGGAACCCTCAGAAGCAGGCACTGGAGTTTTCCTCTGGAGGCCAAAACAGCTCAGAGAGACACTACTCCTGGCATGGGCAAGGTGGAAGGCTTTGGTGCTTCAAAAGCTCTGGCTTTGCAGGATCTTCACCTGTGGCTGTGGGATTTCTATCTGTGGTTTACAGCATTTTCTTCTGTGGATGTACCAAGGCTGTTCAACGGCACTGGCTGCAGACTCTAGTAAGTCCTGATCTTTGGGTCTTGCTCATTGATTCTGACTTGAGCAGATACCACTGAGGCAAGCATTCAATTATAGATTGAATTGCCACCCCCCACCCCACCCGCACATATGTGTTGGAATTCTAACCCCCATACCTGTAGATGTAATTGAATCTAGTGTAATATAACGAATGACCTTCCATAATGTAATCTAAGGTAATGATCAATCCATCAGTTGAGATCATGCCAGCATCAGCCGGATCCTAAATCCAATCACTTCAGAGTTACATAAAGAGCAGCATAGACACAGAAACATGCAGGAACATACAGGGGAAAGCAGATGCCAACAGAGGATCACCAAGGAACCCAGAAACACTCAGAGTTACTGAAAAGTAAGGAATTGACACAACCAAGACCTCGATTTGGACTTTGAGCCTCCAGAACTGTGACAAAACAACTTTCTGGTCTTTAAAGCCATCGCTTGTGGCATTTCTGTCACAGCAGCACTGGGGAACAAAGACGAACAGCTCATAGGAAGAAGAGAGTCTTTTAGGCCCAGGAAGGCCCACATCAGAACAAGCTCATGGGTTTGTTAGTCGGCAGTGGGAGGAATAATTTTGTGCTTCTTTTACTGTGTTTCTCAGGAAGTATTGTAAGCGAGGACTTAAAACTGCAAAAACAGCTAATTCCACATGGGCCTGAGAAGTGTAACATGTGAGGGTCTGATCTTAGGATGGAAAGGCTGGCTATGGTATGTTAGTCCAGACCATGGCTTTAGATTTGGGAAGTTTAGATTTAGGAGGCCCTGATTGTAGCTCTATCCAGTAAACAGTGGAGGATGTCATCAGTGACACAAAAGAAGAACAGGGTCCCACAGGGCATAGGGTTTGGGTCAACTTCTTGTGTTGAGTTAGAAAACAATATAATGACAGTTTTACAAATCTGATGGAGAAGAAAATTCTGTATCTGAAACATTCTCCCTTTCTAGGTTATGGTTTGCCTCAAAAATCGCAGAATTGTACTGATTGAAAATGTGCCTCAAATTTACTACCAAAGTGGCAAAGGAAAAGGAAGGCAGGCAGGCTGATTAAGCTCAAGGAGAAGGCTGGTTTCCTTTGTGGGCATTGAGATCTGGCCCCAGTATAGAGAGCCGAGAAGGTAAGTGAGATCTTAGAGGGCAAGCTGGACAGGTATGAAAAAGGAAACAAAATTATACCTGGGCCCAAGCATACTTAAAGATGGAGCTAACAAGAAATGTTTTAGCTTTCACTAGCTCATAGAAGGTGCCTGGCAGTCAAATAAGCCTAATACAGAGAGAGAGAGACAAGAACTGAGAGGTCAGACTAGAGGGACTCTTAGAAATGGACTTCAGATCCAGATAAGTACAGAGAGGGATTTTCTTTACACAAAATAATATTATGTAATAACAACCATTTTTATTTAGCCATATGTCCGGTACAAGGCTATGTGCTTTATTTGCACCATCCTATGATATCCTTGTTGTTATTGTTAGGTGCTGTCCAGTTGGTTCTGACTGATAGCCACCCAGTGTACAACAGAACAAAACACTGCCCAGTCCTGCACCATCCTCACAATCCTTGTTATGCTTGAGCCCATTGTTGCAGCCACTTTGTCAGTCCATCTTGTTGAGGCTCTTCCTCTTTTTCGCTGACCCTCTACTTTACCAAGCGTGACGTCTTTCTCAAGGAACTGATCCCTCCTGATAACATGCCCAAAGTATGTGAGACACAGTCTCACCATCCTTGCTCCTAAGGAGCATTCTGGTTGTACTTCTTCCAAGACAGATTTGTTCATTCTTTTGGCAGTCCATGGTATAGTCAGTATTCTTTGCCAACACCACAATTCGAAGGCATCAATTCTTTCTCAGTCTTCCTTATTCATGACATCCTTACATGAATCCAGTGAGGGGTTTCTACTATTATACTATTATCCCCATCTTACAGAGAAGGAAACTAGCTCAGAAAGATCAAATGACTTGTCCAAGGTCACAATAGCAAGTAAATGAGCTAGCATTCAACCTTAGCTCAGTCCATTCTGATACTGGGGCTCATACCTTTAGACACTTCACTCTAGGTCTTTTCTTGAAATGTGAGTTTTAACACTACATAGAGGGAAGGATGAAGTCTACACTTTAACTCCCAAACCAACTCCCATAGGATTTTTCAACATACGCTGAAAGGGCACCAATTGCGTAAATGTAAGACAAAGAAGAAACAACTATGGATATTGCTACACACATATTAGAATGGCTAAAATCCGAAACACTGACAACACCAAGTGTTGGCCTGGATGTGGATCAACAGAAACTCTTGTTCATTGCCTCTGGGAATGCAAAGTGGTACAGCCCCTTTGGAAGACCATCTAACAGTTTCTTAAAAAGCTAAGCATAGGCTTACTATACAATCCAGCAATTGTGCTCTTAGGCGTTTACTCACATGAACTGAAAATGTGCCCACACAAAAATCTGCGCACCAATGTTTATAGCATCTTTATTAATAATTGTCAAAAGTTGTAAGCAACCAACAGATGAATGGATAAACCAACTGTGATAAATCCACACAATGGAATATTATTCAGCAATAATAAGAAATGAGCTACCAAGCCATGAAAAGACATGTAGAAACTTTAAATGCATGCTGCTAAGTGAAAGAGGAGTTCACAGGTGGTACAAATGGTTAATATACTTGGCTGCTAACTGAAAGGCTGGACATTCAAGTCTACCCAGAAGCACCTTGAAGGAAAGGCTTGATGATCTACTTCTAAAAAATCAGGCATAAAAACCCTATGCGGCATAGTTCTACTCTGATGCACGTGGGATTGCTATAAGTGAGAACTGACTTCACAGTTACTGGTAAGTGAAAGAAGCCAGTCTAAAAAGGTACATATTGTAGGATTCCAACTATACGACATTCTGGGAAGGGTAAAACTATATAGACTGAAAAGATCACTGGTGGACAGGGAGTCAGGGTGGGGAATATATAGGTAGAGCACGGGCATTATAAGGATAATGAAACTATTGTGCATGATACTGTAACGGTAAAGTGTATAATATTCATTTGTCAAGGCCCATAGGACTGTAGAACACCAATTGTGAGCCCTAATGTAAACTATGGACTTTAGTTAATAACAATGCATCAATATTGGTTCATCATTTTTAACCAATGTGCCACACTAATCCAAGATGATAATAGGAGAAGCTGTGTGCAGGGTGGAGAAGGGAGAACGTGAAAAATCTCTGTACTTTCTACAGCTTTTCTGTAAACCTAAAACTGCTTGTGACGGTTAAGTTGTATGTCAACTTGGCCAAGCCATGATCCTCAGTGGTTTGGCAGCTATGTAATGATGCAGCTTGGCAGCTGTGTAATTGATGTAATTTGACAGTTATGTAATGATGTAGTCATCCTCTATGATGTGATAGGATGTGATTAGCCAATCAGTTGTAAGGGGAGTTTCCTCAGGGTGTGGCCTGCATCCCATATGTATATACAGATGTTCTAACAAAGCTAATTTTGCTTTCTCTGGATCCTGTGTCCAGCTCCTTATCATCTGACCTCCAGTTCTTGGGACTTGAGCCAGCTGCCTTCTGTATTGTCTGCTGATCTTGGGATTAGCCAGCCTCTACATCCTGTGAGCTAGTGGCCCACTGTTTTACCTGCTGATCTTGGGTTTCATTGGCCTTCGCAGCCCGTAAGCCAGAGGTCTGCCATTTGACCTTCCAATCTTGGGTTTGCCAGCCCCTGCAGCTATGTAAGTCAAGCCTCCTGCCAGACACCTGACCCACAGACTTGGGACTTACCAGCCTTTACAACTGTGTGAGCCATTTCCTTGGGATAAATCTCTCTCTCTCTTGCTCTTTCTCTCTTATATATATGTGCATTTCACTGGTTTTGCTCTTCTAGAGTACCCAGCCTAAGACACTGCTGTAAAAAACAAAGTCTATTAAAAAAAAAAGAAAACCATGGGTTGTCAAGGACATAGGCAAACAGGAGCTCACAGACACTATTATGGAAATTTAAGCACAGCCTTTAGAGAACCCAGTTTATTGATGCATAGGAATTTGTTCTAGGAAAATAATTATCCCAGGACACAAAGATGTGTGTGCAAAGCAGTCCTCTAAAACATTATTTGTAACAGTAAAAAAATAATTTAGACAACCTAAATATCCATCCGCAGGAGGACTGGCTAAACGTATTAGAGTAAATCCATCTGAGGCACTGTGCCCAGCCATTTACAATGATAATATAGATCTATATGAATCAATTCAAAAATATGTTAACTGAAAATGGCGAGTTACATAGAAGCATGCATAATAGAATCCCATTTCTCTAAAAAAAAACCAAAAAACTATGAGCGAGACTGCACAGGAAAAGGCTGAAAGGGTACAACAATCAAATCTCAGCGGCAAGGCAGTCTACCTAGCAGTTAGGTGAGCAAAACCAGAAAATCCAAATCAGTTGCTGTTGAGTAGATTCCGACTCATGGTGAGCCTGTGAGTACAGAGTAGAGCCGCTCCTTAGAGTTTCCTGGGCCGTGACTTTTTGGAAGCAGATCTTCATTCTAGTCTGCCATGTGCCTCTGGGTGGATTCAAACTGCCAACTTTCCAGCTGTGCTCAACTGTTTGCGCCACCCAGGAGCTCTGGTCAGAAGACAAAAAAACAAAAACTCACTGCTGTCGACTCAATTCCGACTCATACCGACCCTACAGGACAGAGCAGAATTGTCTCGTAGGGTTTCCAAGGCTGCAATCTTTACAGAAGCAGACTGCTACATCTTCTCCCACAGAGCAGCTGGTCTGTTCAAACTACTAACCTTTTGGTTAACCACTGCACCACAGGGGACCTGAATTCCATTCTCAGCTCCTGTTTGTGACCTAACCCTCTCGGCCTCAGTTTCCTGGTCTGAAAAGTGGAGATTGTGGTTCTCACCTTATGGCGCTGACTTGAGCAGTAAATGAGAGGATGGATGTCAAATCCCAGCATGGGATATGCGGGCACTTGGTAAGTAGTTCTTTGCAACTTGCCACTCCAAAACTTAGTAGCTTCAAGAAACAACTGTTTTATTATGTCTTGCAGATTCTAAGGGTCACAAATGTGGGCAGGGCTTGGCTGAGTGACCCTTCGCTCCTTGTGGCATCACCTAGGGTACTTCAGGGGTACCTGGCTATGGATGCACAGGTCTGGAGCATCCAGGGTAGTTTCACTCATGTATCCAGCACCTTGGCGTGTGTGTCTAGAAGACCAGGCTCAGCTGGCACTCTTGATTGCAGCGCTAACACATGGAGTCTCCAGCATAGTGGGTCAGGGCAATTAGATGTTTTATATGGAGGCTGGCTCCTAGAGCGAGTATCACAAAAAAAATCTGGTGAAAGCTGCCTGGCCTTTCCTGACTTACCCTCAGAAGTCACATAACATCATTGTCACCACACTCTATCAGGTGAAGGTGACAGTGGCTGTTCAGTGTTAGAATTCTCGCCATTCATGTGGGAGAACCAGGTTTGGTTCCTGGCCAATATACCTCATGAACAGGCACCACCCATTTGTCAGTAGAGGCTTGCATGTTGCTGTGATGCTGAACAGGTTTTAGCAGAATATCTAGACTAAGGTGGACTAGCAAGAAAGGCCTGACAATCTACTTCTGAATATCAGCCAATGAAAAATCCCTTGGATCACGAAGGTCCAATCCCACTGTGCATAAGGTCACCATGAGTCAAAGGCCGTTTTGATGGCAGCTAACAACAACCATTGGTGAAGTAATAATAAGCCCTCCTAGATTCAAGGGAGAGGATATAGTCCTCCCTCCAGGGAAAAAAGAGTGTCACATCAAAACTCCCACAGGGATCGAGTTACTGGGCCGAGGACTGGAGACCGTGGTCTCAGGGGACATCTAGCTCAATTGGCATAACATAGTTTATAAGGAAAATGTTGTACATCCTGCTTTGGTGAGGAGCGTCTGGGGTATTAAAAGCTTGTGAGGGGCCATCCAAGATACATCTACTGGTCCTACCCCATCTGGAGCAAGGGAGAATTAAGAAAACCAAAGACACAAGGGAAAGATTAGTCCAAAGGATTAATGGACCACAAGTACCACAGCCTCCACCAGACTGAGTCCAGCACAACTAGATGGTGCCTGCCTACCACCATGGACTGCTCTGACAGGGATCACAATAGAGGGTCCTGGACAGAGCTGGAAAAAAATGTAGAACAAAATCTAAACTCACAAAAAAGACCACACTTACTGGTCCGATGAAGACTGGAGAGACCCTGAGAGTAAGGCCCCTGGATGTCCTTTTAACTCAGTAATGAAGTGACTCCTGAGGCTTACCCTTCAGCCAAAGATTAGACATGCCCATAAAACAAACAATAATACACGTACCTCAACCATGTATGAGACTGAATGGGCACACCAGCCCAGGGGCAAGGATGAGAAGGCAGGAGGAGACAGGAAAGCTGGACGAATGGAAATGGGGAACCCAAGATAGAGAAGGGGAGTATTGACACATTGCAGGATTGGCAGCCAATGTCACAAAACAATATGTGTACTGTTTAAGGAGAAACTAATTTTCTCTGTAAACCTTTACCTAAAGCGCAATTAAAAGAAGAAGAAGAAGACTGTCAAAGTCCCATTGCAAATGAGCATGTCAGATGGGTGATACTGTTGTTGCCATCTTTGGAAACTGTAACCTGCCACTGAACCTATGTCTGTATATCTTAGGATTTTGCAGATTATAACGAACAAATCTGTTTTGGAAAAAGTACAACCGGAATGCTTCTTAGAAGCAAGGATGGCGAGACTATGTCTCACATACTTCGGACATGCTATCAGGAGGGATCAGTCCTTGGAGAAGGATATCATGCTTGGTAAAGGAGAGGGTCAATGAAAAAGAGGAAGACCCTCAATGAGATGGGTTGACACAGTGGCCACAGCAATGGGCTGAAGCATAACAATAATTGTGACGATGGCACAGGACCAGGCAGTGTTTCTTTCTGCTGTGAGTCGGAACCACCCGGACAGTACCGAACAACAACATAATATATACATCTATAATACAATGCATATATGTGTATACAGAGATTTCTACATGCTTTGTATAAGTGACACATGAGCACACAAATAGGAGACAGGTATAAAGATATTCATGTATTCTAGATGAGACTTCTTGGGTTGGGAGGCAACCCTTTTCCATGGAGTCTGGAATGTTTGCGGAGGGGCACGATGGAAAGAGGAAGGCAGTGCTCACTTGTTGTATATATAGCGTAGGATTTGCCCTTTACAATAAGATGATGTATTTCATTTTACTTCCCCTGTTGCTATGGTATTTGTCACTTTATTTATAACTGTGTCTGTTCAGTTGCATCCATGTGGTTCAGAGGTTTTTCTGCTCTAAGAAAGAACTAGATCCAGCACAGAGACTAAAGGGGCAGGGGTGGGGCCGGGGCACAGGTCAGGGGGTTGTGCTCATGCCCCTTCACTGTCTTTCCTGAGTTGGCTCTTTAGTCCCCCAACACCCACAACCAGTGCAATCTTACCTGCATCGTGCACCTCTCAACTCCAAATTGGTCATGCACAGCAGAACCGAGGTCTATCGGGGGCTCTCTGCGATCTTGTGATCTTTCTGAGCCTCCTTCTTTCCTCCTCCCCTCCACTTTGTAAATAAAGCAAGAAGGCTAAAGCAGATCTCCTGAGGCCCCTTCCAGATCTACCACTCTTGTCTTAGTTCTCTAGAGAAACGGAATCAGTGGTGTGTGTGTGTGTGTATATATATATATATATCATATATATGTGTATATGAGAGAGAGAGATTTACTTCAAAGGATTGGTTCATGCCGTGTGGGGACTGGCAAGTCCAAAATCCATAGGTCAGGCAGCAAGCTGGAGACTTCTGCAGGCTCATGTCCCAAGATCTGTAGGTCAGGTGATGAGAAAATTACAGAGTGAAGAAAGAAAGCAAGCTCTCCCAAAATATCTACTTATAGTCTGGAGGCAGACCACACCCTAAGGAACTCCTCTTTCAATGGATTGATTGATTACATTAGATTGTCTTACAGGAGGTGATTGTATTACATTACACTGTGGAACAGCAGCTACTCTAGTGTTTGGGCAAACCACTGGGAACCATAGCCTAGCCAAGTTGATACATAAAAGTAAACATCAAAGCTTCCAACTGGTCTTTCAGGTTCTCAAGAACCCTGAGCCCTTTCCACCCAATGGGTTTTGCGCCCATAGCTATCTCTGCCTGCTAGTATCTTCCTCTGCTCTTTATATAAGGGACTCCTCGTCATCCCTAAATGTCACCTCCTCCAAGGAGCCTTCCCTGACCCACTCATCTATGACAGACACACTCAGTGCTGCAGTCACATGCTCACATCCCCTAGAATTTCTGGACCATTCTTTGCACACTGGCTTCCTGGCTCTGCTCTCACTCCCAACACCCAGCACCTGAGCCTCCTTCTGGCTCCCTGTCCTCAGGCTCCCAGAAGCCACTTCGTCTGCTTGCATAGGGAGGTGGAAGTACCTGGGAATTTATATTCCCCAGGGGCAGCCCTTAACCAATGACTGAAGGGCATGGGAGTATAAATACTTCAGCTCCCTTTTCTAACTTGGAAGACCCTAGGTGTGCCCTACGCTGTCTCCAGAAACCCCTGTCAATTGAACCACATCTCTTCCCTGGCACTTTGCTGGATGTTGTTCTGTTGCTTGGCTTTCTTCTTGTCTCTGTCCCACCCTTCCACTTCTAACCAGGTTTCCCTGAGAATACTGCTTAATACACGGCTCTCACACAAAATCTCGTCTCAGGGTCTGCTTCTGGGAAACCTAACCTAAATCATTTCCTAAATTTGGTCTCCTGGCATTATTGTCCAACTTTGTGTCTGCTTATTTCCTGGATGGGACATATCCCAATTCATAAATGCTATACCAAAAACAAACAAACTTGCTGCGAACGAGTTGATTCCGACTCATAGAGAACCTGCCCCATAGGGTTTCCAAGGAGCACCTGGTGGATTTGAACTGCTGACCTTTTGATTAGCAGCCAGACTCTTAACTGCTATGCCACCAGGGTTTCCAATAAATGTTATACTTATCTGTTTACTTTATACATGGCTCTCAGCCCCATTAGGCCATGTGTCCCCTGAAGACAGAGGGTATTTCTGCCTTGTGCGCAAATTTGTGTCATCATATGTTGCTTGGAACAGAAAATGTGCTAAAAAAAATTTGTTGAATGAAGGACTTAAGGAGCAATTGAAAGATTATCATTCTATAATGCCCACCTTGACACTTTCGTCTTTGCTCTTGGTGCTGCCTGAGGTATTCTCAGTATCTTAGATATGCTCACTTCCATAGAAATTCTTTCACTTATGACAACCAATAAATGAATGCTTGAAAAACATCCTTGTCCCCCACTGAGTACCTGCAGCTCTGCCCACCCTGTCCACGATAGAGTCTTGACCCTGAACCTCAGACCTGTCATGGAGGCCTGCGTGTCTGACTAACCTCTCCTCCCTGCCTCACTGTTGCTGGGCTCCGGATGCTGTATCGGTATGGAGAAAGGGCCCCAAACATCTGCCCTCCAGAGATGTGGTGCCCTGAGTTTGAGCAGGGGGGAATTGAGTTGGTTCTGGAAGAGAAATTGAATCCCAAACAGGTTAGGTCTTGAACGTTGACTGTCACTCACTAGCTGTGCTCCTTGGTTGCCTCACATTATTTTTCTTCCTCATCCAAAAAATTGGCACAATAAGGGCTGTTATTGCATCTGTTTGAGGATTCCATGACTCTCACCTAGGGGACCCAGCACAGGGCCTGCGTGTGATAGGAACTTACTAAACTGAGGTTCCTTGTCCTCTATCAGGCTCAATTTTGCCTTGGGAGTCTTTGGGTGGTGCGAATGGTTAAGGTAGTCATCTGTTAGCCTAAATGTTGAGTTTCCAGTTCACCCAGATGCACCTGGGAAGAAAGGCCTGGCAATCTACTTCTGAAAAACCAGTGATTGAAATCCTATCCAGCACAGCTCTACTCTGACACACATGGGGTCGCCATGAGTGGGAGTCTACTCAAGGGTAACTGGTTTTGTTGTTGTTGTTGTTGTTTTTGCCTTCAGCCCAAGAACAAGCACTTTTGACCAGATGGGGAAAGGGAGCTAGAGTCCAGAGGGGTCAGTACCACAGAGCAAAGCCATGGGGTTCAACCTTCTGGAACAGTCATCCCTCCTGTTTGCCTCTTTCCACCTGTCTTCCTTTTGCTAATCAAAAAGTGAGGCATGGAGGGCCCACAGGGCCTGTGGCCACAGGGGCAGAAGGTTCAGTGGGGGCACTGAGCACCAGCCTGGGAAACAGCAGCCCTGAGGAAGAGAGAGCCCTGAGGCTCAGGGCCCTAGGAGGCTGAGAAGGGAAGCGGGGCCCCAAGGTGCTGAGAAGGGGAGTGGAGTCCCAGGGGGCTGAGAAGGGAAGTGGGGCCCCAGGGGGCTGAGAAGGGAAGTGGGGCCCCAGGGGGCTGAGGAGGGGAGGTGGGCCCCAGGGGGCTGAGGAGGGGATCAGGCGTCTGAGAGGGCTGAGGAGGGGAGCAGGGGTCTGAGGGGGCTGAGGAGGGGGAGTGGGGAGCACAGGCTGAGTGCAGAGTTGTGGGAAGGAAGCAACCTGAGCCCAGGGGCCAGTTGGACTCAGAGATGGTTCTGGGAGGTGGACAGTGCTGGGCTCCCCAACACAGGGAACCCCTGGGCAGGACCGCCTGACCCTCAGCCCTACTGCCTATGGGATCAGGATTCCTTCCACTGTAGCCAAGAACCCTTTCCTCATGTGGTTACACCCCAGAGGGGTGGAAAGGAGGGAGGAAGTACCTCCAGGCCTGTCCTCAGGGCTGTCTCCGCCCCCCTTCCCTGCTCTCTGGTCTGTTTGTGACCCGCTGTCAGTAAAACCTCTTCACTTATTGATGGTTTTGGAATGGTGCCTTGAGCCCTTGGGAGGCAAAGACCCCCAGAGACTTCTCGGACCGATACACAAGGGCAAGAAATTGTCGGAGGACTACAAGAACTGGCTTACCCTGAACTCTGCCTAATGCTAAAGGATAGGCCAGAGGGAAGTCCTTTAACATCTGTGTGGCCTTGCCCTTTAGAACGGTAACAAGGGTCACTGCTAACAACCAGTGGCCCTTCCTTTTCCAGCTGTGAAAATAAATAACAGAGACCAGTGGTTTTTCAGTCAGCTGACTCATGGCGACCCCACCTGTGTCAGAGCAGAACCGTGCACCATGGGGCTTTCAGTGGCTGATTTTTCAGAATTTCTTCTTTTTTTGGATCACCAGGCCTTTCCTCTGAGGCTGCTCCGGGTGGACTTGAACCTCCAGTCTTTTGGTCAGCAGCCAACCGTGTTAACCATTTGCACCGCGCAGGGATGGTTCATGGAACTTACCACCCAATAGAGAAAGTAAGCAACTGAGTGGGCAGTGAGGAGGTGAGTCCGGGGCTGTGCTCGCGACGGAGCTAACATTTAGTGAAGACTTACGTGGTGCCAGGCACGACACTAAGTGCTTTATATGCAGCATCTCATTGCAACCTCACGAGAGAGTCGTGGAAAGCCAGGACCACTGCCGTTTCTTACTTTGCTAGCATGTAAGCCGAGATTCAGAAAGGTCAGTCTGGGAGGTTAAGGCAATGGCTAATCAGTGGTGGACCTGGCCACTTCATGGGCTTCAACCTGCATGGTCTTCAGCCTCTGTTCTTAGCCTCTAGGTTGCATTGGGTCCTGCGCTAGAGAAGCCCAGGCTGCTACGGAGCCAGGGCAGTCCAGCAGCTTGTGCAGATGCACCAAAGCCCAAGAGCCAAGTCCATCTGAGGAAGTTCAGCACGACAGGGACACAAGGGCGAGGTGAGGAGAGGCCAGAAGTGAACAGGCAGCTCTTGTCTGCTCCTCCACCTGGGAGCAGGGAACCTCAGGTCCTGAGTAGCAGCTGAGGTTGGCTGGCACAGGCTTGGCTAGGGACAGCAGCCATCCTGGCTAATTTCCTGGAAGTGCTCTTTTCATTTTACCTCCTGCCTCCTGGTCCCAAGACCGCCCTTAACTTAGCAATTTTCCTCTCTTAGTTTCCTTTTCTCATTTTTTATTAACCAGACCTGACAGGCACAAGGACGGAGTCTGTGTTTGTTGCCATAATCGTTCGACGAGCACATAATGAGAATCGCTTATCAGATAAATATGCTGCAATTAGCCTCGAACCACAATGCCATCTGTGTTTTCATGACACCCAGATGCGGTTGAAGTCCATGGCAGGAGCTCTGCTGGGGATGTGCAGAGAGGGGATGACACCTAGGGGGCTCCCAGGGAGACGGGTGCTCTGGACTGGAGGCTGCAGAGCCTGGGACCACTTCCAGTGACTCGGGTGGTGGACTTTAAGGTCAGCACTGGCTGGGACGCTGAGAGCCATCTGTGACTTCCTGAGGTTTGGGACTCCTCAGGAGAGAGAAGTAGACAGTCATACATCTGTCCCTTTCTTTAATTGCTTTGTTAATTGGCTCTTGAAGGGGACAAGGCCTGTGTGATGGAAAACACAGTGCGGTGTTCATTGCAAGCGCTCGATAAAGTTTTGCAGGGTTGAACTGCATAGAGATGCCTCCTAAGTCCAGACTGATTCTCTGGAAGTCCTGGGCAAGAAGCCCGAGCCTAGAGTTGCTGCAGGTCGCCACATGGAGGTGAGGGGTGTGTTAGGATGAGAACAGATCAAAATTTGGAGAAATATAGTCTAGTTAGGTTTGGTCTGGAATTAAATTGGGATATCCTTTAGCATCCCTGGGTGAAACTGTGAAGCTGATGAAGCTTTTCCTCTGAGGCATGCATTCTTCTTTTCTTCATTCTTCTCTCCCCTAGTTTTCTCTTTTTGAGGTCCCAGGGCAATTCCTGGCAAGCCAGTAAACACTGTCAAAAATGTCTGCCTCAGTTAGGGATCGTTGATGTGGTTAAACCAGGTGAAGTTGTGTACTACAGATTAGTAGGTAAGAACAATTAAGCCCATGCGTGCCTTGCTTATTGGGTGATCTGTCCCTGTTTGTAACAACAACTGGAAAGACAGAGAGGGAAAGAAGGAAGGAGGGAGGGAAGGAGGGAGGGATCGGGGAGGGAGAGGAAGGGGAGAGAGAAAGAGAAAGAAAGGGGAGGGAGGAAGGGAACCTAGCTACCCATCAGTAGAGAAATGGGTAAGATGTGATGTAGTTGTGAAATAGAATAACCGAACCAAACCAAACCCAGTGCCGTCGAGTTGATTCCGACTCATAGCGACCCTGTAGGACAGAGTAGAACTGCCCCATATAGTTTCTAAGGAGCGCCTGGTAGATTCGAACTGCCAACTCTTTGGTTAACAGCTGTAGCACTTAACCACTATGCCAGCAGGGTTTCCGTGAAATAGAATACTTACTCATAAATTGAAGTTAATGAAATAGACATACATTTATTAAAATAATACTGAATAGGTAAAGCAAATTACAAAAAGATTCACACACATAAAACATGTATGTATTTAACACGCACAGAACAGAATTACGTATTGCTTGTGAACCATAATTTATGGTACAAACGTAAGTCACGATTTGGTAGGATGTGCACAATTTTTAGATTCTGATTACTTATGGATAGAAGAAGGATTGAAGGGAGGGGCTTCAATTTTATTTGTTACATTTATTTCTTTTAATTTTTAATACTATATGAAGCGAACATTTGGATGGAGAGTTTTTGTTTCTCACTCTTTGTACCTTTGTACCTCACTTTTTGGCACCTTTGATAATTTGAACAATTAAAGCAGATAAACGGATGTTTGCATATCTGGCTGTTGGAGTCTGGACAGTGGAGACCCTGGTGAAACTAGGACCCTAGGCTGACATGCTGGGATGTCTCAGCTTCCTCCCCGCAGTGTGGTCTGGCCTCTCCTCCCAGTCCGCAGTGTCTGGTTTACTAGGTCTCGTCTTTCAGATTTCAAACGTAATCAGCACGTGCACATCAAACCCCAAATATTTCTACCATCCCAAGCTTTCTAGAGCCAAGATCAGCCTCTAGCTTTTTTTTTTTAATAACTTTTATTAAGCTTCAAGTGAACGTTTACAAATCCAATCAGTCTGTCACATATAAGTTTACATTCATCTCACTCCCTACTCCCACTTGCTCTCCCCCTCTTGAGTCAGCCCTTTTAGTCTCTCCTTTCTTGACAATTTTGCCGGCTTCCCTCTCTCTCTATCCTCCCATCCCCGCTCCAGACAAGAGTTGCCAACACAATCTCAAGTGTCCACCTGATATAATTAGCTCACTCTTCATCAGCGTCTCTCTCCCACCCGCTGACCAATCCCTTTCATTTCTGATGAGTTGTCTTCGGGGATGGTTCCTGTCCTGTGTCAACTGAAGGTCTGGGGAGCATGGCCGCCGGGATTCCTCCAGTCTCAGTCAGACCATTAAGTTTGGTCTTTTTATGAGAATTTGGGGCCTGCATCCCACTGATCTCCTGTTCCCTCAGGGGTCCTCTGCTGTGCTCCCTGTCAGGGCAGTCATCTATTGTGGCCGGGCACCAACTAGTTCTTCTGGTCTCAGGATGATGTAGGTCTCTGGTTCATGTGGCCCTTTCTGTCTCTTGGGCTCTTAGTTGTCGTGTGGCCTTGGTGTTCTTCATTTTCCTTTGCTCCAGGTGGGTTGAGACCAATTGATGCATCTTAGATGGCCGCTTGTTAGCATTTAAGACCCCAGACGCCACATTTCAAAGTGGGATGCAGAATGATTTCATAATAGAATTATTTTGCCAATTGACTTAGAAGTCCCCGCAAACCATGTTCCCCAGACCCCCACACTTGCTCCGCTGACCTTTGAAGCATTCATTTTATCCCGGAAACTTCTTTGCTTTTGGTCCAGTCCAATTGAGCTGACCTTCCAT
Source organism: Elephas maximus indicus (assembly GCF_024166365.1). NCBI lineage: Eukaryota > Metazoa > Chordata > Mammalia > Proboscidea > Elephantidae > Elephas > Elephas maximus. The sequence continues at coordinate 8,674,883 of NC_064833.1, read as the reverse complement.
GTATTGAGCGTTGTCTTTCCCTTCACCTAAAGCAGTTCTTATCTACTGATTAATCAATAAAAAACCCTCTCCCACCCTCCCTCCCTCCCCCCCTCGTAACCACAACAGTATGTGTTCTTCTCAGGTTTACTATTTCTCAAGATCTTATAATAGTGGTCTTATACAATATTTGTCCTTTTGCCTCTGACTAATTTCGCTCAGCATAATGCCTTCCAGGTTCCTCCATGTTATGAAATGTTTTAGAGATTCGTCACTGTTCTTTATCGATGCGTAGTATTCCATTGTGTGAATATACCACAATTTATTTAGCCATTCATCCGTTGATGGACACCTTGGTTGCTTCCAACTTTTTGCTATTGTAAACAGAGCTGCAATAAACATGGGTGTGCATGTATCTGTTTGTGTGAAGGCTCTTGTATCTCTAGGGTATATTCCTAGGAGTGGGATTTCTGGGTTGTATGGTAGTTCTATTTCTAACTGTTTAAGATAACGCCAGATAGATTTCCAAAGTGGTTGTACCATTTTACATTCCCACCAGCAGTGTATGAGAGTTCCAATCTCTCCGCAGCCTCTCCAACATTTATTATTTTGTGTTTTTTGGATTAATGCCAGCCTTGCTGGTGTGAGATGGAATCTCATCGTTGTTTTAGTTTGCATTTCTCTAATGGCTAATGATCGAGAGCATTTTCTCATGTATCTGTTGGCTGCCTGAATATCTTCTTTAGTGAAATGTGTGTTCATATCCTTTGCCCACTTCTTGATTGGGTTGTTTGTCTTTTTGTGGTTGAGTTTTGACAGAATCATGTAGATTTTAGAGATCAGGCGCTGGTCGGAGATGTCATAGCTGAAAATTCTTTCCCAGTCTGTAGGTGGTCTTTTTACTCTTTTGGAGAAGTCTTTAGATGAGCATAGGTGTTTGATTTTTAGGAGCTCCCAGTTATCGGGTTTCTCCTCATCATTTTTGGTAATGTTTTGTATTCTGTTTATGCCCTGTATTAGGGCTCCTAGGGTTGTCCCTATTTTTTCTTCCATGATCTTTATCGTTTTAGTCTTTATGTTTAGTTCTTTGATCCACTTGGAGTTAGTTTTTGTGCATGGTGTGAGGTATGGGTCCTGTTTCATTTTTTTGCAAATGGATATCCAGTTATGCCAGCACCATTTGTTAAAAAGGCTTTCTTTTCCCCAGTTAATTGACACTGGTCCTTTGTCAAATATCAGCTGCTCATACGTGGATGGATCTATGTCTGGGTTCTCAATTCTGTTCCATTGGTCTATGTGTCTGTTGTACCAATACCAGGCTGTTTTGACTACTGTGGCTGTATAATAGGTTCTGAAGTCAGGTAAGGTGAGGCCTCCCACTTTCTTCTTCTTTTTCAGTAGTGCTTTGCTTATTCGGGGCTTCTTTCCCTTCCATATGAAATTGGTGATTTGTTTCTCTATCCCCTTAAAATATGACATTGGAATTTGGATCGGAAGTGCGTTAAATGTATAGATGGCTTTTGGTAGAATAGACATTTTTACTATGTTAAGTCTTCCTATCCATGAGCAGGGTATGTTTTTCCACTTAAGTATGTCCTTTGGAATTTCTTGTAGTAGAGCTTTGTAGTTTTCTTTGTATAGGTCTTTTACATCCTTGGTAAGATTTATTCCTAAGTATCTTATCTTCTTGGGGGCTACTGTGAATGGTATTGATTTGGTTATTTCCTCTTCGGTGTTCTTTTTGTTGATGTAGAGGAATCCAAGTGATTTTTGTATGTTTATTTTATAACCTGAGAGTCTGCCAAACTCTTCTATTAGTTTCAGTAGTTTTCTGGAGGATTCCTTAGGGTTTTCTGTGTATATAATCATGCCATCTGCAAATAGTGATAACTTTACTTCTTCCTTGCCAATCCGGATACCTTTTATTTCTTTGTCTAGCCTAATTGCCCTGGCTAAGACTTCCAACACGATGTTGAATAAGAGCGGTGATAAAGGGCATCCTTGTCTGGTTCCCGTTCTCAAGGGAAATGCTTTCAGGTTCTCTCCATTTAGAGTGATATTGGCTGTTGGCTTTGCATAGATGCCCTTTATTATGTTGAGGAATTTTCCTTCAATTCCTATTTTGGTAAGAGTTTTTATCATGAATGGGTGTTGGACTTTGTCAAATGCCTTTTCTGCATCAATTGATAAGATCATGTGGTTTTTGTCTTTTGTTTTATTTATGTGATGGATTACATTAATGGTTTTTCTGATATGAAACCAGCCTTGCATACCTGGTATAAATCCCACTTGATCAGGGTGAATTATTTTTTTGTTGTGTTGTTGGATTCTATTGGCTAGAATTTTGTTGAGGATTTTTGCATCAATGTTCATGAGGGATATAGGTCTATAATTTTCTTTTTTTGTAATGTCTTTACCTGGTTTTGGTATCAGGGAGATGGTGGCTTCATAGAATGAGTTGGGTAGTATTCCGTCATTTTCTATGCTTTGGAATACCTTTAGTAGTAGTGGTGTTAACTCTTCTCTGAAAGTTTGGCAGAACTCTGCAGTGAAGCCGTCCGGGCCAGGGCTTTTTTTTGTTGGGAGTTTTTTGATTACCGTTTCAATCTCTTTTTTTGTTATGGGTCTATTTAGTTGTTCTACTTCTGAATGTGTTAGTTTAGGTAGGTAGTGTTTTTCCAGGAATTCCTCCATTTCTTCTAGGTTTTCAAATTTGTTAGAGTACAATTTTTCATAATAATCTGAAATGATTCTTTTAATTTCATTTGGTTCTGTTGTGATGTGGTCCTTCTCATTTCTTATTCGGGTTATTTGTTTCCTTTCCTGTATTTCTTTAGTCAGTCTAGCCAATGGTTTATCAATTTTGTTAATTTTTTCAAAGAACCAGCTTTTGGCTTTGTTAATTCTTTCAGTTGTTTTTCTGTTCTCTAATTCATTTAGTTCAGCTCTAATTTTTATTATTTGTTTTCTTCTGGTGCCTGATGGATTCTTTTGTTGCTCACTTTCTATTTGTTCAAGTTGTAGGGACAGTTCTCTGCTTTTGGCTCTTTCTTCTTTTTGTATGTGTGCATTTATTGATATAAATTGGCCTCTGAGCACTGCTTTTGCTGTGTCCCAGAGGTTTTGATAGGAAGTATTTTCATTCTCGTTGCTTTCTATGAATTTCCTTATTCCCTCCTTGATGTCTTCTATAACCCAGTCTTTTTTCAGGAGGGTGTTGTTCATTTTCCAAGTATTTGATTTCTTTTCCCTAGTTTTTCTGTTATTGATCTCTAGTTTTATTGCCTTGTGGTCTGAGAAGATGCTTTGTAATATTTCGATGTTTTGGACTCTGCAAAGGTTTGTTTTATGACCTAATATGTGGTCTATTCTAGTGAATGTTCCATGTGCGCTAGAAAAAAAAGTATATTTTGCAGCAGTTGGGTGGAGAGTTCTGTATAAGTCAATGAGGTCAAGTTGGTTGATTGTTGTAATTAGATCTTCCGTGTCTCTGTTGAGCTTCTTACTGGATGTCCTGTCCTTCTCCGAAAGTGGTGTGTTGAAGTCTCCTACTATAATTGTGGAGGTATCTATCTCGCTTTTCAATTCTGTTAAAATTTGATTTATGTATCTTGCAGCCCTGTCATTGGGTGCATCAATATTTAATATGGTTATGTCTTCCTGATCAATTGTCCCTTTTATCATTATATAGTGTCCTTCTTTATCCTTTGTGGTGGATTTAAGTCTAAAGTCTATTTTGTCAGAAATTAATATTGCTACTCCTCTTCTTTTTTGCTTATTGTTTGCTTGATATACTTTTTTCCATCCTTTGAGTTTTAGTTTGTTTGTGTCTCTAAGTCTAAGGTGTGTCTCTTGTAGGCAGCATATAGATGGATCGTGTTTCTTTATCCAGTCTGTGACTCTCTGTCTCTTTATTGGTGTATTTAGTCCATTTACATTCAGGGTAATTATAGATAAATAAGTTTTTAGTGCTGTCATTTTGATGCCTTTTTATGTGTGTTGTTGACAATTTCATTTTTCCACATACTTTTTTGTGCTGAGGCGTTTTTCTTAGTAAATTGTGAGATCCTCATTTTCATAGTGCTTGACTTTATGTTAGTTGAGTCGTTAACGTTTTTCTTGGTTTTTATCTTTAGTTATAGAGTTGTTATACCTTTTTGTGGTTACCTTAATATTTACCCCTATTTTTCTAAGTAAAAACCTAACTTGTATTGTTCTATATCGCCTTGTATCACTCTCCATATGGCAGTTCAATGCCTCCTGTATTTATTCCCTCTTTTTGATTATTGTGATCTTTTACCTATTGACTTCCATGATTCCCTGTTATGTTTTTTTTTTTTTTAATTAATCGTAATTTGTTTGTTTTTGTGATTTCCCTATTTGAGTTGATATCAGGACGTTCTGTTTTGTGACCTTGTGTTGTGCTGATATCTGATATTATTGGTTCTCTGACCAAACATTATCCTTTAGTATTTCTTGTAGCTTTGGTTTGGTTTTTGCAAATTCTCTAAACTTGTGTTTGTCTGTAAATATCTTAATTTCGCCTTCATATTTCAGAGAGAGTTTTGCTGGATATATGATCCTTGGCTGGCAGTTTTTCTCCTTCAGTGTTCTGTATATATCATCCCATTCCCTTCTTGCCTGCATGGTTTCTGCTGAGTAGTCAGAACATATTCTTACTGATTCTCCCTTGAAGGAAACCTTTCTTTTCTCCCTGGCTGCTTTTAAAATTTTCTGTTTATCTTTGGTTTTGGTGAGTTTGATGATAATATGTCTTGGTGTTTTTCTTTTTGTATCAATCTTAAATGGGGTTCGATGAGCATCTTGGATAGATATCCTTTCGTCTTTCATGATGTCAGGGAAGTTTTCTGTCAGGAATTCTTCAACTATTTTCTCTGTGTTTTCTGTCCCCCCTCCCTGTTCTGGGACTCCAATCACCCGCAGGTTTTCCTTCTTGATAGAGTCCCACATAATTCTTAGGGTTTCTTCATTTTTTTTAATTCTTTTATCTGATTTTTTTTCAGCTATGTTGGTGTCGATTCCCTGGTCCTCCAGATGTCCCAGTCTGCATTCTAATTGCTCGAGTTTGCTCCTCTGACTTCCTAGTGCGTTGTCTAATTCTGTAATTTTATTGTTAATCTTTTGGATTTCTACATGTTGTCTCTCTATGGATTCTTGCAACTTATTAATTTTTCCAGTATGTTCTTGAATAATCTTTTTGAGTTCTTCAACAGTTTTATCAGTGTGTTCCTTGGCTTTTTCTGCAGTTATCCTAATTTCATTTGTGATATCATTAAGCATTCTGTAAATTAGTTTTTTATATTCTGTATCTGATAATTCCAAGATTGTATCTTCATTTCGGAAAGATTTTGATTCTTTTGTTTGGGGGGTTGGAGAAGCTGTCATGGTCTGCTTCTTTAAGTGGTTTGATATGGATTGTTGTCTCCAAGCCATCACTGGGAAACTAGTTTTTCCAGAAAATCCGCTAAAAAAAAAATGCAGTCAGATCCCTATCAGAGTTCTCCCTCTGGCTCAGGCTATTCAGATGTTAATGAAGCCGCCTGGGGAGGGTGGGGGAGGGAACAGAGAGATAGGAGAGTAGCACCTCAGAATATAGCCAGAGTTGCTTGTCTTGCTTGGAACGACTATTATATCTGAGACTCCCGTGGGGCGCATCGCCTATGTGTGCTGGCTGTGTGGAGATTGCCCCCGGGGGGTCTGGCCCGCTGGAGTCACGGTCAGATCCTCCACTTCCAGCCCCACGCCCAGCGTCAAGGCTCCCCTACTGGGACGGTGCACTCTCGACTCCAAAATCAGTCGCTGCCTCCCGGGGACTTCTCGTCCCTCCAGCCGCGTGGCCGTGCCGTCCCCGAGAACCAGTTGGGCCTCCTCCCGGGGTTAGTTCAGATGGGTGGAGCAGGTCCCCGTGCTTGTGCCGTGACCGAGTGTCCCGGCTGGGACGCTGTTCTCCCCGCTCCAATACCAGTCGCTGCCTCCCAGGGACTTCTCCTACCGGCTGCGTCCCACGCCACCCGCGCGACCCGGCTGGTCCCCTTCCCGGGGTTAGTTCAGGGGGGTGGAGCAACTCTCCGTGTTTATGCCGTACCTGCATCCAGTCCAAATCCCTGCAGGACGGTTCCCCGGCTCGGATGCTGCTCTTTCTGCTCCAAGACCAGTCACTGCCTCCCGGGGACTTCTCCTACCGGCTGCGTCCCACGCCGCCGGTGGAACCGGCTGGTCCCCCTCCCGGGGTTAGTTCAGGGGGGTGGAGCCGCTCTCTGTGCTTGTGCCGTACCTGACTGGTACGCTGGCTCCAGGCTCTGGAAACAATTGCTGCTTTCCGTATTAGTTCGTTCTCCGTCTCTAAATCTGTGTTTGTTGTTCAGGGTTCGTAGATTGTTATGTATGTGATCGATTCACTTGTTTTTCCGTGACTTTGTTGTAAGAGGGATCCGAGGTAGCGTCTGCCTAGTCCGCCATCTTGGCTCCGCCTCAGCCTCTAGCTTTTGAAGATCTCCTTTTGCGTACCTTTTAGACACCAGGTGGCCTTAAAAGACTATACTTAAGAAAAACAGAGGAGAGCAGCAGAGGTACTCCACAGCAATTATCTGGGTCAAGAAAAGAAGAAAGGCGAGGTTTTTATGCCTGAGTTTGGCCCCTTAACTTCTTCAGCCTCGAAGTGGAGTCATATTGATGGCATTAGCTTAGTGAAGCGGGCAGGGGTCCTGAATATTTCCTGCCTAGCTTAATCCGCCCCGTATGGATATTAAACTTCCATAAGCATCGTATTCTCAGGACAACCAATCTCATCTTGCAGATGAGCTGATTCGCATTAATATTAATAATCGCTGCTCCTCAGGCAGCACTTGGTACTTGCTGAGCACCACGCTTGGGCATTATGTACATTATCCCGTTTAATCTCCACAGCTGCCCTTGGCGATGCGCACACTTATTCCTGTTCCATGGAAGCAGAAGCTTCTTTTGTGGCTGCAGAGAAGTGAAGGAAATTGTCCAAGGACACATGGCTGGTGAACGAGCTGGGACTCAACACGAAAGTGCGGCTTTGTAGGCTTGCAAATATCATGTAAGTGTGTATACATTCCTGATAGAACTGAGCCGTTCATACCATCCAGATACTGAAGGAGCTCTGGTGGTGCAACAGTTAAGCACTTTGCTGCTAACTGAAAGGTTGGCAGTTTGAACCCACCCGGTGGCTCTGCCAGAGAAAGATCTGGCCTCCTGCTTCTGTAAAGGTTGTTGTTATTGTTAAGTGCCATCAAGTTTGTTTTGACTCATAGTGACCCTATGTATGACAGAACGAAACACTGCCCGGTCCTGTGACATCCTCACAATCACTGCTATGTTTGAGCCCATTGTGGCAGCCACTGCGTCAGTCTATCTCTTTGAGGGTCTTCCTCTTTTTCACTGACTCTCTACCTTACCAAGTATGATGTCCTTTTCTAGGGACTGGATAACAAGTTCTAGGAAACCCTATGGAGCAGTTCTGCTGTGTCACATCGGGTACCCATGAGTTGAAACGGACTCAATGGCACCCAACAACAACATGTACTGAAGCACACGTGTACAGCTCCACGTTGCTTACCTGCCATCCCCACTTGGATGGCTAACACCCATCACAAATTTAGCATGCAGGAGCCCTGGTGGCACAGTGGTTAAGAACTTGGCTGCTAACCAAAAGGTCAGCAGTTCGAATCCACCAGCTGCTCCTTGGAAACCCTATGGGGCAGTTCTACCCTGTCCTGTAGGGTGGCTATGAGTTGGAATTGACTTGACGGCAACAGGTATAAAAGGGTTCAGTTTTCTCGCAGACTGTTCCTCCCCATTCTTTCCTGCTTCAGTAAATGGTATCAGCATCTGCCCAGCTGCTCAGACCAAAAACTTAGAAGATACCCTCAAGCCCTCTCTGTCCCTGAAGTCCCATCCAATCCACCTCTGGTCTTGTAGTCTCTGTCTCCAAAAGATATCTGCGCCTGACCACTTGCCAGCCCACTGCTGCATCCTGCTTCAAACCCCCATCACCTCTTCTCCAGATGGAGCAGCACCCACCCTCCTTCTGGGCTCTCTGCTTCCACCCATCATGCCCCTTCCCACCCATTCCCCACAGAGCCTTCAGAGAGATTTAAGTGAAATCGTTCTTAGCACCCCCTGCTTATAACCCTCTTGTGGCTTTTCACAGTGAGTAGACTAGATGGTAAGTAGTGGCTTATCAGGCCCCACACACAGGACTGGCTTCGTGGCAGTGTGGCATACAGCCTGTGCCTTCCTGCTTTGAAGGGCCCTGTGCTAGGTTTAATGCTCTGCTACCACCGTCTTGGGGATTCTTTTTTTTTTCTCTTCTTTTTTTTTTTTCTTAATTGTACTTTAGATGAAGGTTTACAGAACAAACTATTTTCTCATCAGTTACTACACACATTGTTGTATGACATTGGTTAACAACCCCACGACATGTCAACATACTCCCTTCTCAAACCTGGGTTCCCTATTACCAGCTTTCCTGTTATCTCCTGCCTTCCAGTTCCTGCCCCAAGTCTGGTGCACCCCTTTAGTCTTGTTTTGTTCCATGGGTCTGTTCAATCTTTGGCTGAAGGGTAAACCTCAGGAGTGGCCTCATTACTGAGCTGAAAGGTTGTCTGGGGGCCATACTCTCAGGGTTTCTCCAGTCTCTGTCAGACCAGCAAGTCTGGTCTTTCTTTCTGAGTTAGAATTTTGTTCTACATTTTTCTCCAGCTCTGGCCGGGACCCTCTATTGTGATCCCTGTCAGAGCAGTCAGTGGTGGTGGTATTCGGGCACCATCTCATTGTACTGGACTCAGTCTGGTGGAGGCCGTGGTGATGTGGTCCATTAGTCCTTTGGACTAATCTTTCCCTTGTATCTTTAGTTTTCTTCATTCTTTGCTCCTGAAGGGGCGAAACCAGTGGAGTATCCTAGATGGTGGCTCACAGGCTTTTAAGACCCCAGATGCTACTCACCAAAGTAGAATGTAGAACATATTCTTTATAAACTATGTTATGCCAGTTGAGCTAGATATTCCCCGAGATCATGGTCCCCACAGTCCTCAGCCCAGCAATTTGGTCCCTCAGGGAGTTTGGATGTGTCTATGCAGCTACAAAGACCTTGTCTTGTACAGGTCGTGCTGACTTCTGTCCTGGGGATTCTAAATAATTTTTGAACAAGGGGCCCTGCGTTTTCATTTTGCACTGGGCCCTGCAAATTATGTAACTGGCGTCCAAACATGCCTGCTCCCTAGTCTTTCTTAGACCTTTGCTCTTATTATTCTCGCCCTTGCTCCATTCATTCCAGCAACACCAGTCTCCTTGCTAATCTTCAAATATATGAGGCTTTATCCCTTTTCAGAGCCTTTGCCTTTGCTGTTCCTTCTGCCTAGAATGCTCTTTCTCTAGGTGTATGTGTGGCTCTCTTCTTCCTATTATTCAGTCCTCAGCTCAACAGCCACCTCCTCAGAGCAGCCTCCTCTGACCACTGCAGCCAATGAAGGCGATCAGGCAAGCTTGTCTGAATAGGTGACTGAAATTGAACCCTAATGGACAAGAGGGAGGAGGAGGCAATCTAGGCAGAGAGGGTGGCATGTGCAAAGGCCCCAAGCAAAGAGGGAGATGTGGGTCAGAGTTCCAGGGGTCAGTATGAGGTCAGTATGGCTGCAGCATAGGCAGCCAGGGAAAACTTGATAAAGGAAAGGAAGAACCAAGATCCTGCAGATCTTGAAAAATGCAACAAAAAATTTAGAGATTTAGGTATTGTCTAGGTACAGGGGAAGCCATCGAATGTTTTTTAGCAGGAAAAGTGTCCAGATTTTATTTAAGTGTTTGAAAGTTTTTTTGTTTTTTTCGCTGCTGTGTGGAAAGTTGATTGGAGGGGAGCAAGAATGGAAGAAGAGATTAGTCAGCGGGACGTTGCAGTCATACAGGTGAGAGTTGGGATCTTGAATTGAAGTAGAAGGGATAGGGATGAGAGGAGCAGGCAGGTTTAGGAGATATTCTGGAATTAAAGTCATCAGCAAGGTGAATACTTTGAAGGAAGCAGTCAGGGTGACTTGAGAGAGAATAACAGGGTTGGGATGGTGATGGGGATGAGAAAAGATCTAAGGGTCATTCCAAGGAGCTCAGGGACCAAAGAGTCAGTCTGAGGATAGCACAAGTGGTGGTGGAGGAGTTTAGTATTAAATGGGGACAGAAAGCACATCAATGGTCAGAGACCAGAGAGACTGGGTAGCCTACTGTGGAGCAAGTAGCAGGCGGGAAAATGAAGCAAGTGTTGGGCGCGAACAAGGCAGTTCAAGGATGCACTTATGAAGGTGAGACTCTGGCCACCATATTCCTTTTGCCATTGTTTAACTGACCATCAGGGCAGTGGCGAGGCCTTAAGGCATCAAGCCCTGCCCAGCAAGACTGACAGTAAGAGATGCGAGATGTTGCAAAACTCAAAGCAGGTTCCACATCTCTGGATAAAATCTACACAAAGGATATACAAGTGACTTGTAAGAAATGTGGCTCTATTCTTCGAGAACAGACCTCAGCAACAGGTTTGGGAACAAAATATACAGTCAGGCTCTGTATTTAGCAACAACTTTACTTTCTGTGCAGTTTGGTTCAACAGACAAACATTGAGCATCCTCTCTGGGTCAGGCATTGGGGATAGAGAGTTAAAAAGAAACAACCTCCATCTTCAAGGAGTTTGCAATCTAGAAGATAATGGCAAGTAAATAAGCCATTAAAATAGAATGTGATGCAGGCTAATACTGGGTAGGTCTGGTATACTGTAGAGAGACTAAGAATCAGTACCTAACCCAGCCTGGGAGGGCAGGAGGAGGCTTCCTTGGAAGAGGGGTGGCTGAGCTGACACATGAAGGAGAAATAGTCCCATGGCCAGGACTAGGGCGAGGCACTCATCCTGGGTCCAAAATTTAAGAGGGTGCCAAAAATATCAGTAATTCAAGATAACTAATATTTAAGGTAATATTTTTGAAAATATGAATTAATACAAAAATATGTAATAAACAAAATATCACATTTTTAAATAAATACAAGCTCAGTATTATTGATTTTTCCTTTTCGTCATGCTCCAGTGTGACTAATCCTGACACTTCATTTACCTTAGTCACATGAAGGAGTGTGCTGAGTTGAAGGGATCACATGAACAAATGCACAGAAATGTGTAAAGCGTCTGTGTGGCAATCACATTTAGCTGTCTACCCAATACACTTTTCTCCCTTGACAAGCATAGTCCAGCTTTGACTGGAATCAATGGGATCATTTCAAGTCAAATACTCACCTTTTCTCATTCTCCATTGCAGCTGGGCATAGCCAGATTACAGGCTCTGATCTATGAAAATTAATCAGAGATTTTCCCTCTATGAATACATATACATATTCTTCTGATGAAAGAGAAATAAGCATCTGACGTCATTGTTTTCCTTCCCCTACGTCTTCTTCTTGAGTCCAAAAAGGACATGATACTTAACACTGTGGCAGCTATTTTGAGATCATGAAGGAAAGATCAAGAAAAACTCAGATCTGAAATAGATGAGCAGCTGAACAAAGACTAGTAATGGGCAACATCTGGACTTCTTGTTTATGAGGAAAACAAGGTATACTGATATAAGCCACTGTGGCTTTGTCTTACTTGCAGCCAAACAGAATCCCAACTGACATGATGAAACATGGGGAAAGACTTCCAGGGCGCCTACTTTTTGGCTTCCTTACATGATGTACCTTCGATGACCAGCAGACCTTGGGGGTTGGGATCTTCCTGGGATTCATTCCTACTCTGACACTCAGTGAGTAAAGCCTCCAACCTGAAGTAGAGTCACCTCAGGTTCAAGGTCACTAGCACTGATGCTGTATGTTTGCCACTCTGACCCCTGCCTGGCTAAGAGCCGCTACTGACCCCTGATCTTAATCACATGTCCCATTTGATGCTGGACTGTTTCCCTGGCTTTTGATCTCAGCCCCATCATCTTGGGAACTCTCTAGCAACTCAGTCAAATCCCATGTCTCATTCTTAACTTTCTTTCCCCGCTCTGCCTTGACTATCCCAGCCTTGGTTTCTAGCTCTGCCTCAGAAATGTTCCTGGAACAATATGGCTATGCTTGATCTTATTTTACCTGTGCTCTGAAAGATGGTGGACTTTGTTTTTCTAATAAGCAACACGTTTCTCAGTTCATTTATTATACATTATTAGCCCCAACTTTTTACTGGCAGGATTATTTCCTAAATTATAGGCTTTCACTTTAAATTAATGCTGATTATGACTTTTCCCCAGGTGCATTATCTTACATTTATCTATACTAAATTTCATCTCATTTGCTTCCCAAAACTTGCATTCTTCCTTGTTCTTTCAACCTTTCCAATACTCACTGTTGTTTGGAATTTGGCAGCATCTGAAATGTAATCAACTTGTCTTTCTTTGTAAATTAGAAATGAACTCAGAATAAATGCCTCTAACAGTTACAGGAGAAAAACTAGTATTTATTGTCCGTTGACTAGGTGTCTAATCCGGGGTTCCCTAAAAGTAGACCCTAAGACAAGGACTTACTACTTATAGTTTACGTGGAAGGAGACCCAAGTAATCACAGCGGGGGAGCATAAAAAGGAGACAGGGAAGTGAGGAAAGGCAATAAATGGTATGTAGTAGTGAAGCCCTGGTGGTGCAATGGTTAAGATCTATGGCACTCTCGCTATGGCTGCTAACCAAAAGGCTGGCAGTTTCAATCCACCAGCCACTCCTTGGGAACCATATGGAACAATTCTACTCTGTCCTGTAGGGTTGCTATGGGCTCCTTATGAGTCATAATCAACTGGACAGGAACAGGCTTTTTTTAAAACTAGTGGTTTACTACTGCTAGCATTTGTGGTTCAGCCTATTGAAGACCCTCTGAGGGACTAGGTAGAGTACACCCCACTGCCTTCCACCCCTCATTTGTTAGTGGAGCCAGAGTTGTAAGAGTTGGGAGGTAAAAAAGTTCCCAAAATGTTCACTGGAAGTTATGGTTAACAGGGGCAATTCCTACTCCCACTCCATGTGTTCTAGCTGCCAATGTACAACACCATATACTGGTTTAAAGTATATAATACAACTTGAAGGGCAATGCCTCATCCCATAAGGATGTCATCCCCAAGCTGACACATTAGTCAAACTTTAAGAGGCCATTCCAACATTCTATTAGATCAGCAGCTTCCAAGTAGTGTTATATATTGTTGTTGTTGTTAGGTGCTGTTGAGCTGGTTATGACTCATAGGGATCCTATGCACAACAGAACAAAACAGTGCCCAATCCTTCACCATCCTGACAATCTTTGCTATGCTTGAGCCCATTGTTGCAGTCGCTGTGTCAGTTCATCTCATCGAGGGTCTTCCTTTTTTTTTTTTTTTGCTGACCCTCTACTTTACCAAGCATGTTGTCCTTCTCCAGAGGCTGGTCCCTCCTGATAACATGTCCAAAGTACGTGAGATGAAGTCTCTCCATCCTCGCTTCTAATTAGTATTCTAGCTGTACTTCTTCCAAGACAGATTTGTTCATTCTTCTGGAAGTCCATGGTATATTCAATTTTCTTTCACAACATCATAATTCAAAGGCATCAATTCTTTAGTCTTCCTTATTCATTGTCTAGCTTTCGCATGCATATTGGCAATTAAAAACCCCATGACTTGGGTCAGGTACACCCTAGTCAGTAAAGTGACATCTTTGCTTTTTAACACTTCAAAGAAATGTTTTGCAGCACATTTGCCCAATGCAACGCATCTTTTGATTTCTTGACTGCCGCTTCCATGGGTGTTGATGGTGCATCCAGGTAAAATGAAATCCTTTATAACTTCAACATTTTCTCCCTTTATCATGATGTTGCTTATCGGTCCAGTTGTGAGGGTTTTTGTTTTCTTTATGTTGAGGCGCAATCCATACTGAAGGCTGTGGTCTTTGTTCTTCATCAGTAAGTACTTCAAGTCGTCTTCACTTCCAGCAAGCAAGGTTGTGTTGTCTGCAAAACTCAGGTTGTTAATGAGTCTTCCTCTAATCCTGATGCCACTTTTTTTTCATATAGTCCAGTTTTTCAGATTATTTTTTCAGCATACAGATTAAATAAGCATGGTGAAAAGATACAACCCTGACACACACCTGTCCTGGCTTTAAACCATGCAGTATCCCCTTGTTCTGTATGAACCGCCTCTTGATATGTGTACAGTTTCCTCAAGAGCACAATTAAGTGTTCTGAATTTCTCATTCTTTACAAGGTTATCCATAATTTCTTATGAGCCACACAGTTGAATGCCTTTGTATAGTCAATAAAACAGGGGTAAACATCTTCTGGTATTCTCTGCTTTCAGCGAACATCTATCTGACGTCGGCAATGTTATCCCTCATTCCACATCCTCTTCTGAGTCTGGCTTGAATTTCTGCCCGTTCCCTGATGATGTACTGCAGCAAGCACTTTTGAAGGATCTTCAGCAAAACTTTATTTGTGTGTGGTATTTATGATACTGTTTGACAATATCTGCATTCTGTTGGATCACCTTTCTTTGGAATGGGCACAAATATGGGTCTTTTCCAGTCTTGGCCAGTTAGCTGTCTTCCAAATTTCTTGGCATAGACGAGTGAGCACTTCCAGCGCAACATCCATTTGTTGAAACATCTCAACTGACATTCCATCAATTCCTGGAGCCTTGATTTTTGCCAATACCTTCAGTGCAGCTTGGACTTCTTCCTTTGGTACATCGGTTCAGATCATATGCTACCTCTTGAAATGGTTGAACATCGACAATTCTTTTTGGTATAATGGCTCTGTATATTCCTTCCATCTTCTTTTGATGCTTCCTGCATCATTTAATATTTTCCCCATAGGATCCTTCACTATTGCAACTCGAGGCTTGAATGTTTTCTTCAGTTCTTAATGCTTGAGAAATGCTAGGTGTGTTCTTCCCTTTTGGTTTTCTATCTCCAGCTCTTTGCACATGTCATTATAATACTTCACTTTGTCTTCTTGAGCGGCTCTTGGAAATCTTCTGTTCAGTTCTTTTACTTCATCATTTCTTCCTTTTGCTTTAGCTGCTTGAAGTTCAAGAGCAAGTTTCAGAGTCTCTTCTGACATCGATTTTGGTCTTTTCCTTCTTTCCTGTCTTTTCAATGACCTCTTGCTTTCTTCATGTATGATGTCCTCGATGCCATTCCATAACTCGTCTGGTCTTTGGTCATTAGGGTTCAACCCGTCAAATCTCTTCTTGAGGTGGTCTCTAAATTCAGGTGAGATATACTGACGGTCATACTTTGGCTCTCATCGACTTGTTCTAATTTTCTTCAGTTTCACCTTGTACTTGCATATGAGCAATTGATGGTCTGTTCCTCAGTCGGCCCCTGGCCTTGTTCTGACTGATGATCTTGAGTTTTTCTATCGTCTCTTTCCACAGATGTAGTTGATTTGATACCTGTTTATTCCATCTGGTGAGGTCCATGTGTATACTCACTGTTTATGTTGGTGAAAAAAGGTTTTTGCAATGAAGAAGTCATCGTTCTTGCAAAAGTCTATCCTGTGATCTCTGGCATCAATTCTGTGATTAAAACCATATTTTCTAATGACTGATCCTTCTTTTTTGTTTTTAACTTTTGCATTCCAATCCCCAGTAATTATCAATGTATCCTGATTGCATGTTTGATCAATTTCAGACTGCAGAAGTTGGTAAAAATCCTCAATTTCTTCATCTTTGGCCTTGCCTTAGCGGTTGGTATGTAAATTTGAAGAATAGTTGTATTAACTGGTCTTCCCTGTAGGGGTATGGATATTATCCTATCGCTGACAGCATTGTATTTGAGGAAGATCCTGAAATGTTCTTTTTGACAATGAATGTGATGCCATTCCTCTTCAATTTTTCATTGCCAACATAGTAGACCATATGATTATCTGATTCAAAATGGCCAATATCAGTCCATTTCAGCTCACTAAAGGATTAGGCATGACAGACACTAGGTGTTTATCAGTTTGTCATACTGTGGTGGCTTGTGTGTTGCTGCTGTGATAATGCAAGCTTTGCCACCAGTATTTCAAATACCAGCAGGGTCACTCTTGGTGGACAGCTTTCAGCTGAGCTTCCAGACTAAGACAGACTAGGAAGAAGGTCCTGACAGTCTACTGAAAAAATTGGCCAGTGAAAACCTTATGAACAGCAGTGAAACATTGTCTGATATAGTGCCGGAAGGTGAACCTCTCAGATTGGAAGGCACTCAAAATACAACAAGGGAAGAGCTGCCTCCTCGAAGTAAAGTTGACCTTAATGACATGGATGGAGTCAAGCTTTCAGGACCTTTATTTGCTGATGTGGCATGACTCAAAATGAGAAGAAAGAGCTGCAAACATCTGTTAATAATCAGAACGTGGAACGTAGGAAGTACGAAAATGGGAAAATTGGAAGTTGTCAAAAATGAAATTGAATGCATAAACTTCGATATCCTAGGCATTAGTATAGGGTATGTCTTAAATCAATCTCTTTTGAGATACAAAACCAGATTATGCAAGCAAGCAAGCACAAATAGAGGGGAAAATACGTGCCACATGATCGTGTAGGAACAGAAGCTGAAGAGACAAAGACCTTCCCCCAGAGCCGACAGAGAGAGCTTTCCTCTAGAGCTGGCTCCCTGAATGCAGACTTCTAGCCTCCTAAACCATGAGAAAATAAATTTCTATTTGTTAAAGCCACCCACTTGTGGTATTTCTGTTATAGCAGCACTAGATGACTAAGACAAGAGAGTATAAAATGACGTCAAAAGACAAATGATAGATTGAGGGAAATATTTGCAACTCTTGCAACAGATAAAAGTGAATATAGAAAGATCTTACAAATTAATAAGAAAAATACCAACAACCCCCCCCCCCAAAAAAATGGGCCAAGGATAGAAATAGATAACTCACAGGAGAGGTTATCAAAAAGGCCAATAGGTAGAACAGTTTGTAACCAGAAACCAATCCATTTCAATAAAAAGCCTCCCCTTCTGCACGATGGAGAACAATTTCATGCGAAATGGAATGAAAATAGAGTGTCTGAGTCTTTTGGAATGGGGACAAGGGAGTTGCAAATGTGAGCTCCCTCTGACTAGAGCTCAGTGGAGCAAAACAGTGTCCCCAGATGAAGGTACTTAGAAGCGTCAAGCGCCCAGCTGGAAGGAGTTAGGAAGGGAAAGAAAATTGATGAGCCTATTCACTGTTTGGTAAGCAAGTATCCATTTATTAATACTCAAGCTCCGTCAAGTCTGGAGAAGGAAAGAGAGCCAGACCTGTGTTTGAGTCTATTACTGCCCTTTGTAGCTACCTGAGTAGCAAGTTGTGTGAGTTGGCCTCGGTTTCCCCATCAACAATAGATGCGTCTGTCAGTTTGTCATACTGTGGGGGCTTGCATGTTGCTGTGGTGCTGGAAGCTATGCCACTAGTATTCAAAAACCAGCAGTGTCACCCATGGCAGATAGATTTCAGTTGAGCTTTCAGACCAAAACAGACTAGGAAGAAGGACCTGGTAGTCTACTTCATTAGACGGGGAAAACCTTATAAATAGCAGTAGGACTCTGTCTGATACAGTGCTGGAGGATGAGCCCCTCAGGTTGGAAGGCACTCAAAATATGACTGGAAAAGAGCTTTCTAAAAAGAGCAAGAGCCTCAACAAGGTGATCCACACAGTGGCTGCAACAATGGGCTGAAGCATAACAATGATTGTGAGGTTGGTGCAGGACAGGGCAGCGTTTTGTTCTGTTGTACATAGGGTCGCTGTGAGTCAGAACTGACTCTATAGCACCTGACAACAACAATAGACAGGCAACACTCCCTGCCTCCCAGGAGTGGTGTGAAGTAAATGCAAAAGTACTAGGGAATTAACATGCCCCTGGGTAGCTCTCAGAAACGCTGGTGGCATAGTGGTTAAGAGATATACAGCTGCTAACCACAAGGTTGGCAGTTCAAATCCACCAAGTGCTCCCTGGAAACTCTGTGAGGGGCAGTTCTACTCTGTCCTATAGAGTCGCTATGAGTCAGAATCCACTCAAAGGCAATGGGTTTGGTGTTTTTGGTTTGGGTAGCTCTCAGTCGATGCCTGACAGGAGTTGGCACATCAATACCCCAGCTCCCTCTGCTCTTGAGTAAGATAATTCCAAGGTGTGTGTTTTGTAAAGCTCCAAGGGTTCCCCACGGGCATTCACTTTAATTATGTGCAGTGGGAATTGGGTAGATAGCCGCCCCTTTATTGTCATTCTTTCCTTCCCTGTGTCTCTTCCCCCCCTCCCTACCTTTATTTTCTCTGCCTCCTGAATAAACTGCTAGCAATCAGAATCAAACCCAGGCTAAAGGAGGTACTTAGGTGACCCCACGTGAATCACGAGACCGCTCCATATGCTGGGAATAAGGATTTGACTCCGCCTACCTTTCTCAAAAGAATCCCTGGTGGCACAAATGATTAAGCACCCAATTATTAGCCAAAAGATTGGTGATTCGAACCCACGCAGAGATGCCTTGGGAGACAGGCCTGGCAATCTGCTCCTGAAAGGTCACAGCCTTGAAAATTCAATGGGACAGTTCTATTCTGCACACATGGGGTCACCCTGAGCTGGAACTGACTCCACGGCAGCTACCGATTAACAACAACAACCTGTCTAGGGAGTTGATATACAAGGACCAAATGTATGGAACACTACTTTGCGAACTCGGAAGGGCTACAGAAACGATAGCACCGGCTTAAGCTTTTAGATAACTCGAGAAACACATGTTTAAGCGAGACTTGGGTGAGAGATTTCAGGGCTTTTAGGGGTTTTTTGTTTCTGTTTTTTTACACTATTGACTTTAGTTTAGATAGTGTAAACAAGCTGCATAAGATTAACCAGAAAACAACAGAAGCCTGGTGACAAGAGAGATCCTAATCCTTGAGAGAGGAACAATGCACATCTAAATGAGGAACAAAGCCCAGCTAATGAAAAGGCTGCAGGTTGTATACTCAGGCTATTAATGTGGCCTATCTAAGAATGAGGGCCAGATGTGCCTTGGAACAAGGAAACATGGACTTCGGCAGCACATACCCGAAAACACCCTCCATGTTTATTATGTAGCTAATACACAGCACAGAACTTAATTTTACTCTAATCTGCAAAGATTTACCATTGCTATCTTAGAATCACAGAGTAAAATCTGAACAGATCCTGAAAGAGCACCTAGGGCAGGTGTGTGCTGCCACTCCCCACTCCAAGCCGATCACAGAGCATTGCTGGTCTGCAAAGTTTAGATACACCCTCAGATCTTTCTCGGTACACCATGGCTCTCATTTTTCAGAGCAATAAACCACAGTTTCAAACCAGTTTGTTCAATCCCTTGGGGAGAATTTGCATTCTTAGTTTTTCTGGTTTTTTGGTTCTTTATTACCTAGTTGTCATGAATCAAAAAGAGAAGAAACAGCTAGAAACATCCATTAATAATCAGCACCTGGAATGTATAAAGCATGAATCTAGGAAAACTGGAAATCGTCAAAAATGAAGTAGAAGGCACAAACATCGATGAGCTGAAATCAACTGGTATTGGCCATTTTGAATAAGACAATCATATGGTCTACTATGCCAGGAATGACAGATTGAAGAAAAATGGCATCATGATCATTACTAAAAAAAAAAAAAAAAAATTTCGAGATCTATGCTGAAGTATAATGCTGTCCATGATAGGATAATATCCATATGCCTACAAGGAAGACCAGTTAATACCACTATTATACAAATTTACACACCAACCACTAAGGCCAAAGATGAAGAAACTGAAGATTTTTACCAACTTCTGCAGTCTGAAATTGATCAAACATGCAATCAGGATACATTGATAATTACTGGGGATTGGAATGCAAAAGTTAAAAACAAAAAAGAAGGATCAGTCATTAGAAAATATGGTTTTAATCACAGAATTGATGCCAGAGATCACAGGATAGACTTTTGCAAGAACGATGACTTCTTCATTGCAAAAACCTTTTTTCACCAACATAAACAGTGAGTATACACATGGACCTCACCAGATGGAATAAACAGGTATCAAATCAACTACATCTGTGGAAAGAGACGATAGAAAAACTCAAGATCATCAGTCAGAACAAGGCCAGGGGCCGACTGAGGAACAGACCATCAATTGCTCATATGCAAGTACAAGGTGAAACTGAAGAAAATTAGAACAAGTCGATGAGAGCCAAAGTATGACCGTCAGTATATCTCACCTGAATTTAGAGACCACCTCAAGAAGAGATTTGACGGGTTGAACCCTAATGACCAAAGACCAGACGAGTTATGGAATGGCATCGAGGACATCATACATGAAGAAAGCAAGAGGTCATTGAAAAGACAGGAAAGAAGGAAAAGACCAAAATCGATGTCAGAAGAGACTCTGAAACTTGCTCTTGAACTTCAAGCAGCTAAAGCAAAAGGAAGAAATGATGAAGTAAAAGAACTGAACAGAAGATTTCCAAGAGCCGCTCAAGAAGACAAAGTGAAGTATTATAATGACATGTGCAAAGAGCTGGAGATAGAAAACCAAAAGGGAAGAACACACCTAGCATTTCTCAAGCATTAAGAACTGAAGAAAACATTCAAGCCTCGAGTTGCAATAGTGAAGGATCCTATGGGGAAAATATTAAATGATGCAGGAAGCATCAAAAGAAGATGGAAGGAATATACAGAGCCATTATACCAAAAAGAATTGTCGATGTTCAACCATTTCAAGAGGTAGCATATGATCTGAACCGATGTACCAAAGGAAGAAGTCCAAGCTGCACTGAAGGCACTGGTGAAAAACAAGGCTGCAGGAATTGACAGGATATCAACTGAGATGTTTCAACAAACGGATGCAGCACTGGAAGTGCTCACTCGTCTATGTCAAGAAATTTGGAAGACAGCTAACTGGCCAACTGACTGGAAGAGGCCCATATTTATGCCTATTCCCAAGAAAGGTGATCCAAACAAATGCAGAAATTATCGAACAGTATCACTAAAGTCACATGCAAGTAAAATTTTGCTGAAGATCGTTCAAAAGCAGTTCCAGCAGTGTATCGACAGGGAACCGCCAGAAATTCAGGCAGGATTCAGACGAGGACTTGGAACCAGGGATATCATTGGTGATGTCAAATGGATCCTGGCTGAAAGCAGGGAATACAGAAAGATGTATACCTTGTTTTATTGACCATGCAAAGGCATTTGACTGTGTGGATCATAAGAAATTATGAATAATATTGCAAAGAATGGGAATTCCAGAGCACTTAATTGTGCTCATGAGGAAACTGTACACAGATCGAGAGACAGTTGTTTGGACAGAACAAGGGGATACTGCATGGTTTAAAGTCAGAAAGGTGTGTGTGTCAGGGTTGTATTCTTTCACCATACCTATTCATTCTGTATGCTGAGAAAATAATCCAAGAAGCTGGACTGTATGAAGAATAACAGGGTATCAGGATTGGTGGAAGACTTATTAACAGCCTGCATTATGCAAATGACACGATCTTGCTTGCTGAAAGTGAAGAGTTCTTGATACACTTACTGATGAAGATCAAAGACCACAGCCCTCAGTATGGATTATACCCAACATAAAGAAAACAAAAATCCTCACAACTGGACCAATAATCCGCATCATGAAAAATGAAGAAGATTGAAGTTGCCAAGGATTTCGTTTTACTTGGATGCACGATCAATGCCTGTGGAAGCAGCAGTCAAAACTCAAAAGACGCATTGCAGTGGGCAAATCTGCTGCAAAAGACCTCTTTAAAGTGTTAAAAAGCAAAGATGTCAACTGGAAGACTAAGGTATGCCTGACCCAAGCCATGGTATTTTCAATTGCATTATATGCATGTGAAAGCTGGACAATAAATAAGGCAGACAGAAGAGTCAACGTCTTTGAATTGTGGTGCTGGCGAAGAGTTTTGCACATACCATGGACTGCCAAAAGAATGAACAAATCTGTCTTGGAAGGAGTACAACCAGGATTCTCCTTAGAAGCAAGGATGGTGAGACTATGTCTTACATACTTTGGACATGTTGTCAGGAGAGATCAGTCCCTGGGGAAGGACATCATGCTTGGTAAAGGAGAGAGTCAGTGAAAAAGAGGAAAGAGGAAGACCCTCAGTGAGATGAATTGACACAGTGGCTGCAACAATGGGCTCAAGCATAACAATGATCATGGGCATGGCACAGGACCAGTTATTATTTCTTTCTGTTGTACATAGGGTTGCTATGAGTCAGAACTGACTGGATGGCACCTAACAACAACAACAACTGGTTGTCATCAGCATGTACATTTTATTTTCCCTCCTGTCTTTCTTGCTCACCATCATTCAATGAGTGCAATTACGTGCCTTCTCTCATTCTAGAGAATCTTTATGTTACCAGCTGTGATTTCGGTCATTACCTTGTTGTACCAGACTTTGCTCTGTGACCATCCTTTCCAAAGTTTGTAGTCATAAATTGCATAGCTTGTGAACAATCTTGCACAAATGGCTTCATTTTCATTTGGATTCCTTCTATGGGACTTCAGACCTGAAGCTGACCCCACATATCTTTTGGACCCTCAGCCACATATTCCCTGCCCCTTGGCCTCTGTGACATGAGATGGAAGTACAGGGCAGCTCAGAGGCCATGGGCACGCCCAGTAGGAGATTGGAAGGTGCTGGCAGAGAAATCCTTCTCCACCCTAAGCCAAGATACGGCACCTCACTATGACACGTCTAGGAATGTCCTGTGAGACCACGACACCAGCTGGGTCTTCTTGTGAAAACATAACTATCTCAGTAAAGGACCATTCTGTACCTTTCTCCCATCCTTCCCTAACTTATTATAATTACCAGTTGCTGTCAAGTCAACAACTCATGGCAAGCCCACGTATGTCAGAGTAGAACGGTGCTCCGCAGGGTTTTCAATGGCTGATTTTTTGGAAGTAGATCACTAGACTTTACTTCTGTGGTGCCTCTGGGTGAACGCAAATCTCCAACCTTTAAGTGTTTGTACCCATTAACCATTTGCACCATCAAAGGATGCCTCCTGGCATTTTACCTCCCAGTGAACATTAGTTCCCAAGCTGTGCCCTAAGCTCTGTTTTTCCAGGTAGACTGGGCTGAGGATAGCATAGCTTCCTCGCTTGCCTACTAAGTGCCAGACAGTGTATTCAGACCTTCATATATTTTATGCCATTTGAAGTAATCCGCAGTAATTTCTACGTCAAAGAAGAGGGTTTTAAAGATCTAGCTGCATAGCGCCTTTCTCCAGAAAGATCGAGCTGATTATGGATAGCGTCACAAGCAACGCAAAGCTCATATTTTCTTCCATTCCTATCAGCATTGAGCTTAATTTGTGTTTGTTATTTCTTATTCGATAGGTGTTCAGTGGTAAATTAGAAGTTGCTTTTACTTACTGTTGCCTTAATTGCGAATGAGGCTATGCATTTTGAGTAATAGTTAATTTTTTTTTTGTTTTAATGTAAAAGTTGTTGTTAGTTGCTGTTGAGTCGGCTGGGACTCGTGGACAGCCCATGAACAACAGAGCAAAACACTGCCTGGTCCTGCATCATCTTCATGATCATTGCTGTGCTCCATTATTGTAGCCACTGTATATTCTGAGTGCCTTCCAGCCTAGGGGACTCATCTTCCAGCATCATATTGGACAATATTCTGTGATCCACAGGGTTTTTATTGGCTAATTTTGGGGAGTATAGACCACCAGACTTTTTTCTTAGTATGGAGGCTCCACTGAAACCTGTTCACCATGGATGAACCTGCTGGTATTTGAGATGCTGGTGGTCTAGCTTCCAGCATCACAGAAACATGCAAGCTACCACAGTATGGCAAACTGACAGATGGGTGGTGGGTAAAAGTAGTGTTGTTGTTGTTAGGTGTCATCAAGTTGGTTCCAACTTATAGCAACCCCATGTACAACAGAATGACACTGTCAGGTCCTGGGCCATCCTCACAATCATTGCATCAGACAAACTTTTGTCCCCCACTACAGGTCCGGTGACACAGCAGATATAGCAGGGACTCATTTAGCTGTTGCACTGGAATTGGGTTCTAAGAGCTGGCCTCCCACAAGTGGTGGGAACCCCAGTTCCTGACCTTCCTGGAGAGGAAATCTTATTTCCCAGACCCTCAGATCCAGGGCTTGGCCCCAGCTATGAAGACCTTTGGCCAGGCGAACCTGATGTAGGGTGTCTTAGTTACCTAGTGCTGATATAACAGAAATACCACAAATGGGTGGCTTTAAAGAACAGAAATTTATTTTCTCACAGTTTAGGAGACTAGAAGTCTGAATTCAGGGTACCAGTTCTGGGGAAGGCTCTCTCTTTGTCTGCTCTGTGTGAAGGTCCTTGTCTCTTTTCAGCTTCTGCTCCTCGGTTCCTTGATGATCTTCATGTGATGTCTGTCTTCCCCCCTCTCTGCTTTCTTCTCTGTGCCTGATCTGCTGGTTTTATATCTCAAAAGCGATTGATTTAAGACGCTTATGGCCTCGTTAACATAATAAACAAACCCTTATTCCCAAATGGGACTACACCCAAAAGTATAGAGGATTTACAGCACATACTTTTGGGAGACACAATCCAATCCATAACAGTCTTACCACTTACTGCTCCTGAGTTCTACACCTGAACTAGAGTCTCCCTTGACTACCAATGGCTTCATGTAAACCTGGGATGTCAACCCCTTAATCTAGGGGCCTCTGGGCTCCCCCTCCTGAGTAATAACACTTGTTGGTAAAGAGCTTTGAGATTCTTCCAAGAAACCCAGGTTCCTGGGACAAGGTGTTATTATTTAGTTGATGGGAAACAAATATCCACCTAATAACCATAATTATACTGTCAAAACTGCTTAAAATATCCACCCTGCTGGGTCCACGGTGATGTCAGGGAGTTTTGTGACTAGTAAATTGGAACATTATCATGAAATTAAAAGAGAAAAGTTACATTACCAAGTAATTCATCAGAATGATTTGATATTTCAAGGATAACCACCAAGCAATTTCAGAAACGTGTAATTATTTTTTCACTTGATGTTTTGTGATGCATTACTCAGTAGCTGTGTGGTTGACTGTGCCTTGTAAAATGGAAGAAAAACGAATAACAAGTCATTAACAGATCAAAGAAGTAAATCTCGGTAGGAATAGAGCTTGGATTTTCTTGGTCCTCTCCTATTTTTGGAATCAAAAAGCTCATAAGGCGACAGGCGTTCTGTATCTCTCTTACCTGAAGCACCTGGAGCATGCCTGGCAGATCACAGAGCCTCGGTGAACACTGACGTGCTGGTGGTTTTCATAATATTCAAAGTCCTTGCTGGTCTCTTTGCATTGAACATACTGCCTCTATTGCTGAAATCCCATTTTCCACTTCTGGAAACACTTAGTTACCCATCATTCCAAGGATTACTTCCTCTGCATCACCTTTTCTGACTGCGCTAGGTAGATTTAGTGTTCTGTCCATGAGGCACTGCTGGCCTGTATACACATATCCATTTTAGACTCACCACGTTTATCAGAAATGGTTCCCATACTGCTCCACTACTGTATGGTCAGCTCCTTGAGGGCAGGGTTTGCCTGCCAGCCTGCTTGCCTGCCTGCCTTCCTGCTTCCCTTCCTTCCTTCTTCCCTCCTTCCTTCCTTCACTCCCTATCTCTCTCCTTTCCTCCTTTCTTCCCCCTTCCTTCTTTCTTCCTCCCTCTTTTTCTCCCTTTCTCTGTATTCCCTTCTTTCCTCCCTTCCTCCCTCCCTCCTTTCCTTCCTTCCTCCCTTCCATGAACAAATAGTGAGAAAACCCCTGTGATGATTCATTTTATGTATCTGCTTGGCTAGGCTATGGCTCCCAGCTGTTTGGCCAAGCACTAGTCTAGTTATTGTTCCATAAAACAAAATAATGTAAATTGTAATGTAATTGCATTCCATAATGTAATCTAGTGTAACATAATCAGTTAATCAGTTAAAAAGAGAGTTTCTGTAGGGTATGTTCTGCCTCCAGAATATAAATAGATATTTTGGCAGAACTTTACTCTGCACTCTTCTTGTAGAGTGACCTATGGATCTTGGGATGCAAGCCAGTAGGAGTTTCGAGCCTGTCACCTGTCCTGTGGATTTTGGACTTGCCAGCCTCCCACAATCACATGAGCCAATTTCTTGAATCCAATTCCTTGAAGCAAATCTCTTGATAGATGATAGATAGAGAGAGAGAGAGAGAGGTAGGCAGGCAGGCAGGCAGGCAGGCAGGCAGGCAGGCAGGCAGGCAGGCAGACAGATGAGATAGAGAGAGAGGATCAGGCAGTATTTCTTTCTGATATACATAGGGTCCCTATGAGTTGGAACCGACTTAACAGTACCTAACAATAACAGTGTTAGTAATATGTACTACATACAACGTTACAGCACATAATTTTCTGATGTTATCATTCTCAGATATAATTTTTCCAACCCCCAGAGACAAATAAAGATGAGCTTTATAAAGATACTGATAATTAAAGGCAATAATAAAGAAGACTTAAAAAAAAAAAAAAAAACCAAGGTATTCGACTTACATCAGAACCTATCGGGATGGAGGAGTTGTTGGAAAATAACCCTGTTGTAAGCTGGGGACCATACATATATATACAGAGAGAGAGAGTGAATGTGCTCTCAGCTCCTGAAGGTCTCCTCCTTCTCGACTGTTGCCCTGGCCTAGGGATGCTCAGTGACCTTGTTGTATTTTGATCTTGGCAATGATGAAAGTCATGGTCACTTAGATTATTTCATTTAATCCCCTCTGCAACCTTGTAAAGAAAGTATTTTAGCCTCATCTTTCATATTAGGAAACCAAGGCCAAGAATGTTTAAGTGGCTCTTCCAAGGCCATATGTCTTAGAGTTGATGATAGCTATCATTCCCAAGTCATGGGCCAAACATAACAATATAAATTCAACTGAGACAAATGTAAGGTCTTGCTTTTGAGTCTAGGGGAGATATGTATTAGGAGAAGTACATGGGGAAAACCCTTTAGATCGGAGCTTACTTGAAGTTCAATCAACAGAGAAGACAGCCCCACTGTCAAAGGCATTAATGTGATTGCAGGCTGCCTTGATAGGCTTTGTCTTGGTTGTCACGGTGGATGATATGGCTGACTACCCTGGAATCACTGATTTCTTACAATTACAGCAGTTGACTAAAAGAGTAAACCGTAAAAGAGATGCTCCAAGGTCAATGTCGGGAACTTGCTGCCTCTGAAGTTGAACATCTTCCCGTGGCCATTCCTCTGGGTCCCAGGCTACGAGAGCCGCAAGACAGGGTGCCATAGCTTTCAACAGGCTCACAGTTCAGATGCCTGTCAATCAAGAAATCCTGAGTTGTGCTCCCTTTATAGTTAGATTTATACCACCACTTTAACTTGTCTTTTCACAAACGTCCTGATTCTAGTCTAGTCAAAGCAGTGATACTGCTTTCATGTTTTCACATCAGTGTGCAACTTCCACACTCATGCAATGTGGACCCAACACTAGAGCATGCTTAGTCATCCAGCAAGTTATCCTATTATCAGCTTCACTGGAAAGCTCTCAGAATTGGATTTCCATTAATGGCTTCATCTGGAAACACCACCATTTCCTGCCAAGGGCTGTGCCAGGAACCAGCTCCCAACAGAAATAGTTTCTAGAAAATGGAAAGTGGCACCATGCTCTTGTCTGGTCTGCTCAGATACTACCAGTGTTATAATACTTCTTTCTTGTACACAATTTGCATTGATGTGTTCATCTCCCCCGCTAGACTATGAACAATTTTAGTGCAGGTGTCTTGTCTTAGCCATCATGGTGTTGCAATGTGCCCTACACACACACACACACACACACACACACATACACATACACACACCCAGAGTTCCTGGTTGAATACACATTAGTGGATGTCCACCAAGCAAGCTCCTGAGAATACTTCATTTTCCCATGATCACCTTTGTCCTGGAGAAAACCAACAACAACAACAAAACCCATTACCATTGAGTTGATTTCAACTTGTAGCAAAATTTGGGCCCTGGACAGGAAGTAAGCTTTCTCATTATAACTTGATCAGTGGGTATGTATTTATTTATTGCTAAGGCTTTTTTTTAAGGCTTGTTTAGTATACATCAGTCCCCTGAGGATGGATGAGCTCTGTGTAAATTTTTAAAATGGAGTTTTTAATGGAGTTTAAGCATGGAGTGTCCTGGAAACCCTGGTGGCATAATGGTTAAGAGCTATGGCTGCTAACCAAAAGGTCAGCTGTTCAAATTCACCAGGCACTCCTTGGAAACCCTATGGGATAGTTCTACTGTGTCCTATAGGGTCACTATGAGCTGGAATTGACTCAATGGCAATGGGTTTTTTGGTATGGGTCCTGAGATCAGACATTGATATTTGTGACCTTGGATCAGGGGCTGTCCCATTTGACCCTTCCAGGCCAGCTCTCCCTTTTCTGTCTCTTCTGTCTCAACAATTCCCAGAATCTTCTTGGGCTAAAAAAGCTGAATACACGCACTCCCTCCACCCCAGTTCCCTTCACCCCCATGTGCACATCTGTCCCTGTTTAAAACCCTCTGGGGCCTCTAACAATAGTTTTCAATAGAAACACAAAACCAAACCCACTGCCGCTGAGTTGATTCCAACTCATAGTGTCTCTGTAGGACAGAGTGGACTGCCGTATAGGGTTTCCAAGTCAGTAAATCTTTACAGAAGCAGACTGTCACATCTTTCTCCAATGGAGCAGCTGGTGGGTTCAAACCACCAACCTGTCGGTTAGCAGCACAGTGCTTTAACCACTGTACCACCAGGGCTCCTTTTTCAAAAGAAAGTAGGGAAAACAAAACCATGCTTCACACTATTGCCTCCATTTTGTTTTACTAATATATGACATATCTTGCAATTTTCAGTATCATCCAACGAGGACATATCATTTTTAGATTTATAGGTAATGTGGAAGGTGTCTTAGTTATCTAGTACTGCTATAACAAATACCACAAGTGGATGGCTTTAACAGAGAGAAATTTACCCTCTCACAGTCTAGGAGGCTAGAAGTTCAAATTCAGTGCTCCAGCTTCAGGGGAAAGCTTTCCATCTCTGTCCGCTCTAGTGGGAGGTTCTTGTCATCAAACTTCCCCTAGTTGAGGAGCACAGCGACCCTGGGTCCAAAGGACACACTCTGTTCCCGGTGCTACTTTCTTGGTGGTATCAGGTCCTCCTGTCTCTCTGCTCACTTCTCTCTTTTATATCTCAAAATAGTTTAATTTAAGACACAACCTAATCTTGTAGTTTGAGTCCTGCCTCATTAACATCATACTACCCATTGCCATCCAGTTGGTTCTGACTCATAGCAACCCCATAGGACAGAGTAGAACTGCCCCATAGGGTTTCCAAGGAGTGGCTGGAGGATTTGAGCTGCTGACCTTTTGGTTAGCAGCCAAAGCTCTTAACCACTGTGTCACCAGGGCTCTGTATTAACATCATAGAGGCAGAATTTACAAAACATAGGAAAAGCACATCAGATGATAAAATGGTAGACAACCACACAATACTGGGAATCATGGCCTAGCCAAGTTGACGCATGTTTTATGGGAACACAATTCAATCCATAACAGAAGGTGAGAAAAAAGTCCATCTGATAAAGCCCACATTCTTTGGGATGTCTCACCAGCCCTCAAGACCTGGTCCTGCTGTCCTGCCTCTGCAACCTCACAGTCCCACCTTCCCACAAGTACCAAAGCCCTGGCCACTCCAAGATGCTCATGTCTCCTATGCTGTTCCCTGTACCTGGTATGTGCTCCTCCCTTCTCCCCTTGGTCAATCCTGCTTATTCTTCAAGGCAGGACCCTCAGTGCCTCAGTGAAGTGGCCTAGTTTCCCAGCCACAGCATCTGGATTGTGTCGTTGTGATAGAGTTTGACTGGCTCTTTATTTCTGGGTTTTTCTTCCCTTTGGGGCAGAGTTGGTGGCTTCTCTGAATGTGCACACTGAGGCCTAGCACAGAGTCGGGCACAGGGTGAGAGCCTGAAAGATGTTTGTGTGGTTCATGAAGGGATGAGATCGGTTGCTATTGCTCGCGGCGACTGCCTGTGTGTCCAAGTAGAGCTGTGCTCCATAGAGTTTTTCAATGGTTGACTTTTTGGAAGTAGATCACCAGGCCTTTCTTCTGAGGCACCTCTTGGTGGACTCAAGCCTCCAACCTTTCAGTTAGCAGCCAAGCGGGTAAACCATTTACACCACCCAGGGATTCCTGAAGGAATGAGGGGGGAAAAAATACATGATGACCCCATGAATTGCAGAGTAGAACGGTGCTCCATTGGATTTTCATGGCTGTGACCTTTTGGGAGCAGATTGCCAGGTCTTTCTTCTGAGGCACCTGTGGGTGGGTTTGAACCACCAACTTTTATGGTTAATAATTGAGCTCTTAACTATTTGCACCACCCAGGAACTCTGAGGGAATGAGAGCCAGAGCTAATATGGGATACACTGTAGGGTCGCTATGAGTCGGGATTGACTCGATGGCACTGGGTTTGGTTTTGGGTTTTGGGTAGCTGGAGTCTCAACCTAGCATTCCTTGAACGAGGCAGCTTCATTTGGCTCTTAAGTCTTCTGAGGTTCTCTGGGGGAAGCTGGCCCACGTTTTGTTCTCCAGTTGTGATAAGCCATTCAGGGAGGCCCTTTCTTGAGGTGTCTGCCTAATTCACTTAAAAAAAAAAACCCAAACCCACTGCTGTCAAGTCGATTCCGACTCATAGCAACCCTACAGGACAGAGTAGAACTGCCCCATAGAGTTTCCAAGGAGTGCCTGGCGGATTCGAACTGCTGACCTCTTGATTAGCAGCCATAGCACTTAACCACTACATCACCATGGTTTCCCCTAATTCACTTAAAAAAAAAAAGAAATTCACTTAGGTCAACTTAATTTCTTTCCTGGATTTGCTCCCCTCGCCAGGGCTTTGTGCTTGGTATTTGTTCACCGAGTGCATCAACAGTGTCGGAGGTTTAATCGAGGTGTAAGGACTATAAAAGGATTTACAGTATTGGCACACGTGTGTGTTGGGGCCACAGCTGAAGCCATCCATCACTCCTGAAAATTTGTCAGCAAGGTGAAATGGCCGGATGTCTTATTCTCACCATTTTTGTAATTCTCTCCAAACAACTCCGGAAATATTCCATCCAGAAAATATGTTTCTCTTCTAATAGACGTCACCTCCAGCTACAACTGTCCACATAACAAAATGCCCGGGTGCTCTCTGTAACGCCCTGGCTCCGATCTGAGGCAGACCCAGACAACGGGACTTAGGAAAATGGAAAGGACTCCTGCTGGAGCCGAGAATGACAAAACGGCCACTGTGGGGCTCCAGGGATCCTGCGAGAATGGTGTAAATCATAACAGTACGCTTTGTGTACTCAGTGGGGTTACCGTCTTCCCAGACCTGGCCCTCAGCTCCTGGTCCCCGAGACTCCACTTTTGGGGCTGTTCTCGTTGTAAACAACTTCTGAAGAGCACAGTATAACAATGTGAATAAAGAGATGCTTGGAAGCAGAGGAGACCAGCGCAATTGACCTAAACATTCTGAGCTTTAGTTTTCTTATCTGCAAAATCCAGCCTAGTGTAGTATTTCTGTCTTCGAATTGCCATGGGGATCAAAAGGGATAATTCAGGAAAAGCACTAAGCAAATCACCGGGCATATAGGAAACATTTATCATTATTAAAACATACCCACTGCCATCTAGTTGATTCTGACCCATAGTGACCCTATGGGACAGGGTAGAACTGCCCCATAGGGCTTCCAAGGCTGTAAATCTTTATGGAAGCAATCTGCCACATCTTTCTCTTGTGGAGCTGTTGGTGGGTTCGAACGGCTGATTTTTCAGTTAGCAGCCGAGTGCTGTAACCAGTACGCCACGAGGGCTCCTTTATTACAACATACAAGTATTGACATTTGATCAGCAATGAGCAATTATTTATAGTAGGAAAAAGATCAACAGCGCCATATGATGGTTCTCAGTAATGATTAAACTATAATTAGTAAAATGCAAGACAGGCTTTCTGGATGGGAAATTGAAAATACAGGATTCTACCGACCTACCGATCTGGTTTTGAGTCCCAGACCCTCTGCGTTCTAGTTTTGCAAACTTTTTCTCGTTTTCATACTGAACGTTTAAAATGGGTTTAATAGAATCTTCCTCATGGGGCTTATGTGAGAGTTGAAGTAATAATGTTTATGAAGTGCTAAGCTCAGGGCCTGGGGCAGCCTCAGCCAAGGACAGTTATGGTTGCTAAGAGCAATCCTCCTTGATTCCTATGCTACTTCCTAAGGTACAGAAGAAAGAGCACAGCGATAGAAGAAAGATCCTGAGTCTGAGCCCTGGCGCTTTTACTAATAACCAGTAACATGTTGCTGTCGAGTTGACACGGACTCATGGTGACCCCATGAGTGTCAGTAGAACTGTGCTCCAGAGAGCTTTCAATGGCTGATTATTTGGAAGTTCTTCGGAGGCACTTCTGTGAGACCTTGAACCTTCAATCTTTTGGTTAGCAGCCGAGCACATGAACTGACTGTACTACCCAAGGACTCCCTTTTACTAATAAATCCATTCCCATTGAGTTGATTCCGACTCATAGCCACCCTATAGGACAGAGCAGAACTGCCCCATAGGGTTTCCAAGGACCACCTGGTGGATTTGAACTGCCAACCTCTTGGTGAGCAGCCAAGCTCTTAACCACTGCGCCACCAGGGCTTACCTTTTCCTTACAGGGGTTGGATATTTAATCTTTTGGAATCCTTAGTTTTCTCATCTGAAAAATGAAGTAAATTGTATATTTAGCTATTCCTGCATAAGAAAAAAGAAGCCACCCCCAAACAGTGGGTTAAAACACCGGTTGTTTCCAGGTTGTACTGGGATGCTTGCTGAGCAGACTCACACCAGCGTGGTGGCATCAGGGTGGCTGAGAAGTACGGTGACACGTGCTCGGGAGGGGAAGCACCAGCACAAGGGCAGTCAAGCCTGCAGGGGACTGTTCACCCACCCCGGCTGGGCCAGAGATGACCTGAGGAGACGCGGGCCAGGGCACAAAGCTGGTGATCTTCATTCGTTCTATGTGACGGGGACTCTCGGACTGATTCAAAGGGTTTGAACCAAAATGCTCCGTTTCAGCTCTAAAAATCAGAATACTCTCACCCGGAGTTGCTACAACAACAAAAACCAGGTGTGGAGTGGAAATGTCTTTCAATCAAGTATATGATGACGGATTTCTGGAAACATGTGGAGGCTTGATGGAATTTATATTCTGTTTTCTCTCTCACTGTCACACACACACACACTAAGAAGGCGGGGAAGGGGGGAGAGAGAGAGAGAGACAGAGGAAGAAAGGAAAAGGGGAAAGAGACAGGAAGGGGAGAGAGAGAAAGACAGAGGAAGAGAGAAAAAGGGGAGAGAGACAGAGAAAGGGGAGAGAGAGAGACAGCTAGAGCTGAAGGGTGCAGAACCTCCACCCGCCCTCACTCCTCATCTCACAGCTGCACCCGTGCCCTCACAGCGGTGCTGGGAGTAAGCCCCATCTTAGAGAGACTACGGTAGAGGGACTAGCGGAGAGGCCTCTACACTTTGAGCTTTGACCAATCATCACCCTGCAGTCTTTGTAATCCCTCCTTTCAAAGCAGTTCCCTTTGTTGCAGAAGGGAGACAATTGAAATCGCCTTTGGAGAAGACCACTCCTTTGTGGTGGGAAAACTGCTTTGTAGGTGGGCAAGATGCACAGTGCCTACACACTTAGCTCTTCCTTCTGCCCATCTCTGTGCATGCGCAGAGCGAAGGCCTCTTCTCAAAGGACGGTGTTAAGATGCTCTGGATCCTAGCTGCCAGCTGGCTCTGTATGAAAAGGTGCTCGTATCACGGGCAGAGTGGAGTATCTGCACCTTGGGCTTCCTAAAGGAATGTCTCTTCTGTATGTATGGATTTTAAATGGTAGCAGCTTTGAATTTTTCGTTCATCTTAGATGTCTGTGTCTAGGGGTGTGTGTGTGTGTGTGTGTGTGTAATCATTTTTTCAAATGCATCAGGAACTGAGACTCTGGAGATGTAAGAAGAACACATGGGCCTGACCACCATCTTCACCTATAGGAGAACCTTCTGCTGAACCCATATTAAATTGCCTATGTCCCACATTAGGTGCCTTCCAGTCTGTTCTGACTCATAGTGACCCTATGTACCACAGAAGGAAACACTGTCTGGCCCTGTGCCATACTCACAATTATTGTTGTTATGCTAGAGCCCATTGTTGCAGCCAAGCCACCTTGTTGAGAGTCTTCCTCTTTTCCACTGACCCTGTATTCTACCAAGCGTGATGTCGTTCTCCAGGGACTGATCCCTCCTGACAACATGTCCAAAGTATGTAAGATGCAGCCTTGCCATCCTTGTTTCTAAGGAGCATTCTGGTTGTACTTCTTCCAAGACAGATTTGTTTTTCCTTTTGGCAGTCATGGTATAGTCAATATTCTTCACCAACACCACAATTCAAAGGCATCAGTTCTTTTTTGGTCTTCCTTATTCATTGTCCAGCTTTCACATGCATGTAATGCAATTGAAAATACCACGACTTGGGTCAGGCACACCTTAGTCTTCAAGGTGACATCTTTATTTTCAATGCTTTAAAGAGACCTTTTGCAGCAGATTTACCCAATGCAATGTGTCTTTTGATTTCCTGACTGCTGTCTCCGTGGGTGTTGACTGTGGATCCAAGTAAAACAAAATCCTTGACAACTTCAAACTTTTCCCCATTTATCATGATGTTGCTTATTGGTCCAGTTGTGAGGATTTTTGTTTTCTTTACATCTCAACATAAAGAAAACATAGTAAAACAGAAACTAACAATTCCAAAATGAAGATCACCAGCTTTATGCCTTGGACTGCTTTTGGATGGCTGTATTCTGATAGGAGGAGGGATCAGTCCCTAAAGAAGGACATCATGCTTGGTAAAGTAGAGGATCAGCAAAAAAGAGGAAGACCCTCAACGAGATGGACTGATACAGTGGCAGCAACAATGGGCTTAAGCATAACAATGATAGTGAGGATGGCACAGGACCAGGCAGTGTTTGGTTCTGTTGTGCATAGGGTCACTATTAGTCAGAATTGACTCAAGGGAACCTAACAACAACAACATTCTGACGGGATTGTCCAGCTATACCACGGAGCCCAAGGCCAACTGTTATGGGAATGGTATGGGCTTCCAGGAGGGAGTGGAAATTTTCCACAAAGAGCAGATCTGAAAACAGAGGCGAGAGGTCTACTGGCTGACCTTAGACTGGGAAAGAGAGGGAACTGTGTCTCATGGGGGGCAGAGATGTTCTCATTGTCTTGCCCAGGTTGTAGGGAGAGAAAGGCTGATTTCTTCATAGTGATAGGGACCAGGAGTGGTCACAGGGCACTCAGTAAGGGACCAGACTCTGGGGAAAGCCTGGGGCTGGAAAGTCTGAAAGTGGCTTTGGCCAGTGTTAAAGTATCTCTGAATTGTAATTCCCTGTGTTACCCTCTAGCAGGCAGGCAGGTTCTGTTAGACATCACAGAATCACAAATCTTGGGATCGTGGGGTAAAGAGAAGAGCACCCTCCCTTCTTCCAGAGAGGCACTGGCCCACGAAAAGTTTGTGATTCTGGAACTGCTGTGCCTAGTAGTAAAAGAAGGCATGAGCCATGGAGGAGGAGACATCTACAACAAAATATCAAGAGAGCAAGAGGTTCCAAGGCAAGGACTGGAGAGAGCCACAGTGGGAAAACACCCCTGGCACCCTCAACTAGATAGGAGAGAAGGGTTAAGGAAAGAGCAGAGTCCTACCATCACTCCAGGGGGCCACAGGATCAACAGTGATTTAGGTTTTCTTCTTTTCCTTTCAAAGGGTGGAACAGCCCAACTCAATTCATTATCAAACTGATCAATCCTTAGGAAGTCCCCTGAAACACAAAGTCAGAGTTCCTCCAGTGACCTGATATGTGTCGTTGCCATCTTTTAGTTGAAGAGGAACAGTTAATGAAACTCATATCTTAATAAACTCAAGTCATATTTTTCACCCTTCCCATCTTCCGTTACCCCATTCGATAGAGAAATTGAATCTGTGATGAGCTTTTAATTAAAAATCTCATAATCGTATACAAAACAGAGAAGATAAGGAAATTTAAATATTAAATACGGATTTCTTCCCATCTCCCTCCCTCTCCACATTTCCTGTTTGGCATGAACTGAGTTTATTAGAACAAAAAGAGAGAGAGAAACTTTTTAGCATAATAAAGGACAACCCTGGAGGAGGTTAGTGTTAGAGATGTGAGAGTCTGGTTGCCTTTTAACTCATCAGTCCTGAACTGGACCCAATATCTGGAGGTTTGGAGATGCTTCCCCACCCTCAGCTAAATAAATGACAATCCATGCCAGAAACTGACTACCACATGGGGTGGGGGGGGGTGGGGGGGGAGGTAGATGGGAGGATAGAGACCAAGGAAGTTAAACGGACTGAGGGCCTTAATAGACGGGAAAAGAGAACGATTTCAGGGGAAAGGAATTCTGTTGCCACTATGAAGAATTTGTTCTTGATTCATGTCGTAGTTGAGTAGCTGGCAGTGACCTTGTGTGATTATGGAATATACAACTCCTTTTTTATCCATGGTGGAGTCCCCAGGTGGTACAAAACTTTAATGCTCTTGACTGCTGGAGGCTTGAGTTCATCCAGAGGCACCTTGGAAGAAGGGCTTGGAGATCTACTTTCAGATCACAGACACTGAGAACCCTGTGGAGCACAGCTCTACCGTGACACAGACGGAGTCGCCATGAGTTGCAATCTAACTGCTTTGGGGTTTTGTTGTTTCTTCTGTGATAAGGACACGAAACTACAGTGGCTGCAGAAACCATGAAAATAAACCTCAAAATGTTCAGCTTTTATAAATGATGCTCATTGCTTTGGTCTTAAGGAAATTCTGAGAAAGAAAAAAAATGCTATAATGCAGTTGTGTAGAAAACTGCAAAATATTATCAAATTCTTGATAAACAGAGACTCTTGGTCCCTTCGGCTGCATCCATAGCTAAGCAAATCCTTGGGGTACCTGGGACATGAAGTTTTAGAAGCCAGGACAACACACCTCCAGGGGAAATTTTCTGGTGTAGTCTTAAGTCAGTTCATGGCTGGCTTAAAGTCACAGGACCTCAAAATCCACAGTGCCAATCACTGGCATAAAGAACCTATCTAGAATGACAAAGGCAGGTTAACTAATGTCTCCGTGGGGGGTGGAGACATTAGTTAACCTGCCTTTGTCATTCATTGTCCAGCTTTTACATGTACATGAGGTGATTAAACAATGGATTAAAAAAAGCTGAGGACACTTCAAGGCTTGCTATTGTGAATTCACAAGGACCCACATTTGTTTGTTGTGTGTTTGTTTAAAGCCAACCTCATTCTGAAAAGAACTTGAAGCAACTTATACGTAGCACAGCAAGATGAAAAATAAAAATAAATTAGGGAGGCGGGGCAAAGAGAAAATTAAGTTGGAATAATGACATGAAAACAAAACCCATCAAGCAGAAAGTACAGTATGAAGGTCTGCGTGATCGGTCCAGGTGGGCCACAAACTGCTTTCACTGCACGAGGCACTGATTTTTCTACAGGCGGAGGTGTGTAGACTGGCCCCAAATTAGCATTTGGACTCAGGTTGTGCTGTGGGTAGAGTTATGCTGAAACATTCATATGAATATAGCTGAGTCCCTATTGAAGGAGCCCTGGTGGTACCTAAAGGTTGGCAGCTTGAACCCACCCAGCAGCTCTGCAGGAGAAACCTTAGGAATCTGCTTCTGTAAAGATTACAGCCAAGAAAACCCTATGGGGTAGTTCTACTCTGTCACATGGGGTCACCCAACAATAGTGACTGTCCCTATTGTGGGGGGCAGGGGAGAGGAGCCCATACCCAAATTAATCAGGCAATTTTGCATTGATTTTCATTTGATCTGGAAGAGCGTCTATGAAAAAACTTCAAAGCCAGTTTGACGTACTGTAGATGGTTCATTCATTCACTCATTCAACAATGATGTCCTGAGGCCGAAAGTAGTGCCCAGCTGGTCAGTGGTGACATCAGGAACTGAAACCACTGCACTCTGAGTCCATAGCTCTTCCGTCTCCCAGCTTACTACCTCTCCAAATGTCAAACCAAGAAGTTGTTGTTGTTGGGTGTTGTTGAGTCATTTTGACACATAGAGACCCCATGTGAAAGAGTAGAACTGCTCCATAGAGTTTCCAAGGCTGTAATCTTTACAGGGGCAGATTGCCAGGTGTTTCTCCCAAGGAGCTGCTTGGTGGATTCAAACTGCCAACCTGTTGGTTGGCAGCTAAGTGCTTAACCATTGAGCCACCAGGGCTCCTTAGCTGATACGTGGTGGTGTTGTTGGGTGTCATCAAGTTCATTCTGATTCATAGCAACCCTATATGACAGAGCAGAACTGTCCCATAGGGTTTTCTAGGCTGTAGTCTTTACAGGAGCAGATCACCAGCTCTTCTCTTCCCTGCAGAGCT
This sequence comes from Elephas maximus indicus, assembly GCF_024166365.1. Lineage (NCBI taxonomy): Eukaryota > Metazoa > Chordata > Mammalia > Proboscidea > Elephantidae > Elephas > Elephas maximus. The sequence continues at coordinate 8,636,351 of NC_064833.1, read as the reverse complement.
GCTGGTGGGTTTGAACAGCTAACCTTTTGGTTGGCAGCTGAGCTCTTAATCATTGCACCACCAGGGCTCAGTACCCAATAGGTAAAAAAAAAAAAAAAAAAATTTTTTAGCACCGATCAATTCTTAGCCATCGAGCTACAGGTCTATTTTACAATAGGCTCTCCTGAGTTTTGGTGAGAACTGCAAAAGTGACTTAAATGAAAGCAGAGGCATTTTGTGCTAAGAAAAGGCTGTCAGTTTGGTCTTTTGATTTTTGGCTCCTAACACGTATGTGCAATTAATGAAACCACCAAAAGCATTGTTCCACAGATTATTTTCTTCCTGACTCCCACTGAAATTGTGACTGCTTTGTAATAATTGCTGCTGTGACACAATTACTTTTAGCAAACATCAAACATGCTTGATACCTTCACTAGGAAGAGTGGCTGCCTGTATAGTGCCCCAGCCAGAGGGAGGTCTCCAGCCACAGCCGTGGCCTCAACACCAACACCTGTGAACATCAAGTACAACACTGCCCAGGTGAACCTTGCTTGAAAATAAACCTATGTATTGAAGTGAAACATATAAATCATTAACTGGACAGGTTAGTCTTTTTGCAAAATGGTCCTTTGCTCAGGGCTATTCAAAATGCAGTACTGCTATTGTAAGAAGACAGTGCCAAAGGCTCTGTACTGGGATGCATGCAGGGACATGGGGTAAGTCATTTATTTGGCCCTCCCTTTGAAGGAACAGAAAACAGAGAGCAGAGAGCAGAGGGGGAGAAGAGAAGGAGGAGGAGGAAAAACGGGAGGATAGGAGGACGAAGGGAAGAGAAAAAAGTAGAAGGAGGAGAAGGAAGAAGAAAGGGGTGGGGAGGACGAGGAGGAGAAAAAGAAGTAGAAGAAGGAGGAGGAGGAAGGAAGGGCAAGAAGAGGAAGAAGGAGAAGAGGAAGAGCTAGAGAAGGAGAAAAGAAAAACTCAAATAACCGAACATAATCCTCAGGCAATCCTAGATCTAAAGCTCTGTGATTCTCTAGTGTTGTTGTTGTTGTTGTTGTTAGAGGTGCCGTCCAGTTGGTTATGACTCACAGTGACTCCATGGACAAAAGAACAAAATGCTGCCCCATCCTGCACCACCCTCACAATCATTGCTATGTTTGAGTCCATTGTTGCAGCCACTGTGTGAATCCATCTTGTCGAGGGCCTTCCTCTTTTTCTCTGGCCCTGTACTTTACCAAGCATGATGTCCTTCTCCAGGAACTGGTCCCTCCTGACAACATGTCCAAAGTACATGGGACAAAGTCTTACCATTCTCGCTTCTAAGAAGGATTCTACAGCTGTACTTCATCAAGACAGATTTGTTTGTTCTTCTGGCAGTCCATGGTACAGTCAATGTTACTCACCAACACCATAATTCAAAGGCGTTAATTCTTCTTTGGTCTTCCTTATTCATTGTCCAGCTTTTACATGTACATGAGGTGATTAAAAATATCATGGCTTGGGTCAGGTGCACCTTAATCCTCAAAGTGACATCTTTGCTTTTTAACACTTTAAAGAGGACTTTTGCAGTAGATTTGCCCAATGCAATACATCATTTGATTTCTTGACTGCTGCTACCATGAGTATTGGTTGTGGATCGAAGTAAAATGAAATCCTTGACAAGGTCAATCTTTTCTCCATTTATGATGATGGTGCTCATTGGTCCAGTTGTGAGAATTTTTGTTTTCTTTATGTTGAGGTATAATTCATACTGAAAGCGGTGGTCTTTGATCTTTATCAGTACATGCTCCAAGTCCTTCTCTTTCAGTAAGTTGGAACATAGAACCAAAAACCAAACCCATTGGGTGTCCAAGGAGTGGCTGGTGGATTCAAACTAATGACCTTTTGATTAGCAGCCAAATGCTTAACCACTATTTAGTGTATGTGGTGCCAAAGCGAGCACAAGTTAGAACACGGCCTGGTAAAATTACAGAGATGTTCTCCAAACAAAGGAAAAAGAGCATGTAAAGTCCAGGGTATGAGTGAGTAAGCCAGTGGGGGCACTGTGAGATGGTTGATGGGGCAGGACCAGAAAGATCACGAGAAGGAGCTGGTGGTGAACAGGCAGAAAGTCAACATACCATTGATCCATTTCAGAATTCTTCCTTTTCTTTATAAGGTAGCATAGTATAGGTTAGTGGCTAAGTGCTCAGGCTCTAGACCTAGTGATTGCTTGGGTTCAGATCTCAGCCCCAAAGCTTCTCAGCTGTATGAACGTGGATCCCATCGTGACTCACTTCCTGGTCTGTAAAATGGGGACACTGATGTGCCTACCTCATAGGGCTGGGGTGAGAATTAAATGAGTTAGTACAGGTAAAACTCTTAGAACAGTGCCTAGGAAGTGGTAAATGCTCTCTATCATCATCATTATAGTTTTCTCCACCAGTATTTGGTTTCATTTATGCATTTAACATACTTATTGTGCTCCAGGGTCATGCGCTTGGAGAATGGAGCTGTGGGGGCTGAGTCCTGAAGCTCATGCTTTGAGCTGCTCTCGCCAGAAAGTGAACCCAAGGCAAGTGAGAGGGAGGACATCCTTCCTGCCTGTCACTTGGAGTAACACAGAATGTCCTCATGTCCCTTTCCGATGACAGCAAGCAAGGCCACTGCTGAAAGACAAGGACTTCTATTAACAAGGAACACAAAGGAGCTGGTCATATTAACATTTGACTTTGCAGAAGGTAAGACAAGGGCACTGAGTGGGTCTCAGAGGCAGACACAGCCTCAGAGAGCCCTGATGGGAGTACGGACAGCACAGGCTGGTCCCCAGGGGCCTCTGGCAGCAGATGACCCCAGAAACTGCAGGAAAGACCCCAAAAGTAATGACCACAGCATTATCGTCATTGCCATTTTAAACAATCAAATCCCAACTTACATTTCTGGGGTGTTTTAATTTCCATGAGCACTGACATCTATTAGTTTACTTGATCTTCACCACATCCCTATGAGTGAGCAGAGCTGGAATTTACTCAACAAAAAGGGAGAAGAAAGTAAGAAGAGCAGGAATTAACTCAGCCAAAAGAAGGCAGAAAGAGAAAACCAAGCAAGACTAGCAAGTGCAAAGGCCCTGTGGTGGAGAGGCATGTGAGGGAATGTGACATCAGTTGGGTCTCAGAGGAGAGAGGTGACAGTGGCATGAGATGAAACTGCTGAAGGAGGCTGGCCAGATCACGAAGGGGTACGTAAACAATGTTAAGAGTCTGGGTCTTTATCATCAAAGCAATGAGGAGCACCTAGTGAGGAGTCTGGCTCCAGGCCAAAATCCTATGTCTGATCTTTCAGGATCAACTACAAGGCCTTGGGTTATTTGGCTGATATTGCCCGTGTTAGACAAGGCATTACAAAAATGAGTTGAGCGTAGGGGACCATTGTTTTTGTTGTGTGCCGTTAAATCGATTCCGACTCAGAGTGACCCTATAGGAGAGCGTAGAACTGCCCCATAGGGTTTTCCTAGGCTGTAATCTTTATGCAAGGAGATCACCAGGTCTTTCTATTGAAGAGCTGCTGGTAGATTTGAACTGCTGATCCTTTGGTTAGCAGCCAAGTGTTTAACCATTGCAGTCCTAGGGCTCCTTAGCGAAATATTAGCTGGTTCATAAGCAGAAATGAAAGGGAATGGAGAGAGCCCAGAAATGTGAGAACTTGAAGGATCAGAAAAGCTTATTGATTCTGAACTCCAAATGTTAGAGAATAAAATTGAGAAACTCTTTGAGGTAAATAAACAGTAGGACCAAACCTTGCAACAAAGATCAGATTAAGAATGTGGCCTTCCCAGTTAACCATAACAGCTTCAAAGTACCACAAAGTTCAGAGAGAAAGGCATGGGAGTGAGGAAGCAAAGATATAAAGTAGATTTTAAAATATATCCAGCAAAGATCTTTGCGTATGGTTTTGACACATGGAACTGGCTTCAAGAGCAAAGATCAGAGATCTACTAAAGTTTGGGAAGGATTGTATTACCAAAGAGACCACAAGTTCAGACTAAAAAGATCTTTGATGATTTGAGACTTAAAACAACCCTTGGGCCCTCAGCCTTCCATGAGCAAACGGCAGACTCCAAAAGGCCTCCAATGGGGGCCTTCTCCCCCACACCTATTTCAGATGTGGCCATAGAAGACAATGAACAAGGAAGAATCCCCCAGAGGGTGAAACTGGGGCCATTGAGGAAAATGCATAAAGTAGGCCTTCCCAGAGAGCAGAACGAAAGTCTCAAGAAGGACACCCCCTCTACAAGGGCAAGAAGACTTCAGCCTGGATTCTTGAATAAACATATGGAGAAACGTCCTCTGCTGACCTGCATTGCGCAGTGATATGACCTCACCGTGTCCACATCACATTGCTGTGGATCAGTGACTTCTACGTGCTGTCTTTTCACCTCTTTTCAAAATGGGATGCTTTCTCGTGGAATTTCTTTCCTTGCTTCACCATTGTATATCTATCTGTATGTTGTGGGGGGAGGAGATCCTTTGTATTTTTCATTTATAAGTCCCCAGATTCCTAAGCTGTCCTATGTGATCCTCCACGCTCTTACTCTCTTTCCCGCTGCAGGCTTTTTCACCACTGTCAACTCCCGGGATGACCTTGAGAAGCATGCACTGAAGATGGTGGTCCTTCCATTAACCTGGATCCCTGAATGATCACGTGGAGCAAAGTCCTCTGCTGACCTGCATCGCCTGGTGATCCAATTGCGAAATAAAAGTGCCCTGTGTTAGGTTACCGACATAATGGAGTTGTCTGTTACAGCCTCTAGAGTTGATGACCTGACTAATACACTCAGAGACTATCTCAAGGTATTCAGCAACTCCAAAAAACCAGGCCCAGGGTTCAGGTCTCTTGACCCTAGTGCAATAAGTTTTCCACTCTTGGATGATGTCATGTTCTGAATCTACAATGGCAGGGCATTCCTCCAAGGCCCACCTTTATTCACTGGCATAACAACATGTCCTATTGTTTTCTTGCCGGCCAGTCCTGCCTAGGTTAGCCAGCATGATGGAGGCAGCTATTCCTTGCCTGCTGACCCAATTTCTCTCCCTCTCCGGTGCTGAAGGATTTTATGCAGGACTGTAACTACACAATCACCCCCCTCTTTTACAAGCCCAGACAACATTCCCCCCTTTTATTACATTTACTGTCCTTGCTTGCCAAGGCACTTTTATGACTGTGGGAACCATTGCCTCACTCTTGAGAAACTCAAGAATATCCCTTGGTGCTTCATATAACTTGTCACAATATTTTTAACAGCAATTCTTCTTGTGTTTTTCTGTGAGAGCCTCTCACCAGCATCTCCCCTGACGACACTGTAAGCAGCTGGAGTGTTCTGATGGCAGGAACCAGACTTCCAGCAGATAATTCCCAGGGCTGTGCCCACAGCTGCCTTCTCTGCTCCTTTAAACCCACCACCCATAGTCTTCTCGGAATTTAAAGGCTTGAAGTTGGAGTTTGAAGGTCTGGGGCTTTCTTTGCAGGAGTGGAGGAAAGAAAGGATCCATGCTGAAACAGGCTCTGGGGTTCAGAGGAGCAAGGGTAAATGTACCACCTCGTACAAAAGTTCCATGGTGGAATTCTTGCCCCCCATACAGGAGACCCGGGTTAGCGGGTCCTGGCCAGTGCACCTCGTGCCCAGCCACCACCCGTATGTCAGTGGAGCTTGCCTGTTGCTATGATGCTGAACAGGTTTCAGCGGAGCTTCTAGACTAAGATAGACTAGGCTGGTTTTCGGAAGCAGATTACGAGGCCTTTTTTAGCCAGTGAAATACCTACGGATCACAACGGTCATATCTACAACTGATCATGGAGATGGCACAGGGCGTCTTGTTCCGTCGGGCTTGGGAGCACTAGGAGTCAGGGCTGACTCGATCGCAGCTGACAACAGCAGCATCCATGCAAAGGGATGGTTTACAAAGCATATAATCCACTTTTTCCTGGAACCACGGTTTGGTGGCGGTGGGGGGAGGGCATTATAATTTGGAATATGGCCTTTAAGATTCGGGTCCTATTGGTCACCCCGGGAAGCTTCCACCATCTCCCACCATCACCCTATTTTATTGAGATGCCTTTGTCTTTCCTTTTTCTCCCTAACACCCTAAGCTTATCCCTCTTGCAATATTTATCTGCTTTGAGAACAAAACTCACATTTATCTCGGAACACTGGGCACCCTACTCAGTGCCTGGCAGAGAGTGAGCAGTCAGTATTAATCAAGCTGCACTGATTGAGCACTTGCTTTATGGCAGGGCCTGCGCCAGGCACCAGGGGGACAAGAGTGAACGAAACACAAGGGGACCTGATCGCAGAGAGCTTTGATTCAGTGTGGAAGGGAGACAAGAAACAAGAAAGCAAACAAAAAGCAGCTGTGCGGGAATGGCCAGCTGCATGGAGAAAAGGAAGCCGTGGTGGCTCCGAGGGTGGACTGGCTGGAGGCGGATCATTGGCTGGGTGGTCACGGAGGCCTCTTTGAGGGGAGATGTGTGAACTGATACCTGAGTGAAGAGAAAGAGGAAGCCAGGAAAGACCTGAGGGAATAAAGGTCCAGGCAGAAGGAACAGCAAGTCCCGAGGATGAGGTCAGTGCATTAGAGGGACAGCAAGAAGGACAGCGTTGCCAGATCGGGGTACACAATGGGGAGGGTGGTCGTAGATGAGGCTCAAGAGCCAGTGGGACCGGGTCAGGGCAAATCTGGAGGTCCGGGTAAAAAGCCAGCTGCCTTCCAGCCAACTCAAACTTGTGGCGACCCCACGTGTGTCAGAGTAGAACTGTGCTTCGTGGGGCTTTCCATGGCCGTTTCTTCAGAAGTAGGTCACCAGATCTGTCTTCCGAGGCACCTCTGGGTGGACTTGAACCTCCAACCTTTTGGTTAGCAGCTGAGCACTTTAACCATTTTCACCACCAGGGACTTCCAAGGCCAGGGTAGGGGCCATGAATTGCTTCTAAGAACAATGGGAAGCTACTGGAAGGGCAAGCACAGAGCAACATGATTTTGTTCATGTTTTTGCAGAGATTACCCCAGACTGCTGGGTGGATACTGGATGACAGTGGTGGGAATGGCTGTGGGGACACCAGGGAGTTGTGCGCTGCTCGCAGCAGGGGCTGAGGGTTTGGATGAGGGTCCAGTGGGGGAGGGGTAAAGCAGGGGTGGGCTGGGATGTGCTTTGAGGTAAAGCTGACAAGAGCAAGTGTTCCCCATGAGGTGGGGATAACTCAACCCTTTAAAGGCTACAAAGGAGTCCCTGAGTCCTGTGAACGATTAACTCACTCAGCTGCTAACCGAAAGATTGGAGTCCAACCAGAGGGACCTAGGAAGAAAGGCCTGGTGACCTAGGTTCAAAAAATCAGCCCTTGAAAACCCCATGGAGCACAGTTCTACTCATGCGTCAGAACTGACTCAACGGCAGTTTTTTTTCTTTCTTCATTTTTATTTTTTGGTTGGAGTCTTCACTCCCATGGCTTTCTGTCCTGACTAATATCAAATAAAGTTTGTATGGTTTCTTCCCGTTTACAACGCTGTTCCGGAAGCCACGTGGACGTTGTTAGAATTCGGACTGTGGGCCACCCAGGCCTAGGCAACTAAACGTGCACTCACGTGGGTCAGCTTTCAGTAAACGTACCAAAGCACCTGAAAAGAGGTCCCAGCAGCCAGATCTTTTTAGAATGACCCGGGAGAGCCACCCCAGGATAATACTGGAAACATTGCCAGTAAAAGTGATGAGCCACTTTTGCAGATGACCCAAGACGAAAAGTTTTCTTCTTCGCCTGGAAAATCATCCTCTTCTTCTGTCTTCTATTGTAATCAGACACAACCTTGACAGAATGAAAGCAGAGGTCACACTGAACAAACTGGCACTTTACGTGCTCAGAAAATGGCTCTTTTGTAACAGGGAAATTATAGCTTTTCTATAGAAGGATTTTTCTTAAAAGGACACGCTGCTTTGTTCCAATGGTGCTGACTTCCGCGCTGTAAGGAGATGGTCCTTTCAGACTGCCAACCTGCTGAAATTTGTGGGGTACCTTTTGTTTGTAGGAACCTGCATGTATTACGAGGGGCACAGTAAAAGAGAAATTGGCAACCATCCTAGGCAATGTTTTGATTGTCCAAAAACGTCAGACAAAATGTAAAATGGTTCCCTTTTTGTGTTTTGCTTATAAGGTGTCAGATGTTGTATGGGTACTGGGTAAACCATGGGTCAACAGACCACTGTGGGTTCTGGGGTACACTTTCTGCCCTTACCCATATTGATTCTTTTGCAAAGAGAGCTGACATTTTTAGGCAATTGTATTCTAGATCACAGCATTAGACTTGCATTTAAAAGGCGGGGGTGGGGGACAGGGGCAGGGAAGAAGGCTTCCGAGATTAGGTAATGTACCAGAAGAAAGGAAATATAATTTAGGTCTGTGGTACTCTTCCATCCACTGGATCTAGGCCCAAATTTGTGAGATTATGTCGCAGAGCAGAGCGTGAAAGTATGAGATGTGTTTGAGCTCAAAAACAAAGGTTCTCGTCAATTGAAATGCCACGCATGTCAGGTCTCAACGTGTAATGCCATCAAAAATCAAAAAAGTGGTTCCTTCTCCCGGTGTCAGTTATAACATTTAACAATCTTTTTGGCATTGTAATTACTATTTTCATTCCATTAGGCCTTCCGTGAGCAGAAATGTTTTGTCTGCAATTCTAATAATCACTTATACTTTTTATGAGCAGACATATTGCTTCATTAAACCTGATGGTTTATAACTAATAATAAGCTTTGCCAAACCTAGTAAACCCCATATTTGTGTTTCTGAAGTGTTTGTTTCTCACTCCCCTTAACAGGCTATGAATAAAATCGGTGCTGTCATTTTTCATGAGACAGCTCCATTTGGGGTGGGGCGAAGTGAGCCATTGGGTTTGGATCTCCCAGGGATTTGAAGGCAAGAATCCCGGCGTGGCATTCTTTAACTGCATTCACAATGTGGAATGCCTTGCAATCTAACTCCAAGCAGGAAGGGAGCTGTGTTCCCCTTAGCATATTGAGGTTATTGTGTTATTTCCCAAGAGATGGAGTGAAAATTATGTTAATAGGAGAGAAAGGAATGTGAACGTGTTGTGTAGACCAGACTATGAGTGAGGGAGGAAGATTAACTCTAGAAGTAGTAAGGTGAGTTTGATTTCAGATATGCTAGGGAAGGCCTAGCTATAGCCAACAGAAGACCCTCACCCCATTCCCTTTCCATCCCCTGAGCCAGAATCAGGTTTCCTATCCCAAATGTAGCCACTTCCGCATCAGACCTGTCTTGCAGCTAAATGTTTAAAATATCTGCTATCCACTGGTCTCTAAACAGATCCGGATTAAAAGAGTGAAGGTGATATTGTAGATAGGAGGTCTGGCTTTGCAGCCAACAACACTGAGGCTTAAGTTCTAGCTTCTCTTATTTATAATGTGACTTGAACAAGTTCCTAGTGCCAGTGGATTTCAGTTTCCTCAGGTCTGACCTGGGCACCACCCTCTGCCAGTTTCTTGTCCTGTGGTGGCTTGTGTTGCTGTGACGCTGGAAGCTATGCCACTGGTACTTTAAATACCAGCAGGATCACCCGTGGTGGACAAATTTCAGTGGAGTTTCCAGACTAGGAAGTAAAGCCTGGTGATCTACTTCCAAAAATTAGCTAACGAGAACCCCATGGAGCCAACAAACTACTGTCCGATACAGTGCCGCAAGACGAGCCCCCAGGTTGGAAGGCACTCAGAATACACAGTGACCGCAACAATGGAATTAAGCATACCAATCATCTTGAAAACAGTACAGCACTGGGCAACATTTCATTCTGTTGTGTCTTAGTTATCTAGTGTTGCTATAACAGAAATACCACAAGTGGATGGCTTTAATAAACAGAAGTTTATTCTCTCACAGTTTAAGAGGCTGGAAGTCCAAATTCAGGGGGCTGACTCTAGGGGAAAACTTTTTCTCTCTGTTGGTTCTAGGAGAAGGTCCTAGTCATCCATCTTCCCCTGATCTAGGAGCTTCTCAGTGCAGGGACCCCAGGTCCAAAGGGCGTGCTTAGGTCCCTGTGCTTTTTTCTTGGTGGCATGAGGTCCCAATCTCTCTGCTGGCTTCTCTCTCCTTTTATTTCTTGTAAGATAAAAGGTGATGCAGGCCACAACCCAGGGAAACTCCCCTCACGTTGGATAAGAGCTATGACCTAAGTAAGCTATGACCCACTCTAATCCTCTTTAACATAACCTAATCTTGCCTCATTAACCACAGGCAGAGGTCAGGATTTACAACACATAGGACAATTACGTCCGATCACACGATGGAGGACAACCACACAATGCTGGGAATCATGGCCTACCTACCCAAATTGATACACATTTTTGGGGGACATAGTTCAATTCATAACATGTTGAATATGAGGTCGCCATGAGTGAGGGCTGACTTGATGGCAACTAACAACAACCTGGGGTAATGGTATAACAATAGAGACTAGCTTGCCACCCTGTTCCACTTCCTGGGCACTCTGTGAAGTTACATGCTCCAGTCTTCACAGACCAGCCAGAGTTTTGTGACTACTTCTCACCAATAGCATGTGAATGGAATAAGTTTCACATTCAAGCCAAGGTGGTTAAGAGTTGGTGGGCGTTTGCCAAGCTCTTTGTCTTTCCCTGCCCTCTAGCAGGATGGTGTCAAGGCAACCTTGATAAGAAGATGATGGAGCAACAAACTAGAAGCAGCCTGGATCACTGTTTAGAAGCAAGCCACCTTGGAGAACCTCACTGGAAGGCCAGCTCTCCAGCCTGTATTGGCATAAGCAGCAAGCCTTAATTATGCTAAGCCACTGAGATTGCAAGGTTTACACGTTACTGCAGCAGGACCTAGTCTATTCTAACGAATAGATACTTCCGGGGGTTGTCATAAGGATCAAATGAGATACGTATGTTTCCGGCCTAGGGCAGTGCCTCACATCTTGCACGCACTCAGTAAACGGTAGCCCGTCCCTCACCCAGCCTGTGACCACATCTAAGATGTGTCCTGAGCACAAGTGAGTGCAGGTGGCATGCTGTTCCTGCCTCACCTGTCAAGTTGCCTAACTTGTTCTCTATGTCATGACAGCCTAGAAAATATTATAGGAAGAAAATAGAAATAAGGTTGGTAGAAAATAAAAATCAGTTTCTAAAACAAAAAACGAAAATGTTATAGAGCCAACGTGGGCATATGCAAATGAAGTGGGGTGCCCAGGTTCACAGAAATTTGTTAATAGATCTCTGGGGCTAATACAGGCAGCTCAGGAGTGAAAGACTGGAGACCATTTTGATGCAAATGAACAAGGTGTTATCCTTTCCCTGTCAGGACTCCCTAGCTGAGGTCATAACCATGGAAATGACCTCAGGTGGGTCAGCCTGACAGTGGCTGTGAGCAGGGATAGGCACTGGTCACTTGGTCTAACTCAGGAAAGCCCTCCGTTCCCACAGAAGGAAATGGGTCCCTGTTGGAATGGACTCAACTGTTCCCTTCTGGACACTAAGGGCTGGGCTCTGCGTTCAAGTCCCTTTTGTGACTCAAACCAGCTGTGTGGCTTTGAGACAGTTCCTCTCTGTAGGACTTTATTTCCTCTCCGTCCCTGGGTGGTACAAACGGTTAAGCACTCAGCTACTAACTGGAAGTTGGAGGTTCAAGTCCTCCAGAGGGGCCTTGAACTACTTCCGAAAGGTCACGGCCATTGAGAACACTATGGAGCAGTTCTCCTCTGACACACGCAGGGTTGCCATGAGTTGGAATCGACTTGACAGCAACTGTTTTGGCCTTGAGTTTTTTTCACTTGGGCAGACTGGAACAGGACACTGCTTTGCACATTTCATACGGCAAAAGCAGAACCCACTTTTCAAATAAAATCTTAGGCAGAAATCCAACATTAAAAAATGTAAAAGTAGAAATGTTTAGGTTGAAATAGGAACAAAGGCAGGGGACATTTCCAACAGCCCCCAGGCAGCTCTGCAGCTTCCCTTGCTCTGCAGGAAACTTCAGGCACAGATCGCTCTGCAGGTCCTTTTGAGCCCTGATGTTTGGGCCTGCGCCATTGGTGTAAGGCTCTGTTCCCCTGTCCCACAGCAGGGCTCTGAGCTGCTGCTGCCATGGCTCTGGCTTTGCAACAGTCAGTTTTGTCTTTTCCTTTTTTCCCATCTAAGGGTGGGATCCTCCCCTTCTGAGGAACCAGAAAAACGTCCCTTAACAGCTCTGAACCAGCCGCTGTCCCTGAGGACCTGCCCAGCTCCTGTTCTCACTTTGGAGAAATGAAGTGGATAATAATAAGAACCATTTCCCGTATTTTTAGAGCACTTGTAGTTTATATAAGCAATTTTATTTATTTAAAGCCTTTATTTAATTTAATAATATGGAAAGGATGAATGAAGGTGGGGAGCTTCCCCATTACCTATGAGAGAGTCCATGGATATCCATCAAGGAACAACAGTCTTGGAACTTCCAAACAGTGATGACACTGTGTCCAGGTCACACCACTAGCCTGCCACCCTGGGCCCCTTGCTCTGCCTGTACCTTTATTTTCTGTCTCCTGCTTCAGGTCTGATTTTCCTCTTTCTCGATGTTGTTTCCACTGCAAGGTCTCCTTAGATGGGCTTAAGGGAAGCTTCTTGACTAAGACAGGGTAGGAAGAAAGGCCTGGCAATGTAATTATGAAAATCAGCCAATGAAAACCTTATGGATCACAAGAGAATATTGTCCGATAATAGTTCTGAAAAATGAGCCCCCCAGGTTGGAAGGCAAAAAAGGGCTCAAAGATCTCGATGACCATGAAGATGGTACAGGACCAGATAACGTTTCATTCTGTTATACATAAGGTCACCATAAGTCAGAGCCAACTTAATATCAACTTACAATAACACGTAAGAAGCACATAGCTACGGCCATGCAAGAAGTTAGACTACCCCAAGACTGCCATGGTAGAAAGGCCACATTTCAACACTTGAGTCAACAGTTCAGGTGAGCCCAGCCTTCCAGCTAACCCCACCAAGGTACCACATATGAATGAAGCTATCTGGAACCCTCTAGAATAGCACGTCTGCCAGCTGAATACAACCTAGTGACATCCACCAAAGGAACAGAAGAATCACTCAGCTGAGCCCTGACTGAATTCCTGAGTCACAAATCATCTGATATAATAAAATGGTGGCTTTTTAAGTCACTAAGTTTTGGGATAGTTTGTTACACACTATAGCACTGTGGAAAAATCTATTTTTGGGAACAGAGGATGGCTGGAAAGAAGGACTCAAGAGTTCAGTTGTAACCTGTTGAATTTGACATTAATGGCATTGTCAACAAGGCCAGTAGAGAAGTGAACCTGGAGCTCCAGGGAGAGGCTGGGCTGGACATTATCAGTGGAGCACATTATCAGCAGAGCCTTTCAAGAGTCCCTGTGATTGGTAGAGGAAGCACCAACGTGCACACCTGACAGAACATGCTAGAATCCAGTTCAACCATTCACTCACTTACGGTGAGACCCTGAGTTATTTAACCCCTCTTGGCCTCACTTTCATCATTTATAAATAGAGAGTCCTTGCGTAAGTGTGAATCAATATCATCAGTGCAAAGGCATTCAACAGAGCCTTCTTTCTTCCACCCTTCCTTCTAAGAAAAAAAAAAAAATCAGGTCACTTGGTGTGGCTCAGGAAAGCCCTCCATTGCCACAGAGGAAATGGATCCTTGCTGGAATGGACTCACCCGTTTGTTCCCTTCTGGACACTGAGGGTTAGGTGCTGGGTTCAAGTCCTTTTTCTGCCTCAAACCAGCTGTGTAGCTTTGAGAGTCGAGTTGATTCTGACTCATGGCAACTCCATGTGTGTCACAGTAGAATCATGCTTGATAGTTTTCAACGGCAGCTTTTTCCGAAGTAGATCACCAGTCCTTTCTTCTGGGGAACCTCCAAACATTTGGTTAGCGCCCAAAGGTGTTAGCCATTCGCACCACCCTGGGACTCTTCTAAGACAGTATAAACTGACGCCCAATATGGGGATGGAAACCCTTGTTCCCAGTGTGAAGCTAATGATGTGGAAAAGATGATGTCTTAGTCGTTGTCATGGGTTGAACTGTGTCCCCCCAAAATATCTGTCAACTTGGCTAGGCCATGATTCCTGGTATTGTATAATTGTCTACCATTTTGTCATCTGATGTGATTTCCCTATGTGTTGTAAATCCTATCACTATGACGTTAAGGAGATGGATTAGTGGCAGTTATATTGATGAGATCTATAAGATTAGTTAGTGTCTTAAGCCAATCTCTTTTGCGATATAAAAGAGAGAAGCTAGGAGAATGACAGGGAAACCTCATACCACCAAGAAAGCAGCACCAGGAGTGGAGTGCATCCTTTGGACCTGGGGTTCCTGTACAGGTAAGCTTCTAGTCCAGGGGAAGACTGGTGACAAGGACCTTCCTCCAGAGCTGGCAGAGAAAGCCTTCCCCTGCAGCTGATGCCCTAAATTTGTCTTAGTCATCTAAAAAAAGTGCTGCTATAACACAAATACCACAAGGTGATGGCTTCAACCAAAAAAACTTTATTTTCTCACAGTCTAGGAGGCTAGGAGTCCAAATTCAGGGCACCAGCTCCAGGGGAAGCCTTTCTGTCTGTGCCAGCTTTGGGGGAAGGTCCTTGTTATCAATTTTCCCCTGGTCTAGGAGCTTCTGTGCACAGGCACCCTGGGCGCAAAGGATGTGCTGTGCTCCTGGCTCTGCTTTTGTGGTGGTAGGAGGGCCCCCTCTACTCACATCTTTCTTTTATGTGTCAAAAGAGATTGACTCAAGATACAACATAATCTTGTAGATTAGAGTCCTGCCTCATTAACATAACTGCATCTAATCCTGCCTCGTTAACATCATAGAGGTAGGATTTACACCACGTAGGAAAATCACATTAGATCACAAAATGGTGGACAACCACACAATACTGGGAATCATGGTCTAGCCAGGTTGATACACATTTTGGGGGGACACAAATCAATCCATAACAGAGGGTTATTGACCTACATTATAATTGTCTGGGAAAACACCATAAAAAGGACAATGTCCTGAGACAGATGAAATATAAGTTCCAAGTAAATTAAAAATAAAAAAATTAAAATAAAAAATTAAAAATAGAGACCCCCAAAACCCTCCCTGCCTTCCATAAACAACCAGGAAGTCTAGGTTAATTTCCCCTTTTTTTTTTTTTAACTTAAAACATCTAGAAATAAACCCTTTTCTTCTTTTTGCTCCCAGACCATATTCATGTCCCTCTCTCCCCTGTTGGAACTTTTTTTTTTCATTCGCAATTGACAAATGTGAAAAGATTTTTTTTCACATTCTCAGAGACTTTGGGAATAAGGAGAAGCGAGGGCCCTGCTGTGTCCTTCTGTCTCTGCCTGCTTTTCTCTCAGGCAGATAACAGAGAGAGAGAGAGAGGAAGGAAAATCACAAGGCAGGCAAGGCCCTACTTGCAAATCAGAAAACAAATACACTCACATTTAAGCTAGGGTTAGCCACCTTCTTTCCAAATTGGGTCCTCAATGAAGGGTGAAATGAAGGGAGCTGCTTTACTGGAAGGTGTTCTGGGCTCCAGGGAGCCCCAAGGTGTTACCTCTCCCCAAGCTAACACCTGCTACCACCTTACAAAGACCTTCTCTTGTAGAAAAACAAGCTAACAGAGCCTTAATTGTCATTTTCCTGAGGTAAGTACACGACTGGTGTTGGGGAAAAGGGAGGTTTGGCTGAGGGGGCCATGAGGGTATGCTGATTACATGTTCTCTATTAAATTCTCTAGGGCCCTAAGCAGGGCCATCACAGAGGTCCTGGTGCTGCTTTGAGCTTCTGCAGAGGCTGAGACAATGCACTGGAACCCAGGCACGATGACCACTGTGTTTTGTCCCGGCCCCATGGAGACAGGCTGCACCAGACCTTTCTTCTACAGGAGAGGAAGGTGGGACTTCTAGTGAGGGCTACAGAGTGGGCTGGCCAGATGCTGCAGGAGGCCCTGCTTGACAAGCCAGCTCTCAAAGAGGGCTGCTCACAAATGAGCTCAATCCTCGTGTGTGTCCTCTCGCCGAACTGCGACTGGATTTTAGGGGCTTTTTGAAGTGAGACAAATTTATCTCCCAGGGGCCTGGAGTGGAGGCAGAAAAGGTACACAGAGAGAAGTGACAAAGCACAGAGTTGAAAGCTGCTCCTGCCGGTTTGGAAAAACGGAGGGTGGGAAGGTTTTGGGAAAGCGACAACCCTAACTTTTTAAAGATGCCATCAGGGAGGTGATCTTTCTACACCCATTGGCCCCCAATGCATGGGATCTCAGGGTCGAAGGGACCTTGAAGTCAGCTGGTGCAAGGCTTCAGCCATCCAATGACTGAATCCCACCCTGCCAAGTCTCTGCATGGAAGTCCTTACGGAGAGGTCGTTGCCTCTGGAAACCATCTACTCCATATTTCCCAGACTCTGACAGAATTTGCCTTCCTCATGTAGCTCTTCAGACAGATGAAAACCAAAAAACCAGTTGCTGCTGAGTTGGCTCCTATTCATGGTGACCCGATGTGTGTCAGAGTAGAACCGTACTCCCTAGGCTTTCCAATGGCCAAATTTTCTGAAGTAGACCAACAATACTTCCTTGTGAGGCACCTCTGCGTGGACTTGAATCTCCAACCTTTTGGTTAGTAACCCAGCACAAACTGTTCATACCACCTAGGCTCTCCATTGGGAGGAGAAACCCAAAAAACCAAGCCCTTTGCAGTTGAGTCGATTCCAACTCATAGCAACACTATAGGACAGAGTGGAATTGTCCCATAGAGTTTCCCAGGACTGCCTGGTAGATTCGAACTGCCAACCTTTTGGATAGCAGCCGTAGCACTTAACCACTACACTACCAGGGTTTCCTTGGGAAGAGAAGTCCTGCCAAAATGTTTTCTTAAACAATTGGAATTTACTATGTGAGCACAGATTGTTGTTAGTGGTGGGAGTTTTGATTCGTGTGTATACGTACTGCAAAATCAGTAAAAAGCTGATTTATAAACTCTCAGGCCCTGTCTTAAGAGCATTAAACAATCCTTGTGGAAAGGGAGAGAATTCAAGTTTCTGTTCAGATTTTCTCCCACTACGTCTCTCTGGGCCAAAGCTTCTTCTCCTGATGGCCACATGGAGTAGTTGATATGTACTGGTGCAAATTGCATTTGCTTTCCACTCTCTAGTAGGATATGAGAGTCAACGATCTGGTAATCCAATTGCCTGGCACCAATTTTGTTTGAAATAATTGCTGATAAAATCAGAAAGAAAACTTCAGCAAATCTGAAAACAGATTATGGCAGAACTCAGTGGCACGAAGGGCTAATATTAAATATTGTTTTGATGCTTGCGATCAGCCTTCATATTGAATCCAGATGAACACTGGGTTGTGGGATTTGGATGAAAGCCAGGTCAAGCCAGGTCTCCTGTCATTCGTCGTACTTGCGTTCAAACTTCAGAACTGATCCCTAAAGCAACTTACCTGCCTCGCTTCAAGTTCACAATGATTAAGATGTGGATTGAAGAACAGCATTACCTGAGTTAGAGTAATTGCACGAGAACCCACTGAGTGTACCTGTTACACTCACGCTTCATCACACAAGAGCCTCGTGTCCTAGAAAGTGGATATTACTTTCCACATACAATAGATAAGAATTTGATTCTAGCCAAGTTCACACAGATAGTAAAGAGCAGAGCTAGGATTCCAACCCAGGTGGTTTGCTCCAAAGCACTTGGTCCTCCCTCCTGACCATGCCGCCTTTTAATATTTTCTGAATGATGGTGGCTGTATCCTGTGTTGTGGGTTAAAAATCTACCTTAGATCATCCTATTTAGCTTTCTGCCGCGATAAGTTTAATTATATTACTGCCACAGTCCACTTCATAAATGCTGCCCAGAAAAAGCCCAATGCGATTAAAACAACCAACTATTCAAACAGATGTGTATCTGCAAAGCTGTGCACAAATTGAATTTTTAAGCAACATATCATGTTATGTATGCAAAAACATCTCCATTAATTTGCTCATTCAACAAACATTTATTAGAGCCGTGATGCCTATGACCCAATGCCTGTCTCGAGAAGCAGAGCCTTAGTAGGGGGCCAGGCCAAGTAAGTCAGCTCGATGACGAAGCTCTTCTCCCCTGCCAGCCTTGACAGTGGCTCCAAGACCACCCCCCACCTCTCATCTGCTGTTCTTCTGTCCTGCTCTCCAGCTGCGTCCCTTTGGCCAGCTCCATGCTGACACTTCGACCTTGTGAGCTCTGTCAGGTCCACCGTCTCATCTCATCCCTCTGTGAGGGTCCTGACTGATTTATTTGAAAGCTGCTCCTCCTGGTTTGAAAAAAGGGAAGGTGGGAAGGCTTCGGGAAAGCAACATCCCTAACTTTTTAAAGATGCCATGGGGGAGGGGGTGACCTTTCTATGCCCACTGGTCCTCACCGGGTGGGATCTCAGGTTTGGAGGGGGCCTTGAAGTCAGCTGGTACAAAGCTTCAGCCTTCCAGTGACTGAATCCCACCCTGCCAAATCTTGCTTGAATGCCCTTACAGAGGAAATTTTGCCTCTGGCATTTGTACTGGCTCCAATATTCACGTGACCCTGATATTTCAGCTGGGGTCCTGCACCCTGAGAGACCTGAGTGCAATGATGTGGGATGCATTCCTGCCACACCCTTGGCCCCTGCAAATCCAGTACTTGCTGGTACAGTTCCTGTTAATGCCGTGAGGCTCCCTTCTCAGCTTCCTCAGGTCTTACTTCAGGTGCTGCTTCTGTCCTACATCATGCTGACCCCAAGGTTCCTGCACACACACACACACACACACGCTCACATGTGCACACACATACATGCTCACAGGTACACACACATACATGCTCACACGTGTGCACACATGCACATGCTCACATGTGCACACACACACATGCTCATATGTTACACACATACAAACACACACACTCCCTCACAATAAGCAGTCATGGGTTTGGTGAACTTTATTGACGACCTGGCAGCTACAGGGAGGATTGCATCACATACCACACAGGTTCTTGCTTTCTTATTTTCTCATCCCTGCCGTCTTCTCCACCCTGCCGTCTCTCCTCCCTACTTACTACTCCTCGTCCCCCCAGATTGTGCTGGGGTACTGTGCATTGTTCTCCTTATGTTATTGAAAACGATTCAGCCCCACTGCTCTGCTTGTCCTCCCAAACCTGCATATTCAAACCCATCGAGCAGAGCTGAAAGGCCATCCACTTGACAGGTTCCTTATGGATTGAACTGTGTTCCCCAGAATTTATGTTGGGAGTCCTAACCCCTGGTATCTGTGAACATGGCCTTGTTTGGAAATAGGGTCTTTGAAGATGTAATCAGTTAACATGAGGTCACACTGCAGTAGGGTGGGTCCTAAGCCAGTATGAGTGATGTTCTTATACAAGTGGAGAAGACACACATACGGGGGGAAGATATGTGAAGATGCACCTACAAGCCAAGGAATTCCAAAAAACACCTGGAGCTTCCATAAGCTGGAAGAAACAAGGAGGATCTTCCCCTAGAGCAGATGG
This sequence comes from Elephas maximus indicus, assembly GCF_024166365.1. NCBI lineage: Eukaryota > Metazoa > Chordata > Mammalia > Proboscidea > Elephantidae > Elephas > Elephas maximus. Next base: position 8,616,780 of record NC_064833.1, on the reverse strand, counting down.
AGAGAGCATGGCTCTGCTGGTGCCCTGAATTTGGACTCCCAGCCTCCGGAACCATGAGATGACAAATTTCTGTTCTTAAACGTCACTCGACTGTGTTACTTTGTGATAGATTCCCTGGAAAATCAACACAGCCTTCCATAGTCATTTTTCATGGTCCAACTTTCACACGCATGTGAAGCGACTGAAAAGACCATAGCTTGGGGCAATTACACCTTGGTCATCAAAGTCTTTCTACCCACCGGTCTGTTTGTCACACCGTGATGATTCACATGTTGTCTGATGCTGCAAGCTTTGCCCCCAGTATTTCAAATATCTGCAGGGTCAGCCATGGTGGACAGATTTTAGCAGAGCTTCCCGACTATGACAGACTAGGAAGAAAGGCCTGGTAACATACTTCTGAAAATCAGTCACTGGAAGCCCTATGGATCACAATAGAATATTGCGTGACACATAGAAGATTCTTATTAGTGTTAGCTGAATTGATGCTTGAATGAAAGAATGAATGAATCCGTGAATGAGTGAAGTATCTGTGAACATAATAATGAAGTAGGGAAGGTCAGAATCAAGTACACTCTTTACTCATTCATTTTTTTCTTTGCAGTTAAAGACATCGGAAATTTGTAGAAAACAGTGATTCCTAGTCTGGTCAACATTCCACACAAAGGCACACTGCTCAGAGGATAGACTTAAAACATGCAAGAAAATGGGAAAGTAGTGGGAGAGTTTCTTATCCTACCTGGTTTGGTGATAAGCCATGAGCACAAGGCAGCAATTGTATTTATTTCTTAACCAACGTTGCAGACAGAGAAGGTAGGTTGCTGGAGTAAAGTGTTTAAATCCTGCTTTCTATTTGCATTCAGGGGAGGCTGGCCCAGTTTGTTACCAAGTAATGAGACGGATTAAATGATCTATTCAAAGATAACAGCTACTTTCTTGAATGCTGGAGCTCCACCTCGGTTTTTTTTTGTGTATCGTCTGTAGCAGAAATCTGTGCTGGTAGAGTGGATGCTTGACAAGTACCCGTGGAAATGAATTGAACTGATTCATTCTTGTGTTTGTTCATTCTGCAAACATGTGTCAGAGAACAATGCCAAGCCTCCGAAGCTACAAATAAGATCACAGCTCCACCCTCCATGTGGCTGGGGCGATGCTGTTCTCACTGCTTGGATTGGGCTGTATCGTGTCTCAGGTCCTGTATGGTTTTATCGCCGACCTCACAGTGATCCTGTGACGGATTCTTACCCCTATTTTAAAGGCTATGAGAGTTCCATGATTTGCCCAAAGTCTCCCAGCTGCTACGGATCAAATGCAGGATTTGAACCCCTGTCTGTCCAATTGTTGACACTTTGCATTTCACCGTGGAAAGAAAAGCCTCACTCCCACTTGAATAAGTATTTCCTCGCCAGCCAGCTGAGCACAGTGGAACCAGGCTCTAATCCCTTAATTTTGGGTAAGCCTGGATATAATTCAGTTCAATTAGCTCCATTGTTGGACCATCTAGAGGGCACCAGGGTTTGATCCCCGTGCTGTCTAGAGGTGAGGAAGAGAATAAGACTCCCCTCTGACTGTCTTGTCTGAGGGGAGTGGGATCCCTAGAATCGTCCTGAGTCCTAAAGGTGCTTGGCTGGCTTCCAGCGGCTAAGGGAAGGACAAAGGTGATAGTGTGTCAGGCTCCTCACTCCCATTTCAACCAGAAGTGTTGAGATATTTTGATATTTTGAGTGGGAGAGAGTGGGAGAAGAAGGGAGGGAAGGGAGGGAGGGAGGGAAGGAAGGAAGGAGGAGAAAAAAGAGAGATGGAAGAAAGGAGGGAAGAAGGGGAAGGAGGGAGCGAGAGAAGGAGGGAGGAAGGAAAACATGAATTACTCCTACCAGGTAACTGTTCAACCTACAAAAAAGCCTTAGACACAAAGAACAGAACCGCCTTGGTGAAATCTCAGAGGGCAGTTAGTGGAAGAAGATGGTAACCAAAATTCTATTGTGAGGACTCTGATTATTTTAAGGATTTCTTTGCAGCCAAGTACCACAGAGGGAAAAAAAGAGGGGTCAGATACATTATGGGAAAGCACTTTGTATTAGAAAAAATAATGGTGTTGATATCCTTTTAAAAGAACTTTAAATACAATTCGTCCCTTTGCTTAATTAAGATCGCAGAGACCTTATCCTGTGACGAGACTTTGTTCTGTAGTCATTACCATCTAATGAAATACAGATTATTTTAGACTATTTCAGAAAATGCCTTCTGCATATAGATGCTAATCATGTAGATATTAAAATAAGCATGGATTACCTGGTTATATTTTTCCTTTCCAGAAATTTCACCCGTAGGGGTCTTCAATTGTTTTTCGTCTATTCCTGTTAACAGAAGTTTCATTTCAGGGTAAAATTATGCTGTGAAAGAAGAAGGGAGTTTTCAGATGCTTCAAGAAAATGTATTTTAAAAAATGAACATAATTCTCCCAACAGAATCACCATGATTGGTTTTAATCAATGGTTCATGATGGGATGAGAAAAAAGAAAAAAATATTCAAAGTGTGGCTATTTGACTGGATCTAATCAAATAGGATCATCTGAGTGTTAGAGGTGACCAAGCAGGTTGCCACTGAGTCAATTCATAGCAACCCTATAGGACAGAGTAGAACTACTCCATAGGGTTTCCAAGGAGCAGCTGGCGGATTCAAACTGCCAACTTTTTGATTAGCAGCCGAGCTCTTAACCACTGCAACACCGGGACTCCATTAGAAGAAGGCTCTTAGAAATATCCTAGCCATATTGCTTCTTGGTAAAGATGAGCCAATGAGGCAAGAAAGCATCATACTTGCACCTGGCGATTGGCAGAGGAAGAGCAGGTGTTGGGAAGGGAAGACCAGAATTCTAGCTCATCCCACTTTTTCCCTTCAGCCAGATATCAGGTCAGTTCTAAGCCTCTGTCACCTCATCTGTTCAGGAGGACTCAGGACAACTGGACCTTCCTGTAACCTGACACTCTCTTGGCCACCTGATTTATCACCATTTGTAATTTCCATATTGATGTGTCTGTGTTCTTCAGGACAGGAGAGAAGAGAATCCTTGAAGCAGCAACCATCTCTCTTCTACTCCCCAGTGCCTGGCACATGGCACTCAAAGATTTGTTGAATTAATAAGTGAATTAATAACTTAAATATATTCTGATCATAGTGAAGGGAGGGACTATACCCTGGGTTTCCTGAATACTAGTCAAAGGAAAAAAATACACACACGCACAAGCAACTTTTTTGGCTTTCATAAATTTCAATTTCATTAAAAAGTATGTGGATGTGAGAGGCCATCTAACATGCATCTATTGGTTCCATCACATTCAGAGCAAAGAAGAATGAAGAACACCAAAGACACAAGGAAAATATTAGTCCAAAGGACTAATGGACCACATGAACCACAGACTCCACCAGCCTGAGCCCAGAAGAAATAGATGGTGCCCGGCTACCACCAACAACTGCTCTGGGACAAGGATTACTACTATTGTAATAGTAATTACTATTGTAATGAGGGTCTCAGGCAGAGAGGGAGAAAAATGTAGAACAAAATTCAAATTCACAGTAAAAAACCAGACTTACCACCATGACAGAGACTGGAGGACTCCCCAAGACAATGGCCCCTGGACACCCTGCTAACTCAGAACTGAAACCACTCCTGAAGTCTACCTTTCAGCCAGAGATTCAACAGGCATGTAAAATAAACAATAACACATGTGAGAAACGTGTTCCTTAGTACAATCAAGTATATGAGACCAGGTGGGTAACACCTGCCCAAAAGCAAACCTGAACAAATGGACGTGGGGAACCTGGGGTGGAAAGAGAAAGGGGAGAGTGCTGACACATGGCAGGACTGCAACTAATGTCGCAAAACAATTTGTGTATATATTTTTAAATGATAAACTAATTTGCACTGTAAACTTTCACCTAACACACAATAAAAAAAATTTTTTAAAGTCTATTTGAAAAAAACCAGAGAGGCTGATTAAGCCTGTGACTGATGGATCTAAACTACCGTAGCAGAAAACCCATCAGCTTAGACTGAAGGAGACAGAGAAAGAATAAAAGAATGCTGTCGGCCTCTTGGAATTCTACAGGCAGGAAACAGGCCGAAGGAGCTACATCTGTTGTCCTCCAAGAAAAGAAGAGGACCATCCCTGGAGCAGCTCGGAGACCAGCAGAAATTTGGAAGAAGCATGGGAAGCAGGGCCCTCTATGTTTCCAAGTGTTGGGCCACGGTCTCCTGGATCTCAAAGGGTCGAGCCACAGCCTCCTACGTTTCGAACAGTTGGATCTCCACCAACTTGGTTCTAGAGTGGGGCTGCCTTTAAGGTGTGCCAGGGGGATGGGGCCACTGCCCAAAGCTGAGGACACAGGGCTGCTATGCTCAAGGGGCAGAAGAATGGAGCCTGCCACGGCAAAGTGGGTGGGTCATCACTCAGATGGACTAGAAGAATGGGGCTGCCCAAAGCTGAGGGAGAAGAGCTGCTGACCCAGAGGACCTGGAAGGCAAAGCCAAAGCCCAGGATCTTGGAGTCTCCACCTAGAATCCAGAGGCTGTGGCCAACACCCAGAGTCTGAAGGGCTGGGCCATTGCCCAGATGGTCTCAGAGAACAGAGGATTATTTTCAAGCCTTGAGAGCTAATGTAAATTGTTCTGCTGGGTTTTGAACTTGCTTGGTGCCTGTTATCCCTTCTTTGTCTCCAATTTCTCCCATTTGTAATGAAGTATCTACCTTATGCTTGTTCCACTATTGTACTTTGGAAGCAGGTAACTTGTAATTTAGATTTCACACGTTCACAGATGAAGAACTTTGCCCCGGGGTGGAATACACCTAACATCTCACCCATATTTGATTTAGATGATTCAGAGAATGAGGTTTTGAACTTGGAGCTGGTTTAAGAATTTTGGGATGATGTGATAGCGTGAATGTGGTTTGCATGTGGCAAAGACATGGATTTCAGGTGGCCCAAGGGTGGAATGTTATGGATTAAATTGTGTCCCCCCAAAACATGTACTATAAATCCTAACCTCTATGGCTGCGGTTATAATCCATTTTGGAATGGGTTTTCTTTGTTATGTTAATGAGACAATATTAGTGTAAGGTGTATCTTGAGTCAATTTCTTTTAAGCTATAAAATAGGTTAATCAAGGAAGCAAGCAGAGATGGGGGAAGAGAGACGCCAGCCCACATGAAGATCACCCAGGAGGAGAAGCTCAAAAGAGACAAGGACTTTCCTCCAGAGCCAACAGAGAGAGAAAACCTTTCCCTGGAGCCAGCACACTGAGTTTAGACTTCTAGCTTCCTAAGCTGAGAAAATAAATTTCTGTTTGTTAAAGCCACCCATTTGCGGTATTTCTGTTATAGCAGCACTAAATAACAAAGACCAACATAGACAAAGACTTCTCTCCCTAGAAAAGACACCTACCCTTGAGAGAAAGGCTATTATGGATTCTTAGCCACTCTTGATTAAAGCCAGTTGCCACTGAGTCAACTCCAAGTCACAGCAACCCCGTGTGTGCCATAGTAGAACTGTGCCCCATGCGGTTTTCAATGGCTTATTTTTTTGGAAGTAGATTGCCAGGCCTTTCTTCTGAGGCACCTCTAAATAAGCTTGAACTTCTAACTATTCACGTAGCAGCCAAGCGTGTTAACCGTTGTACCACTCATGGACTCCCATTTTTGATTAGGATGAACCAGACCCTCATCAAGCAACCAAGGTGTTCATGGTTTAATACCAGAAATTTATGCATTTCAGTAGCCAGTAAATATATTTCATGCAAAAATAAACAACATGCTTACAAAAAAAAAAGGATGCAGATTTTTAAAAAATGATTGACTTTCTAGACCTGAGGGTTAACAAACTATTAAGTAATTTAACACTCTTTTGCACACTCTTATATGTCAAACCCTGAAGCTTGATGATTCTCATGAGTACCTGAAAAGAATGCCTGGTATTTAAAGCCTCCCAATTCCACCTCCTTAAAAATCTCTAGATAATAGCTTTAGGCACTTTTTTTTTCCTGAATGCTGAAACTGGTTACCCAAAAATATTTTTTTTTCTCTTCCATGTCTTTTGTATTTAAGGCTGCAGCAGCACAGAACAAATTAGCCCAGGATAAATTTGTTGGGTATGAAATCAAGGCGGATGGCTTATATAAAACTCACATTAAAACCAGGGCTTCAGCTGGCACCCTGAATTCGGACTTCTAGCTTCCTAGACTGGGAGAGAATAAATTTCTCTTTGTTAAAGCCAAAAAAAAGTTACTCCATAAAAAAAAAACAAAAAAACTGGGCTTCAGAACTGGTTAGTCCCCACCTCCTTTGACTCCCTGCTGAGAATTTGCGGTTCCATCCCAGATTTACTGAATCAGAATCTATGTAGAGTCAGTAAATCTAACGTGCAAATGCAAATTATCAGTAGGGGTCAGACAGAAAATAACTGGTTTGAAGCCCTGATTAAAACCTATTTTTAACTTATTACGTGGAAAGACATGTGATGAACCCATGGCTACAACAGTGAAGAGTCATTTCTTCACCCATTCAGCTGACATTTACTAAGCACCTATGACTTCTGGCCTCCAGTGAATCATGGACCATTAGGGGAGATGGACGAGTGAGGGGGTGGCCACCATACTGTAAGGAAGCCCAGCTCTCTGGGAGCCCCTTGAAGGGTGCTGTCATGGATTCCATTGTGTCCCCCCCAAGTATGTGTATCAACATGGCTAGGCCATGATTCCCAGTATTGTGTGATTGTTCACCATTTTGTCATCTGATGTGATCTTCCTATGTGTTGTAAATCCTGTCTCTATGACGTTGATGAGGTTAGTGGAAGTTATGTTAACGAGGCAGGACTGAATCTACAAGATTGGATTGTGTCCTGAGCCGATCTCTTTTGAGATATGAAAGAGAGAAGCGAGCAGAGAGACGTGGGGACTTTATACCACCAAGAAAAAAGATCCAGGAGAATAAAGTATTGTTTGGACCCAGGGTTCCTGTGCTGAGAAGCTCCTCAACCAGGGGAAGATTGATGACAAGGACCGTCCCCCAGAGCTGACAGAGAGAGAAAGTCTTCCCCTGCAACTGACTGCCTGAATTTGGACTTGTAGCCTACTAGATTGTGAGAGAATAAATTTCTCCTAAAGCCATCCACTAATAGTATTTCTGTTATAGCAGTACTAGATGACCAAGACAGGTACCTCATCCAGAAAGGGCATGCCCTCAAAATGAGGTCTCAAGTATGACTGTGAGAAAGCTAGGGGAGGAGGAATGGGTCCTGGTGTGAGCTAGGGGACAGAGAAAGTGGTCCTTTAGAATATAGAACAAGGGCAGGGAAATAGGGCTGGAGAGATAAATAGATAGGTAGGTAGGTAGGTAGGTAGGTAGTAGGTAGGCAGGTAGTATGTAGGTAGATAGGAAGTAGGTAGGTAGGTAAGTAGTAGGTGGGTAGGTAGTAGGTAGGTAGGTAGGTAGTAGGTAGTTATGTAGTAGGTAGGTAGTAGGTAGGTAGGTAGTAGGTAGATAAGTAGGTAGGTAGGAGTAAGTAGGTAGGTAGTAGGTAGGTAAGTAGGTAGTAGGTATGTAGGTAGTAGGTAGGTAGGTAGTGGGTAGGTAGATGGTAGGTAGGTAGTAGGTAGGTAGGTGGTAGGTAGGTAGTGTGTAGGTAGATAGGTGGTAGATAGGTAGGGAGTAGGTAGGTAGGTGGTAGATAGTAGGTAGGCAGTAGGTAGGTAGGGAGTAGGTAGGGACTAGGTAAGGAGTAGGTAGGTAGTAGGTAGGTAGGGAGTAGGTAGGTAGTACGTAGGTAGGTAGGGAGGGAGGGAGGGAGTAGGTAGAAGGTAGGTAGGTGGTAGGTAGTAGGTAGGTAAGTAGGCTGGTAGTAGGTAGGTAGGGAGTAGGTAGGTAGGTAGTGGGTAAGTAGGTAGGTAGGCAGGTATGTAGGTAGGTGGGTGGTAAGTAGGTAGTGTGTAGGTAGATAGGTGGTAGGTAGGGAGTAGGTAGGTAGGTGGTAGATAGTAGGTAGGCAGTAGGTAGGTAGGGAGTAGGTAGGGACTAGGTAAGGAGTAGGTAGGGAGTAGGTAGGTAGGTAGTAGGTAGGTAGGGAGTAGGTAGGTAGGTAGTGGGTAAGTAGGTAGGTAGGCAGGTATGTAGGTAGGTGGGTGGTAAGTAGGTAGTGTGTAGGTACATAGGTGGTAGATAGGTAGGTAGGCAGGTATGTAGGTAGGTAGGGAGTAGGTAGGTAGGTAGAGGCTGTTGCGTCGACTCTGACTAGCACAACAGAATGAAACATTGCCTAATACCTGTCATCCTCAAGATCACGAGCATGTTAAAGTCCATCATTGTGGCCACTGTGCCAATCCATTTCAACGGGGTTTTTGCCCTCTCTGGCCCTCTACTTCCCCAAACATGATGTCTTCCTCTAGCAGTTGATTCCTCCTGGTGATGTGCTCAAAGCTCGTGAGTCGGACAACATTCTGCTGTGACCCACAGGGCTTTCACGGGCTAATTTTCCAAAGCAGGGCACCAAGACTTTCTGTCTAGCCTGTCTTAGTCTGGAAGCTCCACGAAGCCTGTCTACCGTGGGTGACCCTGCTGGTATCTGAAATACCAAAGCCATAGCTTCCAGCATCATAGTAACACTCGAGCCACCACAGCAGGACGTGCTGACAGATGGGTGATGGAATGACAGAAAATGACTTGGATTTAACTGCCCTTGTACATGGCAGGTTTCCAAAAATTGGCTGCGTTCCTGCATCCATTCAATCACTCGTTTAACACGTATCGAGTGCCTACTATGTGGCAGACACCATCCCAGATCCTGTCCTATAAACATAAACATGAAACAGACAAGCCTTCCTACAGCTCAGGGACCTGGGACAAGTAACCGGGCAATTTCAATACAATGAGATAAATGCTTTGACAGAAGATATCTAGAGTATTAGTGTGTGCCTAGGAAAAACACAAAACAAAACCAAACCCGTAGCCATCAAATCTATTCCGACTCATAGGGACCCTGTAGGTCAGAATAGAACTGCCCCCTAAAGTTTCCAAGGAGGGGCTAGTGGATTTGAACTGCCAACCTTTTGGTTAGCAGCTGAGCTCTTAACCACTGCACCACCAGGGCTCCGTGTGCCTAGGAGGGGCTCTGAAGCATAACATGGAGTGATCATGAGGTCATATTCATAGGTAGACTGAAGTTCCCATGATCATCAGTCATGTGGACCAGGGAGGGCTTATCAGGAAGCTGTAATACTAAGTGTGGATAGGTATAGAGATAATTCTCAGGCATTACCCTGAGATAAAAGAGCCCTGGTGGTGCAGTGATTAAGCACTCAGCTGCTAACCTAACTGTCAGTGGTTAGAACCCACCAGCTGCTCAGCGGGAGAAAGATGTGGCAATCTGCTTCTGTAAAGATTTACAGCTTTGGAAGCTCTATGGGGTAGCTCTACTCTGGTCTATAGGGTTGCTGTAAGTCAGAGTTGATTCAGTGGCGGTGGCAGTGGGTTTGGTTTTGGACCCTGAGGAAACTTAGCTTAATGCCTCCATTGGTTTAAAAATGGACGACCTTTGGACTCAATTTCTTCTTCTGCGAAAAAGTGGTAGACGTTTCATACACACAAAAAATCTTATGTCCACTATCCACCTCCCCACTCCAAATCCTAACAATTTTGACACTTTGGCTCTTTACATCTCCTCAGCTTCCATATCAGAAATGCGTTCTAATTCTTGTTTCAGAAAATAGGGCTCCCTCAGGAAAAAAAAAGCAGTGTTTTAATTCAGAGATTATTCCAACATGGTTTCTGACTGTGAGGAAATGCTGCCATTCACTCATGCCAGAATCGCCAGAGTCATTTTTTCTCCACTCAGGCTCCCTCGCCTCTCCTCCAATGTTGTTAGGAGTTGCCAATTTAGCAAGTCCCCAGACCTGTGCGATGTTCAAAAGGAGATAGAGGAAACCATCATAAAAAAGAAGGCAGGCAAGGAGGCGCAACTTCCGCCCCCTTGAAAAAGTCAATCTTTCACAAGCTAATGAGAGATTAAGGACCAAGTGTGGCCAGGGTGCAGATTTTTGCAAAGATGAGCTCGGATCACTGTGGGCTGACCCTATCCAGAAAATCCTGAGAGAGCACTAATCAGGAGTAGGATTTAGCCTGATGGGTGGAGGGAGCCAGAGAACACTCCCCTAGGAAGGATGTCCATGCAGAAGGGGAGAACTAGTTGACTTCAAGTCCACTCCAACTCATAAGAGAAAGAACACAACAGAGTTACAAAGCTATCCATGAGACAAAGCTCTTTCCTTTCTGCTCAGAAACAGCCGCTGTTGTGTCCAGGCACATTCGCGTGTTGAGGCTTTTAAGGTGTCCAGGCACTGGGGTAAGTGCTGTAGTCTGGGGCGTGCCTTCTTTCTGGTTAGCACAAGCAAGAAGCATCATTGAACATTGCTTGGTTAAAAACAAATAATCGTGCTGGACAACTGGTTTCAAGTCTGCTGAAGTTAACTGACACCATTTGTGAAATGCGGTTTCCCAAACTAGTTCTCTCCTGGACTGCCTCAGTGTTCATAGACTTTCAAAGGTGAGAGGTAGAAGGGAGCTATTCCCATTTACTGAGTAACTTCTGTGCGCCTGTAGGAATACTGGACACAGGAATTACTACCCCCATTTCACAGATGAGAAAATGGAGGGTCAGAAAAAGGTGAAATAATCTGACCAAGTCGCACATATAAATAAGGGGAGCAAGAATTTCAATTCCAGTCTGCAAATTCTGTTGTCTGTGATCAGGAAGTATTGGCCTGGCTTTGCTTTGTCTGCAAGAAAAAAAAAAAAAAAATCCTTTGCACTGCTGTTTAGGCTATAGAACGCTAAACGGCAGGTCTGAGTGACTTGTGTCAATGAACGGACCTTTCGATTTTGCTGACACAAGCATTTTCTATCTTTTTCCTGGACAGACAAACACAGTTGTGATTTACTGTCAGCCCCCAAGGGAGAACAGTGTCTCAGGCCCGTACTGAGCACCAATGAAATCAACTGGCCAGACTTCGTTTACTGTTGTTGGGTGCCGTCCAGTCAGTTCTGACTCCAGGCGACCCCATGTGACAGAGTAGAACTGTCCTACAGGGTTTTCCGGGCTGGAATCTTTACAGGAGCAGGTCACTAAGTCTTTCTCCTGTGGAGCCGTGGGGTGGGTTTGAACCACCAACCTTTTGGTTAACAGCCAAGTTCTTAACCTTTTGTGCCACCAGGGCTCCTTAAAGTTTGTTTACTGAATTTATATGATTTTGGTTACTTAAGAAACTTTTATAAAGCATTTACTATATGCCTGGCCCTGTTCTAAGGAATTTCAGATATTAACTCATTTTATCCTCATAACAACCCTATTACAGTAGTGTAATCCCCTTTTTCCAAATGAGGAAACGGAGGCACAGAGATGTTAAGTAAGTAGCTCAAGGTTACACTGCTAGAGAGAAACTGGTCAACTGCAAGCTCCAGTGATTGTCCTCTTAACTGGTACCTACGTGGCCCTGTACCTGGAGGAAGCCCAGGCGCTTCTTGGGCAGAAACAAGGGGCTAAGGCTTCCGTGCTGACTTGCCCTCTGCTCAGGGTGGGGAGCCACCACTCCTGAGTCCTGACATACACCTTACTTCTTGCTCAGGCACCAAGGACGTTGCCTCTCCTACTCTAGCCTGAGACTTAGAGGAAGAAACTCTTACCCTGGCTCCTGGAGAGTTCTGGAAGGGCGCTGTCCTCGCTGTTGGTGCTGATTAACCTGTCTGCACTTCCCTTTACAGTCACCAGTTGCCTTCAGCTCTGACTCATAGCGATCCCATGTATGTCAGAGTAGAACTGTGCTCCACAGGGTTTTCAATGGCTGGTTTTTCAGAAGTTGATCTCCAGAATTTTCTTCCAAGAAGCCTCTGGGTGGACTAGAACCTCCAAACTTTTGTTTAGCAGCTGAGCTCGTTAAGCATTTGCACCACCCAAAGAATTAAATATGTATGGAGTACCCTGAGGCATTGGTGGTTGAGCGGTAGAGTTCTCAACTTTCATACTGGAGACCCTGGTTCAATTCCCGGCCAATGCACTTCATGCATACCCACCGCCCATCTGTCCATGGGAGTTGCTTGTTGCTATGATGCTGAACAGGCTTCAGTGGAGCTTCCAGACTAAGATGGGCTAGGAAGAAGGGCCTGGCAATCTACTTCTGAAAATCAGCCAATGAAATCCTGTGGATCACAACAGTCCGATCTGAAACCAATTATGGGGATGGCACAGAACCGGTCTCCTTGGAAACCCTATATGGCAGTTCTACTCTGTCCTATAGGGTCGCTATGAGTCCGAATTGACTCGACAGCAATGAGAACTATGTTATAGATAACCCAAAGAATAAAAACCACAGAAACATTTAGGAAGCCTGCAGTCAGATTACTAACCCACGTACACCTATCTCTCGTTTTGAGAAGAAATGTTTTCTCTCGTAATTCGGTGATCTTACTTGAGTACAAAATTTTATGTTCTTTCTCCTTCCACAGACGCTTTTGTTCAGGTTATCTCTTCATTTTTTTTAACCAAAGGGGGGGCGGTGGGGGGGGGTGGCGGGAATAAGTGCAAGCTGGTATTTTTATATGAGGTCAGGACATGTTTACCTTTGCAGTGATCTCTGAAACTTCATCACCCGCTTGGTAACTGTTTGGACACTAAGGATAACTTAAACACCAAAATCTTTTGTTACTGATTGTTTCATCGAATTCAGACACGTGTGGTTTATTGTAAAACGTTCTACTACTGTGAGTGGAGTTGTTTTGTATGTATCTCCGCGCATACTATCTATCTCCACGCAAGAAATAGTGGGCTAGGAGCTGGACGCAGATCTCTTTACTACTGTGGCGATAACGTTTTACATTTCAACAGCACCTTTCCAATCACAGCATCTCACAAAGCACTAGGGGGTGGAGATGACTTGGTACATCGTTGAAATACAGCAAGTACTTCGTCTGTCCAGCGTGGCATGTAACTTGTCAGCTCAGGAAGCAGGGGATGGAGGGCTGCTGCGCTGGCGAAGATAATAAAACACATTTTTGTGATGGTTCTATCTGAGAGCTCAGAGCACTTTTCAGGGTTTTCTCTGCAAATCTTTATTGTTCTCATCAGACTTCAGTAAAATAGGAGGCAAACAACTGCTATTAGCTTCCCCTTTACAAGTTCAGAAAGAGAGACAGAGAAAGGATTGGACTTTAAAAGATTACCCAGTCAGATGGTGATGGGGTCCGGTACGGGGCCCCAGCCTCTCTCATCCCCAGCTGTCTGTGTCCCCCTGTGTATAGAGCAACCAGTCCCTGGGGTATGCGAATTCTTGTTATTCTTCATGACTCTTTTCCTGAGGGTTTATCTTTGAAATAGAATAGAGAAACACCTCTTAGAATAGAGAAACATCCCTCCTATAAGGTTTCTTTCTTCTATTCTGTTGATTTCCCTTCCCTAATGTCCTTTTCTTTCTCTCCCTTTCTCTTTTTCTCCTCTGTCCCTCAGATTTTTTCTTTCCCTTTCGTGTTCTCGGAACCGACTCGACGGCACTGGGGTTCGTGTTCTCCACCTGATTCTTTGTTACTCTCTCTCATCTAAGATGGGACTTTGCTCTCTCTCTTCCTAGGATGGAGTTGCAGTCTTACTTGGGGTTCCCTTTTGATGGAAACCTGCTGGAACCAAGACTTTTGGGGGATGCGCTTCCACATGTGGCCACTAGGGGGTGTGTGTGCACAATATCTGTGGTTTTATTAGCTGCTGGAAGACACCAACAACCGTGGTGGTTTCCTTGGGGAGAGAAGAGAGCTGGCTACAGGAAACGGACTTTCTCCTTTTTTTTTAAAAAAATTATTTTGTTGTTATGGTTGAGAATATAGCAAAACATACATCAATTCAATAGTTTCTACATGTACAATTCAGTGACATTAAGTACATCCTTCAAGTTGTACAACTGTTCCGACCCTTCTTTCCTGAGTTGTTCCTCTTCCATTAACAAACTCGCTGTGCAGCAGTTCTTAAAACAGTGTAATGCTCAAGGCAGGCATTCTTTACTAATCAAGCTAAACTATTGTTTTAAGAAGACTTCAGGGGATAGTTTTGGTTTAAGGTTTAAAGGTTATCTCAGGGCGATAGTTTCAGAGTACATCCAGCCTCCAAGGCTCCAGGAAGTCTGGAGTCCATGGAACGGAATTGGGCTTTCCATTCACCAGATAGGGAGAGGAGTATACGGACTCGCGGTGCGTTTGGATACAGAGGGAGAGGACTGGTGTCTTCAGGTATGCAGGTGGCCAAGCTAGAAGGTCCAATTCCATCCACATAGACGGGGTGGAATGGGTGTGTGCATGTGTGTGTGCACATACGCGTGCGCATGTGTGTGTCCCAGTTCTTGCTTACTACCCGTGGGTCACTTCAACTTTCTGTCTAGCAGTTTTTTCATCTCTAAGGCTAGCAGCTTGTGAGCTGGTTGATCACTAAGGTTCCTTCCAGCTGTATTTCTGATTGAAAAATCTGAGAGCCACTAACAAAGCCATTAGTCCCCACAAAGGGGTTCCTGATCTGTGGGTGGGCTTTGAATCCCCGTGAAGCCTCCCCCTTTGAAGAGTGCCTCCTGTCCTCCCCTGGTCGATGTGAAGCCTATTCGGCCACAGTCACAAGCCTGAAGAATTCATTTCTTGGTGTGCCTGACAGGAGCTGGGGATCAGAGGGAACTTTCTGCAGACTTTCTCCCCTGACAGACAAGACTGATTTCTGGGTAGGGGTGTGCCATCTTTTGGTGCTTGTCTTACATGACAAACTCTTTTGTTCCAGGTAGCTGGGAAGTAGTGCCTTCAGGACTGAAGGAATGCTAACTACATGCCGTGAGCTGACTGAAGCCAGGGCGCTGAGCTCTGGGGGTGAGCAGCAGCCCCCAGTACAGCGGGGCAGGCCAGGGGTCCACAGGTGACCGAATCTAACGTACGATGTGTGAACAGGAGCAGTGGCAGTGCTGGTGGGGTGGGGGGACTGTCACCTAGTGCCCCTGGTGTGCTCAAAGGTGCCACTTAATCCTCACAAAGTTCCTGCCAAGTCGCTCTACCCTCGCCTTGCACTCAGGGATGTTAAGTGGCTGACTCACGATCACACAGCCAGTCAGCAGGAGAGCAGGGCCCTGTCTGTTGCGAAGGCACCACCCTGGCACGGCACGGCTGGGGTTGTTGTGATGGGGCTCACCTTCGCAAACAAAAGGAATAGGACTCTTGGACGATCAGGAGCAATCCTGTGCAAACAGGACAACTGTCTCACGGGCATGCCCCCTACATCTGTGTGTCCTCTGCCACCGTGCTGCTGCTGCAGCGTCTGATCTACTGCATTCAGGAAAACAAAGGCCCGGGAAGTATTCATTCCTCTCTCGGGGGGAGGGGGCACAGGTGGGGTCCCTGAGGGATGCTGCCTTGGCGGCGGGCTGAGGCAGGAAGGACTTGCAGAAGCGCTTCCAGGAAAGGCTCTGGTGACTTTGGGCACCTTGGTCTGGGTAGTGCCCTCCTGTCTCGCTGACCTGTGGGTCTGAGGAGAAAGAGGACCCAGGTTTCTTATTGCAGCTTTGGGCCTTCAGACCCAGGTGCAAACTTCAAGACTGAGAAAGTGGCTCCACTGAGGGGCCACTGGTCCTGGCCTGAGTGGCTTCAGGAAGTCGGCTTTGTCCACGATGAGTGTCCCCTGCACCCAGAGCTGTCTCTGGCACAGAGCGGTGCTCACCGGATGCTGATGTGACCTGGAGAGAGCCCTGGCTGGAGGTCAGAGGCCCAGTGTGAGTACGACCTACAGTTGGCTGTAGAAAAATCACCAGAGGCTAGTGCCCACAGGATGGCAGTCTGGGAAGACGAGCAGAATGTTCAGCAGGCAGGAGGCCCCCCAGCTAGCACTTAGCCAGGTGGCTGGGTGGGGACAATTTCCTGGGCATCTCACGGAGACATTTGTCTCCGTCCTCCCTGGAGGCCCCATGTGGGCACTCACAGCGCTGGGCACTGCCTGCTTGGAAGGCTCTGTGAGGAGGAGGCTCCGGAGCAGAAGATTCAGTGCCTTTGCAGTTGGCTTCCTGGTGTCCAGCCCTCCTCCCCAGCTGCCTGGGGCACGTCTCTGCCAACTGATGGCATGGGGTAGGGGGTGGGGGTGGCAAGCCAGTCATCACTGTCACAGACTGCTACCTGGGAAGGCAGAGCAGGTAGACAGGTAGATAGGTGAAGGGATGCTTTAGGGTCCAGCAGACCTGGGGTCCCCTCCTGACCTCTGTGGGATCTACAGTGAAGTATCACCCTGCCCTGGGCCTGGGTTTCCTGATTTGTAAATGGTGATAAATAGTACCCTCCCTGCATAGTGTTGACAGAACTGAACATAGTGAATCACATAGCTCAGAGTCCTGCACTTAGCAAGTGATTCATAAAAGATAGTTATTACTGAAGGAAGGTGCCCAGGTGGTGCAAGGGTTAAGCGCTTGGCTGCTAACTGAAAGGTTGGCCGTTTGAACACACCCAACGGCTCCCAGGTACAAAGACCTGGCGATCTGCTCCCTTAGAGATCACAGCCTAGGAAACCCAATGGGACAGTTCTACTTTGTCACATGCGGTTGCTATGGGTGGAAAATCGACTCCACAGCACAGCACACAACCACCACCAGTGCCCCTTTGATTTCCACCCTAAGCTGGCTGCAGAGCTACCCCATTTGCCCCATTAGAGGCACAGGGATGGGGGACTGAGGAGAGGTAGACCACCAACTTATTCCTCAAGGAACATTCCTGGCACCTCTACTCTGGCCCCATGCCCATGTGCTGGGGACCCTTTCCAAAGAGAACTCTATCCCTGTCTGTGAGCTGCTCATGGTTTGGGGAGTGTTGAAAACAGACCATTATAGCTCTCTGTGAGCAAGGCTGACCAGCTTTGTGGGCAAGTCCAGGAAGGCTGTCCACGGAAGGTGACATTGAGCTGGGACTCGGGGTTGGAGTTTGATGGTGGAAAGGCAGGACAACGACTCGGGAGCCTGAGGGTCAGGGCAGTGAGGGACAGAGGGCATGGCCACTCACGTGCTCCAGGGACTCTCCCCCGTGAGCCGGGGGGGGGGGGGGCAGCAGTCACTCATCGACGTCCAGGCACAGCGGCTTTACAGGGCAAGGGAATGACAACCCGGCTGCAAGGGGGAGCGGGGGACAAAGGCACCCCGAAGGGCATGCGCATTTATGTAACTGGCCTGGGAACCAGGGGTCCTGGGTGCCGATCTGAACCCACGAATACAGGGAGAGCAGAAGGCAAAGCCAGTTAGCTAAGTGCAGGGGGCTTTGAGTGCAGGGCGGTTCGCCTCCTGCCCTCCCCAGAGCCCGAAGCTGGGCTCCCCTCCTGTCCTCAGTCCTGCCTGGGTCTCGTCCCCGGAGGCAGTGTGCGCCCCCCACGCTCCTGGACTGCTCGCTGGGTGACCTTGGGCAGGCCGCTTAAACTCTCTGGGCCTGTTTCCCCGAGAGCGCAGCTGGTAATACCCCGGGCCTGGGCTGGGGGGCGCTCCGGGCTATCACCCCGGCCCCCTACGGACGCCCCGGCCGCGTCACGCCCCCCGTGTCCCACCCTCCCCCGCCCCTTCCCCCTCGCGGACTCCTCGGCCGCGTCTCCGCTCCCTCTGTCACCCCCTCCCGCGGACGCTCTGGCTGTGTCCCCGCCCCCTTGTCCCCCCTGCAGACGCTGTGGCCGCGTCCCCGCCCCCCGTGTCCCCCCGGCGGACAACCCGGCCGCGTCCCCGCCCCCCGGCGCCTGGATGAGCGGTCCACGAGGCGGCGCCCGGCGTTGGGCGCAGCGCGCAGGCGCGAGGAGGGCGGGGCGGGCCCAGAGCGCGGGGAGGTGCGGCTCCTGGCGGCGGGGCTGCTGTGCGGTGCGGGCTCGGCGCTGCGCGGTGCGGGCGGTGCGGGCTCGGCGCGGTGCGGGCTCGGCGCTGCGCGGTGCGGGGCGGCGCTGCGCGGTGCGGGGCGGTGCGGGGCGGTGCGGGGCGGTGCGGGCTCGGCGCGGTGCGGGGCGGTGCGGGCTCGCCGGCTGCCTCGGGGTCGCCGCCCGCCGCCGCTCCTCGCCCGCCCGTTGCGGGAGCGCGGGTCAGCGTCCGGAGGCTGCGGGGCACTCGGGGGACCTTCCTGCCCCTGTGGAGCCGCTGCGCCCGCCCGGCCGCCCGGCCGCAGGGTCCACCGGGTCCGCCGGGGGGCGCGGGCCGGGTCAGGGGCTGCGGGGCCGCCGCCGCGAGTCGGCGTCCCGGGCCCCGGGCGGCGGCGAGCATGGAGGAGAAGTACCTGCCGGAGCTGATGGCGGAGAAGGACTCCCTGGACCCCTCCTTCACGCACGCTCTGCGGCTGGTGAACCAAGGTGAGCGCGGCCGTTAACCGCCACCCGCGGCCGTTGGGGGCCAGGGGTGGCTGGGGGTGCGGGAGGTCGAGGCTGGTGACCCGGGGGCCTGGGAGGCGGGGCCGCAGGGCCAGCATCGGGACACTGGAGGGGACATCTGGATGGGGTCCGGGGAGAACATGGGACCCCCGAGGAAAGACCGAGGTGTGAGTTTGGGGGGTTTGGGGAGGAAGGACAAGACTAGGGGTTTGGATGACAGTTGAAGGCAATCTTTGGGGACTCAGGGCTACCTAAGGGAAACTTCTGGGTGGGGGACAGCGACAGCTTGGGGTCTTCGTTGGGGTGGAGGGTGTCTAATCTCAATGGAGAGGAGAATGTGGGGGGCTCCGGGGACTAGGGTGTTCAGTTTAAGGGATTGCAGAAAGAGCTGGAGGAAAATGGAAGGATTGGAGGGAATCAGAATCAGAAGAGGGGAAAGGAGCAGGTGCCTGGATTGTTGAAGTTTGGGGACCTTGGAGGAGATTTGGGGTCAGACCCCAAGCACCTTAGAGGGCAGGGACCCAGAGGTGCAGTGGAAGAGCCTTTCCCTGTCCCAGCCCTCTTTCTCTGGTGTCCAGGCCCTAGCCGCCCTGGCTGGGGGGTCTGCCCTCTCTGGGGGTGGGCACCTCATGCCAAGCCTGACAGGCTGACCCTTGGAGGGATCAGTAGGGGAGAAGAGGCCAGCACAGGAGCCCCCTTCTTGGCTTATCTGTCCTGTCTTTGGGAAGCGTTGGGTAGGTGGGTGGGTGACACTCATTGGTGGCTGGCTTGGGGTTTAGAACATTGGCAGAGGAGTCTTTGCCGCCTCTGCCATTTCAGCACCACCCCAGCCCCACTCAGCTGTCCTGGGAAGTACGGGACAGGGAAGCAAGGTTTATGGATGTGCGCCTACCCAGGACAGCATTTCCCTGGCTTGGTGTTGCTCCGGCTTTCTGAGTAATCTGCTGGGATGGATGGTAAATTAAGCCTTCCCCGGAGCCGTCCTCTACTCCTTCTGTATTTGTAATACTTGTCCAGATAAAGATGGGCCACCGGGCTGCTTTTGCCTGGGGAGATGGCAGAAACATTTTCTGGCCAGATCTGCTACTTTGCGGAGAACCTCTCGGTGCAGTTGACAGTCTGTGGTTCTGAGTTAAATCGGATCTGCTGATCTTCGTGCTGGCCAGGTTCTTTTATTGTGGGAAGTGAAAAATGGGGCAGACATGTTCGGTTTGTATATAGATAGCTGTATTTCAAAACAGCCACCTCTGGTATTTGCCTATCGCAACCAGTTCATCGATGGAGGGTGGTGGTGGTGGAGGGACGCCTGCTGCCTCCAAGAATTGAAGCCTGACGCCTGAACTGTGGATTAGGAATTGGTTTACAGCGCTTCCCCCTTTTATTTTAATTGCAGGCTGATTTTTATTTTGTGAATAAAAGTAATGGGCATGTATTGTTGAGTTAGAGAAAAATGATCTTAAGTTTTGTTCCCATGCTCTTCTGGAGGGGTCTACAGCTGGGTTTGTACGCCTTCCCCTTTGTGGTTTACATGTGTCTTTGTTGCCTGCTGGGCTGTCATCTCTAGGAAGGACATTTCTTTGTACGTTGTGAGATCAGTGGTGTTAGAAATGTGGGATCAAGTACATTTTTCTTAATAAAGCAGCCAAATCAAAGTTGTGTTATATTCAATTAAGGAAATAGTTTAAGTGAAAGTGTCGCGAATTATTTTAAAAGTGAGAATTGTTTTTCTGTGTCCTGTTGCTGTAGTGTTGTGTTGCTAATACATTCAGAATTCTTTTGGTTTCTATGTTGATTCCAGTGTTAATGGCTTCCAGTAATTTGAAACAGGTATTGGAGAAATGTTGCCATTTAGGTTTTTTTTTCTTTTTCTTTTTTTTAACGTTGAACCTGATTACCTTGCGTTTCCATCAGAAATGTTGTTCTTGTCACAAGTACAGTTTTCACATTGAAGAATTACATAAAGGAAGAAGGAGGTGCTACTCAGCGGCTTTTATTTACTGCTAATTTAGGTTACTTCAGACTAAAACATTTTCCCCTCAAGTCATAGGCAGATATCCAGAATGCAAAACCCTATCATTTAAAATATTGATTATGCTCTGTTATGTAACTCCAAACTTACAAGTGAATTTCTAAAACAGTGTCTGATTAGAATGACTCTTAGGAAGCTTTGATTTTACATCTGATTCATCCTGTTGCTGACTGTGGAAACATTGTTATTCTTATTTCAGTGTATTTCTGACGGTTTGCCTCTAAAGGAGGCTGTTTGTTTCAGAGGTTATCCTGAATCTCAGCGTTGGAGCCGGTACTGTGGCGCTGAATTGCACAGTGAGGACGGGCCAGCATTGCAGACCTGGATTTTAGCGTAGAGTGACAGGTAATAGATGTGTTGTGTGGCTTACGTCTCCCAGCACTGAGGATACCTGTGTTCGCACGGTATTTTAAAGTTTACAGGGCACTTCAGGCACGTGCTGTCTTGTTCATCCTCACGCTGCTTGCATTTTTGGAAGGCGGGGACTGGTGTCTCCATTTTTCAGGAGAGGTTGCAGAGGACCCCAGCTATACAAGCTTGTAGGAGACAGTGAATTAACTGGAATCCAGGTGTTCTGTCTCTCAGGCCATTGTTCTTTCTGGGTATGCCCTCTCCTAGATGGATTGAAAAACCCTGCAGAAATCAGTGTAACTAATGAGTGTTTTCAGTTGACTTAAATGTAGGGGAAATAGTATGTGTCTTTTAGGGAGACTGATCCTGACTTTTAAGGAAAAAGTTCCTGTGCTTACCTTGGTGGTCTTCTTTTAAGAAGCAAACATCAGTGGTGACTTTATCCTACAGGATTTTAATGCTCAGGCCAAGAGTCCCTTTTGAATTTAAGCCCTCCTGTGACCAATATGTTAGTTAAATACTCATCACATTTGGTAACAGAACAGTTTCTAAACGAGGAGCAGTCACTTTTTCTAACTTCAGTATTGGTGAACATTGATCAGCTTCCAAGCCGAATGGCTTTTTTTCTAACAATCATGCTGTAAGGACTTGAGCTGGAGTGACCGTAAGGTGTGCGGTCCTGTGTTCCAGTATGAGTTGTATTTTATACTTTTTAAGGCTCGTGTTTCATGATGAGCATTAGTTGCTGCCTTTTATTTATTATTTTTAAGTTTTCTAGGACACCTAATTTTTCCACCCCCTAAACCCCTTGCCTTGAGTCGATTCCAGCTCACAGCAACCCTGTAGGACAGAGTAGAACTGCCCCATAGGGTTTCCAAGGCTGTAAATCTTTACAGAAGCAGACTGCCACATCTTTCTCCCGTGGAGCAGCTGGTGGGTTCGAACCGCCGACCTTCCGATTAGCAACCTCATGCTAAACCACTACGCCACCAGGGCTCCTTTTCCACCCTCTCCACCCTTCCCTAATATTGAAAACTTTTGTTTCTCTACCAGAAGTGAACTTCCCATACTCTGTTGTGGATCATGTTTATGCGATGTTGAAGCTGAATCAAGGAAAACAGGCTTTGGTATTCTCTCTCCCTCAGCGGCCAGTCCCCCCATCCCTGCTCCAGTGCCTGTAGGATGAATTGCCATAGCAGTCGCTTGCCACGGGGGTTAACTGGAGATAAAGGTAGCGTTGCATGTTTTATATTGTATTTGCTGGTAGGGAACGTGCTGACTCTTACTGAAAACCGTCCTCAGAAACATCTCCCATGTTATCATTTACTCCAACTCTCCAGTGTTGCTTTGGACGGTTTTCAGTCCAAGCCAAGTAACCATTAAATAGGATTACATAACTTTGTATTTTTAATGATCTGATATAATAATGTATGGCTTGGGGGCTGGTTCATTGCCAAGTTGTATTTAGTTGTTACCAGAGGAAACGGAGCAGAGGGTTCAAGATTAAGATGGTCTTGTTTGTGTCTAAATTGATAAGGTTTTTTGTTGGCATTTCAAAAATAAACACATTTCTTGTATCAGTCTCTGAAGCGTTAGGACTCTTAGTGTTACCTAGGGTATAAAAAAAAATGTGGGGGATAAAAATGTACAAAGGGAGGTCGTTACATTGCCCTGTGTGCCTCTCTGTAATCCACAGAACCCCGTGGTTTAACATTTCATTTTGAGGCGGGGGGGCCTTTTTGGAAAATATCTTTTATTTGCCTGAATGTTGTCAGGTCTGTAAGGTGAGGGAGTGAGAATGAGAGTTTCAGAAAGAGATTCAGATGGTGCCTTCCTGGTAGTGCTTCGTTCAGAGAATGTGGTTATTTAGTTTTAAAAGTTTTTCTTTGGGTTATCAGGTTTGTGTTTGCCTGCTTGTTTGCTTGTTTCTTCAGAAAATGGATGCTGTGACTCCATTTTTAGGTAGGCCGTTCCTGAATTTTCTGTAGTTCATTCTGAGGCAGAGTGATCCAGTGATTGTGACTTATTACAGTGCTTTGGTACAGGGACATTAGTGGTACGTTTGTCGAGAACCTGCCAGGCCAGTATTTGTGCTGGGTCCTGGAGGTGGGGAGGGAGAACAGTCTCTGCTCTTGAGGAACGCTGTATGCATGAGTTGACGGTAAGCTGTAGGTTTACGGGTGCCCTCTTCATTCCTAAGGAACATTTTACTTTAGTCTCCTCCTTCTGGAATATTTATGGGCAGGTGGTTTAGATTTAACTAAGTTAGCCAGTGAGCATTTTCGAGGCTCTTCTCTTTGCCACAGAGCCGTGGTGGTGCAGTGGTTAAGCACTCAGCTGCTAACAGAAAGGTCTGTGGTTCGAATCCACCAGCTGCTCCGTGGGAGAAAGATGTAGTGGTCTATTGCCGTAAAGACTACAGCCTTGGAAACCCAATGGGGCAGTTCTGCTCTGTCCTCCAGGATCCCTATGAGTCGAAATCCACGTGTCAGGCCTTTAATCTCCATCCTGGTAGCAGCCCAGAGACACAAAGGTTATTAGTCTTACTTATCAGTGGTCGAAATTGAGACTCAAACAACTACAGTGACACGTGTATGAAATGTCAGCACGAAGGTTCAGGCTTTTTTTCTTCTCCAAATTCATTGTTCTTTCCACCCTAGCACACTGGCCCTGAGGTGTAAAGGTTGGGTTACTGGTCACAGGGCAATGGCCCAGCCGGTTAATGACAGAGGGAGGGAGAGCCATGGCCACCCTTGTTTGCAGTTCGTTATCCTGTCCCTCACTTGTGCTGCAATTGAAAGATAAGCCATCATATTCATTTTGATACTTCATCTTTTGAATTTCTGTTCTAAAATATCTCCTCCGACCACCTCCACCACCCCCAGAGGGTTGTTGCTATTAGTTGCCGGCTTGCCTCTGACTCATAGCCACACACCCATGTACAGTGGGACGAAATGTTGCCCTGTCCTGGGCCACCTTCATGAACCTTGGTATGTTCCAGTCCATTGTTACAGCTGTTCCAGAATGGGTGAGATTGCCCACTTTCCTGCCTCCCATAGCACTTAACCCTCTACGGCCCAGTGCTCCTCACACTGTGTTACTGGAATCTCTTTGTCTTACACGGTAGAGCGTGTGCTGCTTGGGAGGCAGTGCCTGGGCTGACATCTCTGTATCTGAAGCGCCTCGCAGAAGTTTCGGGAAATAGCACGTGCAGACTTCAGTCTCTGTTTCACTGTTTTAATTATCATAAAGCCAGGAGAGTTGGAAAGCCTAATTGGAATTCAGCAGCCACTGAAGAGCTTTGCTCTTCACCACTTTAGAGCACCTGAATTGGAGCAGGGGCTGGTGCCTCTAACAGCTAGCTCTGCAGCCACAAGCGAAGGAAGGGTCTGAGTGAAAGGCAGTGGTGACCAGCAGCAGAACGTCCCACTGCCCTTTAAGTGTGGCACAAAGCAGGGGTCCTTCTCTGGGGGATGATGAGAAGATGCTGTCGGGTCTGCTTGGATCACATGCTTATTTACTCTTGTTCTTTTGTGAGGAATTTATTAAGCTGGGGCACTCTGATACAATTAGCCCTCGGTCCCCCAACTTCTGGTGGGCTTTCCTAGAACAGATGGAAACCAGAAATTTGGGCCTTCGTTACCTGTCAAGTAAGCCTTCTTACCTCAAGGAGTTACAGATGGCCAGAAAGAAAACCAAAGCCAGAGGGGCAGTTGAAATCACCAGTCGAATGCCAACAGCAGGTTTTGTCTCAAAAATTCCTTAGCCTGTTGTCACCATCACACTGAGTGAAAATGGAGTTTACATTTTTTACCAAAAAAAAAAAAACACCCAAAAAACAAGAGTCTCCCCTAGCGTTGAAGATAATGATACTAATGAAAGCTACGGCACTGAGGGCCTCTTCTGTGCCAGGTGCTTTTCCCGCATCCTCTCTGATCCCCACAAGACCCCTCAGGGAGGTGCTTTTCTCCCTGGCCTGCCACCACGGCTGAGGCTGGGGACCTAAAGTGGCCTGTCCAGTCCAGGTGCCCAGCTTGTCAGTAGTCAGGCTGCAATGTTTTGAGAGGAGACTTTGAGCAAAGAGGTGAGAGGGCAGAACTCAGCCTAATTGTTGGATTCCAAATAAAATTTTCACTCTAGCAGAAGCCAGTTAGAAATTTGCATTGATAATGATGTATTTTTAAAAGAGGTTCCTGAAAATATGTTTTACTGAAAAGGCCAGCTCACTCATTTCCTGTTTTTAATTATATATACCTCAGTGGTCAGGGAGAAAAAAGGAAATGTGTTCTATATACAAAGTAAGTCAAATTCTTGAAAGATTTGTCTGTCTTGAAGGAACCACTTAGAAGCCCAGCCATGTCGTCTTATTTTAGTTCTCTGTTTACTACAGAGAGAATTGGTTGAGAGTATGATATAAGGGATTTACAGAGTCATCTTATGGTGTATTTCAGAATTCGCCATCCTCTAGAGACAAGCTCCAAAAAAAGGTCAAGAACGTGTTCCCACAGACAACTAGACAGTGAATGGTTTGGCTGTGTGAAGGGGGGCATGTTTGAATATACTTGCCATGCGGATGATAATTATAGTGACTAGTATTTATCATGAGCTTTTCCTGGGTTAGATGCTCTATGTACATTATTTCCTTTGCTATTTCTAACAGTGTTACAAGAGTAAATCGTTCTCCCCTATTTTACAGATGAGAAAACTGAGGTCAGGAAGGCAAATTGATTTGCCCAAGGCCTCACAGCTGGTACGCAGTGCGCTGTGATTCAGTTTGCTACCTGCCCGACTCCAGGACACTGCAGTGCACCTGTGAGCACCCGGTAGATGCTGCCACTGTGTCTCGTTTCTCACGTTTGACTTTTGTGGGGAGTTCTCTATCACGCAGCTCTTAAAATGGCTTGGTACTGGATGGGTGATCTGGTGAGCGGGGCAGGTGATGTGCTGTACAGGGCCAGCCAGTGGCTGGGCAAAACGGTGCAGGAGCCTTCTGCCCAGTGCCAACATGGAAAGTCTGGTGGGTGTGCCGGTGTGGGGAGCGTGTGAGTGGGGGGAGATGACTTTCTCGTCTGTAACCTACGCGGTTACTTTGTTTCTTGGTGCCTCAGTCTCACCATCTGTAAAATGAGGCCCTTCCACCTCCTCTGCAGGGTGGTGGCTTCAGATCTGGCGTGTGTGTTACACATATAGGTGCTTAATAAACCTTACCTGTTATTTTTATAGAAGGCCTGATACAGATCTGTGCCTATATTGGCAAGACTTTACAGACAGAAAATATATAATAATTTAGTGTGTGCATCACCTGGCTTCATTTCTTAGGGTAATTTTATGTTAATAGAATGATTTTAGGTCTCCAGTGCTGGAAATATTGAAGGAGAAATTCATCCTTTAGGAAGCTCCTTTCGTTAACATTAGGTAGGCAATTAGCAGCAGCTCTGATTGATCTTTATTACGCTCTCCAAGATACAGCCCCTGAAGCTTCAGTTAACAAATGGAGCTTCCATAAGCAGCCTTGCGACTGCACATCTCACGGGCTGCCTGGACACTCAGCAGCGCGGCCATGCTTCGCGAGCGCAAGACTTATTACCCTGAATTGGTGAGCTGTGGGTTTCCGTAATTTCTCACATTTTCCGTAATTTTTCACCCGTCAACCCCTGCTGCTATTTTAGGGACTTTAAGAGGTGTTCCTGGCATATTATTGATGTTTCTTCTTGTATGATAAAGGGTGTGAGTATGTGAGAGCACCCTTCTTGATATCTGTATCTATCTATATCTCTGTCATATAGAGATATATGTCTGTGTATACATACGCGTGTATACGTATACATATACACATGCACATATACATACGTAAATCTGGCACTTGGGGTCACTGTTGGTTTGAGCTCTTGTGGGGAAATTAGAATGGAGACAAGGGGGCAGTTTTCATTAACTTGCTGGTCATTTTTCCTTGTTCTTGGTATACTTGTTACTTATGCCGTTTGTGCTCTGCTTTTCTTCCACTAGATGGCGCTCGGCATAGCTGGGTGTAGCTAGGTTACCCTCTTCGTCCACACTGGCAGCTACTTAGGTACTGCAATTAGTCTTGATAAACAAGCTTGCATTGTTTTTGATTTTCATGCATTGGTATTAGTTTTTCATATTTCTAACATCTAACTAGGCATACCCACTAAGTAACCGGTATCTGAGACAGCTGAGACTTCTTTTGTAACCACTGTTCGTTGAATGCCTTAGTAAGGTGTGCCAGGCACTGTTGCTAGGTTTTTTTCGCATGTTTATTTAATTTTGGTGCCCAATGTGGGAAGTTAGTTTTGTTTTTCTCATTCTGCAGATACAAAAATGGAGGTTAGAGGGATATTTAACTTGTTGAAGGTCATGCAGCCAACTTACATTGTCTAGGGATCACCATGCCCTTAAGAAAAAAGATTCTGAGAACAGCCAGCTGAAACTTACATCAAGGCACCTGTCAGGACAGTGGTGACTTTTTGGCTGTGGGCCGTTGGGGTCTTTTTATCTTGTTGGGGAGAACTGTGATCATCTTGGTTATTTGTTTGGTGTGTGTAAGTAAAGTTACTTGAGTTACAGGAAGAAGCAAACGATAGTAGCAGAAGCCTTGTCTGCCGGCCCTGGGAAGCCCTGCATCCTCCAGCCTTCTGTGATCTTTTGACGCCAGTGGGCTGAGATACTTGATGGGTATGCAGGTGCAAGACCTGGAAAGGATTTTGGGCAAAGCCATCACCGCACTTCTAGTCATTTTTGGAAGAGCTGACTATTGACGCAAGAGCCCACAGGGACTTCAAAAATGTACACTCTTGGGGTTTCTTCCATTTCATTCAGTTATTCAAGTAATATTTGTTGAGTTACCTGCATAGGTAAATTGTGTTGTGTGTTTGGGCCGCTTCTCTTACTTCTCTGATCCTCCGTTCCCACATCTGCACGCGGCATTAATGCCTGCCACGTAGGTTGTCATTAGGATGAAATGGCAGCCATAGTTGTTTAGTTTTACTGTACCTCTCCCACGTATTAGAATATATTTAATTGTTACATCTAGTATGTTATTAAACATATGTTTCTGTTCCTCATATGGGATGTTTTATATCTGAATTTCATGCCTCGGCTCTGGGTCATCTGCCAGTGTAGTGAGTTATCTGTAGGTAACATTCTGGGCCACCACTCCTCTGTCAGTTTGTCGCACAGGGGTGGCTTGTATGCTGCTGTGACTCTGGAAGCTGTGCCTGCCACCAGCGTTTCAAACACCAGCAGGTTCAGCCGTGGTGGGCAGGCTTCTGTGCAGCTTCTAGACTAAGACAGACCAGGAAGAAGAGCCTGGCGATCTACTTCTAAAATAACTGGCCAGCGAAAACCTTGTGAATAGCAGTGAAACATTGCCTGATATAGTGCTGGAAGATGAGCCCTCCGGTTGGAAGGCACTCAGAATACGACCAGGAAGGAGCTGCTTCCTCAAAGTGGAGTCGACCTTAATGACGTGGATGGAGTCAAGCTTTTGGGACCTTCGTTTGCTAACATGGCATGACTCAAATCGAGAAGAAACAGCTGTAAACATCCATTGATAATCAGAATGTGGAATATATGAAGTATGAATCTAGGAAAATTGGAAGTAGTCAAAATTGACATGGAATGCATAAAGATCGATATCCTAGACGTTAGTGAGCTGAGATGAACTGGTATTGGCCATTTTGAATCGGACAGTCATATGGTCTACTATGCCGGGAATGACAGCTTGAAGAGGAATAGCGTCACATTCATTGTCAAAACGAACATCTCAAGATCTATGCTGAAGTGCTGTCAGTAATAGGTTAATATTCATATGCCTACAAGGAAGACCAGTCGACCTGACTGTAAGATTTACACACCAATCACAAATGCCAAAGATGAAAAAATTGAAGATCTTTAAATTAACATCCCACTCAAGTAAAATTTTTTGAAGATAATCAAAAAACTGTTGTAGCAGTACATTGACGGGGAGGTGCCAGAAATTCAAGCTGGATTCAGAAGAAGACGTGGAACAAAGGATGTCCTTGCTGATGGCAGATGGATCTTGGTCGAAAACAGAGAACACCAGAGAGATGTTTACCTGGTTTTTATTGACTATGCTAAGACATTTGACTGTGTGGATCATAACAAATTGTGGATAACATTACAAAGACTGGGAATTCCAGAATACTTAATTGCACTCATGCAGAACCTGTACATAGATCAAGGGGCAGTCATTCAAACAGAACAAGGGGATACTGTGTGGCTTAAAGTCAGGAAAGGTGTGCATCAGGGTTGTATCCCTTCACCATACTTACTCAGGCGGTATGTTGAGCAAACAACCCTAGAAACTGGACTATATAAAGAAGAACATGGCATCAGGATTAGAGGAAGACTCATTAACAACCTGCAGTATACAGATGCAATATTCAACCTTGCTTGCAGAAAGAGGACTTGAAGCACTTACTGATGAACATCAAAGACTACAGGGTTCAGTGTGGATTACGCCTCGACATAAATAAAACAAAAATCCTCATAGCTAGACCAATAAGCACCATCATGATAAACGTGGAAAAGATTGAAGTTGTCAAGAATTTCATTTTACTTGGATCCACAGTCAACGCCCATGGAAGCAGTAGTCAAGGAATCAAACGATGTATTGCGTTGGGTAAATCTGCTGCAAAAGACCTCTCTTAAAAAAATGTTAAAAAGCAAAGCTGTTCCTTTGAGGACGAAAGTGCGCCTGACCCAAGGCATGGTGTTTTCAGTCACCTCATATGCATGTAAAAGCTGGGCAGTGAATAAGGAAGACTGAAGAAGAACTGATGCATTTGAATTACGGTGTTGGACTGCCAGAAGAACAAACAAATCTGTCTTTCCTCCACAGTGCTCCTTGGAAGTGAGGATAGTGAGACTTTGTCTCACGTACCTTGGGCATGTCATCAGGAGGGACCAGTCCCTGGAGAATGACATCGTGCTTGGTAAAGGAGAGTCAGCAAAAAAGAGGAGGACCCTCAATGAGATTGATTGACGCAGTGGCTGCAACGATAGGCTCAAACATAGCATGTTTGTGAGGATGGCGCAGGGCTGGGCGGTGTTTCGTTCTATTATGCACGGGGTTACTGTGAGTCGGAACTGACTCAATGGCACCTAACAACAACAACATCTCCAGTTTTTGTTTTTCTGAGTATGAAAAGGACTGTCCTAAAGAGATTATTAATCCGAGAAGCTGGACTATATTAAGAAGAACAGGCATCAGGATTGGAGGAAGACTGATTAACAACCTGTGTTATGCAGATGACATAACCTTGCTTGCTGAAAGTGAAGAGGACTTGAAGCACTTACTAATGAAGATCAAAGACCACAGGCTTCAGTATGGATTACACCTCAACTTAAAACCAGAATCTTCACAGCTGGACCAATAAGCAACATCATGATAAATGGAGAAAAGATTAAAGTTGTCAAGGATTTCATTTTACTTGGATTCATAGTCAGTACCTATGGAAGCAGCAGTCAGGAAATCAAAAGACACATTGCCTTGGGCAAATCTGCTGCAAAGGACCTCTTTAAAGTGTTGAAAAATAAAGATGTCACCTCAAAGACTATAAGGTGCACCTGACCCAAGCGATGGTATTTTCAATCGCATCATATGCATGTGAAAGCAGGACAGTGAATAAGGAAGACCAAAGAAGAGCTGACACCTTTGAATTGTGGTGTTGGCGAAGAATATTGAATATACCATGGACTGCCAAAAGAATGAACAAATCTGTCTTGGAAGAAGTACAGCCAGAAGCAAGGATGGCGAGACTGTGTCTTACATACTTCGGACATGTTTTCAGGAGGGATCAGTCCCTGGAGAAGACATCATGCTTGGTAGAGTACAGGGTCAGCGGAAAAGAGGAAGACCCTCAACAGGATGGATTGACGCAGTGGCTACAGCAGTGGGCTCAAACATACCAATAATTGTAAGGATGGCTCAAGACTGGGCAGTGTTTCGTTCTGTGGTACATAGGATCCCTATGAGTCAGAACCGATTCGACAGCACCTAACAACAAGAACAACAAGGAGATTACGCCTCAGTATCTGTCTGTCTCTCTTACAGATCCACATGAAAAACAACTACTTCCTGACACATCGCCCATCATGTAGTATACCACCATGTCAGCATAATTCCTACCAGTGACTCAGGAGTCTAGCCAGAAAAACCAAACCTTGCCATCAAGTTGATTCTGACTCCTAGCGACCCTGTAGGACACAGTAGAACTGCTCCATAGGGTTTCCAAGGCTGTAGTCTTTATGGGAACAGATCGCCAGGTCTTTTTTCTTGCAGAGCCACTGGGTAGTTTTGAACTGCCCATCTTTCGGTTAGCAGCCAAGAGCCTTAACCATTGGGCCACCAGAGCTCCTTAGATAAACAGCAGGACAAGCAAAACAAGGCTATGTAATTTAACAGTTGATTGATTATATTTTGTATTCTACTTTGTATTAGTTTTTTTTTTTCTTTCCTGTCAGGGGTCAGGGTTTTGCTCCTTAATGGATGTGCTACCCTTGGTAATGATAAGCTTGTTAGCTACAGCTTCTTCTATAAAATGAAGAGGGAAGCTATGTAAAGTATGTAGGAGGTACTTAAACAAGTCGTGACCTCTTCCTCCGAAGCCCGTTAGGCTCTTAAAGCTTCTTTTCCATCGTGGAGGCCAGCACACAGTCAGTACTCATTATGGACTTCCTGAAATAGTTGCATGGAAGACTGTGTGTGCTTGCCTTGCCAGGCTCTGCTAGAGCACCATATTACTTCTAAGAAAGGATTCATAGCAGAAAGTCGCTTTTTAGGGCTGGGGAGTCAGTGTTAACACAAAGGAGTAGCGTGATCTCCTATTCAGACTTAAAACTTTTAGACTCTTGTCTTTCAGGAAATCACTATCTGGATTTATGTTGGAAAACCCTTTGGGGAAAACTGTTAGGGCGTGTATTTCTCCTGCTCTGCGTTTCCCTCTAGGCTGGAGGAGGGTTCAGTTCTTATGCCTCTGTTTCTTCAGTTAGGATCACGCTCTTGGGCTAAGTGCTGGCACACAGAACTGGGTAATACTTTATCCCCGCTTAAGAGTTTTCAGCGCAGTGAGGAAGCCGCCAAAAGAAAAGACATTTATATTGTAGGGCGGTAAGTGCTGTAATAAAGACAAGCACGCAAGGTCCTGTGGCACTGCATAGGACTGGTACGTTGTCCCATGTCCGGGAGGGAAGCAGGACCTGTGTGGAAACATCTGGGCTTCAGGGTGTGGCCAATCTGTGACATGAGGTCCCTTTTCAGTCTTTCCTTGGTGGTAAAGCAAGGGCACCTCTGAAGTCTGCAGGGCTTGTTAGCATGTTGTGTGTAGTGAGTGCTTTCCTGTCCTCCTCCCTCCAGGGCGGGGACTCTGCCTTGCTCTCCTTGTGTTCCCAGCACCTGGCGCAGTGCCCCCCTGCTTACCTCCATCATTGGCATTTATCATGGTTGTAATGATTTGTTTGGGAGCTTTTCCCCATAACAATCCGAGCTCCTCACAGGCAGGAAATCTGACCTGTGATCTTTGGTTCCTCCTCCAGTGCTCAGCACAGCGCCTGGGAGGTAGCAGGTGCTTAGTAAATACTTATAGAATGAATAGAGCCAGTTGCTCTCAGTTCCTTCTTCTGTGGATTAGGGCAGTGAACTCATTCTCTCAGGATGCTTTGGTGAAGGAAATATTGAAAAAGAATGTTTTCCTTTATTTGAGTTTTGAGCTGCTGATTTTGAGGAGAAATGGTCATTCGTTAGGCTGGTGTGCGAGGTGTGTGCGCTCTATGGCAGTGTGGACGCAGGCTTGGGTCTGGAGCTCTGCCTTGTGGGAAGACCCCCTGTCACTTGGGAGTGATTGGGCCAGAGCACATAAACTCCGGTGCCTTAGTTGGTGAAACGAGCATGGAACTGTTTCCCTCACAGACTTATTGTGAGACTTCAGTGGCATACCTCATGCCTGCAAACGAGACCCAGGCTCCTGAGACCAGGGCCCGACACACAGCAGACACTCAGTACTTAGGAATGAATGACACTTGTGAAAGTACCTGGAATATGGGGTGAAAGCAGGAGTAGGTTCAGAAGTGGGGCTAGAGGGGGTAGGCGGGGACTAGGGCCTTACGTAAAAACTGCTAAGGAGTGGGAACGTATTTTAAGGCCCTGGATCACAACTGAAGAATATAATGCAGGAGAATATAACAGATGGTCAGTTACATATTTTAGAAAACTCATTTGGGATAAACAACGCAGGTAGAGAAGTCTTGCATTGTGTGAGCTTAGAGTTATATGTGGCATTTGTGGACATCAACTCCTGCTGAAGATACATTTCCCTATATGTGAAGCCATGGTTGAGGATGAGATCATCCAGGCAGAGTATGTGGTCTTGAATGAGAAAAGGGCTAAGGAAGGCATCCATGCAGTCGTATCAGCATTGAAGAGCTGGGCAAAGGGAAAAAACAAAACACTCCTCGATCGTTTCCTTTACTTAATTAAGCTCACTGACTTTATAATATGTGTGTGCTCTGAACAGTATAAACTGTTAAAAATGTCCATATTTATTTACTTTGGTGATACGTTTCTTAGTGCCAGTGATGCTTAAGCAAAGCTGGGCCCCTGTAGGCTGCTCGAACCATAAGCTGGTAAGATTGTGGAGGCCAGCTCTTTGGTACAAAGCACTCAGGACACGTGGTTAAATAGTCTTCTCCTTCCAGGCTCGTCTGTCCAGAAAGCCTAATGGCTCCTGGTGACTTCTCTTCATCAGTGACCACAGGTCCTCCAAATTGATTCTGAATTGGTCCACACTTTCCCAGTAGACTGCGAATTTAAGTGCTATACTTGGTGGCTTCCATGCTTGCCAGCAAAAAAAAAAAAAAAAAATACATGTTGAAATTGCCGCTTTGTCTGTGAATGTTTTGGGATAGTGCTGCCACATCGCAGATAGCAGTTGGGGCCTGGTCCTCAGATCCTTGAAATGTGAATGCTGCTGGCTGACAAAGGCCTCTCTCTGCCCTCAGTGCCTTCGAGGCCCCTCGGGGATGTGTGCGGAGACCATGTCCTAGGCGGTTGCACTTCGTTATTTCAAGAACTTGGCCACAAACCTTTGTTAGTCCACAAAGGAACTGCAGGGATTTTTTTTTTTTTTTTCCTCCAACTCTGTAACTCTTTTCATTTAGGGCTTAGAGTAGGAACAGACTCAGTTGTTTGCTTCATGCCCCCTTTTTCTTGGGTTGTCATCTGGGTCCTGTTCGATCCTTTGTGGGGGAGGATAGCAGCCTCATCCTCATCTGGGGCTTTCTTACTGCAACAGCCTTATGGTAATAATGGAACAAGAAAGAAGAGTTCCAAGAGAAAAGGCCAGAGAAGGCCTCCTTTTCAGAAGACAGCTTTCAGCCTGCGCCCACCTGAGGCTCTACCTTCTAGTACTCCCCTCCAGTCCTCCCAGGGGAGTCCCTTAGACTCCTTAGGTTTTTCTTCTCTTGATAGTGATGTTACATTTTGGGTGGGATAGCAGGGATCCTTGGTGTTCTCAAGAGACCTGAGTATATCACTAACATTTTTTTTTTCAGTTCCTTTGCCTAGAGACTGTACTAGGAATTAGTGAAGTGAATTTACAGTCTTGTAGTCCTTGGCTCATGGCTCCCTTCTTCAGTTTTCAAAGTCAGCAGTGGCTGGTCAGATCTTTCTCATTCACATCACTCTGACCCTGATCTCTTCTCTCTCCTTCTTTCACATTTAAAAGACCTGTGATCATATTGAGCTTACCTGGATAATCCAGGATAGTCTCCCTACTTTAAGGACAGCTGATTGGCAACCTTAGCAATGAGATGGATCGATGGAGTGGCTGTAGCAAGGGGTTCAAGCATAGCAATGTTTGTGAGAATGGCACAGGACCAGGCAGCCTTTTGTTCTTTTATAGATAAGGTCACTATGAGTCGAAGCCGACTTGATGGCACCTAATGACAACAACATGTAACATTCACAGGTTCCAGTGATTAGGATGTGGACATTTTGTGGTGGTGGTGGTGGGCATATTTTGAGGTAAGATGTTAAGAATTGAATTTTGTTCTCCCAAAATATGTTGGAATACTAGCACCTATGCCTGCAGATGTAATCTAATGTAATCAACTCCCATAATGCAATTTAATATACTGCAATCCATCATTTGAGGTCCTACTAGAGTAGTGTGGATCCTAAACCTAATCACTTCTGAGTTCTGTAGTGGTCAGCATGGACACAGGGACCGGTGTGCACACACATGGGAAGACAGATACCCAGTGAGAATGACCAGAGAGCCAGGGGATGCCTGGGGCTACCAACAAGGAAAGAGGTCCCCCGGCAAAACCCTGCTTTGGACTTTTTGCTTACAGAACTGTGAGAAAATAAATTTGTTCTTTAAAGCCACCCACTGGTGGTGTACGGTTGCAGCAGCAGCAGGACGTTAAAACGAGTGTGTTAGGATCATTTGTGTTGTCACTGCTCAAGCCATGGTTATTTAGGGAGAGAATTTGTTGGGTAGGCTCTCAGCCTACCACTTTGTATGAGTGAGTCCTTGGTAATGGGAAGTGTAATGTACCAAACTAGAAAACTTGAGTATTTGGTTTTCAATTTCCCGTCCTGGTATCTGGTTGCCTTTCAGATATAATTTGTTTTTCTTGATATGGCAGAGAGCTGTCTTTGGCACTCAGCATTAGGATCAGAGCAGAAAAAGGCACACTGCAGGAAGGAGTGCGTTTTCAGGACTCAGAGAAGCACTTCTTTCTGGTCTTAGGATTTTGCAAAGTTAAAAAAAAAAAAAAAAGGTGTTATAATGTCATTGGCCATCACATTAATATGTATATAAGTTTATAATTGCTGGCTGGGCTAATGATCCAATAATGGCTGAAGTTGTCCGTAGGCAGAGAGAAAATACTTAGCAATAATAAATGGAGTATTTGCATCTGATAGAGCCTGTGATAGGATTAGAGTATTTCACAGTGCTGCCGTGAGATAGAGAGAACAGGTTGGTCTTCCTTTGCAAGCCTTAGTGCTGCAGAAAGGAGTGCTGGGCCACCAGACCTGGAACAAACCTGTGACCTTGGCTGAGACAGTTCTCTGAATTGTATGCCCAGCTTGTCCTGATAGCTCCATGGACCCCGCTGCACCTTTGTGCCATCGTTTTTCCTGATCTCCGTTTCTTTTTCTAAGGTTGTGTGTGTGCTGGAGTGGGTAGAAAGTGGTGTGGAGTTGAGGAAAGTTCGCTGGCTGAGGTTATGATTTTGTTGTTTGGACATGACTTGATAATAGTAGAAATCATCTGGGTTGTGGGGCCAGCTATTAGCTGTGAGGACTTGGGCAGGTGAAATAACCTTTGTTCATCTGTAAAGTGGGACAACACCACCTGGTTAATAGGGTGGTTTGCAGGTGTTGGGTGTGAACCTCAGGGTGGTAAATGAAATATTTCTGAAAAGTTTATTAAGTAGTGCCTAGCACAGCAGGGTGCCCAGCAGATGTTAATTCCTTTCTTTTCCCTGAGACCCTTCCCCTCAGAGCACCTAGAAGAGAATCCCCTGTGTTAGACAGTAGGCGGTGCTTCCCTGCTGTTTTGAGCTTCTTCCTGGGGATGACACCATGGTTTGTTTTTTATTTCTTCCCACAGCATTTCAAATCCCTTTCCCCCCTCCTCTCTCCCCCTTCCTCTGTTCCCCGATACCATTACAAAGAAAAGCTAAATCCAGTGGGTTTTCTTTATTGAAATGTTGTATTTACTAATTAAATCCTCTTTGCACCTGGCCATGTTTGAAAATTTCTGGTTATATTTTTTGGAGGCTTTTTCTTTCACATTAAACATGTGACACAGTGGTCAGACCTGTTTGAAAGTATCTCCTTCTCCAGCTAGTAATTATAACGGTTCCATTGTTGTGCTGTAGCAAACCCAAAGCATGATGGAGCGTGGCAAGTGAGCAGAGTCGGCTGCCATTAGTGCGTTTGTTGTGGTTTGTACGGCCCACACCGGCTTGTAACTGCTGTCAGACCGCGGCACAGTCAGCATCGTCATGGCGGCTGTGGGGGAGAGTAGAGGGCGTTTTCTGTGCCTTGGAGTCTGTGGAGCTAATTAGTCTTTGGAGCTAAATAGCAGAAAGTGGATGAATCCGATTCATACCCTGAATTCACATAATTCTCTCCCTTTCCTCTGTAAACGCCTGAGACGTGAAGGCTGCGTGTTCAGGCGCCTGATTCTGCCACTTGCCTGGTTTCCCCCTGTCACCTGCTGCCCCTCGTAGAGCTGAGCTTGCTCTTGCAGATCCTGGGACTGTGGAGGTTGGAACCCGGTGGAGGCCAGCTCATGCCCTCCTCCCATCTAGGGTTGTTGGGACCCAGACATTGCTTCTGGGCCAAGCAGGACATTTCTGGTACATAAACCAAAAAACCCGTTGCCATCGAGTCAATTCTGACTCATAGTGAGCCTACAGGACAGAGTAGAA
Source organism: Elephas maximus indicus (assembly GCF_024166365.1). NCBI lineage: Eukaryota > Metazoa > Chordata > Mammalia > Proboscidea > Elephantidae > Elephas > Elephas maximus. The sequence goes on along the minus strand of NC_064833.1, from coordinate 8,579,494 downwards.
CTGCCCCCATAGAGTTTCCAAGGAGCCCCTGGTGGATTCAAACTGCCTACCTTTTGATTAGTAGCCATAACCCTTAACCACTGCGCCACCAGGGTTTCCTTTCTGGTACATAACCCGAGCATAAATACAGAATTCCAATTTGTTTTGATATAAGAAGAATTTGTCCACTATTTTAGAAGATAATATTACATAGTGATTAAGAATGAGGTGTCTGGCTTCAGATTGTTGCTGTGTGAACTTCATATCACCCCTCCCACTTTCTGGCTCTGGGTCCTGGTGTTGATTTAACCCCTTACTACCGCAGTTTCCTCAGCTGAGGTTAAATGTGAAATACTGTAATGGTAACAACCTTGAAGCATTGTGGCGATCATTAAATATGCAACATATGTCAGCATTCATTGCCTGGAAGGTAGGGACATTCAATAAATATTAGCTGCTCTTATCATTATTACTATTTAAAAAGTTGTTATTTGTCAAGTGTTGTGCTGACTGCTGGGGAAGTAAAGATGAATAAGGAACAGTTCCTGACGTAAGAACTGTATTCTACTGGGGTCTTAAAAGCTCGTGAGCAGCTGTCTAAGATACTCCACTGGTCTCACCCTGCCTGGAGCATGGGAGAATGGAAAAAAACCAAAGACACAAGGGAAAGATTAGTCCAAAGGATTAACGGGCCACAAGTACCACAACCTCCACCAGACTGAGTCCAGCAGAACTAGATGGTGCTCGGCTGCCACCACTGACTGCTTTGACAGGGATCTCAGTAGAGGGTCCTGACAGAGCTAGAGAAGAATGTAGAACAAAATTGTAACTCATTAAAAAAAAAAAAGACTAACTGGTCTGATTGAGACTGGAGAAACCCTGAATATGACCCCTGGACACTCTTATAGCTCAGTACTAAAGTCACTCCTGAGGTTCACCCTTCGCCCAAAGAATAGACAGGCCCATAAATCAAAACAAGACTAAATGGGCACACCAGCCCAGGGGTAAGGACGAGAAGGGAGGAGGGGACAGGAAAGCTGGTAATGGGGAACCCAAGGCTGAGAAGGGGAGAGTATTGATATGTCGTGGAGTTGGCCACCAGTGTCAGAAAACAGTATGTGTATTAATTGTTTAATGAGCAACTAATATGCTCTGTAAACCTTCATCTCAAGTACAACTAAAAAAAAAAAACTACTGTCTACTAGGATGTGCACAGTGAAACTGACGCAGTGTGGTAAATCGTCACACACAACACCCCTTTCCCTGATCATTTTACTCATTATAATTTTCTTCCTAACAGCCTTTTCCCATTGGACATACGACATTTCCTAGCTTGTTGTGTATCATTCTTCTCTCCTTACTAGAATGTAAACTTCATGAAGACAGCACCTTACTCTTTGCCTTATCGCCAGCACCTGTAAGAATAACTGACATGAAGTAGGTATTCAGTGAAAGGAATGAATGAATGAATTCTTAAGGTGGTGTGGGAGCACCCATGAGGAATTAGTGACTAAGTTGCGGGGGAACGAGGTGGCTACAGGGGTGTTGCCTTTTCAGTTGGACCTTGCAGGATGAGAGTTTGCCGGCTGTCCAGAAGTAGAGAAGGGCATTTAAGGCTGAAGAGCGGATATGTAGAGATGAGACTTGCTAGTCTGTGTCATGGCTGAGGAGAAGGGATCACTTGTCATCGGCCATCAGTTCACCTGGTGGCTAGCTAGTTTACGTGGAGATGGTAGGGATTTGTTTTTTATCTGATTACTTAGTTTGTGGTCAGCCCTGTGTTTTCATCAGAGCTCTTGCTTTGTTTATACAGGGCATTTATTTTTTTCATGTAAGGTATCACATGGTGGCTTCATCTTTCTGTATCAAGTTCGTTTCTAGGATACCAGCTGTTCCCCAGTGATACGCTCAAGCACACAATCATGATGGTAAAGGAGATGGTGGTGGCGGTGGTGGTGATGATGATGATGGCAGCGGCGTTCAAGAAGCACTTGACTCTCACCAGTGCGTTTTTACACTTGTTGTTTCACTTGAGCCTCTTGTTAGACCTTGAGGTGTGCAGGACTGATTGGCATCTCTGGTTTCTTTATATGGTAAAACCTGCGAAAGCCAGAACCTAGTAAGGTGGAAACCTGTCAGAGAAGGAACACGCAAGTATTTTCCACTAAAACGAGCAATAGAAAAGTGATAAGACTGCACCCCGTCAAAGGTGGAAAACTTGCAAGACCCAGAAAAACAAGACAGGCCTGCCAAGTTCTGGCTTTCACAGGTTTCGCTCTATGTTTTCGTTTGCCTGGACCCTCAAGATAAGTAGTTTACAAAGAATATACTAGTCAAGGATCCTTGGCTAATACTAAGAGCATTAGCTCCTGAGACCCTTCTGGTCTCTTGATTATTGAGCTGTGCTAAGCAGTAAAACTTTCCTGGGCCCTGGGCCCAGAGAAAGAAGAATGACATGCCTGAGAAGCCTGGTTCTTCCACCCCACTTACCTGTCCAGGGTGGGAGTAGTCTCAGACAAGAGGCATGCCCAGGCTCATCTTCAGCATACCCAACTCATGGTTTGAGAAAGAAAGCAAAAGAAGAGGTCAAGTGAGTGACCAGTGAGCCCAGGCCCTCTCCAGTACCACCTATAATCCTTTATTTTTCTCTCTAAAGGCACCTTCCGTTCCCCAGAATGGTGTCTCTATGAAGACAGAGTCTATGTATTACTGTTGATCCCAAACACCCGAAATGTACTTGACACAGGAAATGCTGAACAACAATTTTGGATGAATGAAGACTAAGTGGGTGATAGCCTCATTTTGCCCACAAGTAGCTCATTTTGCCCTCAGCCCTTACCTGGGCTCCTCTTCGTGGGTGCAGGGAAATACTGGGAAGTTCAGACATTCCTGCTATCCCTCCCCTTCCCCCCACAAAAATCATAGGTTTGCTAGCAGGCAGGGTGGATGCTCTTCCATTTTCTAAGTGAGAAGACTAAGACCCGTTGGTATTAAATAACTTGTCTAGGGGTTGTATGGAGCCCTGGTGGCTAAGTGGTTAAGAGCTTGGCTGCCAACCAAAAGGTCGACAGTTCTAATCCACCAGCCACTCCCTGGAAACCCTGTGAAGCAGTTCTACTGTGTCCTATAGGGTCATTATGAGTCAAATTGACTCGACATGAATGGGTTAGTTTTTAGCGTTACATGGCAAGTAAGTGGTTAGAAATCCTGGTCTGTAGAATCCAAATTGGAAGACCTCTTAGCTCCATTTGAAAGGGTTATTGATAGTTGTTTTTATGTAATCTGTACATATTTAGATGTGTCCCCTGGTTGTTTTCAGTATATTAACACAATTTGAATAGCAGCAATGATGTTTACCTATGTAGCAAAACCCATTCCTTTATATGGTGTATGTTCATTCTACTTCATCTAACATGATGTCGTTCTCCAGCTATTGATTCCGCCTGGTGTGTCCAAAACAAGGCATTTGGACAGCATTTATTGTGATCCATAAGGCTTTCGCTGGCTAATTTTCTGCAGTGGATTGCCAGGCCTTTCTTCCTAGTCTTCTTAGTTTGGAAGCTTCACTGAAACCTGTCTACCGTGGTTGACCCTACTGGTATTTGAAATACTAGTGGCATAGCTTCCAGCATCATCACAACGTGCAAGCCACCACAGTAGGACAGACTGACAGATGAGTGGTGGTCCTAGCCCGTGATAGGCTTCAAATGTTTGTGTGATAAATGAAGTTATTAAATACTATTGTGTTAGAGACTATGCCAGAGCTGGAAAGAGGAGGGGACAGGAATAAAGATGATACTTTGCTCTCAAGATGGGTGTAGACATGAAAAAGCACGAGGAGAATTAGCTGTTACTCATTGTGACACTACCATGATGGAAGCATGTTGCAGGTGCTGGAAGAGCACGTGGAGACTGTAACTCATGGGCGTGTTTGGAGGCAGATTTTACAGGAGAGGTACATTTGAGATTGAGTTTAAAACCTAAAAGGGATTGAAGGAGAAGAGGGAGCAAGAATAACAGCCCAAAGTGATGGAGCCGTGATAAACCACAGTGAATTCTGGAATGGTGAGTTCTGGATGGATGGTTGCTGTAAGGAAGGGAGAGAGAATGGGGGAGAGGGTCAACTTGCCATAATTCCATCTCAGTAGTTGTACTCACGGAAGGAATGAGGGGATCATGAGAAAATGAGTGGAGTAAGGTAGAAAGGTCAGTTCAGGCTGAGAGTGGCAGTGTGGCATGTCGTTCCAGGGAATATGGGTAACAATTGGAAGGATGCTTATATGTTAGGCTTAAAGGGTTGTTTTAATATTGTCACATATCAGTGATTCAAAAATTATATATTTTTTAAAATCACTGTGAAAAATTTCAGTTTGAGTTTATCCTTTATCACTTTCAGAATTTGGTTACTTTGTGTGCAGGTGTATTGGTGGGCGTGTGTGTATATGCATGTATATGGTGTATGTAGGCAGGATACCAGTCTGGAGAAAGACGAGTATGTTATATCTTTATCATATATGTGTGTTTATATGGAAAATTGCATATATAGTCCTATATAAAGTTCTGTACTTATAAAGTTATATATATATATGTTTATATGGAAAATTGCATATATAGTCCTATATAAAGTTATGTATTTACAAAGTTACATGTGTATTTTAACCTGTATGCTTGCTACTGATGACTGCTTTACTAAGGGGAGTTTATTACCTTGCTGGCCTCAGAAACAGAACTAAGGGAAAAGGAATATTTTAGAATTTTAAGTGTAATTGCCAGATTCCTGAATAAGCAGCTTTGTCAGGTATATGTGATGGCTTGCAGGAGGGACCATTTTTCTTTCAGTTATGGAGCTATGAAGACATACTTCTTACTGCCTGTGAATAGATTCTGCAGCTTGGCACAGAGAAGAAATTTGGAGACCCACTCAGTTCATTAGGAAAAATACTTTTAAAAAAATTGGAAAAATACTTCTAAAAATAGGAAAAATACTTAGAAAAAGCTTATTTTATGCTCTTTTTAAAAATTACGGTAAGCATATATATAACAAAACATTTGCCATTTCAGCACTTTCTGTGTATCCAGTGCAGTGACATTGACTGCGTTCGTCAAGTTGTGCAGCCATGACTGTTACCTGTTTACAGTTTCCTCCATTAGTCCTAGAAGCTCAGGGCCTCCTCAGCAGCGACTCCTCCCCGTCCCCCCACCCCTGGTGGCCACTAATAGTCTGTAGTCTCTCTACATTCGTCTGTATAATTTATGATTTTATCTGTGCTCTAGTTTGGAATCAGCATCTTGAGATTAAAGAAAGTTGAGATAACAAGTGTCAGCTTAGTAGCAGGCGTCCTTTTGAAAACGAATCTGTGCTCAGTAATAGGGAGGATTCAGAAATAGAGCAAGGTGAGAAAGTAGGGCTATTGATATTCATGCTGTGAATTTCATATTTGATTGGAAGTCTGGCTATTACTAGAAGCGTAGAGAGAGTCCATGTCCAATTTGAGAGTAAGAGACAGCATCATGATGTGGATATTGAATGGCATTGTAACTTTAGGAAAAGGCTGTGTGTCTTGATGATCGCTGTGGATTCAGCATCCAGGTCATTGCTCCTCATAGAGATGCTTAATCAACATTTTCTGAGTGGACGGTGTTGAATGTATGTGCCCACCTAACACTGGGTTCAGAACCCAGCAGTACTGATTATTAGCTGTGCAACCTTAGATAAGTTACTTAACCTTTTTGACCCTTTGTACTGTTGTGAAAATTTAAGGAGAAATCTTGTGGAAAGGCCCAATAAAGAACCTGCCAGTAGCTGATGCTCACCCGGTAATACGATTGTCTTAGTCATCTAATGCTGCTATAATAGGAATCCCTCAAGTGGATGGCTTTAACAGAGAGAAATTAATTTTCTCACAGTCTAGTAGGCTACAAGTCCAAATTCAGGGCTTTATGTCCAGGGGAACGCTTTCTCTGTTTGTTGGCTCTGGAGGAAGGTCCTTGTCATCAATCTTTTCCTGATCAAGGAACTTCTCGACACAGGGACCCCAGGTCCAAAGGACACACTATTCTCCTTGCTCTTGTTTCTTGGTGGTATGAGGTCCCCATGTGTCTCTGCTTGCTTCTTTCTTTTATATCTCAAAAGAAATTGGCTCAAAGCACAATCTAATCTTGTAGATTCAGTCCTGCCCCATTAACATAGCTGCTGCTCATCCTACCTCATTGGGAGGGTGGGGAGGGAGTCATTGTTGACATCACAGAGGGAGGATGGGGAGGGAGTCATTGTTGACATCACAGAGGGAGGATGGGGAGGGAGTCATTGTTGACATCACAGAGGGAGGGTGGGGAGGGAGTCATTGTTGACATCACAGAGGGAGGGTGGGGAGGGAGGCATTGTTGACATCACAGAGGGAGGATGGGGAGGGAGTCATTGTTGACATCACAGAGGGAGGGTGGGGAGGGAGTCATTGTTGACATCACAGAGGGAGGATGGGGAGGGAGTCATTGTTGACATCACAGAGGGAGGGTGGGGAGGGAGTCATTGTTGACATCACAGAGGGAGGGTGGGGAGGGAGTCATTGTTGACATCACAGAGGGAGGGTGGGGAGGGAGTCATTGTTGACATCACAGAGGGAGGGTGGGGAGGGAGTCATTGTTGACATCACAGAGGGAGGGTGGGGAGGGAGTCATTGTTGACATCACAGAGGGAGGGTGGGGAGGGAGTCATTGTTGACATCACAGAGGGAGGGTGGGGAGGGAGTCATTGTTGACATCACAGAGGGAGGGTGGGGAGGGAGTCATTGTTGACATCACAGAGGGAGGGTGGGGAGGGAGTCATTGTTGACATCACAGAGGGAGGGTGGGGAGGGAGTCATTGTTGACATCACAGAGGGAGGGTGGGGAGGGAGTCATTGTTGACATCACAGAGGGAGGGTGGGGAGGGAGGCATTGTTGACATCACAGAGGGAGGGTGGGGAGGGAGTCATTGTTGACATCACAGAGGGAGGGTGGGGAGGGAGTCATTGTTGACATCACAGAGGGAGGGTGGGGAGGGAGTCATTGTTGACATCACAGAGGGAGGGTGGGGAGGGAGGCATTGTTGACATCACAGAGGGAGGGTGGGGAGGGAGTCATTGTTGACATCACAGAGGGAGGGTGGGGAGGGAGGCATTGTTGACATCACAGAGGGAGGGTGGGGAGGGAGTCATTGCTTCGGGGGCTTCAAGTCCATCTGTGTCTACTGCACGGTGTAACCACTGGTGAGCTGTAGTCCGTCTTCGTGGATTATTTGCCCAGCATACAGATTAAATAAGCGTGGTGAAAGGATACAGCCCTGACACATACCTTTCCTGATTTTTAAACCATGGCAGTATCCCTTTGTTCTGTTCAAACTACTGCCTCTTGGTCTAAGTACAGGTTCCTCATCAGCACAATTAAGTGTTCTGAAATTCCCATTCTTTCCGGTGGTATCCATAATTTATTATGCTGCATACAGTTGAATGCCTTTGCATAGTCAGTAAAATACAGTAAACATTTTTCTGGTATTCTCCACTTTCAGCCAAGATCCACCTGACATCAGCATTGATATCCCTCGTTCCATGTCCTCTTCTGAATCTGGCTTGAATTTCTTGCAGTTCCCTGTCACTGTACTGCTGCAGCCACTTTTGAACAATCTTCAGCAAAATTTTACTTGCATGTGTTATTACTGATATTGTTTGATAATTTCCATATTCTGTTGGATCACTTTTCTTTGGAATAGGCATAAATACAGATCTCTTCCAGTTGGATAGCCAGGTAGCTGTCTTCAGATTTCTTGGCATAGACAAGTGAGCACCTCCAGTGCTATATCCCTTTGTTGAAACATCTTAATTGGTATACTGTTGACTCCTGGAGCTTTGATTTTTACCAATGCCTTCAGTGCAGTTTGGGCTTGTTCCTTCAGTGCCATGGGTTCTTGATCATATGGTACCTCCTGGGATGGTTGAACTTGGACCGATTCTTTTTGGTACCATGACTCTGTGTATTCCTTCCATCTTCTTTTGATGCTTCTTGGGTCGTTTAATATTTTCCCTGTAGAATCCTTCAGTATTGCAACTCAAGGCTTGAATTTTCCTTCAGTTCTTTCAACTTGAGAAACGCTGAGCGTTTCCTTCCTTTTGGTTTTCTAACTTTAGGTCTTTGCAGATTTCATTATAATACTTTGTCTTCTTGAGCTGCCCTTTGGAATCTTCTGTTCAGCTCTTTTATTTCATCATTTCTTCCTTTCACTTTAGCTACTTTACATTTAAGAGCAAGTTTCAGAATCTCTTCTGACATCCATTTAGGTCTTTTCTTTCTTTCATGTCTTTTTAATGACCTCTCGCTTTCTTCGTGTATGATGTCCTTTCACAACTCATCTGGTCGTCAGTCATTAGTGTTCAACATGTCCAATCTGTTCTTGAGATGGTCTCTAAATTTAGACGGGATATACTCAGAGTGGTACTTTGGCTCTTGTAGACTTGTTCTAATTTTCTTCAGCTTCAGCTTAAACTTGTGTATGATCAGTTGATGATCTGTTTTGCTGTTGGCCCCTGGCCTTGTTCTGACTGATGTTACTGAGCTTTTCCATTGTCTAGTTCCACAGATGTAGTTCATTTGATTCCTGTTTATTCCATCTGGCAAGGTCCACCTCCATAGTTGCTGTTCATGGTTTTTGCAAAAAGGTATTTGGAATGAAGAAGTCATCAGTATTGCAAAATTCTTTCATAAGATCCCCTATATCATTTCTGTCACCAGGACTATGTTTTCCAACTACTATTCCTTCTTCATTTCCAGCTTTTGCATTCCAATCACTAGTAATTATCAATGCATCTTGATTGCATTTTCGATCAATTTCAGACTGCAGAAGTTGGTAAAAATCTTCAATTTCTTCATCTTTGTCCTTAGTGGCAGGTGTGTAAATTTGAAATATAGTCATATTAAGTGGTCTTCCTTTTACGCCTATGGTTATTATCCTGTCACTGACAGCATTGTACTTAAGGATAGATTTTGCAGCGTTCTTTTTTTTTCAATGAATACATACTCTTCCTCTTTAACTTGTTATTCCCTGCATAGTTGACCATATGATTGTCTGATTCAGAATGGCCAGTACCAGTCCGTTTCAGCTCACTAATGCCTAGGGTATCGATGTTTATGTGTACCATTTCATTTTCGACTATACCCAATTTTCTTAGATTCATACTTTGTACATTCCTCATTCCTGTTAATAATGAATGTTTCCAGCTGTTACTTCTCATTTTGAGTCATGCCACATCAGCAGATAAAGATCCCAAAAGCTTGACTCCATCCATGTCATGAAGGTTGACCCTATTTTGAGGAGGCAGCTCTTCCCCAGTCATCTTTTGGGTGCCTTTCAACCTGAGGCGCTCATCCTCCAGCATTATATCAGTGTTTTTTCCTGCAGGTATTCATAAGGTTTTCACTGGCTAGTTTTTTCAGAAGTAGACTGCTGAGTCCTTCTTCCTAGTCTGTCTTAGTCTGGAACCTCGGCTGAAACCTCTCCACCATGGGTGATCCTGCTGGTGTTTGAAATACCGGTGGCTTAGCTTCCAGCATGCCAGCAATGTGCAAGCAACCACAGTAGGATAAACTGATAGACACATAGGGAGGTGAGGACTATGGAGAGAGTATTTTCAGTCACCTCATATGTATGGGAAATCTGGACAGTGAATCAGAAAGACCAAAGAAGAATTGATGTATTTCAATTATGGCATTGGCCAAGAATACTGAATATACCACGGACTACCTGAAGAATGAACAAATAAATCTGTTTTGGAAGAAGTACAGCCAGAATGCTCTCAGGAACCAAGGATGGCAAGATTTCATCTCACATACTTTGGACATCATGCTTGGTAAAGTAGAGGGTCAACCAAAAAGGGGAAAACCCTAGACAACATGGATTGACACACTGCCTGCAAAAAGGAGTGGGCTCAGACATAACAATGATTGTGAGAATGGCACAGGACACGACAGTTTTTGGTTCTGTTGTGCATGGGGTTCCTATGAGTCAGAACCACCTCGTTGGCACCTAACAACAGCAATAACAATGGATAGAACTTTATGTCATGTCTGTTAAGGACTATGTATGTAATAATGAGGCAGTGGTTACTGTCCTGAGGAGCTCTGGTGGTGCAGTGCTTATGCACTCAGCTACTAACGGAGAGGCCTGCGGTTTGAGTCCACCAGCTGTTCCCGGAAGATGTGGCAGTCTGTATCCGTAAAGATTACAGCCTTGGAAACCTTCTGGGGCAATTCTGCTGTGTCCTGTAGGGTCACTGTGAGTTGGAATCGACTCAGTGGTAATAGGTTATGGGATTACTGTCCATTTCACCACCTAACTTTTGTTATTTAATCCCACACCACAGGTCTTTTTTTAAAAATAAAATAAAATCTGATAAACTAAACACATTGAGTTAATTAAGTAGTCATCATAACAGCTCCATTTATGGAGGACCTACTACATGCCAGACACAGTGCTAGACATTTTACAAAAAAATTTTATATATTATATGTATATTTTTCATTTTGTATTTAATTAGCAGTTTACTTAATCATTTTCATATTATGAAAGTTATTTCCACTTTCCACTGTTATAAGTAGCACTTTAATGAACTCCTTTGTGTAGTAAATGTAAATGTCTCCATTTTTGATGATTTCCTTAGACTGTTTCCTTTGTTTTTATTATTATAAGCACAATATTCAATAATATTCCTTAACTGTGTCTTTGTGCTGGGCATTGTGCTTTACTGTATTATCTCATGAAATTCTCTTAATAACTCAATGAAGTAAATACTCCCCACCTGTGTTTGCTATGCTTTGTTGTTTAAGAGTTTTGCTTAGAAGATATTTCATTCAAGCGGTTAAGAAGTTGTGATCTGAAAACTTGTCAAAACTGAAGGGTGAGCTGTATTTTTTCCATATAGTTCATAAAATTTGTTCAGTTTTGTTTTTCATAAGTATAGACATTTCAGTATAAATATTGTATTCTCCTGAGCAGAAAGTTTGATCACAGTGGTGAATAGATTCAATACAAAATTATGTTTTTGAATAACTCATTGTCACAAGTAGAAATAGTCTGTTCTTCCCTCAGATATTTTTATACCTATTATTATAATAAGAAGTAAAGAAATTATTTTGAGAATCTAATGAATGCCTAAGTAACATACTAGATTTTGACTGAATACCTACAGCAGTCTCCATCCTGTGAGTCGGCTATGTTCAGAATCAGGAATTGGCAACCCTTGGCCTATAGGCCAGACCTGTTTCTGTAAGACCAGTACGCTGAGAATGGTTGAAAAAAAAAATTTCTTGACATGGAAAAGTTATGTGAAATTCAGATTTCTGTGTCTGTACAGTTTTATTGGAACACAGCCATACTCTTCTGCTTTCCGCCTCGTCTATGGCTGCTTTTGCACCATGATGGTAGAACTGAATAGTTGCAGCAGAGACTGTGTGACTCCCAAAGCCTAAAATTTACTTTCTGACCCTTGCCAGAAAACTCTTTCTATCGCATGTTCTGGATCAAATCATAATTTTTCGATGTAAATCGTACCACTAAAGGTGTGCATCAGCTGGGTTTTGGAGTCAGATCCATCTAGATGTGTGTCAACAGTCTGTCACTCGTTACTTTGTGAAATACGAATTGTGAGCATTGAATGAGATCAGGAAAGCAAAATAAACAGGTGCTACTGACTGCGGGGCCTTGGTGGTGCACTAGTTAAGCGTTTGGCTGCTAACCGGAAGATTGGCAGTTCGAATCCACCAGCCTCTCCTTGGAAAAACTATGGGGCAGTTGTACTCTGTCCTGTAGGGTCTCTGTGAGTTGGAGTCGACTCAACGGCAACGGATTTTACTGAGTATACAGTAAATGTTCATTTTTCTTCTCTGCTTTTCCTTGATCTCCATGTTGACCTGTACAAAATCCAAACCAAACCCATTGCCCTTGAGTCAGTTCCGACTCATGGTGACCTATAGATATGCCTGTTTAACCCAATAATGTGAATGAGCCTTAGGATACCAGCATCGTGTAGGAACTCCAGCCTCGAGGACTTTACCTTGCCTCCCCGTCCCGCTTGTGGCTGCTGAAAGAGCCTTGCTGCTTCTTCACATGGCCCAGGAATGAGAAGGGTTCCTTCTTGATTGATTCTTGGTGAGCCTAAGAGCAGGTCCTTTTTTTCTGCCGCCTGCCTTCCTACCTCTCGTCTGGCCAGGCGAAGCTTCAGCCGTTCCGGCTGTTCATACTCAATTGTTCAGAAGTCACTTTTTCATGTTTATGGACTGCTTATTATGTATCCCGGAAGGAGAATTCTTTAGGTTTTAGGAAAAAATGAAAACATTCCCCTCTCCAAAAAAAAAAAAAACCCAGGAATGAAGCAGAGCCTGTACATTATTGTTGTTGTTATTAGGTGCTGTCAAGTTGGTTCCAACTCAATAGCGACCCTGTGTACAACAGGAAACACCACCCAGTCCTGTGCCATCCTCACAGTCATTGCTATGCTTGAGCCCATTGTTGCAGCCCCTGTGTGAATACATCTCATTGAAGGTCTTCCTCTTTTTTGCTGACCCTCTAGCTAAGCTTTATTTCCATTCAAATAACTAGTGCTGTGTAAAGGTAAATATTTTTCCGTTGTGTGTGCATGTGTGTAAGCTTCATTTTGAATTTAAATGAAAATTTCTTTGGTTTTGAAGCTACATAGAGCCCCAAGAGATGGGGGGCAGTGGTCTTCTTGGTTGGAGACCCGGGGAATAGTTGGCAGAGTTGCATCTAGTGCAGTGGTTTGTCCTTGAGACTCTTGTAGGGGGTCTGTGGGGTCAAAGCTGTTTTCCTAACAATATTAAAGTGTTGTTTTTACCTTTTTCACTGTTATCATTTCTGCTGATAATGCAAAAGCAATGTTGGGTCAATCTCCTGGCTCCTTAGCACAAATCAAAGCAGTGGCATCGAACAATTCGCTATACTGGTTGTAACTTTATTCTTCACTGCCAGGTAGTCACAGCGTAAAAACAGACAGACAGACAAACAAAAGCCAGCTCAAGTGAGAAGGTCTTTGATGGAACGATAAAAATTATTATTGTTATTGAATGTCGCCCTTTGAGTGCATTTTTTTTTTTTTTTTTTAATATTCTTTGTGATGAAAAGCGAAGTCCAAACAAAGCACTCCTTGTGAATACCGTAGTAGGAGATGGTTGTCTCAAGGGAAAGCACCTGAGTGGGTTGGCCGAACTGGCCACTTTCTTCATGAAAATCCACTATGAGCTGAGAGAAAGATTGACAGATGGAGTTTATTTACATGTGACTATTTAACAATGAGCCTTTACTTCAAAAATGAATGAAATGAGTCTTTACTTCAAGTTAAACAATTGACAACATTTCTTGCCAATAGTAAATTTTGAACTTTCAGATGAGTTTTGGGAATTCTGACCACAAGCTTAAAAAAAACTTCCTAATACTTAAAAGCTTGTGATGAGATTTATGGTGACAGGAGCAACTGTGAGCTTTTAGTGTTGTTACGTGGGGTGTGTCAGCATCCGGACGGTCTATGTGGGCCAGGAGTGTTTCTCGGGTGATCATCACATGGTGTCACAGAACCATCCGTGGGTAGTAGGATCTGTTCAGGTGTGAGATAGCCCAGTGGATTTTCCTCTGAGCAACTATGCAGAGTTTTACTGGTACCGTTCCAGGTCCATGCTGCAACGGACCTTCAAGAAATTACCACTTTTTGAGTTTTGATGTAGAATCAGAGAAGAATATCCCCAGTTATCTGAAAAGACTATTACAACGTACTTCTTTTTTAAAATGACAAATAGCCAGCGAACACCCGGGGCTATGGACAAGGATGGACCCTCCCCGAAAGCCAATACACCATTAGGACTTCTGGCCTCCAGAAGTGTGAGAGAGTAAATTCCTGTTGTCTAAAGCCACCCATTTGTGGTGTTTTTTGTTATGGCAGCACTAGGAAACTAAGACACCGCTGTCGTCACTAATTTGCTTCTTTTTCCTTTTTTGGAAAATATAATTATTTTCAGGACAATATATTATTTTTGTTAGCATGTAATGGTTTATTACTGTTACTGTAAAATTAACGTTCTAAATCTCTCAGTTTTAATTTTGAACATAATAGAAAAACTAGGAAACTAAACCCATTGCTGTCAAGTCGATTCCGACTCAGAGTGACCCCATGGTGATGATAACATGTAAACCAAAGAGTGACCCTATACTGATTTTAAAATGTAAACCAAAGGCTTTAAGGGTTATCAAAATTTTTGTGAGTCTGAACCTAAAGGGGTTCCAAGACCTAAAAACTGAAAAACTGCTGGATTTGTGAGAGCCTGTAAGGTGATGTTCGGGGCAGCCTTGGTTATTTTTCTTCCTTTTTGAGCACTTAGTTGCATGCACACAGCACTCGGGGGCAAGAGGATAAGATCCAACATGCTTGTTGCAAGATGCTTGTGTCTTATCTGTTGTTGCCTAACAATGGTTTACTATTTCTTAGGATTCTGTGAGTTGGTTGGGGGGTTCTCTTGCTAACCTCAAATGAGGTGACTGTATTCACTTGGAGAGTAGGCTGGGCTGGAAGTTGGCAAGGTAGCCTCACTCACATGTCTAGTGATAGTTACTACTTGGGGCACCTTGGTTTTTCTCCACTTCACCCCTTGTCCTTCAACAGGTTAGACCAGTTTTCTTAGTTGGCAGTCTCTGGGAGCATTCTAAGAGAACAAAAACAGAGGGCGCACGGTCTTTTACGGTCTAGGCTCCAGAATCATGTATTGTCCTCCTGCCTTATTCTGTTGGTCAGACCGAGTTACAAGCGCCAGCCTGCATTCAAGGAGTACAGAAATAGACTCCAGCTATTGATGGGAACAACTGCAAAGAATCTGGGGCCAGATATATACTACCATAGCGCTGTATTAGTACTTTATTTAGTGAACGGATTATATTTTGTATCCTACCTATATGTGCCAGGAGGAGCACTGGTAGCAGTGGCTTAACACTCAGCTGCTGACCAAAAGTTTGGCAGTTTGAACCCCCCAGCTGCTCTGTGGAGGAAAGATGTGACAGTCTGCTTCTGTGAAGAATGAAACCCTGGTGGCATAGTGGTTAAGTGCTACGGCTGCTAACCAAGAGGTGGACAGTTCAGATCCACCAGGCGCTCCTTGGAAACTCTATGGGGCAGTTCTACTCTGTCCTGTAGGGTCGCTATGAGTTGGAATTGACTCAACGGCAGTGGGTGGTTTGGGTATGTGGTAGTTCCGCTCTGTCCTGTAACGTCATTAAGAGTTGGAATTGACTCGATGGCAGTGGGGTTATCTTTTGGTTGCAGTTTTACAATGTGCCAAACAGTGTCCTTGGCACTGGCTGTGTACAGGTAGTCCCCAACTTATTACGGGGTTCTGTTCGGACGACTGTGTCACAAGTCGGTTCTGATGGAAGTTGAGTACCTCATTTTTTTTTTCAGTTTTCATTATTACTGCCTTTTATTATTAGTATCTTTATAAATCCAATTATTTATTTGTCTTGGAAGTTGGAAACATATATAAACTTGCAGATATATTTTAACATTGTATGTAGTACATACTATTAACCCTAAAATATACTAAAAAAAAAAACCCAAAACACAGACATTCGTAAGTGTGGCCTGTCATAAATACATTGTAAGTCGGGGACTACCTGTCAGTGAGCAAGACATAGTTCCTTTCTTAGGTTTTTTTTTTTTCTTGGGGGGATGGTTTGTGTTGAGAGGTGGGTAGTTACAGACAACATGTATTTATGGTAGGAATGCATTCACAACACTGGACAACAAGGAGACCTGGTGGGACGGTGGTTAAGTGCTTGGCTACTAACCTAAAGGTTGATGGTTTGGGCCCAGCAGCTGCCCTGCAGGAGAAAGATGTGGCGGTCTGCTGCCATAAACTGTGGGGCAGCTCTACTCTGTCCTGCAGGGTCACTATGAGTCAGAACTGACTCAGCGGTAACAGGTTGGTTTGTTTGGTTATAGAACAACATAAGAGGACACTAAACCTAATAATGTAAGTGTAAGAAAATCTACTTTATTTAAACTACAAAATCCCTCAAGATTTATGTCATTACTCTTATGTATAGGGAAAGTGAGACAAGATAAATAGCTTCACAAGGAGTCAAGTTAGGGTTTCAGACAAAATGTGTCATCTCTAGAATAATTCTTTATAATCACTGGGGTCTCTATAAAGCTTTGTTCTGTGAATAAATTAAGTTTCTTGGCCAATAGCTATTAATGTTTTGTTGGGGATTGTCCTGGTTGTCTTTCTAGTATAGTAAAACCTGGGAAAGCTGGAACCTATATAAGGTGGAAACCTGTCAGAGATGGAAAACTCAAATATTTTCCGTGAAAACGAATAATAGAAAAATGATAACACTGCACCGTGTCAAAGGTGGAAAACTTGTGAGACCTGGAAAAACAAGGCAGTCCCACTGAGTTCCAGCTTTCACAGGTTTCACTGGAATTGCTTATAGTGTAAACAGCCATCAAAACATAATAAAGTAGGGTGCTTTTTAATTCTTTTGTACATTTAAGTGTATTCTGCTAACATGAAAAGTCACAGTGATTTTCCCAGAGAGGCTCTCATATTTCTGAGATGCTGTTTCACTGGGTATCGCCCTATCCCATCCATCATTTTAGGATTATTTGACAGGCATATGGGTTTATAGCCTTTAAAATAAACCTCAAGAATTGGAACAACAGCTAGAATGCTGATAACCGTTGCCACAAGCCAGGGATCCCTGTGATGCGGTACTATGAGATAATGGACAGGACAGCACTTCGAGTGGTAGATTATGCTGAACATATAGAAGCGTTATTAGCGCTAGGCATGTGGGCTGTAGTTCTTCTCCACTTTATTTTTTTCAATTGAACATTGTGTGTCTTAAATTAAAGCAAAATGTGTTTTACATTTACTTTCTGACAATAATTCAAATGCTTGTGTATCTGTGGATGTAATCCACTTAGAGAAAGCTTTGTCTGGAGAAGGAGTTAAGATGTGTGAAAGAAAACAGGAAGCAGAAAGGGAATATTTCAGATTAATTTTTATATGTGGTAAAGATCAAGATTCAATTTATTGTACATGTTTGTCTAATTGTTCTAGTGCCATTTGTTGAAAAGACTATCCTTTTGTCTGTTACCTAGTGCTGCTGTAATACAAACACCACAGGCGGATGGTTTTGAAGAACAGAGATTTGTTTTCTCACGGTTCTGGAGGCTAAAAGTCCAAATAAGGGTCTTGGCTCTGCCAGATCCTCCTGTGAGCCTCTTCCCTAGTTTCTGGTGTCCGCTGGTGATCTTTGGTGCTCTTTTCCTTATAGATGATCCTTACATGTGCTCTCTTTTCCCCTGTGTGTGTGTGTCTGGGTCTGCTCTGGTCTCGTTATCCCTGAGAAGTGATTAGGTTTAGGATCCACCTCGCACTGAGATGACCTCAACTGACTGATTATATTACATTAGATTGCATTACGGAAGATCATTACATTACACTGTACTAGGTGGGAGGTAGTTACATTACATGAGGTTACATTATGGGAGGTCACCTGCTCTACCCAAGGCCAATGGATCTAATCACATGTAACTACTCCATAAGAGTGAGTCCCTGGGTGGCGCAAATGGTTAACATGTTTGGCTGTAAAATAAAAGGTTGACGGTTGAGTCCTCCTAGGGGCACCTCATAAGAGAGGCCCGGAGATCTACTCCAAGAAATCAGTGATTGAAATGTGTTTGGAACATAGTTCTCCTCTGACATACATGGGGTCACCATGAGTCAGAATCCATCTGAGAGTGACAGGTACTATTACTAACTATTCCAGGACAGCACCTAGACTAGTATTTGGCCAAACCACTGAGAACTGTAGCCTGGTAAAGTTGACACATGAAATGATCCATCACACCTTTCTCCAATGAATTGTCTTTTAATTTTTGTCAGAAGTCAGTTGACCATACATATGGGGATGTGGTTTGGGACACCACTCTGCTGTTTCTCTGTATGTCTTCCTTACCCAACGCCAAGCTGTCTCGATTGCTGTAGCTTGATAATAAGGACTCAAAACCAGCCAATGTGAGTCCTTCAACTTTGTTCATTTTTTCCCCCAGGATTTTCTTTGCTATTCACGTAAGGACTTTACTTGCAAGGTATTTTTTTCTTGTATATAAATTTTGGAATCATTTTGTCATTTTCTACAAAAACGCCTGCTGGGATTTTGATAGGGATTACATTAAATTTATAAATGAGTGTTGAGAGAATTGACATCTTAACAATATTGAGTCTACTCATCCATAGGTATAGTGTATGTTTCAGAACTCTTTAATTCTCCCAGTAATGTTTCGCAGTTTTCAACTTATAGATCTTGTACATATTTTTTAAAATCTGTCCTTAAGTATTTCATATAAAATATATTTTGGTGCTATTAAAATGCCATTTTTTAAAGCTTCGATTTCTGTTATTTTTGTGCAAATACGTAGTAGTTCAGTTGATTTGTTCAGGGTGTTGTTTGCTGTGGAGTCCGTTTCGACTCATAGCGACTGTATAGGACAGAGTGGGACTGCCCCATAGGGTTTCCAGGGGGCGCCTGGTGGATTCGAACTGCTGACCTTTCAATTAGCATAGTACCCTTATATTCAGCAGTTCTGCTAAATTCTCTTCTTACTTCTAGTGGCTTTTTGTAGATTTCCAATCCTGCCCGTGAGCATTCAGAGGAGCCTGTGGAAAATAGTTAGCGAGTGGGTGTTTCCTCGCATGTTTTAACCCATCACGTTAGCCCACACATGACCGGTAAGAATCTGTGAACATTTCAGTTGTTTTCATCTTACTTTCTTTTATGCTTGCCACTTGTTTCTTTTGTGCTTTGCTGAAGGCGAAACCTTTCTTGTGTCCCACCTGTCTCTGGAATGGCCTTTGCGGTTCAGTTCACCTGGTTTTGTCACCGCAGCCCTCTGATGGGCTCAAAAATTCTGATTTTCTAGCTTGTTCAACTTTTTGTTGTTAAATCCAAGTGATGTTCTCTTGCTGTTTTCTGTATCCCAGTAGAAGTTGAACCTCGGCCTGCTAGGCTTTTAAATGCAACAAATTGGTTACCTTTAGGACCCCAAGGAATAGCTGAACTCCGAGTAGAGGAAGTATGTCATGGCAGGAGTTCCGTTTGGATGAGTATATCACATCAGTCGGAAAGGTGATGTTGTCTACTTGCTGAATTCGTGTCAATAAATGACAGTTTTAATCCCTCTTGTCTTTTCCCCATCGCGTTTGTTGGACCTTTGCAAGTTCATGTTCCACTTAAGTTGTATCATGATTTTTTTGTTACAAGTGTGTTTACCAAAAGTTGAGTCCCTTAAGTCAGAGGATGTTTTATTCATTTTTGTTTCCCTGGCTGCAACACAATCCATGGCGCTGGACTGTCGCAGTAGATGGATGGATCGATGAACAGGCGACTGAGTGGGTGATGGCTTAGGGGAACGGCAGTATGTGAAAGGTCTGTTTTTGTCTCTAGGGAGGTGGTTAGAGAATTTGGGAAACGAATCCTGAGATACAGAAACAGGTAATGCATGTCTTAGGTACGTTCTTGTTAGGTGCTGTTGTGTCAGTTTTCGACCCCTGGCGATCTCATGTGACAGAGGTAAACTGCCCCATAGGGTTTTCTAGGCTGTAATCATTACGGGAACAGATTACCAGCTCTTTCTCCCGTGGAGCTGCTTGGTGAGCTCCAGCTGCCAGCCTTTCAGTTAACAGCCGAATGTTTAACCGTAGAACCGCCAGGGCTCCCATCTTAGGTAGAGATGTGTAGTATTTTCAGTATTTCAGAAAGTGTAGCTTAAACAAGCAAATATTCCTTTGGAAATGTAAATATGTGCTCTGCAGAATATCTTCCTATTCAGGGATACAGAGGTGTAGACCGTGCAGGTGGTCTGCGGGCTGGGTTGGAGACGGAGCTGGTGCTTACCCCTGCAGCTGAGGGGTGCGTGGAACTCCAGAGAAATAGATATATGGGCATGGCTGTAGCATTAGAGAGCAGAAATAGGAAGGGAAACTGCAGGGAAATAGAAAGGTCACGCAGAAGAAAAAGACTCATCAGGAAGATAGATCAATGAATCAAAGGAAACTTTTCAGAAGCTTTTTCAAGCGAGGAGCAGTGTTTGGAGAAAAAGTGAACCTTTGGCAAGCTGTCTGTGGGGGAGGCTAGTTAATTCTGAGTCGTGTGACTGCCTTGGTAATACCTCTTAATGCTTACTTAAATGTTGTCTGTTGCTACGTAAGAAACTACCGCAGACTTAGAGTGGTTTAACGCAATGTGCCGTTAACTCATAGTTCTGTGGGTTGCCTGGACGTGGCTAGGGTTCTTGCTTGAGGTCTTTCAGTGTGGTGGTAGTCAGATAGCAGCTGTGAAGGCCTAATGGGGCCGGACATCGAGGAATGGCTCACTGGTAAGGCTGGCATTGATTCTGGCTGTCCATGGCTGGGCGCTTGGCTGCAAGTTCTGCTGGACATGTCAACCGCATGGCCTACCCATAGTTTCACCATGGCTTGGGCTTCCTTGAACAGAGGGCAGATTCCCAAAGAAAGTGTCCCAAGAGCAAGCGTTCAAAGAGGCTCGATTGGAAGCTCAGATGTTGCCTGTGACCTAGACTGGGAAGTTCCAGAGTGCCACTTCAGCCACATTTCTGTTGGTTGAGTAAGTCACTAAAATGAGACCAGATTCTAATTAGACTTGATCTCTCAGTGGGAGGTGTAGCAAAGAAAATGCAGCTTCAAAGCTGGAGTATTGAGGGAGGTAGGGGGATAATGGTCTGTAGATGGGAATGTGGAGCAAGGAGAGCACTTATCCCATCCCTAGTTCAGGTGATACAAGGGATATGAAAGAGAAAATAGCCGTAGCTACTACTTGGCCTGCAGGAGCATCTATCTCTTCAGGGGAGAGCCAGGTTTCAGGTGCAGGGTTTTGCAAAGGGGCAACTTGACAAGGCATTTTAAGTGGAACTCTTCTGTGCTTTGGAGGACATTTCACATCTCTGGCTTCTGCTTACTAAATGCCAGTTGTATGGGTTCTCAGTTATTGTAACCAGAACATGACTTCATACATTTTCGTAAGCCCCTCTCTTTGTCTTCTGGGAATGGGTGTGTGAGTGGTATCTCGGGTCCTGGTTAAGGACTGTAAGAAAACAATGGGAAAGATCAATGACTCGAGGTTGAAGATGTTTCTCCTGCTGCCATCGGCTGGTGTAGGGAATGGGGATGGAGCTGTAGTAACCGGGGAGAGAGGGGATGAGATTAGGGCTGAACAGAGCCGTTTCGGGTGAGAGGTCGAGTGATGGCAATGCCCTGAGAACTTAGGCTTCTGGTAGTAATTCCTGCAAATAGAAACAGGGGCCATGTTGGGCATAGTCCTGCTGGTCTCTCAGGTGGCTGGGGTGGTAAAGCTGTGCGTGCTGTGGGAGAGGGAAGTAGGGGGTCTTTTTGAAGCAGGCTGACTCTGTGGCCCCCTCCTCTTGCCTGTTGAAGGTGGTGTTTGTGGGAGGAGTGGTGGTGTGGAGGGCAGAAGCAGCCCTGGGACCTTCTTTTCACTTCTGTGGGTTTGGTGGGTGGCTTGCAAAACTCAATAGCACATTACTGGGCTTTTGTCATCTTCATCTGTACCTTTAAGCCCATTCCCTTCATGGAGCTGTAAACATGGTGGCCTTCAGGACAGACTGACTCAGTGCTTCTGATAGCTTTTGTTTACATACTTGGCATGTGGGAGAAGTCCTGTGTGGCCCGAGGTGTTTTCAGCCTCCTCCCCAAATTCACAAGACTGTGTCATTTGATTAATTCCATGCCAGGTCACCATAGCAACTTGCCCAGTGACACCTGGCCAGTAACTTTCACAGCTAGGATCCAAACCAGGTTTGACTGCGGACTTGTGTCTTCCCTGTTCATTGCAGCCCCTGTCTGCGTGTAAAAGGGAGGTAGGCTGTTGTGGGTGGGGAGTTTTCCTCCTTCACTGAGTGCTGTACTGGTTTCACAGGCTTTTGCTTTCACGCTCACAGGCTTTTCTTCTACAAGCCTCCAGCTGTCCACTTAGTCATGACATATTAGGAAGAGCAAGTGGGTGGGTAGAACAAAGACAAGATGATGGAACTGAGGCTCAGTGAGGTGGTAGCTTTGGTCAGGCAGGGTTGATTGTTCAGTATGGTCTGGTGAGTTGTAACCCCATCCCATGGAGTTGCCAGATAACTTTCCAGCTGTTCCCGTGAATGTTTTCCCATCATAATGTGAACTTCAACTGTGATGAACACAAACAGATTTCATTATTTTACACGGCATACCGGCCTGAGGCCACGATGGCATTCACTTAACTCCCAGACTTAGCTCCCAGTGCCGTAAGGGGGCTTCGAAGGAAGTTTGGAGGACTACTTCTGAAAAGTAGGTAACCTCTTGTCACAGGACCTTAGCAAGCCTCCTCCCTCCTGCAGGTCTTTTTCTCTTCTTTATTGCTGATTTTCATGGCTCTTTGAAGACTTTTATGTGTAAATAGTTGCTTTCTGCATGCATTCAGCCTTATTACCTTGCATCTTAGTCGCCTAGGGCTGCCATAGGAAAATACCACAAAGTAGGTGGCCTTAAAGAACAGAAATTTGTTGTCTCACAGTTCTGGAAGCTAGGAGTCTGAAGTCAGGGCCATCCTCTCTCTGTCTGCTCTAGGAGAAGATACTTCCCGGTCTCTTCCGCCTTCTGGTGGCCCTACGTCTGTCTTAACTTTCCTTGCTTGTAGATACATCTTCACACAGAATGTTCCCCTTAGGTTTCCCTGCATCCATGCCTGTTTGCCCCTTTTATAAGACACCACTCAGAAGAGCTTTGGACCTGGTTAACTGATAACATCTTCAAAGAAAAACACTATTTCAGAAAAGATCATGTTGCAGATACAGGGTTAGGACTTTAGCATATCTAGGGGGTATAATTCCATGTGTAGTAACAGGAGTTTTTCTTATGGGCTGTTACTAGTAGGATTCCACATACCTGAAAGCTCTTTTCTTTGCTGGGAAGGGGGAGGGGTCGTCAGAGGCACAATTTGTAAGGTTGTTAGGCCAAGTCTATACAAATAAAGTGATATCAGAAGAAATTGATGATAATGATACAAATAATATATTTCAATGTAAATATATCTAGAAGCAGCAGTCATTAATATATCAGCTGTGTGTCAGGCACTGTGCTTAGTAGGTGCTCTGTATGCACTGAACTTCATTTTTCTAATATCCATGGAAAGTACGTAATATTTTCTCCATTTTTACAAATGATGAAAGTATGACCAAGTGAATAAGTAGACTATCTGAGGTCATAAAGCTAGATGTTGGCCATTCCTGTTATATTGTTCCATCCAGCTTCTCAAAAATACATTATTCCTCTGTTAGTAATTGGGTCAATGTCAGGTAGTTTGCATATGATGATAAAATACGGAACAGTCCTGTCTTGTTGCACTAAATCACCATGGCACAGTTGTAACTTCTTGTCCTTTCTTTACACTTCCTGTAAACCCAGCTTTGTGGTTTGATTCTTATGGTAATGTGTTCATTTAGGGTGTGTGTGGCTCTGTATGAAGGAAATGAATGGATTTCAAGATGTTCACAAACTTGAAGATGGAAAAAGCCCAATTGTGTTCTGTCTATATTGCATAGCCCAAATGGACTGAAGCCTTAGTACATAAAACACACTTTCTTGGGGAATTTCTTAGGGATGAAAAATAAGAAAGCTTTCAGTCCTAATTAAATGGTACCTCTGTAGCAGTTTCCTGAGTGGTCCACTTGCCTGCTGAGTTGCTCCCCACCAAGCTGACCACCTTCCCCAGGGCAGCCAGAGTGATCTTTCAGCAACCAGATCTGAACACATAAACCAAACCTGAACACATAAACCAAACCCACTGCCATTGAGTAAATTCCAACTGAGTGATCCCATAGGGTTTGCAAGACTGTAAATCTCTACGGAAGCAGAGTGCTCATCTTTCTTCGCTGGAGCCGCTGGTGGTTTCAAACTGCTGATCTTTCGGTTAGCAATCATTTTAACCACTGCATTACCCACCAGGGCTCCTTAAATAAGTCGCAGCTAATGTATCCCTTCCTTGACCCTAAAGTGGACTAGATTGAAGCCTCCTGCTAACGTGCTTTCATAGCCCTGTGTACCCACCTGTGGCAGCACGCCTTGTCCTTCCGTTGGCTGTTGTCATCTTCCTAGGGCTCTGCGCTGACTTCTTTGGTCACCTAGACTGTGTCTTTGTTGCTCCTGGCTGAGCTCTTCATAGCCAGCGGAATCCCTGACATCGAAAAGGCTGTCAATAAATAGATGAATGATAATAATTTTCAAGTAATGGTTAAAAAAAAAAAAAAAAAGCTAGTTGTTTTCTTCTATTTTTTTTTTTTTTTAACATAAGAAGTACACCACATCTGCCAGCCATTCCTTTATTCATCTAAAATATATTGAGCATTTCCTCTGAGATCCTGACGACACAGAAGTAAAAAGCCCGCTCATGTGCCCTTCAGGGCCATGGTCTAGGGTGGGGCTGAGGTGGGCAAAGATCTCAAAGCAGGTACCGGTGTGTCTGTTCTGCTGTGTCCTGGGCAATTTTTATTATTGTGGATTTGGGTTAAGTCTATTTCAAGCGGTTCTTCTTATTGTGCTTATTAGTCTTAGAATTGAACACTTACTATGTGCGGGTCCCTGGGCTTTTCATATTGGGCCACTTACAATTGTTTGTTGATGGAAGACTGTGGAACAAGGTTTTGAAGTGGGCAGAAACAAAGGCCACTTGGATGAGGAATAGTCTGGAAAGGAGGCAGAAGGTAGTTAGTTCCCATGTATAGGTCTGAGCAGGATAGGGGAGGGTAGGGAGCTCATAAAACATTTCCTAGAAGAAATGAAAATTAAAGCTCAGAAAACTCGTGGCTCAGCCAAAATCATTTAACTAATTCCTAGCAAAAACTGAAAAAGGAACTCAGATGTTATTGTTGTTTAAGACTCTTTTAAGAATTCATTTATTCATTCAATACCTACTATGTGCAAGACACCATCCTGAGAGCTGGAATTTAGCTATGGAGAAGACAGTAGTCCTGGTGGCATGGTAGGTAAGCACTTGGCTGCTAGCCAAGAGGCCAGTGGTTAGAACCTACCAGCCACTCTTCTGGAGACAGATGTGGCACTCTGATTCCATGAAGATTACAGCTTTGGAAACCTTATGGAGGCGTTCTGTTCGGCCCTATAGGATCTCTAGGACTCCATGGCAAGAGCTTTGATTTAAGACAGATGTAGAAAATTGTGGTGAATGCTACAAAGTAGCATAGTGTGAACGCGCTAGAAAGATGAGTAAAATGCTTATCCCAGAATTGGTGGAGGGAGGCTTATATTAAACAGGAGCTCTGCTGGTGCAGTGGTTAAGTGCACGGCTCCTAACCCAAAGGTCAGGATTTCAAACCCACCAGACGCTCTGCCTGAGAAGGATGTGACAGTCGGCTTCCGTAAAGATTTACAGCCTTGAAAACTCTATGAGGCAGTTCTACTCTATCCTACAGGGGTACTATGAGTTGGAATGGACTTGATGGCAGTGGGTTTCATATTAAGTAGATCATACTTAAATATTTCTCACCGAAGAATCTGATACTGTGCTGTTGCCGAAAACACGGGCCTTTAATCTGATAGGGGTGCAGTACCTACTTCTCATATTTATTGGCTTGATAGATGAGAAACATGAGCCAGAGATCCTCCTGCATTTGTCTGCCAACCTGAAAGATTAAGAAGACGTGTTTAAAAGTGGCTAAAACACGTTTGTCTGATGTTGAGTCAATAAATGCTGCTTCCCATCTCCTTTTCTCCTTAAGCTCTACCCAGTAGTTTATGACTGAACGTTTATTTTATAAACAAAACCAAAACTGGCTGAATTCTTTGTCTTTATTCTGCTCTATTTTCTTTCTTAGAATTGGGGACCTTTGAACATACCTGGCTGGTAACTCATGAGCAGGCATAAAGGTGTGACACCTTGGCTGTCAGATTTTTAGAAATCCACATAAACTGTCAGTATTGATGCAGACTTTGTTTTAGGTAAAGTTTTATCTATAAGCATATTATTTCTATGAATTGTAAAAATCAGTCACTGGAGAATCAAATATAGCTACGGAGCAAGAAACTTAGAAGATACCAAAGAATGCTTAAGAAATCTAGGTGCATTTGAAGGAAATAGAAATAAATTAAACAAATTTGAGGTTGTGTTTTTGCTTAGGGCAGAACAGCACATTAACCTACAGCCTCCAGACAGGCACAGCTGTCTCACTTTTGACACTTGGGATAAGAGCGTATACACTGATGAGAATATGGAGAGAGGAGCTTGATTGAGAGAGGTTTGGAGTAATAAAAACATGGGTTCAAATAACAGACCGGCGAGAAAAGCTTGAAATTCAGACAAAATTGCTCAGTTAAGCATTCACTTACGGCTATTTCTGCATTTTCCTCTAAGCAACTTAATTTTAGATTCATCTTCTGTTCATAGTTTGGCTTCATTTGTTCCGAAGCTTGAGATGATGGAATTTATAGGACTTGGCTGGTTGTAGCATTTGTATGCAGTACCTATAATACAGGTTCTTTGTCAAAGGCATAATTAACAATATGATTTGTACATCTTCTGCCTTCTGGTATTCACAACACAGTTTGTAAACTTAATTAGTTCTTGGAATAGCGAACGTTTTGAAGATGATAAACGCTTTCCCTCTGAATAATATGTGTTGAATGGTTATATATTCATAGAAATTTACTCTATGCTACTCAAATTAGAATGCTGATAGGTATGCTTCTCAAGGTAAACATCACCTGCGGTTGCACATTCCCAGATTATATTGTCTTCCTGTGCTTTTCACAGGGGAAATCAGAAATTTAGCTCCGGTGATTCGGCCTCCAGGAATACTCGTTATGATTCCATTGTACGGAGAACATCTATGCTGATGTCATTACATAGATGCCATTTCTCCAAACGCTGATGGTTATCATAACGATATATATCTGGAGTGGAGGTGGACAATAAACAAATAGATCACTGTAATAATACTTACGTTACCGCCTGCTCTCGGTTTTCCAAGACTTGGTTGAAACCGAGAAAGGAAGCAAGAATGCACTCTCAGCAACTAAAAGAGGTGCTATAAACATATGCGCTACGCGCAGGAAAGCTTGTCTGGCCTTCTCTCTAGAGGTTATTACCGTTAATAAACCACAGGTCTAAAAAGCTTTAATTATTTGGTTTTCTAAACAATACTGAGCCAGAAGAATCAAGTTAGAAAGCGTCCAATTCCATTAACCTAGTGACTCCCAACTCTGAGTTGGAAACGGGCAATTTCACATATGCCTGGATTTCCCCCCATTTTTACTCTTGAAGAACCTAGAGCCCAGGGAGGCTAAGTGACTGCCCAGAGTGTTTTTAGGGTTTCAACTCCACCTGCCTCTCCAGCACTTAACGTTCTTCCTACCACTGTATCGGCCTCCATGTGGTCAGACAGGATGCCTGAGGACCCTCCTTTAGGGCCGTTATGGCGCTTGACATGGTGCGTAAAACTTCCATCCAGCCTGTTGATTTCCAGCTACTTTTTACTATACATTCAGGAATTCACCAAGATGATGTATCAGTCAGGGTCTAGTCGGGTAAACAGAAGTTGCACTAGGTATTTTAACAGAGAGGAGTTAATGTAAGGAATTGGTTCGACAGGTGCCGGAGGACTGAAAATGTGAATAGAGAACATTGAAGTAACACAGAAATAGTAACATATGTACTGCAGCTTGCTGTCACATTTGCGACTGGGGGAACAAAGGGAGAATTCTTGGAAGAAGTGCTTTGTGGTGCTAGTGTGGTTAAATCAAGAGCTTGGAAGCGATGCCACAGAGCTGGGCCTCAGACCTCTGAGGGTAGGGTTCTGGCTTGCAGAGAGGGTGGGATGAGTCTGATTCTGGGAGTGGGGAAAAAAATCACTACCACTTTCAGGATGTAGAACCATTGTTCGGTATGGTGCCAGGACCTGGAAGCAAAATGGAAGAACAAGCCCCTCTGGCTCCCCTAGCTTTCCCAATTGGCAGAACCTAAAAGGGATGTCACTTTGAGGACTAAGTTGTGCCTGACCAAAGTCATGGTATTTTCAGTTGCCTCATACCATGCGAAAGCTGGACAATGAATAAATAAGACCTGAGAAGAAATGACACATTTGAATTATGTTGCTGGCAAAGAATGTTGACTATACCATGGACTGCCAGAAGAATGAACAAATCTGTCTAGGAAGAAGTACAGCCAGAATGCTCCTTAGAAGCAAGGATAGCAAGACTTTATCTCACATACTTTGGATGTGTTATCAGGAGAGACCAGTCCCTGGAGAAGGACATCAAGCTTGGTAAAGTAGAGGGTCAGCGAAAAAGAGGAAGACCCTCAATGAGATGGGCTGACACAGTGGCGACAACAATGGGCTCAAACATAGCAATGATTGTGAGAATGGTGCAGGACTGGGCACTGTTTCGTTCTGTTGTATGTGGAGTTGTGAATTGGAATCAACTTGACAGCACCTGACGACAACAACAATAGAGAACTAGCTGGCAAAGGAGACATATGGTTTGCAGAATCCTTGCCCGGCATTCTGGAACAAGGTATGGATGGGTAGGTTTGGAGCCGAGTGAAAATAGCTTAATAGCTGGCTTAGGTGGTCAGTGTATGAAAATGAAAGATGGGCGACTTCCATTTTGGTTCATTGAAAACCTGAGTATTAAGAGTTCATTAAGTTGCACTGTACTTTTCCATGAAGACTATATCATCACCCGTGTCCTCAACAAGTAGCTTTTTGAATGCCTATTATATTCAAGATGCAGAACTAGGTACTGGAGATATGATGATGAAGAGCACATTTTTATGTGTCTAAGAGCTAGCCAGTAAGATAGACAGATGGTAAAGACTTGTGTAAATCTCAGAGTCGGAGGGACTTCCAAGTCCAATTTGCCATCAGCTGATTGAATCCTCTCTGTAACATTCCTGCCAGGTGGGCCCAGCTTGTGCTGGGCAGGGCTCTGTTGATGAACTGAGACCCTCTTAAAATAGCTGGTTCCGTTTTTGGAAAATGGTTTCATTAGGACCTTAATCTCTGTAATTTGAGTTGGAACTCCTTTTTTGAACTTTTCGACCTTTTGGACCTAATTATACCACTGGTGTTCTTACTGATCAAATCTAACCCACCTTGTATACGACATACAAAAATATTTGTCTATAAATCATGTGCCCTCAATCGTTTATCCTTTAGTATAAAAATTTTCAGTTATTTTAGCTAGTTTTACTAGACAGGTTTTTTTTCAACAGTTTTTCATTATTGCCTTTTTTTATATGTATTTTAGCTTTTTTTCCCCCGACCATCCCAGCCCTCCCCTCCCCCAAATAGTTATACCTCAGATACACTGTGTGTCTGATTGTGTATTATGGCCCTGTAATTATTCTGTGTAAGGAGCCCTGGTGGCACAGTGGTTAAGCACTCAGCTGCTAACTGAATGACTGGTGGTTCTAATCCACCAGCTGCTCTCTGGGAGAAAGATGTGGCTTCAGTAAAGATTACAGCCTTGGAACCGCTATGGGGGCAGTTCTTCTCGGTTCTGTAGGGTTGCTATGAGCCAGCATATGGGAACAGGTTTGGTTTTGGAATTATTGCTATAATTATTGGTAAATTCTTGAAACTGATTAAAGGGGACACGTCCCTGGATTCCTGGCCATGTCTTAGTGTTCTCATAGTTTGTCACTCATTTGTGACATGTTGTTGTTAGGTGCTGTCGAGTTGGTTCCAAGTCGTAGTGACTCCATGTACAACAGAACAAAACACTGCCTGGTCCTGCACCATCCTCACAATCGTTATACTTGAGCCCATTGTTGCAGCCGCTGTGTCAATCTATCTCTTTAATGGTCTTCCTCTTTTTTGCTGACCCTCTGCTTTACCAAGCACGATGTCCTTCTCCAAGGACTGATTACACGTCCAAGTATGTGAGACATAATCTTACCATATTTGCTGCTAAGAATCCTAAGAAGCATTCTGGTTGTACTTCGTCTAAGACAGATTTGTTTGGTCTTTTGGCAGTCGATGGCGTGTATCGCCAAATTATCTTACCTCCTGTGTTCACGAGAAGAGTGTAGAAGACAGTCAGAGATCAACCCAACATGATTACTGTGAGCTTTAGGAAAAGTAAGGCCCTGTATTTATCCTTGGATTCTGTGTCATTTGCCCAGGCAGGTCATGAAGTAAAGTTCTGTAGGTAACAAATCTATGTTTAGCCTTAAAGTAGGTCAGTCAGTTGTCAGTAGATTTAGCAAGTGGAACCCACGAAAGTACATAATTGCTCAACTAATTACTTTATGGGCTGAAGTACCAAAAGGAAGGAATGTCATTGACTGGCCTTGGTGTAGTTATGTTTATTAAGGTCCCCGGATAATTTTAACATACAGCTTGGTTTAAGAACCAGTGATCTAGGATGTAAAGATCTATACCTAACGTGACAACGTCCCTTAAAGAAAACACCCAGTGGAAAAGTCCGCTGTGGAGAGACAGCATCTGGCTCATAAGGAGAAGCGAAACGTAAAATGTGACTGGAGAGTGACCAGTTCTGGCTTTACGCTGACATCTGTAGAGAGGTATCTTCACTTTCAGTCATTGTAAATATCTGTGTTGCCAATGGTTCCTATCCATGGAGGCCTTAAATACTAAAATGTATGCAAATTGATTTGTCATCAATATCTTAACTTCAGATCATGATGAAATCTGAGTGACAGAATGTATGTTTCTGCTGCAATTGTATTTTACTTTTTTAAAGTGTATTACACCTGGAAAGGACCCTGGTGGCACAATGGTTAAAGTGCTTGGCTGCTAACTGAAAGGTCTCTGGTCTGAACCCACCAGCTGTTTTGCAGCAGAAAGATGTGGCAGTCTGCTTCCGTAAAGATTGACAGCCTTGGAAAGCCTCTGGGGCAGTTCTACTCTGTCCTTTTGAGTCGCTGTGAGTTGGGATTGACTCCACGGTAGTGAGTTTGGTTTTGTTTTGGTAGTGAGTTCGGTTTTGTTTTGGCATTATGCCTGCTGATGGTTTTCAGCTGGTTTAGAAAAGCAGTGATTAATGAGGAAAATAATGGCATTTTTAGGCATTTGTAGATGTGCGTTTTAAACAGCACCAGGGTAGGTGTGTTCTCAGGGATCTAGGTGCAGTCCTCGACTGTGCTATTTATTTTAGATTGCTTTTTACAAAAGTGACCCTGAGATGAGATAATCATAATGAAAATATATGATTTAATATTTTAAGTTTTTTTCCCCCAATTTACTCTTGTTCTTTGCTCTATAAATAGGGAGTGATTATGAAATTGGCCTAAAAATATATAGAAATAGAATGATTATATCCTACTTTGAGTTTATTTTGACTCGTCTGTCGCTTCCATAGAGTCTGTATTATTGTACATCTAAGCAATGGGAAGTAGTCGTTTGTAGTCTTATTAGATATGAAAGTAATAGAGAGTGAAATGCTGGTGTTATATGGTTGTTATGGAATATCATTAGTATAGTCATATTTCTGTCTCGAAGTGTGATAATGCCAGCGGGATAAATGAGGAAGACATTGAATCTTCACACAGAGGAAATGGGTTTTATGATGAGTGCAGTCTGAACAGACTAATCTCTTTCTTGGATCATTACTTCACCTAATCATAAAACCTTTTTAAATTCACATCCTTGCAGGGTTCTAATTGGTGACCTCTGGAGCCTGATAATTGTGTAAGATAGCTGGTCTTTTGCAGTATACCTAATGATGTTTGCAATTAAAGGTGAGAAATGTGGATTAACCCTTAAAAAAAAAAAACCCTTAGGCAGGTAGAACTAACTAAAAAGTAGATTTTAATTTTTTGTCTTTAATAGTTATGATCATCTGTTCCTGCTGTCAGTTACTGACTTAAGTCATTATTTACTTGAATTAACCCTACGTATTTTTTTTTTTTTACGGGTTTCTGCAGTCGGTTTGTGGGTTTCCCAGGTATTCATCCGATAAATGTGTTGGATTATATCAATTATCTCCATCATTTGGAACATCCAAGAGACTGGTCTTTTATGGAAGGCTAGAGCTCCTAGTCCCATTTTCTTTTGTTCAGGTCCATATTCCTATCCTTTCTGGTGATTAAGTAAAAGCTGAGCTATTCTTGGAAACCTGGGTAGTGTAGTGGTTAAGTGCTACGGCTGCTGACCAAAGGGTCGGCAGTTCAGATCCACCAGGCGCTCCTTGAAAACTATGGGACAGTTCTACTCTGTCCTACAGGGTTGGTATAGGGTCGCTATGAGTCAGAATTGACTCGATGGCACTGGGTTTGGTTTTTTTGGTTTGGGAGCTATTCTTTACAACCAGTTTCAGGAGAGAACCTGTTTCAGAACTTTCCTTACTACTAGATGAAGGAGGGTCAACAGGAGAGAAAGTTTTTCCAAGTAATTTGCTAATATTCACTATTAGGAGTAGTGAAACCCTAGTCAAACCTGAGCCCCAGACGTTTGTCGTCTTCAGCACTGTGGGTACAGAACTCTGGACGTTGTTTGTGCTCTTGTACAATTATTTTCACTTTCTCCGTTGCTTCTGTCCTGTATCTCGAGAAGCTGGACACTCGGTGAATGCAGTTGGCTTGACTATCCCTATAAAATCCCTGTGGCTTCAAAGGCTTTGTTTTGTTTTGAAATCAACTTTTGGTGTCTTGAGGAGGAAGCAAAACCTTTGAAAGTCAGAAAATTCTGGAGTCAAAGTTCAGTTGTGATTTCTGCCCCCACACTCTGAAAGGTCATGAGAATTGTTGTTGTTAGGTCCCACAGAGTTGGTTCCGACTCATGGCGACACTGTGTAGAGCAGAACAGCCTACTGCATGGCCTGGCACCATCCTCACAATTGTTGTTCTGCTTGAGCCCATTGCTGCAGCCACTGTGCCAATCCACCTGGTTGAGGGTCCTGAGGATTAAATGTCTGTAAAGCCTCCAGTATAGTGTCTAGACTCTTGTAGTTACTCCATCTGTTAGCTTCTTCCAGGAAGTTTTAGCGAACATCTTTATTGTTTTAAAATTGTAAAAAATCTTTTCAGTTCATAAGCTTATATTGAAAATGGTTAGAATTTAGTACCAAAATCCAGTAACTTACCCATTTCTGAAGGTGTCGGTCGTCTTTCTTCCAGTGCAGAGGAGACATTTACATTTTTTGAGGCATTCAGGGACCTTGTCTTACCTTTGTGTTCCTCTTTTCTGCCAAGATGCCTTCTATTGGATGAGTGACTGTACATACTTTAAGGGGAAATTAAATTGCCAGTGCACTGGAAACATCTGTTTTCTGAAAAATATAACAACATTTTTATAGTAATTCTCAGTAGGATTTGGAATTTTTTAGTTATTTGGGCTTGAGTCTCTGGAATCATTTTGCTCGCAAATTCTTGAAATCCTGTTTATAATCAGATATGTTTATGAATAAATTATCAGAAATTAGGTGTGGTATTAAATAAATAATAATAGCAGCTTATGTTTGCATTGCGTATTGTGCTTTTCAAAGTACTTTGATAAACATTATTTCATTTGATATTTGGCAATAACTTAGTGAGTTTCCTCCGAAATGAAATAATAATCTAAAGCATTTTATTTCTCACTGAAAATTTAGATCCCTCTAAAACGTAATACCAAGAAACAGTGAAAGGAGCAGGAACTTGGGAGTCAGGTAGATTGGGGTTGGAATCCTGGATCTTAGTGGGCTGTGGGACCTTGGTCAAGTCACTGAACGTCTCTACGCAGTTGTTTCCTTTTTGTGAAATGAGGGCTATGTCCACTTTGCAGCAGTGTTACAAGAATTAACTGCCTGGAAGGTAGTCATTAAATAGATTCTAGCTGCTGCTGTTACTGTTACTTTTTTTGTTAGTTTTCAGTGATGAGTAGAATGAATCAATTCCTTTCTCCTTCCTCTCTCGTACCATCTTTCCTTTCTCTTTTTCATCGTTTTTTTCTTCCTTTCTGAAGGAATTTGACTGTCATTTCCTTGTGTGTATGTTTTAATCTTAAGTGTTGTATGTTTATTTAAGGCTAATGCTAACCAAAGGGTTGGCAGTTTGAATTCGCCAGGTGCTTCTTGGAAACTCTATGGGGCAGTTCTGCTGTGTCCTATAGGGTCGCTATGAGTTGGAATCGACTCGATGGCACTGGGTTTGGTTTTTTTGGTTTGGAATCTGTGCACAAATCAAGGAGCCCTGGTAGGGTTGCTGTAAGAATTGATTTGACGACAACGGGTTTTTTTTTTTTTTTTTGGTAAGGCAGTGGTTTAAGTGCTCAGCTTCTCTGCTAACCAAAAGGTTGGTGTTTCGAACCCACCAGCCACTCTGCGGGAGAAAGATGTGGAAGTCAGCTTCCATAAAGATTACAGCCTTGGAAACTATGGGGCAGTTTTATTTTGTTCTACAGGGTCACTATGAGCCGGAACCAACTTGATGGCACTGGTTTTGTTTGTGCGTGTGTGTATACAAACCTTTGGTCAGTGTTTGTTAAACAGTTTATACTCAGGCAAACGTCGAAACATTTCTTTCTGCTTATGGAACATTTGCAAAATCATAAGCTGTATGCATCAGACTACTTCAGACAGGTTTTAGTGTACCAACCTTGGTTTGAATGTAATACACCTCTTCCTCAATTATCCACTGTCTTGTTATCCGATGTTTTACACGTACAACAATAGTAAAATGTCTGCTATCTGATTATTTTGTGCCTTAATGACAAACGTCTGGCAATAATGAATGCTGAGGTGTGAGGTGAGACTAACACTGGCCGTGATGGTTAAGGTTATATGTCAACTTGGCTGGACCATGATTCTCAGTGGTTTGACAGTTACGTAATGATGCAATCTGGCAGTTATGTAATGATGTAATTTGGCAGTTATATAATGATGAAGTCATCCTCCATTTTGTGATCTGATGTGGTTACGTTCCATTTTTGCATAATTCTGATTTTCGTTTAATGACCTGGTCTTTGGAACCAACCGTGTCTATAAGTGAGGAGCAGGTGTAGGTATTCAGTTAGGTTTTGACTATTTAAATGAAGTAATTCCTTAGTGAAAACATTTGTTACGCTGGAGATTAAAAAAAAATTTGAAACTGGCAGCGATAGCAACATTTTAGTAATTTGTCAAGTAGAACTTATAATGGCTGTGGACATTATTTATGTATCTTTAAGATTGGTTTAAATCCTCTAACTGGCTGTTGTATTATTTTCAAATAGATTATGAATGTTGAGCATGTAGGTATTACCATTCTTTTTACAGGAACTTCTCATTTTACTGTAGATCCAGGCTAAGGCCTGTAAGTTTGTACATGAGTTGAGGTGCTTGGAAAAAGGCAGCTTTATTGACTGTAATCATCTACACTAGAGCTTTATTTTGCAGGCTGGTTTGCATTATTCAGTTATACTTTTCTGAACCTTTTATGAATTTTTATTAAATCACTTTTAAAAATCTAGTACGGTAGAGCTTTTAGAAGAGCACTTTTCAGCAATGGCTACTGGCTCTTTACAAACTCAGCAGACTCATTGCAGTTGATTTAAAACATTTGTTTATTCAGTCATTTCATAACCATTTATGGGACTCTTTCCAAGTCACTGTGCTAGGTGCTTGAAATGTAACAAAGTCAAATAAGTAGAGGTCGCAGTTTGAATCCACCAAGCGCTCCTTGGAAACCCTATGGGGCAGTTCTACTCTGTCCTTTAAGGTCGCTGTCTTAGTCATCTAGTGGTGCCATAACAGAAATACCACAAGTGGATGGCTTTAACAAAGAGAAATTTATTTTCTCACGGTCTAGTAGGTTACAAGTCCAAATTCAGGGTGTCGGCTCCAGGGGAAGTCTTTGTCTCTCTGTTGGCTCTGGAAGAAGGTCCTAGTCCTCAATCTCCCCATGGTCGAGGAGCTTCTCAGGCACAGGGACCCTGGGCCCAAAGAATGCGCTGTGCTCCTGCTGCTGCTTTCTGGGTGGTATAAGGTCCCCCAACTCTCTGCTTGCTTCCCTTTCCTTTTATCTCTCTTGAGAGATAAAAGGTGGTATAGGCCACACCCCAGGGTAACTCCCTTTACTTTGGATCAGGGAGGCCAACCTGAGTGAGGGTGGTGTTACAATCCCACCCTAATCCTCTCAACATAAAATTACAATCACAAAATGGAGGGCAACCATACAATACTGGGAATCACGGCCTAACCAAGTTGGTATACACATTTTTCGGAGGACATAATTCAATCTATGACATTCCACCCTTTGTTCTCCCAAAAATCACATTCTTGCAACATACAAAACATTTATCCCATCATAGCATAGTAAAAGTCTTAAATGAAGTCTGAGTCCAAATTCAAAAATTCCTCTTTGTTGGTGAAATCTAGAACACAAGTTATTTGCTTTCAAAGGTACAATGCCAGAACAGGCACAAGCTAGACATTTCCATTACAAACGGGAGAAACTGTAGGAAAAGAAGGGATAACAGGCACCAAGCAAGTTAGCAGAACACATTATATTAGCTCTCAAGGATTTGAAAATAATCCCTTGTTCTCTGAGACCATTTACACGATAATCCTGCCCTCCAGATTCTGGGTATAGGTCACATTCTCTGAATTTTGTGTCGAGGCCCCTTGGCCCTGGGCTTCAACTCCACCTTCCAGGCCCACTGGGAAGGCAGCTCTGCTCCCTGGGCTTTAGGCGTACCTGTTCTCCTCAGCCATCTGAGTGGCAACTCCACCCTTAGAAACACTAGAGGCCAAGGCTCCACCCTTTGAAACCCCTGAGGTCATGGCCATACCTTCTGAGACTGAGGCAGCTCAGCTTCTTGTGTTGTCTCTTTAGCTTCTGTTTCCTGGTTTCCTAACCTCTTGTTTTAGGGGTCTCACACCTGAATCTGCTCTGCTGGGGAAAGTGTTCCAAAGCTCTGTAGCTCCACCGGTAAGTGCCCAGAGGCACCCAGCTCCACCAGGAAGCCTCCTGGCCTCCTGCACATAGGCACTCAGCTCTCTTGCTCCCTGGGTTGGCTCCAGCACCGTCTTGGGCTGGTCTCCTGGTTCTGCTGCTGTTGGTTCTCTGATGTTGTCACTTCTGGGCCTCTGCAGGTTCTCTGCCGTGTTGGTCCTCTGCTGCTGTCGTAATTCTATCCACTCACAGTTTCAAAACTGCTTCCACATTTTAGGTATCTATTAGAGCAGCACCCCGCTCTCTCGGTACCAAATTCTTAGTCATCTAGTGCTGCTAGAACAGAAATACCACAAGTGGATGGCTTTAACAAAGACAAATTTATTTTCTCACAGTCTAGTAGGTTACAAATCCAAATTCAGGGTGTCGGCTCCAGGGGAAGGCTTTGTCTCTCTGCTGGCTCTGGAGGAAGGTCCTTGTCCTCAATCTTCCCCTGGTCGACGAGCTTCTCAGGCTCAGGGGCCCTGGGATCAAAGGATGCGCTCTGCTCCTGGTGCTGCTTTCTTGGTGGTATGAGGTCCCCCAACTCTCTACTTGCTTCCCTTCCCTTTTATCTCTTGAGAGAGAAAAGGTGGTGCAGGCCACACTCCAGGGTAACTCCCTTTACCTTGGATCAGGGAGGCCGACCTGAGTGAGGGTAGTGTTATAATCCCACCCTAAAAAAAAAAAAAAAAAAATTTTTTTTTTTCTAATCTTCTCAACATAAAATTATAATCACAAAATGGAGGACAACCATACAATACTAGGAATCATGGCCTAGCCAAGTTGATATACACGTTTTGGGGGGGACGTAATTCAATCCATGACAGTCGCTATGAGTCGAAATTACTTTATGGCAATGGGATTTTTTTTTACCTTCCATGGACTTATCATCTAGTTGAGGGTGAAGGACTATGAACAATGAGTATAATAAAGGATACTCTATTATGATACATGGGAGCCCTGGTGGTGCAATGGTTAAGAGCCCAGCTGCTGACCAAAAGGTTGGGAGTTTGAATCCACCAACCACTCCTTGGAAACCCTATTGGGCAGTTCTCTGTCCTTTAGGGTCACTATGAGTTGGAAGTGATTCGATGGCAATGGTTTTTTCTAGTTATTACAGTACAAGTTTTATCTAAGCAAAATGGGTCATCGTGGAAGATGTCATTGATTCTCCTGTAAAGAGGAGGTTGATGTTTTAATCAAGAATTGAACACAGTTGCATTTTCTGTGTTGTCAGGTGATGTAAAGTTAAGGTACACGTGATCTCACCCTTCAGGAATTTGCAGTCTTCTGCGGAGTCTCTGTGAGTCAGAATCAACTCGATGGCATTGGGTTTGGGTTTTGGTGTATGGGCATTTATGTTATTTGACACCTGCTTGTATAGAATTGGAAACCCTGGTGGCGTAGTGGTTAAGTGCTACAGCTGCTAACCAAAGGGTCGGCAGTTCAAGTCTGCCAGACGCTCCTTGGAAATCGACTCGATGGCACTGGGTTTTCTGGGTATATAGGATTAGGAAACGCTGGTGGCATAGTGGTTAAGTGCTACAGCTACTAACCAAAAGGCTGGCAGTTTGAATCTGCCAGGTACTCCTTGGAAACTCTGTGGGGCAGTTCTACTCTGTCCCATAGTGTCGCTATGAGTCGGCATCGACTCGACGGCAACGGGTTTATATAGCATTTACCCTATACCCAGTATTGTTCTAAGTACCTTGGAAATATTAAATCATCGAATCAGTATTCCTATGAAATAGCTGGTATTATTTTCTTTCTTTTTTTTTTTTGATGAGGAAACTGAGACACAGAGAAGTGAAGTTACTTGTCACCAGTCACATGGTGCCAGTGTAGGCATTCAGACTTAGGCGGCTGGGGTCTGGCTCTGTTATTTCCAAGGTCCTTTCTCTCTTTGTGGTTTTGTTTTAGTCTTTTCTTGGAGTATTCTTATTAACCAGCAGTTAAGAATTCAGCGGTTAGGACCTGAGAGGTATTTTGGTTGATGGAGATTGGATGCTTTTGCCATTGTTCCTGTGTCTTCGGTTTGGGGGCCTGAGTGTCAGTTTTTGTCTTACTTTAAAATTGTAGATACTGACCTGTTGCACTTTGGGAGAACAATGCAGAAGTTGAGTACTTTTTTAAATTAATCATTTTAGGCTGCAGCATCTAAATGGGGTTGAAGCTGTATGGATGTTGTTGCTCTTTTCTTCTTAGTTCCTCTGCTGCATGCGAGGACTGTTCCCATTTGAAACCTTTGTACGCACCTAGCTGTATGATTCCTTTATTTTTAGCATAGTGGAACCTTTCTTTACTGTTTCACGTGGCTCTGGGACTCGGTCCTTACCTCACGTCACACAGAATTCCTTTAGCCCTTTCTTTAACTCTGCCTTCACACCTCACTGAACGTCACCAGTAATGAGGTTCTGCCATTTCAAGCAGCGCTCTTGACGTTGAAGCAGTGCCTTTCACAGGACTTCATCATATTAGAACAGAGTGGAGGGATAAACAGATGTGGCTGTGTGAAGAAAGCCCAGCACTTACACTCAGGCTTCTCGTGAGAATATTTTCACGTCTCACTTTCAAGCATCAAAAAAGGATAGAGATTACAGGGTATGGACTTTGATGTTGGATATACTTGATGTGAATCCTGACTCTGCTGCCGATTCTGTCTGATCTTTGGTAAGCTTCTTAACCTCGCGAATCCTCAGGGTCTTCTGTAGAATGGAGGTGACGGTTTATATATACCTCATAGTTTTGTAGGATAAAGAGATCATTCAGGTCAAACACAGAACTCTACCCTTGGTTTGTCATTGTCAACAAAATGATAATAGTGATTACTTAATTACTATAATAATATGTAGTCTCTAAATCACAGTTTTCACTGTTTTGGTGTGTGATTTTGTGTGTGGTAAGCTCAAAAGGAGCTTTTGTATGTAAAGGAGACATCAACAACTTTGTAAAGATTCCTTTAGTTTTTCAAGGTCCTTGGGCTGGGTATCTTCCTTTTATCCTTCCAGAGCCTCTTTCTACCCTTGTTTATTCAGTGCTGGACCCAGGAGGTTGACGGGGATGGCGTATGGACTGTGTCAGAAGAGCTCTCGCCCTCTGACCTCTTTTGTTGTTGTTGTTGTTGTATGCTGTCTAGTCTATTCTGACTCGTAGCAGCCCTACAGGACGGGGTAGAACTGCCTCATTGGGTTTCATAGGCTATAATCTTCATGGGAGCAGATTGCCAAGTCTTTCTCTTTCTCCCTCAGAGATTCCAACCGCTGACCTTTGCGTTAGCGGCCGACTGCTTTAACCATTGTGCCACCAGGAATCCTTTCTGGCTTCTGGTTGGATTGATACCTGCCTAGTGGAGGTCACCAGCAGAGACTGGCAGGAGGGAGGAGAAGTAAAACCAGGGTGTTTGTTCCTTTTGGCTCCCTCCCTGCTGGGTTGACACAGTTTGGCTTTCTCCCTCTGTGGAAGTCTGTAGTCCTTCTCAGCTGCCTGTCCATGTAGTCTCTCTTTGGGATTTATTACCCTTTTCCTTTTCCTGTCTAGTAACCCCAGAGTACTATATCATTCTTCGGTGCTCTTACGTTAGGCTTGGCTACCCACGCTTTCATATATATAGATCGTTAATTAAACTCTTCAGATTACCCGGTTTGAGTGCCACCCATTGCCTTCTGGGATCCCGGCCCCTGCCTTGGATCAGTCCAGAAGCTCTGGGAACAGTCAGAGTTGCTGGGTATCAGAGTTCCTAGCTAAGAGTTTTTAATACTAAAGAATAAATTCCATATGGGCTCAGCCTAGGAATTCATTGCCTTTCATGGACTTATTTTGTAAAGTTGTTCTTTTTTTTCTTTATAGAAACCGTGTACCATGGGCTTGATTGGGTTATTAAACCCCCCTCTCTCCCCCCGAAAAAAATAGTTGCGGTGGAGACGATTCTGACCCTGTGTGTGCCACAGTAGACTTGCGGCTTCATAGGTTTTTAGTGGCTGATTTTTTGAAAGGAGATTACCAGGCCTCTCTTCTGAGGTGCCTCCGGGTGGGCTTAAACCTCCAACCTTTCAGTGTGCACCACCTGTGAACTCTGACCAGGCTGTTAGCTAGACAAAAACGTTCTAATGACCTGCTGATGGGATGTGTTAGGAAATGCCCTGCACCCTGGAGTACTGGGTTTGGGTCTTGATATTACCTTTGCTAGTCATGTGACTTTAGGAAATACATTTTTCTAACTTTTCTCATGTGTAAAATGTGAATATTATTCAACTTCTCTGGAATATTGCCGGAGTCAAGTGGGATAAAAAAGTGGGATAGAGAGGTGATATTACTGTATAAAAGGTAAGGCTGTATGCAAGTATTTTGTTAGTATTAATGAGCCAGTGTCATCATTCATTCTTTCACCACGTACACAGGGAACACTGACCACATGCCGCACGCAACAAAAGGAATAAAAGGGGGTAACAGCTTGTCAGAGAAGACAGACATTAAGTAGGAAGTGACACCTGTGGCGAATACCACGAAAGAATGCTGTGTGTCCCTGGGTGGTGCAAATGGTTAAGCCTTGGTTACTAACTGAATGATCAGTGGTTCGAATTTACCCAGAGGGGCCTCTGAAGAAAGGCCTGGTGATCTTCTGAAAGGCCACAGCCGTTGTAAACCTGTCAAAAACTTAAAAACGCAGAGAAGCATCAAAAATTAGTGTAACAGAATATATTTACTGTGAGTACGATTGAAATTGGGCATCATCAACCTGGACACAATCAGAAATGCAGGCTTCCAAAGAGGGGATATTGAGAGCAGATTATGTAGGTCATTGCGTGTTAATTTCCCAGGAGCTATCGTCAGCACCTGCAGGGTTCCAGTGCTGGGCCGTTGTAGAAACAGAGCCCTTGACGACATGCCGTTGGTTTTCCGGTCAGACCCTGGCTGCACAGAGACAATTCGCCAAAAAGCCCACCGCCCAAGGCAAAATGGTCTCAGCCAAGCTGCTTAGTAGGCTGTTGTTTGACCTGAAGATGACTCCAGGAAAACTAGTGCCTTAAAGGTGCAAGTTTCAGAAGGACACCTAAGGGCTACTGGCCTGGGTGGGTCACCCCAAACTCCGTGGAACCAGAAATCCGAGTTCCAGGTGAATTAAAATGGTTTCTCAAAACCTATAGGGTGCAGGTGTGCTCTGAAATACATGGTGTTGCCATGAGTCAGAAACGACTCCATGGCAACCTTTTTTTTAAGTCTGGGAATTCAGACAACCTTTCTAAGAAGTGAAATTTAAGCAGAGACCCCAAAAAGAAGTGTAAAAAAAAAAAAAAACTCACTGTCGTCCAGTTGATTCTGACTCATAGCGACCCTAGAGGACAGAGTAGAACTGCCCCGGAATTTCCAGGGAGCACCTGGTGGATTCAAACTGCTAACCTTTTGGTTAGAAGCCATAGCTTTTAACCACTGTACCACCAGTGTTTCTAAAAAAAGTATATTTGTAGTCAAAACATCCACTAAAAGTCTTCCATGGTTGGAGAACAAGTTCAAAAATCTCAGGCAAGCTGAGCGCGGTGCTTAGTGCCTGTGGGTGAAGCTGGGTGGTGTTGT
Source organism: Elephas maximus indicus (assembly GCF_024166365.1). Classification (NCBI taxonomy): domain Eukaryota; kingdom Metazoa; phylum Chordata; class Mammalia; order Proboscidea; family Elephantidae; genus Elephas; species Elephas maximus. The sequence continues at coordinate 8,536,926 of NC_064833.1, read as the reverse complement.
GGCCCAGGGGTCAAGGAAGGGCAGGAGCACAGGCCTGGCCCTTAGTGATTAATGTCGCAGGATGTTCAGTAGGTTTGGAGCTTTCTGTAAATTTGAAGAGTTGCCTCCTTGATAGCTTTCTCAGCCATATTTGGTCCACTTCAGATATAAATGAACCCCCTAGTCCATCCCTCATTTGTCGATCATTGAAACAGATTGTTCTGTTTATCCAGCTGTGTTTTTAATCTGTTTAAACTCTCTCTACGTTCCATCCATTACATCCTTTATTCAGCGGCAGATTAACTGTGCTGCAGGCTGTCTCTCGTCCTGTGACATCACCGCCTGTTGTTTACTGAATTGCCTGTCAGGATACCATCTTGACAGCAGACCCTGGCCTGCCTTTTCATGCTTCTGCCCTCCTTTCTCCTCTGTGTTGACCAAACAGAACTACCCCCTACCCCCCAGCCTGCTCCATCATGTCCAGGCTTGTTCCTGTATAGGCTGTGTGATTGTAGGACTTTCTCATCGTTACCTGCCTGGTTTATTCCATTTTGTACTTTAGATGAGAAAGCGAAGGGGAAAAAAAAAAAAGGTCATAGTATCTTAGTAAAACCCCAGATGTCAACTGTGCAGTTTAACAAAACAGATGAGGGATGTGAGCGAGAGTTACGCAGGGCGGCTTGACTTCCCAGAAAGGTTCATCCCTTTGCCTGGTGGTCTTTATTCCTGTCCTTTGAGAAGTTAGCAGATATTTACCAGCCTTTAAAATAAATTTTCCAGATTCCACGGCTGTTAGCGCCTTTTCTGCAGCATTCTGGGCATTGTATTAAATGTGCCCATTTACGTGCCTGTCTCCCTGAATGGAAGACTATTTCCTGTTTCTAGCCCATGCATCAGAATTCCATGAGGTTTGGGTGAATGCCATTCTCTCCCCTCTCCACCACCACCCAGGCGAACACCGTTGCATTTAAAATATTGGACTCTAAAAATAGAATGTTTTACATGTAATTTTAAGAAACAAATCTGTTGTTGCTTCAAGTGAAATAAACTGTCCAGGTAATTTCCCCACCCACAGCTTCAATAAAAGCATAATGAAGAAAAATGAGCTATCAAGAGAGTAAAGTTCTGGATTTTCTGCCAATAGGTAAAATATAAGCATGGCCATCTCTGGATAAATTTTTAAAAATTCTATGAAATGTTTTTAAATTTTAATTTTATTTAATTTTTAAATAGGTCAATTTACACATGGTTCGCAAATTTGAAACAGGGTAGGAAGAGATACAACAAAAGGCCTCCCAGCTTCTGCCTCTTATTCACTGTGCTTTACCTGGGTGAAATAGATAAACATTGCTGTTTAGTTTCTTATAGAACCAAAAACCATCGAGTCAATTCTGACTCCTAGCGACCCTGTAGAACAGAGTTGAATCGCCCAATAGGGCTTCCCCGGAGCGACTGGTGAATTTTATCTGCCGACCTTTATCGGTTAGCAGCCGGAGCTCTTAACCACTGTGCCACCAGGGCTCCTCTTATGTAATGGTAGGGAGATATTTTCTGTGCATATGAAAGTGAATATGAGCATGTATTCTGTCTTATTTTTCTTATACTGTTTTACACTGCGTGTGTGTACTAAATCATGCATTTTGGAGAGCTTTCCATATTTTCATATCTTTCCATGTCAAAGCATAAAGAGCTTGCTCAGTTTTAGAAGTAGCTGCATGATAGTTCATTGTGTGAGTGTGCCCTAGTGCATGTAACTGGGCACCTGCTGGTAGGCATTTAGGCGGCCTCCAGTGTTGTGCCAGTAAAGACAGTGGTAACGTAAACCTGTGGGATCATTCTGGAAGTAAAATTGCTTGGACAAAGGAATCGAATCGGTTTAGTATGTTTGATTCTGTGAGATGAGTTAAGCAGTTTTCATGGAAATTTTCACTACTAAAATTTTTGCATTGTAAATTGAACTCATTCAGATTCAAAGATTATTTGGCCATTTTACCATGGATTTTAGTATATTGGGTAGGTTAAAAAAAGGAAGTGGCCAATGTCCAGGAAGATCTGTACTGGGCCAAAGCAAAAGCAAAAACAAATAAAACCCAAAGCAGGCATTATTACTGAATCTAGAATTCTGGACTGACAGAAGTTTGGTGTCCATGGTGTGAGAACACAGGAGGTTAATCCCCCTGCATTATTTAAAAGCTTCATCACACATTTGCTTATTATTGCTGAGCTGGGAGATAACGTTGGTGCACTGAGCTGTATGGTACCAAGTGTAATCTAGGGATTAGTGTAAGTCAAATCCCCTGTCCATTTAACCTTGAAAATGGGATTGATATCCTCTATGGTTGGTCTTCCTTTGCTGCAATTAACTAAAGAGTTCTAGCCGTCCTGGTGGTACCAATGTACCTTCTTACCCCCAGGGAAGATCAGGTGGTAGCATGGGTTTTGGAATACGAAGCTCCAAATTCGGGACAGGCATAAATGTTAGACAATTGTGTCAAGTTTCATAGATCATCTTGTGCAGTTCCCCATGTCTTTGCTGTGTATTTTATTGAATTTCATGAAAACGTCTTTACTTTTCACATCCTTCTCTTTCAGTGTGTAGCCCTGTGTACAACTGATGCTATCTTTGGTACCTTCTCCACGTTAGTACTACTCTTCTTTGAGCAAGGCATCTTGAGTGTATTTACTCTCTCATTCAGCAGCCACTCAAACCCTATTTGCGTACCTCCTATGCAGCCAAACCAAATGCTGCAGACAAGAACGTGAATGAAACAGCGTACGGATATTTTCCAGGACCGGAAGCTTCCACACAGGATGTGTCTAGCAATAGACATTTGTTGAATGAAGACAGAGATTTTACCTAAGGAGGGGTTCATGTCCTGGTGGAGGAGACACCACACTTTCCCCCCTTATCTGACGGTTTTGGTAGAGCTGTACAGAAAGTGCTCTGTGAGTATCAACCTGGGACTGACTGATTCCTTCACTCCTGTGACTCCACTGCGGAGGGGAGATGATCACATAGTCAGAGTGGAGATGACTGTGGTCGAGTCTTGAAAGGAAAGCCATGCAGATGAATCGTCAGTACAGCATCACAGGTGGAGAAGAGTGTTATTAGCAAATACATGAGTGTGTTCTTGGCATGAGTCACGTGTGAGGAGCTGAGGGAGGTGGGCTGATAGAAGGTTGAAATGGGCCTCTTAAAGCCATCCTACAGAACCAATACTTGATTTTACTGGCCTTGGCAAGCGAGGCAAGGTTGATAAACAGGAGCATCAGTGCTTTGTAATTGATAAACAGGAGCATCAGTGCTTTGTAACACTGACCTGAGAATGCTTTCTGCCTTGATCTTTGGTTTCGATCAGCCTTTTTCTAGGATTCCAAAAGGCAGGCCCCAAGGGACTTATTTAGTATTTTCGTTTTGTCTTTGTTTTCTAGTCGGTTGTTCCCCTCTGTTAGCACGGGTGTTTGAGATTTGACTTTGCAGAGCCATGGTGTACGTGTTTTTTCCCACTGTACTTGTGAAGTAGCATCAATAAAATGGGAAATGTGTCATTATTGGAAAAAGCGTAGCAATTTAATAGGCCACGTTTCTGTATGAGATTTCATGCTGCACCGGAGCTCACGGAACTCCCAGCCTCTACAGGTCCACATCACACACTTCATGCCTTTCTCTTTGCCTCCACAGAAATAGAGAAGTTTCAGAAAGGAGAAAGCAAGGAAGAAGAAAAGTACATTGATGTGGTGATTAATAAGAACATGAAGCTGGGACAGAAAGTGTTAATCCCTGTAAAACAGTTCCCTAAGGTAAGACAGTGAGGACTACACTGCAGGTGTGCCAGACTCCATCTCAAGGGAGCAAATATTGAATTTATATTGTTGGATATTTTCTAGAGATGTTTTCCTTGAGCGCAGGCAACCCTCCTCCCCCCTTTTAAAGTCAGGTACAAATTTATTCGCCATATTTTTACACAAATAACACAAGTGTTATATGATTTTTTTTGCCAACCACGGGACCCCCCGCCCAGTGTACTATTAAGTGCACTATGCCAAGTGTTATATGTACGGGCATGTTATTTATGTGGGCGTATTACTTCCTAAAAATACAGCAGTGATTCTGTCTTTTATATTTGGTTTTAGTGTGACTGATGGAGCCCTAAAAAACTGTGCTTCTGTCTGAGTCTTACTAGCTGTGTGACTTGGGGCTTTTCTCCACTTTTGTTTCTTGATTTGTAAAATGAGGCTGCACTGTTAAGAATTAAATAAGATTATCTATGTTAAAGGCTTAGCACAGTGCACATAAATATTTAAAAAGTATCTATTCTCATTTTATTTAAATCTTACCATTGTTTCCGCTTTTCATGACTCATGCATACATTCATGCATAATGTGTCAGTAGTTCATTTTTTAAAATTTTATTAATAATAATCCACTGTGTTGTTTATCCATTTGCCTGGACTGTTTCTGGTTTTTGGGTTTGACAAATTAAACTACTGGGACCATTTTTGTGTAAGTCATTTTGTGACTGTATGTTTTCATTCCTTTTGGATAAATACCTGGGATTGAAATTGTTGTGTGTTTAGTTTTACGAGAAATGGCCCTTCCTTTTGCCAGAGTGCTTGTACCGTGTTGGATTTCCATGGAATATGCATACAAGTTGTGATTTCTCACCATCTTTATCAATATGTGTTGTTGTCAGTCTTTTTTATCTTAGCCATTCTATTTTTTTTTTTTTTAATGTAATGGAAACCCTGGTGGCCTAGTGGTTAAGAGCTACAGCTACTAACCAAAAGGTCGGCAGTTTGAATCCACCAGCCGCTCCTTGGAAACTCTGTGAGGCAGTTCTACTCTGTCTGATAGGGTTGCTATAAGTCGGAATTGACTCGACAGTAACAGGTTTGGTTTTTTTTTTTTTTCTTTAAATGTGTACCGGAGCCTGTTGGCACAGTGCTTAAGAGCTTGGCTGCCAACCCAAAGGTTGGCAGTTCAAATCCATTTAGCCGCTCGTTCCTTGGAAACCCCAAGGGGCAATTCTACTCTGGCCTAGAGGGTCACTTTGAGTCGGAATCAACTCGACAGCAATGAGTTTGGCTCATTATTTTAATGGTGTATTGGTGTCGTGTTGTAGTATTAATTTGCATTTCCCTGATGAATAATAATTTTGTGCACCTTTTCCTATACTTAGTGGCCATTCATATATCTTTTGTTATGAAACATCTGTTCAAATCTTTTTTTTTTTTTCCTCACAATTATGGGATTTATTAGGGAAGTCACAGCGTGCTATTCTGGTTCAGGAATGCTCAGGATACAGTTCTTCCATCAGGACAGCCTCTTCTCAGCTGTACCTGTAGGCACACCTCTCTCTGGCCTTCCAGCCTCTGCCCAGGCAGATGTTACAAACTTCTTTTAGCTCTTCTGATAAGTTCCCTGATGCATCTCACTCTGCCAGTAAGCCTTGGCCCAAGGTGCACAGCTCTAGCTCCATGGGTCGGAAAACCTAGCTCCACTGAGTGCCTGGAGGCACCTTACTCCACCAGCAAGCCTCCTGCTTGGAGGCACTCAGCCTTTTAGCTTGGTGGGCTGGGAAGCCCACCACACCATCTCCTGCTGGTGTCTCTGGCTGCTGTTTCTCTGCTACCCCTGCTCTCGCTCTCTCAGTCTCCTGGCTTTAGGAGCCTCTCAGTGTAGGGATCCTGGGTCCAAAGGATGCACGCAGTCTACTCTTGGCTCTTCTTTCTTGGTGGTGGTGAGATCCTTTCCTCCCACTTCTGTGATGGCTCATTTCAAGCCCAGCAGGATGGCAAAGCTGACCAGTCTCCTTGGTGGGCCACAATTACGTTATTTTCATAGCCCCACTCAGTCACTTGGGTGGGAGTTACAAGACCATGGCGAGAAAAGCCACAAAAAAGCGATCCATCACACCACAGGCTACCCCCTGACTTTTCTAGCCATGGTTCTTTCATACTTGGAGAATAACTTCCCCCTCTCAATCATTTTACCAGTCCAAAACAGTCGTTAACAATTAGTCTTTCAACAGGGCAAAGAGTTCTAAGGGTGAGATTACTCAGGTACCAGCCATTCAGGTCTGTTGCAGGTATCCATGTGATCTGGTCAGGTTCTCCAAAACTGATCTTGGATTCACCCTTTTTTGGCGTGTGATGAAATTTAACTAAGATTACTCTGAGCCCCACAAGGTACCAGCATAGCAAAATCTTTAGCTTCTGCCTAAATCTGCTGCAAAAGACCTCTTTAAAGTGTTAAAAAGCAAAGATGTCACTTTAAGGACTAAGGTGTGCCTTGTCCTAGCCCTGGTGTTTTCAGTCACCTCATACGCATGCAAAAGCTGGACAATAAATAAGGAAAACTGAAGAAGAATTGACCCAAAGGAAAACTACTTGCTTGCTGGAAATTCAACACGCAGGACAGTCTTTTTTTTTTTTCCCCGTAGGTCCTTCCGGCAAATGCAGATCTTCTTTTCTCTCAGCAGTTCTAGGTTGACCTGCACGTCTTTTCAGATGCAAATTTCCTGACTCTGGGAGGTCTCCTGTGGGGCTCAGGTACACACAGGGCTACTGCATTCAAACCAGCAGGCTGGGTTTCTTTTGGACCAATTCTAATTCCCTTTTTAGCATATCCAATCAAGTATTGGCTAAAGACAGAAATTATATGCTGTCTGATACCTGTAATACCCAGGATTCATATCTATCGTACATCTAGGTCTGCTTTACAACACTGGAGTCCTGGTGTCGCAGTGGTTAGGAGCTATGACAACTAACCAGTCCGAATCCAGTAGGCGCTCCCTGGAAACCCTTTCAGGCAGTTCAGCTCTGTCCTGTGGGGTCTGTAAGAGTTGGAATTGACTGATAGAAACAGGGTTTTTTCTTTGTTCGTTTTTACAGCACTAAGTAGAAGAAACAGTCAATATCCATAGTACATTCAGATAAACACACCTAACCCTTTAAAAAAACATTCCAGTTTCATCTTCTCCACTCCCACCCTTGATTATCTTCCCATTCATATGCATATGGCCTTGGGCCTCTGGCTGGGTGGAACCAGAAGACCCTGCCCCCTTATCAGTCATCTTGCTTTTGCCCCAGGCCGCTCCAGATGTGGATTTTCTCCCCTCAGCTGCAGCATAACTTTAAGCCATTACGGTAGCAACACCTAAAGTAACCATCTAAGAATCAAAAATTTCACTTCCCAAGCCGCTTCTTTCTCTTACAAAGTCCCATGCTTCTGTGAATCTGCAGCCATTGCAAAGAATCCCACTTCTGACGCCAACTATAAAAATGGCGTGTGGGCAGCGACTGATCTCCTCTAACTTCACAAGGTGGAAGAAGAATCAAGATCAACAGCCCAAGGCTGATTCCTCTGAGGTGGTGGTTAGATATGCCTCCTCTTTCTGCCTTCTTTATCAATTCTGACACCAACCGTCCCTCCCATGACACTCTCTACTTCTCTGCTGGGTTTGATAATTCATTGCAGTGGCCACACAGAACTCATGGACAGTCCTCGCAATTGTGGGGTTTATTAGAGAAGTAACAGGTTAAAATTCAGGTTCAGGACTGCTTCTGGAATACAGTTCTTCCATCAGGATAGCCTCTTACCAGCTGTGCCAAAGGCATACGTCTCTCTGGCCCCCTGGCCTCTGTCCTGGTCCAGCAAGTGTTATAAAACTCCTTTAGCTTTGTCAATAAGTGCCCTGAGGTACCCCAGTAAGCCTCAGCCAGAAGGCACTCAGCTCTAGCTCTGTGGGTCAGCAAACATAGCTCACTAAGTGCCTGGAGACAGGCTGTTCTTCCAGCAAGCCTCTCTCCCAAAGGCACTCAGCTTTCACATTCTCTGGGCTGGGGAGCCCGCCATGCTGTCTCCTGCTGGTGTTTCCTGCTGTTTTTCTACCACCACTTCTCACTGTCTTCTGTATTAGAGCTCTCTCTCTCTGTCCCCCAATTCCAGAAGCTTCTCGGTGCAGGGACTCTTTGGTCCAAAGAATGCTCTGTGCTCTTGGTTCTTCTTCCTTGGTGGTGGTGATATCCTCTGTTCAGATCATTTGCTTATTTCTGTATGGGCTGGGTGTCTTTTTTTCATTGAATTGTAGAAATTTTTACATATCCTGGATACATACCAGTCTTTTTGTTAGATGTACCTTTTGGGATGTTTGGCCCATTCTATGACTTACCTATACTTTTCTTAATAGAGTCTTGTAATATAAGCAGACGTTTTAAGTTTTGATGAAATCTAATGTATCAGGTTTTTCTCTTACAGTTTTTGCCCTCTGTGAACTAAAAAATCTTTGCCAACTCCAAAGACATGTTGAGTCCTTTATAGCATGAGGTATAAAGTTATTCTCCTGCATTTTTCCTGAAAGCTTTATAATTTTAGTTTTTACTTTGAGGTTTAGATGTGAGATAGAGATTAAAAAAAAATTTTTCCCCAATATGAATATTTAGTTTTTCCATCACCATTTTTTAAACAATGTTTTCACCCCAATGATTGTTTTTTCACCCTTGATGAAAACCAGATGACCATGTAAGGGGCCTATTTCTGGGCTTTTTATACCGTTCCATCAATCTTTGTATCAATCCTTTGCCAGTATCATACTCTCTTGATTACTGTAACTTTACAGTGAGATTTGAAGTTAGGAAATATAAGCCTTCCAACTTTGTCCTTCTTTTTTTCAAGATTGCTTGGGTAGACTGGGCCCTTGTCAACTGCATATAAATGGAAGAATTAGTTTGTCAGTTTCCAAAAAATGATCTGCTGGTATTAGGATTACAGTTGCATTGAATCTGTTGAGCAATTTGGAGATATTTGACTCGTTAACAATGTTGAAACTTCCATTTCTCGAACACAGTATATCTCTCTATTTATTTTGGTCTCTTTTAATTTCTTTCAGCAACATTTCATACTTTTCAGGGTTAAGGCTTTATATGTCTTTTTTTAAACTTACCCCTAAATGTTTTGTTTTTTGAAACTATTGTAAATTGAGGGGCCCTGGTGGTGCAATGGTTAAGCACTTGTCCGCTAACTGAAAGGTTGTTGGTTTGAACCTACCAGCCGCTCTGCGGGAGAACGGTGTGGCAGTCTGCTTCTGTAAAGATTTACAGCCTTGGAACCCCCCTGGGGGCAGTTCTGCTCTCGCTATGAGTTGGGGTTGACTCGATAGCAACAGGTTTTTTGGGTATTGTAAATCGATATTTTTAAAATTCCATTTTCTATTTTTTGTTTCTACTATAAATTTTGTATATTAACCCTATATCCTGCTACTTTGCTATATTCACTGATTAGTTCTAGTAAATCGTTTTGTAGATTCTTTAGGATATTTTTTATTAGGATACTTTATGTAGATAATTATATCCTGTGCATAAATGGTTTTACTTCTTTCTTTCCAATTTGTGCACCTTTTATTTCTTTCTCTTGAATTATTGAATAGGCTAGAATCTCCAGTATAATGCTGAATAGAGTGGTAAGAGTGGGCATCCTTCCCTTGCTCCCCGTCTTAGGAGGCAAGCATTTCATATTTTACCGTGAAGAATGATACCAGTTGTAGATTTTTTGTAGGTATTTTTATCAGGTAGAAGTTACATTTTAACGTTGCTAAGATTTTTGACCTGAATGAGTGATGAATTTTGTTGAATTCTTTGTCAGCTCCTGTTGAAAAGAATATTAGATGTTTTTATGCAGTTTATATGGTGAATTATATTGATTAAGTTTTCTAAACCAAACCAACTTTGCATTTCTAGGATAAACCATACTCGGTCGTTAGCTATTATCCTTCTTAAATATGCTGGATTCCGTTTATTATTTCAGTAAATAATTTTGCATTTCTGTTCATAAATGATACAGGTTTTCAAGGTTTTCCTTTTTTTTTTTTTTAAATAGTGTGTTTGTCAGATTTTGGTATTAGGGTTATGTTGGTCTTATAACATGAGCGAGAAAGTGTTCTTTTCTTTTTTTCTCAAATAACCTGTATCAGATTGGTGTCATTTCTTATTAAATATTTGATAGAATTCAACAGAGAATCCATCTGGGCCTGCAGTTTGATAATGAATTTAATATCTTTAATTGATACGGGATTAGTCAGATTTTCTACTTCATCTTATGGAGAAAATTCTAAATTGTGTTTTTCAAGGTATTTGATAATTTCATCATACTGTTTTGGCTGTTGTGTCTTCAAATGCTTTTCTTTTCTGACCCTTTCTCTCCCTGTCTTTTGGAACGTCAGTTACATGTATGTCAGACCTTTCGATAGCATCACAGAAGTGCTTGCAGCTTAATAGTGAGATTCATCAGTATCTGTTTTTTCTTTCTGTCCCTCAGACTGGATAATTTCTGCTGCTGTACCTTTAAGGTTATTGATTCTTAGGTCACCGCCATTTGGCTGTTAGGGCTAGGAGAAGAATTTTTTTATATCAGATGTTATACTTTTCAGTTTCAGAATTTGCGTTTGGTTCCTATATACGTGTGTGTGAGTCCTTCAAGTTCTCTTCACTTTCAGCAAGCAAGGTGGTATTGTCTGCGGATCACAGGTTATTAATGAGTCTTCCTTCAGTCCTGATGTCCCATTCTTCTTCATATAGTCCAGCTTCTCAGATAATTTGCTCAGCATACAGATTGAATAAGCGTGGTGAAAAGATACAACCCTGATGAACACCTTGCCTGATTTTAAACCACACAGTATCCCCTCGCTCTGTTCAAACAACTGCCTCTTGATCTATGTACAGGTTCCTCATGAGCACAATAAAGGTGACATCAGCAATGGTAATCCCTTATTCCATGTCCTCTTTTGACTCCTACCTGAATTTCTGGCGTCTCCCTGTTGATGTACTGCTGCTACCGTTTTTAAATGATCTTCAGCAAATTTTACTTGCTCGTGATATTTATGATATTGTTCGATAATTTCCACATTCTGTTGGATCACCTTTCTTTGGAATGAGCACAAATATGGATCTCTTCCGTTCAGTTGGCCAGGTAACTGTCTTCCAAATTTCTTGGCATAGACAAGTGAGTACTTCTAGCGTTGCAGCTGTTTGTTGAAACATCTCACTTGGTCATCTGTGAATTCCTGGAGCCTTGTTTTTCACCAGTGCTTCAGTGCAACTATAGAGCATATAGAGCAGTGTTTTCTATAGGGTCAATATGCTTAAAAGATAAATAGTCACTGCCCCTGTCTTTAAGCGTTGCATTATCTGGGGCATGATTGTTAGCACTTTGTTGTGTGTGAGTAAATATGTGAAATAAAATGAACATCAATAAACGGTGCCCTGGTGGTGCAGTGGTTAAGAGCTTGGCTGCTAACCAAGAGGTCAGTGGTTCAGATCCACCAGCCACTTCTTGGAAACCCTGTGGGGCAGTTCTACTCTGTCCTGTAGAGTCGCTATGAGTTGGAATTGACTCGACAGCAATGGGTTTGTTTTGGTTTTTATATCATTAAAATTATAAAATAAAAAACTGATTTTCAGTGTCAACTTTGATGAGGTAGGGGAAGACGGAGCATGATTTCTGTGTCTAAAAGAGAGCAGAAGTCCATTTCAAGTACTTGTAATGTCTGAAGTAGGCTGCTGAGAAATCTGCCTTCGGAATACTGCCAAAGGATATTTCTGCTTCGCATAATTGAGCGTGCAGGTTTTAAGCCAGCCTCGTATAGAAGCTAATCTAGCACTGCCATCAGTTGTAGGGAGAAACACCTATGCTTGTGGCAGTGAATAGGCTAAGCTGGAGGAATCAGGCAGGACTCGCCCCCTGGAGCTGCAGTGAGGAGGGTCTACTCTCTGAGAATGGATGCCGAGGGTGCAGTTTCAGCCTGTTGGGCAAGAGGGAACTGCTCCTTGTGGAACTCCGGCCAATAAAGTGATTTCCATTTATTGAATAACTTCTCCTAGTGAACCGTGTTCAGCACTCTTTCAATGGCACAGCATTGAACACTATCTGGGTCTTTTAGTGTCCAACCTTAAAGTACACTTGCTGCCTTGGGTTATGTATCTCAGCCTATGAAACAGGATACGCTTTAATTTTTTTTTTTTTTTAAGTTTTTAAGCTGCTGAAATTACTCATCGTAGTTTTCCTGCTGAAAAGCCTGGTACTGAGTATTGCCGAGATGTAAGAGGTTAATGCAAGTGCCAAGTCAATGTTGGGACAAGGTACCCTCTCTGAGCACTTACAAATGCATCGTGGCTCAGGGTTTACGTTTTTTTATTCACTGTTGCATTCAGCAGTGCACGTATCTATCCTCTACCCAGCATTTATTCAGGACCTTAAAAAAAATTTTTTTTTTTTTTTTTTTTGTCTGAGCGAGGCCCTTTGTTGGGCAGACCAGGGTGATTAAGTCATGGTCCTTGGTCACAAGAAGCTCAGTTTTGTGGGGAATGTGACGAATAAGTAAATGTTTATAGTACACTGTGAGAAGCTCGGTGTTAGGGTATGCTGGAAGAACAGAGAAGTTCTTAGAGAAGGCTGTCCTAAGGTCCTATGGACGTTGTCCCGGAAGGGGTACTGGGTAAGGGGTCAAAAGTAAGACAGGTGAAGGTGAGAGGGTGGCTCAGACAGAGCACAAAATACACAGGGCAGGGGACATTTGTGAAATTACAACCTATTTTGTTTGGCTGTGCAGGTTAGTTTCAGGAAGATTCCCAGGTTTTTATAGATGGCATATAAATACGACCTTAATGGGGGTTGGCCAGCGGGGCTTATATATGACATGGTCCTAACTGGAAGTGTTCTCTTACAAGGTTGAATCGTGTTATTCCTCTGTAGCATGTTACAGACAGTCAAAAACCCATGAATTTACTACTTGGAAAAAGCCTATTCCGTAGAAATTGTCCATGAGTCAGAATCGACTCAACAGTAACGGGATTTTTTTTGAATAGAAATCATTGTGGGTTTTAAGACTTCCTGGAGTAGTAACTATGGAGATGTGCTGAAAGTTGTATTTTCTATGTTTCCTGATTGATTTTCAGAGACTTTTTTTTTTCTAGAGGATTTATGTGAAACGATTTTTATTTGGTGTTGAGTTGATAGGTTACCTGTAGAAATGAAGAGAAAAATGTTCTCTATATCTAAAATTCTATCACTAAAACAAATAAGGCTGACTGGTGAGGTAATAAAAATAGTAACCTGATCTTTTCTTTCAAGACAATAAAGGTACAGTAAAACCTTGGGCTGGGATTAGGTAAGTGTGGAGATTAGGAACCAGGTGTGTTTCCTGACAGGGCAGTTCTTTCTCCCCCTTAACGTCTAGAAAACTGTGCTGTTTTCTGATGAGGGTGCATGCACTCAAGGGATTCACAGGTCAGTCTCTCTGGGTAAGAGGAGAATGTGTCAGAACAGGTGTTTATGTGTGTATTAAAAATTTAAAAACCGTATGGTTTTGTATGTGACAGGCACTGTTCCAATCACTTTACATGTACCAGCTTGTTTATGAGGTGACGATTATATCTCCTGTTTGCATATGAAAAAACCAGAGAACAGAGAAGTTAAATAACATGTTAAACGTCACACAGCTAGCAATTAGCAGGCAGTTGAAGTCTGGAAGTCTGGCTTCAGAGTCTATCTTCTTATTTAAGAATTACACTTTACTGTTATTTAGTACGTGGATTAATGCTGGTACCTTTATGTAGTTCAAGTTAGTGCCATGCAGTTATGTGTACTTACTTTATGGGGTAAACCCCCCGTCCAGGAAAAAAAAAAAAAAACCCCATTGCTAGGGAAATTCCACAGTGTAGAAGGTCTCACAAAGGTTTAATTACTCATTTGCTTTCTGTGTCTTTGGGCCTTGTTTATGGCTTTATGGATTATATTACCTGGTTTTAATTAAACTTACCTCAGAATGGACAGCCACCACCAGTCTGTTATACTGTGGTGGCTTGTGTGTTACTGTGATGCTGGGAGCTATGAGCCCCCTAGGTTGGAAAACCACTGGGTCAATTCCAACACATAGTGACCCTATAGGACAGAGTAGGACTGCCCCATAGAGTTTCCAAGGAGCGCCTCGTGGATTCAAACTGCCGAATTTTTGGTTAGTGGCCATAGCACTGACTCATTGAGCCACCAGGGTTTTCCCCTAGGTTGGAAAGCACTGAATATATACGGTGGCTCCATCAGTGGACTCCAGCACAGCAACAGTTATGAAGATGGCGCAAGACCAGGCATCGTTTCGTTCTTTGGTACAAGGGTTGCTGTGAGTTGGAGTTGACTCGGTGGCACCTAACAATAGCATCTCTGAAATGGGCAAAGATCACTGCAAAAGAAACTGAATGAAAGGTCTCCTGCAAATACAGCTGAAGTGAACGAGAAAGGGTCAGAGCTGATCCCACTCCTGTGCCTTAGTACAAGCTCAACCTTGGAACAAGGTAAAAACAAGTATGACCCAGATGTTTGTAACAAGGAGCAGTCTTCAGTCTTCTCAAATTAGAACTATTTCTCTATATCCAGTACTATTAATGATGACCCTTTTGCCTTAAGTAAGTATTGAAATATTAACCAGTGATAGCACACAAATAATAAAAAAAAAAAGCACACACACAGAATTTTAAAATAAACGTGTCTGTCTGTCTATCTATGTATGGTAGGTACTCAAAAACATTTTACTTCATGTACACAATCTAAATTAGTTTGAACTGAGGCACTTGGGCAACCAGGAATGCATTATTGCCAAAGCTGGGAAAATAAATGAGATAGTTCCTGAACTTACTGTGGCCCACTTGACTGCTCACTGTGTCCCTGCATGCTTTGGCAGATGCAAAAGGAATTTGTGTAATCAATGATTTAAGTCAGGGTACAGCAAACCTTTTCCTGAAGACCCAATTAGTAAATATTTTTTTACTTTTGGGGGCCATAAGGTCTCTGCCGCAACTAGTCATTTTGCTGCATAGTGCTGAAGCTCAGACAATATACATAAATAGGCGTGTCTGTGTTCAAATAAAACTTTATTAACAAAACGAGGTGGCAAGCTGGATTTGGTCTGTGGGCCATAGGTTGCCAACCACTGCTTTAAATATTACAAAAGCCTGGGTAGGAAAGTCAGTAATAGCTAGAAGACCATAAAGAAGTGGATGTTTATTGTATGCCTGTTGTGTTCTGGCACTGCAATATAGGCTTTCCGTGCATTATTTCATTTAATCTTCATAATAATCCTGTTGTTGCTGTTAGTTAGGTGCTGTTGAGTTGGCTCCAACTCGTATCGACCTTACGTACAACAAATGAAACACTGCCTGGTCCCGTACCATCCTCATGATCATTATTATGCTTGAGCCCATTGTTGCAAACATTGTGTCAATCCATTTCGTTGAGGCTTATCTTCTCTTGCTGACCCTCTACTTTACAAAGTATGATGTCCTTCTCCAGGGACTGGTCCCTCCTGATAACATGCCCAAAGTACGTGAGACGTAGTCGCGCCATCCTTGCTTCTAGTGAGCATTCTGGCTGTACTTCCTCCAAGACAGATTTGTTCCTTCCTCTGGCGGTGCATAGAACATTCGGCGTTCCTCACCAACACCATAATTCAAAGGCGTCAGTTCGTCTTTAGTCTTCCTATTCATTGTCCAGCTTTTGCATGCACATCAGGTAATTGAAAATACCATGGGTCAGGCGCACCTTAGCCCTCAAAATGACGTTTTTTTTGCTTTTTAACACTTTAAGGAGGTCTTTTGCAGCAGATTTGTCCATTGCAGTGCATCATTTGATATGTTGACTGCCGTTTCCATGGGTGTTGATTGTGGATCCAAGTAAAATGAAATCCTTGTCAACTTCAACTTCAGTTTTTTCCCCGTTTACCATGATGTTGCTTATGGGTCCAGTTGCGAGGGTTTTTGTTTTCTTTATGTTAAGGTGTAATCTATACTGAAGGCAGTAGTCTTTGATCTTCATCGGTAAGTGCTTGAAGACCTCTGCACTTTCAGCAAGCAAGGTTGTGTTGTGTGCATAACGCAGGTTGTTAATGAGTCTTCCTCCAATCCTGATGCCCCGTTCTTCTTCATATAGTCCAGCTTCTCGGATTATTTGCTCAGCATACAGATCGAATAGGTATGGTGAAAGGATGCAACCCTGACGCACACCTTTCCTGACTCAGCCATGCAGTATCCTTTAGTTCTGTTTCGATGACTGCCTCTTGATCTATGTAGAGTTTACTCATGGGTACAATGAAGCGTTCTGGAATTCCCATTCTTCACAGCGTTATCCATAATTTGTTGTGATCCCCTCAGTCAGAAGCCTTTGCATAGTCAATAAAACAGAGGTAAATATCTTTCTAGGACTCTGCTTTCAGCCAGAATCCATCTGACATGAGCAATGATATCCCTTGTTCTACGTCCTATTCTGAATCCAGCTTGAACGTCTAGCAATTCCCTGTCGATGTGCTACTGCACCAGCTTTTGAATGATCTTCAGTGAAATTTTACTTGTGTGTGATATTAATAATATTGTTAGATAATTTTTGTATTCTTTTGGATCACCTTTCTTTGGAATAGGTACAAACATGGATCTCCTCCAGCCAGTTGGCCAGATAGCTATCTTCCAAATTTCTTGGCGTAGAAGAATGAGCACCTCCAGCGTGGCATCTGTTTGTTGAAACGTCTTAGTTGGTATTCCATCAATTCCTGGAGCCTTGTTTTTCACTCATGCCTTCAGTGCAGCCTGGACTTCTTCCTTCAGTACCATCAGTTCCTGATTATACGCTACCTCCTGATATGTTTGAACATCGACCAATTCTTTTTGGTACAGTGACTCTGTGTATTCCTTCTGTCTTCTTTTGATACTTCCCACGTAGTTTAATATTTTCCCTGTAGATTCCTTCAGTATTGTACCTCGAAGCTTGAATTTTTTCTTCAGTTCTTCAGCTTGAGAAATGCAGAGTGTGTTCTTTCCTTTTGGTTTTCTATTTCCAGGCCTTTGCACATGTCGTTTTAATACTTTACTTTGTCTTCTCTAGCCACCTTTTGAAATTTTCTGTTCAGCTCTTCTACTTCATCATTTCTTCCTTTCACTTTAGCTACTTGACGTTCAAGAGCAAGTTTCAGAGACTTTTCTGACAATCATTTTGGTCTTTTCTTTCTTTCATGTCTTTTTAATGACATATTGTTTTCTTCATGTATGATATCCCTGATGTCATTCCACAGCTTGTCTGGTCTTCAGTCATTAGTGTTCATTGCATCAAATCTATTCTTGAGATGGTCTCTAAATTCGGGGTTATATACTCAAGGTTGTACTTTGGCTCTCACGGACTTGTTTTTTCAACTTCAGCTTGAACTTGTATATAAGCAGTTAATGGTCTGTTCCACAATTGGCCCCTGGCCACCTTCTGACTGATGATGTTGAGCTTTTCCATCATCTCTTTCCACTGATACAGTCGATTTGATTCCTATGTATCCCATCTGGTGAGGTCCACGTGTATAGTTGCCGTTTATGTTGTTGAGAAAAGATATTTGCAGTGAAGAAGTTGTTGTTCTTGTAAAATTCAATCATGCAGTCTCTGGCACCGTTTCTGTCACCAAGACCATATTCTCCAACTACTGATCCTTCTTCTTTGTTTCCAGCTTTTGCATTCTAATCACCAGTAATTATCAATTATTGATTGAATGTTTGATGAATTTCAGATTGCAGAAGTTGGTAAAATTCTTCAATTTCTTCATCTTTGGCCTTAGTGTCTGATGTGTAAATTTGAATAATAGTTGTTTTAACTAGTCTTCCTTTTAGGCCTATGGATATTATCCTACCACTCACAGCATTGTACTTTGGTATAGATTTTGAAATGTTCTTTTTGACTATGAGCATGACACCGTTCCTCTTCAATTTGTCATTCCCAGCATTGTAGGCCATATGATTTTCCAACTCAGAATGGCCAATACCAATCCATTTCAGCTCACTAATGCCTAAGATATTGATGTTTATACATTCCATTTCATTTTTGACAACTCCCAATTTTCCTAGATTCATTCTTTGTATATTTCACTCTCCAATTAATGGAAGTTTACAGCTGTTTCTTCTTATTTTGAGTCACATCACATCAGCAAATGGAGGTGTCGAAAGCTTGACTCTATTTATGTCATTAAGTTTGACTCTACTTTGAGGAGGTAGCTCTTCCCCAGTCATATTTTGAGTGCCTTCAACCTGAGGGGCTCAGCCTCCGACAGTATATTAGACAATATTCTGCCGCTATCCATAAAAGTTTTCACTGGCCAATTTTTTCAGAAGTAGACTTCCAGGTCCTTCTTCCTAGTCTGAAACCTGACTGCTAAGAGTGACCTGCTGGTGTTTGAAATACTAGTGGCAAAGCTTCCAGTATCACAGCAACATGCAAGCCAGCATATTATGACAAACTCACAAATGGGAGATAATAACTCTGTGAAATAGGTGTTCTCACCATTTTGTAGGTGAGAAATCTAAGATTCAGAGTTTTGAAGTAATTTTTCTTCTTTCTACCGCAAAACTTTGTTTTGAGGCATGACAGCCATGTGGAGAATCTTAATCCATTCCTGGGTGGTTGAAAGGAGGTTGGGTAGGTTCTGAAATGGAAAGCTTGGATTGAATTGTGAGGAAAGCCAATGGATGGGTATCATTCTCATATTGATGAACATATGGTCTTGGAACATTTGAGGGGGTAACACGTAAGGAACAATTATATTTGACGTCATAGTGGAATGTTCTGGTAGACCTGTTTTTCCTCTGGCTTCCTTACTTTCTCATATCTTCTTACCTTTCTTAGATTAGTTTGAGATATATACTTCTTACTATGTCCAAACATTTCTTTATGTCCTTTTTATCTTCTCTTTTGTTTATCATATCTTATTTCAGACCCACCTTTCCAGAAATACATTTATATTGTTTTTCTAGTACCAAACCAAAAAAACCTGTTGCTGTCGAGTTGATACAGTACCCCATTATTTCACGGCCTTTCTCAGATGTCCTCGTAAGCATTTTTAATAATCATTTAGGTTTTTATAAGATGCTCAATTACAAGGCGTTGTTGCCAGTTAGGGGCCATATACTAATATCTGCCTCCTTCCATTTGTGGCCCTGTGGCATAATGTGCATTTTGTTTAACGTTTGGGTAGCGATTGGAATGTTTGGTATATTAATTTTGATTGGCATTTGTCATTCACTTTTGTATGCATGAAAACATTTGTTGCTTGCGTGCTTTAATCCAGGAGCTGTTTTAGGTAGCTGTAGCAGGCTTAAAGATGAATAGAATGTGGATTCAGCCCTCAGAGATCACCCCTGTAGGGAAAAGAGGACAACACATAGATAGCCAGGCCTTAGAGAAGACTGTGATGTTTGAGACTATTAACATTTAACTTTCTGATAAATGCTTGCTTTGTCATTGGTGTTTGAGGTAGTGCATTGTAATATGCCCTTCCCTGTATTCATGCTCCTGGAGAGTGCCCTACCCTGGATTCAGTCCTGGCAGCTCATGAGACATATAGTAGAACTGACAGTGCCACTTCCAGCCCCGAGCTGTAAGGAAGAGTGACAACTTCTGCTTTTCTGATTTCGGAAGCCAGCATCATGCTGTAAAGAACTCTGTCACTCTGAGGCTACCATGGTAAGTGGAAGCCCAAGACAGCCATGTGGAGAATCAATAAAGCCAGTAAAAATAGAGGTCGCCAGCTGACAGCCACCACCAACTTACCAGCCACGGGAATAAGCCATCTTGGAAGTGGAGCTTCCAGCCCCAATTGATCTGTACTAGCTGTCACCACATGGAACAGAGACAGTCTTCATCTCACCACCCCACCCCCATTGCTGAATTGTAAACAAATAAATAAAGTGGTTATTGTCCAGATCTACTGAGTTTTAGGGTGACTTGTTTTACAGCTTTAGATAAACGAGACAAGAGGAATGTAGAAGTCTTCAGTCCCTGGTAGCACAGTAGTTAAGTACTTGGTTGCTTCCCAAAAGGTCAGCTGCTCCTCAGGAAAAAAGACCTAGCCATCCGCTCTTGTAAGGATTACAACCTAGGAAACCCTATGGGGCAGTCAATTCAGCAGCACCCAACGACAGTGATTTCAGCCCCTAATTTTCAAGTCAAATGAAAAAAAATTTTTTTTTTTAGGCTGTGCAAAATTTTGTGATTTCCACCTGTTGCTTGCAAATAGGGATTAACTATTTCTCTACAATATAGTTTGTATAATATCCTGAAAATATTTGGATATCTTTAGTAGAACACAGTATTACCCATTGTGTGGAATAACCAGACCAAACCAAACCCAGTGCCGTCAAGTCGATTCTGACTCATAGCGACTCCATAGGACAGAGTAGAACTGCCCCAGAGTTTCCAAGGAGCGCCTGGCGGATTCGAACTGCCCACCCATTGGTTAGCAGCCGTAGCACCTAACCACTATACCACCAGGGTTTCCATTGTGTAGAATCATTGTTATATGTTTATATGTGTGTCAGATAAAAAAAATGAAGTTCATTGCAAAATACTGTTAAAAATTATATTTTGTTATCCCTTAGAGGTTGTTTTATTGGTGCAGAATGTGATCTTTTTTTTTTTTTTGATTATAACAGAGGATGCTATATTCCAATACTTAACTGAGTTTATATACTCTTTCCTTAAAGTGTTTTAAGTTTCTTTGTAGTTACTTTTTAAATCCCTTTTTAGCAATTAAATTTGTTGGCAGTCTTACGTTTGGCTACAGGCTAGGGTTGGATGGTAGTGAGAAGAACAAGGGAGCAAAATGGACCAAAGGGAATTACATTTAGCAAGTTTGAAATTTATCCTGGGATTTGGTTTTGACCATGAAGTAGTGAATTATGTTTAAGAAAAACAATACAAAAGGGATATTAAACAGTATGTGTAACAGGAAATGCACTGTAACACCTTCGAGCATTTGTTGTCATGGTGAGCAGAGCTGGAACCTCAAGAGTTCCTCCGTGTTTTGAAATTCTTTTCTTCTTGTACCAAAGGCTGGTGCTGGTAATAGCTGTGCCTTTCTCAAAATACAGCACTGATGGAGGGAGAGAGGGCACCAGGTCCCTGGAACCAGATTTCATTGATTTAGTCTTTTATTTTTGTTGACTCATCACTTTTGTTTGTTTGTTTTTGAGCATCTGCTATGCCTTAGGCTGTGTATTAAGAATAGGGAAGAGTACTGAGATGAGATGTGGGAAGATTTCAGAGTTGACTAAAACACAGCCCTCCTCTCAAGCATCTAGCTGAAAGGAAACGTCTTAAGGTACAGTTTGGTAGGTTCAGCAGGAGAAATGAAGCAGTGAAAGGAGGACAGCTAGAGTAGCTCAGTGTGGATGCTAAATGTCAAGTGCAGTGCTAGAAGGAGCCCCTCGGGGCCTGCAACACCGAGTGAGCCGTGTGAGAGGACTGCTTGTGCAGACATACTGTACGATTGATTTTGTTCTCTTTTTAAAGCAAATTTTCACTATTATTAAAAGTGAATTCATACCATAGATTTATGCAGTGGACAAAATACAACGAGAAAACTAAACTATCCAGATTGTATCCATATCGTAAACTCAAAATTAAATCCAAACTCTTGACCCTGGCCTACAAAGCCCAGCTTGAGGTACCTGTCTTCTTCTCTTACTTCATCTCCTGTGGCTCTGTGCCTTAGTCTCTCCCCTCCACTCTTTCTCCTGAAGATAAAAGCTTTTGTTCAGGTGAGACAGAGTGGATGGATCTGCGTCCTTCAGGTGATATAGAGTGGATGGACTTGGGCTGATTTTGGCCTTGGTGGCTTTTCTCCTCCTGCTCCAGGCCCCAGGGGAAGTGGTGTCAGGATTCCCCCGACTGGCACTGTGAGCACGAAGCGGGGGTGTGTAAAGAAAGCATTTGAGGATGTAGGGACCCTCCTACATGTGTGCCTCCTGGGGACTTCACGCTCACTTGCTAGCCCATCCCCTGTAAGCAGATGCTCCAGCCCTGTTGCTTCCTGGCCTGTCTATCGCCAGACGTGGAGTATGTCTCGGAGATCCCAGCACTGGTTTGCGCTCTGTCCAGACTTCTTGTTTTCAGTTTGGGAGCGACGCTGTTTCCAACTAAGCCGGCATTCAGATGTGTAGTTCTTCCTGCGTGGTGGTTTTGAGAAACAGAAAGAAGCCCAGAGTGTCTAAAATCAAAAGCAGGAGAGTAGAGAGGTTAGAGAGGTAGGCAGGTTCAGTTTTGAGTGTTGGGTTAGAAGTCAATAAAACACCCCTTTGTTAGACTGATCAACTTTTTGATGAGCATCCAATTAAGGGGAACCTTGAATGGAGACAGTGGCGTGATCTTCAGGCTTCGTTGTTTATGAAATGACAGCTCAACTGTAATTATTCCCCAGGGAATAGTGTCACGTCACAGATATAGTTTAGATCAATTAAAACTTGTTCAGAATGGCACGTGGTCTTCACTGATGAGGAATATTGTAGCCTATACATTATGCAGTGCACCTCAGAGATACTTACTGTATGTTGGTTTATCACCTTTGTAATAACTTGAAAATTCCTCATTTCCAATTGTAACGTTTGTAATATAATACTATATGTAATGTAATAATTGTTATCTGAAGAAAAATCATTGGTCTTGGAAATGGCAACATTTCTACATTCCATGGAAAATCTGTACACAAAATTATTAATAAAAATAAAAGTTTAAATGTGGCAAGTTCTTACTATCTTGCAGATATAGTTATCAAATAAAAAACAAATCCAGATTTAGGTAAGGAAAGACTTTATTCCCAAGGATTATGGCTTGGGTGGGTGGGGGTAACTGCTACGATAGGGGAAAGGCTTACCGAGCCCGGGAGGCATCTCAGAGGTCAGGCAGGAAAGGAGCAGACGAGGCCGGAGGGAAACCAGTATGGGGAGGTGGGAGACGGGTGTAGAGAGGTGGGATGATTGGGTACTGGTGGCACAATGAGACAGTAGATCAGGGACTGTTTTCTCTGAGTCAGCCTGTTCTTGGGATGGGCCATTAAGGAGGGATTGCATGCTGGCTCAGTGGAAGGGTACCTGGGGGGAAGGAGAAAAGCTAAACTATAATTTTATCTAGTCAGGTTAATGGGTATTTCGTTCTCATTAATCAATGGAGAGGAACTTCACTGAGCCTTGTATGGGGCAAAGAAGTAGGAACAAAGGATTGATGTCTCGCCTTGTCATAGGCAAACTAGGGGGACATCCTGAATCTTATCTAAGTCATATCCGAAAGGGCAGTTTCTTGCAATAAGCTATTTCAGGAACACAAAAGGGTAGGGGGTTTCTTAATCATAGCTGTTTTCCAGGAGCCTAGGACTCAGGTAAAATTCAACATTGTGTCAGAGTGCTCAGCTACCTTATCTGAGATGTTTTAATCTTCATAATATCCCTGAAGTGTGGTGACTCTTGTAAGCCATGCTTTGTAAACATTGTGAAATCAAGGACTGTGAGAAACGCAGGGACCAGGCTGCTGGCCAGAGGGTGAGCTCGCTGGTGACACTCCTTCAGAAGTCTGTGTCTGGGGGAACAGCCGTAGGCGTCACAGGACTGATGGCAGATAGGAGAACTGTGCTGCCCAGCTTGTCTCACTTACTTAGATGTTTTCTTACATGATCTGAAGGGTCCAAAATACATACTGAGTCCATATATTACTTAGGCTTTTTTTTTTGTCGTCGTAAGTACCAACTGTGGCTAGGTTGCTGGCGTGGTTGTTTATTTTGTTTTGCTTTTTAAGAATCCATAGGACACTGGGTTGCATACATGGTTTCCAGTTGGCTGCAAACCTAAAGGTTGATGGTTCGAACCTACCTAGCAGCTCTGCGGAAGAAAGGCCTGGAAACTCCTTCCATAGAGTTTATAGCCAGTAAAACTATGGTACAGTTCTACTCTAACACGTAGGGTTGCCATGAGTCAGAATCAATTCTGCAATGGGTTTAGGTTTTTTTTGTTGTCGTTAATTTTTTTCTTTCTTTATTATATAGAACCCATGGGGGAATTCTACTTTTAAACTGAGAAATGAGCAGTAACAAGTTCTATTGTAAGAAAAAGAAAATAACCAAAGTCCATGGTTCTTCTCTAACAGTGATTTTTGACAGATATAAAATTGGCATTTTACACAGGATAGTTTTCCTTGTGAAGGACAGTCACATTCATTTCTAACATAAAAGGCTTTCTAGGCCTTTGCCCATTAAATGCCAGTGGTAACCCCAGTCACTGGGGCAAACAAACAGACATGCTGACAATTCCCAGATGCCCCCCACGGAGGTGATGCAATATGCAGTTGAGAATGGGACCGAGCACATTGCCATCCTTGTGACTCAGCTCCAAGGACGCTAGTACCCACACGTTTAGTTCTAAACCTCAGATGACGTCCTTGACTTCTAGTCAAGAATCAGCTTCCTTGACTGACGTGGGTGGACAGGGCATGGCCATGTCTCACTGTGGTGTCTCCCTTGGTAGCCTTGTGGGTTAAGGGGAGTCAGTTCTCAGAAAAAGGCGGCTATTGGTCAGATAAAATTATATGTGACCACAATAAAGTCATCAGTTTACTACCAATTTAGCAGTGTGTGTGTACAGTCTACCAGCTGCTCTGATAGGTGACTTTATGCGTTTTATTAATTCACAGAGCAGGCACCCACAGGACGTAGTATGATCTCTGTGTTGTAGATGAGGGGTCTGAGACTCATGAGGGTTAACTTGACTTTGGAAGTAGAACTAGTAAATGATAATATGACTGAACAGAGTTAAGGAAGACAAAGAAGAGAATAAAAGTATTTCTGTTTGTCAAAATACACATTTATATACTTTTTTTTTTTAATAAGTAGGTGACTAGTAGAAGTTAAATGGAGAAAGAAACCCCTGAAGGTATATAAAATCATATGAAATGCTATTCTTTCTTAGATAGAATCCTATGCTTTTACAAAGCATTTATTCATGTAACCTTGAATTAACTCTTATCACTATGGGCATCAGTATAAAATAAGATGCTTGGATTGTATGATTTCTAAAATCTCTTCTTAATTGTTTTCAGTTGGGAAATACTTGAATATTAAAAATGCAATGTAAGTATGGCTAATGGACCACATGCATTTATTTTCACTCCATCCTTGAAGCTCGACTAAAATGAATATAAAGGAATAAAAAAATGCACAAATCCATGAAAATAACAAGGGGAGGGTAAGGCAACAACAGGCAAGTGAAGTCAGTAAAATTTTGGTATCTGCAAAATAAATGGATAAATGGTAACGACTTAGGAGACCAGAGAAAGCAGAACCCTGAGCTTTCAGGGCAAGAGGAAGCCAACTAGAAACATGTTCATTAGTGTGGTAAAACCATTAGACGGCTCAGGAATTACAGACACCAGTTATTGTGATCGGTGGAATTGAAAAGAGGAGACTTGATTGAAAGTCTGTGTGAGAAACAGCCAGACCATCAGATGTTCGTCCTCGGCTGACAAAGCTAAGCAGCTTATCCTAGCAACCTGAGGAGGTTGACTAAGAGAAGCTTTGAGCCCCAAGATACAGATATCCCGAGGGCTAACCTGAGATGCTGCACTGAAAATGAGGACATTGTCTCCTTTAAAGAAATGTGTGCTTGCTTAGGGTTGGGATTTCCAGGATTTGGGCAGCCAGGCTTGTACCTCCTAGAAGATTTGGGAATTCTTCTCCAGGAGAATGACTAGCCCAGGAGAAGTGAAATGTAGATACTGATACTTGAGTAACTCTTGATGAAAAAAATCTGGCTACCGTTATTTAGAGTGAACCATATCAATTGATAAGTCTCATGTATGAAAAGAAAACTTGCAGTCAGTGTTTTAGAGCTTCGTATAGTTTTATAAACAGGTAAAGAATTACCAGGTAGGTGTCTGAGCAAATTCCAACATGTACAGAGAGACCAAGTCAGAAAACATGGAGATAAGAAGACTTTTGGAAGTAGCAGATGCTACGTAAGCTGCAAGACAGGGAGTGGCAACTGTCATTAATATCCTCAGAAAGATAAATGATATTACTTCTGTAAAATATTAAAAGAAAATGCAGTGTCTTGGTCATCTAGTACTGCCGTAACAGCCACAAGTGGATGGCTTTAACAGATTTGTTTTCTCACAGTCCAGTAGTCTAGAAGTCCAAATTTAGGGCATCAGCTCCAGGGGAAGGCTTTCTCGCTCTGTCGGCTCTGGAGGAAGGTCCTTGCAATGCATCAGTCTTCCATTGGTCTGGGAGCATCTCAGTGCAGGAACCTCGGGTCCAAAGGATGTGCTCTGCTCCCAGCACTGCTTTCTTGGTGGTATGAGGTCCCCAACTCTCTGCTTTCTTCCCTTTCCTTTTATCTCTTGAGAGATAAAAGGTAGTGCAGGCCACACTCCAGGGAAAATCCCTTTACATTGGATCAGGAATGTGGCCTGAGCAAGGGTGTTAAATCCCACCCTAATCCTTTTAACCGCAGGTAGAGATTATTGTAATTTATAACACATAGGAAAATCACAAAATGGAGGACAACCACACATGGCCTAACCAAGTTAATACACACATTCGGGGGTGGGGGGGGCATAATTCAATCCATGGCTGTAGCAAGTATAAGAAATTATTACTGCAGTGGTTAAGAACTTGGCTGCTAACCAAAAGGTTGGCGATTTGAATCTATCAGCCGCTCTTTGCAAACCGTATGGGGCAGTGCTCCCCTGTCCTGTAGGATCACTATGAGTTGGAACTGACTCGACGGCAGTGGGTTTGGCTATTTTTTGATTTTATTAGGAATTAAACATTTGATAGAGAAAAGAAAGGTAGTAGGAAATATAGTTAAATATTCCAGAAAGTAGAGAGTAAATGGAAAAAATTAGGAACCTATAGATTCAATCCAGGAGACCCAATATCCAAATAATAGAATTCCTAGGAAGATAGCAAAAAATAAAATGGAGGAAATCTCAGTGCTATTTTTAAAACATATCCATATATAATAATTTATATGTCTTATTTTTTTTACGTATTATACAAATTTATATTATATGTAATTAATACATAATCCAGAACGGAAGGATTAAAAGAGTCCACTGAGTACCTACCCAATGGATGGAAAAAGATCCTCACCCAAGTTCGAGCTCTTTCTGACAAATTTGAGAATACTAGGGTAAAGAAAAGATCCTGAAACTCCCAAAGAGAGAAAAAAGAAAACGAATCATGTACCAAGGATCAGAAGTCACATTATACTTCTCAACAGCAACATTGGAAGTTAGAAGAAACTCAACACCATGAATATTCAGAGAAGAGTGATTTGCCGTTTAGACTTTTATTTCCAGCCAAACTAACAGTCAACCTTGTGGCTCAGCTGTGGGCAGTTTTTACACGATCTTCTTGTATACAGTGAATATTGAGTCAAAGCAAGCTGTGCTATATCCGTATTAAGAGAGAGGAGGAGAGAGAAGAGAGAAACAAGTATAAGAGATCAGTACCTGTGTTTTCCAAAGTAGAAAGTTAATAGAATATAAAACTAAAAAATCAAGAAATATCAATATGATTGTGTTATTGAGGAGAGAAAAAGGGGACTAAGGTCAATACTAGAAGAAATGGTGAAAAGATTTGAAAGTAGATTGCCCCTGAGGAGCAAGAATAAGGTGTGCGTGGGTCAGGTGATGGATTTATTTCTTTAATCTTGTAGTACTATTTTACTTTTTAATCTTCCTATAAGGATCACTTTTGTATTTAAAAAATTAAAAAGTAGTTACATGTAAAGGTCAAAACTGTATATTTGTTTTTTGCTTGAAGACCAATAAAATTAAAAGTGGGCAAGGAAAAAATATCATCTTGATTTTTTAAGGTGCCAACTGCATATTCCAGGAAAATTACTTAAATTGCCATTGCTAAATAAATTGAGGAACAATTGTCTGTTAAAAACAGCAACAGCACAGCAGTGGCTTAGGTTGTGGAAGATAACTGATACCAGAGTGGCAGCTACATGAGTTTATAACTGAAGAATCTTGCTTTAGAGAAACAGCCAGTTTTGTATCTGGGACCAAGAAGTATTCGTGATTTACCTTAATTATTATAAGGCGTTGAACAGTTGTATGAATTCCTAATAATTCTTTCATTCAGAATGTAGTTACCGAGTGTCTATTATGTGCCAAGCATTGTTCTAAATGATTTATGTATATATAAAAAAAAAATGTATATAGTGACCATTTAATCCTTAGAACAGGCCTGTGGGGGTAGGTCCTATTGTCATTCCCACTTTACAGATGAGGAAAGTGAGGTATAGAGAGATTAGGTGGTTTTCCCAGAGTCACTCGCTGGTAACTGGAAGAGCCAGGTTGTAAACCTCAGCTGTCTGGATTCGGAGGCCACACCCTTAATTCACTTCTACTTGGCTTGTTAAATAAGTAACCGCAGCATCTACATTAGGTAAGTTGCCCACATTCCCAAAGCTAGTCATTTTGGAAGCTATAGATGGATTTGGTCATAAAGCTGTTGTCAGCCGCTGAATGCTTAAGAACTCCTCTAGGCCAAGTGCTGTTATTGGTTGAAGAACCGAGTTTGAACACTGACCACGCAGGAGAACTCGGCACCCCATCGGTACCAGTCTAGCCAGCGTACATCACAGTACATCTGCTGTCATTCGCCCTCACCCGTGCTGCGGTCCTAGCACTGTCTGTAGTTTACTTAAGGTGTGTTGAAATTGTCCGGACAGCAACTTGGGAATTCTGGGAAACTAATTCCACTCACAATTTGTAAAATATAGGCCATTGCTAAAGTATTTGGTATAAAGAAATACATCATTTTAAAGAATTATTTTACAGTTTGTTACCCAGTGTTACATGGTTTGTGCAGAATATCACAGTATGTTGCATGTAGCAGGAACTTAGATTTTTGCCAGTAATCGGTGGAGTGGAGTGTACCGTTGTGTTTACAAACCTTCAGGATTCATTAATTACTTTCAGATACGAATGCTACAAGTTGTGGTTTGTTTGTTTTTCCTAGTTCAACTTTGTGGGGAAACTTTTGGGTCCACGTGGCAATTCTCTGAAGCGTTTACAGGAAGAAACTTTGACAAAAATGTCCATTCTTGGAAAAGGTTCCATGCGAGACAAGGCAAAGGTAATACTCGTTATAGACAATGGCTTCTTTTCTAGTCGAGTTTTATTGTGCATTCCAAGATCGCCCATTGTATTAATATATACTATTGAAAAGTTAAAGCTAACTAGGATTTCAAATGAAATCATGTGACGATGTTAACGTAAGGTGGTATGTTGGTGATACTGTTTAGAAAATGAACCATTATGGCAAATTTCAGAATAGTGTCTTAAGGCTGCATCTCTAAATGTTATATTAATTTAAAAAATAAAACAGTAATACTTATATTTCTGAATCTTGTAGAAAGCGTGGTGATACTGAGATAATCATGAAGAAAGGTCAACATTATCCAGTCTCACCATCACTCTTTGCATTTAGATTAATTCCTTCTGGTCTTTTTTTTATATGCGTGTATTTCACATGGTTGAGGTTCTAATGCATATATATTTCTCCTTTTTTTCCCTTGATTTGATATTATATGCATTTTATCAAGTTATTAAAATTGATTTTAAATGTCTTAATGATTGCTCAGTCCTCTGCACATAGTTGTTCTACTTGGATGTCATCACGTTATCCGCTTTTTTATAAGCTAAAAATTACTAAGTTATTTTTATTGATAACTTTTTTAAATGTACCAATTTTGAAAGGGATTTTCACATTTTATAATGTGCTGTGTCACTTACTTTGTTCTTTCATTTTAAAAGATTTATATTACTGGGAACCAAATCCACGTTCATTGGTTACTTACTATGGAATATTGATCATTTCCTGAAAGCTATTTAAACAGAATCCAACCTACTCATAAAAATGCCCATATGAATAATGGGTTTTATAATAAAAATAGCCAGCGTTTGTTTATTGAACAGCCACCGTGAGGTAGGTGCTTTGTGACGCATTTTACATGCACTGCATCGTGAGGTCCTTTGAAAAATGATAGAAAATACACAAAATATTTTCCTTATTTTACACATAAGAAAACAGATTCAAAGAGCTTGAGTAGATTCTCCAGATTAATGAATAGACATTCAGTAAATTGTGTGGTGAACACAATGAATAAGACGATGCCTTTCTGACACCAACGCCCGCGTTTTCCACCACAGTAGTGGAAAACATGACCATGCACCAGGCTCACATGGGGTGCTGTTTAAAAATACACATTCTCATGCCTCAAGCTCTTTTTGGGTGGAGCCTCGAAAAGAATTTGCAGTAGGTGTTCCGAGTGATTCTAACGCATAGCTAGGTAAGTCTGCTCACCAAGCGTTACTGTCTCAAATATGTAAGATACTGTGGTTCGTTAACTCATATATTCTGACGAGAGGAGAAAAAGGAACCATATATAAAGATTTTGACTCATAGTGACCCTGTAGGTGAATCAGAATCTTTCTAACCTAGTGACTGACGTATGGTTCCGTTTTCTCCTCTCGTCAGAATATATGAGTTAAGGAACCACAGTATCTTACATATTTGAGACAGTAAGGCTTGGTGAGCAGCCTAACCTAGCTATGCATTAGAATCGCTTCTGCTGTTATCTTGTAGGAAAGTCCCCCAACCTTGCTGACACCTTAGTTTTCGGTAAGCCATTCTAGCATTCTGTAACACCTGGGGATGGGGTACGTGATTCAGCTACTGAAACCCATGGGCAGGACTCTATTGTCCTACTTATGTTGTTGGTTGTTAAAGGAGTTCCTTGGTGAGGAGCAATACTTTGTGGCATTCAGTGACTGATCAGAGCATCCACCAATGGTCTCACAGGTGGAAGGGAAGCAGGGAATGCAAATTCCTACCTGGATTGTGTGTCCTAGTAATGGCAAGTACCTTACTATCCATGAAAGGGACCCTGAGTGTCAGCTTGGCATCCGAGCTTGAAAGTCCTTCTAGATTACATTGTCATATCAGGGGCTTGTGGCTGTTCCCTGCTGTTGGCATATTGGGCCCTCAGCAGTGGCAATTCCAGTCAGTCACGTTGAGGGGAGTACCCATTGTCAAGTCATGCGTATCCTTGATCCCTGTCACAGGGATCATGTTGTCAAGAGTACGTTGAGTATAGTAGCACTGAGGTGGCATTAATGAGGCCATCTGACATCCTCTGGAGTGAGTCCCCTTGGCTGCTTGGTCAGAGTGCCTACTTGGCGTTTGCTTGGGACCCACTATACTTACATACTGGGGCCTCTTTCCAAGACCACATGTCACCGATCTTCTGATCCTCTGGATTCTGTGTCCTTGATCATATGGGCATTCCTGGCTTATTTACCCTCAGTGCACAGGTCAGAGAGTCAGTATGGGGTTCTACAAGTGGCTGATCTTTATAGTTCATCTAGATGCGCAAGAACCGGGGGGACAGCGTGCATTGTGGATTTACCATCCATTGAGCCCACTGTCAGGTGGCTAGGACCAGAAGTCCATTTATTTCTTGGCCCCATAAGCCCCATTCTGCCACGTATTCCATCAGTTACACCTTGAGAAGAACTTCACTGAAGGACAACCACAGGTGATAATTTAAGTAACAAGTTTGACTCTTGAATGGAATATACTAGTATCCCATCTGCTATATTGTACTCCAGTCCTGATTGCCTTAAATCCAGATAACCAATCCTGGATGTCCTTCCTTTCACTGTCACTGAATGCCAAAAAGCACTGCTACTCAACAGGGGACTCCTTTAACAACCACCAGCAGAAGTAGGACAATGGAGTCCTGCCCATGGTTTTCACTAGTTGTGTCATGTACCCTATCACCAGGGTTTATAGAATGCTAGACTGGCTGCAGTATCTGTCGGTATTAAGTGCTTTGTCCGTCAGGGTTCTGGTTCACTCTGGCTATTTTAGCAAAGAAGGTATATTAATCCATAGAAGTGGGCATTTGTCAAATAGTTGCAAGGGCCTAAGGGGTCAGGCTCTAGGGTGATTCTCTAGGACTGTCTTCCAGAACAAGGGTGTATAACAGACTCTGAAAGCTGCTTCCTTTGCCAAAATTCAAGATCTGCCATGTAATTGTTGGCTTTAGGGACACACAATGGCTCCCTGGATCTGCTAGTGCCCAGGGATCCGGAAATGGCTCCCCGGATCTGTTAGTGTGGGAGCCAGTCCATGTAGTCTAGATGGAAACTGGCAAAATACAGAAGTCCATCCCACCTGTGGTAGTGTTGCTTTCCTCTTAAATTAAGTATAAAATAATGCCTTGCACGTGTGTATCTGATTGGCTGACTAAAGCTAAGCTCTGAGCCCTACCCTTGCCAGGAAGGCTGAGAATGTAGCTTTGACCTTTCCAGCATTTGCAGTGCAGAAAGGTGAGTTCACCTCTGCTGCCACAGTGCTCCTTGCAGACATTTCAGAAAACACAGAAAAGCGCAGAAGGACGAACAGGCTCTGGCTCCACCGTAGTCAGTGCTTTGTATTGGTTATTTCCGTGTCTGTGGTTCTGTCTGGCAGAGGGTACACTATAAAGGCAGTGAACGTTTACCTATGATTGCTGTATTAAAATGTTCATAATTTAAGATAATTGCCTAGGAGCCTATCCTTTTGTTAGCTCATACTTTCTTTAATTGGGAAACATTTAACTCTTTAGAATGCTCTGAGTACAGTGGGTGCATTTGGAATTTCGGTGTCATAAATGTCATTTCAGAGGTTCCCTTTCTAAAATGTGTTTCGTTCCTCAGGCTAATGCTTAACCAGAAAACTAAGACAGGAAACAATTTTAATAAAAATAAGTGTGAACTCTTTAATACTGATTTCAGTTCATCCTTTTCACTAGTTTACCTTTAGTCTAAAGGGAGTCTCAATTTCTAAGGAGATTCTCGTTATTTAGCGTTAAAACGTCTTCCCTGTGGATTCTCAAAATGTTACTATTTAAGTTCTGATGTGAATATAATTCCTTTTTTTTTTTGTTTGCTGCATTGATGAAATTATGAGAATCATAGTACTCACGATAACTTCATGATCTGCTGAGCCTTCAGTTTGTGCCAAACGTTATGGTAGATGTTTTGCCTACGTCATCTGTATTACAGAACAGTAGAAGGATTAATGCTAGAGTTATATAATAATACTCAGCATTACTTTAGTCACCACTTGTTATGTGGTAGGCATAATTCTAAAGACTTGAGTGTGTTAACTTCCTTATTACTACAACAACCCCGTGAGGTCGATACTATACTACACTTTTATTAAACTCATTTAAAATTATCCCTTCAAGGTAGGATTGCTTATTCTGGTTTTATCTCCCTAATTTACCCTCATGAGGATAGAATGACTTGCCCAAAGTCATCCAGTAAATGTTGGATTGGGGATTTGAATACAGAACTTCCGAGACTGTGTTCTTCCCGGGGCAGTGCATTGCCGGCTTCGTTAGCCCATGAAAGAGTCCCAGCTCTGTGGTAACTCCTCAGTCAACGGATTGTTCCTTGGCTCCAGCATGATGAGAAGGCCTCACTGTTTTAGTTTCAATTTGTGGTAGAAATGAAATTGTTGGCTTATGTATCAATAATTGCAGTCTCCCATTAAAATCATTATTTTGCTATTATATTAGAAGAAAGAAATGTTTGTTTCAGTAGTTAATGCTTTCGGAGGTGAACTGCAATGCAGAGAATCCAGCTTTTAAAACTTCAGCTATGCGAGACAGTATCAGATCAAATAATTAGAACAGTGGTCTGCAGTTAGTATAAAAGAATGGTACTTGTTTTTTTAATTTAGAAGGAAATGCATAGGGTATTATGGTAACTCATATTTTCTCTCCCTACTTCAAATACTTTTTCTTCTTTCAGTTTCTGACCCACTTTCCGTAAATGTGAAGGAAGCTAGCACTTAGTAAGTGCCTGCCAGGTGCTAGGCAGCATAGTGGGCTATACACATTGTCTCCATTTGCCGGACATTTCCATAAAGCTGTCCGTTTTGTTCTTCTCTGTGGTCTTGCGTTAATATTCATGTGTTAACACCAAACTGATTTTTCAAATTAAGTGTTAGTGTGCACTTGTAATAGTCTGGCATTTGCATCTTTGTTGTCTGGGCTAATGATGGAATAAAAGTTGTGATGACTAGAAATTCCTGGCCTTCCCTTTCTTGTGAGATAAACTTTTTTTTTTTTTTTTGCAATATGTTTTCCTTTTTTTATTGTTGTAAAGATATATGACATAACATTTGCCAATTAAACAGTTGTCATGTGTACAATTTGTTGACACCAATTACATCAATCACGTTGTGCAGCCTTCACCAATATCCATTGCCAAATATTTTTAAAAACCCAAATGGATGTGAATAAACAAAATACCAAGATTTTCAATAGAAAACTGGTGCGAGCCTGCACTTTCACGATCCTGCCTCACTCGCCTTACCCTGCGCCAGTCTTGGGGTCTAGAATGTGCCTCCTGTGTAAAACGGTGTAAAAAACCAAGCCAGTTGCAGTTGAGTTGACTCTGACTCATGGTGAGTGACCAGTAGGTTTTTGAAGAGCCTGTGAAGGTTTCAGGCCTTTCAGAAATCACTCCACATGATGGCTCCTGCTCACCTGAATTTGTCTCTGTATTATTCTAATGTTGGAAACAAAGGCTAATTAAAGACCCAGGTTCTGGAAACCAGGGCCTGTCGTTGCCACCTTAATGAAGGCTAGTTGTGGAAAGATAATGGAACAAAATCAGTAGTTTCTTTACCATCTTTTTTTCTTTTCTTTTAATTGTCCCTCAATTTCATTATGTAAACCTTAAAGAAAAAGTTTTAAAAACCTTTGTCATAATTACGCACTCATATAAAACCATGTAATACAATCTTCATTTTATTCCCTATTTTATCCTCGGATTAAAAGTGGTATGTTGAAATGTTTGTTGAAGATGGTGAAAATGAGCAAATAAACATAGAAATGAATGAATAAATAAAATGTGTTAGCCATTCATTCAACATGTTTGTTGAGCGTGTACCATATAAACCCAAACCCACTGCTGACAAGTTGACTCCGACTCATAGGAACCCTGTAGGACAGCGCAGAACTGCCCCATAGGGCTTCCTAGGCTCTAGTCTTCACAGAAGCAGCCTGCCACGTCTGTTTCCCACTGAGTGGCTGGCGGGTGCAAACTGCCTGCCTTTCAGTTAGCAGCCGAGCCCTTGACCACTGGGCCACCAGGGCTCTGTGTACACTTTATACCAGCCACTTTCCTAGACATGGAGAATGCAGCAGCAAACAAGATAATCATGGTTTCTGCTCCGTGATAGCCACCTTTTCAGTGGGGGAAAACAGAAAATAGGCAGGGGAGAAAAAAAGGTATTTTAGGTCGTGGTCAAGCTTTGTGGCAGCATCACAGGCACACAGTATAGACAGTGCAGCGGTGAGCTTGGGAGCTTAGCCAGCTTGAGGAACACAGAGGCCTGTGCAGCAGCCGGAGGGGTTTGAGCCAGAGAGATAGGAGAATGCTAGGGAGCCGTGGGACTCAGCAGTGGGCAGATGATGGGCCTCCTAATAGGTCAAGGTCAGGAGTTGAGACCCTTCCAGGAGTGGTTGGAAGCCTTTGAGATGGCCCGAACCCATTGCCTTCAAGTCAATTCCGACTCATAGTGGCCCTATAAGGCAGAGTAGAGCTGCCCCTTAGGGCTTCCTAGGCTGCGATCTTCATGACAGCAGACAGCCACATCTCTCCACCACAGAGCTGCTCCAATGACCAGTCGTTCAGTCAGCAGCCAGGTGCTCAACGCTAGATCGTGTCACCAGGGCTCTTTGGGATGGCAGGGTCAGATTTATGTTTTGAATGTCCTTCTGTAGGGTGTTGTTTGCTTTTAAATGAATCTCTGTGTGTGATGCTCCATGAGCATTGGTAGTTTTGATTTTCTTTTTCTTTCCTCTTAATGACACATTTTTAAACATGATTTTCCTTCAGGAAGAAGAGTTGAGGAAAAGTGGAGAAGCAAAGTACTTCCACCTCAACGATGATCTCCATGTGCTCATTGAAGTTTTTGCCCCACCAGCAGAAGCATATGCCCGGATGGGACATGCTTTGGAAGAAATCAAGAAGTTCCTCATCCCTGTTAGTATAATTTTTCTTGATACTCAAGTTGGACTTTAAAGGTCTTCCTTTATTTTAATTCTTAGTAATTAGTATCATTAATTGTAACTTGTATAACACTTTCCCTGTTAAAGAGCTTCACATATGTTATCTCAGGTAGACCACACAGTGTCCCTGTGAATGACTTGGCATTATTCCTTCTTCGGAAACCCTGGTGGCATACTGGTTAAGTGCTTTGGCTGCTAACCAAAAGGTCAGCAGTTCGAATTTACTAGGTGCTCCTTGGAAACTCTATGGGGCAGTTCTACTCTGTCCTGTAGGGTCACTATGAGTCGAAATTGACTCGATGGTAATGGGTGCCTTTTATTCCTTCTTCATAAACAAGGCAGCGGGTTTTTAGCCAGGGTAATTAATGCTGCTCGGGTTATACAGCTAATAAGCTGGAGAGCTCAGTCACTATTCAGGTTTTTGGACTTCAAGTCCTAAGTTTTTTTTGTGACACTGAAAACATCTCATGAATTCGTTGTTGTCCCACACAAACTCACTAGTGCTTTCCATGTGCCACGTGCTGTGCTTGGCGTTGGGTGTACAGGCATGAGTAAAAACAGGTCCTTCTCTGGAGGAACACGTCATTTCAGGGGAAAGAGAAGCATAAGCAGATGATTGCCATTCAGCCCGAGGAATACCATGACTGACCAGAGCATAACGAACGCAGAGAGGAGGGGCAGCGTACAGAGAGCCAGCTAGCTCCTATTTTATGTTTGTCAACAATTGGTAGCCTTTTTTAAACCTTTCAGACGCTATTGAGAATATGATAATATAAAGGGAATATGTATCTCCATTGCACAAGTTAATTTAGGCCTTTTGTGTTAATTGTTTGTTCTTGATTAAAAAAAACTAACGCGTTGATCACTTTAGCTCTGTAGACAGTTTCTTTTAGAGAAGCTGTCACTTCTGCTAAACAGGTAACTGGAATAAGACTGCCTTTAGTGATCCCAGAAACCCTCGTGGCGTAGTATTAAGAGCTACAGCTATTAACCAAAAGGTTGGCAGTTCGAATCTACCAGGTGCTCCTTGGAAACCCTACGGGGCAATTCTACTTTGCCCTATATGGTCGGTATGAGTCAGATTCAACTCAACAGCAGTGAGTTGGCTGGTAGATTTAATGATCCCAGGCTGGGCTGGTAGATTGACTTACACACTCCAGAATATGTATTGTGATCACGTTAGCTGTGAGGACAAAATTATATTTGTGGGGAAAGGATGTTTTAAATCAAGATTGCCTTGAAAAAGCCAGGGCATGGAATTCCATTAAATATTTTACTTGGGGAACTGAAAATGTTCAAAATTTTAAAAATTTTCTGTAGGCCCCACAGGCAAATGTAATGATGTATTAATTCGTTCAGTTTAAAGACAAAATTATTGAGTGCTTACTATGTGATTGGCACATATGAACTAATAAAAGACGTGATCCTGCCCTCATAGAGTTTATAGTCTAGTGAGAGAGATAGGAATCATGTATTCATATATAAAAATACAAAATTGCAACCATGATAAGACTAAGGAGATGATTATGTCTTAGTGGGCATGCAGTGGTGTGCAAGAAGCACCTGCCTAGCCAGATGGGGCAGAGTCTGTTTTCCAAAGTGGCTGCAGCAGTATCTCCCATCCTACCACTTTCCACCCCTCCACCAAGATAAAAACTTGTTGCCGTTGAGTCGATTCTGACTCATAGTGACCCTATGGGACAGTGAAGAAGTGCCCCATAGGGTTTCCAAGGAGTGGCTGTGGGATTTGAACTGCCAACCTTTTGGTTAACAGCCACACTTTTAACCACTATGCCACCAGTGCTCCACCAAGATGGAGGGTCAAAATCTCTCACACTGAACTGGGCTGGCCAAAAGAGCCCTGCCTACCCCATGGCACAAAGATTTTCCGTTGTCTTTTCTTCATGTTTTTACAGTATAAACTCTTTCATTTAACTCTATAATTATTTTGAGTTAATTTTTGTGTGTAGTGCGAGGGTCTGAATTCATTCATTTCCATGTGGTTATCTAATTGTCCCAGAACAATGTGTTGAAAAGACTGTCCATCCCCCATTAAATGGCCTTGGCACCTTTGTCAAAGATCGACTGAACATAAATGTAAGGATTTATTTCTTAGTTCTCAGTTTTGTCTCATTGATTTATGTGCTGTCCTTATACCATACCACACTATTAATTACTTTAACTTTAGAGTAAATATTGACCTCAGATAGTACAAGTCCTCCAACTTTGTTCTTTTTTTCCAAAATTCCCTTGACTATTCTGGCTCCTTTACATTTCCATACAAATTTTAGTATCAGCTTGTCAATTTCTAAAGAAAGACTGCTGAGACTTTTGATATATATTATATTGAATGTACATGTCAATTTGGGGGTAATTTCCATCTTAATATTGAGTCTTTCAATCCATGAACATGAAATGTCTCCTTTTTTTTTTTTTTTTTAATCCTTTAATTTCTCTCAATAAGGTTTTAATTTCAGGGTACTGGTCTTACATTTCTTTGTTAAATTTATTTCTAATATTTTATGCTTTTTGATACTCTTGTGAATGGATTTTTTTTTCCTTTTTATTTCATTTTCAGATGGTTACTAGTGTATAGAAATAAAATTGATTTTTATATATTGATCTTGTATCTTGTGACCCTATTAAATGCATTTCTTAGTTCTGGCTTTTTTAAATTTATTGAAATGAAATCATTAGGATTTCTACATACTGGATTATATCATCTTCAGATAAAGGTAATTTTATATCTTCCATTCCAATCTGTATGGCTTTTATTATTTTTATTTTTTCTTATACTGGCTAGAACTTTCAGTGCAGTGTTGAATAGAAATGGAGAGAATGAATATCCTTGCTTTGTACCCAAGTTTAGGAGGAAAACATTCAGTCTTTCACCATTAAGTAATGTTAGCTGCAGATTTTTTGTTGATATCCTTTATTGCCATGAGTCAGAATCAGTTCATTTTTGTATGTTGCTGGATTTTATTTATTAATAGTTTATTAAGGATTTTTACATACGTAATCATGAAGAATATTGGTCTGTAGTATTTTTTTTTTCCCTTGTGATGTCTTTGTCTGGTTTTTGTAATACTGGCCTTGGAGAGTGAGTTGAGAATTACTCCCTCCTCTGTTTTCTTTCAAAGAGCTAATGAAGCATTGGTATTACTTCTTCTTTATTTAGAGGATAGAATTCACTATTGCAGTCACCTGAGCCTTGGCTTTTCTTTGTGGGAATATTTTAAATTACCAATTCATTGACTTCTTATAGCTCTATTCACATTTTCTGTTTCTTTTAACATCAGTTTTGGTAACTTATATCTTTCTAGTAATTTGTTCATTTCATGTAAGTTGTCTAATTTGTTGGCATAAAGTCGTTTATATTATTCTCATATAATCTTTTCAGTCCTGTAGTGTCAGTAGTGATGGCCCCCTCTTTCATTCCTGTTTTTGGTTATTTGTGTTCTCTCTTTTTCTTTGTCTAGCTAAAGATTGGGCACTTTTTTTTTTTAATAATCCTCTTAAAAGAATCACCGTGGTTTCATTGCTTTTCTCTATTTTCTCTTTCTTTATGATTTTGCCTCTTTATTATTTCTTTTGTCTCCTTTGAGTTTACCCTGTTTTTGATTGTTAAGGTGGAATCTTGGATTGCTGTCCTGAAGCCTTTTTTTTTTTCTGCCATGAGCAATCAAAGCTTTGAATTTTCCTCAGAGCACTGCTTAAAGTTGTCACATGGCTAATCCTAGAAAATGTTCCGTGTGGACTTGGAAATACTATACATTGGGTTGTCATTTGATGGAGTGTTCTTTAAATGTTAGCTAATGATGAATTATTGTTCAGCTTTTCTATTTCCTGGGTGGTGTTTTTGTCCAGTCCTTTTACTTACTGAGAGTGAGGTATTGAAGCTTACAAGTGTTATTGTTGAATTGTCTTACTTCTGCTTCAGTTCTGTGAGTTTTTGCTTTGTACGCTTTTTGGGCTTTCTTGTTAGGTGCGTATATATTTGTAGTTGTCATATCTGCCTCATATATTGACCCTCCTTTTCTCTAGTAATATTTTTAAAAGTCTATTGTGCCTGATAATAATATAACCACTCCAGGTCTTTTATGATGACTATATGCATGGCATGGAGCCTTGGTGGCACAGTGATTAAGTGATCCAGCTGCTAACCAAAAGGTTGGCAGTTCAAATCCACCAGTTGCTCCTTGGAAACTCTGTGGAGCAGTTCTGCTCTGTCCTATCGGGTTGCTGGGGGTTGGAACCAACCTGATGGCAGTCGGTTTTTGTTTGCATTGCGTATCTTTCCCCCTTTTTTACTTTGAATGTGTTTATGTTTTTGAATTTAACTTGTTTCTTTTTTGGCAACATATTGTTAAATCTTTTTTTTTTTTTGTATTTTTGTTTTTAATTCAATCTGATAATCTCTGCCTTTTGATTTAAGTTTTAATCTATTCATATGTAATGTAATTATGTATATGATTGGCTTTACATCACCATTTTGTAACTTTTTCTTTGTTTCATGCTTTATTTTTTTGTGTTATTCTCTTTCTCTTCATGGCCTTCTTTTGTGTTAAGTAGATATATTTTAGCATACCATTTAATTCCTTTTTGTTGTTGTTTTCTTGTTGGTTGCTCTCCTGATTGCAGTATGTATCTTAATTTATCATAATCTGCTTCAAATTAATACTAAATTAAACCTGAATATTTAGCCCTATTATAGCTCAAGTACTCCCCTTTCTTTATACCTGGAAGAAAGGCCTGGTATTCTGCTTCTGAAAAATCAGCTTTGAAATCAGCCTTAAAACCTCCCCATCCCAAATTATGTTCCGTAAACCAGCCATATAGCACTTCTTCTAGTTCTCTGGCCACACTATTACCATGGACCTTGAAACACACTGTTCCCTCTGCGTGGAATAATCTGCTGCCCCTCTTTCTTTCATTAGTTCACACTCATCCTTACCTGACATTTCCTGTAGAGAGTCTACTCTTACTAATCACATATGATTCTTTCTGGTTGTTTAGACCTGAACTTTCCTTTTTTAATACAACAGATCACACTTTTATTTATTCATTACATATTTTTCTTAATGATTATTAAACGGGGCTGGCGGTGGTAAGGAAGAATGAGAAATCAAGGACAACTCCCAAAGCTTCTTAGTTGAACATCTGGGTGATAATATAAGATGATGAAGAGCACATTTCTCAAGAAAATGATTTGCTCAATTTTAGAAATGTTGAATTCCAGCTACTTTGGCAATATCTAGGAAATGTAAGAAAGAAGTTGTATGTATGGTTGTTAGTTTCAAGAAAGCTATCATGTCATATGTATGTTTTTCTCCTTTGCTAGATCGTGAGTTCCTTGGCTGCACGGACTATGGCTTATTCCTCCCTGTTTTTTCATCACTTGGCACGGCAGAAATGCTTAATAACTATTAGTTGAATTAAGTTGTAAATAAAAATTTCCGTGTATTGATTACATGGTACTTTAACATTTTTGTAAATGTTTCACATGGAAAGTATGCCCTGGGAAAGGAATTAGGAACGCTAATTGAAAATGTTAGTTTGGGGAATATTGTTTTATGCTTTTTTCCCCCTATTTACAGAAATTTATTGATATATTTTCATTTTAATAAACTCAAATTGTGTTTCATGAAGTCAGCTATTTTCCCATCTTTTTTGTTAAAAAATTGTTTGTTTTTTGTCTTAAATACATTCATACTTTTACCACGAGGTGAATTATGGTGTCTTTTGTCTTCTGTAGGACTATAATGATGAAATCAGGCAAGCACAGCTCCAGGAATTGACATATTTGAATGGTGGTTCCGAAAATGCAGATGTCCCAGTGGTTAGAGGGAAAGCCCCCTTGCGTACAAGAGGTGTACCAACCCCAGCAGTCACCAGGTAGGTATAATCCATTGACTTATGTTTTTAGATCACCGTTCCATGACAACACTTTTTTTTTTGTGCTTTAGGTGAAAGTTTACAGATCAAGTTAGTTCCTCATCCAAAAATTTATACACACATTGTTATGTGACCCTAGTTGCTATCCCTGTAGTGTGATAGCACACTGCTCGTTTTCACCCCATGTTTCCCGTGTCCATTCATCCTGCTCCTGTCACTTTCTGCCTTCTCATCTAACCTCTGGACGGGAGCTGCCCATTATTAGTCTCATGTATCTACTTGAACTAAGAAACAGACTCTTCACGAGTATCATTTTATGTCTTACAGTCCAGTCTAATCTTCATCTGAAGAGTTGGCTTCAGAAATGATTTTAGTTCTGGGTTAACACAGAGTCCAGGGGCCATGTATTCCGGGGTTCCTCCAGTCTCAGTCAGATCATTAAGTCTGGTCTTTTTATTAGAATTTGAGTTCTGCACACCACTTTTCTCCTCCTCCATCAGGTACTTTTTGTTGTGTTCCGTGTCAGGGCTCTCATTGGTGGTAGCTGGGTACTATCTAGTTCTGCTTTCAGGCTGCTGGAGTCTCTGGTATAGGTGGCCCTTTCTGTCTCTTGGGCCAGTATTTTCCTTTTGTCTTTGGTATTCTTCATTCTCCTTTGCTCCAGGTGGTTTGGGACCAACTGATGCATCTTAGATGGCTGCACGCTAGCTTTTAAGACACCAGATGCCACTCACCAAAGTGGAATACAGAACGTTTTCTTAATAAAATTTGTTATGCCAGCTGACCTAGATGTCCCATGAAACCATGGTTCCTGGACCCCTGCTTCTGCTACACTCTTCCTCAAAGTGTTTTGGTTGTGTTCAGGAAACTTCTTAGCTTTTGGTTTAGTCCCAGTTGTGCTGACTTCCCCAGTATTGTGTGTTTTCCTTCCCTTCATCTAAGATAATTCTTGTCTATCTAGTTAGTGAATCCCCCCTTCTCTTCCTCCCCGCCCTTGTAACCATCAAAGAATGTTTTCTTCTGTGTTTAAACCTTTTCTTGAGTTCTTATAATAGTGGTCTCATACAATATTTGTCTTTCTGCAACTAATTTCAGTCAGCATAATACCTTCCAGGTTCATCCATGTTATGAGATGTTTCGCAGATTCATCGTTGTTATTTATCGTTGCGTAGTATTCCATTGTGTGAATATACTGTAATTTGTTTATCCATTTGTCTGTTGTTGGGCACCTAGGTTGTTTCCATCTTTTTTGCTATTGTGAACAGTGTTGCACTGAACATGGATGTGCACATATCTATTCATGTGACAGTTCTTATGACTCAAGGATGTATTCCAAGGAGTGGGATTGCTGGATCGTATGATACCTGTATTTCTAGCTTTTTAAGGAAGCACCAA
Source organism: Elephas maximus indicus (assembly GCF_024166365.1). NCBI lineage: Eukaryota > Metazoa > Chordata > Mammalia > Proboscidea > Elephantidae > Elephas > Elephas maximus. The sequence goes on along the minus strand of NC_064833.1, from coordinate 8,493,679 downwards.
ATCGATTTCCAAAGTGGCTGTACCATTTTATATTCCCACCAGCACTGTATAAGTGTTCCAGTCTCCCCACAACCTCTCCAACATTTATTATTTTGTGTTTTTTGGATTAATGCTAGCCTTGTTGGGGTGAGATGGAATCTCATTGTAGTTTTGATTTGCATTGCTCTCATGGCTGATGATTGTGAGCATTTCGTCATGTATCTGTTAGCCACCTGAATGTCTTTTTTGGTGAAGTACCTGTTCATATCCTCTGCCTATTTTTTAATTGGGTTATTTGTCTTTTTGCAGTTGAAGTTTTACAGTATCATGTAGATTTTAGAGATTAGACCCTGACTGAATATGCGGTAGCCAAACGTTTTTTCCCAGTCTGTCGTTGTCTTTTTACCCTTCAGGTAGCCTTTTGATGAGCATTTAAATGTTTGATTTTTAGGAGCTCCCAGTTACCTAGTTTCTCTTCTGGTATTTGTGCATTGTTAGTTATGTTTTGTATTCTGTTTATGGCATGTATTAGGGCTTCTAGGGTTGTCCCTATTTTTTCTTCTATGATCTTTATTGTTTTATATTTTACATGTAGATCTTTGGTCCATTTTGAGTTAGTTTTGTGCATGGCCTTGTTCCCTTTTTTTTTTTGCAGATGGATATCCATTTATGCCAGCACCATTTGTTAAAGAGACCGTCTTTTACCCATATAACAGCCTTTGAGCCTTTGTCAAATATCAGCTGCTCATAAGTGAATGAATTTATGTCTGGATTCTCAATTCTGTTCCATCGGTCTTATGTATCTGTTGTTGTACCAGTACCAGGCTGTTGTGACTACTGTGGCTGTATAATAGGTTCTAAAATCAGGTAGAGTGAAGCCTCCCACTTTGTTGTTCTTCTTCAGTAATGCTTTGCTTATCCACTACCTCTTCCCTTTCCATATGAAGTTGGTAATTTTTTTCTCTATCTTATTAAAAAATGTTGGTGGAATTTGGATCGGGATTGCATTCTATCTGTAGTTTACTTTGGGTAGCACTGACATTTTCACACTGTTAAGTCTTCCTATCCGTGAGCAAGGTATGTTTTTCTACTTATGTCGGTCTCTTTTGGTTTCTTGCAGTAGTGTCTTGTAGTTTTCTTTGTATAAGTCTTTTATGTCTCTGGTTAGATTTATACCTAAGCATTTTATTTTCTTTGGGGCTATTGTAAATGGTATTGATTTGGTGATTTCCTCTTCGAAGTTCTCTTTGTTGGTGTAGAGAAATCCAACTGATTTTTTGTATGTTTATTTTGTATCCTCATACTTTGCCGAAATCTTCTATTAATTCCAGTAGTTTTCTTGTGGATTCTTTGTGATTTTCTTTGTATGAGATCCTATCATCTGCAAATAGGGATACTTTTACTTCTTCCTTAACAGTTTGGATGCACTTTATTTCTTTATCTAGCCTAATTGCTCTGGCTAGGACCTCCAGCACAATGTTGAATAAGAGTGGTGATAAAGGGCATCTTTGCCGTGACAATACTTTTAATGTTATCTTTACTAATACTAAAAACAGCCCCCTGATAGAGTACAGTACAAAGTTTGTAAGAATGTATTCAGGCATTTTGATGTCATACTAAAGGGATTCACTTTGAAGCAAGGTATTCCTGGGCTTAAATGTGACCTGTACTACTTATTAGCTGATGGCTTTAGACAAGTTATTTAATCATGCTAACATTAATTCCATAATTCTTTAAGATGAGGCTTGTTATGATATGGCACAGCATTGACCCACAGATTGAGATCATGGGAGTGTGTGTTTTCTTTTTTGGATGCTGCATCTGGCTTGTTCATTGCCACGTCACTGACACTGAGCACGGTGTCAGGCACAAGTGAGTGTCCAGAGATGTGCTGTTATTTTATTCACCGTCTATTGATCTGTAGTATCTGAGAACTACTGGGCTGCCACCAGGCACATAGAATTTTTATTTGTGCCTCTGATCGATGACTACTTTTGACAGGAAATTATAAATCTGATGAGATTATCTCAAACTTATGTAAGTAGAAAGTTGTTTTTACTTTATTAATCTTTTATGCCAAAAGAAGTCGATGGAAAGAAGTTATACAGATTTATCAATTAAACTGATACCTATACTTATGTGTTTTCTGATACAGTTTTGCATGAGATAATTTAAAATAGCATTCATCTGTATCTCCGTGTTCATTTGGGGGAAATAAAAAGTCATTTCCCCTATTGAGTGTTGCAGATCAAAGCTGTGTCAGAAGAATTAAAACAAGCTCTGTTGCAGCGTCCAGTTGACATAGATTTGGACGCGGTACCGAAGTCCTTGGGCGTCACAAATGGTTAAGCTCTCTTCTACTGACTCGGAGGTTGGCGGCCCTAATCCTCCCAGAGACACCGTGGAAGAAAGGTCTGAAATCCACTGTGAGAGATTACAGCCATTGAAAATGCTACAGAGAGCAGTTTCACAGTGACACTCATGGGGTCACCATGGGTTGGAATTGAAAACAGCAGTCTGTATGGGAGCAGATCACCAGGATAGTTGGTGAGGTGTTTAGGAAGGATATGTAAAATAGGCACTTGGTAAGTGGTAATATTATGTAGACTCCTACCTCTAAGCTCTACTGATACTTTATTTTAGCTGTTTATTGAAGGTTAAGGACCGAGAGCAGAAAGAAGGTACAACCCATATGAGTCCTCATTTTATAATTTACCGACAGGGATGTGAAGTCTGGTAGAGTGAGAGCTTGTAAATTGTTCGGCTTTATCTATAAATTTTATGAGAAGCAGCAGATTATTGTGGGAGAAACAGTATGGTAGTAAAAGCTCTGAATGCCCAAGTTAGCGCTAGCATTACTAATTGGGTGCCCTTGGGAAACACATTGACTCCTGGGCCTCAGCAGGTTTACAGCCTGGGTGCCTACAAGATCTAATGACAGGGTTTCAGCCTGGTACCACTGCTATCAGCGAGAAGAACCTTCCTGGAGGTCTATTTGAGGTCCACGCCCTGACGCAATCACAGCCTGAGGGATAATTTTCTTTTCCCTCTAGAATCCCTAACTCATTTGACAATCTTTCTTCATCTCTGTGAGTGTTTTTCTGAGAAGGAGACTTCATCCTTCTGAGATTTTTTATTTTTTTTCTCACCTGAGATTGACAAGTGAATGAGAGACTGGGAGGGCAGAGTCTCTCAGAGCTGCAGTTGTAGTGTCTCAGAGCACATGGAGAACCTCTCAGAGGTGACAAGACAAACTCCTCAGTGGATGGCTTTGGCAGCTCTTGCTCTGAGCATTTTTGGGGGTAATCTGAAATGTGGCTTTGGGGCCGTGCTTCTGGCACTTTACTGTGTGTATACATTGCCTGGGATCTTGTGACCCGGCAGAGCTTGATTAGTAGGTCTGCGGTGGACTGAGAGTCTGCGTTTCCTACAGGCCCTCTGTGTTGTTGGTGTGCGGACCACCTGTGATTGGCAGGGCTTCCGGTCCATGGGTGATAGCCCTGTGACACCATCTGTTGGTCATCACATGTCCTTACTCTGCATCCATCGTGCTTTCAGTGCAGGTTCTTTCTTTTTTTCCTTTGTTAAGTACCTGCTTTGTTGTTCTACATTGCATAAGTATAAGAAAAGTCCAAGACAATTTGTTCCACTCCAACAAGTTGCAAATCTGTTATTTTTAAAATTGTTGACGATATAAGACAGTGTATGAGGAAGTATGTCCATTTAGTGCAAGAACATTTTATTTACCTTTTCTTTTTATCCAAACCAAAAAAAAAAAAAAAAAAGAGACAAATACATGGCTGTGAAGTCAATCCAGCTCACAGCAACCCTCTAGAACTGCCCTATAGGGTTTCCGAGACTGTAAATCTTTACAGAAACAGAGTGCCACATCTTTCTCCCGTGGAACAGCTTGTGGGTTCGAGCTGCCACCCTTTCTGTTAGCAACCAAGTACTTAACCACTGTGCCACCAGGGCTGCTTTTCATCCAAACTTGGTGTGTTCCTTGATGACCCAGAGATCATTCCTTAGTTTGAGTCTGTGCCATTGTCCTCCAGTTCTGATTTGTTAGCATGTTTTTACTGTTTTTCTTTGTTAATAAACAAAAATAACAAAAATCTGTCTCTGTCATTTCTCACTGTCAGCCCTAGTCTGCCTTTTAGAACTAACTATGCAGCACAAGTCTTCCTGCTCTCTGTTAACATTGATATTGATAATGAAGGAGGTTAAGCGAGAGAGGTACATTGCCCAAGGTCCTAGTGGAAGGGCTGATCAAGTATCTGTGCTATAGAAATCCGGTTTTCAGTGTGGGCATATTTTGAATACTGAGAAAAGGAATCATGGCATAGTTTGAACTGGATGTTTAGAAAAATAAGTAGGATTTGGACAAGTGTTTGCTCAATTTCCTGTCTCCATTTTATAGATGAGGAAACTGTAGCTCAGAGGGAAGTTTCCCTAAGGTACACAGCTTTAAGAGCCAGCAGTGACTCTAGGATCTTAAGTTTTCCCGTGGTTCCACTCCCTAATTCAAGCCTGAAACATTCCCTGTCCTTTACTTCATCCACGCCTTTGCACCCTCTGTTTGGGACAACTGCCCTCTGGCACTATCCTGTCTTACTCCTTTCTCATCCTTCTGTTTGTCACACCTACTTTCACATTCAGAAACGGTGTGCCCCCATCTCTTTCCCTAACCCTCTTCTCTGTGTGTACTGTGCTGTCCTGGTTCCTTGTTTCTCTGATTTTCCCCTCTTCAACTCTGGCTCCTCAAGTCAGGCAGTGACTTACTCATCTCTGTAAGTCCAGTTCTGGCACAGAAAGGGCTCCCTGGAAGTTTGTGACATTGAACGAATGACCTAACATCAGAAACAGGACTGCCTGACTTTGAAATGAAAGATGAGAACAAAATATTAAAACTTCTGAAAAGCTGACGTATGGTGGGGGAGATGTTACCAGTCTATGGGAACATGTTTGAGATTCCGTCACCCTGAATTGGCTCAGCTTTTTAGTGGCCCTCCATTACATTTTTCTAGGAAGACATCATTTGGCTTATTGGATGTCGAAAACTATTCTCAGGCCAGCACTGCTGCCTCAGTCAGGCCTAGAACAGGTGTTCCAGTTTTTGTTGCATTGGCATGTGGTGGCCATGACCAGGAGCTGCGACCTAGAGCACCTTGACGTAATAGCTTTTCTTAAGTGTTTGTCCGTGGCTGGCATTTGGAGCCCTGGTGGTGCAGCGGCTAAAAGTTCAGCTGCTAACCGAAAGGTCGGCAGTTTGAATCTCCCAGCTGCTCCATGGAAACCCTGTGGGGCAGTTCTACCCTGTCCTGTAGGGTCTCTGTGAGTTGGAATTGACTTGAGGGCAATGGGTTTGGTTTTTTGTCTGGCTGGCATTTAAATTAGGAGTTCTTGTCAGAAGTTCTCACTCACCTTACAGCATTATTTGCTTCACTTACTGTCTTCACAAAGCCTATGAAGATAATTTTAAAGGAAACCACACATTTTTCTCCTTTTGTTTGTCTCCCTTTCATCGACTCCATTGTGGCTGCTCAGGAACACACCACCAGAAGGTACTTTCACAAACAGTAATTTGATATTGAGAACTGAGAGAGTCTTTCAGTGAGGGCAATTCATGGAGCTTCCAGCAAGAACAAGTAGAGAAACTCATTGCCAAGGACAGTTACCCAGCATCCCACGTGGGTTATGGGGTTTGCATATCAGGTGTCACAGCCTTTGCTTTTACTGAAAGAGCAGGTAGTACAGTAGATGGAGGGTAGGAAAGAAGGGCAGGAAGGGGCTGTGCTGACAGTTAGGTGGTAGAGTGACCTGAGAAGGTAACGTCCCAGTAAAATCTGTTTTTTAAAATTTCTGTAATTTTGGACAATCAAGAAAAAAATTATTGTCCTTAATAAGAAGAAAAAAGATATCTTAATATTGATTGTTAGATTAATATAAATCATACCATATACTGGGTGAAATATTTATGGTTGTAGTATTAACTGTTCAGTTTTTCTGTTAACATTTTTTATGATTTCATTTACTATAAGAGGAGAAGAAATCATTTCCAGTGATTAAAACAATCTTAAACATCTATGATATTCTTAATCCATTTAAAAAAGGGAATATTATTTAACATTTCTACTCAGTAAAAATTTTCTGTTTATACACTTTAAAAACAAAGGATTTTAGACATTTGAAATGGTAGGTGAAGATTAAGAAAATTTGATATACATTATCAAAACAGTAGTGTATCAAATTCCTAAAATGTGTTTATATCAAAGGAAGTTTTGCCAAATAAGTATGTTTTCCTTTCTATTCGTATATAAGCACAAATTTATAAATAATCAACAGATGTTGACTTGCCCGTAAAGCCTACCTTATAAGAACCATAAAGAAAGACTCTAGACAAAAATGCTAAGGCATTTGACTGTGTGGAACATAACAAATATGGATAACATTGCGGAGAATGGGAGTTTTGGAACAGTTAATTGTGTTCGTGAGGAATCTGTACATGGATCAAGAGGCAGTCGTTCAAACAGAACAAGGGGATACTGCACGGTTTAAAGTCGGGAAAGGTATGCGTCAGGGTTGTATCCTCCCACCATACCTTTTCAGTCTGTATGCTGAGCAGATAATTCGAGAATCTGGACTATATGAAGAACAGGGCATCAGGATTGGAGGAGGGCTCATTAACAACCTGTGTTATGCAGATGACACAGCCTTGCTTGCTGAAAGGTTGCTGAGAGAGGACTTGAAGCACCTACTGATGAAGACCAAAGACCGCAGCCTTCAGTATGGATTACACCTCAGCATAAAGAAAGCCAGAACCCTCATAGCCGGGCCAATAAGCAACATCATGATAAACGGAGAAAAGCTAGAGGTTGTCAAGGATTTCATTTTATTTGGATCCACAATCAACACCCATGGATGCAGCAGTCAAGAAAGGACACATTACATAGGGCATATTGGCTGGAAGAGATCTCTTTAAAGTGTTAAAAAGCAAAGGTTTCACCTTGAGGACAAGGGTGTGCCTGACCCAAGCCATGGTGTTTTCAGTCGCCTCATATGCATTCAAAAGCTGGACAATGAATAAGGAAGACCAAAGAAGAGTTGATGCCTTTGAACTGTGGTGTTGGCAAAGATTATTGAATATACCATGGACTGCGAAAAGCATGAACAAATCTGTCTTGGAAGGAGTACAACCAGAATGCTCCTTGGAAGCAAGGATGGCAAGACCGTGTCTCACATTCACTGGACATGTCAGGAGGGATCAGTCTCTGGAGAAGGACGTCATGCTTAGTAGAAGGTCAGTGAAAAAGAGGAAAACCCTCAATGAGATAGATTGGCATATGGCTGCAACAGTGGGCGCAAGCATAGCAGCAATTGTGAGGATGGCACTAGACTGGGCAGTGTTTCATTCTGTTGCACACAGGGTTGCTATGAGTCCAAACCAACTTTGACAGCACCTAACAACAATAACAACATATACCAAAAAAAAAAAAAAAAAAAAAATCCTTTTTATACGATAACAGGGATTGATATTTCCTTTTTTCTCTTTTAAAAATTGTTTGCAATTGGGTTAGATGTTAGAGATAGGAAGAATTTGAGTGCAGGGGTGAGAGGAGTAATGAGAAATAATTGCTCCAGTTTAGCATGCCACATTGAGGATTCGTCTGCAAATGGCACTCATCCATTTATTCATTAGTTCATCCATTCATTCATCCACCGTCTGAGCTTTCATTGAGTGGCTACCTGTAGGAGGCAGTGGGGATATGATGGTGACAAGGCAGAGGGGAGCTGTACTCCCATCCTAGTTGGCCAACTTAGACATTCAGTAGTAGGTTGGAAATAAAAGGAAGCAAGGTATAACTGTTTCTGTAACTGTCCAGCTTTTTTTTATAACCTCCAATTACTAAACTGTAAAGTTAGTTTTTATCTTAAGACAACCCAAACTTAGGAAACCTTTGGTGACTTGATGAAGTTGGATAATTAAGACCTTTCACCTGGTCCTTACTTACAAGTTTTTCCTTGTTGACATTTTATAATTCTCTCATCTGATTTGTCCAGTAATTTTACAGCAACCAGTGTAACGCTGCATTTTTCTATGCATTTGGAATCTGAAATGTGAGTTCCATTATCTCAAGGGTTAATACTAGCGATTCTGAACCTTCGTTTCAGTGCACCTCAAGAGTCCATGAAGATTGTTTTTTTTAAATGTGTTAAATTTAAGAAATTGAAATAATTGCCGGACCTCAGGAAAATCCTCCTTACAATCCAAGATGGTGTATTAGTTCCTCGAAGATTCTTCTAAAGTTAAAATATAAGTAAATAAAAAGAACCAATTTTGAAAAACAGATGCTGTGTTATTATTTTTTAACTACATGGTGGTTAATGGTGCTTGACTTAGTTTCCAAATAGTAAAACTCCCCTGTCTCACAAAACTCAGAGGATACTATTGTTAAAACTAAACACAAATTAAAAAGGAAAATTGGAGTTTAACTCCTAAGCCTAGTTTTAGCTTGATCTTAAATTAGTGGTAAAAGGCTTATCTGTAGACAAAATATACTATAAAATTGAAGGACCAGTTACGCGGGGAGACAGGAGCACAGGCTAGAGAAGTTATTGCTCATTAATCGGTACCTGCAGTAATTTTGAAGGGCCTCTGTGTGAATTCAGATTACCAGTCAGTCTCCTTCTGCCTCCTGAATTATTTTTACAAGTAGACGTTTATGTTTATTGTTTCAGAAAACATGCTTATCCATTAGTTCTCAGAACCCTTTATACTTGGCCCATGGCATCCAGGTATAGGCTTTTGTTTTTCTTGGCATTCCTAGTTATTCCTACGTTACACCTTTCGGCTTGGCATTTCTCTGGGGCTCCATCAGGAAGGCCCTCACCTCATTGGCTGCCACCTGCACAGCATTTTGCTCTGATGTGTCTTTGATTTTAATGCTGTCAGTTTTTAATCTTCCAGAAATGCCTTAAAATTTCTAGTTTAATAATGCCCCCTTTCTTATTTTTTGTACTTTTATAGATTCTTTTAAGTTTTTGTTTTTTTTTCCTGTCATTTTAATGTAATTTTGGGAGCAAGGGAGGTAAATGAATAAGCATCTCTTAGAGTGAGGCTCCTGATAGTGATGTTTTGAAAAATTTCCATAGGTCCCCAAGAACTGAAAACCAGTGGGTTACACTCTCTTTACAGCAAATTTTAGTTTAGCAGCCTACTTTGCTTGTAGCATCTGCTTTATGCAGGTGTTATGATTTTGGGTTTTGAAATATTTTTTTAAATATATAATGTCTGGAAACTCGGAATCAAGACAGAATAAGGAATTAAGGTATTTTAGTATTCTTGATTCAGCCTTCAAGACATTATGTATTTAAAAATATGCATAAAAAAACACAAAACAAAACCCACTGCCATTGAGTCAATTCTGACTCATAGCGACCCTACAGGATAGGGTAGAACTGCCCCAGAGGGTTTCCAAGGAGCACCTGGCAGATTCAAACTGCTGACCTTTTGGTTAGCAGCTGTAGCACTTAACCACTACCCCACCAGGGTTTCCGAAAACATGCATATGAAGTAGCTTTTGTTTGGGGCTTTGTGCTGACTATGGCCGCAGACATATGATCTGTGTAGGGCTGTAGTGCCTTTAATCCTCAGGAGAACCTCGTAAACTAGGTAGTGCTGTCCCCATATGACTAAAGTGTAGAAAGGGGAGATAGCTTTCCAGCACCACTGAGATAGTCAGTAGTGACGGTGACATTTGAACTTAGGTGGATCTGATTCTAGTGCCCTCTCTTTTGTTCCCTTCAGGAATGTATTCCTGCCATAGGAACAATTAGAGATTTCTTAGATTTTTGAAAACGTGACCCCCATTTATTCATTATTTCAGTGAATATTTATGGAGCACAGGATGAGGTCCCTGCCTGTGCTGGGTCCTGCGGATGCAGAGGCGAAGGGCACACCCCTCCTCTATGAGCCCAGTCTGGTCTGGAGATAGATAAGCAATTACAGTACCATGTGGTCTCATAATAGCAGAGGTTATTGCTGGAGATTCCCAGAAGTGCAGTACCCAAACTGGACTTATTCCATACTTTGGGGAATAATATATCTCAAGAACTAAGCAAAGGGGAAATACACTTAACTAATCTGAAAGTTTTTTTTTTTTGTTTGTTTGTTTTTTAATCTGAAAGTGTTTGCTGGAGTCCCTCTGCTGAGGCCTTAAGGAAGTGCTTACAAAATTATAAACTGACATATTTTTAACATCTGAGAAATTCTTTATACCTCACTGGGACTTTTACTCATTTGTACCCACGTGGCCATTTTTAGCATTACTGTCATAATCAGAAAAGAATAGCATAAAGCCTCTTTGGCCCAGCAGTTATACTCTTCCTCAGTAGCCTCTCTAGTGGTCCATTTCAACTTCTAGGTGTGTCCAAGGGAGTTAATATGCAGGCAGTGAATCAGAGGCATTCTGAAATAGTTACGTGCTCAATCAATGACTGGTCCCACTGCTTGGGGCCCATTACAAATCTATGCTGTTTCCCTCAGCAAAAGTAAAAGGATATTGTTTATTGCTCTGTCAGCCAGAGCTTTTGGATTGAGACTACAAATTGTTGTTGTAACATTATAGGTTTATATATTAAAATATAACCTCAATAATAAGGGTATTGTTTTTCATTCCTCTTTGTCTTGGCATCCTCATGAACTAATTTATTTCATTCTTTACTGTTGCTAATTTTGCATCTTTGGGAGACTTGGATTTAGTTCTTGAATGAATGATGAAAATGTAGAAGATACGTTTTTCACTTAGAAGTAGGCAAAGTTCAAAGAAATTTGCAGAGTTCAAAAAAAAATCAGAGTTCATCAACATATCAACATCTCTCCTCATCAAAAGAAATTTTAAAGGAATGAATAAACAAACCAGACTAATATAAAATAGCCTAAAACATTTATTAAGGATTAGTATAATAACACAATAGTAAGAAGACAACCCAATTAAATAATAATAACACAATAGTAAGAAGACAACCCAATTAAATAATAATAACACAATAGTAAGAAGACAACCCACTTAAAAAAATCAAAATATTTGGACACTTTACCAACAAAAGGATACATGAGTGGACAATGAGATATGTATATGAATATCATTTGAAAAGTGCTCAATATCATTAATCATTAGGGAAATGCAAATTAAAACCACTGTGAGATACTGTGTGGAACAACTGAACTGTCATATTCTTTAATGGCTGTATAAATTGGAATAACCTCTTTGAGGGAGTTCTGCTGGTTGTAAAACTAAAGATACCTATCCCTTCATGTCCACTAAAATTGCTATAATCGCAAAGACATACAAAAACAAGTATTATCAAGGATGTTGAGAAACTGGAAACTTCATACATCGTTGATTGGAATGTTAAGTAATGCAGCCACTTTGGAAAACAATAAATTATGTTATGACTTAGCAATTCCCCTCCTAGGCATTTCTATTCAAGAAAAATGAAAACATGTCCACACAGAATTGTATATGATGTTCACAGCAGCAGTATTCATTATAGCCAAAATGTGGGAATAATCCAAATGCCCAGCAACTGGGAAATAGGTAATCAAAACATGGTATAGTCATACAATGGCATACTATTTAACCATAAAAAGGAATGAACTACTGACACGTGCTACAACATGGATGAATCTCCAAGTGTTATGGTAAGTGAAAGAAAAAAAAAAGCAAAAGACCACGTATTGCATAATTCCATTTATACGAAATGTGCAAAAAAGACAAATATATAAAGACTTCAGTAGATGCGTGGCTGCCTGGGGCTGTGGGTGGGAACAGGAATTTACTGTAAATGGGCACAAGGGACCTTTTTGGAGTAATGAATGTATACTGAAATCAGTTTACTGTGGTGGTTGCACAACTCTGTAAATTTACTAAAAATCATTGAATTGTATACTTTAAATGGCTGAATTTTATGACATGTAAATTATTCCAAAATGAAGCTATTAAAACAAAACAAAAAACTAAACAAACAATAACCCCATGACCCAAAAATTCCACTCTTCAGTATTTACCAAAAGAAATGGAAAAAGCAGTGGACCGATACGTACTCATACATGTGTAGAAAACAAATTTAGTAAAAATGTTAAATGTTGGAAACTAGGTGATTGGTATATAGGCAGTCACAGAAAAATTCTTTCAGCTTTGCTGTTATGCTCGAAAATTTTCATAATAAAAATGTTAGGGAGAAGTAGCTACTGCTCATTATTTCTGTTAAGATCTTTGAGGACAGGGACTGTGTCATACTCAGCTTTGTATCTCCAGTGCGTACATATCTAGAAAACTCTTAAGTGATTAGAGGAAAGAGTGGTTTACAATAAATCTGAATAATATATTCCAGCTAATCAGTGTATATTTAAATTAATTAAAATGTGCAGTTACTTTATCCATTACCCCACCAGTGCCATCCAAGGTACTACGTAGACCACAAACTAGTCAGTATATATTTTTATTCGATACAGTGTTGCTGTCCCACAGATAGTTTTCTCACTATTTGATTGCTCTCCAATTCATTTGAATTTTCTTATTATAGTACAAATATCCATGGCCACTGAGTCGATTCCAACTCACAGTGACCCTATAGGACAGTAGAACTGCCCCACAGGGTTTCCAAGGAGCGGCTTGGTAGATTTGAACTGCCAACCTTTTGTTAGGCTGCCAAACGCTTAAGCACTCTGTGCTACCGTGGCTCCAATATAATACAAACAGTAGAACTAAAATAGAAAATGTAGGAAATACAACTTTCCAAATGTTCTAATTTAGAAATCCTTTTTAGCATTAAAAACTAAAAAAAAAAAAGTTATTCTAAAAGCAGGCATACTAGTGTTACTCTGATTCATCGTTTGATTTGAAGTTCTTGTGCTCAAGAAATTTCTGAACTGAGTGTTACCGGCGTATACCATGGGCAGCTGTGAATCCTGTGGTCATTTGCCGGTGTAGCCAATGTCTGTGCCACAGGCAGTAGACCACTGATGTTTGCTGGGTTTTCTATGCAGAGCGGAGGATAGATTGGCTGGAGGTGGTGGGTGGTGAAGAGATGTGGCTGGTGCACTGCGAACGTGGAATCCCTGCACAGATGGCCTGAGATTGTTTTGGGCAAAGGACTACATAGATTGTAAGAAATTGAAAGCAAAGACTAATCCGTATTACAGGTCAAGGCTTTATTCCGATGATCTATGTAACCTTCGAGCCTGGTGGTTATCAGACTGTATGTGACCTTTGGAGGGCCACAATGAAAAGAAACCCCTCATATGAATGCATTTGCCCTATCTTTCTTAAGAATTTGAGCAAAGGTAGTTAAGGAATGTCCCCTTGGCCTCTTTCCAGTGGGTTCCACCTGAATTTTGTGATGAAGATTAGGGCCAAGCTGCTTTGGTATCCTCTGGTAGCTTGATAGAACTAGCTTTTGGTTACTTTAATTTTCTCTTATTTTCAGAAATTGAATTTTTAGCAGTACGTTTGCTATTCCAAAGCAAATTGGGTTTGTTTCTAAAGAAGAAGTAGCGAATAGCTATATAGGCTCCCAGCATTACCCACTACAGTTCTTACTTGTATGGCACTGTCCCCATGAGTGAATCGGTCTGCGTCTCTGTCTCCGGATGTAACCACAGTGTTCTCTCCTCATTTTTCAAGTAGGGCTTATATGTTTTATCAGGTTTCTGCTTAGGTTGAGCCATTTTTGATATAGGTTGAACCACCTACTCTCTCCCTCTTTGACTTAAAGTCTCATGTTTTATGTTAAAAATACATGAATGTGTTGAAACTTCTTTAGAAGATATCTGCGCTTATTTAATTGAAGAATAGTATTTTAAATGACCATGTAGAATATTTGGTATTCGGCAGAGTATGTCTTCTTCTCTTTTTTGTGGAACTGTGGCGTACATTTTGGCCCCTGGCTTCACTAGCCCTGTGTTCTCTGGCAGTTTTAAAGCCTCTCTAAGCCTCACTTTCCTTGTCCATAAAGGGTGGAAAATAAGCCCCACCTCACAGTAGGGAGTGAAGGTTGGATGCGATCCTGGCATTGCGTCTTACAGGAGTCCTCAGCAAATACAGCCTCCCCAGAGGACTAGCTTCCTGCTCTAGTGCAGCCAGAAATTGAGTCTCCGGGCCTCTTTGATATTAACCATAGTTATTCTTGCTGGACTAGCTGCCCAAGTGACTTCACTGCCTTGTAGTAGATACCTGTCTCTCGTTTGCTTTAGTTTTTACTTTGCATATGGTCTTCTTATTCCTCACTACAGAAGTGTGGAACATCAATTTCTCTGATGGTATGATTGCATGTGAATGATGAAATACAAAAGAATATGATGAATACTGCTAATTTGACCTCGTGTTTGCAGGGGAAGGGGAGGAGTCACGGCCCGGCCAGCTGTGGTTGGTGTACCACGAGGGACACCAACTCCCAGGGGAGTCCTCTCCTCCCGAGGGCCAGTGAGTCGAGGAAGAGGTCTTCTCACTCCCAGAGCAAGAGGAGTCCCCCCTACTGGGTACCGACCTCCACCGCCACCCCCTGCACAAGAGACCTACGGAGAATACGTAAGTGAAGAAGTCACACGGCAGCCTTATCCACTGGGTGTTGTGACCAAGTGCCCTCCCTCACCTTGTCTGAGTTCTTGAATATTCCACCTTTGTTCCGCAAGCGTTTATTGAGTGCTAAGACTTTTGGATATTATAAGTAAGTACTTGGTAGTTAAAAAACAAAACAAAACCTACTGCCAAGTCAAGTCCATTCTGACTCATAGCGACCCTATAGGGCAGAGTAGAACTGCCCCACAGAGTTTCCAAGGAAGGCCTGCTGGATTCAAACTGCTGACCTTTTGGTTAGCAGCCCTAACTTTTAACCAGTACGCCACCAGGGTTTCCCACTTGATAGTAGAGGTACAGAAATGGGTAAGGCAGGCTCTTTCATCAAACAGGTTACATTCACGGTGTAGAAGAAGAATTTGGACCGTGGGAAGTGCAACCCTAACGTTAAAGAGACATGTTTTCAAGCTCTCGAAGGCTTTTAATTTAATATTCTTTCATGTTCCTCTCTAGGTTGCTTCTGAGTAATTCAGTCATTTAAGAAATAACCGCCTACCTATATCAATATGCGCAGCCTTAAATGTTTCCTTTTAAGCTGTGCTGCTGAAAATGGATTCTTTGTGAAATTCTTGTCTGTGAAAAAGACAAAAGTTCTATGGTTTTCAATTAATGCAAATCAGTTCGTTTTCTATTTACTATTCAGTAATTCTTTGATACGGTTCATAGACTTACTTAACATAAGAGAAAGAAAATATAACCATGAAAGTCGGGGAGAAAACGAATTCTTTAACAAGAATACCAGCCCCCTGGGATTTGTACTATAACTTCTTAGTTTACCATAAATGAAGAAAATAAGAAGCATTGGTTAGATGTTTCATATTAGCAACCGAAAGTAATAAAGTAACAGTATATGAACTATTGTCAAAGAAAGGGAAGCAGTGACAGGGACGAAGTGCTGGAATCATTAGGTCTTTATGCTTTGCTTTCATGGAAGTCTCTTGTTAGGTGATGTGCACCGTTTTGCACAGTTTCTGGAAGGCTGCAATAATCCCCTGGGCCACTGACAACTTCTTCAGCTTCATACAGTGTCATGGGAAGATCAAAGCCTTTGTCCTGGACATGCTGAACATTTTCTTATTCCCTGAACATGCTCTTGTAGCTTCCAGGCCTTTGCTCTTGCTGCCTGCTCTACCTAGAATGTTCTTCTCTTATTTCATCTGACTCCCTCCTGTTTGTCCTTTTTGACTGAGGCCAACTATTAGGAGTGACATTCAGAGGAGGTAACAGCTGACCTGTTGAGTATTACTTTAATTACGAGCTGTCTCTCTCCTAGCTAGACCGTGAACTTCTGGAAGGGCAGGGATGGATAGCTTTTATCTCTTTGTACTTGGCAGAGAGTGCATAGTGGGGTCTCAGAGAATTACATTGAATGAGTAAATTCCTAAGTAGTTCTTTTTCAACATTTTGCTGTTCAGTTAAGGAGAGATGTGGCCCTGTCTCTTCCCTTTTCTCTCCTTCTGTTTGGACATGTTCCTCCTTCTTGATATTCTTTCTAAGCTGACAGTAGTAATCCAGCCTGAGCTCTCCATAGATGTTGAGTCTCCTGAAAATAGCAGGGGCTAGAAAGGAGAGAAAAGTGTTGTTAAATTACTTGAGGTGGCCTGTTGTCTGTTTCTTTCTACCTCAGCTCACCCTTACTTCTTTTAGGGGTGGTTGGATGATTTCATGGAAATTGCCAGGCAGGGGTGTAAGACACCTCTTTCCTAGACCCTACTTTATCACAAATGTGATGTAAGTCAGGGTAGGTATTTAATTTATTTGGTTTCACAGTCCATGTGCATCAAAAAGAGATATTGCCTTCTTTTTATGAATTAATTCATCTTTCCACTCAACAAATTTATTGAATGCCTACCATGTTACCAAGGCACACATGTTCTTTATCTCAGCGTATATAATCTAGTGAGTCTAGCAAGAAATTAGATGAATATTTGAAAGGTTGGCGTCCAGGAGAGAAAAAAAAAGAGGAGAGAAATTCAAGATACTTGTTTTTGTTATTTATAGCTCTAATTTTTATTGACAGGAAAGGCGTAAAACAATTGAATTGAAAAGTATTCTGTGAGCTAATTTATTCCCTTTTCCATCTACTACAGTGGCTAACAGGATAATGGCAGTGGAGAAGAATACAGGTAGCACCTGACTTAGGACGTATTTGAGTTACGACAAACCACACTTACGACTGTCCATTTTATTTTTGTACATCTTATCCTTTTTTTTATCCTTAGTAATATATATTACATACAGTGTTGCAGTGTGTAATTTGCTGATGTTATATCATTCTCAGATATTCATCCTCAGATGTTCAAAGATAGGATTTATAAAGACATTGATAATAAAAGGCAATAATAATGAAAACTAAAAAAGAAACACTAGGTATTCAATGTACGCCAGAACTGACTTAGATGGAGTTGTTGGAACAGAACCCTGTCGTAAGTTGGGGGCTGCCTGTACTTGAGTCCTCTCAGGAGCAGACAAGGGTTTGAGAGCTCCGAAGAGGAAAGGGAGCCTGTGTTGTTTGAGTCCCAGACTCATGCCTTGCCCTCTTCTAGGCGCTGACTATAGCTGCTGCTGCAATTCCAGTGTGAGCGTGACTGGCTCCAGGGTCAGTGTTCTGTCTGTCCCATAGTGCCGCCTTCAATCCCTGACAGCCACATCTGCCATTGTCATTTTAACGTGACTGGAGTTCAGCATTAGCAATTTCATCAACTTCATACAACAACTCTCGCACACACACAAAAAACAATTCTGTGCTTTCTATGTATGCTTTTAGAAGTATAAAAAACTAAACCAAACCCGTTGCCATCGAGTCAATTCTGACTCACAGCGACCCTATAGGACAGAGTAGGCTGCCCCGTAGGGTTTTTAGGGAGCACCTGGTGGATTCAAACTGCCAACCTTTTGGTTAACAGCCAGAGCTCTTAACCACTGCACCACTCGGGTTTCCTTCGGTTGCATAGTGGGACACAAAAGAAAGGAAGTACTCTATGAGTGCACCCTCTTCCTCAAGTTGAATTACTGTCATGAGGGGATCAGATTATCAGTGTTGTAACTCTCCCAGTTAGTTTAGTATCTGCTGTTCCTGGGAATACCTGTTAAAATTAATTTCCAAGAGGAAAGATTTTCCCCATCTAGCCTAGCATTTTTGGAAGCCCTCTTTCTGCAGTTAGAGTAAGAAACATCTGTAGCTATGTAAGAAGCATTGTCAGCAGCTGGTCTGAGGAGCTGACAGAGCCCCTCACCTTGCTTACAGCGGCTCACCATGAGTAACCCTGCCTCTCAGGTTACCCTTTTGAGGTCACCTTCCTTCCCTGACTCAACTGTAATTAAATTTCTACTTGTAGCCCCTCTAATACAGCTTTGCAGTCTCTAGCATATCCTCAGCCATTGACTCTTTGGTCTTAAGTGTTCAAAATCCTGCAGATTACTCATGCAACACCCTTGGTCTTGCAGCATGGGAAGGGAAAACAGAACAAAACAAAACTTGGGTTTTTTTTATTTGTTTGCTTCTTGTAGAAATGCTTAGAGACGCTCCCTCATCCATTCGTAGACTGTGTGCATCTTCTAGACCCATGTCTTACACTTTTGTATCTTTTCCTTATTGAGCTGATTTAAAATTTCTATCCTGAGTATATCCAGAAGGATTTTTAGATAGTTGGGGTGGATCCTATATGACATATCCAAGTTAAAGCCCAGGATCTGGTAACACGAAGGAAATGGTTTGTGTAGCAAGTGGGAAAGTTGAAATTGGTCTTCTTAGAACATACTACAATATTTATTCCATTGAACTGGAATCATAAATTAAATTCTGTTCCATCTGAGTAGGACTCTTCCCCTTACCCACTCCCCTCTGCCCCATTCACCTTTGTATTCCCAGCACCTAGTAATTTTTTAGTACAGTATTTGGACCCCTAGTGGCACAATGGTTTAAGAGTTTGACTGCTAACTAAAAGGTCAGCAGTTCAAATCCACCACCCACTCCTTGGAAACCTTATGAAGCAGTTCTCTTCAGTCCTATAGGGTCACTATGAGTTGGAATTGACGCAGCAGTAATGGATTTTTTATGTTCTATCATGAATATTCAGTGCTATGTTAAGAAAAGTTCCATTAGCTGAGATTATAAAATCTCTCTGTCTTCAGAGAAAATGCAGCAGATATTACATGTTCACCTCATCAGAACTGCTGTGGAAGGGATGGCAGGAAACTGAATTAAGTGACCTACATGGTCTCTTGTGATTTTGTAAATCTGTAACTCTGCAACACATAGAGTTACTGTAAGTCGGTGGCCACTGACAGCAAAGGCAGGTAGGTAAATGGAAATTGAGAACTGTTATGGAGAATGGGATAGCGTTAGGATTTAAAAAACAAACAACAAAAACACCACTATTGCGTTTATTGGCAAAAAAAAAAAAAAAAGCATTTTCATTTTGTGAGAATTTCGGAGCATTTGTATCTCTAAGGAAAGCTTGTCATTGCTTTGGAACTCAGAAATGCAGTTTAAAGAAAGATGTCTGATATACACTGATAGTAATAAAAATTTCATTCCTATTGAACTTGGCTGGTTGTATCTAGCCAACTCAATTTACTTTTCCTTTTAACTTTCATTTAGCATTTAGTACCTGAGGGAGGCCATTATTGCAGATGAAAAGAAGAAGGGAAATCATATAAGTTGCTTATTTGAAGGAAAATGGGGAGAAATTCCTATTCTTTCAAATTCCACCACAGCTGTTCCATTTTTCTTTTCGTTTTTTTTCTGAGAAAGTATACATTTTAATCCTTAAAATTGTCCATATTTCCCATATTATGCATACCAAGATAAAAGCATTCCAGTATAGTTCTAGGCTCAAAAAGGCTCAAGAAAAACTCAATTAATGGTATATATTATAATTCTTTTTAGTAAATAGTCTTATGTTCATTTTAAGAATGTGCTTTATTTGTCCAAGCAAGAAAGCCTGAAGATTCATAGATATATCCTTATTAAAATGTGCCTGTTGAAATTTGACTGATTTTTCTCAAGGTGAGTGAGTGAAGAAGTTGGGTCATTTGTAATGTCATCCAGGCCAACTGTTCTTCATCCGATGATTGTCAGGAAACATTCGCCGAGTGTGTGTCATAGAGAAGAACATCTGTGAGCAGATACATCTGTTTGGTTATGAGAAGGCTGTTATGATCGGAGTCCGTGTGACACACGGTAGCCGTTTGGATAGAGCAGACTAGCCACTGGTAACACCAAGTCCTTGTTTCGGTGAATACTTGTCTTTTAAGAATGACTCTTAGAAAACTAGGCAATTCAGCATGTTTAGCTTTTCTCCAAAACAGAAAGAAAACAGATAATGGATGTGTTTTCAGCCATTTGGGTATAAATTGAGACCTTCTGCTCCACTCTTAGTAAAATTAGACATAATTACGGTAACTTCTCATCTCATTTTTGTGAACAAGAAGTACCTCTATTCCAGAATGACATTGATTCGTTACTTATGTCCAAATAATTAAATAACTGACAAATTAATTAGTGGAACAGAGAATACATTCAGTGAGAGAGCACTTTAACAATTCAGAATGGTGGTGTAATTACACAGAAAGGTATGCCTGATGCTTCCTGGCAGAACCAATTTACATATGAATTTCTAAAGGGTAGCCATCTTTGATAAATTGCTCTATGGTCCACATACAAAGAAAACCTGTATCAGAAGAGATGTATGTATCAGAAACGCTCAGTATGGTACAGTATGTTTTTTGAAAGATCTTGTCCATTCCCATCACTTCACCTAACACTTATGGGTTACTGACTAGCACAGCTAAACCTCAGGCCTGTCTGGAACTCTGTCTGGTATCACCTTCCTGTGGCCATCTTCCACTAAATGCCCTATGAGTATACTGAATGCTGTGGTGTATGCCAACACCAGGTGCCTCATTCTTCCCCAGAGTTCCCGTTTAAAAGGAATGGTGGGCGCTAACATGTACCCAGGCTCCCACAGTCTCATTCTGTCATTTTCCTCATGCCATCTATCTAAACAGTAACCAAGCCTTTTCAGTTCTTCCTCTTAAATAATTATTTGATTTCCAGTTTATCCACATTGCAGCTTCTTTAGTTAAGATGCTCGTCCTCATTGGGAAATATCCCCCCCAACTCCCCAGTGTCTAACTCATGTCATCCTGTTATACCATCTTTTGTACTAAAAATAAATTCTTCTGAATTTTGATGACTGGCAACATCCATGAAGGGCTTTAGGGAAAGCCAAGTATATCTCAGAAGTGTACGTGCTGTTTTTTATTGTAGATTTTGCCTACAGTTTCATGAAGTCATGCTCCTCCTCAGTCTTCTAAGAAAACTAGAACTCACCTGAAACTTTAATCATGGGACGAGACTCAGAGATTTTAGCAGGGATAGAGGGGTTGTGCTGGTGGCAATTTCCCCAGTGCAGTGACTACTGGTGCAATTTTTGACAATTAAAATCTCAGCTGCTTCAATCAGCTTGTTTTCCATAGTGAGAAATTTAATTAAAACAGATTGTGAAAAGGTTATTTATGAAAATGAATTTTAAATGTGAATTGAAAAGCCTAGGGACCCCTTTTTATTTTAGATAAAAAGATGAAGGCTCTGTAATTGTTTATGTCCATTCTGCTGGAAGCAGGGGTATGAGTGGTTTATAGTTACTTGAAACCTTGAAACCTCACAAGTCAACCTTTGTCTTAAATTACTTGATTGACCTATTTTAGAAATACAAAACTTTAGAAAATAATTCCACATTTTAAATTTATGAATATGGGGGTTTTTTTTTTTTTTTTATTCAGGAAGTGGCTCTGGGCCCTGAAACAACAAGGGCCAGTAAGTCTCGGAAAGCCTGTTTGCCTTCGTAGTTAGGTTTGTCCATCCAGGGTGGCTTAGCGTCAGTGCTTCTGTTTGAACTCACTGTAACCAGTGTTCTATATCCCTCGGTGGCTTGGGGCTGAGGGTGGGAGGAGAACTTGAGAGAGGCACGAAATTGGTCGTCTGGTAAAAAGGATTTCCTACTAGAACCCACTATCTTGGTTTTATTGTTTTCTTATAACATTCAGCCACATTTGTATAACTCAGTCCTGGCCTTCAAGTAGATCAGAGTCTAGGAAGGAACACAGTTAACACCCCCACTTTGGATCCTTTTATAACCCCCTGTATCTTTTAGGTCGTGATTCTCAATTATTCAGACCCATGTGTATCCATCCTTAGAGTATTAGAGTACTCACCTTAGAATGATGTCATGGCTCTTTATTGTTTCCCGTTACATTTTAAATTACTGATGGTAGGGGCCTGTCGTATAGTACATACTTAATGTAGTAGATACAGGAAGAAAAAATTGAGTTATGTACATAATATTTAGTGAAGACCAAAAAGGGATGACTAACTGATGGATGGAATGTGGAAAGACTTTCTAGAGGAGATAAGGTTTAAACCAAATGGGAAAGAACACTAGTAGCACTCAGAGAGGACTTGCTGCTGGAAGGGTTTTCCATGAACACTCCATGTGACAGTCTTGGTATGCTGCAGAGATAGCCAGAAGAGTTTCTGTATTGTTGATGATATTTATTATCGTTTTATTCTGTTCTCTTTGTTTATAGGTAGGGTAGAGTGTTACTCTACTTGGAACTGACATGGACTCTTGCAAGAAATTTTAGGGCTGTTGTTGTTGGGTGTCATTGAGTCACTTTTCGACTCACAGCAATCCAGTGCGATAGATTTAGAACTACCCCATAGAGTTTTCTAGGCTGTAATCTTTATAGAAGTAGATTGCCAGGTCTTTTCTCCCGTGGATCAGGTAGATGGGTTCAAACTGCCAACCTTCCAGTTAGCAGATAAGCTCTTAACTATTGCACCATCAGGGCTCCTATTTAGGGCTACAAAAACCCATTGAATAAAACCACATTGTCAGGTTGAATGGCACAGAGCAAGGTCAACTGGCTATCCAGGTAAGGCCTCACAGTGGGGCATTATACTGGGGCATTCACTACAGTATAGGGTCTCGCCCTCAGTTTTATAGGGACAGACAGTGTATCATAGTGGTTAAAAGTCGATCAGAAGCTAAACTGACTAGTTTCAAATTCTCACTCTGCCTTTTAAGTGCTTTGTGGCCTTAGGCAAGCTGCTTAACTCTTCTGTACCTGAGTTTCTAACCTGTAATGGAAATATTTACACTTACTACATGTGATTGCTATGAAGTTTAGATAAATTAGCATATGGAATATACCCTGGCACATAAAAAGTGATACATAGGTATTTTTCTTGTTGTTTGCTCAGAAATCTAATTCTTTAGTTTACCACTGTAACTGTCTTTTAGGTCAGACTCTTGCTAACTATACCCCTGTTGTCGTTAGGTGTCCTTGAGTCGGCTCTGACTCATAGCCACCCTGTAGGACAGAGTAGAACTGCCCCCATAGCATTTCCAAGGAGCGGCTGGTGAATTTGAACCACTGACCCTTTGGTTAGCAGCCGAGTCCTTAACGACTACACCAGTTATGCCCCTAGACACTGCTATGTGAAAAGCATAATAATCTAATACCATTCACCTTGCCAAAATGACTGAAATGCAAAAGGCATTTTCAAGTGTTGGCTAGGATGAGTTGTAATGGGAACGCATCTACACTGCTGTGGGAATGGAAATCGGCACAACACTGGGGAAACTGTTTGGCACCATCCCGCTGAGTGGAGCACCTGCCCCAAGACCCAGCCTTCTACTCCTTAGTAGCCACTCAGCATACATGCCTGCATAGATGCACCCAAAGACTTGTACAAGAATGTCGTCAGAGTTGAAGTTTGAACCAAGTCAGCAGACTCCAAAGGCTGATATGAACAAGTTGAATTAGTCTAGAAGGACAATAATATATTATTCTTCACTGCTATAAAATAAACAGCTTGGGCTGTGACTTAATTGTTAGGTAAATAATGTTTTATTGAAACGATTAAGAGGAAGATTCTTATCTACTACTATTAATATTATTTTTCTCCTTCACTGTAAAATAATTGGGTTATGTGATGTGCTTGTGGTCGTTGGCGATACAGTTGAGAGTACATTGACAAGCAGAGTGTTACTGAGAACCACAGCAAAAGCTCTGAAAAGACCGTTCTAACTAGTCACCCTGTTTGTTTTATAAACTCAAAATAATCATTATAACACTAAGTTCAAACAGGCTTTTAACACTGTATTATATATGAATTTTTAAATATATTTTGAAATAAGCACATATCACCCTGAAACATTACATAGCACAATTATCTCCATTTAAAAGGACTCAAAACCGAAACAGCATTTTTAAAATCACTGTATTTCATTAATTCTTCTGTCTGTTAAAAAAGGTTTTTCCTAGGCTTAAATGTTATGCTCTATTTTACTTGTGATTGAAATAGAATTAAATAGGTCATGCTGTTTCCTTTATCCTGACAAATCTCTTTTTTTCAAAGTAAGGTTTCTTTGGTATGCGGGCAGGTTGGTCTGCGTTTTATAGGTCGGGAGAAGCCAGGGAAGACTCTCTACCTTGTGTTAGAATGTATCTACCCTCACTGCAGCCCTGCCATCACCCAGAGTCCGGGTCACACCGTCACTTACGGTCCGCTTCCACAGTTTTCCTTATCTAAGGATCAAACTCTGAAGTGTAGCTTGATGGAGAGGCAAGCTCTTTTCATGAGGCAACGATGTATATTAATATACACACATTTCTTATCCATGTTTGTCCATTGTTTTAATAGTGTAGTTCTGACTTTTAGAAATAAAATAGAGTTCCAAAGAGAACTTTCTTCCTGGAAGCAGGAAACGCAAGACTGATACTTAATGTTTGGCAAAAAAAAAAAAAAAACACAGGTGAGGCCTCTTTCTAAAATGGTACCATGTTTTTAGTAAGTGTTGCATTCTATAATATTTCTTCAATTTGCATTCATCTCGGAAAAGCACTTGGTATATTTTCTGTCATTTGGTCCTTAAAACCAAGCAAACCCACTGCCATTGAGTTGACTCCAACTCATGGCAACCTTATAGGCACAGTAGAACTGCTCCATGGGGTTTCTAAGGAACGGCTGGTAGATTTGAACTGTTGACCTTTTAGTTAGCAGCCGAGCTCTTAACCACTGAGCCACCAAGTCCCCCTTTGACCGTTAGTTCTTTTAACAAACATTACTCCATGTCTCTCATGTGCCAGGCTTTGAAAATACAAAAGTGTGCAATACCCAGTCCTTACCCTCCAGGACCTTGCAGACCAGTGGGAGAGAAAGGAGACAAAGCGTAACTGCAGGTTCAGTGTATATGCAAGGCATCACAGAAGCCCAGACCAGGGGCGAGATTTGGCCCGCAGGCACCAGAGTCAGTGACCTAAGAGCTAGTGTCGCAGGAAAGCCACGAGCACAGGAATTACAGCATGAAACCTCACAGCTTCTTCAGGGCACTTCACAGGTTGCTGAAGCCTAAGATACAAAGCAGCAGCCCAGGCTGTGTTCCCCGTAAGTTCCTAAGGGCAAGACTGTCAGAGGTTTCAGAGTTTCTTCTTTGTCTTGTAGGAGCCAGGAGAGTGGAAATTTTTAAGCAGGAAGGCAGCATGTTCAGATTCTAGGTGGGTAACTCTGGTTACAAAGTGAAGGACGGTTTAGATAAGGAAGCAGTAGAAAGCCAGGGAGACCCATAATTCAGGTAGCGTGCTAGCCCAGCTGAGAAATTCTGAAAGATTCTAAGCAGTGACAATGGGATGGAGAGGAAGGGATGGACGTAGGAGAGATGTAGGAGATACAGAGTAAAGAAATGAGGATTTGTTGGTCAGTCGGAATGATGGCGGATGGCGGAGCAGGGGGCGTTGAAGCTGTGGAGACAGGAGTGCCCTCAGGGATTTGTGTGGACTGATGAGTTGCCACCATTTTATCAGCTACGGGTATCTCCACTACTGCCTCACGCACAGGTGCAGGGCCCTATGTGAAAAGCGCAAGGAAGGGCATAAGACGTCTTTGTAGCGCATTTTAGCAGGTAAGGGATCCCTATGGACCTTCTTCGTGAGCAGGTTCAGTGGTTGCTTAAATAAATGCTTTTATAATGCTCACTTTCCTCACTTTAGGGAGCCCTGGTGATGCAGTGGTTAAGCACTCAGCTGCTAACCAAAAGGTCAGCAGTTTGAACCCACCAGCTGCTCTGCAAGAGAAAGATGTGACTGTCTGCTTCTATAAAGTTTACAGCCTTGGAAACCCTCTGGGGCAGTTCTACCCTGATCTGTAGGGCAGCTATGAGTAGGAATCGACTGGATGACAGTGACTTCCTCACTTTTAGTCATCCGGGGGCTCGGGAGATGTATAGATTAGCTAAGGAAAGGGAAGGTGAGAAGACTACCTGGAAGAGGGATATGGCATGTTTTTGTTCTGGAGGCATTCAATCCAGTGAGCACTCACTACGTTCCAGGCATGATAATTACTCTGTACCTGGCATAAAAGAAGAAATAAGACAATCTGTGTTCACAGTGTGGTAGGTGAGGCAAGAATGCCCAAGTCATTTCCACATGGCACAGTAACAGGCATGTGTTAGGTAGACTGGCGACATGAAACGTGAATGATGGGCTCTGTAATTGTGGGCCTGAGCAGATACTGTGGAAGAGGAGACCTGTTGGAGCGTTGTCTTGAAACATTCAGGACGCAGAGAGAGCAAGCACAGAGACTTGTAGGAAAAAGTAAGCGAACTAGGAGTAATTGCATTTGAGGCACAGGCACGTGGTGAAAAATGAGGCTGACATGCAGGCTGGGGCCATGTCACAAAGGAAAATCTCTTTAGGAGAAAATGTGGAAATGTGAGAAATTGCACAAACACAAATTTCAAGTGTGAAGAAAATCTTTCAGCATTCCTGAGCACTGCCAACAGTGAGATAAGTTCCCCAACCCAGTTTCTGGCGAGTTTTTTCAAGCATAGGTTCTAAGCTTAAGTTGGTTGGTTGAGTTAAATGCCCTTTAACATTCATCTGTTTTGGATTTTATGATTCAAGTCAGTTATATCTTAAATTGTAGCAAATAATACATTTGCAGTTTTTTAAAATTCTCACTCTAGCCTCAGAAAAATCTAAAAATTAGTTATAAAATTATGTAAGTAAGAAAGATGAGCGTTTGTTGGGAACCAGTTGTTGGGGACTCTAGAAGACAAGAGCATAAGAAAAAAGCGGACGACTGGTAAAGCAGCAGGGGCCGCTGTTCTCGCACAAGCCTGGGTCTTCAGATGCTCTAATCCAGCTCTCCTACCCTCTGCGCCTCCTCATTTTCATCATTTTGCTAAGTCATTTACTGGTTGATCCCCTGCCCAATAACCTCATCTCCTACCTGGCAGTAGAAATAGCGGATGATCAACAAGGATTCCCTCTACTCCCTGACTAGAAACTCCGCAACTTGCTTGAATCACACCCAGCTTTAACTCCTCTTCTGTCTTGGTCTTCATGCTTCCCTATGTTTTTCAAATGTTGTCCACTGAACAAATAATATTTGTTATAATGGGAGGGAGGGCAAAATATCACCCATGGCCAGATTCAGCTGTGAAATCATCATGATAAAAAGCCTGTTAAAAACGCAAACTTAGTCTTTTAAAACCTTTAAAGCAAAAATAAGGAGTCAGTCATTCAGTGACCTAAAGAATTAGAAAATTGAAATAAATTGCTAGCATTATAATGCCAGACAGAGTAAAAAATGAAAAAAAAAATTATTTTATTTTATTATTTTTTTTAATGCCAGACAGAGTAGTTGAATGAAAATGAGTGATTTACCTGTAGGGTTAAAATAGTGTTTTACTTACATTTTGAATTATTAAAGAAAATTCCAGTCGTTTATAATTTTGATTCTTTGTGTAAACACAGAAATAGAATTCTTCACATAAGGAAGCCATATTCGTTTTTTATAGTCATCTGTGTTCTTTTTCAGGATTTTTAGAGCAGTTTAGGTTTACAGAAGAATTGTGCGGAAAGGACGGAGCTTCCACATACCATACACTCCCCCCGCCCCACCAGCGTACTGTATCTGTTGTTATTAACACCTTAGGTTCCTGTGGTGCATTTGTTAACAGTTGATGAGCCGTTATTATGACGAGAAGTTCCTTATCTCTTTCTGAGTTCAAAATTTTCTCTCAGTCTTAGACTTGTGACAGTTTGGTTATGATGTGTCTGGGTGTGCATTTCTTAGAGTTTATCCTACTCTAAGTTCCTTGTGCTTTGTGGATGTGGAGATTCATGTCTTCCATCAGAGTTCAGAAGATTTTTGCCATTATTTCATCAGATATTCTCTCCTCCCCTTTCTCTTTCTCCTCTCTGCCTGCAAATCTCATTGTGAGTGTTAGGATCTCTGGGACTCTGTTCACTTTTATTCATTCTTTTTTCTTTCTGTTCCTCAGACTGGATAATCTTTATTGACCTTTCTTCAGCTTTGCTGATTCTTGTTTCTGCCTGCTCAAATCTACTGCTGAGCCCCTCCAGTGATTATTTTATTTTTTTAAATTTCCATCATTGCACTATTCAATTCCATAATTTCTATTTGTCTCTCTTTTTTTTTTTTTTTAATAGTTTCTGTTTCTTAATAATATTCTTTATTTGGTATGACATCATTCCTTTACTTCCTTTTAGTTTGGTAGAAATGCTTTTACTTCTTTAGCTCTTTAAGCATATTTAAAATAGCTGATTTAATACCCTCGTCTATTAAGTCCAACATCTGGGCTTCCACGGGGACAATTTCAATTGGTTACTTCCCCCCCCCCCTTTTTTTTTTAATATTTGGGTGGCCACTGAAATTTCCACTAAGTTAGCTTAGTGGTCAGCTAATAATTGTGCAGATTTCCTTAAATTCCTAGAGTCAGTAAATCTCACAGTCTTTATCCAAGAGTGCTGTGTGTGTTTTGGGGCACATCTTTAACACTCAGCCAGGCAGTTGACAACTTACTTTAGCCTTTACTTTCTGCTAGTGTAGAGCTTCAAGGTCAGGCACAATTGAAAGCTTAGATCCTTTTCAGGCCTTTCCTGAGCATATACGCAGCCCCACACATGCGCATGACCTTTTAGATTCCCAGGAATATGTCAGAGTTCTTCTTGCCCCTATGGATATCTCATTCCCCCACTTTTTTTTTTTTTTTAAGCTTTTTGACCAGCCTATTGTTTGCCCAGTTTTTAATCTACCACCTCAAACAGCTGTGATCATAAACAGTTGCCACTAATTATTTTTGACAAATTCCTCAATGGAAAAGGCTTTTCATACTAGGCAAGCCCTAAGTCTTATCAAAAAAGGTGGTTCACTGGGAATGGGGTTTTGAAGAAACTCCAGCCCCATTCGGCCCCCTGGAGGCTGCCAGCCTGCTGGTTTTCAACGTGACTACATGCTGTTGCTGTTCAAGGCTACCACAGAGCTAGGGGATGGTGGATACCACAGAGTTCATACTTGTTACCAAGAACAGAGCTAGGGGATGGCAGGTAGCACAGAGTTCACGCTTATTACCAAGAACAGAGCTAGGAGATGGTGGGTACCACAGAGTTTACGCTTGTTACCAAGAACAGAGCTAGGGGATGGTGAGTACCACAGAGTTCATGCTTGTTACCAAGAACAGAGCTAGGGGTTGGTGGGTACCACAGAGTTCATGCTTGTTACCAAGAACAGAGCTTGGGGATGGTGGGTATCACAGATTTCACACTGGTTACCAAGAATAGAACTAGGGGATGGTGGGTACCACAGATTTCACGCTGGTTACCAAGAACAGAGCTCGGGGATGGTGGGTACCACAGAGTTCACGCTGGTTACCAAGAACAGAGCTCGGGGATGGTGGGTACCACAGAGTTCACGCTGGTTACCAAGAATAGAACTAGGGGATGGTGGGTACCACAGATTTCACGCTGGTTACCAAGAACAGAGCTCGGGGATGGTGGGTACCACAGAGTTCACGCTGGTTACCAAGAACAGAGCTCGGGGGTGGTGGGTACCACAGAGTTCACGCTGGTTACCAAGAACAGAGCTCGGGGATGGTGGGTACCACAGAGTTCACGCTGGTTACCAAGAACAGAGCTCGGGGATGGTGGGTACCACAGAGTTCACGCTGGTTACCACGATTCAGCTGTTTTTCTTGAATAAATGCCCCGAGTCACTGCCAGCCTTTGATTCATTTCCAGAGTTCTGAAAATTTTGATTCTGATAGTTTTGCCAGTTTTCTTGCTGCTTTTGTAGAGCGATTTTTCAGAGGTTCTTATTCTGTCATTTTCAGTGATGTCACACCTGTATTTTTGTTTACTCTATAATTAGTGGTATAGTTAAGTGCTAGCTGAATTAATAATTGATTTCTAGAAACTTCTCTGACTTTTCGTACTTCTGTTATGTTTTAGGACTATGATGATGGATATGGTACGGCTTATGATGAACAGAGTTATGATTCCTATGATAACAGCTATAGCACCCCGGCCCAAAGGTAAAAATTATTCCTTATTATCAGACTTCATCACAGACACCTGTGTCCTACTGCATTTGTATAATCTGGGAAAAAGTATGATAAACAACCAACTGGGGTAACTTGACCTGTTTTGTGTTTCATTTGTTTTAAGTGGAGAAGTGTTATTTATCCTACCAAATAGCATGGGTTAAAAAAAAAAAAAAAAACAGAAACCATTGCCGCTGAGTCGATTCTGACTCGTAGCAATCCTACAAGACAGAGTAGAACTGCCCCATAGCGTTTCTAAGGCTGTAATCTTTATAGAAGGAGACTGCCACATCATTCTCTCTCAGAGCAGCTGGTGGATTCAAACTGCTGACCTTTCAGTTAGCAGCTGAGTGTTTAACCACTGTGCCACCAGGGAATGGGTTAGCATACAAGAGTTTCCTGGAATGTTAAAGCAATCAGGTTTTAGAAATGAAAATTAAAATTTTATTTATTCTAAAAATATGACTTAAGCATTCAGTATATTCTGAAGTGGAAAAAGACTGTAACAGTTTGATTCGGAGTACAGAAAAGCTCCGTATTGTCAGTACCTGTGGAAGGAAGAACCAGAACTTCTTTTTTCGTATTTATAGAGCATTTCAGTTTCTCAGCAGCAGTGCACCTGTTTTGTAACAACTTCAAATTCCTATTTGTGAATAATGAGCCAGTTATGATTCCTTTTTAAACAGTGATTTATTCAGAAATAAGTGTTATCAGAGGCAAGACAGAGCTTTATATTTACTGATTGTGATAATATAGCTCGATGTTTATTGATATATGAAGTCAGTGTTTATTCTGTTCAGAATATTTTACCAAATGCCTAGGAACTTGTACCTTTATATTTAAGATTCTAAGTGGAATGACAGTGCTAGACAGACAAAGAACAAAGTGTTGGCTTTAGAGCGATTATGGAGCACAGATCAGTATGGACCGTGTGGTGGTTTTGATGAAGCGTAAACACACCTTCACTGAACTCATATAGTACCAGTCAGGCTTTGAATAAATGGGTCTTTTGTCCGTTGACTCTGGTACTGAAGTAGGCACAGATGTAAAAACAGTTTTCATTTCTGTTCACATCAACAAAAATTTGTTTTTCTTAAATGACTTGTAACAATCAGACAGCCTTCAAAATGTGGCTCTCAGATGGCCCCTTCTAGTGGAAACCTTAGGCATCCTGCTTGTATCCGTTGACGTGGTGAAGGGAGAAGCGCTCCTCACGTTGACTGAGCTCAGAGCCTGGCATTTGGTGGTTGTGGGACAAAGCTTTATTACATATAGTGTCTTACGTAACAACTTTGCCAAGTATGTGGTGCTTCCCTATCTTGTAGCTGACAATCAGGAGCCCCAGAGCCGAAGATTAAGTAGTTTGCCAAAAAATCACACAGTAAATGAAAAAAACAAAGATAAAATTCCAAACCAGATCTTCAGACTCTAAGATTTTTACTCTTTATACTTAAATCCTTCACTAATTTTGTTTAAAAAAAACTGTCCACAGAAATCTTGAATTTTCAGTCTAAATATTCTGGCAGAAGCAAGTCTTCCACCTGCACAATAGTTACCGAGTGTGGGCCACGTTTCCAGCCCTGTTTCAGCATGTTTTATAAGGCCTGCAGTGTGGATCGTGTGAATGCTTCATGCCTAACAGCGACCCTCTAAGGCAGTGCTGTCACTGTAGACAAGGAGACTGAGTCACAGAGAGCTGCTGGCACTCCCTGTGCGTTTCTAGGTCTCACTCTTCTGTCAGTTCTGCCCCCACATCCATTATGGTATTCAGTGTGTTGGACTTTCACATGCAGGTGTATTTCATTGCTTGTACCGTATGAATGGTTTGTGAACAATTTGACAAAGCAGTTATACAGCCGGATTGACTATAGTGATGTTTACAGTTTCATTCATTTTGTAAAAAGAGGGAACCTGGTATTTATTAAGTACCTACTATGTTCCAGGCACCATGCTAGTGCTTTATATATTTAACTTTTGTTCATCTTCACAGATACCAGTCTAACCCTGTGCAGTAAATATAATTATCTCCAGTTAATAGATGTAGAAGCTGAGACATAGCCTTTTAATGAAGCACATATGTGATACAAGATGATTATCCAAATCTTATATTTTTTGATACTTGGTGTGAAGAAGCAAATTGAAAGCATTTACCCTGTTAAATGCTATGATCTATAAAAGGGAGTGATATCACAACTGAGAGAGATCAAGATGGAGCCCACATTCGTTTGGACGTTACTCTAGATGATGCATAGAGTTTAATTCTTTTATTACATGCCTTGTTTAACCCAAATGACAGCAAGAGATAATATATTTGTTTTACAAGTGAAGAAACTGAGGCTCAGAGAAGTAAATTTGTAAATCCAAAATGTAAGCCTAGACCCCAAAAGCTCATGGCCTTTTCACTCTAAGCTGTGGTAATACAGTAATACGATTGACCTGAGGCATTCACTTCCTTGGTTATTTATTCACCAGTGTTTGTTGAATGTCTGCTTTGTGCTCAGCACTGTGCTAGATGCCGGGAATACAAAGATTTTTAAGACAGAAACCTACTCCTGGAAAGCTCACAGATCAGGAGACGAACAGAAATACTTAAATGCAATGCAATATGGTAATCATGATGAGAAGTCTGAGGAAAAAAAAAAAGTCACTGTTTCCAGAAGACCAAAACCCAGTCCAAGCCTGTTGCCATCGAGTCAGTTCCAACTCACAGTGATGCTCTAGAACAGAGTAGAACTGCCCCAAAGGGTTTCCCGGTCTGTAATCCTTATGGATGCAGACTGCCACATCTTTTTCCTGTGGAGCGGCTGGTGTATTTGAACTGCCAACCTTTTTGGTTAGTAGCTTGAACTGCCAACCTTTTTGGTTAGTAGCTGAGCACTTCACCACTGTACCACCAAGAGTCCTTATTTCTAGAAGACAGCGCTAAACAGGTCGGGAACATTGGGGATGTTTCACTGAGAAAGAGACATTTAGCTGTGATTTGAGGGGTAAGGAGGAGCCACCAGGCAGGCAAGGAAGGGCATTTCACAAGCGTGGATATAGCAAGGCTGAGAGGCCTGAGATGCGAGTTTCCTTTAGGAGCTACACATGTCTCTGTAGAGTGCGCAATGCCCAGCAGTGGTGAGAGGGAAGACAAGGCATGTCACTGAGCAAGGGGGTGAGGCTTGGTACTGTGGGCAGCAGTAGGGAGCCATTGAAGAGTTACATGCGAGGCAATGATGTGCTTAGGCTTGAATTTAGAGAAACGAATTAGATGTCAGTGTACAGGCTGGATTGGCAGATGGTGAGCTTCAAGGAAGGGACCAAGTAAGAGGCTGGTGCGTTATAAATTATAAGCCTTTAAATGTCAGACAGACTTCTGAATGAAGCATCTTGCATGACAGTCGACTGCCACCGTAGAAGTGGTCTTTGCAGTTCTACACCTGGTCTTGCCTGGAGGACCAGAGAGAATTGTCTGAGAGCAGCACACTGGCAACTGCAGAAATTGCTGTTTGTTTGGTACTCTGCTCATTTAATCCTCATAACCTGAGAAAAAACTGCTTCAGAGAAATTAAGTAACTTGCCTAAGACTGTACAGCTTATAAGTGAAGGAGTCAAGCTTTGAAGCCAGTCTTAACTGTCTGCACGTGTCTTTTCCACCACTGCACTCTCAGGCCTGACTAAGCAGCCGCTCTAATGAAAATTGAAATGGAGCAGCAATACTATGGAGGAGGATGAAGAAATGGTGTTAGGCACATACTGTAACCTTGGTCTGAGCACAATGCTGTATGTCTGGGAATTAGAAATCTAATATAAACCAGTTGTTGTTCTTGTTAGGAGCTACTGAGTCTATTTTCAACTCATAGCAACCCTGTGTGACAGAGTAGAACTGCCCCGTGGAGTTTTCTAGGCTGTAATCTTTAAGGAAGCAGATTACAGCCTAGAAAACTGTATGGGGCGGGCATTTCTTCCATAGAACCGCTCGGTGTGTTCAAACCGCCAACCTTTTGGTTAGCAGCCGAGTACTTAACCATTGTGTTACCAGGGCTCCGTAAGCCAGTTAGGATAGCAAATTTTCAAATCATCCCCAGTATCAAATAAAACCCAAAACCCGTTGATTGCAACTCATAGCGACCCTATAAGACAGAGTAGAACTTCCCCATAGGGCTTCCAGGGAGCGCCTGGTGGATTTGAACTGCTCACCTTTTGGTTAGCAGCCATAGCTCTCAACCACTACGCCACCAGGGTTTCCAGTAATAGGTATTAACAGGGAAAACATCATGCCCGTGATATTCAGCTATGGAGTCTTTACTGTGTATTTGGCACTGGGCCATGCACCTTACATAAATCCTCTCTCCTCTCAGCGTCTCCTCTGGTGTCACTCATTTCAAGCCTAAACATATCATTACCTCGTGGAAAGGTCCACCAAGGTTAAGTAGCTTGTCCAACCTGGTAAGGCCACAGCACAAACCCACAGTGGCCCGAAAACCTTCTCTCTTGTACTCTGCTCCCTTGCTCTTCAACTAGCCTTTTGTCATGGTTTTGATTTCAGTTGCTGGAACTAATTCATTAGTGTTTCCCACATACAACGTCCCAAATTTAATGCTTTGTGATAATCTGCTTCCCTCGGGAATTATGCTTCAGTCTGAACTAGATGTTTTGCCTCTTTAGACTTTGACTGCCTTAGTCAGCATGAGAATGCCATTTGTGCCACATACAGACATGACAGCTAGACTACAGAACTTTGTTTCTCCAGTTTTAGATCCTTTTGTCAAATAGCATAAGCTGCCTCTGCTCTCGGGGAGTACACAGCCTTAACATGTCACTAACAGATGTAACACTCGGCATTTGTAGTCCACAGTGTCTTGATTTTGACACTTCAGTTTCCATAGAATTAATTCATAATTTGGTAATCAAAATTTGAAAGTAAAATTCTGTGCTATAGTTGTAGATCAGTATTAGGCAGAGTTCTCTACTTGATCTCCTTTGAGAGTCCAAAGCTCTTTGGTGATTGCCCTCTGAGACCTTAGAATGTCATGAAGGAGTGCTGAGGTGAAGGTGAAACTGGGCTGTCTCTTATGGTAGCCACCAGCACACAGTAGCGCGTGGTTGTTGAGTGCTTGGGATTGTGGGTAGCGCAAACTGAGATGTGCTGGGAGTGCAGGCTACATACCAGATTTCAAAGACAAGTATGAAAAGAAAGAATGTGAGATAAATATATTATTAAAATTAATTTCACCTGTTTCTTTTCACTTTTTAAAATGTGGCTACTAGGAAAATTTAAGTTATAACTGTGGCACGCATTTTATTTCTGTTGGATGGCTCTGAGTTACAGGTTTCTGGCTGTCTGTCTCTGGTGCCTTAGCACAGTGATCTCCTGGGTGGGGTGCACACACCTGCAGAGGCGAGCCAGGCAACCCACCAGGTGCAGAAAGAAAAGCAGAACGTGTCAACTTACGCTTTGTTTTTAATCTCACCCTTCTGTAGTTTATATTTTGTGTGTTTTATACTGTATTTAAGATACATTAATACTGTTGTGTACGTATGACATATAAATATATCATGGTGGTGGTTCTGTACCGTCAAGTTGATTCCAACTCATAACGACCCTGTAGGTCAGAGTGGAACTGTCCCATAGAGTTTCCGAAGCTGTAATTTTTATTAGAACAGATCACCAGCTCTTTTCTCCCTCAAGGTAGCTGGTGGGTTTGAACCGCTGA
Organism: Elephas maximus indicus; assembly: GCF_024166365.1. Taxonomy (NCBI): domain Eukaryota; kingdom Metazoa; phylum Chordata; class Mammalia; order Proboscidea; family Elephantidae; genus Elephas; species Elephas maximus. The sequence continues at coordinate 8,457,946 of NC_064833.1, read as the reverse complement.
CCTTTTGGTAAGCCGAGTGCTTAACCATTGCACCACCAGGACTCCTGTATTTTGGTTGCGTGCTCAGAAACACTTTTCTTTCTGGTTGAGATGTTTTATCAAAAATGTTTGGAGACTCATACTGTAGTACTTAAGAGTCTGATATGCCTATGTTCAGATCCTAGCTTTAACATTTACAGGCGCTGTGACTTTGGACAAGTTATTTAAGGTCTCTAAAGTTCAGTCTGTAAAATCTGTAACTTTTAGTTTCTCCTTTGGAGGGTTATCCTGAAGGTTACAAGAGGCAGGAAGGCTCGAGCCCTCTATAAATGTGTAGGGAGGTACTCCCTCCACTCTCCACTCCACCATCTTTGCTATCAGGGCAAAACGAGCTAACTTAAAGAGAGTCGTTACGCACTTGTGGACTCTGAGTAAACCCTACCTCCCCTCTCTTTACAGAGCCCCATGATACTTCTGCTTCTCATTGCATACAGGACTGGCTAAGGGACACTGGTACAGGCACACCTGGAAGGGCAGTGGGAGGGGAGGCTTTATAGCAAGAAGGAGGAGAAAGATGGGTTACCTTTGCAAAGGGCTTCTCCCCACGTGGATGCCCAGCAGTGATGGGCCACTTGAAAACAAGATGGAGCCAGAGCAGCAGTGGGTATGGCCAGCCATTGGTCATTGTCTGCTGGGTGGAAGAGTTCTGTTCGGTAATGGCTTCTAAACTTCATAAGCCATAAACATTTATGACACTAGATTTCTTGCTAAAACAAGCTCCTCTTGGGTTTTACAGGTTAGGAGTTTTTTTTTTTCTGTCTCTAACTTTTCAAATAAATTATATTGAAATTAGAATACAAGTGAGGATCTCTACAAAGAGAAAATCCCATATAGTTCAGCTACATTTCCTCATTGATTTTTTGTAAAGACCTCCATAGCACTGATACTGAAATGCAAAACAAAAGCATTGTTCATCTAACTTCACACATTTAATGAGTAACAAGCTGTCAGCACAATTAACTGAAGAGAAGTATGAACTCTGCTGTTCAATATTGGAATTTCCTTAATATCCATTGGCTCAAAAATACTTTTTGCTTACTTCCTATGGATGGGCACCTTCTGAATAGCTGTAAGGAATGAAAAAGAGCAGGCCCCCAACGTTCCCACCCACGGAGAGTGGCTCCTACCGGAAGTGACGTGGACTTCCCCAGGTCTCAGGGGTCTGATTCCCAGAAAGCCCTTGTAAATATATCAGTTTCAGTCTAATCTGAATGGATTTACGTTTGATATTCTTACTTATAATCCTAAAAACAGTTGTAATATTTTGGTCTGTGTTTCTAAATAATTGTAAATTCTCCAAAGAAATATTTGCTTCCTGTAATGATCATAAAGGCAATAGAACAAAAAGGGCTCAAAAAGTGCTGATAACCCCCTGAGGGCCTGTGGATGGCTGTGTAATAAAATAATCTCGTTCCTAGATGGGTTTATTACTGTCCCACAGCACTTTGTGGTTTAGATGGTGCTTTGAAGTATGCATTTCATTTTATCCTTTAAAATCTCTATTTTTTTTTTTTTTTTTTTAATGAAAACACTTTAAATTACTGAAAAAGGAATTAGAAATTATAGCTGCCACTTTTGGAAAACCTGCTAAATCTAGCACCCGGCTATCTATGTACTTTAAATATCTGATCTCAACTTTTCGTACTGATTCCGTTGTTGCTGTGTGGCACTGAGTCAATTCTGACTCATACCAAATCTATAGGCTAAAGCAGAACTGCCCCATAGGGCTTCCTAGGCTGTAGCCCTGGTGGCGCAATGGTTACGTGCTCGGCTGCTAGCCAAAAGGCAATGGTTTGAACCCACCAGCTGGTCCACGGAAGGAAAGACCTGCGATGTGTTCCCATAAAGATGATAGCCTAGAAAACCCTATGGGGTCGTACTGCTCTGGCCTGTAGGGTCGATGTGAATTGAAATCAGCTTGGCCGCACACAACAGCAGCAGCGTTCTTCATGGGAGCGGATCACAAGGGCAGCTGGTGGACTGGAACCTCAGAACGTTCAGTCAGCAGCCAGATGCTTTAGCCAGCCACATGGTGCGTTTTTGCAGATAAGAAAGATAAGCCTAGAGGTGTTTAGCAACTTTCCCAGGATACACAACCAAAGGGTACTTGAGCCTAGGTTTTTATCTGACTTTAAAAACAGCTAAGAAAATGCTTAAGAAAATCCTCAACTTGTGACAAAACAACACTTAAAACCCTTTTATCCAAGTAATCATAGGAGCAGTGGTGGCACAGTGGTTAAAGTGCTCAGCTGCTGACTGAAAGGTTGATGGTTCGAGAACAGGAGCGGCTCTGCAGGAGAAAGTTGTGGCAGTCTGTTTCCATAAAGATTTCAACCTGAGAAACCTATGGGGCAATTTTGCTCTGTTCTACAGGGTCACCATGAGTCAGAATCAACTCCATAGCAGCGAGTATCCAAAGGGGCAGAAAGATAGAAGCTGCCAGATCACTCTTGGTGTGTCATCAAATGGCACAGCTAAGGGAAGCAACAAGGCTAAAATTAGTGTTGCCGTATGCCCGACTCTCTAATTTGACGTTGCGGCTATTGGCAGTGTTAGCATTCTGTGCCCAGTAGTGTCTTCTCCACAGCTCACCTCTGAGGTCTGGAAATAATTTGGAATTTTCTGTTTGGAAAATAGGACCTATTTCTTAATTTAAGATGTAACCATTTAAACATCAGTAAAGCTGTCTTTTGGAAAATACTGCTTAGTTGTAAAAGGGTTAGGCTGTTTTGAGCTTTTCAAAGTAGTAACAGTTTGGTTTGGTTAATGAATTCATTAGCCATACCTTGAGTTACAGTGCTTTTCTACTGAATTGATACCTGTCTAGTCTGTATTGAAAATAATCTAAGTTTTGTAGTTTCATCAGGAAGTTCCTTAGAATTAAGGTAATAAAAAAGAGAAAAATTTTTTCATGATTCTTTTAAGTTAACAAGCTTTGAAGGAATCAAGTATCTATGGAGTATTTATCAAGTATTAGTTACTCTGTTAGGTGCTCTCACGCCTATTTCATTCTCCCAAGAAATTCTGTAAGATTAAACCAAAAAACCAAAGCCAGTGCCGTCAAGTCGATTCCAACTCATAGCGACCCTACAGGACAGTAGAACTGCCCCATAGAGTTTCCAAGGAGCGCCTGGTGAATTCGAACTGCTGACCCTTTGGTTAGCAGACGTAGCACTTAACCACTACGCCACCAGGGTTTCCTCTGTAAGATTACTATCTCTTAATTTTACAGAGAAGGAAACCGATGCTCTGAAAATTTGAGAAGCTTGACCAAAGTCACATAGCCGATAAATGATAGCCAGGCCTCATACCTGGTTCTTTTTATCAAGCCTGTGTGTTGTGTTTTGTTTTTTGCTTAACTTGAAAGTAACTGATAAGAAAAATGTTTCCCAACAAATGTAATGAATGCCAGCTCCCGTATTCACCACGTGAGATCTTCACGCACAGTCTCAGCAAGGGTCTAAAAACACAGCAGCAGGACAGAGGTATAGGGCTAGGGTAGTACATCAGCCGGCACTGTCGGTTCACCCTTTAATGTTTTCGAGAATACACGAGATTTATCACTGAGGAATTGTAGAATAATGGCAGTAGATGGAAACAGGGTCCAACAGGGAGATGTACTACATCATTTGGGTTTAGCACTGCCATCTGCTTAATAGTGTCGAGAAGACTAGAGCGGTACTTGTGATCAACCATTCATAGCGGGGACAGATGCTGCAGAGAGTGAGCAGACCAGACAAAGAGGTTCGTTCCTAAAATGTAGATTATGTGACAGGCTTGCTAAAAAGCAGATATGTTGGTAATCGAACTTCCATTTTATTTATTTTTTCTGTTGCCATTTTTAAAAAAATTTTTGTGCTTCTTGAGAACATACACAGCAAAACATACACCAATTCAACCATTTCTACGTGTACAGTTCAGTGACATTGATTGCATTCTTCAGGTTGTACAGCCAGTCTCACCCAACTTTTCTGAGTTGTTCCTCCCCTATTAACATAAACTTACCACCCCCTAAACTTCCTATCTAATGTTTCGAATTGCTGTTGTCTGTTTGATTCCATATACATAGTTCTTAAAAGGACATAATGCTCACCCTCCTTTTCTGAGTTGTTCTTCCCTGTCTACCATAAACTCACTGCTCCCTAAGGTTCTTATCTAATCTTTTGAGTTCCTGTTGCCCATTTGATCCCATATAGGTTCCGACTCATAGTGACCCTGTGCACAGCAGAACAAAACACTGGCCGGACTGCACCATCCTCACAATTGTTGCTATCCTTGAGCATATTTATAAAAACCCCATTGCCATCGAGTCGATTCTGACTCATAGTGACCCTATAGGACAGAGTAGAACTGCCCCATAGGGTTTCCAAGGAGTGCCTGGTGGATTTTAACTGCTGACCTTTTGATTAGCAGCCATAGCTCTTAACCATTACGCCACCAGTGTTTTCAAGCATACACACACACACACACACACACAGACTAAAAACCCAAATTTTAAAAAAGCAGATATTGTGAGATTGAATACAAAGCAAAGAACCAACTGTATATTGTTTAGAAAAAATAAATATTAAGCATAAATTCACAAATACCTTGAAAGTAAAAGGATGGAAATAGATATACCATGCAAATACTGCCCCCGCCAAAAAAAAGTTGCCATCTAGTGAATTCTGACTCATAGCAACCCTACAGACCCTATAGGACAGAGTAGAACTGCCCCACAGGGTTTCCAAAGAGCTGCTGGTGGATTCGAACTGCCAATCTTTTGGTTAGCACATGACTTCTTAACTACTGCACCATCAGGGCTCCACCATGCAAATAGTATGTACTAAAAACTGGTATAGCTATAGTAATTTCAGACAAAGTAGACCTCAAAACAAAGAATATTACTAGAAATACTGAGGTATTTCATGATGATAAACGGCCAATTCATCAAAAAGACATCCCGGGAGGCAGAGCCAAGATGGCAGAATAGACAGACGCTTCCGTCGAGCCCTCTTTACGACAAAGACCTGAAAAAACAAGTGAAACGAGTATATTTGTGACAAGCTGGGAGCCCTGAGCATCAAAGGCAAGCTTAGACAACGAACTGAGGGGCAAGGGGAGGAAGAGACTGTTCAGAAGTGGAGAGGAGTTACCGGCCCTGAATCTCCAGGAGCCCTCAGGCACCATTCCTGGAGCGGCAGCGGCAGGCTGGTCCTAGCGCTCGGCCGCAGTTTCCTCAGGTAGAAGCAGCCAGCCACACAGCCCACTCACACGTCCGGAACCTGAGGAGAAGGGCGCTCTCGGCAAAAGCTAAGTATTTGCATATATTTTACCGCAACCCCTCCCCCCCACCCCCAAACCAGCTTCAGCGTCTGAATCCCTGGGCCTAAGATAGACCCTGGTGAGCACCTGAAGCTGTCCTCCCGGCCTTGAGGAAGGAAAAAATTTGCAACTGGGGGGAAAAGATAATTTGCTATCTCCATTAACTGGGGGAGCTCAGGACAAAAGCGGCTCCTGTCCAGGCATAAACCGTCCATGGACCTTGAGCACCTTTCCCTTCTGCATGGACCTGTGTGGGCCTATTTCAGGAAAATACGCCCTTGTTGGCAAACTCCAAACATTTCAGCAGTGCGGTGGAGAGGTGGGTATTTGACATTTGGCATTGCTTTGCCTATTAAACAAAATCCTCACCTACCCACAACAGGGACCTAAGGACTGGTGGCTCCGCTTGGTTCGCCCAGCCACCCGCGACAGGGGTCCAGGGATAACTGGTACCTCCCAGTCCTTACAACAAAAACGTTGGGTGCCCATGGTCCCTCTGCAGAGCCCACTCACCAGCACGCTCTAGGGAACAGAGATGCGTTTTCCTCAGAGACACTTGGGGCTTGGTTCTCGGCCCCCTGTCTTGTTCAGAGTGTGACCCCCTGCTGCAATCAGATACCGGTACAAATGCCAATCACTCCTGCCCCTCTAAGAATGTAGGACAGAGCCTGTACCACACACTTGATATCAGCTACCTAAAAACCTGAGCTGAATTCATACAAGAAAATTGAATGGACTCCTAGACTGATATACCTGGTAACAGGCCTAGCCAGCTGGGGACAGGACACCAGAGCTCCAAAGGTGAAAATAATCAAGCTAGCTCACTCAAGCAATCCATAGGGGTATACCAAAACAAAACAAAGCAAGCAGCTACGACACAGTAAGCAAGCATAAACTAATACAATAACTTATAGGTGGCTCAGAGACAACAGTCAGTATCAAGTCACATAAAGAAACAGGCCATGGTCACCTCAACAGGCTCTCAAAACAAAGAATCCAGGGATCTTCTAGATGAAAGTGCATTCCTGGAATAACCAGATGCAGAATACAAAAATTTAATATACAGAACCCTTCAAGACATCAGGAAGGAAATGAGGCAATACACAGAACAAGCCAAGGAACACACAGATAAAGCAACTGAAGAAATCAGAAAGATTATTCCAGAACATAATGAAAAGTTTAATAAGCTGGAAAAATCCATAGACAGACAGCAATCAGAAATTCAGAAGATTAACAATAAAATTACAGAGTTAGATAACTCAATAGAAAGACAGAGGAGCAGAATTGAGCCAAGTAGAAGCTAGAATTTCTGAACTCGAAGATAAATCACTTGGCACTAATATATTTGAAGAAAAATCAGATAAAAGAATTGAAAAAAATGAAGAAACCTTAAGAATCATGTGGGACTCTATCAAGAGAAATAACCTACGAGTGATTGGAGTACCAGAAGAGGGAGGGATAACAGAAAATACAGAGAAAATTGTTGAGGATTTGTTGGCAGAAAACTTCCCTGATATTGTGAAAGATGAGAAGATATCTCTCCAAGATACTCATCAAACTCCACATAAAGTAGATCTTAAAAGAAAGTCACCAAGACATATTATAATCAAGCTTGCCAAAACCAAAGATAAAGAGACAATTATAAGAGCAGCTAGGGATAAAAGAAAAGTCACCTACAAGGGAGAGCCAATAAGAATAAGCTCGGACTACTCGGCAGAAACCATGCAGGCAAGACAGCAATGGGATGACATATTTAAGAAATTGAAGGAAAAAAATTGCCTGCCAAGAATCATATATCCATCAAAACTGTCTCTTAAATATGAAGGTGAAATTAAGACATTTCCAGATAAACACAAGTTGAAGGAATTCATAAAAACCAAACCAAACCTACAAGAAATACTAAAGGGAGTTCTTTGGTTAGAAAATCAATAATATCAGGTATCGACCCAAGACTAGACCACTGGGCAGAGCAACCGGAAGTCAACCCAGACAGGGAAATCCAACAACAACGAATAAAAAAGCAAGATTAAAAAAAAAAAAAAAAAAAAAAAGCCCACCACAGGATAATGGTGATGTTATTATATAAAAGAAGACAACATTAAAATAATAAAGAGGGACTAAGAAATGTAATCATACACGTTCCATATGGACAGGAAGATACAGCAATACAAAGAAATAAAAGTTAGTTGTAAATTTAGAAAAATGGGTAAATAATAAGGTAACCACAAAGGAGACAAACTATCCTACTCATCAAAATATAATACAAGGGAAAAATACAGACTCAGCAGATACAAAATGAACAACAACAAATATGAGGAAAGGACAATATATAAAGAAAATCTCAGCACATAAAATCAAGTGGGAAAAAGAAGCTGTCAGCACACAAAGACATCAAAATGATAGCACTAAATTCATACCTATCCATAATTATCCTGAATGTAAATGGACTAAATGCACCAATAAAGAGACAGAGACTGGCAGAATGGATTAAAAAACAAGATCTGTCTATATGCTGCCTACAAGAGACACACCTTAGACTTAGAGACACAAACTAAAACTCTCAAAGGATGGAAAAAGATACATCAAGCAAACAACAATCAAAAAAGAGCAGGAGTGGCAATATTAATTTCTGACAAAACAGACTTTAAAGTTAAGTCCATCAGAAAGGGATAAGGAAGGACACTATATAATGATTAAAGGGATGATACGCCAAGAAGATATAACCATATTAAATATTTATGCACCCAAAGACAGGGCTGCAAGATACATAAAACAAACTCTATCAGCATTGAAAAGTGAGGTAGACAGCTCCACAATAATAGTAGGAGACTTCAACACACCACTTTCAGTGAAGGACAGGACATCCAGAAAGAAGCTCAATAAAGACAGGGAAGATCTAAATGCCACAATCAACCAACTTGACCTCGTAGACATATACAGAACACTCCACCCAACAGCAACCAAGTATACTTTCTTTTCTAGTGCACGTGGAACATTCCCTAGAATAGGCCACATATTAGGTCATAAAGCAAGCCTTAGCAGAATCCAAAACATTGAAATATTACAAAACATCTTCTCTGACCATAAGGCCATAAAAGTGGAGATCAGGAACAGGAAAAGCAGGGAAAAGAAATCGAACACTTGGAAACTGAACAATACCCTGCTCAAAAAGACTGGATTAGAGAAGACATTAAGGATGGAATAAAGAAATTCGTAGCATCCAATGAGAATGAAAACACTTCCTATCAGAACCTTTGGGACATAGCAAAAGCGGTGCTCAGAGGCCAGTTGATATCAATAAATGCACACATCCAAAAAGAGAAAGGGCCAAAGTCAAAGAACTATCCCTACAACTTGAACAAATAGAAAGAGAGCAACAAAAGAAACCCACAGGCACTGGAAGAAAACAAATAATAAAAATTAGAGCTGAACTAAATGAAATAGAAAACAGAAAAACAATTGAAAGAATTAACAAGACCAAAAGCTGGTTTTTTGAAAAACTCAACAAAATTGATAAACCATTGGCCAAATTGACAGAAGAAAAACAGGAGAGGAAGCAGATAAACCGAATAAGAAATGAGATGGGCGATATTACAACAGACCCCACTGAAATTAAAAGAATCATATCAGATTACTATGAAAAACTATACTCAAACAAATTTGAAAACCTAGAAGAAATGGATGAATTCCTAGAAACACACTACCTACCTAAACTAACACAAACAGAGGTAGAACAACTAAATAGACCCATAACAAAAGAAGAGATTGAAAAGGTAATCAAAAACCTCCCAACAGAAAGAAAGCCCTGGTCCCAATGGTTTCACCGCAGAGTTCTACCAAACTTTCAGAGAAGAGTTAACACCACTCTGACTAAAGGTATTTCAGAGCATAGAAAAGCATGGAATACTACCAAACTCATTTTATGAAGCCACCATATCCCTGATACCAAAACCAGGTAAAGACACCACAAGAAAAGAAAATTATAGACCTATATCCCTCATGAATGTAGATGCAAAAATCTTCAACAAAATTCTAGCCAATAGAATTCAACAATATATCAAAAAATAATTGACTATGACCAAGTGGGATTCATACCAGGTGTGCAGGGATGGTTCAACATTAGAAAAACAATTAATGTAATCCACACGGAAATAAAACAAAACACAAGAATCACATGATTTTATCAATGGATACAGAAAAGGCATTTGACAAAGTTCAACACTCATTCATGATAAAAACTCTCAGCAAAATAGGAATAGAAGGAAAATTTCTCAATATAATAAAGGGCATTTATACAAAGCCAACAGCCAACATCACCCTAAATGGAGAGAGCCTGGAAACACTCCCACTGAGATCAGGAACCAGACAAGGATGCCCTTTATCACCACTCTTATTCAACATTGTGCTGGAAGTCCTAGCCAGAGCAATTAGGCTAGATAAAGAAATAAAGGGCATCCAGATTGCCAAGGAAGAAGTAAAAGTATCTCTATTTGCAGATGACATGATCTTATACACAGAAAACCCTAAGGAATCCTCCAGAAAACTACTGAAACTAATAGAAGAGTTCAACAGAGTACTGGGATACAGGATAAACATACAAAAATCAGTTGGATTCCTCTACACCAACAAAAAGATCATCGAAGAGGAAATCACCAAATCAATGCCATTTACAGTAGCCCCCAAGAAGATAAAATACTTAGGAATAAATCTTACCAGAGATGTAAAAGACTTATACAAAGAAAACTACAGTACACTTCTGCAAGAAACCAAAAGAGACCTACATAAGTGGAAGATCATATCTTGCTCATGGATAGGAAGACTTAACATTATAAAAATGCCTGTTCTACCAAAAGCGATCTATACATTTAATGCAATTCCGATCCAAATCCCAGGGAGATTCTTTAATGAGATGGAGAAACAAATCACCAATTTCATATGGAAGGGAAAGAGGCCCCGAATAAATAAGGGGTTACTGAAAAAGAAGAACAAAGTGGGAGGCCTCACTTTACCTGATTTTAGAACCTATTATACCTTATACCACCACAGTAGTCAAAACAGCCTGGTACTGGTACAACAACAGATACACGGACCAATGGAACAGAGTTGAGAATCCAGACATAAATCCATCCACATACAAACAGTTGATGTTTGACAAAGGCCCCAAAACAGTTAAATGGGGAAAAGACAGTCTTTTTAACAAATGGTGCTGGCATAACTGGATATCCATTTGCAAAAAAATGAAACAAGCCCCGTACCTCACTCCATGCACAAAAACTAACTCAAAATGGATCAAAGACCTAAATATAAAATCTAAAACGATAAGGATCATGGAAGAAAAAATAGGGACAACGTTAGGCACCCTAATACATGGCATAAACAGTATAGAAAACATTATAAAGAGCATAGTTGAAAAACTAGATAACTGGGAGCTCCTAAAAATCAAACACTTATGCTCATCCAAAGACTTCACCAAAAGAGTAAAAAGACTACCTACAGGCTGGGAAAAACTTTTTAGCTATGACATTTCTGATCAGCGCCTGATCTCTAAAATCTGCATGATACTGCAAAAACTCAACTGCAATAAGACTAATAACCCAATTAAAAAATGGACAAAAGATATGAATAGACACTTCCCTAAAGAAGATATTCAGGTAGCTAACAGATATATGAGGACATGTTCACTATCATTAGCCATTAGAAAAATGCAAATCAAACCTACAATGAGGTTTCATCTCACTCCAACAAGGCTGGCATTGATCCAAAAAACACAAAATAATAAAAGTTGGAGAGGCTGTGGAGAGATTGGAACACTTCTACACTGCTGGTGGGAATGTCAAATGGTACAACCACTTTGGAAATCAATTTGGCGCTTCCTTAAAAAGTTAGAAATAGAACTACCATACTCTCCAGCAATTCCACTCCTTGGAATATATCCTAGAGAAATAAGAGCCTTTACACGAATGGATATATGCACACCCATGTTTATTGCAGCACTGTTTACAATAGCAAAAACATGAAAGTAACCAAGGTGCCCATCAATGGATGAATGGATAAATAAATTATGGTATATTCACACAATGAGTTACCACGCATTGATAAAGAACAGTGAGGTATTTGTGAAACATTTCATAACATGGAGGAACCTGGAAGGCATTATGCTGAGTGAAATTAGTCAGTTGCAAAAGGACAAATATTGTATAAGACCACTATTATAAGAACTTGAGAAATAGTTTAAACTGAGAAGAAAACATTCTTTTTTAGTTATGAGGGGGGGAGGGAGGGAGGGAGGGAGGGTGGGAGAGGGTTATTCATTAATTAGATAGTAGATAAGAACTACTTTAGGTGAAGGGAAAGACAGCACACAATACAGGGGAGGTCAGCACAATTGGACTAAACCAAAAGCAAAGAAGTTTCCTGAATAAACTGAATGCTTCGAAGGCCAGCGTAGCAGGGGCAGGGGTCTGGGGGCCATGGTTTCAGGGAACATCTAAGTCAATTGGCATAATAAAATCTATTAAGAAAACTTTCTGCATCCCACTTTGAAGAGTGGCGTCTGGGGTCTTAAACGCTAGCAAGCAGCCATCTAAGATGCATCAATTGGTCTCAACCCACCTGGATCAAAGGAGAATGAAGAACACAAGGACACAAGGTGATTACGAGCCCAGGAGACAGAAAGGGCCACATGAACCAGTGACTACATCATCCTGCGACCAGAGGAACTAGATGGTGCCCGGCTACAACCAATGACTGGCCTGACAGGGAACACAACAAAGAACCCCTGAGGGAGCAAGAGCAGTGGGATGCAGACCCCACATTCTCATAAGACCAGACTTAATGGTCTGACTGAGACTGGAAGGACCCCAGTGGTCATGGCCCCCAGACCTTCTGTTGGCCCAGGACAGGAACCATTCCTGAAGCCAACTCTTCAGACATGGATTGGACTGGACAATGGGTTGGAGAGGGATGCTGGTGAGGAATGAGGTTCTTGGATCAGGTGGTCACTTGAGACAATGTTGGCATCTCCTGCCTGGAGGGGAGATGAGAGGGTGGAGGAGGTTAGAAGCTGGAGAAATGGACATGAAAAGAGAGAGTGGAGGGAGGGAGCGGGCTTTCTCATTAGGGGGAGAGTAATTGGGAGTGTGTAGCAAGGTGTATATGGGTTTTTGTGTGAGAGACTGACTTGATTTGTAAACTTTCACTTAAAGCACGATAAAAATTATTTTAAAAAAAAAAAAAGACATCCCATTGCCATCGAGTTGATTCCGACTCATAGCAACCCTATAGGACAGAGTAGAACTGCCCCACAGCGTTTCCAAAGAGCATCTGGTAGATTTAAACTGCCAACCTTTTGGTTAGCAGCCATAGAACTTAATCACTATGCCACCAGGGTTTCCCAAAAAGACATAAGCAATGTTAAGTGTATATACACCTAATAACAGTGCACAAAAACGAATAAGAACTGGAAGAACAAAAAGGAAATACAGGTAAAATAACAATCATAGCTGGAGACTTTAAAACCTCTCTCTTTTGGTAACTGATAAAGGAAAATCAGTAAGCATTGAGAGATTTTAAAAGCACTGTGACCTGTTGCCCTAAGCTAATCATTATAGAACATGCTGTTTAACAAGAGCAGGGTACACATTCTTCTCAAGTGCACATGGACCGTTCACCAATGTAAATAGTATCCTGAGCAATAAAACAAGTCCTAAAAATTTCTGTGGATCAAAATAATAAAAAGCACCTAGTACCCAGATTTGGTTTCTAATTCCATTCTCCAGTAATAGGAATCAGGGTCTTTGGAGAAATGACTAATTCTGGGGCTTGGGCAGGAAATATGCAGGATGAGTGTGGAGCGCCTTGTAGCACCAGAAAGTAAGGAAGTGCTAAAAAAATAAATATGTGTATGTATTGTTGTTGTGAAATGAGACACAGGAGTCAAATGAAAGAGCTCTTAATGGCCAAAGAGGGAGCAGTTTGAGTAACAACATGAAGGAGTATTGGATTACAGTCAAAGTAGAAAATAACCCGAATCTGTATTAACATAGATAAATGATTAAATAAATAAATGGGGGAGAAGAAACAAATCCCCTGACACTTTTACCATGAGACCAGAAAAACTGGATGGTACACAATTTTTCTACACAGGTACCATTACTGAATATTTTGATCAAGGATTCTATAGAGGATTCCTGATTAAAAGGGGGAAAATACAGAACAGATTTGAAATTCTCACGGACTGCAGACTTTCAGAAACTATTGCCCTGAGATAATCTTTAAACCTTAAACAAAAAATATCCTCTGAAGTTATAAAACCAAACAATAGTTTAGCTTAACTAGTAAAAAATGTCTGCCTTAAGCAATACACTCTTTTAAGAACTATCTATATGGAATCAAATTGACAACAGCAACTCAAAAGATAAGATAGGAGACCAAGGGGACAGTGATTTCACGTTAATGGTAGAGGAATAATTCAGAAAAGGAGGGTGAGAATGGTTGTACAATTGGAGGAATGTAACCAATGTCACTGAATGGTACCTGGAGAAATTGTTAAATTGTATTCTGTCCTATAGGGTAGCAGGTAGCTATGAGTCGAAATCGACTTCAGTGGCATTGCGTGTGCTGGGTTTTTTATATTCTCAACAACAAAAAGTAAAATAAATTTTGTATATATGTACATATATATACATACACACTTACATACGTATAAAAAAAAAAAAAACTGCCATAGAGTTGATTTTGACTCATAGCGACCTCATAGGACAGAGTAGAACTGCCCCATAGAGTTTCCAAGGAGCAGCTCCTGGTGAATTCAAACTGCTGACCCTTTGGCTAGTAGCTGAGCTCCTCACCACTATACCACCAGTGCTCCATATACACGTAGATACATACATGCATACATATATATATATATATATATATACATATATATATATATATATATATGGCACCATTTAAAAGTAAATAGGTAAGCCACAGGCTGGGAGAAAATATTTGCAACGCACACATCTGATAACGGACACTTATCCAGACTATATAAAGGAAGTTAAAACTCAACTACACACCCATTGGAACAGCTAAAATAAAAATCATTGACAGCACTAAGTGTTGGCAAGGTTGTAAAGCCACTAGAGCTCTCATACGGTGCTAGGGAGTGTGTAAAATGGCACAACTGTGGAAAACTTTGATACTTTCTTAAAAAACAAGCTAAAAATTAGAGGCCTAAGACCTCCAATTCCACGCCTAGTAATTTTGTTCAAGAAATAAGAATATGTATCCAGAAAAAGCTTTATGTAACCATGTTCAGAGCAGCTTTACTTATAACAGCCAAAAACTAGGAATAGTCCAGATGCCCATCAACAGAATAGATAAGCACACTCTGACGTATTCATACCGTTGAACGCCACTCAGCGTTCAAAGGGAGTGGAGTAATGATAACTGCAACCACATGGTTGAAGCTAAAACAAACTTTTTAAAAGGTGCTTTCCACAAGGCTCTTAACCTAATGAGTGTGATGCTGTTGCATAGTTATGTATTAAACTGTCACTAACAGTAGCAGATGAACATTTTACCAGGTAAACCAGAAGGAGGAGAAAGAAGGGAACAAGGGGCCTGTGAAGAAGCTAGACTGGGTGGGTGCTGGTGGTGACCAGTGAGGCTAAGACCTGGAATGCCCAAGACGGTAGGTGGGTGAAGCATCTAGAGAAAGATGAACTGATTCTCTGATCAATAGAGGCCATTTTGGGATGGGCCGGACCAGGCTCAGGAGCGTTAGCGGGTCCTCTCCATACCCACCACCACCAGACTGGTCTAAGCTATTGTGGAGTATGATGGGAGCCTGAATGCTGCTTGCCCGCCTCCACATGTCAACTCTTTCCCGTCATTTCTCCGTACTGCAGCCAAAGGAGTTTTTTTAAATATGTGTCATAATTATACGCTCTCATACAGCTAAGTACTTTTCCTTTATAACTGCAGTTTTATATTGAAGTGATTCTCTGATCCATGTGTGTATTGTTTTTAATTTTGCTCACTGCCATATCCTCCAGTGCCTAGTACAGTGCCCGAAACAGATAGGGAATGCTCAGTAAACACTGAATAAATGTTGAGAGTTCCTTAACATTGAGTTTAAATTTAATTGCAATAGGTTACATTGTGTTAATTCCTTTAATTCAACATATTTTGAGATTGAGCCTGAATAATTTGATATGCAAATTAGTATGTCACCAGTTTGTCTAGAAACGCCAAAAACCACTTGCTAGCCCAACATTGTCTTGCAAGAATGCTGACAATCTCATAAAAAGTCACATGAGACTTCCTGCCAAAATGTTATTTCGTATCCATATGTATTGCAAATCACAGTCACTGTTTTCTTAAAGAATCGCAGTAAATACGGCTTTGAAGTCCAAATATCAAATGTGTCTACCAAAAATCTCCCCCAAAAGGTACTTCAGTATAGCAGATGGGAGGGTTGGCTGTGAAAACAAAATGAAGATTAACAACTGACCCAATGAAATACTGTAAACTGGCTTATAAAATGTTGATAAACCATTATGAATCCAGTACCAAAAGATAACACGCCTTGGCACACAGTGTGGTTGGCACACAGTGTGGTTGGCACACAGTGTGGTTGGAGTCTGGAAGTCACCATAGAAATACAGTTAAACAGGCTGATGAACCCACCCTTGGTCCTGTTCTCTGCCCGGATATGTTTTTTGTATCTTTAGATTTTGATGTTAAATCTAAGCAGGCTTCCCAGCCTTCTTCTCACTTGGGGACTGATCTACCCTTTTCCCCTCTCAAGACTTTTTCCCCACAGCTCCCAGTCTGTGGGGACTGTTCTCCTTATCACATCTTTGCATTAATCAGCTTGGCTTCCCCAGTCTGTCAAGTTCTTACACATTGATTCAATACATCATGCACAGAAACCTCATTCAGATTTCTTAGGATGTATAGTGATAATATAAGTAGTTTTTAAATTATCCTTTGCCAGAAAAATAAGTTATAAAAAATGGATCTGTTTGCATGTGTTTCTTTATAAGAAATCTTAGTTCAGTAGTGTTTCTGAGGAATTAAGTCATTGTTGAAATTAGCATTAGTGCTGAAGCTTGGGAGCCCTGGTGGCACAGTGGTTAAGAGCTTGGCTGCTAACCAGAAGGTGGGCAGTTCGGATCACCGGCCACTCCCTTGGAAACTCCGTGGGTTAGTTCTCGTCTGTCCAGTAGCGTCGCCGGAAGTCAGAATTGACTTGACAGCAAGTTACCGAAGCTTGAGTCAAAAGACAGGTCTGAACTCGAATCCTAGATTTTGATTGTTGTGTGACTTTGAGCAAGTCACATGGTAAACTTTATGAAATCTTAATAAATTAATAGTTAATTTATTAATAAATTGAGTAGGCAAAATAGCACTCACTGAAAGTTTAATAAAATTATAAAATTGCAGAGTACCATGCAAATACAAGGAAAGTGATAGTTATTGTTGGTATTTTTGGTAGACTTGTATCACTCCATGTAGCTTCCTCACTCTGCTAGACCTGGTTTGCTGACCAGAAGTAGATTGTATAAAATCAAACTAGGTGATCTTGGGAAAGCATTGCTCATTGAGAAAGAACCTCTGCTCGATAACGGTGGTAATAGTTGTCCTTGAATAAGAGCTTACTCTATGCATTTCACACATTATCTCATTTAAACAATCTTATGAGAGAGGTTTTTTTAAGACCATTTTACAAATGAGAAAACTGAATTAACTTTGCTTACGCTTACACACAGAGTCAAGTGCTGGAGCCTAGATTCTGACATGTTTACGTGCCTTTCTTAACTATTAATTCTAAACCATCTACCGAAATGACTGCAGTGAGATGGAGGAAGCAGCTTGAGAACGCAAACCTGAGCACACAGGACAGTACATGTGGCATTGCGGTGACACCGTCAGCATCACCCTCAGTACCTGCTGCTGTGAAACCTGTCCCCAGAGCATCTCCAAGACTTGTTTGAATGGGCAGTCCCGGGGTGTTGGAGGAAGAAGGGTCAGCGTGATGTAACAAGGACGCTCTGGAAATAGTTCATGCCATGTGAAAATCTTGTGAATAAACTGTTGTTTCCCTTTTATTTTATTTCATTTTTATTGGAACTTCATAAAAATTCATAGTTTTTGTTTCTTTTTAAGTTACACGGAACACCTCTGTGACCTTGTTTTAAGCAACGTTTTGGTATTTTGATAGGAAGGAGCTGCACAAGACTACTTTCTGTTAAAATAAAAAAAAAATACGAAAGCACAGTTAAATACCTCTGCCTCGGGAAAACACAGGGGTACTCAGCGTCCCTGGTCTCAGGGTGCAGGGCTCTATCTTTTAGGACTGAGCTGAGCTCTGAATTAGCCATAAACGTGACCAAATTAGGAGTTTATTTTTCTTTCATGTAAGAAGTCTGGATATAAGCAGCTCCAGGCTAACGTGACAGCTGCCTACCTTTTGAGGACCCAGGGACCTTCTGTTGCTCTCTCTCACCATCCTTCACTCTGGCCTTCATTTCAAGGTTCATCTCAGGCTCGAGATTGCCATTGTAGCTCAGGCCACCAAGGTGGGGTTCAAGGAGAGAGGAGAAGGGGAAGTAGAAAGCTGGGTTTTCCAGGTAAGTTCCCTTCTGTTAGGAACTTTCCCAGAAGCTTGACTAGCTACGATTTGCTTCTGCCTCATTGGCAACCTCCTCCTCATCTGCAGAGGTGGGTGAGAAATGGAGGCTTTTGGGTTGATACATTATCACCTGCTTCCCACCCCCAGTCTTTCTGAGCACTGGTTAGAACCTAGCCGCTCCATTCATTTGTCCCTTCAGGATTTTTACTGAGTGTCTTTTAGGTCTCAGACACTTGTGGAAGCTAGAGCTCAAAAAGATTAAGCTGTCTGCTCAATATTCCACTGCTACTAAATGGAAGAACAGGATTCAAACTAAGTAAACCTTTAATCCACACTCTGGGCTTCTAAGCATTACACTGTGACGTGTCTTTCTCATGAAAGTGGACCTTGTTCATAACATGCTTTCACATGCATGCCTTAATTGATCCTCTAACAGCTGTGTGAAGTAACTGGAATGTGAAGTGGGGAGGCTTCAGTTTGGGGTGCAGGGAAATAATGGACTTACTGAAATGGCCCACTTGAATACTGTTGGACTGTTTGAACTAAGGTTTTACGTCTGAGTTTGTGCTCTTGAGGTGATGTGACAGCAAAGGCTCTACCCCAGTAAACTACGTCGCACTGTCAGGCCTATGGCTGTTCATAGCAGTGAATTCTACCCAGATGGTAACTTTGTGGAAGGTCCTGAAAGGGTTGGGAATCAGATCTCAGGGAAAGGTGACAATAAAAATAAGGGCTAGCAACAGCGCGTGTGTAGTAATGGGTAGAAACACCTCCTCAGGTGATGGATTCTCTCTCTGGACCCGGCCAGTGGAGAGATGGTTCACATGAGATCCTGGAACTAAAAGATAAGAGGCCAGTGAACAGTGTTCAGGTAAACCGGGTGTGTGGGTGGAAGGTGAGGAGCGTCAGCGCAGCCAGGTTAGAACACACTGGGTGAGGACATTCAGCAGGATTGCCAGAGGCCCAGCTGAGCTGGCGGGCAGAGTTGACTGCGCTTTCCCAAGGAAGGAACCCATGGTCTGGAATTCTGGTGGTGGCCCTGGGGAAATGCTCTGGGTGGCAGGAGGTGGCTAATTTTACTAAGAGACCCTTCTTCTCAGAAATTAAGAGCATGCTTAGCATTTACACAGACTTTTATTCCAGTCCTGGCCTCACCACTTACCAGCCATGTGGCTTTGAACAAGTGTCTTAACCCATCAGAACCTGTTTGTTTCCAGTTTGTAAAATTGGAATAATAGTCCCTACCTTAAAGAGTTAATAAGTTTAATATATGTTTGTATATGTGTGTGTTTGTGCTTCTGTGTGTGTATATATATATATGTTTATATGTATGTGTATGTCCTTAGTCCTCAAGGTGACATCTTTGCTTTTTAACACTTTAAAGAGGCCAATTTTTTTTTTTTTTTTTTGCAGTAGATTTGCCCAATGTATTTATAGCAAAAAAAAAAAAAACTTTGCCATTGAGTCAATGTCGACTTATAGGGACCCTATAGGACAGAGTGTACTACTGCCCCATAGGGTTTCCAGGGAGCAGTTGGTGGATTTGAAACTGCAGACCTATTGGTTATTAGCCAAGTTCTTAACCACTGTACCACTAGAGCTCCTTTTATATGTATATACATATATATATGTATGTATATATGTGTTGTTGTTCTTTTTGGGTGCCTGCGAGTCAGTCCTGACTTATAGGGACCCTACGCACAACAGAATGAAACACTGCTCAGTCCTTTGTCATCCTCACAGTCATCATTATGTTTTAGCTCATTGTTGCAGCCACTGTTTCAATCCATCTCGTTGAAGGCCTTCATCTTTTTCACTGACACTTGACCTTACCAAGCATGATGTCCTCCTCCAGAGAGTGGTCCCTCCTGATAACATATCCAAAGTCCATGAGACGAAGTCTCCGCGTCCTTGCTTCCAAGGAGAACTCTGGCTGTTATTTCTTCCAAGACAGTCTTGTTTGTTCTTCTGGCAGTCCATGGTATGTTCAGTATTCTTTGTAATTCAAAGGCATCAATTTTTCTTTGGTCTTCCTTATTATTCATTGTCTAGCTTTCACATGCATATGAGGCAATTGAAAATATTGTGGTTTGGGTCAGGTGCACCTTAGTCCTCAAAGTGACATCTTTGCTTTTTTAGCACTTTAAAAAGGTCTTTTGCAGCAGATTTGCCCTATGCAGTGCGTCTTTTGATTTCTTGTCTGCTGCTTTCATGGGTGTTGATTGTGGATCCAAGTGAAATGAAATCCTTGACAACTTCAGTCTTTTCTCTGTTTATCATGATGTTGGTTATAGGTCCAGTTGTGAGGAATTTTGTTTTTATGTTGACATGTAATTCGTACTGAAGGCTTTGATCTTTGATCTTCATCGGTAAGTGCTTCAAGTTGTCTTAACTTGCAGCAAGCAAGATTGTGTCATCTGCATATCGCAGGTTGTTAATGAGTCTCCCATCAATCCAATCGTGATGCCAAATTCTACTCATATAGTTCAGCTTCTGGGATTATTTGCTCAGCATACAGATTGAAGAAATATGGTTAAGTGTGTACATATGTCTATACACACAACACAAAGCCTGAAACCAAAATGTGCAAGAGTTCCGTTTACATCCATTCCTGCCAGTTTCTCTTGACCATGATCTTTATGTCCCCACCCTGTTACTCAAACAGCTCTTCTCAGGGTCCCCAGTAACCTCCAGGTGGCCAAATCTCTGGGCCAGTTCAAAGTTCTCTTCTCTTTGACCCCTCAGCACCTTTGCCACAGGTGATTGCAGATCACGTCTTCTTTCTGAAGCACTTTGGGCACTTAGCTTCCACAGCCTCTCTCTCCTACCACCTCGCTGAATGTGTCTTCTCAGTCTTCCTTGCTGGACTCCCCTCTTTTCCTTGCCCTTTACATTTTGGAATGTCCCTGGGCTCAGTCCTTTGACCTCTTCTCCATCTGCACTTACTCCCAAAGTGGACTCACCTGGTGTGTTAGTCATCTAGTGCTGCTATAACAGACATCTACAAATGGATGGCTTTAACAAAGAGAAATGTATTTTCTCACAGTCTAGTAGGCTAGGGTGTCAGCTTCAGGAGAAGGCTTTCTCAGTCGCATCTGTAGGAAAGTCCTTCTCATTAGTCTTCCCCTGGACTAGGAGCTTCTCTGGGAAGGAACTCCAGGTCCAAAGGACACGCTCTGCTCTGGACACTGCATTCTTGGTGGTATGAGGTCTCCCTGTCTCTCTGCTCACTTCTTTCTTTTATATCTCAAAAGAGATTGCCTCAAAACACAATCCAATCTTGTAGGTTAAGTCCTGCCTCACTAACACAACTGCCACCCATCCCCCTGCATTAACATCACAGAGGCAGGATTTACAACATATAGGAAAATCACACAATACTGGGAATCACGGCCTAGCCAAATTGATACATACGTTTTTGGGAGAGTCTTAATTGAATCCATGACACCTGGTCTGATGGTTTGAATTTTCCTTTAAATGATGGGGACTCCCAGATTTATGTCTCCAGTTCAGAACTTGCTCCTGAACCCCACATTTCTGTTCCCAGTTGCCTCCTTACTGCCTCCCCAGATAAGATCCATGGGACTCATTCCTGATTTCTTTCAGATCTCAGCTCAGATGACACCATAGTAGAGCAAGCTCTCTAAGTGTATAAAATAACAACTGATCCCATGTCTTTCAGTCTCTTTTGGACACTCTTCTTATTCTTTTTGCATGAGATATCTTATATGTTGTATTGTTGTTGTTGGGTGCCGTCGAGTCAGCTCGACTCATAGCAACCCCGTTGGACAGAGAAGAACTGCCCCATAGGGTTTTCTTGGCTGTAATCCTTATGAGAGCAGATCACCACGCCTTTGTTCTGCTGAGCTGCTGGGTGGGTTCAAACTGCCAACCTTTCAGTTAGTAGCTAACCATTTAACTGTTGCACCACCAGGGCGCCTTATATGTCGTATAAACTCTCTCTATCTATGTATATACATTAGACAGAATATCTACTTTCTGTCTTTCCTATTATAATATAGGCTGTATGAAGGTAGTAAATTCATTGTTTCAGAAATATTGTTAAATGGTTTAACTCATGCGTGAGTAAGAGTGAGTGACTAAATGAGTAAAAGAAAGGAATGAATGCATGCATGCTTGGCTCATACAGTACTTGGTTTGGTAAATGGCTTCTGCACTTGGTAAGTGGCAGAGCCAAGGCTCTGGGCCAGGTCTCGCTGGAACCCGCCACTCTCCCTACGCTGCGCTGTACAGTGCCGGCCCCCTCCTCCCAGTGGGTGCTTAGCTCCTTACAAGCAAGACTTCCCCTTGGCGGACCTCGGTTTGCATATGAGCGAAGAAAGAGTAAGATGGATAGCTATTTCTTCCAGAACAATGAAAATCTTTTAGTAAGTTAGGCAAATAAATTTTCAATAATATTAATAATAATATTTTCAATAAACTTGGGGAATAATATTTTCAATAAAATATAACCAGTTTTATTGAATTTTTTTTAAATTCCTAAGTCATTAATAAAGGAGGAAAAGATTTGTTTTTTCATCTATAATTTAAAAATCCTATTTTGTCCCTGAGAAAAAAATGAAGGATAAATTTTCAGTTACAATTTTAAAAATATTTTTTAGTATAGGTACTTGGTATCAGCCTGTTTCTTAAAGTAGAATTGTGTTGTAAACTGAAAGTTGTGTCAATTCTTAATCATTTGAATAAGAAGTAGAAATAATTCTCCAAATAGTTTTAAGCCCTAGCTTTCACTTTTTTTTTCTAACCAAACCTGATTTCATACACATGGTAAATTCGGTTTTTAAATTTTCCGTTGTTTTCCCTCCCCTGTCAGCCTTGTGATGGATGTTCTCCTGAGCACTGAGATGTCTAACCCTGTCTGGCTAACAGTGTCAGCTCTGAGAGGTCTATAATTTAGAAAACCAGACCTTCAATTTTTGTGAGCTGATAGGATTGCTGAACCTTTCTCTTAGAGACAGAGGGCTTCTCTGGTAAAAGTGTATATTTGATCTGAGCTTTTAAATGGGAAATATTTAAATATTCAGAATTCTGGCAAATGTATGTGATGTTGATTCCTAAAGAAAATTACTTATTTCAAACCTAAATTTGTATTTTCTGTTTTGTTGCATTCTAGCCCTAGAAAATAACATGTACCAGCTAACAAATTGGGAGCCCTGGTAGCGTAGTGGTTAAGAGCTTGGCAGCTAACCAAAGGATCAGCAGCTCAAATCTACCAGCTGCTCCTTGGAAACCCTATGGGGCACTTCTACTCTGTCCTATAAAAAAAAAAAAAAAATATAGGGTCACTATAAGTCAGAATCGACTTGACAGCAACGGGTTTGAGTTTGGTTAGCAAATTGAGGTTATTCCCGTGTTCATACTGCCCCCTATGGATTTGGAAGATGTATATATTTGCATTGCTGACAAAAAATCACAGCTCCTTCCTCCCTGAATTTTCGCCTGTTTGCCCAGAAGCCAGGGTGTTCTAGTCGTAGTTGTCTTGGTCATCTAGTGCTGCTATAACAGAAGCACCACAGATGGATGGCTTTAACAAAGAGAGGTTTGTTCTCTCACAGTCCAGTAAGCTAGAAGTCCGATTTCAGGGCACTGGCTCCAGGGGAAGGCTTTGTCTCCCGGTTGGCTCTGGAGGAAGGTCCTTGTCATCAGTCTTCCCTTGGTCTGGGGTCATCTCAGCGCAGGAATCTTAGGTCCAAAGGACACATTCTGCTCCCGGCACAGCATTTTTGGTGGTATGAGGCCCCCTGTCGCTGTGCTCACTTCTCTCTTTTATATCTCAAAAGAGATTGCCTTAAGACACTATCTAACCTTAAAGAACTCATCAGTATAACCATCTGATTACATCATAGTGATAGGATTTACAACACATGGGGAAATCACAAAATGGTGGTCGGTCACAATACCGGGAATCATGGCCTAGCCAATTTGACAGATATTTTGGAGAACACACTTCAGTCTGTGACAATGGTATTG
This sequence comes from Elephas maximus indicus, assembly GCF_024166365.1. Taxonomy (NCBI): domain Eukaryota; kingdom Metazoa; phylum Chordata; class Mammalia; order Proboscidea; family Elephantidae; genus Elephas; species Elephas maximus. Next base: position 8,433,987 of record NC_064833.1, on the reverse strand, counting down.
TGTGAGATCTGAGGCCACATATATGTGTGACATGGGGCTCTGTTCATCAGGCTAGCTAGGTTAATGAGCACTTCATCATCACTGCATGGCCAGGAGACAATTTTCCAGATAAAAGAATAATCTTTCAGGCCAGTGTACAGTACCACTTCTGCCCTCTTAATAAAATGGAACTGTAGGCAAGCACCCTAGGCCCGTGCTTCTCAAGGTTTTTGGTCTCAAGATCCCTTTATACTTTATATTCTTAAAAGTAGTAATGACCACAGACTGCTTTAGCGTATGTGATTTTATACCTGTCAATATTTACCATGTTAGAAATTAAAACAGAAAATGTTTACGTATTTACTAATCATTACAAGTGGTATTTTACGTTTTTGCAGATCTCTTTAATGTCTGACTTAGTAGGCGGTAGTTGCATTCCCATCTGTTTCTTCATTCATTCTGGTGTGATATGTTGTTTTGGTCGAAGTAGTTGAAACTACAGATATGTAGTTGGAAGGGGGAAGGGTATTTGATAGTCTTTTAAGACAATTGTGGATAATTCTTCGATAACATTCCCAGAACTTGGCAGGAGGTGGTGGTTTGTTAAAGGTTAGTTGCAATGTGGAACTCCCTTAAATTAAAATACATTGTCCTGTCGTACACTTGATGGATCTTTTACTATGCATGATTTTGTAACAGCATAGGATCGTTGTGAAAATACTGGTTTACTGGGTTATGCGTAATTCCGAATGCTGTAATATTACATTTCGTTTAATATTATATTTTATTATACAATATCAAAAAATCATATTATGATTTGTTATTATCATCCCTGACCTCAACAGAAAAAAGTCCTTAACTATTGGCTTGGTGTAAGTTTGTGGTGGCAAATACAAATTTTCCAAAATTCTAGGTTTTGCTTGAAAGTTCAAATTTTGTCATTGGTAAAAAATACTGTCAATTGTTTTTCTTTCTTTTTTATTTTAATTTTTATTGTGCTTTAAGTGAAAGTTAAAAAATATGGAACATTTCACGAATTTTCCTGTCATCCTTGCACAGGAGCCATGCTAATCTTCTCTGTGTCATTCCAATTTTAGTATTTGTACTGCCGAAGCGAGCATTTGCCTGTTTTTCTTGGAATGATAGGCTCACTTCACTTGTTTTAAGAAAATGTCTGCCAAATAGTCAAGTCTGAATAACCAGTGTCTTAGTTATCCAGTGCTGCTATAACGGAAAAACCATAAGTGGGTGGCTTTAACGAACAAATGTATTCTCTCACAATTCAGGAGGGCAGAAGTCCAAATTTGGGACACCGGCTCTAGGGGAAGGCTCTCTCTCTCTGTCCTTGTTCCTTGGTTCCTTGGCGATCTTCATGTGATGTGGCATCTGTCTTCCCCCATCCATGCTACTTAATCGGCTCCTTTTTATCTAAAAAGAGATTGACTGAAGACACACCCCACACTAATATTGCCATGTTATCATAAGAAAATGCATTCCCAAATGGTATAGGGGTTAGAATTGACAACACATATTTTTGAGGGATGTAATTCAATTCGTAACATTGAATTAGCCTGCCATTCATTCTTTCAAGTAAAGAAGATGTTCATTGAAAAAGGTAGCTACTTTAGTTTACCATGAGGTTGATTGTCCAAGAGCTTTTCCTTGAGTTCATTATTGTGCTTCAGTGTGCAGAAGAAGTGTTTTAAACATACTTTTCATTTTATGATAAAAAAAAATGGTACAGAATAATAAATGTGTACTTACTAGTTGAGATGTAATAAAATTAGTAGTTTTGACCATGTGTCTTGTCAGTTGGTTGTACTGTGGTGGCTTGTCTGTTGTTGTGATGCTGGAAGCTATGCCACCGGTATTTCAAATACCAGCAGTAGACACATTTCAGCAGAGCTTCCTAACTAAGACAGACTAGGAAGAAGTACCTGGCAGTCTACTTCTGAAAAAATTGGCCAGTAAAAACCTTACAAATAGGAACCTACATTGTATGATATAGTGCCAAAAGATGAGCCCAGAAAGTTGAAAGGCACTCAAAATACGACTAGGGAGGACCTGCCTCCTCAAAGTAGAGTCTGCCATAATGACATGGATGGAGTAAAGCTTTAAGGACCTTCATTTGCTGATGTGGCATGACTCAAAATGAGAAGAAACAGCTGCATACATCCATTAATAATCAGAATGTGGAATGTACGAAGTATCAATCTAGGAGAATTGAAAGTTGTCAAAAATGAAATGGAACACATAAAGATCAGTATCCCAGGCATTACTGAGCTGAAATGGACAGGTATTGGCCATTTAGAATCAAACAATCAAATGGTTTACAAATTGAAGAGGAATGGCGTTACATTCATCCTCAAAAATAAAAAATGTCAAGATCTATCCTGAAGCACAGCACTGTCAATGATAGAATAACTTCCATAAACCTACAAGGATGACCGGTTAATATGATGATTATTCAAATGTACGCACCAACCACTAATGCTAAAGATGAGGAAATTGAAGGTTTTTTTTTTTTTTTTTTTTTTACTAACTTCAGTCTAAAATTGATGAAACATGAAATCAAGATGCATTGATAATTACTGATGATTTGAATGCAAGAGTTGGAAACAAAGAAGGGTTCGTAGTTGGAAAATATGGCCTTGGTGATAGAAACAACACTGAAGATTTTATGAGAGACCAACTACTTACTCATTGCATAAGCCATTTTCGCAACAACATAAAAGACGACCATACATGTGGACCTCACCAGATGGAAAACAGAAGAATCAAATTGACTACATCTATGGAAAGAGATGATGGAAAAGCTTAATATCACAGTCAGAACAAGGACAGTGGCTGATTGTGGAACAGATCATCAGTTGCTCGTATGCAATTTTAAGTCGAAGCTGAAGAAAATGAAACAAGTCCACGAGAGCCAAAGTAAGGCCTTAAGTGTATCCTACCTGAATTTAGAGACCACCTCAAGAATAAATTTGATGGATTGAACACTAATGACCGGAGACCAGATGAGTTGTGGAATGATATCAAAAACATCATACATGAAGAAAGCAAAAGATGGCTAAAAAGACAGGAGAGAAAGAAAACACCAAAATGGATGTCAGAAGAGACTCTGAAACTTGCTTTAGAGCACAGAGTAGAATAACATTGGAAGAAGTGATGAAGCAAAAGAACTGACTAGAAGATTTCAAAGGGCAGCTCAAGAAGACAAAGTATTATAATGACATCTGCAAAGACCTGGAGTTAGAAAACCAAAAGGGAAGAACACACTGGGCATTTCTCAAGCTGAAGGAACTGAAGAAAAAATTTAAGCCTTGAGTTGCAATATTGAGGAATTCTGTGGACAAAGTATGGAACGATGCAGGAAGCATCAAGACAAAATGGAAAGAATACACAGTCACTGTACCATTTCAGAAGGTAGCATATGAGCAAGAACCAGTAGTATTGAAGGAAGAAGTCCAAGCTGCACAGAAGGCATTGGCGAAATCAAGACTCCAGTAATTGACGAAATACCAAATGAGATGTTTCAACAAAAGGATGCAGCACTAGAGGTGCTCATTCACCTATCTATGCTAAGAAATTTGGAAGACAGCTCCCTGGCCAGCCAGCTGGAAGAGATCCAAATTTTTGCCCATTCCCAAGAAAGATGATCAAAAAAGAATGTGGAAATTATTACGTGCAAGTAAAATTTTATTGACGGTAATTCAAATATGGTTGCAGCAGTACATCGACAGGAAACTGCCAGAAATTCAAACCAGATTCAGAAGAGGACTTAGAAAAAGAATATCATTGCTGATGTCAGATGGCTCTTGGCTGAAAACAAAAGAATACCAGAAAGATGTTTACCTGTGTTTGGTTGAGTATGCAAAGGCGTTCAGCTGAGTGGATCATAACAAATTATGGATAACATTGCGAAGAACGGAAATTCCAGAATACTTAATTGTGCTCATGAGGAACTTTCAGATAGACCAAGAGGCAGGGGATACTGCACGGTTTAAAATCAGGAACGTTGTGTGTCGGCTTGTATCCTTTCACCATACTTATTCAGTCTGTATGCTGAGCAAATAATCCAAGAAGTTGGACTATATGAAGACGGATGCGGCATCAGGATTGGAGGAAGACTCATTAACAATCTGTGATATGCAGATGACGCAACCTTGCTTGTGGATAGTGAAGAGGACTTGAAGTACTTACTGATGAAAATCAAAGACTACATACAGCCCTCAGTATGGATTAGACCTTCACATAAAAAAAACAGAAATGCTCACAATTGAACAGCAGCATCGTTATAAATGGAGAAAAGATTGAAGTTGTCAAGGATTTTGTTTTACTTGAATCCACAGTCAACAGCCCTGAAAGCAGCAGTCAAGAAATAAAACAGCACATTGCATGGGGCAAATCTGTTGCGAAAGACTTCTTTAAAGTGTTGAAAAGCAAAGATGTCACTTTGAGGTCTAAGATGTGGCTGACCCAAGCTGCGATATTTTCAATCACCTCATATGCATGAGAAAGCTGGACAGTGAGTAAGACTAAAGAAGAATTGATGCATTTAAATTATAATGTTGGGGAAGAATACTGAATATACTGTGGACTGTCGGACGAACAAAGAAATCTAAGTCTGTCTTGGAAGAAGTATATCCAAAATGTTCCTTAGGAGCGAGGGTGGTGTAATTTGGACGTGTTAACAGGAGGGACCAGCCTCTGGAGAAGGGCATCATACTTGTAAGCTAGTGGATCAATGGAAATGAGGAAGGCCCTGGACATGATGTATTCACACAGTGGTTATAACAATGGGCTCAAACTTAGGAATGATTGTGAGGATGGCACAGGACAGGGCAGTGTTTCCTTCTGTTTTACATAGAGTCGCTATGAGTCGGAACCAATTCGATGGTACCTAACAACAACAACAGTTGTTTTTATTCTTCACCAATGACATCCTTAAGTGAACTTGACTTTGTACACATTAGTACTGTTTGGTGCTACTGCCTTGATTCTTGTTAAAGCGCTTGCTGTTTTACCCACCACATTTGGTGCCAATGTCAGCACAGTGAAAAAAGACAAACAACATTCTAAGTATTACTTTGAAAATTGTTTGGCCTGATGGATCCACTGAAGGATCTCGTGGACTCTAAGGAGTCCACAGGCCGCACTTTGAAAACCGCTGCCCCGCCCTTGTGAAGATGTCAGGTGCATCAGAGCCCTGGAGAGGTGGATTCTGCAGTAAAAGGCAAGTAAAACAAGTTATCCAATTTCCAGCCTTGTGCAGCCTTCTCACCAAATGGGTTGTCTTCACGCCCACCGTGAGCTCCTGGAGGGCAGGGATGACATCAAAATTGTACGCCTGTCCCACAGTGGGCACTCAGTGAATGTTGAGTGCACCTGGGAAGATAGGATGAGGCTTTGGTCCACACAAACTGAAACTGGCCCTGTCTGTCCCTGTAATTCTCAGAAGGTGAAGAGGGGCAACAGAATAACAGCCATATCTTTAGTCTGAACACATTTAGCAAAACACAGAGATAAGAATGAAGTTGGTACTTCTGTCCTCTTTACCAAGTTGGGTGACAATATCCCAATTAGCAGAACAGCTACTGATAGGAGCCTAGTGAACAAGTCTCAAGGAAGGGCCAAAGTATAGCAAAGCAGAAGTCAAACGGCTGCACTTTGGCTCAATTGTCCTTACAACAACCCTGTATAACCTGATTCTGGAACTTACTGTTCAATACCTTCCTGAAGAAATACCATAAATTAAAGAACTATTATATGAGTAAGCCTCTTAATCAAAGCAGACTGGAATATTTTTAGCCATTTACCCTGAAGGAATTTCGGATCTTTCAGTTATCTGTGATAATAGAATACAAGAGTAGCCCAAAGATTTTATTTTAAAGATCACTTCATTTATGCTGCTTTATCTATAAAAAAAATTTTAATGGTTGTATAAGGATTAAAGAAGAAATAAGGTTGAAAGTATCTAGTATCTAAAATCTACTATATAAGGTTCTTCTCACTTTCCTCCCCAGTGGGTCGTAATCTACCACATATACCCCCTCATGAATGAGGTTGGAAACTGTAATTGTAACTATTACCTTATTAAGTTCTGTATGTCATCTGGATGGATAGCGTATGCCCTCTTACCAAAAACAAAACCAAACCCAGTGCCGTCAAGTCGATTCCAACTCATAGCGACCGTATAGGTTGGTTGGGTGGGTTTTATGCCCTTTTAGACTCTTATAAATGCTAAACTCTGACCTGTCGCTGTGTCTAAAGTAATAGGAGTCAGGAAAAAAAGAGTGAGAAGTGGAAGAGTAATGACTAGAAAGTCAGTAATGGTGCTGTAAAACAGTTTTTATTCAAAATCTTATATGATGATGAAGGTTTCTAAGTAGAATGGCAGCGCTAGACTGGAGCAGTCAGTCTAGAACTATTGTCTGGGTTAGGTGTATCAAGGGTTTCACTTGTTCCTGTCACATAATAAGCATTTAGTAAATGTTAACTAAATTATTGATTTTATCAAAATGATTACAGTTAAGACTTTCCTTAAAGGAATGGGCCAAAATAATCAGGAAAAAAAAAAAAAAAAAACGTTTTGCATTAAATTCGGATAGTACAGAACTTATTCATTTGACTTCTGCAGGCATCCATTACCCCCTCCTGCCTCCCCAAAACTGTCACAACTATAGCAACAAAGCATTAGGACTCAGAGTGTTCAGTCCCAGTGTTCATACTGTGGTGGTAGTGGTGGTGGTTAGTTTCTGTCAAGTTGGCATAGACTCATGGTGACCTCAGGTATAACAGAACAAAACATTTCCCCATCCGCACCATATTTATGATTGTTGTATGTTTGAGTCCATTGTTGTGGCTGTTGTGTTCATCCATCTCATTAAGGGTTTTCCTCATTTTCATTGGCCCCCTACTTTACCAAAGATGATATTCTTTTCTAGCGATTGGTCTTTCCAAAGTGTTGCCATCCTCACCTCTAAGGAACATTCTAGATGTATTCTTTAATGACTGATTTATTTGGGTTTTTTTTTTTTTTTTGATGGTACATAGTACAGTCATGCACTGCATTATGTCTGTTCAGACAACATCTGACTGCATATATGTCCTTGGTCTCATAAGTTTATAATAGTGTTCAGAAATTCCGATTGGAGAACAGGACATAGCAGATTTAGGGATGTCACACTAGACAATCACAACAAACCGCAAAAACAAAGAAAAAATTCTACAAGCTGTTAAAGGTCAGCTCCATTGAAAGCTACGAGAGTAACAAAAATGTGAGAGGGACCTATAGCAGATACGGAGAAATTGCTAATGATGTGGATTGAGACCAGACACTAAAGCGAATTCCTCTCAGCATGTTGGCGATCACTGCAAAGGCACAAACCTTGTTCAAGATGCCTAAAGAAAAAGCAGGACCAGACTGTCGTATTGAGTTTAATGGTAGCTCTGCATGGTTTAATTGCTTCAAACAATGTTTTGGGTTTTATAATATGAGAGCAAATGGTGATTCTGCAGGTGCAGATGTGAAGGCAGCAGCAGAATTTGTTGATACCTTAGGTAAACCTTAAACCAAAACCAAATCTGTTGCTGTAGAGTCAATTTCGACTCATAGTGACCCTACAGGGCACGATGGAACTGCCCCATAGGGTTTCAAAGGAGTAGCTGGTGCATTCAAACTGCCAGCACAGAAACTGGGAGAACCTACCCACTAACATTGGGAGCACTCACTTGTCACAGCCATTTTGGGATGAGGCTGGGCAACACCTTAAACAGAACAGAAAGAGAGGCAGTCTGAAGAAGCTACAGCCCGAATTTTTAAGGTGGTGCAAATTGGCCATGAGAGTTTTTGGACTGCATGATTGGAGGGGGGTAAAGGGAGACTATTGCCCTGCGAGAGTGGGCTGTTGAATTTCTCTGAGGCTGTAGATGAATGGGCACCAAAACCAGGAGGAACTGAAAGGGCACCATGGCAAGGGGAATACTTCAGACTGATGGGCAACACAGAGGGAAACAGCTGACTCCCTGCCCACAGCAGGATGCTGTGGGAGAGCCTGTGCAGGGGCACCCATTAGGGAGAGACATGAGAGACCCCCATCTTGGCCACAGGAAGTTGAGCCCCACCACTTACGTCAGCGTCTGTAACCAGCTAACCCTCCCCCCCCCCCCACTGCATGCATATTGAATTCCAGAGGTAAAGTATTCAGAACTCTGAAATCAGCACTGAAAAAAAACAAACAAGAGTTTTCTCTAGTGATTCTCAGGAGAGGTTACCAAGCGCACTGCTGCTGGGTCAATTCTGACTCATAGCGACCCTGTGGGGTGGAGTGGATCTGCCCTGTGTGGGTCCCAAGGCTGTGAGTCTCTGTGGAGGTGAGCTGCCACATGTTTCCCCACAGAGCGGCTGGTGGGTGTGAGCCTAAGCCTTTCGGTTGGCAGCCAGGCACTTGGCCACTGCATCACCATGGTGCTCAACCAGAAAACTTTCCCACAAAAACCCGGATACAAAATTTAAAGTTAAAAACAAAAAGTTAACAAAATGCCCCATGTTCAACCAAAAATCATAAAACACACAAAATCACAAAAGAAGAAGGAGAAATCAAAAGCAAAACATGAAGAAGATGAAATTTCACTTATGGAGGCCTGACTAACACAAAGAATTGATAATTTTCATACTATGATGATAAATATGTTTAAAGGAAGAAAAAGCACACTGAAAACAAACTAATGGAGATCAGGAAACAAATGGAGGAGCAAAATGAGAGACTCAACAAGGAAATTGAAAACATTAAATAAATAAAATAAAACTACTAGAACTAAAGAATAAAGCAACTGAATTAGAAAAAAAGCAAGAGACACGCTCAACAATCCATTCAAATAGGCAGAAGATAGAATAAATGAGCTAGAAGATAAAGTAACTGAACTTATCAAGCCTCAAGAGAACCATGAGAAAAGAACAAAGAAAAGTGAACAAACCCAGAAGGAAATATGGTATTCAGCTAAGAAATGTAACAGTAGAATTATTGGAATCCAGGAGCACCATGACAACAATAAAGGCACAGAAACAATTTTCCAAGAGATAATGAGAGTATTTCCCAGAGCTGAAAAGGGAACCAAGCCTGCAAATACAGGAAGCTACACAAACCTCAATCAGAAGAGACATAAAAAGATCAGCTCTGTGCCATATCCTAATAAATTCTTGAAAACCAAAGACAAGGAAAGAATTCTGAAAGCAGCAAGAGAAAAACACATTATAACATACCAAGAGTCCTTCATAAGAATCAGTGTGGATTTCTCCCCAGAAACTGTAAAGGCCAGAAAGCAGTGCAGTGACATATATAAAATACTGTATGAAAACAATTGCCAACCAAGAATTCTTTACCCAACAAAATTGCTATTCAAAAATGAGAGGGAATCAAGACATTGCCAAACAGACAGAAGCTCTGGGAATTTGCCACCCCCAGACCAGCTCTGCAAGTATTATTCAAGGGAGTACTCCAAATGGAAAGGCAAGAACATTAAATAAATACTCTTATCTATACACATAAGAGTATTTATTTAATGTTCTTGCCTTTCCATCAAAGGGTTGGCAGTTAAGATCTGCCAGGCACTCCATGGAAACTCTATAGGGACAGTTCTACTCTGTCCTATAGGGTTGCTATGAGTTGGAATCGACTCAACGGCAGTGGGGAATGGGATCTATACACAAGGAGGGGAAGACCCGGTGGCGCAGTGGTTCACAGCTTGGCTGCCAACCAAAAGGTCGGCAGTTTGTATCCACCAGCCATTCTCGGGAAACCCTATGTGGCAGTTCTCCTGTCTCCTACGGCGTCGCTATGGCTGTTAGAGAGATGCAATTCAGAGCTACAATGAGATACCATTTTACCCCGGCTAAAGTGGCACACTGATTTAAAAAAGAAAAAACAATACAGATAACAAATGTTAGCAGGGATGTGGGGAGATTGGAATCCTTATCCATTGCTGGTGGGACTATAAAATGATGCAACCACTATGGAAAAAGGTATGGCACTTTCTCAAAAAACTAGAAATGGAACTAACCTGTGATCCAGCAATCCCACTCCTAGGTATATACCCTAAAAAAAAAAAAAAAAAAACTCATTGCCAACGAGTTGATTCTAACTCACAGTGACCCTATGAGACCTAAGAATAATGACATGAACAGACATGTGCACACCTGTGTTCATTGCTGCAGTATTCACAAAGCAAATAAATGGAAATAGCCACAGTGCCCATCAGTGGATGAATGGACAAACAAATTGTGCTACATACATACAATGGAATACTATGCAACCGTAAAGAACGATGATGAGCCTGCAAAATGTATTATAACGTGGATGGACCTGGAGGGCATAATGCAAAGTGAAATAAGGTAAGCATATAAGGACAAATAGGGTCCCTTTTTTATAAGAAGGCAAAAATAGATGTATAGAGAGACCGACGTTCATTGTTGGTTACCAGAGAGAAGAGGGAGATTGTAGAGACTTGTTTTTTGGGTGATGGGAAAAGTGACACCAAACTGTCGATACGGTGAGCACAGCACACCCAAAGTAAGAGTGTTTGGGCACATATCAATGGGGATAGGCATATTGGCATACAAACAGGTACAGGTGTGTATATAGGTGAGAACAGATAGAAGTATCTATGTTGTTATTATTACTAGGTGCTGTTGGGTCGCTTCCAACTCACAGCGATCCTGTGTACAACAGGATGAAACACTGCCCAGTCCTGCGCCATCCTCACAATCGTTACGCTTGAGCCCATTGTTGCAGCCACTGTGTTAATCCATCTTGTTGAGGGTTTTCCTCTTTTTCAGTGACGCTCTACTCTTACCAAGCATGAGGTCCTTCTCCAGGGACTGGTCCCTCCTGATAACACATACAAGGTATGTGAGACAAAGTCTCACCATCCTTGCTTGGAAGGAGCATTCTGGCCGTGCTTCTTCCAAGACAGATTTGTTTGTTCTTCTGGCGGTCAGTGGTGTAGTCAGTATTCTTCTCCAACACCATCATTCAAAGACATCAATTCTTCTTTGGTCTTCCTTTATTCATTGTCCAGCTTTCACATGCATATGAGGCGACTGAAAACACCATGGCTTGGGTCAGGTGCACCTTTGTCCTTAAAGTGACATCTTTGCTTTTTAACACTTTAAAGAGATCTTTTACAGGGGGATTTGTCCAGTGCAATGCGTCATTTGATTTCTTGACTACTGCTTCTATGGGAGGTGGATAAACTAGTGCTATGAAAAAAACAAACTTTTTAGCTCCCCTGGATAAATCCCAAACTTACATACTCCTTAGCGTTATGGATAAGAGGGAGGCAGCTGGCTGTGGACAAAGGGTACCTACCAGCTGGGCACCAGACAGACCTGATTACAATCCCGGTGCTGGTCCACACCTGTTCATTTTTGGATAGCTATTTAACCTTATTTAACCTCTTGGAACTTCATTTTTCTTATATATAAATGGAATAGAATAATAACCTGCTTGGTAGAATTGTCATGTGGTTAAACGATATCATGGAGGTTATACAGTATTTTATTATACATGTTAGCTAGCAGTGCCCTGTATATACCAGGCAGATCAGTAATTCCCCTTCTTCAAGAACCACTTTGCAGTCTGACTCCCACTCGCATCCCTCCTCTTCCCTCCTCGTCCCCTCATGTCACCTTCACTGAATAGCCCACTCCTTCATACTTTCCTCCCACCTCCCATCAAAACTAGACTGTGATCCCTTGGTATTTTGTACATAGTTCCATACCCTGTCCTACTGAAATTTATTTACATGTTTGTCTTCACTGGCTTTTGAGAGCAGGGATCACACCATAGCTGTTTCTGTATCTCCGTTTCCCAGCACAGTATCTTGCACATATATTACTCTAGAAATGTCTTCTTTATGCATGGCCACACTTGGGCTAAGTGCTTCGTTTTGCTTTATTTTTTCAAGTCTGTTCAACATTTGAAAAGTGCTAAGTGCCTTTGAGAAGAGTCCTTCCGTCTTGCACCTTTAGAATTGAGAGAGGAGGCTTGGAGACAGCCTCTTGTTAATCTAAATCCATGGCTGATCTGTTGCCTTTCCTAAATTGCCTGGGCAGGAAGTTTTTCAACAGTTTTGTTGTAACTCTTGCAATCAATGTTTTAATAAACATGTACTGAGCACCATTTCTTTTAAGGAAGCTTGGGTGTCTCAGTGAGGAAAGCACCCACATTCTTCCCTCATGGGGCTTACTTTCTCCCTCTGCTGGGGGAAGGTAGACAATAAGCATAATAAATATTTTGTGTTAGAGATGGCAAATGCTATGGAAAATATGGAGCCGGGCAAGGCAAATCAGGGCTGCCAGGGCAGGAGGGTTGCAGTTCCATCTGAGTGGGCCTTGTGAGGGTGGTTAAGGGAGACGTGGACTCAGTCCCAGCGTGACAGTTTGCCTCTTGACCCTGCCAGTAGAAGGGACATCTTTCCTTCCAGTGCTCGGGGCTATTGCTTGACTCCAGTTGATGGAATCAAGGATCTCTGGGAAAGCCAGGAATTATGCTGGACTCTCGGGCTCTCTTTGACCCCTGATAAAGGAGATGGTGCATGGAGGGGGAGAGAAGGCCTGGGGAGATGGCATCTTACTGCCGGTGACAGAAGCCCACTCTTGATCTGTTGGGGAAGGGGCTTCCCTTGAATTCTCATGGAGTTGACTAATGTCGTTTCTTGCCTATTGTTATTATTATAAGTTGTAACCAAAATGAAGAGATTTTTAGTGTTTCCTCTGCTTTGCCATATGTGGGATTTTTAGTTTATCCTTGGGAAATAGGACACGTCTTTGGTTAACAGACGTTTGAGGAACACGAAATGAAATGCTGCGAAAGCAATTCGGGTGAACTGACAGGTACGAGACTGGGGCTCAGCTGCTCCCACTTCTGAGCTTGATGACAGTCTTGCAATAAATACATAATCAAAAACTGGGTGAAGTGATAGCAAATGTCAGTTTAAAGTTTTCGCTTGTCAAAACTAAGACTGTCTTATCACGGAACTATTGTCAGACTAAATTATGCTTTCTTTTATCCTCCTGTTCACTGGAAAACATTTTTCACCCCAATTTTTCTTTAAATGTGTTAGAAGCCTTCCCAGGCAAATTTCCAGTCCATAGCTGATCCTTACTGCTCAGCTGATATAATAAAGGAGGCTTAGTTTGGTCAAAAAGTAGTTGTTCACTCTTCTGGTTATTAGTCTCAGGACCTATTGTTTATAGTTCCAAGTTAAACAACTGGGAACTGTCTCAGAAAGGGAAGTACTTCTCAAGTTTATGAAGAGGCTACTCTTACTTTATCTGTATAACAGAGATAAAATTCGCAAGAAACATCAAGGCTTTATTTATCTAAGGAGCCATTAAGAGGTAACTTCTGACCTTTGGAAAGAAAACCAAGGTTCATTTAACCTAGTACTGAGTTTCTGAGAAGCACTAGCCAGTTTATTTTCAACAAAGGAAACAGTCCTTCTGACTGCCTTGGGGCCAGATGGTGTGACTGAGCCGTGGAGAATGTGAGGGCTACAGGGGGTCTGGTGGCACCTAGACCAACCCTGAGTTACAGCCGAAGCACTGCGACCAGCAAGCGAACGGACTCTGCCAGGGCTGCATTGCAGGCGAAGGCCCGGCTTAGACTCAGATCTCTTGGCCAATATCTGACGCTGACTTTTTATTAAAAGGTTTGGTTGATTCTGAGCTTCTGTTGTCAAGATGAGAAAAATATTCTATTTTAATAGCACTTCTCATATTTAAAACTATAAATATTAAGAAGTGAGAAGGCTGCATTGTTTTGTCATTTGTTTATTTTGAATGGGGAAATTGCTCTTTTTCCAACTAGCTCCTTATCTTTTCCTCTCACCACGAATGTATATTATGCCTTGAGGGAGAATTAGGGCCACAGAGAGGGAGGGGTGGAATTTGAGGCCAGAGGGAGCTGGAAGGCCCTGACCAGCTGCTGGTCCTGTGGCAGTTTCATGGAGACCTTGGTGTCTGCTTCTCAGCCTGAGTAGGGATCGCATTAGCCCCCAGGGAGTGAGCCAGAGGCATTGCTTCCATCTGCAGGAGGCACAGCACACTCAGGGTAGGGAGCACCCAGCCCTCGAAGGTGGTCAGCCGTGCGTTTTCAGCACATGACACTGGCAGCACCCTGAGCTCTGAATCCAGTGCTGCCACTTCATAGTTGTGTGGCCCTGGGTAGGTGGCTCAGCCTGTTTGAGCCTCATTGTCTTATCTGTAAAAACAGAGATCTTATGTCAGCTAAGGAGGGCCATGGGTACAGGGAACGAGGTGGGGCCTAGTTCCCAGTCCTCCGTTCCGCTCATCACGCGCACGCCCCGTCCTTTCTTCTAAGTTCCCTAGGAATGCCAGCCCTCAATTTGAAGAATTTTTTTTTTTTTTTTTTAACTGAATAGGTACACGTGCCTGCCTGGGAAAATCGCATGTTGCTACTTTGTATAAGCAGTCACCTGTTGGTGTGACTGTTCTGTTCCTGGGCACCATTTGAAAGACCCCACAGAGTTTAGCAAGCCCATGTTCTGCCTCTGTGCCAAAAGGCCCATGTTATAACCAGTGTGTCACACTGTGGTTATTAACTTGTGAGGACATGATTCAATCAGGATAACAGTCTGACCTGTATTTTGCATGTGGAGGAAACATTTTATACTGAGGAATATTCTGGCCCAGGCATTTTATTAATACTTACTATTTAATAAACCTACTTGTAGACACTCAAGTGTTTTGACCTGTTTGCTGCCTCTGTGCCTTGCATATGCTCTTCCCTCTGCCTGTGAGGCCCCTGCTGCCATTGCCTCTGTCCTTTCCTTCTCCTTGCCCCTTCTGTAGCTTCGCCCTTCTGGAGTTTGAGAACACCGTTCAAGCATGACATCCCCCAAGAAGCCATCACGACATACCATGTACCCCGTCACTCAGCTGACTTTGTTCAGTGTCTGTTCAGGCGCAGGAGAGGCATAAGAAACAATGAGAGTACGCCATAACGGGAAACCACCTGATCCTGGGAGACGGCAGGTTCTCTGAGGAGGTGGCCGTCAGGCTGAGGACTGAGTAGGAGTAGCATGGAAAGAGAGACGAGAAGAACATTCCTGGCAGAAGGAGCACACCTGTGTGAGGCAGAAAGGAGCATTGCTCCTGCTGCGTACCTCTTTCTCAGAGGAATCCATACTGTGCTGTAGTCACTGGACTTAATGGCTAATCTCTGGTACCATCTACGTGAGAAAGGAAACATAGGAGGAGAACCAGGTCTGGGATAACTGACCAGTGTAGCCTTTGCAGTCAGATACATTCAGCTCTACTGTTGTCTGTGAGATTTCAGGTGGGTTTCTTGACCTTTGTGAGTGGCAGTATCTTTACCTATCAAATGGGTACAGTAGTGCTGTTTGTCTCAGGGGCTGTCGTGTCAGCTCTCTGTGGGATCTCAGCAGTTGGTGTGCAGTAGGCACAGCAAGGATCTTACTATTCGTAGCGTGTCTTCCTAAGGTGTTAAACAGCTGAGCTGTATCATTTTCTCTTTTGATTACAAGCATCTTACTTTATTGCATGAAGTTGAAATAATGCGGTGTTTATTTCCATGATAGTTTAAGATAGCAAATTCGGGACCATTGCTTCCCTACAAAATTAAGTAAACATAAGAACACCTGAGAAGGTGAGCGGCCACACTTCCTCAGATGCTCAGAATAGTAGCATAAATTAATTACATGTATGCTAGGGCTGTGATCTAGATTTTCCGCAGATCTGAGCCTATACAATTTTACACCTAATTCAGTTGCATTGTGTATATGTAGCCTGTTCTGCAGTGTCTGTAAAATGGCAGTGATACCACACTCCCTCCATCCTGAGGCCCCAGAAGATGCCCTACATTAGAATATGGCTGTGCCTTATGTAACTGCAGACTTCTGAGGGCCGCTGATTAGATGGCAGAGATCCATTCACCTGCTCTCCTGTTACACATAGTCGTTGATGCTAAGCGGTGTTTTGTTAGCCATTTCCTAGTGGTAACGAGAGAAAAAATAAAACCAAACCCACTGCCATCGAGTCGATTCCAACTCATGGCAGCCCTATAGGACAGAGTAGAACTGCCCTAGGGTTTCCAAGGCAGTGAATCTTTACGAAAGCAGACTACTACATCTTTTTTTCCCACAGAGCAGCTGGTGGGTTCGAACCACCAGCCTTTCAGTTAGCAGCCAAGCACTTTAAACACTGTGCCACCAGGGGTCCTGGGTAGTGGGATGGTACTGACGTATTAAAGCATTTAATCGTGTTATTGTTTTTAATGCATTATAAGGTGAACTACCCACAATTCATATAGCACCAGATTCTCTGGTGGGTAAGAGTTAAGGAAGAAACGCAGGCCTGCCTTCAGTATGCTTTCCATCTGTTGGGTGGAGGCTGTGATGTTGCCTCCTCTCCTCCCAGTGTACCTTGGCCAAGCGCGGCCTGCTTCTCTGCCCAGGGCACTGAAGCTGTCTGAGGGACGCTCCTCTCTCCCCAGACTCCGAGTTCTCCAGCACAGGGTCGTCTTCGGATTCCCACACATGGTCCACACCTACCATTTGTGGATTGGCCACTTTTGTGATTAAGGTGTCTAATACACTTATTTTATTAAAACTGAGGAACTAAGAGAGGGATCTCTGATAATCTGCAAGTCCAAGGCTAACCAAAATGTTGGCAGTTCGAATCCACCCAGGAGCTCCTTGGAAACTCTATGGGGCAGTACTACTCTGTCCCATAGGGTTGCTGTGAGTCAGAATCGACTCAACGGCAGTGGGTTTGGTTTTGGTTTTTTTAAGGCTTCTGTGTGAGGGCTCTGGCATCTCAATGGAGTTACTTTCAGAATCTAGCCGTGCCATTTATTAGTTATTTGTAAGTTTTACAGCACTTCATTGAATATGATTGGAACTTGCAGTCAAACCATTTCATCCTAACCCTGCGTTTGTCCTTTTTCTTTGTGTGCGTGTGTTGTTGTTAACACAGTGGTGCTGATTACTACGATTACGGCCATGGACTCAGTGAGGAGACGTACGATTCCTACGGTGAGTGGCTGGCTAGAATGGACCAGGAGTAGGGAAATGGCCAAAGGAAGAAACTTAAAGATCTTAGTTGGAGGGGAAATTCGTAAAGACATTTTGACTATGAGACACCGGCTTCCTCTCAGTTCATTTGTGCATGTCTGCCAATTTTCAGAGGCTCCTTTAATGTTCAAATTTAATATTTCAGGAGAGCTAAAGGCTCCCAGAAAACTATATGAATTCAGATTCTGAACCTGGATTTTCTGTTTAGGTTGATAGCTTACACTTAGGCTGCAGACACTTGATAAGTGTGGGTCTTTTGAAGTGTGTTTGCTTCTTGACAGTGAAGGGACATTAGGCAATTGAAACTACAGCTCTAAAGTGTCCTCCCACCCCTGTCGTTATGTTTTAATTCACTCCCAAGCTCAGGTCCTCTTAAGAAATCCATACTGGGAGTCATTCTGTAAAGGTTACAGAAGCCTGAGCCAGGCAGGACAGGTAGGGCCTGTCAGGATTGCAGGGAGACAGCTAAACCCCGCTTAATTCAGGGGAGTGGGTGGAGGTGCTGGGGATCTGAGTCCAAATCTCAGTATGCAGAAGGATGAAAGGTTTAATTAAGAGAATTGGCGGTAGCGACATAATTAGAGTAAGGAGCGCCTTGCCGCAGGGCAGAGAGATCAGAGAATGGGAAGCTTCTCTCAGCTGCAGAGCTCTGATGAATACCTAGGACCCAGCGCTAGTGAAGCTCAGTCCATCTAATGGATGTTATGACATTTCTCTGAACGTAACTGAAAAACCATTTTCCGGTGTTCCTTTTGAAGTGCATTTTGTTATGTCACCTGCCTGAAGCCGTGATGACCGCACCTTGGATTATTTTTTTTTGTTAGTTGTAACAAACACTTAAGAGAAATACATTGGTTTGCTGAATGCTATCTACTTAAATTGATGAAAGTTAGCTTGAGGGAATGACATTGACTGCATGTTTGTATCAAAAGAAGAGGTCATTTTAAGCATTTTTCCTTCACAGCCTTTTAAATTGGTCTCTGTGGACTCGGGACTTTTAAATTGCTGTCTCTTGCAGCAGGGATGTTAACTGTTTGATGACGAGACTCGAGACTCGTAGGTAGCTCAGCGCAAGTACTTGATCTCAGGAGACGACGATGACAGAATGGTCTTGGTTCTTAACGCCATTGTCCAGTGTGTGTTTAATGTTAATGTTAACACCAGTGAAATTTGACACGATGTCATTAACACGGCTTCATGTTCATGAAGTGTTATTGAAGTGTGAATTTCCACCCGGGTACAGCTCTTGTTTAGCTTTTGAGAGGCCTGCGGAGAGTGACAGTTTTCTCGTGCCCAGCCGCCCATTGCCATCTTGCTCGCCATTTTTTTCTCCTTTGCCTTCACAGGTTTTTATTTTCCTCTTCTTTGTTTTTGCTGTTGGAAGAAATCTAAGTAACCCGTTTCCCGTTCATAAATACGTTCTTAATGTTTTGCAAAAGGCAGTTCAATTTGCTGCTTGAGCTAGTGAGCTTGTGCTGAGTGAGTAGCCAAGAGGAAAGTTCTGGCAAAGTCAGCTCCCATTGGAGATATGAAAACCATTTTTCTTCCTGTGCTGATAGGTTGTGCTAGTTGAGATTACCATGTTCCATTGTGTTTGTAATTTTTTAAAAGTAACTCCCCTTGGGTATTTTTTCAGTACATCGGGGATATGTATCTTCAATATGACATCTAACATTGGGCTAAGTCAGACCCAGGGCTAAGTCAGATGCTGAAAAATGAAGCCGGTGGGACCCATGGCAGTGATCTAATTGTGATTCCTCTTACTCATTTTAGGGCAGGAAGAGTGGACTAACTCCAGACACAAGGCACCTCCGTCGAGGACAACCAAGGGAGTCTACAGAGACCAGCCATATGGCAGATACTGATTGTACTGTCTGATGTTGTGAAATAGCCAATCTCCACCAGTCCTGTATACTGTTCAAAGTAATTTTTTTCTATGAACAATCCCTTTTTAATAAATCAAAATGTTTAAAATATGAATGGATGGAACTTAAACTACTTTGTTGAAACGTCAACCTGGCAGAAAAAAAAAAAAGACATGTAAAATTTTGTTATTTCTAGTCTGTATATGAAAAATAGGTCATCAAAAGAAAAAAAAAACTTTGATTAACTAGTGTTAAAAAAAAATAGGTTTACTAAACATGTTAATCCATTCTTTTAACATAAGCCTCACCTTTCATTTTAAAGGTTTCCATAGAATTTAGTTATTTTATCTTTCAGCCATACGCTAGATTTTTTTTTCTCTTGCCAACATGCGTAAAAAGGGAAACCAATTACAAGTGCAAATAATGTGGTATTCTTTTGTAACTCAAGTCTTGAAATGTTCTGTAGTGTTAAGCAAAGTCTTCTCTTGCTTGATACTAAATAAACTTTTGAAAGAAACTTCGTGTGTGTGAGCTAACAGTTTCATGTTTTTCTTATTTAAAAAGGCCTTCATAAATAGTTGTAAACAGGGAAAGACTTCATTTAACAACGCTTGTCATAAAAGGGCCACACTAAACATTGTACAACTTATTTAAAAAATGGTATAAAATTAAATGTACCGTTCTGTACTCACCGTAGATTTAAATGCTGTTTAAAGAATCCAAATGGTATCAAATGCTTGAGCGGCACGTTAAAACTACGCAAAACCAAATCTTGTTAAAAAACTGGTTTTAAAATAACTACTGGATTTTCTGGAAAAGATGTGATCAGTTTTCATCTTGTTGAGCGTTTTCTCACTAGTGCAACTTTGGATTTTTTGTGAGACTTTTGGTACCTTAATGAACACCTGGCTCCCTGCTGGAAGCAATAAGCACAAAGCTTTTAAAGACATTCTGACTTGACTAATTGAGGTCGCACTCGCCAAGGCTGAGGATGTGTAACCCTTAAACGGTCTTCATTTCCAAAGGTAAATAAATCAAATAAGATTTTAATCTCACTTAATTTATCTTAATATCACTAATAAAACCAGGGAGATTACAACTTAGCCAGTTTCATTATCCATCTTAGTGAGGTTTTAAGAGCACCTAAATTCTCATTTTAAAAAGTTTAATTTGTTTTAGTAATCTAAAAAGCCTTAGTTTAGTCAAGTTTAATTGGGGCCAATTATTCCCTGTTAAACAAATGTAAAACCTCATAACTAGCTGCGTGTAATACGTTATTTGGTTATAAATGTTAGTCGTTGAGGGCACTTCTTAAAACTGACAAATATTTACTAAAGTGATTATTTAATCGTTTGGCTTAATTTTTGTTTAAATTGTAGACTATAAAATGTGGAATGTTTATTTCTTGGGCAGTGTGCTTCTCTTTATTTGGAGTAAAAAAAAGGTCTTTTCTTTTGCTAGGAAATGTCAGCCATCTTGGGATGTCAAAGGAACTGCTTATGCAGCCCCAGCAAACAAAGGTGAGCGCCCTTTTGTTCCAGCTGCTCCAGTGTATTGTGGAAGGTGAAGACAATTTCACGCTTATCTCAAGTTGCATGGAAATTTCCCAGGATGGTTCCCTGTTACCAACACTAGTGACGAAGGCAAATTAACTCCTCCTCCGGTTAGAAAAGAAGCTACGTGAATGTAAACAAGTCAGATCCAGTCAACTTTACTGTAAGCTGCAGAGACTGGAGGCTCAGGTCCCTGTAGTAAGTATTTAAATATTCAGATTCCTTTCTTTTGTAAAAAGGCAAGTCTACTCAGTTACATGAAAAGTTGTTAAGAAAAACAAAGCAGTTTACCAAACTTTATGTCATGATGCAGATTTTATTTATGCTCAGATTTTTTACGTTATTTATTTTAGATTTATGGAGAACAAATTACTTTTGTACTACTCTTCTGCACTTTCTGAATTTCGTAAAACAAATTATTACTTTTGTAAGGTAAATATAAAATGTGTTTTATAAAATTATTTCATAATTTCAAAAAAAAAGAAACATCTAGGGGCCTGTGAAGGAAAAGTTTCATGAATTTGGCCTCACTTTTCAGATAGTCTCGTGTTTTGTCTAAACCATCAGTGAACACTGCTTAGGCCCCGGTCTCCCAGAGATTCTTAAATTTTTTAAAGAGTGTCTGTATTTGAGTCTCCCCACTCCTGTGCGACTTTGGTCACGTCTCGCTGTCTGCATCAGTACAGCGAGAGTGACCCTTAGCTCATGGAGTTGTGAGCGTTAAGTGAGATAATATCGGGAGAGTGTTTGGTAACCTGGAACATGATGCACTTCTATGAGGTTTCATTGTCAACCTGAAATCCAAACATTAAATAGAAATAGAAAATCCATGAGATTTGTATTAAGTGATAGCCAAAATTAGCCAGAAACAGTTAAATTGTTAAATTGCCTTTAGAGAGAGAATAGTTTTTTCACTCTCATAGACCTAAGCTCATCAGATTTCTTTTTTGCTTCTTTTCCTACAGAGAAAGGGAATGTAGAAAGGGAATGTGATAGATACCACAAATGGCATCTTATCAGCATGTGATGTTCTATTGGAGGAAAAGAAGTTTCTATTTTCTTTCTTTATAAGTAATGTTTTTTGAGGAACTGGGATATCTAATAATAAATATGCTCAAGGAGCCCTGGTGGTGCAGTGGTTGAGTGCTCGGCTACTAACTGAAAGGTCGGCGGTGTGAACCCACCAGCGGCTCCAGGGAACAAAGATGTGGCAGTCTGCCTTCCTAAAGATTTACAGCCTTGAGAACCCTATGGGACAGTTCTCCTCTGTCCTGTAGGGTCACGCTATGAGTCAGATTCAACGACAATGGGGTTTTTTTGTTTGTTTATTTGGTGGGGTTGGGTTGATAATAAATGTTGATTTCTTAACTCAGGAGTCGGATAAGTCCCTACAGTGTCAATCCTTCAGAGCTAATTCATAGGAATTGTGTGTGATTTTATCACACACACCCCCCCACCCCCAAACATCCATAGATTCCATCAGATTATGAAAAGGGATTGTAGTCTATGAAGGTTAGGAGGTACCAGGAGCCCTTCCCCCACTCGGCTTTCCAGGTGTTCCCTTACCTGGCCTGGGCTCTCCCAAGCCTCACCTCTTCCTCTTTCAACAGGAAGACCCTGCTGTAGACAAGCCTGTCGTCTCATGTCCCTAAGAGCGTGAGAATGATGTACCATCATTGCAAATCTTTGTTCTAGCCTTTGTTTTCTCCGTTGTATTCATTTATTTTCTCACTCGACAAACGTTATTGAGTGCCAGTTTGATGCTAAACACAAAGGCGGCACCGCAAATGCAAAGATCTGCAAGACATGGACCCATCTATTCAAGGGATTCAAAATCTAACGACAGTGATGGACTGACAAACCAGATACTGCAGTCCCCTCTCCCTTGGCCTATAGAAACCATACCCACCCTTGAAGACTTGGCCCGATGCCCTCTGTTTCATGATGTCTTCACCAGTTAAACCAGGCCATAACCCCTCTGCCCTCTTGAATGCATGTCTATCTGTCCATCTTCATTTCAGTATCGATATCGTAAGACTTATATTGGTTGTGCATTTTCCGCAGTGATGAAGCAGTCTGTGCCAGGTACAGTGCTTATCACTTTCCATAAATTGTTCAATTAACTCATCACAACTCTAAGAAAGTAACCATCATCTCCACTTACAAAAGGGAAGAACTTGAGCTTCAAGAGGTGAAATAACTTATGCAAGGTCACATACTTTATAACTGGTGGAACCAATATTTGAACCCCTCCACTTTGATCCAGAGTATTAGGAGCCCTGGTGGCATAGTGGTTAAGAGCTCAGCTGCTAACTAAAAGGTCAGCGGTTTGAATCCACCAGCCGCGTCTTGGAAACCCTATGGAGCTGTTCTGCTCTGTCCTGCAGGGTCGCTGTGAGTCGACAGCAACGGGCTTGGCTTTGGCTGGTTTATTTGGTCTTAGCCACATTGTTGTACTGTCAGTCCTCTGTGCTAGCAGTGGGTCCCCATTAGATTAAAGGCTTGTGAAGAGCAGGAGCTAAATCTTAACATTACCTTGTTCCCCTGAGAGCAACACAAAGCAGTGAACATTGGCTAGACATTATGACTCATAACACCCCCCTTACCACCCAGTCTCTTCTGCTCCCTGCCTCAGACCCCTTCATGGAGAGATTCTTTGACATATCCAGGTTCTCAGTCTTCTTCAAGGCATTTCTTCCAAGTTGAATCAGTATCAGCATTTGCCCAGCTACATTTACTCAGAGTCTGCTATACTGCAGATAATAGGAGTACAGTGATTAGAGATGATTCCTGCCCTTAAAGATGTCTCAGTCTTCTGGGGGAATGGACAAAGGAAGCTTCAACACAGGTTCTGATGGATACATGTATGGGACTTCAGAGGCAGGTGGTTGGAGGTAGGGAAAGGTATGCCAGAGAAGCTGTTGAGCTGTTTGGAAGGGCCAGCAGGAGATAGCCACATAGAGAAGGCGCTCTTGCAAGTGGTCATATCCCAGCTCTGCCATTTAACAGCTTTGTAGCCTTGAATAAGTTTCTTAGCCTCTCTAAACTGTAGTTTCCCCATCCATAAAGTGGGAACGGTAATGATGTCTTCCTCATTAAGGCTGTGAAGATTAGAAACATGCCACCACAAATACAAATGTTCTCTCTTATTTATAAATATTGGGAATTATGAGAAAACGTGCTCATCCAGGAAACTTCAAACATGTTAGATAATTAGAGAAAGCAAGGGCAGGCAAGGGACACATAAAGAAGGGGCTTGTAGTTCTTGCTAAGAAACTTGAATACAGTAATGCCATTTCAAATGCAACATCCTCTTGGCCTTGAAGCTTGCCCCACTCCATTCCCCTAGGTGGAGAGTGCCTTTTTCCATCTACGGCCCCACAAGTACTGTAAGTGCTCTGTTCGCCCTGGTCAGTGATCCTATGCTGTAGTAGACAGTGAGTGCCCTTAGGAACAGGGGCCCTGACCTCCCCACCTGCCTGACCCCATCTCTTAGCACAGTGTTTGACACACAGTAGGATTTGGTAAAGCAGTGAGTCTGATTGAATAACATTGTCAGTGTGATCCATGTGATGCCTGACAGCCGGTGATAGGAATGGTTAAGAATGGCTAGCAGAGGCCAAAAAATAAAATTAATTTTAATTAAACACACACACGCCCGCAATCATGTTAATGACATTATGGTTCAGATGGTGTGTCTCCCTCAGATGAACTTGGTGACTCTGGTCACTATACAGCAGAGATAGGTCCCATAATTTAAAACTGATGATTTGAAGAAAATCTGAAGGAAAAGTAAAAACATAGTCAAAAGTTTAATTGGCCAAAATATAAGCCGTTTTATAGGGTGTGTGTGATAAAGGTAAAGAGTAGAGTTAATTATTTTCTATGCAAGTATTACCTACTACTTACATGGATGTCCAATGTCTGTCTTGCAGGAGTAGAAAGGAAAATATCCATCATTATATTTAAAAAATAATAAAATCTGTTCTATGATTCTTTTCCCATCTTTGATTGGGAAGGGCTGTGGGTCATTTTTACATCTGAATTCATCCTCCCTCATCTGATGAAAATCTTACCCAATTGAAGTTACTTCTGAATGGGATTCCTATTTCAAGAATCTCACATTTGATGTCTCTTTTCAGTGGTTAGAAGCCACTGACGAAATTGCTTTTCAGATTAATAGGATGAGTCCTTTATTGGCTCAGTTGCTTTCAGGCTGAAGCTCAGACCCAGTGGCTCTGAGCACAAAGCCTTGCCTGATTCCAGCCTTCTGCAGCACTGTTCTCGACCCCACTGGCTTTGTTCCTTGCCCTGCTCTGCTGAATCCCCCTCATGGCACTTCCGTACCTGTGCCATGCCCTACCTGAAATCACAAGTCTTAGCCCCACACACCCAGCCCTGGTCTACCATTACTGGTCTATGCAAATGTGAGATGACGCTTCAGGTGTCGCCTCAGGCCTTCCCTGACCCGTCTCCACATTTGGCTTAGTACAGGAGTCTACTTGAGGCTCACAGCGCTCTGAATTCTGCAGTCACAATGCCCTGTGACGGGCAGCTGACCCTCCTCTCTCCATCCACGGAATAGACGCTCCTTTATTGTAGGTGTCATGTGCTGTGCCCAGTAATTAGTAAATGGACAAGCAGGGAATGTGTGAGTGAATGAAATGAGTGAGCATGGCTCAGTGTCTCACAGGACAGAGAGTCCCCACTTACGGCAGAGTTCTGTTACAACGACTCTGTCGTAAGGCGGGGCGGTTCTGATGGGAGGCAAGTATCTCTTGTTTTGTTTTAGTTTTCATTTTTATTGCCTTTTATTTTCAGTATCTTTATAAATCTGATCTTTATTTGTGGGCGAGTGA
This sequence comes from Elephas maximus indicus, assembly GCF_024166365.1. Taxonomy (NCBI): domain Eukaryota; kingdom Metazoa; phylum Chordata; class Mammalia; order Proboscidea; family Elephantidae; genus Elephas; species Elephas maximus. The sequence continues at coordinate 8,408,613 of NC_064833.1, read as the reverse complement.
ACATGAGAGTGATAACACCAGCAAATTACACACTGAAACACTGTGTAGCACATATTACTAACGATGAGATGTACAGGAAAAAAAAAAAAGGTTGTAAATGTGGTTTGTCATAACTTTTGAATACATCGTAAGTCAGCAGCTAACCTGTACAGGAAAGTGGATTGGGGCTTCTTTGCCCTTCCGGGTCAAGTTAGATTTGGCCTTCCATTCCAAAAGAACTTAACAGGTTATTAAGTCATGTAAAACAAACAAAATATATATATATATTTATTTATTTATAAATATCATACCTATATTTATGAATATATATATAAAGATGTATATATATAATCTTATTTAATCACCACTGGCAGGATCCATGCTTTACCCACTTCTCCGTGTCTGCGTCTCAGCGCGGTTTCTGGTATCTATCGGGCACTCAGAAGAAAAGGAGATGGAAGGAATGAGCAGATGCACTGAAGTGTGCAGGGCTGGTGGTGTCATCCTGAAGCCATTGCTCTGCTCGCCTGCTGATCTGTTTGTCACGCTCCCCAACTACAAGACCACAGGCTCTCTTGTTTGACTTGTGTCTCCAGCTCCTCGTCCCGTGTAGGCACATGGCAGGGGCTTTCCTGCCATGTGAGGAATGAGGAGGGAAGGAATAAAGGAAGGAAGGAGGGAGGGAGGGAGGAAGGAAGGAAGCTATAAATTTTAAAATACCAACACTGAGTGCTTTTGGGTATTGGTTTGGTTTCTCAGTGGAAATGAGATACTTAATTCTGCAACCACTGGCATTTCTCAGTGGGAAATGCCAAGTTTGAAAACTAAAGTCCTTTTTTCCAAAATAGGTAGTACATTTATTTGCTAGGTACAAAATCTAAAACTTCCAAAAGAGTACACCACAGAAAGCTGGTCTTGGTTCACACTCCTGCTGAACCACCCAGAGGCAGCTGTTCATAGTAGCTTTCCTGTGTATCTCTTCAGATAGCCCGTGCACGTTGTTGTTGTTGTGCGCCATCCAGTCGATTCTGATTCACAGCGACCCTGTTAGGCAGAGAACAACTGTCCCATACGGTTTCCAAGGCTGTAATCTTTATGGGAGCAGATCACCAGGTCTGTTCTCCCACTGAGCAGCTGGTGAGTTGAAACCACTGACCTTTCTGCTAGCAGCCGAGTGTTTAACCATTGCACCACCAGGGCTCTTAATGTTTTTTTAATTACTGTTTTTTATGTGCAAAACTTCACTGCTTTCTACCCTGCTTGTTTCATTTTAGAAAATACATTAGAATGCATCATATATCATATTATACTCTAAAGCTACCTCTTTCTTTTTAGTGGCTAACTAAGATTGCATTATATAATGAATCATAATTTATGCAGCTATTGACAAGACATGTAGCTTGTTTCAGATATTTTGCTGGCATTAAAGGCAATGCTCCAAAAGCATAGCCTTACGTCTCTGTTGCTGTAGACGTTTGTGTGTATATCTGTGGGATAAAGTTCTGCAGTAGGTTTACTGGGCATTTCGTTTTCATGGATGTTACTATATTGCTTCCTGTTGAGGCCAGGGTGTGTCTTACCGTGCTTTTCTAAAGGAGACTTGGCTTTGCATGCTACATGTATTTTTATGTACGTACACATATGTACATTGGTTAGCACCTGTGGCCACCCCGAAAACTCATCTGCTCAAAAGTGGGTTTAAAATGGGCTTCAATACACAGTGCAGTGCCTGGCGGCGGGCGGGTGGGCAGGTGATTGGGCACCTGTGTGAATGAGTGAGAAAATGTGGGATGTTGGATCCCTTAAGGGCACCTCCTTGGGTGCTCAGCTCTGCATCTCACATGGAGAGCTCAAAGATCTAAGTCCCAGCACCCTTCCTCAAGCTCATGTGGTTCTCCTCTCACTCCCGGGGCCTATTTATGTTAGCAGGTACATGTTCAGGGCCCATGCACACCTGGCATGGTAGGCACCAGGTAAAGGAGATGACCCTGCCCTCAAAGTGCTCACCATCTCTCGAGGAAGCAGACAAGACCCAGCCAGCAGCTCCCCCACAGTGGCTTGGCCCACTTTTTCTTCTCTAATCTCCAGACGCTGCTGGTTCTTCAAGACTTTCCTTTCTCCTTAAGCCAGAAGAGTCTTCCTTTCTCTTCACTTTGACAGCACTGGCTAATACCACTCGTTTGGCAATCAGTTTGGAACTGCTGGTTAACGTTACATGGTTGTCCTAATCCCCTGACCCCAGTAAGCTCCTTGAGGGCCAGCAGTGGGTCTGTTACATTTCATATCCTTGAAGCCACTCAAGAAATATGTGTTGATTGACTAAAACAATAGCCTCATTAATGTATTCGCTACAGTAGATGTTTTCCTATCTTCAAGTATTAATAACTGTTAGCATGTGACTCATCTAGCAGACTGATGCTCTGTGCAAGGACACTGGGATGCTCACCATATCCCTAGCACTGTGCAGTGGACAAAGGCAGAGATGGCGCAAAGCAACGGTGATCAATCTGAGGAAAAGGGGGAAGAAGAAAAGGGGTCACAAAACCAAAACCAGACCCACTGGCATCAAGTCAATTCCAACTCACAGAGACTCGATAGGACAGAATAGAACTGCCCCATCAGGCTTTCTAGGCTGTAATCTTTATGGAAGTAGGTCAGTAGTTCTTTTCTCCTGCAGAACAACTTCTGGGTTTGAACTGTTGACCTTTCAGTTAACAGCCAAGTGCTTAACTGTTGTGCTGCCAGGGCCCCTACTGCTGTGCATAAAAAAAAAAAAAAAATGATGTGCTGTGCATAGCATGTCAAAATAAATTCTCTAGTTTCTTAGTTAATGAAAATTAAAAAAAAAATTATATCTGAATGTTCAATCTCAGTTGATGAGAATGCAACAACTGTGTGAGTGTGGACCAGTATAAGGGCTTAGTTCACATTTCAGGATTAGAGAGTCATGTAAAGCAAGACATCAGCCATTCTGAAGCCAAACCCGTAAATGGTAGAATGGACACACCAGTTGATCCTTCATCTCTCTTGACTGAACGTGAATGTTTTCCGTCCTTTCAACAGTTAGTTCCCTTTGCATTGTCTTTCCTGAATACCCCTGTTTGTATGAAGTTTCTATTGGCCTGCTTCCTTCTCCTGAACCCTGCCATTCCCGGCAGAGCATATGATAATGATGAGTTTTTTGATGTATACAAATATATTTCATTTTCCTCTCTTTCAGGAACTTTCCCTCCAGTTATGGGCTGCTTAAGAATAGTCAACTCACCAATGTGCCTAGTCAGGAAATGAATCCATTTCGGAACTTACAAATCATCTTAATTTTTCTGTCATTTGCACAATTTTGTGTTCTGTGAAATGTTTTATAATGGTATGCATTTTAATTTGGAAAGCCTGTTTCAAAGAAAAAAAGGAAACAAAATGAATTTTGTTGTCTCTTAGTAACAAAAAAGGATGATTTGTGTAGTAGTTAATAAAGGCTGTCTGTTCCAGTCTCTTCTACTTGAATGTAAACCTGGAGAAGCCAAGTAAGTCTTGTTTTTCCATGCAGCTCTCAGTTTTGCACACATGAGAACCATGAACGGCTGCAACTCGCTGCAAGAGGTCAAGATTCTGCACATCTTCCAGATTTGAAAATGACTTATGCATCTCAGTTATGGACCAATAAATACAGGAGTGTTATGCCAGAATGTATTCTGTCACATAAAAGGTTAATTGTAAAGGCTTCAGCTGGAAGTAGAGCGGGGCTGATGGAACAGAAACCTGACCTCCATGCCTCTCTGTAGCATGTTGTGTAACAGAAAGGTCATAATCCCCACGGACAGTGTTATTCTGTTCATTCTCTTCTTGTCCTTTACTGGTGCATTGTGATTTTAATTCAGTACGCCCCAGGAGGATGTGGTTTATTTCTTCTGCTAGAAGCTCACACAACGTGGTTCCCAGTCTTGGAATTTCAAGAGCCATCTTACGCATTGTTAAACTGTCACTTTGTAACTTCAAAGACACGTCTGTCTCCTTAAGGCGTTCACTCTTTACAGCGTACCATGTTCGGAGCCTTGTGTTAACCACAGAGTCGTTTGTAAGTCTAGCTGCTGCTTCCTCCCGATGCATCCTAAAAACCTAATTCTCTACTCGTGCACTTCATACCTTTAGATTTGTCAAATATACATTTCTTTGTCTCAGAAATCCAAGGAACGAAAATCTTTGTGTTACAAAGAGAGCAGCAGCCCCAGTGCAGCCAACAAGAGGGTGAGACAAGGCAAGGGCGGAAGGCCATGAGCGCCCATCACAGCAAACCCAGGGAGGTGGGGGATCAACTCAATGTGCCCTTTTGTCTGGAATTAAGTTGAAACAAACACGAACTTCAGGACATAAGTCAGATTATGGCACATGGAAAAGAATTTAAGTCACCAATACAGGTTATAAACTGACAAGCAGAGCACCATGAGTTCAAAACCCCCAGCTCTCTTCTATCTGCCTGTTCACCTTGGCCCACTCTTAATTTTGGTCTCATCTTTGAATACCTACATTACTTAATTCATTAAACACAATTATTGAGAACCTCTTACATACTGGGCACTGTTCACGTCCTGGAGGTAGAACAGAGCAAAACAGGGGAGCCCTGTCTTCAGAGAGCTTGCATTTCAGTGGGAGGAGAAGGACCACTACCAACAAAACAAGAGAATGTCAAATGGGAATGGCACTATGGAGAACAATGAAACACAGTAATGGGAAGGCAGGTTAGACTTTTATTTGGGTGGTAGAGGAATAATAAAGTGGCATTTAGCAGGGTCCTAAAAATGTAAAGAAGAGAGCCACACTGAGTCACTTGCAAGTGCAAAGGTCCTGAGGTGGGGGCATGCTTGGGTGCTTAGGAAGAGCAAGGAGGTCAATGAGGAAGCAATGAGACGAGCAAGAGGCAAAGAGGAATGAAATGACATCAGGATAGGCCCCTTTTGAGTTTTACTCTGGAGTAGGGGGTGTTGAGCAGAGGAGTAATGTGATTAAATGTATATTAAACGGGATCACTCTGGCAGTCATGTTGAGAATAGGCTGTATGGGCCAAGGTGGAGAGACACATTAGGAGGCTGTTGCTGTGATCAAATTGAGAGACGTTGTGTACTCCAGGATGGTAGCAGTGAAAGTGTTGAGAATTGGCTGGGCTTCAGATGTGCTGGGAAAGTACTTCCACTAAGCCTTGGTGCACAGATTGGATGTGAGGTACAGAAGTCAGATGATGGAAGGGGTTTGGCCTCATTTTACTGGAAAAAATGAAATCATGACTTTCTAAGATGGGAAAATTGTAGGAGGAACAAGTGATATGTTGTTAGGTTTGAGATACAAATCCAGAGTGCAGAAGGAGCTCTCAGCTGGAGATAGAAAGTTGGGAGCCATGAGAAGATAGATGTTATTTAAAGCTATACTCTGAATGAAGAGATCAGAGAGCGGACCCATGGAATGCTCCAACATTTAGAAGTCAGTGAGATGAGGAGAAACAGACAGGAGTCCAAGAAGGAGCTGTTGGTGATGTAAGACAACTGAGAGAGCCATGTCCTGGAAGGCATCTAAGGAAAGGGCTTCAAGGAAGACAAAGTGATTCTCTGCTGTAGATGGGTCAAGTGAGGACTGAACATTGGACATGGGCCGTAGCAGCATGGAGGCCATTGAGTCACTTCATGGGGTCAAAAGATTGGAGTAGATGCAAGAAGGAATTGAAGGAGCAGAATTTGTCTATTCAACTCGTTCATATTTCTTGCTTTAAAGAGTTCCTGGAGAGAGGTGTAGAGTTGAGATGAAAAATTTGAGTATATGGGAGAGAAGTGAGGATTGCTGGAAAGTTGTCCTGGAGTAGATGAAAGATCTACGCACAAGAGTTGGCCTAGGCAATAGCATCACAGGCCACGTGGAAGGTGCAGATGCAGGAAGGTGGTTGGATAAAGGCAGTGTAGATTATACATTCCCAGTGCCACAGGCCTTCTTGCATTGGTGGCGTCTGGTCCCACCCCAGTCCATATGCTCCTCTGCTACAGCTTTGTAACATAACCGTTAAATGGTGCCTGTCCCACCATGATTAAAATCCTCAGGGGCTCCCCGTAGCTTCCATGATAACGTGCAGACTCCTAGGCTTATCACACAAGTCCCTGGGTGATTTGGCTCTTGCCTACCTTAAATCCCCACCGTGGTGATTATCAGATAATTCCAACATCTCTGTCATCTCAGCACTGCTGTCTTGGTTGTCTTTTCTCATTCAAGTTGAGATTTTCCTGGTTCTTAGTTTGATGAGTGATTTTCAGTTGAAGCATTGACATTTTGGGTATTAGGCTATGAGACTATGGCACTTATTTAAATCTTTTGTTTTAGCTGGCCTGTTCTGACACTGCTCTGCTGGGAGAAGGGGAGCCATCTTGTTACTGCAGGGTGGTGGCTGAAGGGATCCAGGTTCCCCACTTGCCTGTGTTGACAAGGGGAGAGAAGGAAGGTGTCTCATTATGGCTGGGTGGGCATGAGAGCCCTGGATCTCACCAGGTCTCTGCTGATACCATCCTGGCTCCGCTAGCGTGGGTTGGCAGGTGGTGGCTTCTTTACCGCTGGACATGGGTCAAAGTCTTGACTCAGCACTAGGCCTCCACTGACACCACCGCAGCCAGGAGTGCTTCTTATCACCAGGTGGGGATGGAAGTCCACATGGTCTCCACTGACTCCCCACCCCAGCCCCATGGGTATGAAAGCCCGGCTCCCCACTCAGCTTTCTCTGACACCGTGGGCTATACCACCACTGGGACCTTTGGGAGCCACCTGTAGCTGTTAAAAGGAATGGGACCCTCCTGTTTCACTGTTTTGTACTGCCGCACATGCATTCTTTCCTCCTGCTCCACCTCTCTCCTTTGCTTTCTCTAACCCAGTGCTTCCCAACTTTTTTATGACATGACACATTAAATATATATATATATATATATTTTTTTTTTTTACCCACAGCTCACTGGGATGAATAGAGGAGACTCAGAGCTGCCCAGCCCCACTGAGCCTCTCCAGAGGTGAGGGGAATCAGTATCTTGAGAGCTTGTGATCCACAGCACCACAGTGATTTGGAAGCTCCCAGATTCTAGCCAACTCATGCTCATCCTCTAAGACTTGGCCCCCAGAAACTCTGTGTGACCCATCACGTGCTGTGCCTACATCCGAGAGCTGTCCTCACACGGTGTTTTCATCACTGACCTCTTCCCTGGCCCTCCCCCTGGGCTCTAGATCCTGTGGAGCAGAAGCCGTGTCTTGGGTGGCTTTGTATTCCCAACTCCTAACCTGGTGCTTGGCATGGCGAGAGCTCACTAAACAATCACACCAGTGAAATCTGCCACCGTGGGAGGAAAGTGGAAGGAAGAGCATGTGTTCAGTGCAGAACAACTGAACAAAAGAAGCCTCTAGGTCTGACATTAACTTTTCTCCAGCACAGTTAATTTCAGTCAGTCTGAGATTTGGGGTTCTTCTCTGACGTCTTTCTCGTTATCAACAGCTGTTGAAGGATGTCAGGCTAAAATAACCATTTTAGGGTTTGATCTTAAAGGAGCTGAGTGACTTCCTGTGGTTTTAAAAATAACACTGCTGATGGCTTTTTCTTTAGGTATATCAAAGCCTAATGCTACCTCTTAAAGTGATGCCATCATGGAGTTGTCACAATTAAGGTTACTACAAAGCCAAAAGATTTTCTACTTTCTGGTAATCTGAGAGTCCTGCCCTTCAGTGTGACTAAAGCATTCTGCAAAATGACCCAGGGCAAATGGTTTTACATAGAGCAATTGGAAGCTTTGGCAAAACGAGGCTTTTATTCCAAATCTTAACAGCTCATCTTTCCCAGTTCTTGCTCAGTGGTGACACGCAGTGTTTTCACTCACCGTGGGCCCTTTGCTGGTATTTAAGCTTTCACCTCTTCCTAATGCCCAGCTCTGTGTCCCCTCCTGATTGCCTTTGGATATCACCTAAATGTACACATTAGCACGTTCAGTCGTCCCCAAATGGCTCGTGTCGTCACGGCTCTTCCCTTGCCCCAACATGCCCTTCCTCCCAATTTATTTCTCCTGTTAGCCTGTGGAAATACTCAGTGCGGAGCTTAAGAGTGCAGCCTCTGGGGTCAGACACTAGAGCCAGCTCCTTGGTGTGCTGGTTATCAATGGCTGTGTAACATGCATTCCCAAAACTCAGTGGTTTAAAATAACACATTGTGAATATACTATGGACTGCCAAAAGAACGAACAAATCTGTCTTGGAAGAAGTGCAGCCAGAATGTTCCTCAGAGGCAAGGATGGCGAGATTGCATCTTACATACTTTGGACATGTTGTCAGGGAGGGATCAGTCCCTGGAGAAGGACATCATGCTTGGCAGAGCACAGGGTCAGCGGAAAAGAGGAAGACCCTCAACGGGGTGGATTGACACAGTGGCTGCAAAATGAGCTCAAGCATAATAACGGTTTTAAGGATGGTGCAGGATCGGGCAGTGTTTCGTTCTGTTGTGCATAGGGTCGCTATGAGGCGGAACCGACTCGACGGCACCTAACAACAACATGACAACATGATGTCATGCAGTTTCCGAAGGTTAGGAATGTGGGCCTGTTCTGGCTCAGTTTCTCATGAGGTTGCACTCAAGCTGCCTGCTGGGGCTGGTTGTCTCGGCTGGAGAATGCGCTTGCACATCCACTCAGTGGTTGTTGGCCAGAGGTCTCCCTTCCTCGCCGCGCCGGGGGCCTCTCCACAGGCTGCCTGCATGTCCTCAGAACATGGCGGCCGCGTTCCTCAGGGCGAGTGGGCCTCCAGAGGAAGAGTCACATGTGAGGGAACAGCCAAGTGGGAGGCCACAGTCTCTCACAGTCTAATCTCAGGAGCGGGGTACTGTCACTTTGCCTCAGGCCACTGACCACACAACTCCCCTGGAACCGTGTGCGAGGGTGCGGCGTCACTGGGTACAATGGTGGTGCCTCTGCCTCAGTGTCCTCACCTACCGAGTGGGGATGGCAATGCCCACCTCATGGGGGCTGTCAGGGTGCAATGCCATGGCACATGCCCGCCTGTAGGGTGAGGCCTGACAGAGTCTGCACTTGGTACACCAGCCTTTTCCACCGTGGGAACACCCACACACCCTTCCAGTGCAGAATTCAGGAGCCTCACGGCCACAGCCCCACTGGCCTGTAGGTCCTCAGCCATCACACTGTGTCCTCTTTCCTGCCCTGGCTGAGGCTGCGTCATTTCTCCGGACACCTGCAGCAGAAGTGACGTTTGTCAGCGTCTCAGCCTGTCGTGACCTCTCTACTGCTGTTAGATCACTCTTCCTGAGGCGTACGTCACCTGCCTACCCACGTCCACCCTTCTGCTGCTGCCTGGTTGACTGCAGGGCAGGACTCCGCTCCCTAGCTTGGCCCTCACCACCCAGCACAGTCCGGGTCCCTCACCCTCTCCCGCTGCCACACTGGGCTCCTCGCTCAGGCATTGCAGTCTCTGAGGCTGCACTATTTCCCCTCAGTGTCCTCAGGGCACGTGGGACCCGTGTCACTGCAGACTTCTCGTGGCAACGTGCCTGGGCAGTCCTCCGTGCTGGAAAACCCCTCACTGCCGTATTGCTGTGATGGCCGCAGCACTCTGAATCCTTCAAAATCCCGAACACCCAGTGCGAGTGAAGGGCCTGTAGGCTGGCTCATCAGAACAGCTGACTTGCTAATAAAGCACAGGCAACTGCCAGCGATGCAGGAAATCCCCAAAACTGAACTACATGGGTGGCAGCGTCGGTATTTAAATATCTTTCTTTGAGGTAATGGAAAAACAGAGATGGAGAAATAAAATACATGCATACATACATTATTGATATCCCGCCATGTGCCACACTGCGCCAAGGGTTTTTTCAAATGTTCCTGAGTTTTAGTAACTACTTCGGGGTAGCTATTAACCCAAAGCTGAGGAGCCCTGGTGGCACAGTGGTTAAGAGCTTGTCTGCTGACCAAAAGGCTGGTAGTTCAAATCCCCCAGCCGCTCCTTGGAAACCCTAAGGGGCAGTTCTACTCTGTCCTATAGGGTCTCTATGAGTCGGAATCCACTCGACGGCAATGCGATTGACCTGGGATTGGTGATTTCATACATCAAGCCATCCCGCCAGGCTGGGGAGGGAGCGTTCTCTTCATGGCACTGAGGTGCTGCAGGAGTGGAAGGGGTGCACCCAGGTGGAGGTCCCCGGCACAATCCTCTGGTCTCAGGAGCCAGCATTGTCATTCCCTGCCTCGCTGCGGCTCCCTCTGAAAGGCCAGAGGCCTTTTCCTTTTTGAGCCTGACCCTCCTTCCCTGGCAGGTCCCCTCGTGTGTTCTGTGTTCCCAGTGTAGTGGCTTCATTCAGTGTTCACAGTGTAAACAGCCCTTTGTGCTGGGCGGCCCCTTGTGTCAGTGTACATCTCTACAATGGAAATTCTCCTCTTCTGCTGTTTGGGGACACCCCTCTGAGACAGTGAGCTCCCTGGGAGCAGTGTGGGGACGTACTGCTCACCACATCACCCACACCTGGCACGGCACAGCTAAATAACAAGCCTGCTGAGTGGAGGATGCAGGCCCTCAGCAGCTGCCCCGCTCCCATCAGCCAACGTGGCTTAGAATCCATCCAGCCACCATGTGTTATATTTGCTGTACCTGCTTGGGCCTTTGCCACCCCCGCATCATCTGGGTCACAGTCTCCCTTAACCCTTGCTGTTCTGGATGAGGGCTTCGTTCTTGGCTTGTTCTTTATCTCCCCACCTGGCTGTGCCTGGCTATCTTCTCTCTGAGATTCCCACCCCCTCTGGAGCAGCTCACTGGGCTCCAGGTCAACAAGTCTAACCAACTGGAGTCAAGAGGCTGACCCGAGTGTCCCTGCTGCCTCTTTCTTCCTGTGTTGGACCACCGTGGGTTCAGCCACAGGGTGAATGTCATGCCCTGTGGTTTCTTGTTCAGCTTCCTGACGTCCAATCACTGGATTGGTTCTCCAGAACCAGCCCTACGTTTTCAACTTTCTCTCCTTTTCCACTGGCCAAACAATATCGAAGTTCAATCTTCCTGAGCCTCCATTGTTTTACCTACAAAATGGGAGTGTTTAGCTGCCACCTAGGATGATGTGGAGAGACTCAGAAGCTTAATGTTCGTGAGGATATCCTTGGGCCCAGAACAGTGGAAAAAAGCACAAGTGTGGCTCACCCATTCACCAAATGTTGGCTGAGCACCTGCTGTATGCCAGCCCCATGCTGGTGACAGGTGGTGCAGAAACACTCTGCCCTCTAGCAGCTCACAGGCCCCAGGGAGCAGAGTGAGGAGGGGTGGGTAGGCAGGGACATCACAGACGCCCACATTTTCTAAAATCCAGGAATCAGACGAAGACTGTTTAGGTCTCTGATCATCTAATGAGAGATTTCAGATGAACAAAATTCAGAAGATCTCCACGAACAAAAGGCTATGATGTGTTAATTCACTCGTCACCCCTCACTTCCAAAGCCAGGCCATGGGGAACTAGTCTGCAGCTGTTAAGGGGAAATCAATGTCAAAGCCCCAGAGGATTCTTACTTGTAACAAATGGGGCGTAGACAAACGGAACTGGACTTCTCATTGTGGGAAGAAACCAATATGATAAACTCATGATTTCCAGAGAGGTCAAAAGGTGATGACGAATCGTATCACAGGAGGCGAGATCAGAAATCTTCAGAAGCCAGAAGTGAAAGGCAAGCAGAACATTCCACAGCTCCAGCAGATGCTGCCTTGAGGGCAACACCCTGGTGGCTGCAGCAGCGCTATCTAGCAAACAACCTTAGAAAAAGAAAAAAAAAAAAATTTTTTTAAAAAGAAGGATCCTTAAAATCCAAGAAAATTCCAGGAGTGCTGGGTGGATGCTGGGGCTCTCTACCTGAGTCCTTTAGATTTCAAGTAATTCAATGTCCATAATAGGAAACCACAGCTATTTTCATATTAAAAAACATATGCTGCGTTAATCAGTCCTAAGATGACAGGGGTTTCATTGAAGTGAGCTGCTTATTCTGCCTTTTAGTTCCTCCATCTTAAGCGAATGGGTGCAACCATATTACAGAATAGCTATTTATTTCCCTTAGATCTTTTTTCCTATGAATTGGTTATGCTGAATAATTGAGCTCAAATTGTAGATGTTGTTGTTAGGTGCCTTCGAGTCGGCTCCAACTCTTGGAGACCCTGTGTGTAACAAAACAAAACACTGTCTGGTCCTTCACCATCCTCACAGTCGTTGCTATGTGTCAGTCCATCTCCTTGAGGGCCTTCGTTTTTTTTGCTGACCCTCCATTCCACCAAACATGATGCCCTTCTCCAGGGACTGGTCCCTCCTGATAACATGTCCAAAGTAAGCAAGACAGACTCTCGCCATCCTCACTTCTATGTATCATTCTGGCTTTACTTCTCCAATTCAGATTTGTTTGTTTTTCTGGCAGTCCATGGTATATTCAATACTCTTCACCAACCTCACAATTCCAAATGGGTCAATTCTCCTTCAATCTTCCTTTTTCATTGTCTGGCTTTCACATGAATATGAGGCAATTGAAGATACCATGGCCTGGGTCAGGCGGAACTTATTCATCAAAATGATGCTTAAGAAAAAATTTCTTTTCCATTGACAGTATTCAATATGCCTATTTCTCTTTTTTTTTTTTTTTTTATATATCCAACAACACATTTTCTTTGGCCCACACAGTGTTTTTGATTATTTTAATTAATTGCCAAATAACTCTAAACAAACATCCAGATTTCTGGCTTCTCATGAAAAAGCAGATGATTTGCAACTTCCGCCTGCATTCTGCCTGGCCCGTTCTGCGGGGTGTGGAGTGCTGGAGCTAAGGCACAGCTCCTGCAAATTGCCCCAGTCCCCAAGTTCTCTTTTACCCCCCACCCAGCCTGCTTCAGCCATTGCTGGTAAGGATTTGGCCTCAGCAGCCATTTGCATTTGATGCTCTGGCCCAAGCAGTGAAGCCTTGTACCATCTTCTCTATTGTGTGGCACAAGAAAGTGAAATTATCTAGAAAAAGTTGCAACCTCAGCTCTCTAACTTCATCCCACACTAGAATGGGTACTTGAGCCATTCAGCAAAACATACTGCTTATACCTGTCTTCTGGTCCCGTGTAATCACAGCAGATGGCGGGGCAGGACTCAAGAAGGCAGGGATGCCCAGCCTAGGGTCCCTGGGTGGGTGCTTGCCCTCTTTCATTGATAACCTGCCGGGTGGAGAGGATCCTTCAGGTGGGGAGGGAGACTGCCTGGTTCATCCTCTACTCACCTCAGCTGGGGCGGGGTGGGGGCTGCTCACAGAAAGGAGGGGCCCAGCCATGCCGTCCACCCGTGACAGGACAAATGCTACCACTGAGCAAGAGTCAATGCAAACAGCTGCCTCTGGTTCCCACTGCCACATATGTCCCACCCCCAGTGCAGCAGCTCCAGCGCAGTCCTTCCAACCCTGACACACTCTAGATCTCACATCTTGTGTTACAACTTTAATACACGGTGTATATGTGTGGCCGCAGGGAAAGTCTCAGTCTCGGGACCCTCTTTCTTCTTGCCGGTGCCCAAGGCTTTTTGCACTCCTCATTCACAGTAGGCCCTGGGAGCAATTTCCCTGCCCAAGAGAGCTGGCTTCTTCATCCACGGTCTGAAGAGTAGACCGGGCCCCTGGCAGGTGCTCAAGGCATGTGAGGCGAGTGAGTGAGTGAGCGAGCGAGTGAGTGAGAGTGAATGAGAGAGTGAGTGAGTGCACGGGTGAATGGGTGAATGAGTGAGAAGTGAGACACTGAGTGAGAGTGAGAGCAAGAGTGAGCGAGTGAAAGTGAGTGAGCAAGTGAGTGGGTGAGTGAGTGAGCAAAAGAGTAAGAGAGTGAGAGTGAGTGAGAGTGTGAGAGAGTGAATGTGTGAGTCAGTGAGCGAGAGAGTGACAGAGTGAGGGTGTGAGTGAGAGCGAGTGTGAGTGAGTGAGTGAAGGTGAGAATGAGAGTATGAGTGGGTGAGTGAGCAAGAGTGACAGTGAGTGAGTAGGTGAGTGAGTGAGCAAAAGAGTAAGAGAAACAGTGAGAGTAAGAGTGTGTGTGAGAGTGTGAGTGAGAGTGACAGAGTGAGGGTGTGAGTGAGAATGAGTGTGAGTGAGAGTGAATGTGTGAGAGTGAAAGAGTGAGTATGAGTGAGTGAGACAGTGAGTGAGAGTGAGTGAGAGTAGGTGAGAATGAGTGAGTGAGAGTGAGTGTGGGTGAGAGAGTGGGTGAGTGAGTGAGTGAGAGTGGGAGTGAGTGAGAGAGTGAAGGAATCCTGAGCAAAGAGGCTGGCCATGGTGGAGTAGGGCCAAGTAGCCCCTGCCAACCTGGGCAACCCTGAAAGGCAGAAGTGAGTGCTTGGAGTGAAGACCTAGGTGTGAGTCTCAGATCAGCCACCACCTGAACCATGTCCCAGGAGGGTTATTTTACCTGTCTGGGCCCCAGCGCCCTTGTTTGTAATGACCTGGGCACGTGAGAGGTAGTGACGGGGGTCCTAGAATATTCCTAGGTCCTCAATTCCTGGTTATTGTTGCTGTGAGGGTGAGGGGAGGCTGCGAGGAGGGAGCTGTGAGGGAGGAGCCCAGGTGGGAAACTGCTGAGTGAGATCTTCACGGTAATTCAGACCCCAGTGTCAGCCGTGAGCCTAGCTTGGCTCCCTCTATCCCGGCATGCATTTGTGGCCGCCCCCCCCCCGCCCCCAACTCAGGGAGTGGTCAGCTCAGCCTCTGTTGAGACCTCAGGGCTGAGGCGACTCTACAAAAGGGAGAGACACCCACTGCCTGGGGAACAAGCTAGGCCCCTGCAGGCTGCACTCAGAGTCACATCTCAGCAGGGGACCCATCTGGGGCAGTGGACAGGGAAGGACACAGGCCTGGGCCTCACTTCAAGATGCCAGGGGCACACAGCCACTTTTCTCCAGAGATGGCATGAGTTGTGGACACAACGTGGTGCCGCATGGTGTGGTGGGCAAACCCCCAGAGACAGACCTGTTGTCCATCTTAGCTCCACCACCTTCTGGCTTTGTGATCTGGGGACAGTCCTATCACCCAATGAGCCTTGGTTTCCTGAATTATAGCACTAACCTCGTGGGTCTTGTTGAAGGAATTCAAGGATAAAATTGGGTACGTGCTGGGCTGGCCAAGGTCCTGGCACCAAGGAGGCATTCAGGAAGTGTAAGGCCCCTCCTGGCTGGCAAGGTCGAGTGCCCCATGGGCTCCTCAAGCTTTAGCAACAGAGGGGAGAAGAGGGAGGAGTGGAGTGCAGAGAGGCAGAAAGGGGAAGAAAAAGAAGGCAAACAGCAGTGGGCCTGAGCTCTCGCAGGGAAAGCACAGACACTCATCTGCTTGTAATAACTTTCTATTTTTAGGTGGCAGTTCTCTGTGTGACCTGCTTTGTAAATAGACGCTTTACAGAAATAGATTGAGGCCATCCGGTAGGGATGGGGGGGGGCACCGTGAGGGGGCAGCAGGGTCTCAGCCTCACACTGGACTCCAAGATGAAAACCCGGTCTCAGTGAAGTACTTCGAAAAGATCAATGGATGGAGGAAGAGTTGTGAGCAGCTCTGCCCCCTTCTCTGGGGCCATTTGGTGTCCACTGTGCAAAGTTGTTGGTTTGGTTTTATTATAATGGTAGTACCTGCAGCCAGTAAGGCAGTGAAGAAGGATCAGGTGGTTACAGCCAGCCCAGCATGATAAAAAGAGATCATCAGCCCAAGATTCATGAGAAAGAGAAGAAAATTCATCTCCATGGCTACTTCCTGTGCCCAGGTGTGGTACGAGTCACCTGGCACATGTGCTGTTACAGCAATGTCCACAGGAACCTCAAGGGCTGGGGCTCAGGGCCACATTCAACTTCTGCAGGACTGACACTCTGATGATGAGGGCTTACTGGAGATCCGGGCCAGTGAAGGGCTGCCCAGAACATGTATCAAGCTGATTTGGACCATGAGGTGATGGCTGAGAGGCCCAAGCTTCTCCTATTTGCTCCTCTGTTAGCCCAGTCTGCATGAGCAGGCTCAAGGTCTGTGGTTTCTGCACAACATTGTGTGGTCACAGGTTCTAGTAAAGGTCTAGGTAAGCCTCAATTGTTTCACCTGAAAAATGGAGGGAGTGCCACAAACCTGTCCACATCTCATTGCACTTGCTGATTCCTGGGTTCTTAGAACCATCCTGCTTCCAGCCCAGGGTCTTGAGATGTGTGTGCAAGGGACAGGGAGATGGGATCACTGACGCCACTCCTCTCTGAATTGATGCAAACAGCTCCAGTGTCTCCCCGCCTTCCTTCCTTCCTTTTTCTCTATTGCTCACCTTCTCCACCTCTTCAGCAACAAAGGCACGCAAACTCTCCAGGCTAAGTTTCCCCATTTACCAAAGTAGTGGACATAGACTCCATGGGTGCCCCACCCTGAGGTCATCAGAAGCTTCAGTGGACAACTCCACCCACACTTTTCTGCCTAAAGACTTTCTGGGCTCAGGGGCATGCTTGGAAGTTCATACCCCCAAGAGAAATTCAAAACCAAGGAGGCATATGATTTAATGGGCGTATCGTCAGGGTTCTCCAGAAAAACAGTACCAATAGGATATCTATATAAAAATAAAAATGAAATAAACATATATGTATATAAATATATGTGTATATATACATGTGTGTGTATATATAACCCATTGCCATTGAGTTGATGCTGACTCATAGCAATCCTAAAGAACAGAGTAGAGAACTACCCCATAGGATTTCCAAGGGTATAAACTTTTGGGGAAAGGAGCCCTGGTAGCACAGTGGTTAAGTGCTTGGCTGCTAACTGAAAGGTCAGCGGTTCGAATCCACCATGGAGAGGAAGATGTGGCAGTCTGCTTCCATAAAGATTACAGCCTTGGAAACCTTATGGGGCAGTTCTACTCTGTCCTATAAGGTCACAATGAGCCAGAATCGACTGGACAACAATGGATTTTTTGGTAATCCTTACAGGAGAAGATCGCCACATCTTTCTCCCGAGGCAATGTGTGCCAGGACATATATATCTATAGAGAGAGAGACTCAGATATTTATTTTAAGGAATTGGCTCATGTGATTGAGTGTGCTGGTGGCAAGTCTGAAATCCACAGTACAAGCCAACAGGCTGGAAACTCAAGCAAATTCCAAAATTCTCTGGGAAAGCTTTATTTGCTCTTATGGCCTCCAACTGATGGGGTGAGGCCCACCCACATTATGGAGGGTGATCTCCTTAAAGACACCTGATAGTAGATGTCAACCACATCTGCAAAATACCTCTGCAGCAACACCTACACTAGTGTTTGATTGAATAACTGTCCCGGCCAAGTTGACACAGGAAACTGACACTGCAGAGGGTATTGGTGCCGGGCTCCTTGCTCTCTAGTAGGAAAATCTGGAGGCATGCTCCACCGTTTCTCAGAGGGTCCCAGTGGGACTGAGCCCAGACGCCCCAGTGGTGACCACTCATGAACACATCCTCTCTTGGCCCTCCTCCCTTCTCACTCTGCTTCCTAGAACCCCCTTCCAAAGACGTCCACGCTCTAATCCCAGAAACTCTGCAATTGTTAAGGATCCTGAGAGGGGGAGATTACCTGGATCATCCGGGGTAACTAGTGCAACCACGGGCTTCTCATAAAAGGAAGGCAGAAGGACCAAAGTCAGAAAAAGGAGATGTAACAGAAATCAGGGGTTGGAGTGACACACTTTGAAGATGGAGGAGGGGGCCGTGCACCAAGGAATGTGGGTGGCCTCTAAAAAAAAAAAAAAATTTTTTTTAGAATCTGGAAAAGGCAAGGAAGTGGATTCTCCCCTAGAGCCTTCAGAAAAGAATGCCGCCCTGCTGACACCTGGATTTTAGCCGAGTATTGGACTTCTAACCTATGGAACTAGAAGATAACACATTTCTGTCTAAGCCACCACTTGTGACCATTTGTTATGATGGCAATACAAAACTAACACACAAACTAAGGCAATTTATGGAGTCTTGGGTGTAGTCAAAGGCCTTGGGTTTTAAAGGCAGGCCTGCTTTGAATCCTCTGGCTCTGCTGACTAGCTGGAGTGGCTGTAGGTGATTTACATAAACTCTTTAATTCTTGATTTTCTGGACTGGACTTTTCTGATGGATTTTGAAGGATGCTTAAGAGAAAACTCAGCAGGGGCTGGATGGTAGGAGGAAGCCGGAGCAATTTATTTTCCATTTTCCTTACATACCAACAGCGTTTTACATTCTGTGAGAAGAAGACATACAATCTTATTGTCTCTCTGGAGAAATGTTTTGCACCTATTAGGTATGTAATTGGATTCATAGAACTTGGTGGATGTTTATCATTTTTATTTACTTATTTTGTGTCTTGTCTCATTCTCCATCAAAGGATTTGGGGATGGTTTCCTGCATTGTATGCATGCTACGCGAAGTGAAACCAAGAAGGAATGTAGAGAAAAAGCAACTGGGGTTCAAGAAATGAGATGAAACCAGAGGATGGTGAGGTTGGAAGGCAATGTGCATACCATAATGGGCCTCTGAGCTTCCCAGCAGCCAAGACAAAAAGGGACTGAAGGTACTTGGAAGGCTCAAGAGTCCACAAGATGTATACTTCAGGGTGTGTGGAAGAACACAGAAGCAGCTCATCAGCCTGGGCATGGGGGTTGGAGGAGGCAAGGCCAGGGGGTAGGAAGGCAGTTTGGTAAGCCTTCTGGGAAAGGCAATGCCTGAGCTTCATCTTGCAGGTTGAGGAGAGCTAGTCAGGGAAGAACGAAGAACAGTACAGGTACAGAGGGTGGCATGAGCAGTGTGCGACAGGGAGAAATGGCGTTGTGTGTGGGGATATGAACAGATCCAGGTAATCAGAAAACAGTGCAGGCGAGGCTGGGAGGTGACGAGGTGCCATGTAGAGAAGTCCAGGAGCTAGAACTTGACCATGTTGGCAGTGAAGGGCCATTGTGGGAGGCAGTCCAGGGCTCTAGCCTAGTCCCTGTGCGAGGCAACATATTTCATAGGAATCCAAAGCCTGTTCTTCCACAGCCCAGGCCGAGTGGTAAGTCATCTAAATGACATTCAGAGAGGAGAGAGAAGCAATGACTCACTCCAGCCCATGAAGCAAAGGTCTCACCGATCCTGATTCATCGGCCCTCGTGGCTCAGCCTGGTCCCCAGAGCCTGAGGCTGTGCTCAGGGATGCAGATGGACACTTTGTCCCGCAGTGGCCAGTCCACAAATCCTGGGCTGTTCAGAGACCCCAGCCCAGGCACGCCTTATTCCTGGGAAGATCTGCCCAGAGAAGCATGTCTCCCTGTGGCCAAAGAAGCATCCCCTCCATGTCCGTGCCCCATGCATAGCCCCACATCCACTGGGGGTGGTACAGCCCCCCGAGCTCCGGGCTGCACCCAGCACCCGTTACCCCGGCCCTACTGCTGCTCCAGTCTCCTTACTGGCACTGAACACTGCTCATCCCCATTCCCAGAAGATGGGTCATCATGTCATGCCTGGTACAGATGGACACTGCAGCCCCTGGCAGAGCTGGGGTGGGGCCAGGCCAGCATCTTCAAACTCATCCCTCCTTGTGGACTAATGGCCTCCGTTACTGCCATAGCCAGCCCTGGCACCCAGAACAAAGACACCTTGTGATGAAGGGCACAGGCAGTAGAACCAGGGGCCTGGGTTCGAAACCAGCTTCACCTCAGGGATATCCACGAAAGTGACTTCGCCTCTCTGAGCCTCCGTTTGTCTGTCAAGCGGGAATGCAAATAGCATCTAATTCAGTTGTGAGGACCAGATGAGATCACCAGTGGCAGGTGCTTAGCATTGAACCTGGCACATGTTCTGGGTCCAATAAATGTTTGCTTTATTATTTGTTGTCCCTGGGTGGCACAAACAATTAAGCACTTGACTACTAGCTGAAAGGTTGGCAGTCCGAACCTACCCAGAGGTTCCGCAGAAGACAGGCCTGGTGATCTCTATCCAAAATGTCACAGCCTTGAAAACCCCCTGGAGCAATTCTACTCTGAAGACGTGGGGTCCCCGTGAGTCAGAATTAACTTGATGGCAACTACTAACAACAACGGCATTGTTAGCTGCCATCAAGTCGGCCAGACTCATGTTGACCCCATATGGTACCGACTAAAACTGCTCCATAGGGTTTTCAAGGCTGTTAGATTTCAGAAGCAGGTACTTCAGAGGACCCACCGGGTTGGTTTGAACCACCAATCTCGGTTAGCAGCAAACCACTGGTGCAGCCCAGGCTCCTTGCTCTACCATTATTATTATTCCCTCATCTGTGTTCATCTGTTTAACAGCAATGTCTGGCCGTGCTGTGATGAAGGTTAAGTGGAAGCACCCCTGGAAGCCTACAAAAGCGAGGAGAGCCAACATCTTTGAGGCCCAACACCGTGCCCAGCATTTTGCTTCCACTGGGGTGGAGGGGGCTTTCCGAATCCGTTGCTTACCAACACCAGGTTTTGAGATTTCTATGAGCAGCTTTTGTTTGCCAGTGTCAGAAAAACCCCAGAACAAGCCGGCTTTAAGCCGAAGGGGAATTTATTGACTCAAGTAAGCACAAAAGTCCAAGGATACAGCTAGAGAGTCTCTGGAATCTGTTCCCTCAGCGTTGGGGCCGTTCCTGGGCGGGCTCTCCCCTCAGATCTTGAGATGGTGGTGAGTCTTTTGAGGGTCATGCCGGCATCCTCTTTGCCTAGTTCTGATTGGGCAGTAGGGTCACGTGCCAGCTGTCACCAATGAATCTCATGATTAATGACGTCATCGCCTCTCCTGGGCTCAGATAGCTGGCAGTTTGCAGGGCAGGGATGCTCCCAGGGAGGGTGCCCTTTTCGTCTCAGGCCCAGCACCTCCACACACAGTAGGCGCTTCATGCACACAGACGAGTGAGGGTCTCAAAGGGGTTAAGTGGTTGATGAGCGAGGTATTTGCCTTGAATGACAAACACCCATGCAGGAAGGAAAAACGGCTTTGGAAAAGACAGTTTTGTCTTTACTTATTTATGTGTTTACTCATTCATCATTTATATTCTGTCTACCCTTGCAAAGGGTTTGAGGAGTCTTACAATACTAAAACACATATAAACGGAGAGAGAAAGAAATAACCTGCACAAAACAACCACTTAAAAGAAGCAGAAAAAATAGATGTGCCGGGTAGTTGGGCAGATGCTGTTTCCACTTCTGAGCTGCTGATTTGGCTCCGAGGTACCTGGCAGGGACAACTGGAGAGGGGCAGCCCTTTAGTCCCCATGCTTACAGCTCTTGGGGTGGGGAGGAAGGACACCTCACCCACCCCTCTTCTCCCTCACTTTGCTGTCATTTTCCGGCCAGCAACTTCTTCCTTCTCTCCATGAATTACTGCAAGGAGCACAATTTTGTTCACCCCTTAAAAAAAAAAATCAAACCCGTAGCCATTGAGTGGATTCCAACTCATGGTGACCCCAGTTGTTACAGAGGAGAGTTGCTTCGTAGGGTTTTCTTGGCTTTTTAGAGAAGCAGATCACCAGGCCTTTCTTGTGTGGTACTGCTCACAGGCTTGCGCTGCCAACCTTAGGTTAGCAGCCAAGGGCAAACAGCTCACACAACCCAGAGACCCTTGTCACTAACCGGAAGCTAATAGTAGCCAAGACCTCACGCGTCTGAGCCTGAGTTTCCTCACCTGTAAAATAAGGCTGTTTGGCACAATTGCCCAAGGCTCTTCCAGCTCTGACTCCGTGGTTCTTTGCAAAAGGAAAGTGTGAAAAACTGGGTTCAACAATATACTGAAGCACAAGTGCACCCCGTCTTCCAAGCTTCACATCAGAATTGACTCCTGGATTTTTCTTTTTTTTTTTTAAAGCACTTAGAGGTAACAAAATGAAGGCAAGGTGAGAACTTGCCCAACATTGGATCATTTCAGACAGATTTGCCTATCGTTTCCTCCTAAAGCTGCTGCAACCCAAAATAGCAGCAGGGTGGCTGTGATCTGTGGAGGTAGCACTCAAGTGAAATAAGGTGAGAGGCTCATGGGGCCAAAAGGCAACCCAGGGCTTGTCCCCAAGAAAGGGGCTTCCAGCTCCCACCCAGACAGAAGGCAGCAAGGCCGTCTACCTTCTTGCGCCTCCACAGCAGATCATCCATGTTGTGACGTGAACTGGGTGTGATACAACCCCGACCTCCTCTGAGCCGTGCCTCACACACTCATCAGCTGGTGGCCTGGGCAAATCTCTTCAGGGCTCCAGATTCACATTCCTGGTCGTGTATTGTTGTTGTTGAGGAGCCCTAGTGGTGCAGTGGTTAAAACGATCAGCTCCTAACTGAAAGGTCAGCAATTCAAACCCACCAGCTGCTCCCAGGAGAAAGACAGTAGCAGTCAGCTTCCAAAAGATTACAACCTTGGAAACCCTAAAGGCAGTTCTGCTCTGCTTTACGGGGTTGCTAGGAGTCAAAATCGACTCAATGGCAGCAGGTATTTTTTGGTTTATTGTTGTTAGGTGCCGTCGATTCAGCCCAAAGTTATGGCGACCCCATGGGCAACATCACAAAATGCTGTCTGGTCCCATGCCATCCCCGTGATCAGTTGCAGATCGGACAGTTGTGATCCATAGTGTCTTCAGTGGCCAGTTTTCAGAAGTAGATGACCAGGTTTTCTCCCTAATCTGTCTTAGTCTGGAAGCTCTACTGAAACCAGCTCAGCATCATAGCAGCCTCCACTGACAGACGGGTGGTGGCTGCACTCGAGGTGCGTCGGCTGGAACTGAGCCCAGGTCTCCTGCCTGGAAGGTGAGCATTCGACTACCAAGCCACAATCGCCCTCCTGCTGGTGTGTAAAATGGGAATTTATAATGGAAGCTGAAGCTGAGTTTACCCAGGTTGGTTGGGAGGATTCAGTAGAATAACACGCGTGGTTATTACAATAGTAACATTTATTTTTGTCGACAGTAATATGGCCTGTGATCACTATGGTTATTGTCTGTTTTTATTACTGTTGGTTTTCAACCATAAACCTTCCATGAAATGTTTTTTACCGATTTCATTATGTTTATCTTCACTGAGATGATGGAAGAACACGCTGTCAAACCTTAGGCAGCCACTTCACACTAGAGCTTGTCTTCTCGGGAGTAACACGGCGGCTAATGTTCAGTATTGCACAACTGATGTGAGAACAAAATGACAAAGCTCACATGAAGACTTTAATGCCTCACCTGATACCCCAACATGCCCCAGAGTGCCCAGAGAATCCTTCCATTTTTCTCCTTGGCAGAGGGGATAGATAGCAAGGTGGCTGAGTCCACAACAGGGCTCCTGGCCTATTGAGGTACTAAACTGGAGTTTTCCTTCTTAGCTAAAACTGTTCAGGCCTGACTATAAGCCAAGCCCTGGGCTAAGAGCTTTCCTGGAATTATCTCATTTAATCCTGATAATTCTATGAGTTAAATAGAAATACTATCATCCTGTTTTTATGTGTGACCTCAGTCCTTCCCAGCTCTTCTGCTGGGCCTCTGTGATTGTTGAGGTTGTGTGTCAGCTTGGCTGGGTCATGATTCTCAGTGGCTTGGCAGTTATATAGTTTGGCAGTCATATAATGATGTAATGGCCTCCATGATGAGATTTGATATAATGTGATCACCTCCATGACGGGATCTGCTGTGAGTAGCCAATCACTTGAAAGGGAATTTCCTTGGGGGTGTGGTGTGCATCCAATATAGGTAGATTTCTGGTAAGGCCTGTGGGCTTTTGCCATTCTGGATCCTGCAGCTGGCTCCTCTTCATCTGACCTCCAGTTCTTGGAACTTGAACTAGCAGCTTACCTGCTGATATTAGGATTCGTCAGCCTCTGTAGCCTTTGAGCCAGAGGCCTGCTGTATGACCTACCAATCTTGGGTTCACCAGCCCCTGCAGCCACACAACTCAGGAGAAGCTTCCAGCTTGACTCACAAACTTGGAACTTTCCAGCCTCTACAACCATATGAACCATTTCCATGATATAAATCTCTCTCTCTATGTATATACATTTAGACAGAGAGAGAGAGGCTTCACTGGTTTTGCTTCGCTAGAGAAAGAAGCCTAAGACAGTCTCCTCTGTGAAGCTGTGGAGCCCCCATGCCTGCCTCTAATGTCCTAGATTCTAAAGTCCTAGATTTGTCATGTGTGATTACCTGTCTCTGTCCCCCACTGGACTGTGGGCTTCTGAATGACCAGGACCTTGTCTGTCTGGGTCACAGACATTTCCCCTGGCCCCAAGCAGTATCTAGCATTTAATAGCTGCTCAAATAATTGAGTGCGTGAGTACTGATACCCCACCCAAATAGGAGCGCACTATTCATGCTAACATTTCTACCAGTACTTAAACAGGATTTTCACAAAGACCTTGTTATATTTTTAAAAAGTTAAAAATATGATTTCCAGCAGTTTAACATAAACCTGTAAGTAGCATTTCAAAGCAAATAATGGCAGTCTAGGACAATCATATTACACAATTGCACAGTGTGTGGTGGAGTGGAAATAGCCCGGCTTTTGTTTGGCATCAGAAGTACACGGGTGTGTGTACCCAGGGGGGGACCTTGTGGGCCATCTTTGAAGTCTGCTGACCACAGGAAAGAAAGAGCTTATTCCAAGAAAGATTATAGTGTAATACCCCAATAATTCCTTCTACATACATTATTAAATCTCAGAGAAAATGTCAGAAATAGAAAGGAATTTAGAGATATTTTACCATTTTTGTGTGTTCCATAGGGTTTTCAATGGCTGATTTTTTCTGAAGTGTGTTTCCAGGCCTTTCCTCCAAGGTGCCTCTGAGTGGACTTAAACTATCAACCTTTTACTTAGCAGCCTGTGTTAACCATTTGCACTGCTCAGGGACTCCATAGCATGTCCGGTACATATGGGCCCTCAGGTAATACTGTTCAAAGAACGAATGAATGGATGAAGAAACATGTCCTTTGACAAGAAAGCAATGAGCCAGGAGGGGACCAGTACTGCCTGGTGCCTCCAGCAATAACAATGGATGTCATTTATTAAAACTTACTGCTTTTCAAGTAGTATACCAAGGACTTTAAGTGAATTAACAAGCCTATAAAGTAATTAATGGAACAATGGTGGTGTAGTGGTTAAGAGCTTGGCTGCTAACCAAAAGGTCAGCCAGCGGTTTGAATCCACCAGCTGCTCCTTGGAAACCCCATGGGGACAGTTCTACTCTGTTATATAGGGTTGCTATGAGTCAAAATCTACTCGATGGCAATTTTTTTCTTTTTTTAAGTAATTAGTATCCTTGCAGCTTACAGATGAGGACATTGGGGAACAGAAGGGTTAAGCAAGATTTGGATCCTTTCACACTTGTAAGAGGCAATAGTCAAACCTAGGCAACCCAAGTCCATGAGTGCTGGGCTCTAAGGACTCCTAGGTACCAGCACATCACCCAACACGATGAGGTTTACATGTCCATTGCTTCTGCCTGGAGGAAGCCATTATCGTGTGTGTGTGAATTATGCCCTTTCTTAACCTTATAGTTTTCAAAGCTTATTTATATATGTACCCACACAATATATTATTTATACATCCCTTTTTTTTTTTTTTTTTTATTAGGGATTGTGGAGCCCTGGTGTCACAGTGGTTAAGAGCCGGGCTGCTAACCAAAAGGTCAGCAGTTAGAATCCACCAGCCATCCCTTGGAAACCCTATGGGGCAGTTCTGCTCTGTCCTAGAGGGTCGCTATGAGTCAGAATCCACTCAATGGCAACAGGTTTAGTTTTAGTTATGGATTGTCTTGTAAATCCTAAACTCCTATATCAGTGGATCTCATCCTATCTGGGAATAGGGCTTTTTTGTTACGTTAACGAGACCATGTCATTTTAGGGTGTGTTTTAAACCAATCACCTTAGAGATATAAAAAGAGTAGATTAGGCATAGAGGAGCAAGCACAAATGGAGAAGGATTGAGGCCATGTGGAGATCACCAAGAACTAAGGAAGAGAAGCCGAAAGAAACAGAATTTTCCCCAAGAGCAGACAGAGTCTTCCGCTAGAGCTGGTAGCCTGAATTGAGACAACTAGACTCCTAAACTGTGAGAAAGTAGATACCTGTTCTTTAAAGCCACCCACTTGTGGTATTTCTATTACAGCAGTGCTAAGAAATGAAGGCAATCCCTAAACAATGTATTACTTACATTTGCCTTTTTCAAAGCTTTACATAAATGTAATAATATTGGATCCGTTGTCCTGTAACTCGCTTCTTTCACTCAACCATTTTGTGTTTGAGATTTATCTGTGTTGATGTGTTTAACTATTGTGCAATCATTTTCCCTTATTTATATTCAGTTGTATGAATAAACCATAATGTGTTTGTAAATAAAATTAAAAAAAGGAAGGTAGGCTTGGATTCCATAGCTTTCATGCAGAGCTTTCCTGGGGAACCGGTGAGAGTGATTCTGAGTATAGTTGGTGGCTGGTCAAGAATCTGGGCTTCATTTCCCTTGCCATCTTGCTCTATGTCATCGATCTCATCAGAGGCATGCCAAACTTTTTACTTTCCCAAGTAGAAAGGATGTGATGGTTTTAAAAAAAGTAGGAAGAAAAGCCAGTTTGACTCCGAAGATCAGCAGTAGAGGTGTGGCCTGTCTTTCTTTGTCTCCCACCTGACTTACAGAAAGTCTTCCCTTGGACCCTGTCCTGCTCTCTAGGAATTTAAGGTCTAGGACAGATTATCAACTTAATACCTTCTAATCTGAGCTCACTATCCCTTGAACGGGATTAGAATTTTGTGCAAACACTTGGAAAGAGCTCAAGAAGAAGGGTGTACAGCTGATAACTAGAAGATGAAAGGCCATCCTCCGAAGATTCCATGGGGACTCAGGAGGTGTCTTAGGCTGGGTCCTCTAAAGAAACAAAACCAATGAAACATATATATAGAGATTTGTATCAAGGAAATGGTTCATGCAGCTATAGAAGCTGAAAAGTCCCAAGTCTGTTGTTCAGGCTGGAGGCTTCTCCTTACTCACATAGCTGCAGGGTCTGGTGACCCCAAGATCAGCGGGTCAGACAACAGGCCTCTGGTTCACAGGCTGCAGAGGCTGATGAATCCCAAGATCGGCAGATAAGCTGCTAGCTCAAGTTCCAAGAACTGGGGATCAGATGAACAGGAGCCAGCTGCAGGACCCAGAGTAAGCAAAAGCCAACAAGCTTTGCCAGAAAATCCACCTGTATTGGACGCTGGCCACACTCCCAAGGAAGCTCCGTTTCAACTGATTGATTGCTTGTAGCAGATCTCATGGAGGTGATTACATCATTACATAGCTACTGAACTACATGGTAACTGCCAAACCACTGAGAATCGTGGCTCTGCCCAGTAGACACACAACTTTACCACAGGAGGGAACATCAGCCTGTCCCATCCTTTTCATTCGCATCCATTTGTTTCCCATTCTATCCCGTGAGATCCCACTCTATTCTCTTGTTGCACAAATCTTGAGTGTCTTTCCAAGAATACCCATGTGGGTCTTGGCCCCCCACCCAGGACTGCTGAGGGCCATGGCTGGAATGCAGCCCTCTGAGACCTTCACTGCTACTCCCTCTGCTGGAAATTTACTTGAGGGTTGGAGTGGCTGCCATGGAGTCCCACCTGCTTATGTCAGCAATGGTTTCAATACATCGTCATTAAATGGACTGACTATGGGGCATGGAGAGGGTAAAGAGAAGCTCATCAATGCTGGCTGTCAGTAAATGTTGGGGAAGAGGTACATCAGCAGAAATAGCTGGGGCGCATTTAGGGATATAGAGATATTTTTTTAATTTGCTTAGCTCTGGTTTGAATTTCTAAACTCACTTTTCAATGTCAAGCTTAATATTCCTTTCAGCACCCAGGAAGTAAGGAACTGAGAGGCGAGAAAGTCAACACTGTCAAGTTTTTGCCTGTGCATGTGTTTTTATTTTTTTAAATTACAAGTGCTCAAATGGAGAAAAAAGGAAAGAACAGGGTAGGATTTTTGGTTCGTGCATTGGGAAAATATGTTGGTCACGAGTGGAGATGCTGTCAGATTCTCATGTTGGGAAAATAAGGTAGGGCACCTTATTTGCTGTCTATAATTATTAGATTGAACCACTCGAAAATGCTGACTTTATAAGTTTAAAAAGGCCTAATATTGGTATTTTCATGTGATTCAAACTGATACAAGTTGGTTTGCATGATTACTTGATTAATGTCTGTTTCTTGTGTGAACTAAAATCTACATGGGAATGAGAGCCATGTCTATTGCTGGTGGTGTTTACTGAGACTAGCACACACAAAAATAAACAAAACCGGTTGCCGTTAAGTTGACTCCGATTCATGGTGACCCACGTATGTATCAGAGTAGAACTGCTCCATAGGGTTTCCAGTGGCTGATTTTTTTGGAAGTAGATCAGCAGGCTTTTCTTCCAAGGTGCCCCTGGATGGACTTAAACCTCCAGCCTTGTGAATAACAACCTAGTGTGTTAACTGTACCACCCAGGAACTTCCCCTGTGACATTATATAAGTATTGTTAAATCCATTTTATAGAAAACTGGGGCTCAGAAAGAACAGGTAACTTGCTCAGGGCTGCATAGCTAGTGGGTTCTGGACCACTTCAAAAGCAGATGGGCCTGACTTCCGAGCTTGCTCCTCCTGCACCCTGGCTGTGTTGCCGCTACGTAGTGTGGAGACCTAACGCATGTATCTACACAGAGGGGTTTCTTGGGAGCAAAATCTTGCCTTTCCCTCCAGGGACTAGCAAACCCTGCAATTATTGCTACAGGTAGTGATGTTTTTTAACCCATGTCAAGAAGATCAATGAACTAATCTCCATAGTTCCCGCTCTCTGCAAACTTCAATCATCTGGCAATTATCAAGTCTTTCAGCCCGGTAATTATTTTCCTTGCTGGTTTCTTTAATTTCTCCAGTTGCCCTGCATGACCTTGTGTGAGGAGGGGATGAGATGACCCACAGCGATATGAAATATTGTGTCTCGGGAGGCTGGGGCGGTGGATTCAGACCTGAGTGGAGCCATAATTGAGCTTCATACACCACTGCTCCACTCCCTGTGAAGGGGGAAGGCAGGCCATGAAGTGCAAGATGTGCCGGGGACGTTTCCTCACTTGTAAAATCGGGATGTCCACTGCTGCCTGCCACCCCTCAGGGGAGTTGGGAGGACCCTGTCTTAGTCTGGGGTCTCTAGAGGAACAAAGCCAGGGAAGCCTATATATAATATACACAGAGAAATTTACTTCAAGGTAATGGCTTACACAGTTGAGAGGTCTGGCAAGTCCCAAGTCCACGGGACAAGCGGCAGGCTGAAGACTTCTACCAGCTTATGTGGTTGCAGGTGCTGACGAAGCCAAATTCTGCAGATCAGGTGGCAGGCCGAAGGCATCTGCTGGCTCACATCCCAAGAACTGGAGGCCAGGCTATGAGGAGCATGCAGGATCCAGAGACAGAGCGTTGCCGGAGCATCCATTTATGCACTGGAGGCAGGCCCCACCCTCAAGGAAACTCCCCTTTCAACTAATTGGCTGCTCACATCAGATCACAAAATGGAAGGTGATTACATAGAGTCTGCCAAATCACTGAGAATCATAGCCTAGCCAAGTTGACACATGACATTAAACATCACACTGTCTATGAGGGGACAGTTGGAGAACCATCATGGAAGAGCCAAGCAGCATGTCACAGACTTCAAGGTGCACACAGATCACTGGGGATCGTGGGGAATGAGGACCCTGGTCCCATAGGTTCTAGGTTCCCAGTTGGCATAAACAGTTTGCACTTGTCTATTAACCTAAAGGTTGGTGGTTTGAACCCACCCAGCTGTACCACAGAAGAAAGGCCTGGCAATCTGCTTCTGTAAAAATCACAGCCAAGAAAACTCTATGGAGCAGTTCTACTGTGTAACACATGGGGTCACCAGGAGTTGAACTGACTCAGTGGCGACAGGTTTGGTTTGGTTTTTGGTCCATTAGGTCCAGGACAGGGCTGAGACTGCATTTCTAAGAAGTTTCCAGGTGATGCTGATGCTGCTGGTCCATGGGCCGCACTTTGGGTAGCAACTAGTAAGCACTGTGCTGATGGGCAGAGATTAGGACAGTTATTTGGTGAGATAAGGAAGCCCAAACACACAGAAAAGTTAACCAACTAAAAGCAAAAGCAGAAAGGGGGCTCAGGGTGGTAGAAAGAAGAAAGACAGTAGGGGGTCTCGGGCTCCCTGCAGTGGACAGGCTCACAGCTTGGGGGCTGGTGCTTAGAGTTTTTAAGCTTCTACCACAGGGTTTGTGTTTGGTGACACATCTGACCAGTGAGGGGATACTTTCAACTCTGCTTCACCACTGACCACATGGTACCTGAGAGATTGGATGTCTTGCCCAGGGTGACCCGGCGGAAGGCACAGAGAATGGAGACTGAAGCCCAGGTTGTCTGTCCTTATACCTACGGCATTTTCATCACGTTGGGAGCCTAGAGGGGGAGGGGAGGAGCATGTGAGGGGCCTGTGAAGAAGGCACTTGTAGTTCTGGGTGCCAGACCCACTGGGCACTCTCTTCTCCTCTGGCAGAGCCTCAACCCACACTAGCTGACCTCACTAGTGGAAGGGTGCCCTCCCTACCCTTCTTGGCCTCCAGTACCTCAGATCAGGCTCCTGCCCAAGCCTGGCGATTCTTTTGTGTGCATTGTTTTTTAATGATTGCTTCGTGAATTTGGCTTCCCTGATGGACTTTTTAGAAGTTGAAATGTGCCTAATTATTATTTATATCCCATTAGCTGCTCCTGAAGTTGTCAACCATTTCGTTCCTACTTGGATCGACAGTCAACATCTATAGAAGTAGCGATGCAGAAATCAAATGACATACTGCTTTGGGCAAATCTGCTGTGAAAGTTTTTGAAAGTAAAGATGTCACTTTGATGACTAAGGTGTGTCTGACCCAAGTCATGGTCTTTTCAGTCACCTCGTGTGAAGGGGAAAGCTAGGTAATGAAAAAGGAAAACAGAAGAAGAACCGACACATTTGAACTGTGGTGTTGGTGAAGAATATTGAATATACCATGGACTGCCGGAAGAACAAACGAGTCAATCTGAGAAAAAATACAACCAGGATGCTCCTCAGAAGTGAGAATGTGGACGTTTTGGCTTGCTTAATTTGGACACATTATCAGGAAAGGCCAATTGCTAGAAATGGACATCATGCTTGGTGAAGCAGAGGGTCAGTGAAAAAAGGGAAATTCTCAATGAGCTGAACTGACATAATAGCCACAAGGACGGGCTCAAACGTGCCAGCAGCTGTGAAGACGGCACAGGACGAGGCGACGTTCCATCCTGCTACATGTGAGGTCGCCACGAGTCAGCCAGCTCAGCGTTGGCTAACGACGACGACGACCTGCTGATGCGACAGGCACACACAAGAGGCTTTCTTAGTCATCCAGTGCTGCTGTAACTGGGATACCACAAGTGGATGGCTTTAACAAGAGAAATTTATTCTCTCACAGTTTAGGAGACTAGAAGTTTAAGTTCAGGGTGACAGCTCTAGGGGGAAGTCTTTGTCTCTCTGTCAGCTCTGGGGGAAGGTCCTTGCCATCAATCTTTCCCTGGTCTAGTAGCTTCTCAGTGCAGGGACCCCAGGTCCAAAAGATGTGCTTTGCTCCAGGCACTGTTTTCTTGGTGGTAGGAGGTCCCCCTCCTCTCTGCGCGAGTCTCTCTTTTATATCTCAAAAGAGATTTGACTCAAGATACAGCCTAATCCGTAGATTGAGCACTGCCACATTAATATAACTGCCTCTAACCCTGCCTTATTAACATCCTAGAGGCAGAATTTACAACACATAGGAAAATCACATCAGGTGACAAAATGGTAGAGAATCACACAATACTGGGAATCACGGCCTAGCCAAGTTGACACACCTTTGGGGGGGCCACAATTCAATCCATAAGACACATCATCTCGGGCCATCGCGACCTTCCATCTCTGGCTGTCAGTCCTACAGTTACTTCTGCAGATGGAAATGCAGCCCCTCTCATGTGATGTTTTTGACGCTCTCGTGTATAAATGCATAAAAAGAGAGATTCTTTTCATACTTCATCTACTTTCTTGTCAGTCTCAGCTTCATTTTCAATTCCCTGCTTCAGTGTCCTAATTTCCTCCTTGATGGATTGCTTGATTCCATCCTTGTTGGCTGGCTGCTGAAAGACAGCAGTTCGGGGCTGGGTTTTCTTTTCTTCTTTTTAAGTCCCGGAAGAAGCTGGGGAATGTGATAAGTTGCAAGGGAGGATCCAGAGTCTAGAATCTTTCATTGGACCCCACACAGCATCCTGCCTGGACTGGGATGCGGTTGACTATTGAAATTTTAAAAGAAAACTCAGAGAAGGGAATGAACAGTTACTGAGCAATGCTGTGGACCAATATAGGACTATGTGCTAAGAAATATTTTCTCAGCTCTGATAAACCGATATGCTTTCTTCTTTAAAAAGATGGTCGTTACTTACTTTGCTGGTTTCCATTTCTGCCTTGATGTCTGGGTTGCTTGAGGGTAAATTTGGCCATTTGTTTATCGGTCGTTTGTTTGTAGTGTCTGGAGTTCCTGAGCGGTGTAAATAGTTAACATGCTTGGTTGCTAACCAAAGGTGGGAGGTTCGGGTCTACCCAGAGGTGCCTTGGAAGGGAGTCCCGGTGATCAACTTCTGAAAATGCAGCCATTGAAAGCCCTATGGAGCACAGCTCTACTCTGATACATGTGGGATCACCATGAGTTGGAGCTGACCCAATGGCAATCGGTTATGTTATCTACTCTTCGTTATACAGATGAAGAGACTCGGGCTGAGAGACGTTACGTGACTCCCCTGGCCGCGCAGCTAGTGAGTTGTAGAACCAGGTTGGAATCCAGTCTCCCGCTGTCTACTACATCATCCCACAGACCAGCAGATCTCAAATTTTAGAGTTGCATGAATGACTTTGAGACCCCAGAGATCTCGGGAAGGACCAAGATAACGCCATTGTTTAACAAGCAACACTGCTACTTGTTAGCTTGTGTAGCATAGAAAAAAACAAAACAATTTCTTTGAGGCTTGGCTTCTTCATCTGAAAATTGGGAATGCTATTTCTTCCTCACTAGCTGTTTCCTCTGCCTGCAGCATGCCCCCCACATATCCTCATAGCTCAAACCCCACTTTCCATGAGTCTGCCTGATGTAACACCTGTGCTCCCCAGCACCTCCAGGCCCCCTGCCTCCACTGCTGCCTGGCTTCTCCCCACAGCTTTTATTACCTTCTAACATTCGTTTAACATATCCCAAAGGTCCCTGGGTCATGCAAACAGTTAACACCCTCAGCTGCTAACAGAGTCGAGTCTACCCAGAGGTGCCATGGAAGAAAGGCCTGGTGATCTACTTCCAAAAAACCAGCCATTGAAAGCCCATGGAGCACATTCTACGCTGACCCACGTGGGATTACCACGAGCTGGAGTCGACTCGGAGGCAACTGGTTTTTAACATACTCCAGATGTGTATAGACTCGATGGCAGTGGGTTGGCCAGATGTATGAATTTATGTGCTGATTATGAATGGCCTGTCTCCCAGTTCCTCAAGGGCAGTTTTGTTCAGCAATGTCTCCCGAGCACCTGGAAGATGCTTGGAGCACAACGGATTGTCGTGGAGATGAAGGGAGACACTATTTTTGTGCTCTTCGCCCGGGCCTCCCTGTACAGACAGCCTGTCAGGGAAGGGAGGGAATTCCTAATCTCCTTTCCACCGACTTTGTCCTGGAACCTGCTCCCAGGCTGCCCCCCACCCCCCTTGTCTATACATCTTCCTTCTTGCCAAAGCTGTCCTGAAGCAGATTTCCATGCTTGACACCTGCCTTGCATAGAGCTGTCACAATTTTTTGTTTTATACCCAAGGGTTGGCACAGCCTGGCAGGAGCGAGGCATGCGTTTTCCTCCGTGGATGAGCGGGAACGGCTTGGCTGGAGATGTTTCAGGGGGAGGAGCAGCGGCAACTGGCAGAGGCTGCACAAGGGCGTGCCCACCGCCTGGTCCCATGGAAGCTGGAGGCGTTTCCTTGCTTGGCTCTCTGACCTCCAGAGAGCCCAGGGGCGGCAGGGAGGGGGCTGCATCTCTACCAGCCGCTGCTGCATCTGGGAGTCTGTGGGCCAGGTGAGTTACCGTATTTTATGCAAATAACGAGCACACAGTATACATTGTTTTGCCAGCCATGCAATCCCTTTGCATGTTATTTCCTAGCTGTGCTATGCATGTTACATGTGTGGGTGCGTTATTTACGTGGGCACATTATTTGTGGTAAAAATACAGTAGTGCGTTGTAGCTAGGTGTTATCAAGTTGATCCTGACTCCTAGCAACCCCATGTGACACAGTAGAGCTGCCCCGCAGGGTTTTCTAGGCTGTAATCTTTACAGAAGCAGACTACCACATCGTTCTCCTAGGAGCTTTGAACCACCCACCTTTTGGTTAGCAGCCGAGCGCTTAACCACTGCATCATCAGGGCTCCTTCTTAGTCTCTTAGGGCTGCCGAAACCAAGTTACACAGTGAGTGGTGTTAAAGAACAGAAATTTAGTGTCTGCAATTCTGGAGGCTGGAAGACCAAGTTCAGGTCTCACGTGATGATTCCCCCCTGAAGGCTCTGGGAGGGGAACTACTCTGTGCCTCTCTCCTAGATTCTGGTTTTGGTGGCAGCCCTTGGCGTTCCTTGGCTCTTAGACGTTAATCCTCACGTGGTGTCTTCCCCTGACTCTGTCTCCCTGTCCGTCCATCTGTTTTATAAGATGCCACTCAGAGAGATTAGGATTGGGGCCCACCCTACTCCAGTCAGAGCGTAACTAAGGTATAGCAGGTGGGTCGCGTGCCCTGGGCGCTGCTTGAGGAGGGTGCTAAGGAGCAGTTTCTATTGACCATCACAGTTCTATTGCCAGCTGTGAGCGATCCATCAGCAATTTAACACTAATTTTTATAGGTGGTATTTTCCATAGACAGGCCCCTGACTCCAGTTTGACCTCGTTAACCGATAAATCTGCAAAGAAAAGACCTATTTCCCCAAACAAGGTCACATTCACTGGTGCAGGGGTTAGGACTTCAACACACCTCTTTACGGGACATAGTTCAGTCCATAACATCCGGGCTCCAGCTGTCTTTCACTAGCGACTGGATTTGGAGCACTGGGATTGAGGACCATGCTCAGCCTCTCTTCTCAGCCTCCAGCCGGGGCTGGGAGGGGAGATGAGGCGCTGGAGGCTTCTCATACCCGTACGGGGGCTGCTTCTCACACCGGTACAGGGGCTGCTATCAGCAAGCTGGACCCACTGGAGTGTGGGACCGATGAAGAAACAAATGGTGTTGCATGCCTGAAATTGTTGTAGGTCCTTTATTCACCTGTATCAATTACTCTGGGGTACTAGGGACTGAAACTTGACTGACACTGGCTTCCAAAACCCACTGCCATCAAATCAGTCCTGACTCAGCGATCCTGTAGGACAGGGTAGAACCACCCCACAGGGTTTCCAAGGCTGTGAGCGTTATGGAAGCAGACAGCCACATCTTTCTTTCATGGAGCAGCTGATGGGTTTGAACCGCTGACCATTCCTTTAGCAGTTGAGCGCTTAACCACTGCACCACAGGGCTCCTCTGACCCTGGCTAGGCAAAGAAATAATGGACAGGTTCATATACCTGAGAAATTCAAGGGTCGGCTGGGGTTTAGGCATGGTATTACCAGGGTCTCAAATGATGTTGTTGGGATGCTATGGATTAAATTGTGTCCCTCCAAAATACATGTTGTGAATCCTAAACCCTTATGCCTGTGGATGTGTCTGGGAATCAGGATTTTTGCTATGCTAATGAGGCCGTGTCAGTGTGGGGTGTGCCTTAAGCCACTGACTTTTTGAGATATAAAAAGAGCGGATCAGACACCAAACAAAGCAAGCAGAGATGGGGAAGACAGATGCCACACCACATGAAGATTGCTGGGGAACTGAAGAACAGAAGCTAAAAAGAGACAAGGGCCTTTCTCCAGAGCCAACAGAGAAAGACTTCTCCTAGAGCCAGTGCCCAGATTTAGACTTCTAGCTGTCTGAACTGTGAGAAAATAGATTTCCGTTTGTTGAAGCCACCCACTTGTGGTATTTCGTTATAGCAGCACTAGATGACTGAGACAGTCTGGGTCTCAAATGCTGTGTTTGGGGTCACATTTTTAATTTTCCAGCTTTCTGCACTGCTTTCTCTGGGGTACCTTGACTCCCAGACAACTCTCCCTCCTTGTTGCAAGATTGCTGCCATCCTTCCAGGCAGAGAGAAGGGCTTCAAATTAGAATTCCCAGCAAACGTCTCATCTCTGTGGCCATCCTGGGCCACTCATGGTGGAAGGCATGCAATGCACTGATTGGTTTGGGCCTGGTCCTCATGTGGGTCCAGTCAACTCTATCAGAAGCATGTGGCCTGTGAGTGGAGGTGGAGGTGGTTCCTTCGGGGAAATGAGATGAGGTTATCATTGGGATGGAAATAGGTTCTGGGTGGCAAAAGCAGCAGACATCCACTACAGTACAATGCCTGATTTAATCCTCCACAACCATGGATGGCAGGAATTATTTTCTCCATTTTACAGATAGAATAGTGAGTCTCAAAGAGGTGAAATGACTTGCTTACGATCACATAACCAGCCACTGGGTCACAAAGGATTTGAACCTAGGAGGGGCTTGATCTGGTTCTTTGCTTATTCCTCTAACGTCTTACTTAGCCAGGGGATATATTCCAGTCCAGATGCCACATCCTCCAAGAAGCCTTCCTTTGTTTCCTCAGCTGTAATAATTAACTTCTCCCTCATTTAGGTCCAAAAGCCTTTTATCTGAACTTCTGTGATTTATCAACTTTAATGCATTTTGTTCAAAGTAACAGAGTGCCTTGTATTAGTTCTTTATTGCTGTGTAACAAATTGAGCTGTTACTAGTGTATTGAAACAGCACGTAGTTATCATCTCACAGTTTCTAGGGGGCAGGAGTTTGAGCATGGTTTAGCTGGTCCTCTGCTCACAGTCTGCAATCAAGGTGTCAGCTGAGGTGTGTTCTTATCTAGAGGCTCAACTAGGGAAGAATCTGCTTCTGATCTCATTCAGGTTTTGGGAAGAATTCCCTTCCTTGCAGCTGGATGACTGAGGGCTAGCATTTTGGATGCTGGAGGCTACCCTCAGTTCTAAGGATGCCCACTGTTCCCAGCCAACTGGCCCCCTCCATAGACAATTCAGAACAGGGCTGTTTGCCTCTTCAAGGTCAGCAAAAGAGTTGCTGGTCTGCTAAACCAGAGTCTTATATTACATAACCTCATCAAGGGAGTGACATCCACAGTCTTTGCCATAATCTGTTAGCATCAGCTCACAGGTTGGGTCTGTACTCGGCAGGCAGGAATCACACAGGGGCATGACTCATCGGGTCTGCTGTAGACTCTGCCCATCACAGCGTCAACAGCTCTTTTGAACCACGGGCATTTACTAATAATTCTCACAAAGGAGAAGTCTGGGGTAGGTGGTTCCAGGGTTGATTCAGCAGCTCAATGATACCATCAAGGCCCAGGTTCTTCCCTTTGTCCTCCTCTGCCTTCCTCAGTGTGTCTTGGAGTCTCCTCTAAGCTCGTGGGATGGCTGTCTTCTTCACATGACAACATGGAAATCAGGATCAGTAGAGGCAGTGCTGGGGCTTTCTTCTCGGGCTTCTCCATCTTTTCTTCGGAGAGAAAAATGTTTCTAGGAGCCTGTCATAAGGGTTCCCATTAGCTCTGTTTGGCTGGATCAGGTCAGATAGCCATTCGTAGCTCAGGGGAGCCTGGGACCATGAGGGTCTGGCCTTTTCAGCCTCTCTTGTTGGAGGCGGGTTTTGCTGGCCATGAGGACAGGAGAGCAGGGCGTCTATTGGGTGGCAGTTAGCACTGTGTGCCCAGCACTTGCTCCCACCCACCTCAGGGACAGGCTTTCCCAGGAAGTACACGGCGGGGCCATGGATGGAGCTGGAGTGGCAGTTGAGAACGGTGTCAGGTTTGGGCTCACTGTCTCCCCCCTCACTAGGCTATAGGAACCCCATGGCTGTCCCAGGGCTGAGGGCACTCTCTGGCATGTAGTTGGTGCTCAAAAAGTATTTAGGAAGTGAACAAGACCAGGGCTGAAAACAACTCTCACTAGAACAAACCCAGGAGAGTTGAACAGGGCAGGGCAAATCCCTTTTGAAACTGACTTTGTTCTGGGGAGACATTTGCCACAAGGTAACCAGGTCAAGGAAACAGCTCGGGGTTTAGGCAAAGCCTTCTCAGGTTTTCCCTGGCGCCCATGGCAGGAGAGGAAAGGCAGGGTGCAGGCGCAGCTGAGGAGGGTGGAGGGGCTGTCCTCTCTGCCAAGGGACACAGCCCACAGCGTGGAGCATGTCCTATCTTTCAGTATCGTTACCAGGGCTGGGTTTTTAAGCTTGACCAGGCTCCATACTCCTTAAGGGTCTGTGTCTAACTTATATGATGTCATGGAACACACAGAGTCGGGTTCACATCTGGCTCATTGTCTGGCTGTGCAGCCCTGGACAAGCCCTTTACCCTCTCAGAGCATATGACTCATCCTCAGTAAGTTGGGGATAATAATGGCCTGCCTTTCAGGGCTGTTGAAAGAATCAGAGGCAATAGGTATAAAGTGCCTGGGTGGTACAAACCATTAACACACTCGGCTGCTAACTGAAAGATTGGAGGTTTGAGTCTACCCCGAGGTGACCTGGAAGAAAGGGCTGGCAATCTACTTCCAAAAAATCAGCCATTGAAAACCCTGGGGAGCACAGTTCTACCCTGACACACATGGTGGTACCATGAGTTGGAGTCACCTTGACAGCAGTTGGGTTTTACATGGTAGGCATTCAATAAATGATAAAACCAAAACACCAAACCCCTTGCCCTCTAGTCAATTTTGACTCATAGCCACCCTATAGTACAGACTAGAACTGCCCTGTAGGGTTTCCAAAGAGTGGCTGGTAGATTGAAACTGCCAACCTTTTGGTTAGCAGTCGAGCTCTTAACCGTTGATCCACCAGGACTCCTCAATAAATGATAGTGGTAATAATAATACTGATAATAATGGCTATCATTATTATTCATTGTCCTTAGAAGGCCACCTTGGATTTAACAATCGGTCAATAAATTATTCTGGTTGAGTAATTTTCTTTTGATACCCCGAAACAGGTATTTCCCAACGACAGTCAAAAAGGCTGACTCAATTCACTCTGTTTTCAAGTGTCAATAAGGGCAGGGAAAAGGTATTTCTTTGCATCATGTTGTTTTTATGATCTCATCATCTGCTATAGCTTTTAGATGGGAAAATGTGATTATCAATTAAGAACCTGAAAAAGAGTTCCTTTTATTAAAACACACGCACACACAACATAACATCGTATTTCATATGGAATCGGAGCTGCTGCTGGCGAGCTGAAATTTACCGCCTCATGTCCCAGCAGCAAGAATTTGCAGCTGGATTAATGCCCCTTTCTCTGGTAGTAAATCAGTTTCATACATATGGCCGTATTTCCACCCAAGTGACAGGCAGCAAAGGCTGCTGTGTTGTAGTCACTGTAGGAAAACCCATGATTAGTCCCAAGGCACTTTGAGGCTCCTCCATGAATAACATAGAATGGAGGCATTTTCCTGGGGAGAGCTTTGTTAGAAAGCTCAGCCTGGAGGGTGCAAGTTTGGGAAGACTGAGGTTTGGATCTCAGTTAATCACAAGTAGCCTCTATATCAAGGAACCCTGGTGGCCCAACGGTTAAGTGCTTGGCTGCTAACTGAAAGGTGGTTGTACAAACCCACCCAGCAGCTCTGTAGGAGAAATACCTGGCAGTCTGCTCCCATAAAGATTACAGCCAAGAAAACCCTGTGGAGCAGTTCTACTCTGTCACATGGGGTCGTTATGAGTCGAAAATCAGCTCCATGGCACCCAATAAAGACAACAACAACAATCTCCGCATCAGGCTGGATTTTTCACTCTGGCCTTGTTGTTGCAGTTAGTTGCTGTTCGGTCAGCTCTGACTCTCGACCTTACGTTTAACAACCAGGTGTTGCCTGGTCCTGTGCTGGTTCATGACCACCGGTAAGCCGAGGTTTTTGTGGGTGCCGTGTATTCTGATTGCCTCCCATCCTAAGGGCTCATCTTCTAGCACTCTGTCTGACAAGGTCCTGTTATGATCCACAGGGTTTTCACTGGCTGAGTTTCAGAAGTAGGTCATCAGGCCTTTCTTCCTAGTCTTAGTGTGGAAGCTCTGCTGAAACCTGTCCATTGTGGGGAACTCTACTGGTATTTGAAATACCGAGGCATCGCTCCCAGTACTACAGCAACCCGCAGCCATGGATGGGGCTGGAGCAGCAGTTGAGAAGTGAGTCGTGCTCACTTTGTGACCCCCTAGCCAAGAGCTGTTGGATTGTGGCCTTAGAGGGCACGTAGGGCCACCCTGTGAGCCTCCTCAGGCCACTCTCCTCCCTCTTCGCTCTCCACATTCTGAGAACTCAGATGTCCTCCATCAGGGCCTCAAACACCGTCTTCACTCTACCCTCCTTTTGTTCTTCTCAAGCACCCAGAGAGGTTTCTTCCAGGTGAGGCTTTAACAATTTACATCCTCTGTGATGCTCCAACCTTCTGAACTCAGGCCTCTAGGGGCAGCCCCTGCACTGGGTCTTGCCCTCGTGCCCTAGTTTTAGGCCTCCACTGGTACACTGAAGGAAACACCATTTGGCCCCATTAATAATCCCCTTGAGAACTCAGGCTACTTCCTCCCTAGGTGTGAACTTTAAAAAATAACTAGCCAATCACAGCTAATTGCTCAGCCTCACCCTGAAGCCCCAGTCAAGACAGCTGCCCACGGTTCCGGCTCTCTCTTGCTCTTCCTGTTGCAGTTGACGTGGGTCCAGTCGTCTACTGTGTGGCCCTGCATGGTATGCTATGTGCCTCTGGGACTGTGAGTGTAATACACATAGTTACTTTCATGGTCTCCCTGGTTCGGCAGCCTGCGAGTCTGTGACAGCGGCCAGGTCCCTGTTGTGTGCTCTCCTCACCCAGGCCTTCTCTGTCAAAGCACTTGTAATTGTCAGCTGCCATCTGGTTGGCTCCTGACTCGTGGCAACCCCACACACAGCAGAACCAGATGCTGCCTTGTCCAGCGCCACATCCACAGCGGGTTGTGGACTGGACTGCTGTGGTCCGTAGGGTTTTCACTGCAGATTTCTGGAAGTGGCCACCAGACCTTTCTTCCTAGTCCGTCATAGTCTGGAAGCTCCACACTCGGGACCTAAGTTTTAGAGCTGTCACACCTGGCAGCTTCCTGGAGGGTGGCCCGGGGGTTGTGGGGCAGGGACACCTGTCAGCAGGCTCTCAGGAAGGCCAGGGGTGGGGGGCAGGACTGAGGCGAAGCTGTGGGGAGGTAAGGAGGGGCTGGGCTGTCAGACACGAGGCAGCCCACTGCAAGACTGGGAAAATCGGGAGACATCTTCTAGTCCAGGGTTCTGGGGCTTGGATTTCTTTAGAACTTTGTGTCTGGTGGACTCAGCCTCACCTGTCAGGGCACATGGTTAGCTTATTTTAAAGTTCAAAGAACTTTATTTTGTTGGATATAAACGAGTGTAACCTGGCTGCTGTCCGTACCCAGCCCCAGGGGCTCACAGGGCTCATGTGTCGTGCACCATTGCCAGGCAGAGGACTGGGCCTCTCCCCACTTCCTGATTAGATCCAAGCCACCCAGACACCCCTCCCCTGGGCCTGTCCACGGCCCCCTTCCCCACGCCCTGCCACCAGCCCAGTCCTGTTTCTCCATGAGGCACAGCCTCTCTGCCACCCTGCACCGGTACTGTTGGCCTGATGCAAGACCCCTCATAGATGCTGATCTAAAGCGCTCGCCACTCCACTTGCTGGACCAACCCCTTGCCTAGACCACACCACCCTGGTCCGGCCTTGTCCTGGGTGCATCCCCACTCCCTCACGGTCCACCATGAGGTCCCCACCATCTTTGACCAAGCCCACCAGAAGATATGGCAAGAGCTACCTGGGCAGAAGACACTTGAGGCAGACGCTGCTGGTCACCCACCCACACCTATCCTCCCGGTCTTCCCTGGTAACAAAGCAGCATAACTCCCATTTTATGTGCGGAAGCAATGATCTGTAAGCATGTATGTCTCAGCCGCCCTGTGGCTGGGCTTGGCCGTGTGACTGAGGCCAGGCCAATGAGATATAAATGACAGTTGTTGGGTGGGCTTCTAGAAGTGCTGCTTCGAAGGATCTTACTTCGTAGCTGGGGGATGTCCCATTCTCCTTCCCTAGCTCTCTTCCCGCTGCCCAGCATGAGGGGGCTGCAACCCCAGCCTCATGTCTTGGGTAGCGAATAAGTCACTCATGAGCCACTACTAGCTGGAGTGCTGCCTCCTTATTTTTTGGCATCTCCTGAGGCTCACGCGGGCCTCTGACATTCAGCCTGGCACCTTGGTGCTTTTCTGGGATCATCGTCAATGAGAACACTCACTTCTCTTTCTGCAGGACCCTCGGCTACTTCCAAACCTGCATGAGAACCTCCAGCACTCTCAGCCCCTGCTCCTGGTTTGCTCTGACAACACCAGGCTCCAGCTCCCCCTGTTGCCCACTGATGTCTGCCTCCTGCCCAAACTGGCAGAAGGAGCAGCCAC
Source organism: Elephas maximus indicus (assembly GCF_024166365.1). Taxonomy (NCBI): domain Eukaryota; kingdom Metazoa; phylum Chordata; class Mammalia; order Proboscidea; family Elephantidae; genus Elephas; species Elephas maximus. The sequence goes on along the minus strand of NC_064833.1, from coordinate 8,365,976 downwards.
ACTGTGAGCTAGGCACTGTGCTAGGAGCTTTCACATTTTGGGAGCCTAAAACAACTCTTGGAGATAAGTATATTATTTGCATTTCTTTGCAGAGGAGAAAATGGTCTCAAATTATCTAACTTCCCCAGTATCATTCACGTGTTTGTTGCCTCAGTAGTTACTTGCTGGTTCCTACTACATGCCGGACGCTGGTCTGATGGCTGAGGAGATGGTGATGGCCTAGAAAGCCAATAACCCTCTATCATGCACGGGGTTTACATTCTAGGGAAAGGTGGTAAACAACTAATAACTTAATTAGCATGGGAAAATCAGTAATTAGTGCTGTGTTGACAAGTCAAACAGACTGATGGGATAGAGAATGGCTGGGTGATAGAGGAAGGCAGGAGACATTTAGACTGGGTGACAGAAAGACACGAGCCATTTAAACATCAAGGGGAAGAACGTTGCAGTTAGGAGGAGATCTGTGAGTGGGAACTAGATTGGCATGCTTGGGAAACAAAAGAATTGTGGCATGGGGAATGGTACCCCGTGGGCAGAACACGTGGGCTCCGTAGGCTGTGGTTAGCCAGTTGCTGTCAAGTCGACCTCACCTCATGGCGGCCTCATGATTGTCAAAATAGAACTGCGTGCCATAGTGTTTTCAATGGCTGGTTTTTTGGAAATAAGTTCCCAGTTCTTTTTTTCTGAGCTCTCTCTGGGTAGATTTGGACCACAAATCTCTCGGTTAGTAGCTGAGCACCATCCAGGAAGCCAAGCTGTGCTGTTAGGCATTGGAATTTTATTCTTAGTGCAACAGGAAGCTTTTGATTTTTTAAAAAATTTGTTTAACTTTGAAACAATTTTAGATGTGCAAAAGAGTTGCCAAGGCAGGACATAAAGGTCCCATGTACCTTCTTTCCACTCAGTTTTCCACAAGTTAACACCTTACGTAATCACAAGCCATTTTAAAAAGCTGAGACATGAACATTGGTACGACACTCTTAACTATGGACTTTATTCAGATTCCACCTATTTTTCCACAAATGTCCTTTTTCTGTTCTGGAATCTCACTGAGGACACCATATTGCATTTGGCCATCACATCTCCTTAAAACCTGTTGCTGTCAAGTCGATTCCGACTCATAGTGACCTTATAGGATAGAGTAGAACTGCCCCACAGCGTTCCCAAGAAATGACTGGTGGATTCAAACTGCCAACTTTTGGTTAGCAGCTGAGCCCTTACCACTGTGCCACAAGGGCTCCTCATGTCTCCTTAGTCTCCTCCAATCTGTGACAGCAGCTTGGTCTTTCCTTGCATTTCATGACCTCCATGCTTTTGACCAGTACTTCAGGTATTTGTGGACTGTCCCTCAGTTTGGATTTGTCCGCTATGTTCTCACAATTACACTGAGGTTATGAGCTGGGGAAGACTATCACACAATGAAGTGCCCTTCCCATCATATTGTATCAGAGAGTCTGATTTCAACACGACTAGTTGCCTGTGGTGTTAACCTTGATCACTTGGTTACCATGGCATCTGCCAGGATTCGCCATCGTAAAGTTACTATTTTCCTCTTCTTTGAAGGTCTTTGTTTTGGGGAGTGCCATGAACTGATTTATGCTGAGTAAAACAAAACCCACTGCCGTCGGGTCGATTCTGACTCATAGCGGCCCTATAGGACAGAGTAGAACTGCCCCATAGAGTTCCCAAGGAGCACCTGGCAGATTCAAACTGCTGACCCTTTCGTTAGCAGCCATAGCACTTAACCACTATGCCACCAGGGTTTCCTTATGTTGAGTAATGTCCACTTTGTCTGCTGTGCAAGAATGCTCTGTAGGAGGGAAGGGCAAGTCAGGGAGACCCATTAAGGGGCTGTTGATGTTGGGGGTCTGGACAAGGTGGGGAGGCAGTGGTGATGGAAAGCAGCAGCTGGTGCAGAAGACACTTAGAGGTAGAGCCAGCAGGACCTGCGGGTGGAATGCGTGTGGGTGAGTGGATGTTGAGAGAAGAATCAAGGATGATTCCCAGATGTTTGGCTTGAGTCTCTGGATGGTGCCACTTACTGAGTCAGGGACCAGCTGGTGGAGAGACTTTTGACCATGCAAATCACAGTCAGACATTAAAACAAAACAGTTGTTGCCGCATCAACTCCAATTCATGGTGACCCCATGTGCGTCAGAGTAGAACTGTGAACCATAGAGTTTTCAGTGGTGATTTTTCCGAAGCAGATTGCCAGGCCTTTTTTTCTGACGTACCTCTGAGTGGACTCGAACTTCCAACCTTTAAGATAGTAGCCAAGTGCATTAACCTTTGTGCACCACCCAGAGACTCTCAGACATTCAAGGGACAGTATTAAATGTTCACTCAGCAAGTGGAGAGCATCAGGGCTGCAGCCCAGCTCCACTCTTTGCAGTGGAGGCTCCTGGACTGAGACTGGACTGTGGGGGAGACAGTGAGAAGATCCCATAGGACTGGCTTACGTTAGGGGAGGGGGGGAACCTTGTCCTGAAGGGATAAAAGGCAAAAACTTTCCAACCATCTGGAATGAAAGATCTTAATCTAATCTTGTACCCTCCTGACAGCTGTGACCACACATGCAAGCCTTCTCGGTGACCACACAGCCCAGCTTAAAGAGCTTTCTGTTCTCCTTTCAGAAAACGAAGGCGCTTCAGGCAGCCAAGTCCTGTGCAGGGAGCAGGGACTGTTTCTATTGAGCACTGAGTGCCTTAATGGCCCAGGCATCGATCTGCGCCATCGACCTCTTGGTTTCAAATAACTGACATGGTTTCCAATGGACCCAGATAATTAAGACTTCTGAAATGGCAACTAATAATTTGCATTTGCAGTGTGGCTGTCCTTGGAAACTGGGGTGACCCATGTGGGTAGGCGTGGAGATAAAGCCTAGTCCTGGTGATGGGCTGATCCTTGCTAATGGAGTCCTGGAAGAATCATTTCCCCCTCCTGACTTCCGTTAGCAAAGTTGTCAGTGACCTAGGGGAGCTATTTTCATGTATTGGAAAACACTTGGGACCAGCTCATGGCCTTCAGGAGGGTGGCCTGTTTCTCAAATTCGTCCTTACTTTTTGCCACTCACAGTGGTGAGGTCTCCCCAGCTCCCAGCCTGGTTTTCTAATATGGCTTTCTCTTTCAGTCCCCCCGCCCCTCTGACCCATCCTTTGCATTGCAACTGGTGTGGTCATTCTAAACCCAGGTTTGAGCCTTTATTACTCTGCATGAAAACCTCCGTTGTATCCAGAATTAGACTGGTCCCAGTTTCTCACACCCCCATACGCTACATCCACACCAGCCTTGGCCTACCTGGGGACAGCTGGGGGTGGGGCAGTGAGGAAAGGAAAGGTGGGGTAGGAAGGGCCAGCTCGTTGAGCAGTATGGACGCTGGCCCCTGTTCCTTCCAGAGAAACCCTGTTCCTGTCTGGTTCACATTATTAGGGTTCCACCTCATTTCATTTGAAACAAGGTCACACTTCCTTTTCATGTGTCAAATCCTCTGGAAGAGGACACATTTTTGAATCAGACAGAATTAAATGTAACTCTTGACCTGTCCCCTGCGTCTGAGAAAATGCTGTCCATTTCTCAAGCCCTCTCACTGCCATCTGCTGAAAAAGTGTCCCAAACTGGGGCGATGACAATGTAAATGGAGCCCAGGGAGTGGTGCAGTACACAACCTATAAAACTGTGGATAGGGGCCTTGATCCTGATAAGTCACAGTGCTTTCTAACCTTGTTGTTTTCATCCATGAAGTGGGATTTCATAGCCTTTTTTTTTTTTAGAGAAATTGGTTAATCATTGTTAACTGTTATTATCATTGTTGCTATCAGATTTCAATTCCGATAAAAACAGTGATGATGTTGATGGAAGTGCTTGGTGTTTGCAGACGATTTACACCCTTGCAGCGGTGTTCCACGTTTATTTTCTAATTATCTCGTACCTCACAAAGTAGTCACCGTTATCTGCATTTTACAGGTCAGAAAATGGACTCATGTATTATTCAGTGACTCGGACAGGATAAGACAACCAGTAAAGCCAAAAGCAGCCCTCCAGTTCCCCCGACACTCACTGGGTGTTTCATTACGCTGCTCTGGCCTTCTAAGGGAGGGGTGATACTGGCGACGCTGGTGTTAGTGGTGATGTGTACCTTTGTTGGAAAGTTTTATTAAGTTGCCTTCTGTCATTGTTCCAGATTTATTGCTTTAATTTGTTTTGGCTTTTTATACACAGGAGCTGCATTTTCCGTTGTTCTACCTCTGGTTGAACCTGCCTATGGGGTATAAAAATATATTTTTATATTTCACCCTCTATAGTTTTCTTCTCTGGTGACCAGTGTTAAGCAAAAAAATGATGTGCTCCAGACTTGAGGGTCAGCAAAATGTTAAATCATTTGTATCTGCAGCACTCGTATGTTTATGGTTAAAAACATGTAGACATGAACCTGGGCCACTGAGGACAGCTAGAATCCTTCTGGATGTACCGAGAGTCCCAGGGGAATGGCTGTGGCTCTATCTGTCACTCAACCATCCATGGTCTCTCCAAGTATCAGCTACGATGGGGAGATTCTCCCAGCCCCCGTTCCCCTGGCTGGTGTTCTTCTCCGTTGGGATGTGTCCCTGAAACCTGTCCACACTCTTGCTAGGCCCCAGGGGTGTTGGCTGCATAGACACACAGCCTGAGCCTCTGTCCTTTCTCACACACCTTCATGGGGTGTCCCATTGCCTCTGAAAAAGTGAACATGTGCCTCGACACAGCATGTAATTCAAAACTTTAAATAAAACACAAATAAAAATATTGTATGAGGATCTAGGCCCCCGGGTGGTGCAAACTCTTAAGCACTCTACTCTTATCCAAAAGGTTGGTGGTTCAGACCCACCTGGAGGGGCCTTAGAAGAAAGGCCTGGTGATCTGTTTCCAAAAGGTCAACTTTGAAAACCCTATGGAACAGTTCTACTTTGCACACATGGGGTCGCCATGAGTTGGAATCGACTTGAAGGCAACTGGGTTGGTTTGGTTATATGGGGGGAGCTCCTGGGAAAAGAAAGTAGGAAAAAGAAGGACGGAAAGAGAGAGAAAAAAGGAAGAGAGAAGGAGACCGGGGGTTCAGGATCTGAACCTCGAGAGACCACACCCTGAATTCCTGTTCTCCCTTCCACTTTTCTATGAAGATACACATCCACACACCCATTCTCCTTGGGCAGCAATTGCGCACTGACAGGTCACATGTACGTGTCCTACCTGTGCCTGACACATCACCTGTGCTTGTCCTACCTGGACCTTCCTGTCTGTTAGCTTTCCTAGCCCTGGCGTGAGCACTCTGAGAACAGAGAAGGTGTCCCGTGGGCTGTGGGTTCCAGTCTCAGCCTTCACTTTCCGTTGCCTGCTCCTGAGCCCCGAGAAGAGGCACCAGAGCCAGCCCAGGGTCAGAGGGATAGCTTGCAGTGGCTGAGCTGCACATTGAAGAGCTGCTAGGGTGGAACAGAAACAGGACGGGGGTGTTCCAGGAAGAGGGAATAGCCTGTGCAGAGGTCTGGTGGCATGAACGAATGAGCCTTTTTCTGGAGAACTGACTCCCTTTAGCGACATTAACAAGCAAACACACAACCTCCTCCATCAGTGCCCACCTCTCAAGGTACTTGTGAGAGCCCCAAGAGGTAAAGTATGTTTTGCTGGGATGCAGGTGAGCAGAAGCTGGGATTCAGCACGGACGGTGTCTGTTGGATCGTGGTGCCCTTGGTCCTCCCTGCACGTGATTGGCTTGAGTTAACATGCCTGGGGAAGGAGGCGGAGATGTAGGTTTTTGTACTGGGGCCAGAGGTGGCTCTTTCCCGCTGTGGGGCTGTGGGAAGGAGCTGAGTCCTGCACAGTACAGAGCAGCCCTGGCTTCTCTCTACAGACCCTGGCAGGGCCCTGTGGACTGGGGAGGGAGGGCTTGCAGCTCAGGAGCAGAGAGGAGGCAATGGGCTGGGGTCTCTCTCAAAACAGTGACCAACAGGGGGGCCTGGGAAGGAATGGTCCCGTGTGGCCCTCCTGCAGCTCCCTGGACATATGAAGATGTGTGTGTGCGCATGTGGCGGGGGGCTACCCTCTCTGTTTGGCAGGTGGAGCCAATGGGCCCGTGAAATTTATCCCTAAAAAATCAAACCACCTCGTTCATCATCTCTAAGTTGGAGTTTTGCAGAAAACAGTGAGGAACCCTCCACAGATGTGGGGTCCACGCGGCTCTGGCCCTAGCTGGTGTGCTCACCATGAAGGCACTCTGCCTCTCTGCATGCACCTCCCAGTCTTTTGGGGATGTTCCGGTCTCTCCCGGCATCCCAAATCCTCCCTTCAGCACTTCCACAGGGTTCTGCTGCGTGGGTCTCTACTGGGAGGGTGAGGGGCAGAGCAACATCCCATGTGCCAGGGAGCCACAGCTCAGCGGGCCTCGGGCTGAGCCAGGTGGGTTCTTCATACAACCTGGGGGGTAAGAGGCCAGCGATGAGGCCAGCCCGAGAATCAGATGAGGTCAGAATCCATTACCACCAAGTAATTCTCTCGCTCCGAAGAAAGGCTTTTCTCTGGGAGTGAGTTTTCCCAGAAAAGATTTTTAAAAGAACAGCATAAAAGCTCTTCTCAAAACCACACCTAAAAACAGAAGCCTATCCTCTAGCCATCTTGGCTCCTGGCAAAGAAAAAAAAAAAAAAAAAAATTAAAAAATAAAAAGACAAAGGAAAACAGTGAAGTTGAGAAGGGAGTGTCCAAGAGAGTGGATTCCAACTGGGGGCTCATCTGGTGGATTTGTGCTGGGAGAGGGGACTTCTCCCTCTTATCTATTTTTTTTTTTTTTTCTAGACTGTTTGCTTCTCTCCTCCTCTGCCTTAAAGAGAGGGGAGGGCATTCACATTACTCAGAATTCTTGTAAACCCAGCGGTATGGTGGGTACTGTAGTTTTACACAACTAACATGTGTTATATGTTTTTTTTGGCCAACCTTGTTCTTCCCTGAGAGGTATTTTCATGAGCATGCCATGCTAATTTTTTTTACTTGTTGCTGTAAGAAATTAGTGTAACTCTTATGAAGATACCTCATCACAGGGAGTGGGGCGCTGTTAGCAAAAAGATGCATAACGTGTTATTTGGGGAAAAATACAGGGTGACTTAGACACTGTGCAGCTAGCTTTGGGCAAGGTGCAGTAAACACTCTGACCCTTAGACTCTTTATCTGAAAAAAAAAAAAAAAAGGAGCGGGGGATAATAATACTTGCTCTGAAGAAGGGTGAATAAGATTGGAACAGGGTCCAGCATAGTGCCTGGCATATAGTGCTGAGTAGTATTTGTTATCATAACTTCATTTAACCTCATGAACACTCACTGAAATAGATATGATTCTCATTTCTGTGGAGTAGAAAATAACTCACAGAGGTTAAAAAACTTGTGCAGTCTCACCCAGCTGGGCAGGGCAGAACCAGGACCTCTCTGAGTCCACATGATTCTAGAGCCCTGCTTGGGTTGCGGGTTGCTTCTTCAGGCCTCTCCTCTCTTCACCCCCTTCTTTCTCTACCTGCTGCTCCCCCAGGCGTCCTCCCTCTCAGCTTGTGCTTTTGTCCTGATCAGGAGATCAGGATGGGGGCTGAGATGGGGCAGAGAAGGGGCTGGTGGGAAAACCTTTGGATTTGGAGTCAAGGTGGAAGTCCCAGTGCAGACACTGCGTGTGGTGACCCCTGGACCCCGCATCCACCTCTAGACTTGTTTTCTTCACCTGGGAACTGGCCAGGACAGCAACACCTGCAGGGAGCTCATGAAGGGAGGCTGCTGCGGGTAGTTGTGGAAGCACACGCAACTGTCACAGTTTGAGTTCCTCATTTCAAGTTCAGAAGGGGTCTGGAAAACAGGTCCCCCCCCTCCACCCTAACTCAGAGACTCCTGAGCAGATCCGGGGGTCCAGATCATCTTTGCTCCTCTAGAAGGGCACTAGCAACGTCAACAACTTTCTTGGCCTGTTTCTTTTCTAATATCAGTGGAAGAGGTAGTGGTATCTGTCTATCTGTCCGTCTGTCTATCTATCCGTTTGTCTCTTTATCTCTCTGTCTTTGAAATTATGCTGTTGGCAAAGAATATTGAATATACAATGGACTGCCAGAAGAATGAACAAATCTGTCTTGGAAGAAGTACAGCCAGAATGCTCCTTAGCAGCAAGGATGACAGGACTTCGTCTCACATACTTTGGACATGTTACCAGGAGGGACCAGTCCCTAGAGAAGGACATCATGTTTAGTAAAGTAAGAGGGTCAGTGAAGAAGAGGAAGACCCTCAATGAGATGAATTGACACAGTGCCAGCAACAGTGGGCTGAAGCACAGCAACAGCTGTGAGAATGGCACAGGACAGGGCAGTGTTTCCTTCTGATGTACACATGGTCACTGTGAGCTGGAACCGACTTGACAGCACCTAACAACAACAATTTTTAGTTGCTGTTAAGTTGGCTCCAACTCATGGCGATTCCATGAACAGCAGAACAAGATGTCACCTACCCCTGTGCCATCTTCACTGTCTTCGTATGTTCCGGTCCATTTTTGCAGAGTTCAGTTTGGAGTTTTTCCAACCTAGGGGGTTCAACATCCAGCACTCTGTTGGACAGTATTCTGTTGTGATTCCTAAGGTTTTCGTTGGCTAATTTTCAAAAGTAGACTGCCAGGCTTTCCTTCCTAGTCTGTCTTAGCTTGGAAGCGCTGCTGAAGCCTGTCCACTGTGGGTGACCCTGCTGGTATTTGGAATAGCTCCCAGCATCATAGCAAAGCTCAAGTATGACAAACTGACAGACGGGTGGTGGTAAGTCCTACCAGGCCTTCAAATACGTAGCTCTGGCATTGCAGGCTCTAATGGGGCTTTCATTCTCGCTCTGAATTATACGTGTCTGTGTCCTTGTCGGAAACCCTGGTGGCGTAGTGGTTAAGTGCCACGGCTGCTAACCAAAGGGTCAGCAGCTCAAATCCACCAGGCACTCCTTGGAAACTAACTCTATGGGGCGTTTCTTCTCTGTCCTATAGGGTCGCTATGAGTCGGAATCAACTCAACGGCATTGGGTTTGGTTTTTTGGTTTGGTGTCTTTGTCTGCTGCTCCCCAGGCCTGGAGCTCTGTCAGCAGGGCCAGTGTCTTCCTCACCTCTGAGTTCTCAGTGGCGCCACGGGGCGAGTGATGGAGTGGGGAACAGAAGTGCCATCCACTTTTCCCTGCTCAAGTTGGCCACACAGCATCCACGGAGGCTCAAAAACACAAATCACATGTGTCTGCTTCAGATTAAGCCTGTATTCTGGTCTAGTGGGGGCAGAGCTGTTTCTTAGCCAATAAATATTAATAAGAAAAATAAACCCATCTTCTAGGCTTCTTCCCCCACCCCCAGCGGCCACCCCAAGGTTATAAATTATGTACTGCCGGAGTCTGTTTGACAGTTGTGATAAAGTGGGTTTCAGATCCGGAGGAGAGCGTTCTTCTGAAGGAATGCCGCTGCCTGGTGCGCTATCCGTACAATCACCACCACCTCCCCGGTCCCTCTTTTTTCCTGTCTGGGGGGAAGGTTTCACCAGAGAAGCTATTTTTCTACTTGGATCTTCTCTGACATCTCCTTGCCAAACAGATACTGTGTTTTTTGTTTTTGTTTTCTTTTTTTTTTCTAATTTCTGACTCTTGTCACAGAAACTAGAAAGACTTTAAAAAAAATAGTAGCCAAAAAATTGCCTCCCTGCAGTGGTGGGTTATGGGTGCTTCTGCCTCCTGGTCTTTGTGTGGGCCTTCATTTTTGGGGACCTGATTCCTGGATGCCCCCCCAGAACCAGATCCTGCTCATCACTGAGGGCTTGAGGGAGGCTTCTGCTTCTTGCTGATACTCCTGGTCCTCTCGTTCTCTCTCTTTGCTCCTGTAAAGTTATAGTGAGTACTAAGGGCTGCTCTGGAATATTCCTTGTCTTTAGTGCTTTCCAGGGGTTCAGTTACAATCATGCTTATCTGATCTCCTGAATAGTCTTCAAAGTGTCCCCTCCTCCTAGCCCCACCAGTGCTGGCTCCCATCAGGCTAACTTGGGCATTCTTTTTCCATATTGAGATATTGCTTGCACACAGGCAAGTGGACCCTCAGTGACTTTTTATGTATGTCTGTACCTCCCTGGAAGGTGGAAAGAGTTAGCGTGCTCGGCTGCTAACTGAAAGATTGGAGGTTTGATTGTACTCAGAGGTACCTTGGAAGAAAGGCCTAGTGACCTACTTCTGAAAAGTCAGCCACTGAAAACCCTGTGGAGCACAGTTCTACTCTGACACACGGGGGGTCACCATGGTTGACTCCGACTCGATCGCAACTGGTTTTACACCTGGGTAGACACCAGCTCAAGATATGGCGGATTTCCAACATCCAAGCAGGCCCCTCGTGCACTCTCAGTTGACACTGAAAGATAACAACTATCCTTGTCTCTCCCATCCAGATTTTAATTTCGCCTGTTCTTGAGCTTCATCTAGATGGAACCATACAGTGTGCAGACTTTTCTGCATGACTTTGTTTCCCTTCTCATCATTATATCTGTGCTATGAATAACTGTGTTGTGTTTAGCAGTAGATTTTTTTTTCATTACTATGAAGTATTCCCCTGATCTAAGACACAGCTATTGTTCTCTCCTCACTAAGAGCAAAAGAGAAAGAAAGAAACCAAAGTCTTAGAGAAGAAACTAGTCTATAGGGCTAATAGGCTACATGAGCCATGGCCTCCTCTATCCTGAGATCAGAAGAACTAGATGGTGCCCAGCTACCACCACTGACCATTCTGATCAGAGCCACAGAAGATGGACTCTGATAGAAAGGGAAAAAAATGCAGAACAGAACTCAAATTCTTAAAAAGTCCAGACTTATTGGACCAGTTGAGACTAAAGGGCTCCTTGAGACTATTGCCCTGAGTTGCTCTTTAAAGCTTAAACCATAACTGTCTCCTGAAGTCACCTTTTAGTGAGATGACAGATTTGAGCACAAAATAAAGGATATTACCCATGAATACGGTACTCCATTAAAAAACATCTATAGGAGACCAAAATGTCAACAATTACTTTAAGGCAAGGATGAGAAGATAAGGGGGCAGGGAAACTCAAACCGAAAAACCCAGTGCTGTCGAGTCAATTTCGACTCATAGTGACCCTATAGGACAGAGTAGAACTGCCCCATAGAGTTTCCAAGGAGTGCCTGGTGGATTCAAACTGCCGACCCTTTCAGTATCAGCCGTATCACTTAACCACTACACCACCAGGGTTTCCTACTGAAAATGGAACAACGAAAACACAATTAAAGAGAATGTTGACACATTGTTAAAAATGCACCTGATGTTGATGAACAATTTGTACAGAAATTGCCCAATGGGAACCTAATTTGCTGTGTAAGCTTTCGCTGAAAACACAATAAGATACTATTAAGAAAAAAAAAAATTGTTCTCCTGTATGGAATATACCACAGATAATTTACAAATTCCACTCTTAATGGATGTTTGGTGACTTCCAGCTTTTGTTTATTATGAATAATGCTGTGAACGCTTTGGTGCCTGTCTCTTGGTGGACATGTCATTGCTCGTAGGTGCATACCCAGGGGTAGAATTTCTATGTCATTGAATATCTACATTTAGCTGTAGTTGATACTGCCTGATAGTTTTCTGAAGTAGTTTAACCAATTTATACGCCTACCAGCAATATAGAGTTTCAGTTATTCTGTATCCTCACCAATACTTGTTATTGCCATTTAACTTCTTTTTTTCTTCCTTTTTTTATTTATTGAATTGTCAGTCTGATTTGTAGCAGTTCTTTATGCATTCTAGATAGGAGTCAGTTTTCAGATATATGAGCTGTGAATATCTTTTCCCAGTCTGTGTCTTGTTTTATCACTTCCTTAATGGTGTCTTTTGATGAAGAGAAGTTCTTAACTTTAATGAAGTCTACTGTATCAATCTTTTCTTTTATGGCTAGTGCTTTTTGTGACATGTGTAAGAAATGTTTGCCTACCCAAGGTTATGAAGATACTCTCTTGTGTTTTCTTCTAGAAGCTTCCTTGTTTTACCTTTCACATTTAGGTTTATGGACCATGTCACATTAATTTTTATGTATCGTGTGAGGTTCACCTTGACTTTTGAAATAGCTTCTTCCCTAGTATGCCAATTTCCTCTCTTGACTCACCCCAATTTTTGCTGCCAACATGGTTGTCTGTTCTAAAGCCAGGCCTGATCACATGACGCTTCTGCTTCAAACCATTTTGTGATTCTCTGTGGATACGTCTAAAGTCCTTAGCAGGGCTTTTACGGCCTTTCAGAATCAAACAGCTACTTACCTTTCCAAACCATCTCTTGTTTATCTTCCACATGGATCTTGGACTCCTGCCACGAAAGTACCGAACATCACTTCCACGCTTACATGTCCTTGCATGTGTGTTTCCTTCTGCCTGGAGCGTGCTTTCTCCAAAACGTACTGTGAGCCCTAACTCAGTCTGCTTCCAGTTTAGCCAGCTTTTCGGTGGAGGCTCCCCTGACCTGCTCACACCTATTCATTGTAGTATGGCGACCTCTATGCATTAGTTGCCAGTAGTACCTCCACCCCAGCTGTGCTGACCACAATATGTCTCCAAGCATTTAAAATGTCTCCTGGATGAGAGCCAGCACTCTAGAAGTTAGCTCCCTGGGTCACCATAACTTTCCATCTTTTGTCTTGTATTGATCGTCCATGGACTAGCGACATCACCCACGTGTCGCTATGCACAGATTTTGTTTTCACCATATGCCTTGGGGATGGATAATAGTTACTGTTTTTAGGGCACCTATTATGCTAGATAAGGAGTCCTGATGGCACAGGGGTTAAACACTTGGGTGCTAGATGAAAGGTTGGCAGTTTGAACCCACTAGCTGCTCTGAGGGAGAAAGATGTGGCAGTCTGCTTCCATAAAGATGACAGCCTTGGAGACCCTGTGGGATAGTTGTACTATGTCCTGTGGGGTCGCTATGAGTTAGAATTGACTGGATGGCAACGGGTTTAGTTATTTGGTTTTACTATGCCAGATGGAGTCCCTGGATGGTGCAAATGGTTAATGGCTTGGCTGCTAACCTAAAGGTTGGAGGCTCAAGTCCACCCAGAGGCACACTGGAAGAAAGGCTGGGTGATCTGCTTCGGAGAAATCAGTCAGTGAAAACCCTAGTTCTGCTCTGACACACGTGGGGTTGCCGTGAGTCGGAGCTGACTTCATGGCAGCATTTAGTAGGTTAGATGCAGAACTCAGCCCTTTGCACACCCTTAACTTACTGACTCCTGATATTGTGGAGCCACAGGGTGCAAGTAAGGGTTCATGGTGTGGGTGTTAATGCCACCTTCCAGAGTTTGACCCCAACTATGTCACTGCTAGCGGTGTGTGATCTTAGGTAGGGAAACTATCCTTCCTGTGCCTCAGTTTCTTCATCTGTAAGATGGAAGCTCTAATAGTTAATGATATAAGAATTAGAATTAGAGAGTTAAAACATTTAAAATAAGTAGGACAGTGTTGAGCACATAAGCAATACTCCACGTAACAAAATCATGGTTCTTAATCTCACTGAGGTAGGCATTACTGTCTCCACTTTTCCAATGAGGGAATTGAAGCAGGGTGAGTAAGGTGCAGGTGACCACACAGCTGGGGGAGTTGCAGAGCTAGACTGAAGCGCTGGCATGTCTGATTTCAGAGCTGATGGAAAAAATCAAAGGAGCACCTCGTCTGGGGCCACCTGGGTGCGACAGCATAGGCAGGTGGCTGGAGCTGAAGTCGGTGCACTGCCTTATTCAGTCAGGGTCACGGGGGTGGCAGGTTAGAACACCCACTGCGGCCCCGTGAAACAAGGTAATGGGAAAACACCACGGGCTGTGAACAAAGCGAATGAGAGGCACACAGAGAAAAGGGTAGATAATAACCAATATACGAGACACAAGCCAGAACAGTGTCGGGGCTTAGTAGGTGATGAAGGTCAGCCTTTCTTATCACAAGCTTGTTTCTGTGCTTGTCTGAACCGCACTGAGTTCCTGGCAATGCCTGTTGTCCACCGGACTCTGCTGCTCCACTTTCCGAGGGCGAGCTGTGCTTTGCAGCTTGCAGGTCCATTCTTCTCACCTGGTTGAAGACACCTTACCCAGTGACACTTGATTATTTCAATTATGAGAGAACAAGTTATCTCTTTTGACTCTCGTGGAAAGCCTCTGATTTAAAGTCTCATGTCATAGTGAGAAAACGGATGCAAATGAGATTAAGATATTTGAGCCCAGGGCATATGGTTAGTGAGGGTCATTCCACATGAACTCTGCTATTTTCACAGCTATCCATGCAGATGGATATGTGATAAACATCCATAATGAATGGACCACTCATTCATTCAGTTAATATGCTTATTGACCACTTAGTATGTGTCAGGACCACTGGTGACCCAGTGGTTAAGAACTTGGCTAAGGTTGGCAGCTTAAATCCACCAGGCGCTCCTTGGAAACCCTATGGGGGCAGTTCTACTCTGTCCTATAGGGTTGCTATGAGTTGGAATGCACTCAATGGCAACAGGGTTTATAATATGTGCTGACTTCACTTTCCTCAGCTACAAAGTAGAAATAACTGACCTCTGCTCACCGTAGTGAGACGTAAGGGAAACAACACATTAAGTGTCTAACACAGTGTCTGGCAAGAATAGACAGTCACAAAATGTTATTTCATTGAAACATCAATTAGCTCTTCAGTCTTTAATAAATCTGGCACCAATATGCTGTACTGGAAAGAACTTGGGCTCTAGGGCAAGGTAAACCAGAATGGAGGACTGACTATGACCTGAGTGATTTGTGTCAAAGAGGTAAGCATTTATTTTCAGTCTCTGGGGAACAGCCTTGTTTCCATTTTGCCCTAATCCTGCTCAGTCCTCATGGTTTGTGTGCAATTAAATTCACTAAGCCCCTGCCTGGTCTTGGGTCGCGTTCAGCCTATTCTCTGGCTACATTGATTGGTTCAGGGTATTGCAAGTGGCCTAAACTGGGCTAATCTGATTTCTCCCTGAGACTTTGCCAGTGCAATTGAGAAAGAGGCCTTCTCTTTGCATGGTGTCATGAGCTCTAAGGACCATGTAAATATAGAATTGCTGTGACATATATATATATTTTTTATATTACCACTATGTATATATATAGAGACTGTCTGAGAATAAAGCCAAGCAGAGGCAAGCAGTGCTGAAGTATTAAAAAAGAATAGAGTCTTGGTATCATGTTTGTACCACCTGGATCGAGCTTGACCTGAAGTTAATAGTACTACCTTTCCACTTCCTAGCTATGTGGACTATTTTTTGCTTGTTTAAGGTTAGTTGAGTTGGTTTTCTATCTGTTGCAACTAAATGGTCCTAAACAATGTAACACGTAACTTCTCCGAGACTCAGAGTTCTCATCCATAAAACACAGAAAGTAACGCCTGTTTCTCAAATTAAATGCATGTCTTAAAGGGCTAGCAGAGTGCCTAGCATGGGAAAGGCAAGATGGGTAAGATCGATGGGATGGGATGCCAGGCTAACTGGTATGGACTCTTTCAGCAGTGGGCTGCTATGACGCCTTCCTTCCTTCCTGTTTGCTGTAAGTCCTCCAATTTCTGTGACTCATCAGTGCCTGAGAAAGGCCAAGAAGTCTGCCTATCTCAAAAGAAAAACTAAAGAGGAAATGAACTCCCAAGGAGGGAAAATTGACGTGAATAGCCACTGTAGGCTACCAAGATGGCCATAATCCTCTGCTTATTTTCTATGCGTCTTGTTTATTAAATACTCTTATTGACTTCACTTTCTCAGGGCTCTCTCTACCAGACGGTACTAAATTACAGTAACTGAATGCCCGGTCTTTATTTGCTGAGTGGCCATTGGAGGGCTGAATGTGCTTAAGGAAACCCTTCGCTCAAGCTATTTCTCCAAGAGCCTTTTGCCAAACGTGAAGCCAAGACTTGTCCAGATAAGCATTTGTGTTTAAAGGAGAGAGCACAGCAGATCATAACCTTTTTTTGGTGTTTCCAACATGCAATCTTCATTGGACCCTACTTAAATAAATATTTGTGGAATATCTGTAATGTACCAGGCACTGTGCTTGGCATTAAGAAAAGAAAGGTGAGCTACTATGGCTGGCTCTGGCCTTTTAAGACGTGTCAGATACAGTTGAGTGGAAGAGAGAGACTGTGGACAGGGTATTTTCATAAAAAAATCTTATTAGTGCTTCCTGTGAGTTACCTCACAAAATCCTCACAGCTGCCCTGAAAGATTCTTATTCCATTGTATGTATGCGGAAATTTAGACTTAAAAGAATTGAACTGACGTGTCCAACATTTGCAGAGACTCCAAGTTTCCTACTCAATATTCATTGCTACCTTCTTCCTTATGACAGAAGTCCTATATATCTTGCTGAGTGTGGCAATGATCCCAGTTATAAAAATGTATTTCCATTCTCTCTTGCTGACAGGAGACATCATTAAGGTGTATAAAGAAGTCATTGGTTGAGGCTTTGGGGGAAACTCTTTAGAGGAAGATAACTTAGCTCAGAGATGCTTCCTTTTTCTGGTTTGCTTTGTTCTTCCTTTTTCTTACTTGGGACAAGGATGTGATAGCTGGAGCATCTACAGACTTCTTGGACCATGAGGTGAGCTTGCGAAGGACATCACCAGCAAAGAGTGATGGAGGAGGGTGGCAGATGTCCGAGTTCTTTATTACCATGGAGTCACTGGCACAAGCCTGGATTTCCTGCTCCAGACTTCCATGAGAGAAAATAACCACTGTCTTATGTCCTCCACTCTTATTTAGGTTTTCTAGTGTACAGAGCCAAGACTGTTTTCTAAAGTCACACAGCTAGTAGCTGGTAGACTGGGGATTTGAAATGAGGCTTGTCTTGGTTGAAACCTCATTTAGTTAGCCGCTATGCTGAACTGCTCTTCATTCGTTCATAAAACATTGTCCTTTACATGCTTGCCACTGTGTTAGGTACTGAAAATGCTAAGATGAATAAGACAGTATTATGACTGAGTTATTGTATTATGACTGAGTTATTGTATTATGGCTGAGTTATAGCGTATCCTAAAAACACACTGGAGAGAGGATGACTACTTACTATGTTGTTGACAAATAACAAGCCCACATAAATAACGCATCCATACATAAAACACGCACAGTGTACCTAGGAAAATAATGCATGAGGGAGTTACACATTTGGCAAAAAATGTACTGCACTTGTTATTTGTGTAAAAATATGATATGTGGGCAGGAAAGAGCAATTGAAGAGTTGGCAGGATAGGCGGCCATTGTTAAATTTGTGTTCACTAGCAGAGAGGAGAAAGAAAGGCATTCAAGACAGAGGGGGTAGTATACTCAAATCAGCTAGATGGAAACAGACTTGTGTGTTCAGGGTTAATAGAAGGCAGAGTGTCCTAAAAATTATACTTGGCTTTATTTGGAAAGGGCAGGTTTTGTGAGCATAGCAGTTGGGCTTCACTTTGTAACAAACTATCCCATAGCTTAATGGCTTAAAACAACAAACATCTTATTTACTTTAAAATTCCATAGGTCAGCATACTAGGCTCAGCTGCTCAGTTCTTCTGGTTTTGTCAGACTCTCTAGTGTCCTGAATGATTGCATAAGGAGATTGATATCAGCCCAGAGATGTGGTATTTTCTAGTGGTCTTTGCATTATATTCGAAAAGTTGGAGGTTCTAGTAGACCCAGAGGCACCTTGGAAGAAAGGCCTGGCAATCTACTTCTCAAGAACAACCACTAAAAACCCTATGGAGTGCAGTACTACTCTGATACATACAGGGTTGCTATGAGTTGGAATCATTTAATGGAAACTAGTTCAGTTTATTTTGGTTTGCATTATAAAACATGGTTTATCATTGTGTTTTCCTGTTAAACAGCACTGAGAAAATCACTTTTGTCTTTTTCTTATTTTATCCATTGGCCTAAGGCATTCATTTAACATGCATGCATCAGGGATTGCAAATTATTTGGGAAGGAGAGATATTCTGAATAGGGCTACAGGAGAAGCACTTTGTGGTGTATTATAGTTTAAACAATGGCTCTACATTTTTACCCAAAACTCGTTTCTTTACCAGAGCTCCCCTTGGGTTTTGAGTTAGGACTTTAGACTGTTGCTTTTATGTATAAGACATTATTCTCTTAAAATTGCCGATATTTTATAAAATGCCCCATGAACTTGAAGAATTTTGCAACACAGAGGCCACTGAAGGAGTTATAATGCCAGGAGTAGTTTGGGGGCCATCATAGTGAGCTAATGCTCTATAGCTCAGACAACTTTCAAACTTTCAGTAAGGACAATCAATCTAAGTGTCCAGTTATCAACATGAACAAGATCCTCTGAAGAGTTGCTGAAGGAATGAGAAATGCCAAAACTGGGGAGGAGAGGACTGGGGACGCATGATCACTGGCATCAGCTCTTTGAGAGGTGGCCACAATTAATAGGAGATGAGCTTCTTTGTATTACTATTATTGTGTTTAAGTGAAAGTTTACAGAGCAAATTGGTTTTCTCATTAAACAATTAACACACATATTGTTTTGTGACATTGATTGCCAACCCTGCAATGTGTCAACACTCTTCCCTTCTGGACCTCAAGTTTTCCATTTCTATTTGTCCAGCTTTCCTGTCCCTTCCTGCCTTCTCATCTTTGCTTTTGGCCTGGCACGCCCATTTAGCCTCCTATGCGTGGTTGATCTACTGTGTTATTTTGTTTTACAGGCCTGTCTAATCCTTTGGCTGAAGGTGAGCCTCAGGAGGGACTTCAGTACTGAGTTGAAAGGGTGTCTAGGGGGCCATACTAGCAGAGTTTCTCCAGTCTCTGTCAGACCAGTAAGTCTGGTCTTTTTTGGTGAGTTTGAATTTTGTTCTACATTTTTATCTAGCTGGTAGCCAGGCACCATCTAGTTGTGCTGGACTCAGTCTGGCGGAGGCTGGGTAGCTGTGGTCCTTTGAATTAGTGTTTCCCTTGTGTCTTTGGTTTTTTTCATTCTCCCTTGCTCCAGACAGGGTGGGACCAGTGGATGTATCTTAGATGGCCGCTCACAAGCTTTAATACTCCAGACATTACTCACTAAAGTAGGATGTAGAACATGTTCTTTAAAAACTGTGTTATACCAATAGAGCTAGATGTCCCCTGAAGCCATGGTCCCTAGCCCTCAACCCAGTAATTCAGTCCCTCAGGGAGTTTGGATGTGTCTGTGAAGCTTCTATGACTTTGCCTTGGTGTGCTGCCTTCCCCAGTATTGTGTACTGTCGTACCCTTTCCCATAGTTACCACTTATCTATTGCCTAGTTAGCGTTTTTGCCTCTCCACCCCTCCTCTCCCTTGTGACCATCAGATTGTTTCTTTCTATGTGTAAACCTTTTCATGAGATTTATAGTAGTGGTCTCATATATTATTTGTCCTTTTGTACTTATTTCACCCAGCATAATGCACTTCAGATACATCCACATTGCGAGACACTTCACAGATTCATCATTGTGTAAGTACTCCATTGTGTGTATGTACCGTAGTTTGCTTATCCATTCATCTGTTGATGGGCACTTGGGTTGTTTCCATCTTTTTGCTATTGTGAATAGTGCTGTGGTGAACATGGGTGTGCATATGCCTATCCTTATGACGGCTCTTGTTTCTCTAGGATGTACTCCTGGGAGTGGGATTGCTGGACTGTATGGTATTTCTATTTCTTTTTAAGGAAGTGCCATATCATTTTTGAAAATGGTTGACCCATTTTGCATTCCCGCCAACAGTACATAAGAGTTCCACTCCCTCTGCAGCCTCTCCAACATTTGTTATTTTTGATTAGTGCCAGTAATGCCAGAGTGAGATGGTATCTCATTGTAGTTTTGATTTGCATTTCTCTAATGGCTTGTGATCACCAGCATTTCCTCATATGTCTGTTAGGCACCTGAATGTCTTCTTTGGTGAAGTGTCTGTTCATATCCTTTGCCCACTTTTTAATTGGATTATTTGTCTTTTTGTTGTTGAGGGGTTGGATTTTCCTATAGATTTTAGAGATTAGACCTTTGTTGAGTAGGTTGTAGTCTAATTTTTGTTTTCCCAGTCTGTAGGTTCTCTGGAAACCCTAGTGGCGTGGTGGTTAATTGCTACGGCTGCTAACCAAAAGATCAGCAGTTCAAATCCGCCAGGTGCTCCTTGGAAACTCTACGGGGCAGTTCTACTCTGTCCTATAGGGTCGCTATGAGTCGGAATCGACTCAACGGCACTGGGTTTGGTTTTGGTTTTTGGTAGGTTCTGTTTTTACTCTTTTGGTGAATTCTTTTGATTTAATTTTTAGAAGATCCCAGTTGTCTAGTTTATCTTCTGGTGTTAGTATATTGTTAGTTATAGTTTTATCCTATTTGTGCCGTTTATCAGGGTGCCTAGTGTTGACCCAATTTTTTTCTTCCATGGTCTTTATAGTTTTTGATTTTATATTTAAGACTTTGATCCATTTTGCATTAGTTTTTGCATATGGTTTAAGGTATGGATCCTGTTTCATTTTTTTTTACAGGTGAGTATCTGGTTTAGCCCGCACTGTTTGTTAAAAAGCCTTCTTCGCATTTAATGGACTTTGGGCCTTTGTCAAAGATCAGATGACTGTAGGTGGTTGGATTTACATCTGGGTTCTTGATTCTGTTCCATTGGCCAATGTTTCTGTCATTATACGAGTACCAGGCTGTTTCGACTACCGTAGTTGTATAGTAGGTTCTGAGGTCGGGTAGTGTGAGGCCTCTTACTTTGTTCTTCTTCTTTAATAATGTTTACTTATCCTGTTTCCTTTCCATATAAAGTTAATGACTAGTTTTTCCATCTCTTTAAAGAATGTTGTTGGTATTTGGATTGGAATTACATTGTATTTATAGATTGCTTTGGGTAGAATTGACGTTTTCAGACTGCTGAGCCTACCTATCCATGAGCTTGGTGGTTTTTCCACTTCTATAGATCTATTTTGGTTTCTTGCAGCAGTGTTTTGTAGGTTTTTTTTTTTTTTTTTTTTTGGTATAGGTCTTTTACATCCCTCAAAAAACCCAGTGCCCTCGAGTCAATTCCTACTCACAGCGACCCTATAGGACGGAGTAGAACTTCCCCATAGAGTTTCCAAGGAGTGCCTGGCGAATTCGAATGGCCAACCCTAGTTAGATTTATTCCTAAGTTTTTTTTTAGGGCCTATTTTAAGTAGTATTGCTTTCTTGATTTCCTTTTTGTAGGTCTCTTTATAGGAATCCAACTGATTTTTATATGTTTATCTTGTATCCTGCTACTCTGCTGAATCTATTAGTTCCAGTAGTTTTCTTGTGGAGTCTTGTGGGTTCTCTATGCATAGCATCATATCATCCACGAATAGGGATAGTTTTACTTCTTCCTTACCAATTTTGATGCCCTTTATTTCTTTTTCTTGCCTTATCGCTCTAGCTAGGACTTTCAGCACAATGTTAAATAGGAGTGGTGATAAAGGGCGTCCTTGTCTTGTTCCCATTCTCAGGGGGAATGTTTCCAGCAAGGGGATGAGGTTCTTGATGTGTGATCTTCAGGGTAGAAGTGGAGTACTGAGTAGTCATTTCATTCAAGAAAGACCATAAGCTGGGCTGGGCTCAGCTCAGCATCTTATGCACAGAGCCAATGGGGTGTGTGTGTGTGTGTGTGTGTGTGTGCGCACACGCGCACACCTAAAACAGGGACTTGGGGGCTCTATGTAGAAAAAAAAAATGGACTTAAAGTGAAATACTCTTTCCCTCTCTCCTTGGACGCTCTGCCTTGTAAAGGATCTGTACCTTCCTCTTGGTACTGTTAGGCTTAATATTAATAACCTGATAACATTTTAGCTTTTTATGTATTTGTTGAGATAATGGCTATGAGTCGATAGAGTATATGTTATGATTAGTCCCATTTTCCAGATGAGGAAAGTAAATCTTGGAAACATTAGAGACTTGGTTAAGGCTGCCCCTTGATTTTCAGAGTTGTCCCTACTATCCCATCCTGGCATTTCAGTGGTATGTATGTGTGGTTATATGCCTCACAGCTGCCTAAATCTTCTTACGTGCTCTAATCCTACAAATATGTATTCAGTGCTTAGTGTAGGCCCCAAATTGCTCTAAGCAGTGAGGACACAGTTCTGATCAAGAAGCTGTCTCTTCCCCCATGGATCTACTCTTCCAGTGGGAAAGAGAGACAACGCACAAGTTATCAAACAAACAGGGCATTGTTTTAAGTAGTACTAAGTGCAGTGTAAGCAGCCCTAGTGATGTAGTGGCTAAGCACTTGACTGCTAACTGAAAGGTCAGTGGTTCGGATGCACCAGTCACTCCACAGGAGAAAGATGTGGTAGTCTGTTTCTGTAAATATTATGGCCTTGGAAACCCTGTGGGGCATTTCTACTCTGTCCAACAGGGTCGCTATAAGTCGGAATTGACTCCATGGCAATGGGTTATGGGAAGATAGGGACCAAAGCAAGGACACCTTTTTTCACCACTACAAGTGCAATGGTAAAACATCCATTAGGGTGAGAGGGTGGCGTGTACTGGGTTGGATGGTAGCCCTTTCAGGAGGGTGGCAAGACTGGGCATCTCTGAGGAAGGGGCATTAGAGCGGGCTTCCTGGCTGTCTCTGCTCCATCACCCTGCCCAGGGACAGGTCCAGGTTTTGTGGAGCCTGAGATTATACAACTTTGGAACTCCTCTTAAAAAAATAATACAGGATTCTGAACAGAAAGTTAAATTAAAAATGAGTTTACTAATTTATTTACAATGGGAAAAGAAA
Source organism: Elephas maximus indicus (assembly GCF_024166365.1). NCBI lineage: Eukaryota > Metazoa > Chordata > Mammalia > Proboscidea > Elephantidae > Elephas > Elephas maximus. Next base: position 8,343,190 of record NC_064833.1, on the reverse strand, counting down.
CAACAACAAATTATATATATGTAAAAATTTACAAAATCCCAGTCTCACAAAATCCAGAAAAATAACCTAATTTGTTTTTTTAAATTAACTTCTGGCACACCTCTATAACATGTTTTCCCTAAGTTTTTGTCTGCATATTCTTTTATTATTGCCTTTTCATAGGACAACAATTTTATAATAATTTCTAATGAAAGACTAGAAAGCTTTCTTTGATCTCTTTGTTTTTACGGATGGTTTAGAAAAACTTCTTTCCAATGTTACAGCCCATTTGGTCATGCCATGATAATTTCTAGGATTGTTATCAAGTTTGGGAAAAACTCTATCAAATATCTTCCATATGCGGACATTTTAAGTTTTCTTGTGTAACAACTGGAAACTAAGTAATGGTTGAATTCTTGATACCCGTTACCCAGCTTGCCAGGGATGTCCTCTCGCAGTGGTAGATTTTAAGTTTTTTGTGATCTCTGTTGATGTCAGCATTTTGTTTCAAATCATCCAGAAATTTGAATATTTCCCTAATGGGTTCAGATGATTCCCTCTTGTACTGATTGAATTACCCAACAACCCAAAAGCTGATGCCTTATTTCTATGAGAAGTATAACTTTTTAAAAAAAAATGAACTACCATGTTTAGTGTGATCTGAACATTATTTTTGTTGGATAGCTTATATTTTTTTTGCTCATAGTTTTACTTTCATTTCCATTCATTTTATTTGCATTTCCTCTCATTTTCTTTTTTTTTAAATAATTTTTATTGTGCTTTAAGTGAAAGTTTACAAATCAAGTCAGTCTGTCACATATAAGCTTATATACACCTTACTCCATACTCCCACTTACTCTCCCCCTAATAAAAAAAAAAAAAAATTTTTTTTTTTTTTTTTAATAAGTCAGCCCGCTCCCTCCTTCCAGTCTCTCCTTTCGTGACAATTTTGCCAGTTTCTAACCCTCTCTACCCTCCTATCTCCCCTCCAGACAGGAGATGCCAACATAGTCTCAAGTGTCCACCTGATACAAGTAGCTCACTCTTCATCAGCATCTCTCTCCAACCCATTGTCCAGTCCCTTCCATGTCTGATGAGTTGTCTTCGGGAATGGTTCCTGTCCTGGGCCAACAGAAGGTTTGGGGACCGTGACCCCCGGGATTACTCTAGTCTCAGTCAGACCATTAAGTCTGGTCTTTTCATGAGAATTTGGGGTCTGCATCCCACTGTTCTCCTGCTCCCTCAGGGGTTCTCTGTTGTACTCCCTGTCAGGGCAGTCATTGGTTGTGGCCAGGCACCATCTAGTTCTTCTGGTCTCAGGATGGTGGAAGTCTCTGGTTCATGTGGCCCTTTCTGTCTCTTGGGCTCATAGTTATCTTGTGACCTTGGTGTTCTTCATTCTCCTTTGATCCAGGTGGGTTGAGACAAATTGATGCATCTTAGATGGCCGCTTGTTAGCATTTAAGACCCCAGACGCCACATTTCAAAGTGGGATGCAGAATGTTTTCATAATAGAATTATTTTGCCAATTGACTTAGAAATCCCCTTAAACCATGGTTCCCAAACCCCCGCCCTTGCTCTGCTGACCTTTGAAGTATTCAGTTTATCCCGGAAGCTTCTTTGCTTTTGGTCCAGTCCAGTCCAGTTGAGCTGACCTTCTATGTATTGAGTATTGTCCTTCCCTTCACCTAAAGTAGTTCTTATCTACTAACTAATCAGTAAATAACCCTCTCCCACCCTCCCTCCCTCCCCTCCTCGTAACCACAAAAGTATGTGTTCTTCTCAGTTTATACTATTTCTCAAGATCTTATAATAGTGGTCTTATACGATATTTGTCCTTTTGCCTCTGACTAATTTCACTCAGCATAATGCCTTCCAGGTTCCTCCATGTTATGAAATGTTTGACAGATTCGTCACTGTTCTTTATCGATGCGTAGTATTCCATTGTGTGAATATTCCATAATTTATTTAACCATTCATCCGTTGATGGACACCTTGGTTGCTTCCAGCTTTTTGCTATTGTAAACAGAGCTGCAATAAACATGAGTGTGCATATATCTGTTTGTGTGAAGGCTCTTATTTCTCTAGGGTATATTCCGAGGAGTGGGATTTCTGGGTTGTATGGCAGTTCTATTTCTAACTTTTTAAGAAAACGCCAGATAGATTTCCAAAGTGGTTGTACCATTTTATATTCCCACCAGCAGTGTATAAGAGTTTCAATCTCTCCGCAGCCTCTCCAACATTTATTATTCTGTGTTTTTTGGATTAATGCCAGCCTTGTTGGAGTGACATGGAATCTCATGGTAGTTTTAATTTGCATTTCTTTAACGGCTAATGATCGAGAGCATTTTCTCATGTATCTGTTAGCTGCCTGAATATCTTCTTTAGTGAAGTGCGTGTTCATATCCTTTGCCCACTTCTTGATTGGGTTGTTTGTCTTTTTGTGGTTGAGTTTTAACAGAATCATATAGATTTTAGAGATCAGGCGCTGGTCAGAGATGTCATAGCTGAAAATTCTTTCCCAATCTGTAGGTGGTCTTTTTACTCTTTTGGTGAAGTCTTTAGATGAGCATAGGTGTTTGATTTTTAGGAGCTCCCAGTTATCTGGTTTCTCTTCGTTATTTTTAGTAATGTTTTGTATTCTGTTTATGCCTTGTATTAGGGCTCCTAACGTTGTCCCTACTTTTTCTTCCATGATCTTTATCGTTTTAATCTTTAAGTTTAGGTCTTTGATCCACTTGGAGTTAGTTTTTGTGCATGGTGTGAGGTATGGGTCCTGTTTCATTTTTTTGCAAATGGATATCCAGTTATGCCAGCATCATTTGTTAAAAAGACTATCTTTTCCCCAATTAACTGACACTGGTCCTTTGTCAAATATCAGCTGCTCATATGTGGATGGATTTATATCTGGGTTCTCAATTCTCCTATGTGCCTGTTGTACCAGTACCAGGCTGTTTTGATTACTGTGGCTGTATAATGTGTTCTAAAATCAGTTAGAGTGAGGCCTCCCACTTTCTTCTTCTTTTTCAATAATGCTTTACTTGTCCGGGGCTTCTTTCCCTTCCATATGAAGTTGGTGATTTGTTTCTCCGTCACATTAAAAAATGTCGTTGGGATTTGGATCGGAAGTGCATTGTATGTATAGATGGCTTTTGGTAGAATAGACATTTTTACTATGTTAAGTCTTCCTATCCATGAGCAAGGTATGTTTTTCCACTTATGTAGGTCCTTTTCAGTTTCTTGCACTAGTACTTTGTAGTTTTCTTTGTATAGGTCTTTTACATCTTCGGTAAGATTTATTCCTAAGTATTTTATCTTCTTGGGGGCTACTGTGAATGGTATTGATTTGGTGATTTCCTCTTCGATGTTCTTTTTGTTGATGTAGAGGAATCCAAGTAATTTTTGTATGTTTATCTTATAACCTGAGACTGGGCCAAACTCTTCTATTACTTTCAGTAGTTTTCTGGAGGATTCCTTAGGGTTTTCTGTGTATAAGATCATGTCATCTGCAAATAGAGACAATTTTACTTCCTCCTTGCCAATCCAGATGCCCTTTATTTCTTTGTCTAGCCTAATTGCTCTGGCTAGGTCCTCTAGCACAATGTTTAATAAGAGCGGTGATGAAGGGCATCCTTGTCTGGTTCCCGTTCTCAAGGGAAATGCTTTCAGGCTCTCTCCATTTAGAGTGATGTTGGCTGTTGGCTTTGTATAGATGCCCTTTATTATGTTGAGGAATTTTCCTTCAATTCCTATTTTGGTGAGAGTTTTTATCATAAATGGGTGTTGGACTTTGTCAAATGCCTTTTCTGCATCAATTGATAAGATCATGTGGTTTTTGTCTTTTGTTTTATTTATATGGTGGATTACATTAATGGTTTTTCTAATATTAAGCCAGCCTTGCATAAAAAATACCTGGTATAAATTCCACGTGGTCGTGGTGGATTATTTTTTTGACATGTTGTTGAATTCTATTGGCTAGAATTTTGTTGAGAATTTTTGCATCTATGTTCATGAGGGATATAGGTATGTAATTTTCTTTTTTTGTGGTGTCTTTACCTGGTTTTGGTATCAGGGATATGGTGGCTTCATAGAATGAGTTAGGTAGTATTCCATCATTTTCTATGCTTTGAAATACTTTTAGTGGTAGTAGTGTTAACTCTTCTCTGAAAGTTTGGTAGAACTCTGCAGTGAAGCCATCCGGGCCAGGGCTTTTTTTTGTTGGGAGTTTTTTGATTACCGTTTCAATCTCTTTTTTTGTTATGGGTCTATTTAGTTGTTCTACTTCTGATTGCGTTAGTTTATGTAGGTACTGTTTTTCTAGGAATTCATCCATTTCTTCTAGGTTTGCAAATTTGTTAGAGTACAATTTTTCGTAATAATCTGATATGATTCTTTCAATTTCGGTTGGGTCTGTTGTGATGTGGCCCATCTCGTTTCTTATTCGGGTTATTTGTTTCCTTTCCTGTAGTTCTTTAGTCAGTCTGGCCAATGGTTTATCAATTTTGTTATTTTTTTCAAAGAACCAGCTTTTGGCTTTGTTAATTCTTTCAATTGTTTTTCTGTTCTCTATTATTTAGTTCAGCTCTAATTTTTATTATTTGTTTTCTTCTGGTGCCTGATGGATTCTTTTGTTGCTCACTTTCTATTTGTTCAAGTTGTTGGGACAGTTCTCTGATTTTGGCTCTTTCTTCTTTTTGTATGTGTGCATTTATCGATATAAATTGGCCTCTGAGCACTGCTTTTGCTGTGTCCCAGAGGTTTTGATAGGAAGTGTTTTCATTCTCGTTGCATTCTATGAATTTCTTTATTCCCTCCTTGATGTCTTCTATAACCCAGTCTTTTTTCAGCAGGGTATTGTTCAGTTTCCAAGTACTTGATTTCTTTTCCCTAGTTTTTCTGTTATTGGTTTCCACTTTTATGGCCTTGTGGTCTGAGAAGACGCTTTGTAATATTTCGATGTTTTGGATTCTGCAAAGGTTTGTTTTATGATCTAATATGTGGTCTATTCTAGAGAACGTTCCATGTGCGCTAGAAAAAAAGTACACTTTGCAGCTGTAGAGTGGAGCGTTCTGTATAAGTCTATGAGGTCAAGTTGGTTGATTGTTGTAATTAGGTCTTCCGTGTCTCTATTTAGCTTCTTACTGGATGTCCTGTCCTTCTCTGAAAGTGGTGTTTTGAAGTCTCCTACTATAATTGTGGAGGTGTCTATCTCACTTTTCAGTTCTGTTAAAGTTTGTTTTATGTATCTTGAAGCCCTGTCATTGGGTACATAAATATTTAATATGGTTATATCTTCCTGGTCTATTGTCCCTTTAATCATTATGTAGTGTCCTTCTTTGTCCCTTGTGGTGGATTTAACTTTAAAGTCTATTTTGTCAGAAATTAATATTGCTACTCCTGCTCTTTCTTGCTTGTTGTTTGGTTGATATAGTTTTTTCCATCCTTTGAGTTTTAGTTTGTTTGTGTCTCTAAGTCTAAGGTGTGTCTCTTGTAGGCAGCATATAGAAGGATCGTGTTTCTTTATCCAGTCTGAGACTCTCTGCCTCTTTATTGGTGCCTTTAGTCCATTCACATTCAGTGTAATTATAGATAAGTATGTGCTTTTTTCTTTACTTGTTTAGTGCTGTTATTTTGATGGCTTTTTGTGTGTATTGTTGACAGTTTTCATTTTTCCACTTACTTTTTTGTGCTGAGACGTTTTTCTTTGTAAATCGTGTGTTCCTCACTTTCATAGTAGTTGACTTTATGTTTGCTGAGTTGTTATGTTTTTCCTGGTTTTTATTTTGAGTTATGGAGTTGTTATACCTCTTTATGGTTACCTTAATATTTACCCCTATTTTTCTAAGTAAAAACCTAACTTGTATTATATCGCCTTGTTTCCCTCTCCATATGGCAGTTCTATGCCTCCTGTATTTAGTTCCTCTTTTTCATTATGGTGATCTTTTACATATTGACTTCAATGATTCCCTGTTTTGAGTGTTTTTTTCTTTTTAAAATTAATCTTAATTTGTTTTTGTGATTTCCCTCTTTGAGTTGATTTCAGGAAGTTCTGTTCTGTGACCTTGTGTTGTGCTGGTATCTGATATTATTGGTTTTCTGACCAATTTCCTTTAGTATTTCTTGTAGCTTTGGTTTGGTTTTTGCAAATTCTCTAAGCTTGTGTCTATCTGTAAATGTTTTAATTTCACCTTCATATTTGAGAGAGAGTTTTGCTGGATATATGATCCTTGGCTGGCAGTTTTTCTCCTTCAGTGCTCTATGTATGTCATCCCATTGCCTTCTTGCCTGCATGGTTTCTGCTGAGTAGTCTGAACTTATTGATTCTCCTTTGTAGGAGACCTTTCTTTTATCCCTGGCTGCTTTTAAAATTTTCTCTTTATCTTTGGTTTTGGCAAGTTCGATGATAATGTCTTGGTGATTTTTTTTTTGGATCAATCTTAAATGGGGTTCGATGAGCATCTTGGATAGATATCCTTTTGTCTTTCACAATATCAGGGAAGTTTTCTGCCAACAGATCTTCAACTATTCTCTCTGTATTTTTTGTTATCCCTCCCTGTTCTGGGACTCCAATCACACGCAAGTTATTCTTCTTGATAGAGTCCCACATGATTCTTAGGGTTTGTTCATTTTTTTAAATTACTTTCTCTGATTTTTTTCCAGCTATATTGGTGTCAATCCCCTTGTCCTCCAGATCCCGCACGCTGCCTTCCAATTGCTCGAGTCTGCTCCTCTGACTTCGTATTGAGTTGTCTAATTCTGTAATTTTACTGTTAATCTTTTGGATTTCTGAATGCTGTCTCGCTATGGATTCTTACAGCTTATTAATTTTTCCACTATGTTCTTGAATAATCTTTTTGAGTTCTTCAACTGCTTTATCAGTGTGTTCCTTGGCTTTTTCTGTAGATTGCCTTATTTCATTTCTGAGGTCATCCCTGATGTCTTGAAGCACTCTGTAAATTAGTTTTTTATATTCTGCATCTGGCAATTCCAGGATTGTATCTTCATTTGGGAAAGATTTTGATTCTTTGGTTTGGGGAGTTGTAGAAGCAATCATGGTCTGCTTCTTTATGTGGTTTGATATCGACTGCTGTCTCCGAGCCATCTCTAAGATATTGTAGTGATTTATTCTATATTTGCTCACTGAGTCTTATCTTGTTTTGTTTTCTTTCAATATACGTAGATGGGCTACTAGATTGCTCTGTCTTGATTGTTGTAGCCCTTGAATCACTTATGTTCTATTACCAGCTGGTTTGGGCTGTTACCAGATGTATAAGCTTAAGAGTCCATTCACTATTCTTGAGTAGAATCTGATTTGGGGTCATCAAGTGTGTGGTGCAGACTGTCACCTATCCACCTAGAGAAGTAGTGGTGATAGCTGTGAGCACCAGATTCTAGTAGCAGCAGGAGTTCGCACTCCAGGGGGGGTGGGATGCTGACAGGCTTCCCCCAAGTGCCAGTGAGGTAGGTGTGTCTCTATTCCTAAAGCACTTTGGTGGGTGGGCTCTGCAGCTGTACCTTAGGCCCCCAATGCAAGTACCTCTACAGATTGGTAGGTGTCACCCTCCTTAGACCCCTAAGGCAGGAGGCTAGGTGGTCTGGGGGGAGCTTCAGCCCTTAGTTCCCCATTGTGGGTCAGTGAGGGCTCTGTTGAATATGCAGAGATATCAGACCTGGGAAACTTGTCTTTCCAATAATCTGCTAAAACAATTACAGTCAGATCCCTGTCAGAATTGCCTTCGCATTATAATAGCCACCTTGTTCCCTGTAGGGATGAAAGCCCAAGACTGTGGATCACATATGTTTGGCTGGAGCTGGTTCTGTATTTTTAGTCTAATTAGGGAAGGATTTTTGGTCCCTGGGTTTTTTGTAGCTGCTTCTCTCAGGCCAGGAGAATGGGTTAGGAAAAGACCAAAAAAAAAAAGAAAAACTGCAGCGCACTTCACTCTCTGGCTCAGGAAATTCCAATGTTAATGAAGCTGCCTGGGAAGGGGAGGGGAGGGTCCAGACAAAAAGGAGAGAGTAGCACCCTGAAATATAGACAAAGTTACTTTTCTTGTTTGGTGATGACTGTTTTATCTGAAATTCCTGAGGGGTGTGTAGCCTGTGTGTGTTGTCTGGGTTGAGATTGCCCCCAAGGGTCAGGCCCACATCCTGTGCTTGTGCTGTCTCAGAAGCCGTGGTCAGTTCCTCCGATCCCAGTCCAAAGCCCAGCGCCAAGGTTCCCCGGCTGGGACGCTGCACTCCAGGCTCCGAAACCAGTCGCTGCCTCCCGGTGACTTCTCCTCCTGTCAGCTGCATCGCTGCGCTGCCTGCGTGCACTGGCTGGGCTTCCCCTGAGGTCACTTCTGGGGCCTAGGGCTGTGTCCTCCTGTGTTTGCACCATCTCGGGATGCCATGCTCAGCTCCCTTGCGCCCAGTCCAAAGCCCGGCGCCAAGGTTTTCTGACTGGGACACTGGCTCCAGGCTCCGAAAACAATCGCTGCTTCCCCGTGGTTGTTCGTTCTCAGTCTCTGTCACTCAGGTCAACTCTTTAGATCCGTGTTTGATGGTCAGGGTTCGTAGATTGTCATGTATGTGATCGATTCACTTGTTTTTCCGAGTCTTTGTTGCAAGAGGGATCCGAGGTAGCTTCTACCTGGTCAGCCATCTTGGCCTCGCGGGAATCATTTTCTTAACAAGTAAATTTAAAGATGATAAAAGAAAGCATCCTTCATAAACATGCCATTCAGGAGTCTGTAACTTGTTTGTTTTATTTCAAGATTGCAAAACATCTTTTCAAATACAGTTAAAATGGTGCCTGAAGCTTTATCAACCACTCGAATACATTTTTCACATTTTGTTTGTGCTCAAGTTTCTCTTCTGAGTCTTCAAAAAATGTGTGCAAAATAACACATCTAGAATTCAAACCTGGAAAGAAAACATTTAATGGAGCAGAATACCAAAGTCATAACAAACTCAGCACTGTGGAGACAGGTTTTTCAACAGGACTCTGGGAGTGAGCTGCTCCAGCACACATTGTGGCATTTCTGAATGTTTTTAAAGAGGACACACAGTCCTTTGTCCTCCCTTTCATGAAAGCAGTGTTTTCATACTACTGTCTGTGAATAGCATTCAAGGGCAGCTTACGAGAGTCCAAAACTTGCTTCAGTTTGTTGAAAAGAGTCATAAATAGATATCTGTGAGTTGGCCAAAAAGTTAGAAATTTCTCGTAGGGTTTTCCATTAAAAGGGTAGCAGAAAATGATCACCATGGGTCAATGTTTCTTATGTCCAATGTAGAATCTACAATAATGGAGCCTCTCAAGTCTGGTTTATTTGATGTACCACTTAATGGAACAAGTTTAGGATGAAGACAGCACCAGGCCACTCGCCTTAGCAGAGGCCAGCGAAGATCTCAGCAGTTTGGTCATTAGTTTTATTAAACACCTATTTCAGAAGCTCTGTTTGATTTTTCGTAAATAGTACTGTGATCATGATATTGAAAAAAAAAGGATGTCAGTGAAAATATTGCTCATTATGACAGACCGTCAAAAGAGCACAGAACTTGTGGAAGATGATGAACTTTCGTAAGTGAAGATGCAGTTGACCTGTTGACCTTAGTCCAGCTCCATTGAGCATACAAATTGTGGTTTTCTTTGCTCTTATTTTCATCTCTCTTTTGCTTTTGGTTTCTGTTTGGGAGTGTCTTGCTTCCTGCAATCTCTGTTATTTCTTCAATTGTCATTTTAATTTTGGAAACCCTAGTGGCATAGTGGTCAAGTGCTATAGTTGCTAACCAAAAGGTCAGAGTTCAAATCCAGCAGGTGCTCCTTGGAAACTCTATGGGGCAGTTCTACTCTGTCCTATAGGGTCACTGTAAGTCGGAATTGACTTGATGGCAATGGGTTTGGGTTTTTTTGTCATGATTCATTTCCTTATCTTATAATTTTGACTGTCATGATCAGAAGTTTAATTTCTATTGTGTACTAAGTTTTTAACATCTTGAACTTTCTACCAGTCTTTGTTCATTTAAATCTTTTTTTTATTTCCACTAAGTTATTTCCTTCCCATAAGATCTGGATTTTGATGTGATTGATACTTCTGAAATTGTATAAAATTAATCTGAAATTAAGGCATAACCTGTTGCTGTCGAGTCAATTCCAACTCACAGTGACCCTATAGGACAGAGTAGAACTGCCCCATAGAGCTTCCAAGGCTGCAGTCTTTAAGGAAGCAGCACACTGCCACATCTTTCTCCCAGGGAGTGGCTGGGTGGGTTTGAACTGGTGACCTTTTTGTTAGCAGCCAAGCTCTTAACCACTATACCACCAAGGCTCCGAAATTAAAGCATACATAAGAGCAATTCAGATTTTTTAAAAAAAATTTCTACTACTTTGTATTGAGCTACTTAATTGTGTAACCCAATTATTCTTACTCTATATCCATGACTCACTGATGGATGTCTCTGAGTTTGTCACTTGTTTCTTGGGGCTGTTTTGCTGTGTCAGTGGCAATTTTGAGTTCTCTTTCACCTGGACCTGGCAGACTTCCTCAGGACAAGAGGCATTGGATGTGCTAGATGCAGTGCCGTATGTGGGGTATATAAAACGTGCAGCCTCTCACACAGGCTCATTTGCTGTTTATTGTAGCTGCTGCTGGCTGATACCCTACAAACACAGGGATTCTGATGAACTCTATTTTGTATGATTCCCATTATAAAAAACAAACAAACGAACAGGTATGTACATTTATAATTGTGCCTGCTGAGTTTTTGAGTGTATTATTGACAAGAAAGGACTTCTTTTTTGACTAGACATCAATGAGAACCATACATGGTTGGTGGCTGGAAGAATTTTCCACAGACTACCTTCTAGTGGTGTACATTTCAAACCTCGCTTCTTTTCCAGGAGCCACATACGCCTGGTGCTGTGTACCAGAGGAAAGTTCCTATTGTGATAAACCTCTGCAACTTGAGGTCACCATGCCGGGTGAGTTGGCACAGGGAGAGGGTGGAGGTTTCTGGAAGCCATTCCTGTACCAGGATGGCTAGCAGTAACAACTATAAATTTTAGTGACAGCAAACCACATAAATATATTTCAACAAATCCCCACTAAATATGCCCCCAACTCAGCCTCCTATTAGCCAGACACAAAATGCCCATTGCTATGCCAGTGCCACCCACCATGAGTGGATGTGTAATGGTGGACATCACAGAGTGGAAGCAACAACATCCCTAACCACATGGGGTTATTACGCTTGACTTTTGCAAATTTGACAATGCATCTGACCATAGGAACACATTGCTGGCTCCCTCCCTAGGGCCTTATGGGGCCTGTGAGCAAAAGGTTCTGAAGTTTTAGCTTTGTTAGCTTCGTGGCCCTGCCTCACAGACAGGAGGCAATTGATTCCCATCTGGGGGCTCTGCTCTGCTACGAAGATGAATTGTAAGAGGCCATCGGCTATGCCAACCAAAACAACCCTGATTCTAAGAACCAACAGAAAAGCATGTGAAACTCCTGGGGAGCCTTAGCTCTCTGGAAGTGGATTGTGAGTGTGAATGTATGTGGGGGGTGAGGGTTAGTGGCTGCAGAATGGAGTTGCTGCCATTGTTGTTGGTTGCGGTTGAGTCAATTCCAACTCATAGCGACCACATTTGTGTAAGGAGAACTGCCCCATAGGGTTTTCAAGGCTGTGACGTTTCAGAAGCAAATCGCCAGGCCCATCTTTTGAGGTGCCTCTGGGTAGATCTGAACCACCAACCTTTTGGCTAGTAGTTGAGCGCTTAACCTTTTGTGCCATCCAGCCGGCTGCACACTGGGGTTGTTATTATTTGGTTGTTGTGTGCCATTGAGGTAGAGGTAGTAATCAGAAGATAGGCCTGAGGGGTGTTTGTAACATTCTGGTCCTGCCTTCCCCTTGCATTGCCTTAGACAGTAATGCCTGCCTTTTCCTGGGAGAGATCAAGGGTGACTGCCCAAGCCACCAGAGCCAGTGTCCAGTGGTGGACGGCAGGGCAGCACTCAGTACGTTCTGACCCAGTACACATGGGCCTTCAGCCCCACCTCTCCTCTCCAGGATCCCAGGGCTGCAAAAGCCTTCTTCCTGGGCTGCTCCTCCATAAAGGGGTGACGCCCAAACCTAGACAGGGGAGTTGCATGGAGAGTGGTCCCTCAGGGTCCTGCAGTGCTGAGTTCTCTGCCCTGGGATTATCACTCCCTATCCCCATAAATGCACCTGAGTCCAGTCAGTGTAGGGTCTGATTTTGACCCTTTCCCAATACGCACCTATAGACAGATTAGGTGTTATCCCCAGGGAGCAAGAGCCTCTAGCCTCTGAGGAGTCATGTACCTCAAAGAGACACTCAACAAAGGACAAAATCACCTTCTGAAGCACAAATGCTAGAGTGAGGGGATAAGGGTGAAAAAAGACATGGCAAATGTACTTCAGGAGACAGGAGAAGTCACTTGTAATGTGACCAAGAATTAAAAAATCATAAATAAAAGTCATGTCATGGGAACAAGGTGGAACCATTAGGTACAAATGCCGACTGGCTATTTTTGGGACTTCGGGCTGCAGTTCCTGCTAATAGTTTCAGAATTGCATTGGTGAGGTACAAGGAGAGACAGAAACCCAGATGAATGATGCCTCAGGGGCAAGGGGCCAGCCTGTGAGCAGTCCTGGCTTCAGCAGCCAGTCCGAGCTTCTCTGTTCGAACTCAAGCCTTTTCTCCTCCAGAAAGTAACAAAGTTGTTCTTGAGTCAATTGAGATTACGTCCCAGTGTGGCCTTCTTCAAGGTGCTTCAGCGGCAATTCCTGCTTCCTGGCAGGCAGGTTGAACCCGAGGGCCTGAGGATAACAATGACCCTCATTAAGACACTGATGAAAGTGGCAGAACTAGCCACTCCCTGCATCTGAAAAATGAGAATTTAAATAGGACCATGATGCTGAGTAAAAGAAGCCAGTCACAAAAGGACAAAGGTATATGCTCCCACTTACATGAAATACCTGCTGTTGTGTGCTGTTGAGTTGATTCCAACTCATAGTGACTCCATGTGACAGGGTAGTACTACCCCATGGGGTTTCCTAGCCTGAAATCTTTATGGGACACGTTGCCAGGCCTTTTCTTCAGCAGAGTAGTTGGTGGGTTCGAACTGCTGACCTTTCGGTTAATAGCCAAGTGCTTAAACATCACACCACCAGGCAAATGTGTAGAGATCAAAGTTTATTGGAGGGAGGAGAAAAAGGGGACTTCTTGCTTTCTGTTAAGGGTGATGGAAAAATTTGGAAATGGATTATGGTGATGGTTGCATAGTATGATGAATGCAATTATTGTCACTGAATTATACATGCAAAAAATGTTGAAATGGCAAATGTTTTGTTAAATATACTTTTATGATAAAAAAAAAATTTGTATTCTTTTACATTCACACAGCTGTGGAAGACTGTTTTCTGGCCACAGATTCCTCCCATCCAGGGCGCATGTCTCTTTCCAATGTGACTTTCGCCATTCCTCCCACCCAGGGATGGAGCCTATATCTGTACTTCCTTGAATCTGGGTTGGCTTTGTGACTTACTTGGACCAATAGAATGTGGTAGATGTGACGCCGTGCTAGAGTCCTCACTAGGCCTTGCAATGTACATCTTGCCATTTTGGACCGCTGCCTTGAGACCTCCATGGGATGAAGGAGCCAGAATAGGAGACAAGTGGAGAGAGGCCCAGTCATCACAGCTTCCCCAGTGACTCATCTCCCTGAGCCCAGGTCCCAGCCAACCCACCAGCGAGTGAGTGAGCCCAGGTGAGACCGGATGGAGAACTGCCCAGCCAATTGATGCTGTCATCACAGATAGAGTCATAGTGTTTTAAGCCAGTGTTTTAGGGAGGATTGTTATACAACAATAGATATCTGAAACCGTATTCAGGGTTGCCTCATACCTCAGTGTGCTAGGTTATAAGTTACTGGACTCTTATTTTCAGTTGAGAGAATGTATCTCAGGGAATTTATGTAACATGGCCAAGTCATATGATGGGAAGCAGTGGGCTGGACAAGCCCTATGAGTGGAAGAGAAGGTTGGAGAGCAGCAGGTGGCATGAAGGAGGTTGAGTGGGTGGTGTGGAAAAGGCTGGGTGGGCGGCAGCCATATGGCCTTGCCTTCCCCTACCTTCCACTGACCACAAAACCTTCATATGTGAAAATGCATTCACTCCCTTTCCCAAGGCACCTAAAGCCTCATCACATCACAGTAGCCTGGAGTCCAGGATTTTATCACGTAAACCAGGTCCAGGTGCAGATGAGGCTCCTCGGGTTCCATTCCTTGCATACTTCTGCTTGGGTATGCTTCCTCTTGATCTGAAGATACGTGAGCTAGAGATAAGGAACCTCCCTCCCTACAGACCACAATCAAGCGTGGGATAGGTATCAGGTAACTGCTGTAGACACTCCCACTCAAAAAAAAAAAAAGGGATGACTAGAGCACACAGAGGTTGCTGGGCTATAGCAATTCTGAAATCCAGTCAGGCACCTGTTGCCAGTGGCCTCATTAGAGCTCAGGCCCTCTCCATGGGAGCTGTTGTCTGTGCCTCTTGACTCTGTTTCTCAGCCTTCGATTCTACTCTCTCAGTAATCATTCAGTTTTGAAAAAAATATTATTGTGTTTTAAGAGAAAATTTACACAGCAAATTAGGTTCCCCTTTAACAATTTTTATACAGATTGTTCTGTGCCATTGGTTATAATTCTCACAATGTGTCAGCATTCTCATTATTTTCATTCTGTTTGTTCTGTTTCCATTGATGTAGCTTCCCTTCCATTCCTTGCCATCTCATCTTTGCTTTTGGGCAACTGTTGACCATTTGGTCTCATACAGTTAATTGTTGAAGGGAGCACATTACTTAGGGGTGATATTGTTTATTTTATAAGCCAGTCTATTATTTGGCTGAAAGGTGACCTGCAGAAATAGCTTCAATTCCAAGTTCAAAGGGTATCTTAGTGCAATAGTCTTGGGGGTTCATCTAGCCTCTACTGGTCCAGTAGGCCTGGCCCTTTTTAGGAATTTGAATTTTGTTCTACATTTTCTTCCATTCTATACAGGACCTTCTATTGTGCCCCTGATCAGAACGTTGGTAGTGGAAGCCAGGCACCATCTAGTTCTCCTGGTCTCAGGTTTGAAGAGGTTGTCATTTGTGTGGGCTGATAGTCTTGTGGACTAGTTTCTACCTTGAGCCTTTGATTTCCTTCATTCTCTTTTGCTCCATATGAGTAGAGACAATAGTAGTATCTTCAGTGACTGCTTTTAAGCTTTAAGATTCCATATACTACTCATCAGACCAGATGTAGAACATCGTCTTTGTGAGCTACATTATGCCCATTGACTTAGTTGTCTCCTGAAACTACGGTCCCAAGCCATTTGACCCTGTAAGCCAATCCCATGAGTTGTTTGGATATGCCAAGGAAGCCTCTGTTTGGATATGCCCCATATATGGTTTTTTATATTCGTTGAAGAGCCTTGGTGGCACAGTAGTTAAGAGCTACAGAGCTGTGGCTGCTTACCAACAGGTTGGCAGTTTGAATCCTCCAGGCACTCCTTGGAAACTCTATGGGGCAATTCTACTCTGTTGTATAGGGTCGCCATGAGTAGGAATTGACTCGATGGCAACGGGGTTTATTTAGCACACACAAAAGCATATATACATACACCTACAGATACACTTACACACGCACCTGCGTTTACCCTCATATGCCTTCCTATACACATATATGCATCCACATCTACGTGTGTAACCATACACATATTTTTTTGCTTATTTTTACTGTTGTTTCAAGATTGTATATGTTATAGCAATTACCCAAATTGTTCCTTTTTCTTGTGTACTTCTTAGTGTCTTTATTTACCTTGGTCAGATTGTGCAGATTTCGCCTATATTTGGCATTACATTTCCATCACCAAAAATAACAAGTGTCTACTACCTAAGAAGTGATTTTCCCCCTCTCTCCCTCCCCTTCCTGGTAACCATCAAAGAACTTGGCTTTCAGTGTGTATATATATTCACGACTTTTTGTAGTAGTGAGACCATACAGTATTTGTCTTTTTGTGATTGACTTATTTCACTCAGCATAATGCCCTCTAGATTCATCCATGTTATGTTTCACTGACTATTCCTTATAGTTGCGTAGTATCCCGTTGCCTGTATGTACTACAATTTGTTTACACATTCTCCTGTTGATGGGCACTTAGCTTGTTTCCATCTTTTTGCTATTGTGAATAACGCTGCAATGAACATAGTTGTGCATATATCTATTCATGTCACTGCTCCTATATCTCTAGAATATATACCTAGGAGTGGGACTGCTGGATCATAAGGTATTTCTATTTCCAGCTTTTTGAGGAAGCCTCACACTGTTTTCCATAGTGCTCGTACGATTTCATCATTCATTTTTCATAAGAAAGAGCCAGTGTTTGCAAGTAATCTTCTGAATAATCGTCTTATCCTGATTTTTAAACATAAAGGTTGAGTGTCCAAAGGCCTCTATTCATTTTGTATCTCTGTTTCAGTCCAAATGGTTATGATTCTTTTTAAAACTTTGTGGGCTTCTGGAGTATTAATTTATAACTACTCCATTAGACAAACAACAGCCATGAATCTCTCTGAGGTACAGCTTTCTCCCCTTTGGACTCCTTATGAAGTTGCTGTGCTTAATGGAGGTAAGCTGCGAGAAATCCTCTTAAGATACTTAGACGGACTTTCATCTGCTTGAGAGGGTTCATGAGGCACCACCTTACAGCTTTTGACATTTTAACAAAAGATATTACATTCCCATCCTGAGTTTGATCTTTGCTCTGAGGTCCTTTTTTACACTGAGTTTTTTTTTTTTTCTGCTGAGACTAAGGATGAAAAATAGTTTTATTTTTAAATTCAGCAAGTCCTAGCTCCTTTATTGTTTTTCAAAATTTCACTCAAAAGCTGAATAGTTTAGTTTATAGCTCATTTCTGTCTATCCATACCTTATCAAATACCTAAAGGAAACCAGTTGCCACTTACAACATCCTGCCTCAAATTCTCCTTAGGAAAATTCATCATTTTATTAGGTATATTTTTCACCAACCATGTCACAGCAGGAGACGATATTACCAAATTTTCTGTATGGACACAATAAGGGTCATCTTTTCTTCCTGCCTTAAACAACATATCTCTCCTGTCCTCATAGCCCTCACCGATAGTCTCCCTGAAGTCTTTCCAGCATTTACTAACTAATAGTATCCTCCAGACTCTTTCATTTCTGCTCTTCATCCATATCCCTAGCCAATGCCATCTGTTTCAGGCTTTTTGTCTATCAGCACCTCACTCCTGGTACCAAATTTCTGCCTACCCTATTATTGATGATGCATAACAAATTACTCTAAGTTTAATGCTGTAAAATAACAACCATTTTATTATGCTCAAAGATTCTGTGGATCAGGAATTTGGAAAAGAAAGAGTGCATATGGCTTGTCTCTGTTCCACTGTATCTTTGGCCTCAGGTGGGAACACTCAAAGGTTGGGTTGATGTCTGGGGTCAAGAATCATCTGAAGACTCATTCGCCAACATGTTAGTGCCTGGCTTGGCATGACTTGAGACTTGAACTTCCAACCAGAATGCCAACATACGGCTTCTCTATGTGGCTTGAACTTGCACAGAATAGCAAACTCAGGGCAGTGAGACTTCATATATGGGTTTCAGAAAACAAGGCAGAAACAGAATTGCCTTTTATGACTTGACCTTGAAAGTCATATAGCATCATATCTGTCTCATTCTACTAGTAAGGGCACATAGACCCTACCTGTAAAGGAGAAGAGTATTAAGGTAACATTGTAGAGCAGCAAGTGGGATGGGAGCTATTGATGTGGCCGTCTTTGGAAAGTCGAATCTGATACAAAAAATATCTTATTAAGTTGTTCACTTTGTAAATTGAGCTTAGTTTATCGAATGCATTGGTGTTATTAGGTGCTGTTGAGTCAGTTTTTGACTCATTGCAACCCCATGTGACATAGGGTTTTCTAGGCTGTAGTCTTTACAGGAACAGATCACCAGTTCTTTCCTACTGCAGAGGTGCTGGCTGGGTTCAAACTGCCAACCTTACAGTTAGCAGCTGACTGCTTAACCATTGTGCCACCAGGACTCTTTAGAAACCTTAAATCCTTCACATAATAAAGTAACACATATATTGGGATGGAAGACTAGCAACAAGGAAGGCGATGGGAAATGCCTGGAGAGAAGACAGATGGCTTGAAAACGCTATGGTACTCTGGGGGCTTTGGGGAAAATGTGTGTGAGTTGGGTGCCATTGAGTTTATTTTTATTTTTAACTGAGAGCAACCCCAAATGACAGAGTAGAACTGCCCCATAGGTTTTTCTTGGCTGTAATCTTTATAGGAGCAGATAGGCAATTCTTTTCTCCAATAGAACTGCTCGGTGGGTTTGAACCACCAACCTTTTGGTTAGAAACCAAGTGCTTAACCGTTGTGCCACCAGGGCTTCTTGGGGGAAACATAGCCATCAAGAAATTTCCCATGGGGAAAGGAGCTTATGGATTTTTAGGGATGTTATGTCTAGTGTTCAATGACAAGCTCTTCCCTGTTCCATACTCTGCCTACCCCCCATTCCATCATCCTTAAACCTTCAGTAAAGCCTATCGACTGTACTAAGCCTCAGGAAAGTCCACCACACAGGGTGGCCTTACGCCAGTGAGGTGGTAGGAATTAAAGGCCAGATCAGCAAAATGAGTACAGACTTCCCACATCATTTCTCTGCCAAGGCCAGTGGTAGCTGGGATTCCTGAGCTCCAGGAAATGTTCATCAGTGCAAGTGGAGGTGCACGTTTTTGAGGAGGTGAGTGGTAGGATCCTGGTAACAGTGAAGACTGAATGGAGCAATTTTGAAGCTGCCTTCCCTTTTTGCAAATACACAGGAAGAAGTGAGCCTTGAATAGGAGGTAGAGGTCGAAGCAGACAAAATTACAGTAATTATTAATAAATTATTTTGAAACTTTTATCGATTTGTGCCTTTCAACATATGTACTGCAAAAGTGCATGAAAATAGGTTGCAGTGTTCTGCTTAGCTTTTATATATTTCCTTTCTGCTGCTTTGCTTGTGTGAGATATTTCTGCCTCAGGGAGTATGAGATCACAGTTTTAGATGTACCTTCCCTGGGTCCCTCAGCAGCTTTACTGCAGTAGAGTCCAGTGCCTCCATCCTGACTCCTTCCAGACACATTCCTGCATTCTCATTATTGCATGTGGGGACGGACAGAGACATCTTTAACAACGTTTTTTTTTTTTTTTTTTTTCCTTCAAAGAGTCATCTCAGATCTTCTTGACATTTATTTCCACCATCCTGGGCCACTTTGTGACTTGTAAGAACTTAGGAAAACTTTGAATTTATCCTCCAATTTTGTCTTATGAAATGCATGTTCTAGTAATAGATTCTTGAAAAGTAGTTGCTTGCCTTTTCCTCTCAATATAGGGAAGAAACTCTGAACTTGGACCAAAAGACCTAAGCCTAAGTCTTATTTATTTTTTCTGAAATCCTTTAATGAAAGCCTTGTAAGTGCTATTAAGTGCTAAGAATCAGATTTGGGGATGTAGGTTTTATTGAGTTACATAGGACAGAGTCCAAGCTCTCAAGGTATCACACATCCGCAAGTTTGTCCTACTGTGATGGCTTCATGTTGCCATGATTCTGGAAGCTATGCCGCTGATATTTCAAGTACCAGCAGGGTTTACCCATCGTGAGCAGGTTTCAGTGGAGCTTTGAGACTAAGAAGAAAGACCCAGTGATATACTTCTGAAAATTAGCCAATGAAAACCCTATGGATCACAACAGAATATTGTTTGATATTGAGCTGGAAGATGAGCCCCCCCTAGGTTGGAAGGCACTCAAAATACTCAGTGGCTGCAACAATGGACTCAAGCGTGCCAACAATTGTGAAGATGGTGCAAGACCTGGAAACATTTTGTTCTGCTGTACAAGGTTCACCATAAGTTGGAGCCGATTTGACAGCAACAACGACAACAAGGTCTCAAGGCGCTCATGGCTGGTAAGGGTGACAGAAAGGAAGACTTGACCTATCTTAGGAATCAGGGAGAAAGGTAAAGCAGAATCATTTGATGCAAGTGTTTTGAACTAGCTATTCTCACGTACCATGTCAAAAAGCCAAAAACTATTTAAAAAACTAAAATCAAATATTGTGAGAAGTAGACTTTTCTAATCCTTACCTCATGCCTGCCCCTCATGATCTCTCATGATCCCCACTTCATCCTTTACTCTTACCTTACCGCCGACTACAAATCACACCTTATCCGAGCCACCAACAGGTTTAAGGCTTTGAATAAGTTATAGAAAATAAACTAAAGATGTCTGATTTGGATAGTAGTTGGAAATAAGCAAAGCCTTAAGTTAACTGGTGTCCTTGCATCAAAATGCCTTTGTATTAGTTATCTACTGTGTATCAAATCACCCCAAAACCTAGTGGCTTGAGACAAAAATTAATATTTATTATCTCTCACAGTATATGTCAATCTATAGTAGAGCATTTCTGACGAGGGGTCTCTCATGAGGTTGCAGTCAATATGTCGGGTGGGACTGCAAATATCTGAAAACTCTACTGAACTTGGAATGTCCACTTCCAAAATGGCTCCCTCACAGGGATGGAAAATTGGTCCTACTTGTTGGTGAGAGGCCTCAGTTCTTCCCATGTGGGCTTCTCCACAGGGCTGCTCAAGAAAGCAGTTGAAGAGACAAGGCACAGAGTGAGCAATTCAAAGAGCAAGGCGGAGCTACAGTGCCCTTTATGACCAAGCTTCTGAAGGCACATGCCATCACTTTCATAATATCCTAGTGGTGACACAGACCATCCCTGATTTAAGAGGGAGGAGCCTACACAAAGGTGTGAATTCCAAAAGGTGAGGACCACTGAGGACTGGCTTGGAGACTGGCTACCACAGCTGGGTCAGAGATGTCCATCAGAGCTGCTGCATCCAAATTGTATCTGGAAGATTTCAGGAAAAGCTTTCTGTAGAAGGTTATAGGAGGTTGAGGTTTGGAGGATGTGGTGTAAAAAGAAAAGGTATGTAGAAAGGTGCAAGAACACGTGGCAGACTTGGGGAATTGCATCAGTATTGCTGTGTTTGAGGCATGACAGGGGAGCCTCAGGATAAAAAATTGGAGTATTTTCTAGGATACTTGAAGCTCTCTGGTTTTGGTTTCATCATCTGTAAAATAGAAATAACAATATTAATTGGTTGTGAAAAATTATGATGGCTAGTCCTAATCAGTTACAAGGAAGAGAAGAGTAAGGACCACTGCGTAGAACAGGTACAATTATAATATTCATCTCATAGAGTTGCTACAGAGATTAATTGAGATAATACATACAAAGTGCCTGAAACAAGCAAATCCTTGATAATCCTTGCTTTTGTTCTATTTTCATTTTTTCTGTGTCTAAAGTGTAAAAAGAAATTGAAAAATAGTCCCTACTGTGTGCTAACGCTGGAGAACTTGTGCCATAGTAAAGAGGGAAAATTATGACATCCCTGGAAAAAAATGTCACCAACTGCCCTTTATGCACCATACCCTTAGAATGAGGTGGAATATAAATAAACTATGGCAGAGAAAATAGCTTCCCATTTGGTTAGGGGAAAGATGGAGAAAGGTTGAAACACGGAGAGTTTTGAATCATGATGAAGAGCCTGGACTGAAGGCCACTGGTCGCTGAGGGAGTGAGGGGCTGACATGGAGGTTGGAAGCCTTGTTCAGGGGTTCCTGCAGAAACAGCTTAGTTGAGAGCTGATGGGGTGCTGAACAGTTGTAGGGATCAGAGCCAATGTATTCCAGAAATATTTAGGAAGTGAAATTCACCAGATTTTGGGAAATAGCTTCTTTGGCCCATACCAAAAAAAATAAAACCAAACCCATTGCTGCCAAGTTGATTCCGACTCATAGCAACCCTATAGGACAGGTTAGAACTGCCTCATAGAGTTTCCAAGGAGCACCTGGTGGATTCCAACTGCTGACCTTTTGGTTAGTAGCCATAGCTCTTAACCACCAGGGTTTCCACTTGGCCCATGGTGGGGGCCAAAATCTAATCGGTGCCACATCTTTAATATTTATCCTTCTAAAAGTATTACTGGAGCCCTGGTGGTGCAGTGGTTAAGCATTTGGCTGATAACCAAAAGGCTGGCAGTTCAAACCCGCCAGCCACTTCTTGGAAACCCCATGAGGCATTTCTACTCTGTCCTATAGTGTCGCAATTAGTTGGAAATCAACTAGATGCCAATAGGTTAATAGTATTATTATCTTTATGTGATATATATGTAGACGTATATATATGTCTATATATTGCATAAAAAATTTTTTTTTTATATATAATTACACATATGTTTTTACTTTGTGTAGATATATTTTATATACATATAAAGATAATACTATTATATATATAATAATTACTATTATTACTTTTACAAATGACAGACAGCAGAGGCCAGTGTTTGTATCTTGATAATTATAAAAATGTTTCAGCTACTCCCCTAGAAGCTATGACCCCTGTCCATTTTTGTACATTCTACTGTTTCTTGTAATTCATAGTGAATGCCAGATATTGTCCTAATTCTTCTTCATGCAGCCTCTCAAGTCCAAAGTCACTAATAGAATTGAAAAAAGAAATGGGGAACAAAAATCAAGGTGAAGTCCTAGGGAGAAATAGAAGTGAGTTGTTAGTTGCTGTCGAGTAGGCTCTGACTCATGGTGACCTTATATATGGCAGAACAAAATGCTGCCTGGTTCTACACCATCTTCAAGATTGTTGGTATATTGGAGTCCAGTCTTGTGGCTATTGTGTCAATCCAAGTCATTGAGGGTTTTCCTAATTTTCATTGGCCCTTGTCCAAACATGGTGTCTTTTTCTAGTGATTGGTCTTTCCTGATGACGTGTCCAAAGTAGGTGAATCAAAGTCTTGCTATGCTTGCATCTAAGGAGCATCCTGGTTGTTTTTTTGTCTAAGACATATTTGTTCACTCTTTTGGCAGACCTACTGAAGTGAGTAGGTTAAGAATTTGAGAAATTGTCATGCATTGCATTTTTGTTTATGCTGATGGAAAATTTGGCGATGGATATTGGTGATGGTTGCACATAATGATTGATATAATTGGTGTCACTGAATTGTACATTTGAGAAATGTTGAATTGGCAGATGTTATCTATATTTTTACAACAATCAAAAAGAAAAATCATCATGAGTAGTCTGCAGTGTGTTCAGCTCAGTCTTATCAGTTAGTGTTTGCATGATGTAGTTAAAGATATTGTGTGTTTTTCATGAGCCTGGGCTACATAAGTTACTTTGAGAAATTAAAAAAAAAAAAAATCAATAGGTGCATTTTCATTCTTGTTTGCACAAAAACCTAAGGATGCACTTCAAATTTTCAGTGATCTTTTATGAACAATCAACTACTCATTGACTTGTGAATTTGTTTTTGCGAAATAAGCCACCTAGATTGGGGAACACAACTTAGAAGATCATAGACTGAAGTTACTCTTTAAAAAGGCTTAGTACTGAAAGAGCCAACTAAGCCTAAACCTACCAGAAGAAAGGAAATAAAGATCAGAGCATAAATAAATAAAATTGAAAACAGAAAAACAATTGAATCAGAAAAACCAGAAGTTGGTTCTTTGAA
The DNA here is from genome assembly GCF_024166365.1 of Elephas maximus indicus. NCBI lineage: Eukaryota > Metazoa > Chordata > Mammalia > Proboscidea > Elephantidae > Elephas > Elephas maximus. Next base: position 8,319,530 of record NC_064833.1, on the reverse strand, counting down.
AAGATCAATAAAATTGACAAACTAGCTAGAATGACAAAGAAGAGAAAAGGTGCAAATAAGCAAAATAAAAAATGTTTAAGAGGGGGCATTATAATTGTCCCAATAGAAGTAAAGAGATATTATGAAAAACTGTATGGCAACAAACTGGATAGCTTAGATGAAATACACAAAATCTTAGAAGCACACAACCTACCCAAACTGACTCAAGACAAAATAGAACGTCTCAGCAGACTCATAATAAGTGAAGAGATTGAATCAGTGATCAAAAACCTCCCAGCAGAAAAAAAAAAAAAAAAAAGTCCTGGACCAGCTGACTTTACTGGGGAATTCTGCCAAATATCTAGAGAAGATTTAACACCAATACTGTTTAAACTCTTCCAAAAGATAGAGAAGGAAGGAATGCTCCCTAATTCATTCTATGGAGCAAGCATAACCCTGATACTCGAGCCACACAGAGACACCATGAGAAAAGGGAACTACAGACCATTATCTCTTATGAGTATAGATGCAAAAATTCCCATCAAAATATTAGCAAACAGAATCCAACAGCATGTTAAAAGAGTCATACACCATGACCAAATGGAATTTTTTCCAGGAAATCAGGGATGGTTCAACATTAGAAAATCAATCAACGTAATACCACATCAATAGAACAATGGAAAAGAACCATATGATCATCTCTATGGGTGCACAAAAAGCATCTGATAAAATCCAACACCATTTCTTGACGAATATCCTAAAGAAAATTGGAACAGAAGGGAAATTCCTCACTATGATTCAGGGCATATATGAACAGCCAACATTATACTTAACGGCAAAAGACTGAAAGTTTTTCCCTGAAAATCAAGAATAAGACAAGGGTGCCCACTTTCACTACTTCTATTCAATATTATTTTGGAAGTCCCAGTCAGAGCAATAAGACAAGAAAAAGAAATAAAAGGTATCCAGATTGGAAAGGAAGAAATAAAATTATCTCTATTTATGGATGATATGATCCTATATATAGAAAATCCCAAAGAGTACAAAAGAAAACTATTAGAGCTAATAGAGGAATTTAGCAAAGTTGCAGGGTACAAGGTCAACAAACAAAAATCAGCTGGTTTTCTATACACCTGGAATGAAACATATGAAACGGAAATTAGGGAAACAATTCCATTTATAATGGCACCTAAGAGAATAAATTATCTAGGAATAAATCTAACCAGGGATGTGAAGGACTTATATAATGAAAATTATAAAACACTGCTGTAAGAGATTGAAGAAGATGTAAACAAATGGAAAAATATTCCATGTTTATGGATTAGAAGACTTAATATTGTTAAGATGTCAATACTACCAAAAGTGATCTATAGACTCAACACAATCACGATAAAAATACCAACAGCCTTCTTTACAGAAATAGAAAAACTAATCCTCAACTTTATATGTAATGACAAGAGGCCTAGAATAGCTAAAACAATGCTGAAATAGAAGAACAAAGTAGGAAGGCTCATACTTCCTGATTTTAAAGAATACTATACAGCTACAGTGATCAAAACAGCCCGATAGGGGTGTAACAACAGACACATGAATCAATGGAATAGAATTGAGAGTCCAGAAATAAACTTGCATACCTATGGTCAACTGATTTTTGACAAGGGTGCTAAGGCCATTTGATGGGGAAAGAAGATTCTTTTCAATAAATAGTGCTGGGAAAATTGTATTTCCACGTGAAGAAAAATGAAACAGGATCCATGTCTCACACCATACACAAAAAACAAATTCAAAATGGACTAAGCACCTGAATATACAAACTGAAACCATGAAATTCTTAGAAAAACAAGCAGGGCAAAACTGTCAGGCCTAGCTTTCAACAATGGGTTATCTAATTAATAACAAAAGCACAAACAGCAAAAGACAAAATAAATGGGACCTCGTAAAAATTAAAAACTTTTGTTCATCAAAAGACTTTACCAAAAATATGAAAAGACAAGCTACTGACTGGGAGAATATCTTCAGAAACCATGTATCTGACAAGAATTTAACAACCAAAATATATATAAAACTTTGACAGCTTAACAACAAAAAGACAAAAAAACCCAGTCATAAAATGGGGAAAGGATTTGAATAGATATTTCACCAAAGAGGATATTGAAATGGCAAATCGACGTTCAAAAACCAAACACATGAAAAATGCTCAGTGTCACTAGCCATCAAACAGATACAGGTCAAAAACACAATGAGATACCATTTCATTCCCATTAGGATGGCTAAGATTAAAAAAAAAAAAAACATAAAATAACAAATGTTGGCAAGGATGTGGGGAAATTGGAACCCTAATCCATTGCTGGTGGGAATGCAAAATGATATAGCTGTTGTGAAAAACAGTATGGGGGCTCCTCAAAAAACTAAAAGTAGAACTACCATATGACCCAGCGATGCCACTCCTAGGTATATACCCAAAAGACTTGAAAGCAGAGACTTACACCAGTGTTCATTGTACATCAATGTTCATTGCAGCACTATTCACAATGGCCAAAAGGTGGAAACAGCCTAAATGCCCATCATCAGATGAGTGGATAAAGAAAATGTGGTATATACATACAATGGAATACTACTCGGCCAGTAGGAGAAGTGAAGTCTTGATACATGCTATAGTATGGATGGAGCTTGAAGACATTATGCGGAGTGAAGTAAGCCAGTCATAAAAGCATAAATATTGTATGACCTCAGTGTGTTCAGCTGGGTTCTCCAGAGAAGCAAAACCAGCAAAGTGTATAAATATATATATAGAGAGAGAGACTGGAAACCCTGGTAGTGTAGTAGTTAAGAGCTATGGCTGTTAACCAAAAGGTCAGCAGTTCGAATCCATAAGGCTCTCCTTGGAAACCCTTTTGGGCAGTTCTACTCTGTCCTATAGGGTCACTATAAGTCTGAATCGACTCAATGGCAATGGGGCAATGGGCTTTTCTTTTTTATTTTTTTTCTTTTACAGAAAGATTTATACCAAGGAAGTAGCCCTGGTGGCACAGTGGTTAAGAGCTTGGCTGCTAACCAAAAGGTCAGCAATTCAAATCCACCAGCCACTCCTGGGAAACCCTATGGGGCAGTTCTACTCTGTACTATAGGGTCACTATGAGTTAGAATTGACTTGATGGCAATGTGTTTTGAATATCAAGGAAATAACTCATGTGGTTGTAGAGGCTGGAACGTCCCAAGTCTGTGGGTCAGGCTGGAGGCTTCTCCTGATTCATGTAGCTGAAGGGGCTGGCAAACCCAAGATGGGCAAGTCTCACAGCAAGACTCCGGCTCATGGCTGTGAAGACTGATGAATTCCAAGATCAGCAGGCACGATGGCAGGTAAGCTGCTAGCTCAAGTCCCAAGGGCCAGACAAAGGTCAGACAAACAAGAGTCAGCTGCAGGATCCAGACTTGCCAGAAAGTCCACCTGTATCAGGTGCAGTAGCTTTTCAACTGATTGGCTACTCACAGCAGATCCCATCATGAAGGTGATCACATTATATCCGATCTCATCATGGCAGTGATTACATCATTATATGACTGCCATATTATATCATAACTGCCAAACCACTGAGAATAACGCCCCAGACAAGTTAACACACAACCTTAATAATAACACTCACTTACGTAAAAAGACAAGAAAAGGCAAATATATACAGACCAAAGTTTATTAGTCGTTACCAAGGGACACAACCTTGCTTGCTGAAAGTGAAGAGGCCTTGAGGCACTTGCTGATGAAGATCAAAGACCACAGCCTTCAATATGGATTACGCCTCAACATAAAGAAAACAAAAATCCTCACAACTGGAGTAGTAAGTAACATCATGATAAACAGAGAAAAGATTGAAGTTGATAAGGATTTCATTTTTTTTTAATTAACTTTTATTAAGCTTCAAGTGAACATTTACAAATCCAATCAGTCTGTCACATGTAAGTTTACATACATCTTACTCCCTTCTCCCACTTGCTCTCCCCCTATTGAGTCAGTCCTTTCAGTCTCTCCTTTCGTGACAATTTTGCCAGCTTCCCTCTCTCTCTATCCTCCCATCCCCCCTCCAGACAAGAGCTGCCAACACACTCTCAAGTGTCCACCTGATATAATTAGCTCACTCTTCATCAGCATCTCTCTCCCCCCCCCCGCTGACCAGTCCCTTTCGTGTCTGATGAGTTGTCTTCGGGGATGGTTCCTGTCCTGTGCCAACAGAAGGTCTGGGGAGCATTGCCACCGGGATTCCTCTAGTCGCAGTCAGACCATTAAGTATGGTCTTTTTATGAGAATTTGGGGTCTGCATCCCACTGATCTCCTGCTTCCTCAGGAGTCCTCTGCAGTGCTCCCTGTCAGGGCAGTCATCGATTGTGGCCAGGCACCAACTAGTTCTTCTGGTCTCAGGATGATGTAGGTCTCTGGTTCATGTGGCCCTTTCTGTCTCTTGGGTTCTTAGTTGTTGTGTGACCTTGGTGTTCTTCATTTTCCTTTGCTCCAGGTGGGTTGAGACCAATTGATGCATCTTAGATGGCCGCTTGTTAGCATTTAGGACCCCAGACGCCACATTTCAAAGTGGGATGCAGAATGTTTTCATAATAGAATTATTTTGTCAATTGACTTAGAAGTCCCCTCAAACCATGTTCCCCAGACTCCCGCCCCTGCTCCGCTGACCTTTGAAGCATTCATTTTATCCCGGAAACCTCTTTGCTTTTAGTCCAGTCCAATTAGGCTGACCTTCCTTGTATTGAGTGTTGTCTTTCCCTTCACCCAAAGCAGTTCTTATCTACTGATTGATCAATAAAAAACCCTCTCCCTCCCTCCCTCCCTCCCCCCTTCGTAACCACAAAAGTATGTGTTCTCAGTTTTTTCTATTTCTCAAGATCTTATAATAGTGGTCTTATACAATATTTGTCCTTTTGCCTCTGACTCATTTCGCTCAGCATAATGCCTTCCAGATTCCTCCATGTTATGAAATGTTTCAGAGATTCGTCACTGTTCTTTATCGATGCGCAGTATTCCATTGTGTGAATATACCACAATTTATTTACCCATTCATCCATTGATGGACACCTTGGTTGCTTCCAACTTTTTGCTATTGTAAACAGAGCTGCAATAAACATGGGTGTGCATATATCTGTTTGTGTGAAGGCTCTTGTATCTCTAGGGTATATTCCGAGGAGTGGGATTTCTGGGTTGTATGGTAGTTCTATTTCTAACTGTTTAAGATAACGCCAGATGGATTTCCAAAGTGGTTGTACCATTTTACATTCCCACCAGCAGTGTATGAGAGTTCCAATCTCTCCGCAGCCTCTCCAACATTTATTATTTTGTGTTTTTTGGATTAATGCCAGCCTAGTTGGTGTGAGATGGAATCTCATCGTAGTTTTAATTTGCATTTCTCTAATGGCTAATGATCGAGAGCATTTTCTCATGTATCTGTTGGCTGCCTGAATATCTTCTTTAGTGAAATGTGTGTTCATATCCTTTGCCCACTTCTTGATTGGGTTGTTTGTCTTTTTGTGGTTGAGTTTTGACAGAATCATGCAGATTTTAGAGATCAGGCGCTGGTCTGAGATGTCATAGCTGAAAATTCTTTCCCAATCTGTAGGTGGTCTTTTTACTCTTTTGGTGAAGTCTTTAGATGAGCATAGGTGTTTGATTTTTAGGAGCTCCCAGTTATCTGGTTTCTCTTCATCATTTTTGGTAATGTTTTCTATTCTGTTTATGCCCTGTATTAGGGCTCCTAGGGTTGTCCCTATTTTTTCTTCCATGATCTTTATCGTTTTAGTCTTTATGTTTAGGTCTTTGATCCACTTGGAGTTAGTTTTTGTGCATGGTGTGAGGTATGGGTCCTGTTTCATTTTTTTGCAAATGGATATCCAGTTATGCCAGCACCATTTGTTAAAAAGACTATCTTTTCCCCAATTAACTGACACTAGTCCTTTGTCAAATATCAGCTGCTCATACATGGATGGATTTATATCTGGATTCTCAATTCTGTTCCATTGGTCTATGTGCCTGTTGTTGTACCAGTACCAGTACCAGGCTGTTTTGACTACTGTGGCTGTATAATAGCTTCTGAAATCAGGTAGAGTGAGGCCTCCCACTTTCTTCTTCTTTTTCAGTAATGCTTTGCTTATCCGGGGGTTCTTTCCCTTCCGTATGAAATTGGTGATTTGTTTCTCTATCCCCTTAAAATATGACATTGGAATTTGGATCAGAAGTGCGTTAAATGTATAGATGGCTTTTGGTAGAATAGAGATTTTTACTATGTTAAGTCTTCCTATCCATGAGCAGGGTATGTTTTTCCACTTAAGTATGTCCTTTTGAATTTCTTGTAGTAGAGCTTTGTAGTTTTCTTTGTATAGATCTTTTACATCCTTGGTAAGATTTATTCCTAAGTATTTTATCTTCTTGGGGGCTACTGTGAATGGTATTGATTTGGTTATTTCCTCTTCGGTGTTCTTTTTGTTGATGTAGAGGAATTCAAGTGATTTTTGTATGTTTATCTTATAACCTGAGACTCTGCCAAACTCTTCTATTAGTTTCAGTAGTTTTCTGGAGGATTCCTTAGGGTTTTCTGTGTATATGATCATGTCATCTGCAAATAGTGATAGCTTTACTTCCTCCTTGCCAATCCGGATACCCTTTATTTCTTTGTCTAGCCTAATTGCCCTGGCTAGGACTTCAAGTACGATGTTGAATAAGAGCGGTGATAAAGGGCATCCTTGTCTGGTTCCCGTTCTCAAGGGAAATGCTTTCAGGTTCTCTCCATTTAGAGTGATATTGGCTGTTGGCTTTGCATAGATGCCCTTTATTATGTTGAGGAATTTTCCTTCAATTCCTATTTTGGTGAGAGTTTTTATCATAAATGGGTGTTGAACTTTGTCAAATGCCTTTTCTGCATCAATTGATAAGATCATGTGGTTTTAATCTTTTGTTTTATTTACATTAATGGTTTTTCTGATACTAAACCAGCCTTGCATACCTGGTATAAATCCCACTTGATCAGGGTGAATTATTTTTTTGATATGTTGTTGAATTCTATTGGCTAGAATTTTGTTGAGGATTTTTGCATCAATGTTCATGAGGGATATAGGTCTAAAATTTTCTTTTTTTGTAATGTCTTTACCTGGTTTTGGTATCAGGGAGATGGTAGCTTCATAGAATGAGTTGGGTAGTATTCCGTCTTTTTCTATGCTTTGAAATACCTTCAGTAGTAGTGGTGTTAAGTCTTCTCTGAAGGTTTGGTAGAACTCTGCAGTGAAGCCGTCCGGGCCAGGACTTTTTTTTTTTGGAAGTTTTTTGATTACCGTTTCAATCTCTTTTTTTGTTATGGGTCTATTTAGCTGTTCTACTTCTGAATGTGTTAGTTTAGGTAGGTAGTGTTTTTCCAGGAATTCATCCATTTCTTCTAGGTTTTCAAATTTGTTAGAGTACAATTTTTCATAATAATCTGAAATGATTCTTTTAATTTCATTTGGTTCTGTTGTGATGTGGTCCTTCTCATTTCTTATTCGGGTTATTTGTTTCCTTTCCTGTATTTCTTTAGTCAGTCTAGCCAATGGTTTATCAATTTTGTTAATTTTTTCAAAGAACCAGCTTTTGGCTTTGTTAATTCTTTCAATTGTTTTTCTGTTCTCTAATTCATTTAGTTCAGCTCTAATTTTTATTATTTGTTTTCTTCTGGTGCCTGATGGATTCTTTTGTTGCTCACTTTCTATTTGTTCAAGTTGTCGGGACAGTTCTCTGCTTTTGGCTCTTTCTTCTTTTTGTATGTGTGCATTTATCGATATAAATTGGCCTCTGAGCACTGCTTTTGCTGTGTCCCAGAGGTTTTGATAGGAAGTATTTTCATTCTCTTTGCATTCTATGAATTTCCTTATTCCCTCCTTGATGTCTTCTATAACCCAGTCTTTTTTCAGGAGGGTATTGTTCATTTTCCAAGTATTTGATTTCTTTTCCCTAGTTTTTCTGTTATTGATCTCTAGTTTCATTGCCTTGTGGTTTGAGAAGATGCTTTGTAATATTTCGATGTTTTGGACTCTGCAAAGATTTTTTTTTATGACCTAATATGTGGTCTATTCTAGAGAATGTTCCATGTGTACTAGAAAAAAAAGTATATTTTGCAGCAGTTGGGTGGAGGGTTCTGTATAAGTCAATGAGGTCAAGTTGGTTGATTGTTGTAAGTAGGTCTTCCGTGTCTCTATTGAGCTTCTTACTGGATGTCCTGTCCTTCTCCGAAAGTGGTGTGTTGAAGTCTCCTACTATAAATGTGGAGGTGTCTATCTCACTTTTCAATTCTGTTAAAATTTGATTTATGTATCTTGCAGCCCTGTCATTGGGTGCATAAATATTTAATATGGTTATGTCTTCCTGATCAATTGTCCCTTTTATCATTATATAGTGTCCTTCTTTATCCTTTGTGGCGGATTTAAGTCTAAAGTCTATTTTGTCAGAAATTAATATTGCTACTCCTCTTCTTTTTTGCTTATTGTTTGCTTGATATATTTTTTTCCATCCTTTGAGTTTTAGTTTGTTTGTGTCTCTAAGTCTAAGGTGTGTCTCTTGTAGGCAGAATATAGATGGATCGTGTTTCTTTATCCAGTCCGTGACTCTCTGTCTCTTTATTGGTGCATTTAGTCCATTTACATTCAGCCTAATTATAGATAAATAAGTTTTTAGTGCTGTCATTTTGATGCCTTTTCATGTGTGTTGTTGGCCAGTTCATTTTTCCACATACTTTTTTGTGCTGAGACGTTTTTCTTAGTAAATTGTGAGATCCTCATTTTCATAATGTTTAACTTTATGTTTGTTGAGTCGTTACGTTTTTCTTGGCTTTTTTCTTGAGTTATGGAGTTGATATTCCTTTTTGTGGTTGCCTTATTATTTATCCCTATTTTTCTAAGTAAAAACCTAACTTGTATCATTCTATATCGCCTTGTATCACTCTCCATCTGGCAGTTCAATGCCTCCTGTATTTAGTCCCTCTTTTTGATTATTGTAATCTTTTACCTATTGACTTCCATGATTCCCTGTTATGTGTATTATTTTGTTTATTTATTTTTTAGAATTAATCTTAATTTGTTTGTTTTTGTGGTTTCCCTATTTGAGTTGATATCAGGACGTTCTGTTTTGTGATCTTGTATTGTGCTGGTACCTGATATTATTGGTCATCTGACCAAACAATCTCCTTTAGCGTTTCTTGTAGCCTTTGTTTGGTTTTTGCAAATTCTCTAAACTTGTGTTTATCTGTAAATATCTTAATTTCTCCTTCATATTTCAGAGAGAGTTTTGCTGGATATATGGTCCTTGGTTGGCAGTTTTTCTCCTTCAGTGCTCTGTATACGTCGTCCCATTCCCTTCTTGCCTGTATGGTTTCTGCTGAGTAGTCTGAACTTATTCTTATTGATTCTCCCTTGAAGGAAACCTTTCTTTTCTCCCTGGCTGCTTTTAAAATTTTCTCTTTATCTTTGGTTTTGGCAAGTTTGATGATAATATGTCTTGGTGTTTTTCTTTTTGGATCAGTCTTAAATGGGGTTCTATGAGCATCTTGGATAGATATCCTTTCGTCTTTCATCATGTCAGGGAAATTTTCTGTCAGGAGTTCTTCAACTATTTTCTCTGTGTTTTCTGTCCCCCCTCCCTGTTCTGGGACTCCAATCACTCGCAAGTTATCCTTCTTGATAGAGTTCCACATGATTCTTAGGGTTTCTTCATTTTTTTTAATTCTTTTATCTGATTTTTTTTCAGCTATGTTGGTGTTGATTCCCTGGTCCTCCAGATGTCCCAGTCTACATTCTAATTGCTCGAGTCTGCTCCTCTGACTTCCTATTGCGTTGTCTAATTCTGTGATTTTATTGTTACTCTTTTGGATTTCTACGTGCTGTCTCTCTATGGATTCTTGCAACTTATTAATTTTTCCACTATATTCTTGAATAATCTTTTTGAGTTCTTCAGCAGTTTTATCAGTGTGTTCCTTGGCTTTTCTGCAGTTTGCCTAATTTCATTTGTGATGTCTTTAAGCATTCTGTAACTTAGTTTTTTATATTCTGTATCTGATAATTCCAGAATTGTATCTTCTTTTGGGAAAGATTTTGATTCTTTTGTTTGGGGGGTTGTAGAAGCTGTCATGGTCTGCTTCTTTATGTGGTTTGATATGGACTGCTGTCTCCAAGCCATCACTGGGAAACTAGTTTTTACAGAAAATCAGCTGACTGGTACGCTGGCTCCTGGCTCTGAAAACAATCGCTGTCTCCCTGTATTTGTTCGTTCTCCGTCTCTAAATCTGTGTTTGTTGTTCAGAGTTCGTAGATTGTTATGTATGTGATCGATTCACTTGTTTTTCCGAGTCTTTGTTGCAAGAGGGATCCGCGGTAGCGTCCACCTAGTCCGCCATCTTGGCCCCGCCTCAAGGATTTCATTTTAGTTGGTTCCACAATCAACACCCATGGAAGCAGCAGTCAAGAAATAAAAGGAGACATTGCATTGGGCAAATCTGCTGCAAAAGACCTCTTCAAAGCATTGAAAAGCAAAGATGTCATTTTGAAGACTAAGGTAAGCTTTACCCAAGCCATGGTATTTTCAATTGCCTCGTATGCATGTGAAAACTGGATGATGAATAAGGGAGACCGAAGAAGAATTGATGTCTTTGAATTATGGCGTTGGCAAAGAATATTAAATATACCATGGACTGCCAGAAGAGGGAACGAATCTGTTTCAGAAGAAGTACAGCCAGAATGCTCCTTAGATGCAAGGATGGCAAGGCTACGTCTCACATACTTTGGACATATTATCAGGAGGGATCAGTCCCTGGAAAAGGACATCATGCTTGGTAAAGTAGAGGGTCAGCAAAAAAGAGAAAGACCCTCAATGAGATGGATTTACACAGTGGCTGGGGCTCAAGCATAACAATGATTGTGAGGATGGCACAGAGCCAGGCAGTGTTTTGTTCTGTTTTACCTAGGGCTGCTATGAGTTGGAACCTACACGAAGGCACCTAATAACAGCAACAACAACACGGAAGGAAGGGAGGGAGAAAAGTGACATGAATGGCAATGGAAAAATCACAATGATTAAGGATGGGGTTGCACAGCTGATTATTGTATTTGCTGTCAATAAGTTGTACACCTATAAAAAGTTGAACTGGCAAAAGTTGTGTGATAGATACATTTACAATAATGACAGAAAAAAAAAAGAGTAGCAGCTGAGGCTGTTTATGTACAGCCCAACACCTCATGGGATTTTGTTCCTTGGTTTGGAAGTTTAGGGGCATGGTTTCATGGGACATTCCAGTTAATTGGCCTAATGACATGTTTAGTGCTTTTGTTCTACCTCCTAGTTTGCTCAGCAGTGCCTGAGATCTTCAAAGCTTGCAAGCAGCCATCCAAGACACAACAATTGGCCTCTATTCACCTGGAGTAACAGAGCAAGAGAGTCAGGAATAGGAGGAGGATATGGAATGTGTGGATAATCACCTCCATGAACAACTGCCTCCTTTGTCATGAGACCAGAAGTACTGGATGGTGACCAGCTACCATTACTGAACATTTTGATCAAAGATTCCGTAGAAGAATCCTAATCAAAAGGGGGAAAATGTAGATCAGAATTTCAAATACTCATAGACTCCAGACTTCCTGGAGCCATGGAAGGTGGAAGAACCCCCGAAACTATTGCCCTGAGATAATCTTTAAACCTTAAACCGAAAATATCCCCAAAGTCATCTTAAAACTTAACAATAGCTTACCTGGTAAAAATGGTCTACCTTGAGCATTATGGTCTTTTAAGAAATATGTATTTGACAGCAAATTGACAATAGCTACTTGAAAGATTAAATAGGAACCTTAGGGGGAAGTGAGTTTATGTTTATGGGGGTGGAACAACTCAGAAAAGGAGGGTGAGAATGGTTGCACTACTCAGAGAATGTTGTCTACGTCACTGGACTGGGCAGGTGGAAGCTGTTGAGTTGGTGTATGTTTTCCTGTGTATATTCTCAACAATGACAACAAAATAAATAAAACTTAGGAAAAAAATGCATTTGTCAAAACCTGTAAACCTTTATAGCACAAAGAATTTGCCCTAGAGTTTGCAAAATGTTACTGCCACTGTAGAAAATAGTTTGGTGGTTCTTCAAAAAGTGAAATATAGAGCTACCATATGATCCAGAAATTCCACTCTTAGGCATACATCCAAAAGAATAGAGAGCTGAACTTATACACCAATGTTCATTGCGGCACCCTTCATGATAGCCAAAAGGTGAAAATGACCTAAATGTCCATCAACAAATGAATAGAGAAACAAAACATGGTACGTTATTTTGCCATAAAGAGAAATGAAGTCCTGAGGTATGTTACGACATGGATGAATCTTGAAAACATTTTGCCTAGTGAAATAAGTCAGTCACAAAAGGACAAATATTGTATGATTCCACTTACATGAAACAGGCAAATGTGTAGTGACAAAAGTTTATTAATCGTTACCAGGGATGGGTGGGGGAAGAGGGAGCCTTAGTTTAGGGGTATTGAGTTTCTGTTGGAAACCCTGGTGACATAGTGGTTAAGTGCTACAGCTGCTAACCAAGAGGTTGGCAGTTCGAATCTACCAGGCGCTCCTTGGAAACTCTGTGGAGTGGTTCCACTCTGTCCTATGGGGTCACTATGAGTAGGAATCAACTCGAGAGCAACAGGTTATGGGTTATGGTTCTGAGCGTCTGTTAATGGTGGTGGAATAACCTGGAAAGAGTGGTGATGGTGGCACAACACGATGAAGATAACCAATGCCATTGAATTGTGTGTGTATAAAAATGTCGAATTGGCAAATGTTCCATTGCATATATTTTTACCAAAAGAAAAAATTGAAAAAGAAGAGGCTTAGTACCTTAAAACTTAGGAAAAAAAAAAGTATTCATGTGGGAAACAGACTTTCTCAAAATGGGAAAACCATAACTTTGCAAAGCCCTTAACACCCCAGCCGTCTACTCTTTCTGACCTGGGTTTCACAGACAGTCAAACCTAGGCTGGAAGAGTGGTTGATAACCACCGAATTCTGCTACCTGGTTTATTGTCCCCTTCAGCTTTTTTTTTTTTTTTCAGCTTGGCTTGGTAATAATATTCTCCTAATGGGATCCCAGCTCCGGAATTTCCAGTCATCCCTGCATCGCACAGTGGATAAAGCTAATCATGTTTTAAAGAGACTAAATATTACAGTGACATAAAAAGTTCATTGTATCTGAGCCAGGAATATTAAACATCTGTGACCTGGGAGACGAAAAAGTAGAGATTAAATTTGACGTTTGAGTGAAACCTGGGTGATAAAAACAATTAGGGCATTAATGGAGGAAGATTCAGTGTTTTTTAGTGTCATGGACCTTTCCAAGCCCACTGCCTCTTCCTGCATTGCTTCTTTGATTGCTGTGTCTCCTGAGAGGTGAGAAGGATAATTTAGGGAAATAGATGGAAACGCATTCAATTTCTTTGGCAGAGGAAGTCTGCTGCCCCACCCCATTACCTAGGGATGGAACCTCTGCGGTCTCGTTTCCTAATCAGTGAGGCACTGAACCGTTGGGACCCCACGCTCCTACTGCTGAAAGCGCAAAGACGGTAGGGCTGGATGAACTCTGACTTTTAACTCCTATAGGGTCGCTATGAGTCGGAATCGACTCGACGGCACTGGGGTTACTGGGAATGCATTCTTGGAGAACTGGTGGTACAGTGGTTAAGAGCTGAGGCTGTTAACCAGAAAGCTGGCAGTCCAAATCCACCAGCCACTCCTTGGAAACCCTATGGGGTCATTCTACTCTGTCCTATAGGGTTGCTATGAATAGGAATAGACTTGATGGCAATGGGTTTGATTTTATTTTAATGCATTCTCAGGGAGTCCTGGTGGCACAGTGGTTAAAAGCTTGGCTGCTAACCAAAAGGTAAACAGTTCAAATCCACCAACTGCTCCTTGGAAACTGTATAGGGCAGTTCTACTCTGTCTTACAGGGTCTTTATGAGTCAGAGTCAACTCAACAGCAACGGGTTTGGTTTGGGTTGGGACTCTGAGACAGCATTACCATTGCCACTGAGGTGATTCCAACAAGTAGTGACCCTTTAAGACAGAGTAGAACTGCCCCATAGGGTTTCCAAGGAGTGGTTGGTGGATTCTAACTGTTGACCCTTTGGTTAGCAGCCAAGCTTTTAACCACTGTACCACCAGGGCTCCACTGCATCACCAGGGCTCCCTTGGAGTCCCTGGGTGGTACAAATGGTTGAGTGCTTGACTACTGGCTGAAAGGTTGAAAGTTTGAACACTCAATGGTGCCTTGGAAGACAGGCCTGGCAATTTGTTTCCAAAAAGTCACAGCTTTGAAAACCCTATGGAGGAGCTCTACTCTGTACATGTGGAGTAACCAAGAGTCTGAACTGACTTAAAGGCAACCAACAACAATGCATTTGCTAACAGGGTATCACAGATCAAGTCTGAGGTGTGAAGGAAAGAAGAGATGTTGAAAATCAGACACTGAAAGTCACATGGAGCTGGGTGTCAACCCTTCTCTACCACTCGCTAGCTGCACATAAGATCTTCTGCAGGTTGCTAAACCCCTTTGAGCCAAAATCAGCAGTTGCTGCCTTGGTTCAGTGACAATGATCACGGTTAGTGTCTTCTGCAGCCCTTTTGGTCCTTGCCTCAGGGTAGCAAGATGGCTGCTTTAGCTCCAGTAATCACAGCTGCATTGAGGGGAAAGAAAGAAGGAGGTGGTCCCAGCTGAGTAAACCAACTGCCATGCAGTTGCATCTGACACATGGCAACCCCGTGTGTGTCAGAGTAGGACTGTGCTTCACAGGGTTTTCAGTGGCTGATTTTTTGAAAGTAGATCTCCAGGGCTTGCTTCTGAGGTGCCACTGGATGGCTTCAAACCTCCAACCTTTCAGTTAGCAGCTGAATGTGTTAACCCTTTGCACCATCCAGGGACTACCCCCTTTATTAGGAGCACAAAATAATACTCAGGACCTGGCCCAGAAGACTCTGCTTCAGTCACACTGACCAAGACTAGTCACATAACTGTACTTCCCTGGTGGGGCATCTGGCAAAAAGATGACCACATGTATCAAGCTCAGCTGGTACCAGTCATGACCTATGGCTTGGGCTGGGCACGGTGCTGCCCCAAGCAAAAACTGGATTCTTATCAAGCAAGAATGGGGATGGATATTGGATAGCCAAGGGCCGCAGCTGGTTTCCTGTTGTCTCTTCCGTCTTTAGGTTAAGGCTTACGTTTACTTGCTCTGACAGGTAGGTTACCCCCATAAGTTTGCTCTCCATGGTCTGAAATTCAGTCTTGTCCTGTCATCTGGCGTTTCTCACGTGTCTGGTCTTTGTGGATTTATTTATTTTTAACTCCCTTAGTGTCATTATAGCAGGGATTCAGAAAGTAGCTGCTTTTAACTGGGGGTCCAGAAGATAAGCCTGACTTGCTCTGGACTGTCAAAACATTTCTTTTGTCCCTCATTTTTAATGACACTTTTCTCCCCAGAGACTATTTTATATTCCCTGAGGGCAGGAAGCCTCCCTGCTCACGTGCCTTCCCTCCCCGAGCTTGCCCAAGCGCCTTGTTGTTCGCAGGTGCAGAGAACATATCTGTGGGATGGCGGCACTCTCGGGAAACGTGTCTTTATGTCTTATTCAGCACCCCTGCCATGTGACCGCTTCAGCCAGTTTCTTCTCTTTTCTGGGCTCCACAGAGCTGCACACTGGTGAATCCCATCTTTCAAAAGAAAACACGGAAAGTGAACGAAACTCCTGGGGGCAAACTTTCAGAGTCCAAGTGGTAGTTTTAGTCCAAGGCTTCTGAGAAGCCAGATTGGAATTCCAACCAGAGGGGAAGGAGGAGGCAGCAGCTTGGCTATGCAGAGGAAGTCCAAACCAAGCCAGCTGCCGTTGAGTCGACTTGACTCTGACTCATTGTGACCCCTGTCAGAGTAGAACTGTGCTCCAAAGAGATTTCAATGGCTGATTTTTTGGAAGTAGATCACTGGGCCTTTCTTTCGAAGTGCCTCTAGATGGACTCGAACCTCAAACTTTTCTGTTAACAGCTAAGCTCATTAACCATTTGCATTTTGTGAAGCTATAAAAGCCAAGAAGGGAGGTGGTTCATCTAGGGCAGAGTGAGATGGACTTCAGAACCATCCTGGACAGGCCTGAGAGGCAGGGAGTGAAATGGTTCTCCTCACAGTTCAGCTACTGCCCGTGTGAAGTGCAGCAAGTGGAAACAGAAAGAGAGTGGCTTTCTGGGATTCTGAAGTAGGGTTCTGTTTTTGGCATCAGTATCTTGAATTAAAAAATCAGATAGTATCCAGTCAACCCCAGCCTGTTTGAGACTAGCCAGAGAACTGTTATTATCTACCATTTATTTAACTCCCACAGTGGGCTCAGTGATTTGCTTATGTTACCTCTAATCCTCACAAGCACCCTGCTTCGTTCATTTGGTCTAGTTCCCAGACATCGTCCATGGTTCGGTTCACATGCTGTTTCCTGCATGGAGCCTCACTGGACCCTGGCAGCAGTGACGGTTCAGTCTGCTTCTACAGGCTTTCACTGAGCATCCTTCAGCACATTTGGGTATTTGCTCAGGGTTTCTGTTAAGTTTGTGATTTTACTATTTTCCTTTCTAGACGTTTCACCATAGCAGAATCTGGACTTGGCTCATGCCTCTTTCATTTATTAACTCCAGCGTGCTTCAAGAAACATCTGTCAGTCACCTATTATTTCAAAGACCGTGATAGATCCTGGAGATAGAAGTGAATAAGGTCTGTTGTCTGCCATTGTGACATTAGTTTCCATTTCTCTAGGGGAAGCCCAAACCCATGGCTGCTGAATTGGTTCTGACTTACAGCGACCACATACGTTACAGAATAGAACTGCTCCATAGGGTTTTCTTGGCTTTAATCTTCACGAAAGCAGATCTGGGCTCTGAAGAACTACACGATGGTGAATACCATCTTTCAAAAGAAAGCCCAGAGAGCAAATGAAATACCTTTCTCCTGCGGTATTGCTGGGTAGGTTTGAACTGTCAACCCCTGTTAGCCATGCCGATACCTTTCACCATGGTGGAGGCAGACACTTGAGCCTAATTTCAGTGCCTAGATTACCCTCAGATGTTAGCTGGGTATTGAAGGTCGGGAAGGGAAAAATACAAGCAAAGGATTGGAGATGTGAGGGTCAACGCCTTGTTTGCATTTGGGCTGCAAATGGCGGTTTGGATTGTTGGAGTATACAGCAGGTGATGGGGAGTAGTGGTTGATAATTCTAGAAAAGTAGTTTTGAAAGTTTTGTATTCTGTTCCTGCCGAGTGAACGCATGCGACACAACAGGTATCCAAATGTTTGTTGACTGTCTTGCTTTTCCTCACAACACAGCATTTCTTATAAAGCCCTTTGATACCCCCGCCCCCCATGTGATATTTCAACTCAAAACTCTGTGAGTATGGGAATAGAATGAGAAACCAGTGTTTTGAAGACCCGGTTTAGAATTTGATTTCCTAGCCCTGTCCTGGCCTCTTCTGCCTTTGTTCTAACCAAGAAGCCCTCCTTGAAGTCAGCAGAAAGTTTGGGTTCTTGGCGGGATATAAGTTCAAGCCCTTAGACATTCTATTTTTAATAGACAGGCATGGTTGAGGTTTTGTAAATGAAAAAAAAAATCAATAAGACTTTGATATGAAGACCTTACCTTTCATTTTCTCTCTCTTTCTTTTTTTGGTCAGGAATGAAAGTTGTTCTGTATGAAAGAAAAATTATGTCCACCGATGAAATATGTTTCCACTGATGGTTTTTGATCAGCTCAATGCATACCAAGTGCTGTCAGGGAGCTGGGACCCTGCTGGCTCAGGGGCAGGCGTGTGGAAGCTGAATCTGAGCATCTGTTGGCATTGTCTGTGGGCTCTGTGAATATTTTAAGGTGTCTGTTGGAAGTCAGAGCAGCCCTGGTGGTGCAGTGGTTAAAGCCCTCAGCTACTAAACGAAAGGTCGGCAGAGAAAGATGTGGCGGTCTACTTCCGTAAAGGTTATGGCCTTAGAAGCCCTACGAGGCAATTCTGCCCTGTCCTGTAGGGTTGATATGAGAATCAATGGAAACAGGTTTTGCAGGTTTGGTTGGAAGTAAAAGTTTTCATGGTTTATAAATTTAGAAATAGGCTCCCACCGGATAAATGGAAGCTCCCTTCTGGAGGCCAAGAACTCTTGGCCTGGTCGTTGGCAATTATAATACACACTTGGTGTTGAACATTGATCACATCACTTCTTAAAAACCTTTACTAGGCCCCCACTGTTTGCAGGATGAAGCCAAGAGTCTCTAGACTGGCCACCATGGAACGATGCCATTTGACCTCAACCAAAAGCTCTTGACCGAGAATTGAAAGATTCAGGCTCAACATGCAGTTCACCTGCTGGCTGATCACATAACTAAGGATGGGTCTTTCTCCTCCCTGGGGTTCAGGGCTTCCATAAACAATTTGGTTTGGAAAAATGGTCTCAAGTTCTCCTTTGATTCATTGTTTTTGTTTGAAATTTATTTGTTTCTGAGATTTTCAAACTTATCTTGTACCTGTAATTACTGGATGTCTACTATGTGCCCAGAAATTCAAATACACTCTCCCTTTTGCTATTCTCATTGTTATAAGAAATATTTGCATGAAAGGGAGCCAGAAATCCAGGTTACACAGGTGGGATATAGCAGAGCTGTGATAGGCAGAGGAAGAGCTCAAGAGTCCTAAAAACTGTTGCCCTGTTTGGCTTCATCCAACATACGGTATTATGAATCTTACTAAGTTGATACCAAGGAGCCCTGGTGGTGGAATAGGTAAGTGCTTAGATGCTAACCAAAAGGTCGGTGGTTCAAACCCACCAGTGGCTCTGTGGTAGAAAAGACCTGAGGGTCTGTTGCTGTAAAGATTACAGCCTGGGAAACCCTATGGGGCAGCCTTATTTGGTCCTTTAGAGTCACCTAAGAGTCTCTAACAGTCAGGATTGACTTGATGGCACACAAGAACAACAAGCAGCTACCACTTGAGCAAATTAAGGCTGAAAAGGTCTCAGTGCCATGGTGAGGTGAGAATTTGTTCTGGTCTTTATTAAAGAAGCCCTAGAAAATATGTTGTTTTATTTTTTGAAGACATATAAAAACAAATAAGACAGTCTTGTCTAGTGGAAATAATCTCGTAATAGCCACAAAGACACAGATTTTGTCTAAGTTTTATGTGCTCATTACATGTTCGGTGAATGAACTCTCTTAAGCTAGGATTCAGAAGCCTTGGGCATCATTTTGATCTCAATCACTAATGTATTGTATTTATTATCACCATAACAATGATTGTGAGGATGGCGCAGGTTCGGGTAGTGTTTCATTCTGTTGTATGTAGGGTCACTAAGAGTAGGAACCAACTTGATGGCACCTAACAACAACAGTATTATCAGCTTGGTTAAATGGAGTAGTGTTCTAGGATCAGTTTTCTCACTAATGAAATAAGATGGGCGGGCCCCAGATTTAAAAACAAAACAACACAACAGCAGCTGCCATTGAGTCAGCTCTGACTCCTGCCAACCCCACGTGTGTCAGAATAAGACTGTGCTCCGTTGGGTTTTCAATGGCTGAGTTCGGGATGTAGATCACCAGATCTTTCTTCTGAGGTGCCACTGGGTGGACTCAGACCTCCAACCTTTCGATTATCAGCTGATGCCAGGTAATCCTTTCTAATTCTCAGATTCTATGAAAAAATGGGGAATACCGTATTTGTAAAAATTACAAATATTGGGTCTGAAAGGCTCAGAGATGATATTTGCTTATCTACAATAACTCCTTTGTCTGAATAGGCTAAAGAAAACTATCAATTAACTCCAGAGCAAAGCTCATCCAAATTCCAGTGATAAGGAAAAAAAAAAAAAAGATTAGTAAAGATCACTGCTGTTGAGTGGATTCCTACTCATATTGTTGTTTTTGGTGCCGTAGAGTTGGTTGCAACTCATAGCTACCCTATGCGCA
Organism: Elephas maximus indicus; assembly: GCF_024166365.1. Classification (NCBI taxonomy): domain Eukaryota; kingdom Metazoa; phylum Chordata; class Mammalia; order Proboscidea; family Elephantidae; genus Elephas; species Elephas maximus. The sequence goes on along the minus strand of NC_064833.1, from coordinate 8,299,531 downwards.
ATGGAACAAAACCCTGCCCAGTCCTTTGTCATCCTCATAATCTTTGTTATGCTTGAGCTCATTGCTGCAGCCACGGTGTCAAGCCACCCTGTCAAGGGTCTTCCTCTTTTTTGCTGACCTTCTACTTTACCAAGCATGATGTCCTTCCCCAGGGACTGATCTCTCCTGATAACAGGTACAAAGTATGTGAGACGAAGTCTCATTATCCTTGCTTCTAATGAGAATTCTGGCTGTACTTTTTCCAAGACAGATTTGTTTGTTTTTCAGGCAGTCCATCATATAGTCAATATTCTTCACCAACACCATGAATCAAAGGCATGGATTCTTCTTTGGTCTTCCTTATTCATTGTCCAGTTTTCACATGTGTATGAGACAATTGAAGACACCATGGCTTGGGTAAGGTGCACCTTAGTCTTCAAGGTGACATCTTTGCTTTTCAACACTTTAAAGAGGTCTTTTGCAGCAGATTTGCCCAATGCAATACATCCTTTGATTTCTTGACTGCTGCTTCCATGGGTGTTGATTATGGATCCAAGTAAAATGAAATCCTTTACAACTTAAGTCTTTTCTCCATTTATCATGATGTTGCTTATTGGTCCACTTGTGAGGATTTTTGTTTTCTTTATGTTGAGGTATAATCACACTGAAGGCTGTGATCTTTGATCTTCATTAGTAAGTGCTTCAAGCCATCTTGGCTTTCAGCAAGTAAGGTTGTGTTATCTGCATATTACAGGTTGTTAATGAGTCTTCCTCCAATCCTGATGCCCTGTTCTTCTTCATATAGTCCAGTTTCTCGGATTACTTGCTTAGCATACAGATTGAATAAGTGTGTTCAAAGGATACTACCGTGACTCACATCTTTCCTGACTTTAAACCAGACAGCATTCCCTTGTTCTGTTTGAATGACTACCTCTTGGTTTTTGTAAGGGTCCCTCATGAGCATAATTAAGTGTTCTGGAATTCCCATTCTCCACAATGTTAGCCATAATTTGTTACCATCCACACAGTCGAATGCCTTAGGGTAGTCAATAAAACACAGGTAAACATCCTTCTGGTATTCTCTGCATTCAGCCAGGATACATCTGACATCAGCAATGATATCCCTGGTTCCACGTCCTCTTCTGAAACCGGCCTGAATTTCTGGCAGTTCCCTGTTGATGTACTGCTGCAGCCACTTCTGAATGATCTTCAGCAAAATTTTACTTGTGTGTGATATTCATGATATTGTTCGATACTTTCTGCATTCTGTGAGATCACCTTTCCTTGGAATGGGTACAAATATGGATCTCTTCCTGCCGGTTGGCTTGGTAGCTCTTTTCCAAATTTCTTGGCTTAGATGAGCGAGCACCTCCAGATCGGCATCCAGTTGTTGAAATATCTCAATTGGTATTCTGTCAATTCTTGGAGCCTTGTTTTTCCCCAGTGCCTTAAGTGCAATTAGTACCTCTTCCTTCAGTACCATTGGTTCTTGATCATATGCTGCCTCCTAAAACAGTTGATTGTCAACCTGTTCTTTTTGGTACAGTGACTGTGTATTCCTTCCTCATGCCTGTCAGTTTGTTGTACTGTGGGTGTTCGTGTGTTGTTGTGGTACTGGAAGCTATGCCACTGATATTCAAATACCAGCAGGGTCACCCATGGTGGACAGGTTTCAGCTAAGCTTCTACACTAAGACAAACTAGGAAGAAGGACCTGGTTGTCTACTTCTGAAAAAAATTAGCCAGTGAAAACCTTTCCATCTCATAATGATACTAAAGTTCAGAGCAAAACTGCTCTGTAGGGTTTCTAAGGATATAAATTTTTATAGAAGCAGACTGTCACATCTTTCTCCCAGGAGTGGCTGGAGGGTTCTAACTGCCAAGTTTTTGGTTAGCAGCAGAGGGAAGAGGTCTTAAATTCTCCCCACTCAGAAGTTTTTTATTCTGTCAGTTAAGGGCTTCTCTTAAGGTAAGGTAAAGTGTCAGTGATAAAGAGGAAAACCCCCAATGAGATGGATTGACACAGTGGCTGCAACAGTAGGCTCAAACATAGCAACATTTGTGAGGATGGCTCAGGACCAGGCAGTGTTTTGTTCTGTTGTACACAGGGTCACTATGAGTCAGAACCGACTTGGCAGAATGTAATAACAACATGAACTTTTATTTTCCATTTCTCTTTACACTGGATTCTTCTTCTCAGCCTATTCATAGGTTTAAGTCTCTGCAACTTTAAAATAAAATCATTTTTTGAGCCCGCACTTCCACTAGCTACCTTTCATTCTTGTGTCTCTGTATCAGTTGTTCCTTTTTCTTCTTCATCTACCATGTACTCTAAAACCTGGGATGGATAGCTTTCAGCCCTCATAACACCTGAAACGTCATTTCCCAAGGCCTCAAAATTGTCTTTGTTGGTGATTCCAAATTGGACTTCTTTCTGGAGTTCAGCAGTTTTATTTTCTCCTTGAAAAGCTCTGTTGTCCACATTCCCACCCCACTATCTTCTGGTGTTTCTCCTACTTCTCAGGTCTTTTGTGTTGGCCCTATTTTACCTGACATTTAAATATTAATATTTTGAGGATTCTGTCTTTAGCCTTTTCCTTCTACATGCACTCTTTCTGGGTGATCACATCTTTCCCCAAAGCACCAGTTGATAACACCAACATTTTCATCTCCAAATTTCAGACTTCTGTCCAACTGCCTTCTGTGTGTGAGTATCTCAGACATCACGTGAGTAAAGCTGACATCATTCTCCTGCCCTCAAACCTCCTCTTCCATCGCTCCCCCTTTTTGTGAATGGACCATCATTCCTCAGATAGCCTGAGCCACAATTAAGGTATCAACCTGGATGGCAGTAAAATAACAGCTAAAAATATTTAGTTCTTAATCACATATCTGGCACTATGATATATACCTGCTCTCTATATGAAATATTCCATTTAAAAGTTGCAAGAATTGTATGATATTTTTGTTATCTTCACTTTATGGATGAGGAAACGAAGTATGGAGAGACTCAATAACCTACCCAAGATTACTCAGCTGATAGAGGGAAGAACAGGGTTTAACCAAAGTTGACCTGACACGGAAGCCCTTGCTCTTTCCATCATCCATTGATACCTTTCCTCCAAGTCTCACTCTTTGACATTTATGTCCCTGCTTAGAAAATGAAAGGATTGGACTAAATGACCTCTATTGTCCCTTCTTGCCCTAATATTTATCTCTGACTCTCAAATGTGAATTACAGCCTGCCCTCCAAGCTCTTCTACTGCCTTGATATCGCTATCTCCTTGACTCATAGTTCTCCGTTCTAATTTCCCCTTACCTATGTGTTGTGGGGCCCTTTTCTATACTTGCACCATTTTATCCCCAGCATCAAACACCATACCTGGTAGGCTCTCCATAAATGTTCACCGGAAAAAAAAAAATTGCATTCTGATTTTAAGGTTTCTCATACATTTCTGGTGAACTTTAAAAAAATAATTATTGTGCATTAAGTGAAAGTTTACAATTTAAATCAGTTTCTCATACAAAATCTTATACACACATAGTTATGTGACCCTAGTTGCTCTCTCTAGAATGTGACAACACACTTCTTTTTTCCACCCTGTATTCCCTGTATCCATTCACCCAGCTCCCCTCTGCCTTCTCATCTCGCCTCTGGACAGGAGCTGCCCTCATAGTCTCCTGTGTCTACTTGAGCTAAGAAGCACTCTCCTCACCAGTATTATTTTATGTCTTATAGTCCAGTCTAATCTTTGTCTGAAGAGTTGGCTTTGGGAACGGTTTTAATTCTAGGCTAAAAGATAGTCCAGGGGCCATGACCTCTGGGGTCCCTCCACTCTCTGTCAGACCTTATGTCTGGTCTTTTCACTAGAATTTGAGATCTGCATCCCACTTTTCTCCTGCTCTATCAGGGATTATCTGTTATGTTCCCTGTCAGGGCAGGCATTTTTGGTAGCTGGGCACCATCTAGTTCTTCTGGTCTCAGGCTGTCGGAGTCTCTGGCTTATCTGGTCCTTTCTGTCTCTTAGGCTTGTATTTTCCTTGTGTCTTTGGTGTTCTTCATTCTCCTTTCCTCCAGGTAGATTGAGACCAATTGATGCATCTTAGATGGCACTTGCTAGCTTTTAAGAGCTCAGGTGCTACTCACCAAAGTGTGATACAGAACGTTTTCTTAATACAATTTATTATGCCAGTTGACCTAGAAGTCACCTGAAACCATGGTCCCCAGACCCCTGCCCCTGCTACTTTGTCCCTTGAAGTGTTTCTTTGTATTCAGAAAACTTCTTAGCTTTTGGTTTAGTCCAGTTGTGCTGACTTCCCTGTATTGCGTGTTCTCCTTCCCTTTACCTAAAATAATTCTTGTCTAATATCTGATTAGTGAATTCTCCTCTCCGTCCCTCTCCACCCTCATAACCATCAAAGAATGTTTTCTTCTGTGTTTAAACCTTTTCTTGAATTCTTATAATAGTGGTCTCATACAATATTTGTCCTTTTGCAACTGACTAATTTCACTCAGCATATGCCTTCCAGGTTCTTCCATGTTATGAGAAGTTTCATGGATTCATCATTGTTCTTTGTTGTTGTATTCCATTCTGTGAATATAGCTGGTGAACTTTAATTCACCCACCCACATTGGAAAACAATTAGCCATTACCTTGTAAAAGTAACAATTCAAATACCTTACAACCTAGTAATTCACCTCCTAGGTATATACTAAAGAGAAACTCTTATACATATGTACCAGGAGACATGGTCAAACATGTTAATTGCAACAGTCTTTGTAATAGTACACAATTACACATGGCCCAAATGCCACTGACAGGGGAGTAGGTGAAAACATAGTGTGGCAGTGAAAATGAATGGACTGTGGCCACACACAACGACAGAGGTAAATCTTGATAATAAAATTTTAGTCAAAAACCAAGACCTAGAATACTAGTTCTAGAATGACAGCCTTTTTAAAAAGGTTAAGAGCAAAATTAAGTATTATATACTTTAAACAATTGTGCTTGTGTGTGTACGTGTGTGTGTGAGGGGAAAATTGTTAATTTTGTGAAAACACAAAATTAAAAAAAATGTCTGGGTTAGTGTGGGAAGGGAAAGGCAAGAGAAAGGAATGAGGAGAATCTTGGATTAAGTTTATTTTCTTATTTATGGGTTGGGTGATGCCTACATAGATGCTACTTACATGAATAAAGAGAAATAAATAAAAGTAAAAAGAAAGGAACGGACCATATGTGATAGTGTTCAATGAGAAGAGTTATAATAATCCAATTCTGTTTGCTTTCTCTACATAAAATAAACAACACAAAAATAAAATTCTGATTTATATTTTTCTGTAACATGCAAGACTCTCTCTCTCTATATGTATTATATATATTTTTTCCTTCTTGATTCACACCAGGATGGTGTTGGGATTGAGAAATGAATGTAAAGAATCACACAGATTAGTAGAATATTTCACAAGGAAAACATCGTCTGTCCGTCCGTCCGTCCGTCCGTCCATTGTGTCTCTCTACCTTTTGCTCTTAGATAACTTACAGATTTAAAACTCATTTATAAGCTATTTGAGGCAGAGGCCACCTCTTTCACCTTTGCACTTGTCCACAGTGTTCTACCTTTATAGTAAGTACAAAAGTGTTCTTTATGTATTTAAAGAGTAGAAAATATATAAAAACCCAGAAAATATATAGATGTGTTATTAAACACTTCAGACACACTTGCCAACCACGTTAATAATTTTCTCCCTAAATGGGATATTAGAGATGATGTTATTCATTCCTCCAGGGATCTACAACCCAATAAGCAAGGTAAACATGGGCTTCCTTGTGGTTACTTACTAATCTGTAGTGAACCATTTTGTATGTTACCTACTGTATCTGGTGAAACCCATGAGAAATGGTTCACTACAGATTAGTAAGCACAAGTAAGCCTGTTCTTACCTTGCTTACTGGATCATCCACGCCCATCAGGGATTGTAAATTTGAAAAGAGGCTTTGATTCTGTAAGATGGTGCTTTGGACTTGGGAGAGAGATAGATGCCGGCCATACCTAGAAGCAGAATCTTTGATGTGGTGAAATTGTTTAGTACAGATTAGTAGGTAAGCACAAGAAAGCTTGTGCTTACCTTGCTTATTGGGTAATCTGACACTGCATTCCACACATTTCACAGATGAGAAAACTGACAATCGAATGAACCTACCCATGTCCACGTAGTGAATTATAGGCAGATCTTGGACGCAAGATCCATTCCTCTAGCCTGATAGCTCTCCAACCTGGCTGCACATAATACGTAAGGAACTCTTAGAACATACTTATGCCCGGGCCCCACTGCCGGTTAGAGTTTAATTAATCTGGGCTGGGGCCTTGAGATTGGTGTCTTTAATGAGCTCCCCAGGGGATTCGAATGAGCAAATAATGATTCTCAAGCCCAAGTTTTCCCTATTAGGCCACCAGTGGTTTGCATTATCTGAAGATGTAACTAATGTTTGGATAGGACTGTTTGAGGCTCTGATGTGAGTTGTCCAGTTTGGGGTTTCCCTAGCCTCCCAAGACACAGCAGGACCACCAGAAGAGGTTAAAGATTTAATGAAACTGCAGGAAGACAAGTGGATTTGATGGATCCAAGAAGAGCACCTGGAGTCTCCTTTGCATGTCATGGCGCCATGAAGAGTGCAACTTACCCCTGACCTTATGCTGTGCTCTGGTGAATTTACAAAAAGAGATTTTTCATAAATCTCCCATGCTTCAATCAAGACGTAGTGACAAACATGTGAAATTGTTCCCTACAGAATAGTAAGTAAGCACAAGTCAGGCTGTACTTACCTTGCTTATTGGGTTATCTGCCCCTGCTTCTACTTGAGTAAACTGAGAACTCTTCTGTGGAGGTGTCTTTCCCGACAACACCAGAGATGATCAGGCAGCTTGGATATGATTTCAAAGCAGCGTCTGTCAATGTACTCACGTAGTTAAATGTTTTTGTAAAATTCACAAAAGTCCCAAGATCTTTTTGTATTCTCTTTCTTAGAGTTGTTACTGTTGTTAGTTGCCGTTGGGTCGGTTCTGACTCATGGTGACCTTGTATGTAACAGCACAAAACACTGCCTGGTCCTATATCATCTGCTTATGTTTTAGCCCATTGTTTCAGCTATTGTGTTAGTCCATCTCCCCGAGGGTTTCCCTCGTTTTTGCTGATCCAAAATGTGATACCTTTTCTAGTGAATGGTCTTTCCTGACAATGTGTCCAAAATAGGCCAGTCGAAGTTATGCCATTCTCATTTCTAAGGAACAGTCTAGTTGTATTTCTTGTAAGATTTCTCAGTCTACCATATTGCCTAAGCTTTGGGCTCAGCAAAGCCTGGATTGTTCCTGCTTCCACCCTTTGTTCATCATTCTTTTCCTTTACTGAACACATATTTCCTGACCTTTTTGTGGTAGGTGCTTTGACACAGATAATGGAAAGGCCTGGCCTAGCACGCAGGGCTGGCAGAACATGGGTGGTGGAGGAACCAGAAGAACTGGGCTGGGACATTTTCCTTACTGTATCTCCTCTTGGGGCAAGCCTGGGTAGTGTAAGTAGTTAAGCTCTTGACTACTAGTCAAAAGGTTGGTGGTTCAAACACACCCAGAGGCACCGTGGAAGAGAGGCCTGGTGATCTGCTTCTGAAAAGTCACAACCATGAAAACACTGTGGAGGACAGTTCTACATGGCATCGCCATGAGGCAGAATTGACTCAACAGCAACGGGTTTGATTTGGTTTTTATGGTGAGGAGCGCATGATGTGGTCAAGGAACTAAAGAAGCCAATTGAGAACCATCCACATTCCACTCTGCTTAGTCCTAGAGCCTTTTGGATATATTCTTCTTCCCGCACTGTAAGGATTATGCTTTGACTTTAAATTTTATCTATGGACTGCTGGATAATATCCTCATGTTACTGACCTGAAGGCATTTTAGAACTTTAGAGATATGTTGTTTCCACGCCAACAGCATTGGGTTCACAAGGCAAGTACGAGATGCTCCTTTTGAAGGTTCGTGTTCTGCTCTTCCACACTGTAGCTGAGGAAGCCTACGAAGTGTACATTGTCAAGCAAGTTACTGCCATGGGCAATGGGAGTGCAATCCCTTTGGGGAATGATGGGAGCCAGGGTAGAACATGCATCTCTGCGTCATCCTACCTGGGCTACAATGGAGCTGGAGTGTTCAGCAACCAACTCTGTATCTCTCATTGGCTGAGAGCTATTTCAAGGCCCTAACTCACCTGTACTTCGGCTTGCCTTGGTGTAGGCAGAGTCACAGGTGTTCAGGAAGAGACTTCCCTGCATAGAGATGGGTGCTGAGGGGACGTGAAGAAGAGTCCCAGATACCATCTGCCACGGGGTTTCTTCCATGTGAGCCCGAGCTTGGCAGTGCTCCCAGGAAAACAAAAAGTTGGTCTCTGAAGTGGCAGAAGAACAGCAGATGGGCTGTGCATCTCTTGCAGATGTCCCGTTTGGGAAGGGGAGGCTCTTCCCCTCCTGAAGCCATGAATTTGAGCTGAAAGGCAGGTCTCCACATCAGATATCCATGAGACTTCCCTCAGGGTGCCGTGTGCCAGGATAGCCTGCCCGTAGTCCGCTCCTTTTTATCTCCCAGGGTGATGCTACATCACTGTTTTTTCAGGCTAATATGTGTCAAGGGGCTATCAGGATTATTATTCCTGTGTTTGTTTCTGGTTTTGCTTTTTTGTTTTTTTATCATGCCAACATTCTTTGACTTACTCTTACCGTTCAATGGGACATGGATGAGCTAGAGATTGGAAAATCAGTCAAAAAGGGAAGTTTGAAGAGCATTGAGTGGGAGAGGCATCTATGGTTTATTCAGATAGGGGAATGCACACTTTTGGTCACAGTTTGGTGACTCTGGCTATTATCACTCTGACCTTAACATGGACAGATACTTTGGTTCTTTATCTAACAAACTTGCCAACTGGCTTTTTGAGATCACTAAGAACATTGGGTTAGAAAACAACAGAAGAGTGGTGAAACTGTGAACAAGTCAACATTATTTTTCACTTCAAAATATTAATAATGTCTAATGTCATTTTTCTGACAACTCTTCACTGCTCCCACTAAAATAACGTAAATTCTAGAGAGGAGAGAACAGAGGTTAGATCAATCCAATTTTCAATTTCGCTAACACTTTTAAGGTTATTCTCTACGCTGAGGTCTCTGTAGTAGACAAAACCAATGTAGAGAAGTAGATATCACCAGTCATCTCTCTAGAAATTTACAGCTGGTGGGGAAGATGATAAATATTGGGACATTCAGGGAAAGTGGGTAGCTACTGTAGTACAGCTTTCTGGAATGCATTATGGAAGTAGAGAGAAGGAGGAGGCTCTTGGTTGAGTCTAGATTGGAATTACTGAAGATGTGACCCAGAGCAAGCGGAGTGAAAAGGGAGCTATCTTAAGGTAGCTTCAGTAGAATGTGCTGATTGCTCGTGGCCAGATGATTCCAATTTCCATGGGTGGTGGGTGGTGGGGGGTGGAAGGTGGGAGGAGGCACAAGTTGGACGTTTGGTTGCCCCTAAGGCACGCTTGCCGAGATACAAGGTTGGCAGTTTGGAGGAGAGATCTGGGATGGAGATATATGTCTAAATGTGAGGAACCCAAAGAGTCCCTGAGAGGTGCAAAAATCTGGGACATTCTAGACTCTTATAGCAGTCCAAGTGGACTGAAACACAGGATGCAGGGAGGTGAAGTGGTAGGCCTGGTATTGAGTGGGATAAGGTGGGAGGTTGGGTTAGTGGGCCATGCTGTGATCACAGGGAGCATTCTGTGCCATGCTCAGGAGTGTGGACTTTACCATGGAGGAGCTGTCCTTCTGAAGCTGACCCCTTGTCTCACTCTCATTTCTCAGGTGGCATTTCCTGGTGTGGCACTAAGTCTTGGAAGAAAACCTTAGAGTCCCTGTCTGTACCTTGGCTAGGATTTGCAGCCCTCACTGCGGTCTCCCTCCTCTGCCCTATCCCCCCCTCATCTTTTGGTAGCCTGCTAATTCCCACCTTTCTGGATTGAGTGTTCCTTTCCAGATTGCCAAGCAGATGATACAACCTAACCCTTTTCAGGAAGCAAAGAGTCATTCTGGATCGCTGATGTTTTGTGTTAGAGAGCATGTGGCCCTACTTTTGGTTTTCTTATGTACCCACAACATCCAGGATGAATGACTTGGCGCCCACACGTCTCTCACACACACACACAACTCCCCCTTTTGCACACCCCCTTTTTTGGTGCACTGGAGCATTTTAAGATACAGAAGAGTTTTTTTTTTTTTTTTTTAATTTATTGTTAGGTGAAAATTTATAGAGCAAATTAGTTTCTATTAAACAGTTAATACACAAATTGTTTTGTGACAATGGTCGCCAACCCCACGATGTGTCGACACTCTCCCCTTCTCTGCCCCAGTTTCCCTATATCCATTCATCTAGTTTTCCTGTCCCTTCCTGCCTTCTCATCTTTGTTTTCGGACTGGTGTGCCCACTACTCTCATATACCTGATTGAACTACAAAGCACATCCCTCACATGTGTTATTGTTGGCCCTACAGGCCTGTATAATCTTTGGATGAAGGGTAAACCTCAGGAGTGACTTCATTACTGAGTTAGAAGAGTATTCGCAGGCCATGTTCTTAGGGTTTGTCCAGCCTCTGTCAGACCAGCAAGCCTGGTCTTTTTCTTTTTTTTTTTTTGGTGAATTTGAATTTTCTTCTACATTTTTCTCCCCCTCTGTCTGGGACCCTCTATTGTGATCCCTGCCAGAGCAGCAGTTGGTGATGATAACCAAGCACCATCTAGTTGTTCTGGGCTCAATCTGGTAGAGGCTGTGGTAGTTGTGGTCCATTAGTCCTTTAGACTAATCTTTCCCTTGTGTCTTTGGTCTTCTTCATTCTCCTTTGCTTCAGCCAGATTGGGACCAGTAGATGTATCTTATATGGCCGCTCACAGGTTTTTAAGACCCCAGATGCTATTCACCATAGTCAGATGTAGGACATTTTCTTTATTATATAGACTATGTTTTGCAATTGGAGAAGAGATTTGATAGGGATCTGCCACTTTCAGTGAAGAAATAAAGTACAAAACAGCACAAATGCAAGCACTGACTGGGAGGTGTATTTGAAATCACCAAGGGGATCCCCCTACCCGCAGTTTACAGAGAGGTAAAACCAGTTTGCAGAGAGGAACAGAGACAGCACCAGAAGGCGGATCTCCTATTACTCAGACTGGGGCTTCTTTCCCGTACCCCACAGGGGACCATGGTATCTGTGGGAAAAGACCGCCCTGCTGATGTTAGCAGAGTCCTTGCACAGCTAAATGCACTGTGCCACAGAGACTTCCTGCAGCCTGGGTCGTTCTACCCTGAATAATGTCTAATTATGTATTTCCATGGTTACTTTCAGAGATAATAACGAGTCCCCCAGCCCCCTAAAACATCACAAGGACTTCTGGAAGCATGTGGAAGAGAGAGCAAAACAAAACCACACAATTACCATATTCAAGCAAATAATCAGAGGCGAAATTGGCTGCTGAGGCATATTATCTCTCACTAATTATCATCTTAAATGATGAAAAACTCCAGATGAATGGTCCTTTCCCCACCCCTGTGTTGCACGGAGCACTCCTTTTCCCAACTCTGGGAACTAAGGGCCTAATTATTTGCACTTAATAATTCAGCCCCATCTCCTTGGCATGAATTTCTTTTGTTGCTGGAAATGGGGCCCACACTTCTCACCGAAAGTACAGTTGTTAAAAATAAAACCCTCACTCTCCCTGCCTCCCCTTCCCACTCCCTAGCATGAAGAATGACTGTAATTAAGAACAGCCCTATTAGCAGCTGTAGCTCAGACTCCTCTGACCCCCAAATCTGGCAGAAGTATGTACTCTTTGCCTTGAGTGGCCTGTTGGTCTGAAAGGAGTCAAATTCAGACATGCACTCCAAACGCTTTGGGCTCAATAAAACTTTATTTCCCATATATCCTGTTGTGTATTTCCAAACAAACAAACAGAAAACCCAAACCTGTTGCTGTCGAGTCTATTCTCACTCATGGCAACCTGGTGTGTTGCAGAGTAGGGCTGTTCCATAGGATTTTCTCAGCTGTAATCTTTATGGGAGAAGATTTCGAGGCCTTTCTTCCACAGCACTGCTGGGTGGGTTTGAACCACCAACCGTTAAGTTAGTAGTTGAGCATAAACCATTTGAGCCACTCAGGGACCTTTGTATTTCCAAAGAGGCTTAAATTCAAGTGATAAGGTGGCCTTCTCAAAGAATGCCAAACTGCTGTTTGGATGGAAGTGGGAAATGGCTTGTTTTAATCACTTCACTAATTCAGTGCCTCACTTCCTGAAAGGGCACGGGTTTAGTGCCTACCATGTGCAAGGCATCATGCTAGGAGCTGATGATACAGAGATGCATTTGGACATGATGTCTGTGGTCAATGAGTCTGCCTTGGTTATCTAGTGCTGCCATAACTGAAATACCACAAGGTGGTGGCTTTAAAGAACAGAAGTTCATTTTCTCAGTTCTGGTGGAGAAAACTTCAAATCACAGCCTCGACTCGGTCAATTCCTCCTGTGAGCCTCTGTCTTAGTTTCTGGTTTGTGCTGGTGATCCTTGATGATCCTTTGTAGTCCTTGGCATCTGTCTCCCCCACGTATGTCTGTGTCTGTTCTGGTTTTTTATAATTCAAAAGTGGTTAGGTTTAGGACCCACCCTATGCTGGTATGACCTCTTTAGCACAAAAGAAAAACACTGTTTTCAAACAGGATCACATCCTATGGTACAGGGGTAGGGATTCAACACATATTTTGGAGGGATACAATTCAATCCATGACAGAGCTCATGGTCAAGCAGTGGAAGATAGAGTCATAAACAATTGGGGTGCAGCATGATAACCACAAAAGGACCTAGGTAGCTTCTACAGTGGGGCCAGTCATGGAGGTCAAGGCACATAAGGGTACCCTCTATGAACTCTGAAGGAGCTCTGGTGGTGCAGTGGTTAAGCACTCGGCAGCTAACCAAAATGTTGGTGGTTCAAACCTACCAGCTCTACGGGAGGAACATGTGGCAGTCTGCTTCCATAAAGATTACAGCCTTGGAAACCCTGTGGGGCAGTTCTACTATCCCCTATAGGATTGCTATGGGTGGGAACTGGTTCAACGGCAATGGGCTTGGGTTGGTTTAAAAAATAAGCACACTTCCCTAGGTCCACCTCTGGAAAATCAAGCCTGGCTTTTAACAGCGAGAAGACTAAATTGCTGTTGTTGAGTACTTGTATGGAGAAAGGAACCGTGAGGCTGAAAGTTGTGCAAAGCTTTCAAGGCTCTGCCCCGTACCTCCTTTCAGCTGCTTTTTCCCTGTAAGCCTTCATTCACGCTCTGCTCTGGTCACCCTAGATACTCTATATGTTTCCCTAATGCAACGCACTTTCGAGCCTTTGTACTCGCTGTTTCTTCCACTGACATTCCCTGCCCGCTATTCTGACTATGGAATTCTGAATCCTCTTTTGAGGACTGGTTTGAGGCAGGATGTTGTCATGCAAGGAACATGGACTTTGGAGAAAAACCCTGTCTTCAATATTGGCTCTGCTACTGCGTAGCCACGGGCAAGTGGTTTGTTCTGTCTAAACTCAGTTTCCTGGTGTAAGAAGACAAGGATAATGATCCCCCCCTACCTCAAAGAGCTCTTACAAGGATAAAATGAACAAATTGTAGGAGACTCACAGATAAGGTCTATGGTAGGTGCTCCAAAGATGCCGAACAGGTTTCCGCAGAGCTTCAAACTAAGACTAGGAAAAAAGTTCTGGTGATTTACTTCCAAAAATCAGCCAAGGAAAACCTTTGTATCACAATGGCCCAATCTATTGTGCATGGGGTCACCAAGAGCTGGGGGCAAACGCAGTGTCAGCTAATAGCAACCACCACCATAGATGCTGCTTTCCCCTCCGCTCTTGTGGAATCAAACTGGAATGCATTAGATTAAGGAAACATACAAGAAGTTCAAGTCCTGCCGACAAGAAGACGTAAACCATATCTTGTAGGCCAAGTCCTAACCCAGCAGCTATGGCAGGGCAGGATGTGAGAGCCAGGGTCTTTACAAGAAGCTGATGGTCCAGTTGGGGAGATAAGACCCATCTTATGAATGGTGTGTATTTACATACATCAAACAAACCAGCCCAAGACTGTGTTGCGGTGTTTACTTGCTACAAGAGAGGTGTCTTAGTTTCTTTGTGCTGCTATAACAGAAATAGCAGTAAGTCGATGGCTTTCATAAACAGAAATATATTTTCTCACAGTTTAGAAGTCCGAAATCAGGGCATCGGCTCTAGGAGAAGATTTTCTCTCTCTGTCAGCTCTGGGGAAAGTTACCTGTCTGTTTTCAGCTTCTGTTCCTCAGTTTCTTGGTGATCTTCAGGTGGCGTGGCATCTATCTTCCCCCGTCTGTGCTTCCTTGCTCCTCTGTGGCTGATCTGCTCTTTTTGTATCTCAAAAGTGATTGGTTTATTGGTCTCATCCCACCCAGAGCAAAGGAAAAGGAAGAAAACCAAAAACACAAGCAAAATATTAGCCCAAAGGACTGAAAGACCATCTGAACTAGAGACTCCATCAGCCTGAGACCAGAAGAACTAGATAGGTACCCAGCTACCACCAATGACTGCCCTGACAGGGATTACAATGGACAGTCCCGGATAGAGCAGGAGAAAGATGTGGAGCAGAATTCAAAGTCATGTAAAAAAAAGCCAGACTTCCTGGTCTGACAGAGACTGGAGGAACCCATGAGACTATGGCCTCCAGACACTGTTAACTTAGAACTGAAACCATTCCTAAAGCCCACTTTTCAAAGATTAGACAGGCCTATAAAACAAAAAATAACACACGTGAGGAATGTGCTTCTTAGTTCAATCAAATACAGGAGACCAAATGGGTAGCCCTTGTCCAAAAGTAGGACAAGAAGCCAGGAAGGGACAGGAACTGGATAAATGGACGCCGAGAACCCAGGGTGAAAAGGGGGGGCGTGTAATCACATTGTGGGGATTGCAACCAATGTCACAAAACAATATGTGTATAAATTTTTGAATGAGCAATTAACTTGACCTGTAAATTTTCACCTAAAGCACAATTAAAAAAAAAAATGATTGGTTTAAGACACACCCTACACTGATATGGCCTCATTAACATAACAAAGAAAACCCTATTCCCAGCTGCGATTACATCTATAGGTATTAAAAAAAAAACAACAATAACAACAAAAAAAAACCATTGCCTTCAAGTCAATTCCATAGCAACCCTATAGGACATAGTAGAACTGTCCCACAGAGCTTCCAAGGAGTGCCTCGTGGATTCAAACTGCCGACCTTTTGGTTAGCAGCTGTAGCACTTAACCATTACGCCATGAGGGTTTCCAAACAGGAGATAGGGAAATCTTAATTCTCAGATGCCTGCTGTTCAAAAAGCAGGAGAGAGAATGGGTTGGGGAGAGAGAGACGGGAGTTATGGGCTTGAAGATGATATCATGGTTGAAAGGCATGGGAAACACAGACATGAGAAAAAGGCCTGGAAGAGAACAATGAGAAACAAGTCAGGCCCTGAAGTGGGAGTCTAGAAACTGCATAGAGGAAATGAGGTGAGACTTGGCATTAGGAAGAGCATGTCCATGTCACTACCATCACGAGAGGGATGGGCAGGAGCAAGAATAGAGCTAAGCATAGTGAGGGGCCACCATATTTAAAAGGCATAAGTTAAAGAGCCATCTGGCTGGAGGCCATTCAAGACCAGGGCTTACAGAGGTTGAAAACCCATCCAAGAGATAGGGATAAAATTCTCTGGGCATCAACCAACTGCAAATCCCCCTCTAGGTTGTATACCCAGTACCCACTGCCATCGATTCCGACTCAATGTCTACTCTGACTCGTAGCATCGATTACGACTCATAGCGACCCTATAGGACAGAGTAGAACTGCCAGATAGAGTTTCCAAGGAGCATCTGGCAGATTCGAACTACCGACTTCTTGCTTAGCAGCCATAGCACTTAACCACTATGCCACCAGGGTTTCCACTAGGTTGTATAGGAGTTTGGATTTACAACACATATTTTGGCGGGACACAATTCAGTCCATAACAGGCGGTAGATACAGGTGGTTAGATAAAATCAAAACAAAACCAAACCTGTTGCCGTGAGTTGATTCGGACTCACAGTGATCCTATAGGACAGACTAGAGCTGCCCATAGCGTTTCCAAGGAGCTGCTGGTGGATTCGAACTGCAGACCTTTTGGTTACAGTATAATTCTGTCCACTGTTTTGTGATGTAGCTACAATTATAATCTCCTGCTTACAGATGATGAAACCAAACTTTGCTTGACTCCCAAGCCTGTGCTCCTTCCCTGACATGAGCAATGCCAGACAAAACACCAGTGACAGTGGCAGTGTTCCAAGCTGTGCACTGGGTGTGAAGACTCTGCTATTGCCTTCAAGGCACCAAAGTGCAAGCTCACCCCCAGGGCCATCCTGGCTGTCGGGGAGAAGAGAGCAAGTGTCCAGAGCAGGTCTCTTTGTGTCCTGTGGTGCCCAAGCCTTGGCGCCTTTTTTGCCTCCTATTTCCCTTTGCCACTTGACAAGCTGCCAGGTTGTTGCTTAGCAACCTCTCCAGCAAGCCTGTGCATCCTGGCATAAGTGGCTGTTATGCACAGGAGAGATTGCTCCCTCCTTTCTCCCCTGCGCTTTAAGCAAAGAGACATCCTAAAATAGGACATTTTTTTCTCTTCTCTCTTTTTTTTCTTTTTGACAGACAACTTCTGTGTAAATGTTGAAATCTGTGTTGTCTGTCAGGAGCAGTCAATCTGAAAACTTTGCGGAAGAGGATGTATATTTAGTAACGGGTGACAAAGAGAGGAAGACATTGAGATGTCAATTATTCTGGTGAGTTAATGCAAAAGCTGGGTATTTAAACTGAGTGGTTTAGGGACAAGAAAAGGAAGGAAACAAGACGGGCTTGGTGCAGGTCTTTGTGTTTTGAGCCATGTGGGGCTCTGTTCTATTTAACTCCATCTGCTGCTGAGGGTGGCCACAGCGTCAGCCTAATCCCGAGAGTGTCTGTGAGAGCATCTATGGTGCTAAAGCGATGCTCACTCTGCGTTCTTGCAAGGAAAAAGTTTATAAGCAAAAAGGCTGGATTTGAGTCCCAATTCTGTAGATTTTCATATTTGGACCCTGGTACGGCCATGCCCTTTGTAAAAATAGCAATGATTTCTAAATGTTTTGGCAAGCATCCTGTCCCCCAAAGCCCCTTCCAGATCCTTTCCCAGGACTTCCAGGGCCCCCAGGACCTGCCTTTCATTCCTCCTACCCCCCAGCACTGCCCAGGGCCTTCAGAACCCATTCAAGTGGCCTTCTGTGTGGCCTGTAGCATCACCCCCGTAACCCTACAGTAGTTGTTCTCAACCCAGGGCAACTTTGCCCCCAGGGAACACTGGCAATGTTTAAGACATTTTTAGTTGTCACAACTGGAGTGGGGATGCCACTGGCATCTAGTGGATAAAGTCCAGGGATGTTGCTAAATATCCTACAAAATGCAAGATAGCCCCACAACAGAGACTGATCCAGCCCCAAATGTTAACAGTGCCCAGGGTGAGAAGCCTGCTCTGCAGTGATCCCTGAGGGCGAGAACCTGCCTGAGTCACTCTCATCTTCCTGCCTCACATCGCGCCTGGCACACACCAGGCTGCTCAGCAAATTACTCTTTAATGAGCAAATGGCTGCATGGATGATGAACGCACCTAATGATTGCACCAATATTTTCCTTCCTAGTTTCCAAAATACTAAAACTTAGCACTCTTCCAACAGTCCGGATGGTAAATCATTTCATGCCAGATTTATTCTGGATGTATATAAACTAGGATCCAAAAGTAGTTGTGTCTGTGGAGTAAATTTATTATTGAACAAGGAATGATTGAGTGTCTTAACTAGCCTCTTGGGGTACAACCTAGCTTGGGGTCTGCAGCTAGTTGATGCCCAAAGAATTTATCCCAATCTTTTGTATGGGCTTTCAACCTCTGCTCACCCTAGTCTTGAATGGCCTCCAGCCAGATAACTCTTTACCCCATGCCTTTTAGATGTGGCAGCCCCTCACTATACATACCTCTGTTCTTGCTCCTGCTCACCCCTCTCGTGATGGTGATGACCTGGACATGCTCTCCCTAGTGCCAAATCTCACCTCTTTTCCTCTATGTAGTTTCTAGCTCCCACTTCAGTGCCTGACTTGTTTCTCATTGTTCCGTTCCAGGCCTTTTTCTCATCTGCCTGTGTTCCCCATGCCTTTCATCCATGACAAGATCTTCAAGCCCATAATTCCAGTCTCTCTCTTTCTGACTCGTTCTCTCTCCTGCTTTTTGAACAGCAGGCCTCTGAGAGTTAAGATTTCCCTATCTCCCTTGTGGTGGGTTGAATGTGCCCCCCCAAAAAGAAAATATGTCCAAGTCCAAATCATCAGTACCTTTGGCTGTGACCTTATCTGGAAAATGTGTCTTTGCAGGTATAATCAAGTTAAGGATCTTGAGATCATTATGAATTTAGAGTGGGCCCTAAATCTGATGGCAGGTGTCCTCATAAAAGAAAGACAGGAATTTTTAGGGACACAGAGATACAGAGGGGAGAAGGTATATGAAGACAAAGGCAAGGGACAAAGTTTGGACTCATGCTGCCATAGTCAAGGGAAGCCACGGTTGTCAGGAGCCACCAAAGCTAGAAGAGAAGTATGGAATGGATTCTCCCTCAGAGCCTCCAGACATAGGCAATCCTCTTGACACCTTGATTTGAACTTCTGACCTCCAGAACTGTGAGAGAATAAATGTTTGTTGTTTCGGGCCACTTAGTTTATGACAATTTGTTATTAAAGCTTGAGGACATTAATACACCCTGCAACCCTCTTCCTGTTCCTGGGTCCCCACCTCTATGGATGGCCCCATTGACCTTTTGTTGTCCAAGTCCAAATCATGTCTTGACTCCTTCTGGTGGCATCCAGTCAATTCACGAGTTCTCTCAGTTCTACGCTCTTAGTATCTCTCCACTCTCCCCTCACTCTGCTTCCCTTTGTCACTGTCCAGTTTCAGGGCTCAATAACCAGTGCCTGGTTCATTGTAGTGACTTATCCCACCCCAACCAGTCTCTCCATGCTTGGCCAGTCCGTCCTCCACTCTCTTGCTCTGGACTGCAAAGCCTACTAGGTCTACTTAAAGCCCTTCATCAGAACCCCCTTAAAATCATGAAACATTCAAATTCTTTAGCATGGCATGCTTGCCTTTCTTGATCACACTTTTATTATTTTTTTAATTAATTCTCCAAACACTCAATTAACCCCTGTAATGCACCGGTCTTTGTGCTCAGCCCTGAACATACAGAGATTAACAAACCACAGTTCCTGCCTCCTTGGACTTTATGCTTGCATTGGGGGGGCAGATGCAAACAATTATTTCACTACAGTAATGATAAATGCAGGATGAAAAGTGATTGGTTTTATGTTAGAAATTGACCAGAGTGGGATTACAAAATTGCTATCCTTGTTTAGGGACTATTTTAGGCTGGGTTCTCTAGAAGCCATTCTCACTTCTCAGGAACTTTCTGGTTATACTTCTTACAAGACAGATTTGTTCATTCTTTTGGCAGCTCATTGTACGTTCAATATTCTTTGCCAACACCACAATTCAAAGAAGTCAATTCTTCTTTGATTTTCTTTATTTATCATCCAGCTTCTGTACGCATATGAGATGATTGAAAACAGCATGGTTTGGGTCAGGTCACCTTAGTGTTCAAGGTGACATTTTTGCTTTTTAACACTTTAAAGGGTCTTTTGCAGCAGATTTGCCCAATGCAATGCATCTTTTGATATCTGCTTTCATGGGTGTTGATTGTGGATCTAAGTAAAATGAAATCCTTGACAACTTCAAACTTTTCTCCATTTATCATGATGTTGCTTATGGATCCAGTTGTGAGGATTTTTGTTTTCTTTATGTTGAGGTATAATCCACACTGAAGGCTTTGGTCTTTGATCTTCATCTTTAGTAAGTGCTTCAGGTCCTCTTGGCTTTCAGCAAGCAAGGTTGTGTCATCTGCATAATGCAGGTTGTTAATGAGTCTTTCTCCAATCCTGATGCCCTGTTCTTCTTCATATCATCCAGATTCTCATATTATTTGCTCAGCATACATATTGAATAAGTAGAGTGAAGGGATACAACCCTGATGCACACCTTTCCTGACTTTAAACCACACAGTATCTCCTTGTTCCATTTGAATGACTCCCTCTTGATCTATGCACAAGTTCTTCATGAGCACAATTAAGTGCTCTGGAATTCCCATTCTTTGCAATGTTATCCATTATTTGTTATGATCCATACAGTCAAATACCTTTGCACAGTCAATAAAACACAGGTAAACATCTTTCTGATATTCTCTGCTTTTGGCCAGGATCCACCTGACATCAGCAAGACATCTCTTGGTCCACATCCTCTTCTGAATCCGGCTTGAATTTCCGGCAGTTCCATGTTGATGTACTGCTGCACCTGCTTTTGAATGATCTTCAGCAAAATTTTACTTGTACGTGATATTAATGATATCATTCAATAATTTCTGCATTCAGTTGGATCACCTTTCTTAGGAATAGGCTGAAATATGGATCTCTCCAGTTGGTTGGCCAGGTAGCTGTCTTCTAAATTTCTTGGCATAGATGAGTGAGCAGTTCCAGTGCTGCACCCATTTGTTGAAATATCTCGATTGGTATTCAATCAATCCCTGGAGCCTTGTTTTTCGTCAATGCCTTCAGTGCAGCTTGGACCTCTTCCTTCAGTACCATTTGTTCTTGATTGTCTGCTACCCCCTGAAATGTTGACCAATTCTTTTTGGTATAGTGAATCTGTGTATTCCTTCCGTCTTCTTTTGATAATTCCTGCACCATTTAATATTTTTCTGGTAGAATCCTTCAATATTGCAAATATATATATTTATCTCAAAGAAACGGCTCATGCAGTTGTAGAGGCTGGAAAGTCCCAAGTCCGTGGATCAGACATCAGGCTGAAGGAGTCTCCTGACTCATGTAACTGCAGGTCAGACAGCAAACTGCTGGTTCACAGGCTGCAGAGGCCAACAAATTCCAAGATCTACAGGCAACAATATGGCTGGCTGCTGGCTTAAGTCCCAAGAACCAGAGGTCAGAGGTGAGCTGGATGCAAGATCCAGAGCGAGCAAAAGCCAGTGAGTTTTGCCAGAATATCCGTATATATTGGATGCAAGTCACACCCCTGAGGAAACTCCCCTTACAACTGATTGGCTGATCACTTCAGATCACATCATGGAAATGATAGCATTATATCATAAAATAGAGGATAACTACATCATTACACAACTGCCAAATCACATCATTACATAACTACCAAACCACTGAGAATCATGGCCCAGCCAAGCTGACGCACAATCTTAACCATCACAGGGACGGAGAAATCTGGGTAGAGGTCAGGGAGGCTGGAGTGGGGAACTAGAGGGGAATGATGGGAGGTGAATAAGCAGATGCAGGAAGGGCCCTGATCACAGGGTTCTGGGGGCTGTGATGAATCCTGGATTTTTTTTCAAATGAAAACAGAAGTCATTGAAGGGTTTCATGCACGGAGTGAACTGATCAGAGATTTGCCTTTAAAATCTCACAGAGGCTGTGCTGTGGATGAGGACTAGAAAAGGGTGAGGGGTCGTGTTGAACATGATGATGGTGGCTTGACCCAGAATGAGAATCTAGGGGTGGGATCGGCAGGATCTGGCAATAGGCAGTAGGATGAAGGGTTATAGAAAGGCTATGTCAAGGGCGTCTCCCAGGTTTCTGACTGAGGAGCTGGGTGCTTTGTTGCATGGACTGAGATAGAGAAGGCAGGATAAGGAGCAGGTGCTTATCTGTCTAGCCCTTCCTGATAGCATTGCTCACCTATCTAGCTGTTGTGAATAATTCATGGTTCTTCAAACCTCCGGGCTCTCTCACTTGTAGACCTTCCCACCTGCTGCCCCTTCTGCTCTGAACACTTGGTGTTTTTCCTTCCCTGACATGACCTCCCTCTGGAAAGCCTGGCCTGACTACTTGCTCCTTCCCCTGCCAAGAACACCTTGAATCTAGCCCCCGCCCCCCCCCGGAATACTTCCCTGACCTCTCCCTCTACTCCTTGGACGGGTTTTGTGTTCTCATCATCAAGTCATTTTGCAAAGGGTGATTGTGCCCCATGCAAATAAGCAGATGTTCTAGATAAGGGGAGGGTTGTCCAACTCCACGCACTGGCCATCTGTACCCAGCTCAGACCCAACAAGGACCCCAGGTGCACTTAAATTCATGATAATGATACAGCCTTACCTACAAATGTGTGGGTGCTGTGGGGGGCCTAATGAAATAATGGACATGAAAATGCTGTGTAAACTCAAGGCACTAGTGATTTGTAAGCCGTTGGCATGAAACAAATTACAGTCCAAAGAGTCTTGTCTCTATTATTCCTGGAGAGTGGAATTCAGTTATGAAAGTTGGAAAGAAGCTCCTCTTAAGGCTTACCTAAATACATGCCCTAAATCACAAACAATAGAAACAGCAGTACAGTGAGATTCTCCTGCACAGATTTTTTTTCAGAGCAGTGGCTCCCAAATACAGGTTTAATGAAGTTTTTATCTGTCAGGGTAACGTTGCCAAGTACTTATTTTGGGAAGAACAATACTTTCTTTTAAATCGATGTTAACTTTTTTTTTTAATAGTCTGGCTTGGCAAAATGATACACCCACTCCTCACTTATCAACAGTTAGGTTCCAAAGACCAGGTCTTTGTGCAAATGTTGATGTTATGTGAAAATGAAAGATGACTGTATCAGATCACAAAATGGAAGATTACTACATCATTACGATACTGCTAAATTACATCACTATATAACTACCAAACCGCAGGTAATCATGGCCCAACCAACTTGACACACAACCTTAACCATCACAGCCAGCATTACTCTTGCCTCGCACCTCGGCATTCGTTACTGCCAGACATACATTGTTAATGCGCAAAACAGTCAGATAGTAGATTTTTTTTTACCATTGTCATAAATGTGAAATGTCTGATAATGAGAAAATTGATAAGTGAGGAGTAGGTGTAAATAAATTGCCTTATCTTGATCATTCAATTATTATTATTCAAAAATATGGTTAGTGATGTACAAACTGTATTCCTCTGCTTTAGGGTACTCTTCATTTTGGAGATGTGCTTTTCTTTTTTTTTCCTGTTGAATTTTGTGTAAGAGCTGAAGAAATCCCTAGGGAAATAAACCAAGTTGGAGTCATTGGTCTAGCTGCTCCAGAGCTCTTTGTGTTGTAGAGAGTAGAGTAAGAAACTAAGATTTATTAAATTCCAGCTGAAATGGACCTTAAAAGTGATCTAACCCCACATTCCCTGTAGAGATGCTTCCATGTCCTCAATAATGTGTCTAAAAACCGTGGCACCCCTCCAGTAACTGAATACTCACTAACCCCTGAGAAGGACTTGCTATCCTTGAATGGTCTTGACTTAAGAACAAGCTTACATAAACCAATTCCACATCTATTGTCGTCTTACTTCCACTTAATGATCAAAATTACCTCCATGGGATCCCAGAGAGTATCTTTAATTTCTTCTTCATGGGTGTCTTAGTTATCCAGTGCTGCCATAAGAAAATATACCACAAGTGGGTGGCTTTAAAGGACAGGAAATTATTTTTTCACAGTGTTGGAGGCTAGAAGTCTGTATGAGAGTATCCACTTTAGGGGAGGGTCATTTTTTATTGGTGCCCCTGGGAGGTCCTTGGCATTCCTGGCATCTGTCTTCCCCCTGTGTGTACCTGTGTGTCTTTCTGCCTTTTTCATAACTCAGAAGTGATTAGTTTTAGGATCCATCCTCCTCTGGAATGACCTCACTAACAAAAGAAAACCCTTATTTCCAAACTTTATACCAGTGGATCACATCCACTGGTACAAAGTCTAGGACTTCAGTACATATTTTGGGGGGACATAATTCAATTCATAACAATGGGAACTATCAAAATATTAGAAGTCAGTCACTTTGCTGCTTTTCTTTTCTAAGGTAATCAGCTCGAATTCCCAAGAAATAACATTTGGGGGAATCTGAGCTGATTATCTTCTCCATTTCCATTGCTCTTTTCCATCACAGGTAGTTCCTGGGTCTTGTCAGACAATCTTCTATGCTAGGGTCCCAGTGGCCCTGTACAAATTCCCTGTGATGAAGCACTAGCTCCCCAGTTTCCAATCCACACACTCTCTCTGAAGCCCTTTCCTGTTTGGCATATCTTTTCTGTCTATCTACTGCTGTCTGAGTTTTCTGATACATTACCTATTTGCTTGTTTGAGGCATAGTTCTGGGATGCTGAGTTAGCTCAGTGTCATGAATTGAATTGTGTTCCCCCAAAATATGTGTATCAGCTTAGCTAGGCAATGATTCCCAGTATGGTGTGATTGTCCATCATTTTGTCATCTGATGTGATTTTCCTATGTGTTGTAAATCCCATCTCTATGACATTGGCGAGATGGGATTAGCAGCAGTTATATTAATGAGGCAGAACTCAATCTACAGGATTGGATAGTGTCTTGAGCCAATCTCTTTTGAGATTTGAATAGAGAGGTGAGCAGAGAGACACGAGGACCCATACCACCAAAAAAGAAGTGCTAGGAGTGTAGTACGTCCTTTTGACCCAGGATCCTTGCACCGAGAAGCTCCTTAACCAGGGGAAGATTAATTGCAAAGATCTTGATCCAGAGCTGATGGAGAAAGAAAGACTTCCCCTGGAGCTGACACCCCAAGTTTGGATTTGTAGCCTACTAGACTGTGAGAGAATAAATTTCTCTTTGTTAAAGCCACCTACTCATGGTATTTCTGTTATAGCATCACTGGATAACTAAGACATTCAGGTTCTGCGGATTCCCTGAGGTGAAGGTTTATGTGTGAGTTATTTATGATGGAAGTGCTCCAGGCAGGCCAGCATCGGAGCAGCATAAGCAGGACAGTCAAGTGCAGATGAAGCGCAAGCCAGAGCACCTATATATGTTGTTGTTAAGTGCCATTGACTCGGTTCCAACTCATAGCGACCCTATGCACCACAGAACAAAACACTGCCTGTTCCTGCACCACCCTCACAGTTGTTGCTATGCTTGAGCCCATTGTTGCGCCCCCATGTCAGTCCATCTCCTGAGGGTCTTCTTCTTATTTGATGACCCTCTGCTTTATCAAGAATGATGTCCTTCTCCAGAGACTGATCCCTCCTGACAACATTTCCAAAGTATGTAAGGTGAAGTCTTGCCATCCTTGCTTCTAAGGAGTATTCTGGTTGTACTTCTTCCAAGACAGATTTATTTATTCTTTTGGTAGTCCATGGTATATTCAATATTTTTTGCCAACAATGCAATTCAAAGTCATCAGTTCTTCAGTCTTCCTTATTCGTTGTCCAGCTTTCACATGCATATGATGAGATTGAAAACACCGTGGCTTGGGTCAGGTGCACCTTAGTCCTCAAGGTGACATCTTTGCTTTTCAACACTTTAAAAAGATTTCTTACAACCAATTTGCGCAATGCAATTCGTCTTTTGATTTTTCACTGCTGTGCCATGAGTGTGAGTGTTGATTGTGGAACCAAGTAAAATGAAATCCTTGACTACTTCAACCTTCTCTCCATTTATCATGATGTTGCTTATTGATCCAGTTGTGAGGATTTTTGTTTCCTTTATGTTGAGGAGGAAACCCTGGTGGCGTAGTGGTTAAGTGCTACAGCTGCTAACCAAGAAGTTGGCAGTTCAAATCCTCCTGGCACAGCTTGGAAACTCTATGGGGCAGTTCTACTCTGTTCTACAGGGTTGCTATGAGTTGGAATTGACTCAACGGCAGTGGGTTTTTTTTTTGGTTTTACGTTGAGGAGTAATTCATACTGAAGGCTGTGATCTTTGATCTTCATCAGTAAGTGCTTTAAGTCCTCTTCACTTTGAGCAAGCAAAGTTGTGTCACCTGTATAACGCAGGTTGTTAACGAGTGTTCCTCCAATCCTGATGCTCCATTCTTCTTCATGTAGTCCAGCTTCTCGGATTATTGGCTCATAATACAGATTGAATAGGTATGGTGAAAAGATACAACCCTGATGCACACCTTTCCTGACTTTAAACCATTCAGTATCCCCTTGTTCTGTTCAAACAACTGCTTCTTGATCTATGTACAGATTCTCATGAGCACAATCAAGTGTTCCAGGATACCCACTCTCCACAATGTTATACATAATTTGTTACGATCCACAGAGTCAAATGCCTGAGCATAGTAAATAAAACACAGGCAAACATCTTTCTGGTATTCGCTTTCAGCCAGGATCCACCTGACATCAGCAATGATATCCCTGGTTCCATGTCTTCTTCTAAATCCAGCTTGAAATATAGGCAGTTGCAGCTGCTTTTGAATGATCTTCAGCAAAATTTTACTTTCATGTGATATTAATGACATTGTTCGATAATTTCCGGATTTGGTTGAATCACCTTTCTTGGGAATGGGCATAAATATGGATCTCTTCTAGTTGGTTGACTAGGTAGCTATCATCCGATGATGAGTGAGCACTTCCAGCACTGCATCCATTTGTTGAAAGATCTCAACTGGTATTCTGTCATTTCCCAGATCCTTGTTTTTTTGCCAATGCCTTCAGTGCAGCTTGAATTTCTCCGTTCATTCCTGATCATATGTTACCTACCGAAATGGTTGAACGTCGATCAATTCTTTCTGGTATAGTGACTCTGTGTATTCCTTCCATCTTCTTTTGAAGCTTCTTAAGCCATTTACTATTTTCCCTGTAGAACCCTTCAATATTGCAACTCTAGGCTTAGTTGTTTTCTTCGGTTCTTTTAGCTTGAGAAATGCTGGGCGTATTCTTCTGTTCTGGTTTTCTACCTCCAGGTCTTTGCACGTGTCATCATAATACTTTACTTTGCCTTCTTGAGCTGCCCTTTGAAATCTTCTGTTCAGCTTTCCTACTTCATCATTTTTACCTTTTACTTTAGCTACTCGATGTTCAAGAGCAAGCTTCGGAGTCTCTTCTGACATCCATTTAGGTTTTTTTTTCTCTCTCCTGTCTTTTTAATGACCTCCTGCTTTCTTCATGTATGATGTCCTTGATGTCATTCCACAACTTGTTTGGTCTTTGGTCATTAGCATTCAACACGTCAAATCTATTCTTGAGATGCTCTCTCAAATCAGGTGGGATATACTCAAGTTTGTACTTTGGCTCTCATGGACTTGTTTTAATTTTCTTCAGTTTCAACTTGAACTTGCAGATGAGTAATTGATGGTCTGATCTGCAGTTGGTCCCCGGCCTTGTTCTGACTGATGATATTTAGTTTTTCCATCATCTCTTTCCACAGATGTAGTTGATTTGATTCCTGTGTATTCCATCTGGCAAGGTCCGTGTGTATAGTCACCATTTATGTTGGTGAAAAAAGATATTTGCAATGAAGAACTAGTTGGTCTTGCAAAACTCTATCATGCGATCTCTGGCATCATTTCTATCACCAAGGCCATATTTTCCAACTACTGACCCTTCTTTGTTTTGAGCTTTTGCATTTCAATTGCCAGTAATTATCAGTGCATCCTGATTACATGTTTGATCAATTTCAGACTGCAGAAGTTGGTAAAAATCTTCAATTTCTTCATCTTCGGACTTAGTGGTTGGTGTGTAAATTTATCTAATAGTCATATTAACTGGTCTTTCTTGTAGGTGTATGGTTATTATCCTTTCACTGACAGCGTCATACTTCAGGATAGACCTTGAAATTTTCTTTTTGACAATGAATGTGACACCATTCCTCTTCAAGTTGTCATTCCCAGCATAGTAGACCATATGATTGCCTGATTCAAAATGGTCAGTAGCAGTCCATTTCAGCTCACTAATGCCTAGGATATTGATCTTTATGCGTTCCAATTCATTTTTGATGATTTCCAATTTTCCCAGATTCATACTTAGTACACTCCACGTTCCAATTCTTAATGGATGTTTGCAGCTGTTTCTTCTCATTTTGAGTTGTGCCACATCAGAAAATGAAGGTCCCGAAAGCTTGGCTCCACCATTAAGGTCAACTCTACTTTGGGGAGACAGCTCCTTCCCAGTCATATTTTGAGTGCCTTCAAACCTGAGGGGCTCATCTTCCAGCACTATATCAGACAATATTCTGCAGCTATTCACAAGGTTTTCACTGGTCAATTCTTTTCAGAAGTAGACTGCTGAGTCCTTCTTCCCAGTCTGTCTTAGTCTGGAAGCTCAGCTGAAACCTGTCCACCATGGGTGACCCTCCTGGTATTTGAATACCGGTAGCATAGCTTCCAGCATCACAGCAACACAAAAGCCCCCACAGTACAAAAAACCGATATATGCGTGACAGACTCTGTCACCTACACTGCCACCATCACCTGTATTGCAGGGGGCTCTGGGGTATAAATTCCATAGCGAGAGTGTGTCCCACTGCCAGGCAGGGAGCTTCCATATCCTCACACCAGTCAGTCACTGGCTTGGGCTGCTCCGGAGTCATAGACTGATGACTTTGTTTGTCCAGGTGAGGTGGGTTTTACAGCATGGGATAGGCTGTGAATAAAGCTGCAGATATGAGCTGTTCAGAGAGAAACGTACCTGAGGGTGGCCATAGTTTGCTGTCTGGTCTCCATTAGTTCCTTCTAGTTGCTCTTTCACCCAGTTTTGGACATGTCCATTTCTCGTTACAGTCTTTCAACAGTCGTGGCCTTTAACTGTCCCTCCCGGCCATTTGCCGTACGGTTTCCTGTAATAAAACGTCTCCCTTCTTCTGTACTAATGCACTGGAGACTTTTAACCTGACCAGTAAGATTTCAGCGAGCTAACCCAGACATGCACCCTGCTTTCCATACATAAGCCCCGCCTACAGTTCTAGCTGCTTGTTACCTAGTTCCCAGGTGCAACCCCCCTTGTGTAGCCCTGCGTCTGGGCATGCTCTAGTTTCCTCTCTGGGACCTGTGGGTACTACATTTTATCTGTTTTCTGACTTTCCTGTGTGAGTCTCATTGCCTTGTGGCATACCTGACAGACTACCTAAGACCCCCTTGAGGTAAACTTAATACAGTGGGGGCAAGAGAAATTGAGCAGAGCCTGGCAGCTCTGCTGTGGAATGCCCGAGTATCTGACTCCACAGTCTCCCCAGGTCTCACCCAGCCCACTGTTGAACTCAAGAGCACAGGCTGCCCCCGGCCCCTCCTGTCTAGCAGAAGTGTGAGATGGTGTTCTGGGCACACGCTGGGTAGCTGGTGGCTTTCCCCAAATGAGCAGCTCTTAGACCTGAGCTGCACCCTGGGTGCACTGGGAGCAGACACATGCGGTGCGGAATCATGACACCTTTTGTTTGTTTTCTAGCCATCAGTGCAGTTAAAGTGGAATCATGGGGGCTTTTGGAAGGGGGGCAGCCTCACTTTGAGCTTTCTATTGACTAAAAAATCTGAATATTGGCCACAAAAACCTCATGGCACAGTTCTGCTCTGTAATACATGGGGTCGTCATGCGTCGGAATCGACAGTGACGGGTTTCAGGTGGCTAAACTGAACCTATCTCCCCTGCAGCTGGGCATGTGTTAGGGCACTGCCCTTGCAGTTGTCCACATGTTGCTGTCACTCAGCAAAGCTCTATAGGGAGCTTGTGTAAGGACATGACTCTGGGCAAAGGGACAGGCAGAGAGAATGGAGTAGAGGGAGGGGGTTAGATCCAGATGAATTTCCCACTGAAGTGAGCAGCAGCCCCAGCTGCTTGGACCCTATCCTACCACCGTGGTCAGTCAGAGGGGTCCAGGGCTGGCCCTTTCCAGGGACCCAGGAGGAGAAGCAGGGGCGCTGTATGTGCTAAGTCAGAGAAGCCACTTGCTCAAACCAATTCGTTGCTGTCTAGTCTATTCCGACTCATAGCGACCCTATAGGACAGAGTAGAACTGCCTCACAGGGTTTTCAAGGAGCAGCTGGTGGATTCAAACTGCCGACCTTTTGGTTAGCAGCCAAACCCTTAACCCCTGTACCACTGGGGATCCAAAGCCCTCCATAAAGGTAGCTTATTATGAACATCTCTAGGCCTTGGCTTCTCCACTGTCAAATGAGATGTTGAACCAGATGATTTCTGAGGTTGTTTCTGATTCTAGGATCACCAACTTACTGAGCTAGATGATAGGCCTGCTTACTTTATACTGCGTGCATGTAGTGTTGCCTATAACTTGCAATGTATTAAATTGAGACGAGTGAGGGACAGAGATGAAGAGGATACAGTGTCTACCCTCAAAGAGGTTCCCATCCTCAAGAGGAAGGTAGACATAGAAATGACCCCCTTTGAAATGAAGGCTGAGGGCTAGAGGTGGGGAACTGCACGTGTAGAAGAATGTAGACTGACTACAGAATTGCCTCGTCTCATGGTTCCATACTGGATCTAGTGCTGAAGCTTTTGACTTCAGTATCTCAAATTGGCATGGGTAGGTTTTGGGCATCCAGTTTTTAAATCACCTTCCTGGTGGCATTGTAAGACCTAAGTTACACAGCAGGAGAGAAAGTTATGGGCCTTCTTGGTCCCCGTCCTCCAGTGGCTCCTGGGCGCCATCCTCGTTCAGCCTTCTAGGTACGCAGGCAGGTCCAGCGTCCTACTCAAAGACAAAGAATTAGTGAGAATTTGGGTGGGTGAATTCTTAGAGGACATCTAGACCAGAGTGAGAGGCAGAGGCTCTTTGGAGGGGCACTACTATATTATGATGAATTTGCCTTCTTCAAACCTTTTCTCTCTTCTGCACCGTCTAGTGAACATTTTTAACTTTGACTGCACCCTAGAATCATGGGAAAATTTAAAAAATCCTGATGTTCAGACTATGTTCCTGACCATTAAATCAGGATCTTTGGGGCTGTTTAAAAAAAATCCTTGTTGACTCCAATGTGCAGCTAGGGTTGAGAACACCTGGCCTAACACCTTTCGTCAGCCCCTGCTTTCCCCAGTGTTGCTCATTTGTAGGCTTCCCTCGCCATCCCAAAGACTCAGTCCCATTCCTTTGTCAACGCTGACTCAGCAGGCCCAACCAGGGCTTGGGGTCTATAATGGGTCTCATTGCCCTACTCCAGTGCCTAGGCAGGTCCTAGCTCACCTCTTTGACATCATCTTCCATGAATATCCCTTATTTACTCTGCTCCAGCCCACTTGGGGTTCGTTTTGTTCATCACACCAAAACCATTCCCCCTTCAGAACCTTTGCAGCTGCTCTCCCCTTTGGCTGGAATGCTTTTCCCTCTGGCAGTCGATGGCACTAGTTTTTTTTTTTTTTAGTTGAATGGCGGATCCTTTTCACTATTCAGGTCTTAGCTCACAGCTCACCTCCCTGACCTCTCTCTCTACTATTTCCTTGCCCCCAGGTACTCTCAATCAGAATGGCCTGATTTATTCTATCCCCGTAGCACTGATTACCATTGTTATTGCTGTTAGGTGCCATCGAGTCAGTTCCAACTTATAGTGGCCCCTATGTACAACAGAACAAAACACTGCCCAATCCTGGGCCATCCTCACAATCGTTGCTATGTTTGAGTACATTGTTGTAACCAGTGTCAGTCCCTCTTGTTGAGAATCTTCCTCTTTTTTGCTGACCCTCTGATTAAGTGATTTATTTGTTTACTTGCTGATGGTCCATCTTGCTCCACTAGAATATGTACTCCATGGGAGTAGGGCCTTATCCTCCTCATCAGTGGTTAGTACCACAGTGATGCCTGGTCTCTTGTGGATGCCCATAAATATTTACTGACTGGCTGATTTCTTCTGCCAGCCACCTGGGTAGTTAAACTTGCAGATATCTTTAGCCCATCTGCCTCATTATTCATTTCTGTATCTCCCATTGTCCATCTCCCCTCATAGTACTTTATACACAGTAGGCGGACATTGCCTGGCTTGGGGGGACCAGGCACAAAAGAATGTACTCAGTATGTGTTAAGTGTATTGAATCTTTTAGTTACAGAGGCAGCATCTTCTCTGAAAACATTTTCTTTTCCTCCTGCTGTATTTTCAGTAGGTTTGGAGGGGGAAAAAAAAAAAAAAAATTCTGGACCAAAATGTTTCAGTCATGAGCTGTTTGTATGCTCTGCTACATTTCCTTCCTTGAGGGGTTTTATTAACCTAAAATGGAAACTATCCCCTTGTGCAAAGTATTTAAATGTGTTTTCAAGATAGGTTAGATGGCAGCATGGAGGGCAGCCATAACCAGGGCTAATCCATTCCATTCTTTTCCTTGGCTCTGAGGCCTTTCCTTCAGTCACAAGAAGGAGTTGCTTTAGGAAGCTCTGGGCCTGAGCCTAAAGTTTGAGCCATCTTGGTCACAAAATAGAAAAGGACAAAAGTGAAACAGAATGAAAAGAATTCTTTATACCCTAAACCTGGACAGAGCTGTGTATGTCTGAGAGCAGAGTCACCTCAGCCTTGGACCAGAGCCAGTAGATGATCTAAATTATACACAGAATCAATAAATCCCCCTTCCCCAGGCTTCTCCAGTATGCAGAGTAGTCCCAACTCCAAACACCTCTTTTGCTTCTGTTTAGTTATTTGGTGGCTCAACAGTTAAGTGCTTAGCTGCTAACAAAAAGTTGTCAGTTGGAACCCATGCAGCGACTCCATGGCAGATAGACCTGAAAATCTACTCCTACAAAGATTAAAAAACCAAAAAATAAAACCCATTGTTGTTGAGTTGATTCTGACTCATAGTGACCCCCTTCCTGAGAGTAAAACTGGCCCATAGTGTTTCCAAGGAGCAGCTGGTGGATTTGAACTGCTGACCTTTTGGTTAGCAGCTGAGCTCTTAACCACTACACCACCAGGACTCCCCCGTAAAGATTACAGTCTAGGAAACCTTACGGGTCAGTTCTACACTGTCACATGGGGATCTATGGGTCCGAATCAACTCGACAGCACTCAACCAGAACAACAGTTACTTGTATAACTCCCTCTCACATTTGTTCCCTCCACGACCCTCAACAAGTCCATGAGTGGGGTAGTTTTGGTATGATGCTGCTGTTTTGCCTTGGGATAAGGAAGCTGGGGATCAGAGGGTTAGGTGACCTGCCTAAGGTCACACAGGTGATGGTGGGCAAATTGGTACTCAGTGCTGGTGCTGAGGTTCACATGTGTGTTTGAGTTGTACTACGTCCATATGTCCTGCGTTCTGGCGGGGGGGGGGGAGGTAGTGAGGGATAAGATACAGTCCTTTGGAGTGAGTTGTTGCTGTTGTTAGTTGCCATGGAGGTGGTTCCAACTCATGGTGACCCCATGTATGACAGAATGAAATGTTGCCTCGTCCTGTGCCATTTTCAGGATCATTAGTATGCTTGAGTCCATTGTTGTGGCAATTGTGTCACTCCATTGCATTGAGGGTTACCCTTGTTTTCACTGACCCTTAGAGTCATATCTAAAAAACCCAAGGATCCCAATCCATCCTGGTGCTCATCAGATGGACGGCCTTGAGTAAAGCCATTTCCCTTTCTTGGCAGCATGTTATTGGTCTGTAAAAAATGAGGTTGAATTTGTGGGCATCTAAGATTCTCTTCTCCCATTTTGTATCTCTCTGACACACTACCATCACTCTCCAAAACCATCATGAGATCTTATGGTTAGTGTTACTTTTAGAGGTAAAAAAGAATTTAATACACATATGGATGCCTAAATTCTGACTAGTCACTGGTAAAACTTTCCCTGGGTAAGGCATTGCTCTTTCTGGGACTCATGCATAAAAAATGGGAAATCACAAAGAAAGTGGAATTCTGTCTCTACTAGCTGGGTAACCTCCTGGAGCTTCAGTTTCCACAGATGAGACATATGGTATTAATACTTTCCTCCCAGGGTTGTAAAATGACAAATGAAATGATGAACTTGAGGGTGTTGGACATGGCACGTTGATATCGTTGAACACAGAAGAACATAGGAGGCTCCTGGTGTTAGGCAGGAATTCTTCTGTCCCCCTCCCCAGCCTGGTGTCCCCTTCCATGTTGGAGAGCTCACTGAATGGAACCTTCTTGGCTTCTTCTCTTACTCTGCCCCACCTACAGCGGAGTGACCTCTCTGATTGTAAGGTCTGACAAGATTAAACTGAGCATGGTCAGCTCAGTTTGGATTTTTTTCCCCTTTTGAGAGCAATTTGCTTGTAGAGAGCATGGGTCTGACATCTCTTCCAGGGCTCAGTCCTTACGTGTGGCAGGAAGGCTGCCCAGGTCACTGTCGTCTGGTACCAGCCTGTCTCATCCTAAAGTTCATTTAACAGACCCCATTTGGCCCTGGATCTAAGTCATGATCACCAATTTAGACTTTTATGTATAATAAAAAAGGGGAATATTCTGACCTCTGTCTGGTTGGCTATTTACCCGATTACTTATTGTTCAGAATCTGCGTAGGAAAAGGGAGTGTCATTTCTTGGCCACTTCTCCTCCCAAGACCCTAGCCCCAACTCCTACTCAGCTAAGCTCCAACTTGCTCCTCATCATCTGACTTTGGAAAGACTTTCCACCTCCTTCCCAGTGATCTTCAGGGGAGCAGGCGACATCACCTCATCAGTCATTTATTTGTGTTTCATAACCTGCACTGATGGGCTCTCCTGCTGGAGCTAACCTACATTCCACGTGCCACCATTTATTAAGCCCATTCCCCCAGGCTCATGGCACCAAGCCTTATTCAGGGAAAGATGAATACCCTGCTCACAGTCACTCTCCCTTTTTACAAAGTCACCCCTGCTCCTGTTTTTGTTTGCTATTTAGAGAGGTCTCCAGTAATGCGGCTTTTGACGGGTCGCTTTTCCCAAGCACGATCGGATCTCAGATTCACAGACTGCCAGAATTTGAAGTGTACCTGGAGCCCCTCTCTGATGGTCTTGGTCACTCTGTGGGCACTGGATGTTTCAAGATGCTGCAGGTGAGTTTTATCCATCCCTTTACCCGCATGGCCAGGATCACATCCAACTGTTCAACCTATCAGAGACACACATGGTCGCTGTCCTTGTGGATAAATTAAGCCTTCCCAGATCTGACCACAACACCAACCACATCACAGAATATTCCAGGCCTGGAAGTTGCCAGAAATAAGGATCTGAGTGTGTCTATAGGTATTCCAGGAATCCTTGGACATGGTCTGATGACCTGCTCTGAAATCTGGGCCCTGCATTAAACTCACAGGCAGTTTCAACTCTTGATTTCGTTGGTTCCTCCTTTAACCAGAATCATTTGCTTTAGAATTGAATTCTTCTTTCCCGCCTTCTTAGAGCTCACTGTATCAGTCAGCATTGGCTAGGTTGTGCTGGAGTAACAGCAACCACGTGAACTCCGTGATAACACATGGGTAACCAGGGAGGGCCCTGCTCACCATGGTCATACAGGGCCAGGCTGATGGAGCCGTGACTGTCTCAAATAGGGCCAATTGCCACTGATATTTTAATCTCATGACTGGAAGGAACACATGCACTTGTGCTCACATTTCATTGGCCAAAGCAAGTCACACGGGTATAGCTAGCTTGTTCAGGGGTTGTTGTGGTTGTTTTTGGTGCTATTAAGAAGGTTCTGACTCATAGTGACCCTATGCACAAAACAATGAAATAGTGCCCTGTCCTCCACCATCCTCAAAACTGTTGCTGTGTTTCTGCCCATCGTTGCAGCCCCTGTGTTGATCCATCTTGTTGAGGGTCTTCCTTCTTTTCGCTGACCCTCTGCTTTGCCAAGCATGATGTCATTCTCCTGGGACTGGTCCCTCCTGATAACATGTCAAAAGTACATGAGACAAAGTCTCACCATCCTCACTTCTAATGAGCATTCTGGCTGTAGTTCATCCAAGACAGATTTGTTCATTCTTCTGGCAGTCTATGGTATATCCAATATTCTTCACCAACGCCATAATTCAAAGGCATCAGTTCTTCTTTGGTCTCCCTTACTTTTCAGGGGTAGGGAAGAGCAATACCTGCAAGCAAAGACTCAGAAGTATTTGGAGGGTAGTACTGGTGATTATTAGTTCACCAGCTCATTTTCTCTTCCCAGTTCAAAAAAAAAAAAAAAATTCTACAAACCATTATTAAAATGAAGACACCATCCAAACATATATTCTGATATATTTATTTTAAAAAAGAGCAAACTTGGCCCACATGGGGGAAGGATTTTTCCAAGGACTCACAGTAAGTGAAAGACACACTTACTAGAAACCAGGCCTCCTGACATGCTCCTCTCCCCCTTTTCTGGACCACGATACCACATATACATGTTGCTGTGCTGACTTACCATGTATCCATTTGGGTTTCTGAAACAATATGGTTGTTACTAATTTTAATGTGCATGACAGGGGGTGGCAGAGGTGATGCTATGGTTGACTGTTACCGAGAGAACCATTTAATTCAATAGCCGTCTGGGCTGTACAGTAAATAAGTAGATGATTCTCTTCATGGGAACTGGCGTCTGTATCGAACAGTGATATTGCTTGCATCCCGTGTCAAAACGCCCAGCCTCAGAGCTCTACCTGTGTGCACTGAGCACCACCCAGTAACTGTCCAGTGCAATGATAGCCACTTAAGTTGGAAATGCGACATGTAATAAGCCAATAACAGCAATAGCATTGAGCATCTTCTCAATGCCACGTGCTATGCTGCTTGTTATTTTTAAAAAGTTGCTGTCAAGTCAATTCCAACACATGTGGGTCGAAGTAGAACCATGCTCCATAGGTCTTTTAATGGCTGATTTTTTGGAAGTATACCTCCAGGCCTTTCTTCTGAGGTACCTCTGTATAGCCTTGAACCTCCAACCTTTCAGCTGGCAGCTGAGCACATTAACTATTTGCATCAATTAACTCTTAATTCTCACAGTAATTTGGCAAGTAGGAATTGGTAGCCACAATTTATAGTTGAACAAATAATGAAGATCACAAAGAATTAATAACTGGGTGAAGTAGTAAAACTAGCGATTGGAGGGAATGCTTTTTATCATTGTTGTTGTTGTTAGGTGCAATGGAGTTAGTTCTGACTCATAGCGACCCTATGTACAACAGAACAACACACTACCCTGTCCTGTACCACCCTCACGATCATGGTTATGCTTAAGCCCATTGTTGTAGCCACTGTGTCAATCCATCTCATCAACGGCCTTCCTCTTTTTCGCTGCCCCTCTACTCTACCAAGCATGATGTCCTTCTCCAGGAACTGGTCCCTCCTGATAACATGTCCAAAGTGTGTGAGATGAAGTCTCACCATCCTTGCTTCCAAGGATCATTTTGGCTATACTTCTTCCAAAGCAGACTTGTCCCTTCTTTTGACAGTCCATAGTGTATTCAATATTCTTTGCCAACACCATAACCATTATCACCATATTATTTCCTGGGTAGGGGATCTCAGTTTGAAGTCATTGTGATCATCTATTTGTTTAATATTTTTGGTCAATCTTCCCTGTTGGTATGGCTGTGCTATGAGTGCAGGGACCTTGTCTGTCTTATCACTGCCATGTCCATAGCTACCTGCACTGTGCCTACTATATTATAGCATTCCCTGAATGAGAAGTCTTTATTATTATAGGTCCTAGCTACCTGGACTCCAAGCAGTGATGGGAGTTAGCCCTCTCCCTGGTGTACTCACTTTGCTTTGGATGCTGGGATTAGCCCTCTGCCATCTCCTTTTCTTCATTGTGCCTCATACATTTATTTGGAATACCTTTGACTTTTGCGTGCTAAATATAATAACTTTAATATTTTTACATCTCTCTCTCTTGCTCTTGCCCTGATTCCTGCTCTCTTTCCCCTTCTGTCCCTCTTTATGGTTGATTTTGCTCTTTTTCTGTTTTGATGATAAAGATATAGAAGTAACAGCTTCCAAACTCCCACGTCTGTAGAGTGTCTCATTGCTGGGTGGTTTTGTTCTGAAATGAGAATGCACATCTCACACACTTACCAGAACCCGGCCTTTGATGTGGTGTCATGCAATCTCATTTTGTATCTTTGCTCATTACTGTACTGAAATTTCTTTTAATTATTTCATTCATCCAATTTTAATTTTGTAATTTAACTGCAGAATATAATAATTGGGTGTATCATATCCTGGCCTTACTAAAAATTGATGTAGACTATAATATGCCTTTGGTCTGGGTTATTCAGTATCTTGTCAGTTTAGCAGCAATGTCATTAATTAGTGAGTTCATCAAGTGTGTATGTAGTGTCTGCTATGTGCCAGGCATTGTGCTGGTTACGGTGATGTAATGCGTAAGACACAATGCCTTCCAGCAAAGAGCTCACGTTAGTAGGGGAGAAAGTCACATAAACAACAAGTCACTAAGACAGAGGTGTGTCTGGGGTAATGGGAGCATGGAGGGGCAGCCATAGTTCAGCCATGTTGACTGTGGCAGACAGCCTCTACTGTGGCCCCCAATTATCCCCATTTTCTGATATTCAAGCCCTCGTGTATTTCCTTCTTTGTCAGGACCTGTGACTCATCTATCGCTAACTGCCATCAAGTCGACCTTAAGTCATGGTGACCCCACGCACAATGGAACAAAATGATGCCCAGTTCTGTTCCATCCCATGAGCCATTGCAGATCGGACCATTGTGAACCTTAGGGTTTTCACTGGCTGAGTTTCAGAAGTAGAGCACCAGGCCTGTCCTCCTAATCCATCTTTGTCTAAAAGCTCCACTGAAACCTGTTCACCATCATAGCAACATGCAAGCCTCCATGGACAGGTGGGTGGTGGCTGCCCATGAGGTGTATTGGCTGGAAATCAGACCTGCGTTTCCAGCATGGAAGGTGAGAATTCTACCAGTGAACCACTACTGCCCCCATCCTCCTTCTAGACAATAGAGAACAGGAAAGTTAACTTGATGACACTTGATGATTACGTTGTCTAAAAGTGTAATGTCCCTCTTGTTAGCAGATTTTCCTTGGCTAGTGTTGATGAACAAGTGGCAGTGTTGTGAGCTGCCCCATGGAGAGGCCCACGTGGTAAGGAGCTAAGAGCAGCCTCCAGGCAACATCCAGCAAGAAATTCAAGGCATCAGTTCAACAACCTGCAAGGAAAGGGATTCTTCAAACAACCTTGGGAGCTTGGGAGTGCATCCTTCCCCAGTTAGCCTTGACTTGGGAGCTTAGCCCTGGCTGGAACCTTGATTATAGCTTTGCACAGAACCCAGCTAAACCATATGCGAGCTCTTAACTCGTAGAAACTGTGAGATAATATATGTGTATTGGCTTAAGAATAGATAGGAGTCCCTGGGAGGTGCAAATGTTCAACTCCATCATCTACTAAGTGAAAAATTGGTGGTTTGAGTCTACCCAGAGATGTCTCGGAAGAAAGTTCTGGCAATCTACTTCTGAAAAACCAGCCACTGAAAACTCTATGGAGCATGGTTTTGCTCTGATGCACATGAGGTTGCCGTGAATTGGGATTGACTTTGTGGCAACTGTGGTTTTTTTTTTTTAGCCAGAGATCACTAGTGCAGTGCTTAAGAAAACCTTCCCGGAAGAAGCGATGCATGGACTGTCCCTTAAAGAATGGGTGGGAGTCAGCCAGGTAGGCATGCTGTAGGAGGAGAGCTTTCCAAACATAGGGCACGCAGAGGTGAAGGTGTGGGGTGAGGAAGGGCCTGGGTTCTAGGGAGGCCCATCAGGTTGGCTATTGCTGCTCTAACATGCCTTGATCTACAAAAATGCCAATTTCATCAGGTTCAACCTATTTTAACCATTTCATTACTATTGGTATAATGGTATACCAGCCAGTTTTATGCCTTGGGACCTCAGATAGTATGTTATTCTGGTTCTAATGCATTTAGCGTCAAGGTGGTTCCTTTCTGAAACGCATGGAGCTCAGCAGACCAGAGCTGGAGTCTCATTGTTGTGTAGGTTGAGCATTCTATTAGGTGATGCTTCCTAGACATATCAGTTTGTCAACTTTTGCCTTTTTCCCTTTATTTCTGTGAGATAAGTCTTGCAAACATAATTATGGCTTCCTGGTGTGATAGCTAGGGAGCCCTGATGGCTTTATTTCTGTGTCATATTTGGAAAAAACAAGAGGTTCCCCATGTAAACAAATGGAAAGTCACCCACAATAAATTATCTACTTGGCTCTCATTGGTATATGGTCAGGCCACAGATCAGAGCTGCCAGAGTGCCCCTTGCCTCTTTGGTGGCTTATATTACCATGTCATATTTCTCAAAATCCATATTACCAACCAAAAATTTCAACACACTCAGTTAGTAAGCATGCATTCCAATGCTGAAAACACACACCACCAAAATTTTTTTTTTTTAAACATAAAAATTTGGCCACGAAAGGGATAAGCAGCCCAGTGCTTCCAGCACTTAAATTTTGAGGTGAAGGAATTCCTGCTAACACTCATTTAGACTCATCTAATCTGTGTTTTTTGCCTTTTAAAAAGAGTATTAGGATGGTCTTGTCTCCATGAAATCCTCTTCATTTCCTTGATTTAATTTCCTGTGTTACAATTTCTCCAGGTACGTTTGAGCTACACAGGCTTGCATTTCACACAGTCCAGGTGAAGGAGGAGCAGGAGGCAGCGTGCTTTCACATCCTGGAGCCCATGTGAACCCGGGCATGCACCAAATGAGAGACTGTGGCTCAGGGGGGTTAATACCCAGGGCTTGAGGTGTGAATTATCTCACTTCCCGTCACCCTATCTAAGACTACTAGGAAGAATGGCCTGGTGGTCTGATACCAAAATCAGCCAGTGAAAATCCTGTGGATCACAGTGGTCTGATCCACAGTCGATGATGGTGATGGCACAGGGCTATTCTGTGGTGCACAGGATCGCCGTGAGTCGGGGGCCACACGATGGCAGCTAACAAGGCCATCTGGAGACTGACTGACATCCACATCCCCACCATGCTTCCTCCGTCTGAGGTTCAGACACTTCCCCTCCGGCCAGGGCTGCCCCACCCTCGTCTGCAGGCCTGACCCCGGCCCCTTCTGCATCTGCTGTGTAGGACCCTCCAATCACTTCCTCTCCAGTGTCTCTGACCTTCTTCTCCTTCCTAACTTTTTCCTTGTACTGTGCACAGATGGTTAAGCATCTCCAATTCTAGAATGACGTTCTCTCGTGTCCCTACATTTTCTGGGGGCTAATTTTAGTTTTTTCTCTCCCTTTAATCTTTCTCAAAACCTCCTTGGGTGGCGCAAATGGTTTGCGATCTGTTACTAACCTAGAGGTTGGTGGTTCCAGCCCACCTAGTGGCACTGCAGAAGAAAAGCTTGGCAATCTGCTTCTGTTAAGACTACAGCCAAGAAAATCCTATGGGACAGTTCTACTCTGTCACATGGGGTCACCATGAGTCGAATCGGCTGATGGCAATGGGTTTAGTTTTGATTAGTCTTTCTCAGTCACAGGTATTGAGTGAGTGGCAGATTCTACTGGTTCTCTTTTCCTCACATCTCATCTCCACCCCTGTGTCGGGTGATCTGATGGTCCAATGTCCTGTGTGCCCCTCTGCAGCTCACCTAAGGGCTTGTCGGTCACCTCCCCTGGTCTCCTCCTGTGCTCCCATTAGTCCTTCTCCTTCCGTTATCTGTCGCTCCTCCTCTCCCCATTCTACCCTTAAATGTGAGCATTGCTCTGCATCAGTCCTTCGCACCATGTGTGCTCTGTGGATGATAGCATCTGGTTGATCGGAAGCCCTTGCCCAGTAAGTGCTGGCCATCAGATTCCTATCTCCAGCCCTGTCCTCTGTTGACCCCCTTCTCCAGCCATACGCCGTGCTGCACATGTGAAGTTTTATTTGTACGGGATTGCCTCTAGCTCTTCATGAACACCAAGGGCTGGGTCACTTCTGCCTTTGATTCATGCTGTCGCCCATGCCGCTGGTTCCCCTTCCTTACCTCATTCATCCCTATTCATTCTTCAAGACTCCTTGCAGGTATCTGCTCTTCTCAGAAGCCTCCTTGAGCCTCCTGCATGGACTAGCTACAATCCCCCTTCCATGTTCCCGCTCTGGAGACATTGCCTATTTGTGGCTGCCTTCCATGTCTTCTGAAAGCTACTTAAAGGCATAGGCTTGCTTGTCTTTCACCCTTGTGTACCAGAGACTGTCACTATGCCATTGGTTGATTGATTCATTCATTATTTCAAAAAGCAATGGTACAAGGAGAAAAATGTGGAACAGAACCTCACATTCCTAAAAAACAAAAAAACAGACTTACTGGACTGGTCAAGACTGGAGTACTTCCCGAGACTATCGCTCTGAGATACTCTTCAAACCTTGAACCAAAACTAACCCCTGAAGTCACCTTGTAGATGAATGACAGATTGGCTCACAAAACAATGAATATCATCCCTAAGTACTGTCTACTTAAAAAAAATCACCTGTATGAGACCAAACTGTCAACAATTATTTTAAAACAAAGACGAGAAGGTAGAAAGGCAGGGAAACTAGATTAATGGAAATGAACAACCTGAAAATAAATGAGAATGTTCATGCATTGTGAAGAATGTAACCAAGGTCACTGAACAACTTGTGTAGAAATTGTTGAATGAGAACCTTAACTACTGTGTAAACCTTTACCGAAAACACAATAAAATGTTATTAAAAAAAGCAATGGTATAGCAGGTATGGTTTGCTAAGTGCCCTCCTAGCCTCTGGGGATCCATGGTGAGCGGAGGTGCTGGATCCTCCCTGCAGAGACCTGACAGTGTGGATGGGGTACAACATAAAAGCTCCAACATCCTGGGAGTTGTGCATCGATACGGGGTGTCATGGGACCTTGGTGAAGTGTCATCTGACTCAGATGAGGTGGGAGGGGGGGATCATGGAAGGTTTCCTGATGCTGAGGCCTGGTGGAGGGTTGGGAGCCAGCTCAGTGAAGGGCTTAGGGCAGGGGTTTGGGGTGGAGGAATGTTCCAGGTAGAAGGAGCAGCTCTGGAAGGGGCAGCAAGGCCCAAAGTGAGAGGAAGCAGGCTTGCTGGAAAGGCAGAAGAAGCTCCTACTGACGTTTGCAGCGGGGTCCCCTGAGAGAAGAGACACAGGAGAACTTTATCACTCCCATTGCGGTGTGGGGGAAACAGGTGGGAGGGTCAGATGCACCCAGGAAGCCCACGAGGAGGCTTTTGTATCAACACAGGTGAGAGATGATGGTGCTTTGTAGCTTCTAATTAAAAGCTCATTGGTTGGAACAAAAATGCTTGTCAGAGGAGTTACGGATGGTAAGAGGTAAAGGCAGACCCGAACTCAAGCCTCTAATTACTACAGTCCTTCTTCTCCGTGAACGGAGCCCTGATGGCACAGTGGTTAAGAGGTTGGCTGCTAACCAAAAGGTCAGCAGTTTGAATCCGCCAGCTGCTCCTTGAAAACCTTATGGGACAAGTCTTCTCTGTCCTATAGGGTTGCTATGAGTTGGAATTGACTCGATGGCAACGGGTTTGGTTTGGCGTTTTCCTCCCCCACTAGGTCAGGATGCAGGTGACCAACACACCTCTTTACAGACCCCCGTGACTAGCACGGATTTTGCCCTATGCCAGCCGCGAGTTTCCTTCTGAAGACAGGATGGAGCCAAATCTTGATTCATAAATTTGCTGTTGGGGCTCCCAGTATTTGGAATTCACTTTTGTGCTGGCTCTGAGTGACCACATTGACCACAGTTTTTGGAGTGACAGAAAGAGCACAGATGTCCCTGCTTTGCCTTTCTCCCTGACTTGATCAGAAGCAATCAAGGCCACGGGCTGCTGCTGGGATCTGCGGGGAAATCAAGCCTTCAGCTGGCGCCGCCCGCGCTGAGAAGCAGGAGCGTTACTGAAGGCAGAGTGTGTCCCAGCCGGCTCAGATGCAGACCTTCCTGAGGTGGGTAATAAAGGCAGACTCGGCAGGACGATTTCTAAGTAAATGTGTCTGTTTCTGGAAGCACGGGGAAGAACCAAAAGGAACGATATTTATGTTAGATGCTACCTTTTCCTGTGTTTTCTTTCAAGTTCTGAGGATTTTCTTTTTGTCTGGTTGCCTGGCGATGGGTTTCTAGCCCGGCTCCTGGGCAGAAATATGGCTTTGTGGTCTGGAGCTTGATGGAGTGTGGAGGGAGGGACGCTGCCAGCAGGCAATGTTTTTTTCTCCCTCTCCAGGATTAACGTTCCTTACGTTCACCTCTGACCCCTGCTCACCTCTCTGACATCACCTCTTTTATCCCCGAGCCCCTCCTTGCTGGCTTTGTACTTTACCTCAGGGCCTTTGCACTTGCTGTTCCCCTGCCTCTAGTGCCTTTCCCCTAGTCTCTGTATGACTGGGTTCTGCGCATTCTCACGTCACAGGCAGAACTGACAGAAGAACATCGCTGATCACCCTGCATAAATTCTCGCGTCTCCCTCCCTTTCTCCTTGAAAGTCTTCTGATTTCCGTTGACAGTCCACAAGCCAGTTCAAAACACTCCCCTGCCTCCCCTGGCACACCCACACCTCCTCCTTGTTTCAAGCCAAAACCCAAATCTGGTGCCATCGAGTCAATTCCAACTCATAGCAACCCTATAGGACAGAGTAGAACTGCCCCACAGAGTTTCCAAGGAGCGCCTGGTGGATTCCAACTACTGACCCTTTGGTTAGCAGCTGTAGCACTTGACCACTACGCCACCAGGGTCTGTTGTAACAGTTTTTTCTGAATTATTACAGATGACCATCCATCATTATTCCTGTTTTAAGTGTGTAAACATAGAAAAGTGACTCTGCACTATCACTGTCCTCTTTTCACAGAGCTTGTCACCTTGCATAATAGCCCTGTTTGTTTATTTGCACCCTCATTTATTGCATATCTGCCCCCCATAGAATGTGAGCTCTGAAAGGGTAGGGACCTCACCTGTCC
Source organism: Elephas maximus indicus (assembly GCF_024166365.1). Classification (NCBI taxonomy): domain Eukaryota; kingdom Metazoa; phylum Chordata; class Mammalia; order Proboscidea; family Elephantidae; genus Elephas; species Elephas maximus. The sequence continues at coordinate 8,254,652 of NC_064833.1, read as the reverse complement.
CCTGGAGGATTGTAACCCTAGCAGCTAGCACAATCTCTAGCACAAGGAAGGTGCTGAGTAAATAATTAGGTGAAATGTACTTTCACCTTTGAGCTTCAGAAAAGGTGTTCAAACAAAAAACTGTACACAAATGTTCATAACCTTATTCATAATAGACAAAAAGTGGAAACAACTCAAAATGTCCATCAACTGATAACAGATAAACAAAACATGGTGTTTCCATACAATGAAATATTATTTGGCCATAAAAAGGAATGAAGTACCAATGCCTGCTAGGTTGAGGACGAACCTTGAAAACATGATGCTGAGTGAAGTAAGTCATACCCAAAAAGACAACAAATATTGTATGATTCCACTTACGTGAAGTATTTAGATTATGCAAACTCATAAAGGCAGAAAGTAGGTTAGTGGTTGCCACGGGGTGGGGAAGGTGAGGTTGGAGAGTTATTGCTTAACTGTGTGGGTTTCTTTTAGGGGGATGGCAACTTTCTAGAGTTAGCGGGGATGTTTCCACAACCTCATGAATGTGCTAAAAACTACAGAGTTGTACACTTCAAAATGATTAAAATGCTGAATTTTATGTTATGTGAATTTTATGTTAATTAAATTAAATTTAAAAAAAAAAGCACTTGGATATCCATTCTCTCATTTAGCCATGGCATCCACCTCATGTGTGGATCTAGCTGTTATTACTGAGCAGAGAGTTAAAATGATTTTCTGAGGGTCTGGCAGCTGGCAAGTGGCAGTGTTGGGAACAACACCCAGGTCAGCTTGGGTACAACGAATGTTGAGCCCATCTGTGTTTGTCCAAACGAGTTGCCATTGAGTAGATCCCAACTCATGGCAACCTCATGTGTGTCAGAATAGAGCTGTGCTCCATAGGGTTTTCAGTGGGTGATTTTTCAGAAGTAGATTGCTGGACCTTTCTTCCAAGGTCCCTCTGGGTGGATTTGAACTTCCAACCTTTCTATTAGCTGAGCACATAACCATTTGGGCCACCAGGGTATATCCCCACAGTCATTCCTCTGACCCATTTTACCGTTGCTCTTGTTTGGGCTGTCTGGGAGCCTTCTACTGGTAGGCCTCCCTGCCTCCAGTCGTTTGGCTTTCACTCCATCTTCCATCTGCCATCATAGTGATCTTTATTAAGAGAGCGGATGCCTTACCACATTACCTTCATCCTAAACTCCTTTAGTAGATGCCAAGTGCTGCTTGCTCATGGTTAATGCCTCTCTTTGCCTGACAGCAGTGGCCCCTTATCTTTAAACCCCAATTATCCACTACCCTCTCTCCACTCCTGTCCCCTTGAAATCTCTGTTCTATCCACATTTAGCCTTTCTCCGGTCCATGAATATTTTCCTACTGTCTCACCTAGGGAACTACTCTCAAGGTGACCCTCTCTCTGGAACTCGCTCCCCTCCCCTTAATTAGTGAAAGTCTCCAGCTCAAATAACACCTTTTATGATACGTTTTCCTCCCTATCAGCCACTGGAATTGATCTTTCATTTTCTGTATTCCATCTCTTCTGGGTGCCTCTCAGCTAAAGAAGGCCTTTCTTATCTGTCATTTAGAGTTATACGTTGAGGGTGTTGAGAAGCCTAGTGGATAATCACAGTCTTGACAACCTGGGTTCTGAAATAATTGCAAATACTCTAAGAAGTAAGTCAGTTGAAGACCAAAATACCATTTTTACTGTTTTTAACCCTGATACTGGATACAGTATCCAGTACCCTGATACTGGATAAGTTCCAAATCCCAGATTTATACAAACATACCTGAACTCTATGAGTCTGAATCAACTCGACAGCAATGGGATTTTTTTGGGTTTACCTGGACTCTGGGGAAGACCTTTTCACCCATTCTGGAGGGCAGGGCCTGGTCACTGGTGGAGTAGAACAGAATTAATGCTTCACATGTACAGCCAGCTCCTCTCAGAAGAGATATCTCAGACCTGAGCTCCTGAGACCCAAGTGCTCCTCTGAACTCAGTAGTCTGCTGAGCAGGAGTGAGTGAGGCTGGAAGAAGCAGGTGTGATGTACTGGTGAAGCCGCTTCCCACGAGGACACCACCACACAAAGGGAAGAAGCATCGCCTGTGCAGTGTGGTGCCCTTGGTGTGTCGTCCATGGGCTCAGGTGAACATTGACATTAGAATGACACAGACCCCTTTCAGCTCTCCGTAACAGTGCTGTGGGGGATATGCTCACATAGGGGCTTTATGCGTGTGTATAAGTATTTCACTAGGACATACGTGCAGAAGCGAAATTGTAGGGCTGAAGAGTATGCCTCTTCCAACTGGGAGAAAAATTGACCAAGCTGTCTTTACTCTAATCATTACCCAAACTACTAAAGTCGCTGTCATTATATCTGTTTTATGGGTGAAGAAAACATAACTCTGAAAGCTTAAGAAACTTGCGCTAAAGCCACATGGCTAGTAGAAGCAGAATTGAGAGGAAAATCCCCATCTCCTGGTTCCTCATCTGGTGTTCCATTCTATGAGTTGCATCCTTCAGATCAATTATTATCTCATTGTGAATCACCCTGCATTGTTGAAAAGAGTACAGAAATGACTTTAAATGGGTGGAGAAGACCCCGTCAAATGTTCTATAGCCCTTGAGAGTTGAGATGGCACTTTCAGTTTCACGATGAAAAAGCTAGAGATGATTGGATCCTCTCAACAGCCTTATGAAGTAAACACTGGGAGTAGTGTCTTGATTTTAAGGAAACAGGCTTTGAAAGGCTAAAGGGCTAGTGAAAGCTCAAAGAGTAGTGCGTGATGTCATCATCAGGACACAGTTGTCCTGGATGCTGGCCTAGCACACTTCTAAAACCGATCATATCATCTCTCCTACCCAGCCCATTCCTCTTCCCATGCCCTCATCATAGTAAAGGGGATCCATGTCCCCCTAACTACTCTGGCCACATATGTGTGTGTCAGCCATCATCTCCTTCTGTCTGCACATTTGCCAGGCTGCAAACCTCTGGGTCTGGAGTCAGACACAGCCAAATTCAAATCCTGCTGCACTACCTATTAGCCATCTTACCTTGGACAATTGCTTAACCTCCTACACCTTGGCTTCCTCACTTAACACAAGGAGCTTGGAATGCTACTTACCTCTTAAGTTGCTGCTGCAAAGATTAAAACAGATAATGTACACCAAGGGCTTGGTATAGTGCTAAGCACCTAGTGAACCCTAAGTAAATGTTACCAGGTATTATTGTCACTCTCTGATCCCATGCCAAGGAGCTCTGGTGGTGCAATTGTTAAACACTTGGCTGTAAACCAAAGGGTTGCAAGTTTGACCCAATAGCAGCTCCACGGGGGAAAGATGGGCAGTCTGCTTCTGTAAAGATTTACAGCCTCGAAACCCTATGGGGCATTTCTACTTTGTCCTATAGTGTCACTATGTGTTGGAATCAACTCAATGGCAATGGGCTTATGATACCATGCCAGACTGTTGGAGTGTTTGCACCAGAGATATTGCATAGAAATTGAAAAAGAGTGAAGCCTGGCTGGGGAAGCTAGCCTGGTTCAGGAGGCCCAGAGGCTGTGAAGTAGAAGTTGGGTGATTGACAGCTCTATGAGAATGGTTAATTCAAAATTAGAAGGAACAGCTGCAAACATCTATTAATAATAAATAGGAACGTGGAATGTATGAAGTATGATTTTAGGAAAATTGGAAGTTGTCAAAAATGAAATGGAATGCATAAACATCCATATTTTAGGCATTAGTGAGTTGAAATGGATTGGTATTGGCCATTTCAGAATCAGACAATCATATGGTCTGCTATGCTGGGAATGATAAGTTGAAGAGGAACAATTTGTATTTGTCATAAAAAAAAAAAAATTCAAGATCTATTCTGAAGTACAACACTGTCAATAATTGGGTAATATCCATATGCCTACAAGGAAGACTAGGTAATATGACTATTATTCAAATTTATACACCAAACACTAATGCCAAAGATGAGGAAATTGAAGACTTTTACCAACTTCTTAAGTCTGAAATGGATCAAACATGCAATCAAGATGCACTGATAATTACTGGTGATTGGTATGCAAAAGTTGGAGACAAGGAAGAAGGAACAGTAGTTGGAAAATATAAACTTCATGATAGAAACAACCTAGAGATTGGATGATAGAGTTTTGCAAGACCAACGACTTCTTCATTACAAATACCTTTTTCCACCAGCATAAATGGCAACTATACATGTGGACCTTGCCAGATGGAATACACAGGAATCGAATAGATTACATTTGTGGAAAGAGAAGATGGAAAAGCTAAATATCATCAGTCAGAACAAAGCCAGGGTCCAACTGTGGAACAGACCATCAATTGCTCATATGCAAGTTCAAGTTGAAGTTGAAGAAAATTAGAACAAGCCCATGAGAGCCAAAGTATGACCTTGAGTATATTCCACCTGAATTTAGACCATCTTAAGAATAGATTTGACTCATTAAACACTAATGACCAAAGGCCAGACGAGTTGTGAAATGAAAAATCAAAGGAAATTAAAAAGGCAGGAAAGAAAGAAAAGATCAAAATGGATGTCAGAAGAGGCTCTGAACGTTGCTCTAGAACGTAAAGTAGTTAAAGCGAATGAAAGAAATGAAGTAAAAGAACTGAACAGATTTCAAAAGATGGCTCAAGAAGACAAAGTAAAGTATTATCATGAAATGTGCAAAGACCTAGAGTTAGAAAACCAAAAGGGAAGAATATACTTGACATTTCTGAAAGAAATGAAGAGAAAATTCAAGCCTCAAGTTGCAATATTGAAGCATTCTAAGGGGTAAATATTAAACGACGCAGGAAACATCAAAAGAAGATGGAAGGAATATACAGAGTCTCTGTACCAAAAAGAACTGGTCAACCTTCAGCCTTTTCAGGAGTTAGCATATGATCAAGAGCTGACAGTACTGAAGGAAGAAGTCCAAGCTGCACTGGAGGCATTGGCGTAAAACAAGTTTCCAGGGATTGATGAAATACCAATTGAGATGTTTCAGCAAATGGATATAGTGCTGGAAATGCTCACTCTTCTATGCCAAATAATTTGGAAGACAGCTACCTGGCCAACTGACTGGAAGAGATCCATATTTGTGCCCATTCCAAAGAGAGATGATCTAACAGAATGCAGAAATTATTGAACAGTATCATTAATATCACACACAAGTAAAATTTTGCTGAAGATCATTCAATAGTGATTGCAGCAGTACATCAATACGGAACTGCTGGAAATTCAAGCCAGATTCAGAAGATAATGTGGAACTAGGGTCACCATTGCTGATGTCAGGTGGATCTTGGCTGAAAGGGAATATCAGAAAGATGCTCACTTGTGTTTTATTGGCTATGCAAAACCATTCAACTGTGTGGATCATAACAAATTATGGATAACTTATAAAGAGCAGACATTCCAGCACACTTAATTGTGCTCATGAGGAACCTGTACGTAGACCAAGAAGCAGTCATTTGAACAGAACAAGGGTATACTGCATGGTTTAAAATCTGGAAAGGTGTGAGTCAGGGTTGTATCCTTTCACCATGCCTATTCAATTTGTATGCTGGGCAAATAATCAGAGAAGCTGGACTACGTGAAGAAGAACGTGGCATAAGGATTGGAGGAAGACTCATTAACAACCTGTGTTATGCAGATGACACAACATTGCTTGCTAATAGTGCAGAGGACTTGATGCATTTACTGATGAAAAAGTCCGCGGCCTTCAGTACGGATTATAGCTCAAAATAAAGACAACAAAAATCCTCACAACTGAACCAATAAGCAACATCAAGATAAATGGAGAAAACATTGAAGTTGTCAAGGATTTCATTTTACTTGGATCTGCAATCAATGCCCATGGAAGCAGCAGTCAGGATATCAAATGACGTATTGCAAAGGGCACATCTGCTGCAAAAGTCTCCTTTAAAGTGTCAAAAAGCAAAGATGTTACTTTAAAGACTAAGGTGCACCTGACTCAAGCTGTGGTATTTTCAGTAACCTCATAAGCATGTGAAAGCTGGACAATGAATAAGGAAGACTGAAGAAGAATTGATGCCTTTGAATTATGATTTTGGCAAAGAATATTGACTGCCAGAAGAACAAACAAATCTGTCTTGGAAGAAGTGTAACAAGAACACTTCTTAGAAGCAAGGATGGCAAGACTTCATCTCAGGTACTTTGGACATGTCATCAGGAGGGACCAGACCTTGGAGAAGGACATCATGCTTGGTAAGTAGAAGGTCAGCAAGAAAGAGGAAAACCATCAACAAGATAGATTGACACAGTGGCTATAGCAATGGGCTCAAGCACAGCAAGGATCGTGGGGATGGCACAAGACTGGGCAGTGTTTCGTTCTGTTGTATATAGGGTGGCTATGAGTCTGCACCTATTTGATGACACCTGACAACAACAATAGGAATGGAACCAAGACTGGCAGGAATGGGGAGCATGGTGCTGGGAACTCTCTTGCTATGTAATGAAGGCCTTTCTGTAAATGATGCCTTTGTGAAATGGAACACTACTGAGCCATCTGTCAGAAGCACAGCCGGGGCATGAGGAGGGCCCTGCGGAAGGACTCCCTTTCTGGGATGGAGATCGCACTAAGTGAGCCCTGTGGCCCTTGCTAACTCTCCAAATGTACTCCCCTCAGTTGTAATCAGGAAGCAGAGGACAGCTTCAGTTAGGACACTTCTTGGGGGAAGTGAGGAGTAAAGGAGATCTTTTGGGAGGAAGACTTGGGATGAGTGAGGCATGGAACAAAGACCCAGGAATAAAAGGAATGAAATGAAAGAAAGAAAGGTTTTGTTTGGTCGATTTTTTGCCTTAAACCTAAAAAGCAAAACTGTAATGGGGATGTGAGTCACTGGAGTGCAAATGTCTTCTTGTGAAGCCGCTTTTTACTCCGCCAGGATGCGGTGCTATCTTTAAAGTCTTCTGATTTCTGTTGAGAAGGCATGAACCACTTCAAAACCCTATCCTGCCTCCCTTGGCACACCCTCCTCCTTCTTCATTAGAAAGAGGGAGGTACAACTTTGCAGAGGTGTACCTAAGATGTAGCAGGTAGGGCATGGGCCCTGGGTGCTGCTTTGGGGAGGGTGCCAACGAGCAGTTTCTATTGGCCATCACAGTTTCTAGCGCCAGCTGTGAGAGCTCATTCATCAATTTAAAATTAATTGCCATAGGCACTATTTTCCATAGATACACCTGTGGATGACTTGTGTAACAATAATTACTATTTTTAAAGTCCTAACTATATAGCAGGCTCTGTTTTAACAGTTTTATCTAAATTGTAACAGGTAAACCTCAAACCAGCTCTATAAGGGAGCTCATCCATTATTATTCCTGTTTTGAAAATGAGTAAACTTACAGAAGTTAGTAACTTGTTGTAAGTTGTTGTTGTTGTTAGTTGCCATCAAGTCAGCTCTGACTCACAGTAACCTTATGTATAATAGAACAGAATGTTTCTTGGTCCTGCGCCATCTTTATGATTATTGTTATGTTTAAGTCCATTGTTGAAGCTATTGTGTCAATCCATCTCCTGAAGAATTTCCCTCAGTTTTGTTGATCATCTACCAAATGTGATGTCCTTTTCTAGCTATTGGTCTTTCCTGATGTGTCCAAAATAAATGAGCAGAAGTCTCTCGATTCTTGCTTCTGTGGAACATTCTGGTTGTAGTTCTTCTAAGACTGATTTGTTCATTCTTCTGACAGTCCACAGTATATTCAACGTTTTTGTCAAGACCACAGTTCAAGTGCATCAATTCTTCTGTCTTCTTCTTTTTTCATTATCCAGCTTTTGCATGACTATCAGGTGATTAAAAAGACCGTAACTTGGGTCAGCTGCACCTTAGTCATCAAAGTGACGTCTTTGTTTTTTAATGTTGTAAGTTTCCAGGTTGTAAATGGAAAATCCAGGCTTCCAATGTGGGCAGGTCATTCCAGAGGTCCCTTCTAACCTCTCTTTACATCATTCTTGCCTCCTATTTCAAGATAAAGCAAAGGGATTTTCTGGGCCTCCTCCATCTGAAAGGTGTGGCAGGGAGGGGAGGTCTGATTGCTCAGAGGACTTCCTGCAGAGAAAACCTGGGCCTGGGCTTTGTTGGCCAGGAGGCAGAAGGGCTTCCAAAGCCTGGTGACTTTATAGTCTTAGATGGGGGCAATCCCTCCACTTTCATTCTACAAGAAAAAATTAAGGGGTTTCATGCAACTTTAGCTCCTGCCTCACAGGGTTCATTGAACTTGGAACAAAGAGAGGAAGTACCTGGAGGAGGAGGTGTAGTGTGCATAGAAGGCAGAGGAAGGATAGGTGCAAAGAATGGGATGGACCTAGGAATGGGCCCTCCACAGCGTTATAAGTCCAAGTTCACATAAAAGTGTACAAAGTCACTTCAGGGCTCAGGATGGTAGAGTGAAGGGACCCGCCAGCTGGCATACTCTGACTGTGGCTTTTAGCACATCCTAAGTTGCTTCACTTCTCTGAAACCTCCTTGGCTCTAACAACCTAAGGGAGGCTTTGTGTCTTTCTTATTCCCTATTGTATTTCTAAGGGTTAGCACAGCACCTGCATAACACTCATACCTTGATATGGGTTGATGTGGCTGAGAACAGGACGGTGAGGTCAGCCCACCTGTGTGCTGGGAGAGGGGGCGGGAATTGCAGGGAGAAATGGAATCATGGTGTTTATCGGGGGCACTTTCTGTTGCAACTGAAAGAACCCTAGTCCAAATGGTAAAGCAGGAAAGAAACTTTTGGGGTTACATAAAGAAAAAAAAAAATAGGGTTTGACAGGCTCTAGACATTGATCTGTCCAGGTGCTCAGAACTGTCCCTGGTGCCCTGTCCAGCACCCTCAGTCTCTTCTCTCTGCTTTTCTAGGCTTCAGCTTCATTCTCAGTCAGACTTAACTTTATACGGTAGGAAAAGATGGTCGCCAATGGCTTCAGGCTGAATTGTTCCTACAGTCAGGGAGCTGAGAGGATATTGCTCAGTAGCTCAGGCAAAAGGTACTGGGAAGGCTCTGATTGACTTCACTGGGTCATGTGTCCATCCTTTTACTCACTCTTAATGGCCACAAGATAGTATCCTCTGATTGGCTAGGCAAGGGTCACATGCTTACCAGTGAGGTCACGAGGGTGCAGCTTCACACGAACCACATGGACAGAGCAGTCTTCCATTGAATGACTGATGGTGGGTCCTCAAAAGGAAGGGTGGCTGTCACATAAAAACATATTTTCATTCTCCACCAGCTTTCCATATCTATTTTGGGTCTTACTAGCTTGATTTGGCTTGGCAGTCATTTGGTAGTGCCCTGATGCTGGAGGTCAGTCTTAGGATGGCCTTGTTATTGTAAACATCCCTGTTAGTCTCGGAAGGAGGGGAAACATCAGTAATTAGTGATAGGACTGGGCAATGAGTACGGTAGTGTGGACGGCAATAGAGTGATCTTGCCTTGAATGAAGAAAGGGGTGGGTAGAGATCAGGTTGGGTAGATTAATGGGCCCTGCCTATGAAATGGGCATAAAGGGAGGAAAGAGCACTATTTATTCATCATTTGTTGGATGCTTAATACTGCTATGCTTCATTTTCCTCACCTGTAAGATATTATTACGGTTGTTGTTGTTAGCTGCCCTCAGGTCAGCTCTGACTCATAGCGACCCTATATACAACAGAATGAAATGTTCCCTGGTCCTGTACCATCCTCACAATCGTTGTTATGCTCGAGTCCATTGTTGCAGCCACTGTGTCAATCCATTTCATTAAAGGTCTTCTTCTTTTTCACTGATATTATTATGAGCATTAAATGTTACTGTACCTATTAAGTGCATGTTGACACATATGTCGTGTGGGGGGAGAAGACTAGTTCCTCATTCCTGATGTTTCCTCTCTGGACAGGGACATCCATTAGTGTAACTCTCATGGCTTCCCTCCAGCTAAGAATTGCACATCCTTAACGTTGCCTCTTAACTCTCCTCTTTTTGGAAGAGGTGAGGAGGGCTCTGTGTCTCCATGATGTCAATTCTCCAAGATCAGGGTTATCATGTAGAGGGTGGGTGTGTGAGTCTTTCTAATGCCAGCACTCTGTACTAGGAAGTCTGCTTGTTCACAGATACCAGCTACGTTGTCCTTTATCAGCCTTTATTAAAAAAAAAAAAAAGTGTGACCTCTATCCATTTTATTTTTTCTTTGTTTCTTCATTTGTTCTTAAATTGGATGCAGAATTTAGGGAGCTACTTATTAGGCCAGTTTTAACTGAAATTGAGCGCTCAATATAATTTGGCTTTACAACAATATGATAATTATTATTGTTATTTTGCTTCTTCTCGGTGTTTCTCAAAGAGTGGTGCTGTGAAAACTTGTATTAGCATTACCTGGGGAGGGGTGCTTGTTAAAATGCAGATAACTAGACTTCTCTCTAGGCCCGGTCAGAATTTCTGGGCAGGGGGTGGGGGAAGAAGATGGGGCCCAGTGATTTCTCATTTGGAATAATCATCTCACTGTTCTTAGGCACGCTACAGTTTGAGAACCATTGCATTTTCTTATTTAATTCTCACTAGAGTCACATAAGTGATAACTTTTTTTTCTTTCTTGTAAAAGTGAGGAACCTGAGGCTTAGAGAAGAAAACGAACAGTTAACTGCCCAAGGACATACAACCAGTAAGTGGCAGGATTATGACATCTTCTTAAAACCCCTGCCTGCTCTTTCCAAATTTGAGGCTGTTCTGTGTCCTTAGACCTACAGAAAACTCTGAAGATGAAAAGAAGTCTAAGAAGGGTCCCTGAACTCACACTGATTATCATTTAATTGGGGCCTTTGGGGGCACATGCATGAAAGGAGAAGAAGGAATTTGGAGTTGTTGGCACTATTTTATGGGCAAGGGACATAGACCAGTGGTTGCAGAGTTTGAAAGAAGAAGAGCTGATCTGGGACTAAAAAAAAAAAAAAAAAAAAGATGGAGAAAATCCCAACCAGATGGGGGCATTTAAGGGTGATCCTCTAGGATGAGTAAAGATCAGCACAGGTAAAGTGGAGGGCAGAGGAATATTCCAGGTAGGAGGAACGGCCCGAGCAAAAATATGGAAGCAGGAAGTTGTAAGCAAGTTTGAAACCCCCTCTCACCAGAGCCACATCAGTCACCCAGCTCGCACCGTGTAATGGCTTGGGCTTGGCTTATTAAGCACATTTGAAAATTGGGAGAATTGCTTGATTTGGTAAAAAATTACATGGTACATTTAATCAGGCCTCCTTTAAGGAACAAATGTCATTAAAGATCACTTAATTAGCTGCCCCTGCAGCCTGACTGGGTGAAGATTATATCCTTGACAAATGACAAAACATTTTTAAGGTCAAATATGGTGAATAAAAATACCACTGACCGCCCTCGGGTAATGGGCCCATAAAAGCTTGCCTCATTTTCATTCACTGAAAAGATTCATCCTGTATTGCAGCTAATCAGGACTTGATGGGCCTTCTTTGGAGCAGAATCTTAAGACCCAGTGTGTCTTGGTCTTTCTGCTGGAGGGGTGAAAAGAGAAAATAACCAGAAATACAGACACATACACATTCAATAATGCACTTATTTAGCAGCCTGCTGATTTGCTGTGGGAATGCAAATAGCCCACGATACTGTGGCTGATGGCAGTGTTCCGAGCCCGGCTATACCCAGGACAGAGACAGCCATCAGAGAACGTTAAGGAGATGAAGTGGTCGGAGCCATCATTACTTCACCCATTTATTTATTTTTAACTTCTATGTGATGTACAATACTCACACAGAAAAGTGCACATATCATAGGTATACAACTTTTATAAATTAAATTACTCTTGTAACCAGCAACCAGATCAAGAAACAAAGCAGCGTTGCCTTCCCAGAATCCCTGGATGCTTGCTTTCTGTTACCTGCCCCCTTACGACCCTGAGTAATTACTCTCCTGACTTCTCACAGTAGAGATTGCTTTTCCTTGTTTCTCTACTTTATATGAAGGCTGCTCATTCGTGTCTGGCTCCTTTCACTCAACAGTTTGTGAGATTTGTCCACGTCATTCTACAAGCCTGGGAGTTGTTCACGCTCATTGCTATGTAGTGTTCGGCTGGGTTCCACAACTTACCTGCATACCTTTGTGTTCGTGGATATTTCTGCAGTTTTTCATTTGGGGCTATTATGAATAATACTGCAACGAACATGTCTTTTGTTAAGTCTGTGTTTGCTTAGCTGGTCTACCTGGGTGTGACTTTCCTGTGGCTTAGGGTATACACACTCTTTGTTGGAGTGTAAATGACCTTGCTTCCCTGTGATCTAACTCTATCTCTATCTTTAGCCTTGGGTGGTGCAAACAGTTTGCACTTGACTATTAACTTAAAGGCTAGTGGTTTGAACCCACCCAGTGGCCCCAAGGAAGAAAGGCCTGGCACTATGCTTCTGTAAAGATTCTGGCCAAGAAAACCCTATGGAGCTCATTTCTACTCTGTAACACATGGGGTTTCCATAAGTCAGAACTGACTTGACAGTAATGAGTTTGGGTTTGGTTTGGAGACACATGTATATGTTTAGTATGCGTGTGTGTATACAATGGTGGTTCAGTGGTAGAGTTCCTGCCTGCCATGCAGGAGACGTAGGTTTGATTTCTGCCTGGTGCACGTCATGCACAGCCACTACCCATTTGTCAGTAGATGTTTGTGTGTTGTTATGATGCTGAATGGGTTTCAGTGGAGCTTCTAGATTAAGATGGACTAGGAAGAAAGAAAGGCCTGGCGATCAACTTCCAAAATCAACTAATGAAAACCCTATGGAGCACAATGGTCTGAACTGCAAGCGATCGTGGGCATGACCCAGGACCAGAAGTGTTTAATTCTTTTGTCCATGGGGTCGCTATGAGGCAGTGAACCAACTAATAAGAACATATACATATATATGTATGTAAGTATATACATACCAAACCAAAAAAAAAAAAAAAAAAACCCATTGCTGTCGAGTCAATTCTGACTCATAGTGACCCTATAGGACAGAGTAGAACCACCCCATAGAGTTTCTAAGGAATGGCTGGTGGATTTGAACTGCCAATGTTTTGGTTAGCAGCCAAGCTCTTAACCACTGCACCACCAGGGCTCCATATATACACGTAGATACATACATAAATATAAATGCATGTTGTTGTTAAGTGCCATTGAGTTGGTTCCAACTTATAGCAATCCTATGTACAACAGAACGAAATGATCCTGCGCCATCCTTATGATCATTGCTATGCTTGAGCCCATTGTTGCAGCCACTGTGTCAGTCCATCTTGTTGAGGGTCTTCCTCTTTTCTGCTGACCCTCTACTTTACCAAGCATGATGTCCTCCTCCAGGGACTGATCCCTCCTGATAACATGTCCAAAGTAGATGAGACAAAAGTCTCACCATCCTTGGTTCTAAGGAGTTTTCTGGCTGTACTTCTTCCAAGACAGATTTGTTTGTTCTTCTGGCGGTACATGGTATATTCAACATTCTTTGCCAACATCATATGTATGTATTTATATGTGTGTGTGTGTATATATATATAATATATGTGTATGTTTAACATTGCATCCATTCCTTCAGACCATCATCTCCTTGAGTTTATTTTTCCTTCTATCCTAGGGACAGGTGAAATGCTTGGCACGGAGAAATCTCAATATGTGTGTATTAAACAAAGAAATGGAGGAGCGAGCACAGATATCAGACCATGTGGATTCCGGTAACCTCTCTGAGCCTCAGCTTCTTCATCTATCAAATGGGAGAGATTTGTTCATTTAAGACTGCTGACCAAGAGAGTTTAGCTCTCTTGCCAAGGAAACAATACGGTCATGTCTTCCGCTCCCCTCATCTTCACAGTGTGGGGGCAGTCGATTCTTGTTTTCATCAGACTTCTTGTCAAAGAATGTGTCTACTTAACCTCAGTTGGGCTTCTGACATGATATCCCCCCAGCAGAGAAAGCATTCTAATTGCAATCAGAAAAATCAAGCCGTAATTAAATGCTCACTGATTGTTGTTAGCGGAAAAAACATTTGCTGCCTCTTCTGGTCATTGCCTTCCCCACCCACACCTCCTCCAAGCAGAGGAAATCCATATTGGACATTTTCCCATGATTTATTATTTTTTTTAAGTGTTAACTAAATAAATTCTTCTACGTACTTAAGAAAAACTATAATCCAAATGATGCTACCTAGTAAATATAATTTGAACACATTTTCTCTTTTTCAAGAAGTTGAGTACACTTTGAATGATTTGGCCAGGTACTAGATTCCCCTGCCCTGCTGGTAGAGTGGGGAAAATCCTACTCAAAGGCAGAGGCTGGGGTTTTGGGGAAGGTTGTTCACCCATCTTCTCCTGTCTGAGGCTGATCTATCACTTTCACAATCAGATGTGTTTCTGACCACTCACTGGGCAGGGCAATGCCTTCTCCAGGCTGTCAATTCCTTTCTATAAAATGGAATTTTTAGGCAAAAACTATTTCCAGCTCTTACATTATTCCTCAAATTTGGGAATAAATTAAAAAAGGAATTGGGGCGAGGTGGGTGATAGAATGTGGTAGATTGGTTTAGTATTATTCTTGATTTTTCACTACTTCCTGTATCTTTTACCTTAAGACCTTGCACTTCAGTTTTCCAAATTTTGTGACATAGACGAGTATTAAGTGCTTCCAGAGTTGCATCTCTTTGTTGAAGTACCTCAGTTGGTATTCCATCAATTGCTGGAGCCTTGTTTCTTGCCAGTTCCTTCTGTGCAACTTGGACTTCCTCCCTCAGTACCATCAGTTCTTGATCATACACTACAACCTGAAATGGTTGAATGTCGACCAATTCTTTTTGGTATAGTGACTCCATCTTCTTTTGATGCTTCCTAAGTCATTCAAATTTGACTATAGGATTCTCTAGTAATGCAACTTGAGGCTTGAATTTGCTTGTCAGTTCTTTCAGTTTGAGAAATGCCCATTGCTTTCTTCCCTTTTGGTTTTCTAACTCCAGGAAGTGGCAGAGCTCTGTCATCTGACATCTCTGATGCCAAGGACTGTGTGATTAATCATTGCATTATATGGCCTAGAAATGCATCTGATATATAACCAAAAACCAGACCAAACCCGTTCCCATCAAGTTGATTTTAACTCATAGTGAATTGCCCCATAGGGTTTCCAAAGCTGTAACCCTTACAGAAGCCTACTGGTACATCTTTCTCCTGGTGAAGTGGCAGATGGATTTGAACTTCTCCCTTTTTGGTTAGCAGCTGAGTGCTTTAACTATGGCACCACCAGGGATCATTCATATCTGATATATAACAGGCCCAAAATAAATGTTTGCTAATAGAATTAACAAACACTGCTTGTCTTATATAACTACACATTCTATTTAAAGTTTCATTTTGTATTAGTAGTATTACTATTTATTTGTAAACACATCTACATCTTGATGGGTGTGTGACCTTCTTGAAATTAGATACTGTGTCTTACTTATTGTTTTATGTCCTCTTCACCTAGCAAATTGCCTGGGACAGAGTAGATGTATAACAAATGAAAAAAAAAGCAAGATAGATGAATGAATGAGAGAAAGCAAGAAATTGCATTAAGGAAAATGCTGAGGGGCATGATGAAAGATAAACCCAGGTGCTATGAAGTCCATTCTGACTCATGGTGACCACCTATCTGTCCGCCTTTTGTACTGTGATGGCTGTGTGTTGCTGTGATGCTGGAAGCTATGCCACTGGTATTTCAAATACCAGCAGGGTCACCCGTGATGGACAGTTTTCAGTGAAGCATCCAGACCAAGACAGAATAGGAAAAAAAGGCCTGGCAATCCGCTTCCAAAAACCAGCTGATGAAAACCTTATGGGGCACGACAGAACTTGCTTGCTTTTGACACGCCACCTGGAGGGATCCATTCCTAGAGGACAATCTTGTGTTTGGCATCAGTGGGGGTGAGGGAGACCCTCAGGGAGATGGGTTGGCATGACAGCCCCAATGATGGACTCAAACATGCTGAGCGGTTGTGATAATGCAGGAATGGGCAAAATACCATTCAGTTGTGTGTGAAGTTGCCTTGAGTCAGAGTTGACTTGATGGCATGTTAGCTAACAACAACATGGTGGGAGATGAAAGGGGCATTGTCTTAGGTCTTGTGGCTTCTCCCTGAACTTTAATGTCAGTAACATTGATGCCCGAGCTGTTGTTTCAGTGGACAACATCAAGTCCCTGCTCTGATCATCAAACACTGATTCTGAAGAAATGGCTCATTAGCTTTAGGCACTCGCAGTGCCCCCAGTCCATTGGGGGCTGCCTCTGCACAGTGAAGTTCTTCACAGCTTTAGTCTAAAGCATTTACATCCTTCAGGGGATTGTGTCAGGAGAGTTTTTAATGAAAAAAGCTCCATTTGAAAGAAACTTTTTCCTTTCTTTTTTTCCTTCTCATTCTGGAGAGGCAAGCTATAGAGAAAATTTATAATTAATTTCTCACATCTCTTGTTCACTAAGTATTTATTGAGGGAACTTTGAGGAGAGCTTTTTATTGTACCCTGGGCGCAATAATAGGATCTGAGATTTAAGCAGGCTCGGTCGTGGGAGTGGAGGAGTAGGCAGTGACCTGGGCGGTGTGATCTGGGACGTTCTGAACAGGGCCCTGGGCCAAAAATACCTCCTTCAGAAAAACGAAATAGCAGAGACTTTGCATTCAGAAACTTCTACTTCGAAGACTTGTAGGCAGAGGATACTGGTTTCCAGGAAAATCTGAGTGAGATAAACAAGCGTAGATTCTCTGTGATCTTGGCATAGATTTGTAATGGCTAAAAGCCCAAGCTGCACTGAAGTCATTGGCAGAAAGCAAGTCTTTAGGAATTGACAGAATACCAGTTGAGATGTTTCAACAAATGGATACAACGCTGAAAGTACTCACTTGTCTATGCCAAGAAATTTGTAAGGTAGTTAGCTACCTGGCCAACTGACTGGAAGAGATCCATATTTGTACCCATTCCAAAGAAAGGTGATCCAACAGAATGCAGAAATTATCAAACAATATCGTTAATATTATATGCAATAAAATTATGCTGAAGAAAATTCCAAAATGGTTACAGCAGTATATCAACAGGGAACTGCCAGAAATTTAAGCCAGATTCAGAGGAGGACTTGAAACCAGGGATATCATTTCTGAAGTCAGATGGATCCTAGCTGAAAGCAGAGAATACCAGAAAGATATTTATTGTGTTTTACTGACTATGCAAAGGCATCCGACTGTGTGGATCATAACAAATTATTAATAACATTGCAAACGATGGGAATTCTAGAACACTTAATCGTGCTCATGAGGAATCTTTATATAGACCAAGGGGCAGTTGTTCGAACAGAACAAGGCAAATACTGTGTGGTTTAAAAGCAGGAAAGGTGTGTGTCGGGGTTGTATCATTTCACCCTACTTATTCAATCTGTATACTGAGCAAATAATCCAAGAAGATGGACTATATGAAGAAGAATGTGGCATCAGGATTGGAGAAGACTCATTAAGAACCTGACTTTAAACCAATCAGTTTCCCCTCATTCTGTCCGAACAACTGCCTCTTGATCTATGTAAAGGTTCCTCATGAGCACAATTAAGTGTTCTGGAATTCCCATTCTTCGCAGTGTTATCCATAGTTTGTTATGATCCACACAGTCAAATGCCTTTGCATAATCAATAAAACACAGGTAAACATACTTCTGGTATTCTCTGCTTTCAGCCAGGATCCATCTGACATCAGCAATGATATCCCTGGTTCCACGTCCTCTTCTGAAACTGGCCTGAATTTCTGGCAGTTCCCTGTCGATATGCTGCTGCAGCCGTTTTGAATGATCTTCAGCAGAATTTTGCTTGTGTGTGATATTAGTGATGTTGTTCTATAATTTCCACATTCGGTTGGATCACCTTTCTTGGGAATAGGCATAAATATGGATCTGTTCCAGTCAGTTGGCCAGGAAGCTGTCTTCCATATTTCTTGGCATAGACTAGTGAGCACCTCCAGGGCTGCATCTGTTTGTTGAAACATCTCAATTGATATTCCATCAATTCCTGGAGCCTTGTTTTTCGCCAGTGCCTTCAGAGCAGCTTGGACTTCTTCCTTCAGTACCATCGGTTGCTTATCATATGCCACCTCTTGAAATGGTTGAATATTGACTAATTCTTTTTGGTATAATGACTCTGTGTATTTCTCCCATCTTCTTTTGATGCTTCCTGCATCATTTAATATTTTCCCCATGGAATCCTTCACTATTGCAACTTGAGGCTTGAATTTTTTCTTCCGTTCTTTCAGCTTGAGAAAGCCCAAGCATGTTCTTCCCTTTTGGTTTTCCATCTCCAGCTCTTTGCACATGTCATTATAATACATTACTTTGTCTTCTTGAGAGGCCCTTTGAGATCTTCTGTTCAGTTCTTTTACTTCATCAATTCTTCCTTTTGCTTTAGCTGCTTGACACTCAAGAGCAAGTTTCAGAGTCTCCTCTGACATCCATCTTGGTCTTTTCTTTCTTTCCTGTCTTTTCAATGACCTCTTGCTTTCTTCATGGATGATGTCCTTGATGTCATTCCACAACTCGTCTGGTCTTCGGTCACTAGTGTTCAATGCGTCAAATCTATTCTTGAGATGGTCTCTAAATTCAGGTGGGATACACTCGAGGTCATATTTTGGATCTTGTGGACTTGCTCTGATTTTCTTCAGTTTCAGCTTGAACTTGCCTGTGAGCAATTGATGGACTGTTTCCACAGTCAGCCCCTGGCCTTGTTCTGACTGATGAATAAGGGTAAGCCCCCAGAAAAAGATAATAGAACTCTGTGCACCTAGTTTGGTGGCGATTGTGGTGGTGGTGATGGTTATATGAGTGGTGGTAGTAGTAGAGGTGGTAATAGTGGATGTAGAGATGATGGTAATGTTGGTTGTGACGGTGTTGATAACAGCAATGGTGGTAATTGTAGTGGCAGTGGCAGTGACGGTGGTGGAAATGATAGTGATGGCTGTGGTAGTAGAGAAAGTAATGGTGGTATTGGTGGTGGCAGTGGAGGTGATGGTAGTGTTGGTTGTGGTGATAATGGTAATAGTAATGGTGAAAGCAGTGGTGGTAGCCGGAGTGGTGATAGTAATGGTGTTATTGGTGGTAGTGAGAGTGGTTTTGCTGGCAGTGGTGATGGTAATGGCGATACTGGTGATATTGGTGGTAATGGTTTGAAAAGTAAAGTGTCTGAATCAGCTCTTAGATGTCCCTTTCTACCTGACTAGAAGCAGCTTAACATCCTCATTGAGACAGAACATGATAAAATACACCTCACTTACAACCATAAGGAAACCCTGGTGGTATAGTGGTTAAGAGCAACGACTGCTAACCAAAAGGTCGGCAGTTCAGATCCACTAGGCACTCATTTGGAACCATATAGGGCCATTCTACTCTGTCCTACATGGATGCTATGAGTCAGAATTGACTGGACTGCTACGGGCTTGGTTTTTTTGTTTGTTTTACATCCATAAGATAGGATGTAAATGGGAATAATAAGTCTTAAATGGCACTATGTGAGGTCATGTCTATCACTGGGTCTGGAGACTGTAAAGGAGCATACACATTTTGTTGTTGTTGTTAGGTCCCATCAAGTCGATTCCAACTTGTAGTAACCTTATGTACAACAAAACAAAACAGTGCCTGGTCCTACACCATCCTCACAATTGTTGCTATGTTTGAGCCCATTGTTGCAGCTACTGTGTCTATCTATCTCATTGAGGGTCTTCCTGTCTTTTGCTGACCCTCTACCAAGCATGATGTCCTTCTCTAGGGACTGGTTCCTCCTGATGACATGTTCAAAGAATATGAGACAAAATCTCACCATCCTTACCCCAAAGGGCATTCTGGCTGTATTTCTTCCAAGACAGATTTGTTCATTCTTCTGGCAGTCCATGTTATATTCAATATTCTTCACTAACAACATAATTTGAAGCCATCAATTCTTCTTCGGTCTTCCTTATTCCTTGTCCAGCTTTCACATACACATGAGGTCAGGCAAACCTTAGTCCTCTAAGTGACATCTTTGTTTTTAAACACTTTAAGGAGATATCTTGCAGCAGATTTACCCAATGCATACATCATTTGATTCCTTGACTGCTGCTTCCATGGTTGTTGACTTTGGATCCAAGTAAAATGAAATCCTTGACAACTTCAATCTTTTCTCCTTTTATCATGATGTTGCTCATTGGTCCAGTTGTGAGGATTTTTGTTTTCTTTATGTTGAGGTGTAATCTGTACTGAAGGCTGTGGTCTTTTTATCTTCATCAGTAAGTGCTTCAAGTCCTCTTGGCAAGCAAGGATGGCGAGACTGTGTCTTACATACTTTGGACGTGTTGTCAGGAGGGATCAGTCCCTGGAGAAGGACATCGTGCTTGGCAGAGTACAGGGTCAGTGGAAAAGAGGAAGACCCTCAACGAGGTGGATTGACACAGTGGCTGCAACAACGAGCTCAAGCATAACAATGATTCTAAGGGTGGCGCAGGACCGAGCAGTGTTTCATTCTGTTGTGCATAGGGTCGCTATGAGTTGGAGCCAACTCGACGGCACCTAACAACAACAACAACCCTTATTCTAGCAACTTGAGTGATGGTAGCAATGGTGGTTTCTATTTGGGATTGGTTCTCTGAGACGGAGTGTTGTCTAGGACCTTGCTGGTATTCAGTAGTCAACAGGGGCAGCGTGTACTGTTCAAATGAAGAGCTCATTAGGTAACATCAGGAAGTTGGCATAGCTCCTTGTGTAATGATGTACACTTACTTGAAGGGAGGCTCAATATGCCCATGCAACTCCTGGGCACTGACACAGATGATGCCCATATGAGGGAAGGCTGAGCTGTCCACAGACCCTGACTTAGCCCCCTTTCCCATGGTCCCTCAGTTCTCTCTTCACCTGGATTCTATTATCCCTGGATTCTATTCACTCACTCCTCACTTGCCTTCTGTCTCTTTTTCTCCCTCCATTCTTGCTGGGGAATCATGTTCTCAGCTAGGGTAGAAGATGGGGAAAACCTGCCTTCAGTCTTTTAAACTCAATAGGAAGAGATTGATTTTCCTTTTTCCCTTTTTTTTTTTCCCTGTACTATCCCTTTCTTGTGATAACATGCATGGAGACTAGTCAAGCTCCTTGATAGTCAAAGTTCAGTCCTTGTAACAGCAGATTAGCACTACCCACTGCTGAAACTGAATCTCAGATCCTACCTAAGACCTGTTGTTGATTTTGTTAGGTACCATTGAGTCAATTCCAACTCATAGCAAGCCCATGTGGCAGAGTAGAACTTCCTCATACGGTTTTCTAGGCTATAATCTTTATGGAAGCAGATATCCAGGTCTTTCTCCCGTGGAGCCACTGGGTGGGTTCAAGCCACCAATCTTTTGGTTAGCAGCCAAGTGCTTAAATGTTTGTGCTTTCAGGGCCCCTTATCCAAGACCAACTGCATCCAAATTCAAATAAGATTCCTTGGGGATTCCTAAGTGCAAAATTTGAGAAGCACTGCTCTATTTGTCTAATTGGGGGATGACAAATGGTAAGAATATCACACACACAAAAAAGAAAAAAACTGTAAAGAAACCTGGGATTTCAAAAGTATTTTCCAGACAGGAGAATTAAGCCTTAGAGGGGGAATTATGTGCTTCATATCCTGCTGTTTGGGAGATGATAGAACAAATGGAGACCTTGAACATCTGACATTCAAGCTTGAGCTTATTTCATTACAGTTTGCTGCCCCTCATTGTCCAGGTCAGGAAGCTGTTCTGTGACCCAGCGTCTAGGACATTTCAGCAGGCAGTGTGGACAGAGAGCACCCAGACAGCACCAGGAGCCTGGAGTCCAAGTTCTGGTGGGAAGTCCAGGCCAGTCACAAAACATTAAAGCAGAAGAACCTTCAAGTGATATCCTCCCCATGCAGTTCCTCTCTTTAACATCACCCTGGTTTTTTTCTTCATGACTTGAGTCAGAGTTGTGCATCATTTTATTTGAATATTTTCTTGTTTCTTATTTCTTCTCCCACCAGAACATAATTTCATGAGGCCCTAGACCTTTCTCATCTGTTGGTTACAATATTCCTGGCATTGGCACATAGAAAAAAATCTGTTGCCGTTGAGTTGATTCCTACTCATAGCAGCCCTATAGGACAAAGTAGAACTGCCCCATAGGGTTTCCAAAGAGAAACTGGTGGATTCAAACTGCTGATCTTTTGGTTAGCAGCCAAGATCTTAACCACTGTGCTATTTGGAGAATAAATGAGTGTAAGAAAACTGACATCCTGATAATGAACGTGATTTGTCAACCTCATTCTTCAAGTCACAAAGATAGGAAACTGTATCCCAGGCATGGCCCTAGGCGCTCTAGGTGTACAACTCCTTATGCTGGAATCATTATTCCTATTTTACTCATAAGGATGGATATCCCACATGACAGTCAGTTAAGAACCCCAGGTCTTCCAACAATAACATGTTGCTACTTCTGCCAAATCCAGGACTTGAATCTGGGTCTATTCACATTTACCGTGAGTGTGTGTGTGTGTGTATGTATGTATATATATCTATATAGATGAATATACACACATACATATATGTATGAGTATATGTGTGTATAATATCTATCTATTTGGAAACCCTGGTGGTGTAGTGGATAAGTGCTATGACTGCTAACAATGAGGTTGGCAGTTCGAATCTGCCAGGCACTTCTTGGGAACTCTATGGGGCAGTTCTACTCTGTCCTATAGGGTCACTATGAGTTGGAATTGACTAGACAGCAATGGGTTTGGTTTATTTTTTTTATCTATCTATCTGTCTGTCTGTCTATCATCTGTCTATCATCTATCATCTATCTGTCTGTCTATCTATCTATCATCTATCTATCGTCTATCTATCTATTATCTATCATCTATCTGTCCGTCTGTCCATCTGTCCATCATCTATCATCTCTCTATCTCTCATCTATCATCTCTCTATCTATCATCTCTCTATCATCTCTCTCTCTATCTATCATCTATCTATCATCTCTCTATCCATCAGCTGCCAGCCATCATCAGCCGCCAGCCATCACCAGCCTCTCCCCTCCTCTCTCTCCCCACCTCTTTCTACTTCTCTCTCTCTATCTGTCTGTCTGTCGTTCTGTCTATCTAATCTGTCTATCCATCCATCCATCCATCTATCTAGATCTGTATAGATATACCTAGAGTACCTAGGGTGGTGCCTGGCACACAATTTCCTATCTTTGTCACATGAGTAATGATGTTGACAAATCTTGTTAATTTTTAAGACCTCAATATATATATACAGAGCCTTGGTGGCACAGTGATTAAGAGCTTGACTGCTAAGCAAAGGTCAGCATTTCAAATCTACCAGCTGCTCCTTGGAAATATAGGGCAGTTGTACTCTGTCCTACAGGGTGGCTATGACCTTGATTTTCTTACATTTATACACACACACACATATATATAACACATATATATTATACACATATATATACACATATATATTACACACTTATATATACACACATATACTACACACATATATAACACAGACATATATATTAAAACACACATATATATTGCATACACACATATACGTACATATTACACATACATACACACGTATATACAACACACATATTACATATACGTATTACACACACATATATATAACATGTATATATATTACACACTCATACATACACACATATGTATATAGCACACATATATATTACACACACATACACACATATCATACACGCACATATATAAAACATATTTAACACACATATACAAATATATAACACACATATATATTACACACATATATATTGCATACACACATATATACACATACATATTACACACATGTATTACACACACATACATACACACATATACAACACACACATATTACACACACCTATATATAACATGTATATATATTACACACACTTATATACACACATATTACACATGCACATATATAAAACACATATTTAACACACATACACAAATATAACACACATATATACACACATATATAAAACACATATATATTACATGCACATATATACATATGTATGTATGACACACATATATATTACACAGATACCTGACACATACATATATTTATTACACACACATGAACACACACATATATATAACACATATATATTACACTCACATATATACACACATATATACATATACATTTTTTTTTCCTCAGGTGCGGGGAAATAAAAGAAAAGGAGGAGAATTTGTTAATTTTACACTGAGCATCATCTCAACTCTACGCCAGATGGAGGAGACATTTTCTATACCTTAGCTCTTTTAATCAACCCAAACACATTAGATACTATTATCTCAAAGTTTTACTGAGAAGTTAAATGTCAAACAGCTCTTGACTAGAAAGTAGCCAACGTATGTTTTGAAATGAAAGCTCTTCTTTCCCCAAGTGTATGTTCTTTATCATATACAGGTACTCTCTGACTTACAATAGGGTTCTGTTCTGATGACTCCATCGTAAGTTGGTCCTGATGTAAACCGAATACCTCATTTTTTTTTAGTTGTCATTACTATTGCCTTCTATTATCAGCATCTTTATAAATCCAATCTTTATTTGTCTTTGGGGCTGGCATGTGAATGATAACATTAGCAAATTAAGTGTTGCAACACTGTATATAACACATACTACAAATGATAAGAGGTACGAAAAAAAAGAGACCGCCCTAAGTGCAGTTCGTAGTAACTCAGCTACATCATATATTGGGGACTACCTGTACTGGTTTGTCTTTATGCTCTTTCTTATCTAAAGAACACTTAGCAAAATCTTTGCTCATTTTATCTGTAGTTTTACTATGAAGAAAAAACTAAAATGTACAAAGCTGATATCAGGGATTTAAAATAAAATCAGTCATTTTCATGTTTTTCCATGGACCCAGCTTGCATCCACTCAATCTTCTCTACCTTCTTTACCGCTTCAGATCATAAGCCCTTACCCTCGTAGACTTTCACCCTGCAAAAAGGGCCATCCACATTCTCTGTTCTTTACTTCTCCAGCAGCAGAGGTTGTCGGATGAATTTCAGAAATATTTCCAAGGAGGACTGCGAAGGAACTGGGTTCTGGTGGGCATTCGGAGAGTTAAATCTTTTCAAGGGAGACCATGAGGTTTAGATTCAGATGCACTTGGGTTTGAATACTAACTCAGTCATGCATTAGCTGTGACATCTTGGGCAATTGTGCCATTATTGCAATTCTCAATTCTTCGCCTACCAAATGGTAGAAAATGTCTGGCGCCGAGGTCCGTCTTGAGGTGTAAAGGCGCGGACTGCACCGGTTCCTCTCCTGTACCCTCGCTCAGTGCATCCTGGCTCATTGAGATTTGCATGATTTAGGATCCTACCATTTTGGCGAAGGGGGCCAGGTGGTCTCCTGATGCCCTCACTGTGTTCTGAGCAGTGGTACTGCCACCCACGTGCGGGAAAGTAGAGGTTGAATGGCAGATGGGAAAAGTGAAGACCCCTCCCTGCTGCCTTGTAACATGTGACACGTTTGGATGAAGAAGGTTGAAAGCAAAGCCCGGAAGCAGTTGTCACTATACTCACTTAGAAAGAATGAGTTCTCTGTGCGGTACAAGTAGGTAGGAAGAAGGAGATATCTGAATCCATAGACAATACATGTGTCTTAACAAATCTGTAGAGGAGACAACCACCGCAGGTGCCACAAGACTTAATCAGTGACTAGACAGTTAATGGGACAAGAGCAAGGAAGGGACCTAGCAAGGAACTAGAGCAAGAGAAGAAATATGCATTGCCGAGATTGCGTTTGTTTGAACTTGGGAAAAAGTCTGGCCAAAAGACTGGCCACGACACAAAGGATTATTAAGCAGAATAGATAACATTAAAAGACCTTAGAGATGAAAGTCGAATAGAAATATCATATATATATATAATTTTCAAATTATTTGTAGTGCCATTTGCAAATAATTGCTATGCTAATTATAAAAGGAAATCTTAAATCTGTATTAAAACATACCTAAGAAACTGTATGGAAAAATCATTTTTAGGTAAAAATAGATTTTTTCCCTTTTGCTTTCAAATATACACAGCGACTCAAAGCTTCTACTAATCTCCTTCCAATTACTCTGTGTTCTTAGCAGTGCGAGCAACACATTTCCTTGTTTACAAATGTGAAATTTGCACTTTTCACTAACTCAGACTGTCTTCCCCTGGGCAGTCTCAATTAATGAAGTTTTACCCAGCTTGTCGCATATGAGCAAATTTATCCACTAGAAAATTAACTGAAAGACGACCTGGGGCCTTTTAGAAGTAATTAGTGTGTTTGCAATTGCCGTGGAAGTCTAACTGCTGGTTATAAAATGTACAGTCTGGTTGCTTTCGTTACTAGGCTGATGTGGCTTCAGCCTGGGTGCTGGCCAAAGGGCAGGGAAGGGAATCACCGTTTATTAGTAACCGTGTTTCACAGACAGACTCTTTCATGTCAGGCTGCGTTGATTTATCTTTCCGATGCCATGTTGAAGTCGGCTGCGGATTTATGGCCGATTTATTTTGGCTCTGTTAATACGAGCCACGTCACTGGGCCTAATGATTAAGTATTCACGGTTGGCTATAAATTGCGCTCTTTCTTTGCTCTAGATAATAATGGATTATTTTTCACCACATCTGCGTGTGAATTATGGAGGACAGTTACTTCTTGAATCTCCAGTACATCTAGCCATGAAATGGTTTGTGTGCCTAATTCTCCTGTTTCAGAAGAAGGCAGGCTTTATTTATTTATATATTTTTCTTGAGATGATAAATCCTGAAGGTATGAATTGCTCCTCCTGAAAATTTATCTAGACACTGTTGTCTGGTGGGAAGAAAAATCTCAGTTGGGTATCAGGCAAACGTGGAAGTGTTCCAGGGTTCCGTCACCAAACAGCTGTGAGAACAGATAGAAATTCAGTTTTGTAAGGCCTAAGTTTCCTAATCTGTCAGCCAAGAATGATAATACATTTGACTACCTCGGAGTTATATGAGGGTCATTGAGAACAAAAGTAATTCCTCATAAATGGAAAACAGGGATGATAGTATTTTTTTTTTTCCCCCCACGAAATGTCCTAGTAGGATTTCCTCTGGAACCTCTAATTGAGAAAAACATAATGAAATTTTAAAATTTATATTGACCACTCAATAATAATAGCCACTGTCTTAGTGGCCTAGTGCTGCTGTAACACAAATTCCACAAGTGGGTGCCTTTACACAACAGGAATTTATTTTCTCACAGTTCTGGAGGCTAGAAGTCTAAATTCAGGGCATGGCTGTAGGGGGAGGTCCATCCCAGTGGGTAGCCCTGGGCGTTCCTTGGCAGTCTGTGGTGTGTGTCTTCCCCCTGAGTATGTCTCTATGACTATTCTGCTATTTGTAGAATTCAAAAGTGATTAGGTTTAGAACCCACCCCACTCTGGCATTCTTTCATCAATGTAAACAAAAGAAAACCCTATTTCCAAATATAATCGAATCCACAGGTACAAGGAGCGGGTCTTCGATGCATATTTTTGGATACAAAAATCAGTCCATAAAGCTATCAATATCTGAGCACTGACTGTGTGCCAAGCACTGTAGGAAGTACATTTCAAAGATTAAGTCCCTTAGTCTTTAGAATGCCTGTGTAGGTTACTATTTTTTGTTTGTTTTTTCTTAGGTGCTGTTGAGTTAGTTCTGACTCATAGTGTCTTAGCTATCTAGTGCTGCTATAACAGAAATACCACAAGTGGATGGGTTCAAGAAAGAGAAATTTATTCTCTCACAGTCTACTAGGCTACCAGTCCAAATTCAGGGCATCAGCTCCAGGTGAAGACTTTCTGTCTCTGGCAGCTCCAGAGGAAGGTCCTTGATCAGCCTTCCCTGGTCAAGGAGCTTTTCAGCACAGGGACTCTGGGTTCAAAGGACAAGCTATGCTCCCAGTGCTTCTTTCTTAGTGGTATGAGGTCCCCAAGTCTCTCTGCTCACTTCTCTCTTTTATATCTCAAAAGAGATTGGCTCAAGACACAATCCATTCTTGTAGATTGAGTTAACATAACTGTCACTAATCCCATCTCATTAACATCATGGACATAGGATTTACAACACATAGGAAAATCATATCAGATGACAAAATGGTGGTCAACCACATAATACTGGGAATCGTGACCTTGCCAAGTTGACAGGTATTTTTGGGGGACACAATTCAATCTATAACACATAGTGATCCTATGTACAACAGAATAAAACATTGTCTGGTCCTGTGCCATCCTCACAATCATTGCCATTCTTCAGTCCATTGTTGCAGCCACTGTGTCAGTCTGTCTCGTTGAGGGTCTTTCTTTTTTCTGCTGACCCTCTACTTTACCAAGCATGATGTCCTTCTCTGGGGACTAGTTCCTCCTGATAACACGACCCAAAGTACATAAAATGAAGTCTCACCATCCTTACTTCTTCCAAGAAAGATTTGTTCGTTCTTCTGGCAGTCCATAGTATATTTAATATTCTTCACCAATACCATAATTCAAAAGTGTCGATCCTTCCTCCCGTCGTCATTATTCATTGTCCGGCTTTTGCATGCTTATGATTCAACCGGAAAATACCATGGCTTGTTTCAGGTACAACTTAGTCCTCAAAGTGGCATCTTTGCTTTTTAACACTTTAAAGAGGTCTTTTGCCACAGATTTGCCCAAAGCAATATGTCATTTGGTTTCTTGATTACTGCTTCCGTGGGTGTTGATTGTGCATCCAAGTAAAATAAAAACCTTAAAAACTTCAATGTTGTTTCCATTTATCATGATGTTGCTTATTGGTCCAGTTGTGGAGATTTGTGTTTTCTTTTCTGAGGGGTAATCCACACTGAAGGCTGTAGTCTTTGATCTTCATCAATAAGTGCTTCAAGTCTGCTTCATTTTCAGCATGCAAGGCTGTATCATCTGCACATTGCAGATTGTGAATGAATCTTCTACCAATTCTTCTTCATATAGTCTAGTTTCTTGCGTTATTTGTTCAGCATACAGATTGAATAAGTATGGTGAAAGGATACAACTCTGATGCATACTGTTCCTGATTTTAAACCATGCAGTATCCCCTTGTTCTGTTTGAATAACTGTCTCTTGGTTAATGTACAGGTTCTGCATGAGCATAATTAAGTGTTCTGGAATTCTCATTCTTCACAATGTCATTCATAAGTTGTTATGATCCACCCAATTGAATGCCTTTGCATAGTCAATAAAACACAGGTAAACATCTTCTGGTATTCTCTGCCTTCAACCAAGATCCAGCTGACATCCCCAGTGATATCCCTATCTCCATGTCCTCTTCTAAATCCACCTTGAACTTCTGGCAATTCCCTGTCAAATGTACTGCTGCAACTACTTTTGAGTTATCTTCTGCAAAATGTTACTTGCATGTGATATTAATGTTATTATTTGATGATTTCCACATTCTGTTGAATCACCTTTCTTTGAAATGGGCACAAATATGGATGTCTTCCAGTCAGTTGGCCAGGTAGCTATCTTCCAAATTTCTTGGCATAGGCCCTGAGGCCTCCAGAGCTGAATCCATTTGTTGAAACCTCTCAGATGGTACTCTGTCAATTCCTGGATTCTTTTTCTTTTTTTTGTTAATGTCTTTATTGTAGCTTGGACTTCTTCCTTCAGTTCTTTTGGTTCT
Organism: Elephas maximus indicus; assembly: GCF_024166365.1. Lineage (NCBI taxonomy): Eukaryota > Metazoa > Chordata > Mammalia > Proboscidea > Elephantidae > Elephas > Elephas maximus. The sequence continues at coordinate 8,224,965 of NC_064833.1, read as the reverse complement.
TGATCGTATGCTACCTCCTGAAATGGCTGAATGTCAACCAATTCTTTTTGGTACAGTGGCTTTGTGTGATTCCTTCCATCTCCTTTTGATGCTTCCTGCATTGTCTAATATTTTTCCCATAGAATCCTTCAATATTGCAAACTGAGGCTTAAATTTTTTTCTTCAGTTCTTTCAGCTTGAGAAATGCTGAGCATGTCCTTCCATTTCGGTTTTCTCACTCCAGGTCTTTCTGCACATGTCATTATAATACTGTGTCTTCTCGAGCCACCCTTTGAATCTTCCGTTCAGTTATTTTACTTCATCCTTTCTTCCATTTGCTTTAGCTACTTATATTCAAGAGCAAGTTTCAGAGCCTCTTCTGGCACCCTTTTTGATCTTTTCTTTCTTTCCTGTCTTTTTAATGATCTCTCACTTTCTTCATGTATGCTGTCCTTGATGCCATTCCACAAGTCGTCTGGTCTTTGGTCATTAGGGTTCAATGCATCAAATCTATTCTTGAGATGGTCTCTAACTTCAGGTGGGATATACTCAAGGTGATACTTTGGCTCTCATAGACTTATTTTAATTTTCTTCATTTTCAACTTGAACTTGCATATGAGCAATTGATTGCCTATCCCGTAGTTGGCCCCTGGCCTTGTTCTGACCAATGATATTGAGCTTCTCCATTGTCTGCTTCTGCAGAAGTCGTTGATTTGATTCCTGTGTATTCCATCCAGTGAGGTCCACATGTTTAGTTGCTGTTTATGTTGTTGAAAAAATGTATTTGCAATGAATAAGTTGTTGATCTTGCAAAATTCTATCAGGTGATCTCCCATATTGTTTCTATCACCATAGTCATATTTTCCAAGTACTGATTCTTCTTTGTTTCCAATTTTTCCTTTCTAAACATCAGTATTATCAATGCATCTTGATTGCTTGTTTGGTCAATTTCAGACTGCAAAAGTTGGTAAAAATCTTCAATTTTTTCACCTTCGGCATTCATGATTGGTGCATAAATTTGAGTAATAGGCATATTAACTTGTCTTCCTTATTGGCCTATGGATATTATCCTTTCACTGACAGCATTGTTCTACAGGATAGATCTTAAAATGTTCTTTTTTACAATGAATGCAATGAATGTTCCTCTTGAGTTTATCATCCCCAGCATAGTAGACCACATGATTATCCGATTCAGAATGGCCAATACCAGTCCATTTCAGCTCATTGATGCCTAAGATATCTATCTCCAAGTGTTCTACTTCTTTTTGACAGCTACCAGTTTTCCCAGGTTCATACTTTGTACAGTCCACATTTTGATTATTAGTGGATATTTGTCGCTGTTTCTTCTCATTTTGAGTTGTTCCACATTAGCAGATGAAGGTTCTGAAAGTTTTACTCCATCCAAGTCATTAAGCTCGACTCTGCTTTGAGGAGGCAGCTCTTCCCCAGTTGTATTTTGAGTGCTTTCCAACCTGAAGGAAACCCTGGTGGCGTAGAGGTTAAGAGTTGAGCAGCTAACCAAAATGTTGGCAGTTTGAAACCATATGGGTGGTTCTACTCTATCCTATAGAGTCCCTATGAGTCAGAATTGACTCAGTGGCAACCAGTTTGGTTTTTTTTTTTGGTCTAACCCGAGGAGTTCATCTTCTGGCAATGTACTAGGTAGTAGTACAATGCTATTCATAAGGTTTTCACTGGGCAATTTTTTTAGAAGCAGACTGCCATGTCCTTCTTCCTAATCTGTCCTAGTCTGGAAGTTCCGCTGAATACTATGACTGACCCTGTGTTTTTTTGAAATACTGATGGCATAGCTTCCAGTGTCATAGCAACAAGCAGGCCACCATGTTATGAAAAACTGCTTGCCGAGTAAAATTTTTTTACTACTCTCACATTACAGATGAGAAAACTGATGCTCAGACACATTAAGAACTTGTTTAATGTGATATAGCTAGATTGTGGAAAGGTAGATTGAAACTTAGGGTTTCAGGCTGCTATTGTGTGATAGTCTGCTTTCCACACAAGTGCTACATAGCACTTAGCAAGCACGGAGTTCCCTGCAAATCCTCTATACTTGGGTCTTTTGTAACCATCTCAGTTTTCAATACATAATGAAATGGACTTTTAGGAATATTAATATGAATGGCTTAAGTTAGGGAGGAATTAGAATATTTGAGATCTAGACAAGGTAGAGTGTTACACATGTGAGGGTAGAAGGAGACATTAGTGATAACCTGGTCTTAGCCGTCAGGCCAGGAGGGCTTAGGGGGGAAGGAAGATATTGGCTGACATAATTGGAAAGGTCAGGGGTCATATCTTATTTAGGCATGGCCAGACCCAGGGATGCAAATGATGTCACGTGGACACTTTCTCACCCCTCTCTTGGCTTTGTTTTCCCGTGTGTTTACAGCTGGTGATCCCAGAAAAGGGAGCAAAACACTCCTACAACATTATCCTTCCTCAAGGACACTGGCCTGTCTTGCTTTGGCTACCTTCCCATCCCTCAAGCAACTGAAATTACATTCTTTTATGTGCGAGTGGGACTAGTTTGTTGGCCCTATGCTGGAATAACATTAAGGCCCAAGGTAAAACAGCAACAGGAGAAAATAGTGTTCAAGAAGGCTGAGAATAAAAAGGTGAGTAGACTATGAGCAAAAAGAAGATAATCTGGAGGTTTCCCAAAGGTCTAATGTCATGTGCTTCAATGAGTTAATATTTCTGGAATTTTTTTTTTTTTTTTTATGCTTAAGCACTTTGGAAACATGAGAGATTTATATTTTATTTGTTGAGGTCAGTGGCTGGGGTGATTGACAGCTGGGGCTGCTGTTCTTTTGCATTTTTCTACATCAAAGAGAGTTAACCGGCTGAAAGGTAATGGGCGGATAATCACTGAGGAGCAGAGGGCTTTGATGACCTGCATGAGCTGGGACTGAACTCCACCAGCCAGCCCACTGCCCTTTTCACAGTGAAGCCCATTTGACACTTGGGACTCTGTCGTGGAATGAATTGTGTCCCCAAAAAATACGTGTATCAATTTGGCTATGCCATGATTCCCAGTATTGTGTGATTGACCACCATTTTGTCATCCGATATGATTTTCCTGTGTTTTGTAAGTCCTACCTCTATGATGTTAATGAGGTGGGATAGATGGCAGTTATATTAATGAGTCAGGACTCAATCTACAAGATTGGATTGTGTGAACCAATCTCTTTTGAGATATAAAAGACAGAAGCAAGCAGAAAGACTTGGGGACCTCACACCACCAAGAAAGCAGCACCAGGAGCAGAGAGCATCCTTTTGAATTTGGACTTTTAGCCTACTAGACTGTGAGAAAATAAATTTCTCTTTCTTAAAGCCATCCACTTGTGGTATTTCTATTGTAGAAGCACTAGATAACTAAGACAGACTCTAAGACTCCTCAGTAGCTTCCTACCTGGCCTTCCTGATTCCAGCTTTGCCCCATTCCAGGACTAAAAAAGTCAAGGATATCTCAAAAAGGGTGCTTAAACTAAGGTATCAGAGGAGAGGCAGGCCAGGTGGATGGCTCAGCAGCTGAGGTGGGGTTGGCTAGAGTTGAATGAGAAGTCCCTGCGTGGTTTAGCCAGTTAAGCACTCAACTACTAACTGAAAAGTTGGTGGTTTGGCCCCACCCAGAGATGCCTCAATTTCCTTGTAAAAGGTCACAGCCTTGAAAATCCAATGGAGTAGTTCTACTCTGCACTCATTAAATTTCCTTGAGTTGGAATGGACTCAGCAGCAACTGGTATTAGCACTGATAGAACTGGATGTGCCTGTAGTAAGACTGTGACCTAGCAGCCATTATATGTAGAGCTTACTGGAAAGGGAGATTGAGTGGAGTGGTTGAAAAGTCATATGGTAGTTTATATGATAGTTAAGTCAACTACATCTGTGGAATGATTAGCAGGCCCACATAAATGTAAAAGGAAACTTACAATAGACTCTTGGGAAATACCAACTATTGGGGTAAACCAGTCAAGGATCAAACAGAGCACCTGGGGAATTGGAAGAAGAGCACCAGGAGGGAGTGAGTTTCCAGAATCTAAGAGAGGAAAAAATTTCAGGAAGGAAGGTATAGCCAACAGTTTCCAATACCTGAGAGGGCTCAGGCAGAGGATTTGCAAATTAGAAGACCACCTCCAGTGTCAGTGAGAATACTCCCCACTGAGGGTTGTGGGGCTGGGGAAGAACCATGTTTCTTTGATCAGATGGAGACTTTCTGGAAAACTCTTACTCTGTTCATGGTATCCTGGGTACAAAGTGGTCATCCATAAACTCTCCCTTCATTAGTTCCATTTTTCTACCATCCTCAGGGTTGTCTTCTTGTCTATATTTTTAAAGATGGCTCACCCACTTATAGGTAGACTCCAGCCCACAGGGAAATGGAGAAAGAAATGTAGGAAGGAGAAATCAGGGTAAACCATTCCTTTCTAAAGACACTACCTAGCCTGGAAACACGACAACTTGTCTTCTTGTGTTTCTGTGACCAGGAACTCACCACATGGGCACACTTGGCTACAAGGAAGGTTGGGAAAAGACATCCTTTCTCTGGGTGATATGGGTCCAGCTGAAATCAGGCATTCTTGAAACAAAGGGAAACATGGGAGGATGCAAATTTTACCACCAGCAGCTCAACTACAATTAACATCCCACAACCAGACCTATCTAACAGCCTTTAGACTCATATTTTCAACAGTTTTTCAGCCTGCCTAGGACTGATTAGGAGTCCTGGTGCAGTGGTTAAGTGTTCATCTACTAACCAAAATGTCAGCAGTTCAAATCCACCTGCTGCTCCTTGGAAACCTTATGGAGCACTTCTACTCTGTCCTACAGGGTCACTATGAATTGGAATTGACTCAGTGGCAACAGGTTTGGATTTTTTTTTTGGATTAGGGGTGCAACAGTTACGTGCTTGGGTGCTAACCCAAAGGTTGGCAGTCTGAACTGACCCAGCAACTCTGTGGGAAAAAGACCTGGTGACCCGCTTCTGTAAAGATTACAGCCCAGGAAACCCCATAGGGCAGTTCTACTCTGTCACATGGGGTTGCCACGAGTTGAAATTGACTCAACAGCACCTAACAACAACAACAGGTCTAAATACCTGCTCCATCGCTTATGGGTTGTGAGATAGCATGTCAATCACTCCTTGTCCCATTATTTTTGTTTGTAAAACAGGTATGATCTGTATTTAACTTACCTCATTTGGATTTGTAACAAGGTTCAAATTAGATAATATCCCTTACTCTAGCACCTAGAATAGAGTAGCTGTTGTTGTTTTAATTAGTATTATTTTAGTTGTCAATATTTACCATTATAATAAAAGATGTCCCTTAAACATTTTATTAATACTCTAAATCATTATTATTAAGGATATACTCTCTGTGGAAGTTTGTGTTAGACACCAGAGATAGTTTTGCTCATTACTGAATTCTCTAGTGTCTAACAGTAAAGTTTGATGGTGGAGAGGAAATATAAACTACTAAACACAGTTATATGAGTTCAAACATAGCAACTACTGCACGGATGGCGCAGGACCGGGCTGTGTTTTGTTCTGTTGTACATAGGGTCGCTATAAGTCGTAGCAGACTCAAAGCCACCTAACAACAACAAAAACAACAAACACATTTATATGTTATAGGCACACTAGTCAAAATGAGTAGGCAGTTCTTCATTGATTTATTAGCATAAAGTAGGATTCTTATTCATGATTACAATAGTCGTAATGATTATACTTGATCTCAGCCATGGTTACTGCTATCATTATTACAATTACTGCTTATTCAGAGAGAAAGGTGGAGAGAGAGTGTATTAATGAGCTCTGTGACATTGAGAAAATCACTTCTTACTCAAGAGGTATAATTGTAAAGCAAGGGTTGGCCTGGCTGTTCTTCCTGACTCTGCAACTCTCTGACTCTATACCTCTTGTCGTATGGAAGTCAGTGGTGGAATTTTTAACAGGTGTAAATGCTAATTGAACAATTGGTCTCTGGTTGCTTGCAGCCTGTAGTAATGTTTCCTCAACACTGGAACATTCTTTCCCATTTTAATTAGAGGAGAAAATTTTTCAAACGGTTCAATCGAATTCCAGCTAACATCAGCTGGTTGTTCTCATTCTCAAACCGTTCAAGTGACAGAGGAAGGTTCAAGTGCCATGAGCTAGAGAATTACTTGCTATCCCTTCGTTTCTCTTTGATTAAACATTTTTCTCTTTTCATTTTTATGTTTTAGTGATAGCTGGACACATATTTAGTAAAATGAAACCATCATGAACAGAAAACAAAATTGTCACAAATAATTACTACTTTGATTTTTCCAGTGTCATGTTAACGCAACTCACAAAGTTTTCAGCAGTCATTTAGCATCTTTTTTGTCAGTTTCTCATCAGGCAGATATCATGAGTGCCAGATACAGCAAATCATTTAGTGCAAAAAAAAAAAAAAAAAGGTGGTTTTATAGGATGTAAAGTTAGGGTTCAAGCTGAGAGTTGTCCTAACCCTGAAGCCTGGGTGGGTTCTGCTCTAGCACACTGTCTCCAGCTCTCCTGACTTCCAGGCTAGCGTCCTTTCCTTGTGTTTTTGGGCTGAGCTTGAACTCTCCAGAGCACAGCAGTATTTTGCACTTGCTCTTATCTCGTGGCTGTGTAGCACTATGAAGTCGATGAGTTTATTTGAAGCTTGGAACCAGCATCAGTCCCAAGAGGTTTCCTTCAAGAGGGTAAACGGCAGCATTTGCTGAAACACTCCCAGGCCTTCGGGCGGTGAGGGAAGCAAGTTAGAAAACACGTTCTTGTAAGTTTAAAAATAAACTCTTGTCTGCCAACTGGAAACAGCCCCCTAATGTGCCCCAGCTCACACGCATTTGGATTTAATTTGTTTGCTTTTTCCCGGTGATTGCTCTTTAATTATTGCAATGTTGAAACAACTTGCTCTGGCTCCGAAAATATGCTGCATCAGGCGGCGGGGCGGGGAAGGTGAGGGGATGAAGAAAGGCAGCCTGGGACACCAAGGTGGCAGCTGCCGGAGGAGTGCTCCAAGGCTGGGGGCGTTCCTTCAGGCCTTTCATCCTCACTAAGGATGGGATGTCTGTCTTTGAAAGGTGGCTTCCCAGCAGTCAGTTTATGGACTCGGAAAAATCACAAAGTCATCCTTACAGAGATATAATGGACTAACAGGTGATGAGTTCAGCTGGTTAGACTACATTAGCAGCAGCAGGAAGATATCCATTCCACTCTATCCAAAATCAAAATGATGAAGCTCAAACCATGATGTTTCTCACTCTTGCCTTCTTTCTCTCATGGTATATATTCTTGAGACAAGATGGCGAAACCCTGAGCTCCTGCCACGGTTTTAGGTTCCTTGTTAATGCTCTCAAAATGTTGTCATAGGATCAGCATGCACTCTGCTACGGCCTCTGCTTTTCACAGTCCTTGACAACAAGGACAAGTGACAATTATAATAGCTGATGATACAATGGCACATTAATTTCAGAAGGTTGTTCCCGCCCATTTTTACAATTGAGGGATGGGAGGCTCAGATAAGCTCAGTCATTTCCCCAAAGTTACACAGCTTAGAGTTAATTTGAACCCAGGCCTATTTCTAAAAAAAAAAAAAAGCCTGACTTTTTCAGTATGTATTGGGTAAATATCCAGTCATCGTATGATTGTGATGAACTGTGTCTGAGAAAGCCCACTTGAGCAGATATAGGAAGCTTATCCAATTGGGAAAGTGGGTTTCGTAGTACCTGGGGAGACTGCAGTGCACCCCATGCATGTGGGGTGGGCTACCTTGGCATTGTGTCTGCCTCCTGGTGATGGACTGCCCTGACTCAGTCCTCACAGAGACGTTTCCTGATGATGTATCACTCTGGTATTCAGCTTGGATGACTTTCATGGAGCACTGTTTGGTGGCATGCCTTCAGAGGGAAGTACTCAGGTGGGACCAAGGCTTGCCTTCCACAGGAGGAGAGGGCAGAAGTCAAGGTGAGAGGGGAGAAGGGCTAAAGAACAATGACGATACTCTTCTGGCATGAGGAAATCAAACTAGTAGGAATACTTACACAATTAATCTTGTTCAAAAGAATAATCTTGTTCAGAGGTCAGAATGGAAGGAAGGATGGTCAGTCAGCAAAGAGAGGTGATTTCTGACCTGGAAAGCCTCTTGCATTCAGCTCTTCTCCATGGCTTTTTGACTCCCCATATGAGGGTACAGATATGCCCCCAGAACTCTCTTGACTAAGAAATAAGGCTCCCAATACTTTGAATATAATTCACAAAATTAATGATACTATGGAATGGGCGCATACTCTTTTGACATAGAATGGAACTGACCTTGATTTCTAGTTCTCTCATGCAGTTGGCTATAATTTTGGAGAAATGACTTAACTTCTTTGAGTCTAAGTGTCTTTGGCTATTAAATAGACACACTTATACCTACTGTAGAGAGGTGCTGTCAGAAATAAATTAGATCACACTATAAAACATCTGGCAAATGGCAGATGGTCAATAAAATGTATCTGTTATGATTAATTTACCCTGGTCACTTCCTCCTGATCCTCATCCTTGGAGAGCCTCGTCTTTATAATAGCGCTTCAGGCTTGGTCCCTTACCCCACGTTATTGGCCCTGTTTCCTGTTGATTAATGCAGTCCAGGTTTCTGCTATTCTTCCTTACAGCACTGTGTCTCTGTGAGTGACTTTCCCTCACATTGCCTGGACTTAAGTATAACCCAGTACAGATGCCTGCTAACAATTGAAAACCTTGTTCACCTTGGCCCTCTATGGTCCACTGGCCACTTTGATTGTAAGTATGTTTATGGCTATTGTGCTGTGCCTTACCCATCACATTGGGCTGCATTTTGCATGGTTGGATCAGTTCCTGCCAGTTCTCTTCCTAACCATCCAGCAGGCCTATGAGATTCCAGGCACCTTCCTGTCTTCACTTCTAGCTTGAGAAGATGGATCAATGTGGGCCATGGAATCAGAAGATCTATATTCAGACATAAAACCACCAAAAACCAAACCCAGTGCCGTCGAGTCAATTCCGACTCATAGCAACCCTATAGGACAGACTAGAACTGCCCCATAGAGTTTCCAAGGAGCGCCTGGCGGATTTGAACTGCCGACCCTTTGGTTAGCAGCCGCAGCACTTAACCACTATGCCACCAGCGTTTCCATATTCAGACATAAAAAACCACTACGCCACCAGGGTTTCCATATTCAGACATAGGTTTTCACTAATTGGTGAGTCACTTTTCATCTGTTAAGGTTGTTGTAAGTACTTAATGGGATAGAAATAACAACTTACCATTTCTTGAGCTCTTCCTGTGTGCCAAAGACTGTGCTAAAGTCATTACACAAATCATTTTCTTTAATTGTCAGAAAGTCCTAATATTCTAAACAGCCAATCTCTATTATGTCAATTTTACATATCAGAGTGAGAGTCAAAATGAGGACAGGGAGAAGGAAAGGCAGATGTGAGAGGAAGAAGATATAAGGAAAGGGAGGTGGGAACAGAAGAAAAAGAAAGAACAAGCTGCAAGAGGAGGAGACACAAGGGCAAATAGTAACAGGGAGAGCTTCTATTTAAGCTCTCTGTGCCCTCTGCTTTGCATGTAACAGCCATTTCTCAAATCTGAATATGGAAGAGGAAAAGAAGTGGAGTCACAGAGTCAGAGTTTGACTAGGACAAAGGGTCTACTTGTACTTTGTCTGAATACCGAGATGCCAACAATTCCAGCACCTTTGAAACCAAGCGAGTCTGAGTAGTTTGTTTCCTCTAGGGTCTAGTCCAAGGCCCTAGAATTGATACCTGGTAGGCTAGCTGCTGGAGCTGGCTGACTGGTGGAATTATTTCAGTGTTCAGACAATATCTCATTTGTTCAACCAATGCTGATTGAATACCTTGTATTATGTACCAGGTGTGGACCAGGCACTGGAGATAAAACCAAGGGTTACGAGGAAGTCCTTCAGGTACAAAGGATTTCAGTCTTAGTGTCATCTTTTGTTTTTAGGGCAGGGAGTGGATGGGTGGACAGGACCATGGAATCAACTATTTTTTGAAGTCCATACGGTTTTTCTTACAAAACTCTTGATTTTGGCTCTCCCAAATAAAGCATTTTTGGTGCTAACATTTGGCTAAGTGACTCCAATTGGCAAGATCTATATGGATCAACTTGGATCGTCTTTAATTTTTGTTCTTTCTCTATAATTACTAGCCATATTTAAGCTGATTTATAAACCTGGCATCATCATATTCGTACCTATATCACAGAGGTATTGCAAGTATTGTCCATGTGCTTCGTAAACTATACAGGGGTGGATTACCCAGTATGCAGGGTAAGCATGGGTTTCCTTGTGCTTACTTACAAATCTGTAGTGACCACATCTTTGATGTGGTGAAACCTATTTAATATTGTTCACTACAGATTAGTAAGTAAGCACAAGGAAGCCCATGCTTACCTTGCTTACTGGTCATCTGCCCTGTCAGGGATTGTAATTTGAAAACAGGCTTTGATTCTGTAGGAGGATGCTGTGGGTTCGGGAGAGAGACAGATATCAGCCATACCTAGAAGCGGAATCTTAGATATAATGAAAAAAATGTGAAATTACTCACTATAGATGATCTGGTAAGCAAGGTAAACAATGTCCCCAGACATACACACACACATTATTTTTTTGATAAACGCTTTAGAGTTTATAGGAAGGTCCCTAGGTGGTACAAACAGTTTACACTCAACTACTAACTTAAAGGAAACCCTGATGGTGTAGTGGTTAAGAGTTATGGCTGCTAACCAAAAGGTCAGCAGTTTGAATCCACCAGGTGCTCCTTGAAAACCCTATGTAGCAGCTCTGTTCTGTCCTATAGGGTTGCTGTGAGTTGGAATTGACTCAACGGCAATGGGTTTACTAACCTAAAGGTTGGCAGTTTGAACCCACCCAGTGGTACCATGGAAGAAAGGCCTGGTGATCTGCTTTCCTTAAGGCTAAAGCCAACAATATCCTAGGGAGCAGCTCTACTCTGTAACACATGGGGTCACATGAGTTGGAATTGACTCAATAGGTTAATTTTGGGGTTTATAGTTAATAAAACAAATTTACATCCACTACATGCCAACCTTTGAAGATGGCTGAGCCCCCATGCACACTTTGGCATCTGGGCACCCCACTAAGCAGTCCCCTCTGGATTCTCAGGACAACACACTCCCAGCTCTGAACTCTGTTCATGATGCTCTGCGTTTTCTGATAAAAAGTGCCCAGTGGGAATATATACTGGGAGGCAATTTAGCCAAATACCCTTTTTTTTTTTTTTTATTAACTTTTATTGAGCTTCAAGTGAACGTTTACAAATCAAGTCAGTCTGTCACATATAAGTTAATATACAACTTACTGCTTACTCCCACTTGCTCTCCCCCTAATGAGTCAGCCCTTCCAGTCTCTCCTTTCGTGAAAACTTTGGCAGCCTCCAACTCTCTCTATCCTCCCATCCCCCCTCCAGACAGGAGATGCCAACACAGTCTCAAGTGTCCACCTGATATTATTAGCTCACTCTTCATTGGCATCTCTCTCCTACCCTCTGTCCAGTCCCTTTCATGTCTGATGAGTTGTCTCCGGGGATGGTTCCTGTCCTGTGCCAACAGAAGGTCTGGGGAGCATGGCCGCCGGGATTCCTCTAGTCTCAGTCAGACCATTAAGTGTGGTCTTTTCATGAGAATTTGGGGTCTGCATCCCACTGATCTCCTGCTCCCTCAGGGGTTCTCTGTTGTGCTCCCTGTCAGGGCAGTCATAAGTTGTGGCCGGACACCAACTAGTTCTTCTGTTCTCAGGATGATGTAGGTCTCTGGTTCATGTGGCCCTCTCTGTCTCTTGGGCTCTTAGTTGTCGTGTGACCTTGGTGTTCTTCATTCTCCTTTGCTCCAGGTGAGTTGAGACCAATTGATGCATCTTAGATGGCTGCTTGTTAGCTTTTAAGACCCCAGATGCCACATTTCAAAGTGGGATGCAGAATGTTTTCATAATAGAATTATTTTGCCAATTGATTTAGAAGTCCCCTTAAACCATGGTTCCCAAACCCCCGCCCTTGCTCCGCTGACCTTTGAAGTATTCAGTTTATCCCGGAAGCTTCTTTGCTTTTGGTCCAGTCCAGTTGAGCTGACCTTCCATGTATTGAGTATTGTCCTTCCCTTCACCTAAAGCAGTTCTTTTCAGCTAATTAATCAGTAAAAAAACCCCTCTCCCTCCATCCCTCCCTCCCCAACTCGTAACCACAAAAGTATGTGTTCTTCTCAGTTTATACTATTTCTCAAGATTTTATAATAGTGGTCTTATACAATATTTGTCCTTTTGCCTCTGACTCATTTCGCTCAGCATAATGCCTTCCAGGTTCCTCCTTGTTATGAAATGTTTGACAGATTCGTCACTGTTCTTTATCGATGCGTAGTATTCCATTGTGTGAATATACCACAATTTATTTACCCATTCCTCCATAGATGGACACCTTGGTTGCTTCCAGCTTTTTGCTATTGTAAACAGAGCTGCAATAAACATGGGTGTGCATATATCTGTTTGTGTGAAGGCTCTTGTATCTCTAGGGTATATTCCGAGGAGTGGGATTTCTGGGTTGTATGGTAGTTCTATTTCTAACTGTTTAAGATAACGCCAGATAGATTTCCAAAGTGGTTGTACCATTTTATATTCCCACCAGCAGTGTATAAGAGTTCCAATCTCTCCGCAGCCTCTCCAACATTTATTATTTTGTGTTTTTTGGATTAATGCCAGCCTTGTTGGAGTGAGTTGGAATCTCATCATAGTTTTAATTTGCGTTTCTCTAATGGCTAATGATCGAGAGCATTTTCTCACGTATCTGTTAGCTGCCTGAATATCTTCTTTAGTGAAGTGTGTGTTCATATCCTTTGCCCACTTCTTGATTGGGTTGTTTGTCTTTTTGTGGTTGAGTTTTGACAGAATCATGTAGATTTTAGAGATCAGGCGCTGGTCTGAGATGTCATAGCTGAAAATTCTTTCTCAATCTGTAGGTGGTCTTTTTACTCTTTTGGTGAAGTCTTTAGATGAGCATAGGTGTTTGATTTTTAGGAGCTCCCGGTTATCGGGTTTCTCTTCGTCATTTTTGGTAATGTTTTGTATTCTGTTTATGCCTTGTATTAGGGCTCCTAGGGTTGTCCCTATTTTTTCTTCCATGATCTTTATCGTTTTAGTCTTTATGTTTAGGTCTTTGATCCACTTGGAGTTAGTTTTTGTGCATGGTGTGAGGTATGGGTCCTGTTTCATTTTTTTGCAAATGGATATCCAGTTATGCCAGCACCATTTGTTAAAAAGACTATCTTTTCCCCAATTAACTGACACTGGTCCTTTGTCAAATATCAGCTGCTCATACGTGGATGGATTTATATCTGGGTTCTCAATTCTGTTCCATTGGTCTATGTGCTTGTTGTTGTACCAGTACCAGGCTGTTTTGACGACTGTGGCTGTATAATAGGTTCTGAAATCAGGTAGAGTGAGGCCTCCCACTTTCTTCTTCTTTTTCAGTAGTGCTTTGCTTATCCGAGGCTTCTTTCCCTTCCATATGAAATTGGTGATTTGTCTCTCTATCCCCTTAAAAAATGACATAGGAACTTGGATCGGAAGTGCATTGTATGTATAGATGGCTTTTGGTAGAATAGAGATTTTTACTATGTTAAGTCTTCCTATCCATGAACAAGGTATGTTTTTCCACTTAAGTAGGTCCTTTTTAGTTTCTTGTAGTAGTACTTTGTAGTTTTCTTTGTATAGGTCTTTTACATTTTTGGTAAGATTTATTCCTAAGTATTTTATCTTCTTGGGGGCTACTGTGAATGGTATTGATTTGGTTATTTCCTCTTCGATGTTCTTTTTGTTGATGTAGAGGAATCCAAGTGATTTTTGTATGTTTACCTTATAACCTGAGACTCTGCCAAACTCTTCTATTAGTTTCAGTAGTTTTCTGGAGGATTCCTTAGGGTTTTCTGTGTATAAGATCATGTCATCTGCAAATAGAGATAATTTTACTTCCTCCTTGCCAATCTGGATGCCTTTTATTTCTTTGTCTAGCCTAATTGCCCTGGCTAGGTCGTCTAGCATGATGTTGAATAAGAGCAGTGATAAAGGGCATCCTTGTCTGGTTCCCGTTCTAAAGGGAAATGCTTTCAGGTTCTCTCCATTTAGAGTGATATTGGCTGTTGGCTTTGTATAGATGCCCTTTATTATGTTGAGGAATTTTCCTTCAATTCCTATTTTGGTGAGCGTTTTTATCATAAATGGGTGTTGGACTTTGTCAAATGCCTTTTCTACATCAATTGATAAGATCATGTGGTTTTTGTCTTTTGTTTTATTTATGTGATGGATTACATTAATGGTTTTTCTGATATTAAACCAGCCTTGCATACCTGGTATAAATCCCACTTGATCGTGGTGAATTATTTTTTTGATATGTTGTTGAATTCTATTGGCTAGAATTTTGTTGAGGATTTTTGCATCTATGTTCATGAGGGATATAGGTCTGTAATTTTCTTTTTTTGTAATGTCTTTACCTGGTTTTGGTATCAGGGAGATGGTGGCTTCATAGAATGAGTTGGGTAGTGTTGCGTCATTTTCTATGCTTTGAAATACCTTCAGTAGTAGTGGTGTTAACTCTTCTCTGAAAGTTTGGTAGAACTCTGCAGTGAAGCCGTCCGGGCCAGGGCTTTTTTTTGTTGGGAGTTTTTTGATTACCGTTTCAATCTCTTTTTTTGTTATGTGTTTATTTAGTTGTTCTACTTCTGAATGTGTTAGTTTAGGTAGGTAGTGTTTTTCCAGGAATTCATCCATTTCTTCTAGGTTTGCAAATTTGTTAGAGTACAATTTTTCGTAATAATCTGATATGATTCTTTCAATTTCGGTTGGGTCTGTTGTGATGTGGTCCTTCTCGTTTCTTATTCGGGTTATTTGTTTCCTTTCCTGTATTTCTTTAGTCAGTCTAGCCAATGGTTTATCAATTTTGTTAATTTTTTCAAAGAACCAGCTTTTGGCTTTGTTAATTCTTTCAATTGTTTTTCTGTTCTCTAATTCATTTAGTTCAGCTCTAATTTTTATTATTTGTTTTCTTCTGGTGCCTGATGGGTTCTTTTGTTCCTCACTTTCTATTTGTTCAAGTTGTCGGGACAGTTCTCTGATTTTGGCTCTTTCTTCTTTTTGTATGTGTGCATTTATCGATATAAATTGGCCTCTGAGCACTGCTTTTGCTGTGTCCCAGAGGTTTTGATAGGAAGTATTTTTCATTCTCGTTGCATTCTATGAATTTCCTTATTCCCTCCTTGATGTCTTCTATAACCCAGTCTTTTTTCAGGAGGGTATTTATTGTTCATTTTCCAAGTATTTGATTTCTTTTCCCTAGTTTTTCTGTTATTGATTTCTGGTTTTATTGCCTTGTGGTCTGAGAAGATGCTTTGTAATATTTCGATGTTTTGGATTCTGCAAAGGTTTGTTTTATGACCTAATATGTGGTCTATTCTAGAGAATGTTCCATGTGCGCTAGAAAAAAAAGTATACTTTGTAGCAGTTGGGTGGAGAGTTCTGTATAAATCAATGAGGTCAAGTTGGTTGATTGTTGTAATTAGGTCTTCCGTGTCTCTATTGAGCTTCGTACTGGATGTCCTGTCCTTCTCCGAAAGTGGTGTGTTGAAGTCTCCTACTATAATTGTGGAGGTGTCTATCTCACTTTTCAGTTCTGTTAAAATTTGATTTATGTATCTTGCAGCCCTGTCATTGGGTGCATAAATATTTAATATGGTTATGTCTTCCTGATCAATTGTCCCTTTTATCATTATGTAGTGTCCTTCTTTATCCTTTGTGGTGGATTTAAGTCTGAAGTCTATTTTGTCAGAAATTAATATTGCTACTCCTCTTCTTTTTTGCTTATTGTTTGCTTGACATATTTTTTCCATCCTTTGAGTTTTAGTTTGTTTGTGTCTCTAAGTCTAAGGTGTGTCTCTTGTAGGCAGCATATAGACGGATCGTGTTTCTTTATCCAGTCCAAGACTCTCTGTCTCTTTATTGGTGCATTTAGTCCATTTACATTCAACGTAATTATAGATAAATAAGTGTTTAGTGTTGTCATTTTGATGCCTTTTTATGTGTGTTGTTGACAATTTCATTTTTCCACATACTTTTTTGTGCCGAGATGTTTTTCTTAGTAAATTGTTAGATCCTCATTTTCGTAGTGTTTGACTTTATGTTTGTTGAGTCGTTATGTTTTTCTTGGCTTTTATCTTGAGTTATGGAGTTGTTATACTTCTTTGTGGTTACCTTATTATTTACCCCTATTTTTCTAAGTAAAAACCTAACTTGTATTGTTCTATGTCGCCTTGTATCACTCTCCATATGGCAGTTCTATGCCTCCTGTGTTTAGTCCCTCTTTTTGATTATTGTGATCTTTTACATATTGACTTCAGTGATTCCCTGTTATGAGCATTTTTTTTTTAATCAATCTTAATTTGTTTTTGTGATTTCCCTATTTGAGTTGATATCAGGATGTTCTGTTTTGTGACCTTGTGTTGTGCTGATATCTGATGTTATTGGTTTTCTGACCAAACAATATCCTTTAGTATTTCTTGTAGCTTTGGTTTGGTTTTTGCAAATTCTCTAAACTTGTGTTTTTCTGTAAATATCTTAATATCTCCTTCATATTTCAGAGAGAGTTTTGCTGGATATATGATCCTTGGCTGGCAGTTTTTCTCCTTCAGTGTTCTGTATATGTCGTCCCATTCCCTTCTTGCCTGCATGGTTTCTGCTGAGTAGTCTGAACTTATTCTTATTGATTCTCCCTTGAAGGAAACCTTTCTTTTCTCCCTGGCTGCTTTTAAAATTTTCTTTTTGTCTTTGGTTTTGGCAAGATTGATGATAATATGTCTTGGTGTTTTTCTTTTTGGATCAATCTTCAATGGGGTTCGATGAGCATCTTGGATAGCTATCCTTTCGTCTTTCATGATGTCAGGGAAGTTTTCTGTCAGCAGATCTTCAACTACTTTCTCTGTGTTTTCTGTCCTCCCTCCCTGTTCTGGGACTCCAATCACACTCAAGTTATCCCTCTTGATAGAGTCCCACATGATTCTTAGGGTTTCTTCATTTTTTTAAATTCTTTTATCTGATTTTTTTTCAGCTATGTTGGTGTTAATTCCCTGGTCCTCCAGATGTCCCAGTCTGCATTCTAATTGCTTGAGTTTGCTCCTCTGACTTCCTATTGCGTTGTCTAATTCTGTAATTTTATTGTTAATCTTTTGGATTTCTACATGCTGTCTCTCTATGGATTCTTGCAACTTATTAATTTTTCCACTATGTTCTTGAATAATCTTTTTGAGTTCTTCTACTGTTTTATAAGTGTGTTCCTTGGCTTTTTCTGCAGTTTGCCTTATTTCATTTCTGATGTCTTGAAGCATTCTGTAACTTAGTTTTTTATATTCTGTATCTGATAATTCCAGGATTGTATCTTCATTTGGGAAAGATTTTGATTCTTTTGTTTGGGCGGTTGTAGAAGCTGTCATGGTCTGCTTCTTTATGTGGTTTGATATGGACTGTTGCCTCCAAGCCATCACTGGGAAACTAGTTTTTCCAGAAAATCTGCTAAAAAAAAAATGCAGTCAGATCCCTATCAGAACTGCCTTTGGATTATAACCGCCACCTTGTTCCCTGTAAGGATGAAAGTCTGAGATTTGGATCATATATGCTTGGCTGTAGCTGGTTCTGTGTTTTTAGTCCAATTAGGGGTGGATTTTTAGTCCAATTAGGGGTGGATTTTTAGTCCAATTAGGGGTGGATTTTTAGTCCAATTAGGGGTGGATTTTTAGTCCAATTAGGGGTGGATTTTGAGAGAAAAGAGGCCATATTAGAGGCTCATGAAAAAGAGAACAGGACAGATGTATGGGCTTTGTATTCTGAGTCCATGCAGTCAATATTACTACCTCTATTTTATGGATTCAGAGAATCATGTGGCTAGTGAATTGTGACCCCCATGGGTCTGTCAGTTTGTCCTACTGTGGGGGCTTGCATGTTGCTGTGATGCTGGAAGCTATGCCACCAGCATTCAAATACCAGCAGGTTCACCCATGGCAGACAGGTTTTAACTGAGATTCCAGACTAAGACAGACTAGGAAGAAGGCCCCGGCAGTCTTCTTCTGGAAAGAATTAGCCAGTGAAAACCTTATGAATAGCTGCAGAACACTGTCTGATATAGTGCTGGAAGATGAGCCCCCCAGGTCGGAAGACACTCAAAATATGACTGGGGAAGAGCTACCTCCTCAAAGTAGAGTAAACCTTAATGACGTGGATGGAGCCAAGCTTTCGGGACCTTCATCTGCTGACGTGGCAGGACTTAAAATCAGAAGAAGCAGCTGCAAACATCCATTAAGAATCAGAACGTGGAATGTATGAAGTGTGAATCTAAGAAAATTGGAATTCATCAAAAATGAAATGGAGCACGTAAACATCAACATCCCAGGTGTTAGTGACCTGAAATGCACTCGTATTAGCCATTTTGAATCAGACGGTTGGATACTGACGGAACATGCAATCAGGATGCACTGAGAATTACTGGTGATTGGAATGTGAAAATTGGGAACAAAGAAGGACGATGGGTAGTTGGAAAAGATGGCCTTCCTTGGTGATAGAAACGATGTTGGAAATCTAATGATAGAATTTTGCAAGACCAATGACTTTTTCATCGAAAATATGTTTTTTCACCAACATAAATGGTGACTCTACACATGAACCCTGCCAGATGAAATACACAGGAATCAAATCATCTACGTCTGTGGAAAGAGACAATGGAAAAGGTCAATATCATCAGTCAGAATAGGGCCAGGGGCTGACTGTGGATCAGACCATCAATTAGTTACTCATGTGCAAGGTCAAGTTGAAACTGAAGAAAATTAGAACAAGTTCATGAGAGCCAAAGTAGGACCTTGAGTATATCCCACCTGAATTTAGAGACTGTCTCAAGAATAGATTTGACTCATTGAACACTAATGACCAAAAACCAGACGAGTTGTGGAATGACATCAAGGACAGCATACATGAAGAAAGCAAGAGATCATTAAAAAGACAGGAAAGAAAGAAAAGACCTAAGTGGATGTTAGAAAAGACTCTGAAACTTGTTCTTGAACATCAAGTAGTTAAAGAAAAAGGAAAAAATGATGAAGTAAAAGAACTGAACAGAAGATTTCAAGGGGCAGCTCAAGAAGGCAATGTAAAGTATTATGATGACATGTGCAAAGAGCTGGAGATAGAAAACCAAAAGGGAAGAACATGCTCAGCATTTCTCGAGCTGAAAGAACTGAAGAAAAAATTCAAGCCTCAAATTGCAATACTGAAGGAGTCTATGGGGGAAAATATTAATTGACGCAGGAGTCATCAAAGGAAGATGGAAGGAATACCCAGAGTCACCATACCAAAAAAAATTGGTTGACGTTCCGCGATTTCAGGAGGTAATACATGATTAGGAACCGATGGTACTGAAGGAAGAAGTCCAAGCTTCACTGATGTCATTGGCAAAAAACAAAGCTCCAGGAATTGATGGTCTGCCAGTTGAGGTGTTTCAACAAATGGGTGAAGTACTGGAAGTGCTCACTAGTCTAAAAATAAAACCAAACCAAACCCATTGCCGTTGAGTCGATTCCGACTCATAGTGACCCTACAGGACAGAGTAGAACTGCCCCATAGAGTTTCTAAGGAGTGCCTGGTGGATTCGAACTGTTGACCTTTTGGTTAGCAGGTGTAGCACTTAACCACTACACCACCAGGGTTTCCACTCACTAGTCTATGCCAAGAAATTTAGAAGACAGTTACCTGGCCAATTGACTGAAAGATCCATATTTGTACCTATTCCCAAGAAAAGTGATCCAACCAAATGAGGAAATTATCAAACAATATCATTAATATCACATGCAAGCAAAATATTGCTGAAGATCATTCGAAAGTAGCTGCAGCAGTATACTGACAGGGAACTGCCAGAAATTCTAGTTGGATTTAGAGGAGGACGTGGAACCAGAGATACCATTGCTGATGTCAGGTGGATCTGATTGAAAGTCGAGAATACCAGGAAGGTGTTTACCTGTATTTTATTGACAACGCAAAGGCATTTGACTGTGTGGATCATAACAAGTTATGGATAACATTGCAGAAAATGGGAATTTCGGAACACTTAATTATGCTCATGGGGAATCTATACATGGATCAAGAGGCAGTCCTTCAAACAGAACAAGGGGATACTGCATGGTTTAAAGTCAGGAAAGGTGTGTTAGGGTTGTATCCTTTCATTATACCCTATTCAATCTGTGTGCCAAGCAAATAATCCGAGAAGCTGGACTATATGAAAAAGAATGGGCCATCAGGATTGGAGGAAGACTTATTAGCAACCTGTATTATGCAAATGATACAACGTTGCTTACTGAAAGTGAAGAGGCCTTGAAGTACTTACTGATGAAGATGAAAGATCACAGCCTTCAATATGGATTACACCTCAACATAAAGAAAACAAAAATCATCACAACTGGACCAATAAGCATTATCATAATAAATGGAGAAAAGATTGAGATTGTCAAGGATTTCTTTTGACTTGGATCCACAATCAACACCCATGGAAGCAGCAGTCAAGAAATCATTAAACGCATTGCATTGGGCAAATTGGCTGCAAAAGACTTCTTTAAAGTGTTGAAAAGCAAAGATATCACCTTGAAGACTAAGGGGCACCTGACCCAAGC
Organism: Elephas maximus indicus; assembly: GCF_024166365.1. Classification (NCBI taxonomy): domain Eukaryota; kingdom Metazoa; phylum Chordata; class Mammalia; order Proboscidea; family Elephantidae; genus Elephas; species Elephas maximus. The sequence continues at coordinate 8,204,212 of NC_064833.1, read as the reverse complement.
CATGGTGTTTTCAATCGGCTCATATGCATTTGAAAGCTGAACAACGAATTAGCAAGATTGAAGAAGAGTTAATGCCTTTGAATTGTGGTGTTGGCGAAGAATGTTGAATATACCATGGACTGCCAAAAGAACGAACACATCTGTCTTGGAAGAAGTACAACCAGAATGCTCCTTGGAAGCAAGAATGGCGAGACTACGTCTCACATACTTTGTACATGTTATCAGGAGGGACATCATGCTTTGTAAAGTGGAAGGTCAGCAAAGGAAAGGAAGACCCTCAATGAGATGGATTTACACAGTGTTTACAACAATGGGCTCAAGCATAGCAACAACTGTGAGGATGTCACAGGACCAGGCAGTGTTTCGTTCTGTTGTGCATAGGTTGCTATGAGTCAGAACTGACTTGACGGCATCTAACAACAACAGTGAATTGTGAAGACAGAACGAAAATTCACCAAATGCCTTGGACGTTTTCCTCTCTGCTGTATTACCAGTCAAGGTGGAAAAGTGTGGCCCAGCTAGTAAGGTTTAACGGGGGCCAATATAGTTGAACGAGATGTCTGCAAGAGTAAGGCCCACCTAGCTCAACTGGGAAAACTTTTTCCCCATGTTACCATGGTTGCTCCCTCAAATCTTCCAGGTTGTTGCTCAATTATTACATTCTCAGTGAGGTCATTGCTGACCACTCTGTTTACATGGTTACTCCAATAATCTCTGGTCCTCTTTCCTGCATTATATCTCTCTGTAATATTTACCAGTATCTGATATGTGATATATTGTTGTGTACCATCAAGTTGATTCTGACTTATAGCCACTCTTTAGGACAGAGGAGAACTGCTCCATGGGGTTTCCAATGCTGTAGCCTTTTTTTTTTTTTTAATTGTGCTTTAGATGAAATACAGAGCAAGTTAGTTTCTCATTCCACAATTTACACAGAAATTGTTTTGTGACTTTAGTTGTTATCCCTGTGATGTGTCAGCACTCTCCTCTTCTATACTCCAGTTCCTCGTTTCCATCCATCCAGTTTTCTGTCCCTTCCTGCCTTCTTGTCATTGCTTTTGGGCAGGAGTTGCCCTTTTGGTCTCATATACCTGAGTGAACTAAGAAGCACGATCCTCACACATGTTGTTGTTTGTCTGATAGATGTGTCTATTCTTTGGCGGAAGGATGAATTTAGGGACAAGGCTCTACCCTTCACAAAAGCAGATCACCAGGTCTTTTCTCTCTTGAGCTGCTGGGTGGGTTTGAACTGCCCATCTTTGGATTAGCAGCCTAACACTTAACCATTGCACCACCAGTGCTCCTTACTTATTTCTTTTTCTACTGTTTGTCTTCCCTTGCTAGAGTGTAAGCTCCAGGAAGCAAGGGTTTTCAATTGTTTTGTTTACTATTGCATTTTGAGTACCTAGAACAGTGCGTGGCACATAGTAGGTGTTCACTGAATACTTGGTGAATGGGTAAGTGAATGAGTGGAGGAGGGGAGGTCAGTCATCTAGTGGCGGGACTCAGAGCTCTCTCCCAGTGCTGCCTTCATCTGCTATTTTTTTTTTACTGATGGTTTTCTTTTCATTGTGGTAAATATGCATGCAACAGATCTTTGCCATTTTAACATTTTTCACATGTGCAATTCATTGTTTTAGTTACGTTTATCATGTTGTTCAACTATTACCATTATCCATTTCCAAATTTCCCCATACCTTTAACAGAAGTGCAGTATCCCCTAAGCACTATGTCCACATTTACCCCTCCCTCCTGCCCATTCCCTAAGCCAAAACCCAACTCACTACCATCGAGCTGAATCTGACTCATAGTGACCTCATAGGACCAAGTAGAACTGCCCCACAGGGTTTCCAATGTTGTAAATCTTTACGGAAGCAGACTGCCAAATCTTTCTTCAGAAGAGTGGCTGGTGGGTTCGAACTGCTGATCTTTCAGTTAGCAGCTGCACACTCTAACTTCTGTACCACCAAAGCTCCTGCCCATTCGCTAGTAACGTTATGCTGAGTGAGCTAAGTCAGTCACAAAGGCACAAATACCGTATGGTCTCATGCATATGAAGTATTTAAGATAGCCGAGTATATAGACACCAAGGCTTGTTAGTTGTTGCCATTCCCTAGTAAAAAAAGCCACTAGTTAATGTTGGTCTCTACACACTTGGCCATCCTAGATATTTCATATATGTGGAATCATACAATATTTGTCCCTTGTGACTGACTTAGCTCACTTAGCATAATTTTTTCAAGGTTTATCCACATTGCAGCATGTATCAGGCCTTCATTTCACTTTATGGCTGAGTAATGTTCTATCTCGATAGGTAGTTCCACTATAGGGTTGCTATGAGCTGGAATTGACTTGGTGACAATGTTTTTTTTTTTTTTTTTTTAATGTTCCATTGTGTGTATGTACCACAATTTATTTATCCATTCATCTCTTCATGGGCATGTAGGGTGTTTCAACGTTTTAGGTTTGTTCAGCTTTTTAGAGACACAGAATGTGAGAATACATTTTAGATGGGAGGGTGAACAGCTACTGAGCCCACGTCTCCCCAATCTGGGCGGCTTTTGCCATTGAATCTCTGAAGTCAAGATGGGGACTTTAGATTCATTCTGAGACATCTCACCTTTTGCTTTCAACTCAGGCTGCCAGCTCTCCAGGATGGATTTGTATCTGCATTCTGACTTCAGCGTGCTAGGTGGTTTGTCTTTCACACCTTCCCTTCCAAATCTCATCCCTTCTTCTGATGCTCTGGCTCTCCCAGCCTCATGCCTCTCTCAGTCCAACAAGGCTTGTTTGTCTTCAAGCTATCAACTAATCCTATGTCAAGAGCTATATATCTAATTTTGAAGCAAAGTGCTTTTTAATAAAGCAGCCTGGAGAACAATCCTTTCATGTTGTCATATCAGGAGTCTGTTTTTACTGCCATTTATTTATTGTGTATTCTATTATGACATAAAGACAGACAACTTTAGCAGGTTTATAGACTAAATAAAATTTTCTACAATGTCCTCTGGATTCATATTTTTGGTATCCCGCCTTGTGAAGCTCAATTAAAAAATAACCCTAAAAAGGAGAAAATACTACCCTCACCCACTGCAGAGTGAACTCCTTTTCACCGTTTTCTTTGCTTCCTTCAGGTCTCTATGGAACCATCTTTCCACAGGGCCTGGGAATGAGCAACTGGTCTTTATCAGTTTACTTGTTCTTCAGAATGGTCCAGCACTTCATTCTCCTTTTTGCGTTATGGTGTTGAGTCTATGAAACAACCTGGTTTACTACCACAAGTCACCTAGCTGGTCTCATTGAGGAGCCTTGGTCAATCCAGGCTTGTGGTCACGGTCGTGTCTACTCTCCTACCTTCTGCTGGTGTTCCCTTTGTTGCCCAGCTCAGTGCTAGGCTGGTTCAGTTCCTAATCCCTGGGTTTAATCTCCAGTCTCTAATCCAAGGCTGACCTCTTGTCTTGATGACCTACTCAGTTTGCCCAGTTTGGGCCCCCAGCTCTTTCTTTCAGACTAGGTTCGCACTCATCCTAGAGACCTGCGCTTACATTTTATTGCCTGCTCTTATTTGAATACTGAGGCTTAATAAGATCCAGCCCCCATTGCCAGCCTGCCTGCCCTGTTCTCTTGCAAGAGAGACTCTTAAATGTAGGGAGAATGTTACCAATGGATCATCAACTCTTTAGCATATTTTTTCCCTTGCTAACGGGGAGGGAGGAAGGGGAATATTAACTAAACAAAAACAAATAGAATTAATAGGCAGAGATTTTTCTTGTTGTGCCAAAAACAAACAGCCCTGTGACTCAGATCTACAGTGACACCCTAGGGTGGTACACCAACATGAATATGTTTATCAGTGAGGGTTGGGCATCCTCTCTGCTGTTAAGATCTCTGTGGTTGCATGACAGTGGATTTCACTCAAAAGATAGAATCTCTTAGTTGCCATGTACCTTAGAGTTTATCTAGTCTAATCTCCTAGCCAAAGCGTGACATTCCCATATTGGCTGGTGATCTCAGATTTACACACACAGATTATTGCTTGGTGTTAGTTGCCACAGACTCAGCTCTGACTCAGGGAGACCTTATGTGTAACAGAATGAAATGTTGCCTCTTCATGCACCAATTATTATTATTATTATTATTACTAAATTTGAGGAAGTCTTTTGCTGCTATTTTGTTTTCATGTATTTTTATACCTCACTCTTCTCTTTTCTAGGACTCTAATTCATGTATGGTAGACTGTTTGGAATTGTCCTAAATATCACCATGGCTCATCACCACTTAAAAAAAAATTTTTTTTTCCTCTTTGCTTAATAGATTAAATTTTCTGCAAGTTTACTGATCCTGTCTTCTACTCTCTCCAGTCTTCTGGTAAGCTCAGTTAAGTTTCTATTTCTGATACTTTATTTTTCCTTTCTAGATTTTTTTTTTTTTTTTGCTAATTTCCCTTTCTTTGTTGAGATTCTCCAACTATTGCCCAGAATCTGTTATTTAACACTCTGGTCCACCCCTGAATGTCTGTCTTTACATTGTTCTCATACCCTAATGAGTCCATAACTACCAAGAGGAGATGGGAATTCCTGGACTCCGACTGTGCTTGATTTGAGAGAATGTCTCCAGAAAGAAGAAGAAAGAGTATAGGACTTAGAAGGAAACACATCAGGATTTAAACTCAAGATCTACCTCAGTGCTCAGTGAACTTGAAAGGTTTAGTTAAATCACACGGAACTTCAGTTTCATCACCCGTGGAGTGTGGTTAGAAACAGCTCCCTGGCAATATAACGGTGGTTACAAAGGAGATTCACCACTCATCTGTCAGTTTGTTGTACTGTGTTGACTTTTATGTTGCTATGATGCTGGAAGCTATGCCACAGGTATCTCAAATACCAGCAGGGTCACCCATGGTTCACAGGTTTCAGCAGAGCTTCCAGACTAAGAAAGCCTTGGAAAAAAGGCCTTCGTGGTCTACTTCTGAAAATCAGCCAATGAAAACCCTATGGATCACAATAGAATACTGTCTGACTGAACTCAAACATACCAATGATCATGAAGATGGCACAGGACTGGTCAATGTTTTATTCTGTTATATATAAAGTCTCCATGAGGCCTTGTGGCCTTGGGCCAATGTGAGCTGGGCCAGAAGAAGGCTTTCCAGACCGAGTGGGGTCTTAGCTCTGTCCCCTTTTCTTTTCGAGCCTGTACGCAGCTGTCAAAAAGTGGCTGAGATCCTTTCTGCTGGCCAGGGAGTTTTCCTAAGCATCACTGTCTACCTTCCACATGGAATGGTCTCCCGTCGCCCAGGTTCCTGGATTCCATCCAACTCACCTGCAACGGGGCTCCTTTCTCCCGACCACAGTTTGACTGGATGACGTGCCTCATTTTTGGGGTCATTTTACCCCCAGCTGCTGCTCCCTGGTTGTGCTTTCATGGTTTCCAGGCTGCTGACACTTGCCGCTCTGTCTTGATACCCCAAATGAGCTCTTGGTTGTGTTGCTCAGTCCAGTATCCCACCTCTTAGGTCCCATGCAAGGAGCCCTGAGTGGCACAAACAGTTAAGCTCTTAGCTACTAATCAAAAGGTTGGAGGTTTGAATCCACCCAGAAGTTTCTTGGAAGAAAGCCCTGGCAATCTACTTCTGAAAGGTCGTAGCCATTGAAAACCCTGTGGAGTGCAGTTCTGCCCTGAAATACATGGGGGTCATCATGAGTCAGAGTCAATTCAACTGCAACTTTTTTTTTTTCAGGGTTCTTGATCTAGGCAACTGGTGTTATCATCTTTATGTTCACATCCTACCTGCTTCATGAAACTGACCCAGTAGCCTACAGCTGTAAATCATCTCACTTCTCCAAAATCTAATCCTACTCTATACCTCACGTGGAACTGAGTACTTTCAACCCATCTTATCTCCCCACTACACTGTGAACTGTGAACTCCTCAAGGCTGGTGCTGGTGCTGACCCATCTTCCCGCAGCCAGCCTAGGGATGGCAGCCCTCTGCCCTTTCATACACTGGGCGCTGGCACAGGTTGCTCTGTCTCTTGCAATGTTCTTCTGGTCCTGTGTCTGGTTAACGCTGACTCATCCTCCAGATTCTAGCCCAGTCATCACTGACTCAAAGACACCACCGTCTCACATCCACCAAGCCCCAGTCCCATTTCTCTCATGTACTGTCCTTCATGGCACTTGTCTCAGGTGTATTTTACTCTTACTTGATTAACGTATATCTTTGTTGCAAGACTCTCACCTCCAAGATGGCAGGAACTTGTCTTAGTTTCTTTCTTAAATTGATTTATTTTAATATGTATATATCATTGTACTTTGGATGAAGGTACAGAACAGGCTAGATTACCATTAAACAATTAGTATGCATATTGTTTTGTGACATTGGTTACCAAACCCACAACATGTCAATACTCTCCCTTCTCAGCCTTGGGTTCCCTATTACCAGCTTTCCTATCCCCTCTTGCCTTCCAGTCCTTGCCCCTGGACTGCTATACCCCTTTAGTCTCATTTTGTTTTATGGACCTGTCTAATCTTTGGCTGAAGGGTGAACCTCTGGAGTGACTTCATTACTGAGCTAGAAGGGAGCCCATGGCTATATGCTTGGGATTTCTGCAGTCTCTGTCAGAACGGTAAGTCTGGTCTTTTTTTTGTGAGTTAGAATTTTGTTCTACATTTTTCTCCAGCTCTGTTAATTAATTTTTTTTGTTGTTGTTGAGAATATACACACCAAGACATACACCAATTCGACACTTTCTACATGTACAAATCCATGACACTGATTACATTCTCTGAGTTGTGCAACCATCCTCACCCTCCTTTTCTGAGTTGTTCCTTCCTCATTTACATAAACTTACTGACCCCTAAGGTTCCTATCTAAACTCTCAAGTTGCTGTTGTCAATTTGTTTCTGTGAAAATAGTACTTAACTAGCACAATGCTCAAGACGGGCATTTATTCCAGTTAGGATAAACTGTTGTTCGGTTTTAAGGAGGCTTCAGGGGATACTTTTGGTTTAAGGTTTAAAGATTATTTTAGGGCAGTAGTTTCAGAGGCTCATTCAGCCTCCACGGCTCCAGAAATTCTAGCGTCTGGGAGAATTTAAAATTCTCTTCTGGTGTGTTAGTTCCTTAATGCTGCCATAGCAGAAATGTCACAAACGGGTGGCTTTAAAGGACAGAAATGTATTTTCTCACGTTTTTGAGGCTAAAAGTCCAAATCAGGGTTTTGGCTGTATCAGTTCTTTCTTTCTTGGTAGCCCCGAGTGTGTTTTGGTTCTTCTGAGCAGGCAGCCTCAGAGCCCAACTCTTCTAAGAGACACCTGCTCTGATTTATCCTCCTACCGTGAACAAATAAGTTGTCCTTTCTTCTGCAATTGTCCTTGACAAGATAGCCCGCCTCTGGGTGGGGACTTAACATCCTAATGAAGAAAAATGTATCCCTTCCTCCATCTTGGGGTATCAAACCCTGTCTAAAGAAAATGCATCATCATCCTCAAACTCTGACTGCCTGCGTGAAGGTCAGTCCTGAGTATTCATGATGAATTTGCATCTCCTTGTCTGCTCTCTGTAAAAGCCCACCTCCCCAAGCTGTCTGCGAGCAGTCTTAGAGGTGGAAGCCCCGACTGCTCCTTTCCTTGCACAAACAAATAAAGGCATCTTTCTGATCTTCCACCCTAGCCTCTTGTTTATTGGCTGTAACAAGTAACCCGGCAACCCTTGGCCATCCTCATTTGGTGTCTGTCTTCTCCGGTAGATGCCTGAGTCTAATCTGCTCTTTCCACCACTCAGAAGTGATTAGATTTAGGACCCAACCTACACTAGTATGGCCTTGTTAACACAACAAGGAAAGCTTTATTTCTAAATAGGACCACATCCACAGGTTTAGGGGTGTGTACTTTGGGGAGGGGAGTAGGGACACAATTCAATTTATAACTAATAGTAAGTGTTTTTACCTGCCATTTTATTCCCAGCATTTATTACAGGGCTTGCCCTATATTTTATGAAATTAAGAATAAAATAAATGGCCATAAGTGAACACCAAACTCCTACGGAAATAAATGAATGAGTGAGTGAACGGTTACACTGGTTCACCGTTCTCATCAGTGACTGTAGAAGCCCCTTTCCACCCTGCTCACCCAGAGAGCTCCAGTCCCCCTGGGAAAATACACCCAGGGCTCACAGAGTTCCCCAGCTTCTGCAAGCCTCCTGATGTCAGGGAATGGCTCTGTCTGCGATGGAAGCAGCAGGCATCGAGTCTACAAGCCTGTACATAAAAGGATCCATTATCCTGGGGAGCCAAATGTCACTGCTGGAATGGTTTCCAAGTGCTGCCAAAAAGAACATTATTAATAACAGTAATGATAATAATAGTGATCATAATAACACAGATTAAATTTTAATTTATATGACACCCAAGTTCCACCGCCCTGAGAGGGAATTACTCTCACAGCAGAGGGGAAGGAATAACGCACAACTCCAGCTGAAAGGAAATGTGATGCGATTTGGGCCCTGTGCCAGGCTTCAAACTGCTGTGTACAGATAGAAGAAGAAAAGGACCTCAGCAGACTTCAGGCTAAGCCAGACTCCATGTGAGTGTTCCAGATTTCAGGGACACAACACAGACAGGTGGAAGCACCCACGTCTGCCTCACTCCAGGATAAGTGCCCTTCATTGTTTGAACTTGAAGCATCTCACAAATGACCCAGGAAGCTCCTGAAGGAGGGAAACCTGCCCAAAGCAGGCAGACTCTAAGTCTGCACTGGATGCTACAGAGCTACACAATAGGTGCTGTAGGCTCTGCTATGCACAGTGGTAAACATTTGTAAAGTGAAAAAAATAATAACAAAGACAATGTTTTGATGGTTGTTAGGATATTTGAGTTCCTGTGTGGTGCAAATGGTTAATACCCTTGTTGCTAACCAAAAGGCCAGAGGTTCAAGTCCACCCAGGGGTGCCTCAGAAGAAAGGCCTGGTGATCTACTTCCTAAAAATCAGCCATTGAAAACCCTCTGGAGCACAGTTCTTCTCTGACACACATGGGGTCGCCATGAGTCGTAGCGGATTTAATGACAACTGTCGAGTTTGGTTTATTAGGGCTTTGCTGGTATGGGTGTGGGGCAGTTTTTTGTCTGTTTTCTGCAGTGTTTGGCTAGAGTAGAATGGTTATTGCCTAAAAGTTTTCCATCTTTTTACATTGTCCCTTTCCTGGGCCTTGACGTGAGAGAGCTGGCATTTGGTGGGCCTTTTTTCTTTTCCTTTTCCCAGCACCTGTTGTCATTTCTGGATTGCTGGCTTTTTCAGCTCCAACTCTGGGATATGTGAGGCAAACAAACAAATTAAAAAAAAAAAAAAAAAAACGGAGAACTAACCACTACATTTTTTCTTGGGTCCCAAAGTCCCTAGCCAAGCTGTCTCTACTTCCCTTTTCTCAGGGAGCTCTTATGTTTGTTTTATATATAATATTCAGAGTTTTTAGCAGTCCCTAGAGGGGGGGAATAGGAAAAAGTACATCCACTCAGTCTTCCTGGAAGTGCAAGTTCAGCGTAACCATTAAAAAAAATATTTATTTTTGGTGGCAATATATACAACCAAACTTATCCATTAAAAATTTCTACTTGAAAAGTTTTAATATTGGTTACATACTTCACAGTGGGCCACCATTCCATCTCTACCCATGTTGTTTCATCAGGAATTTAGGCTGTCTGTATCCCTGAGGGGCCGAGAGGCAGGAGAACCAGCAAGCAGAAGCTGAAGAGATACGGAACACAGGAAGCAGAGCTGCCTCAGTCTCAAAGGGTAGGGCCATGACCTCCGAGGTCTCAAAGGGCGGAGTTGCTACTCAGATAGGGTAGGAGAATGAAGCTGCCCAAATCTGAGTGAGCAGTGTGGAACTGAAGGTGGAGCTTCAGCCCAGGGCCAAGGGGCCTGCACCCAGATCCAGAAAGCGTGGCCAATACCTGGAGTCTGGGGGGCAGGGCCATTGAGTAAACTGTCTCAGGGAACAGAGTACTATTTTTAAGCCTTGAGGGCTAGCTAATATAATGTGTTCTGCTGACTTGCTTGGTGCCTGCTATCCCTTCTTTCCCTCCTATTTCTTCCACTTGTAATGGAACTGTCTAGCTTTCGCCTGTTCTACCAATGTACTTTGGAAGTAGATAACTTCTATTCTAGGTTTCACAGATGAAGAGGAATTTTTGGATTTTGGACTTGGAGTTGATTTAAGACTTTTGCTAAGAAATGATGGGGTGAATGTGTTTTACATGTGGAAAGGACATGAGTTTTGAGGGACCGAAGTGTAGAAGGTTATGGATTGAATTGTGTCCCCCTAAAATGTGTGTCAACTGGCTAGGCCATGATTTCCAGTATTGTGTGGTTTTCCTCCCTTTTGTGATCTGATGTAATTTTCCTATGTGTTGTAAATCCTAACCTCTATGATGTTAATGAGGCAGGATTACAGGCAATTACATTAATGAGGCAGGACACAACCTGCAAGATTAGTTTGTATCTTGAGTCAATCTCTTTTGAGATATAAAGGGAAAGAAAGCTGGGAGCAGATCTTATCCTTTGGACCTGGGATCGTTGTGCTAAGAGGCTTCAAGACCAGGGGAAAATTGATGACAAGGACCTTCCCCAGAACCAACAGAGAGAGGAAGCCTTTCCCTGGAGCTGGTACCCTAAATTTGGACTTTTAGTCTCCTAAACTGTGAGAGAATAAATTTCTCTTTGTTAAAGCCAGCCACTTGTCTTAGTTATCTAGTGCTGTTATAACAGAAAAACTGCAAGTGGATGACTTCAACAAACAGAAATTTATTCTCTCACAGTCTGGTAGGCTAGAAGTCCAAATTCAGGGCATTAGCCCTAGGGGAAGGCTTTCTCTCTCTGTTGGCTTTGGAGGAAGGTCTTTCTCATGAATCTTTCACTGGACTAGGAGCATCTCAGAGCAGGGACCCTGGTCCATAGGACATGCTCTTCTCCTGGCACTACTTTCTTGGTGGTATGAGGTCCCCTTGTCTCTCTGCTTGCTTCTTTGTTTTATATCTCAACAGAGATTGGCTTAAGACACAATCTAATCTTATAGCTGCCTCACTAAAATAACTGCCATTAATCCCATCTCTTTAACATCATAGAGATAGGATTTATAATGCAGAGGAAAATCACATCAGATGACAAAATGGTGGACAATCACGTAATCCTGGCAATCATGGCCTGACCAGGTAGACACACATCTTGGGGGATACAATTCAATCCATGGCACTTGTTATAGCAGCACTAGATAACTAAGATACCTTCCATAATTTTTCTTCTTTGAAATCATTTTCAAACTTGATTTAACTGGCATGACTATATGTATCATACTCACCCTACAAAATGTCATATTTTTACCCAGAATAGAAGGCAGTGGTGGTCTAGTGGTAGAATTCTCTTCCATGCTGGAGACCTGGGTTTAATTCCTGGCCAATGTATCCCAAGCACAGCCACTACCCATGTGCCAGTGGAGGCTTGTGTGTTGCTCTGGTGGTGAATAAGCTTCAGAGGACCCTCTAGACTAAGATGGACTAAGAAGAGAGGCTTGGTTTTCCATTTTGAAAATCAACCAGTGAAAACCTTAAAGGTCACAACAGTCCAGTTCCATCGTACATAGGGTCCTCATGAACTGGAGGCTGACTTGACAATAGCTAACAACAACAACATACTATAACAATAATAGCCAATATTATTGAATGCATACTAAATGCCATCTATTTTTCTGAGTACTTGATATGTGTATTGGAAACCCTGGTGACGTAGTGGTTAAGTGCTATGGCTGTTAACCTAGAGGCTGGCAGTTCGAATCTGCCAGGCGCTCCTTGGAAACTCTACAGGGCAGTTCTACTCTGTCCTATAGAGCCACTGTGAGTCAGAATCGACTCGACAGCAGTGGGTTTGTTTTTTTGTTTTGGTAATATATGTCTTAAAAAAAATATATATATATATATTATGTATTACTACATTTAATTTTCACAGCAATGTCTTGTTTATAAGCTATGTGGATTAAATCAAGTTGTTTAACTTCTCTCAATACCAGCATGCCCCTATGTGAAAAGGGGAGCACCCCAGCAGGGTTGATCCATGCATGGTGCATTGCTCAATGGCTCAAACATAGTGACTACAGCCTGCTTTTGTACATTCTTCTCCACTCTAATAAGATGTCCACTTAGTTTCATGTTGTATAGATAGGATGGGAAGATCCTTGCTATATAACTCTTTTAGGTTGTTTTATTCTGGATAAACAAGTTTGAAGTGTATTAAACTCATTGCCCTCTAATTGATTCTGACTCATAGGACAGAGTAGAACTGCCCTATAGGGTTTCCAAGGAATGGGCTGGTGGATTTGAAGTAGTTACCTTTTGGTTAGCAGTCAAGCTCTTAACCACTGCACCACCAGGGCTCCTGGTGTGCATTAGATAAATACAATACTATTGTGTTTGCTGAACAAACGACTGTTCAAGCCCATCATTATCCCAAGCACTGGATGTGAAACTTCATTTTTACTTTTTTATGTTATTCTCTCTTTTGAAAGGTCTCTTTAATGTTTTCAGACCTGTGGGCACTACTAGGGAAGGGTAATCCAAAGTTATTTATTTATTTATTTATAGGCAATCCAAATGTCATTTGTGACAAAGCTGCTTGGATTATCCTTTTCCTCCAGGCAAACCAGTTGCAATCTAGTTGATTCTGACTGATAGTGATCCTATAGGTTTGAGCAGACTTGCCCCATAGGGTTTCTAAGGCTGTAATCTTCATGGCAGTAGACTTACACATCTTTCTCCCATGGAACAAGCTGGTACACTCAAACTGATGACCTTTTGGTTAACAGCTGAGTGCTTTAATCACAGTTCCACCAGGGTTCCTTTTCCTCCAGGCAGGCCAGGCAGGAATGTTGAATTGTGTGGTCATAGACAAACTCAGTGAAACTAGAGCTCCTGAGGGTTGATTTTGAAGCAACAAACCATCGAGAGCTCTCAGAGTAATACTCTAGAGCTGAAACAATTGCCCATCCCTCTCAGAAAGATCTCAAACCTATCACGACTATGTTGTGTAAACCTCACAGTGAGCTGTGGGATTTGTAAACAATTTCTCATCTGATTTGTGGACTCTTTCATACAAAGAATCACAAAAATATAAGACTAAGGCATTTAATTATAAACCATCTTGACTGAATATTATGCAAAAAGACACAAGTCAACAGAAAAGATATATTGAGGATTATAGCATATGTATTGTCATTTTTTTTGTTTTATTTATGGGTAGCCCTGGTGGCATACTGGTTGACGTGGTTGGCTGCTAACCAAAAGATTGGCGGTTCAAACCCACCTGCTGCTCCACCTGATTTCCACCTTTGGAAATCCTATGGGCAATTTTACTCTGTTCTGTAGGGGTGCTATGAGTTGAAATAGACTCGACAGCAATGGAAAAAAATTGTATCAAATTGAAATAAAATATTAAATGAACTAATATCAGGGAAATAAGATAATTATTTGTAATATTAGATTGAATTGGTGGTAGATTAGGAAGGGGCTGGATGAAGGCATTGGGGGCTTCTTAGAAGGATGTCGAAAACAGCTGTAGTGAAGAATAAAGAGTAACTTAAAGAAGTCATTGGCAATAAGGGCAGAATAGAAGGAAACAGATCAGCAAAGAAGTGGAATGTTCAGGACTCAGAGGGCAACGAGGGGTGGATGGAGAAGAAGGAGAAGTTTAGCGGCCCTAGCATGAGCGTCTGGAGGAAGATGGGTGTCATCAGTATGCAGAGTGTACCAAAAAACCAAAACTGTTGCCATCAAGTCGATCTGACTTATAGCGACCCTAGAGGACAGACTAGAACTGTCCCATAGAGTTTCCAAGGACCTCCTGGTGGATTTGAACTGCCGACCTTTTGGTTAGCAGCTGTAGCACTTAACCACTAGGCCGCCAGGGCTTCCCATCCGTATACAGAGAGTACAAAAAACCAAACCTGTTGCCATTGAGTTGATTCTGACTTAGTGAACCCATAGGCCAGAGTAGAACTGCCCTGTAGGGTTTCCAAGGATCAGCTGGTGGATTCGAGCCACCAACCTTTCGGTTAGCAGCCATAGTGCTTTACCACTACGCCACCAGTAGCTGGGCATTTAATAAAGGCAACCACATAGTAGGTAATTTTTATGTTTGAACAAAACAAACCTTGACCTTGATTTGCCCCCTCGTCTCCACTCTCTGAACCTGGGTTGAGATCTGACATTTGGTTGTTGCTTTCCCCCCTTTTCAAGAATATGTGTTTATTGCAGATTCTGGAAGAACCAAAAACAACAACAACAACAACAAAACCCATTGCCGTCGAGCTGATTCTGACTCATAGTGACCCCATAGGGCAGAGTAGAACTGTTCCATTGAGTTTCCAAGGAGCGCCTGGTGGATTCGAACTGCTGACCTTTTGGTTAGCAGCTGTAGCACTTAACCACTACGCCACCAAGATTTCCTCTGGAAGAACAAGAGGATGGAATTTCTGCAAAAAGAGGGACTGTATCCTCCGAACAGCAGGGATGAATCAGCAGGCAGTCTTTGGGTGGCTTCCCAGAAAATGCAGCTCTGGCAGGCCTGGCTCTTCTTTCCTGGCAAACGCCTTGGTTTCTTACCACAGACCGTAGCCCCGTCTTTCCTCCTCATCTCCCCAGAGCTTGCTAGTGGTATTTGGAGGAACATGAATAATGTACCAGGCATATCTCTTAATTGAATCATAGTGAATTTTTTTTTTTTTTTTTTAGAAAATTCCATTTAAAATAAATGACCTAAGTTCTTTTTCATTCAACAAAGGGCACTTTCACTAGCTACTATGGAGGAAACTTGTTGGCTCCCTCACAGATGTGCAAACAGTTTTTGTGCAAGCTTTTCTCTTTGTTAGGAAGGGGAATGTAAGTGAAATTAGAGGGCTTCATGACATCTGAGAAAAGCAGTTCATGGGTTCTAGAAGGTAGAAGGGACACTAAAGCTTTCTATACCTAGAAGTGCTCCAGTTAGTTGACCTGAGGTTTCTGGGATGGGTGGGCCTGTCAGGCTTAGAAATTGTACTGCAGTCACTGTTCCAGCAAAGACTGATTTTTGACCCTGAATCGTTTATTCTTTATTTGTAACTACCTCCAATCAGCACGTTTTAGATGAATATGTGCTTACCCCAAATAAAACTACATGTCCTATCCTTCTGTATAGTCCAGTGTAGCCAAATGGCCAAGTTCTGGCCAATGGGATATAAGCAGAAATGCCATCCATGTGTGATATGGAGGAAATGTTCTCAGTGTCTCTGTTCTCCGTCTTCCTTCCTGCTGGGAGACATGATGGATGGCACTCAAGCAGCCATATTGGACTCTGAGGCAGAGGTTATATACTGAGGATGGCAGGGCAACAATGTAGAAGGAACCTTGAAGAAGAGACAAGAAGCCACCCTACTGGTTCTATATTACCAATCTCCATACTTATTTTATGTCTGAGAGAAATATGTTTGTATCTTGTTCAAGTATTAGTTTAGGTACTCCGTCATTCTCAGATGGACTTTATCTGATATAACTGATATGATGTAGTTTTTGTCTTGCTACATTACACAACTTAATAGCATTTAAGACAAAGTTCACAATTCTACTACCTCTTTCCCATCTAGAAATTTAAGAGATTGTTCTATAGGTGGATTCGCCTATACAGAAAAGCCAGTACTTGGATGTGAGAGAACTGGAGTTGTTTGGAAATGGAGGTTGCAGTGTGATCATTAAGCAGTCATTGAACATAGGTATTTTCCATCCCCTGCCTTCCTGATTACCTTTTATTATTTTTGAGTAACAAATAGCTAATTAAGTTAGAAAAAGTTAGAGCAACACAAATTTAAAATATATACCTTGTTAATAGGGAGTAGGTTGCAATGTAAATTTTACAACTAATTTAGAAAGAATGCCATTTTGAGAACAAATTGCCAGTTTTTTTCTTTCCCTCACTTGACTTCAAACTAGGGAAAACTAGTGTTTTAATTACAAGCTAGATAAATACAGTCTGTGAAATCTTGTTTAGTGAGTTCAGGTATAATGAGCTTTCAGAAAGCAGTGAGAAGGAAAACGATCATTTATTTATATGGGTTTGCTTTTTGGCATTTTGTGATTGCATTTGTTTGGCACGCCTGACTATTAAGGTTTAAAGGCACTGTTCCAATATAAGGCAGAAAAATGCCAAAAAGTCAATACTTGGGAAGGGTATTCTCATTCATGAACTGGATAAAATCTCCATCACCAGGATCAGAAAGCCAGAGCAATATGGAAGCCAAAACAATGCCCAGTTTTCCCTCTTGTTGCTGAGTGGTAGAGACCTTCCATTTGTTAGGAAAGTATTGCCAGTTGGATGTTTAGCCAGAAAAAAGATTTACTATACCCCAGACTCTGCTCATTCCTCAGTCTGACCTACCAAACTGGTCAATGTCTTGTGCAGTTTCCTAAGACGCTTGTCTCTTCCCAGGAGTTAATGGGACCCTGGACCTCTAGAGGGGTAGTGGTGGCATGAAGGAAAAGCCTTCATATTTCAACTTGATAGAGCCAAATTAGAATCTCCCATTGGTTGGGAGGCACTTACCCCAGTACACTGGTCTGTTATCTCTCTTTCCCTCTATCCCATGAATTCCAAGAAGATAAAACCTCTTCTGTCTTAATCATTTTTGTTATCTTCAGTTTTTATCACAATTATCAGCATAAAGCAAATGTTCAATCAATATTTATTCAAAAACAAATGCCCAAGTTCAGGCTCTTCTGCATGACATTCAAGACACCTCAAAACCTGACTTTAACCTTCTTTACTAGCCTTGTTTCCTGCTCTCCACTGACAATTACTGAACAAGCTACTGAAGCCATCATAGTTCTCCAAACAGGCATGGACTCATACCCTGTGCATTTTCTAAGAGTGTCGTTGGTAAACTTTTAAGATACAGCTCAAATGTCACCTCTTCCAAACCCAGCATCTGCTTGTAGAATGAAAACAACAACAAACACTTGTTGTTAGGTGCCGTCTAGTCGATTCTGACTCATAGCGATCCTATGCACAACAGAACAAAGCCCTGCCCGGTCCTGCGCCATCCTTACAATCATTGTTATGCTTGAGCTCATTGTTGCAGCCACTGTGTCAATCCACCTTGTTGAGGGTCTTCCTCTTTTCCGCTGACCCTGTACTCTGCCAAGCATGATGTCCTTCTCCAGGGACTGATCCCTCCTGACAACATGTCCAAAGTATGTAGGACGCAGTCTCGCCATCCTTGCATCTAAGGAGCATTCCGGTTGTACTTCTTCCAAGACAGATTTGTTTGTTCTTTTGGCAGTCCATGGTATGTATATTCAATACTCTTTGTCAATACCACAACGCAAAGGTGTCAACTCTTCTTTGGTCCTCCTTATTCATTGTCCAGTTTTCACATGCATATGAAGTGATTGAAAATACCATGGCTTGGGTCAGGCGCACCTTAGTCTTCAGGGTGACATCTTTGCTCTTCAACACTTTGAAAAGGTCCTTTGCAGCACATTTGCCCAATACAATGTGTCTTTTGATTTCTTGCCTGCTGCTTCCATGGCTGTTGATTGTGGATCCAAGTAAAATGAAATCCCTGACAACTTCAATCTTTTCTCCATTTATCATGATGTTGCTCATTGGTCCAGTTGTGAAGATTTTTGTTTTCTTTATGTTGAGGTGTCATCCATACTGAAGGCTGTGGTCTTTGATCTTCATTAGTTAGTGCTTCAAGTCCTCTTCACTTTCAGCAAGCAAGGTTGTGTCATCTGCATAACACAGGTTGTTAATTAGTCATCCTCCAATCCTGATGTCCCGTTCTTCTTCATATAGTCCAGCTTCTCGTATTATTTGCTCAGCATACAGATTGAATAGGTATGGTGAAAGAATACAACCCTGCCGCACACCTCTCCTGACTTTAAACCAATCAGTATCCCCTTGTTCTGTCCGAACAACTGCCTCTGGATCTATGTAAAGATTCCTCATGAGCACAATTAAGCGTTCTGGAATTCCCATTCTCACAATGTTATCCATAGTTTGTTATGATCCACACACACAGTCGAATGTCTTTGCATAGTCAATAAAACACAGGTAAACGTCCTTCTGGTATTCTCTGCTTTCAGCCAGGATCCATCTGACATCAGCAATGATATCCCTGGTTCCACATCCTCTTCTGAAACCAGCCTGAATTTCTGGCAATTCCCGGTCGATATAGTGCTGCAGCTGTTTTTTAATGATCTTCAGCAAAATTTTGCTTGTGTGTGATATTAATGATATTGTTCTATAATTTCCACATTCGGTTGGATCACCTTTCTTGGGAATGGGCATAAATATGATCTCTTCCAGTCAGTTGGCCAGGAAGCTGTCTTCCATATTTCTTGGCATAGATGAGTGAGTACCTCCAGGGCTGCATCTGTTTGTTGAAACATCTCAATTGGTATTCCTTCAATTCCTGGAGCCTTATTTTTCGCCAATGACTTCAGAGCAGCTTGGACTTACTTCTTCCTTCAGTACCATCGGTTCCTGATCATATGCCACCTCTCGAAATGGTTGAATATTGACTAATTCTTTTTGGTATTATAATGCTGTGTATTCCTCCCATCTTCTTTTGATGCTTCCTGCATCGTTTAATATTTTCCCCATGGAATCCTTCACTATTGCAACTCGAGGCTTGAATTTTTTCTTCAGTTCTTTCAGCATGAGAACAAACACTTATGGGTACCTATTTCAGGAACCATGGAATATGGAGCCTTGGTGGGGCAGTGGTTAAGAGTTTGGCTGATAACCAAAAGGTTGACAGTTTGAATCCACCAGCCACTCCTTGGAAAGCCTATGGGGCAGTTCTACTGTGTCCTTTAGGTCACTATAACTTGGAATCAACTCAATGGCAACAGATTTATTCCAGGAACAAGGAGCCCTGCTGGTACAGTGGCTAAGCCCCAGCTGTTAAGTGAAAGGTTAGCGGTTCAAATCCACCAGCCATTCGGTGGGAGAAAGATGTGGTGGTCTATTTCTGTAAAGGTAACAGCCTTGGAAACCCTATGCTGAGTTCTGCTCTGCCCTCTTGTGTCATTATGAGTCAGAATTGACTTGACGGCAATGGATTTTGGTTTCCAGGAATAATCCAATGTTCTGAGACGGCCCTTGCCAGTCCTTGATCTTAAGGATCTCACAGGGTGAGGTTGGGAGGATTCTAGGATGGAACAAAGGATATTAGGGCAAAGCATGATGGCCAAAGTCAGCCAAGTCCTTATTAAAATCCTGTCAATTGCCTTCTTCAAGAAGAAAGGGTGAGCCTGTTGGATGGAGAACCATTAGATCCAAAATCTAACTCTTTGTTCAACAAGACTGCCCTGCTGTGCCTACCTCTCCTTTCCTATCTCTAATAACTTTGGCTTCCAGCAACACCAATTGCTAATTATCACCTGTACAACCCCCTATGTCTGACCTTTGTGCCATTACTTGTGCCCTACCCTCTAGCTGCCTGGCCAGCTCACAATTGTCCTTAAAGAATTAGGCGTCCTCCACTAAGGCTTTGCTGATTGCCCCTTCAGTTAGCCTTAAATGGCCCTCCTTATGCACATCTATCATTGCTCTTCTTGTTCTTAGGTGCAGTCAAGTCAGTTTCCACTTATAACGACCCACTGTACAACAGAACGAAACACTGCCTAGTCCTGCGCCATCCACACAATCATTGTTATGCTTGAGCCCATTATTGCAGCCATATTATTCATCACTCTGAGAATTTATAATTATCTATGTGTCCAACTTTCCTCTGCAGAGACACGTGGAGAATCTTATTGACAATGCCAATGATATAGAATCAGATCTTTCCAGAGTGAGGCCTGGTAGTTTGAATCTTAATGACTTCCCCAGAAAATGTCATGCATATTCAAAACCTTCTCTGGATTGTGTGTTCCTTGAGGTTGAGGCATCTTTCATACTCATTGTGTGCTTGGCAGAGTATCGCATATATTGGAGGTGGGCAATACCTGATCATAAATGAGTGAGTGAATGAATGACAGCATCCTCAGTGGCATAAGAACAAATGGATCTCTCCCTGTCTGACCCATGTGGACGCTTTAACTCCCTGCCCTGGTCCATCTGGTCTATCTTCCAAATCCTTACCTTTCACAGCTGCACCTGCCTTCACCTTTTATCCTGCCTTAGCTTCTGGACCCTCCCTTGGAATTTAGCTCTTGTGGCTATGGTAGCATGTTAGATAATCTACTTCTTTATTATGCTTGTTGTCTTTTGTCTTCTCCCACCAGAACTGAACTTTCGTAAGGACAGGGATCCTTGTCTGTTTCATTCAGTGGTTGACTTCAGTAACTCAGAACACTGTCTGGAATGTAATAGATGCTCAGTAAATATTTTGTAAATGAGAGAGTGACTGAGTTTTCTGAAATGCACTCACCTTTTTCAGGCTTTGCTCTTGAACTTAATTTGTGCTATTGCACTTTCTCTCTGGGTTGACTCACATCTGCTCAACAGTCCTCCCACAATTTTATTCCCCTCTCAACCTCCTCACTGGACACCCCACTTCTCAGACTCTGCCCATAGAACACTATTTCAGTCACACCCAGGTCTAGCCCCTCCCAAGGATTTCAAAATTCCACTGGCCATTCCTGATCTCTGAATGATCAAAGAAGTATCTCTTGCTTTGAAATAGTACCGTGTCCATGTAAGCCAAGGTCTCCGCTGCTGTTTTTGATTTATTCAAAGGCTGGGCAAGGAAACCTCCGCTTCCTACTTGGAATGCAGAGAGTTCCCCCTGAGAAATAAAGATGACACCAGTTAGATTCATCACCACAGATGGCATGGTTGCCGCATCCTCCAAATAGTTCCACATTTGGGCAAACCAGTTGGGGCAGATTGGTTGGCTTCCAAGGCCTTCTGGCTTGGTAATGGGCTACTTGACTGAATCTTTTTACCTTGAGGTCACTGGTTTGAAAACAGCCCAGCTTCCTGGTGATAAACAGCATTTTTGTGTGACAGCTGGGCTACAGTGTGTCTGGGAGATGATGTGATTTCAGACTAGGCCCTAGTGAATCACTGTTTCTTAGTCTCATGGTGGCAACAGCCTCAATACTAAGCCTGACCTTTCTTCTTCTGTGGGTGTGGTCCCTGATGCAGATGGCAGGGACAAGCCATTTGGAGAGGTGGCCTGAGATCTTTGATTGGTAGATCTAAGCATGCTTGTATGTGACTGGAGATCTAAGGGAAACAGGGAAGTGGAGGACAGTTACCACAGGCAGAAACCAAGGTGGGGAGGCAGGCAGCAGGGTCAGCAGAGTGCTATAGTGGAGAGAAGACCAGGTTGGATGTCAGACAAGTCTGGCTTCAGATTCTGGTGCTGCCACTTACTATTACCTGTGTGATGGTGAGTTAATGGCATGAGTTTCAGACACTATCTCATAATCAGTAAAATGGAAATAATAAAAACCTGCCTCATGAGGTTATTATATGGTCCATATATGTACAAGTTTTGCATAAACTCTAAAGTGTTACAGAAATTGAAGTCAGATTATCATCTGACAGAGCCTTTACCCTCCTGCTATTGCATCCCTGGGTGGCATAAATGGTTTGTGCTCATCTAGTAACCTAAAGATTGGAGGTTTGAACCTACCCAGTGGCTCAGTGGAAGAAAGGCCTAGTGGTCAGTATCTGCAAACATTACAACCAAGAAAACCCTATGACCAGTTCCACTCTGCAGCACATGGGTTGCCATGAGTTGGAATCAGCTTGATTTTTTTTTTTTTTGGTATGAGGAAACCCAGACCCCTTTCTCTTTTTTTATCTAAATCCTGCCTTCAAATGCAAATCAACTCTCCTCTCATTGACTGCAAAGGAATTAGAGAGTTTGATCCATATTTTATGGAAAATTATGGATCCCAACAGATAGAGTAAAGGCAGGGGAGATATGTTAAAATATGCTGGCAATGATTTCCCCTAGGCTTTAATAGTTTTTATAGTGTTCGTAGGGCTATAGCAGATACTTAACAAGGGTGTGGCCTTAGGAAAATGGCCTAAGTTCTCTGAGCCTTCTCTCTAAAATGGGAATAAAGTTGACATCAGAGGGCTGATGTGAAATTTAAAGGAGATCATGTGTGTTAAAAACTTAGCACAGTGCCAGGTTCAGAATCAGAAATTATTCATGATTTGTTTATCCATATTATTTTCTAAGGTGTCTACAATTAATGTGTATTACTTCATTAATCAGAAAAAAAACCCAATAAACATTATAAAGGAGAGAGAGAAGGAAGGACAAAGAAAGATTGACAGACAGGTCCTCTGACAACTTTACTCACAAGAGAGTTACCTGGCACAAGTTTTGCAAACTCTGTAAACATGGTTTTCCTCATCTGTAAAATAAGAAGGAGAAATCATTTATCATTGTCTTCTTTAAAAAAAAAACAAAAAACCCGCTGCTGTCCAGTCAATTCCAACCCATAGTGACTCTAGTACAACAAAATGGAACACTGCCTGTTCCTACACCATCACAATTGTTATGTTTGAGCCCATTGTTGTAGCCACCATGTCAATCCATCTCGTTGAGGGTCTTCCTCTTTTTCGCTGACCCTCTGCTCTACCAAGCATGATGTCCTTCTGCAGGGACTGGTCCCTCCTGATAACATGTCCAAAGAATGGGAGACAAAGTCTTGCCATCCTCACTTCCAAGGAACATTCTGGCTGTACTTCTTCCAAGACAGATTTGTTCATTCTTCTGTCAGTCCATGGTATATTCAACATTCTTCACCAACACCACAGTTCAAAGGCGTCAACTCTTTGGTCTTCTTTATTCATTGTTCAGCTTTTGTATGAATATGAGGTGACGGAAAACACCAAGGCCTGGGTCTGGCACACCTTAGTCTTCCAAGGTGGCATCTTTGCTTTTCAACATTTTAAATAGATCTTTTGCAGCAGATTTGCCCAAGGCAATGCCTTTTTTGATTTCTTGATTACTGCTTCCATGAGTGTTATTGTGGATCCAAGTAAAATGAAATCCTTGACAACTTCAATCTTTTCTCCATTTATCGTGATTCTGCTTATTGGTCCAGTTGTGAGGATTTTGGTTTGTTTATGTTGAGGTGCGGAAACCCTGGTGGCGTAGTGGTTAAGTGCTATGGCTGCTAACCAAAGGGTCGGCAGTTCAAATCCACCAGGTGCTCCTTGGAAACTCTGTGGGGCAGTTCCACTCTGTCCGATAGGGTCACTATGAGTCGGAATAGACTGGATGGCACCGGGTTTAGTGGGTGTGCTGAGGTGCAATCCACACCGAAGGCTGTGGTCTTTGATCTTCATCAGTAAGTGCTTCAAGTCCTCTTCACTTTCAGCAAGCAAAGTTATGTCATCTGTATAATGCAGGTAGTTAATGAGTCTTACTCTAATTCTGATGCCACGTTCTTCTTCATATAGTCCAGCTTCTTGTATTATCTGCTCTGCATACAGGTTGAATACGTATGGTGAAAAGATACAACCCTGATGCACACTTTTCCTGACTTTAAACCACACAGTATTCCCTTGTTCTGTTTGAACAACTGCCTCTTGATCTATGTACAGGTTCCTCATGAGCAAAATTGTGTTCTGGAATGCCCATTCTTCTTAATGTTATCCATAATTTGTTATGATCCACACAGTCGAATGCCTTTGCATTGTCAATAAAGTGTAAGTAAACATCTTTCTGGTATTCTGTGCTTTCAGCCAGGATCCAACTGACATCAGCAATGATACCCCTGGTTCCATTTCCTTTTCTAAATCCAGCTTGAAATTCTGGCAGTTCCCTGCTGATATACTGTTGCAACAACTTTTGAATGATCCTCAGCAAAATTTTACTTGCGTGTAATATTAATGATATAGTTTGACAATTTCCACATTTGGTTGGATCACCTTTTTTTAGGAATAGGCATAAATATGGATCTCTTGCTGTTGGTTGGCTAGGTAGCTGTCTTCCAAATGCCTTGGCATAGATGAGTGAGCACTTCCAGCACTGTATCTGTTGGAACATCTCAATTGGTATTCCATCAATTTCTGGAGCCTTGTTTTTCGACAGTGTCTTCAGGGCAGCTTGGACTTCTTCCTTCAGTACCATTGGTTCCTGATCATATGCTACCTTCTGAAATGGTTGAATGTCAACCAATTCTTTTTGGTATAGTGACTCTGTGTATTCCTTTCTTCTTCTTTTGATGTTTCCTGTGTTGTTCAGTGTTTTGCTCATAGAGGCCTTCAGTATTGCAACTCGAGGCTTGAATGTTTTCTTTAGTTCTTCTTCCAGCTTGAGAAATACCGAGCTTGTTCTTCTCCTTTGGTTTTCTAACTCCAGGTCTTTGCACACATCATTATAATGTACTTTGTCTTCTTGAGCTGCCATTTGAAATCTTCTATCCATCTCTTTTACTTTGTCATTTCTTCCTCTCTCTTTAGCTACTCTACATTCAAGAGCACCTTTCAGAGTGTCTTCTGACATCCATTTTGGTCTTTTCTTTCTTTCCTGTCTTTTTAATGACCTCTTGCTTTCTTCAGGTATGGTGTCAAATCTATTCTTGAGATGGTCTCTAAATTCAGGTGGGCTATACTCAAGGTCATACTTTGCCTCTTGTGGACTTATTCTAATTTTCTTCAGTTTCTTGAACTCATATATGAGCAATTGATGATCTGTTCCACAGTCGGCCCCTGGCCTTATTCTGACTGATGATATTAAGCTTTTATACCATCTCTTTCCACCCAGATGTAATGGATTTGACTGTTGTGTATTCCATCCTGCAAGGTCTATGTGTACAGTTACCATTTATGTTGTTGAAAAAGGTATTTGCAATGAAAAAATCTGGCAAAATTCTATCATGTGATCTCTGGCATCTTTTCTATCACCAATGCCATATTTTCCAACTACCAATCCTTCTTTGCTTCTGACTTTTGCATTCCAACCACCAGTAATTATTAATGCATCCTGATTGCATGTTTGATCAACTTCAGACTGCAGATGTTGGTAAAAATCTTTAATTTCTTCACCTTTGGCCTTAGTGGTTGGTGCGTAGATTTGAATAATAGTAGTATTAACTGGTCTTCCTTGTAGGCGTATGGATATTATCCTATCACTGACAGTGTTGTACTTCAGGATAGATCATGAAAAGTTCTTTTTGACAATAAATGCAACACCATTCCTCTTCAGTTTGTTATTCTAGGCGTAGCAGACCATATGATTGTCTGATGGTCTTGTTAGGAGAATTAAGGACAGGTGGGAAAATATGGAAGATAGTTGCTTTGTGCATAAAAGGTTCTTGCCTTTCTTTTTATATCTTCCGTCTTCAGTACTAAAGGAAGAGGTCCAGGCTATACTGAGGGCATTGGCAAAAAAAAAAAAAAAAAAAAAAGGATCCAGGAAATGTCAAATGAGATGTTTCAGCAAACAGATGCAGTGCTGGAAGTGCTCACTCATCTATGCCAAGAAATTTGGAAGATGGCTACCTGGCCAACTGAGTGGAAGAGATACAGGACTTGACAGAAACTAACCACACATCTTCCCTTCCCCCTTCCCTTCTTTTCTCTTGCTTTTTTTTTCCCCCTTCATTTTTCTTAGTAATGATAATAATCTCTTAATTTTGCCTGTCTCTCCCCTGCCCAAGTATTTATTGTTGCATTTAGCCCTGCTTCCCCCCATACATCCTGTTTGGCATCCTAAACATCCTTTCTCTTTGTGACCTTTCTTTCTATGTCTGTCTCTTTCTTTTTTTAACCCTAGGAAATTCTAAGTCATGATTTCTGCAAATACTGTTTATTCTTCCTCTATATTTTGGTGTCTTTCTGAGATTCCCTGTTTATGGCTGTTGACACGACTGTTTCTACCTTCTATAATTCTTAATTTTTATGTTTTCTTCGGGAGTTCTTTAACTTAATTCTTCAGCAGTATTAATTCTGTAATTGACAATCTATTTCTTTATTTCAGTTATTGCAGTGATACTAATTTAATTATAAGCTAGCGGGAATTACCTCCTTTGGCATATTTAATATGCTTATTTTGAATTCTGCTCCATTTGATACAAGTTGGTCACTTAAGCTTCTTATGTGTTTCTATTCTACCCTGTGAAATCATATTCTTTTAGGGTTATGAGCTATCCTGGGTAGTCTTGTATTCCTAGAGAGAAGTACTCTGCCTCATTCTTTTCAATTGGTAAAAATATGTTCTTTCTCAGTTGTTCCCCACCAAAAATGAAATAGCTTATAAAGATTGAAGGAGAGAAAGGAAGGAAAAAAAAGACAATGGGCAAGCAAGCAAAAATACTTCTCCACTGTAGGCAACATTAGCACAATTTTCCAGATGAGGAAACTGAAGCCAAAAGAGGTTAAACAGTTTGTCTGAAGATGCAGGGCAGGAAAAGCATTAGGGAAACCTCAACCAGCCCCATTATCCCAGATTAGCGCTAAGGAGATCCTATTTGTTCAATGCTTTCACTTAAATAAAGAGAAAGAAAAATAGCAAAATAAGATTTTAAAAAATTGGGTTATATGTGTTATAAATGGCTGCTTTTAAAACATGAAAAAATGTATGTGATTATTTGTATATATCACCATTTGGGAAAAAATATTTAAAATCTAAATTTAAGCATTTTTTGGATCTCAGGTTTAAGCGAAATGGCCTTTCAGAACTCGCTCCTTCCCTGCCCTGGCTGGTTCAATCATCACAGACTAGTGGGGAATTTTCTGGTAGGAAATCAAATAGGAGGTGGCCGGATGCTTTGGCAAAGGGTGGTTGGTAGACTTTTCAATTAAAATAAATCACAGTGATTGAGTCTTCATGTGAGCGAAAGTCCTTATGGACATGTTGATGTGTTTTGAAAGGCTAATGCCTTATTGCATGGAGGGTGAGGGATGGAGTGACATGGGCCAGCCCCACAACAGGCTCCAGAAACCCTGGCAAGTACGCCATCACTGCCATCAAGCAGGCTGAGCCAGCACTGTTCACTGGGCCTCAGACCAGGCGGCCAGTGTGATTACGATTTGGCAGATGCTGGTTCTCTGAAGTTATTTCATTTCAAAGCTGCCCCAATCACGAGCAAATATCAAGTCATAAAGCAAAAGTGCTGGAAGGCCACCCGTTCCCACCCCTTCATTTTACAGATGAACAAACTGAGGCTCATGGGAGAGTAGGAAAAGCTGGGATCTGGAGCAAGACTGACCTGTGTTGAGGCCATGGTCTGTCCATTGCTGACCATATGACCTTGGCCATGTCCTTCAGTGGCCCTTGGCCTCTGTCTCCTCGTGTGTAAAATGATGGTAGCACTACCTCTTTTGGAAGAACTAGAAACATTAGATGTAAAATGCTGGGCATAGGGCCTGGCGCATGGAAAGAATGTTAATAGATGGCAGCTGAACAACTTGTTCAGGGACACATAGCTTGGAAATGGCAAAGCCAGGGCTTATGTTGCAATCTTTGGCTTCAAATCAGGGCTTTTTCCACTATTCCCTTTTGCCTCACAGAAACAAAAATTACAAAAAGAGTTTGAATTAGTTGGCATGGCTTAGGTACCCCGGGGCAAACACTGGGGAGGGGGTGGGGGTGGGACAGTGGGAAGGGAGGTCACCTTGAACTCATGGAATATTGGGCTAGGAAGAAGCTTTGAAATCATTTACTCCCACTCTTAATCCGACAAGCCCAGAGGAGCAACTCAGTTGTCTAGTCATCTGCCTCACCATTTCCACTCCCTTCTCTAGAGATTCTTACCCTTCCCAGACCTACTTTCAGGGAAGCATTGGATTAATTTTTTCTCACTGATGTTCAGTTGAATGAGTACAATCTCAATACAACCCCTCTCTAAGGATTATGTAACGAGGAGGATGGATTAAGAAAGGATGAGGGAGGAATCAGGGAGACCATTCATAATAAACTGCAATAATCTAGGGGATAAGGACCTATGTTCTTGATCTATTTCTGCTGTACCCCATGTAATGGGAGGAGTCCCTCCTGGAATCAGAGCCCTAGGGGATTTAGAACTCCAGACAATGCTTATTCATGATATTGGCAACTTCTGTCTCATCCTTTATAAATCCCTTGAAGTGCTAATGTCCCCACAGCCATCATTTCTTTCAGCTTCTCTTCACAGGACTATTAGCCACTTCCTCCCAGGCTGTGGAGATGCTCCTGATGCCTTTACTCATTGCTTCCCCAGGCAAACGCTCAAGGTGCTCCTGGATTTGCATACATGTAACTGCCAGTTGAACATCTTGCATGATGCTACTTTTCCTTGGCTTGTGGCAAGGAAGATGGTGGTATCTTCAGCAATTCCCTTTGCACAGTTTTGGTCAACCAATCCACAAGAATAAGAAGAAAGTGCAGGAAGAGTGAACTAAGCCAATAGGTAAGCAAGGGCAACTCAAACTAAGAAAATAAGAGCACTGATGTTCACTGGGTGGAGCATAGCAGAACTCTCTGCTCCACTGAATGATCAGCCATAAGGGAGCTATTCATTAGCTGAGATAATCAGTATACTTACTATTGAGGTGAATTTAAATATTTACTTATATCTTTGTAATATGAGAATGTTTGTTAGATGCACAACGTTATGGTTAATCATTGCTTTGCAGGGCAGTGCTGAAAGAAGCATGACTCTCATCTCTGGGTCGCCATGACCAAGTTCCACACTGTCTCTCAGCCTTATTTTTCTCCATGTGTGAAGCTAGAAGGCTGGGCAAAACATTACGTAAGATCCTTCCTGGCTTGTCTATTTTCTGAATCTAGATCAAAAAAAGAAAAACAAAACATGGTTTCTGTAGTGGGGCTTTATTTCATCTGTGCCCAGTGCCATTTACCTTACTCTTCTTGGCAGGAGGACCGGCACTAACACTGACAAAGTGCCAAGTGCACTCCCCAGGGATGTGCAAACATTCTCGTGCTATGAATGTTGGCAGGAGCAGCTGTGACAGACAGTGAGCTGGTGGGTCCCCAGCCAGGAGAAAGCAGAATGAGAAGCCATATAGTACTGTCAGAAATGCAGGATGCTGAGGGGCAAAAGGTTGGATGATGCCTCCACATGCCCCAGGGCTCATAGTAGGCATTCTCTAGGGCTTCTAATATGTTCCGGAGGAGCACAAAGAGAAGAGCGCAGGTGCTGGTAGGCAGGTCTCAGATTTCAAAGGCATAATGAACAGTTATTTACTGAGAACCTACAAACGGTAAGCGCTGAGCTATGTGCTTGGCAGGAAGGACAGAAGATTGTGTGGGGAGCACAGCTGGAATGAGACCTAGTACCATTCTTTGAAAGACATCATGGTAGAGTCAATCAAGGAGTGAACAAAGAAGAAGTGTTGGGGATCAATGCTAAGGTTAGCGTAGGGTACAGAGTGCTTCAAAGTCTGAATTCCACATTGGAATAGTGAAATTGCAGTGTCTGAGCTGCTATCTAAAAATCTCACCTCACTCATGCGGTTGTTATATGTGTTCTCAACAACTCAGATCTGTATGGTAATAGGTTAAACTTATCTATCACTCAAAAATGTTTCCATAGAACCAGGGTATTTCCACTCCACTCTCCAAGGGGGAAGGGAGATGAAATGAGCAATCCAGACTGAAGCAGAAGTAATTCAGTTAATCGATGAATCTGGGAAAATGGGAAAAGAAACAGCCTGTCCAACTCAATGTCTTTTCACTCCTCTTTCAAATCTGCCTATTCACAGAAAGACTGAATTCTTCATTCATCCATGGAGGAAGCCCACTTGAGATGGGGTGTAGGGAGTAGGGTGGTATTCCAGTCAGAATGTTCTGGTACATGCTACAATAACAAACAGCCCCAAAGTCTTCGTGGCTTACAATCACAAGGATATCTGTCAACCACAAGTCAGTGGTGTCTGTCTCACAAGGTTTTCACCCCTGGGCCAGGAAGACGGAGCGTATCTTTCTGGAACATTGCCAGTCTTGTGATAAAAGGACATGGCAAACTACACTCTAGCTTTCGAGCTTCTTCTAAAAAGTTTTTCTTATCAGTTTTACTTATATTTACATTACTTCCAAAAGTAGTATGCTAAGCCTAAAGTCAATGGGGTGAGAAATTATAATCCTTCCTCAGGGCCAAATCATTTATAAAAATTCATAGCATCTGGTGGAGTGGGTTAGGAGGTCTTGGAGTAGTTCGGTGGTGCCTGTCACAGGGGAATAAACCAAATTGC
Organism: Elephas maximus indicus; assembly: GCF_024166365.1. Taxonomy (NCBI): domain Eukaryota; kingdom Metazoa; phylum Chordata; class Mammalia; order Proboscidea; family Elephantidae; genus Elephas; species Elephas maximus. Next base: position 8,174,017 of record NC_064833.1, on the reverse strand, counting down.
TGTTGAGTCGATTCTGACTCATAGCAACCCTATAGGACAGAGTAAAACTGCCCCATGGGATTTTCAAGGCTGTAATCCTTATGGAAGCAGATAGCCACATCTTTCTCCTGCAGAGTGGCTGGTGGATTCAAACCACCAACCTTTGGGTTAGCAACCAAGTGCTTAACCACTGTATTACCCAGGGTCCTTGACAGGGGAAGAGATCTGTCTAAGCCCGATGTGGCCACGCTCCAATCTAGGTTTACTAGTAATGAAGCTGATATTTTGATCTTCATTTCTCTACTTACTATTTTTTAATAGCTTCTGAACTTGGGAGGGGAGAAAAGAGTGGCATGTGTTGATCTTCTCAAACCCAGATATTGTGGAGACAAACCTGAACAGAGAAGTATCATGAGGAGAGAACAATGATGAGGGAAGAGAAGGGGACATCCCTTTCTGATATTTTAGCTATGAACCTAATGAGTTGTTTATTTTCCTTTTAGAAAATCTCTATAAGGCAGGTGTTACCATTTACAACGTAAGAAATTGAGGCTCAAAGATTTTGTGTAACCTGCTGAATGAAGGGTGTAAAGGAAGCCAAGAGTGCCTGTAACTATTAGTGCTGGTATGCTAATTCCAGGATAAGAGCAATGATACAGTGAAACAGTAATGGCCTACTGTTTTCCTGGAGAACTTGAAGCTAGTACTCAGATGTACTTCAAGGAGAAAGAAAGACAGAAAGAGAGAGAGAGGAAGGAAGGAAGGAATGAAGAAAGGAAGTAAGGAAGAAAGAAAGGGAGGAGGACGGGGAAGGAAGGAAGAAAAAAGGGAGGGACAGAGGGAAGGAGAAAAGGAAGGAGGAAAGAGAAAGGGAAGCAGAGAGGGAGAAAGAGAGCGCGAAGGAGAAAGATAGCTATTATAGAGTTAACTCTGACTCATGGAGACCTTATGTGTAATGGAACTAAATGTTGCTCCATCTTGCATCATCCTCATGATAACTGGCATTTTGAGTCCATTGTGGCTACTATGCCAGTCCATCTCACTGAGGGTCTCCCTTCTCCCTAACCTTTACCAACCGTCTACTTCACCAAACATGGTATCTTCCTCCACAATTGATCCCTCTTGATGACAGGTCCAAAGCAAGAAAGTTGGGCAATGTTCTGTTGTGCTCCATAAGATGTTCATTGGCTACCATGGACTGCCAGAAGAATGAACAAATCTGTCTTGGAGGAATATAGCCAGAATGCTCCTTAGAAGTGAGGATGGCAAGACTTCATCTTATGTACTTTGGACATGTTATCGGGAGGGACCAGTCCCTGGAGAAAGACATCATGCTTAGTAAAGTAGAGGGTAAGCAAAAAAGAGGAAGACCCTCAACAAGACGGTTTGACAAAATGGCTCCAACAAAGTGCTCAAACATAATGATTGTGCAGATGGTGCAGGACTGGGCAGCATTTTGTTCTGTTGTGCATAGGGTCACTATGAGTCAGAACTGACTCAATAATACCTAACAACAATAAATTTTAGGAAGCAGATCACCAGGCCTTCCTTCCTAGTCTGTCTTAGTCTACAAGCTCTGCTGAAACCTGTCCATCATGGGTGACCCTGCTGGTATTTGAAATACTGATGGCATAGCTTCCAGCATCACAGCAACACTTAAGCCACAGCAGTATGACAAACTGACAGACGGGTGGTAGCAAGGAGAAAAGAGGCCCACAAGTTTTCTTGCACTATCACTCCAGCATCCATCTATTTATTCATGTATCTGCCCACTTATTTACTCAACCAGACTCAAAATGAGAAGACACAACTGCAAATATCCATTAATAATTGGAACATGGAATGTACAAAGCATGAATCTAGGAAAATTAGAAATTGTCAAAAATGAAATGGATCAACCCACCTGGATCAAAGGAGAATGAAGAACACCAAGGTCACACGACAACTATGAGCCCAAGAGACAGAAAGGGCCACATGAACCGGAGACTTACATCATCCTGAGACCAGAAAAACTAGATGGTGCCTGGCCACAACCGATGACTGCCCTGACAGGGAGCACAACAGAGAACCCCTGAGGGAGCAGAAGAGTGGGATGCAGAGCCCCAATTCTCATAAAAAGACCATACTTAATGGTCTGACTGAGACTAGAGGAATCCCGGTGGTCATGGTCCCCAAACCTTCTGTTGACCCAGGACAGGAACCATTCCCGAAGACAACTCACCAGACATGGAAGGGACTGGACAATGGGTTGGAGAGAGATGCTAATGAAGAGTGAGCTAGTTGTATCAGGTGGACACTTCAGACTTTGTTGGCATCTCCTGTCTGGAGGGGAGATAGGAGGGTAGAGAGGGTTAGAAACTGGCAAAATTGTCATGAAAGGAGAGACTGGAAGGAGGGAATGGGCTGACTCATTAGGGGGAGAGTAAGTGGGAATATGGAGTAAGGTGTATATAAGCTTACATGTGACAGACTGACTTGATTTGTAAACTTTCACTTAAAGCTCAATAAAAATTATTAAAAAAAATGAAACAGAACACATGAACATTGATATCCTAGGTATTAGTGAATGGAAATGGACTGGTATTGGTCATTTTGAATCTGACAAATGTGTGGTCTACTATGCCGAGAGAGACAACTTGAAGAGGAATGGCATTGCATTTATTGTCAAAAAGAATGTTTCAAGAACTATGCCAAAGCACAATGCTGTCAGGGATAGGAGGATATCCATATGCCTACAAGATCAGTTAATATGACTATTATTCAAATTTATGCACCAACCACTAAGACCAAAGATGCAGAAATTGAAGATTTTTACCAACTTCTGCAGTCTGAAGTTTATTGAACATGCAATCAGGATATGTTGATAATTACTGGTGATTGGAATGCGAAAGCTGGAAACAAAGAAGAAGGATCAGTAATTGGAAAGTATGGCCTTGGTGATAGAAATGATACCAGGGATGGCATGATAGAATTTTGCAAGACCAACAACTTCTTCACTGAAAACACCTTTTTTCACCAACTTAAATGGTGACTATACACTTGGACTCATCAGACAGAATGCACAGGAATCAAATTGACTACATCTGTGGAAAGAGATGATGGAAAAGCTCAATATCTTCAGTCAGAACAAGGTCAGGGGCCAATGGTGGAACAGACCAACAATTGCTTATATGCAAGTTCAACCTGAAACTGAAGAAAATTAGAACAAGCCAATGAGAGCCAAAGTATAACCTTGAGTATCTCCTACCTGAATTTAGAGACCATCTCAAGAATAGATTTGAAGTGTTGAACACTAATGACCAAAGACCAGACTAGTTATGGAATGACATCAAGGACATCATACATGAAGAAAGTAAGAGATCACTAAGAAAAAACAGGAAAGAAAAAAAAGACCAAAATAGATGTCAGAAGAGACTCTGAAATTTGCTCTTGAACATCAAGTAGCTAAAGCAAAAGGAAGAAATGATAAAGTAAAACAGCTGAACACAAGATTTCAGAGGGTGGCTTGAGAAGAGAAAATAAAGTATTATAATGATGTGTGCAAAGTTATGGAGATAGAAAATCAAAACCAAGAACACACTCAGCATTTCTCAAGCTGAAAGTACTGAAGAAAAAATTCAAGCCTCAAGTTGCAATAGTGAAGGATTCTATGGGGAAAATATTAAATGATGCAGGAAGCATCAAAAGAAGTTGGAAGGAATACACAGAGTCACACTATGCCAAAAAGAATTGGTCAGTGTTCAACCATTTCAGGAGGTAACACATGATCAGGAACTGATGGTACTAAAGGAAGAAGTCCAAGCTACGCTGAAGGCATTGGTGAAAAACAAGGCTCCAGGAACTGACAATGTATCAATTGAGATGTTTCAACAAAGGGATGCAGTACTGGAAGTGCTCACTTGTCTATGCCAAGAAATTTGGAAGACAGCTGACTGGAAGGGATCCATATTTATGCCTATTCCCAAGAAAAGTGATCCAACCGAATGCGGAAATTATTGAACAATATCGTTAATATCACATGCGAGTAAAATTTGGCTGAAGATCAATCAAAAGTGGCTGCAGGAGTACAGCCACAGGGAACTGCCAGAAATTCAGGCTGCATTCAGAAGAGGATGTGGAACGAGGGCTATCACTGCTGATGTCAGATGGATCCTGACTGAAGGCAGAGAACATCAGAAAGATGTTTGCCCATGTTTTATTGACTGTGCAAAGGCATCAGATGGTGTGGATCATAAGAAATTATGGATAACACTGTGAAGAATAGGAATTCCAGAACACTTAAATGTGTTTTTGAGGGACATGCACATAGATCAAGAGGCAGTTGTTTGAACAGAACAAGGGGATACTGTGTGGTTTAAAGTCAGGAAAGGTTAGCGTCATGGTTGTATCCTTTCACCATACCTATTCATTCATTCTGTATGCTGAGCAAATAATCCGAGAAGCTGGACTATATGAAGGAGAAATGAGCATCAGAATGGGAGGAAGACTCATTAACAACCTGTGTTTTACAGATGAGACAACTTTGTTTGCCGAAAGCCAAGAGGACTGGAAGCGCTTAATAAAGATGAAGATCAAAGACTACAGCCTTCAGTATGGATTACACCTCAACATAAAGAAAACAAAAATCCTCACAACCAGACCAATAAGCAACATCATGATAAATGGAGGAAAGTTTGAAGTTGTGAAGGATTTCATTTTACTTGGATCCACAACCAAAACTCATGGAAGCAGCAGTCAAGAAATTGAAAGATGCATTGCATTGGGCAAATCTGCTGCGAAAGACCTCTCTTTAAAGTGTTGAAAAGCAAAGATGTCACCTTGAAGACTAAGGTGCCCCTGACCCAAGCCATGGTGTTTTTAATTGCTTCATATGCACGCAAAAGCTGGACAATGAATAAGGAAGACCGAAGAAGAATCGATGCCTTTGAATTGTGGTGTTGGTGAACAATACTGAATATACCATGGACTGCCAAAAGAACAAACAGATCTGTCTTGAAAGAAGTACAGCCAGAATGCTCCTTAGAAGCGAAGATATTGAGACACATCTCACATACTTTGGACATGTTATCAGGGAGAATCAGTCCCTGGAGAAGGACATCATGCTTGGTAAAGTAGAGGGTCAGCGAAAAAGAGGAAGACCCCGAATGAGATGGATTGACACAGGAACTGCAACAATGGGTTCAAGCAAAACAATGCTTGTGAGGATGACGCAGGACCTGGGAGTGTTTCGTTCTGTTGTACATAGGTCAGTTTGAGTCGGAATCCACTTAATGGCACCTAACAACAAACGACAACAGAGCCAGGATTTAACAGTTTCCCAGTGCAGTCCTGATGCTCTACTGCATATGTACACACTGCCAAGGCTTTGCCAACAGCTCTCAGCTTATGGGAATGGGTCGATCAGCTCCTCTAAAAGATGAACTTTAGAGGACAGTAGGACTCAGGAAGTAGTAGTACGGCAACTACCCTAAGGACAGCCTTGATTGAAGCCCTTGTGTAGTTCAAGCTAATCTGAAAGTTTAGGTGGCACCAAGAGATGGGGTCATATACTGAAAGAAGGAAGGAGGACCCAAGGCAAACCCTAAAGACTTCAACACGGAAAAACTGGATGGCAGCCTCATTGCACTCACTGGAGAAATATATCACTCTTCGTCATTTCCATTCTTTCAGCAGATATTTATCAGTCACCCATTATGGCCCACTTCTGTGAATACAAGGTGAGTAAGACATGCAATCCCTACCCACAAGGAACTTGTGGTCTAAGGGAGGATACAGAGAAGGAAACAGGAATTTACTCTACAGAATGACAAGGGTTGCAGTGATCCAAACTTAGTGGCACAGTAGAATCACTTGCACAGCTTTTAAATATTAGTTATGTCCAAGGTCTACTCAGGACCATTTGATCAGAATCTCTGGAGAAGAGATCTGGAAATCACTCTTTCTTAAAAATGCTCCAGATGATTTTGATGAACTCCCACGGCCGAGACTAGTAAAAGCACCGTTAGTAAAAGGGATGTGTGAGGCAAGGAAAGGTAAGAGAATTAAAAATACAAACAAAAAACAAAGGTAAGGAAGCCGGTAATAGCCAAGAGACTATCCAGTACCATGTGCTTTCATGACCATTACCTAGTTTAATCTGTACAAGTTCCCAAAGAAGTAGAAATGGGGACAGTGGACCTGGGTAAGAGTCACAGCTCTGCATATACAAAGGGACACTCCTTAACCACTTAAACAGCATGCTATTTCTCAGCAGGTCACTTCCAGTCTCCAGGCCTAGTAAAATCCCGCCCTACATTCCAAGAAAGATGGTAGAGAGATGGCAGAGTAAGACAGCGAGGTCCATGAACTCTGGAACTAGACGGTCTGCACTGGAATCTCAGTTGCCCCACTTACTGCCTGTGTGACTTTAGCCGAGTAATTTAACTTCTTTCTGCCTCAGTTTCCACACTGGAAACATCTGAAGGTATTGTTTCTGCTCTGCAAATACCTGAAGGGAACATCTGAAGAAACCATCTAAGGGCTTAAGGAGTTGATTTAAGTAAAATCCTTAGAACAGGGCTGAGCACAGAGTAATTCTGCCAAAATATTAGATGCCATTATTATCATTATTACCAAGCAGCAAGAGCAGGGGTTTTTGAGCTATCTCTGGTTAAGGTAAGCAAGTTAAAAAATAATAATAATAATAAGGAAGTTTAGCACACTAAAATTGGCCGAGCAGAGTGTGAAGCCCTGAGTTCAGTATTTGTTCGACAAACACTTCTAGAAAAAATGTTAGATTGGGACTAGGGAGGCTGCTTTGCTACTCATTTGCTGGAGACCTTGACATGACTGACCTTCTTCAAGTCTCATCTATGGTAAAACCGGTAGCCCTAGAGTTAAATCTGGCTCACAGCGACCCTACAGAACAGAGCAGAACTGCCCTATAGAGTTTCCAAGGCTGAAGTCTTTACAGAAGCAGATTGCCACATCTTTCTCCCATGGAGTAGGTGGTGAGTTAGAACCACTGGACTTTCAGTTAGCAGCCGAGCATTTAACCACTGTGCCACCAGGACTCCTGCTGCCTCATCTACAGACAGGGCATAATGCCTTCTCCATAACAGCGCAGGTGCTTAAGAAATGATAGTTTCTCCCCCTCACGGCGGATTATCCAATAGGTTTACCAAATCATTTGTAGTGAACAATTTCACATTTTTTCACCACTTCAGAGATTCTGCTTCTAGGTATGGCTGGCATCTGTCTTTCTCCTAACCCCACAGCACCTTCCTATAGAATCAAAATCTCTTTTCCAATTTGTATTCCCTGACAGGGCTGGATGACCCAGTAAGAAAGGTAACCTTATTTACTAACCTGTAGTGATCAGTTTCATATGGGTTTTAACACATCAAAGATGAGTTTTTAAGAGAATCGAAAACATGGTGAAACCCATGTGAAATTGTTCATTACAGCTTAGTAAGTATGCATAAGTAAGCCCGTGCTTACCTTGCTTATTGGGTCATTCGCCCAGGCAGTTCCCCTTGACTAGGTATGTGCAGGGAACATTTTTTGTAAACTAATAAAGCAGCAGATGAGATGAATCTGAAAGTCCCTTTCTCATGTAATATTCTTGGCTTCTTGAGGAGTCATTGTGTTCATACAGCAAAGGCAGCTGGGGCTTTCTGAATAGCTGGAATGTGGCTGTAGAGGCCACAGTAGGGCAGATGGGCTAAGGGAGCCATGAATAAACAAAGGCATGAATGCACTATTCAGCAGGGAGGGCATTGAGACAGTGGAGTATCTGGGCTCTCTTATTAATGTTGGCCAGTGGCTCCAGTTCCTGTTAAGGTCTTTGTAGGCCAACCGAATACCCAGGCCCCTGAACAACAACAAAGGGTATTTTTCAAAGTTCATTGACAAGGATTAAGGAAACTCAACTTAAAGTCATAGACACAAGGACAGCCAGTGTTCTCAGGCGACTTAGAGGTCATAAAGTCCGAACAGTCTTGCCATAAGAAAAAATTAGATCCGAAATGTCATGTGACTCTCTCAAGGTCATTCTGTACATGTACTCTTCTATTCTTCTACTGTTTACTATGGTGGTTGTTGTTAGCTGCCATCGAGTCAGCTCCCACTCATGGCAACCTTATGTATAACAAGATGAAATATTGCCTGGCCCTGCACCATCTTCATGATCATTGGTTTGTTTGAGTCCATTGTTGTTTCTGTCCTGACAGTCCATCTCATTAAAGGTTTCCTTCTTTTTCGCTGACCCTCTACATTACCATTTACTGAACACATGCTATATTCCAGGTTTTGTCCTGGGTGCTGGCAAAAAGACAATGAATAAAATAGATTCTGTTCCTCAGGAGCTGACAGAAACAACCAAGTGAACAGGCCATTACAGGTACACGTACTAATTTCAAACGTGGCCTCCCATGCATTGCATCTATGTCAAGTTGGTTGTGAAACACTTGGTCTTCTTGTCAAATGTTGTTGCTGTCAGGTGTCATCAAGTCAGTTCCAACTCATAGTGACCGTATGTACAACAGAATGAAACACTGTCCAGCCCTGCACCATCCTCACAATCATTGCTATGTTTGAGCCCATTGTTGCAGTCACTGTGTCAGTCCATCTTGTTGAGGGTCTTCCTCTTTTTCTCTGATGCTCTACTTTCCCAAGCATGATATCTTTGTTCAGGGACTCGTCCCTCCTGATAACATGTCCAAAGTACGTGAGACAAAGCCTCAGCATCCTCACTTCTAAGCAGTATTCTGGCTGTACTTCTTCTAAGACAGATTTGTTTGTCCTCCTGGCAGTCCATGGTATATTCAATATTCATCAACACCATAATTCAAAGGCATCAATTTTTCTTTGGTCTTCCTTATTCATTGTGCAGCTTTCACATGCATATGAGGCAATTGAAAATACCAAATGTTGGGTCAGGCACACTTTAGTCCCCAAAGCAACTCTTTTCTTTATAACACTTTAAAGAGGTCTTTTGCAGCACATTTTTCCAGTGTAATATTGTCATTTGATTTCTTGACTGCTGCCTCCATGGGAGTCAATTGTGGATCCAAGTAAAATGAGAAAATTAAAAAAAAATTTTACTGTGCTTTAAGTGAAAGTTTACAAATCCAGTCTCTCATACAAAACCTTATATACACCTTTCTATATACTCCTAGTTGTTCTCCCCCTAATGAGATAACACACTCCTCTCCCCCCCGAATTTCTGTGTCCACCTCAGCCTTCACATCTCCCCTCCAGACGGGAGCTGCACATATAGTCTCCTGTGTCTACTTGATCCAAGAAGCTCAATCGTCATGCGTATCATTTTCTGTTTTATAATCCAGTCCAATCCCTGTTTGAAGAGCTGGCTTTGGGAACGGTTCCTGTCTTGGGCTAACAGGAGGTCTGGGGACCAAGACCTCTGAGGTCCTTCTAGTCTCAGTCAGATCATTAAGTCTTGTCTTTTTACGAGAATTTGAGGTCTGCATCCCACTGCTCTCCTACTCCTTCGGGGATTCTCCGTCGTATTCCCTGTCACGGCAGTCATCGGTTGTAGATGGCACCATCAGTTCTTGTCGTCTCAGGCTGATGTAGTCTCTGATTTATGTGGCCCATTCTGACTCTTGGGCTCATATTTACCTTGTGTCTTTGGTGTTCTTCCTTCTCCTTTGCTCCATGTGGGTTGAGACCATAAAATGAAATTCTTGACAAATTCAATCTTTTCTCCATTGATCATGATGTTGCTTACTGGCGCACATTGAGAATTTTTGTTTTCTTTATGTTAAGGTGTAATCCATACTGAAGGCTGTAGTCTTTGATGGTCTTCAATAAGTGCTTCAAGTCCTCTTCACTTTCAGTAAGCAAAGTTGCATCATCTGCATAAGGCAGGTTGTTAATGAGTCTTCCTTCAATCCTGATGCCACATTCTTCTTCATACAGTTAAGCTTCTTGAATTATTTGTTCAGCATTCAGATTGAATAAGTATGGTGAAAAAATATAACACTTGATGGACACCATTCCTGATTTTAAGCCACACAGTATCCCTTTGTTCTGTTTGAACGACTGCCTCTTGTTCTAGTCACAGGTTCTGCACGAGCACAATTGAGTGTTCTAAAGTCCCCAATGAAAAATGTGATATTGCACATTTGTGATTTTCCTGATTTGGGAGAAGATGAGTATTCTGGGTAATGTCTATTATCTCTGCAGCTTCACTCTCCACTGTCCCCACTGCTCCAGGAATGAAAGTGAGATCATGATTTTTATTTGCTCTCTCCCTGTAGGGCCACACCTTGATCCTGCTGCATCCTTAGGCAGAACGCCAAGGTGGCTTTCTCCTCTAGACTCTCCTTCTGGATTCCAATAGTTAATCCTCTCCTTAGTCCCTTCAGGCCTGTGGGTGTTTACTGCCCCACTGTTACTAGCCCAGAGTACTGCACTGTCCTGTGATCTGCCCACACCCTGCCTTCACTACTGCACTGGACCCTTTATGAGACTCTCCTAAGGTTATTCTACTTGGAAGCTGTCATCTTTTTCCTAATGGGACCCTCAGTGACATAATGTAAAAAAAGCATGCTGGGATATCTGGAACATTGTCTGATGGTAAGAAGAGACAAGAGAAAGGAGGAAAGGAAAGAAAGAAGGAGGAAAAAAAAGTCTTCTAATTTAGTGCACAGTTGAAGAGAGAAGTAGCATGGAGGGATTTACTACTAATATAACACAGATATATGTGATAACAGGTTACCAGGTCCAGGTATTTTTACAGATGAGTTTTTAAGAAAGAGGTAATTTACACTGTCTTCCAGAATGCAGAAAAAGAGGGAAAGTGATCCAATTAGGTCCATGAGATTAGTAAAACCTTGATTAAATAAAATTCAGTGGATAGTATAATACTACAGATACTGCTGATCCAGTGTGGAAAAACAAATAAAGCGTGATCATTAAAGTTTATCCCAAGAAAGCAAGGATGGTTTAATATCAGGAAATCCTTCAATTAACTTCACACTAGAAAAGTAAAGGGGAATAGTTTATATTTGATACCTTCTGTCTCTTTGTGCTTCCCTCTGCCTTCTGGAAATGTCCCTCTCTCCTTTCAGCCTACGATTTTATTATGAAACTGGCTCCATTCTGTAAGCTATTTTGTGCTATTTTCCTTCAAGTATCAAGCCTTTTATACTTAATATTTTCTTTTGTTTCTCTTTTTATTTTTTTTAAGTTTCCTGTGATTGATTTATATGACTAATATCTTCATTTAGCTCTTTATGTGTATTAAGTACATTTATTTGTAATTTTTTGTCTGTTGCTTCTCTAGCTTCAACTGTTGTGTCATCCAGGTTCTGGTTTTGCTTGTAAGGTAGTTACAAGGGTCTTGTTGTTTTGAGCTTATACTCTGCTGCAGGTGTTTGCTGCTCTGGTAATGAGTACTGAGAAAGGGTCTGAGCCAGACTCTGGTCTTGGTCTGTCTGTCCACAGGAGGTGAAGAAGATGTGAGGAGAGAAGCCTAGGTACCTAAATGCAGGTACCTCAGATGGACCCACCATGATCACTCTTGCTTTCCACCATCCCTCCCAGGCACTTTTCGGGTTATGGGTTCACTTCTAAACCCTTGGGCAGAGGCAGAGTCACCCTTGAGTAACACCCAGGTTGCAGTGAACCAGCTTGGGAGTTTGCATGGGGATGGGTGGAGGGCTAAGCTAGAGGCTGGCCAGTCTGCTCTTCCCTTCTCTACACCTCACCCCAGCAGGTCCAGAGCTGATTACCTTGTATCTCACAGGTCCACAGTCTCTGATCTGAATACTTTGAGAAGATATGTATTTTTGGAATTCAGAATTTTCTGGGCTTTAGGAAGGCAATATTGTGCCTCCACAGGGCATTAGGTATCATCCAGTGGGGTCGAAAGGAACACCCAGTAACCTAGCCTGTTCATATCTTTGGAGTAAATGTGTGGTTATTCAGATTAAGCTGGATGAGTAAAGCCATCGGTGGCTTCACTATGGTTAAGGTGAGGGTTTGCCACCTAACAAGTTCAAATCAGGTCAGATTTCACCACTACCAAGGAAAAACAGCCAGGAGCCAGCACATCCTTTGGCCCTGGGATCCCTGTGCTAAGAAGCTCCTGGACCCAGGAAACAGAGAGAGAAAGAGGTAATACTGAAGGCAGAGACCCAGCAGCGGAGACCCAGCAGCGGAGACCCAGCAGCAGCAGAAGGTGTGATGGGCTGAGAGGTGGGCCTCTTGGCCCAGGGAGAGAGAAAGCTGAGTGCAGAGGGCGAGGGCCAGGGAGAGGCATCCCTGCAAGCATGGCTGGGAGGAGGCTGTTCTAATGGGAGAACTGTATCCTGAGTACTCCCGAGCCTGAATTATAACTGCTACTTCCCTAATAAGGTCCATAATTGTGAGTATGGTCTGTGAGTTCTGTGTGGCCATTGCAATGAATTATTGAACCCAGTAGTGAGTGCTATGGGAGGAATAGTTGATATCAGAATTGGTAAAGATGGTGTAGAGAGGAGGCTTGTCTTACTCACCCTTGGGCTGTTGGTCTTGAGTCTCCTTCCCCTTTGTGAAGTTAGAGGAGGTCAAATACTGCCCCACACCATCATTTTTATACCAACAAAGAGTTGCTGGACTAAATTAAGTTTAGTATAAATATCTTCTCTGTCTGGCAGACTCCCTTCCTTTCTTCCTGTGAGTCGTCTGCTGCCTGGCACGTATTTACTTCCATCTGGGTTTTAAATTCAGCTGAATAAAACTTTCTCCGCCACTTGGGAGAAACTTCAGGAGGAGTCACAGCTGAGAGTGCATGTGCCCACTTTAGCTGCCCTGGAGAAGATGAGAAGACTGAGAAATAAAACATCTCATTTTCTGAAGCATACACACAGAGGGAGAAAAATCAAGTTGTATGAGGCCTATCTATAATAATTTTCAGTTTGAGAGAGGTGGTGACCTGTAGCTGGCTAATATAATAGGAAAATTTGATTGTGCTGAAGCTGGAGAAGGAAAAGGCCCAGGAAACTTGTAAGAGGGGGCAAGAAGAGGAGGGAGTGCTGCTTCAACGGGCAGAGGTTGTTGTCTTCCAGTGGTACGACCACGTGAGTGACTAGACTTGGAACTGGGTGAACGAAACACCGTTACTGCGCAGCTCAGCATCACCAGGAGCGAGCTCCAGAGGTGGCTTTGCAAGACCTCACTGCAAAGCATAGTGGGAAAAACAGATGGTCTAAGCCAGTGTACAGCATACTGTTAGGAGCACCGGCTTTGGTTTCAGCTCCAACTCTAATGCCTACTCTCTGGGTGACAAGGAATCAGCTTCCTTACCTTTCTGAGTCAAAGCTTCCTCTGCTGGAAAAATGGGATTGAATGTTTAGTGTGCAGAATTGGTTGGAGGTTAAATGAGATAAAGCCAGCAAAATAACTCAGTGCCTGCTTTTTTTTTTTTTTTTTGCAGCATAGAAAATATTCATAGAAAAGTTCATTTGGAGAATTTGTTGGTCTGGGGAGCTTGGACTGTGTGCATCAAGAAGCCAGTGCTTCTGTTCTACCCCCTAGTTCACTGTATAGCGCCTGGGGTCTTAAAAGCTTACAAGCAGCCATCCAAGGTACAACAAAAAATGGTCTCTATTTGCTTGGAGCAACAGAGGAAGGAGAGTTAGGAATAGGAGGAAAAGGGACGTGTGGCTAATTGCTTCCATGAACAACTGCCTCTTTTGCCATGAGACCAGCACTGGATGGTGCCCGGCTACCATTACTGAACATTTTGATCAAAGATTCTACAGAAGAATTCTGATCAAAAGGGGGAAAAAGAAAAACAGAATTTCAAATTTTCATAAAATCCAGATTTTCATAGCCCCTGAAACTCTTACTCTGAGACAATCTTTAAACCTTAAACCAAAAATATTCCCTGAAGGCTTTAAACCAAACAATAGTTTAGCTTAATTAGTAAAGAATCTCTGCCCTGAGCCTTGTGCTCTTTTAAAGAACTATCTATATGGGATCAAATTGTCAACTACTTGAAAGGTTAGAATGGAAGCTTATGGGGCAGTGAGTTTATGTTTATGGGGGAGAAACAATTTGGAAAAAGATGCAAGAGTTTTTTCACAACTTGAAGAATGTAATCAATGCCACCGAATTGTACACGTAGAAGTTGTTGCACTGGTGTGTGTTCTGCTGTGTATATTCTCAAAAAAAAAAAAAAAAAAAAAAGATCATGTGGTTCCAATCCAGGTCAGTTGCCTGACGATTATGGACCAAATCAGCTTACTGAAGGATACTCATATGATACTTATTGGTGGGCTATTGGCTACCCAGAAAAAGAAAGGTGAAGAAGACTTTCTTCGGGCAGAGTGTATCATGCAGACTGGGGAAAGGAGGAGGACTCTTGATCTGTTCGACCTCTAGGCTGTATTTACAAGCCTATCATAAGCTAAATCAGTTGCCTTAGAGTTGATTCCCACTCCTGGTAACCCCATGTGTGTCAGAGTAGGACTGTGCCCAGTAGGCTTTTCAATTTTTTGTAAGTTGATCACCAAGTCTTTCTTCCGAGGCACATTTAGATGGACTTGAATCTCTAACCTTTTAGTTAGCAGCAGAGTGTGTTAACAGTTTGTACCACCCGAAGAGTCCCCATCAAAAACTAGCCTGTACTTAATTCAGCAAGGCCATATTTCATATTAGAAAGAGCCTGGGTTTTGAGGTCAGAAAGGCAGAGGCTTGAATCTGGCTCATTATCTCTTAGTCTTTTATTTAACACATACTCGTTGAGGCTGGCCCAGTTCAGGTATGGGGGCGGTGGTAGGGAACATACAGATATTAATTAGAGCAGTTCTAGCCTTCATGATTGTTATGTAATCCCATCTGGGAATAGGGTTTCCTTTGTTATGTTAATGAAGTGATATCAGTGTAGGTTGTATCTTAAGCCAATTACTTGTGAGATAAAAAAAGGAGCCGTTTGGGCACAGAAGCAAGCAGGCACAAATGAGGGAAAGACAGGTGCCACACCGCATGAAGACTGCCAAGGAACCGAGGAAAACAAGCTGAAAAGAGACAAATACCTTCTCCCAGAGCTTACAGCCTTCTCCTAGAGCCAGTGCCCTGAATTCGGACTTCTAGCCTCCCAAACTATGGGAAAATAAATTTCTGTTCGGTAAAGCCACTCACTTGTGGTATTTCTGTTACAGCAGTGTTAGGTAACTAAGACAGTGATGCTCACAGTCCATTAGGAGAGGAAGATCCGTAAGCAAATGGGTATAAAATGAGGTACACTTTCAGAAAATGAGGGATGCATAGAGATGACAGGGCACACTGAGCCCAGCTTAAGATGCCATATCCTAGAAAGTTTCTGGAAAGAGATAAAACCTGAAAGGAGTTGTAAGAGATGTCGTGGATTTGGGTGGGATTAAACCAAAAAAACCAAACCCATTGCCATCGAGTCGATTCCAACTCGTAGTGACCCTACAGGACAGAGAACTGCCCCATTGAGTTTCCCAAGGAGCACCTGGTGGATTCGAGCTGCTGACCTTTTTGGTTAGCAGTCGTAATGCTTATCCACTATGCCACCACGGTGGGATTAGAGGTAATTCAGACAGTTGGGGTCTTCATCTTCTGGGAACCTCGTTTTCCCTGAATATGAGATTGAGATCAGATCTATCGGACTGGGTCCTTGGAGGCATTCACCTTCCAGGGCACCAGAGCTTCTGTTTGACTGCCCCACCAACAGCAGTGAGCACTGACTTAAAAAGACTTTGATAATTACAGATAAAAGATGATATTTTAGTGTTGCTATAAAAATACATGTTTTATAATTGGTAGAGTTAAATACTTTCTGGTATAACTATTACCCATTCATATTTTTGATTTGTGAATTTCGTATTCTTGCCCTTGGCACCTAAAAACTTAAATGTGATATTCAGCAGAGAAGTCAGTTGTGGTACCTAGGAGAGTGATAAATAACAGGAAATAAATGAGATGGAGGGAAGCATCAATAGTCATAAATTCTAGGTGGTGAGAAAGCTTACATGTACTAGATCAAGACATAAGGGACTGAACGTCTTGGAAATATCGTGGGTTTCCTTAACTGGAACAGGCTTTTGAGCTCGTTTTCCCTTCCACTATCAAGACAATATAAAGTACAACCTGAATGTTCCTTAGAAGGAAGGATGGTCTCACATACTTTAGACATGTGATCAGGAAGGATCAGTTCCTGAGGAAGGACATCATGCTTGGTAAAGCAGAGGGCCAGTAAAAAAGAGGAAGACCCTCAACAAAAAGGATTGACACAGTGGCTGCAACAATGGGTTTAAGCATAACAAGAATTGTGAGGATGGTGCAGGACCAGACAGTGTTTCGTTCTGTTGTATGTGAGGTTGCTACGAGTAGGAACTGACTCAAGGGCACCTAACAACAACACAACAAGAACTACAGCATAAAGACAATCCTTTAACTCTGCTATCAGACTCACCTAATGATCTGCCTGTGTTGCCCCTGAAGAACTGCCGCTGCGGGGCTGGAGACACGAGATGAGGCGGCGTCTTTGGCTTCTGGTAGAGAAGATAAGACACAGGAACACACTTTTCTGGTATAGTATCATAACTGCAAAGACAGGGCTGTGCCTGGGCCTCCCCAATGGGCACTGGGCACCCACCATAGAGGTTCAGCAAGGCATTTCTGGAGCAGT
Organism: Elephas maximus indicus; assembly: GCF_024166365.1. Taxonomy (NCBI): domain Eukaryota; kingdom Metazoa; phylum Chordata; class Mammalia; order Proboscidea; family Elephantidae; genus Elephas; species Elephas maximus. Next base: position 8,157,390 of record NC_064833.1, on the reverse strand, counting down.
CAGCCTGGGCTTGCACCTCAGACTTGGAGGAAATTTTACCAGAAACACGTTGCTGCAGTTTTCTCTTTCTTGGCTTTACTCTGGGTAATTCCTTGTTCTCCATGCAAGAGTCCTTGTTTTCTGGTTGGAATGAGAGACACACATGGAATCCTTGGGGTTTATTGATCTAACTTGGATGCTAAGAGCATGATCTGTGCCTGAACCCCTTGTTTGTGCCGACAGGAAAGTGCACTGGTGCTCCGCGTACCACAGAAGCAGCTGCTGCCCACAGCTTGTGACTGGCTATATAGCCCGGGTTTCAGCTACTTGCTACTCACTGTGGCATATCTGAGACACTTCCCCTCTGGGGTCACCACTCATTCATTCAGCAGTTGTTTCCTGAACATCAATTATGAGGCAGACTTTATTCTAGATTATAGGTCAGCAAAATTTTTATGTAAAAGGGGCCAGAAAGTAGTTTAGGCTTTGCAAACCAAAAGGCAAATCAAAGACATGATATACTTACTTGGAGGTCACCATGAGTTGGGGGCTGACTTGAAGACAGCTAACAACAACAACATATAACAAGAAAGAAAAAAAATATGAATTAAAAATATAATAATTGAGTGTTTGTTGTTGTCATTTTGTTTTTAATAGGCCGGCTAATGGAAAAACGGAAATATTTTTCTGGGGGAAACCCAAACTTCAACAGAAGGAGGTCAACTCAGTTAAGAAAAGAGACAGGAAAGAAGTAGATCCAACAGAATAGTTCTAGGCTAAGCAAGGACCCCTGGTGGCACAGTGGTTAAGTGCTCAGCTACTCACCAAAGGGTGGTGGTTTGAATCCATCTAGGTGCTCCTCGGGAGAAAGACCTAGCAGTCTGCTTCCATAAAGTCTACAGCCAATGAAACCCTATAGGGAGGTCCTACTCTGTCACATGACTTTGCCCATGAGCTGGACCCAACTCCGCACGCAGCACCCAACAACAACAGTGTAGGCTAAGGAAGAGAGTCAGTGTGATGCACAAAGAAAGCCCCAGTAATGTAAATTTCAAGGGTATGAATTAGTGGGAGCTAGTTTTTTTTTTTTTTTTTAGAGAGGCTGATTCACGAAGAAGAGACAAAAGGGAGGTTGCAGAAACATGAAGAGAAAATTTCAGGTTTTAGCACATCAGAGGGAAAATCACGCAACATATCATATATTTCTCTGTGTGTATTGTCTAATGATGAGCCTCAGCTGCTGTCTTTTGAATAAGGATTGGCTATGAATACAATTCAACGCAACAACTATTTACTAATTGTCTCCTGGGTACAATGCATTGTCCTTAGGGCTGTAGCTGTAAAGGAGACAGATGAAGTGTAGATTCTGCTCTCAGAGAGCTTACTGCTTAGCGGGAGGACTATGCAAACAATTGACGATGAACCACTGTTGTTGAGTCCGTTCAGACTCATAGTGACCTTTTAGGACGGGGTAGAACTTCCCCATAGGTTTTCCAAGGCTGTAATCTTTTACAGAAGCAGACTGCCACATCTTTCTCTGGCAGAGCAGCTGGTGGGCTCAAACCACAGTGGGTTAGAACCGCTGACCTTTCCGTTAGCAGCCAAGCACTTAACCACTGCACCACCAGGGCTCCCCAACTGGCTATAACAGAACCAAAAAGAAAGTGAGAGCCAAATAAAGTAACTAGGAGCCCACTGTGAGTGATCTCGCTGGAGGAAATCTTTCGTTCTGGCAGGGCAGGTTAGGGAAAACTATTAGAAAGAGATGGTATTTGACCCTCGTTAAGAAGATTGTCTCTGGAAGGAGGGAAAGATTCTGATTCCAGGCAGAGGGAATCGCATGAACAGATTCTCAAAAACGGGAAACTGGGGTGAGTTCAGAAGACGTGGAATGGGTTTTTGTGACTCCTCCTTCAAGGCTAGGTGAAGTTGGTTTTGCTGATGGCCTTGCCCAATGACACCACGCGGTCAGGATAAGTCATTCCCTCTCTCTGCCTACCCCTCCCCTCTTTTCTTCAGAAGGCGCCTCTCCTATGGCACTGACAGCATTACCATTCTCTGTTTCAGTGGTGTCACCAGGCTTAGTGTCACTCAGTGAGGTAATTCATGGTGCCGCCCCACTATCGACCTCCTCCCCTACCAGACCATATAGGATCCTTAGTGATGTTTTCTGTACTGATGTTATTTATAAATCGTAATTCCTGTATATCACGCCTTCTTTTCCTTTGATTACTATTTCATTCTCAAAAAGGTTACCGATATCGCTTCACAAACACTAACTGCTACAATATTATAGCTAAAACACCAGAAAATTTGACAAAACTGGCAACTATAAAAACACCTTCAGCAACAAAAACGTGTACTTGAAGCCGGTACAGACAAAACCATGTGATTTGAAGCATCACTGTAATTGGGTAATAACGACCAGAGCACATTAGAAGGTCCAAAAAGTAAATTAACATAGAGTTTTAGCCTTGTAGGTATATTGATACATATAAGTTGGGCTTATGAAAAATGTTTCTGTTGTTATAACTACCGGTATCTTTTTATAAAAAAATTATACATTTCTTTTGAAACACTGCAGAGAGATTTCATAGACAGTCATTTTGGTGTCACTCCCTCTAATATCATCACGCAGTGTGGTCCACATCCCCTGGGCCCCCCTAGTGACGCCGCTGCTCTGTTGTTTCCTTTTTTGTCTCCTCAACCAGATGTCTTTGCTTCTCGGGGGCAGGGGCTAGGATTCATTAATCCCTTTATGCTCTAACTTGCGTAGTTCTTGGCACAAGGGTGATATTCAAGGATTTGAAGGAGGCCTATGAAAGGCAAGCTGAAAAGCTTGTCTTCCATTCCACAGGCAATGGGGAGCCATCAAAGGCTTTATGCATTTTTCAAAGCTGTCATGGGCAGCAGGATTGACATCATTTGTACAGAAGAGGATGGAGTGCCTGGGTAGCACAAGTGGTTAAGCGTTTGGTTACTAAACAAAATGTTGGAGGTTTGAGTCCACCCAGAGGCACCTCAAAAGAAAGACCTGGCAATCCATTTCCCAAATATCACAGCCATTGAAAACCCTATGGAGCACAGTCCTACTCTGAAACATATGGGGTCACCATGAGTTGGAATCAACTGGACAGCAACTCGTTGGTTGGTTGGTTGGATATATGAGAGGAAGAGGAGGGAGTGTGGAACCAGTTGTCCAGAGAAGACAGTATTGATTTGTTGTCATAGGCATGATGCAAAGGAGGACACGATTTTGACAGCTACTATACATGGGTTATACATAACTCTATGTCCCTGGTCTGGGAACGCTGAGACGGTCGTGTCATTTAACAACTTCTACTAGGCACAGAAAAACCATGACAATGAGCTGGTTTGAGGGAAGAATGGAGAGCTTTGTTTGGATTTATTGATTGGAGTAAGCCAAAATTAGTTTACCTTAATAGCTGATCATCTTTCTTTTTCAAAAGATTGAGTCCATTCCCTTAATTAATGAATCGCATACGTGCTTCTTTATTACTTTTTGTCATAGATCTTGACTTTCTCAGGAAGCTGTTTCATTTCCTGGGTCAGTTCCCATCTGGATGGTACAATGTTAATGCCTGAACATTTGTCTCCAACAGGGGTGTGCTGGGACTATCCCAACCCACATTTTTATCTCCTCCAGAACTCTCACTACACTTTATCTCTGTGCCACTTTTTTGGAAATGGGCTGGACCGAAAGGAAAGATCATTTGTCCAAGCCTCTTTATTTCGCAGTAGCAAACTGAGGCTCTGATTTTTTTAAGCAGCTTTCTCCAAATCCCACAGGCTGTTAGTGACATATGTGGGCATAAAGGTGCATGTGAACATACCTGACCACTCAGAACACTCAGTCAACCTACAGGTCTTCACTAAATAATGAAGACAAAGGTGTTCAATTAAGCCCAAAGATGATTTGTGCAATCGCTCCATGTGTCATAAATCAAGCAACTCTGTGCAAGTAGTATTTTTACATGAGGAATCATATATGTGTGTGAGTGTGTATACATACACATACATTTTTATCACATTGTATGCAAGGAGAGCAGAAAAAAGAAAATGACATTTTTTGGCCACTTATTTTAGGAAAGTTACAGCCATCATTTTATTCTTCCAACAACCTGTGAATCAGACATTATTTACATTTGAAGATGTAGTGAATGCTCAGAAATATTAAGTAGCTTTGCCAAGATCATATGCTAGTATGCAGTGGAGCAAGTTCTGAACACAGGTTTGTCAGAGCTCAAAGCCTCTATCTTGCAGCTTATTGGGGATGTCGTTCAGGTGTCAAATAACCCTTCCTCACCAGAGTGTTAAAGACTTCTTGAGAGAAAGGATGCTTAACTAAGAAAACCCCTGTCCTGACTCTAGCAGGTTCTAGTTTTGTATTTAAGGCTTGACTCTGGATTTTATTCTACTTAGATCAATAATCAATGCCCATGAAAGTAACAATCAAGAAATCAAATGGTGTATTGTGTTGGGAAAATCTACTGCTAAAGAGCTCTTTAAAGTTCTAAAAAGCAAAGATATCGCTTTGATGACTAAGGTGCGCCTAATGTAAACCATGGTCTTTTCAATCACCTCATGGTTATCTGAAAGTTGGACAATGAGAAAAGAAGACAAAAGAATTGATTCATTTGAATTGCGGTATTGGTGAAGAACACTGACTGTACTATGGATTGGCAGAAGAATAGACAAATCAGTCTTAGGAGAAGTACAACTGGAATGCTCTTTAGAAACAAGAATGGAGAGACTTCATCTTGCTTGCTTTGGACACGTCATCAGGAAAGATCAGGTGCTAAAAAAGGACATCATATTTGGTAAAGTAGAAGTCAGGGAAAATGAGGGAAACCCACAATGGGATGGATTGGCACAATAGCCTCAACAATGGGGTGAAATAGATCAATGATCTTGAAGATGGCATAGGACTGAACTACATTTTGTTCTGTTATACATAAGGTCACCATGAGTCTGAGCCAACTTCACAGCAACTAACAATAATATCTTCTGCTGGTTTTCTGTGAACCCTCTTGGCTCCCATCTCATGCTACTCTTCTCAGTCTATGTCAAGTGAGGGCTTCCTAATAGTTGGGCTGATGCTCTAAGAATTTAAAATTCATCTTCTTACTCTGCAGTAGTGTGATGTTCAAACCTGAAGTTTTTGTGTCTGCATCTGCTATATTTTGAAAGCCTATGTCTGTTCTATTGTGTCATGGATTGAATTGTGTTCCCACCAAATATCTGTCAACTTGGCTATGTCATGATTCCCAGTATTACATGAATGTCTACCATTTCATCATCTGATGTGATTTCCCTTTGTGTTGTAAATCCTATCACTATGATGTAATGAGATGGATTAATGGCAGTTATATTGATGAGATCTACAAAATTGGACAGTGTCTTAAGCTAACCTCTTTTGAGATATAAAAGAGAGAAGTGAGTAGGGAGACATGGGGACCTCATACCACCAAGAAAGCAGGGCCAGGAGCTGAGTGTGTCCTTTGGACCCAGGGTTCCTGCATGGAGAAGCTCCTAGTCCAGGGGAAGATTGATAAGAAGGACCTTCCTCTAGAGCCAACAGAGAAAGAAAGCCTTCCCCTGGAGCTGATGCCCTGAATTCAGACTTCCAACCTACTAGACTGTGAGAAAATAAATTTCTCTTCGTTAAAGCCATCCATTGTGGTATTTTTGTTATAGCAGCACTAGATGACTAAGACATTGTGATGCCAGACATCTACACAAATGCTGGAGAGGCAGGGATCTTTCAGTTTTTCCAGAATACCTTCAGCAGCTGCCTACATTAAAGCCACACAATGCTTCCTCCTTCCTCCAAGCTGATGGAGTGGGAAGGGTTTTCAATATCCATGAATTTTGAGGGTAAGAGAATAATTCTGAGCCCAGGGAGTCCATTGCTACCCCATCACCCAAATGCTTTTCCCCATGATGTCCATTCTTGGTTACTTTGATGGGTAAGGTTGTGTGTCAATTTGCCTGGGCCATGATTTTCAGTGGTTTGGCAGTTATGGTGTAGTTTGGTGACTGTGTTATGATGTAATCACCTCCATTATATGATATGGTATAATGTAATCACCATGATGAGATCTGCTATGAGCACCCAATCAGTTGAAAGGGAGTTTCCTTATGGGTGTGGCCTGCATCCAATATATGTGGACTTTCTGTCAAAGCCTGCAGACTTTTGCTTGCTCTGGGTCCTGCAGGTGGCTCCTCATCTGACCTCTGATTCTTGAGACTTGAGCTAGCAGCTTACCTTCCAATCTTGGGATTCATCAGCCTCTGCAGCCTATGAGCTGGAGGCTTGCTGTCTGACCTGTCATTCTTGGGTTCGCCAGCCCCTGCAGCTATGTGAGCCAGGAAAAACCTCCAGCTTGATTCATAGACTTGGAACTTTACAGCCTCTCTACAACTGCATGAGCCATTTCTTTGACATAAATCTCTCTCTCTATGTATATATATGTGCTTCACCGGTTGTTTTTCTAGAGAACCCAGCCTAAGACTGTCAGCTTTTCCGTGGTTCATCCTGGCTAAACATCTCAGATGCCTCATTAGGGTTTTGAAGTTTGAATTTGAGTTTTGGGAAGAACCTCTGGCATAAATATTTTTATTTTTTTTATTAACTTTTATTGAGCTTCAAGTGAATGTTTACAAATCAAGTCAGACTGTCACATATAAGTTTATATACACCTTACTCCGTTCTCTCACTTGCTCTCCTCCTAATGAGTCAGCCCTTCCAGTCTCTCCTTTTGTGACAATTTTGCCAGCTTCCAACTCTCTCTATCCTCCCATCCCCCCTCCAGACAGGAGATGCCAACACAGTCTCAAGTGTCCACCTGATATAATTAGCTCACTCTTCATCAGCATCTCTCTCCTACCCATTGTCCAGTCCCTTTCATGTCTGCTGAGTTGTCTTCGGGAATGGTTCCTGTCCTGGGCCAACAGAAGGTTTGGGGACCATGACTGCTGGGATTTCTCTAGTCTCAGTCAGACCATTAAGTATGGTCTTTTTGTGAGAATTTGGGGTCTGCATCCCACTGATCTCCTGCTCCCTCAGGGGTTCTCTGTTGTGCTCAGGGCAGTCATCGGTTGTGGCCGGGCACCAACTAGTTCTTCTGGTCTCAGGATGATGCAAGTCACTGGTTCATGTGGCCCTTTCTGTCTCTTGGGCTCTTAGTTATCGTGTGACTTTGGTGTTCTTCATTCTCCTTTGATCCAGGTGGGATGAGACCAATTGATGCATCTTAGATGGCTGCTTGTTAGCATTTAAGACCCCAGACGCCACATTTCAAAGTGGGATGCAGAATGTTTTCGTAATAGAATGATTTTGGCATAAATATTTTTGACAGAGAATTAGAAATGAGATAATACGTATAGAAATCATTTGATAAATGGTGGGATATTAAGTTGTTATTGTCCTTGAGGATGAGGAGTCTGATCATTCTAAGTCCTCTCCAATGTTATTTTTAACAGTTCACTCATGGCTTAAATTATTTTGCTTCAGGGCTTCCACTGTACTTTTGGAAGGAGGCTGGCCAGTGAAATGAGGGCTGGCGATTCTGTTGTTCACAGAAAGATAGGGTTGCCTCAGGCAAGGGGCACTCACCAGTTTTGAATTCAGACTGTAAATGTCAGTGGGCAAGTGATTGCTGAGGCTTGTGGTCACATTTGGCAGTGTGATGCATGAAACGGCAAACTGCAATAAGGGGAAGGGACATCTCAGCACACTTGGTCACCTGAAGTTACTAGTGGAACATGGCAAGGGGGGTGGTGAGGAGGGGCAGCCAGAAGACTGGGGATGGTGTGGGGAAAGAAAGGATGGGTCACTTGCTGAGACCAGGAGGGACGAGAAGAACTCTGTTTGCTTCTCTTCTAACAGGAACCAATGTAAAAGCTTGTCATGGAGCAACAGTTAGAAGGGATTGTGGAAACCATCCTGTATGTTTGCTTGCTAATAGTGTTTCATTGAGTCTTTAGACTTCCAAGAGGTGCCTGGGGACAACTGTGGGATAAAGGGAATGCAGACAGAAAGGGCTTTAGGTCTCACTGTCTGTCAACCGAGCAGGTGACTTGTACCTGTTTTATATTCTCTGGTTCCATGTAAGATTCTGCCTCATCTAAAAACTGGTTTCTGCTTCCAGAGTCAGTTTGAAAACACTGATTTTATCAAAAATATCCAGAGTGGCTTTGAAATGTTCCAAATATTGCCTGAACATGCAAAGTGTGTTAAGATGTGCGTTGGAGGTAGGCTACAGTTGGAGGGTCTGTCTCAGGCCAGATTTTCCCAGGAACAGACCCCAAACCAAAGGCTTGAGCACAAGGGATTTTCAAAGGAAGGTCTCCAAGGAGAAACTGGTAAGAGAATGGGGGATGGGAGACAGGAAGGCAGAGAAGGCAAGCAAGGCTGAGGTTACAGGTGAAGTTCAGCCTCAGCCCACTCCTGCAGGTAGCCTCTGAGCATGAGTTGAATCTCCGGGTTTGTCTTGGGGCAAGGAAGCTGAGTTTTTGTAGCCCAGCATCAGTTAACCGCCAGTTACAGGCCACCTCAGGGGGATATAAACTCCCATGCACTTCCAGCTCTTTTTTTAGGTCAGTTGGTTTTAGTCTAAGAAAAAATCTGAAGAAGGTCATAGGTACAAAGGAGAGCATCATAGCACGCAGAAACAAAAGGATGGGCACCGAGCATTGGAAAGGGGGATTCAAGGTGAATCTGGGTGGGGCAACAAGGGTGGCCACTATAGGCTCCACGAATTGAGTTCAACGTGGAACCAACAGTTGCCACCCTAACCCTGGGCCATCCATATCACATCATGCCAAATGGTTTGTAATATTTTCTTAATCATTCAACTCATTTATTCCTTGTCTGTATTCAGCTCAACATCTCAAATTAATGTATCTTCCTCATTAATGACCTTTCTGTTTAGCATCTGTATCAGACAGGGTTCAGCTAGGGAAGCAGACCAGTATTGCAAGGAGATGGTTTATGCAGTTGCGAAGGCTGGCTAAGCAAGCTTGCAGTTTATAGGGTAGATAGGAAGTCAGGAAGGGGAGGTTCTGGGCAGGCTGGAACTCTAAGAGCAGAGCTGAAGCTTGTTGTGGCTTGGCTGGTTGATCAAGAGCCTTAAGGAGAATGATTAGAAGATCAGAGAAAAGGAAGTTAGGGATGAGAAAAGGAAGGCAAGTAATGAAACTCTGGGGGTAGGCACACTATTTGCCAATCTTGTGGTTCACATTCTGCCCACCAGGGAGCAACCACTGTAGAGGAGGTACCAACCACCAAGCAGACAAGACTTGCCCTGAAGATGTCAGCTTACCTCTGTCCGCAGTCAGCCTCATGCCTGTGCAATGGCCTTAGAACCAAGAAGCAGGTCTGGAGGCTATGCCTGGGCCCAAGTGCAAGAGCTCCCTCTTGCCAAGGCCTATCTAGGTATTGTTGCTGCTAAATCTAACCTATCAGCTGTGAGACAAATGTTGAGCTCTTCCCAGGACATAATCTCATGAAGAGGCCAACCAGCCACTTGGTGAAAGCTTGTTTATGTTCGACCCCTCACACTATTTGGAAGAAATGGTGAGTTGTCCATGCTGCCATGGGTATCTGTCTTAGGCTTGCTTCTTTAGAGAAAAACCAGTGAAGTAAAACCAGTGATGATATATTTATCTCCAGAAAATGGCTCAAGCAGTTATACAGACTGGCAAGTCCCAAGTCCGTGGTCAGCTGTCAGGCTGGAGGTTCCTCCTGACTCGCGTAGCTGCAGGTGCTGATGAACCAAAGGTGGCAGGTAAGACTGTAGGCTGCTGGCTACCAGGCTATGGAGGCTGATGAATACCAGGACTGGCAGGCAATATGGCAGGCAGCTGGCTTAAGTCCTAAGAACCAGAGGTCAGATGAGGGTGAACCAGAAACAGGATCCAGAGCAAGAAAACGAGCTTTGCGAGGATGTCCATATATATATTGGATGCCACTCCTATTACAACTCTTTGGCTAATCACATCAGATCATATCATGGAGGATGACCACTACATCATTACATAACTGCCAAATTATATCATTACGTAACTGCCAAACTACATCATTGCATAACTACCAAACTACATCATTGCATAACTGGCAAACCACTGAGAATCATGGTCCAGCCAAATTGACACACAGCCGTAACCATCACAGTGCCTATGCATTTACCTTCCCTGCCCCCAGTGTCTCTACCAGGGTCACCATTTGAGGCTCTCAGGGGGCCCACACAATGCTGTCTCCGTCTATGAGACCCAAATTATACTATGGAGGTGCCCCAATGGACACATGCTCATTGAATCCACTGGTCTTAGTATTCACTTCTTACCAGAACTGGTGGGCCTAATGCAATGGTGAAATGGCTTACCAAATGCTCAGCTGGTGCCCATGTGGAAATGATACCCAGTGGTTTCGGTTGCTCTCTTCCAGGATGCTAAATATGGACAAAACCTCGTTGAGTCTGTTGTTGTGTGCTGTCAATTCCAACTCAGCGATCCCATGTGACAGAGTAGAACTGCCCCATAGAGTTTTCTAAGCTATAATCTTTATGGGATCAGATCATCAGATCTTTCTCTTATGAAGCCACTGTCGGTTTTAATTGCCAACATTTTGCTTAGCAACCGAGCACTTAACTGTTGAGCCAGCAATCATGAATTCATAGTGGTACCTATCTGCATGGCCATTTAATTTTCTCCATCACCTCAGAGCTGTCTTGGTAAAGGAGCTGATAAAAGGAAATTTGGGATGATCCAAGGTCAGAGTTGACCTTCATTTGCAATATCAAATATCCTCTTGGCAACAGAACTCTGAGATATTTTATCTTATCATTTTTTTTCTTTTTTACACACACATCTATAGTCTATACAAACAGCACTTTGATTGTAAAAGATGAGGTGCCAGTACTCATAGCTTTGATAAATTATAAAGTATATCTCCCATCCCTCGTCAGCTCGTGTACACTCCCGCCCACCTCTCTACACTCACTGGCACACAGAATTGTTCTTAAGGAATAACTCAGTGGAGATGGTAATTTAATGTGTTTGAATAGACATGTGTCAGCACATGCCTGGTGCAGGGTGTTTAAACCTGGAGGCTGCATTATGTCTAAGGAGAGTGATAGGAAACTGTGTGGTGCCGTAGAGTGACTACCCAGCAAAGGGCAAGGGGGCTCATATGAGTATGAGCAGGCTCCTGTCTTAGGTGTCTAGTGCTGCTGTAACAGAAATATAAGTGGATGGCTTTAACAAGCAGAAATTTATCTCTCACAGTTTTGCAGGCTAGAAGTGTGAATTCGGGGCACAAGCTCCAGGGAAAGACTTTCTCTCTTTTAGCTCTGGGGAAAGGTCCTTGTCTTCTTTCAATATCTGTGGGCCCAGAGTTCTTGGAAATTTCTATGTCTCTTGGTATCATTCTTCCCCTAGGTCTAGGAGGTTCTCAGTGCAGGGACCTTGGGGGATAAGCTCTGCTCCCAGCTCTTCTTTCGTTGTGGTAATGAGGTCCCTCTCCTCTCTGTTCACTTCTCTCTTTAATATTTCAAAAGAGATTGTCTCAAGATACAACCTAATCTTATAGATTGTGTCCTGCCTTATTAACATAACTGCCTCATTAACATCATAGAGGTTAGGATTTACAACACATAGAATAATCAGTTCAGGTCACAAAATGGAGGACAGCCACATAATAGTGGGAATCATGGCCTAGCCAAGTAGACACACATTTTTAGGGGACACGATTCACTCCATAAGAACTCCTTACCAACCCAGATATGCTTCTTCATCACAGAGTGGGACACCATCTCTAAGGTCTCTTTAGGCCCACCTTCTTTGACTATGGGGTAACAGAAAGGTTTGAACCCACCCAGAGGGACCTTGGAAGAAAAGTCTGCTGATCTGTTTCCAAAAGTCACAGCCCCCAAAGCCCTATGGAACATAGCTCTACTCTGTAACATATGGGGTTACCATGAGTCAGAATTGACTCGATGGCAACTGGTTTGGTTTTTTTAGTTTTTATTTGGGTGGGAGTTTTTTTAGTTTGAACATTAAAGGAAATATGTCCTTAATCTGTTTCCCAAGATAGTGAAGTGGGACAAACCAGTCCTATTTCTGAGTGATGGACAACAGTGACAGCATGCTTATTACATGCCACGCATTTTGTACTACATTTGCTTCTTGTTGGCGTTGGTAACTGTTGTTGAGTCGGCCGCCAACTGACGGAAACCCCGCGCACAATGAAACAAAGTACTGCCTGGTCCTGCACCATCCCCATGATCGGTTGTAGATCAGACCATTGCGATCCATAGGGTTTTCATTGGCAGATTTTTGAAAGTAGATCACTAGGCCTTTCTTCCTAATCTATCTTAGTCTTGAAGTTCCTCTGAAACCTGGTCAGCATCATAGTAAGACCCAGGGCCCCAGTGACAGATGGATGGTGGTTGTGCATGAGGTACGTTGGCAGGGAATCAAACCCAGGTCTCCCACATTTATTGGCTCATTTAATTCTCATAATAATCCTACATGGAAACTGAGGCACAGAGAAATTAAATGGCTTGTTCAGAGGTGTAAGTAATCAAGGTGAGAATCACTTCCATTTGTAATTATCTTCCCCTTTTAAGATGAGGAGTCTGAGGCCCAACATATTTGATGAATTCCCAGAGCTGAGCTGGGACTTTGGTGCTGATTGTGACTTCAGATGGGTGTTGCTTCTGGCTCATTGTGCAGCTTCTTTTGCTAATGAAAGGAGTAGTTGGAATCGGGTCCTTCTGAGTCCAGTTCTTTGTGTGCTTTATAGTTAGAGAATTGACTGTCTTGTCTGCATAGTTTAGTACCAGTGGCCCATCTTCTCCATAGAATACACACACACACACACACACACACACACCCCTCCTTGCAATGCTGAGATGTCACTGCTCGGCCATTGACACGGAAGATAGACCAACCCACCTTGTGTCTGGTTTTCTTGGTTTTAGAGAGTTTTGAAATTCTTGAAAGGATATCGTTGGTGACAAATAGACATTTTAAAAATGTCAAGTCACTCTCAAAACGGACGTTCCTCCCTTAATAGACTTATGTTGATGGCTTAAATGTTACCCACCTCCCACAGACAGGCCCCAACCCCTGCTTCAGACATTTCAAGGGGCTGAGACGGGCAGACGTCTCCCCTGGAGACAATATGCCAGTGACAAGGCTTTCAAGCAAATTATATGGAATTTGAAGATGGGTAGAGGGAGAGACTTTATTACTCAGAAATAAAACAATCTACTAAATAAATTGCAGGCCTGGTGTGGTGTGTGGGTGGGGCTGGTCTGCAGCTTGACAGACGTGGGTTTCAGCCTTCCTTCTTTGCTTGCTGAGTGACCTTTAAGTCTCTGAACCTGAGTTTTCTCATCTGTGACACAAGGAGTAAGACCCCTATAATTCTGCAGCTGTTGTGAGGGTTAAACAGCAAAAACAAAAACAAACCAGGTGCCATGGGGTTGATTCCAACTCATGGCGGCCCCATGTATGCGGAGTAGAACTGCCCCAGAGGGTCTTCAATGGCTGTGACCTTTTGGAAGCAGATATTCTGGGTGGATTTGAACTGCCAAACTTTCAGTTAGTAGTGCATGCTTAAGCATTTGCACCACCCAGGGACCCGTGGTGTGAGGGTTGTTGTTGTTGTGTGACATCGAGTCAATTTCGACTCACAGCAACCCCACGTGACAGAGTAAAACTGCACCACAGGGTTTTCTAGGCTGTAATCTTCACGGGAGCAGGGTTCCACGTCTTTCTCCTGTGGAGCTGCTGGAGGGGTTTGAACGACCAACTTTTCAGTTAGCAGTTGAGCGCTTAACCACTGTGCCACCAGGGCTCCTTAGGGAGTTTTTATGCCCCCTGATGCCCAGGCTGCAGCTGACCAACTCAATCCCATTTTCTGGGGTGGCACATTCTGAGAATTTGAGATTTTAACAATTCAAATAACTCTTCTGTTGCAGCAAATTGGGAAACAACAGCCTTTAATGGAAGAATTTGACTCTGGACAGCAAATATCCCCAGAGGGGACAGTGGGCTGTTATTATGGAGAATTTTCTTTGTGTTACTTTGAGTTTACTTATAGGATCATATGATTGTCGTTGGGTGCTGTGGAGTAGATTCTGACTCTAGAGACCCTGCGTGACACAGCAGAACTGCTCCATAGGGTTTCTTAGGCTGTAATCTTTATGGGAGCAGATCTCCAGGCCTTTCCTTCTGTGGGGCTGCTGGGTGGGTTCGAACTGCCAACCTTTCGGCTAGCAGCCAAGTGCTTACTCAGTGTGCCACCACGGCTCCTTCAATAGAACCATAGATGGTCCTTTCTTAAAAGGGCTTGGGAGTCACCTTGTCCTATATACTTTCTGTACACTTGAGGAACTCGAGGCTCAGAGGGAAGTGACTTCTCCAAGGTCACAGATTAAATGAGCTCTAGTATAGGTCGCTATGAGTTGGAATCAACTCAATGGCAACGAGTTAGGTTTTTTTTTTTTTCATTTAGAGTGGGCCGAGAAGCTAGGCCCCTGGGGTGCCCCTTCTGTCGTGCCTTCCCCAGGACCGGCCCACTTGGTGAACTTGAAATCATCCAGCAGCCAGAGTGGTCAGCATTTGAGCAGGCAGCCAAAATTGCTTTCCCCTTAATATATCCTCCTGACAAGGTGGCTGGTGCTTAACAACCTCCCCGGAGGAACGTAAAGCAGAGTTCCCCTCAGGGCCACACCCAATGGAGGAGGCTAATCTATTTCCAGGGACAGCTGGCCTCTGCCCAGGTGCCCAAAACCCTTCATCTTCATTATTAACTCATTAATCACCATAACCAGCAGGTGGCACGGGAAGCCCCAAAGAGACATCCAGATAGAGGAAGCTGGCCTTGGCTTCCATGCGTGTTAGTAAGTACAGGTCTTCAGCAGACTCGTGGCTAAGTTGAGGATGGTAACTTTGAGAATGTCTGGCCTGGTGGTGTATGAAATCCTCCGTGTTGCTCTTTCTGGTCCCACTCCTAAACTTTAATGCTACCTTGATGGCAGCAATTTTCTTGTTCACTTCTGTATTCTCAGTGTCTGTCACCTGGTATGTAGTCAATAAATATAAGTTAAATAAAACAAGAGATTTACTTATTCCAGTGTTTACTTTCCAAATGCCTAATGTCAATGTTGGAGTTCCTGGGTGACTCAAATTGTTAAGCACTCAGCTATGGACTAAAAGGTTGGCAGTTAAACCCACCCAGAGGTGCCTTGGAAGAAAGGTCTGGTGATTTCTTTCTAAGAGATCACAGCCATTGAAAACCCTATGGCATGCATTTCTACTTTGACACACATGTGGTCACCATGAGTTAGACTGGACTTGCTGGTCACTGGTTTGGTTTAATGTCAACGCTATGTGTTGTGGGGTAGGGGCTACGAAGTCAGTGGAGGACCTCATAATGATCTCTCTGAGAGTTCTGGAGAGCTGAGTGTCTCTGAAGCCATCCAGAAGAGTGATTTACTTACAGCTAATTCATGATAGTAATCTGTACACAGAATGAGCCTGTCAGTAGGGGAGGACCGTCAGCATTGCAAACCAGTATCGAAGTCATGCACCTTCCCTTATGCTAATTGCATGCTCTCTCAGTGGCCTTGGCACACATCGAGTTTGGGTCACCAGCATCCATTTATCTTAGTCCTAATAACCGTTTATATCATTATTCCAGTGGTTTGAGTGGGGCTCAGTTCCCCAGTTCTTGGGATTAAGCACCTCAGACAATTATTTTTTTGGCTCAGGGATGGACACAGGACACAATCAGAGGCAATAACATTTTGTCTGGACTTCTGGGAAAGGTGCTCGCTGTTTTTACCTGAGGCATTTAATTTGAGGAGATGCAAATTCTGGAGCCGTTGCAGCCTTCTTAGCCCAAAGGGGATATCTTATCTACATGGAGGTTGAGAGATGTGTCCTTGGTCAAGCTGTGCCTGAAAATATCCCCTTTGAATATTCAGTTACGTGAGAAATTACTTAAGTTAGGGTTTCTGCTGTTTGCAACTTACAGAGTCTTAACTGAGATACAACCTTCTGATGGTCGCTTTGGTTTTCCCCACATCTCAAGATTGAGGAAAGAGATGTCTTGAGTAAGAAATATAGGGATTTGTGTTACTGAAATGAAATCATTGTGGATTAATAGTATCCTTTTGCTCATTCAGTCAGTGTCAGACTATTACTTATGTTTGACCATCTCTGAGTAGGCTGAGGAAGTTTTTCTTCTGGATTTGTGAGGTTGTGGGCCAGAACCAGGACTTCGGTAAACTTTTGAAAGCAACCTTTCCAATATGACAGTGTTCTTCAGTGTGTAGCCACAAAAAGTGCAAATATATCTGTGTGTGTGTGTGTTTAGTTCGTCTCCTATGCTAAAAATATGCTAAGTACACTTTAAATCATTATTTTAAACCTAATTTTGCAAAATAAGCACTGTACATGTTTGTGTGACAGTTTTATGGACATTTTTGTATAGGCCGAATTCTGTTTCATAACATCTGGTGCCTTGGCCTCTCTGGCATGTCCTTAGAAGTTGCTTGCACAAGCAGCCCCGGTAAACACAGCCTCCAGGACCCAAGCCACTGAATCCATGGACTATCCTAAGGGGTGGCTGGTCATTAAAGTGCTCCACTAGTCCGGATGTTTCTCCACATCTTGTGAAAAAGGGATGTGGGGCTCCTCCAAACCTCGTAGGCCTGAAGACTTGCCTTTTCAGAGTCCTTTACACTTGAGGAATCTGTTTCATATTTTCCTCCTCTGAATTGTAATGGTCAGCCATATTGGCAGAACCCAACCCATTGCTGTCAAGTCAATTCCAAATCATAGCAACCCTATAGGACAGAGTAGAACTTCCCCATAAGGTTTCCAAGGAGTGGCTGGTAGATTTGAACTGTCGACCTTCTGATTAGCAGCCGAGCTCTTAACCACGGCTCCACCAGAGCTCTTAGTGGCAGAAAGACCTCCCTTAAATTGGATCTGCTTGATATTAAAACATCTGCACAAGAGAATAAAAACAACCTGACCTTCCAAATGATTGTCTTTAGGTTGGCGAGGATCCAAATGCAGTATTTGCAGACCTAGAGCAGGAATCAACTCTACAGCACTGGGTTCTGGGAGCGGGATGATTTGATTTTTTTTCTCTTTTAATCTGACAGTTTGGAGCTTTAAATACTGTCCCAGAAGCAAGACAATCATCTGCCCCCACTTCTCTTCTTGTTCCAAAAGGCCTTGGAGGTGGGGGTTTCTTCATTATTTAAATTCCTTCACTGAGTCCAACTGATCCCAGAAACTGTCAAGCTGAAATAACTAGGAACAAAACTGGTCTTGTACTTTCTTCAAGTCTAACGGAATGCTTTGAAAGTTCACGATGTGTAACATCTTCTAATCCAGAAAGCTCAAATGTTCTTTGGATTTTTGTTGCTGGTATTGCTATTAAGTTCGAACTGAAACTCTTTGAGCTGATTACAATTTTATTGTCAGCACTTATCCATTTTTTGAAAGCACTTGTCTGACGACTCTTGTGGCCAGGCACTGTGTTGGTCCCTCCCAGATGAGTAAGACATGGTCTCTATTCTCAAAGACCTCACCGAGTCGGAGGAAGAGGGCATGAAAAATCAGTTTCACGTAAGGCAGAATGAAGCCAGTGCTTAAAAGAGGCACAAGCCAAAGGTGTGGGTAGAAGTCGGGAGGAAGAGGCACAGTTCTGCCAGGAAAGTCAAGGAAGGGTTCTCAGAAGTGGCGCCTTTTGCATTGAGTCTTAAGGGATTTCAGAGAGGAGGAAGAGTGGAGAAAACTGCAAATCCAGAGGATGCTGCAAGCAAGGCCTGAAGACGTGGAGGAAACAGGTAGCCGATGTGAGGATAAGAGGGCGATAAACTCAAGATGATGCTGAAAGTCATGTCAAGCAAGAGCAATTTAAAGCATACCCTCTCCTCAGTCCAAGTGTATGTGATGTTTGAGGTTTGGGAGATGTGTAAGCAAGAGAATGAGGTGATCTCTTTGGAGTTTCTCCATGGCTCCAGCTTCGCTTTTCCTCCCTGCCTCTGACCTACCACACATATGTACTTGCCCAGATTCACTCCTGTGTTCTACAGTGCGAAGATGCTCGCACTTCTCTGGACATTCCATAGCCTTCCGTGCTTCCAGATTTTGCACTTTCTCTTCCTTCTGCCTGGAATCCCTCCTTTTCCCATCCCATTCACTTGGCTGATACACTCCTATCACTCTAAGATTCAGTTCAAAGTCACCCACTTTAGGAAACGTAATTTTTCTACGTGTACCTTTGTTCTCCTTCCTCTGTATTTCCGTGCATCAATTTATATTACGGTCCTCTTGTTGTGGCAGAGATCCAACTCAAACTTGCATAAGCAGAAAAGGGCAGCTGTTGCTCACATTCAGAAGATGAGAAGATGATGTAGACTCTTTTAAGGCTTAAATGTTTTAATTTGGACATTGGGACGCTTTGTCTAGTTCTCTACCTTTTGGCTCTGCTTACCCCAGCTTCAGTCCAAGCAGTAGAAGAAAGATGGCCCTAGGCAATGCAGAGTCTTCACTGTGCTCCCAAATCTCAATCTCAAAGAAGAGACTGTTTCTCTCGTGTGTGCTACATCTCTGTGGTTGAGGGCACTTAACTGATTTCAGTAGATTTATGTACCCAACCTCAAACAATTTCTGTGGCCAGGGTATTGCTTAGCCCCACTCAAACCAGATAGAGTGGGTTTCCCACAGGAAAGAGAACTTCTGTTCTCAGAAGAAAGGGGAAAGGCAAACAAGGTAAGCAAAAACACACAAAACATCCGTATCGCCACTCTTATAGTTATCATACCAACTTAATGGTTGGTTTTGTCTCCATACGAGAATGTAACCCATGATGGCAGCAATAGGGGCCTACTCATCCCTGTGGTAGGGTGCCAGGTACATATTACTAGAGGCTCAGTAAACAACTGATGAACAAGTGAGTTAGTCAGTGAATGAGGGAATGAATGAATAAATATCTCCAGTGACAGAGAAGGGTCGGTCAGGTACTATTATTTCCATTTCATAGATGTATTCCATTATCTCTAGCCTTAATAGACTTTTAATTAATCTCCATATCACCTGTCTTAGCTGCTTCTAATCCATTCTTTACACAGCGGCCAAACTGGTATTTTAAAAAATGCAAACATGATCATTTTATTCTTCTGCTTAAAGCCCTTCCCTGCTTTTAGGATATTGAACAAACATTTTCACAGGGCTTCTGAGGTCCTTTATGACTGAGCTTTTATCTGTGTTTCCAGCCCCATATCTTGCTTATCTCACTATCCCTAACACCAGCCACCCCCATGTTCCTGACCCCAAATGCCCATGGACTTGATACTCTGTCATTCTGAGTTACTTTTACTTGTGCAAAGATAGCAAGGTCCCTCTTGTTGTCAAGTCTTTGTCCCATCCCTCTGGAGTGCTCTTCCTCTCTACTTCCTCTTTACCTGGCTAGTTTCTACTCACGCTTCAGAGCTCAGTTTACACACCACCTCACCAATGAGCTTGCTTGGACTTTGTAACCACAGTCCCTCCTACGTGTTCCCCATGAGCCCACAGCTCTCCTGTAGAGGAACCGATCACACTCTGCTATAACTGATAATTTCTGTGTCTGCATCACCCATTTGACAGACTATGTGCTTTCTAAGGACAGGAATTAAAAACAAAACAAAACAAAAAAAAAAACAAACCCATTGGCGTCAAGTTGATTCTGACTCAAAGCAACCCAATAGGACAGAGTAAAACTGCCTCATAGGGTGTCCAAGGCTATAATCTTTACGGAAGCAGCCTGCCACATCTTTCTCCCATGGAGTGGCTGGTGGGTTCGAATTGCTGACCTTTTGGTTAGCAGCCGAGCACTTAACCACTGTACCACCAGGGCTCCAAGGACAGGGAATAGATCTGTTCATATTCGCTATTATATCTCCAAGACTAGTACAGTGTCTGGCACTGAAGAATGGCTGAACAAATGAATGAATGTATTTACTGAGTCCCAACCATGTGCTAGGCCCTCGGTATGGACTGAAGTTAGAGGGCTGATGACGGTGCAGTCTCTACCCTGAAGGGGCTAGCTGTCTCTACACAGAACAACTGAGGTTCAGAGAGGTTATAAATGACAGAGCCTGGTGTCGAACAGAATCCTGACTCCAGATGCAGGCTCTTTAGTCCACTTCAGCTGTCCCTGTTTTTATATTCAGTTTAGGTCCATTTGGGTAGGCAGCTTGTGGATGGACAAGACTGGACTGGGTTTTGATGGTGAGGGAGCCTGAGAATTTCGTAACTGAGTCAAACCTTTGAAATGGTATTTAGGCCAACGGCCACGTTCCAAATTATTATTTTCCCATTCATCTGTAGAGAAGATCTGTTGATAGTGTTTGGCTTTGGAAAACATATTGGGAATAATACTTCATTCCTGTTTTTGCATTAAAACGTGGGCCTCAAGATGTATCACAGTGAAAAATGAAAGCCTTCAGAGTTGAGCTGTTGATTTGCTGGAGGTTCTTTACGGGCAGACTTAGATTATGGGTGCTGATGATCTAGTCATTCTTGACTTAGATCATCTAAGTTTTAGAACTTAGTATTAGTACTTGGTACTTAGGACACCCAAGCTCAAGTCTTAGTGTGATTAGTAGGAATTTTGGAGTGGATTTTAGGGAAGATAAACCCATCCCAGCTCCAGGGGATCAACCTTCATGGCTCTACAGCTGCTATGGAAATCTCATACTTTTTGCCAGTGTCTTGTTGGCTATAAAAGGAGTCCTGGTGGTACAGTGGTTAAGCACTTGGCTGCTATCTGAAATGTCAGTGCTTTGAGTCCATTAGCCACTCCACAGGAGAAAGATGCGGCAGTCTGCTTCCATAAAGATTGTTGTTGTTAGGTGCTGTTGAGTTGCTACGGACTCATAGTGACCCTATGTACAACAGATGAAATACTGCCCAGTCCTGTGCCATCCTCACAATCATTGCTGTGTTTGAGCCCATTGTTGCAGCCACTGGGCTGATTCATCTCATTGAGGGTCTTCCTCTTTTTCACTGACTCTCTACCTTACCAAGCATGATGTCCTTTTCCAAAGACTGGTGCCTCCTGATAACAAGTGATTACACCCTAGGAAACCCTATGGGGCAGTTCTATACTGTTCTATAGGGTTACTATGAGTTGGAATTGACTCAATGTCAATGTGTAGTTTACTATATAATCTAATTCTGCTCAATAAGACATAAAAGGGACTTTGTATAGGGCTTCATCTGTAAAAGAAAAAGACAACCTCTAGAGAGAAAGCATTTAGCTCCTCCTTCCTTTTTTACGAGAAGGATATTGTTGAAAAGACGTGATGTTTAGCATTGTAGAGGTTTTCCTGTCACCCGAGGCAATAGGCAGAACAAAAAGCAAGGCCAAGGCTCTGAGGACAGATGAACAGGAAGGTTAGAATGAACCAGGATCTTTGCTAACCCATTACGTCCTACAACAAAACCTCCAGTATTCTGTTTCCATAAGGTAATTTAATGTTTTTATTGTTCAAAGCCAATCTAGTTGGGTTTTTTGTTACCTGAAAACAAAAGCATTCCTGACTGATACGATTAGGTTACAGCTGCTATGTTCTACCAAAGACAAAAGCAAGCCAGGGAAAAGAATCTAATGATTAGCACAAACTGGGATCATCCTAGGCCTGTCTTGATGTTTTCATTTGTCAAATGAGGATAATTTAATTGATCTGGAGCATCACCAATGAGGGAATGACGGTATTAACTTCAGACCCTTGGAGTGGTACCTTAAAGATTCACATGCAGTCTACTGTTGTTTATTCTTCTTCACATTGACCCTACGTGAAAGTCATATTTCTGGACAAAATGTCATACAGTGAAGAGAACGAGGCCATTGGATTTTTACCTGAGATTGTATCTTGTATCTTCTGGCCTTGCCTTTGTCTGAGTCACAGAGACCTGCGTGTAAAACAGAAATACCAAAGTCTACCTCCAGGGGGTTATGTGAATCAAATGAGCTAACAATACATGTGACTGTGCCCAGGCAGAGCCTCCCATGTCGTCGGTGTGCAATAGATTTTAGATAACATTTACTTCAATGTGGTCCGCATAAGGTAACTACTTAGTTCATGGGATATCAGGTCCCATATCACACTTGGAAGGGTAACGTGTTCTTTCAGGTTCACATTCTTGTCCATGAGGATTGTTGCATGATAGTGATCACGTACCCCATTTTGCTTCATCTTTTGGGGTGGAGGTTGATTCTTCACATCCCGTAACCCCTCATAGTCCATGAGTCGCAGAACTAGTAAGCACTCAGCGCCATCCTCCCTTTGACGTCTTCTAAATTGAAGCCAATTTTCTATCTTGTGCCTCCAGGCAGGTCGATGCCTAAACATTTTCTGTGTTCTGGCTGAAACTCTTTCTGGACAGATAGCACACTCTTCCTCAGGAAGAAATGCTGGATTTTCATTTACTTTTCTGCTTGAAGAAAACCAAGTCATTCTTCCCCGTGTTTAATTAAGATCTTCCTTGTTAAAGTCAGTTTCCTCCTGAGTAGATTTCGTGACTGTGGAGAACAATAACTAAATGCCTTTTTCATATAGAGAATTTATATGCTTACACGTACAAGTTAATTTTCCTTTACAACCCTATATTTAGCCCCGTTTGGGGCTCATTTCCATTCATTTGCATGTTAATATTCATATTTATGTAGATATATTCCTGGATCCAATGGGAAAGAATATCCCACACAGAAGGTTAGAAATGACAGTTTATTCACAGAACTTGATCCTAACATACAGGAGAAGTTTGTTAGGCAGGAGTACCAAATTAAATTCCAAACTGCTTTTCCTGTACTGTGCGAGAATGGCTAGGAATTAGATTCTCTCATTTATCTTCAGCCAAAAAGAAAGAAGAAGTGGAAGCCACATGTGGAAGACTTCCCCACAAGACAGTCCTGGTGAATGACATAAGGTCTCTAAAGTGCATCAGGCATCTGGGAGGAAATGAGCCACCTGGGTGCCAAAGTATCACTCCCTTGTGATGAAGATGTCAGTCTGAAAACTTACTGCTCTAGGCAGCCACCACTGGCCTCCTGTTTTGTCTGGCTTCCTTGTCTAGAACTTCAACAGAAAGAAAAAACTTCAGAGGTCTGATATTAGGGTGTCTACAGCTTACAGCTCTTACAATAGCTAAGAGGACCCCAAACTGAGAAAACGAAGATTTATCGACTACACGCTCAGGTCCTGGGTGCTGCAAGCAGTTTACATTTGGCTGCTAACCTACAGACTGGCAGTTTGAACCCACCCAGTTGTCCAAGGAAGACAGCTCTGGTGAATTGCTTCTGTAAAGATTACAACCAAGAAAATCCTATGGAGCAGTTGTTTTCTGTAACACATGGGGTTGTCATGAGTTGGAATCAACTCAACAGCCATGGGTAATGGGTATCATGTGTTAGGTGATATACTGGTTCTTTATATGTTTTCTTAACCCCCTCCCCCCGCCCAAAGAAAACAAACTCATTGTCATTGAGTCAATTCCAACTCATAGTGATCCTATAGGACAGAATTAGAACTGTCCCATAAGGTTTCTAAAGAACAGCTGGTGGATTCGAAGTACCGACCTTTTGGTTAGCAGCCCGAGCGCTTAGCCACTGCGCCATCAGGGCTGCCTTTTCAAAATGGCCCTATTAAATAAATATGAGTGTTTCCATTTATCAGATAATGATAACTGAGGTTCAGAGAGGATAAGTAACTTGGCCAAGCCAAGTAAATAGTGCAACCAAGTATTGAAATTAGGTCTGTCTGATCACGAAGCTTATATTTTTCCTTAATAGGTTTCCCAGTAGTTTGGAATGAAGAATACCTTGGAATGTCTTTGAGGTAGAAAGTTTTGAGTAACCTCTCTGATTATGCTCTTTGGCTAAGCTTCACTCAAGATTAATCCTAAAACAGGTTGCCTTAGCTTTGTTCTGCTGGAAAACAAAATCTGAGGTAGATATCAAATGCTAAAGCTTTATTGGGAGGTGCTTTCCCAGGGTAGCAAGAGAGAGGGAAAAGAGAGATGGAGAGGAGGGAGTGCAAATACTCTGGCCAGAGTTTTACCAGAAAACACAGCTGGATGTGGCACAAGGAACATCTTAGGCTTCCTGGAAGTACTCATTTCCAAACTGCCAGCACCTGGGAGCAGAGAGAGGTGTTTATCTCCCAGCTCCTTTCCATCTCCTGTCTTTTATTGGTCCACGTTTACCCAATGAGGTGGTCACTTATCCAGGTAGTCACCAAGAAAGCTGGGTCTCACACCTCATGGTGAGGTCTTTGGTCTGAATTCAGAAGTGACAGAAGGAGTCAGAGCACTTGCGGGTCCAGCTGGGTCAGACCAGGTGTGCTTATCCTCAACTCCTTTCTCCCAAAGCAGCTCCTCCTCTTCTGCCATCTACAAGACGTCTGTCTCTCTGTACCACCCCCCAGACCTCATATGATAACTATTTTTCCAGTAATCAGTAGCATTCCTCATTACCTATTGGCTTAGGCTTAAGAATATTAGTTAAGAAATGACTATTTGAATATCAGTACTTACCTTACAGATTTGTTGCAAAGAATAAATTAGACAATGCATGGAAAGCACTTTCCAATGTTAGTTATGATTACTAGTATCAGCATCTTTTGTTGTTGTTGTTGTTGGGTGCTGTCAATTCCAACTCATAGTGATCCCACGTGACAGAGTAGAACTGCCCCATAGGGTTTTCTTGGCTATTATCTTTACAGGATCAGATCACCTGGCATTTCTCCTGTGGAGTCGCCAGGTGGGTTTGAACCATCAAGCTTTTGGTTAACAGCTCAGCAGTTAACTGTTAACTTTCTAAAGATTTAATTAAAAAGAGAAAAACTGAGAAATAAATCTTAGAACACTCATAAGGAAGTTCCCTGAACCTAGCTCAAATCATTACCAATCCAGTTACTTGGAACTTGGCCTTCCAAATTTCATTGAGATGTTGTCATTTTAGTATATTCTAGAAGGAAGAGCAAAGAGAGGATAGATAAGAATTCCCACCCAACTGTGACCCTAGAACCTGGGAGGCAAATAATAAGACTATGATACCAACAGCCTGTGTAAGAGATAATGAGAGGAGCCCTGGTGGCTACCAACTAAAAAGTTGTAAGTTTGAACCCACCCAGTGGCTCTTTGGGAGAAAGGCCTGGCGATTTGTCCCTGTAAAGATTACAGCCAAGAAAACCCTATGGGGTGGTTCTACTCTGTAACTCCTGGGGTCTCTATGAGTTGGCATCGACTCGATAGCACCTAACAACAAGTTAGCAAACGTCTTTTTATGGAGAGGAGGGTATCAGGCAATGCGGCAACCATATACATTCACCAAAGCATCACCCTTAGCATCTGCTTATCTGGATTACACCCCCATCCTTGCCATTTATCCAGCATGTGACCAGTGACAGCTCAGGTCACATCTCTGAGCCTCAGTTCCTCATCTACCCTAGGAGCAGGTATGAGCTAATCTCTAAAGTCTCTTTCCACAAACACTTCAGCTTCTTGACACTTTTTCCCTGGTCCAAACTTTTCAAATATTCTTCTGCCATCCAAAACTGCATGGCATAAAACTTAAATGACCAAGAACTGTATTAAAAAATTAGTAGTTGCAACCCCAGGAAATGAAAAGTTTAACAAGACTGTAGCTGGAGCTGGCATTTAAATGGGGAAAGAAACATTCACATAGAACCCTTAATTGGTAACTGGGATAGCCGGAGTCAGGCAGCTAACAAGCTAAACAGTTTTGATGACATAAAATTAACACCAGGACATAGGGAAAGCCTGTTTTATTTGCTATTTTATGTGTTGTGTGACAATTTAATTAAACTTTGAAGGAATCCAAGCAGTTAATTCCCTAGAGAAATAAACCAAGAATGACATACGGGCCTGTCTCCTAAGGAGTTAGGTAAGGGAGTACTTTTGCATTTTATAATGCTATAAACCCAACTTTTACCTCAAAATTAATGAGTGTGATTAAATAGCCTTGGGCTTGCCTACGCCCCTTCCCCTTCCTCCTCTGGGGACTGACTTGCGGTCATATGGATTCTCAGGATGGAATATGGTACAAACTGAATTACTCCTCATCTCGTGGTCTGTATGACAAAACTCCAGAATATCTGAAATCCTGGGTTGCCTCAGGCATTTTTGCTCTCTCCTCCCAAATACTGTCTGGGGTGACATAATAATAATAACAACAACATTAATTGTAATAACAATAACAGACACAATAGCGGTCAAGACAGGCTAGGTTATACTGCAGTGAAAAAAGACCCCAACATCTCAGTGCTTCAAATAACCAAGGCCTGTTTCTTACTTGTGCTTCTTGTCCACTCAACGTCCTGGAAAGTCTACTTCATGATGCCATCACGTGGTACCCAAGCAGATGAAGCAGACACTATTCGAATGGCTGTCTTAGTGGTAGACAGAAAGCAAACACACCGAAGGAGGTATTAGCTATAAAGGCTTCCATCTGGAATGGACACAGGTCAATTTCACTCACATTTCATTGGCCAAGGGCAGTCACATGGTCACCCCTAAGCAGGGGTGCAGGAGATGCAAGTCTACCATGTGCCAGAAGGAGAAAAAACAGAAGGAGGGAGAACTGAAAATGTTTGATAGCAGCACTTCCTACCACAAAGAAATCTATAGCACTTCTGTGTGCCCTATTCTAAGCAGTATATATGTGGGTGTATATATATATTTGTATATATATGTAATACGTGCATATAAATGCACACATATATCCATATAAATGCACACATATATCTAGATACAAACACATATATAGAGATAGATAACTGTTATTGAGTCAACTCCAACTCATGGTAACCTTACGTACAACAGAACAAAAGATTTCCCAGACCTACGTCATCCTCAATAATTGCCAGTATGTTAGAGACCATCATTGTAGTCACTGTGCCAGTGTGTCTTGCTAAGGGTCTCCTTCATCCTTCTTGGCCCTCTACTTCATCACATGTGATGTCCTCCTCTAGCGATTAATCCCTCCTGGTGACAAGTCAAAAGCAAGCAATTTAGACTGTGTTCTCTTGTGACTCATGAGGTTTTCATTGCCTAATTTTTGGAAGGGAGCCCTGGTGGTGCAGTGGTTAAGAGCCTGGCTGCTGACCAAAAGGTTAGCAGTTTGAATTCACCAGGTGCTCCTCGAAAAGTGTATGGGGCAGTTCTACTCTGTCCTATAGGGTCGCTCTGAGCCAGAGCCGACTCTACGGCAATTTTTTTTTTTTTAATTATTTTCAGAAGTAGATCAGCAGGCCTTTCTTCCTAGTTTGTCTTAGCCTGGAAGCTCTGTGGAAACCTATCCACCATGGGTGGCCTTGCTGGCATTTGAAATACTGGTGGCTAGCAACATAGCAACACGCAAGCCACCACAGTATGACAAACTGACAGATGAATTGTGGAAATACAGACACACACATATATATACTTGTTTAAGTGATCTGAATAATATTTAAAAAAATCTATGTCAAAAAGCCTCGAAGTCTGGCATCTCTACATGTGCTGGCTCTATTCCTTCCCAGCTGTATGGCTTGGGCAAGTAAACCAGTTTCTTAGCTTCTCCATTGCTCACTAGGAAACAGGAAGGACCATAATTCCTGCCTCACAGAGCTGGGGTTAAGATATAATGTGTGTGGTCCAGTTTAGTCAATGATTGACAAGTGTTATTATCTACAAGGAGAGTTCAACCCATTCTTCTAATGAAAGCAAACTGTTATAAATGGATCAACATGAACATTCTTCTAGCCTGGTCAGAAAAGGCAGCTGAGTGTTGGTTGGAATAAAGACATGTTCACTTACTTTAAGCTCTGTGTATGCCTCACCTTCCTCTAAGCCTGCGCGTCTGCTGTCTCAAATCCTAAGTTCCCTTTCTTTTCTTCTATGCTCAAGCTGTATTTTTCACGGCAATCCTATAGCATTTACTCTCTGTGCTATTCATTCTGGTTTTAATAGCACATTGTTTGATATTACAATAGCCTGATAAATGCTTGAATGAATGTTTGAATCTGTAGTTCAGATTTAAAGCTCTAGAGAGCAGCCACCAGGCTCGGGGGCATGGGGGTGAGGAGGGAACTAATGTTTACAGACTGCCTCCTATGCGTTCAGTAAATATGGTGTAGGATTTATACATGTATCTTTTAATTTCATCCTCACAATAATTCAATAAATTATATATAGCCACCCCTTGCTATATGAGAAAACTGACACTCAGAAACGTAATTATAAAGTAATGACAAAAAGGCTGTTATTTATGGAGAACACACCATGGGCTGGAAATGTACTATTTGTCAGAGAATGTCGTAATCACATATGTACATATAAATATGTATTGCTTTGCACAGTGTCTACACAGAACCACTTAAATGTTAAGAGCTGGGTTGGGACAAGAGAATGGAGACATTGGAACAAGAGGCTAAGGAGCTTATTTTAGTAGCATTTTCAGGAGCAGAATGATGCTCGGGCATCAGCAATACAGACTGCCGACTCTGTGGTTGAGGGTGGGGAGAGACTGAAGATAGGGAGACCGTTTTAAGGTTGTTGAAATCGTTCAAGCAAGAGGTAATAAGTGTGTGGACTAGGGAGGTGACAGTGGAAATAAGGTGGGTGGGGACACGTCACCCTGAGAGATGCTATAAAGTCGGTGTTGAAAGAACTAAGCTCACACATAGTTTGGAGGGCCAAGGAAGAATCAGGCAACCAAAGTCCCTGGGCTGTAGTGCTTGGGTGCCCAACAGGAAGGTGGTGCCATCTCTAGCAAATGGGAGGCCCAGAGAAAGAGCTAGTTTGAGAAGAGACATGAAGAACCAGATTTTGAGCACATTGCATTTGATGTTCAGACAAATAATCAAAGGGAGCTATCCAGCAGGCCATGAATCTGAAACTGGAGATCAGGAGAGAATGGGCTAGAGCTGGGCATTTGAGTGTAAACAGAAGGGGGTTGGATGCTAAAGATGGGGTGGGGGGCGGTGAGGAAGCCCTTCCAAAGTGGGGTGTGAGATGCAGAAGAATGCAGCTTCTGGGGGAAACCCTGAGGTATAGGGAGTGGGCCTAGAAGAAGTCATAGGAAAGGGACGAGAAGCATCTGAGAGCTGGGCAAACACAGGAGGGCTGAGTAATCTGGTCCCAGTTCATCAGCCTGTGAAGAGGCACTGGAAAGCTTTTGAGTAGGGGTTGTCATGGAAGCCAAGTGAAAATCAGTGACTAAGAGTAGGGGTGTCATCCGAGAGGGCAAGTGCAGAGAGACCACGTAGGAGATTAGGAAAGGTGGCAGCCAGGAGGAGCACTCTTTCTAGATGTGTGGAAGTGAAATGGAGGAGAGAGAAAGAATAACTCGATGTACTGGAGCAGGGAGAGTAACGAGGATTTGCTTCTTTCAAGACAAGAAAAGCCTGCACATTTCTTAAAACTGAGAAAAGTTCTGGAGAGAGAGAGGGAGAAGGGAAGGGAGAGAGGGAGAAGGAGGGAAGAGGGAGAGGAAAGGAGAGAGGGGGAGACAGGCAGAGAGAGAGAGAGGTGCAAAGAGAGGTGAGAGTGGATTTGGTGTTACAAGTGGCACAGAGAGCAGAAAGGCTGGCACTGAGGGCTCAACTAGAACTAATCCCAATTAGCTTGGGTAATAAGGAGAGTCAGAAGGGAGAGAGGGTGTGAGCAGAAGCACTTTAGCAGGAGGGGATGGAAGCTCAATGGCTCAAGTCTCAGAGCCTTCATCTCTTCAGTGAAGGAAGGGCCTAGCACTTTTGCTGATAGTGAGAGTCTTGAATTGAAATTGATTAACTTGATAATGCCAAAGTAAAGCATCATCTCTTTTTAAATCCTATGGGGTTTATCCTTGCTGAGCATATACGTGAGAGTGCTGAGTACTTACACATTGAATTGAATCCAGGACCTTGCACATGCCTAGCACAGGGCAGCCCTCAATGAAGACATCGTTAACAAATGTCTGTTTTAATGTGATTTGAATGTGACTTATCTCTAGTCTCCTTCTCCTTCCTAACTCCCTAGTTGGATACAAAAATGAGAAAGGGGAGAATTATTTCTGAAAAACCTACCCTGTGCTATGATTTTTGGATCTTTAATTTACATTGCTGAGACTCCACAGCAGAACTCCGAGATTTCCCAAAATGGCTTCAGAGTCCTGCAGTTAGTAAGTGGCATTTCCGGGGTTTGAACCACTCTTTATGTGTCTCCACAAAGCATGTATGTCTCTGATAGCATGAGGAGTCTGTACTGTTCATTTCAGTGTTTAGTGCAGTATCCTACATGTGTTGTTGTTGTTGGATGTCATTGAGTTGATTTCAACTCATGGCCACCCTGTAGGGCAGAGTAGGACTGCCCCATAGGGTTTCCAGCACTGTAATCTTTATGGAAGCCAATTGCCACATCTTTCTCCTGTAGAACAGCTGGTGGGTTCGAGCTGCTGACCTTTCTGTTAGCAGCTGAGCACTTTACCACTATGCCACTAGGGCTTCTGTTACATATAGTTAGTTAGTGCTTAATAAATGCTCTTTGACTGACTTGGAGCCCTGTTTTGCTTTTTCAGTTCTGCTCTCTTGCTCTCCCTATCCCCACCTCCACCCCAACTCTAACTTCCTGCCTTTCCAGGAAGAGCTGACCATGAATTTATTAGCGGTGTTAAGAATCATACTGTGTCAGCATGAGGATCTCTCTTAGCTTATCAAAAGAAAACACCTTTTATTTTTAATGCTGAGGAAAGATTGGGACAGCAAAAAGAAGTGTGGAAAAGTGTGGAGGGAGCAGAGATAAGAGTAATAGAGGCTGTGAGGAAGGCTCAGGAGGTAGGAAAGGCGAGGGGCATTTGGAGGTGAGAGGAACAGTGAGGAAGGGGGGGGAATGGTGGAGGAGGGAAGAGTTGGAGGAAGGAGGAGAACAGAGAGGAAAGGGGGCGTAGGTGGGATCCCAGGACAAGTGGGAAGTGGAGTGGAGGGCTGCCATTTTCGACTGACTGTAGCAGCCTCGCCCCCATCACTGTGTGTTTTTGCTGCTTAGAAACCCCAGCAGACCAGGCCTGTTAAGATAGGAGACAGTCTATTGGACGCTTAATGATTTATAACAAGTACACGAGAATGCCATTAAAAAGTAATTCATCACCAAGAGGCGAAATGATTTGCAAACATCTGCTCTGCAAGAGGACCCTCTTGGGAAGAGAATTTCCAAGGGTTGAAAAGTTCTTCTAATGTAGATGTTGCAGATGGCAGTTAAGACACCGGCACTGGCGTTTGGGTCACCAACTTCTCATCCAAAATGATTAATTAGGGTGATGCTTAAATGCAGTTTTTTTGACCTGCCTCATTCACGGACTGAAACTTTCTTGAAACCTGGGCCCCCTCCAGAGCGACAAGCAGAGTCAGACATGGTTGTCTCTTACCCTGGAGGCTCAGTTGCTTGAGATGACTAAGTTTCATAGAAACAGCAAGCCTTCACCCTTAAACCAGCTGACCTGGTCTTGTCTCAGACAGCAAATCCCAATACCAACAAGGTCTGGGGCTGACACGTTCATTTCTACCTGCTCCCCTCAGACCCTGCTGACTTGTGTTTTCTAAAGCTCTTGTCTTATCGCCTGTCTACACCATCTCTTCCTTTCCTTGAACTTGATCATTGCTCATATTCTTCTGGGACTGACCTCGGTTGCCTCCCCATTCTCCAGATGATTTCATTCCATGTAATCTTTCAACTTACCATTCCAGGTAATAACGTACAGCTGATGATATCTTGCTCTATATGCCCTATGCCCATCACTGAGTTAACTAGCAGCCACAGTAGATAATTTATAACTTGCTGGTAGTTTCTCACCTGAGCTGCCTGCATCTCTCTCTCTCTCTTCTGTCTGACGGTTCTCTTTGGCATTTTGAGCTTGTCCAGCCAAGTAGAGGCACAACATGGAAATGTCAGGGGGTGTGAGGAGAACACTTCAATCACTGGATGATGAGAGTGAATGGATAAGCACAGCCCAACCTCTCCATCCTTTGGTGGGACAATTCTAGGGCAGGTTTCACAGTTCTCACTGGGTACCCAGAGGGATTGACCTCCAGGCAAGAGATGATGGTGGCATAAACCAGGAGGGTTGCAGTTGAGGTGTGGAGAAGTGGTTGGATTTTGGATGAATTTTGAAGGTAGAATTATCATCATCATCCTCATCATCATCACTATTAACATCATTGTCACCGTCCTCATCATCACAGGTGGGGCTGAACAAAGATTCTTGAGGCCCAGGGTAACGTGTTTTAGCAACATCATGCTGCCTCCCAGTGACTGAGTAGAGAAAGAATTTACAACCAACAAACCAACCAACCAATAAAATACAAGCTGAGTACAAAGCTAGAGTTTCCCCTTTCACCTCAAAGTCAGGAAAAAGCTACAAAAGTAGGTCACTAAAAATAAATCCTCTTTTCAGTTTACAGAAACTATTAGTGTTTGGCAAAGTGACCATTTCTGATTCCTCCAGCCATTCAGCATGATTGTAGCTTGCAAATTGCCCTCTGTATTTTCTCCTTCCTTGCTGAGCATGTGTGAGGTCTACAAGAGGAAGGAGCAGGATTGTGTTCAAAACTCTATCTTGTTTTGCTGTATTATTCCCCAAGAAAAACCAGCCAGTAAGGCACAGTGGTTAAGAACACAGGGTTGGGAGCCAGGTGGAATTAAATTTATTCCTATTTCCACCACTTAAGCTGTGTGACTTTAGGTAAGAGGAAAAAGTGCTGAAAGGCAGACTCCATGAAGGCAAGTCCTGCTCACGTGAGCAACAGGTGCTTACACAGTTCAGGCTCTCGGTGGGTTGATGCGGGAGCCCCTGAATCAGTTTGCCTCATGCCTCTAGACTTCAATCTCCACATACTTAAAATTGTTTAAATATCATTATTATGTAAAATGATAATAAACACCTCATTTTTGTGAGTTAAGTGAAGTATCTCTATCTATCTATCATCTATGTATCTGTGTATCTATGTATCTATCTAACTGCCTACCTACCTATCTATCTATCTCACGTACAAATATATAATATATTGTTTGTAGGTGACATGAAGTTTGTCCTGATTCGTGGTGACCCATGTATAACAGAAAAAATGTTGCCTGGCCCTGCGT
This sequence comes from Elephas maximus indicus, assembly GCF_024166365.1. Lineage (NCBI taxonomy): Eukaryota > Metazoa > Chordata > Mammalia > Proboscidea > Elephantidae > Elephas > Elephas maximus. Next base: position 8,124,192 of record NC_064833.1, on the reverse strand, counting down.
GATCTTCACGGTCATTGGTATGTTTGAGTCCGTTGTTGCAGCTACTGTGTCAATCCATCGTATTGAGGTCTCTCCTTGTTTTCACTGACCCCATACTTTGCCAACCATGATGTCCTTTTCTAGCGACTGGTCTTTTCTGATGATGTGTCCAAAATAAGCAGGCTGAAATCTCACCATCTTTACTTCTAAGCAGCATTCTAGTTTTATTTCTTCTAAGACTGACCTGTTCAGTTTCTAGCAGTCCATGATATAATCAATATTCTTTGCAAACACCACAGTTAGAGTGTATCAATTCTTCTTTATGTATAATATTATATAGAACATATAACACTTGGCACAATGCCTGGCATCTGGAAAGCAATAAACGTTAGTTTTATCATTCAATGTTTGTGTCACAAGCAGTTTGGCCTCAACTGCTGAACTGAAGGTTGATGGTTTAAACCCACCCAGTGGTACTGCAGAAGATAGGCCTGGTGATCTGCTTCTGTTAAGATTACAGCCAAGAAAACCCTATGGAGCAGCTCAACTTTGTAACACGCAGGGTCACTGTGAGTCAGAATCTAGTCCACAGCAAACAACAACAACAGGATGAACATGGTTATGAATGAATGATGGCTATCCATGCTAGTGGAAGAATATGACATGCACCCCTTGAGGGAACAGGAAGGCTAGAGGTAGGAACTTTGAAAGTACGTATAAAATAAAATGCAGAGCACTGTCAAGGAAACTCAGTCCAAGGTAGTTAAGAAAGAGCCCTAGAATCTTTGGGTGAAAATAAGAGTTCAGACTCAGATGACACTTAGAAAGCACCACCTGTATATGCCAGGGACTGTGCTGCATGTATACACATAGATAATTTCATTAAAAATTTTGTACCAACCGTGTTGGGTGGGTTTGGTGATAATCAAGCTTACAGATTTCATAGGGGACAGAGTTAGGCATTGAACCAGTCCTCGACCTGGACACATGAAGGTGGTTTTGACTTCTGCAGTAGATCTCTCTTCACCCCAATTTTCCTGCATAGGACTTATCCAGAACTGAGATGTCTGTATGGAAACCCTGGTGGTGTAGTGGTTAAGTGCTACGGCTGCTAACCAAAGGGCTGGCAGTTTGAATCCTCCAGGCACTCCTTGGAAACTCTATGGGGCAGTTCTACTCTGTCTTATAGGGTTGCTATGAGCCGAAATTGACTCAGCGGCACTGGGTTTGGTTTTTTGGTTTTGAGGTGTCTGTACTCTGTTCTGAGATCTTCTGTTAACAACCTACTCCTGGGGTTTTTTCACCCATCAAATGGAAAATGGAGTAATGTACTATACTTACCTCCCCAAACTGTTCAGAGAACCAAACACAGTGGTAAAGTGTTCAGAAAGGGTAAATGCCAAAACAAAATATTATTATCACAGAATGGAGATAATGATGCATGCCCCTTGTGATTTTTAAAGAAATGTTGCAAGGTAAGTGTTGTACTGGCTTTTTTTTCCAAAGCAGATCGTGTACTCAGGTTGAAGACTTCCCAGAACTTGCCATTCACTTGCAGGAAGTTCAAATGTCTATCAATAATTCCTTATACAGTCTTTGCAATTTCTAAAATGCCTTTATACCCATTTTATTTTAATTTGTAATGACACAGGAAGGAGTCATTAGGATTATTTCCAAGGGCAAGTAAGGAAATCAAAATGGAGGGAAAGTGACTTTCCAAGGTCACTGCTTATAAGTTGCAGAGGCAGGGCTCACCCACAGCTCTTTCATCTTCTGCTACCCTGACCGCTGCATACACCATACAACACCACCAGCATCTTTTAGGCTGAAGGGGCTTAATTACGATAGTTATTGGTAATGTATTTTTACATGATGTTATTTGCTGTATTGTCCCAAAGCATAGTTTTCGAGTGCAGATATGAGGAACAATGGCTTCTTTTAATTTATTCTGCCATACAGCCAGCCCTTCATATCTGTGGGTCTTTAAATATTCCAGAAAAAATAATAGATTTATCTTTCTTGTCATTATTCCCTAAACAATACAGTATGACAACTATTTACATAGCATTTACATTGTATTGGGTATTATAAATAATCTACAGATGATTGACAGTGTATGGGAGGAAGTGTGTAGGTTAAACGGAAATACTACACTATTTTACACAAGGAACTTGAGCATCCTCTGACTTTGGTATCTGCGGGGATCCTGGAACCAATCTCCCATGGATACCGAGGGATGACTGTTTACATTTGGAGGGGGGGAATTACAGAAAATAAAGGCACAAACTCTTTAAGGACTTGCTGACCTGAATGCATTGTGAAGTTGCGGGGCTTTGCAAAGACGTGACCATGTATAATTGGACTATGAAGAAAGGATTTGGATGACTTACCAACAGTTAGTAACTTCGTTGCTAAGATAACTCTTACTAGAAATCACCAAAAGTTGTTTGAACACAAATGTAAGCTGTGTGAGCTAGATAGTCTCCTTTAGCTCCTCACCCCTGCTCCACTCTGCTCTGTGCCCAGTGAGGCTGACCCCAAAGGACTGCACCAACCTCACTCTCTTGCACCCTTGCTTTGGGTTGGATTCAGGGAATCGGAAGGACCAGTGGGAGATGGCAGGGGGCGAGGAGACAAAGAGTTTAGGGTATTTATTCCCCTGCGCTGTGGTCGAAAGGAGCCCTGGTGGTGCAATGGCTAAGTGCTTGACTGCTAACCGAAAGGTTGGTGGTTTGAATCCACCCAGTGGCTCCACAGGGGGAAGACCTGGCAATGCGCTCTAGTAAAGATTATAGCCTGGAAAACCCTATGGGGCAGTTCTACTCTGTCACATGGGGTTTATATGAGTCAAAATTGACTCGTGGCACCTAAGAACAATAACAGCTGAGGTTAGTAGTGGCATGTTCCTACCTAAAGCTGTAACTCCTGCCAGGGGGCCTTCCCTGAAGCTATGGGACAGTCGTAGCTCTCTCTCTAGGCCTAGCTACTAGTCCCTCCCCCTGTTCTTTCATGCCTAGGATGGCAACTGCTCCAGGCCCTGCTGTCATTAGCCCTGGAGTGTTTCATCATCTTTTGCTTGCTTTCCTTAGCCCTGCCCCTGTCTTTGAGCCCTAGTGGTGCAATGGTTAAGCATTCAGCTGCTAACCAAAAGATCAGCCATTCGAATCCACCGGTTGCTCCTTGGAAACCCTACGGGGCAGTTCTTTTCTGTCCTATAAGGTCACTATGAATCGGAATGGACTGAACTCAATGGATTTTTTTTTACTGGCCCGATAATATCTTGGCATTAAATGTTTCTCCCTTCTTCCTATTGAGCATGATACCTGCTTCCTCCTGAGACTCTGACTAGTGGAAGTAGCGATCATAGATGAGATGCAAGATTGTCTTGCCTCAATGGTGTGTGCTCTGATCTACAACAGGAAACCCAACAAAAAACTAAAGCACTGCACAAGTCGATTCTGACTCACAGGGACTCTGTAGGGCAGAGTAGAACTGCCCCATAGGGTTTCCAAGGCTATAATCTTTACGGAAGCAGACTGCCACATTTTTCTCCCACAGAAGAGGAAAACCCTGCCTCCCCCACCTCCCCGTGAAAGTGAATCAGCCATGGGAATGAGCACTGCATGGTGGAGTCCAAGAGTAGGGTCTGACGCATCTGTCTGAATGTGTATCAGTGATGGACTGAGGTACCCACTGAAGCCAAGCTTCCATCAACATGGCTCAGGTAAAAAGACAACAGGAAGAAAGTCCACAGGGACTTCACTATCCAAGCTGCTCATATCTGTCAGCGACTATCCATGGTCTTGGAGCCCAGAGCCCTTCAATCTAAAAACAGAGGCAGTGAGAGGAAGACAAAAATAATCCCTGAGAGTGGAGAGGCAGCCAAGGATTTGGGTAAGTGGTGACTGAAGCAAAATAAGGAATGAAAATCGTGGCTGCTCCTAGTTTTTTTTTTTTAATTAATTTTTATGTGTATTCTTGACCACATATCTATTATTCTGTGTTTAATAAAATGGTCTATTGTGATTTCAATAAGAATTGTGTTTAGAGAGAAAAAAAAAGAGTCTCATTGGTCAGCTTTTTGGGTGACCTTATAATATAAAAAAAAAAAAATTTTTTTTTTTTTATAATAAGTCAACAGGGCCAGGCTGAATTACGTTGTCCAGAATCCTCTTCCCAATATGTTTCAGGTAAGGGTGGGTCTCAGGAGAGATGCTTGGGCAAGATTTGGAGACAAGTGACCAATCGTATCAGCCTGTCCGGAACTGAGGTGTTTCCTGGGATGTGGGATGTTGAGTGTTAAACCAGGACAGCCGGAGAACACCAAGACAGCTGGTTACCCGCTCAGAGGCGGAAGTGAAGCAGCAGCCATTTTGTAGCTCACATGTCTGGTCACTGGCCTGCGGGCTCACCTTGATGGTATGCGGCACCACCAAGGCCTGTAGTTGCTCCACCTTCTCCTGCATCCCCCCTCAGCTTCTCTGACCCCTGGGCCAGGTGTGTGCTTAACTCTGTGAGGAAGGGCGTCAGCTTCCCCTTGGGACACTCACAGTATCAAGGTGAGATCAGCCAGCTCGCTCTTGTGGTTCGAGCCTACTAAGCTCTTCCCCCTGCTTAATGCACATCTTCTCCTTCTGGCTGCCGGCTCTGCGGACCTGGAGCTCTAGAATCCGGTGCCAAACAGCAGCATTACCAGGTGTTGCATAAAGTCAAATTTCTACAAAAAATTCATATACGTATATACAAGTCCTGGTGGCGCAATGGCGAGGAGCTCAGCTGATAACCGAAAGGTCAGCAGTTCGAATCCACTGGCTGCTACTTGGAAACCCAATGGTGCAGTCAGAATCAACTTTGGTGGCAATGGGTATGGTATATATGAATTTGTATATATAAATTTATTTTATCTGTATTTGTAAACTATATCTCATCTCTGTAGTGTCTGTAGTATCTTTATCTAGAGAAAGAGAGAGAGCCCTGGTGGCCAACAGTTAAGTGCGAGGATGCTAACCAAAAAGTTAGTGGTTTGAACCCACCAGCATCTCCGTGGGAGAAAAGAGCTGAAGACCTGCTCCTATAAAGATTACAGCATAGGAAACCCTACGAAGCAGTTCTATTCTGTCCTAATGTCACTATGAGTTGGAATTGACTCCACGGAACACAGTAACAACAACACACACACACATACACGCATACGTATAACACAGCTCTGAGTTCTGCTTCCCTGATTGAACCCTGACCTATACAGCCACATTTTCCAAGTTTCCGGTATTATACTTAGGAAAGAGCCTTACACTTGGGCCCACACCACTTACCACAGTGCCATTTCTCAACTGTTGGCAATTGCCAGAACCACAGCCTTGTGGCCTCGGAAGCAGTGATGCACGCTACATTCACTATAACTTCACAGTGGGTAAATCTGGGTGCTAAAGAGGTCCAGACTCCAGGAGCACAGAACCATAGTTGCTCCACTTCTCAAAATGTGGTGTTTCCTGCAAGTACACAGACAGATTCCTCATTATGAATGGTAAGGCCCCTTACGGTCACTCCCTTTCATGTCTGTGGTACCCTTTCTCCCCACATCCGTCCTCACTTTAAACACCAGCAACACAGCATGACTTGCTATTCCCTCTGTGTCTGTGACTAATTGCCTGGGTGAGCTTAGGCCAAACAACAACAATGACAGAAAACCTCTCTAGCTCTTAGCTGCAGTATCTGCTAGGTGACAGTTATAACAATTCCGTGGACCATATTCCATTCTCTCTTTTGGTGTCACCTTCTCCTGCCCTGTGGACATGCTAACCTCCTTGCTCTTACACATGAAGCAAAAATATATGCTGACTTTGATCGTTGGCCCACTGCTTTTAGCTACGTGCCACGTAAACATGTAAGGGGAAAAAGCACGCTGGGATTTTCCATTTTTTCCTTCATTGCTGTGCCTTTCTCTTACTGAAACAGGAATCAAATTATCGGCTTTTTCTATCAAACAAAACATTTGCCAAATTAATCTCTGCTCTGAATTTTTTCTTGGCCTAAATCTATGTCATTATGCATCACTCAAATCCTGAAATGCAATAAAAGTGGAGACTAAAGTGTATTTCAGCCTCCATTGATCAACATAATGATTCTAAAGGTATTGGGTATAAAACAATGCACTAATTTTGCTTACTCTTCGTTTTTCCTCACAACGGAGAAAAACCGCAGTGCCTCGGGGGGACTGAAACTCTGCAGTGCTCTGCGTTTGAAACCTATAATGATCCCACACTGCCTGGCTAGTGAGAACACTCGGTCCCTTTCCTGTGGCTGTATCAGGATTTGTCAGGGACCGTGTCAGTGGCAGGGACCACGGGCCAGTCTGTTAGAAGCCAGGACTATTGAGGCTGTGCTTATTGGTTTATGCTCCAAATGTTATTTACTGCTTAATTTGATGCCACAGATCACACTTTAACTGACTGTGGGACAAATTGCTGGTCATGCGCTTTGTCCAAAAAGAGCACTTTCCTAGGAGTTATACCACTTGGATTCTAGAATGTTCTCTGCTACTAAGTAACTGTGTGACCTTGGGCAAGTTATTTGCTTTTAAAGTATCTTTCTTTGTTGTAAAATGAGGGAGATGGACCAGCCTAGTGTCTCACAAACTCTGGTCTAGGAACCCCCAGGATTTGGGAATCTATTCTTTGAGTTGTTGAGTGTTCTGTGAGAATTTTTAAATGTTGTGATTTTCTCTAGGTGAAGATCTTTAAAAGTTAAAATTGCCATCTTAGTGATCTATACACAACTGACAGCCATAGTCTTCCATTTGGTCCCAACATTTGATTTTGTACTATCTTGAGAGAAAACCTTAACCTTATGTGTCAGAGTTTAACTTTTGGTTGTTGTTGTTCTAATTTCTCTTAGGGTCTAAAATATACCTTGAGTTTGAGAGACACTGGACCGGATGATCTTCTAACCTAACTGAGAGTGGTTGATTCCACCCACCCACTCATTCATTCAATTATTGGCTCATTCATATGTTTATCATTTTTTTTTTTATTGCACACCCTTGACAAACCAGACGTTATTCTAGCTATGAAAGTAACCAGAATGGAGAAGAGTCTCAATGTGCTTCCTAGAACCTCCTGCTTGGTTGGGAAGACAAACATGTAGTAGAGATGTGATATTAAATCAATAAAACCCATAAACTACAATGTGATGAATCAATATCTGTAGCTGGCATCACTTAGACTATAACTAACCTCTTGACTACTCATTCTGAAGTCACAGAGGGCTGTCCTGGTGTTTTTGTGGCTTGATCAATGCCCTTATGCACATTAAAAAGTTGTTATAAGAATGAAATGAGATGTTCCGAGTAAAATTGCTTTAACAACAAAAAACGTTATGTTCCTTGAAGGTAGAAAAAAATTCTGGCCACTTTATTTTTACTTTTAAATTCGACCTTCCCCAAAAAGACTTATGATGTCTTACAACTAAAGCCATATGTTTAAATAGAACTGGTCATGCCAGGATGGTGCAGGACTGGGCAATGTTTCCTTCTCTTATGCATAAAGTTGCTGTGAGTCGGAGCCAGCAACTAATAACAACAACAACAACAAAGCTAGAAAAGAAAAGTTAAGGAAGAGAATATGTTCACATCATAGGACAAGTAGGTATGGGGTGTGTAGTGTGTTGAGTAATGTCTCCTCCAAAATTCATGTCAACCGGGACCCTCAGAATGTGACCTTATTTGGTAATAGGGTCTTTGAAGATATGATTAATTAAAGATCTCTAGATGATAAATATTGGATTTAGGGGGAACGCTAAACCCGGTGTCCCTGGGTGGTGCAAATATTTACCAAGCTTGGCTGCTAACTAAAAGGTTGGAGGTTCTAGTCAACTTAGAAGTGCCTCGAAAGAAATGCCTGGCAATCTACTTCTGAAAAATCAGCCACTGAAAACCGTATGGAGTACAGTTCTGCTGTGGCACATATGGGGTCAGCCATGAGTCAGAATCAACAGCAACTGTTGTTGTATCTTTTTCTCCTAAATCCAATGACTGGTATCCTCATAAGAAGGGAGAGAACTCAGAGAGACAAGGAGACACAGGGAAGAAGGCCAAGTGAAGATGCAGGCAGAGATTGGAATGATGTTGCCACAAGCCAAGAAACACCAAAGATTGCTGGTAGTCACCAGAAGCTAGGAAGAGGCAAGGGAGGATTCTTCCCTAGAGCCTTCGTGTGTGTGTGTGTGTGTGTGTGTGTGTGTGTAATGTGTATGCACGTCTATGTGTATTTGTGCTGGAGCAGGGGAGGGAAAGCTGGGATGTCAGGAGAAGCTCTCTGGTAGACTTCTAAGGTGGAGATCTCGACATAAAGAAAGCTGGGGAAGAGAATAATTTTGTACAGAGGAGCTGCGTGGGTAAAGACCTAGAGCTAAGAGCCTGTGTGTGGTTGAGGACTGGAGAAGGTTCTAGGAGGCAGGAGCAGAGTCTGGTTGTGGATTCAGACCTCACCAGAAAAGCAACATGGAGACAGTCAAGGGTTTTGTGCCTGGACAATGAAGTGATCAGACGTGTATTTCAGAAAGATTACTTCAGGGATGAAGATGGCCCAGAGGAGAGACAGTGGAGTGAGGGAGAGCCATTACCTTTAGAGGAATGTTGTGCCTTGTTTAAAGAAGGGGGTTTGTCTCCAAAGGTGTTATTACCATCGGGAGAGTTTGTATTACTGTTATCATCACCTTGCACTCAGGCTACATCTTCCTACGGGAAAAGCGATGGGGCCAGACCTCTTTAGCTAAAACTCAGGTCAAAACTTGAGCAGCAGAAGGTGCTTATTTGTGCCTTCCTTTCTCCATCTGAAGGCAGTGTAACAACAGAAGAGAAAGAAGAGGAAATTGATCCCAAATCACCCTCCATCTCGTCACCCCAAAATGATGATTTTCATACTTGCAGGTTCATTTCTTGGCTTTTCCAAATGCCTATATAATTTTAAACCCTTGCAATCGTACTGTATACAATTTCCCATCCCACTCTGGGCACACCACATGATAATTCTTTCACCTGGCTGTAGGGCCTTTATAAGACTGTTCCTAAAGCCTGCCTAATGTTCCTTTTAGTAGGTGAGCAATTGTTTTCTGTGGATGCTGTGTTCCTCCAGGGGATTTTATGATTTTAAGTAACACCTCCAGCACATAGCATGTATTATCTGGGGGTGTGGTATGCAAATATCCATAGGATGGATTTCTTCCAGTGTGATTACTGGGTTGAATATTAGGGTTTTCTTTTTTTTTTGGTTCCTGATGTTGTTGTTAGGTACCATTGAGTCAATTTCAACTCATAGAGACCCCATATGTTACAGACTAGAACTGCCCCATAGGGTTTTCTAGGCTGTAATCTTCACAGTGGTTAAGCACTAGGCTGCTAACCAAAAGGTTGGCAGTTAAAATCCACCAGGTGCTCCTTGGAAACCCTATAGGGCATCTGTACTTATCCTATAGGGTCTCTATGGGTTGGAATTGACTCATGGACAGTGGGTTTGGTTTTCTTGGAATATTTACAGAACAATCACCAAGTCTTTTTCCCTTGTGTGGGTTCAAACCACCAATCTTTCGGTTAGCAGCCAAGCACTTGACTGTTGTGACACTGGGGCTACTTTGGTTCCTGGTACTATTGTTAAATTGTCCAGAAGGTGCTTATTCCAAAAGTCACTGCTCATTTCCCACCACTGGGGAATGGTGGAGGGCTCAGAAAAAAGAATTAACTGTTAATGAGCACTCACTGTATACCAGGCACTCTGTGTGCCTTAGCCTCTTGAATCCTTGCAGCAACCTTAGGAGTTGTTTTATTTGCTGAGGTCTTGATTCATGTAGAGTTCCTGAGTCGTGCGGGAATCCCTGGCCCTGGGGGCTGGTGGAGGAGGAGGAGGAGCCTGAGCATCTTTAGGTGGGGGTGGGGAGGGTGTGGAGATGATAAGTGCGTGTAATTGCACTGGGGCTGGGAGTTTGCACTGAATTCAGACTTTGCAGGAAGCACAGGGTGCTGTATGTTTCTTCTGCTCACATGTAGCTTGCTTGAGAAATAGAATGCACAGAAGGCAAGCAGGGGACAAAGCATGGGGACTTAGGACAAACTCCCTCTGTAGTCATTTTGCTTGAAGTCATGACACTTTGGAAAAGACTGGGCCGTTGTATTTGGAAAAGACAGTAATTATGTCATGATGTAAGTTTATTTGCTTGTATGTCTGTCTGATTGCTTTGTATGTTTATAGTTTGTCTCCGCAAAGGGACAGGGTCTTCTTTCCTGCTTTAATCTAGTACACTTCAACAAGGCTCTTGTTGTTGATGGGTGCCATTCAGTCAATTCCAACTTGTCGCAATTCTATAGGACAGAGTAGAACTGCCCCATAGAATTTCCTAGGCTGTAATCTTTATGGGAGCAGATTGCCAGGTCTTTCTCCTGGGGGAGCAGCTGGTGGGTTTTAACCAATGACCTTTTGGTTAACAGCTTCACACTTAACCATTGCACTACCAGGGCTCCTTTCTACAGGGCTGCTGAACATGTGTTCTGTGTTGGTCACTTTGCTATGTGCTGGGGGCCTGGGGATAAATACCACAGAGCGATAGAACAGGGCCCAGAGGGATGCATGACAGGGGTGGTTAACCCTTCCTGGACAGGATGGGAAAATCAATTAGGGAGGCTTCCACAGAGCTAGATTGCAGAGATAAGCCTTGAAGGCTTTAGAGAAATTTGCCAAGGAGGTGAGGAGAAAATAGCATTTCAGGCAGAGGAAACAGCCTCTGTGAAGGCATGACTTGTTTGAGGAATTGCAAGCTGTTTGGTGGTGGTGAAATATGCAGTGGATTGTGGGAGTCTGGAAGAGGGCAGAGGGATCAGAAAAGAGGGTAGTGAATTCGGACTGAATATTGAAGTTGAATATTTAATATTGATGTTGTCAAGGATTTCGTTTTACTTGGATCCACAATCAACACCCGTGGAAGCAGCAGTCAAGAAATCAAAAGACGCATCGCATTGGGCAAATCTGCTGCAAATGACCTCTTTAAAGTGTTGAAAAACAAAGATGTCACCTTGAAGACTAAGGTGCGCCTGACCCAAGCCATGGTATTTTCACCATGCCTGCGAAAGCTGGACCATGAATAAGGAAGACTGAAGAAGAATTGATGCCTTCAAATTGTGGTGCTGACGAAGAATACTGAATATACCATGGACTACCAAAAGAATGAACAAATCTGTCTTGGAAGAAGTACAACCAGAATGTTCCTTAGAAGCAAGAATGGTGAGATTACATCTCACATACTTTGGATATGTTATTAGAAGAGATCAGTCCCTGGAGAAGGACATCATGCTTGGTAAAGTAGAGGGTCAGAGAAAAAGAGGAAGACCCTTGAGAAGAAGGACTGACTCTGTGACTGCAACAACAGATTCAAGCATAACAATGACTGTGAGGATGACACAGGACTGGGCAGTGTTTCCTTCTGTTGTACACAGGGTCACAATGAGTTGGAACTGATTTGACAGCACCTAACAACAGCAACATAATTTCATTAAACGAACATAAACAAATTCAAGATTATCTTGATAATTAATAATTGAAAGAATGTGGAGAAAGTGTTTATCACTGAAGAAGCACGTGTCCTGCAGATGGCAAGGCAAGGCAGTGCAGTAGAGGGAAGGAGAGGGAAAGGAAAGGAAGACAAAAGTTCTACGACTGGTAACGTTGATTCAAAGCAAGGATGCACTATATCCGACTTCCAGCTAGGAGACCTGGTTAAGATAGGGCTAGAACCACAGAGCCATTTTTCTTAGCCTCAGGACAACCTCTCACCCAGCCCATTTCCTACAGTTCTTTCTTTTCCTCCTCAGAGGCTCCTTAAAGAGAAACAGCCACTGGCTAGCAAGAATTGGCTGAAACAGGTCCTGCCCTCCATTCTGGCATTCCAGACGACCTTTAGCTCATTAACTGCTTCATGCATGGTGAAGTCTCCATCCCTGGGAGGAGAGCTGACATGTTAATGATCAAAAATGACCAAGTTCCTCAAGCACGAGGAATAGAACCTGGGCCTTAGAAAAGGCTTACTCATTCCAAAATGTTCCTCGCCTGTGTGAACGCCATTTTGTATTCTAAAACTGATCCTGCCTGTATAAACCAGCTTCAACAAGCTGCCTGTGAGGCCGTCTTGGATGGCATGCAGCCCCGTCTGTCTCCTTGCTTGGCCAACCAATAAAGTTGCCTTTCTTTGTCCCTGACTCAGTGTCTGTGTTTTTGGCCCTGATAGAGTTACACCGAGCAGAACCTGGAGTTCCTGGTAATATGGTTAACAGAGATTTCATCAAGCAAGTGTCACTCATGACGTGATCCTTCTGGACAGTACAGAACAAGTCCTGTCACAGGTTCCTGTGTTCATGTATTCTATCTGTTCCCCTGAGGCGAGCAGCAATAATTCTTTTTAAGCTGGCTCCTGAACATGCACTTAATTTAGCTCTATTGAGTTTATACGGATTACCTTGCTTCCTTTGTAGTAAATAAAGCTGTAAACAGCTGGTGAAATTGATTAATGGCTCCAGGCGAGTGGCAACATTTAATCAATTGCAAGAGCTGTTCATTGGGTACAACCTGGAGGGGAGAGGAGCCCAGGGCAAGGACCACAGCCTGGGCAGAGTGAGGAGCGACAGCCGCGGGAGCCTCCGTCAGCAATTGGGAAGTCTCTGGACTCCACTCACCCAGCCTGGGTGATGGCCTCATGCATTATCTTTTAATTTTTTGTTTGTTTGGGGATAATTGTTTGAATTATTATTTTCTAACAACTATAATTGCATAGAAAAGCACAAAGGAAAACATAAATAGATAAAATGAAAAAGCCCTAGCCAATCCAAGACAAAGCAGAGTTGTTTTAATTTTCTCATGTTCATACCTTGTCATTGGTTACATCCGTTTATCATTTTTTGCATTTTTGTTTTGTTCCCCTATGACCCATTCTCCACCCAGCAATCAGAGAGGTTGTCTTAAAATGTAAATCAGTAAAGCTCTGCATTATTTAAGCTCTTCAGGGCCTTCAGGGTAAAGTCTCAAATCCTTCACAGGGTGGAATGCATAGGCTGGCATGGTGAGGCCTAGCTCATCTCTCCAACTTTATCTCTTCACTCGCTAGGTTTCTGCCACACTCATCTCCTTCTAGTTTGAGACATGCCCTGGGTTCTCTCAGTGGAAGCCTTCATCCCTGCCCTATCCTCTGTCTAGAACACTTTCCCTCTATTCATTGCTTGATGATTCCAACTCATCCTCCAGGTGTCAAAGAATCCTTCCCTAACCCTAACCTAAATGAGATCCTTCCGGGTAAACGATAGAGTCCCTGGTTGATGCAAATAGGTAACGCTACTGGCTGCTAATTGAAATGGTGGTTGAAGTCCATCCAGAGGTACCTTGGAAGAAAGGCCCGACATCTACCTCTGAAAAATTACCCATGGAGAACCCTGTGGAGCATGGTTTTGCTCTGATACCGCGAGCCTCGTCATGAGTGAGAATTGACTCTGTGGCAACTGGTTTGGCTTTTTTTGGTTTGATGGGGATGGGAGCACAAATGACATCTCCATGGAGGCAGGCAAATTTGGGAAAATGGCAGTGGAAATAAGAGATTGAATAACTCTATCAAGCCATTCTCTGCAGTACAGTGGCTGTGGATCAACTCAAGTTCTGACAGGATGGTAAAAGCCATCACAGACGATATGCAAATGAATGGACCTGGCTGCATTCCAATAAAAGTTTATTTACAAAGGCAGGGTCAGGCTGCATTTGGCCCTCAGACTATAATTTGCTGATCCCTGACCAAGAGAATTAATTCAGATGCTATTTGTAAAATGCTTAGCTCAATGACTAGTACATAGAACACACCTAATAAAATAATGACTATCATCGTGATTTTATGGTGATGATCACTGATTGGCATCCGTCAGTCTCTTGGACTTGGCCACCTGCAATTATCCTGAGGTTTCTTGCATTCAGACATCTGTAATAAACTCTGGTGGTTCTTCCTGCCAGCAGTTTTGCAGAGCATAATACTTCCGTCAATCAAACTCAGTAACTCCCTTCTCTTTAGGTATAACAGGATTCCTAGAGTCCTTGGCAAGTTCCAATCTTCCTGTTGGACCCATTAGTTTAAAGCACGTAATTACTTCTAATTGAATTCACAGTCAATGTGCTGCAGTGCTATTAGATGCATAATCAATAATCACTCATGGAGGATTCCAGCTCAATTCCGTTTCCTGTCCAAGCCTTCTGATCAGTTGAGATTTGACCATGTATTAGATAATACTTAACAAACAGGGTTTGTGGCCCTGTACTCAGCCTATCGTTACTGCTGTGTTTTGCTGTATCTGCTTCAGTGGAACATTGTTGGTTACACACACCTAGGAGAAGCCACTCTCAGCTAGGCATAGAAGCAGTAAGGTTGATGCCCACTTTCTATATACCCTTATAGCTCCAGAGGCAAAGAATAACTTATGTACATGAGAAAGGAACTGGGCAAATCTGTTGCAAAAGACCTCTTTAAAGCGTTCAAAAGCAAAGATGTCACTTTGATGGTATTTTCTATCACTTCAGATGCGTGGGCAAGCTGGACAATGAATAAGGAAGATAGAAGAAGGACTGATGCATTTGAGTTATGGTGTTGGTGAAGAATGTTGATATCAATACCATGGACTGCCAGAAGAATGAATAAATCTGTCTTGGAAGAAGTACAGCCAGAGTGTTCCTCAGAAATGAGGATGGCGAGACCTTGTCCCACATACTTTGGACATGTTATTAGCAGGGATTAGTCCCTGGAGAAGGACTTCATACTTGGTAAAATAGAGGATCAGCAAAAAAGAGGAGTACCCTCAGTGAGATGGATGGACACAATGGCTGCAACAATGGACTCAAACACAGCAGTGATTGTGAGGATGGCACAGAACTGGGCACCATTTTGTTCTGTTGTACATAGAGTTGATATGAGTCGGAACCAACTCTATGGCATCTAACAACACAACAACATGAGAGAGGAAAAGGCCAGAGTCATGTTTAACTATGTACTTAGCTGACCTCAAGAAGACATGTTAGGTCCCCCTGGGGGATAACTCTAAGGCCCTCTCTGAGGCACCAGGGTATAGGGCCTTATCTCAGCCCGTGAAACCCCCGCTGATGGCGAAAGGCCCTAGTTGCATTAGTCCATAACCCACACTCAGGGGTAGACTACCCAATAAGCAGGGTAAGTACAGGCTTACTTACTAATCTCTAGTGAAAAATTTCACATGTAACAAAGCCCATGTGAAATTGTTTATGACAGATTAGTAAATAAACACAAGGATATGGTGAAAAACATGTGAAAATGTTCACTATAGATTAGTAAGGAAGCACAAGTAAGCCTGTGCTTACTTACTGGATACTTCCTTCCTGTCAGGAATTGGAAATTTGAAAAGAGGCTTTGAGTCTGCAGGAAGGTGATGTGGGGTTGGGAGAGAGACAGATGCCAGCCACACCTAAAAGCAGAATCTTTGATGTGGTGGAAAAATATGAAATTGTTTACTACAAATTAGTAAGTAAGCACAAGTAAACCGGTGCTTACCTTGTTTATTGAGTAATCCAACATTACCCACACTCCAGCAACCTCCTCACCCAGGGGGTGAGAAGGTAGCTCCCTTGCTTTTTCCTTGTCAATTCTTGCTTTACAGTCTTGTTAATCTTTTTTCAATGACCATTTCCTAAATACCAGCCTCAGAGCTCAAAAGCAAGAGACAGAGGGAAGACGTTGAGATTCTGACTCTAACATTAACTAGCCTTGCAGCTGGGTAACTTCTGTTTCCTCATCTCCAAAATGAGGTTTTTGAATTAGACTACTGCCAAGATTGCTTCAGTTCCAGCCAGCTCGGTTATCAAATGGCACCTTCACCGGTATCTTTGGACTTCCCTTGATGTATGAAGAGGTTTGTGTCTCTTCTGCATAAACCAGCTTGTCTGGAATCCAGACTCTGGAATATCAAACATTGTTGAGGACATGGCTGAGGTCAGTTTGAGATGTGAGTGGTATAATAAGCTAACCTGTCCTCTTAAGTTTTTTCTTATACCAAGAAATTTTTAAAATAAATCAAATGGAACCTCAGAATGAAATTAATGAATGAACCAAGTAATGCATTATTGCATAAGCTCCTAGTATGAGCACCTTCGAGTTCTTAAGCATCAGTAGTGGGAGAGGCAGACAAGGAAGGAGATAAGGTATCAATCCCCAGCCTTACCTCAATGCCTGGCACATAATTATTGGTTAAATGAGTAAATAAATGAAACACCTACTAAGTACATGCTCAACTCCATCCAGTCTTAGAATGAGTTCTGATCAAACCAGGGAGCACCCATATGGTAGGTACCATGCTAAGCACTCTGCACATATTATGTCTTCATCACCCACATCCCACCACGAACTTAGCTCCATCATTCTAATTTTACATTGAAGGATCCGAGATACAGGTGGGTTAAATAACTTGCCAAGGACACACTACCGCAAATCAGGAGCAGATCCAGGTTAGACTCAGAACAGTTTGACCCCAAGGACTGTGGTCTACTTCCCCAGGAATTAATGATTGTGATTCATCCCCGTGAAGTAAATTCTCCTTTCCTCCATGAATCAATCACTCCTTTTTTCCTCCCTAAAATAGGTTTCTACAAAGAATCTTTCAATTGCTGAGTAAACTGACTTCCTAACTTGTGGTGTAGTGGTTAAGAGCTATGGCTGCTAACCAAAAGGTTGGTAGTTTGAATTCACCAGTCGCTCCTTGGAAACCCTATGGGGCAGTTCTACTTTGTCCTATAGGGTCGCTATGAGTTGGAACTAAATTGGGTTTGGCTTTTGGTAACTTGCTATTAATTACTCATAAGAACTTTGGCCTATTGCAGAGAATCATCACTATACTAGTGTCCTGCAGTGCCTCCCCCTGAGGGTGTGGGGGTTTGACCACCCACACTTCAGTGGGCCTGATGGCTAACTTATCCTGGGGGACTCTGGGCACCCTTCCTGAACTCCCCCACATGGCCTGGTTTCCACGTTGGTATTTTGTTTCTCCAGTTCTCCACTGGGTCTGCATTTTTCACTTAGTTATGTGGAGTCCTGAGAAGTCTGCCTGTCATTTACCAGACACATCTCTTTGGGCCCCAGATTCTGGCTTCTGTACCACTAACCCCTATATGAGGTCAGCTACCCAGAGATGACCCATTGCTGTTGAATCAATTCTGACTCATAGCAACCCTACAGGACAGAGTAGAACTGGCCCATAGGGTTTCCAAGGAGCAGCTGGTAGATTCAAACTGCTGACTTTTTGGTTAGCAGCTGAGCTCTTAACCACTGTGCCATAAGGGCTTCATCAGAGATTGGTCAACTGTACACTTGGGGAAGAGCCTGCTTCCTCCATGTTTGCTTTTCTCTCCTGCTTACTGAGTCTGAATCCACCCTCCTTGCTATCTATCAGGGCCACTCATGGTTAAGCTTGAGCCCCACTCTCCTCACCGGACACTCTATACTGGACTGCTGTTCACCTAACTTGTAGGTCATCTCTCCAGGAAGTTTGGTTTCTTCTATTCCTAACCCCTACTCCAGCCTTCTCCTATTTGCTCTCAGCTCCAACAAGTTTGTAGCATCAATTGTCATAGTCACAAGAAATATCTTTGCATTCTTCAAATCACACATCCCTCTGGGGTGGAAACAGTTTTAGGGTTACTTCCTAACTGGGGGATCTTAGCCATGTCCCCTCTCTGAGCCTAATTTTTCCCTCTCTGAAATGGGGATGATACAAGCTTCTGACATGTAGTGGTTGTTTGTGAATGGTAATGTTACGGTTGTAGGTATTGTGAATTGCTCTTTCTTGGGTCCTATGCTGCTGTGGTGGTGGTGGTGACCCCTTTTACCTGTTTGCTGCAAAGTCAGCCTTGTCTCCCATACTTCCCAGTCTTCCAAATTTATACAGACCCGAGGAAACAAGTCTGGCACGCACAGAAGTTAATTAAGAAAATGAACCACATCAAAGGAGGCAGAGGTAGTTAGGAAAGAAAAAAGGAAGAAAATTGGGTTCAAAGTGTGGTCATTAATTACTTGCTCTGGATTTATAATGCTGAGAGGGTCCATCAACCAGAATACAGAATGAGGGAATGAAATAAATTAGCAGAGAAACTCCGCCTTGTGTTGATTCTCTGTAATAGGCCCAAGTCCTTGTGAGTAATTAATAGCAAGTTAGGAAACCAATTTACTCAGGAATTGAAGGGTTTCTCTAAAGAAACCTGTTTAAGGATAAAAGGAGTGATCCTGGAAGAAAACTGAGAGCTATGTCACAGGGATGAGTCACCATCATTCATCCCTGCAGGAAGTCACGCTTCAGAGTAGGGGTTCGTTGACAAGCAGGGTTATTATGAACTTGAGCACCACGTAAACCCAAAAGCAAATGCATTGATGTCGAGTCAATTCCGACTCACAGGGCAGCTTAGAACTCAGGAAATGAGCTGGAGATCTGAAAACCAGAGATGGAGTCCACGTTCTTCCCTCATTTGCTCTTTGACCTTGGGAAGTCACCAGACCTTTCGGAGCCTCATATTTTCACTCCGTAGGGGAACGACAGAGCTTTTCCCATTGAACTCTTAAGGCTCTTGTAAGGATCTAGTGGGGGCAAAGTTTCTTTGAACATACATTTTTTGAGTTTTTTTTTATTGTGGTATACATATATATGCAGACACATACACATATATGTATATATATGAAGCCCTGGTGGTGCAGTGGTTAAAAGCTTGGCTGCTAACCAAAAGGTTAGCAGTTCAAATCCACCGCCTGCTCCCTGAAAGCTCTATGGAGCAGTTCCACTCTGTCCTATACAGTCGCTATAGGGTCACTAGGAGCCGGAATCGACTTGATAGGAATGGGTTTGGTTTCATTTTATGTATATATATGCAGGCATATATGTATGTGTGTGTATGTATATATATATATGTATATATATATTTATATGGAGCCCTGGTGGTGCTGTGATTAAGAGCTCAGCTGCTAACCAAAGGTCGACAGTTCGAATCCCCCAGCCACTCCTTGGAAGCCCTACGGGCAGTTCTACTCTGTCCTATAAGGTCACTATGAGTTGGAATCGACTAGGTGGCAATGGGTTTGGTTATATACGTATACGTATGTAGATAGCAAAACATTGGCCATTTCAACGTCTTTCCATGTACAATTCAGTGACATTAATTGCATTCATCACGTGCAGCCACCACACTATGGCTTTCCAAACTTTTCCATCACCCTTAACAGACACTTGGTGCTTCCTTAACAATGATTCTCTCTTTTTGCTTCCTTCCCAGCCCTGGTAACCACTAATAGACTTTGGTCTCTCTACATTTACCTATTTTAGATAGGCCATATATAAGTGCAGTCACACAATATGTGTGCCTTTGTGACTGACTTGTTTCACCCTGCCTAATGTTTTTAAGGTTCACCCATGCTGGAGCGTGTGTCAGTGGAATAATGCTCTACCATACAGTCCTGCTACATGCTACAACAAGAGCTTTTGAATTTGCAAACAACCTTCAGATCTGAGCAATGCTGATGGAGAGGCTGCTAGTTATCATGGTTTGAATTGGGTCCCCCCAAAATATGTGCCCTCATGCCACTAAATCTTGTAAGCAAAACCATGAGATAACCTTTTATTCATCCAATTTTACATTGAGAAAACTGATGCATGTTCAACATGTTACAAATATTCACTAACAGAGTCCAGAGCAGTGGTGGTTCGCTGGTGGTTCAGTGGTAGAATTCTTATCTTCCATGCAGGAGACCTAGGTTCGATTCCCAGCCAATGCACCTCACGTACAGCCGCCATCTGTCAGTGGTGGCCTGTGTGTTGCTATGATGCTGAACAGGTTTCAGTGGAGCTTCCAGATTAAGTTGGAATAGGAAGAAAAGCCTGGTGATTTACTTCTGAAATTCAGCCAATGAAAACCGTATAGATCACAATGGTCTGAGCCACAACCAATAATAGGGATGGCATGGGACTGGGCAGCATTTTATTCTGTTGTGCATGGGGTCACCATGAGTTGGGTGTTGGCTTGATGGCAGCTAACAATAACAACAACAACATATAGTTAAGACAAAAAAAAAAAAGAAAAAAAACACCAGATCTGTTGCCATCGAGTGGGTTCCTACTCATAGTGGCCCTATAGGACAGAGTAGAACTGCCCCATAGGGTTCCCAGGGAGCAGCTGGTGGATTCCAACTGCTGACCTTTTGGTTAGTAGCCAAGCCAGATATGGTTCTTTTTGATGACCCACACTAACACCCAGTGTGTTTAACCTTGTTCTGTTCAGCTATGTTTTAAACTTCTCAGTGGAAATTAATCATGGTTTTTTTTTGGAAAATAGTATTTAAATACATAAAGATACGCTTGTGTCTTCAGAAAATGAAGCTTTAGTCTATGCTAAAGGTGTATTCATTATAGTGAAGGGCAAGCACAAAAAATAAACAACCATGAAGCTCCCAGGTTAGCTAAAGAAAACATTGCTTTGGTTGACAGCTGCTGGTGGTGTATTTGCGGAATTGTATAGTCTCCACTGGCCCACTGGTCACCAGGAACAAGGTCTCCACTGGCCCACTGGTCACCAGGAACAAGGGAACTATTTGGAGAGTTATTAGTTATATTTGAGTTGTGCCGTCTGCCAAAGGAAATGATGGCTTTTGGAAGCCGACTTCATCCTGGGGGCAATTTGTAGAGACAGTGGTGACCTCTCACTGTGATAGAGGTACCACGGGCTTCTAATGCCAAAGTGAGGGGACTCTTGGGAAGGTGAAGACATAAACGTGATTTTTAATTCCTGAAAACACTGATGAGATAAGGTAAAACTTTCCTAAAAGAAGAAAGAATGGAAAGTAAAGATTCTAAAAAGCAGTGATTGATAACAGAGGCTGAAAGTACGTTTCTCCAAGTATGTAGACATTTGGTGAGGATTAATAGATGTTATCTAAAATTGGGGTTCTAGATGCTGATAAATGTGATTCGATTCTTATTTAAATAGCATTAAACTTTTCAACACTCTGGGACTTGCTGGAGTATTTCCAAATTTATTTGAGCACTCCACTCCCACACCCACCTCCCCATGGTGTCTTCCAGCTCTGGTGTTCAGCGAGACATCACTGAGAAGTGCTGGAAGGCTTAGCAGGTGAACTCGGCAGCTGAGTTTGGCAGATGAGTTCAGCAGGAGCTACAGATGTGCTCTTTGTATTCAAGCACATCTCAGGGGGATAGCTAGCTGTCCCATTTGTTATTTAAAAAAAAAAAAATCTGTTTAGAAAAGGAAATGTCCTATTTACATGCCTAAAGTGTTTTTCACCTCTCTTATTTTATTTATTTATTTATTTTATTTAGTCTTGCTACAGTCAGCCTTGAGAGAGTGGTGGTTCAGTGGTATAATTCTCGCCTTCCATGAGGGAGAGGGGAGCCCTGGTGGTGCAGTGGTTAAGTGCTTGGCTGCTAACTGAAAGCTCAGGGGTTTGAACCCACCAGTCACTCCACTGGAGAATAGTGTGGCAGTCTGCTTCGGTAAAGATTTACAGCCTTAGAAACCCTATGGGCGAGTTCTACTGTGTCCTAGAGGGTCGCTGTGAGTAGGAATCCACTCAAAGGTACGCTACAACAATGTGGGAGACCCGGGTTCAATTCTTGGCCAATGGACCTCATGCACAGCTACCAACGATCTGTCAGTGGAGGCTTGGGTGTTGCTCTGATGGTGAACAGGTTTCATTGGAGCTTCCAGACTAAGACAGATTAGGAAGAAAGTCCTGGCAATTGACATCTGAAAATCGGCCAATGAAAACCCATCCGATCCCATTGCCATATGTCACGGACCAACATGACAAGAGCTAACAACAACGTAATTGGCCTCAGAAACTTTACCCTCTAAACTCAGGCACACCTAGTTGGTGGCAGCACCTGGAACAATAGGCTTCCTGCTAAGATGAGAGTAAGGGTAGAGGCATGAAAAGTACGCACAATCTACCTACCTACCTAGCTACCCCTTGTCGTCAAGTCAATTCCAACTTATAGTGACCCTATAGGACAGAGTAGAACCGCCCCATAGGGTTTCCAGGGAGCGTCTCGTGGATAAGAACTGCTGACCTTCTGGTTAGCAGCTGTGGCACTTAACCACTGTGGCACCAAGGTTTCCACAACCTACCTGCGGTTAGTGCATTCTAGAAATAAGGCACTGTCTTCACTTAGTAAATTGAAAAAATACTTCATGAAATTGTCAGTTTCAAAGAAATATCTAGAGCCATGTAATTATTATGTAACTGATGGATCCTGTGATTACAAATGGTGTGGTCTTGCCAACAGTATTCATTTTGTGCTTTCCTTCAGGCCTCCCTGGCTTTCTTCTCTGGTTTCGATTTTTGTTTCTAGGCCACATAATTAAATCACTGCTTTATGTGCGCAACCGAGTCTGTTGAAATAAACCAAAGTGCAGACTATCATTGATTTTTCCATAAAACACATGTATTCTAATTGTGTATAAGTTGTTAATAACTTATAAGTATTAATTCTAAAGAACGGGTCAGGGAAGAGTAAGATTGAGACAACTTACCAAACCCAAGGAGAAATGTGTTCTTTGCTTCCTTAAATGTCAGTGTTGCCAGTCACTGGCTTTGCTAAAGGCTTGATTTCTGCGGTTGTAGCTAATTTCAGCCTGTCTCTTTTTCCTTGTGATGAACTTCTGAGCTGCATCCGTGCTGGGGATTCCAGAGCTGACATTTTCTGTAAACACTAAACCTGTGCGGAACATTTAAGGTGGAGAAGATGCTCTGGTGTTTATATGGAACTGTGAACGAATACCACTTTGAGGAACATGAAAGGAAAAGTTTTGACCATGTTGTGTGTCTCAACCCCCAAATGACCCTCAGAGGAGAGGAGGGGATTTGTCCATTGAAACGACGGAGCATGAAGAGTTACGCTAAAATAAGGGTATCACAGAAGAAATAGATGCCCCCCCGTGTCCCCTTCCCTGCCCACATTAAGGTTCTACAGGTTGTTAGACATTGGCCATTTATTATGCCTCGTTTACAGTGCCAAAGAGTCCTGGTGGTGCAACAGCTAAGCGCTCAGCTGCTAACCAAAAATTCGGTGGTTCAAACAAACCAGCATCCGGCTCTGTGGGAGAAAAACCTAGTAATCTGCTCCCATAAGGATGACAGCCTAGGAAATCCTGTGGGGCAGTCCTACTCTGTCATGTAGGGTCACTATGAGTCAGAATCAACTCAACAACACAACAAAACACAACAACACAACAGTATAAACAGTACCAGTAGCAGTTGCCGTCAAGTTTATTCCAACTCATGGCCTCGCCACGTGGGTCAGAGTAGCACTGTACTACATAGGTTATTCAGTGGCTGATTTTTTGGAAGTAGATTGCCAGGCCTTTCTTCTGAGGCACCTCTGGGTGGACTTGAACCTCCAACCTTTCAGTTGGCAGGCAAGTGTGTTAACTGTTTGCACCACCATAGTATACAGTAGGCATTTAATAATCCGTTTCAAATAGTGAGGATGGATTGAATTTGCATGATTTTGATGATGGCGACTTCCTATATAGCACCTCTGTTATTAAAGAGAATGAGTCCCAGGGATTAGCTCACCACATTGCTTGGAGTTGCAGTTGTGGACAGTGTGGAAAGCCCTACTTTCTCCAGCCGCTCCAGGGCTTTGGGAATCATTTAAGTAGCTCCTTGAACATTTTCACGGACATGGCATTGCTACGTTCAGGCCCCCTCTCCTTAACTGACGCTACAAGGAACCCTGGTCTCTTGTTTTCCCCCTGGCTTGGATCCCTGTATGCCTTTTCATCTGTACTAGTGACTCTGAAAGTGGAAATTAGACCTGTTCACACGCTGAATAATTGGGGCCAGAAGCCCTTAAATGCCTGAGTCACCAGCCACGCTTCCAGACCTTCTCGGTAGCACTTTGCTGTCTGCTTTCATCATCTGTAATACCCCTTTCATGACAGATGCCCTGAATCCTAGACTCCATTTGGCTCAGGTCAAGGCATGGTTTAGCCAATAAACAAGGTATACACGGGCTTCCTTGTGCTTGTTTACTGATCTGTAGTGCGTAATTTCACCAGTTTATTTTTTTTTTTAACTCATGTACAATAGTGCACTACAGATAAGTAAGCACAAGTAAGCCTTGCGTACCTCGCTTACTGTTTAATCCGCCCCTGCTTAGGCCTAAGGGTACTTGTGTCCTGCCTGTCCACTTCCCCATCAGCTCTCGGTTTAGAACTGCCTTTGCTCACCTTCCTGGGTACCTATCTCTCGAGTCACCCACATCCCGCTGATTGCTTTGTTCCAGCCCTCACTTCTCCCCAGTCTTCAAGTCACCCACGTTCTGCCAATTGCTCTGTCCAGCCCTCATTGTCACCGATCTTCGGTGATTGTTTGGACTCTTCTCTCCAGTTTCATCGCATCTGGCTGTCCAGTTGCTGTCCCGGCCCTGGTTCTGACCCTAGAGAGCTGAGGTTGCCTTTGTCAGGTGTTGAGATGGTGGCTAGTAGCAAGGCCCCCTCCGCGTGCTGTAGGAGCGCCTCTGGAAGGCAATCCGTAAGCTGGAAAGGGTGCGTCTGGGGAGAAAAGATGCCTCCACAAAAGGCTGGAGTGTTCTGGAGTGGGTGTTCTGTCTGGTGATGAGCAGTTTGCTGTAGGAGCGCCTCTGGAAGGCAATCCGTAAGCTGGAAAGGGTGCGTCTGGGGAGAAAAGATGCCTCCACAAAAGGCTGGAGTGTTCTGGAGTGGGTGTTCTGTCTGGTGATGAGCAGTTTAGGGGACCTAGAGAAGAAACTGGTGGAAATAACAACAACAACAACAACCCAAATCCTGCTTCCTCTGGTTATCAAAAACACCACAAACACAGTGACTCCAATTCCTGGTGACCTCGTGTGTCAGAGTACAACTGCACTTTATAGGGTTTTCAGTGGCTAATTTTTATTTTCAGAAGTAGATCACCGGGCCTTTCTTCTGAGGTACCTCTGGGTGGACTTGAACCACCAACCTGTCAATTAGCAGCCGAGCGCTTAACTGTTTGCACCTCCCAGGGACTCCAGGTTAGTCAGAGGCATATGAGCTATGAATCATGAGTTTTAGAGGTGAGGAAGGCCAGCACACCGCTGAGTCAGCCCTGACACTGCTGGGGCCACAGGTCCAGAAAGGGCAGCTCCGGCAGGGCAGAGCCGTCACTGGAGACAGGCTGCGGCCTCCGGAATCACCAAATATTCAGACACCTTTTGTATTCAAACAGCAGAAATGGGGTCAAACTCTCACAAGTGCTGAAATGTGGTGGCCCAGGAGAAGTGAGGTTCCTAGTGTTAAGCTGCTGAAACGTGGTGGCCCAGGAAAAGTGAGGTTCCCAGTGTTAAGCATCAACCACTTAATGTTAATTCAATATATTAATATAATTTAACCGTAAGAGAATCTAGTATTTCAGGCATTCCGTAGAAGGGCTGAAAGAGGGGGAGACACTGACCCAGAGCATTTCATGAAGGTACTGCCTGCAGGAATCCAGGCAAGACATACAGACACGGACGTTTTATAAGCAGCATTTTTTGTCTCTACTCATTGTGCTGCGTTTCCTTGAGCTTCATCCCCTTCTGGGTTGCAGAGAGACAAACACCAGTCATATCTGTGAAGTCAGCTGATTAGGGTTTGAGTCTCAGGGATGGCATTTAATCATGCTTGGCACTGAACAGCTACTTCAGCACATGGACCTTGGTTTTCTCAGAAAACAGGGAGCAAAACAATCACAAAGAGTGAGTGGCTCTGAGCACTGACAGAGCTAATACGAGGAAAGTAGCAAGTGCCATGCCTGGTAGAGTAGGATCAACAATGAAAATGTAGCCATTACAATTATTTTCATCCTGGGCATTTTAAAGCCACTGGCCATGGCCCTGTAAGTTTCAGGGGAAGACCTTAGAAGCAAAGCAGGAGTCTGACCTATCCGCCAGCCACATCGTGTTCCTTGCCCTGGGTGTCTATTTGTATGACCGCCATATGGTTGAATTCTTTCTCATTTCTCTTGAACGCAAGAATCGGGATGATCAATCACACTCATCCGCGGCAGGGCGGAGTGATGGCGACTCTGAGATGAAAGGCAGGAGAACATAAAGAATAATGACATTAACATATACATGTATGAGGAACCCTGGGAAATTGCATTTGGAAGGAAGGAGAGAGAGGAAAAAAAATCCTCCTATTGAAAGTTGTAAAATATGCTGACTTTTTCACGGCAGAAGAATCGGACCCCAGGTTGATGCTATTCATAATGAATTACAGGGCAGTGATTTATTTATACCCAGTGTTTAAGAATCTTGCCAGGTTGATGAAAAATGCATAGTTGTGCACTTTAGTCTGACGCTAGACTTTAGATGGGGAAGAAATAGCCATTTGGAAAGGTTGGGCGGTGCAGGAACAGCCACGAGGGTTGTGGGGTAGTGGAACAAGAAGAACAGATCTTTTGTAATGAGAACCCCGCAAATAATGTGAGCAAGATTTATGCTTGAATTTCTCTAATCATCCATTCCTAAGATCATGGCGGGTGATACGTTTCAAGATGGGTGAGGTTACTGATCTAAAGAGACATGGAGGGCAGACAAGATGGTGAACTGGTGTTACAGATTGAATTGTGTTCCCTGAAGACATGTGTTGGAATCCTAACCCCTATACCTGAGGATGTAATCTCGTTTGGGAAGAGGGTTTTCTTTGCTATGTTAACGAGGCCGTATCAGTGTAAGTTGTGCCTGAAACCTTCTCACTTTTGAGCTATAAAAGGAACAGATTAGGGGCAGAGAAGCAAGCACAAACAGGGGAAGCTGCACACCAGGTGGAGATTGCCAAGGAACCAAAGAATGTTGGGTATACAGGAACCAAGAGATCTTCCCCCAGAGATGACAGAGAGTGAGCCTTTTCTTACAGCTGGTGGCCTGAATTCAGACGTTCAGCCTCCAGAACTTTGAGAAAATAAATTTCTCCTCTTTAAAACCACCTGCCTGCGGTATTTCTGGTACAGCAGCGCTAGAGAACTAAGATAACTGGAAAGAGTTTCCTTCGGTGGAAGGCTGGCTGAAATCCTAGCTCTGTCAGTTGGCAGCAGCCTGACTTTGGGAGGTTATAGAGCCTCCCTGATCTCGGTTTCCTCGTCTCTATGATATTGGTCTTCATGATATTAATGAACATTGAATCAAAATTGGTCAGGACAGTCAAAACAGACCAGGGCTATAAACTTAAACAACTGAGGTAAGATCCAAACAGGAATCTTTAGGAGTTCAAGAACACATTTGAGGTCAAGAGCAGCCAAGGGTTGACCTGGAAGCCAGAAGGAAAAGCCACAGAATGTGGCTGCAGGAGAGGACTAGTGGTTAAACTGGACTTGCATTTATAACAAAAGATCTCATTTTCTCTCTGTTTTAGAGCTTATGTGTGTATGTATACACTGAAAAATTAATACATGCAACTAGCCAACACTTTAAACAGTACACAGGAGTGAAAAGAACATCCCTTCTGACCTTACCTTACGCCAGACCCCTGTTTCTCACCCAATTCAAGCACCGTTTGCAATTTTGGGTGCACTTTTCCAGAAATTTTGAAGCCAGGCATAAGGATATATACATGTGGATACAGGTGAGATATGGACATGCGTGCAGGTAAAGACGCAGGTGTAGACGTAGGTGTAGGTGAGAAATAGTTATACCTGTTGCTGTCAATACAATTGTACATACAGAGGTAGATGTAGTTGTTATTGTCGTTAGGTGCCGTCGAGTTGGTTCCGACTCATAGAGACCCTATGTACAGCAGAACACTGCCTGGTCCTGTGCCATCCTCACAATCATTGCTATGTTTGAGCCCATTGTTGCAGCCACTGTGTCAATCCATCTCATTGGGGGTCTTCCTCTTTTTTGCTGACTCACTACCTTACCAAGCATGATACTCTTCTCCAGGGATGGATCCCTCCTAATAACATGTCCAAAGGACATGATATAAAGTCTTGCCACCCTTGCTTCTAAGGAGCATTCTGGCTGTACTTCTTCTAAGATAGATTTGTTCATTCTTCTGGCTGGTGGTCCACAGTATATTCAGCATTCTTCATCAACACTGTAATTCAAATGTATCAACTCTTCTTCGATCTCCTTTATTCACTGTTCAGCTTTCACATGCATATGGGGTGACTGAAAATACCACAGCTTGAGTCAGGCCACCTTTGTTCTCAAAGTGACATCTTTGCTTTTTAGCCTTTAAAGATGTCTTTGCAGCACATTTGCCCTCAAAGCAATGCATCTTTTGATTTCTCGACTGCTGCTTCCATGGGTGTCGATTGTGGATCCAAGTAAAATGAAATCCTTGACAACATCAATCTTTTCTCCGTTTGCCATGATGTCACTTATTGGTCCAGTTGTGAAGATTTTTGTTTTCTTTATGTTGAGGCGTAATCCACACTGAAGGCTGCGGTCTTTGATCTTCATTAGTAAGTGCTTCAAGTGAAAGGATACAAACCCGACACATACCGTTCCTGATTTTAAACCACTCAGTATCCCCTTGTTCTGTTTGAATGCCTGCCTCTTGGTCTATGTACAGGCTCCTTATGAGCACAATTAAGTGTTCTGGAATTCCCATTCTTTGCAATGTTATCTATAATTTGTTTTGATCCACACAGTCGAACGTCTTTGCATAGTCAATAAAACATAGGTAAACATTTTTCTGGTATTCTCTGCTTTCAGTCAAGATCCATCTGACATCAGCAATATTATCTCTCGTTCCATGTCCTCTTCTGAATGTAGTTGTAGGTCTATAAAAAAACAAAGCTAAATCCATTGCTGTCAATTCTGACTCATAGCAACCTTATAGGACAGAGTAGAACCGCCCCATGGGGTTTCCAAGTCTGTAATCTGTACAGAGGAGACCTGGTGGTGCAGTGGTTAAGAGCTCAGCTGCTAATCAAAACATCGGCTGTTTGAATCCACCAGCCACTCCTTGGAAACTCTACGGGGCAGCCCCACTCTGTCCTACAGGGTTTCTATGAGTTAGAATCGACTCAATGGCAGTGAGTTGGTTTTTGGTTAGGTTGGTTAATCTTTACTGCTACATCTTTCTCCTGCAGAGTGGCTGGTGGGTTCGAACTACAGACCTTTCCCTTAGCAACCACCGTGCCACCAGGTCTTCTTTGTAGGACTATAGGTAGATGCCTGTGTAAGTGATATGTAGCTGTAGGTTTAAGTGTCAGTGTAGGTGTTGATGTAGAAACTGGTGTAGATGTAGGTGTGAATGAGCAAATCTGTCTTGGAAGAAGTAGAGCCTGAATGCTCCTTAGAAGAGAGAATGGCAAGACTTTGTCTCACATAATTTGGACACGTTATCAGGAGGGACCAGTTTCTGGAGAAGGATGTCATGCTTGGTAAGGTAGGGGGTCAGTGAAAAAGAGGAAGACCCTCAATGAGATGGGTTGACAGAGTGGCTGTAACAATGGGTTCAAGCATAACGACGGTTGTGGGGATAGTGCAGGACAGGGCAGTGTTTCATTCTGTTGTACCTAGGGCTGCTATGAGTTGGAACTGACTCGACGGCACATAACAACAACAACAACATAGATGTAGGTGTAGATGTGGGTAGTCACCCTTCCTCCTGTATGGAGTTTGTAGCTTACTGTTCTCACTTCCCGTAATTTGCTCTCTCTACTTTTATATTAGGGGTAGTTGCACAGCACCCCATGGAGTTATTTTATAGTGACTTTTTTTAAGCAGTCACAGTTCTTCACTGCATAAATGAACTATACCTTTTCCTCTCCCTTACTGAAGGACATTTCCGTTATGTAAGTGTTTTCACATTACAAACAGGTCACAATGAACATTTTTGTACTTGCATTTCTGGAATATATTTCTGTCAACAAATTTGATGAAGCGTTATCGTTGGGTCAAATGGCGTGAGTATTTTCAACTTTTGCAGATACTGCCGAAACGTAAGTCCTCAAAGCCCAGGTTAATGTCTGGCTTAGTTTTAAAAACATAGTACCCAAATTCTAACTATCGATTCCGACTCATAATGACACTAAAGGACAGAGTAGAACTGCCCCATGGGGTTTCCAAGGAGCACCGGGTGGATTCGAACTGCTGCCCTTTTGGTTAGCAACCATAGCTCTTAACCACTATACCACAAGGGTCCTCCACACCTAACAGTAGTCATTGCAAATAAGCTTAGATCACCTTTTTACATCAAACTTTATTTGGCTATTTCTAAAACTACTTAAAGCTTAATTATCTTAGAGCCATCTGACCACAATTGTCATTGAGCTATAATAGATCATTTTTCTTTATGAGACAAAGCACTACATTTTCCTCTGTCCTTTAATACGTTAGGTCTATCTACATAAAATTCTAGAGGTTTTATAATTAAAATGTTAGTATGTTAGTTTAATTTAAAATGCAACTCTCCTTGAAAAGAGCAAGTATTAAATAATGGAATGGAAGTGCTGATTACATGTAGTGAAACTTGACAGAAATAAGCCCCTAGGTAAATATATGTTTTTCCCTAATTCTTAAAATGCGACAATGATGCCTGGACTGAATACAGGTCTTCAACATAAAATGTTCCTTTCTAAATATGATTTTGGATCCATATGCCTTTCACTGTTGAGATATAGCTCATTTATTTTAGACTAAATTAAATAGAAAATAAAGTGTGGCACTGTAATCTACATGGCAGAGAAAGGTTAGGGCTTTTGTCTCCAACCCCCATACCAAAAACCAAACCTGTTGCCATCAAATAGATGCCAATTCAAGGTGACCAATGTGTGACAAAGTAGAACTGCTTCATAGGGTTTTCTTGGCTACAATCTTTTTGGAAGGAGATCAGTCATCAGGCCTTTCTTCTGTGGCACCGCTGGATGGGCTCCACCTGCCGACCTTTAGGTTAGCAGTCAAGTGCAAACCATTTGCGCTGCCTGGAGACCACCCTCCAGCCCCATAGCCCCTCAAACAACACCCTTGGGGAGGCTGAGAGTCTTGGCCATGGATATTTCAGCTTAGGGAACAGCTTCTGTCTTTTCTCCCTTTTACACCTGCAATGATGTTGATCCTCATTTGTGGGGGTAACCTCATATTTTCTCTTCTCCATTCTCCAAATGTGAGAAGATGAAGCAAAAAAAAAAAGAAGTTCATGAATATGCCAGTACTATGAATTTATATGGAGATTACACTTTTTGTTCAATGAGCAGTACTTCCTTTTTCTTTGTATTATTGAAAAGGAAAAACGAGAAGAATTTTATCCTCTACATGATTTTTGGCAGGAAGTTTGATGTTAGCCAGAAGTTAAATATAAGGCCCTAGCACCATACCCATCAACTTTCTGGCGGTATTTACAAATGGCCTTTGACACAAATGTTCCCAGACACTGTTTGTTAATGTTCTGAAACGTAAATGTAAACAAGGTATTTGATTAAAGTGGGTTGATTCACAAAGGCAAATGACATGGAAGCAAGTGGCACCAGCAGAGTTATTCAACTCACTGTCACACAACAGACAAAACGGAACTATAACACAGAGACAAGGAATGCCTTGGACAGGAGTTCTTTTATACTTCCTGACACGTGAGTTCGGAGATGGAGAAAGTGAATACAATCACATGGAGCTGCACATATCACTCCTTGACATGGGCTTCTCAGTGGATCCCTTCAGTGGACAAGATGCAACCCCCCGGCACAGCATATCAGGCTCTCCAGAGTGTCACTGGTGCTTCTCTCTCTGGCCTAAGACAGAATGCTTTTGTCTTTCTGAACTACTTGTCTATTACAGGGAGGAATATACCAGTCCTGGCTACTAGTCCACTCCAACTAATGGCGACCCACACGTGTCAGGGTAGAACTGTGCTCCATAGGGTTTTTGATGGCTGATTTTCCAGAAATAGATTGCCAGGCCTTTCTTCTGAGGTGCCTCTAGGTGGACTTGAACCTCTACCTTTTCAGTTAATAGCTGGGTGTGTTAAGCATTCGCACAACCCAGGGACTTGGGAGGAACATAGTCTCATGCTGTTCTCTGTGTCTGGAATTCCTTTCCCTCTTTGTCAGTGGAATGGACTGTCACTTATCCTGTAAGATGGGGAATAATTATCTGACCACTTTCCCCACCCCCACACAATCAGGTCTAGGCAAACCTGACTACCCCACCACCAGTCTGGTGTGACACCCTATTCCAAATTGATATTGTTCACTTACTTGCTTGTATCTCTCTAATTTAATATGGATACTTTTGGTGTGGAGCCACATCCTATTTGTCACTGAGCCCCCAGAAGACCTGTCCCATTGCAAGTACCCAAAACAGTGTGTTTGTTGAGTGCAGATGTCGGTCTAGAGTACGGAATATGGAGAATGTAATTGGAAGGCAGCACTAACACTTTGTTGCTGTTCTCATGTTGATCCCTCTGAACATTTTATTGCTAACAGCCTAAGCCACCATCACCAATAGAGTGGGGGGTGGTGCCAAACAATTATTTGCTTAAAAACAGACAAATGTTCTTTTCTTAATACCTAGCCTGACTCATTCGGAAGCTCCTTATATAACAAAATTAACAGGGCACAGTTTCTGTTAGCATATCGGTACATTTTTTTTGGTTAGACACAAGAAGGACCATTGGGCCAGCAAAGAATTCCTTTCAGGATGGCCTGGGAGACAATTCATGAGAGAGGCTTGAAAAGAGATGGGACTAGGGAGACATTTCACTTTCATTCAAGAACGTTCAACAAAGAGGCATTGAGTTTTTAAATTTAAAATATACTGTTGATGAAAACACATACGCTCCGCACAATTAGGCACCCATCTCACCTGATGACAGATGCCACCAACACAGATCACGTGTGGTTTGCATAAACCCCCAGCCACACATACACTGTACACTGCAGCACTTCCTACAGGCATCCAAACCCAGAGGACACACATCAATGGTCTCCATTCACAGTTTAAAAAAAAAAAAAAGTTGCCATTGAGTTGATTCTGACTTGATGGCCCTATGAGTTGTAGGGTAGAACTATGCTCCAAAGAGCTTTCAAGGTGTAGGTTTTTCAGATGTAGATCACCAGGCCTTTCTTTCAAGGTGCCTCTGTGTAGGTTCAAGCCACCAGCCTTTCAGTTAGTAGTGGGACAGTCCATTCACATATACACCCAAAATTACAAATATGCTTTGCATACATATACGGCTCCAGCACATACCATGTACAAGACTTTTCCACAGTACTCACAGCATATGCACACAGGTGTCAGTTGTATGCGTAAGCACAATACATAAATAAACAGATGGATGCCCAAACTTTCATCACCAATGTTCACCCACCCTGATGCTGCTGGAAGGTTAACTACGTCCACAAGAAGCCCTTTCACCTGATAACAAGGGAACACGATGGGCCTTTGAGGGTGATTATTCTGAATAGTCACCTTCTTAGTACCAAGTGTATAAGACATCTCTATGTCTGACTGAAGCTTCCTTTCTGTAGAGGGTTCTCCATTATTACAATAAATAAATGAAAACTAGAAACCTCCCCCTAAAGCACAAAGGGCACATTGCAATAGTCATCTTTCTTGCTATCATAACCGTTATCGCCCCTTCACTGTGTGCTATAATCCATTGAATATATTCAACGACTCAATTCCATTCAACCCTTGTGACATGTATTCAAGGTTGGAGCATTGAGGATCTGGGAAGGGAAGTGACTTTTGTAGTGTGACACAACCAGGAGGTGGCAGAGTCAGAGCCAAAGCATGACAACCTCCTCCGAGTTCCCTTAGACCAGTGGATATCAATGAGGGTGGACAGTGAGGGAG
Source organism: Elephas maximus indicus (assembly GCF_024166365.1). Taxonomy (NCBI): domain Eukaryota; kingdom Metazoa; phylum Chordata; class Mammalia; order Proboscidea; family Elephantidae; genus Elephas; species Elephas maximus. Next base: position 8,090,345 of record NC_064833.1, on the reverse strand, counting down.
GATGGAGGTCTATTTTGCTCCCCAACGGACACAACTGGGAGATGTTACTGGCGTCTAGAAGGCAGAGCTAGAGAGGCTGCTAAACACCCTACAATGCAAAGGAACGATCCCCGCAATAAAGAAGCATATGGTCTACCTAAGATGCAACTATTGGTCTCTATTCATCCAGAGAAAACAGAGAGAAGGAAACTCAAGAATCAGAGAAGGAACTGGAAGTGGACTACAGGACTAATGGCCCACTGTCTCCTCTACCTTGAGACCAGAAGAACTAGATGGTCCCTGGTTACTGCTACCAAACATTCTGATTACGGCACAATAGATGGATCTTAACAGAAAGAGAGAAAAATGTGGAACTGAACTTCAAATTCCTAAAGAATCCAGACTTACTGGACCTACTGAGGCTGGAGGAATCCCTGAGACTATTGCACTTTAAACTTTGAATCCAATCTAATACCCCTGACCCCTGAAGTCACCTGTAAATTAAGTAACAGCTTAACTCAAAAAGTATTGAGTATTGTGCTCTTTTAAAAATTATCTATATAAGATCAAATGGACAACTGCTTTTTTTTTTTTTTTTGTGGTCAATTGATTTTTTTTTTAATTGTGCTTTAGATGAAGGTTTACAGAGCAAATTAATTTCTCATTAAACAGTACACTTATTGTTTTGTGACATTGGCTGCCAACCCTGTGACGTGTCCACACTCTCTCGTTCTCGATCTTGGGTTCCCCATTTCCATTCGTCCAGCTTTCCTGTCCCCTCCTGCCTTCTCATCCTTGCCCTTGGGTTGGTGTGCCCATTTAGTCTCGTATACATGCAACCGCTGTTTTTAAAGCATAGATGAGAAGGTTGGGGAGCTGGGAGTTTAGATTCATGGGAGGGAAACAACTAGAACAGAAATAATGAGAATGCCGACACAATGTGGAAAATGTGATCAACGTCACTGAACGTTGCGTCTAGAAACTGTTAAATGGGAATGGGTTTTGTTGTGTATATTTTCACCAAAAATAAAATATTATTAAAAAAAATTATCTGGTCCAAAAAGTCAATAGTGCCAAGATTGAGAAACTCTGAGCTTGAATCGTGTAGCTTCCTGACTGCTGGTATGCAGGAGCAGGCAGTAGCTGCCTGGCCTGGCCCTTCAGATGATGACTGGGATGGGAGAGAGTTTGGTCTTCTCCATGGGCCAATGGGTATACATGCTGGCTGAGTTGAAGGGCCAGGAATGAGGTAGACTCATAAATGACTTCTCCCTGCCAACGTTATTCCTTCGCATGTCGTCCAGAAGCCATCCCTCTAAGAAATGGGAATTTTATTAAAACAGGAAGGCTGAAAGCTCCTTTGAGTGATGGCTGACCTGAGGAATGACTGCTCTTCCTTTGAAAGTTACATGCCTTTCTTTTCAATATCAATTAGAGGGAAACCAGGAAGAGTAAATACCAGATTCTTGCTGTCCAATATAAATCAGCTGGCAGGCCCTAGCCGAGCTGAAATACATCCATCAGGGTCTCCCATTAAATCAATTAGTGAGTAGAAGGAAAGACAGAGGATGCTCACAAAGTCCCAAACCCTTTCCTGGCAAAAGAGCTTACCATTCTTTAGCTGAATGACCCATGGCCTTGTTTCTTTGGGCACAGGAACTGCTGGAAGTTAGAGGAAATGTATCATTTTATAGGGAAAAAAAAAAAAAAAAACAGAAGCCAGCTGCTGTTGGTTCCATTAGAAAGTCTCTGGGCACGATGAGAGTTTTCTTAGGCTCAAATCAAACCCATATCCTTCTATGGTCTGCTGCTGAGCATGGCGGGATCCTTCCTTGTCAGAGGATCAGCAGTTGATTTGTTTATTTCCTGGCAGTGGGGATGGTTTGAAGCAAGCCATACTCTTTCTTCTGGGTCTCCTCAACAGTCAATGAGGACGGCTGGATCTTAACATCTGCATAGCAGGTGCCGTGTACAAAGACTGGTCAAGTTGAGTCTCATGGCAATCCAATAAGGTAGGTGGTGGGTATTATTATTGCTATTTAAAAATGAGAAAATGATCTGAGGCTGTGCGATACCCAGTGACTTGGCCTGGATAACTGGCACTAGAAGTATTGAAATGCCAGTGTGGTAGCAGTTTAAGGAGAGAGTCAATCATTTCTTACATTCGTACCACTAAATTGGAGGTTCTGGATGTGATTCGCATACTGAAAACAGCTGGAGATTTTAAAAATGGTCATGTCTGGGTCCTACACTCGAGTTTCCTATAACATGGATGGGGTTGCTGCCTGAGCGTCAGAATTTTGGATGTTCTCCAGGTGGTTCTAACGTTCAGTCAAATATGTGGATCATGGCACCAAATAAAGGAGCCCTGGCAGTGCAGTGATTAGTGCTCAGCTATAACCAAAAGGTGGGCGCTTTGAACCCACCAGCCTCTCCACAGGAGAAAGATGTGGTAGTCTGCTTCCATAAAGATTACAGTCTTAGAAACCCTATGGAGCAGTTCTACCCTGTCCTATAGGGTCGCTGTGAGTTGGAATTGACTTGTCAGCAAGGGAATGGGGGTAGCTGCAATGGTTAAGCACTCAGATGCTAACTAAAAGTCAGCGGTTCGAACCTACCAGCTGGCCGCTCCGTGGGAGAAAAGACCTGGTGATCTGCTTCCATAATGATTTTAAAAAATCTAAACCCATTGCCCTGGGTCGATTCCGGCTCATGGCAACCCTATAGGACAGAGTAGAACTGCCTCATAAGGTTTCCAAGGAGCACCTAGTGGATTTGAACTACCTACCTCTGGTTAACAGTCAAACTTTTAACCACTACACCACCATGGTTTCCTTCCATAAAGATTAAAACAAAAGATTAGAGCCTAGGAAACTCTATACGGCAGTTCTGCTCTGTCCTATGGGGTCACCATGAGTTGAAATCAACTCAACAGCACACAGCAATACTAAATAGTTAACTACATTACAGATTGGGAAAAGGGGCCCTGGGTTTCCAGGGATCACTACAATGGACTGGGCAAGATTTCAACCCAAATATGTCTGACACCAAAGCCTTTGTTCCTTGCCATCTGCCCAAGAATAACCCTGCAGCCCTGTGAGGCCCCTGCGATTTGCAAGCAGCTTTCCTCACCAACATTCTTTTGATTCTCACAAGTGCTGGGAAACGTGAGTAGCTACAAGCATGAGCATTGTGGCTATCATGTTACAAAGAAGCTTCCATATTTTCAATTTTCAGAAAGAGGTTGTTAGGTGATGTCGAGTTGGCTCCAACTCATAGTGACCTTATGTATTACAGAATGAAACATTGCTCAATGCTGTACCATCTTCACAATTGCTGCTATGTTTGAGCCCATTGCTGCAGCCACTGTGTCAGTCCTCAGAAAGAGGTTGTTGTTGCTGTTGTACATACAGAGGTAGATGTAGTTGTTATTGTTGTTAGGTGCCCTCGAGTCGGTTCTGACTCACAGTGACCCTATGTACAACAGAATAAAATTCTGCCCAGTCTTGTGCCATCCTCATGATCGTCGTTATGCTTGAGCCCATTGTTGCAGCTACTGGGTCAACCCATCTCATTGAGGGTCTTCCTCTTTTTTGCTGACCCTCTGCTTTACCAAGCACGATGTCCTTCTCCAGTGACCGGTCCCCCTGACAACACGTCCAAAGTATGTGAGACAAAGTCTCTCTGTCCTCACTTCTAAGGAGCATTCTGGCTGTACTTCTTCCAAGATGGTTTTTTTTTTCCCCCCTTGGCAGTCCATATTCAATATTCTTTGCCAACACCAGAATTCAAAGACATCAATTCTTCTTTTGTCTTCCTTATTCATTGTCCAGCTTTCACATGCATATGAAGCGAGTGAAAACACCATGGCTTGGGTCAGGCGCACCTTAGTCTTCAAAGTGACATCTTTGCTTTTCAACACTTTAAAGAGGTCTTTGGTAGCAGATTTTCCCAGTGCAATGAATCATTTGATTTCTTGACTGCTGTTTGGGTGTTGAGCATGGATCCAAGTAAAATGAAATCCTTGACAACTTCAATCTTTTCTTCATTTATCATGATGTTGCTTATTGGTCCAGTTGTGAGGATTTTTGTTTTCTTTACTTTGAGGTATAATCCATACTGAAGGCTGTAGTCTTTGTTCTTCATCAGGAAGAGGTACTAGCTTTAAATTCTACTCTTTCCCATCTTTGATCAAGAACTTCAAAGCCCAGGCTGTTGACAACACAATTCTCTGAGGTCTGGCCCTGAGCAACATAAAGTCACTGCCTGATCCCCTGCGTTTGAGAAAAGGTGGAAGGAGAGAGAATGATTTTCTTTGTCGCCAGGGGCCATGCGGCTGGTGGTCATCAGGTGAGGTGAACCAGGAATGATTAGAGTCCCTTACTTCCACCCTATTTCTCAGGCCTCCATTCCACCTTAAGGTGACCCAATAATGATATTGATCGAATCCAGCAGGCAGGGTAAGGGAGCAAATTTGTGGTCAACCAAAGCGATTAGCTTCTAAAGAGAGTATGATCTGTAAGAAAGAAAAGCTCTTTATGCAGTTTGCACTAAGAATGTAATTGAGACAGGTAGAACATGAGTGGTGGCGCTACCTCAAGGTCAGCATGTCTTAGCTTTCCAGATTCCAAGGGCCCATCCATGTGGTCAGAGATGGCTGGAGAGCGTATCATGGTGAAAATGATGCAATGTTGTAGACTACAGTCTTAGAAACCCTGTGTGTCTTCATGTGTGGTTGAATGGAGCGTGCAGATTTGAGCTTAACATGGCAATCGTTCAATCCTACCCCCAAAGTGCTGTCAAGTTGACCCCCGACTCATGGTGACCCTATGCACAGTGAAACCCTGCCAGTCCTGTGCTATTCCCATGATTGGCTGGAGATAAGATCGTTGTGATTCACAGGGTTTTCATTGCTGATTTTCTGAAGTAGCTTGTCAGGGCTTTCTTCCTAGTCCATCTGAGTCTAGAAGTTCCACTGAAACCTGTTCTGAATCATAGCAACACACAAGCCTTCAGTGACAGGCAGGTGGTGGCTATGAATGTGGTGGTTTGGCTGGGAACTGAACCTGGGTCTCCTGCATGGAAGGAGAGCATTGTACCACCGAACCACCACTGGTTATATTTGTGGCTGCCCAGTACCTTTTGGTAATTGTATGTGAGAAGAATTTCCACAATACGAGTTCTGCATTTGCAAACTAGGGGGCTAAACCCACTTCCCAGCCTCCCTTGAAGCTGGGCTATAGACATGTGGCCTCATCTCCGCCAATCAGATGCCAACTCAAGGGGGCAGACCCTACACAAAATTGATGTTGGCAGTGAGATCAGGGGCTGAAGGCCTGGGGCCCCATGTCAGCGGTGCAAACTGCAGCACTGTCTCCCAGGACAGGAAGCCATGGTTCTTCACAGGAGCAGTCCTGTGGTAGGTTTAGGCTCTGGGCCTTGTCCTCGACCTTCCAAGTAACTCTAGTTCTCTTAGAATCACTGTGAGATCTCCATGTTTTTTACCAAAGTATATTTTTGTTTAACGTAGTCATAGTGGTTTTGTTGTTTGCCAATAAAGAACCCTGAGTGAAAGAGACATTGGTACCAGAGATAATTCTGCCATGAGAATCTCAAAGCTGTGGCAAATCCAGAGCTGGTTGTATGGACTACCATATTTTATGCAAATTAAGTGTGCCTTCTATGTTTGTTTGCCAACCTTGCTTTCCCCTGCCCCCCAGGTATTTTCGTAAACTCCACTATGCCAATTTTGTTTTACATGTTGCTGTAAAAAAATTAGTATAGCATGCTTATGAAAAAAAACTTGAGGGGAGGGCATGGTTGACAAACATAGAAGGCGTGCATTGTGTAAAAACATGGTTGTTGAATTTGAAGATAGTGAGACTCCAGCGAAAGTAGGGGAAGGGGCTTTTAGAAGCCCATGGCACAGAGTTACAAAATGATGAATTAAATAATTGCCTGGGGTTACCTGGGATGAGGTACAGATTCATGCCAGGACTTGGGGACCCAGGTGACATAGCCCAAGTGAAGGGCATGAAGCCTAAATGGGGAAGCTGGCCCCTTCTTACTGCCCTGGACACTTAAGGAAAAAAAAATTGACAATCTCAAATCTAAATTCTTGTCCCAATCAAGGTCAGAAGAATAGGGGCTTTCTGTGTTTACAATAAAAGGATCTCTTGACTCTCACAGTTGCAATATTAAGGTCACAAAAAGTCAAAATCAAGGTTTAATCTTACAGGTGACTGGATGACAATGCCTGTGGACTTCTAACTCTTGCCTGGTTCTCATGTGAATGTTGTGACATTGATCAGGAAAGAGTGGAATTCCACCTTAGAACAGGGCGGGATCAGAGTGTAACAAGCAAGACACATGGGATGGAAACTTTGAGAGGGTGCTCACTCTCAGGGTCATGCCTCCTCAGATTTTGTGCCTGTGGCACCCGCCTCCCTTCACCCTAGTCCTGGTCACATTCCAGATCTAGACAGGCTCCATGTGGGAGGATTTCAGTCCATGGGGCACCTGGGAGGCCATATCCCATTTTGTCTCTCTTGACAGTAGACCATGAACCCTTTGCTACTTTTTTCTTTTTGATCCTTGGGGAAGTTTCTGACAATAGCAGGGCCTCCTTGCATGTTTCTGAATGAATGCATTCCAGGGCAACCTGAGTACACACCATGCATTTCCTTAAAAAAACAAAATTAGGACAAACTTCTTTTTTTTTTTCTTCAATCTATACTCATTTAGCCGTAGCGATTCAATAGTTTGTAGGGTGTGTTTTTACTTTTTAAGTAAATTAAATTCAAAGTAAATTAAACGCAAAGTAAATTAAACACAAAGCCACACACCACCGTCACAGACACGGACTTGTGCAGGGTGGAGCATCTGTCTTCAGGTACTCAGTTAAGGATAATGTTCATCAGCAGGCCCCTGGAGAAAGGTGGGTCAGAAGGTCAGGAGATATGGCGCTGTAGCTACATTTCTATTTCCTAGAACCAAAGACAACAGAAAGGGGCTTTTAGATTAAATAATCATAACAACAACATACATCTGCCTGGGTGGACGTGCGATGGCTCAGCAATGCAGAATGTGTAACTTCCATTGACATGGAGTTAAGTCTTTTCTACCCACTGATTTGGAAAGGCTCAACGAGAATTTTCTTAAAAACAAAAACAAACAAACAAAAAAAACACATATTACCTCCATGTTTCTGATCCCTCAATGGACCCCTAAATGCTAGACGATTAAGTTAAAAAATATTCAAGATTTTAAGAAAACACCCATCTGCCTACTCTACCTTCAGCATCTCCTGTACTGGGGCACCTTCATGCAACCCCAAGCAGCATTAAGCATGCTCTTGTCTGTAGAACTCCTGTACTTCCAACCAGTTCCTAAATTCTTGAAGATGGGATCGCAACAGCATAGAACAATAACAAATTATGGATGGGATCACAAAGAATGGGAATTTCAGAACACTTAATTGTGCTCAGGCAGAACCTGTACATAGATCAAGAGGCAGTCGTTTGAACAGAGCAAGGGGATACTGTGTGGTTTAAAATCAGGAAAGGTATGTGTCGGGGTTATATCTTTTTATCATATTTACTCAATCTGTATGCTGAGCAAATAATTTGAGAAGCTGGAGTATACAAAGAACAGGGCATCAGGATTGGAGGAAGACCCATTAACAACCTGCGTTATGCAGATGACACAACCTTGCTTTCTGAAAGTGAAAAGGACTTGAAGCACTTACTGATGAAGACCAAAGACCACAGCCCTCAGTATGGATTACTCTTCAACATAAAGAAAACAAGAATCTTCACAGCTGGACCAATAAGCAACATCATAATAAACAGAGAAAAGATGAAGTTGTCAAGGATTTCATTTTACTTGGATTCATAATCAACACCCATGGAAGCAGCAGTCAAGAAATCAAATGATGCATTGCAGTGGGCAAATCTACTGAAAATACTTCTTTAAAGTGTTGAAAAGCAAAGAGGTCACTTTGAGGACTAAGGTGCGCTTATTCAAGCCATACTATTTTCAATTGCCTCATCTACATGAGAAAGCTGGGCAATGAATAAGGAAGACCAAAGAAGAATTGATGTCTTGAATTTTGGTGTTGGCAAAAAATATTGAATATACTACCTACTGCCAGAATAAGGAACAAAATAGCCAGAATGCTCGTTAGAAGCAAGGATGGCGAGACTACATCTCACATACTTTCAACATGTTATCAGAAGGGACCAGTCCCTGGAGAAGGCCATCGTGGTTGGTAGGGAAGAGGGTCAGCAAAAAAGAGGAAAATCCTCCATGAGACCTATTGACACAGTGGCTGCAGCAATAGGCTCAAACAGCAACGATTGTGAGGATGGCACAGGACCGGGCAGTGTTTCACTCTCTTGTACAAAGAGTCGCTATGAGTAGGAAACAACTGTATGGCATCTAATAAGGACATAAGAATAACAAAGTTGTTATTGGTATTAGTTGCAATCAAGTCAGCTCCAACTCATGGAGACCTCATGCATAGCAGAACAAAACATTGCCTAGCCCTGCGCCGTCTTCATGACGGTTGGTATGTTTGAGTCCATTGTTTTGGCTATTATGTCAATCCATCTCATAGAAGGTTTCATTCGTTTTCACTGACCTTCTAGGACTTCACCAAACATGATGTACTTTTCTAGTGACTGGTCTCTCCTGATGATGTGTCCAAAGTAAGCGAGCTGATACAATAACAATTAATGCTTGCTAAGCACTTAACATATATCATGCCCTCTTATGAGCTTCTCACATATACTTATTCACTTATTCCTAACCATAACTTCATAGTATGTATGTTGTGTGCTGTCGAGTCAATTTCAACACAGAGAGACCTTATTTGACAGAATAGAACTGCCCCACATGGTTTCCTAGGCAATAATCTTTAGGGAAGTAGATTGCCAGGTTTTTCTCCTGCAGAGCTACTGAGTGGGTTTGAACCACCAACTTTTTGGATAGCAAATGAGTGCTTAACCATTGCACCATCAGGGCTCCTTGTAATATGGATAGTTAGGTACCATTTTTACATGCACTTAGGGTAGAAGAGACTGGGACAAAGAACAGATTTGATGTGAACCCTGCAGTCCAGCTCTAAAGCCCTCACTCAACTGGAAGACTTCACTGCATCTCCAAGAACAAAGAAGAGTGGTTTGCTCTCACTTCCCAGCTCATGCTTTATGAATACATATAATTCAGATTCAACTAACGTTTGCTGAGTACCTACTATGTCCTAGGAACTATGCTAGGTGCTTCACAAATGTTTTCATCTCTGTTCTTTCCGTTACTCAGATAAGGACACCACTGTGTGCTGAGGTGGAGGGTGGGGAGAGAGGCCTCATTTGCAGGTGGAATGTGGTCTAGGTGCCCCATCAGGGCTTGGGGACAAAAGTCTGGAAGATCTTTATTCATGCTTGTTGTTGTTGTTAGGTGCCGTCCAGTCAGTTCCTCATAGTGACCCTGTGCACAACAGAACACAACACTGCCCGGTCCTGCGCCATGTATTCATGCCAAGGTGTCACATTTCTGGAATGCCATGGACCGCTTTAGTCCCACACACCTTCTTTCCCAGCTCTTCCCTATCACACACAAGAGCCAGGGCATAGGGTGGAACAAAGTGAAAGAGAAATGTGTAACTTCTCAAGACCTGAGCACCAGTACCTCATTCTTTTTCTTTATTTAAAAAAAAAAAAAAGCACTGAGGCTAATAATATTTTACATCAGATGTTCTTCATGTGATCTGGGAGCCTTTCCAGGCCGTAATGAACAATTGTGAGCAACAAAGGAAGCAATTATGGTTCTCGCCTGTCGGATACATTTAAGCTGTGATTTATTGCTGTCAGCCTGACTTGGAAGTCTGCTTCTCTCCGCCTTCTACTCATAAGAGGTGCCATAAGCAGTTCTTAGCCACCCCTCCTCTGCCAGGTTTTATGTTAGAGCATCATTCATTCTTCGTTCACAGCTGGCACGCACCCACCCTAAAAGGATTCTAGTTGGCCTTCTGCAACAAAAACAACAATCCTAAAGACAGCACCTCCTACAGCTTCAACACAATGAAAACTGAATAGCCCTGTATATTGACAACTCCTTTGTGCTAGGCTCTGTGCTCAGATTATAATCTCATTTATTTCTCAGGGCACCCATAGGATATAGATACTATCAATCCTGTAGTATGTATAAAGAAACAGAGGCTCAAAGGGACATATTAACTAACCCAAGTTTATACAGCTTAGACTGGAAACCTGAGTCCATTTACCACTCCTGTCTGCATTGATTCATGTGATATGGATAAGTGCAAGACTTTGGGAAGTTACAAAATAATTCTAAGTTTCAGCGTCTTTGTTTGTCAGTAGCTACCTGAAAATGTGTAAAAAACCAAAAACCAGACGCACTGCTGTTGAGTAGATTCTGACTCATAGTGACCTTATAGGACAGAGCAGAACTGCCCCATAGGGTTTCTGAGGCTGTAATCTTTATGGAAGCAGACTGCTACATCTTTCTCCTGCAGAGCGCCTGGTGGGTTCAAACCACCAACCTGCCATTTAGCAGTTGAGTGCTTAACCACTGCACTGCCAGGAATCCTTTTCAAAATGCATTTTTTTTTTTTTCAAAATGCATAGTGGGGATCAAATAAATTTTTTTTTTTATTGTCCTTTAGGTGAAAGTTTACAGAGCAGATTAGTTTCTCACTGAACAATTAATATACATATTATTTTGTGACATTAGTTGCAACACCACAATGTGTCGACACTCTTCCCATCTCAACTTCAGGTTCCCCCTTTCCGTTCATCCAACTTTTCTGACCCCTCCTGCCTTCTCTCTTTGATTTTGGGCTGGTGTGTCCATTTAGTCTCATATATATGGTTGAGCTACTTGAGTTATTGTTCCTTCTATAGGCCTGTCTAACTTTTGGCTGAAGGGTGAAGTTCAGGAGTCACTTCAGTACTGAGTTAAAAGGGTGTCCAGGACCATACTCTCTGTGTTTCTCTAATCTCTGTCAGATCAGTAAGTCTGGCCTTTTTTTGTGAGTTTGAATTTTGTTCTGCATTCTTCTCCAGCTGTGTCCAGGAACCTCTACTGTGATCCCTGTCAGAGTAGTCAGTGATGGTAGCCAGGCACTATCTAGTTGTGCTGGACTGTGTGGTGGAGGGTGTGGTATTTGTGGTCCATTAATCCTTTGAACTAATCTTTCCCTTGTGTCTTTGGCTTTCTTCATTCTCCCTTGCTCCTGATGGGGTGGTACCAGTAGATGTATCTTTGATGGCTGCTCACAAGCTTTTAAGACCCCAGTTGCTACTCACCAAAGTAGAATGTAGAACATTTTCTTTATAAACTATGTTATGCAAATAGAGCTAGATGTCACCCAAGACCACAATCCCCTGCCCTTAGCCCAGTAACAAATAAGTTTAATAAGATTTGACACTTGATATATGTTGTTTTTCTTAGCTGCCATCAAGCCAACTCTGATTCACAGCGACCTTATGTACAACAGAAAGAAATGTTGCCCAGTCTTACATCATCCTCACCATCTCCTCCATATCTGAGTCCATTATTGCAGCTACTGTGCCAACCCATATCACTGAGGGTCTTCCTTGCCCTCGCTGGTCCTCTACTTCACCACACATGATGTTGTCCTGTAATGATTGATCCCCCCGATGGTGTGTCCCAAGCAAGTGAGTTAGACAATGCTCTGTTATGATCCATAAAATTTTCATTGGTTAGTTTTCAGACATAGATCACCTGGCCTTTCTTCCTAGCCTTTCTTAGTCTGGAAGCTCCACTGAAACCTGTCTACCATGTTTGACCCTGCTGGTATTCAAAATACTGGTACCATAGCTTCCAGCATCATAGCAACCCAAAAGCCACCACAGTACAACAAACTGACAGGTGGGTGGTAGCTTGGCATATATCAATAGTCAAAAAAATTAGCTATTATCTCTGTCTTTCCTCCCCTTCCTTCCTCCCTCTATCCTCTGTTTCTTTCTTCCTTTCATCACATGTCTGGAACCCCAGAACCACACCAGGCCCTGGCACCACAAGTACATATAAGACATATTTCCCATTCCACAAAGGAATCCCTTTTTTCAGCTGTGTTCCTATGACAGAGAAGCCATTGTTAGGCAGAAATTGGAGGAATCCAGCCTCTTCTTTTGTTTGGGGGGAAAAGTCCAAAAATAAAAAATAACCAAAAGAACTGACTGTGTTAAACCTGAAACACAGAATAAATTTTTAAAATAGTAATAAAATTTTGTGGCATTTGTCCAATGATCTCCTTTACAAAACAAGGGGCAGAATCGGGTGATCTCCTGCCTGTATTTCCTGCAAACAAATCTGTTGTGTACCTTTGGTAATTTTAGAACCAGAATTAATTTGGCACATTGCTAAGGAAAAAAAGTAGAGAGAAATGAAGCATTGGAATTAAATTAACTCTTGATACTGATATTCTAACCATACCTTCAAGTACACAGTGTCCACACACCTGCAGAGGAAAGAGTTAATCAAATTCCCAGTAATAAAATGTATTTTACTCATTAGCTAAAGAAACTGGGTAGGAGAAATACTCAGTGTCTTAAAGACAAGTATGCAAATAGACAAATGCCACGTGTCACTCTCCACTGGCTTGAGGAAATGGCATTATTTTGGGAAGCTCACTATCTGCCAAAATCCTTGTTAACCTCTGGGACTATGAAGATATGACTTGGTCTTGCCCTCAAGGTCTACTTGATATGGTCCAGGCACAGACAGATGAGCAATTCCATCCCAGAATGAATGTGGTGTCATGGGAGCTGTGTCAGCTGTCACTGAAGGTCAGGGAATGAGGGTATGTGCATGTCGCAGGCATACAGGAAGTCTTCCCAGAGGAGGGGATGATGCTGCAAGGAGGAGGAGAAGAGTCCAGTTCAAGAAGAGAGTAGTGTTAGCTAAGCTTTCTCTTCGAAGAACATGGAGTGCTCAAAGGGTTTCTACTTGGTAGGACAAATCTCCTAGGCTGCCCTCGCTCCCTCCCTGCTGTTGGATGCTGCTGAGTGGATTCTGACTCATAGCAATCCCATGTGACAGAGTAGAAGTACCCCATAGAGTTTTCTTGGCTGTAATCCTTATAGAAGCCAATCATCACGTCTTTCTCCACAGAGCTGCTAGATGAATTTGAACCAGGAAACTTTCAGTTAGCAACCAAGCAAGCTCTTAACTGCTGCACCACCAGGACCCCTTACTCAACACCAGGCAAATGGAAATTTATTCTTTTCATGGCCTAAGGAATTTAGTAATCACTGCATTTCCTACATTAAATAAAAACCCCTATATTTCTTCCCATAGTCTGCTTTCCTGGGACCTGTACTTTCATTCTACAACATTGCTGTCTCCTATGCCTCAAGTTCCAGTGTACGGCCACCCTAGAACTGGTGAGTTATATCTCAGGGGGCTTTTCCTCCCCAGCCCACTTCCCAATATACCTGGCTCAAGAAGCTAGTATCTCCCTCCTTTGGGGAAATTCAGGACAAAAAGGATGGCTGAGCTATGAAGCTTAAACTCAGCTGGTATCCAAAATACTACCTTTTGGACTTCCAGTTCATGCAGACTCCAGCCTTGTCCCTCTGCTGTCTGAGCTGCCTTATGCCTGTCTTGACTTTCAGGAGCCTGCCTTGTCCATGTGCCTCAGTCTGGCTGTCACAGTCTTTTATATTGCAAATTAGGTTATCAGTGCATCTAGAAAACAATGGAGCTCACCCCCTAGAAGTCTCTGGACATTGATAAGATTTGACATTGGTCTGATTTTATCTCCATCTGTGAGTCCCAGATTACTGACCTTCGAAGGTCAAATCCTTTGCTGCATTTGAGTGGATGAGATAGTCATTAATGAGCTAAAGGGCTGACCACATGAATAGTGTGATCCCATAAATAGACTTTTAATAAAATTACTTTCTCCCTTCCAGAATATGTGAAAACTGCCATTGAAGTCCAATAACTCAACCTTTAGTTTGTTACCAATCAACCTATTTGGATTGGTTGTTAGCCTCCCACCCCCATCCCATCAGATATAGATATTCTCAGCCTGGTCTTTGGGAGCAGGAACACAATGAGGTTTTCACACTCAGTAATATGGGAGATCATATACCAGCTGTTGACACACTCATTTTAGAGCTAAGAGAGTTGTGAAGCTACAACACACTCTCTCAATGACACCAAATCTGAGCTTCATAATCTCCGTTTTATTCACAACTTTGCCTGCATTTGGTTATAAAAATACAAGCTCAAAACACTAATCTGAAAGCCTTGGAGCCAGGTATGTTTTGAAATTCAATTTTTTTTTTTTTTTAAAGACTTTGAATGTACAATATACCCCTGAGGGTCTTGGGCAGATGACAATCAAACACAGCAGTATTTCTTACATAAATTCATGGACCGTCATAATAAATACCTGTTGCAGTCAAGTCGATTTCTACTCATGGCAACCCTATAGGTCAGAATAGAACTGCCCCACAGGGTTTCTAAGGCTGTAAAGTTTATGGGAGCAGATTGCCACATCTTTCTCCTGTGGAGTGGCTGGTGGGTTTGAACTGCTGATCTTTTGTTTATCGGCCAAGTGGTTAACCACTGTCCCACCAAGACTCCTTTCATAATAAATGTTGTTAGGTGCCATTGAGTTGGTTCTGACTCATACTGACTCTATGTACAACAGAAGGAAACACTGCTCTTACAATCGTTGCTATGCTTGAGCCCATTGTCGCAGCCACTGTGCCAATCTATCTCATTGAGGGTCTTCCTCTTTTTTGTTAACCCTCTGCTTTACCAAGCATGATGTCTTTCTCCAGGGACTGAGCCCTCCTGATAACATGTCCAAAGTACCTGAGACTAAGTCTCGCCATGCTTGCCTCTAAGAAGCATTCTCACTGTACTTCTTCCAAGGCAGGTTTGTTCATTCTTTTGGTAGTCCATGGTGTATTTAATATTCTTTGCCAACACCATAATTCAAAAGTCAATTCTTCTTTGGTCTTTCTTATTCATTGTCCAGTATGAAGCAATTGAAAACACCATGGCTTGTCAGGCATACCTTAAAGTGACATCTTTGCTTTTTATCACTTTTGAAGCATTTTCCTAATACAATGCATCATTTGATTTCTTGACTACTGCTTCCATGGGTGTTGATTGTGCATGTAAGTAAAATGAAATCTTTGACAACTTCAATCTTTTCTCCACTTATCATGATGTCACTTATTGGTTCAGTTGTGAGGATTTTTGTTTTCTTTATGTTAAGGTGTAATCCATACTGAAGGCTGTAATCCTTGATCCTTATCAGCATGTGCTTCAAGCCCTCTTCACTTTCAGTGAGCAAGGTTGTGTCATCTGCATAACACAGGTTCTTAATGAGTCTTCCTCCAATCCTGACTCTGTGTTCTTTATATAGTCCAGTTTCTGGGATTATTTGCTTGGTATACAAATGGAGTAAGTGTGGCAAAAGGATACAACCATGACTTCAAATAAATAGAATGAATAAATATTATAAAGAGCCTCTTGCCAGGTCAGATTAGATATTGCTACTAAATAGGACTCGGGTAGATTATGTTGTCTCATTAAATAGGATAACCAAAAAAGTTTTCAGATTTCAGAGCTTTTAGATTTCAGAAATATGCCTAAGGAGCTTGGGACCTATATTTTCATCAATGTCATTATTCATATGACCAGTGCATTATTGAGCCCTTTCTAGTTGATGTAGATTATTCCATTGATTCTTCATGAGGTGGTAACATTGCCAGAGAGCCGATGAGAACACTGAAGTTTGGAGAATATAAATTATTTCCTTACACGTGCAACAAGAGGCAGAGCCAAGATAGGAACCCTGGGACACTTTACTTCAAAACCAGTTGCCCACTTTACCGCACTTTTACACTTCCAGGGATATCAATTTTGGATGAGTCCCATTCCAGGGGTCCTTTGCCCTAGACTAGAGCTATTTCCTTAATATGGGCGATCATAGTTTTCTCTCTTGATAAATACATGGAAGTAAAAATCTTCTCTAAAATATCATTACAGGACAAAATTGGCAATTATATCAAGATTACGATCTGTATGTGACCACAACAACATTATCTAATTAATCCTCATCTGCCAAATACATAGGATCTGTCAGAATAGTCTTTTTTACTTAAATTTCCTGTTCTGGCTGCCTTTTTATTCATTCATTCAACAAATATTTTTGAGTATCTAATATATGCCAAACACTTTTTGGGACTCTGGGCAGAAGTGAACAAAACAGACAAAATTCCTTGTCCTCATGGAATTTATAATCTAATGTGGGGAGAGAGACAATAATTGAAATAAAAATATGTATATACTCCATGTATAAAAAAATAAATAAATCATATACATTTATAGTGTTAGATGTTGAAATGTTATGGAAAATTAAAGCAGAGGGAGGAATATGAGAACATTGAGGGCTTTGTGATTTTAAATACTTTAGTCCTGGAAAGCCTCATTGAGAAGGTAATATTTGAAAGAAGCAGTAGCATCAAGTGTCAATACCCTAAGGGAGAAGCATGCATGAAGTGTTTGATAAATAGTAAGGAGGCCAATGTGGACAAGCAGAATGAAAGGAAAAATAACAAAAGAGGAGGCCATACTGTTGAGGAAAGTATCACAGGTTCTTCAGTCAAGTTTTGATGAGATATGAAGAGGTCAGGAGCTGGAAGGCAGACACAGATAATGACGGGAACACTAGCGGTTATGTGTTACTTCCCTTTGATGGTCAGCTTATATGAGAGATGTTGGTGGGCTAGAAGACTTATAGGACCCAAAGCAGAGGGGACTGCTGCATGACCCACTGAAGGGATAAAAAACAAAACTAAACTAAAACAGGGAGGGATAGAAAAAAGAAAAGCTATGCCATGAGTTGCTAGAGTAAATTCTCAGACTCTTCCGTGTGTCCTGTTATGCTCAATAACCACACCAAAACTAGGGCAGCCACGTGGCAGAAGGCAGCAGGGTATTGTGGGAAAATTCCAGGTTTGAAGGGACAATTGTGTTGATTTCTGAATCCATCATCACTAGCCAAGAGAACTAAGGCAAGTTGCTTTCCCTATCTGAGTCTTGATTTTCTTATACGCTCAGAGAAATGATCAACATCATTATTATTTTTTGAATGAACTATGATAATTGCATCTCACATAAATCCCATGAGCTACATTGCTGCTACTCAGTGAATATAATTACTGTTATTAACATGAGCCATTTAGCCCAGAAATCTGTCAGTTATAGGAAAGGTCTTATGAGGACACCCCTCCGTCTATGAGAAAACTCTTAAAACTTGAGGAATTCTTTCTTTGACCATGAATGCTTGAATTTATTGAGGTCTATCCTCTAGAGCTTGGTTTGTCATCTTGCCTAGATAACATTTAGCTCTGTGATGGGCTTTGCTGGCTCCTGGGGGCTGATACATGAGTTCTACAGTTGTGTTAAGGAGGCAACAACCCTGTTCTCCGAGCCTCTCTGGCATCTAGGTTGCCTGCACTCCATAACACCATATTCATCTAACTGTGTTGTCCAAGACTGTCTACAATTAGCTCTTGTAAAGAGCTATGCTCAGCATTAAGTACCATCTATACAAACCCACGGAATGATACTTAGCATCACCCATGATAAGACACATGGAAGTTAAAACTACACTAAGGAGTTACCACTTTTACCTATTTTATTGTCAAAGATCCAAAAGACTGTAGTGTTGCAAAGTGGATGTAGCATTTGGGATTGGATAGAAGTGAGGAAGAAATTCAGTTACACCCTGGCATGTGCATGTAGGTGAGTCAGTTGTCTTCAAAAGATTTCAGTATCCTCACCTATAAAATTGGAATAATACATACGGGAAGAATAGTTTTGAAGGTTTAGTGAAAATAAAATATTTTTTACATTTTTATTGTGGTAAATATATATGCAGCAAAACATTTGCCATGTCAGCAGTCTTCACACACATAACTGAGTGACATTAGTTATGTTTATTACGGCTTTCAACCATCACTATTTTCGATTTCCAAATTTTCCCATTAATCTTACCAGAAACTCATGCTCACTAACAATGGGTCCTCCTTTTCCCCTCCTTTCTGCTCACCCCTGGTAACCACTAATAAACTTCTGTCTGTATACACTTTTCTATTCTAGATAATTCATATCCAAAATGTACAAAAGTATATCCAGATGAATAAATTCAAATTAGCTGGGAAAAGACAAATTATTCAATAAATAGCATTGAGACAGTTGGTTAACCATTTAGAATTACAAAGTCGAATTGGTAAATCATTAATTAAAAAAGAAAAGATCAAATCCTTTCCATGGTTTAGGGAAAAAAAAAATTAGAAACTAAGAGAAAAGCCTTTAATTCATACTATAGAGTAAGAAAGAGTCATCCTTAATGCACAAAGTATATTGATAGTTCACAGAAAAGATCCTTATGCATATGAAAGGATGCTTAGCATCACTTACAGTAAGATAACAAATAAACAACAACAACAAAAAAACGGTTGCTGTCGGGTGGATTCTGACTCATAGTGGCACTACAGGACAGAGTAGAACTGCCTGATAGGGCTTCCAAGGAGCACCTGGTGGATTCGAACTGCCAGCCTTTTGGTTAGCAGCTGTAGCTCTTAAGCATTATGCCACAAGGGTTTCCACAGTAAGACACATGGAAGTTAAAACTGTACTGTTAATATTTTTATCAAAGATTTTCAAAGATTCAAAAGATAGTTAATATAGTCTTTTGGCAAGACTGTGGGGAAGCAAACCCTTTTGCATATTGCTTATAGAAATGTAGAAGCCCATATGAAGGGCAGTGTCTATCAAAATTATAAATTCATGTGCCTTTTGATGCAGAAATTCTACTTCTGGAAATTTATCCTACAGTGTAACTTGCTCATGAGTGAGGTGATTTATGTATATAATTATGTACTACAGCATTGTTCGTCACAAAAGATAGGAAATCACTTAAATGGCCATTAATAAGCCGCTTGTTATATTAATTATGGTACTTCCATACAATCAAATTATAAGCAGCTATAAAAGAGAATGAGAAAAATCTTCATGTGGAAATATCTCTAAAATATATTAAATTTAAAAAAGCAAGTTGTGTAGCATGTTTTGTGTAAAAATGACTAAAAACAAGAAAATATATTTACCATTTTTTTATGTATAAAGAAACTCCAGAAAGACAGAGAAGAAAATATATTAATACGGGTTACTCGTTGGGGAGAAGGTGGCCAAAGAGAGACAGACTTCACTGTACTGCTTTTTATTATGCTTTCTGATATTGAAACAAATTAGATTATATATTCAAAAATTAATTAAAATATATGATTAAGTTCAAAATGAAGTACTCAATTTATATCGACTCAATGGCACTGGGTTGTTCTGGGGTTATTATAATTATTAATATTAAAATTGATATTAATATTAGATAGCCTGAGTTCTAGTTAGATTCTGAAACGTATTCACTTTTTGGATTCTGACAAATTCTTCCAATTATTCTCAACTTTCTTAATCTGTAAAATATTAATTCCTCCAGGCACTTCCTCCTTTACCATCATAAAAAAATAGGGACAGCAAATTAGTGGCCGTTTGAAGAACAATGTGGTATGTGCTTGGGACTTTTTATCATGACAGTAACCTGAGGCATTTCTTTTTGTCCATTTGAGATATGAAGAAATTACCATGTAGAGAAATTAAGTGACTTGCTTATATTCACAAAACAATCTGAGTTAGACTAGGTTGTGGACCTATGATTCCATAGCTCCTAATCCTTCCATGATTCCGAAGTTCCTGGTGTTACCACTACTTGAGGGATACTGCCTGCCCTAAAAGAGCTTGATCAAGAAGCTCAAAGTGAAAGATAAAGACCACAGCCCCGGGCTTTTTTCCTGTCTTAGTCCTGCTCAACTTTAGAGACTGAAAACCAGCAACTGTCAGGGTCAGACCTGTTAGGTCACTATGCCATTTTATTGGTCAAGCCTATGTATTGGCCTTGTCATCCAGGGGAGTGGAGCCCACCCTAACCACTGAAATGGCTTGTGGGTTTCTTTTTTTATCTCTTGAATCAAATATCCCCTGCTGCCATATTCCTTGGGCATGAAGGTCATCCCATATTGCTGCAAATATTTGCCATGTCTTTTCAGACATTCTTTATGTCTCTTTTGGGGAGCTGCGATGGATTAATATTGTTGTCAGGTGCCATCAAGTCAGTTCCAACTCATAGTGACCTCAGGCACAGCAGAACGGAACACTGGTCCTGGGCCATCCTTACAATTGTTTTGCCTGAGCCCATTGTTGCAGCCACTGTGTCAATCCATCTCATTGAGTATCTTCCTCTTTTCCTCTGACCTGTACTCTACCAAGCATGATGTCTTTCTCCAGGGACTGATCCCTCTGACAACATGTCCAAAGTATGTAAGACACAGTCTTGCCGTCCTTGCTTCTAAGGAGCATTCTGGTTTTACTTCTTCCAAGACAGATGTGTTCGTTCTTTTGGCAGTCCATGGTATATTCAATATTCTTTGCCAGCACCACAATTCAAAGGCATCAATTATTCTTTGGTCTTCCTTATTGATTGTCCAACTTTCACATGCATATGATGCAATTGAAAATACCATAGCTTGGGTCAGGTGCACCTTAGTCTTCAAGGTGACATCTTTGCTTTTCAACACTTTGAAGAGGTCCTTTGTAGCAGATTTGCCCAATGAAATGCATCTTTTGATTTCTTGACTGCTGCTTCCATGGCTGTTGATTGTGGATCCAAGTAAAATGAAATCCTTGACAACTTCAATCTTTTCTCCGTTCATCATAATCTTGCTTATTGGCTCAGTTGTGAGGATCTTTGTTTTTTTTTATGTTGAGGTGTAATCCATACTGAAGGCTGTGGTCTTTGATCTTCATCACTAAGTGTTTCAAACCCTCTTCACTTTCAACAAGCGAGATTGTGTCATCTGCATAACACAGGTTTTAAAGAGTCTCCTTCCAATCTTGATGCCCTGTTCTTCTTCACATGCAGCTTCTCGGATTATTTGCTCAACATATAGATTGAATAGGTATGGTGAAGGGATACAGCCCTGATGTACACCTTTCCTGACTTTAAACCACTCAGTTGTTCTGTCTGAGCAACTACCTCTTGATCTATGTACAGGTGTCTCATGAGCAGAATTAAGTATTCTGGAATTCTCATTCTTTGTAATGTCATCCATAATTTGTTATGAGCCACGTAGTCAAATGCCTTTGCGTAGTCAATAAAACACAGGTAAACATTCTTCTGGTATTCTCTATTTCGGGCAGGATCCATCTGACATCAGAAATGATATCCCTGGTTCCACGTACTCTTCTGAATCCAGCCTGAACTTCCGGCAGTTCCCTGTTGATATACTGCCGCAGCTGCTTTTGAATGATCTTCAGCAAAATTTTGCTTGTGTGTGATATTAATGATATTGTTTGATAATTTCTGCATTCTGTTGCATCACCTTTCTTGGGAATAGGCGTAAATATGGATCTCTTCCAGTCGATTGGCCAGGTAACTGTCTCCCAAATTTCTTGGTATAGACAAGCGAGCACTTCCAGTGCTGCATCCGATTGTTGACAGGATTAGTATTAGCATTAGTGAACACAGACCATGCGGACCTAGTTCCAGGATAGGGTCATCAAGATGGGGAGGAACAAGACAAGCCATTTCTCTGGAGAAACCATGGTTGAAGTAAAATGAATGAATGTAAAATGTAGTTAGAAAGGGAGAAATGAGGCTAGAGGTAGAAAATTAGTTCCATGTACTGGTTTGGAAGAAGTACGCAGATGATGGTGAAGGGTGAAAGCCTGATGGGGCCTTGGTTTTCCTTTGGTATTGATCACACATCACCTTCTAAGCTTGTTGGACTGAGAGTAAAGGTCTAGACGGCTAGACTACTCCCAAATATGCCTCTGTCCTGTCCATTTCTTATTCACTCTTTTCTGGTGTAACACTGAGTTCCCTGCATGCCTTGTACTGAAACTCACACAGGCAACAAGAAGAGAGACAAGGAAGGAGCAATCTAAAAGCGTGGCCAGCTTAAGGCCTCAGGATTGAAATAAGCAGAAAAGAACAAACGTCGTTAAGCAGAATAGTTGCTCTCTGAATACCAAAATTCCTATTCCTCCCCCAACATTGCATGCCAAGATCCACAACAGAATGAGCTATAAGGCTGCAATGTTGTGTGCCATCAAGTCTATTCTGACTCATGTCAACCGCCTAGGCTCAAAAGTGTAGCAACCATTAGTAAGATCAGGACTCAGTGAATGTTATGATGCAACAAAGCACAGTTGCTTATGTGTAGACTTGCGATAGTTGCAAGTAGAATTCAGCATCAGTATCAGAGGATACTTGAGTGAAGAAATGATCCAAAACTGATCTGAGCCGTCATCATCCTTCTCTGTGGTTCTTCTCAGGTATCCCTATTCCAGCGGATGGCTCTCCCATCCACCCAGTCATCCATCAGCCAACTGGGACTCCCTCTTTGTTTCCAGCTTCTCCCTCATGTTGCACAACCAATGCATCACCACATCCCTGATTTTACCTCATATAACTATTTTCTTATTTTTTATGCTTTTTTATACCCAACACTCTTTTCCATCCTTGTCACCATTCCCCTGGCTCAGGATTTTACAATAACCTGCGGGACAACTGCAGTAGTCTTCTTCTGACAAGTCTCCCTGTGTCTAGGTTCTCCTCTTCCCTAACTTCTGCTTGCTCATTAATGTCAGAGGAACCTAGCCAAGATGTAGACATAACCATGAAAGCTCTGGTTAAAATCCTTCAGCGGCTTTCAATGCCCTAAAATATTATTTTTTGTTCTGTGCTTTCCTACAAGACTTCTCTTAAGCATAAAGATTAAAAAAATGCACGTTACATGGTAAACACATGATAAATGTCAGCCATTATCATCATCACCATATTCTGAGTTTCCTTGCCAGTCAAGAAGATTATGTGAGCTTTGCTTTCTGTAAAATTTGTGTTATGAAAATAATAGATAAGTTGAATATGCTTTTAAAAATTACACTCCATTACCCCATTGCAGGATCTGTCTGTATTATCCTATCCTCTGCTCCCTTCATGGCCTTACTTCTTATAGTCACCAACCGTAATATAAATCCCAAGCACTATGTTCCATTGTACATCTCACCTTTATCTCATATAATATTGCAGAAACAGAAACCTTTTTATCAATCCTTGGAAACACTGATTTTTTTGTTTTTATTTTATTGTGATAAAATGTATACAACAAAAACATCAATTTTTCCTCCTTTGCTCCTCTCTCCTGGCCTCCTCTCCTTTACTATGCCAGTTGCTTCTGACACTTTTAGAGTGGGAGTCTAATTCACATTTTTTTTTTTTAGAAAAGAGGCCACTGGAATAGTTGGTGAAATACATGTCTCAGGAAATCTGGGTAGTGGCTTGGGCTGGATAATTCTTTGACTGCAACACAAGCTTACAATTCTTCTCCTGGCAGATATGACTCAGAAGATAGATAGGTAGGTAGTAGGCAGGTAGATAGATGATAGATAGATAGGTAGATAAATAGATGATAGACAGACAGACAGACAGATAGATAGGTAGATGGATAAAGAGATATACAAAAATCAGTTGCTGGTTTTCACCATTTTCAAGTGTACAATGCAGTGGCATTAATTGCTTTCACCCAGGTGTGCAACAACCACCACACTCCATTTCTGTAAGTTTTTCATCACCCTTAGTAGAAACTCAGTATCCTTTAAGCAATAACTCGCTATCCCCCGACCCCAGCCTCTGGTAACCACTAATCTTCTTTGGTCACTACACATTTACCAATCCTAGATATTTCATATAAGTGGGATCATACAATATTTGTCCTCTTAGGTCTGACTCCAGCATAATGTTTTCAAGGTTCATCCTTGTTATAGCACATAACAGAACTTCATTTCCATTTATGGCTGAATAATATTCCAGTCTATGTGTATACCACATTTTATTTGTTCATGCATCTCTGGGTTGGACACTTGGGTTGTTTCCACCTTTTGGCAACTGTGAATAGTGCTGCAATCAACACAGGTGTACAAGTCTCTGTTTTAGTCCCTGCTTTCAATTCTTCTGGGTACATACCTAGGAATGCAATTGCTGGGACATATGGTAATTCTCTGTACATAACTACCAGTCTTCCTGTCAGGGTCTGTAGCCAAGGCTCTGAACTCTTTGAGAGCAAGGACCTTAAAATACCTCGTCTGTTAATGCATTCACAGTGTCCAGCCCAGCACTTGGTACATACAACACACTCCATACACACTCATTGGACAGATGGCTGGAAACCTAGGAGGGACACTCAGGGGAAAAGCCTTTCCAAAGGCTTATTGAATAAGAGAAGAGGTAGGAGGGGGAATTAAATGCATAGAACTCCCACTCTGTCCCAGACACTGATCCTTCACCTGTAGCTTCACTTAAGTCCCCCCACAAACATATGTGCTAACCTTTCTCATCTCTAGCACGCAGTCAAGGAATTAGAGATTTGGTGAAGGTACTTTTCCTAGATTATATAGCTAGAAAATGGCTGAGCTGGGATTCAAGCCCAGTTTATCTGATCTCTTTGTTCTAGCAAATCTTGCTATTCCCCTACAACTCAGAAACATTGATTTTTCCTCCTTTGCTTCTCTCTCCTGGCCTCCAGTTGCTTCTGACACTTTTAGGGAGTGAGAGTCTAATTCATATATGTATATATATTTTTTTTGTTCCAGAAAAGAGGCCACTGGAGCAGTTGGTGAAATACATATCTCAGGAAATCTGGGTAGTGGCTTGGTCTGGATAATTCTTGGACTACAACCCATGCTTATGATTCTTCTCATGGCAGATATGACTCAGGAAATAGGTAGGTAGGTAGACAGACAGATAGATAGAAATAGATACAGACATATACAAAAACCAGTTGCTGTTGAGTTGGCCCTGAGTCATGGTGACCCTGGGTGTGCTGGACTAGAACTGTGCTGTATATAGACATAGATATGGATAGAGAGATAATAGAAATATGAATAGAGCAATGGATAGATATAATAGTTTTCTGACCATGGGCTGGAATTTGAAAGGAATTTTGTAAGAAAAATCCTCACACTTTTATCATGTATCTGAACAAGACCTACGTTTTAAGCATCTACTTGTTTCAGAATCAGACAAAACATTCCTAGAGCTTAAATGATGTCTTAATCTTGCTGGGCAATTCAGATGCACTTGGAAATGACAATGCCTGTGTGGCCAAGCCATTGTTGAAGGGAAAATATTGTTTATCAAAATGGCCTCCAAACTATTGTGTTTTGTGTAAGTGTGTTCTGCAGCTACCCAGTAGTGTCACTGCTGAGTAGCCAGGAAGTGTTTCTGAAAAGGGTTTTCTTGGCTTTCACCTGAGGCTCTGAAATCATTTTCTTGTGGTGACTGGAAGCCCCTGTATGTTCTGATCCTTTGCGGGGGCTGAGGCATTTTATTACCAGCCTCTAGTATGCTTTGGAAACCAACGATTAATTTCCTGGTTGCTGCAGGGTTGTTCAGAATTTTTTTTTTTTTTCCATTTTAATTTTATTTTAAAGCTGGGGCACTGCAGACCTCTGTAAACAAAGTCATCGATCAATGGCTATCCGCGATTCTTGTGAGAGGGCAGAATAATTTGATGGATTCCGGACAATAGGAAAAAAATAGAGTAAGCCAGTTGGATAAATTAATGGGCATCATTATTATCAGTGGAATTGGAGGTCTCCTCAGTACTCTTAAAGGAGCACAGACATTCTTCCTCTCAGGCTATGAGATCTCTCCTGGGCCACGTGGAGGGGCTGACATGTAGAAGGTTCTCATGAAGTCTCCAGTCCCTTCTTGAGTCTTCCTGTATTTCTAACTAGACGATTCCTCTAGATTAAAATGGATCTTTGTTTTTAACTTCTGTCAAGCCACGAGATGCTAGTAGTAGAAGAAGATGCTTTTGTGTTCCTGTGCTCTGACACCCTTCCTTAAGAAAGACTCTGAGTTCCAGAAAAGGCTAAAATGATTTACTCAAAGTTACAACTGCTCATTGTCAGAACCAGGTCTTTAGTTCAAGTTTTCTGCCTTCAAGCCCAATGCTCTTTCCCCTCCATCCCAGTTTTGTATCCAAGTTTAATTTAGTGAGCTCCAGTATGGTTCCAATAAATAAATCCATCGCTATCAGGTGGATTCTAACTCATAGTGACCCTATAGGACAGAGTAGAACTGCACCATAGGGTTTCCAAGCAGTGCCTGGTGGATTCGAACTGCTGACCTTTTGGTTAGCAGCCATAGCACTTAACTGCTACGCCACCAGGGTTTCCCCAGTATGATTATGAGCCCTTACCTCCTTCTCCTGCTCAATCCCTGTCTTACCTCTGGTCCACTTTGCATCGGGCCTCCTGTTTAAATTTCCCAGATACAATTTTGGTCCTTAAAAGGCTCCCCTTTTGAAATTCTTTGATATTCATCTATTGTTGACTATTTAAAATGCTATCTACTGTTTGCCTTTGAGTCCATACCAACACATGACAACCTCATGTGTGTCAGAGGGTTTTCTGTGACTGATTTCTTGGAAGTAAATAACCAAATCTTTCTTCTGAGGTAACTCTGGGTGGATTCAAGCCACCAATCTTTTGGTTAGCAGCTAAGCATATTAAATTTTTGCACCACCCAGGGACTCCAAATACTGTCTATACCCTGACATTTCAGTACCTTCTACAGCTTATCAATATACTCCTATACTACAGCCAAAATATTCTGCTCCTGCTCAGACACCTAATGTCCGTGCTCTTGGCTTAGTCATTAATGCTCTCTTACTAGCTCTTTAAAATCCTATCTGGTTTTCAAGATGTATATTAGTTGGTATTTCCTTTATGAAGCTCTACCTGATTTCCACACCTTTAACCTATAAAAACTATAGTCAACTGTAATCGTGCTTCTTTGTTTTTCCTCAGTCTTTTCTGCCTTCAGCATTGCTTGCACTTTCTTATAGCGCTTGGCTTATACTACCCTATGGTAGATTCACTTGTTATTCTTTACCTCGCTTCTTATAATGTAACCTCACTGAGCATAGGGTCTATGTTCTACTTTCTATCCCTCTTAATAATTCCAGCTCTTGACCAGTTTAATATGGTGCATATCCTGAGTGTATGCCTGCTGGTTGATTGATTCCTTTTACAGGTAGTTCTTCTACAAATTATATAGCTACTTCCTGATCAAGCATCAGATTAAAGCCCATCATGGTAGTTGCTCCAGAATCCAGCTAAAAATTTGGACTCTGCATAGAAAGGGAGTATTATTTGACCACGGACTACTTGGTTTGTTCGAGAAATAGTGAATAGCTCTCTTTGTCTAGAGCAAGGGTTTGCAAACTAAGGTGCACAAGCTAAATTTGGCTCACTGCCTGTTTTTGTAAATAAAGTTTTACAGGAACACAGTCACACTCATTTGTTTATGCATCTTCCCTGGCTTCTTTCTCATTACAACAGCAGAGCTGAGCAGCTGAAACAGAGACCTTATGGTTCGTAAGGCTGAAAATATTTTGATCTGTCCCTTTACAAAAAAAGTTTGCCAACCCCTGATCTAAAGTGTTGTGCCTGTGCAGGCAAAGAAAGAAGAAAGGAGACAAGAAATAGAACTTTTGATGCCACTAAGGAATTTGGACTCTACTTCTCTGTGCCACACAAAGCCTATGTGTCAAATGAGGATGAGAATAGTACCCATCTAGTGGGGTTTTCTGAGGACATAAGTTAATGTACAGAAAGCAGTTACGACAGTGCCTAGCATATCATGGGCACTCAAGAAATGTTGGCTATTAATATTACCTCGAAGCAAAAGGGGATGATAGATCAAGTCCGTTAAAGCAGATGTGTTCCAAAATCATACATTCATTTCAGATCAATTACTTTGGCTGCAGCTTGTCTAACGGCTTTGTAGGTGTTGTTGTTAGGTGCCGCCAAATCGGTTCCAACTCATAGTGAACCTATGTCCAACAGAACGAAACACTGCCTGATTCTGTACCATCCTCACAATCATTGTTATGCTTGAGCTCATTGTTGCAGCCACTGTGTCAGTCCATCTCATTGAGGACCTTCGTCTTTTTCTCTGACTCTCTGCTTTACCAAGTATGATGTCCTTCTCCCGGGGCTGGTCTCTTCTGATGACACGTCCAAATTATGTATAGTATTGTAGGTGGAGGCTGCTTGTAGGGACTTTTCATTTGTTCTCCTTTTTCCCCAGTAGTCCCTTAAATGAGTCTAATTATTTGCTGGTTAAACAGACCTAGAGACTCTCAATAAAATCTACGGCTGATGTCCACAGCATTCTTGGAAGCTCTGAGCTGGTAGGTGACTCTCAGTACACCTGAGTACCCCTTCTCCCCTGGTGAGAGTTTATGCTTTCTAAAAAGCGATTGTGTTTGTGTCAGCTGTACTTGTTATTGTATTCATGTTGTTCTTGTTGTTGTTAGGTGCCGTCAAGTCGGCTCCAACTCATAGCGACTATGCACAACAGAACGAAACACTGCCCGGTCCTGTGCCATCCTTAAAATCGTTGTTATGCTTGAGCTCATTGTTGCAGCCACTGTGTCAATCTACCTCATTGAGGGTCTTCCTCTTTTCCACTGACCCTGTACTCTGCCAAGCATGATGTCCTTCTCCAGGGACTGATCCCTCCTGATAAAGTGTCCAAAGTATGTAAGATGCAGTCTCGCCATCCTTGCCTCTAAGGAGCATTCTGGCCGCACTTCTTCCAAGACAGATTTGTTCGTTCTTTTGGCAGTCCATGGTATATTCAATATTCTCCGCCAACACCACAATTCAAAGGCGTCAACTCTTCTTCAGTCTTCCTTATTCATTGTCCAGCTTTCACATGCATATAATGCGATTGAAAATACCATGGCTCACCTTAGTCTTCAGGGTGACATCTTTGCTCTTCAACACTTTGAAGAGGTCCTTTGCAGAACATTTGCCCAATACAATGTGTCTTTTGATTTCTTGACTGCTGCTTCCATGGGTGTTGATTGTGGATCCAAGGAAAATGAAATCCTTGACAACTTTAGTCTTTTCTCCATTTATCATGATGTTGCTCATTGGTCCAGTTGTGAGGATTTTTTGTTTTGTTTATGTTGAGGTGTAATCCATACTGAAGGCTGTGGTCTTTGATCTTCGTTAGTAAGTGCTTCAAGTCCTCTTCACTTTCAGCAAGCAAGGTTGTGCCATCTGCATAACGCAGGTTATTAATGAGTCTTCCTCCAATCCTGATGCCCTGTTCCTCTTCATATAGTCCAGCTTCTCATATTATTTGCTCAGCATACAGATTAAATAGGTATAGTGAAAGAATACAACCCTGACACACACCTTTCTTGACTTTAAACCAATCAGTATCCCCTTGTTCTGTCTGAACAACTGCCTCTTGATCCATGTAAAGGTTCCTTATGAACACAATTAAGTGTTCTGGAATTCCCATGGAAGCCCTGGTGGCACAGTGGTTAAGGGCTACGGCTGCTAACCAAAAGGTCGGCAGTTTGAATCTGCCAGTAGCTCCTTGGAAACTCTATGGGGCAGTTCTACTCTGCCCTATAGAGTCACTGTGGGTCGGAATCAACTCGATGGCAGTGGGTTTGGTTTTTTTGGTTTGGAATTCCCATTCTTTGCAGTGTTATCCATAGTTTGTTACAATCCACACAGTCGAATGCCTTTGCATAGTCAATAAAACACAGGTAAACATCCTTCTGGTATTCTCTGCTTTCAGCCAAGATCCATCTGACATCAGCAATGATATCCCTGGTTCCACGTCCTCTTCTGAAACCGGCCTGAATTTCTGGCAGTTCCCTGTCAATATACTGCTGCAGCCATTTTTGAATAATCTTCAGCAAAATTTTGCATGCGTGCGATATTAATGATATTGTTCTATAATTTCCACATTCGGTTGGATCACCTTTCTTGGGAATAGGCATAAATACGGATCTCTTCCAGTCAGTTGGCCAGGAAGCTGTCTTCCATATTTCTTGGCACGGACGTGTGAGCACCTCCAGCGCTGCATCTGTTTGTTGAAACATCTCAATTGATATTCCATCAATTCCTGGAGCCTTGTTTTTCGCCAATGCCTTCAGAGCAGCTTGGACTTCTTCCTTCAGTACCATGGGTTCCTGATCATATGCCACCTCTTGAAATGGTTGAATATTGACTAATTCTTTTTGGTATAATGACTCTCTGTGTATTCCTTCCATCTTCTTTTGATGCTTCCTGCATCGTTTAATTTTTTCCCCATTGAATCCTTCACTATTGCAACTTGAGGCTTGAATTTTTATATGTTTAATTGATTACTAAGTAAATGATAAAATGTGAGTGCAAGGGAGAAGTGAGTTGTTTCTATAAAAACAAATGTAAATGCTTTGGAAAGATTTGATAAATGGAAGTAGTTTAAAAAATTATGGTTGAATCAGTCAAGGATTGAAGGAAAAGTAAAAAAAAAAAAAATACAGGAGCCTGCATTCTTATTGCTTCTCCAAATGTGTTTACATTTTTACTGTGCTTTTAAGAAACTCCTATTGGAAATCAAAGATTATGTATTATGGGTGTGATTTATGCAAAAAATCTAGGAAGAACTGCAGTCAGTTAAGGACTAGTCTTCAAATCAAGGCTTTGACTGTACATCTAAGCCTTAGCAAACTAAGTCATGTTTTTATGTTTCAAGTTAATATAAAGTGTTTAAAGTATGGATGCATCATTTTTCTGATCGCTTATTTAACTAATACTTTTGATTCATTAACCGACTACGATGACCCTATTTCATTGACTATGAGGGCTTTAATGAATTTCAAGACTCTTGAAGCCATGGCTCCTTGGAGAACCCTACCCTCTGTGCACACTTTTTCTGTACTCTGGGGCTCCTCTATTAGAGCAGTTTCAACACTTGAAGTCATGACTCTATGTTTTGTCTTTATTTCCTCAGTGTCCAGTCCAATGTCTGATGCTATCATATGAATAGTGAAGCTGATAACCTCCACATGGATGTCTAAGAGACTTCTCAAACCCATCCAGCCTGCTTTTCACAGTCTTCCGATCTCAGTGGTGACTTGGTGAGGCCACAAGCTTTGAATCACCCTTGTGCTCCTCTTTCTCTTACCCTCCACATCCAGTCTTTGAATTAGTCCTTCAGCTCCTCTACTTCATAATAGACCCAGATTCTGACCACTCCCCACCACCTCCACTGCTACCACATTAGCCCAACATCTCTTACTCTCACATCTGGATTATTCCAACAACCTCTTACCTGGTGTCTCTGCTCTCAACCTTGTCTCCTATCTCCTTGCCACTCTGCCTCAATCTGTTATCAACACAGCAGTCAGTATACTATTTTCCAAATATAAGTTAGATCAAGGCTTCCTGTCCTCAAAGCACTTAACTGGCTCGCCAGCTTACTCAGAGTAAAAGATGCCAAATAAACATCCTTAAAATGAATAAATTGTTAGTATTATAATAATGTAGTAACAATTCCCATAGTAATAAAAATAATGTTGTTGTTGTTAGGTGTGATCCAGTCAGTTCTGACTCATAATGACCCAATGTACAACAGATCGAAACACTGCCTGGTCCGGCACCATCTTCAAAATCGTTCTTATGCTTGAGCCCATTTTTGCAGCCAATGTGTCAATCCATCTCATTGGGGCTTTCCTCTTTTTTGCTTACCCTCTGCCAAGCATGATGTCCTTCTCCAGGGACTGTTTCCTCCTGATAACATGTCCCAAGTATGTGAGACCAAGTCTAACCATCCTTTCTTCTGAGGCGCATCCTGGCTGTACATCTTCCAAAACAGATTTCTTAATTCTTATTTATTTATTTTTAATTAATTTTTATTAAGCTTCAAGTGAACATTTACCATTCCAATCAGTCTGTCACATGTAGGTTTACATACATCTTACTCCCTTCTCCCACTTGCTCTCCCCCTATTGAGTCAGCCCTTTCAGTCTCTCATTTCGTGCCAATTTTGCCATCTTCCCTCTCTCTCTATCTTCCCATCCCCCCTCCAGTCAAGAGTTGCCTACACACTCTCCAGTGTCCACCTGATTTAACTAGCTCACTCTTCATCAGCATCTCTCTCCCCACCACTGACCAGTCCTTTTCATGCCTGATGAGTTGTCTTCGGGGGTGGTTCCTGTCCTGTGCCTTCAGAAGTTCTGGGGAGCATTGTCTCTGGGATTCCTCTAGTTGCAGTCATACCATTAGGTATGGTCTTTTTATGAGAATTTGGCTTCTGTATCCCATTGGTCTCCTGCTCCCTCAGGAGTTGTCTGTTGTGCTCCCTGACAGGGCAGACATCGATTGTGGCCGGGTAGCAACTAGTTCTTCTGGTCTCAGGATAATGTAGGTCTCTGGTTCATGTGGCCCTTTCTGTCTCTTGAGTTCTTAGTTGTCCTGTGACCTTGGTGTTCTTCCTTTGCCTTTGCTCCAGGTGGGTTGAGACCAATTGATGTATCTTAGATGGCCGCTTGTTGGCATTTAGGACCCCAGGCGCCACAATTCAAAGTGGGTTGCAGAATGTTTTCATAATAGAATTATTTTGTCCATTGACTTAGAAGTCCCCTCAAACCAAGTTCCCCAGACCCCAGCCCCTGCTCCGCTGACCTTTGAAGCTTTCATTTTATCCCGGAAACCTCTTTGCTTTTAGTCCAGTCCAATTAGGCTGACCTTCCTTGTATTGAGTGTTGTCTTTCCCTTCACCCAAAGCAGTTCTTATCTACAGATTGATCAATAAAAAGCCCTCTCTCTCCCTCCCTCCCCCCTTTGTAACCACAAAAGTATGTGTTCTTCTCAGTTTTTTCTATTTCTCAAGATCTTATAATAGTGGTCTTATACAATATTTGTCCTTTTGCCTCTGACTCATTTTGCTCAGCATAATGCCTTCCAGATTCCTCCATGTTATGAAATGTTTCAGAGATTCGTCACTGTTCTTTATCGATGCGTAGTATTCCATTGTGTGAATATACCACAATTTATTTACCCATTCATCCGTTGACGGACATCTTGGTTGCTTCCAGCTTTTTGCTATTGTAAACAGAGCTGCAATAAACATGGGTGTGCATATATCTGTTTGTGTGAAGGCTCTTGTATCTCTAGGGTATATTCCGAGGAGTGGGATTTCTGGGTTGTATGGTAGTTCTATTTCTAACTGTTTAAGATAACGCCAGATGGATTTCCAAAGTGGTTGTACCATTTTACATTCCCACCAGCAGTGTATGAGAGTTCCAATCTCTCCGCAGCCTCTCCAACATTTATTATTTTGTGTTTTTTGGATTAATGCCAGTCTAGTTGGTGTGAGATGGAATCTCATCATAGTTTTAATTTGCATTTCTCTAATGGCTAATGATCGGGAGCATTTTCTCATGTATCTGTTGGCTGCCTGAATATCTTCTTTAGTGAAATGTGTGTTCATATCCTTTGCCCACTTCTTGATTGGGTTGTTTGTCTTTTTGTGGTTGAGTTTTGACAGAATCATGTAGATTTTAGAGATCAGGCTCTGGTCTGAGATGTCATAGCTGAATATTCTTTCCCAGTCTGTAGGTGGTCTTTTTACTCTTTTGGTGAAGTCTTTAGATGAGCATAGGTGTTTGATTTTTAGGAGCTCCCAGTTATCTGGTTTCTCTTCATCATTTTTGGTAATGTTTTGTATTCTGTTTATGCCCTGTATTAGGGCTCCTAGGGTTGTCCCTATTTTTTCTTCCATGATCTTTATCGTTTTAGTCTTTATGTTTAGGTCTTTGATCCACTTGGAGTTAGTTTTTGTGCATGGTGTGAGGTATGGATCCTGTTTCATTTTTTTGCAAATGGATATCCAGTTATGCCAGCACCATTTGTTACAAAGACTATCATTTCCCCAATTGACTGACACTGGTCCTTTGTCAAATATCAGCTGCTCATACGTGGATGGATTTATATCTGGGTTCTCAATTCTGTTCCATTGGTCTATGTGCCTGTTGTTGTACCAGTACCAGGCTGTTTTGACTACTGTAGCTGTATAATAGGTTCTGAAATCAGGTAGAGTGAGGCCTCCCACTTTCTTCTTCTTTTTCAGTAATGCTTTGCTTCTCCGGGGGTTCTTTCCCTTCCATATGAAATTAGTGATTTGTTTCTCTATTCCCTTAAAATATGACATTGGTATTTGGATTGGAAGTGCGTTATATGCATAGATGGCTTTTGGTAGAATAGACATTTTTACTATGTTAAGTCTTCCTATCCATGAGCAGGGTATGTTTTTCCACTTAAGTATGTCTTTTTGAATTTCTTGTAGCAGAGTTTTATAGTTTTCTTTGTATAGGTCTTTTACATCCTTGGTAAGATTTATTCCTAAGTATTTTATCTTCTTGGGGGCTACTGTGAATGGTATTGATTTGGTTATTTCCTCTTCGGTGTTCCTTTTGTTGATGTAGAGGAATCCAGGTGATTTTTGTATGTTTATTTTATAACCTGAGACTCTTCCAAACTCTTCTATTAGTTTCAGTAGTTTTCTGGAGGATTCCTTAGGGTTTTCCATGTATACGATCATGTCATCTGCAAATAGTGATAACTTTACTTCCTCCTTGCCAATCTAGATACCCTTTATTTCTTTGTCTAGCCTAATTGCCCTGGCTAGGACTTCAAGTACAATGTTGAATAAGAGCGGTGATAAAGGGCATCCTTGTCTGGTTCCCGTTCTCAAGGGAAATGCTTTCAGGTTCTCTCCATTTAGAGTGATATTGGCTATTGGCTTTGCATAGATGCCCTTTATTATGTTGAGGAATTTTCCTTCAATTCCTATTTTGGTAAGAGTTTTTATCATAAATGGGTGTTGAACTTTGTCAAATGCCTTTTCTGCATCAATTGATAAGATCATGTGGTTTTTATCTTTTGTTTTATTTATGTGATGGATTACATTAATGGTTTTTCTGATATTAAACCAGCCTTGCATACCTGGTATAAATCCCACTTGATCAGGGTGAATTATTTTTTTGATATGTTGTTGGATTCTATTGGCTAGAATTTTGTTGAGGATTTTTGCATCTATGTTCATGAGGGATATAGGTCTAAAATTTTCTTTTTTTGTAATGTCTTTACCTGGTTTTGGTATCAGAGAGATGGTAGCTTCATAGAATGAGTTGGGTAGTATTCCGTCTTTTTCTATGCTTTGAAATACCTTCAGTAGTAATGGTGTTAAGTCTTCTCTGAAGGTTTGGTAGAACTCTGCAGTGAAGCCGTCTGGGCCAGGGCTTTTTTTTGTTGGAAGTTTTTTGATTACCGTTTCAATTTCTTTTTCTGTTATGGGTCTATTTAGTTGTTCTACTTCTGAATGTGTTAGTTTAGGTAGGTAGTATTTTTCCAAGAATTTATCCATTTCTTCTAGGTTTTCAAATTTGTTAGAGTACAATTTTACGTAGTAATCTGAAATGATTCTTTTAATTTCATTTGGCTCTGTTGTGATGTTGTCCTTCTCGTTTCTTATTCGGGTTATTTGTTTCCTTTCCTGTTTTTCTTTAGTCAGTCTAGCCAATGGTTTATCAATTTTGTTAATTTTTTCAAAGAACCAGCTTTTGGCTTTGTTAATTCTTTCAATTGTTTTTCTGTTCTCTAATCCATTTAGTTCAGCTCTAACTTTTATTATTTGTTTTCTTCTGGTGCCTGATGGGTTCTTTTGTTGCTCACTTTCTGTTTGTTCAAGTTGTCGGGACAGTTCTCTGATTTTGGCTCTTTCTTCTTTTTGTATGTGTGCATTTATCGATATAAATTGGCCTCTGAGCACTGCTTTTGCTGTGTCCCACAGGTTTTGATAGGAAGTATTTTCATTCTCATTGCTTTCTAAGAATTTCCTTATTCCCTCCTTGATGTCTTCTATAACCCAGTCTTTTTTCAGGAGGGTATTGTTCATTTTCCAAGTATTTGATTTCTTTTCCCTAGTTTTTCTGTTATTGATTTCTAGCTTCATTGCCTTGTGGTCTGAGAAGATGCTTTGTAATATTTCGATGTTTTGGATTCTGCAAAGATTTGTTTTATGACCTAATATGTGGTCTATTCTAGAGAATGTTCCATGTGCACTAGAAAAAAAAGTATATTTTGCAGCAGTTGGGTGGAGAGTTCTGTATAAGTCGATGAGGTCAAGTTGGTTGATTGTTGTAAGTAGGTCTTCCGTGTCTCTATTGAGCTTCTTACTGGATGTCCTGTCCTTCTCCGAAAGTGGTGTGTTGAAGTCTCCTACTATAAATGTGGAGGTGTCTATCTCACTTTTAAATTCTGTTAAAGTTTGATTTATGTATCTTGCAGCCCTGTCATTGGGAGCATATATATTTAATATGGTTATGTCTTCCTGATCAATTGTCCCTTTTATCATTATATAGTGTCCTTCTTTATCCTTTGTGGCGGATTTAAGTCTAAGGTCTATTTTGTCAGAAATTAATATTGCTACTCCTCTTCTTTTTTGCTTATTATTTGCTTGATATATTTTTTTCCATCCTTTGAGTTTTAGTTTGTTTGTGTCTCTAAGTCTAAGGTGTATCTCTTGTAGGCAGCATATAGATGGATCGTGTTTCTTTATCCAGTCTGTGACTCTCTGTCTCTTTATTGGTGCATTTAGTCCATTTATTTTCAGAGTAATTATAGATAAATAAGCTTTTAGTGCTGTCATTTTGATGCCTTTTCATGTGTGTTGTTGGCCATTTCATTTTTCCACATGCTTTTTTGTGCTGAGACGTTTTTCTTAGTAGCTTGTGAGATCCTCATTTTTGTAATGTTTAACTTTATGTTTGTTGAGTCGTTACGTTTTTCTTGGCTTTTTTCTTGAGTTATGGAGTTGATATTCCTTTTTGTGGTTACCTTATTATTTGCCCCTATTTCTCTAAGTAAAAACCTGACTTGCATCGTTCTATATCGCCTTGTATCACTCTCCATCTGGCAGTTCAACGCCTCCTGTATTTAGTCCCTCTTTTTGATTATTGTGATCATTTATCTATTGGTTTCCATGATTTCCTGTTATGTGAATTATTTTGTTTATTTATTTATTTTTTAGAATTAATCTTAATTTGTTTGTTTTTGTGCTTTCCCTATTTGAGTTGCGTTGATATCAGGATAGTCTGTTTTGTGACCTTGTATTGTGCTGGTACCTGATATTATTGGTCACCAGGCCAAACAATCTCCTTTAGCATTTCTTGCAGTCTTGGTTTAGTTTTTGCAAATTCTCTAAACTTGTGTTTATCTGTAAATATCTTAATTTCTCCTTCATATTTCAGAGAGAGTTTTGCTGGATATATGATCCTTGGTTGGCAGTTTTTCTCCTTCAGTGCTCTGAATACGTCGTCCCATTCCCTTCTTGCCTGCATGGTTTCTGCTGAGTAGTCTGAACTTATTCTTATTGATTCTCCCTTGAAGGAAACCTTTCTTTTCTCCCTGGCTGCTTTTAAAATTTTCTGTTTGTCTTTGGTTTTGGCAAGTTTGATGGTAATATATCTTGGTGTTTTTCTTTTTGGATCAATCTTCAATGGGGTTCGATGAACATCTTGGATAGATATCCTTTCGTCTTTCATGATGTCAGGGAAGTTTTGTGTCAGGAGTTCTTCAACTATTTTCTCTGTGTTTTCTGTCCCCCCTCCCTGTTCTGGGACTCCAACCACTCGCAAGTTATCCTTCTTGATAGAGTCCCACATGATTCTTAGGGTTTCTTCATTTTTTTAATTTCTTTTATCTGATTTTTTTTCAGCTATGTTGGTGTTGATTTCCTGGTCCTGCAGAAGTCCCAGCCTACATTCTAATTGCTTGAGTCTGCTCCTCTGACTTTCTATTGCGTTGTCTAATTCTGTAATTTTATTGTTAATCTTTTAGATTTCTAGATGCTGTCTCTCTATGGATTCTTGCAACTTATTAATTTTTCCACTATGTTCTTGAATAATCTTTTTGAGTTCTTCAACAGTTTTATCAGTGTGTTCCTTGGCTTTTTCTGCAGTTATCCTAATTTCATTTGTGATATCTTTAAGCATTCTGTAAATTAGTGTTTTATATTCTGTATCTGATAATTCCAGGATTGTATCTTCATTTGGGAAAGATTTTGATTCTTTTGTTTGGGGGGTTGGAGAAGCTGTCATGGTCTGTTTCTTTATGTGGTTTGATATGGACTGCTGTCTCCGAGCCATCACTGGGAAACTAGATTTTCCAGGTAATCAGCTGGTACGCTGGCTCCTAGTTCTGAAAACGGTCGCAGTCTGCCCGTATTTGTTCGTTTTCCGTCTCTAAGTCTGTGTTTGTTGTTCAGAGTTCGTAGATTGTTATGTATGTGATCGATTCACTTGTTTTTCCGAGTCTTTGTTGCAAGAGGGATCCGCGGTAGCGTCCACCTAGTCCGCCATCTTGGCCCCGCCTCAGATTTCAAAATTCTTTTGGCAGTCCGTGGTATATTCAATATTCTTTGCCAACACTATAAAAATAAATAATAGCATAATAAAAAAATAGCCATTCTTCTGCACAGAGATTGGAACTCTTATACACTGCTGGTGGGAATGTAAAATGGTACAACCACTTTGGAAATCTATCTGGCGTTTCCTTAAAAAGTTAGAAATAGAACTACCATACAACCCAGAAATCCCACTCCTCAGAATATATCCTAGAGAAATAAAAGCCTTTACACGAACAGATATATGCACACCCATGTTTATTGCAGCACTGTTTACAATAGCAAAAAGCTGGAAGGAACCAAAGTGTCCATCAACGGATGAATGGTTAAATAAATTATGGTATATTCACACAGTGGAATACTACACACTGATAAAGAACAGTGACAAATCTGTGAAACATTTCATAACATGGAGGAACCTGGAAGGCATTTTG
The DNA here is from genome assembly GCF_024166365.1 of Elephas maximus indicus. Lineage (NCBI taxonomy): Eukaryota > Metazoa > Chordata > Mammalia > Proboscidea > Elephantidae > Elephas > Elephas maximus. Next base: position 8,051,468 of record NC_064833.1, on the reverse strand, counting down.
CTGAGTGAAATTAGTCAGATGCAAAAGGACAAATATTGTGTAAGACCACTATTATAAGATCTTGAGAAATAGTTTAAACTGAGAAGAACATATTCTTTTGTGGTTACGAGAGGGGGAGGGAGGGAGGGTGGGAGAGGGTTATTTACTGATTAGATAGTAGGTAAGCACTACTTTAGGTGAAGGGAAGGACAACTCAATACAGGGAAGGTCAGCTCAACTGGACTGGACCAAAAGCAAAGAAGTTTTCTGGATAAACTGAATGCTTCAAAGGTCAGCACAACAAGGGCAGGGGTTTGGGGACTATGGCTTCAGGGGACATCTAAGTCAATTGGCAAAATAAATTCTGTTAAGAAAACATTCTGCATCCCACTATAAAGTGGGACATCTGGGGTCTTAAATGCTAACAAGCGGCCATCTAAGATGCATCAATTGGTCTCAACCCACCTGGATCAAAGGAGAATGAAGAACACCAAGGTCACAAGATAATTATGAGCCCAAGAGACAGAAGGGTCCACATGAACTAGAGACGTACATCATCCTGAGACCAGAAGAGCTAGATGGTGCCCGGCCACAACCGATGACTGCCCTGACAGGGAACACAACAGAGAACCCCTGAGGGAGCAGGAGAATAGTGGAATGCAGGCCCCAAATTCTCTTAAAAAGACCAGACTTAATGGTCTGACTGAGACTAGAAGAATCCCGGTGGTCATGGTCCCCAAACCTTCTGTTGGCCCAGGATAGGAACCATTCCCAAAGAGAACTCATCAGACATGGAAGGGACTGGACAGTGGGTTGGAGAGAGATGCTGATGAGGAGTGAGCTACTTGTATCAGTTGGACACTTGAGACTGTGTTGGCATCTCCTGTCTGGAGGCAAGATGCGAGGGTAGAGAGGGTTAGAAACTGGCAAGACGGTCACGAAAGGAGAGACTGGAAGGAGGGAGCAGGCTGACTCATTGGGGGAGAGTAAATGGGAGTATGTAGTAAGGTGTATGTAAGTTTATATGTGAGAGACTGACTTGATTTGTAAACTTTCACTTAAAACACAATAAAAATTATTTTTAAAGTAGCCATTCTTATAGTTGTAGTAGTACTGTATTTCTCAGAAGAGATAGCAGCAATGATGATGGGAGACATCCTTTTGGTTACCTGGAGAATCAACCTAGGACTGAGATGTTTTTGGAATAGTCACAGCCCACTTCATTGCCCAGTGTGTGTCTACGTGTAAGCCATGCCATCTCACTGCACAGATCATGGGAGGGAGAGATAGTGGGAGCTCGAGTTTGCAAGGTGTTTGATGGCACACTAAGAAATTTTTATTTTGTAATCAATGCAGGATTTCATAAAAGTCTAGTTGTCTTAGGCTGGGTTCTCTAGACAAGCAAAACCAGTAAAGTGTACAAATATATAGGGAGGGATTTATATTAAGAAAATGGCTCTCTTGGTAGTAGAGGCTGGAACATTACAACTTTGTGGATCAAGCTGGAGGCTTCTTCTGATTCACATAGCCACAGGGGTTGGCAAACCCAAGATCAGCAGGTCATACAGCAGGGCTCTTGCTCATAGGCTGTGAAGATCACGAATCCCAAGATTTGCAGGTAAGCTGCTATCTCAGGTCCCCAGAATTGGAGGTCAGAGTAACAGGAGCCAACTGCAGGATCCAGAGTGAGCAAAAGTCCGTGAGCCTTGCCAGAAAGTCTACCTATATTGGATGCAGGCCACACCTCCAAGGAAACACTTTTTAAAATGATTGGCTACTCGCAGTGGATCCCATGGTGAAGGTGATCACATTATACCAAATCTCATCATGGAGGCTATCACCTCATTATACCACTGCCAAACTATGTTATAACTGCAAACCACCGAGAATCATGGGCCAGGCAAGTTGACGCACAACCTTAACGACCACACCAGTTCATAACTGATGGAGGATATGGAGGTAGATCATCTCACTCTGTAAAGGCTACAGATGGTATTAACAAAATTAGGAACTGGTAATTATTGGTTAAATGCATGAACAAATGAATGAATGACATAGGCTAAGTCATCTGGTGATGTGATGGGAAGAGCACTGGAATTTATTTACCACCTACTAAGGTTCAGGCACCTTGCTAGCTGATTTTTTTTTTTTTTTAATCTTCACCTGGAAACCCTGGTGGAGTAGTGGTGAAGTGCTATGGCTGCTAACCAAAAGGTCAGCAGTTCAAATCTGCCAGGCACTCCTTGGAAACTCTATGGGACAGTTTTACTCTGTCCTACAGGGTCTCTGTATGAGTCAGAATTGACTTGATGGCAAGGGGTTTGGTTTTTAATCTTCACCTGGCTGTAGTATTCTTATTTTTACAGATGGGAAGATTAAGTATTAGAGCCTCAAAGTGTATGCAGCACATTTTATATATAGAACATGGGTTTTGGATGAGTCTGTGTTCAAATTCCTGCTCTGTCTCATTCATGTTACCTGATCTTGGAAAATGTATTTAATATCTCTGAGTTTCACCTGGCTCCTAATGTGTTGCTGTGAGGATTGAACAGGTTAAAATAAAATGATTCATGTAGTGTTCATCACCACAAGTAGCCAATATTGTCATTTTTTCCAGGTTCACCCAACTAGTGTGGTGAAGCTGCGTTTTGGATAGTGGTTCATTTAGAATTCTGCATCAGGCTCCTTCACCAGATTCCGCACAGGAGGGCCCCATGGGAAAACCTGGCCTGCACAAAGCTCCCGGTCCTTTTCCCCACCACTCACTCACACAGGCTGGCCCAGCTCAGCCTTCCACACCTTCGTGACTTCTGTGTATTCTCGTCCATCAGCCTAGAATGCCCTCCCTCTTTTCCCAAGTGGTGAGCTCCAATTCATTGTGTGACACCCAATTCTGCTCCCATACCCTCTCAGAGCCTGGGGAATGCCCCACTCTGCCACTCACCTCCTTGGGATTTCTCCTGGGAACATACTTTTTCTGTTTCTCTTTAAAACCCACTCTATTATGTTCATTTTTAATATATTTCTGTGTCTTATGTACATTGTAAACACCTTGAGGGCAGTTGTTCTATGTTCTTTCCCCAACAATGAGCACTGTGCTGGGTGTATACCAGATGCTGAATGTTAATAAATGCCCATTAGGTTGATGAGCTAACAGATGTTGGAAATTTCACATCTGCAATGAACCATCTACAAACATGCCTGGTGACTAGTCATCATCTCCGTGGGATGTCTACTAGGCATCCCTCTAACTTAACCTGCTAAAAACAGAAGTCTTGAGCCCCACCCCTACACCCTGAAACCTGCCCCTCTTCTAGCCTCTCTCAGCTCAGGAAATGGCACCACTATCCACCTAATTGCTCAGGCAAACTCATTTTATTGTCATCCTTTTTTAAAATTGATAGAAAATATGTATAACATGAAATTTATAATTTTAACCATTTTTAAAGAGTACAATTCAGTGGTACTTAGTACATTCACAATGCTATGCAATTATCACCTCTATCTAGTTTCAAGACATCTTCATCACCCAAAAGGGTAACACCATACCCATTAGCAGTCACTTCCCATTCTCTTATCCCCCTGGCACTAGACAACACTAACCTGAGTTCTGTCTCTATGAATTTGTCTGTTCTGGATGTTTCATATAAGTGAGATCATATGATAAGCGATTTTTTGGTGTCTGGCTTCTTTTACTCAGCATAATGTTTTCAAGGTTCATCCATATTGTAGTGTGTATGGAATTTTTACCCAAATAACGTACCCACTCTACATTTCTTTGCCAACAGTGCCCTCCACCTCCCCTTTCCCCCGGTATTTCATAAGTATGCTGTGCTATTTTTCACAGCAACACATAAAAAAAAAAAAAATGCATAGTGTGTTTACAGAAATATCAGGGTAGGGGTGGTTGGTGAAAAAACATGGAATCTGCATGTTATTTGCATGAAAATACAGTAGTCATTTTTTACTACTCCCTTTCCCTTACAACCCACCTCCAGTCTAGCTGAAAATCCCAACTCTACGACCCACTTGTCCTAAATCTGAGACTTTCTTACTACCTTTTCTATACCCACCCTCACTAGCCCCCATCATCTCTAGCCAAGCTTATTGCTCTAATGTTATGGCCCTCAGATTTGTCCTCTCCACTTTGATTATTGTCTCCTGCATTCTCTTTTCTGCACATTGGCCACTCTGATCATTTCAAAAGTAAACTCGAACAAGCCTGTTCCCTCAACACATTTTATGATTCCCCTTAAATTCCCCAGAAGTCCCTGGGTGATACAAACAGTTAACACGCTTGGGTACTACCTGAAAGACTGAAGGTTCACATTCACCCACAAGTACCTCAAAAGAAAGGCCTAGTGATTTACTTTAAAAAAATCAGCCACTGAAAACTCTATGGGGCACAGTTGTACTCTGACAATATGGGGTTACCGTGAGTCGGAATCAACTCCGTAGCAACTGGTTTTAAGTTCCGCATCAATCCCTCTTAGGATAAAAATCCAGAGTTCTAACTGTGGCCTGAGAGGTGTTACAGGAGCTGTCCTCCACCACCTCCCAGTTCCATCCCCCACCTTACTGCCTTGTCCACTTTGCTCCAGCCATACTGGTTGCTGACTGCTCCTCAAGACCCCCAGCAGATTCTCACTTTGGGTCCTCAACTTGCTCTCTCGCCACGTAATTTGCTCTTCCCAGAGCTTCCCATGCTTTGCATCTTCAAATCATTAAGTTTCAAATACTGCATCTGCAGAAAGGCCTGTCCTGACCTTTCCTGGTCTAAGAAAGCACCCACTGCCCAGCACATCTGACCATAGATCCCTTTTTATGTTATTGTTGGCATAAATACTATCTGAATCTGAAGTGGTGTTATTTATTTGTTTGCTTGTTTTCCTTCCCTGCTCTAGTGAAAATTCCGTGAGGAAGGGACTTAAAAAAAAAAAGTGTTTAGTCCCTAGAACAATGCCTGGCACATAGTAAGTGCACAATGATTGCTTACTGAATGAACCAGTTGAAGGAACGATGTTTATTAGGTTGGGATGCTTTCGTCTGAGTGGCTGTTTTTTCCTCTTTAAATGTATTCAACATATTCTTGGCAATAGAACACAGGAGTCAGATGATATATGGGAAAATGAGAAAATAAAAAGGAAAAACTGCTGAGCTACTGAATAGCAATCTTTCAGGGAACTTTCTTATTTTCAATATCTTTATTTCCCGGAACAGAAATAGAATATCTTCGTTTGGGAGTGAAATCCCAGTGGAACCTGCAAAACATGAAAGAGAATTGCTTTGCCTTTTTGGGCTTTGTTTTGCTTTGCATTGCTTCTGTGTGTGGAAAGAGGTTTCTGTACATCTTTATTAGGTCAGAGTTTGCAATAACATGATCCTCAGGGCAGTGGTGGAGAGACTGAGAGCACTGGAAAAGAGTGAGGGACAAGGAAAAGCTACCAGTTTTTCAGACGTACTCTGTTCTCAATGCTTGACGGCAATGAGAATTTAGAAACAAAACAGTGCTGTACAGTTGATTCCTACTCATGGTGACCGCATGTGCCTCAAAGCAGAACCTCCATAGGGTTTTCAATGGCTAATTTTTTTGGAAGTAGATTGCTAGGCCTTTCTTCTGAGGCCCTTCGGGGCAGACTCAAACCTCCAACCTTTCAGTTAGCAGGCAAGTGTGTTAACCATCTGTGCCATGCAGGGATTCCTCAGTGATAATTGAAGGCGAAATCAATGGAGGACTTCATCATTGTCCTGCGCTACATGTATCATCTGATTTGGTCCTGTTAAATCTTTATAGCATCTGGAGAAGTTAGAGTCATTATCACCATTTTGTAGTTGAGGAAACTGAGATTCGGAAATGAATCACATGGCTACTAAGATCCTCTGCTTTTTATGCCCACTGTTAGCACCCTGGTAAAGGGCCCTCTTCCTCTTCTCTCAGGTACAGAAACAGCTTCTTAACTGCTCCCATTGCCTACAGATTCTCTTTCTTCCAATCCTTTCTCAAGACTGTGGCCAGTCACCTGTCTATACACAAATCCAGTCATGTCCCTCTGACTGGCTAGCCTAGAACATGTGGTCATGTGGACATCCAGGGCCCTCTGTACCTCAGCAATGATGCAGAGAGAGCTTGGGACTTCTAACTAGAGAGACCCAATGGGAACATTGAGAAGCTTGAGAACAGGCCTGAGCCTTGTTCTTCTTTGTATGTCCAGCACTCAACGTGGTGCTAAGGACAGAGGAACTAGTCTGTGATTGTTGGTTTTCTCATCAACATTGTCTTTTGTTTTGTCCCCTAGAACTCCTCTTATAACTCTGGTGAGTTTACTGTGAGGCAAGCAGTGATCACTGGGAATAAATGAGGGGTGGAGCACATGGTGGCTAGGAAGAGCACCTCCTTTCTGCTCAGTACTTTACAGACCGTAGAGAGCAATGGTTTAGACTGTGAGTTCTAGAATTACACGAAAAGAATCAGCTGCTGTTGAGTCGGTTGTGACTCATGGCAACACCGTGTGTGTCAGAGTATAACTGTGTGCCATAGGATTTTCAATGGCTGATTTTTTAGAAGTAGATTGCCACGCTTGTCTTCAGAAGTACCTCTGGGTGGACTCAAACTATCAACCTTTCGGTTTTCAGCTGAGCACATTAGTTATTTTGCACCACCCAGGGACTCCAGAGTAAGACTAAACCAAGACCAAACCCACTGCTGTAGAGTCAATTCCGACTCACAATGATCCTATAGGACAGAGTAGAACTGCCCCATGGGGTTTCCAAGGAGCAGCTGGTGGATTTGAACTGCTGACCCTTTGTTTAGCAGCCAAGCTTTTAACAACTGAGCCAGATTATTGGGATTTAATTCCCATTTCTTCCACTTAGAACCTCTGTGACCTTGGGAAAATTACTTAAACTATCTTTATCTTAGTTTTCTCACCTGTGAAGTGGAGAGAAATAGTCACTTCTAAGGTTTCCGTGGGCATTCAGTGAGTTAATGTGTACGAACTCTTAAAATGGTGCCTGGGATATAATAAGCACTTAATAAATCTTAGCTAAAATTATTACAGTGAGGTCATTAAAGAGTTAAGTATAATGCTGGACATTGAAGATATTCAACAAATGGGTAACCATTTGTGGCAGCTTTGAAACATATCCTCAAACTCTATGACATTTCTTTCAGCAAAATGTAGCATCTATTCCCCCGCCATTAAACCTGGACAGGCTTTGGGACTACTTTAATTAACAGAGCCTGTTTCCCTCGAGTCAATTCCAACTGGTAGTAACACTATAGGACAGAGTAGAGCTGCCCCATAGGGTTTTCAAGGAGCGGCTGCTAGATTCAAACTGCTGACCTTAACCACTGGGCCATGATGTCATGTGACTTCCTGAAATGGTGTTAAGAAAGGCCATGTGGCTCCTGCAGGTTTCTCTGGGGACACTTACCCAGGGAGCTACCCTGAGGCCACATGTGGAGAGAAGAAAAAGAGGGAGACATACACACAACCAAGGAACCCCACCTGTTCCAGGCCAGGTGCCAGGCATGTGACTTAAGAAACCTGGAAGCCCCACACATCACCTGACTGCACCCTTGTGGTAGACCTGACACGAGAACCCTAAACTGGGCCCACTCAAGCCCCAGATTCATAAACAAAATGTCTGCGATAAACCAGCCATCGCCTCACTGTGGGTTTTCTGCAGTGATAGATAACAGACCACCACTGTTCCCAGACTCTATTCAAATCTGGTATTCAGACCAAACCCCAAGGTCAGAGTGTGGGAAAATATAAAACCCAGGAGTGAGGACTGTGCCTGGTGGCAATATGGCCCAATGGACCCTATGCTCGGGGTGGCAAAACCAACCAGACAAATATCCTGCTTTGGGGATTTCCAATAGGGAAGAATGGGGGGATTGGAGAGGTATTGTGTAAGCTGCCGCTAAACGGAAGCCAGTATGTCTTATACGTTATAAGAAGCCCTGGTGGCACAGTGGTTAAGCCCTCAGCTGCTAACTGAAATGTTGGTGGTTTAAACCCACCAGCTGGTACCATAGGAGAAAGACGTGGCAATCTGTTTCTGTAAAGATTACAGCCTTGGAAACCCTTCGAGAAAGTTCTACTCTGTCCTATAAAGCCGCTGTGAGTCAGAATCGACTTGACTGCAACTGGTTTGGTTTTTTGTTTTATTTGTTGTACTCTTAAAATTGTTGAAGAGTGGCCTCCTGGGGATTTTGTCCAGGGTGGTGGCAATAAAGTAAAAACTAGAGAAGATTCAAGGGAGTGTGGCAGAGACTGGGAGAAGTCTTCCCAGCCTGCAAGTCCAGTAACCAGAGAAGAAGCCTGTCTTATTCCCGGGATCTGGGTTAGAAGCCTGACTTTCTGGCTATATAATCTGAGTCCTCCAGCCTCCCTTCACCGATGAGTGGTAAAGGGGATATTTTGACACTCCTGTCCCCATCTAAAGGAGCCCTGGTGGCACAGTGGTTAAGTGCTCAATTGCTAACTGCAAGGTCAGTGGTTTGAACCCACCAGCTGCTCTGTGGGAGAAAGACATGGCAGTCTGCTTCTGTAAAGATTTCAGCCTTGGAAACTCTATGGTGCACGTCTACCCTGTCTTATAGGGTTTCTATGAGTTGGAATCAACTCAACGATGGTGGGTTTGGTTTTTTGGTTGACTCCCGTCTAGGAGTCCATGGGTGGTGCAAATATTTAATGTGCTCAGCTGCTAACTGAAAGGTTGGATGTTCGAGTCTACCCAGAGGACTTTGTCTTATAGAAGCCACCTTCTATAGCTTCTTATAGAAGTCAGAGGTCATCATAGGTTATAAGGGAGGACGTACCATTACGTGTCTTGTGCCAAAGAAAGACAATCGGATGCTAGTTAAATAAGGCATACATGCTGTTGTTTTATTCTTAATTACTCTACAACTAGACTATCATCACAGCCCTAATATTTTCCCTCACTTTATTCTTCCAATAAAAAGCTTATAAAATGTAATCAGGTAACATTTCAGAATCTGTTTCTTATTAATGGTGAAGTAACTATTTTTAATCAATACTCAAAGATTAGCTTCTTAAGAGAATGGAAAGTAGTTCCCATTTGTTTGTGTTAAGAAAGAGAACAAGGAGAAATCAATGTCAAGAGATGAAGCCAAAGAAGATTTTCCTAAGGTCGTGAACCTTCTGCTGCAATAAAGCGTGTGGTAGCATATCGGGTATCAGAGGAGACCGCAGCTACCCACATTTTAGAAGCAATCTCTCCTCCCAGCATATGACATTGGCTCTACCTTCCGACCTTTGGATAATGCTACAGTATGATTGGATGCCATCTACCATTGAGAATGTTTATTTTCACTGATTTCTTGCAGGAGAGAAAATGCCATTCCTCGTTTAGACTGTTTACTCCCAAATTGACAAGGAAGCAGTAGCCCGGACGTGGCCGCAGAGGGTTCAAGTGCTGTGAGCAGCAGAATGCTCAGTGCTTTGCAAGACAGCAGACTCTCAGCCTCTCCGGCTACTTGAAATATTGATAACAGATTGGGCACAAGGATATCAATGTCTGAAGTATTGTGGCTCTTGGCTAGATGAGCCAGAGTGTTCCCAGAGCCAGACACCTGCCTTGTTGGAGTCATAGGTGGAGGTGCTATCACCTTACTGAAAATCCTTGAGTTTAGGGGCGAACTCTGTATCGGAGAAACCCTCGTGAGATGCGTGTTGTTGTGGACACCAAGTTATTAGCTGCCGGGTCTAGCTCAGGGAGACATTATGCATGACAGAACAAAATGTTACACGTTGTACTATATAGGACAGTATTCCATTGTGATCCACAATGTTTTCATTGGCTAATTTTCAGAAGAAGATTGCCAGGACTTTCATCCTAGTCTGTCTTAGTCTGGAAGATATTATATTAAGTCTTTACCCTAAAGAAGGTCCTGTGTGCTAGATCTTTAGAGAATAAACAAGTGAACAGATAAATCCAAGCAGATTTGTATCAAAATAGTTCATTGGTTTTATGTCTTCAGTAAGACAGTATTTACTGGAGTCAGATTTCAAGGGTTCAGGTCGTATCTCCACCACTTATAAGTTGTATGACTTAGGGAAATTTGCTTAACCTTTCTGTGTATCAGACAACAATAGATTCTTAGGAGTGTTCTAAGAATTGAATAATATAAGTTTAAAATCATGCCAGGCATATATTAGGTGGACAGTTAGTGATGATGGTTATTATTAATACCAGTGTAATAGAGTCATAAATCAGATTATATCACTCTGCTGCTTAAAACTTTTCAGTGCTTCCTGTTGCTTGCATTACATAAAAAAAAAAAAAAATGCATTACATAGTACCTGCCAAATCTTCATCCTCAACTCAGATTCTATCCCTGATGTCCAACAAACTCCAGTCACACGCTGTCATATGTCTTCCCGGGTTAAACCAAGCATGTATCTCAAGGCCTAAAAAAGTGAAGGAGAAGAGCAGAAATCAAGGTGACATGATCATTGCTGTCACAGCCCTTTGATTTGGTAGCCAGACAGGACTTCTTACAGAATTCATGCTCTTGGAGGGAGTGGGCCACTCACATTCACCAACAATGGTCCGATCAACTCAGACCCCCCAACAGTACATGTCATGGGAAGGCAGTGTTCCAAAAACAATGCAAAAGCCAGAAGAGTGTTGACCAGCATAGTTTGTCTGTAGCAGGTGCTCCAGAAGGACAGGGCAAGGGTGTGAGCCCATTTCATTCAGGTGGGAGGAGCCCTTAGCAGCACCACGAGGAGCCCCAACCTCCCAGGAAGAGAAGGACATGACCTAAAAAAAACTAAGCCAGATGCCATCAAAGTTGGCAGATAATGTATTTGTAGTTAGAAAAACTTCATGTTCCACACCCCCTTTTTCTGTTTTGTAAACTGAGCGTGTGTTTGCGTGTGTGTGTGAGTATACACACCTACATGATAATAACATTTATATTACTTGGTGGTAAGATACAAGGTGAATTTTTTAAGTTTTCCCTACTCTAGGTTTTTTTTTTTTTGAGAATGAAGGGTTATTATTTTTATAAGAGTGTAACTACTAAAAGTGCTCAATTTACTAAGTTTGCATTAGAGGCAAAATAAAATATTCATCAGCTTCTATGTATGAGACGTGCTGACGTTGAGACCCTCTCCTCAAGCCTATCTGCAAATAGATGCTACACATGGAAGACTCAAGTCACTATGGGGTTTCGGGGTTTCATTAATACCAAGAAACATGCGTCTTAAAAGAGGCCATTTGCCATCGTTATTTTTGTTGTGTGCCGTCGAATTGGTTTCAACTCACAGTGACCCTATATGACAGCCATAGCATTTCCTAGGCTGTCATCTTTATGGGAGCAGATGGCCAGGGCTTTTCTTCCTTAGAGCCACTAGTAGGTTCCAATTGTCAACCGTTCAGCTAGCAGTGGAGTGCTTAACCATTGTACCACCAGAGGTCCTTATTTTCCATTTCTGTAAATATGAACATGGTGACACTTAATATGATCTTGAGGCCCCCAATAAATAATGCACTTGGGCTCTATGATTTATTTCTAGATCCCATCAAATAATGAGCATCAAGCCACAAGGTACTTCTCGTTTTGATTGGAAATGGGTTCAAAAAACAAAAACCAAACTCGTTACCGTCAGTCAATTCTGACTCAGAACAACCATATAGGACAGGAGTGGAACTGACTCATAGGGGTTCCAAAGCTGTAATCTTTATGGGAACAGACTGTCACATCTTTCTCCCATGGAGTGGCTGGTTGGTTCGAACCACCAACCTTTAGGCTAGTAGCCGAACACTTCGCCACTGTACCACCAGGGCTCCTTGGAGTTAGGTTAGGACTGGGAAAATCCTGGGCATGTGTATCAAGTTCATCCATGTGACCACCTTTTGCACAGAGCTGACTATCTGTCAGCAGAGGCCTGGGCATGTATTGTAGGCTTATTTGTACATCCGTTTGTTCTACAGAGTTGACTATTGTTGCACAAGATGGCAGTTCTGAGAGGCAAGAAAAAAATGATGAATTAAGAAAATGTATTAAAATGATAACAAAATACCATTTTATGTTGTTGTTAGTTGATGCTGAGTCAACTCCAACTCATAGTGAACTTATGTATAACAGAACAAAATGCTGCCTGGCCCTGAGCCATCTTCACGATTGTTGGTATGTTTGAGCCTATTGTCATTGTGTCAATCCATTTTATACAACCCCCATTAGCAAAAAAAAAAAAAAAAAACTATAAATACAAAAATTTATCAAGAATGTGGGAAACCAATGGTTTCATATTCTGCTATTAAAAAAAAAATCCATTGCTATCAAGTTGATTCTGAATCATAGCAACTCTATAGGACAGAGTAGAACTACCCCATATGGTTCCCAAGGTTGTTATCCCAAAGTCAAATCTTTCTTGTTCAGAGTGGCTGGTGGGCTGACCTTTAAATTAGCAGCTGAGCATTTTAACCACTGTGCCACCAGGACTCCTACTCTGCTATTGGAAGAATAAAATGGGATAGACAGTAAAGGAAACAAGACACTTGGCATTACCTAGTAGTGCTGAAGAAATGCATGCTGTACTTCAAGACACACACACTTGTACTGATTAATATGTGCCAGAGTGTCCATTACCCATGACCTCACTTCTCTCCTCCTTATTCACATTTGATTACATCGCACACCAGTGTAATCACTCTCTTCCAGACACCCTTAACTCCCTAGACCTGGGGCCAGCCACTTGCTTTTGTAAATGAAGTTTCCTTGGAATGCAGCCATGTCTTTTTTCTTGCATATTGTCTATGGCAGCTTTCATGCTACAACGGTGGAGCCGAGTATCACCGCAGAGCCCTTCTGGCTCCCAAAGTCGAAAAGAGCTGCTAACCTGCCCTCTAAAGAAAACATTTGCTGACTCCCACCACAGACCATTTCCCCCTTTTTCTAAAAAACAAAACACAGCTGGCTACATCTAAGTGTCTGCCTCCTCCTTCATCTATCTCGTGTAGCTGAATGTGTCTCTGGAAAAGCACACAATCATATTCTCTCATCTCCCTTTAAATTTGGAAGCATTAATCCCATCTGGGACGTTAGTACCAAACAGTAATCCTACTGGACTCCCCTAGTTTATTTACTTTTCCATTTTCTGAGAGGAATATTTTTTACCTTCTCATATCTCAAAAGACTGACACCTCCACCCTGATCTTCATTCTCATTCACCGTATTTTGTATTTCTATGAAAAAGGAGAAGTAAAAAGAAAAAAAAAAATCAGATTCCCACCAGCCCAGGTACTGTCATGATAGGTGTATCAGTTAGTGTCAAGGCAGGATTCACAATCACCAGCAAAAGACCACACACACACACACACACACACACACACACAACACACACAGATGCTTTAGCAATGCATGGGAAGTACTTTACTCACATAGAGAAGAAGCGGGGGAGAGCAGCTTCACTAGTGGGCACCAGTCTCCCACGGCCAGCAGACTCCTCCCTCTTACGGGCAGTGCAGGGCAGACGTTCTATGCTTACCCTTTTGTGTTGTAGTATGACAGACTTTATTCCCTCCCCATTGGGGACAGATACAGAAGTGGGGTTGGCCAAGTGTCATATGGTGCCTGCACATATGCAAGAGACAGAGAAAGTTACTGTATGCCCAGAACAGGGGGAAGGCTTCTCTGACAAGGAGAAGGAATTGGGAGAGAGAGAACAACCCAGTTCCCAGCCTCCTTATCAGAGAATTTTCTGGGCCCAAGGCCTTTACTTAGGCAGCCTGGATGGGAAGCATAGAGGCAGACCATCCCCTTAACAGTCCACCCCCAACTCCCATCAGGGTGCCAGAAAGAGAAGCAAAGCAGCACCGAGTCTTGGCATGCCTGTCACCCACTGTGGACATTCAGCTGTGTGTACCTGTTTTGGTGCATAAGTCTGTCGGAAGCTATTTCTGGGCATCATCTGAGGTAACATGTAATGAGGGTTACTAGTAGGACTGTCCCCAGCAGTTCTGTCAGGCCTGCTTGGAGGAGAGGACCTAGCCAGCCCCCCAGTTGTGACTTAATCCAAGCCAATTGAGTAGGTTAAAGGGCTGTATTTTTCCCATTTCATGTATGTCGTTGACATTATTTATAGCATGTCCTGACTCATTTATGTAAAAACATCGTGGCACATGATACAAACAGTACACATTCCAGTACAAGTAAGACAAAAGGCTCCTTTTCCCAGCAGCATAACAAAATATACCATTGTCGGAACAGGTTACTTCAGGCCTGGTGTGAGGAGTCAATGCACTTTGGGCCACCTGGTCATAGTCTACAAGTTGCTTGTGTCCAGGGTAATGTCTAACTCGGTCTCAAAAGTACCATTCTCAAAGTCAAACCACCCACTCTCATGGCTTTTACATTTTTAATACACAGAGAGAAATTTCCTTCTAAAGTTGGAACGCTTCCCACAGGCAGCTTTTATACTTCAAAAGACACTTTCCATGAGGGGTGAGTCCCCAGTATCTGTCTGCCATGTGATCTCCTCAGAGGCCAGATTACACATTCAGTTGGTTGACACGGTATCCACCTTGTTGACAGAACTGCTGGAACAATATGGGGAGATGACTCGTCATCTCAGTTTAAATGTTGACAGAGCCAACGTTTGGTCTGGTTGGTAGCTCTAGCCAAAGTCTCTATCATTGGGGCCCATGAATGAGGGGGCTTTCCTTCATTGTAAGGTAATCTGGGGAAAGAGACTGCATTAACAATTCCCTCAACTTCCTCCCATGAGCCTTGAGGTGAGGGTGGCCCAGGTATAGCCACCTAGGGTGTCTGTCCTAGTTTTGAGGCAAGGCCTCTGTGGGGACCCAGATCTTTTGATTCTGAGTTTCTAACTGGAAGAAAGTCACATCCTGAACACATTTACCATCGCCTATGATGTCATCCACCTGTACGGAGATGTTGAGTGTCTCCAAGTTCTTATTGCCTCTTTCCCTCCCATCCCTGGTCCTGTGGGGCGCCACAGGGGAGAGGTACTTGGAGGTAGCATCGCCACTGGCCTGAACCACAAACCACCCCCAGGAAGTGTGTTCCAGTAGGAAAAAGAAAAGCAACATTTAGTTTGTCATACTGAGCTTGGAATTTCTGATCAGGCAATTATCTGGTCCTTCTCCCCACCCTCCAAGCTCAGTATTGTCCAGCATGCGTGACAATGTCATGTTTCATATATAGCACCATAAGGCACAAACATAAATACAAGCACAGAGGGCATAAGTAGATTTTCAGGAACAAAGTTTAGAAAATTACAATAGTCAATTGTTCAGGTTAACGAACTTTATAATATGGCCCTCTATGATGGGGCCCTTCACACTGAGTATTTTTAGTCCAGATAATTCAGTTTAGTCCTTATTTCTGGGGGGACAGCCTGAGGCAGTCAGTTTCAAATAGTTGGGTTTGTCCATGATGTCCGGGTATGGGTTTCATGAATGTTGACAACGTCTGGAGATGCTGTGTGGACAGTGCAGGAGCCAAGGCAGTTGCTGTTGTCTCGTTGGCTCCGTAGGTCTACATGGCAGTGTGGACTGGCAGCATCGGGAGTTCTCCTTCAGCAGGAGGATGGAAGCTTTCAGGAACATTTTTGAAAGAAGAAAGATCATTAGTGTTCCCCCTCCCCCATGCTTTCCCAGGGGTCAAGATTCAAGCTTATGTTCCTATTAGCAGTGTATCCCGTTTAATGATCAGAACTTTGTAAGCTTTTGTCTTCTATTTACCCAGATCTCTCCTCAGGAACAGCTGTATACAAAAGGCACAAACATTTTGCACAGTAGACTGTTGAAGCAAACGTAGGGTGCAAATGAGAAGTGCCCTTGCAGGAACTGCTGCATTGAGACCCAGACTGCCGGCCTGAGATGGATAGTTCAGGCTAGAGTTGTCTTGTGCCCTCCCATCAACTGTATAAGCGTGTCCTTTGAAGTGCCCGATTGCCCTTATGGCTTGGGGTGACATACAGCATGAAGAGTTCATTCAAGAGCCAGTGACAGCCTCTCTATAGGTTGAGAGGCCCTGATATGATTTACCTGCTGAGAACGCCCTGGCCTGTGGGCTCGGAAATCTGTCCCTGGGCAGGTTTTAACTTTGGCCAGGGTCTCATAGGCAGGTCAGATTTTCTATTCTGTTCGGCATTTTCTCGTGACAGTGGCAGTCCATGCGTGTAGACCCAGTCTGGCATGGTGTGTGAATCTCCATGGGCCGTCCTCTCTTAGATCCAGGAGGAGGTCTGGTGCATATCTCTTTGCTCTGGAGCAGAGGATGCTTTGGCCTCCTCAGTCTGTTGACAAGAGCAGTCTGGTTGTTCATTCCCCCCCCACCTCAGCATAGGGGCCTTTCTGGTGGCCATCCACACAAGTAACAGGAGCTTATCAGGAACAGAACCAATATTACTTGGATGTCAGATGTGTCATCCCCATAGGGGCTTGTTTTATGTACTAGTCCAAGGGTTGTCGGTGGCCAGGCTCTTAGCTATATTCCACATCATAGTTTCCATGTGCCCCACTAAAAATGGCCCTGACTGCACCAGTTCCCATCAGGGCTTGGAGGAAAAAGTTTACAGAGGTGTACATTAGTACATCAACATCATCAGCACTTATAATAGGGGTCTGTAGGGGCTCCGAGGGTATTTATCCGTAGTCAAGCTAGGGCAAGGTTCTCAATGATGGTGACCTCAGTCCCAAAAGTTTTCCTCATCTAGGTAACACGTGTTGTAGAGATCACAGTCACCTGTGCAATGGGATCGAAAAACCCAAGATGCACAATTCTCTTTTCCTCATTGAACTTTAATTGTGATATAGGGCCTTTGATCACCCCTGGTGACAGAATGACCTACGTTTAATCCTCAGTTCTAATTATTTTAGAAAGTCGGAAGGTCTGGGCAGAGGTTGTCAGGGCCCTGTGTCATTGGTGGAGCCATGCCTCCATCATTTCAAATGCAGCAGTGGAGTCCACCCAGTTCTCTGGTAACCTGGGGGGGGCCTTCCCGTTTTAGTTACTACTGCAGCTGCAACTATGTTGCTGCTTAATTATCTTGCCTCCCACAGTTATGGGCACCTTCTAGGGGAAACTTCTAAGGTCTCTTCAAGGCTGCTCAACATAAGCCTGTCTTGAAGGGTTTTTATTTTGTTTCTCTTCTTTGCATTGGTTATTCCCAGTGCTGGGGACTCAGAAAGCCATTGTCATCTAGTGCTGCTATAACAGAAATACCACAGGTGGATGGTTTTAACAAAGAGAAGTTTATTTCCTCACAGTAAAGCTGGCTAAAGTCCAAATTCAGGGTGTCAGCTCTAGAGCAAGGCTTTCTCTCTCTGCCAGCCTTCTCATCAATCTTCCCTCCAACTAGGAGCTTCTCCTCGCAGGGACCCTCGGTCCAAAGGACTCACTCTGCTCCTGGCCCTGCTTTCTTGGTGGTATGAGGTCCCCCTGTCTCTCTGCTAGCTTCTCTCTTTTATATCTCAAAAGAGATTGTCTCAAGACACAATCCAATCCTGTAGGTTGAGTATTGCCTCACTAACACAACTGCTGCCCATCCCCCTCGTTAACATCATGTTGTTGTTGTTCTTAGGTGCCATCGAGTCAGTTCCGACTCATAGTGACCCTATGCACCACAGAACGGAACACTGCCTGGTCCTGAGCCATCCTTACAATTGCTGTCATGCTTGAGCTCATTGTTGCAGCCACTGTGTCAATCCCCCTCGCTGAGGGCCTTCCTCTTTTCTGCTGACCATGTACTCTGCCAAGCATGATGTCCTTCTCCAGGGACTGATCCCTCCTGACAACATGTCCAAAGTATGTAAGACGCAGTCTCGCCATCCTTGCTTCTAACGAGCATTCTAGTTGTACTTCTTCCAAGACAGATTTGTTCTTTCCTTTGGCAATCCGTGGTATATTCAATATTCTTCACGAGCACCACAATTCAAAGGCATCGGTCTTCCTTATTCATTGTCCTGCTTTCACATGCATATCATGCGATTGAAAATACCATGGCTTGGGTCAGGCACACCTTAGTCTTCAAGGTGACATCTTTGCTCCTCAACACTTTACACAGGTCCTTTGCAGCAGATTTACCCAACGCAATGCATCTTTTGATTTCTTGACTGCTGCTTCCATGGCTGTTGATTGTGGATCCAAGGAAAATGAAATCCTTGACAACTTCAATCTTTTCTCTGTTTATTGTGATGTTGCTCATTGATCCAGTCGTGAGGATTTTTGTTTTCTTTACGTTGAGGTGCAACCCATACTGAAGGCTGTGGTCTTTGATCTTCATTAATAAGTGCTTCAAGTCCTCTTCACTTTCAGCAAGCAAGGTTGTGTCATCTGCATAACGCAGGTTGTTAATGAGTCTTCCTCCAATCCTGATGCCCTGTTCTTCTTCATATAGTCTAGCTTCTCCTATTGTTTGCTCAGCATACAGATTGAATAGGTACGGTGAAAGAATACAACCCTGACGCACACCTTTCCTGACTTTAAACCAATCAGTATCCCCTTGTTCTGTCCAAACAACTGCCTCTTGATCTATGTATAGGTTCCTCATGAGCACAATTAAGTGTTCTGGAATTCCCATTCTTCGCAATGTTATCCATAATTTGTTATGATCCACACAGTCGGTTGCATTTGCATAGTCAATAAAACACAGGTAAACATCCTTCTGGTATTCTCTGCTTTCAGCCAGGATCCATCTGACATCAGCAGTGATATCCCTAGTTCCATGTCCTCTTCTGAAACCGGCCTGAATTTCTGGCAGTTCCCTGTCAATATACTGCTGCAGCTGTTTTTGAATAATCTTCAGCAAAAGTTTACTTGTGTGTGATATTAATGATATTGTTCTATAATTTCCACATTCAGTTCGATCACCTTTCTTGGGAATAGGCATAAATATGGATCCCTTCTAGTCAGTTGGCCAGGAAGCTGTGTCTTCCATATTTCTTGGCATAGATGAGTGAGCACCTGCAGCGCTGCATCTGTTTGTTGAAACATCTCAATTGATATTCCATCAATTCCTGGAGCCTTGTTTTTTGCCAATGCCTTCAGAGCAGCTTGGACTTCTTCCTTCAGTACCATGGGTTCCTGATCATATGCCACCTCTTGAAATGGTTGAACATCGACTAATTCTTTTTGTTATAATGACTCTGTGTATTCCTTCCATCTTCTTTTCATGCTTCCTGCATCGTTTAGTATTTTCCACACAGAATCCTTCACTATTGCAACTCAAGGCTTGAATTTTTTCTTGAGTTCTTTCAGCTTGAGAAATGCCGTAAGTGCTCTTCCCTTTTGGTTTTCCATCTCCAGCTCTTTGCACATGTCATTATAATACTTTACTTTTTCTTCTCAAGCCGCCTTTTGAAATCTTCTGTTCAGTTCTTTTACTTCATCAATCCTTCCTTTTGGTTTAGCTGCTCGACGTTTGAGAGCAAGTTTCAGGGTCTCCTCTGTCATCCAACTTGGTCTTTTCTTTCTTTTCTGTGTTTTCCGTGACCTCTTGCTTTCTTCATGGATGATGTCCTCGATGTCATTCCACAACTCGTCTGGTCTTCGATCACTAGTGTTCAATGTGTCAAATCTATTCTTGAGATGGTCTCTAAATTCAGGTGGGATATACTCAAGGTCATATTTTGGCTCTTGTGGACTTGCTCTGATTTTCTTCAGTTTCAGCTTGACATTAACATCATAGAGGCAGGATTTACAATGTATAGGAAAATCACACAATACTGGAAATCATGGTCCAACCAAATTGCTACACACATTTTTTGGGGGACATAATTCAATCCATGACAGCCATTACATGGGAGTTTAATTTTTCCAGTACCATGAGCCTTCCATTTCTTGTTTCTTTATGGCTCGAATCAGATTTCTCATTCTCAAATTAGAAGGGCCTCCATCAGCCCAATAGCATTGGCAGAGGGCTGCTGTAAGGATATTTTCAATTTTTGCCTTGTTTATTCCCCATTTTAGTAACCAGAATCATATTGCTTTGTGGGTTGTTTCCACTGCTTTCCTTCCCTCTCCTCTCACCCCCCACCTTTTTTTGGGGACTTTCAGGTACAGATTTCTGTTGCTGGATTCTATCCTTCCCGGCCTCTGCAGATACACCACCTTGCTAAGTCCATTCCACCCTGGGACTTTGCAGTGGAACCTTTACTGCCTCTGGGGAAGTTTTCCACTGGGGAGGGCTCAGAGCCTGAAAGCCCCCAGAGCACTCCACGACAAAGCAGTATCGACATCAGATGTAGTAACAAGGTTGTAATGCCAGATGTCTGTGTTTTTTATCCACAGTGATTTGACAGCTTTATAAACACCTTTAACAATACAAATCAAGAGCAGCTATAAAGCTGTTCTATCCAACAAATCCATTTTCAGCAACACTGAGTCTGAAAGATGCTGAACTTTGCAGCTTCCAACACTGAGCCTGTGAAAAGATCCTCTGGACAGAGAGAAGGCAGTACTATAGCCAGTTTCTCCTCATTCCCAGGATAGGTGGCATCAATCTGGAAAGAATAAACTGATGAGCCTCTGTGTTTCTGTCATGCCATCAAGTGTTTTCTGGTGATTCTGCTCACTATGCCAAACTGTCAAGGCAGGCTTTATAATTGCCAGCAAAAGACCAGACACACATGCTCTAATAGTACATGGGAAACACTTTATTCACATAAACAAGAGACACAGTGAGATCGGTTTCACTGGTGGGCACTGGTCTTCCTTGGCCAGCAGGCTCATCCCTCATATGGTCAGTACAGGGCAGATGTTCTGTGTTCACCCTTTTGTGCTGTAGCATGAAAGACTCTGTTCCCTCCCCTCTGGAAGCAGATATAGAAGTGGAGTTGGCCGGGGGTTCTATGGTACCCACACATATGCAAGAGACAGAGAAAGTTCTGTATGCCCAGGACAGGGGGAAGGTGTCTCTGATAAGGAAAAGAAACTGGAAGAGAGAGAGTGACCCAATTCCCAGCCTCTTTATCAGAGACTTTTCTGTGCCCAAGGCTTTTAATTAGACAGCCTGGATTGGAGGCATAGACGCAGACAGTTCCCCCAACAGTTAGCTAATGCTTCATAAGAAACCACTCCAATAATTAAAGCAATAGCCAT
Organism: Elephas maximus indicus; assembly: GCF_024166365.1. Taxonomy (NCBI): domain Eukaryota; kingdom Metazoa; phylum Chordata; class Mammalia; order Proboscidea; family Elephantidae; genus Elephas; species Elephas maximus. The sequence continues at coordinate 8,030,383 of NC_064833.1, read as the reverse complement.
CTATTATTTCTCACAAGCCTACAGGTCAACTGAACAATCCTGCTTATTTTTACCTGGCTTGGTCCAGTTTGGAAACCCTGGTGGTGTAGTAGTTAAGTGCCACGGCTCTTAACGAAGAGGTCGGCAGTTCTAATCTGCCAGGCACTCCTTGGAAACTCCATGGGGCAGTTCTACTCTGTCCTGTAGGGTCGCTATAAGTTGGAATTGACTCGACGGCAGTGGGTTTGGTTTGGTTTTGGTGGTCTAGTTCATCCAGTCTCCCTCATGTGTTTTCAATCAGCTGGTGGCCAGCTTGTATAAGATGTGTTTGGCTTGGATACATCATCTGTCCTTCACATCTCTCATATCCTTCAAGCATACTGGTCTGGCCGTATTGATACTATAAGAAAGCAGAAATATACAAGCAAATTTTCAATACCTTGTTTGGTTCAATTTGCTACTGTCCCATTGGATAAAGCAAGTCACATATGACCTATTGACAGACCCAGTGATACCATAGACACCAGAGGCAAAAAAAAAATCAACCCTACTAGTACATCAATTACTACCATATGTATACAATTGCACTATTGTTCACTACCCTGGTCCAAGTCACCATTATCTCTGAATTTGATTCTTGCAATTTCTGGCAACCAGACTTCTTGATTCATCTCCAGCTCTTTTAATGACCACACTCAACACAGCAGCTGGAGTAATCCTGTTAGACAGCAGATCATAGCATGCCACTCTTCTTGTCATACCTCTTCAATGGCTTCGCATCCCACTTAGAATAAAAGCCAACATCTCTATGACATGCTTTGCTGTAGCATCTCTAACCTCATCTCTTTCTATACTCACTCAACCACTCTGTTCCTAGCACATTGGCCCACTTACCTTTCCTTATATGTGCCAAAACCCTACTTCCATAAGGCCTTTGTGTTGTGTTTGGAATGCTTTTTCTCCAAAGAGCAACAGGTTTAGATCTCTACTCAAATGGTTACCTTATCAATGAGGGTTTCCGTAACCGTGCTATATAAAATACCTAACCTCTCCCACTCCCACAATCTGTATCCTCTTTATGCTGCTTTATTTTTTATCCATAGCACACATCATCATTTGGCATAGTATGTATTCACATTTATTTTTATTTAATTGTTTGTTAGTTATCTGATTCTTTTTTTCTAGAAAGTAAACTACATGAGGCACTACTCAAGTTTCTTCTCGCCATTTTCCAAGTGCCTAGTATAGTTCTTGGCACAAAATAGGCCCTCAATCAATATTTCTGGAATAGATGAATAGATAAATGACTAAACAAACAACAGAAAATGGTAACAACCCAATAGCCACTGACTGTAAAATGGATTCACTAATTATAGTACATTTTTACATTGGAATACTACATAGTAGTGAACTGGAATAAATTATCACTACGCATATCAACATGGATGAATCACATTACATAATGTTGAAAAAATATGTTTCAGATCACACAATATTTATCCTTTTGTGACCAGCTTATTTCACTTAGCATAATGTTTTTAAGATTCATCAATGTTGTGGCATGTATCAGCAGTACCTAGAATAGGCATATGTACAGAGATCACAGTGTAATAGTGGTTACCAAGGTCAGGGGAGAGGGGGAAAAGGGGGAGTCATTGCTAAGGAAGCAGTGAGTTTCTGTTTATGGTGATGGAAAATTTGGCAATGGATGTTGGTGATGGTTGCACAACATGACTGATGTAGTCTCACTGAATTGTACACGTAAAAAATGTTGAATTGGCATACGTTGTGTTACCTATATTTTTACAACAACAAAAACAACAGCAGAATTAAAAAAGAAAAATTTTCAAAACTATGCAAATGGCCTCCACCAATGGTCAGGAGCCATAGGTGTGTCTGTTCTAGAGAATGCCCCAGCCTCTTCTTGGCTGCATCCTGGAGGTTGGACAATGGAATCACAGTGATTATGTTGCAGAACCAGAGGTGGGAGTGCTTGGGAAGATGCAAGTAACTGACCAAGTACGATTGGGGACCTTGGTTTAAGCAGATGGCTGTAGGAGCCAGTTGTAATGTTATCCTTCAAAGTAATATGTTTACTTGTGCTTGAGTGATAATGAGGTTTAGATGGTATTTTTTTTTTTTCTTTTGGAGCAGGCATAAAGAGCCAAAATCAACCAGCAAGGTCTATAGAGGAGAAAACAGGTCAAAATCTAAGACCAGGATCTAATTCCTTAGGTCTTTCAGGTGGAGTTGGACAGGAGATGTCTGTGTCCCCATGTAAGTCATCTAGTGGGCAAATGAACAATATATGTAACTACTTACTTAAAAATGCCTTGGTTATTCCCTACAGTATGACTAAGACAAAACAAATGGGATAGTGTGCCCCTAAACACTGTGGAACATCCATAGAACATGGACTTTTGGGTCAGAAAGACTTAGGTAAAATCCTAATTCTACAACTTACCGGCTATGTGTCCTTAGACAAGTTGTCTAATCTTTCTGAGCCTTGGTTTTCAGTTTTTTCTTCTGTAAAATGGATATTAAGTCTATTAATAAATAGCATTATGCAATGATTAATGGAAATAAAAATCTAAAATTACCTAGTATTAAAGAACCTAACATCCTGTCAGGTAGACCTTGGCTGAAAGCAGAGAATACCAGAAAGGTGTTTACCTGTATTTTATTGACTATGCAAAGGCATTCGACTGTGTGGATCATAACAAATTATGGATAACATTGCGAAGAATAGGAATTTCAGAATAATTCATTGTGCTCATGAGGAAACTGTATATAGATCAAGAAGTAGTCCTTTGAACAGAACAAGGGAATATTGCATAATTTAAAATCATAAAAGGTGTGTGTCAGGGTTGTATCCTTTCACCATACTTATTCAACCTGCATGCTGAGCAAATAATCCAAGAAGCTGGGCTATACGAAGAAGAATGTGGCATCAGGATTGGATGAAGACTTATTAACAGCCTGTGGTATACAGAGGACACAACTTTGCTTGCTGAAAGTGAAGATTTGAAGCACTTACTGATGAAGACCAAAGACCACAGCCTTCAGTATGGATTACATCTCAACATAAAGAAAACTAAAATCATCACAATTGGACCAATAAACAACATCATGATAAACAGAGAAAAGATTGATTTTACTTGGATCCACAATCAACACTCGTGAAAGTAGCAATCAAGAAATCAAACAAGGCATTGCCTTGGACAAATCCGCTGCAAAGGACCTCTTTAAAGTGTTGAAAAGCAAAGCTGTCAGCTTGAAGACTAAGGTGTGCCTGACCCAAGCCATGGTATTTTCAATTGCATCACAGGCATGTGAAAGCTGGACAATGAATAAGGAAGACCGAAGAACAATCGATGCCTTTGAATTGTGATATTGGTGAAGAAAACTGAATATACCATGGATTGCCAAAAGAATGAACAAATGTGTCTTGGAAGAAGTGCAAGCAGAATGCTCCTTAGAAGCAAGAATGGCGAGACTGCATGTTACATACTTTGGACATGTTGTCAGGAGGGATCAGTCCCTGGAGAACAACATATGCTTGGTAAAGTACAGGGTCAGTTAAAAATAGGAAGACCCGCAATGAGACGGATTGACACAGTGGCTGCAACAATGGGCTCAAGCATAACAACGATTGTAAGGATAGCACAGGACTGGGCAGTGTTTTGTTCGGTTGTGGATTGGGTTGCTATGAGTCAGAATGGACTCGACGGCACCTAACAACAGTAACCACAACATATGCATGTGAAAACTGGACAGTGAATAAGGAAGACTGAAGAACTGATGCCTTTGAATTATAGTGTTGTCCAAGATGAAAGGCCTGGTGATCTACTTCCAAAAAATCAGCCACTGAAAACTCTATGGAGTACAGTTTTATTCTGACATGGGTTTCACATGAGTTGTAATCTACTAGAAGGCAACTTTTTGGCCTTGGAGAACAGAGAAAGTATTCCATATCTGGAGCGGAGATGGCATAGAAAGCAAAGTCACAGGTCCTGGTAAAGTTGGATTTTATTATCAACTTGGTGATTATCTACAACTCAAGCATTAACATTGATAAAAAACCACATGAATACCCACACAATGTCGTCAATGTAGAAACAAAGTTTCACAATCACATACCTGGAAGCTTTGATGCCAGTTTTTCAATCACATACCTGGAAGATTTGATGCCTGATGTGTTTAAATTTTAGGAAGTTAATATGTTCAGTGGGGTCAGAGACAGCAAACACATGGATGTTTCAGTAAAACACACAACCATTCACAACAGGGATAAACAAGGACTCCAAGAAGCCTCATGGCAATTCAAGGGATGATTTGATGGCACCGGGTACTGGGTTTGCTGCAAAATACTTATGAAAAACTTACAGCTTTCAAAATTGCAGTTAAGAGACCTTATAGGCCTTGAGAATGGAGCTTGACTGCATGGTAACACACTAGGCCATATCTGAGATACACATAAAACCACTGAGGGCAAGAGGTACAGCAGAGGAAACAGTCAGCCCCTATCCCACTTGCTGCACAGTGGAGTTGCCTATCCCTGCTTTACATAAGCCACAAGAATTAGGAGGTCCTCTGGAAAGATCTGAGCTGTCACTTACTAATTAACACAAACTGCAATCTTCTCGTAGCTGGATTATGTCTGAAAAATCATCCCTGAGAGAGAACATCTAAGGATCATAGGAAAGTGATGACAAATAAGTGTTTTCTCTCTCTAATGGCCTGGATTGAAAGATATTTCAAAAACAAGATCAACAGAATACCAATTTATCTGACAAGGGAGAGAAAATGTGAGGCATGTTTTTCTAACTTCTTTTTTTTTTTTTTTTTTTTGAGATGTCAGAGATTTAACTGTAATCTGCAGCTCTCCCACTTATTATTAATGCATCTCCAGAAGCATGGCTGGATGCACTGGGCTCTAATGCGCTTAACGTGATGAGCACTATCATGCTCGTTTCCACAAGATCTCTTCATTTCCATCGAAGGAGCTTTTCGAGGAAATTGGCAAGCAGAGCCCTGCTCACTCTAAGGGATGTGCATGTCAAGACAATAGATTACCTGAGCTTCAGAATGTTTTTCATTAAAATTAAGGCAGAAAATGCTTATTTCAGGAAACAGAAGATGATGTGTGGACAGTGAGAGCACTTCAGTGGGTTTGCCTTAATAACCTGATCTCAGCCTTCTGGTTATGCAAACACGTCTTCATGTGTCAGCACTTGGCATGAGGATGGCATGGACTTGGCTTTGGGACCTCCTGATAAGAGATTGTGCTGATGGCTCTCCAAGGGTGATCAAGAGCAGAGGAATCAGAAGTCAAGTCCAAGCCACAATTCTTGCAGGAGAAAAAGGGGAATGGAATGAACTAAAAGAAAAACAGTCTCAAAGGTCACGATGATGAACCTGGAGAATGAAGACCCAGTCAATCCTCAGGAGCCGAGGTCTGAAACACGATGGGAGAGGCAGGACTGCCTTGTGGAAAGCACCAGGTATTGAATTCAGCAGAGCTAGGCTTGAAACCTGTTCCCCCACTTAGCTGTGTGATTTTGAACAAGGCCTTTAATTTCTCTGAGCTCTGAGCTAAAGTCTCTCCACCTGAAAAATAAAGTCAGTGGTGTCATTCATGAGAGCCTAGCAGAGTGTCCGGCACATGGAAAGTGTTGGACAGAAGCAACTTCTTTATAGGATGGTGGTGTTGCTCAAGATGATAAAGATTGATGGTGTGTTGGTAAGGATGCTAACGATTATAGGTAATAACAGTGTCTCAGTCTGGGTTCTCTACAGGAGCAAAACCAGTGAGACTTAACTGAAGGATTGGTGGTTCGAAACCACCAGAGGCTCCACAATAGAAAGCTGTGGCAGTCTGCTTCCATAGAGATTTATAGCCTTGGAAGCCCTACGGGGCTGCTACGGTCTGAGCCGACTGGACTGCAGTGGGGTTTTTATATAATATGTGTACATGATATATGTTGGTATTGTTGTTAGGTCCTGTTGAGTTGGTTCCAACTCATAGCGAACCTATAGAACAGAGTAGAACTATCCCCTAGGGTTTCCAAGGAGTGGCTGGTGGATTAGAACTGCTGACCTTTTGGTTAGTAGCCGAGCTCTTAACCACTATGCCACCAAGGTATGTGTGCCTGTGTGTGTGTGTGTGTGTGTGTGTGTGTGTAAATATATATATATATATATATGGCTGCTAATTGAAAGGTACGTGGTTCAAACCCACTAGCCACTTTGTGGCAGAAAGATGTGGCAGTCTGCTTCCCTAAAGATTACAGGATTACAGCTTTGTGAACCTTGTGGGGCAGCTCTACCTTGTCCTATAGGGTCTATATGAGTCAGGATCCACTCAATGGCAATGGGATAGAGAGACTGATTTACTTCAAGGGAATGGCTCATACAATTGTGGGGGCTGTCAAGTCCCTAATCCATAGGTCAGGCCCCAGGCTGGAGATCTCTTCTGGCTCATGGGATGGTGGAGGCTGGAGAATCAAAATCTGCACATCACAAGGCAGGGTAGAGCCGTCTCCAGGCTTATTTCCTGGGAACTGGAGGTCAGGAAATGAGAAGAGTACAAGGTCGAGAGAGAAAGAATGAACTTCTCCGGAACATCCATTTATATAACAGATGTAAGCCCCAGCCCAAGGAAGCTCCTCCTTCAACTGATTGGCTGCTCATATCAGATCACATTATGGAAGTTGATTATCTTGTATTACATTATGTAAGAACAACCAGTCCAGTGTCTGCCAAACATCTGAGAATCACAGCCTAGCCAAGTTACACGTAACATTAACCATCAAGAATACTAACCAAATGAAATTTGGACCCAACAGAATCTGAGATATGGAATGACCACAGCTTCATTGTCTACCGATTCTGTGATGCTTGGAGGTTAAAAGGTACTGTAAAAGTGAACATAAATTGGCTTGGGAGCATAAATGCTGATTGTATGAAAGTGGAAGAAATTCTCAGTTGGTTATCAAACCAAATTGGGCTTTCTGCTTTGTGTCAGGAACTCCTCCAGGTACTGAGGACAGAGTAGTGCAATAAAAAGAACCACCCCCCCCTCCAAAAAAAGTTGCCTTTTGTCGATTCCAACTCATAACAATGCCATGTGACAGAATACAACTACTCCATAGGATTTTCTTGGCTGTAATGTTCTCGTAACCAGATCACTAGGGCTTTCTTTCATGGTGCCTCTGGGTGGGTTTGAACTGCCAACCTTTTGGTTAGTAGCTGAGCACTTAACTGTTTGAGCCACCCAGCGACTCCTTAGAAGTACAACATTGTTGTTGGGTGCCGTCGAGTTGATTCCGACTCATAGGGACCGCATGTGACAGAGTAGAACTGCTCCATAGGGTCTTCAAGGCCTCTAATCTTTATAGAGCCAGAGGGCCCGATCTTTTCTCCCAAGGATCCTCTGGGTGGGTTCGAATTACCCACCTTTCAGTTAGCAGCTGAGAGCTGAATTGTTTTGCCATCGTTGGGCTTCTTTTGTATACTGCAGGTGCTCGATAAATATTTTTCTTTTTACTAAATGGGTGCATTATCTCCAGACAGATAGAATTCCTGACCAAACGCATTTATATTCTGTGAAGGGGAGGGGACAGATGACAAACACATGGACAAATGAATGCAGAGGTTAAGCTTAGGTTCTGATGAGTTCCCTTAAAATCACATCAGGGGTTATGTGTTGAAAATGCTGATGCTTGTTCTGTGGAAAGGGAAGGTTCAATGCTGCCTTAACTAGAGTTGTCAGAGAGTCTCTCTGGGAAGCAGGTATTTGAATTGAAAGTGAAATGATAAAAAGGAGAATCTAGTTTGTGCAGGACTGTGTAGGGCATGGTAAGGATTTGGGGTATTTCTCCTAAGTGAAAAGGAAAATGATTAGAAAGTAACAGACAGGGGATGACATAATCTAATCATGCTTTAGAGAGAGTACTCTGGTTGCTGAGTGCAGGATATTAAGTTGTTTGATGGGGGTTGGGATGGTGTGAGGGAAAGCAGGAATAACAGGTGGGAGGTTGTTACAGAAATCCAGAGAAGAGAAGACAGTGCCTTGTGGTATTGGATAAATGGGGCATGGCAGCACCTTGTTACATATTTTGGAGACACGATGCCATGATTTACCAAGGGAGTGCCTGGGGCCAACCCCATCATAGCAGGAAAGGGCAGCCTCCCTACCTTGGCAAAATCCAAAAGCAAGTCTGCAGTCTTCAGGGACTTTTCTTTCAACTTAGGATAAATTCTAAAATCCATCTCTGATCTTCAAATGCTTTTCATAACCTGGTCCTTACCTACCTCTCCACATGTTGTCGTTAGCTGCTGTCACGTCACCCCCTGACTTACGGCAACTTCATGCACAATGGATTGGATGCTTGTGGTCCAGAGGGTCTTTGTGCACTGAGTTTTGGAAGGAGATCGCTAGACCCTTTTTCCTAGTCTGTCTTAGTCTGAAAGCTCTGCTGAAACCTGTTCAGCGTGATAGCAACACCAAGCCTCCACTGATAGGCATGTGGTGCCTGAGGTGCATTGACTGGGAATCAAATTTGGATGTCCCACATGGGGATTAAAAATTCTACTACTGAAACACCAACATATTTTCTACATATTCTTTAGTACTTTAAATCTGTTGGTCATGCCAGTCCTTCTCCTTGGAATTCTCCAGAAAATCTTTTCTAGAACTTTTCCCCTGGCTAGTTTCCATCTTTTCTTCAGATCTTACTTTAAATGCTATCTCCTGACTGCACAGGCTAGGTTTGATCCCTGTGATACACACTGGTGGAGCCCCTGAACTTCCTGGTAATAACCCTGGAGGTTGCTAAGTGTTAAATTAACCATTGCTAGGCGGTCTGCCTGACTCATCTGGCTTAACCCTCACAACAGCACTATAAAATAAGTAGTTGCATTATCTCTACTTTATAGAAAAGGTATCTGAGGAAAGAAAGACCAAAGAAGAACTGACACATTTGAATTATGGTGTGGACAAAGGATATCAAATATACCCTGGACTGGCAGAAGAACAAATAAATCTGTCTTGGAGGAAGTACAGCCAAAAAGTTCCTTAGAAGCGAGGTTTGGGAGACTTCATCTTGCTTACTTTGCAGATATCATCAGGAGAGACCGATTACCGGAGAAAGAGATCACGCTTGGTAAAATAAAGGGTCATTGAAAAAGGGGACTCTCAATGAGATGAATTGACATAGCGGCTGCATCAAAAAGAAACCAAACCAAACCCAGTTCCATCGAGTCAATTCCGACTCATAGCGACCCTATAGGACAGAGTAGACTGCCCCATAGAGTTTCCAAGGAGCTCCTGGTGGATTCGAACTGCTGACCGTTTGGTTAGCAGACATAGCTCTTAACCACTACACCACCAGGGTTTCCAGTGGCTGCACAGCAGACTCAAATATAGCAACAATTGTGAGGACAGCACAGGGCCAGGCAACATTTTGTTCTATTATACATGAGGTCACTGAGAGTCAGAGACTACTCTATGGCACCTAACAGCAACAACAACAGCAACAACAACAACATCTGAGGGTCTGAGTAATTGAGTAGCACAGCTAATCCATGCTGGGGCTGGCCTTTAAACAAGGGAAGCTGACTCAGACACCTTAATTCCGAACATCTCAACTTTTACGCCTTTAGCATTGTGACCCTCACAGCGTTTGTAATTATTTATCCACTGTCTGTTTTCCTTAAACTGAGAACTTCATTAGGGTTAGAAGCACGCTGTGGAGTCCATCTTGTTTTGAAGTCTTCTTTTTGAAGCCTAGCATAGCGCTTGGGATATGTTGCTCATTCATAAAGATCTATTAATTGATAATTTATTTCAAGCAATGCCCATATGGGAACCAAGTGGAAGTCTCTTGGGCACACAGGAACATTCCTGAACACTGCTGTAACATTGAGGCTCATTCTGTATACAGAGGTTTTGGCTACTATAACATCTGCAGAGGATCCCTTCTTGGCCTAATCCACTGAGCTCCACTTCTGCTTGTGTTCAACTGGCAAGACGGAATTGCATGACATCATCCAATTCCATGGGGACTAGGAGATGTGGAAAATCACATGGATATTTGTGAGTATTAAACATCATCACTACTATGCGTCACCAAAACCAAACCCTTTCCAGTCAAGTCAATTACGACTCACAGTGACCTCTAGGACAGAGTAGAGCTGCTCCATAGGGTTTCCAAGGAGCCACTGATGGATTTGAAATGCTGACCTTTTGCTTAGCAGCTGAGCCCTTAACCACTGGACCACCAGGGTTCCAAAAAATATGGAATGCTTCACAAATTTGTGTGTCATGTGCCAGGTGCTGAGAATACAGAATTCACCCAACAAATCATATTTTCTCAGTATAAAATGCACATTGTTTGATTTCTAAGTGTTATGAAATTGGAATGTATTTTATAATCAATGTTTACATTTAATAGGGACTTTTAATCAGTGAAAAGTTGCCGTGCAACAGATGATGGGTTACCATCAATGATATGTTCAAATCAAGACATTTCTTCCTCAACAAGCTCATGTTTCAGTGGCAAGGACAATAATGTGCAAAGATATTTGCAATAGAGGAAAGCAGGGTGCAATCAGGTTTCTATGCAAAGGTACTTCCTGGAAGAGAAGGTGCTTGAGATTGAATGAAATAGGAAATAGCTGTGGAAAAAGAGGTGGTGTGTAAAACCACTGAGGCAGGAACACACATGATTCATTTACTAAAATGTAAGCAACTGTGCACTGTTAGAGATCAGAGTTGGAATCCTGGAGTGGTACAAATGGTTAACGGGTTAACACTCTCAGCTGCTGACTGAAAGACTGGTGGTTCAAGGCCTCCCAGAGAGGCTGCGGAAGAAAGGTCTGGTGATTTACTTCTGAAAAATCAGACATTGAAAACCCTATGGAGCATAATTCTACTTTGACATATGTGGGGCCCCTTTGGTCAGAATCTATTCAGCAGCAACTGATAAAAAGCTCTGGTCTGGTGCAGCGCTCATTATTGTAGATGATGACACAAAACCTGCAGAGCAAGCTTTTGTTGTTTTCACTTAACAGATGAAAGCAAGGTTCAGAAACAGGAATTATTTTTTCTAAGGTCGCACAGTTGTAGATTTGAAGGTTGGGGATTACACTGAAGCTGTCTATCTCTAAAGCATTTGTTTTTTCCGAAGACTATACAAGAAAACTTTCTATTCCTCTCTGCATCTCCCATGCCAAGAGTTTTGTCTCCATGTTGTAGGTGCTCAGTAAATGCTTGGGAATTGAACGAAATCAGCCTTCACCTAGAAAATTACTCATGGGTTTGCGGAAAAACAAGGTTTTGTGGTGATGGCACCTCGCCTCATAGAGGGCTTTTTTTTTTTTTTTTTCCCCAGGAATAGAAGGTAAACGTTTTACCTTTCATCACCCCTTCTCATATACCGCTCTCTTTGGTAAGGTCTCCTTATCTGTTCATGGATCTTACTTCACTCGCCACAGTCTATGCATCTTTCTCCTCTAAGAACTGAGCCTGGAAACCCATGGAAATGTATTTGCCAAGTGGGACCTCATGGTAGTCACCTCACAGGGCTGTTGTGAGCATCTAACACGAAATAGGAGAAAAACATATAGTCAAGATCCAATACTGAACTCTAGAAAGCAAGTGTTAAGCAACTATGCAGCTCTGTATGCTGAGAATCAAGGGTATAAGCTTAAAGGGTAGAGAGACATAAGCTCCACCCCTTCCGGTTTAGGAGACCTTGGGAAACTCTACCCAAAGCCTGATATATAGCAAACACTCAGTAAACAGGAGGTGACGGTAGCTGATAAAAAAAAAAATCTCTAGGTTTGCCTTCTACGTGGTAATGGCATCAGAATAAACAGATGAAATGCTGAGGGTCCACAGAATGACAGTCACAGACAGAGAGAGAGCTCCAAACAGAGCAAGAGGGAAAGGCGAGAAGGCAGATCCCAGCCCTGACCCATGTGGGATTTCCCGGGGTGGAGGGGGAGAGTACATTCTCTTTCTCACTGACCCACAAGACAAAGAGGTGAGAGAGACCCAAATCATGCGGTTTATCTGATTTTTGAGGTACCCAATGGTAACTTGGTCCAAAGGATTAGATCCTCCTCTTGTTGTGGGCACTGAGGAGAAAGAAGGAAGGGAGGAAGACGGAAGCAACCACGTCAGGGCGTCGGCAACCTCCCTAGACCTTCAGTGTCCTCCTCAGTACTCTAGCTCCCGCTGCGGTACCTGCTGCCTAGTACTCTGGCACCCTCACTAGGGCTTCGGCACCCTCCCCAGTACTTCTGAGTATGTGACCTGTTGGGGAAGATTCTTTTGTTGGCCAAGGTAGGAATGTGGGGAGAAGAAAAAAAAAAAAGTTTCCTTTAGAACAAAGAAAATTTGATTTCTGAAAGAGAAATGCCGAATGAAAAATATCGGGTACAGGATAGATGTGCAAAAAATTGTAGCTATTATAATTCATTTCACCCTTACTTTCCAGTGATTTCTGCTTCTTATCTCCCCTGCTTGACTTTAAGTGCCTGACCCCAGGATGCATTTCTTATTTACCTTTTTATTGTCTATAGGTCTTAGCACATGGATGGAACTAAATAAATATTTGTGCAGTACATGGATGTATGTGTGTGGAGTGTGTGTGTATGTATATGTGTGTGTATGAGAGTGTGTGTGTGTATGTGCATGTGTTTGTGGTGTGGTGTAGTTTGATTTGGGGTGCATGTGTGGGGTGTGGGTGTGTACGAGAGAGAGAGAGGTAAGGAGACCAGTCACCACTTCATTACTCATCACTAAACATGAACTAAAATCCTTTAACAGAGTCCTTACGTGCTGAGAACAGATGGTAGGCATAAACACATTCAAGAATGACGGGCTTAGGAGCGACATTTGAAAAGACCAGGAATCCTAAGCCTTACGATTTATTTGCCACCAAAATTTGTCTAGTGTTCCACTAAGTTTCATTGAGCCACTCTATGTGTTAAGTGTTATGTTAAGAGATCCCACATGGTATTTACAGTTAGAAAAACTACCCGAAGGAGCTGTTGTCAGCTCCATTGCACTGATAAGAAAACTGAGGCTTAGAGATTGCACCTCAGGATGTGAATCCGGGCCCATAATCTTTCCAGGGAGGGATTATGAGTTTGGCAAGGGTGAGGAATTATCTTCTCCATCATTTTATAATCGGAAAAAAGTAGATGTTCAAATATTACAAGTCAAATAATTATTTTTCTATGACAAGTAGAGCATTGGTTAATTTTTCTGTTTTTTTTTTTTTTTTTTTTACAGCAATAGGGCTGCTTCACTCTTCAGTGTTATGGATTTGGTTGAGTATAAGACATTCATAGAAGCATGTTGATTGAAATGAGGGGCCATTGACCTAGGTTCAGAAAACTTTTGGTAACACAGAAAACCTATGATACAAGGAGCTACCATACGCTATACAACATGCCAGGAGAAAGACTTGAAGACAAAGGTCTCCAGAAGGTTCTATCAGCCAGTTGCTTTATGTCCTATGTTCTGTATACACAGGCTTTCTTGGTCAATCCAGAAACCCCCTCCCTGAGCCAGCCCCTAAGTCAGTTTCTTCTCTTTACGATTGGTCACATTTTATGCCTCTATCATAGCCACTCATGGCATCCAGGTTTATTGTACTTGAGCAAGGCAGGATGTCCTCTAAAAACTTATGTCGTTTTAGGGGATATAGGGACAATACCCATAAGCCATCTGTTAGTTTGTCACACGGTGGTGACTTGTGTGATGCTGGAAGCTATGTCATCAGCATTTCAAATACCAGCAGGGCCGCCCGTAGTGGACAGGTTTCAGTGGAGCTTCCAGGCTAAGACACACCAAGAAGAAAGAACTGGTGATCTGCTTCCAAAAATTAGCTTGTGAAAACCTTATGGATCACAATAGAACATTGTCTGATACAGTTCTGGAAGATGAGCCCCCTAGATTGCAGGGCACTGAAAATACCCACTGCATCTAGTTGAGTCCGACTCACAGTGACCCTATAGGACAGAGTAGAACTGCTGCATAGGGTTTCTAAGGCTGTGATCTTTATGTAAGGAGACTCTTTAACATCTTTCTCCCGCAGAGTGGCTGGTGAGTTCGAATCACTGACCTATCAGTTAGCAGATGAGTGCTTAACTACTCTGCCACCAGGGCTTCTTTAGCTTATGAACATTAGTGGTTTATCCACAGCTACCTGCTATCTATTTTAGGAGCAATTAAATAATATTCTGAACCGTGCAGTCTTCCACTCAGCTTAAGTATGCAGTGAAGTATAACGTCTGCTTCTCTTTTTCCTAATAACTAGTCTCACTGTCCCAAGCCTAGTAAATATTTGATTATATGATCCATCAAGTTCTGCGAGAAGGCAAGCAAGTGGGAGTCCTTTTCTTTATCGGTGAACTCCCAGCAACAGCAGTGGGGGTATCCTGGTAACTGAGCTGAACCCCAAAGGCAGGAGGTGAGAAGCAGGTGCTGTTCAGCCCCTTTCTCCTGCAGAGTAGCTGCTGAGCTAGCTCTGAGGACCTGCAGATGTAAGTCTGGTCCCCTGATAACTCATAAGGAAACTGCTCTATCAGCAGACGGTGGTCATTTTGCAAACTGGATAATGGTAGAAAATCAAGTTGGATGTGGATTATGTCTCTCAAAAGAAGCTTTAAGCCTTGGAGGCATAGAGGAAGTACAGAAAGTGAAAACTGCTCTTTTTCCTTTAAGTGACCATCATGGAAACATGATATTGTGCTTCTTCTAAAGCCTTTGGTGAGTCTGCATTGCGCCCAGCTTACCCTCCTTTCCTCTCCTGCTTCCTTCCCTTCTCTCCCTCCCCTCACTTCCCTTCTCTTCCCCCACCTTTTTTTTCCCTCTCTTTCCCCTCCACAAGGTTGATCCATTTTTTTCAAGTAAGGACATTCAAAATTAAAACAACTACCATCTACTAAAGGAACCCTGGAGGCATGACAGTTACCCGCTTGACTGCCAACCAAAAGCCACGCAGCGGCTCCACAGAAGGAAGACCTGGCAATCTCCTCCAGTAAAGTTAGAGCCTAGAAAACCCTATGAGGCAGTTCTACTCTATCACATGAGGTAGCTTGGAGCCTGAATTGAGTCAACGACACACAACAACAACATCACCGTCATCATTTACTAATACCTTTATTTTGTAATTATAAAGGTGACTGCTAATCTCAAAAGAGTCAGAAACATACATCCTAGCATTAAAATAACAACCACTTGTACATAGAGATTTATGGGATATCTACACTGCCCTTATCTTGCTTATCTGGCTGTAGTCTGATGAAAGTGTCCCCATGGATTGGCCATATTCGGGAAGCCTCGGCTCTTTGGGACAAAACCTGAGCAATATCTGTTTTTCTAAGTTTAATTCCTTCTTCCTTTCCCATGTGCAGCCCATTTCGACAGCTCTTTTTTTTTAGTAGCAGTTCTCCTTGTGGGCATGTTGTCATTACTGCTAATATAAGAGGTAGTTCCCTGCAGGGGCTTACTCCACTACATGGGTAAGCTAACAAAGACTCCCCTGGAAGTACAGAGCTACACCTCCAGTGTCATTAACGACACAACCTCATTCCCCACTCAATGGGAGCTCCTGGGGTACAGGACTGTGAGTTCTCAACTTTGTATTATGCACAGTCCTTTATATGGAATTTAGTACATTGTAGAGTTCCTGGTCTGTCTTGGAAGAAGTACAAGCAGAATGAATGCTCCTTAGAAGCAAGGATGGTACGACTATGTCTCATATCCTTTGGACATGTTATAAGGAGGGATCAGACCCTGGAGAAGGGCATCATGCTTGGTAAGGTAGAGGGTCAGAGAAAAAGAGGAAGACCCTCAACTAGATGGATTGACACAGTGGATACAACAATGGGCTCAAGCATAACAACCATTGTGAGGATGGTGCAGGACTGGGCAGTGCTTTGTTCTGTTGTATGTAGGGTCGCTATGAGTCGGAACAGACTCGATGGCACCTAATGAGAACAACAGGGTTTCTGGGTGGCACAAACAGTTAATGCACTCAGCTGCTAACTGAAAAGTTGGAGGTTGGAGTTCACCCAGATGCTCCTCAAAGGCGCTGGTGGTCTACTTCTGAAAAATCAGCTGGTGAAAATCCTATGGAGCATAGTTCTATTCTAACACACACGGGGTTGCCATTAGTTGGAGTAGACTCAGTGACAACTAACAACAATACAGTTTTAATTAATGAAGTCTTTAATAATTCATCCATATCTGATTCATGATTTTCTTATTAAATATGATCATGTTTTATTTTAATTAACCTTTATTAGTTTAATTACTAACAAGCTTTGTCTAAATTTTAATAAAATTTAATAAACCTAATCATTTTAATAAATTTATTAGTATTTACTATTCCAAGAAGACGTGCTGATGCCTCTGAGTTCCTCTGATATTTAGAATCAGAGGCAATACTTAGTCCACAGGAATTAATTCTTACGAGAACACCACAGTAACGGATAAAGGTTGATCAAGATCAACACAAATTTAGAATTCATATCAAAACTTAAACAAAATGAGGAGTTGTTAATATCCTTTTCCTAGAGTTTATGGTTGGTCAGATTTTGAATTTGGCAAATATATTTCAGCTTCAAATGACCAAAATTCAATTAAACTGATTCAGTCAAGATTCCAGGCAGTGATTGTTTGGAGAGGAGATAGCGCAGCTTCACTTAGGATGTACTTTTCAGAGTGTATGAGCTTTTTGGTTGGCATTTGTCAGCACTGATGAATCAACAGGGTGGAGGGAAAGGAGACCGGATAGTTCTGAAGTCTTTAGAAGAGTCCTTTGGGTCCAAAACGCCTGTCTCGGAAGTGAGGCACAGGGAACAGATTCACAGGTATTGGTTTTCTGTCTACCTCCAGCTCTCCTTGTGAAAAAAAGAAAGAAAAATAGGCAGAAAGAACAAGAACTGCCCAAACACGTTAACAACTTAAACTATAGTGTTTGCTATTAAAATTGCTGTGAGCTTGTATATGGGGAACTGAGAAGTGAGGGAATCCCAATTAGCCCTGGATCAGAGCTCACTCTTGTGTT
This sequence comes from Elephas maximus indicus, assembly GCF_024166365.1. NCBI lineage: Eukaryota > Metazoa > Chordata > Mammalia > Proboscidea > Elephantidae > Elephas > Elephas maximus. Next base: position 8,013,311 of record NC_064833.1, on the reverse strand, counting down.
AGCACCTATTTCTAAGAAATTGTAGAGGTCAATGAAAGCACTTAAATTTGATGCCACTTTCTTTCTTTGAAGGAGCCCTGGTGGCACAGTGGTTAAGTGCTTGGCTGCTAAATGAAAGGTTGATGGTTTCAACCCACCAGCTATTCCATGGGAGAAAGATGTGGCAGTCTGCTTCCATAAAGATTTCAGGCTTGCAAACCCTATGGGAAGCTCTGCTCTGTCATATAGGGTCGTTATAAGTCAGACTTGACTTGATGGCTGTGGGTTTGGTTTGGTTCTTTCTTTGAATGTAAGAATCAGTGTTTGTCTTAGTTTCCTAGAGCTGCTGTAACAGAAATTCCATAAGTGGAGAGTTTTAAAAAACAGATTTATTTTCTCACAGTTCAGAAGGCTAAAAGTCTGAATTCAGGGCACCAGCTCTAGAAGAAGTTTCTCTTTGTTGGTTTTGGGGAAAGATCATTGCTTCTTTCAGCTTCTGTAGCCTCATGTCCTATTTCTTGGTTCCCCAGTTCTTGGGGATCTTCATGTGGCATCTACCTTCCCCATTTATGCTTCCTTGGCTCTGTGTCCATGATCTCCTTTATAACTAACTCGGAAGTGCTTAGATTTACGACACATGCTATAGGCTCATTAACATGGCAGAGAAGACCCTGTTCCCAAATGGGATAACATCCAAATCTTTAGGGGACACGATTCAATCCTTAACAGTATTTTATTCATCTGAACCCCCAGATCCTAGTTTAGGGCTTGGAGGACATTTCCTTTTGTGAGAATGAGGTAAATCTGCTTCTAATGAGCCCACCCTAGAATGGGATGGAAAAAGCTACAGCTGTTTTCCTTGGTGGTTAGAAAATGACGTAAACAAAGATGCATGGGAAAATTAGAACCAAAGAAAGATATCAAGGCAGGGCAGAGGGACAGTGCAGAGCTCTTGGTTCTTGGGGCCTATGAAAGGCAGGAAACAGGAGATTGGGCAAAAGACAAGAATGTGAGAAGGAATGAGCTGTGAAGTGAACAAGAGAGCGCCATTTTACTGGGTTCAGGTGGCTTGAGTTGGGAGCTATTTGGTCCCTGGGTGGCACAAAAGGTTAATGTGCTTGGCTGCTAAGAGAAGGCTGGAGGACCAAGTCCAACAAGGGGTGCCTTGGAATAAAGGTCTGGTGATCCACTTCTGAAAAATTAGCCATTGAAAACCCTATGGAACACATTTCTACTTTGACACATATAGGATCACCATGAGTAGGAATCAACTCAGTGGCACCTGGTGGTCTGTACAAATGTCAAACCCTAGACTTGGTCATCATCTGACATAAAGTATCCTTAGCAAATATTTTCTGGTTTGAGATGAACCTCAAGAGACAAGGAGGAAAATCATAATAACTCAGTTTGCCAAGTTGGCACTTTACACTCACAAGTCTTTGGTTCAGGAATCTTTTTTTTCCTATTTTATGGATGAAGAAAATGAGACCCAGAGAGGTCATCATGCTCACTGTGGCACAGTGAACCAATTTTCAGCCACCACGAGCACCTGCTTCTGTCTGAGTCCAGACCCTATGCCTGCTGCCCTGTGCCATGCTACCTTCATAGATTAGGAAGGACGGGGGTGCAGGTCAGGGACCACATATAATGAATAAAAAATGAAAGGGAAGAGGAGGCAAAGGAAGATCAAAACTTGGGGAGAGGCAGGTAACAGAGCTTTCTGTTCCAGTGCCTGGGGAATGGTAGTTCTGCCAGAAGCCTGTGAATTCTGTGATCTGAATATCGAGAAGGAGATGGAAAACACTCTCAAGCTGCATTTTCTCAGTGTCTGAGAATAGCAACCTGCTCTTCTGGGACTGAACTTAAATTATCAAAATTCAATGTACTAATAAAGCCATGTGAGTGTCTTACCTGCTTATATGAGTCCAAAATAATAATAATAATCAAAGCAGTAGTGGTGTATTCCCATAGCACTTTACAGCTCATAGAGTGCATCTGTGTATCTAATGTTTAATATTCCCCACAAGCTGGTGAGGTAGGAAGGGTATGTGTATCGTTCTTGTCCTACGGATGAGGGACCCGAGCCTCTGGGAGTTTAAGTGACATTTCCAGGAAGTAGTTGATTGGTAAATAGTAGGGGCCCTGGTGGTGCAGTGGTTAAGCTCTCAGCTGCAAACAAAAATGTCAGAACTTTGAATCTACCAGCAGCTCCTTGGAAACCCTATGGGGAAGTTCTACTCTGTCATATAGGGCCACTGAGTCAGAATTGACTGGACGGCAACATGTTTGGTAGATAGTACTCCTGGACTCAAATGCAGGCATTCCTACTTGCAAATTCAGCTTTGTTGATAACAGGTAACCTTGAAGTTGTGTTTGTGATGCAACATGTAGTCTATTTTGAAAAATGTTGCATTTGCATCTCAAAGAACTGTGTACTGTACAGGTTCTGTGTGTGGTGGTGTGTATATGTCAATAAGGCCAAAATTATTATCAGGTTCTTCAAATATTTTATGATTCTACTCATCTATTTAGTAATTGAACCTATATTTAAAATTCATTTTTATAGATTGTTGTTCTCTGCTGAAATTCTCCAAAATGTCCTTATATTCTACATCATCTTTATCATAGTTATGTTAAAGTCCACCACTCATCTGTCAGTTTGTCACACTGTGGCGCCTTATGTGTTGCTGTGATGCTGCCAGCTATGCCACCAGTATTTTAAATACGAGCAGGGTCACCCATGGTGGACAGGTTTCAGTGGAGCTTCCAGGCTAAGACAGACTAAGGAAGAAGGACCTTGCGGTCTACTTCTAAAAAAATAAAAAATGGCCAGTGAAAACCTTATGAACAGCAGTGAAACATTGTCTGGTATAGTGCCAGAAGATGAGCCCTTCGGGTTGGAAGGCACTAAAAACATGACTAGGAAAGAGCTGCCTCCTCAAAGTAGAGTTGACCTTAAAGATATGGATGGGTTAAAGCTTTTGAGACCTTCATTTGTTGATATGGCACTACTCAAAATGAAAAGAAACAGCTGCAAACATCTATTAATAATTTGAATGTGGAATATACAAAGTATGAATCCAGGAAAATTGGAAATCATCAAAAATGAAATGGAACGCACAAAGGTTGATATGCTAGGCATTAGTGAGGTGAAATGGACTGGTATTGGCCATTGTGAATAAGATAATCACATGATCTTCTATGCCAGGAATGACAAATTGAAAAGGAATGGCATTGTGCTCATCCTCCAAAAGAACATTTCAAGATCTATCTTTAAGTACAACACTGTCAGTAACAGGATAATATCCACAGACCAACACGTAAGACAGTTAATATGGCTGTTATGCAAACTTATGCACCAACCACTAATGTCAAAGACGAAGAAATTGAATATTTTTACCAACTTCTGCAACCTGAAATTGATCAAACACGCAGTCAGGATTCATTAATAAGTACTGCTGATTGAAATGTGAAAGTTGGAAACAAATAAGAAGAATTGGTAGTTAGAAAATACGGCCTTGGTGATATAAATAACACTGGAGATCACATGAGAGAATTTTGCAAGATCAATGACTTCTTCATTGCAAATACCTTTTTTCAACAGCCAATATGGTGCCTATATGTGTGGATCTTGCCGAGTGGAATGCATAAGGATCAATTTGACTACATCTGAGGAAAGAGATGATGGAAAAGCTCAATTTCATCAGTTAGAACAAGGCCAGAGGCCGACTGTGGAACAGATCATCAATTTCTCACAGGCAAGTTCAAGCTGAAGCTGAAGAAAATTAGAGCAAGCCCACAGGAGCCAAAATACATCCTTGAATATATCTCACCTGAATTTGGAGACCACCTCAAGAACAGACTTGATGCATTGAACTCTGATGACTGAATACCAGACAAGTTATAGGATGACATCAAGGACATCATACATGAAGAAAGCAAAAGGTCATTAAAAAGATAAGAAAGAAAAAAAAGACTAAAATGGATGACAGAAGAGACTCTAAACTTGCTCTTAAATGTCAGATACCTAAATCAAATGGAAGAAATGATCATGTAAAAGAGCTGAACCGAAGATTTCAAAGGATGGCTCGAGGAGACAAAGTAAAGTATGAAATGTGCAAAGATCTGGAGTTAGAAAGCGAAAAGCGAAGAACATGCTCAGCATTTCTCAAGCTGAAAAAATTCAAGCCTCAAGTTGTAGTACTGAAGGATTCCACTGGCAAAATATTGAGTGATGCTGGAGGCATCAAAAGAAAATGGAAGGAATGCACAGGGTCACTGTACCAAAAAGAGCTGGTCAATGTTAAACTATTTTAGGAGTGTCTTAGGCTGGGTTCTCTAGAGAAGCAAAATCGGTTAAGTGTATAAATATACATATAGAGAAATTTATATCAAGGAAATGCCTCACACGATTGTAGAGCCTGGAACATCCCAAGTCCATGGATCGGGCTAGAGGCTTCTTGTGATTCACATAGCCACAGGGGCTGGTGAACCCAAGATCAGCAGGTTGGAGAGCAGCTCTTGCTCACAGGCTGTGAAGATTGATGAGTCCTAACATCGGCAGGTAAGCTGCTAGTTCGAGTCCCAAGAACCAGAGGTCAGACAAACAGGAGCCAGCTGTAGGATCCGGTGCAGGCAAAAGCCAGAACATCTACTTATATTCGGATACAGTCCACACACCCAAGGAAACCCTCTTTTAACTGATTGACTACTTACAGTAGTCATGGGAGTGATCACATATAAACACTGAGAATCATGGCCCAGCCAAGTTGACACACAATCTTAACCATCACAAGGGGGTAGCATATAGTCGAGAACCAATGGTACTGAAGGAAGAAGGCCAAGCTGCACTGAAGGCACTGGTGAAAAACAAGTCTCTAGGAATTGGAGGAATACCAATGGACATGTTTCAACAAATGGATGCAATGCTGGAAGCATTTACTTGTCTTTGCCAAGAAATTTTAGAGACAGCCAGCTGGCCAACCAACTGGAAGAAATCCATGTTTGTGCTCATTGCTAAGAAAGGTGGATAAAGGTGGTCTAACAGAATGTGGAAATTACCAAATAATTTCATTCGTACCACATGCAGGTAAAATTGTGCTGAAGATAACTCAAAAATGGTTACAGCAGTCCATCACCAGGGAACTCCCAGAAATTCAAGCAAGATTCTGAAGAGGACATGGAAGGAGGGATATCATGACTGATGTCAGATGGACCTTGGTTGAAAGCAGAGAATACCAGAAAGATGTTCACCTGTGTTTTATTGACTAGACAAAGGCATTCGACTGTGGGGATCATAACAAATTATGAATAACATTGTGAATAATGGGTATTCCAGAACACTTAATTGTGTTCATGTGAAACCTGTACATAGACCAAGAGGCAATTGTTTGAGCAGAATAAGGAGATACTATGTAGTTTAAAATCAGGACAGGTGTGCATCAGGGTTGAATTCTTTCATCATACTTATTCAGTTTGTATGCTGGACAAATAATCTGAGAAGCTGGACTATATGAAGAAGAGTGGGGCATCAGGATTGGAGGAAGACTCATTAACAACCTGCAATATGCAGATTACAATGCCTTTCTTGCTGAAAGTGAAGAGGACTTGAAGCACTTAACTGATGAAGATAAAATACTACAGCCTTCAGTATGGATAACACCTGTTATTGCTGTTGTTAGGTGCTGTCAAGTCGGTTCCGACTCATAGCGACCCTATGCACAACAGAACGAAACGCTGCCAGGTCCTGCGCTGTCCTTACAATCGTTGTTATGCTTGAGCTCATTGTTGCAGCCACTGTGTCAATCCACCTCGCTGAAGGTCTTTCTCTTTTCCACTGACCCTGCACTCTGACAAGCATGATGTCCTTTTCCAGGGACTGATCCCTCCTTACAACATGTCCAAAGCATGTAAGACGCAGTCTCGCCATCCTTGCCTCTAGGGAGCATCCTGGATAACACCTAAACATAAAGAAAACAAAAATTCTCATAACTGGACCAAAATGCAACATCATGATAAATGAAGAAAATATTGAAGTTGTGAAGGATTTCATTTTACTTGGATCCGCAATGAATGCACATGGAAGCAGCAGTCAAGAACTCAAATGACACTATTACATTGGGCAAATCTGCTACAAAAGACCTTTTAAAGTGTTAAAAACAAAGGTGTAATTTTGAGGACTAAGGTGGGCCTGACTCAAGCCATGGTGTTTTCAATCACCTCCTATACATGCAAAAACTGGACTGTGAATAAAGAAGACTGAAGAAGGATTGATGTTTTTGAATTATGGTTTTTGTAAAGAACACTGAATATACCACAGACTGCCAGAAGAACAAACAAATATGTCTTGACAGAAATAGAACCAGAATGCTCCTTAGAAGCAAGGATGGTGAGATTTGATCTCAGTACTTCGGATATACTATCAGGAGGGACCAGTCCCTGGACAAGGACATCATGCTTGGTGAAGTAGAGGGTCAGAGTAAAAGAGGAAGACCCTCAATGAGGTAGATTGACACAATGGCTGCAATGGAAACATAGCAACGATTGTGCAGGGGTGGCGCAGGACCGGGCAGTGTTCCGTTCTGTTGCACGTAGGGTCACTATGAGTTGGAACTGACTCGGCACCCAAAAATAACAATGATAAAGTCTATTACTGCCAATTCCAATTCAAGTCTCCTGAGGATCTTTTTCTATTGCGTATTGATTTTCAGTCATTTAGGTTTGTCTCCTGGATTCTTTCTTTATGCTTCTCTTTTGTCCACACTCTTGGACCCTAAGTCTTTGCTGCTTTGGTAGCTACCTGAAGCCTTCAGATTTTTTTCATGTTTTATCTAGCTTCTCTAAATATTTTCAGTGGCTAAATTGGACAATGTAACATGCATGTCATAGCCGTAAATGGAAGTACATTATGAATAATAGTGTTTGCTATCCAGTTTGTTTGTAAACATTTTATTCATTTTTATCATAAGTTCAGTACGTGGAGACTCTAATTAATATAATTATTTCCTGTGTTGGGTGTAATTTTCAGGAATGGAGTTCTCTAGGAATTTCAGTAGAGTTCGAACAAAGGCAGTGAAATTTCTCAAAGACTCTGTTTGCTGAGAGGGGCATTATAATGACAAACAAATTCACGTGTCCACATTTTTACACTACACTGTGTAAACTTTCAAGGCGCATTGCACATGTAAGTGGTTTCATTGTTACAACTGATCCTTATAATGATTGAGAGGCAGTCAGATAAACTGTTAGCAGTGAGCCCTCCCCCCACTTAGCTAAGGAGAGGGCTCAGTTGCAGAGAGATTAAGTTTTGAGCCAAAGATGCTCTCGTTAGCATGCAGTGGAACAAAAGAAAGAATCTGGAATCTGGTTAGTCAGACTTGAGGGCAACTAATAACAACAGATTTGAGCTCAAGTCTTGGCTCTGCTGCTTAGTACTTAAGGGAAAATGGACACGTTTTAAACATTCCACGAGCCTTACTTACAAAATAACTAAAACAGGAATGATTTTTTTTTTCAAAGAGTTATTGTGACAATTCAATTAGACAGTGTATGTCAGTGGCCCTAGTACAGTGCTTGGTTCATTGCAGACTCTCAGTATACTGATTTCCCTACTCTTTTAAACTGAAGGATGTGACTCCAAGTTCCATGTACTTTATAGTGTCTTCTCCTGCCTCTCACAATGCCTAATCCAGAACTGATATGCCAAATATTTGGCTGGTAAGAGAGATCACCTAGATCCAGAAATGGACCAAGTTAGGAAGTGGACAAAGATTGCCTTTAGTATAGCTGAATGCCTTTCATGAATTAGTCTTTCTTTCCAAGGCACCCCTACTAATAGTCTCATTTGAGGGATTTATTTCTATCAGGTTCTGTCTAAATTTCCACCTGACTCAAACAATGGAAAGACAGGATTCACTATGTATCCTGTACACCTTAGTTTTTATTGATAGCCTAAACAAGTACTGCTCCTAGCATTATCTTCTTCATTCTTTGTTTATCTCTGTGGAAAGAAATGCTCTGTTCACTGTTAAAAAGAAAAAATGTTAAGTATTATCCAATAAATTAGGGAATTGTGTTTTGAGGGGTGGGCAGATTTTTTTCTAGTAAAAAATTCCTTGTCGTCACAAAATGCAGGGGGATGCTCACAAAGCAAAGCAAAATGCTCACTCCACTCCGAGTGAATGGATTGTCTTTCTGCACTATTCTCGGCACTTTTTCTTGGCCTGAAGGCTGAGGACCCCTGAGCTTAAGAATTGAGCATGCCAGTGATAATGCCTCAGGTATCACACTCCAATGAAAAGGACACGCCTCCTCGTATTTCAAATGAGGACAATAGCACTTTCAATGCTTCTTTCACAGATTGATATTGAATAATGCATGTAAGAGCACTTTGCACAATTGGATACATTACAACACACACTAGGAATGGCTTCTTTCTTGGTGCTCTTCTTCCTCTGCCTCACTTCCAGCTCTTGGGCATCTGATTGGCAATGGCCTCTTTGTTGGCCTTTGTTGGGGGTAGAGGTTTGGTATCATTGCATGTCTAGTTACTCATCATTATTTGATTAACTAGCTAACTGCGCTAAGACCATTGCCATTGAGTTGATTTCAACTCATAACAACCCTATAGGAAAGAGTGGAACTTCCCCATAGGGTTTTCTATGCTGTAATCTTTACTGAAGCAGATTGCCAGATCTTTCTCCCTTGGAGCGGCTGGTGGGTTCAAACTGAGGACCTTTTGGTTAGCAGCTGAGTGCTTAATCACTGCACATCAGGGCTCCTTTGCATTATTGGCTTCAATAATACTGACACGTGTTGGAAATTGTGGAAGTTCTGCATAGGATCTTATCAGAACCTGGAGGGCCAAAATAACTCCTTTGTAGAAGCGTATTGAATATGTTGCTCTTGCTGTTAGGTGCTGTCTAGTCTGTTCCAACTCATAGAGACCCTACGTACAACAGAAAGAAATGCCGCCTGGTCCCGCGCCATTCTCACAATTGTTGCTGTGTTTGAGCCCCTTGCTGCAGCCACTGTGTCAATTCATCTTACTGAGGGTTTTCCTCTATTTTTTTGGACCACCAGTTTTACCAAGCATGATGTCCTTCTCCAGGGACCGGTCCATCCTGACAACACATCCAAAATACCTGAGACGAAGTCTTGCCATCTTCACTTCTAAGGAGCATTGTGGCTATACTTCTTTCAAGACAGATTTATTCATTCTTCTGGCAGTCCATGATATATTCAATATTCTTCACCAACACCATAGTTCGAATGCGTCAATTCTTCTTTGGTCTTCCTTATTCATTAAATAAAATATGATTTTTATAAAACAATTGAAATAAAGTAAGACTTTTCAGAATCTTCCTGAGACATGGGTAAGTGGAAAGTATAGTGGGCTAAAGCAGTTTTGAAGGTTTGAGTTTAAAATGTTGAAAAAGAACTATATGCAAAAAAAGAACGATAACAACAAAACGAAAATTAAACCTGTTGCCATCAAGTCGACTCCAACTTATGGTGACCCCATGTGCTGCAGAGTAGAACTGTTCCATATGGTTTTCAAGGCTGTGGCCTTTCAGAAGGTTTTCAAGGCTGTGGCCTTTCAGAAGCAGGTTGCCAGGCCTTTCTTCCTAGGTACCTCTGGGTGGGTTTGAACACCAACATTTAGATTAGTATTCAGTTGGCTAAGCCTTTGTGCCACCGGAGGGCTCTGTAATAATGCAGTGATCTTTAAAAATCACCGCATTTAATGATCTTTAATATCCATTATAGCTTTCACTCAGCTGTTCGCTCAAATACTATGGAGCTCCTACTATGTTCCTGTTGCTGTGGACCAGTATTTTGTCTTATTTTAAACCTGATTCCCCCCCCCGCCCCCCGTCAGTCTAGGGCACATTTGGATGAGTTATTGTGTTATCAGTGCACGGATACCCAGTTCTCCGGGAGACCGTGGGCTGTGGGCTTACTCCAGAGCTGATCAGGATGCACTTGGTGTGGCTGGCTGATTGGTATGTCGTATAAATAGAACACTGGAAACACAATATGGGAAAAGGAAGAGCTAAATGTCAGAAAAAACACCCTGAAAATAACCATTCAAATGTATGCAAATTGCTTAATTAATTGACCTCCTTTGTGCTTGCAGATATCCTTTGACTTCCCCTTGGTGAATTGGTTATTTTTCATTGTGCTCGCAAACAACATTCCAAAGCTAATTAAACCCTTTCGAGCTATAGGTTAATATTCAATTCATATGTAAACACATTTATAAACATTAATCAAATCCAAATTACCCATTTCATAAATACTGGTTTATTCATTTTCAGTTAATAGATCTGTTCTCTGAATTTATTCAGTGTTGGTCTTGAGGAGTTCACGTTTAGGGAGATGATGGTTATTTAAATGGCTAACTAGTGCTTACTTTCAAGTCTATTATGACTTTGCCTTGTTCCCAGTTGTTTGTTTCTATAAAGGCTTAGCACGGAGGTTTCATCTGGAGTGTTGGTGGGGCATATGAAATAGGATGATGATATGAGAAAACTGTTCCATCTGTTTAAAGAGATGTCAAAGGGAAGTCTTACTGCCTGTTCAGGATAGATGCATCAAAGAGTAGAATTTCAGTGTAGGCAACACAACCTCCCATCTGGCCTCAGCTTGGCAATGTACTTATTTGTCCATCTATTAATTAAATGGATAATTAATGTTTCCATATTGCTATCCATCCATCCATCCATCTACCCATCCATCCATTCATCCACCCATCCACCCACCCACCCATCCATCCCCCCATCCCCCCACCCACCCACCCATCCACCCATCCATGTATCCATCCATTAATATTCACTCAACAATCAACTGTTAAATATCCCTGTGCATCAAAATATGAAAAAAAAAATGCTTGAAATAGTGCAAATTCCTGGGTCCCATCACAGATCCACTGAAGCCAATATATCTGAATATTTAATAAACTTCCAGAGTAATTATGATATGCGCTAATCTTTAATGATTTCTATCTCACATCAATATGTGTTATGCACATGGTTTGTGCCGGGCACTGAAATAGAATTTGGACACTGAGGGTAAAATTTGAATGAAGCAGACACTCCTTACGACGTTGGTACTTGCAATTAAATATGAGTGCCAAACAGAGGACATGTAAGGAACTACGAGGCTATATAACCTGAGATCCAGGAATGGCCTTCCCAAGAACATCACAGCTAAGCAGAGCCCGGAGGCTAAATGGGATTTAACCACATGAAAAAGAACTAACCAGGCTACCTGACTTTAAATATCAATGAGTTAAATTTGGTTTGTAATGTTGTGTATGGTTTCTATACCCTTGCTGGTTTTCTATCTGCATTGCTATCAGTTATAGAGAAAGGGATGTATAAGGCTCAGCCCTGGATTAGCCAGTAGGCAAAATAAGCCTGTGCTTGGGGCACCAAGGGAAGGGGACACCACAGAATGTCATTTTCCCTGGCCATCATGTTCTTAACTCTACCATTGCCACAGGTTTTTTTCTTTTTTTGAACTCTTTATCCACCCTGTTCAACTTTAAGCTCCATTGTTAAAAAACCTTTTTTCTTGTTTTTGACTTGGTGAGTGACTGAAGTCTAAAAGGTGCCACCAGATATCACATTTGTTTCCAGTTCATCACAGGAGAGCTTCACATTCATCGAGTGTAAACACAGCTGCCTGGGACTGCAACCATTTAAGGCCTCAGCTGATTTGTGTGACAGACACTTCTCATTGTTAAGCTCTTTTTTTTTACACATTGGAAGGTCTGAGGGGCACAATTGGTGGGTGATATGTAGGGCATCAGCAGGCCTTAATCTGGCCCTGATAAGTGTGGCCAGTTCTTTTTTCAGATCCATCCAGTTCTGCTCCATGTATTTTGAAGTTCTGGCTTTAGATATACCCCACATTTATGATTGTAATGTTTTATCATTACATATGGTCTTTCAGTGGGGCCCTGGTGGCTTAGTGGTTAAGAGCTATGGCAGCTAACCAAAAAGTTGGCAGTTCAAATCCACCAGCCACTCCTTGGAAACCCTATGACGCAGTTCTACGCTGTTGTATGGGGTCACTATGAGTCGGAATAACTCTATGGCAAAGGGTTTCTTCATCCTGGTAAGTTTCCTTGTTCTGAAGTCTATTTTAATATTAATAGAGCCACTACAGCTTTTTTTTTTTCATGTAAAATTAGTGTTTGTTGGAAAAAATGGCTTGGGGGCAGTGTCTGACCTTCTCTAACTTCACAAGGGGGTGGAGAATCAAGATCAACAGCCCAAGGCTGATTCCTCTGAGGCAGAGATCAGACATGCCTCCTCTCTCCACCATCTTTACCTACTCTGACACCCACCATCCCTCCCATAGCACTCTCTAATTATATGCTGGGTTCAATATTTCATTCAATGGCCACACAGAATTCACAGACCACACTCATGATTATGGGGTTTATTACAAGGGAAGTAACAGTTACAATTCAGGTTCAGAAATGCTTAGGATACAGTTCTCACATCAGGACAGCCTCTTCCCAGCCTCCACTTTCCCTGGCCCTTCGCCTCTGCCCAAAGGCACTCCACTTTCTTTTTCCTTGGGCCAGGAAGCCCACTATGCCATCTCCTGCTGCTGGATCTCTGCCCCTGGGTCTCTGCCAGCTTCAATGTTACAGCTCACTCTCCCTCAGTCTCCTGGTTCCAGGAGCTTCTCAGGGCAGGGATCCGGGGTCCAAAGGATGTGCCAGCTCTTCTTCCTTGATAGTGATGGGATCCTCTCTTTCCCACCTCTGCAATGGCTCATTTCAAACCCAGCAGAATGGCAAAACTGACCAATCCCCTTGGTGGGCCATAGTTACCATATTTGCACAGTCCCACCCAATTACTTGATTTCTTGACTGCATCAGTCAAGAAATCAAAAGACACATTGCATTGGGAAAATCTGCTGCAAAGGACCTCTTTAAAGTGTTGAAAACCAAAGACATCACCTTGAAGACTAAGGTACGCCTGACCCAAGCCATGCTATTTTCAATTACATCATATGCATGTGAAAGCTGGACAGTGAATAAGGAAGACTGAAGAAGAGTTGGCACCTTTGAGTTGTGGTGTTGGTGAAGAATATTGAATATACTGTGGACTGCCAAAAGAACAAACAAATCTGTCTTGGAAGAAGCACAACCAGAATGCTCCTTAGAAGCAAGGATGGCAAGACTGCATCTTACATACTTTGGACATGTTGTCAGGAGGGATCAGTCCCCGGAGAAGGACATCATGCTTGGTAAAGTACAGGGTCAGTGAAAAAGAGGAAGACCCACAATGAGGTGAACTGACACAGTGGCTGCAACAATGGGCTCAAGCATTTAACAACAATTGTAAGGATGGTGCAGGACAAGGCAGTGTTTCGTTCTGTGGTACATAGGGTCGCTATGAGGTGAAACCAACTTGATGGCACCTAACAGCAACAACAACCCAATTACTTGAATGGGAGCTACAAGACCATGGCAAGAAAGGCCACACAAAAGCAATCCATTATGGCCCATTTGCACGATGTATCTTTCTGTACCTTTTTACTTGTACCTTACCTACGTTTTTATATTTAAAAGGGACATTTTGTAGAGAGTACGTGGTTGGCTTTTCTTGTTTTCCTGATGTAATCTGGCAATCTCTGTCTATTACTGGTCTGTTAACTAACATTTAATATAATTATTGATAGGGTTGGATTTAAGTCTACCACTTACTTGCTTTCTATTAGTCCCCTTTGATTTTCTTTTCCATTCTCCTTTAATTTTTTCTTTTGGATTATTTGAATATGTGTTAGCATTTCATTTTAATTAATCTGTGGACATTTGGTCTATCTCTCTTTTTTTTTTAAGTGGTTGCTTTAGGGATTACGATATACCCACCTTTTTATAGTCCGCTTAGAGTCAAAATTCTACCATTTCAAGTAAAATAGGTACATTGAGCCTCCCTCATATAGGTTATATTTTTCATATTTATGACATGTGCATATATTAAAATGACTCATTTTAATGTATATAGTTTCATTCTAGTCCAGAAGCAGCCTTTCAACCAGACTTGATTGATTAACATGGTTCTTGCTTACCAGCCTCTGGGGCTACCTTTGTTCTGCCCATTGCCAAGGTGTTGTCACTACCATTACTCAGGATTAGTGCATTACTGAAGACTGCCTCTCAGCTGGCAACATTATTAGGAAAGTCACATGTATTGTAAGGTAAATCATGAGCAAGTAAAGGTTCTAGGTTAAAATAGGGCCTCAAAAGACCGAACCCTTAAGGAAGAGGCCTAGAAGAATTTGTCAGGGATTCGGGACATCAGCCAACCTGGATGCTCAGATGGAAGCTCTCTCGCCAATATGGTGTTGGGATGTAGACCAGGAGTATGGGAAGAAGTGCCCTATATATAGACCAGTGACTTGGGTTGGATAGATAGGGAAAGTACAATTCTGAATATAGGCAACTAACAGGAGGCTCAACTCTTGTTCATGGGACAGTTTGTACTAGAGATCAGTATATGAGACTCTTGCATGCCTACCATGCCCATAGACCCCTTCTGAACACAGTGAGCTTGGGAATCACTTGATCATAATTTATGACACCTCCAACTGGATGAGGAATATGAATATACATGAACAAAACAACAACAAATACAACACACAAAATAAAACAACAACAAAATCATACATAAACTAAATAGAAGAGGGGGACCAAGACAGGGAAGGATTAACCAGTAAGCATGGTATGCACCAGCTCGCATTCAGCGAGGTACACATGACTTAATCGTATTTACTTGCTAATATGTGGTGAGCAATTTCACCTGGGTTTCACCACATCTTTGATGTGGTGGGGGACAGGTGAAATTGTGCACTCCAGACTGTGGGGGAGGCACAGTTGGGTCTGTGCATACCTTACTTATTTGGCAATCCAGCCCTGGACCAAGGGGACATAAGCCTCCTATAAGCTAGACATGAGAGGGGGACCAGAATTCTAGGTAGTGGCCTACTGTGAGAAAGCTGCTTAGCAGAGGTGCTTCCAATCAGAATTTAACTTGGGAAATTGTGAAATCTCAAACAGGTGGCAGGAAAAATAGAAGCAATAGAGACTCAAAGAAAAGGAAAGAATCACAATGGGAAGCCAGATGCAGATTCAGTTGGCTCGGAAGCTGGGCAATCATCATTTCAAATCCTGACTCTGCCACCTCTTAGTGGGGCAACCACAGGCACTTTATCTGCCAAACTCGGGTGATGATGAAAATATCTAACATGGGGCTGTTGTGAGGCTTAAATGAGCATATAAATATAAAGCATTTAATATTTTTACCCACATGTTGCTGTCATTATTTTCCATTGAGTCTGCTCTGACTCATGATGACCTTACTTAGAACAAAATGTTGCCTGGTCCTGTGCCATCTTCAAAATCTTTGACATGTTTACCCACATACTAAATATTGAGTGCAAGGCTAACCGGTGGTGCCATAGAATAGAGTGCATCAGATGCAAACCTCTGGGCGAAAGAGTATATGACAGGTTTCCAGAACCACTGTGGGCCCTGCAGTTGCTCTTGTACTGACGATGGAGGCGTCTCCATGGGCACCGAGCTCTGTGATTACTGAGATGGTATTATATACAATTACGCTTTGCAAGTATTCTTACAGCAAATCCTCAGGAATGATTGAAATCTGGACATGACTCTGCAAGTCACAGGAGCCTAACACAAATTCTAGTCTCAGGGCATCAAAGTATATCCATATCCCATTATCTTAATTGGGTTCTCAAGAGGAGCAAAACCAGTGAGACTTCTATATATAAATGTATAGAAAGGGACCGACTTCAATGAAATGGCTCACACAATTGTGGGATTGGCAAGTCTCAAACCTGTAGGTCAGGCGGTAGGTAGGCTAGAGACTACTACTGGCTCGCTGGATTGTGGCAGCTGGCAAATCCAAAATCTGCAGCTCAGGTGGCAGGTAGGATACTTCTTCAGGCTTATGTTCCAAGATCCTGAGGCCAGGCAATGAGAACAGTGCATGACTGAGAGAGAGTGAGCTCTGTCAGAATATCAGTTCATGTCCTGGAGATAGACCACATCCCCAAGGGAATTCCCCTTTCAACTTATTGGCTGCTCAGATCAGATCACATCATGGAAGATGATTGCATTATATTACATCATGGAACAGCAGCATGTCAAGTATCTCCCAAACCACCGAGAATCACAGCCTAGTCAAGTTGCTACATAAAATTAACCATCACACACGTTCTGGCACTGGGGAGAGGACATCCTAATAATTTCCTTCTCCACTTATCTCTTTTTACAACAGGAACCAGCAAGTATGAGAGTATAGGTTGCAGACCTTAAATCCTCGGAGATAGGTCAGTAGGGATTTGCAGATACTCCATGAACATTCTTACTGCTCACAAGTGCCTTCCAACAGATGAAGCATAGATTCCCAATAGTTTCGCTAGGCATTCTTATAATCTGATCCAAGCCTACATTTTCAGCATCATTTGAAGCTATGCTCTAACTTTGATACCTATTCTCTCACACAGTGATTTTCAAACTTTTTGGTTGTAGACTTTCTTAGTCAATCTCGCTTAGAAAGCTCAGTATCTAAACTGATAAAAGCAGAGAATACTCAAGCATCATGGGGATGGGTCTCCTAAGAGACCCATTGGCTCTATACCCACCCCAAGCAACGTTGATGTGTACCAAAGCTTTAATCATTATGACAAAGTGCTTCAGTCATTCCCCAGTGCACTGGGCATGTAATTCATTGCCACGGCCCCTTACTGGTACATTTCTCATCTGTCTTTGCCACCTGCACAAATTCTCCTTAGGCTTCAAGGCCAAGCTTAAATGTCACCTGCCCTGTGCTTCTCACTGACTCCTAGCCCCAACACCAAATGTGTAATACCCTTATCTATGCTCCAGAACGCTTCACACATGCCCCTCTCCTGTTATATCTTTCTCCCAGCCTCTATATTGAGTTCTACAAGGGCAAAGACTGGGTGCTTTTCATCTTTGTATCTTTGCAACAGAGCTAGACAACATAAGTAAAGCTCAGTGCTTTTTGTGTCCCTGATAATACGTATTAAAATATGACTACAAATTATTATCTTACCAAGGACACAGTGAGGGTTGCTGCTAGTGTGCACGAAGCAGGCACAGTCTTCAGACGTGCAAAAAGGGTTTCTTTGAGTCAGTCTAGTTCCTCATTGCAACCTGAATCTTTTTTTTTTTATGTTATTATTTCTTTTAAAATTTCTGTAATTTTCTCCTACTGTATATGTTACAAGACATCACTGAACTGGGCTTGATTTTGTGTCCTTATTTCCTGTTAAATGCTTAAATAATAGTCTGTTTTTGAGTACTGATATACAGCTGTTTCCATAGCTACCTGATCATAACAGTTAATTAGACTAGCATGTTTTCAAAAGCCTTTTGATTGACATTTCTCTACTAATAAACACCTGACTTCTTATTCAATTAGTGCATTTTTCTTATTTCTCTTAGGAGACATTTATGAATGCTACATAATGTCTTGCTTCAATAAATAAAATATAATAGGAGTCAGGTAAATTTTCGGGAGTCCACGTGGCCCAGTCATTAAACACTTGACTGCTAACTGAGAGGTCAGTGGTTTGAACCAGGCTTGGAACCTGTTCTTCCCCGTTCAGTCATGGCTAACGAAGTGAAACCAGAATAAACCCCTTTTTGTAAAATATGGCTGTAACAGAATAATAACCCGAACGGGAAAAATTATGGGTCCACACCCTGCTAGAAATTTAATCTCCCTCTTAGAAAACAAGGACAGTGTTCAAGTTGAACAGCAACCAAATCTCTTGACTAGCAGAGCTGGAAACAGCTGTGACTAGCTCAAAGATGATGGTTGACCACTCTGCTTTGAATGTGTGTTGTGCTCCACAGTCTTGGCAATAATCCAATGTCCCATACCAGGCTCCTGAAAGGGGTCATTATACCTCTTTTTTTTTAAGCCTCCCATTCCAGGACTTCAACCCATAATTTTTCCTATTCTGGTACACCCACATTTTACAAATTCTGATCTGTTCTGATTTTGCTGTGCCCGCCATGGCTGAACCAGTTTGAACCTGTTCAAAGCCCTGGTTCAAACCCATCAGCCTCTCCGTTGGGAGAAGAATGTGTCTGTCTGCTTCCATAAAGATTACAGCCTTGGAAACCCTATGGGGCAGTTCTATTCTGTCCTGTAAGGTTGCCATGAGTTGGAATCAACTCAACAGCAATAGGCTTGGGGTTTTGGATGCGTTTGGGCTCTTTCTGCTCATTGCTCCACCCGGAAGTCATCTTTCTCTGTTCAGTGAACTCTTAGAGCAGAAGACTCAACAGTGATGCACACTTGTAAATCACTTTCTAGTTTAAAAAGTGGTTTTGCATATGCCTCGTCACTAAAACTTCACAAAGAACCCAGGAACATAAGTATGATCATTGTTCTCATTTTGCAGATGGGGGAACTGGAGCTTCTCCAATGCGGACCACATGGCATATTTACCTTGCATACCTGGTGCCGGGTACATAGTGGGTGTACATTTGTTTCCTAGGGCCATTTGTTTCCAAAGTACTACAAGCTGTATGGCTTAGAAGAACAGAAACATGCGTCTCGCAGTTCTGGAGGTTAGAAGTCTGAAATCAGGGTGTCAGCCATGTTGATTCCTTCTGAGGACCATGAGGGAAATCCTGTCCTATGCCTCTTTCTTAGTTTCTGAAGACGGCTGGTGACCCTTGGCATTGCTTGACTTATAGATGCGTCTTTTCAATCTCTGCCTCTGTCTGCACATGGCCATCTCTCCTCTGTGTCTGTGTATGTGTGTCTTCTCTTTTTTTGAGCACATCACTCTTATTTGAGTAGGACATCGTGTTAGCTTAACTAATAGCATCTTCATGGACCCTATTTCCAAACAGTCACATTCAAAGGAACTGGAGGTTAGGGTATCAACAAAAACAACAAAATTTTGTTTTGTGTGGGCACAATTCAACCCATATCAGAATGCTCAACAAATACTGATTTGACCTGAGTAGCCTGCCCAAGGTGACCCAGGTATGTGTTTGTCTCCTTGTGTCTGTACTCCCCTTTATAAGTTACCACCCAGAATGGATTAGCTTTAAGACCCACTCTGCTCTCAATGACCTCATCAAGATAAAAAAGAAAAACCTTATTTCCAAACAAGACCATATCCACAGGTATGGGGATCAGGACTTCAGTAGATATTTTGGAGGGCGTACTATCTGTCTTAGTCATCTAGTAGTACTGTAACAGAAATATCACAAGTGGATGACTTTAACAAAGAGAAATTTATTTCTTCACAGTAAAGTAGACCAAAAGTCCAATTTCAGGGTGTCACCTCCAGGGGAAGGCTTTCTCTCTCTGTTAGCCTTCTCATCAATCTTTCCCAGGACTAGGAGCTTCTCCAAACAGGCACCCTGGCTCCAAAGGATGCACTCTGCTCCCATCATTGCTTTCTTGGTGGTATGAGGTCCCCCCTCTGCACTTGCTTCCCTATCCTTTCTATTTCTTGAGAGATAAAAGGTGGTGGAGGCCACACTCCAGGGAAACTCACTTTACTTTGGATCAGGGTTGTGCCCTGGGGAAGGGTGTTACAATCCAACCCTACTTCTCTTTAACATAAAATTATAATTACAAAATGGAGGGCAACCACACAATACTGGGAATCATGGCCTAACCAAGGTGACACATATTTCTGGAGGACAAAATTCAATCCATGACACTATCTAGGGGGACATTCTTCCATGGGGCAGGGGTTTTCTTTCTCTGGGGACTACCTAGTCGAGAGGTCCCAGAGATGATGAATTCCTAGAAACAGGGAGTTCCTAAATGTACATTTTTTCAAACTTCTTTTTCTTTCCCATTGAAATTTTTGTTGCCTGTGTTGGAAAGAAGGAGCCCTGGTGGTGCGGTGGTTAAGCGCTTGGCTGCTAACTGAACGGTTAACAGTGAGAACTTACCAGCTGCTCCACAGGAGAAAGATGTGGCAGCCTGCTTCCATAAAGATTACAGCCTTGGAAACTCTATGGGGCAGTTCTGCTCTGTCGTACAGGGTCACTATGAGTTAGAATCAACTTGACAGCCGTGGGCATGTTGGAAAGAGTTTCCTTCATAGGGAGGTAGACAGCATGCATGAGAGTGAAAAGGTGTCTAGGCCTAAAGAAAGTAAAAAAAAAAAAAAAAAAGCAAGCACAGAGTCAACCAAGACTGCATCAGAAGTCATGCATATCAAATCTTCATAAGATTTCTGAAACCAAGGTGCTTCCTCTCAGCTGGCAGCTATTTTTGTTTTGTTCTTAAGCCATCATTTCTACCCATAACGTAGCTACTACTTAATTAGAGATGAAAACTCAAAACCTTTACTTTCAACGCCCTCAGTGACTTGGTTTCTACCTAATTTTCCCTGTTTATATCCCATATGTTTTCTTTATAGTCCATGTACTCTATTTACATCTTATAAACTCTATGTCCTGTGCGCTCTGTTTACATCCCATGTAGTCTACTTATACCGCATGTACTCTAACAATATCTTATGTACTCTATATTTTGTGCACTCTACTTATATCCTATATAATGTATTTATATCCCATATACTCTACTTAGATGCCCTGGTGGCACAATGGCTAAGCACTTGGCAGCTAATTAAAAAGGTGGCTGTTCTAACACACCCTGCAGCTCTACAAGAAAAAAGACCTGGTGATCTGCCCTCATAAAGATTACAGCATAGGAAACTCTATGGAGCAGTTCTACTTTGTCACATTGGGTCACTATGAGTTGTAATCCCCTCCATGGCACACAACAACAACAACTTGTTGTTGTTAGGTGCCATTGAGTTGGTTCTGACTCATAGCAACCCTCTGCACAACAGAACGAAACACTGCCTGGTCCTGTGCCAAACTTAGAATCGTGATTATGCTTGAGCCCATTGTTGCAGCCACTGTGTCAATCCATCTTGTTGAGGGTCTTCCTCTTTTCTGCTGACCGTGTAGTTTACCAAGCATGATGTCCTTCTCCAGGGACTGACTGATCCCTCCTGAAAGCATGTCCAAAGTATGTAAGATGCAGTCATGCCATCTTTGCTTCTAAGGACCATTCTGGTCATACTTCTTCCAAGACAGGTTTATTCATTCTTTTGGCAGTCCATGGTATATTCAATATTCTTCACCAACACCACAATTCAAAGGTGTCAATTCTTCTTCAGTCTTCCTTATTCATTGTCCAGCTCTTGCATGCGTATAACGCAATTAAAAATACTATGGCTTGGGTCAGGCACACCTTAGTCTTCAGGGTGGCATCTTTGCTTTTCAATACTTTAAAGAGGTCCTTTGCAGCAGATTTGCCCAATGCAATGTGTCTTTTTGGTTTCTTGATAGCTGCTTCCATGGGCGATGATTGTGGATCCAAGTAAAATGAAGTTCTTGACAACTTCAGTCTTTACTCCGTTTATCATGATGTGGCTTATTGGTCCAGCTATGAGGATTTTGGTTTTCTTTACATTGAGGTGTAATCCATACTGAAGGCTGCGGTCTTTGATTTTCATCAGTAAGTGCTTCAAGTCCTCTTCCCTTTCAGCAAGCAAGGTTGTGTCATCTGCATAACGCAGTTTGTTAATGAGTCTTCCTCCAATCCTAAAACCCTGTTCTTCTTCATATAGTCCAGCCTGTTGGATTATTTGCTCAGCATATAGATTGAATAGTTATGGTGAAGGGATACAACCCTGATGCACACCTTTCCTGACTTTAAACCACTCAGAATCCCTTTGTTCTGTCCAAACAACTGCTTCTTGATCTATGTACAGGTTCTTCATGAGCACAATTAAGTGTTCTGGAATTCCTATTCTTCACAATGTTGTCCATAATTTGTTAAGATTCACACAGTTTGATGCCTTTACATAGTCAAAACACAGGTAGACATCCTTCTGATATTCTCTGCTTTCAGCCAGGATTCATCTGACATCAGCATTGATATCCCTGGTTCCACTTCCTCTTCTGAATCAGGCCTGAATTTCTGGCAAGTCCCTGTCGATATACTGCTGCAGCCACTTTTGAGTGATCTTCAGCAAACTTTCGTTTGTGTGTGATATTAATGATATTTTTTGATGATTTCTGCATTCAGTTGGATCACCTTTCTTGGGAAATCCATAAATATGGATTTCTTCCAAATTTCTTGACACAGACAAGTGGGGTCTTCCAGCACTGCATCCGTTTGTTGAAATATCCCAACTGATGGTCCGTCAATTCCTGGAGCCTTGTTTTTCATCGATGCCTGCAGTGTAGCTTGGACTTCTTCTTTCTGAACCATGGGTTCCAGATTACATGCTACCTCTTGAAATGGTTGAATGTCGACTAATTTTTTCTGACATGATGACTCTGTGTATTCTTTCCATCTTCTTTTGATGCTTCCTGCGTCGTTTAATATTTTCCCCATAGAATCCTTCACTATTGCAACTCAAGGCTTGAATTTTTTCTTCAGTTCTTTCAGCTTGAGAAACACTGAGTGTGTTCTTCTTTTTTGGTTTTCTATCTCCAGCTCTTTGTACGTGTTATTATAATACTTTACTTTGTCTTCTCGAGCTACCCTTTGAAATCTTCTGTTCAGTTCTTTTACTTCATCATTTCCCCTTTTTCTTTAGTTGCCCAACATTCGAGAGCAAGTTTCAGAGTCTCCTCTGACATCCATCTTGGTCTCTCCTTTCTTTCCTGTCTTTTCAATGACCTCTTGCTTTCTTCATGGATGCTGTCTTTGATGTCATTCCACAACTCCTCTGGTCTTTGGTCATTAGCGTTCAATGCATCAAATCTATTCTTGAGGTGGTTTCTAAATTCAGGCTGAATATACTCAAGGTTGTACTTTGGCTCTCGTGGACTTGCTTGGATTTTCTTCAGTGTCAACTTAAACTTGCATATGAGTGATTGATGCTCTGTTCCACAGCTGGCCCCTGGTCTTGTTCTGACAGATGATGTTGAGTTTTCCATCCTGTCTTTTCACAGAGGTAGTTGATTTAATTCCTGTGTATTCTATCTGGTGAGGTCCATGGGTATAGTCGCTGTTTATGTTGGTGAAGAAAGGTATTTGCAATGAAGAAATCATTGATTCTGCAAAATTCTATCATTTGATTTCCGGCATTGTTTCTATCACCAAGGCCATATTTTTCAACTACTGATCCTTCTTCTTAGTGTCCAACTTTCACATTCCAATCACCCGTAATTATCAATGCATCCTGATTGCATGTTCAATCAATTTCAGATTGCAGAACTGATAAAAATCTTCAATTTCTTCATCTTTGGCCTTAGTTGTTGTGTGTAAATTTGAATAATAATCATAGGCATATGGATATTATCCTATCACTGACTGCTTTGTACTTCAAGATAGATCTTAAAATGTTCTTTTTGATGATGAATGCAACACCATTCCTCTTCAAATTGTCACTTCTGGCATAGTAGGCTATATGATTATCTGATTCAAAATGGCCAATACCAGTCCGTCTCATCTCACTAATGCCTAGGATATCGATGTTTATGCATTCCATTTCATTTTTGACGACTTCCAATTTTCTTAGATTCATACTTCGTACATTCTAGGTTCCAATTATTAGTGGATGTTTGCAGCTGTTTCTTCTTGTTTTGAGTCACGCCACATTAGCAAATGAAGGTCCTGAAAGCTTGAGTCCATGTCATTAAGGCTGACTCACTTTGAGGAGGCAGCTCTCCCCCAGTCATCTTTTGAGTGCCCTCTAACCTGGGGGCTAATCTTCCAGCACTGTATCAGACAATGTTCTGCTGCTATTCATAAGGTTTTCACTGGCTAATTCTTTTCAGAAGTAGACTGCTGGGTCCTTCTTCCTAGTCTGTCTTAGTCTGGAAGCTTAGCTGAAACCTGTCCCCCATGGGTGACCCTGCTGGTATCTGAATACTGGTGGCATAGCTTCCAGCATTACAGCAACACACAAGCCTCCACAGTATGACAAACTGACAGACACATGGGAGAACAACAACATATTCTATTTATATTTTATGTACTGTATTTATATCCCATGTGTCTTAGTCATCTAGTGCTGCTATAACAGAAATACCACAAGTTGATGGCTTTAACAAAGAGAAGTTTATTCTTTCACAGTTCAGTAGGCTAGAAGTCCGAATCCAGGGTGCCAGCTCCAGAGGAAGGCTTTCTCTCTCTGTCAGCTCTGGAGGAATGTCCTTGTAATCAGTCTTCTCTTGGTCTGGGAGCATCTCAGCGTGGGAGCCTCAGGTCCAAGGGTTAAGCTCTGCTCCCAGCACTGCTTTCTTGGTGGTCTGAGGTCCCCATGTCTCTCTGGTCACTTCTCTTTTATATCTCAAAAGAAACTGGCTTAAGACACTACCTAATCTTGTAGACCTCATCAGTGTAATTGCTGCTATTCCATCTTATTACATCATAGTGATAGGATTTACAACATATAGGAAAATCACATAAAATGATGGACAATCACATAAAATCATGGACAAGCCCACAGTACTGAGAATCATCGCCCAGCTAAGTTGACAGATATTTTGAGGAGACACAGTTCAATCCATGACACCATTTACCCTGTTAATATCTTATATACTGTATATCCCATGCACTGTGTTTATATTCTGCATAGTTTACTTATATCCCATGCACCCCATTAATAGTCCATGTACTCTCTTTCTTGATTTTGTTACAACAACCATGTATTCCCTGGTCAGACCTGTTTCTAAATTCTACGCCTTGTTCATACTCTCTCCATTTCCTCATTGGCCTTATCTTCCTCCTTGTCATGTCATCCCACAGGCTCAGCTCACGTGTTTCCTTTTCCAGAAAGCCACCTTGGTCCTCCCTCTCCCTTTGGGCTGTGCAGAGAAGACCCCTTCTGTGGCTCCTCGATACCTTGCACATCTCTCTCTCTCTCAATGCATCAGTACCCTTATGTTACATTGTCTGATTGTGCATTTGTTACCCCTACCCCGACTAGTGTGAAGCCCTTATTGTTAGGAATGGCTCGTTCAGCTTGCAAATCTGGTGTCTAACACAGGGCCAAATAGATGTTTGCTGACTGAGTCTATGCACTGACACACCTCTGGAATTGACAAGCAAGCAATAAATAACACTCTTCTGGGTGATGTGTTAAAATGATACAGAACCGTAATGTAAAAAAAATAATAAAAGAGGCATAAAGAGTGAAACAAACAAACAAACAAACAAACGCATTGCCATCAAGCTGATTCCAACTCATAGGAGTGAATAAAGAATGAATTGGAAACAATTATTTTAAAAGCATTGAGGATTTACTTGCATGTAGGTCTAAAGAAAGACCTGGCAATCTGCTCCCATAAAGATTATAATCTAGAAAACTCTCTGGGGCAGTTCTACCCAGTCGCATGGGTTGCTATGCGTGGAAAATTTATTCAAGAGCACCTAAAACAATGACAGGGTCTCTATGAGGGAGAGCAGCTGTTATGAAGACCTAAACCTTTGACCAAAAGCAGAAAACAAGATTTCACAAAAAAGTAATTGGTTGGTTTAAACACATTCTCAGTTGTCCCTTCAGGAGTGATGGGTTATAGTGGAGCTGGTGCCCCTATGGCTGAGCCCAAAGCCCATTGGTTGGGTCCAGATGATTTTCTCAATGAACAAGTTCACCATCAGTCTGTTTTCTGTGGATTCTGAGCAGTTTTTTGAAAACCAGTTGCTTTGATTCCTTCTTCTGGGATCCTGACCACCTCTGATCTTATACACTCTAGGCCGGGGTGGTGAAGGGGCAAGTCTGCATGAACAGGATCAAGGCTCAACAGAAGTTTCCCTTATCAGTTCAGAGAAAAGTAGGTGCACCAACCTGTAGGGGTGAGGGAAGGCTTTGCAGAAGAAGGGCATCTGAGTAGATGTCAAAGGATGAAGAGGTGTTTTGCTCTTTGATCTTTTTTTCCCCCAGAGGGATCTACAGTCAAATTAAATGCAAGAGTAAGGAAGGAGGATACTGGAGAAAATGCATCTAACCTGAAAGCAAGGAAGGCTAGTCTCCAGGAAAAAAAAAAGTGTTTTGTAATATTCATGCCGTATTAACTGCCACAACAACAAATACTGGTTGAATTTCTGGCATCTGTTGGAAAAACACAAGGGTGCCTGGAGATTCACAGTCATGAAAGTTGTTTGGATCCTTAATACCCTATTAACTGGAAGTATTTGAGATGCAGCCTTCTCCTGCTCCTTTTTCTCATCTTCGTTTTTCTTTTTTTCTAGGTGAAATGATAACTGAACTTTGTCTAGCTTTCTGCATGAATAATAATGATTCTTACTATACTTATTAATATTGAGACTCCAGCCTCTGGGCACCATTACCAACCCCCAAATTGTGAGTAGCATGAGCCAGGTCCCCTTCTAACTGATTTCTCCAGATTTTTTTTTTTTTTTTGGCAATCAGCCAACTTCCTGCCCAAGATAAGAAAAACAGGAGTCTGGAGTCTGTAGACCACAGAACCAATTAAGAACAGATGTGGCCCACCTGACATGCTCAGAACCATCAATCTTGTCCTTTGAGTGACCCCAGAACTTTCCTCCCACCGGACAGAACCAAACTTTAGCAGCTCAAGATTGGGGAAGGCTTTCAGAAGTAAGGGGTTCAAGCCTAAGATCCACATATACATATTGTAACTGGACTGTACCAGGTCAGCTCAGTGTAGCCATAAAGACAAGGAATGGGTGAAAGAGAAAGTAGAAGCTTTATTTGGTTGGCCAAGCAAAAGAGCACAACAGGACTTGTGTTGCCAAGATGGCTCCCTGAACAATGGCCAAAACAGTGTTTATTAACAGAAAGGTCCTGGGGAAGGGAGCAAGGTTGTTGATTAGTCTGGCCCAAAACAGACATTCCTTTTTTGAATCCAGCTTGGATTTCTGGCAGTTCCCTGTTGACGTACTGCTGCAACCGCATTTGAACGATAGCAAAATTTTACTTACGTCTGATATTAATCAATAAGTTCCATATTGTGTTGACCTGCCTTTCTTTGGACTAGGCATAAATATGGATCTCTTCCAGTCAGGTGAACTTAAAATTCCAACCTTTTGGTTAGCAGTTGGGCAAGTTAACTGTCCGAACCACTCAGGGACTCCATAATTTGCCAAAATAACCACCCCACCACAAGCTGGAAGATGGCACCAACAGCCAGGCTCTTCTGTTAGGCCATAGGTGATGTTGTACATTTTTCTATCAAATCAGTGGTCTCTTCACTTCAAAAGGTACATAGAAAGCCAGGAGGAAGGAATACCCGAGCCATCCCAGCTCTGCACCTCCTTTTGGCCACTGCCTGGACCCTGAGAAGCCCTGGAGCCCCATGGCTCTTTTGAGCCCAATTTGGAAGCCATCTCACTGGCCCCTGTCTTCCTCTCCGGCGTGCTATACAACCCTGTGGATTTGAATGGAAAATGGGCACTCGTCAAAATCCAAGAATTATCCAGTTCAGCTGTACATCACCTGGTCCTTTCCAACTAACTGCTAATCACATTATTTAATAGATAGCATTTGAAAAATAAGAAATAGAACACAGAAGCCACATGTAAAATAATCTACTGTGTCTTATCCAATATAGCCAAAACAGAGAGAAAAAATGATGAACAGATCCTTAGAAAATGGTCTTTGCACATATAATGGTCCTGGAATAATCTAGTTCTCCTTGTTGAGGTAATCATTGAAGCTGCCATTGAATTAACGGAACGTTAGAGAAGCAATGTAGTATAAGTTAGAATCAGACAGCATTTTGAATTTTTGCTCTGAATTTTAGCTATGTGACTGAAGAAAATTTTTGCTTTTTTGTTATTTTAATTTCCAGAACTCAATTTTCTCATCTGTAAGTTAAGAATGACTCTAATACTGAGTGTATCATATATCTGTTTAGTGTTCCTCCTTTGGTAATGCTCCTCCTGACTCCTGATGGTCCTGATAGAGCTGTCAGTCATGGTGGGGTTTCCCTTCTACCCTTAAACATCATCCTTGCCCCCACTACGTGGTGGGCATTTGACCTGGCCAGCCGAACAAAATACCTCATCACCTTGATCAAGCGGTTGTGTTAAAGACAGTCACATGCTTTGAGCAGGACCAATCCATGTCCTCCTGGGGGCTAGGTCTATGGAAGCCGGGAGAAAGAAGCTTTTTTAGTTTTGGATCATGAGTCATAAGAATTTTAGATTGGCCAGTGATGGTGTTTCCTGTCCCTGGAAAGAGCTTTTCTAATGATAAATCCGGATAGATGCAGAACAGGCATTGAAAGGGAAGGCAAAAGCTAAAACTAAATCCACATTCTCATGTGAGCTTCTGAGCCTACCACGCCTGGTTCTGATTCCGTCCTCGGGCTTCAGAGTCACGGAACCAAGAGAGTCTCGTTTAGTGAGTTAAAACTGGGATTCTGCCATATGCAATGGATACAGTCCCAATAAAGACACTTGACCTTCAGGGCTCTTTTAAGGATTTGAGGAATAACATGCTATGCTCATGGCACATAGTAATCACTCAAAAGATGTCAGGTCCTTTTATTGTTTCTTTAGATAAATGAAGTTGAAAGCTAACTGGACTAGTTTGCCTTGGACTAACCTTGAAGTTTTCTCCTTTATTTGTTGACATTGTTAATCCTCAAGGCCCATTGAGATGGATGTTTTAGCAGATTACTCACGTGTCGAGGATTTTTTGTTTTATTTTCACATTTAAATACATTTAATAGACCTTGTAAATATTGTGATTTTCAATTTCTATTCACACACCACTATACTAATAAAAAGCATTTCCCTTAAATGAAAGTAGAAAAGTTATGAAATTTATAACAGCTCTAATAGTACTCTATTGGGCAAATCTGCTGCAAAATACCCCTTTAAAGTATTCAAAAGCAAAGATGTCACTTCAGGGACTAAGGTACACCTAACCCAGGCCATGGTATTTTCAATTGCCTCATATGCATACAAAAGCTGGACAATGAATAAGGAAGTCCAAAGAAGAATTGATGCCTTTGAATTATGGTGTTGGTGAAGAATATTGAATATACCATAGACTGCCAGAAGAATGAACAAGTCTTTCTTAGAAGAAACACAGCCAGAGTGCTCCTTGGAAGCAAGAATGGTGAGAGTTTGTCTCAGGTACTTTGGACACGTTATCAGGAGGGACTAGTCCCTAGGGGAGGACATCATGTTTGGTAGAGGGTCAGCAAAAAAGAGGAAGATCCTGGATGAGATGGACTGACACAGTGGCTGCAACAATGGGCTCAAACATAACGATCACGAGAATGGCACAGGACTGGACAGTGTTTCATTCTGTTTTACGTAGGGTTGCTATGAGTTGGAGCTGACTCAATGGCATCTAACAACAACAACAATCATACTTTAGTTTAGAATTCTCTTAAACTTCTTTAATGAGGAAGGTGAAAAACTTTTATGTCTCAGGAAATTTACTAAGTATCAATAAATGTTTTCCACAACCTGTTTGTCATACTGTCACTGCTTGCTTGTTGCTGTGATGCTGAAAGCTATGCCTTCGGTATTTCAAATACCAGCAGAGTTACCCATCATGGACAGTTTTCAGTGGAGCTTCCAGACTAAAACAGACTAGGGAGAAAGATCTGGTGATCTGTTTCTTACAGGTAACCAATGAAAACCTTATGGATCACAGAATATCGTCTGAGACTTCAGTTCATTTACTTTGGTTGCATCATCAAGCGGGACCGATCTCTGGAGAAGGACATCACGTTTGGTAAAGTGGAGGGCTGTTAAGGCAAGGGAAACCCTCAGTGACATAGACTGACACAATAACACAACGAAGAATTCAAACATACCATCGGTCATGAAGATGGCCCAGGACTGGGCGACATTTTGTTCTGTTATACATGGGGTTGTCATTTGTTGAAGCTGACTGCATGGCAACCAACAACAACAACAAATATTTTACCTCATTTGAATCTCACTATAAATGTCTAAAGGTAAACTTTTTATCTTTACTGTGCAGGAGAGGAAACTCAGGCTGAAAGATTTTAAATATCTTGCCTAAGTTTATAGGAGTAAAGAGAGATGGAACTGAAATATAAACCTAATTATGCCTGCCTCCAAAGCCTGTGTTCTTTCCACAGTGCCCAGTTGTGCCTCTAAAGAATACAAAGAGAGGCATCTACTGGGAAATTAAGAAGCAATGACATGCTTCCAGGACAGAATTTTGGAAACAAAATCCAGCTTCTACATGCATGTCCAAGGCAAATTTGCTGTGGGATCCTTGTGTGTAGCTGTGCTCGTTCCCTCCTCCGAGCGTCTGCACCATCTGTTCCCTCTGGCTGCAATGCTTTTCCTTCTGGCCTTCTCAGGAAGCAGGGCTGGCTTCTGCTTGTATTCCCATCACAGCTCAAAAGGCCCCAAGCATCCTTTCCAAATCAGCCCATGCCCCTCATTCAGTCTCTCTCTCTTTAGCCTGTTTTATTTTCTTCACAGAACTTAGCACTCACTGAAGTATTTGTTCATATTCATCTATCTCCTCTTCACTAAAACCCTATCTGTGTGACAGAAGGGCCCTTTTCTCTCACCACCCCCCCAAATCTGATTCCTTAAACAGCCCCTGGCACAGAATATGAACACAGTAGATAACTGGTCCATGTTGAGCCACGCTTGTTGTGAAGATTACATTGGACAAAATTTGATGCAGACATTATTATCCCACCCTGCTGGTGCCTGATGAATTGGGCACAGATACATATCATGAGTGGTCATTCTTCCTTTCTCCAGCAGGAACCCGGAAGCTGTGGCTGCTTGGGTGGTTTTCAGGGTGTGTCGGACAGCTAAACAGACCGAGGCCTTAAATCTTCCCACTGAGCCTTGTGGCTTCAGATGAAAACAGCCACACTCCACCCCTCAGGAGGTTGTGGCCAGCACAATCCCCTTTGGGCTGTTCACCAAATCGTGCAAAGCCCTGGTGAGAGTCCCTCAGCAGAGACTGGGGGCTGGTGTTGGGCTGGGGTCAGGCAGGACTGGACCCTGAGTGTTGGCCAGCTAGGTACTGCATTTGAGGCAATTCAAAGCAAGGAGAAGTGGTGAATTACCCAGCCAGCATCCTTGAGGAGAGGCAGAGTGAAGAGAAGCAAGCACCAGGTCTGAGAAGGAATCCATGAGATGGAGCCCAGGACCAGGAAGCTGCTCAGGACACGAGGTAACAAGTGGAAGATAGGTGAGCAGGTACAGAGGGTCCTGAGTGATGGCCTGTGCCCTTGCCTGACTTGCTCACTGTGAAGAACCCAGCCAGGGAAAGGCAAAGGGCTTGTGGTGCTGTCACTCACATATAATCCACTTCTCCCTGAGGGGGAATGAGCACTGCTCTGGGAGTCAGGGCACTCGGTCTTCTAGGTGGTCGAATTTATCTGTGTATTTCTAAACTCTTGACCAAACCAAGCCAAAACAAACCAGTTGCCATCAAATCAATTCCAACTCATGGCAACCCCACGTGTTTCAGAGAACTGTGCTCCACAGAGTTCTCAAGGCTGTAACTTTTCAGAAGATCTCCAGATCTTTCTTCCAAGGTGCTGTTTGGTGGATTTGAACTTCCAAACTCTCAGTTAATAGTTGAGAGCTTAACCATTTGCTCTACCCAGGGACTCAAACTATTGGCCCATAAAGCCATTGCTGTCAAGTCGATTCCAACTCATAGTGACCCTATAGAAGAGAGTTGAACTGCCCCATAGAGTTTCCAAGGAGCGGCTGTTGGCTTTGAACTGCTGAGATTTTTTAGTAGGCAGCCAAGCTCTTAACAACTGCATATACTAAAATCCGAGCATGTTCCAAGTCCCAGAAATGAAAAGCTTATACAACTTTATAAAACTCTCCCCCTGCCTCCAAGACACCTCTGGTTCAGAGTCCCCCACCCCATGTATGATGAGGACCCCAATCCTGCTCTGCCACTCTGACCTTTCTCTGGGCTTCAAGAACGTATGTTCGACTGAATACTAAACATTTCTATCTAGATGTCAAATAAGCATCACAAACTAAACTAAGTCTATCAGTGCCCCCCAGAAACCCACTCCTCCTTCTATAATCTGCCCTTAGGACAAAGCACATATCATCCACACCATTGCCCCGGACACCTTGCCCTCTGTCAACACTCCCCTCCTCTATTCTAGTAAGTTATCAAGTCCTACCTATTAAAAAATGCAATTCTCTTTTCTGTATCTCCACTTCCTCTGCCTTAGCCAGCCCTGGCCTCCTGGGTTACTGCAAAAATCTCCTAACTAATTTCCTTGCCTCCAGCTACAAGCTACTCTGACAGTCTTTTGTCATTTCCAGAATGATATTTTAAAAAATTTAGACCTGATCCTTCATGCCCCTGCATAAATGTCTTCAATGGCTTTCCACTGCCCACAGGATAAAAATTAAGCCTCTGGCAGTGGCATAAAAGGTGCTTTATGATCTGGTATCTGCCTTCCACACAGGCTTCTCTCAGCTCCCCCAATCTCTGCTGTTGCCCCCGCTGTAATGAAATGCTTGCAGTTCCATAAGCATATTTCCTCTCTCATTTGTGATTTTCCATGTGCTGTTTCTTCCGTGGGGCATTCACTTTCTCTGCTTGTTACCTGGTAGATTCCTAACACTTGTTAAACTCAGCACAGCTATCACTTCCCCTCTGGTACCTTCCCCGGAGGTCTCTTCTCACCCACCATTGTTTAGGGGTCCTTGCTTGGTCCTTTGGAGTCTCTGGGTGGTGCAAACAATTAACATGTTCCTGGCTGCTAACTAAAAAGTTGGCAGATCAAGTTCAGCCAGAGGTCCTTGGAAGAAAGACCTGGTAATCTACTTCCAAAAAATCAGCCATTGAAATCCCTATGGAGCACAGTTCTACTCAGAAACACATGGGGTCACCATGAGTTGGCATCAACTCTATGACAACTGCTTTTGACTTGGTCCTTCCAGAGCCTTCTGTACATATCTCTATTATAGTTATCAGTTGCTGTCGAGCTGATTCCAACTAGTAGCAACCCTATAGGACAGAGTAGAACTGCCCCATAGGGTTTCCAAGGAGCTGCTGGTAGATTCGAACTGGTGACCTTCTGGTTAGCAGCCTGAGCTCTTAATGACTGTACCACCAGGGCTCTTTATCACTTTCTTCCATGAATGATGCTTTGCATGTCTGTAGACCTCCCAACACTAGAGTCCATAGCTGGCACATAGCAGGGGCTCAAAAGACAGTGGTGGAATGAAAAGGTGCTTATTATAATTGGCGGGGGGTGGGTAGGGAAGTTATGAGCAAGATCAGAGTAGGAAGAGAGCCTCATTGGAAATCAGGTGATTACCATGGAGACAGATCATTTGAAATCTCACACTAAGGGGTTTCATTAGGTGAATTTCATTAGTTGAGAGCCACGCTATTCAAAGCACTTGTCCACCAAGTGTTTGTTATATGCTAGTATGTATGGCAACGCACGCCCCCACATCTCCCTTAATTGATAAAGCCTTGTTATGAAAAAAACATGTGAGCTGAAATGAACAGTGAGCTTCATGACAGTTGATTATATTCAGGCACAAACCTCTTACCTCACTGTGGAGAGGGGCAACCCAGCAGAGGTCCATGAACATACTCTTTCAGAGTCCATGGCCTCAGCTTAGGAGAGCGGGTTCTTGTTGTTGTCAGGTGCCATTGGCTTGGCTCCAACTCTTGACAATCCTACGAACAACAGAATGAAACACTGCCCAGTCCTGCGCCATCCTCACAATCGTTATGCATGAGCCCATTGTTGCAGTCACTGTGTCAATCCATCTCATTGAGGGTCTTCCTTTTTTTCACTGACCCTCTACATTACCAAGCATGATGTCCTTCTGGACTGATCCCTCCTGATAATACATCTAAAGTATGTGAGACAAAGTCTTACCATCTTTGCTTGTAAGGAACTTTCTGGTTGTACTTCTTCCAAGACAGATTTTTTTGTACTTTTGGCATTCCATTCAGTGTTCTTCACCAACATCACAATTCAAAGCCGTAGAATCTTAAAACCCAAACCAACCCACTACTGTCAAGTCCATTCAGGCTCATAGCACTGCTATAGGACAGAGTGGGAATATTCCACATTATTTCCAAGACTGTAAATCTTTATGGAAGCAGACTGCCACATTTTTCTTCCATTGTGCAGCTGGTGGGTTCGAACTGCTGACCTTTTGCTTAGAAGCCAAGCATTTTAACCACTGCACCACTTGGGCTACTTGGTAGGATGTAAGAGGAGTCAATTTCACCAAGTATAGCGGTTTAGCAAAAAACATAAGACCATCATTTGCTTATTTATTTCAATGTCCTGAATTAATATCTAACTCAGGGCTTACAAAAGAACTACAGAAGTCCTGACTAAAATGTAAAAAAAGTTAAAAAAATAAAATTTCTGATCAGCTTTGCCCCTCCCTGGCTATATGACCTTGACCAAATTATATCTCCTTTTTGCATTAAAAGGGCCTGATTAATCCCTGTCCTGTGTTCTTCCTGGGCATTTGTGAAGATTAAATGTGATAATGGTTGGAAAAGTGCTTGGAGAACTGTAAATTGACATACAAATGGAAAGGATTAAGAGATTAGCTTCAATCCAGTAAAGATTTTCTCTTTTAAAGAATGACCCTCCAAACATTCATCCCTACAAGCTGCCAGCATGCACACATAACACCCCCCACCTCAAATCTGTGCCTTAATTTTCTTTCCTTTCTCTCTCCCTAAATGGTTTTCTCAAACTTCCACCTATGTTCTCTTTCCTCAACACATCAAAATCTTTATCTGACATGACTTTAGGGAAACTATTATTTTAAAGGCTTCTTGTCCCCAAGGACCGTGTGGATGGTGATGTGTGTGTGTACGTCTTTGTTTATCTGTTGGTTGTTTGGTTTGTTCAGTGGAACAAGAAACCCAACAACAACAAAACCCAAGACAAACAAGGAGAGTTGCTCATCCTTTTTTATTCTTCTTTTCTGAGATTGTTTATGAGCCAAAGGCAGATAACAAAATATTGTTTCCATCCTAAGCTAATTTGTCATATCCCTTGTCTCTTCTTAAAAGGATAGTTTTTATCTGATTCTTCCTAAACTATGTTTTAACAATCCCCCCTCAAGCATCTGACAAATTATTCCTCTTGAGAGAGGATTGCTATTCTTTGGATCCTTCCATTTTGCAATCGTAGAAAGTGAAAGGACTTTTCCACTGTTTGACTTCAGAGCAGTCACAAGAACTGGGCTAATACCACCCCAATTTAAAAAAAAAAAAAGTGACATGGACAAAGAAAATGAGTCTAATGTAGCGTCCTTTGTACTTGTAGACACTCAGAGTTAACTCCTAAAGATAGCATCCATATTGCAAGTGCCCATTTGTCTCTCTTCCTTTCCAGAAGTGAGCTTCTGAGGGCAAGAACCATATCCATTCATTTCTATATCCCAGCAACTAGCTCCATGCCTACCCTAAAAATACCCTTATTACTGAGTGACTGAAAAACTATATGTACATATGTCTATTTTTCACTGTGTATTTTTTCATATTATGCATGAAAATATATGCCTTTGTTTAAGTAATTCTATTAGTATCTATCTGTATAAATGCATACTCAATATATAATTTAGAGATCATCCCAATTTACTTGCATATATCTCTTGGATTAATTTGTTGCTGTTCTTATAAAACAGGAATTATCTGCAAAAAGATTGAACCAAGAACAATGCAATTGCGTTCTCATATGTTTTCAATTTGGCTCCCATGGAGTAGACATGGACTGACTGAAAAGCAGATTCTGAGAAAGGGCTTATTTTTTTATTCTATATGACTTTCTAGTCTATCTGTAACTGCTGGGCTGGCAAGGATGGGAAGGGGGGCTGGCAAGGATGGGAAGGGAGGCTGGAGGTAGGAGATGAGGTGGAAGGAGGAAAAATTTGAAAACAGCAGATAGGAAATCAACAAAAGGAAGAGGCATCTTAGTAAGGGATAAGACTTCTAGGCAGTTGTCAGCCAGGAAAATTCTTTTTTTTTTTTTTTTCTTGAAAACTCAGGGCAGTGGGGGGGCATTAAACTCCTCCCATGACAGCTACTGTCTTCGTTATCTAGGGCTACTATAATAAAAATACCACAAGCGGGTGGCTTTAACAAGCAGAAATTTATTTTCTCATAGTTTAGGGGGCTAGAAGTCCGAATTCAGGACACTGGCTCTAGGGGTAGGCTTTCTCTGTCGGCTCTGGAGGAAGGTCTTCGTCTCTTCAGCTTCTGCTTCCTGGTTCCTTGGAGATTTCCACGTGTCTTGGCATCTATCTTATCCCATCTCTCCTAGGCTCGCTTGTTTAATCTCCTTTATATCTCAAAAGAGATTGACTCAGGATACTAACCCTGTCTGTCTCATTAATATAAAAAAAGACAGTCCATTTCCACATGGGATTATAACCATAGGCATAGAGGTTAGGATTTACAACACATATTTTTGGGGGACACAATTTAATCCCTAACACCTACATAGCATTTTGCAGAGGTTATTGCGTATGCTTCCATTCAAGGAGAGCCACACTTGCTGAATTTCTGTCATTTTTATGGATTATAAAGGAACTGTTGGAGACAAAAATAAACACCTAGGGAGAAAAAATTCTGAACAGTTAAGGCACAGTGCCGGAACTTTGCTTTGCCTTAACCAATAATTTAAGGCTAAAGTTTGAGAACATGCACCCTCATTACTAACATTTTAATGTGTAGTATTAACGAACATGGCATTAACATTGGAACTTCACAGATGCTGTTCTTGTGGCTTGAGGTAAGGGCGCAATTATTGTCATCATGAAACATTGGTAACTGGTGTGAGATTCACAGTTAAGTTGTTTTTACATGCTGTAGTTGTTTTTACGTGCTGTCCTGTCGATTCTGACTCATAGTGGCACCATGTGACAGAGTAAAACTGCCCCATAGGATGCCCTAGGCTATAATATTTATAGGAGCAGATTGCTAGATCTTTGGGTGGTTTTGAACTGCTGACCTATTGGTTATCAGCTGAGTGCTTAACTCCTCTCTATCAGGGCTTCTTTGTATATTACTTTTAAATCACGAATATTTGACCTCAAATTTATTAAAGCCTATACAGATATTCATTTATGACATAAAATATTTGTGTGTGCATGTATAATATCCATACTCAATATGTGCCTACATGGTATGTACAAAGTGCTCTATAAAATATTTGTTGACTATATTAATAAATAACAAGTTTGCTGATATTTTATTAACTAGAATATAGTTCTTCCTATAGAGTGAATTTTTTTTTTATTCTTCCTGTTTTTTAAAAATTTCAAGGAAAAACAACTAAAAGTTGTTGAGCCAATCCTGTTAGTAATTTGTAATCTTGCTCTTTCGACTGGATAGAAGAATTGAGAAAGGAATTCTTCCTGGTGATGTTGGCAAGTCAAAAGCATAATGGGTAAAATGATGTCCTTATAAAATTGTTGTGAAAAACATTTTTGAAAATATGTGTATAGTCCTAGATAATGACGGGGTTTACTGAGTTAAAGCTTCATACAAATCTAACACTGAAAGTGCCTTATACACTGTTAAGTATTTTAAATGAATTATCATATGTCATCCTCATAGATACTCTGAGAGGTAGTCATTATTTTCTGGTATAAGAAAGAGGAAAGTAAGGATTACAGCAGTTAATTAATTTGTCTAATTTTACATAGCTCATAAGAGGTAAGTTTAGGATTTGCACTGAAGCTTTCTTTTGGGACCACAGGACCTGTGCCATCTTTCCAGGTGGTCTACGAAATATTGCAGCATCTTCGGTTTCTCTGGGAAGGAATAACACAGCCTGCGTAAAGTTCAGATGACCAAGCTGAGAATATGTCAGCTTTGAAGAGAAGCAAATTTCCCCCTACTGGCCCGTGTTGCCTCATTGAAGGAAACTTGACCTAGAGAAGGAAGAATAGCTGTGTTCCTTGAAGCTTCTCAAAGATCAACCCTCTTCTGCTTTCATTAGCATCATAATCAAGGCCACTGATACAAGCACCTCATTTATGACCTTTGGGGCCAAGAAACAAATAAGAACACAAATAGGAAAAGTCACAGATTATATATTTAAAAAAAATCCAGAAAGCCACTCCTGGATAACGTGCAGACTGCCATTCTGCACCGTCTCATGGATAATCTACTTCAGAAATCAATCTCCGTCAAGTCTGTTTTTAGAAATGCATTGTCATTCTGCTCCTAATATACTTAATGTTTGGCAGAGGCAATTAGGCACACTCATAATTTATTGCAAGTGTAAATTAGAAGCAGGCTTACGTAAGTTTTATTTTTCATGCCATGCTATTGCTTCTATACCCAATAATTAAGACGGGGAAATGGCCACCAGAGATTGGCTTTGGAACAGCCCCATCTGCTCTGGCCCATCTTACCTGGGGCTAGGCTCCCTCTTAGGCCTAAACGAGGCAGACTCAAGCATAAAAAAAAAAAAAAAAAAATTTTTTTTTTTTCAGGTGGTATTTAAATTCCTAAATCAAGAATGTTCTGAGTAAGATTAATATACAGATGTAAGGCATTTACTCAGTCCGCCACATATCATCCCTAAGTTTTGAGCAATATTCTGCTACTTGGGTTATCTTAAAGTTTTTAGTGAATAAGAGCCCTTTCACCATGTGTCCTGGCAATTCTACCTACTATTCTCTAAAGAGAAACTTTTTAATCTGTCCCCCACACAGAGAAGTACAAACTAAAAAAAAATCAGATGAATATAGTATGATATATAGATATTAGAATGTAATAAGACACAAATACCATATTGTAGAACAGTATTTGACCTTTTTTGAGAAATACATGAAATATGTTGCTGGGTAAAAAAGTTATAACACAATATACCAAAAAAAAAAATCAAACCTGTTGCCGTCAAGTCAATTTTCGGCCCATAGAGACCTGATAGGACAGAGTAGAACTGCCCCACTGAGTTTCCAAGGAGAGGCAAGTGAATTTGAACAGTATATTAAAAATTGTATACAGTCATGTATAAATTAAAATAGTGTATATATATATATATCTGTGTATCTCTGGGTGGTGTAAACAGTTAAGCACTTGGCTACTAACTTAAAGGTTTGTGGTTCGAATCTGCCCAGAGGCACTTTGGAATAAAAGCCTGGCAATCTGTTTCCAAAGGTCTCAGCCATGATAGCCCTATGAAGCACAGTTCTACTCTGCAACACATGGGGCTGCCATGAGTTCGAACTCAATTGTCAGCAACTGGATGTATCCGTCTATGCCTCCATGAGATGGACTGACAAATAGCCACCACAATGGGCTCAAATATATCAAAGATCATGAAGATGGCGCAGGACCAGGCAACATTTTGTTCTGTTATGCATAAGGCTCCCATGAACCGGAGCCAACTCATTGGGAACTAATACAACACCATATATGGTAAAATAGTAGACATTTATTTAGATACTGAGAAGCGATCCGTGACTATATCCGGATGCACTCCCTGCAGCTGGGCAGCAAGTCCCTCCTTGAAGAAAGATTAGGACAGCGTACCTCCATGTCTACCGTAGTCCACCCTTGCACTGCTCAGATGCAGTTCTCCACGTGTATTTGGGACCAGGATGTCTAACCCTGCAGAGCCCATATTTGTAGGGATGAGAAGCACACATTTCTCCTGGAGATCACTGTGAGTTATCGTAAGAAAGGATACTCCTTTATGCCTCTAGATTCCTGGAGCATGTATTCTTCCTGCTGGGGGCACAGTGCCATACAAAGCTCTTTAATTTAATGCATCTACTGGGTCCTGAAAGCTGGACAATGAATAAGGAATACTGAAGAAGAATTGGTGCTCTTGATTATGGTATTGGTGAAGACTATCGAATATACCGCAGATTGCCGTAAGAATGAACAAATCTGTCTTGGAAGAAGTGCAGCCAGAATGCTCCTTAGAAGCGAGGATGGCAAGACTTTGTTTCATGTACTTTGGATATGTTATCAGGAGAGACCAGTCCCTGGAGAAGGACGTCATGCTCGGTAAAGAAGAGGGTCAGTGAAAAAGAGAGAAACCTTCAATGAGATGAATAGACACAGTGGCTGCAACAACATTCCAACATAGCAATGATTGTGAGAATGACACAGGACCAGGCAGTGTTTCATTCTGTTGTACATGTGGTCACTATGAGTCTGAACAACTACAACAGTATACATACACGTATACATATACATGTACACACTCACACCCCCAATTGTTTGGCTATGTCAGAATTTATTCATACGCTGCCTTATTGATTGCCATTTAGGTGAATCCATTTCTTGGGCAATCACAAAAACAGCTTTAAAGAATATCCTTCTGTATAGAATATTATTCTTATGTACCTGTATGAGAATTTTGTTTCCAGTTTATTTCCCTAGAAAGAAAATTGCTGGGTTGAATTTCATTAAATTTTATAAAAATGTTATCCACTGTTGTTCTACCAATTTACACTCTCACTTGAAGAAAGTCAGAGTTTGTGTTTTCCTACATCAAAGTCAACACATTACATTTTTAAAAATTTCCGGTAGTTGAGGAGTGGTATGACAAGCTGTTTTAATTTGCATTTCCTTAACTATTAATGACGTTGAGCATCCCCTGATTTTTACTGAATAATCCAATCTTCTCATTTTTAATTGCTTGCTTATATGCTTTGCCCATTTCCTAATGGGTTGTTTACTTTTTCTAATTGATTTGTAGTATTTCTTCATCTATTTTATATACTAATTTCATATATGTGTGTGTAAATATGTATGTATAATATATGTAATATCTACTTTTAGACTCTGACTTATGTTTTAACTTTGCTTATTTAGAATTTTGCCATGCAGAATTGTTTAATTTTAATGAAGTCAAATTTATTAATTTTTTTGTTTTTTTCCTATTTCACACATTTTTTTTTTCCAACACTGATGCCTAAAAGGCATTTTCTTATGCTTATATTGTTTACAATTTGTTTTTTTCTGATTTGTTCTTTGTTCAGCTGATATGTCTATATCTTTATATCCAAACAGCCCTGGTAGCATAGTGGTTAAATGCTTGGCTGCTAATGAAAAGGTCAGTTATTTGCACCCACCAGCCAATCTGAGGGAGAAAGACGTGGCAGTCCGCTTTCATAAAGATTTACAGCCTTGGAAACCCTATGGGGCAGTTCTACTCTGTCCGATAGCATTGCTACGAGTTGGAATCAACTTGATGGCCGTGGGTTCGGTTTGGTTTATCTATATCTGTATCTATTTCTATCTCTCTGGAGTGTGTGTGTGTGTATGAATTTAATGTCTGGTAGGGATTTAACTTTATTTTTTCTTATATAGATGACAAATTGTCCCTGTATCAGACTAATGTCACTTTTGTTATATATCATAGAACTGCCCCATGGAGCTTTCAAGGAGTGGCTGGTAGATTTGAACTGCTGATCTTTTGGTTAGCAGCTAAGTTTTTAACCACTGCGCCACCAGGGCTCCGCTATATGCAGACACATATTTGTCTGTTGGTTTGTTTATCTGGTTCTCTATTATGTTTCTTTGATTTATTTTTTTCTTCTTATCTCAATTCCAAACTGTTTTTATTTTTGTGTCTTTATATTTAACCTAAGTTTCACCAAGGTGAGTTTCCTGCCATCCCATGCATTTTACAATTTCATATGCCTATTTTTTATTCCTAGGCTTTCATGTTCCCACAGAAATTTAACATTCAGCTTGTTCCGTTAAATGAAAAGCCACATTGGTCTTTGATTTATAGACTAGTTTGCTGTTGTCTCCGTACCTTTACAATGTTGAATGCTTTCTTTCACAGCATCAGATATATTTTCATGATTTGATCGTCTTGTATGCAGACTTGATCCTCCATCGTAATTATATTTAATTGATTGTTGCTGGTGAATGAAAACACTTTGAGATTTTATTTTGATCTTACTTCTAGAAACCTTGATCTTTTTAACTCTAATAGTATATAAAAAAAAAATAGTATATAGATTATCATTTTTCTACATATATTGTCTTATGGCCTGTCAGTTTATACTAAGGTTATTATTATTTTTTCTTTCCTTCTCAGTTCCTATACTGCTTTCTCCTTCTGGCCTTACTGTGCTGCTGAGGTGCTCCAGCACCCTGCTGACTAAGTGGTGTAAGAGCAGGCATTTTGGGGTAGTTCCTGACTTTAAACAAAAACTTATAACATTCTTAGTAAGATACTATGAACATAATTAATGCATTTCTTAATCTTACTTCCACTCTAATATGTGCATTTAAGGCTATGCCTTCCCATTGAAGTATATTTTTAGATGCAACCCTTACGTTTTAAAAA
The DNA here is from genome assembly GCF_024166365.1 of Elephas maximus indicus. NCBI lineage: Eukaryota > Metazoa > Chordata > Mammalia > Proboscidea > Elephantidae > Elephas > Elephas maximus. The sequence continues at coordinate 7,970,995 of NC_064833.1, read as the reverse complement.
TAGTTTTCATAGTCATTCAATTTGAAGTATTTTGAAATTTCTATTATGATTTCTTCATCTCATGAATTGTTTGTAGTTTTGTTCTTGAATTTCTAAAGGTTTGCATTTCTGCATTTTCTTTTTTATTAATTTCTAATATTATTGCTGTATAATGTGAGATCATGGTTTCTGCAATATCGGTTCTTTTATATTGGCTGAGGTTTACTTTATGGGTTATCATGGGGTCAGTTTTTATAAATTTTCTACACTTACTCAAAAAGAATGTGAATACTTGTTTGGTGCAGAATTTAATAAATATTGATTAGATTAAGCTTATTATTGGGTTCTCGTCCTCTGGATCAGGAATTGGCAAATTCAGCCCATGGTTTGTTTTTGTTCGGCTCGTGAGTTAAGAATGGTTGTTACATCTTTGGTGATTGTTCAAAACAAAGCCAAAACAAAGAGAATATGTGACAGAAACTGTATGTGGCCACAAATTCTAAGCTTTTCTATCTGGTCTTTTGCAGAAAACACTTGTCAATCCCTGTTGTGGATTCTTAGTATATTTTATCTGCTTGATTTATCATTTCCTTACAGAGACATGTGAAAAGCATTGAGTGTTCATTAGTCAAAAGAACGTTTGTCATTTTTTGCTTTTACTTTCAGAGCCTATGTTTGTAAGTACATTTAGGTCCAGGATTACAATATCTTTCTGGTGAATTATTCATTTTATCATTTATAAAGGTCATCTTTATCCATATTAATGCTTTCTGCATTCATTTAATTAGTATCTGCCTGGCGTATATTAAAAGAAAGCTAGTGTCCAAATATTGATATCAGATTAAATGTTCTCATAAGGAATATTTTTATTGTGGATGGTGACGGGAGAACCTTGGATTTTGGAAGTGTTGTTTCAGAAAAGTGTGGCATTCTTTCTCTTGCAACTCCCAGCAGCATTGCAGGTTGGGGATAAGTTAACTTCGGGAACATATCGGTTCATAGATCATGAACAGTTCGGGTAGAGTAGATATGAATTCTACCCCAGCATTTCGTGAGGGTTGGGGTGTTTAACAATTTCTCATGGAAGACCTTATTTTATCCCAACAAGAGGTCTGGCCAGAGACTACTTCATGCTCCCTTTCCTTGGCTGGTGAGCGGTGTTTCTCTGGTCAATCCTCTACTTAGACATTCGATTTTTCTCAGGTTCTGGATTTCTGTAGGGAACTTATTTTGAAATGTCTAAATTGCCTGCATCAAAGAAGAAGTCTTCTGTCCTTCTATGTGGCTGACGACCCTGCATTCAGCCCCTAAGACATCCACCTTGTGTGTTACCTCTTGGCTTAGATCGCTTTAAGCTCAGCTCCTGTGCTTGTGGTACCTGTTTATGGCACCTGGGTGCCCCTCTTTCCCTTTTTGATTCTGTGCTCTTATGTATTCAATGTCTTAAGAATTTATTTTATCCATTATTTTTATGTAAGATACAAGAGGGGCATCTATGTTGTGTTAACTCATTCCACAATATGTCAAAACTTGAACCCACCAATCTCATTTCTTCTTCTAGCAATCCCATGCACCATGTATTTTTATCCAGACATTTAATAATGGGACACTTGGGCTCAGAGACATTGAGTAACTTGTCCATGGTCATCCAGTTATTAAATGACAGAGTAAGAAACCCACTATCTTTCTACCTTACTGTTGTAACTCTGAGGATTGCAAGAAAATTAAGTGTATTGTAAGGACGGATGAATGAACACATTGGTTAGATAAGGTTGTATTCGCCAGCAATCTCTAGGCTGCAAGTAACAGAAATAGCTCAAGCTGTTTCAAGGAAAAAATGTTTTAGCTCGCTTATCTGGAAACATCCATTATGGCACAGTAGTCTGTCTTCATTTCTGAGCTCTGATTGTCTATGAATTGGCTTTATTCTTGTGTAAGCTGGCCCAATATGGTGGAAACACTGCTACAGACCAGTTGAGGTCTACATCCTACAGTTGGATAGCCTCGAAAGAAAGAAAACAAAAACAAAACCAAAAAACTCAATTACAAGGTCTTCCCTACACGGCACAGAGGCTGAAATTGTAGTTCCTGGCTGAGCAGCTTCTTCCCAGCAAAGCCTTGATAGCATGAGACAGAAACACAAATCTTTGTTGGACAGTTCGTGGTCATAGTCCCAGTAAGATTTGCTGAATGACTAAATAATCTCAGCACACTTTGTTTCAAGTATGCTTGGGGTATGAGGGACGCTGGAACCAATTCTATATTTTATTTTTATTTAGTTTTCTTTTTCTTCTCAGAAGGAAAAGCTAGATGATATCCCGCATGTGGAGGAAGCCGGAACTCTCGGAAGGCCAGGAAAGGACAGAACACTTGCGGGGCGTCTCTGAAGACTTTGGGAGCTGCCTTAGAGAAGCTACAGTAGCCAAGACGTTCCTGGTGTGACTCGAAGTGGCTGCTCATGGTTTTCTGGACCAGACACATCATTCATTATTCCTATTATTTACATACTGTTCTACCTTTGGAAGACTTAGGAGGAAAAGGGAAAGGAAGGGAAGGAAATAGGAATAAATGTTATTGAACTTCTACAATGTGCCTGGCCCTATAGCAGCCACATCACATAGGTTATCTCATTCGATTGCCCTAATAACTCTATAGGGACATATCATTATATGTTAATTTACATATAAAATAAAATGCAGTCAGAATCCAATAATTGGAGTAAACATTTAAAAAACTCTTCACATGCACCAGTTACTGAGCTATGTGCTTTAGATAGAATTCATCCTTAATCTTCTTGGTAACCCCGTTAGTTTGGAACCTCTGAGAGGTCAGTAAACATGTTCAAGATCACTGACGTAGTTAAGGTGGAGAACAAGCAAGGACCTAGACAAGCTATTTCGCTGATTAAGAAGCCAATGGGATTTAGCCCAGGTTTGCCTTACCCCAAAGTTCCTGCCCTTTCTAGCCAGGCTGGCATCTTTGGTTTTCGGCAGTCACTTGTTGTTACTTGCATGCCCCCAAGTGGAGGAAAAGCGAAGGTCACATGGCACCTGAGTGGAATGAGCTGTGATAAAGAGGAAGAAACAGCAGAAAGGGGATGTGGAGAGGTGGGGTGGTATGCTGGCAGGAAGGGCTGGCAGGAAGTGAGTCAACTCTTCAAGAGGCTGCCCACCCTGAGAAGCAAGGACAGAGAGCTTTTAGTCTGGGTGCACTGTGTAATGTGGTGTAGGAGCTACTGGGGACATGTGTCTTTGTTTGGCTTGAATCCCAGCATGTCTGTTAGAACTTATTGGTGCCCTGCTTCCAGGGTGAGAAATGCTTGCGGGCAGCTCACTAGGCTGGTAGCTTCTGTGTATCTAAAGGGAACAGCACGTATCCTCAGGCAATGCAACTCATTCACTCTGGAGTTTGGGCTCAGGATTGTTTACATACAAATGTGTGTGTAGGTGCACGTATGTGTGTAAACATCTGTAGATATGTGTGAGATATATAGAGCTATATATATATACGTAAATGTAGATGTACATAACCTTGTATCTCTCAGCATCGACTCAGCTGAAACAAAAATGTTTTATTATTATCAGTAATAACGTTCTTTCTGAGAATTGAGAGGTTGACTGGCCACTCTGACTCCGGGCTAAATCTTGTTTTTTCAATTGCTCCATCCTTTTTCACCTTAAAGATAAAAATAACAGTTGAGAGCCTTTTTCAGTTCTTAAGGGAAAGAAAAAAAAAAACAACAACAAAAATAATGTGACATTCCTCTGCGATCTTCACTGGAGCGGCGTTGCCGGGGTAAGTGGGAATGCTCGCAATCTTTGTCTGAGGGAGAAAATGAAATGACATTGACTGCATACTGTGTGCCAAACACCAGACCTTTTACCTTCCTTACCCTAGCTGACTCTGGCAAGAATCTGGAGAGTTTGATAGGCTCCTCCCCACTTATGTATTTGGGTGATGAGGTTCAGAGTAGTTAAGTAACATGACTCACAATACCCAACCAGCGTATGATGAGGCTAGGACTGAGCCTTGCTCTCACTAACCCAAAAAAAACCCCAAAGGCCATGGCATTTCCATTAAACCTATGGACTTCGAACTTTGGTGTGCTTCAGGATCACTCCTGCAGCCCTTTAGAAAAGATAGATATCTGAGCCCTGTCCTAGCTCTGCTGAATCTTAATACATGACTTAATGCATTGTGCTATTTTTAGGAAACTCAACCCGCTAACAAAGAAAACATATATTGGCATTTCATAAAAAAAATTAAAAAAAAAAATCCAGCATTTTAGGATGGTCAAATTATATATTCCTAAGAATTCCTTTTTAGTCTTTGATGTCTGTATTGGTTATCTATTACTGTGTAACAAGTTGCCCTAAATCTTAACAGCTTAAAACAACAAAGAGTTATTATCTCACCTTTAATGTGGGTCAGGACTCTGGGAACCATTTAATTGAATGCCGCTGGCTTCAGGTCTCTTATGAGGTTTCACTCAAGCGGTTAAGCCAAGGCTGTGGTCTCCTTTGAAGTCTCGACCTGGATGAGAGGCTCCACTTCCATGCTACTGGGTTGTTTGCACACCTTGATCCTCTGCCACGTGGGCCTCTCCGCAGGGTGGCCACGTGACATGGCAGCTGGCTTTCCACAGAGAAAAGGATCTGAGAGAGTGCATGAAAGTGCCTTAAGATGTGAGCTGCAGTGATTTTATAACTTAGCTTCAGAAGTGATATCCTATCACTTCAGCTGCATTCTCGTCGTTAGAAGTGAGTCAACTCTTCAGTCTGCACTCAAAACCCAAAAGCCAAACCCACTGCAGTCAAGTCGATTCTGACTCATAGCGACGCTATAGGACAGAGTAGAACTGCGCCATAGTGTTTCCAAGGCTGTAATCCTTACAGAAGCAGACTGTCATATCTTTCTTCTGTGGAGCAGCTGGTGGGTTCAAACTGCCCAACTTTCAGTGAGCAGCCAAGTGGATGTTATTGTTATTTTGTTATTGTCATTGTTATTGTTGTGGTGGACAAACTCTAAGATGGGCCCCTATGATCCCATTTTCCGTAGGGTCACTATGAGTTGGAACTGACACGATGGCACCTAACAACAACACAACACTCTTATGATGTCTCTTTCTTTTATGTTGCTGGTTTATGGAACAGCAAAATGCACTAAATTTCAGGGTGGAAAATTTCCTCTCTCTCATATGTTTGGCTCATTGGCCTAAACTTCAACTTCCTTATACATAAATGAGGATTAAATTGTTTAACAGCCTGGTTGAAAAGTGACTACGCAATCGCACCCTGGAAGAGCTCTGGTTGCTCAGTAGTTAAGCGCTTGGCTACTAACTGAAAGGTCGGCGGTTCGAACCCACTAGCCACTTTATGGGAGGAAAACAAAGCAGTCTGCTTCCACAAGGATTTACAGCCTTGGAAACCCTATGGGGCGGTTCTGCTCTGTCGTATAGAGTCAATATGAGTTAGAATTGACTTGATGGTACACAAGAAGAACAACTGAACCCCATTTTCCTGGGCTTAGCCTTAATCTCTTTATCAACTTGGCTTTGTTTAGAAGTTCCATGTTACTTCTTCCTAGTGGGTTTACATCTGGGTGGGCATATGTCATATCATCAGCAAAGTTGTAAACTTCTGCAGTGCAGAGGCTGTTTCTCACTTATCTTGCCATGTTCATAATCTTTTATTTAGTTACTTACACTCTGTCATTTCAATAAGCTTTGGAGACAGCTAACAAAAAATCATTCAGTGGGATCAGTTAAAATAGTCCCATTAATCTCTGAAGAGTCCAGGATCTAACGGGGTGGTACATACAGTTTCCAGTTGCCATCAAGCTGACTCTGACTCATGGCAACCCCCGTGTGACAGAGTAGAACTGTGCTCCGTAGGGTTTTCAATGGATGATTTGAAGTAGATTGCCAGCTTTTCCCTTTGAACCACCAACTCCCCTGTTAGTACCCGAGAGTGATAACCATTTGACTCCCCAGGAACTTCTGGTGCATACAGTAGGTGCTCAGTACTTTTTGTTGCTGTTGTTGAATTGTGCCAACACAGTAATGATCAAGATGGTTTCCATTCTTGGAAATCCCAGATGTTCCTCTCCTTTTCACTAATGAGCTCACTTTGCCTAATCCCCCATCCTTATTAGCAGATCATAGAATGCACCTGTCAGTGGCTTGTAGCTGTGCAGAAGGATATTCTGTGTTCCTTGTATTACAGGGCAGGTAATTGAACTTGCTTGTATTTTCATATGTCTCCTTTTTTATTTCCAACTTTACTTAGGTTTGTTAACATGGCTTTAAGATGTTTTGATTGGCTTTGTCTTTGGAATTGCAGCCTTTGTAAATTTTCACTTGATTTTTGTATTCCTCAATCATCAGCCCTAGGCACCATCTTCCTCCCGCCACCCAATTTCTCCAGCTTTCCAGATCCTTGCCCACGCAGGAAAGGAGATCCAACTACTTGGCATGGATTTTTGAAGGTAGTTCTTACTAATGTTTTCTGTTTCCTCTCAATCCAGCCCTGGGAGTGGATGAAACTATTAACTGTGAATGTTTTGAATTAAGTTACCCAATTATGAAGAGTCCCTTAAATTTTCTCTTTAAATCTAATTCAGGCTTCTCTTTCCAGACTGATTCAATTAAGATTCATTTTAACAGCAGAACCCTGTCTTCATAATTGTTCTTTTTAAGTCCTTTAAAAAGGCATGCATCAAATTCCCAAGTGCTGCCTGGCTTCCCAGTTTTACCTCCAATTCCCTACTTAATGAAGCTGAAAATAGTGGGCGATTATATTGTTCCTTGGTTTTTACGGGGCAGGCCCAGGATTATTAGTCCAATTCCGCCGAAATACTACGAATCTGAAATTTTCACCAGAATTTAGAGCATAGTCCGTGTGTGTGTAGAATGTGGAGGAGTTATTTCCAATGCATTTTCATTCCAAAAATATTTATTGTGCTCCTGTTATGTGGCAGGGTCCCTGGGTGGTACAACCAGTTAATACTCCCCACTGCTAATTGAAAGGTTGGAGGTTCAAATGGCACCTGGGAAGAAAGGTTCGGCCATCTATTTCCAAAAAATCAGCCACTGAGCCACACTGTGGCACACAGTGCTACTCTGATACACACAGTTCACACAAGTCCACTTCGATCCGCTCCTGATACTGATTCTCCTCCTCCCATCTTCATTCTTCTCTTATTCATCCCTCAATGTACTTTAGTTTGGATCATGAGTACTACCAAGTTTCCAAGTTATAACCTTGCCGATTTCCACTCTGATTTGGGCCCTCCCATTGCTGGTGTCTCCTGGACCTTAATGGGGTGTGATCAGGCCCCATCATCCACATTTATTCCCTTCCAGCCTGGTTTTCAACACCGATGGGGTCGTAGGTGGACCTTTGCCTCCTGAACTATCCAGATGTACTGAGCTGCAGAGAGTACTTTCACCCAGATGGAAGGATTACCAGGACGGTGATGCATCCTTTCTAACTTCAAGTATTATCTGTCACCTTTCCTGTGGTCACTGTCCTTCTGGGCTGGCCAAGAGTGACTTTCCCAGTTTTAACCTCTGCTGGAATCAGGCCTTGCATTGGCTCCTACACTGTCACATTTGTGGTTGTCTTTAAAGTTTTTTGTGAGTTATGGTAATTGTGTAACTCTCAGATGTTTCTGGCATGGTAGTAAGCCTACCCTCTCTTATTTCCCTTCTCCCTTTAACATTATGCATGTGGCTTATTTTAGCCTATGGAAAGAAGCAGCCTTCTTGGAAGAAACTTTAAGACTCAGAGTACAGTTTGATTCATTCTAGTTCTCCTACTATGAGGATAATGGAAGCCCTTATGGGAAGAGAGACTCTGTTGATCTGGATTCCTATTTCACTACTGGTTGGGTCATATGGCATAAGTGAGAAACATATTTTTTGTTGCATTAAACACTAAGGTGTGGAATTGCTGTTGCTGCAACATAACCTTGCCCATCCTGACTGATGCAATAACCTTAGCTGGGTCACGTCTCTCTGGGGACTGCAGTTTATGTTAGCGAAAGAAAGTAACCAAACAGTTGCTGTCCAGTTGACTCCGACCATGGAGACCCCATCTGTTGCAGGGTAGAACTGCGCTCCATAGGGTTTTCAATGGATATTACCTTTTGGAAGCAGATCACCAGACCCTTCTTCCAAGCTGACTCTGGGTGGATTCAAACCACCAACCTTCTGGTTAGTAGCTGAGCACTTAACCATTTGCACCACCCTGGAAGCCTTAAAAGGAGGAATTAGGAGTAAATTATCACTTGCATTTCTCTCATTGCTGACATTCTAGGACTCTACATTTTCTCTGACAGCATCCGGGCAAGAATAGTGGCCCACTTATTTGTTCCCCTTGGAATCTTTTCGCAAAGCTCAGGAATGATTAAGTTATGTGCCTAGATAATGCCCAGCTGCAACAGAACGAGACAGCTGGCTAAACAATTGTAAACTATAATCAGGCGTGTACTCCAGATGCTCAAATATTACTGTCAAATGTCCAAATAAATGCCCATCACAATTTGGAAGCTGATAGTTCTCTTTCTCTTAATACAATTTTTACTGGCTGTCAAATTAATTTATGGTACAGTCATAATGCTAGCGCCACATTGTTTTATTAGGGATATGAGAACATTGTGGAAAATGTTTGTGAAACCAAGCATGTAGGATAGATAATATACCAATGAAATACCAGAATCACAAGAGCAATTTTTCAAGTGGAAGGATCTTATTATTAAAACCCGTTTTTCTGATGTTTATAAATATGGTCGAATATGTTATCCTTACACTTAATACCATTTTCTTATCTGAAGGAGAGTAACACGGGGGACACTTATTTGCAGACCTCCCTGACGTGATTGTTTCACAGGAGATTCCATGTGGAAATCTTGTAATCAGACTCTGGTTGGAGTCTGGATTTTTCCAGTGTTGCTAATGTGACTTCACCTCTCTGAGTTTTAATTTCTTGAATTGTAAAATTAAAATAGCATTTTGCATTTCAAAATATGTTATGGATAAAATTAGAGTATTTATATAGTCTCAATCCTTCCACTGGAAATAGCCGTTTCCATTCTGAATGGTATGGTTGCCTTTATCGTTATCATCATTGTCAGTGGCATCTTTGGCCTGATAGAAAAGGCATGGATACTTGCCTCTGATGGTTTCACTGGCCACTGGCAACACGTCTTAGCACATCAGATTCTACTGACATGAAAAAGCCACAAGGTAAGATTAACTGCCCTTAATGTGACACTCTGTCATTTTCAGCATGACTTCACCAGCAGATATCGCAAGGGTTTTCTCATAAAACCCAGCTTAATGAGTTAATTAACCTTTGGGGGGTATTAGAGGACAAAATGGATGTACATTTCAAAGGAGCATTATCCCAAAATTGTTCCAAACCGCATGTCTGAACAATTTTCATCTTTACCACAGCTAACTTGATGGTCAGAATTCAGTGAACACCTTTTACTCACTCTGGTTCTGGGATAATCCACGCCATACCTCATCGATTTAATAAATTCTTCCTCTTTCTAAGGCTGTCTGTCTGAGAAATGGGAGGAGACGAATTTCACTAGAGCTGTAAAGATTTCAGAGTTTAAAGGGTGGTGCCTCCCAGCATTTGAAAAGAATTCTCTTCTTTTAATGAAGAATCAAAAAAGCACCAAGGCTTATCATGGGTGAATTTTAACTGGCTTCAAAATGATTCAGTAATGATAACAAACACCAAACCAGTCACTACTGAGTCAATTCCAACTCACGACAAACCCATACGTGCCAGAGTGGGACTGTGCCCCATAGGGTTTCCAATGGCTGGTTTTTCAAGAAGTAGATCACCAGACCTTTCTTCTAAGGGACCTCTCGGTGGACTTGAACTACCAACCTTTGGTTAGCAGGTGAGCACTTAACCATTTGCACCACTCAAAACACATTGCTGTCGACCCTATAGGACAGAGTAGGACTGCCCCACTGAGTTTCTAAGGAGTGGCTGGTGGTTTCCAACTGCCAACCTTTTTGGTTAGCAGCCGAGCTCTTAACCACTGCACCACTAGGGTTCCTTGCACCACCCAGGGACTCCTAATAATAATAACAGCTAATAATTACTGAGCATTTACTATATGGCAAGCACTGCTAAGTACTTATATAGATTAAGTCACTAAACCCCATAACTGAAGTTGTAACAGCCCCATAAATTGAAATCTACTGTTATCCTCTTTTCAAAGCTGAGGAAATAGAGTAGAATGGCTTAAGTGACTCTTCCTAGGTCTTTCAGCTAATAAGGTGAGACTTGTCATTCAAACCCAGTTTGGCTGACTCTAAAGCTTGCACTCCTAATCACTGTGCATTTCTGTCCCAGCTCAGAGATATTTGCTGATGGAAGCAGAAGAAAAAGCCAAATCCAACTCCACCTGGCTGGGCTGTATCGTCAGAGTTGAACTTTCACTGAGTGACATGTATTATTATCTTACAACATCTTCATTTTAAGAAATGAACAAATGACACTAAATAATTGGTACATCTCTGGATTTCAGAACTCAAGGAGATTCCTAGGCTCCATGGGGAAAACACAAAATTTAAAACGAATTCATTAGCTGTACTTTCTCTCCTGGATGCTTATTTTAAAGTATCTTTCAGGTGACTGCAATGTCAATTGCATGAAGGTAGAGAATTTAGTTCCCTTTTTTCACTGATGTAGCCCCAGTGCCTAGAATAATGCTTCTTATGTCAAGTCGACAAGGATTTCATTTTACTTGGATTCACAATCAATGCCCATGGAAGCAGCAGTCAAGAAATCAAACGATGTATTGCTGCAAAAGGCCTCTTTAAAGAGTTAAAAAGTAAAGAAGTCACCCTGAGGACTAAGGTGCACTTGACCCAAGCCATGATATTTTCAATTCCCTCATATGCGTGCGAAAGCTGGACAATGAATAAGGAAGACCAAAAAAGAATTGATGCCTTTGAATTATGGAGTTGGTGAAGAATACTGAATATACTGTGGACTGGCAGAAGAACAAACCTGTCTTGGAAGAACTATGGCCGGTATGCCCCTTAGAAGCAAGGGTGGTGAGACTTCGTCTCAGGTACTCTGGACATGTAATCAGGAGGGACCGGTCCTAGAGAAAGACATCATGATTGGAAAAGTAGATGGTCAGTGAAAGAGAGGAAGACCGTCAATGAGATGGGTTGACACAGTGGCTGCAAGGATTTGAACTCAAACATAGCAACGGGTGTGAGAATGGTGCAGTATCGGGCAGTGTTTGGTTCTGTTGTATATAGGGTGCTATGAGTTGGAACAAACTTGATAGCACCTAACAACAACAACAGGCTGTAGATGTTCAATAAATATGTGTTGACTAAATGAGTGCGTTATCTCTTTTTCTTGGGAGCATATTTTCCTGTTTGTGTTGTTGTTGTTAGCTGTCATTAAGTCAAAGCCCTACTCATGGTGACCACATGCATCATGGAATGAAAGGTTACCCTGTCCTGTACCATCCCCGTGGTCAATGGATCAGACTATCGTGATCCTTAGGTTTTCATTAGCTGATTTTTGGAAGTAGATTGCCAGGCCTTTCTTCCTAGTCTGTCTTAGCCTGGAAGCTCCACTGAACCTATTTAGCATTATAGTAACACACAAGCCTTCACTGACAAAAGGGTGGTAGTCGTGCATGAGGGGCCTTGGCCAGAAATCAAACCTGGGACTCCTGTATGTAAAGCGAGAATTCTATCACTGACCCACCAATGCCTGTTTGTTTTATTGTTAGGTGCTGTCTAGTTGGTTCCAATTCATAGGGATCCAGTGCACAACAGAATGAAACACTGCCCAGTCCTGCCCCATCCTCACAGTCATTGCTGTTTGATCCCATTGTTGTAGCCACTGTGTCAATCCATTTCCTTGAGGGTCTTCTTTTTTGCTGACCCTCTATTTTCCAAGCATGATGTCCCTCTTTAGGGATTGGCCTCTCCTGATAACATGACCAAAACAAATAAGACAAAGTCTCTCCATCCTCACCTCTAAAGAGTACTTCTTCCAGACAGATTCGTTTTTCTGGCAGTCCACACCGTATTCAATATTCTTCACCAAGACCATAATTCAAAGGCACCGATTCTTCTTTGGTCTTCCTTATTCACTGTCCAGCTTTCACATGCATGTGAGGTGATTGAAAATATCATGCCTTGGGTTTGGTGCGCCTTAGTCCTGGAAGTGACGTCTTTGCTTTTTAATTGCTATCTGTCCCTCCTGGTGATGGCTTTCCTCATGTGGCTTATGAGTTTTGACTGTGAGCTCATCTTCTGTGGTTGCTAGTTCTTTTGGAGAACTATTAGATCTCCAGTCATGGAGCATCCACCAGGCAGGTCTATGTCTGCCTCTGCTTCAGAGGATTGGGAGAATATGGATTTTATCGGTCCTGGAGCAATTTTTAGATATTAGTTTCTTGGCTTACAGTTTCTTTAATATTCAGGGAATGTGAACTAATATCCTACATATTCTTATAAGACAGGCCTGGGTTTCTGCATGTCCAGCATGACCGTAAACTTTCTTTGCTTTCCCCGGGCCAGTGGTAGAGTTTTTTGTGGCCTATTCACATACAGACTGGACGTTTATGCTTTTGCCCTTCTAGTTGAGAGCTCAGGTGTGCCAAGGGGCAATGGCCTGAAATTCTTGCCCCTTCCTGGTATTAAAAATCCATCCCCAGGACTACAATTTCATATTTGGTTCAGATTCCCTGGTACATTCTTTAATTTTGTTTTCTCCTCCCCGATATGCTTGTTCTTCATTCCTGGCATCTGTGAATTTCCCTTTATTGGATTAAGCTTACTTTATGTATCAAAAAATAATAAATTTTGGTTAGGTTTTATCCAGATTTCTATGTGTTTCAGCTTGGAGGGAGAGATTTTCCATGTCAGCTCAGTCTATTACAGTGAATAGAAACCCTAAGCAGCACATGAATGATAAAAGTGTTGCTGGCAATAACAGTATTAAAATTGTCCTTTGTCTTTTTAGTTGCCACCTCAACTCAGCTGTGAGCTCATGAAGGCTGAGACTGAGACTGCATCATATACTAAACCCACACTATCCTCAGCACATCAGAAGTCATGGTCAACATTTGCAACTTATTGAACCATCCACTTTTAGTCATCCTTTCATTCTTCATTCATTCTTCCTCCATTTATTGACTCTACCTCCTGCCTTCATTGTGGTTCTAACGACCCACAACCTCTTCTCCAAACCTCTACAGACTTGGGGATATGTGCCAAGGCCTTGGGAATTTTGACTCAGTGATTTCTGATTTTCCCCCAAACCGATTTTCAAAATTCCACATACATCTGCTGTACCATCATTGAACCCTGATTATCTCTTCCTGACCTACAACATCCTTTCTTTTCTAGACTTACTCATGGCATGGAATGACATACCACTTTCAGTGCTATATCTGAGTGTCATGGATTGAATTGTCCCCCTCCCCCCGCAAAAAAAACAAAAAATATGTGTTAACTTGGTTAGGCCATGATTCCCAGTATTGTGTGATTGTCCTCCATTTTGTGATTTTCCTATGTGTTATAAATCATAATCTCTGCCTGTGGTTAAAGAGGATTAGGGTGGGATGTAACACCCTTGCTCAGGTCACATGCCTGATCCAATATAAAGGGAATTTCCCTGGGGTGTGGCCTCTACCACCTTTTATCTTACAAGAGATAAAAGGAAAGGGAAGTGAGCAGAGAGTTAGGGACCTCATACCACCAAGAAAGCAGTGCCAGAGCAGAGTGCATCATTTTGACCCATGGTTCCTGCCCAGAGAAGCTGCTAGTCCAGGGGAAGGCTGATCACAAGGACCTTCCCCCAGAGCTGACAGAGAAAGCCTTCCCCTGGAGTGACACCATGAATTTGGACTTGTAGCCTACTAGACTGTGAGAGAATAAATTTCTCTTTGTTGAAGCCATCCATTCACTTGTGGTATTTTTGTTACAGCAGCACTAGATGACTAAAACACCAGCCATGGCCTAGTACTCTCTTGATGAATTAAGGTAAACTTGATTCTGAAGTACAGCTGGGCACAGGAGATTACACCTTTGGGTTGTGTTGAGTATTAAAGGTGAATAACTTAAGGCGCGTCTAGACAACAGTTGTTGTAATTGCCATGATGTCAGTGCCAAATCATGGTGACCTTATGTATAAACGAACGAAATGTTGCCTAGTCCTGTGCCATCCTCATGATTGTTGGCATGTTTGAGTCCATTGTTGTGAACACTGTGTATTGTGAGTGCCTTCCAACTTAGAAGGTCATCTTCCAGCACTGTACTGAACAATATTCCATTGTGATCCCAGAGTTTTCATTGGCTAATTTTGGGGAGTATATTGCAATGCTTCTCTTTCTAGTTTGTCTTAGTCTGAAATCTGTCCTCCATGAGTAACCCTGTGGTATTTGAAATACTGGTGGTATAACTTCAAGCATCATAGCCATGTGCAAGCCGCCACAGTACCATAAACTGAGAGATGGCTGGTGGACACAGCAGTTAGTAGTACACAAACCATACCTAGGATGGAAAAGCCAACCTTTTAACCACTACACCACCAGGGCTCCTGTTGTGGCTTAAACACTGGGAAACTGGGTGGGAATTTAGCAACGAAAAAATATGGTCCTTTCCCTCTTACCTCCAATTAGAGGTAGTTGGAACCACTTGTGTGTGATTGGAGACAGCCCTATTTGGAAACAAGGAGAAATGCTGTGCACTGTGGGCTGAGAAGAAGAAATTGAGGCTACATTGATCCTCCCCACCTGCCCTGCCTGGGCTGGGAAAACCTTATTAGGTTGTTACAGCCTCAGCAGATAAATCTGAGAATTCATTTTTATTTATATGTGTTTGCTCGGCATTTCCTGTGATAGACTTCAGTTGTAAAGAGAGTTATAAATGGTGTTTCTGCAGGCTGTTTTTACTGCACTGTGTCTGTGTTATTTCACAGGGACCCATTGAGACCCGATTCCAAAAGGTCTTGTTGTTGAATAGAGGTCTGCTCCTTGTTAGCTGCAGTCCAGAGAATTCTTGATTGACATTCTGGAGCTGCTCCAAGTACTCAGAGTGGTCAGGAAGGCCACACAGTGTGAATATGGCTCTACAGTTCATTCCACGCACTTGGTAACTGTGGGGTTATTCATTCATTCACTTATGTAATGTACGACTATAAATGTAAATACCACTACACTATAAATAAATTATATATACGTACAAGTGGGCCGCTATGAGTCGGAATCAACTCGACGGCACTGGGTATATGTGTATATATGTGTATGTATATGTGTTTATATATATAAACCACCAGTTGATTCCGATTCACAGTGGCACCACGAGTGTATCAGAGAGGAACTGTGCTCCGTAGGTTTTCACTGGCTGATTTTTTGGAAACAGTTCGCCAGGCCTTCCTTTTGAGGTTCCTCTGGATGAACTCAAACCTCCAATCTTTCTGTTAGCAGCTCAGCACATTATCTGTTTGCACTGACCAGGGACATCATATGTATATATGCATGTGTATATATATGTATAGAAGTGTGTGTATACACATACACACACAAATATACACACACACATATATTGTTGTTGTGTGTCCTTGAGTCTATTTGGATTCACAGCAACCCTACAGGACAGAGTAGAACTGCCCATGGGGCTCCCTAGGCTGTAATCTTTATGGAAGCAGCTCGTCAGATTTTTTTCTCTTGTAGAGTGGCTGGTGGGTCCAAACAGCCAACGTTTCGGTTAGCAAACGAGCACTGAACCATTGTGCCACCAGGGCTCCTTTCACACACATATACGTATATATATTTATGTACATGTATATATAAGAAGCACTGGTGGCACAGTGGTTAAGTGCTTGGCTGCTAACTAAGAGGTCAGCGGTTCAAACCCGTCAGCTGCTCCGTGGAGAAAGATGTGGCAGTCTGCTTCCATAAAGATTACAGCCTTGGAAACCCTATGGGGCAGTTCTACTCTGTCCTATAGGGTTGCTATGAGTTGGAATCAACTCTACAGCAGTGGGATATTTGTGTGTGTGTGTGTGTGTGTGTGTGTGCATCTTATAATCATCCAGGCTATTCTAAGCCTATGGAATATGATGTAGAACAGAAGCAAACAAAAAGATTTTGCTCTGTTAGAGCTTACTTTCTTGTGGGTATGGAGAGTAGGAGTCACAAGCTTCTGTAAACTACTATGGCAAAGAATGAATGATGTAATGCGAGATAGAGATAACTGTAATGAAGAGAAGTATCTTGAAGAGCAATAGTGGAGGTGGAAGGGTGGCAGGAAGAGGAGATTGGTTTAGATAGGATGGCTGGGAAGGGTCCTATGAGAAGGCAAAATTTCACTGGAAACCTGTGGACTGAGAGAGTAGGTCATACAGAAGAGAGTTCTAAGCAGAAGAAAGAGCAAGTAGAAAGGCCCTGGGGTGGGAACATACTTGACATGTTTGAATCAAAATAAATAAGTTGTGTGCCCTGCACTGTAGCTGGGCCTCAGTGAATAAGGGATGGGGTGGTAGGAGGTGAGGTGCAGAGTTAGGCAGGGTTAAGATTGTGTAAGGTGATCTAAAACCTTGAAACACTTACTAAGGCTTTGCACTTTATCCTGATGGTAAGGGTTTTGAGCAGGAAAAGGCATGAAAAAAAATCTACATTTTTAAAGAACTGGCTGTTGTTAGGTGCCATCCAGTCGGTTCTGACTCATAGCGACCCTATGCACAACAGAACGAAACACTGCCTGGTCCTGCACCATCCTCATGATCGTTGTTATGCTTGAACCCATTGTTGCAGCTACTGTATCAATCCATCTCGTTGAGGGTCTTCCTCTTTTCCGCTGACCCTGTACTCTGCCAAGCATGATGTCCTTCTCCAGAGACTGATCCCTCCTGACAACATGTCCAAAGTATGTAAGATGCAGTCTTGCCATCCTTGCTTCTAAGGAGCATTCTGGTTGTACTTCTTCCAAGACAGATTTATTCGTTCTTCTGGCAGTCCATGGTATATTCAATATTCTTCACCAACATCACAATTCAAAGGCATCAATTCTTCTTTGGTCTTCCTTATACATTGTCCAGCTTTCACATGCATATGATGCGGTTGAAAATACCATGGCTTGCGTCAGGCACACCTTAGTCTTCAAGGTGACATCTTTGCTCTTCAACACTTTCAAGAGGTCCTTTGCAGCAGATTTACCTAATGCAGTGCGTCTTTTGATTTCTTGACTGCCGCTTCCATGGCTGTTGAGTGTGGATCCAAGTAAAATGAAATTCTTGACAACTTCAATCTTTTCTCCATTTACCGCGATGTTACTCATTGGTCCAGTTGTGAGGATTTTTGTTTTCTTTATGTTGAGGTGCAATCCATACTGAAGGCTGTGGTCTTTGATCTTCATTAATAAGTGCTTCAAGTCCTCTTCACTTTCAGCAAGCAAGGTCGTGTCATCTGCATAACGCAGGTTGTTAATGACTCTTTCTCCAATCTTGATGCCCCATTCTTCTTCATATAGTCCAGCTTCTTGGATTATTTTCACAGCACACAGATTGATTAGGTATGGTATGGCACACACCTTTCCTGACTAAACCAATCAGTATCCCTTTGTTCTGTCCGAACAACTACCTCTTGATCTATGTAAAAGTTCCTCATGAGCACAATTAAGTGTTCTGGAATTCCCATTCTTCGCAACGTTATCCATTATTTATTATGATCCACACAGTTGAATGCCTTTGCATAGTCAATAAACACAGGTAAACATCCTTCTGGTATTCTCTGCTTTCAGCCAGGATCCAACTGACATCAGTAGTAATATCCCTGATTCCACATCGTCTTCTGAAACTGGCCTGAATTTCTGGCAGTTCCGTGTCAATATACTACTGCAGCCGTTTTTAAATGATCTTCAAAAAAATTTGTTTGGGTCAGAAAAATTTTACTTGCATGTGATATTAATGATATTGTTCTATAATTTCCACATTCAGTTGGATCACCTTTCTTGGGAATAGGCATAAGGTTGGATCTCTTCCAGTCAGCTGGCCAGGAAGCTGTCTTCCATATTTCTTGGCGTAGACGAGTGAGCACCTCCAGCGCTGCATCTGTTTGTTGAAACATCTTAATTGATATCCCATCAATTCCTGGAGCCTTGTTTTTCACCAATGCCTTCAGAGCAGCTTGGACTTCTTCCTTCAGTACCATCAGTTCCTGATCATATGCTACCTCTTGAAATGGTTGAACATCGACTAATTCTTTTTGTTATAACGACTCTGTGTATTCCTTCCATCTTTTTTTATGCTTCCTGCATCATTTAATATTTCCCCCATAGAATCCTTCACTATTGCAACTCAAGGCTTAAATTTTTTCTTCAGTTCTTTCAGCTTAAGAAACACCGAGTGTGTTCTTCCCTTTTGGTTTTCCATTTTCATCTCTTTGCACATGTCATTATAATACTTTGTCTTCTCGAGCCACCCTTTGAAATCTTCTGTTCGGTTCTTTTACTTCATCAATTCTTCCTTTTGCTTTAGCTGCCCGACATTCGAGAGCAAGTTTCAGAGTCTCCTCTAACATCCATTCCGATGTTTTCTTTCTTTCCTGTCTTTTCAATGACCTTTTGCTTTCTTCATGTATGATGTCCTTGATGTCATTCCACAACTGTTCTGGTCTTCGGTCACTAGTGTCCAATGTGTCAAATCTATTCTTGAGATGGTCTCTAAATTCAGGTGGGATATACTCAAGGTCATATTTTGGCTGTCATGGGCTTGCTCAGATTTTCTTCAGTTTCAGCTTGAACTTGCATATGAGCAATTGATGGTCTGTTATACAGTTGGCCTCTGGCCTTGTTCTGACTGATGATATTGAGCTTTTCCATCGTCTCTTTCCACAGATGTAGTCAATTTGATTTCTGTGTGTTCCATCTGGCAAGATCCATGTGTATAGTTGCCGTTTATGTTGGTGAAAGAAGGTATTTGCAATGAAGAAGTCATTGGAATTTCAAAATTCTATCATTCGATCTCTGGCATTGTTTCTATCACCAAGGCCATATTTTCAAACTACTGATCCTTCTTCTTTGTTCCAACTTTCACATTAAAATCACCAGTAATTATCAGTGCATCTTGATTGCATGTTTGGTCAATTTCAGACTGCAGCAGCTGATAAAGATCTTGTGTTTCTTTGTCTTTGGCCCTAGTGGTTGGCGCGCGAATTTGAATAATAGTCGTATTAACTGGTCTTCCTGGTAGGCGTATGGATATTATCCTATCACTGGAAGCATTGTACTTCAGGATAGATTTTGAAATGTTCTTTTTGATGATGAATGCAACACCATTCCTCTTCAAGTTGTCATTCCCAGCATAGTAGACTATATGTCTGTCAGTTTGTTGTACTGGGTGGGCTTGCGTGTTGCTGTGATGCTGGAAGCTATGCCGCCGGTATTCAGAAACCAGCAGGCTCACCCACGGAGAACAGGTTTCAGCTGAGCTTCCAGACTAAGACAGACTAGGAAGAAGGACCCGGCAGTCTACTTCTGAAAAGTATTAGCCAGTGAAAACCTTATGAATAGCAGTGGAACATTGTCTGATATAGTGCTGGAAGATGAGACCCCAAGGTTGGAAGGCACTCAAAAGATGACTGGGGGAGAGCTGCCTCCTCAAAGTAGAGTCGACCTTAATGACGTGGGACCTTCATCTCGGGACCTTCATTTGCTGATGTGGTATGACTCAAAATGAGAAGAAACAGCTGCAAACTTCCATTAATAATCAGAACCTGGAATGTAAGAAGTATGAATCTAGGAAAATCAGAAATCGTCAAAAATGAAATGGAATGCGTAAGCATCAATATCTTAGGTGTTAGCGAAATGAAATGGACTGGTATTGGCCATTTTGAATCAGACAATCATGCAGTCTACTATGCTGGGAATCACAACTTGAAGAGTCTGTGAAGGACTGGCTGGAATTTGGCTATTGAGGAGGAAAGTTGACAACAAAGGACCAATTCAGGGGCTATGACAATGATGCAGGAGAGACGACTTGGACTGGTATTCAACAGTGGGAATGAGGAGTAAGTTTTCATACTGGATGCATTCTCAAGTCCTTAGGGTGGGCACAGCACCTCTTTCCAAAAGTCTGTCATCAAATTCAAAATAGAAAATTGGAGGACTTTTGGTTTTTGAGCTATATAGATCAGTTTAATCTATTTAATAGATGATCTCAATTTTTTTTTTTTTTGGCATGGGAAAAAACAAACTTGAATAGTTAAATTCTCAACTCAGTGCCATAAGGTGAGTTAGAAGCCAGGTCTGTCAAACTCTGTTGTGTTCCCACTATAACACCTTAGGAAACTGAACTATTAGCTCACAAGAGAATAGATTATTATAAATAAATAGAGGAACCAAGGATGATTCTTATTTAGACCCTTGGGTAAAACCTAGGTCAAAATAAGAAAGATGACCATATTTGGAGATGGGACCATAGGGGAGTGTCATGGATTGAATTGTGTCCTCCAAAAATATGTGTCAACTTGATTAGGCCACGATTCCCAGTATTGTGTGGTTGTCCTCCATT
Organism: Elephas maximus indicus; assembly: GCF_024166365.1. NCBI lineage: Eukaryota > Metazoa > Chordata > Mammalia > Proboscidea > Elephantidae > Elephas > Elephas maximus. The sequence continues at coordinate 7,950,440 of NC_064833.1, read as the reverse complement.
TTGTGATTGATATAATTTTCCTATATGTTATAAATCTTAATCTCTGCCTGTGGTTAATGTGGCAAGATTGGATTATGTTGACGCAAAATAGGGTGGGATATAACATCCTTGCTCAGGCCACATCCCTGATCCAATGTAAAGGGAGTTTCCCTGGGGTGTAGCCTGCACCACCTTTTATCTTATAAGAGATAGAAAGAAAGGGAAGTGAGCAGAGAATTGGGGACCTCATACCACCAAGAAAGCAGTGCCAGGAGCAGAGCACATCCTTTGGACCCAGGGTTCTTGTGCAGAGAAGCTGCTAGTCCAGGGGAAGATTGATGACAAGGACCTTCCTCCACAGCCAACAGAGGAAGTCTTCTCCTGGAGCTGATGCCCTGAACTTGGACTTCTAGCCTACTAGACTGTAAGAAAATAAATTTTTCTTTGGTAAAGTCATCCACTTGCAGCATTTCTGTTATAGCAGCACTAAATGCCTAAGATGAAGAGTAATAAATCGTGGGGAGGATAGTAAGAGCTTCATTTTGGACACACTAAATTTGAGCTTTCTATTACAGCTCTGTTGGCATAATGGTCTGTTAACCAAAAGGTTAGCAGTTTTAACTTACCAGCCGCTCCTTGGTTACCCTATGAGGCAGTTCTACTCTGTCCTATAGGGTTGCTATGATTCAGAATTGACTCAATGGCAACAGGTTTTTTTTTTTTTTTTAATTAGGTATTAAAGTGAAGATGTTGATTGGACACTTCCATAAAGGAGTCATAGGTACAGAATTGTCAGGGCTAGAGAGAAAAAAATGACCATTGGCTATATATATATGGTATTTAAAGACATAGGATTGAGTAAGTTCATTTAAGGAGCATCAAGGGTGAGAAAAAGGGGCCCAAGGACTGACTTCTGGAGATCTGTAACATTTAGAAGTCAGGAAAGGAAAAGGATCCAGGTGGGGAAACTGAGGAAGGGTGGTCAGTGAGATGAAGAAACACCAGGGTGTTTACTATCCTGAAAGCCAAGTGCTGAAAGTGCTTTAAAAAGCAGGGAGTAATCACCTGTGTCAGAGTAGTCTGGTAGTACAAGTTGATGGAAAGTCAGAATCCATCATTAGATCCAACAATACGGGAGTCATCATTGATATTGAAAAATGCTGCTTCAGTGAAATGTTGATGATGGAACCTGAATGGAGAAGCTCAAGTGAGAGGGAAAGTAAGGGAGTAGAGACAGTGAGCACAGAAACGTTTTCAAAAAGTCTGTGACTTCAAAGCAGAACATAGGAAAGAAACTTTCAGTTTCGAGTACGTAATCTCTACGGGCAATTTAATCTAGTTTAGTAGATAATCTTTTTTTAATGAGGAAAAGTAAACTTAGTTAAATTTTCAACCCAAGGTCATAAGGTGAGTCATAAGCAGGTATATGAGACTGTTTTATTTCTACTACAGTATGTCAGGAAACCAAAGTATTATCTCACAGAAATATACTTACATGAGTAAAGACCAAGGATGACACTCCTTCCATATCTCATTTCATATCCTGTTCATTCTCATATTTATTTTCATATCTCACTTATCCCAGAGCCTAATGGCCATCTATGGTCATATGGACCCGACTTGGTAAAGGACAATGCAGATACTATTGCATTTAAAAAAAAAAAGGTATAATTCTGTTTCCCCTTCCAGTTTCCCTTTCCTTCTTTTTCTAATATGAACAAAGAGTGTAGTGATTCATCTGCAAAATCCCTTCTACTTTAGCTTTCACTTTGTGTCTTAGGAATGGAACCCTCAGAGTTACCAGGCAAAAGTTGTTCTTTTCGGGAACTACGGCTCCCCAAATATTGTGCACACTGACAAGCTGAACCTTAATGGTTTCTCATAGCACACCATGCCAACAGCTCATGGATCAAGTACTCCCTAAACAGCAGTATTTCCTGACATGATGGATAGTTATAGTTTCATTATAGTCTTTTTGAGTCAATGGTGTGGGAAGAATGGGCTATCATTTTTAGCCCCTTGGGAAAAAGAGCTATTTTGCCTCCCCAGTGGAACTACCTGCCATTTTATCCATGTCCACCATTTTAGGCTCCCTCCCTCAGGTTCTAATACCTGCACTGTACCGTAACATCCAAGGAGCCACAGTTTTTGATTAGTTATCAGTGCTATCACTAAAACCTTAGCATTCTCTAGTACGTTTGTGGCATGGAAGAAAGAGCTCTGAGCTGAAAATAAGAACATCTGTCAGTCAGTGGGAGTCTAGTCAAGCCATCAGCTCTGTGATATTAGAAGAGTGACTATTTGATACTAATTAATTGATCAATCACGAGATGGTTACATAGTTATAGATACAAACACAACAACACAGGCATGCATGTGTATAGTTGTGTGTGTGTGTGCACACATGCAAATATACACACATATAATACTGTGCTTTAGGTGGAAGTTTACACAGCAAATTAGTTTTCCATTCAACAGTTTGTACATAAGTTGTTGCATGACATTTGTTGCTATCACCACAACCTGTTAGCACTTCCTCCATTTCTACCCTGCCTTCCCTGTTTCCATCCCTCCAGTTTCCCTGCCCTCCTTGCCTTCTCATTACTTTTGGTCAAATGTTGCCTGTTTGAACTTGTTTAGTTGATTGTTCTAAGGGGCACATTATTCATGTTTATTGTTTATTTTATAGGCCAATCTATTATTTGGCTGAAAGGTGACCTCTGGGAGTGGTTTCAGCTCCAGGTTAAAAGGGAATCTTAAAGCTGTATTCTCTAACAGTCCAGTAAGTCTGCTCTGTTTAGTGAATTTGAGTTTTGTTCTACAATTCCCTTCCATTCTAACCAGGACCTTCTATTGTATCCCTGGTCAGAACCGTCGGTAGTGGTATCCAGGCACCATCTAGTTCTGGTCTCAGGCTAGAGGAGGCTGTGGTTCATGTAAGCCATTAGTCTTTGGTTTCCTCTACTCTCCTTTGCTCCAGAGAGGAAGGGACCAATAGTCGTATCTTAGATGGCTGCTTGAAAGCTTTTAAGACCCCAATGCTACTCACCAAATTGGGATGTAGAACATTTTCTTTATGATCTATATTATGCCAATTGAGTTAGATGTCCCCTGAGACTATGGTCCTTAGACTTCAAGCCAAGTAACTCAGTCCTAAGAGATGTTTGGGCATGTCTAAGAAGTTTCCATAGCTGTGCCCTCTATGTGTTCTGTTGTATATATGAATATACATGAAGCACATACAAACATGTATATAAAATTACCCACAACTATACCCATGTATTTTTGTTTGTTTTTATACCCATATATGTACAAGCATGCACTCCCATGTGGCCTCCCTCATCTATATAACATACATATCTACCTATGTAACCACTCACAGACTTTAGGTTTTTATTGCCATTGTTGCAGAATTATATACGGTGTAGTTTTCCTTTATTCTAGGCTAATACTCTTTATCTAAAAGTTTATTTTATATATATATATATATATACTGTTTCTGCCTACTCTACAGGGTCAGTGGGAGGCCTGACAAAGATAACATTGCAAAAGATAGTATATGTTTACAGAAGTACGTGCATATTACATGTAAGTCATTGATTTAATCACTATTAATATAATGACTCAATAGAAATTCCTTCAACAAATGTTTCTGATAATCTATTATCTGCCTGGAAATGTGGACAGAACTAAAGATAAGGGATGTTGAGATGTTTCAACAAATGGATGCAGCTCTGAAAGTACTCACTCATCTATACCAAGAAATTTGGAAGACAGCTACCTGGCCAAGTGACTGGAAGAGATCCATATTTATGCCTACTCCCAAGAAAGATGATCCAACCAAATGCGGAAATTATCGAACAATATCGTTCATATCACATGCAAGCAAAATTTTGCTGAAGATCATTCCAAAGGAGCTGTAGCAGTATGTCCACAGAGAACTGCCAGAAATTGAAGCTGGATTCAGAAGAGAACATGGAACAAGGGATATCACTGCTGATGTCAGACGGATACTGGCTGAAAGCAGAGAATACCAGAAAGATGTTTAGCTGTTTTATTGACTATACTAAGGCATTCATTTGACTGTGTAGATCATAACAAACTATGGATAATATTGCAAAGAATGAGAATTCCTGAACCCTTAATTGTGCTCGTGAGGAATCTGTACATGGATCAAGAGTCAGTGGTTTGAACAGAACAAGGGGATACTGTATGGTTTAAAGTCAGGAAAGGTGTGCATCAGGATTGTATCCTTTCACCATATCTATTCAATATGTATGCTGAGCAAATAATCTGAGAATTTGGACTATATGAAGAAGAATGGGACATCAGGATTGAAGGAAGACTCATTAACAACCTGTGTTATGCAGATGACACAGCCTTGCCTGCTGAAAGTGAACAGGGCTTGCAGCACCTACTGCTGAAGATCAAGACCACAGCCTTCAGTATGGATTACACCTCAACATAAAGAAAACAAAAATCCTCACAACTGGACCAATAAGCAACATCATGATAAATGGAAAAAAGATTGAGGTTGTGAAGGACTTCATTTTATTTGGATCTACAATCAGCAATTATGGAAGCGGCAGTCAAGAAACCAAAAGATGCATTGGGCAAATCTGCTGCAAAAGACCTCTTTAAAGTGTTAAAAAGCAAAGATGTCATCTTGAGGACTAAGGTGCACCTGACCCAAGCCATGGCATTTTCAATTGTCTTATATGTATGTGAAAGCTGGACAATGAATAAGGAACACTGAAGAAGAATTTACACCATTAAATTGTGGTGCTGATGAAGAATATTGTATATACCATGGACTACCAAAAGAATGAACAAATCTGTCTTGGAAGAAGTACAACCAGAATGCTCCTTAGAAGCAAGGATGTCAAGATTACGTCTTACATACTTTGGACATATTATCAGGAGGGATCAGTCCCTGAAGAAAGACACCCTGCTTGGTAAAGAGTCAGGGAAAAAGAGGAAGACCCTCAACGAGGTGGATTGACACAGTGTCTGCAACAATGGGCTCACGCATGGCAGCAATTGTGAGGATGGTGCAGGACCGAGCAGTGTTTCATTCTGTTGTACATAGGGTTGCTATGAGATGGAACCGACTGGACAGCACCTAACAGCAACAACAAAGATAAGGGGCCACATGCTCAAGGATCTCAAAGGTTTTGATGAAGTAGATCTTGCGTAAAGCTGGAAAATATTGTGTATGTGATTATTTTAACATATTTCTAGCTGATACCTGGTATCAAACATGTTTTGATAGTAGTGGCATGTTTTGGTTGTTGTGTGCTGTCAAGTCGATTCTGACTCATAACAACCCTATGTGACAGAGTAGAACTGCCCCATAGTTCTTGCTCGTAAACGTTATAGATCACCAGGTCTCTTCTCCTGTGGAGCCTGAGTGGGTTTGAATCGTCAACCTTTTGGTTAGTGGTCAAGGGCTTAACCATTGTACCATCAGGGCTCCTTAATAGTGGCATAGTGACAGATATAAGGCTTCACCATTGGGCATGGTATAAAACTTGGTTCAACTCCAAAGCAGGAGCAAATTCAGGTGAAAGACCTAGAGATTCAGGTGACAGAGCCTTTTACTAGCCACAAAGAGGAGATTTGATATTTTAGGGAAGCCTTTGAGGTACAGGTGGGTTCATACTTTTAACTCCTCAGGTAAATATTGCTTTGAGTGCCCTCTAGTAACAGTAAAAATAACAGCTCTTCACAACTGTTGAGTGTTTTAAGCTTTATCTAGTACTCTCACACAATTAGCTCAGCCAGTGCTCATGATAACCCTAAGTTCTTTTTCTCACAGATGAGGAAGCAATCTTGGGATCATGACGAACCTTCTTCAAAGTGCTTAAGCTAATAGCAAAGCTGGAACTTGAACCTGGTTCTATTTGGTGCTGCTTTCAAAAGCCAAACATACTTGAATGTCTTCCTTGAACTTCCTCATGGCTTCCTAAATGTGCCTGATCATCAGACTCCCCTGGCAGGGTGAAGATTTGGTGTGCTAGTGGAGGCTGGTGGTATCACTGGACCTGGGTGTGTGTGGTGGCACTCTGTGGTGCCAGATATTGGCCTGTTCTTACTAGGCCCGAGTAAGTCAGAGGATCCAGGGAGTTGGATGGCTGAGCGAGGAGGGGCTATTTATCAAACAGGATGGAATTATTTCAATATCTTAACAAATGATGCAATCATACCAGAGAGATCTGAATTAATATCAACCTTCCTAGGGGACCCTGGTAGCACAGTGGTTAAGACCTCAGGCTGGTAATCAAAAGGTTAGCAGTTCGAATCCACCAGCTACTCCTTGGGAACACTATGGGGCAATTCTACTCTGTCCTATAGGGTCACTGTGAGTCGGAATCTACTTGATGGCACACTAGAATAACAACAGAGCAGGAGACCTGGTGGCACAGTGGTTAAGAGCTCGGCTGCTTACCAAAAGGTCAACAGTTCAAATCTACAAGCCACTTCTTGGAAACCATATGGAGCAGTTCTACTCTGTCCTATCGGGTTGCTATGATTTGGAATCGACTTGATGGCAAGAGCTGTGTTCCCCACCCCCCCCCCACCCCACTTAGGGCAATTTTTAAAAAATATAACTTTTCAGACCCCCTACTTTGAAGATTTTGATGAAGTAGGTCTTGAGTAAATCCAGAAACTATGTTTGTGTGTTCATTTTAATACAATTCTGGTAGATTCCTGGGACCGAATGTGTTTTGGAAATAGTGGCATAATGTTAAGTGCGGGCTCTGAAATCAGACTGCCTGTATAAAACAACCTAGGGCAGACAGCTTAACCTTTTTAAGCTTCAATTTCTTTGTCTGTAAATTTGGGATAATTAAAGTGAATATCTCACAGGGTTGTTCAAAGGATCAGGGTTAACCAATCTCCGTGAAATGTTAAGCGATGTTACTGCTGGATTCCTACGAGCAACAAATAAATGTTAGCCATAGAAACATAATGTTGGCTGTATAAGTGTCTGTCTTCTAGCTACCTTTATGGAGAGCCCTTTGAATCTGCGTTTCTCATGTGAAGATGACATGCTGTCCTTTAATCACTGGGGAATCTGAATTGAAGCAATGGTTCTTAAACTCAAAGAATCTGGAGGATAAGTTTCTGCTGTCAGCCTCTTTCAGAGAAAAGCACATAGGCACCAGCAAACAAACTCTGTTTTAACAAATTTGGTAAGTCTGCAAGTACTTGATTTCTTGATTTATTAGATCTGAAAGATACTTTTTAGGAAACAATTAGTCTCCCGGATAATTTTAGAGTTGAGAAGTTTGAAAGCTAAAACAATTAGGAGATGTGTCAGGTTGGGTTCATGGTTGACAGAAATATCCCCATCTCCAGGATGCCTGGTGGCATGACGGTTCAGTGGTAGCATTCTCACCTTCCATACAGGAAACCTAGGTTGTATTCCCGGCCAACACACCTCATGTGCAGGGTCTCAGAAAGCAATCCTTCAGCAGATGGGAGATGGAAATCCTGCCTCCATCTGTGGTTCTGTGCCTCCTGCTCACAGGCCTAGACTGTCAGGACTTTAATGTCTAGGGCCTGGGCTGAGGACTGTTAAGATGATTCCTGCCATATGAAAGGAGTCTATGAGTGAGGAGAAACAGGATTGTAAACCCTTGAAAGCAAACCATAACTTGAAAAGCGAGAGTATTGAGTTCTTTGTGACTCTTCATATTTATTTTGTGCTTAATACTGTGCTTTCATGGATTGAATTGTATCCCCCCAAAATATCTGTCAACTTGGCTGGGCCATAATTCCCACTATTGTGTGATTGTCTACCATTTTGTCATTTGACGTGATTTTCTCCTGTGTTGTAAATTCTATCTCTATGATGTTGGTGAGATGGGATTAGCTGCAGTTATGTTAACGAGGCAGGACTCAGTCTACAAGATTCAATTTTGTCTATGGCCAATCTCTTTCGAGATGTAAAAGAGAGAAATGAGCAGAGAGACAGAGGGACTTCACACCACCTAGAATGAAGTACTGGGAACATAGCACGTCCTTTGGACCTGGGACCCCTGTGCTAAGAAAAAAACTTGACCAGGGAAAGATTGATGAGAAGAAACTTTCCCCAGAGCTGGCAGAGAGAGAAAACCTTCTCCTGAAGCTGGTACCCTGAATTCAGACTTCTAGCCTCCTAGACTGTGTGTGAGAGAATAAATTTCTCTTTGTCAAAGCCATCCACTTGTGGTGTTTTTGTTACAGCAGCACTACATAACCAAGACATGGGCCTTTCATTAAAACATTGGTGTTTCAGCCTTATTAGATTGTTCATTAGATTGTTGTTAGGTGTTTTTGAGTCATTTCCAACTCGTAGCAACCCTGTGTACAACAGAATGAAACACTGGTCCCGTGCCATTCTCACAGCAGTTGTGCTTGAGCCCATTGCTGCAGCCACTGTGTCAGTTCATCCTGTTGAGGGTTTTCCTCTTTTTCACTGATCCTCTACTTTACCAAGCATGATGACCTTCTCCAAGGACTGGTACCTCCTGATAACATGTCCAAAGTATGTGAGACATAGTCTCACCATCCTTGCTTCTAAGGAGCATCCTGGCTGTATTTTTTCCAAGACAGATTTGTTTGTTCTTTTGGCACTCCATGACATATTCAATATTCTTTGCCAACACCATAATTCAAAGGCGTCAATTCTTCTCAGGTCTTCCTTATTCATTGCCCAGCTTTTGTATGCACACAAGGTGATTAAAAATACCATGACTTGGGTCAGGCACACCTTAGTCTTCAAGGTGACATCTTTGCATTGTAACACCTTAAAGAGCAACCAATAAATATTTCAGTCCACTACCAACTATATGGTTATAGTTGGTCCAGAGGATCAAACAATGCTCCCTGAGGTTAGTATGGAGGTGGAGGCAATGAGAAGCTGGGGTCTGAAGGAATGATGTCTCTCAGGGCCAATCTTGAGAAGATGGTTTTAATCTTGATAAAGAGTATGTCTTTGCTGGTCTTAAATGAGTTGTGCCTTGAGGCCAGCCACTCCCCTCTTTGGATAATTTGTTAATACTTGGACACAGAAAGGAGAAAGGAAAAGCCTGAGGCCTGAGGAATTCACAGGGAACCAGCACAGGAAGAAAGCAGGAGTTGAGGGGAAACTGAGGGCTTAACTGAAAGCAGATCAATCATTCCAGTCCCTGTCACCCAGTTCCTACCTGCCTCCCTCATCCTTGGATCCTGCAAATCATTGCCCATATGCCCTCTGTCTTGTTAGGAATGAACACACCCGTTTGCAAGCATTTTTGTCAAATCTTTTCTGTGCTGATCTTCTCGCCTGTCATGCATAGGTAACAAGTCATTGCGAGTTATGTTCTGTAAGCTCAGAAACGTATAATGCAGTTTGAGCAAAGAAAATACGGAGAATGATTTGCTAATTACTGGGTAGGATTATGGTGTGCACAAGGCGATTTATATACTTAGATGTCTCGGAACTACAGGTGAGGATTTATCAAGGTCAACACATTTCTTCTCACAGAATGAAGTCAAGCAAAGCCATAGCATTTTACTGGGAGGCAGCTTGTTGACAAGATATGGAAATCAGTAGCTCTGTTGTCTCTGTTGCCTTTGAAAGAATTTTGCATTTTTTATTTACAGCCAGTCTTAAATTAGTTAAGTTGACTGGCAAGCGCAGCCCTGGTTGTGTAGTGGTTAAGAGCTCAACTGCTAACCAAAAGGTCAGCAGTTCAAATCCACTAGCCGCTCCTTGGAAACCCTCTGGGGCAGTTCTACTCTGTCGTATAGGGGTGACTGTGAGTCCGAATCGACTCGATGGCAGCGGGTTTTGTTTTTTCTTAACTGGTAAGCGCAGCTAGCCAAAAAAGAGCTCAAAGAACACTAGGGCAGTGGTGAGTATTGTACTGTGTCCCCCCAAAATACATGCTGAATCTCTGGCCCTTGTACCTATGGATAGGATCCTGTTTGGAAATAGGGTTTTCTTTTGTGTTAATGAGATCATGCCAGTGTAGGGTGCCTCCTAGACCTAATTACTTTTCAGTTATAAAAAACGCAGAACAGACACACACGAGGGAAGACAGACACCACGTTATCGTCTACAAGCCAAGGAACAAAGGAATACTCAGAACAACCAACAGGGAAAGGATCAACATGGCCAAGACCTTGATTTAGACTTTTAGCCTCCAGAACTATGAAGCAATAAATTTCTGTTTTCTGGCACAATTAAGAGATGAAACTACCAGGAGCCCCCACCTAAAGAAGCTCTGCTGGACAAGAGACTTAATACATAGGAAAACAAGGCAGCAATGGAAACTGAGACTGAGTCCAGAGGACTTTGCATGAGTCCCTTAATACAGCTGTGCTTGAAGCCAGTTTCCACTTACCTTCACAGTTATGTAGCACAGCTAAAACTTTGTTTTCTCTCAGCAATTTGGATTGGGTTTTCACACTTGCAACCAGAGTCCTTACTAAGGAAGAAAAAAAGAAAAGAACTCATCAAGGTGAAATTTCTCGCCTAGGACCGCAAAGTTGGTAGTAGGACAATTAGGAGTTGATGGAGTTGTTGGTTTGACTCAGAGGCCTATGCGGTCCATACGACTGCTACTAAGTGATGTAAGTAAGGTAGAAGGTGAGTGAGTGCTCTGAAAGCCCAGAGAAGAAAGGAGTTTTGTGAAGAAGTCATAAAGGATTGATAGTGCTTTGATAAACGATGGTTAGTAGAATGTCCTTTGGCATCTTTGTTGCCATTGTCATTGTGCTATCTTGTCCCTGATGGTTGTAACTAAACTTGTCTCTTTTTGTGGGAGGGATACCATTCTAAGGACAAAGCCATGGATTATGAGCAACCTCAGAGGCAAGCTGCATTACTGGTGTGTATGTTAATCGCTGGATTTTGAGCTGATCATGTCCATGCAAGAGCGATTTGGTTGAGTTTTTGACTCACCCCAAGGAGAAGCCCAGCTTCTGTCACAGATTTACTAGCTCCCCAATAATTGTGTAATTTTACTTTATATCTTCAATACCTAGCATGGTGCCTGGCACGTAGAATGTTCTCAATAAATGTTTGTTAAATAACTGCATGGGTTAATTAATTCTTGTAAGGGGCATAACCACAAAACGCCTGTTTCTCATCTGTGTGCTATCAATTTCCTCAGAGTTCAGATAGTACCAGCTGATAAATGACTTCTTCAATGCTTCTGCTGTAGATCATATGACACCTGTTTGCTAGGGAAGGAAAGTCCAGTTTCCTAAAAGCCCACATTCCTATTACACTCACAAGAGTAAGGGTGGATTGCTTTCCCGAAAGTCCGTGGGTAATGATATGTTTCCCCTTCCTGATGCAAACAGGGCAGAGACTTAAAATATAAATAATGACCTGAAAGCAAGATAATTTGGAACCATTTCATAGCTGATGAGCCATTATTCCTCCCTATCATCAATGCATCTAAAACAGGTTATCCTATCACCTTGTTCAACCTCTACCATAAAATTAATTACCTCTGGATAGACCCCATTTAATTGCTCATAAAATTGATCTTACTTTTCAGATTTTATGGCAAATAGTATATCATCAACAAAAGTGCTTAGAATAAATGGGATGCTTATGATCTATCTTGGGATAAAATAAAATAAACCCATGATGGGTGTAGGAGCCCTTGGCACTCATGTGTCTTGTAATGAAATGGGCACCTGCAGACAACTGCACGGCAATCCTAAAGTGCTTTCCCGGGAAGCGTCTTCATTTAAAAAAAAAAATAATAATAATAGGAAAAGTGCTTTGTTTCTCTTAGGACATTCAATGCATTTCACTTTAAACAGCTGTAAGGATATGGCTATCACTCATTTGTTCATTCCTGTAGGCATTGTGGTTCTGGAAAGATCCTGGGATTTGGAGTTAGAAGAACCTGAATTCTAATCGTGCTTCCTTCATGTAATAACTGTTCACTTCAGAAAACAAATTATATTCTCTGAGCCATAGATTTATCTTCAGTAAATTAAGCATAATGGTATTTATTTCATAGTCTGTCATTAGATTTAAATGACATGGTAAATACAAAATGCCTAATAAAGTTTCTGGTCCAAAGAAGACATTTAATCAGTGTTAGGAGCTCTTGCATCACTACTGCTGCTGTTAATAAAGCAACCAGGGCACAATCATGTACTGTAGTGAGAGAGCATGATGGAAAGAGCGTGGGTTGTGATAGATCAGTGTTTGGATTCCAACAATGATTTATAATTTATGTATCCTTGGGTGAGTTATTTGATCTCATTCTCCATATCCTTGAGTATATATGGGAACATTAACACTTACAGGGTCAGATGAGACAGTGGATGAGAGAAAGCCTCACACAGTGCTTGTTGTAGAGATCCCACGTTTATGGTAACTCTAACTTTAGCCCCACTTCTCCTCCTCCTATTCTGAGTGGTGAGGCTGAGGCTTCTAACACATATCTGGGCAGAGAACTGGGCAGAAGAGTAGGATTCACCTGACCTAAGGGATAAGAGCATTGATGTTTTCAGGCTAAAGGGACCTCTGAGATATTAGCAAGTGTTAACAGACTGAATTGTGTCACTCCAAAATATGTGTTGGAATACTAACCCCTGTATCTGTGGATGCAATCCCATTTGGGAACAAAATTTTTCTTTGTTGTGTTAATGAGGCCATATCAGTGTAGGATGTCTCTTAAACCAATCACTTTTGAGATATAAAAAGAGCCATTAGGCACAGAGAAGCAAGCACAAATTGGGGTAAAGATAGATGTCACGTGGAGATCTACAAGGAATGCCAAGAAGAAGACTAGAGAAGTTGAGACAAAGATAATCCCCCAGAGTGGACAGAGAGCCTGCCCTTGGAGCTGGTGCCCTGACTTCAGACTTCTAGCCTCCTAAACTGTGAGAAAATAAATTTCTGTTTGTTAAAGCCACCCACTTGAGGCATTTTTCTTATAGCAGCACTAAGAACCTAAGTGAACAATTTCGCAAAGGTGGGAAGGTGAATGAGGGTTTCTAGAATCTAGTCTGTGAGTTTTTGACTAAAGATGCAGTGCAGTCCCTAAAGCCTCATAGGGCAGAGCCAAGGAGGAGAACGGGCATGAAATGAGGGCCAGGGAGATTCTGAGCCACATTCCTTCTTAAGTACAGCTGTCTGGCCTTGAAAAACTCACTTCACCCTCTGGGGCCTCAATTTTATTGGGTCTGAGTATTAAAATAATCATACTTCCATCAAGGAGTTGTTGAGAAGATCAAACGTACTAGTGCTTGTCAGCCTCTTAAGTGTAGTATTCCCACCTCTTTGGCTGAGATCAGCTGACTGCAGAGAGAGGGATTAAACAAAGCTGCTCCAGGGAGACCTGCATGATGGTGCTGTGGGTTGAAACAACTTTGAAGGATGAGACTTTGAGTCTTCCCAAAAGTATTCCTCGAAAAATTCTACTGCATCACCATCCCATCAACCTTTTTAAATTCACATTTTGTGCCAGTCATATAACCAGTTATTTTTTCCATGGTGTTCTGTCTCCAATTCACTTTGGAATGTAGCATCTGTTGAATTCATGCCTCATGAAGCGGAAAGAGTACCATTTTAACATCCCATAACACATACATTGTCTCCTGTAAACTCTATATGTGCCTTGTGGGCTGTATTGACCCTTACATCATAGATGAGAAACCTAAATTTCAGAGAGGTTAACAGAGGCCCCGTATGTAATAAGCCAGAACACAGATGCCATGAAGAAAGGATTTTGTCTGTCTTGTTCACTTCTGCATCACTACACATAGAACAGTGCCTGGCACATAGTATGTGCTCAAGTATTTTTCCTGTATAAATAAGTGATATCAAGAATTCACAAAGCTATTTAATCTATACCATGGTATTTCAATGTTAGCACTATTGACATATAAAAAAAAAAAACTATTATACCATATTGACATATGGGGCTGTATAATACTTTGTTGTGGGGGAATGTTGTATGCATTGTAGGATGTTTAGTAGCATCCCTGGCCTCTACACACTAGATTCCAGCAGACCTCCTGAGGTACAATTAGTTACTTTTGTGTGTAGCCTTTCTAGCCATGGTCTTGGAACTCCCACCCAGGTGATTGGGCAGGACTGTGTGATAGGGCAATCATGGCCCACCAAGTGGATTGGTTAGTTTTGCCTTAAAAGAGAGCCAGTTCTGGAGCAGAGAGGAGGATCCTTCACTACCAAGGAAGAACAGCTGGGAGCAAAGAGTGTACCCTTTGAATCTGGGATCCTGTGCTAAGAAGATCCTGGAAGCAGGAGGCCGAGAAAGAGAGTGAGCTGTAATCTTGAAGAAAGTGAGAAACTATGGTAGGAAGGACCTGACAGCAGAGACCTGGCAGAAGGAGATGGTGTGGTGGGCTTCCCGGTCCATGGAGAAAGAAAGCTGAGGGCCTTTGGGGAGAGGCCTAGGGCCAAGGAGGGGTGTGCCTTGAAGCACAATTGGGAAGAGGCTGTCCTGATGGAAGAATGGTTTCCTGAGTGTTTCTGAGCCTGAATTGTAACTGTTACTTCCCTAATAAGCCCCATAATCATGAGTATGGTCTGTGAGTTCTGTGTGGCCACTGCAATGAATTACTGAACTCAGAAGAAAAGTAGAGAGTGCTGTGGGAGGAATGGTTAGTGTCAGAATTGGTACAGATGGTGGAGAGAGGAGGTGTGTCTGGCCTCTGCCTCATGGGGTCAGCCTTGGGCTGTTGATCTTGGTTCTTCTTCCCAGTTGTGAAGTTGGAGGAGGTCAGACACCTCCCCCAAGCTGTTTTTACATCTCCCCTCCCCCAGTTGTGACAATCAAAAATGTCTCCACACACATTGCCAATGTCCCTGGGAAGAGGGTGACAAAATCACCCTGGTTGAGAACTACTGTCATAGGGAGAGCCCTGGTGGTGCAGTGGTTAAGAGCTACTGTTTCCCCACATGGGTCTGCAGGTTATGGGTGGTAGGAGAATGGTTTAATGTGGAAGTTATATAGGGATGAGATGGGGCAATTGGCCTAACTACCCTTAGAGATATGGCTTAAAAAAGTTGCTGTCAAGTTGGTTTTGACTCGTGGCAACCCCATGTGTGTTATTGTAGAACTGTGCTCTGTAGGGTTTTCAAAGACTGATTTTTTGGAAGTAGATTGCCAGATGTTTCTTTTTAAGTGCCTCTGGGTAGACCTGAACCCCCAGCCTTTTGGTTAACAGCCTAGTGCTTAACCGTTTGTACCATCCAGGGACTCCAGAAATATGGCTTAAAATCTAAATTAAAATGTAGTTTTTAAACTCATCCAGTACAGAGAGGTGGAAGAAAATGGTTCTCACTGTAATCTGAATCAAAAAATGAGACTTGTAAGAGTCCCTTTGCTCCACTGAGGTGGAGTTGGGCCTCAGGATTTCAGATGAGACCAATAATTTATTGCATTTACTTTTACACTTAATTTCTACTCATGAAGCATTATGGTTTTCTATTTATAGTAGTGAAACTTCCACATTTTGGCAAAGGACGCTAGTTGATCATCAAACTTACTTTTTTTTTTCCTTCCTGGGCTTAATTTTTTTTCAGGTTCCTTGCAATAAGACATGTCCTTGGGACTAAGTTCTAGTAAATAGAATTGTGGGCAGAGTGATGGGCACCACTTCACAGCCTGACTCATAAGGGTGTCTCCATTCTCTTTTACCTACATGTTGACTGAAACGGAGATGACCACTGGGCCACTTTGGAATTTGTATGCTGAAGGCCACAGAGATAACAAGTTGGGAAGATTCTGGGACAGATGCCCTGGAAATTCTCCTGGAGAATGTCCATCTTTGGACTGTTTCTCAAGAAGAAATAAACATTTACTGTTTGGCCACTGACATTTGAGGAATTATCTTTTACAGTAGCTAGTTTTTTTTTTTTTAGTGTTACTATAACCAATACACTTTCTACATGAATTTAAGTAAGTAAAAATGTGAGTAGAAATAAAGAAAAAATATTGATTTAATGACATCTCAGGTGGTATGTAACATCCCCAAAGCTATACGTAACAATGGATGTGGGAACCTCAACAGAGACAAGGATGTAAATGAGAATTTATTACCAGAGGGCCTTTTCTTTTGATTTCAGAAAACAAGGGAAAATATAATTGAAATGCTTGGCTTTGACAAGACCCTAATGATAGTTTCATCAAAAAAAAAAAAAAAAGAATTAAGGTGTGTATGTATATATATATATATATATTAGGCAAGGTAATTCTATTAGTTTCCTATTGCTACATAACAAACTACCACAAATGTACTGGCTTAAAACACACATTCATTATCTCAGTTTCTGTGGATCAGAAGTCTGGGGGCAGCTTAGCTGATCCTCTGCTCAGGGTCTCGCAGAGCTGAAATCCAGACATCAGCCAGACTGCATTCTCGTCTAGAAGCTCAACTGGAAAAGGCTCTGCTTCCAAGCTTCCTCAAGTTGTTGGCCAAATTCATTTCCTTCTAGCTACAGGATCCATGACAAATTGCTTTCTCAAGGCCAAAGTGAGAGACAGAGAGTTTGTTGCTTCCAGCCTTGACATCTAGACCTTCTTTGAAAGGGCTGATCTGATTAGATCATGCCCACCCTGGATAATATCCCTTTTGATTAAAGTCAACTTATTGGAGACATTGGTTAGATCTGCAATATCTCTTCACCTTTGCCATGTAACGTAGCTGGATATCTATCACTGTTGTTGTTGTTGTTAGTTGCCATCAAGACAGTTCCAACTCATGGTTACCTTATGTATAAGGTAACAAAAAGTTGTCTGGTCCTGCACCATCTTCATGATTGACGGTATGTTTGAGTCCATTGCTTGGGCTGTTTTGTCAATCCACCTCATTGAGAGTTTTCTTCATTTTTGCTAACCCTCTACTTTGTCAATTGTCTTGGTTACCTAGTGCTGCTATAAAAGAAATACACAGGTGGATGGCTTTAACAAAGATAAATTTATTTTCTCACAATCTGGTAGGCTAGAAGTCCAAATTCAGGGCATCAACTCCAGAGGAAGGCTTTCCCTCTCTGTCGGCTCTGGAGGAAGGTTTTTTCATCAATCTTCTCCTGGACTAGGAGCTTCCCCGTGCAGGAACCCCAGCTCCAGAGGACATGCTATGCTCCCAGCACTGCTTTCTTGGTGGTATGAGGTCCCCATATTTCTCTGCTTGCTTCTCTCTTTTATATCTCAAAAGAGATTGGCTAAAGACACCATCCAATCTTGTAGATTGAGTCCTGCTCCCTTAGCACAACTGCCACCTATCCCACCTCATTAACATCATAGAGGTAGGATTTACAACACATAGGGAAATCACATCAGGTGGCAAAATGTTGGACAATCACACAATACTGGGAATTATGGCCTAGCCAAATTGATACACGTATTTTTGGGGAACACAATTCAATCCATGACACTAATTGTTATGTCCTTTCCTAGCAACTGATCTTTCCTGACGACATGTTCAAAGTAAATGAATTGAAGTCTTACCTCCTTGCTTCTAAGGTGCATTCTGGTCACTTCTGCCATATTCTATTGGTTATCAGCAGGTTATTGGTCCCGCATACACTGAAGGAAAGGAGCTTACACAAAGATGTGGATAGCGAGATCCAGAAATCATGGAGGGGAGGAATCTTAGAATTCTGCAGACCATGGTAACTAACTGATATAATAAACAATATCCAAATTTTAGGAGTTTAAGAAATTTTTTATCACAGTCCAATGTGAATAAGCAAAGGAACTCTATCTCTAAAGATATTTGTAGACTAACTTCTTTCCATCTTTGACTCCGCCTACATTTCAGTTCTTTCTCAAACTCTCCATTCAAATAGCAGATGAGAAAGATAATTGAAAACCATCTGTCTCTGTTGATCTTTCTCTATCTATCTAGACATACACATATATTGTTATGGATTGAATTGTATCTCCCCAAAACGTGTGTCAACTTAGCTAGGCCATGATTCTGAGAATTGTGTGGTTGTCCACCATTTAGTGATCTGATGGGTTATCCCATGTGGTGTAAATCCTGATATCTGTGATATTAATGAGGGTAGAGGCAGTTATGCTAATGAGGCAGGATTCAAGCTACAGGATTATATTGTATCTTGAGCCAATATCTTCTGAGATATAAAAGAGAGAAGCGAGATAGAGAAAAAGGACCTCATGCCACCAAGAATGAAGAACCAAGAGGGGAGCTTCTCCTTTGGACCCTGGGTCCCTGTGCTGAGACTCTCCTAGACCAGGGGAAGACTGATGACAAGGACCTTGTCCCAGAGTTGACAGAGAGAGAAAGCCTGGAGCTGGCACCCTGAATCCGGACTTTTAGCCTCCCAGACTGTGAGAGAATAAACTTTTCTTTGTTAAAGCCATCCACCTGTGGTACTTCTGTTATAGCACGTTACAGCAGCACTAGATAACTAAGATATCTATAGATATAGATATCTATATATAAATGTTACATATATATCAATGTTATATATATATAAATGTTATGTGTATATATATATTAATGTTATAAATGTATATATGTATTAATTGGTCAGGCTAATAAGTGAAACAAATGACTTCCACACTCTTACCATTGGCTGTATGTCAATCCACCTAATTTCAGAAGAGCCTGGGAAGTGCCATCTGGCTTGTGCCCAAACGAGGAGAAAAATATGGATATTGTTCTTTCTCTACCCTTCTGGTCACCCTCGACACATTTGTTTCACTCTTCTCTTACACAGAAAGTCTCTTGTGCATTCTCAGGAGACCCACCCCAGGTGGTTCATGTCCCACTGTGTCCTGATCAAAGCCCAACATCTCCAGGTGATGCTTAGTTTCTCAGTTCCTCTGCTAGGCTGTGGATGTCTTTAGAATAATACCTGTTGGCCTTTCTTGATGAGCAGAATACTCTTGTTTGCAGTTGATTCAGCCACATAGCCACAGGGAAAGTGGTTCGTTTGTAGAGAAATAAGTAGCCATCCCAAATAATAATGATGATGATGATGTTGGGTGCCATTGAGTCAATTCCTACATATAGCAACACCATGTGACAGGGTAGAACCGCCCCACAGGGCTTTCTAGGTTGTAATCTTTAGGGGGAAAACCCTGGTGCATAGTGTTTAATAGCTACAGCTGCTAACCAAAAGTTTGGCTGTTGGAATCCACCAGGCGCTCCTTGGAAACTATAGCGGCAGTTCTACTCTGTCCTATTGGGTCTCTATGAGTCGGTAATCAACTCGATGGCAGTGGGTTGGTAATCTTTAGGGGATCAGATTGCCAGGTCTTCTTCTGCATAACTCCTGGGTGGGTTCAAACCACCAGCCTTTCACTTAGAAGCCAGTTTGGTGTTGTACCACCAAAACAAAAAAACAAATCTGTTGCCATCGAGCTGATTCCAACTCATAGTGACCCTATAGAACAGAGTAGAACTGCCCCATAGGGTTTCCTAGGAGGGCCTGGTGAATTGGATCTGCTGACATTTTGATTAGCAGCCAAATGCGTCACCAGGACTTCTTAACAATAATAATAACTGCAAGCATTTATATACCTATTATATGTAAGACACTAGATGTCATCAGGTTTGAATGTTTCCTCATGGCTAAATAAGTTATACATAAAAGGAAGTTATCCACTCTCTCATTCTCCTCATATGCCAAGAAATTCTCCATGCTGTTATCTAGGTGGGCAAGGAGAGCCTAGGCTTCCTGGACCTAGATACTTGCTGTACCTGGTCCCTTTTGCCTTTGCTTTCTGCCCTCTTTGGTATCTTTCATAAGAAAAGAGCAGTCTCAGGCCAGAAGGGAAAAGAGAATTCTTCCCATGACCACTTACTATTGGCAGGACTCCTAATGCAGTCCCCTTGCTGGTGGTGTTGGTCTCACCTGAAGTTGTCAGAGAGACTCCTGTTCAGCTGGGGGAAGGGACAAGCCTGATAGGTCAGGGTCAGTAAATGCCAGGTCTACGTGGGCTCATTCTGTTGGATGAGACGATACTAGATGTCATGCTACTGTCGTTCCTCCAGTCCTGGGGTTTCAACAGAGATGGCTTCTTCTTACCACCTTGCAGTGTTCTCTTTTTGTTGTTGCTTGTACCATTTCTAGGGTTTCTAGTGGTGCTCACTGGGGAGGAGCAAGGAAAACCAGGCCTATGCCATCTTGTCTGGAACGGAAATCCAAGAAACATTTTTACCAGATATTTTGCCATGACACAGGAGGGCCTCCCCGTCCATCTGCTGCTACCTGTTTCTTCACCACCCACACCAATCTGATTTGAGGGATTTCGCTATGCCACAGATAGGGTTCTTCTTTTACCAAAGACAACTATATTGATCTGTGTAGCCTATTGATTTAAGCACATTGTTCTCCACCTGCAGATAATCAGGCCATCACTTTCTTATTTTGTCATTAATTTCTGCCATACATGCACCTGATGAGCTATTCCTGATTTGTTGTACATAACTGCATTTCCCCCTTTTGTTCAAATTGGCATTGCCCTGCCCTCTCCACTTCTTTAGTCATGCTTGTGGTATTTCACCAAGGGTTTTCAATGATTGAGAATGTCAAGGCCAGCTAATAAAGGGCTGTGGAGGCCAAGTTAAGGTTTTTGGACTTCAGCCTGTAGCTGAAAACAATTCCCTTGCTGGCCACAGTTCTTGGAGAATCCTTATCAGTGGTTACTGAAGCTGTACTTTTCCAGGTTATTTGGTTTGTAAGAGAGACATGCCTCGCTGCTTTGTTTTGGAAGCCAGTTGACATTCTGTTATTAGACTAATCCAAACCGTGTTTTGCAGTGAAAGTCACAAGGGAAGGTTTCCAATTCACTTTGGCTACTTAAAAGAAGTTGTCAGAGTAAATTAAGGACTCAGCTCTTCCTAGGGCAGTGGATGTTCTTAGAACAATACCTGTTGACCTTTCTTGATGAGCAGACTATACTTATTTGCAGTCAGATTGGGCCACATAGCCATAGAGAAAGTGATTCTCTAGTAGGAAAACAAGCAGCCATCCAAAATAATAATAATAACTATAAACATTTGTGTACCTATTATATTTAAGACATTAGCTGCTAGAAAGTGTATGAGAATGCAATTGCAAGTGTAAATTGTTTATTCTTTCTCTAATGCGTTCACTTATTCAATTGCCTTTTTGTTTATTGATTCAATATTTACTCATTGCCAGGCTTATGCCAGTTATTCTGTTAAATGCTAGTATCATAGGGACCAAGACATGTTTTTGGGACCCGATCATTAAAAGAGAAGAAAGATTATTAAGCAGATTATTGTAAAAACATGCAGTCAGGGCAGAGAGTCACTGCCCCCTCATTACCATGGACACACCCATCGACAAAACCCCATTGCCGTTGAGTGATCCAGACTCATAGCAGCTGTACAGGACAGAGTAGAATTGCCCCGTAGGATTTGCAAGGCTGTACTCTGTGAGTCGGTTGATAGCACTGTTTGGTTTTTTACTCTTTAAGGAAACAGACTGCAACATCTTTCTTCTATGGAGCCGCTGGTGGGTTTGAACTGCCTATCTTTAGAGAAGAAATATCTAACTCAAAATGTAGAAAAATGAGAAATAATGGAAAAACCCTAGAGGGAGTTTTAAAGGATGAGTAAGAATTAAGACAGAGAGAAAAGTTGTGATCTTAGAGAGGAGAGGACTCAGACTAAGGGATAAGAAGTATCATGTGTGTTGTAGGCTCTCGACTGTGAGCGATGGAGCTGGAGAGGTAGCAGGGAGGAGCTATTAAGAAGCCTTTTTGTTCTGATTTGCATAGTGTTTTACTGTTTACAAGTTCCTTTGTTTGATTATCACACAAAGATCCCTGATAATTAATTCAACTCATGTGGCCCAATACACAAGAGTAATATGAGGCACTATGAAGTTAAGTGCCTGCCTAACTGCCTTCTTTCTTCCCCTTTCCCTCCCTCCATCGTTTCCTTCCTTCCTCCCTCCTCTCCTTCCTTCCTTCTTTCCTTCCTCAGGACCTCATTTGTTTTTTTTTTCCCACCCAATATATATTTATTGGATACCTACTAAGTACCATGAACAAGGAAGATACCATGAACAAGGAAGATACCAGAAGAAATATGTTCAAATTGTGATTTTTGTAAAGAATATTGAATATACCAAGGATTGCCAGGAAAACAAATCAGTCTTTGAAGAAATAAAACCAGAATGTCCTTTAGAAGTAAAAATGGCGAGACTTCCCCTTGTTTATTTTGGACACATCATCAAGAAAGACCAATGGCTAGGAAAGGACGGACATCGTGGTTGGTAAAATAGAGGATAGACAAAAGTGAGGAAACCCTCAATGAGACGGATTAACACAATGGCTGTGACAATGGACTCAAACGCCAATGATCGTGAAGATGGCACAGGGCTGGGCAATGTATCGTTCTATTATACATAAGATTGCCATGAGGGGGAGCCAACTCGACGGCAGCTAATGACAACAACCATGGATGATATTAGGCAAATGGGGGTACAAACCTGAACAACAATAACACAAATTATACAACTCCTGCTTTTATAGATTTTTGCATTGTAGTCTAGAAGGACCATATTCAAGTAAATAGGCAAGTGTTTAAAATTGTTGTCAGTTAAAGTACATGCTATGAAGAAAGGATGTGAAGGCTGAAATGATGAATACAAAGCCTGCTTAAGGCAGCCCTTCTGAGAAAGTGACATTTAAATTGAGACTCAAAGGAAGAAAAGCAGCCCCCCATAACATAGTTAGAGGAAGCAGCATGTTCAAAGTCCCAGAGTGTAGAGTAAAAGGACTTGAAGTGAGGCAGGTGTGGATGGAGCACAGTGCAAGAGGAAAAATATGGGTCCACATAATCACAGGCTAGCACCTCTAGGACTTTTCAGGCCTGAGTAAGGGATCTTTATTTTATTTGAAGCGTAATAGGAAGGCATTAAATAGTTGTAGTTAGGCACTAGCACGATCTGATGTGTATTTTTAATAGAGTGCTCTAATTGGTGTAGAAAATAGATGTAGTAGGGTGGTGAGATTGGACAATCCAAGACCAGTTTGGGAAGCCTTTGCAAAAACCCAGGTAATAATTGGTAGTGTGGTATTGTAACTGTTGTTGGGCTGTGGAACATGAGAGAAGAGACAAGATGGGGTTAATGCTTTGAAGATAGAACCAGGAGGGGGTATGATAGGAGTAAGAGAAATCAAGAGTGAATCCTAGTTTTCTGCCTGAAAAACTGAGTGGATCATGTGCTATTTGCTGAAATGGGGATGACTGAGAGTACAGGAAAGCTCTTTTATGATTTATTTACTTTTTATTTAAAGATCCAGGGGTCTATTTAGGACAGATTTATGTTATAAACATTAAAGAAGAAATGATGAATGAGCAGTTTTTTCCATTAATCTGGAGCTCAGAGGTGAGATTTGGGCCAGGAACATCAATTTAGAATTTATCAGCATAAATAGGCACTAAAATACGTAAGAGCAAAGGAAGAGAAAAAAGACATTGCGTACCCAGGAAGAAATTGATAGAATGAAGACTCACCATCAAGTTGGCAAATATTACTCAGTAAAATGCAAACCCAGATCTACTGAGGACAGAGTCCTAGCTGTTTTAGTTCATTATAATCATCTACTGCTTAATCCCTCCTGGATACTTGGAACCTCTGCTACTTTCATAGACCATCAAATTCTACTTACCCAAATATCAACTATTTTGGGAAAAGCTAAAATCACACACACATAGTCACACACACACGTAGAGGCAAAAATACGCTGAGAGTAAAATTTGGGGCCAGATAACGGCGATGGTTGAACAACATGATGACCGTAACTAATGGCATTGAACTGTACATATGAAGAGTGCTGAAATGTCGAATATTTTGTTACATATACACTAGCCACAATTAAAAAAAAAAAAAAAGTGGTGGGAGGAGTACAGGCCCGCTTCTTATTCAACTGGATTAAAAGGTTGTAGGTCAAAATCCTTGACTAGTGGTAGTCTCTGTAAATGGAGACACCAATAAAGAGTGATTTAACAAAATCAATTACTTAGCCAGTTTTAGTTGAATAAGCAGCCATTTTGTAAGCTAGTAGGTAACCGGGAAGCAGGAGGGTCCTTTGAAATAGAAATGATAGTCTGGAAGAGGTGTGGAAGAGTGAGAAGGCACGATGTGTCAGGAATGCTTGGTTTTGCCAGAGCTTCAATTTGTAGAGGAGAGCAGCAAAGGCTGTGAGCTTCTATGGATCGCACAGTCAAGCAGTTAGTTAGTGGCAGATGAAGGACTGGAATTCAGGTCTCCTGACTCTGACTCCAGAGCTCTTTCCAAAATTCACGCTTTCCTTGTCTTCAGTTCTCCTACCTCAGCAGTGAGAATTTATGTTTAATTGCTCATCTCTGCTGGAAAGAAGGACCCTGAGTGAACGGACGTTGTGGTGTGGTTGGGACCCAGGATGAGTGTTATGAATTGAATCCTGTCCTCCCCAAATATGTATTGAAGTCCTGGTCCTGATACCTGTGGTTGTAATCCTGTGTATAGGGAATTGAGTTTCTTTGTTATGTTAATTGGGTCATACCTAACTACTAAGGTGGTCCCTAAACCTAATCATTTCTGAGTTATTAAAAATCAGAGTAGACACGGAGACATACACAGAGGGAAGCCAGATGCCCAGAAACGCCCAGAAGTGGCACACATCACTGGCAGACACCAGAAACTAGGAGAGAGGCCCGCAGAAGGAATCGACACAGCTGAGTCCCTGATTTGGAACTTCAGCCTCCAGAACTGTAAGAGAATGAATTTCTGTTCTTTAAAGCCACTTGCAAGTGGTATTTCTGTTACAACACCATTAGGGAATGAAGACAAGAGGAGAATGGGGTGCCCCACAGGGAGTGAGTGGGCTCCTGAGGAATGGGGGAGGGGGCTGTGAGTAAGTTTGGAGGTGTCTGGGGGGGGTACAGTGTATATAGAAGGAAATAATAATAATAATAATAATAAAAAGCCCATTGCATGAGTTGATTCTGGCTCATAGCAACCCTATAGGACAGAGTAGAACTGCCCCATAGAGTTTCCAAGGAGCGCCTTGTGGATTCAAACTGCCAACCTTTTGGTTAGCAGCCCTAGCTCTTAACCACTAAGCCACCAGGGTTTCCACAAGGCAATAGGGAGGCAGAAGGACAAACACAGAGCACAAACTTGGTTTCCGACGGAAATTGCTTTGGTCTGCCACTTGTGTACAATAAGTGACTCGGCCCAGGTGTATCTGGGTATTTATATACATGCACACACACTTTTGCAAGCTTCCCTGCTACACTGAGCAACTCAGAGGCTACTAACAACACGTGGCTGCTGAGCACTTGAAATGTGAAGATTCTGAACGAACCTGTGCTCAAAGTGTAAAATATACACTGCTTTGAAGACTTAGTATTAAAAAAAAAAAAAAAGGCAAAATCTCTCATTCACAGTTTTTATCTTATTTATATTTGTAAATGATACTATTTTGGACATATATTATTAAAATTAGTTTCACCTGTTTTTTAGACTTTTTTTTAACACAGCTTCTAGAAAAATTAAAACCGCATGTATAACTTGCATTGTAGTTCTATTACATGGTGTGCACTGGATCACCTGATCCAAGCGAAAATCTGTATCCTGAAATCCTGGGCCCTGGGCTGGGATCACTCTAAGGGAGTCTGGAAGGCAGGGGTCAGGAGCAAATGAGGGGTCATCAGAGAGTCCTGGATTCAAGCCCCTGCCCAGTGACCTGATGGCTGTGAGACCATGGGCTCTGCTCCCCATCTGTGAGATTCAGGTCATCGTGAGGAATAAATGAAAACCTCACAAAAGTGATTCCGCTGGTACCTGGTACCACATACATTTGCTCCTGAAATGAACTAGCTGTGAGGCCTCAAGTATGTTGTGTAAGGTTCTCTGGATGTCTTCTGTGAAATAACATGGGGTCATTTGGTGCCCAGCCCTATCAGCTTACCATATGTCAAAAGGTAACGGGGTCAGGAGGTTTCTTCCTGGGTCGGGCAGCCCAGGGTAGTACCCTGGGGCCACCACTTGCTAGTTGTGTTACCTTGGGAAAATTACTTAATATCTCTGTCTCTCAGTTTTCTTGTCTAAATGTGAGGATAATAAGAGTACCTATTTGTAGGGCTGTTGTGAGCATTAAATGACATTCTGCAAGTAAAGGTTTTAGCACAGTTCCTGGCATACAGTAACACTGAATAAATATCTGTGACTGTGACTATAAATAGAAACCCTGGTGGCACAGTGGTTACAGCTGCTAACCAAAAAGTCAGCAGTCTGAATCCACCAGGAGCTCCTTGGAAACCTTATAGCGCAGTTCTAGTCTGTCCTATAGGGTCTCTATGAGTGGGAATCAACTCAATGGCAATTTTTTTTTTTCTTTTTTTATTGTGATCATAAAGGTGACATAATGGTTAAATGCTTGGCTACTAACTGAAAGTTTGGCAGTTTGAACCCAACCTGCAGCTCAGTGGGCCAAAGACTTGGCAATCTGCTTCCATAATAGTTCACGGCACCCAACAACATCACGATTGTATTGATGATGATGATGACAGTGATGATGATAATGATGACAGTGGTGATGATGGAACTGAGGAGAACACAAGTTGCATTTGGCCCTACTGCCTCTGGATTTAAAATGTGAACAGCAGAAACTTGCAGGAGCAATTGTGAAACCCAAGCACCATGGCTGGTCTGGGCAGAGCAGGTGGCCTCCTGCCAAGTGCAGAGCTGCTAGTGTAGCTGTTGGTAAGTGATAGGGCATTTACAAATGAGGTTGATATCTGGTGATAACTCATGCATTAAAGCATCCCTCCATAGGCTTTGGTGCTGTTGCTGTGTCTATGGGGACAGCCACACCGGTGTAACCTGAATGAACTAAAAATTATTAGGTGAATCCAGATCACCTTCTTCTCCTCTCCCGCACCCCTTCAGCATGCCATGCAATATGCCCACTTGGGAGACCTCAACTGCCTTGCTGCCTGTCATGGTGCTGTCTTCCTAAGAATGGTGGATGTCCACGATGTTCATTCTTCCCTGTCTATCTCTGTAACTGCTGTCCTGACTAAGGCCCTGTATATCTCTCTAGGCCACATTCTGGCAGTGGCTTGTAAGGCCTTAAGTGATGCACCCTCCATCCGCTCACCCCTGCTGACTTTCCAAATGCATCTCCTACCCATCTCCCTGCTCCTCAGTAGGCTCCAGCCACACAGATCTCCTTGTGATTTCCCCAACAAGCCAAGCCCCGTTCTGCCTCAGGGCCTTTGGACTAGGTCCCACTGCCTAAATCTTCCCTCACCTGATGTCCTCATGACTTGCTCCCTTATTTCATTCAGTCATTGGTCAAGATTATCTGATCAGCAAGGGCTTCTCTGGCCTTCCTACATGTGACACACCAAAACAGAGAGAGCAAAAATCTGAATCTTTGATTATATTATGGATTTGTTCGCTGTGTGATGCCTGGAGGCTACTCTACCTCTGGACTTCCAGTTATATAAGAAAATTAATTTCCTTATTGTTCACACCCACTTGGTTTTGTCCAAAGTTTCCATTATTTGCTTCTAAAAGCACCGTGACTGATACGGGTCATTGTGAGTCTTATTTGTCTCTCTGCCTCTCCACACAAAGTCACCACCAGCATGGTGGCAGAACAGACAGGTGCTTCTCTTGGCTAGAAAACCCAGCTCTTTATCTGGTTCCCTCCAACCCTTCTTCAGTTCTTCCAGCTACCACTCCCTCAGGGAGGCCTCTGCAGACTTCCAGCCTGGATGAGGACCCCTAGTTTTACACTTTTTCACACTCTGCTCTTTTCTTTCCTAGAATTTGTTGCAATTTTAACAGATTATTAGAGTGATCATTTATTGTGTGTGCCATTCACTCGATTATGAGTATCATGAAAGTAGGGAACCGTCTGCTAAGTTCTGCCCTGTTTCGACAGCACCAAGCATAATTATGGGCACAAAACATTTGTGCAATGAATGATGAGGGGACAAATAAATGAAGAGACAACCCTTAATAAATGTCCGTTAAATTGGAATTGAGATCCAATATACCTGTATGCAATGTAGATTCAGGGGTGACATTGCCAGTTAATACACAACGAGCACCTTGGATGTCTCCTGTGAACCTAACATATTGGTTAGACTCTGGAGTCTTTGAAGGTAATGGCTGGAGTTCATTTGAAATGTTGTATGTGCCAATTTCACTTTATTTTCTCAGGCTGGATCTCAGAGGCAAGCAGCATGCCTTTCATTCATCCAACTTATCCAAAGCCTATTCAATAGAATAATCAACTCCCAGCATGTTCCACACTTGTTGCTTGTCAAAGCCTCTTACAGTCAAGAAATGTTAAGTTAGCGGTGCGGTGTACTTGGCAACACATGGAATGAGAGGGTCAGGGTTTTAATTTTGTTCTTCCTTTAAGAGCTAGTCTCTCTGGGGACCAACAGAGTGACCTTTCCGCTTTCATCTGTGCTGTGATGAGTGAGAATGTGGTCTCTCTCTAAGTGAAGTCTCCCTTTGTGTGTTCTGAGTGCTCTTTCCTTACTTCCTCTGTGACACTCACAACAGGGTGTTATTCTATGTTTTTACTTGTCTGTCTCTCCCAAATCTATCATGACTCACTCAAAGACAAAATCTGTGGCTTGTTCACCTGCATCTTCAGTAACTTGGACAAACAATTCAGTCCCACAGAGCAGCATTTCCTAAAGCCTTGTCATGTAACAGATGTGACGATTGTTCTTAGTTGGCATCAAGTTGACGCTGACTCATGGTAACCTTATGTATAACAAAATGAAACTTTGTCCGATCCTGTGCCATCTCCATGATCTTTGATGCTTGAGTCCATTGTTCCTATTGTGGCGGTTCATCTCACTGAGGGTTTCCCTCGTTTTTGCTAACCCTCTACTTTACCAAACAAGATGCCCTTTTCTAGTGATTCATCTCTCCTGATGACATGTCCAAAGTAAGTGAGTCAAAGTCTCACCATTCTCGCTTGCAAGGAACATTCTGGCTGTATTTCTTCTAAGACTAATTTGTTCGTTCTTTTAGCAGTCCACGGTTAGTCAATATTCTTTGCCAGTGTCACAGTTTGAATGCATCAGTTCTCCTTTTTTAATTACCCAACTTTTGCGTGCACATGTGGATTGAAAAGACCACGGCTTGGGGCAAATACACACTCATTCCATGAGGCTAGCATCACCCTGACACCAAAAACAAACAAAGAAGACTACAGACCAATATGCATGATGAATAGTGAATATTGACACAAATATCCTCAACAAAATATTAGCCAACTGAGAATCTAGTCTTGTTTTAAAGTCATCACACCTATAAAGTGAGATAATAATAATTCCTTTCTAATTATGAGTCTTAGAAAGGCTATACTTGTACAATGCTCAGAACAGAGCTTAGTATATAAAAAGTGATGCAAATTGTAACCCATTTTTCAAATAAGATGATATAGTTAATGTCACTGAATTATACATGTAAAAAATGTTGAAATGGAAAATACTTATTATATATATGTATGTGTATGTGTATATGTGTGTGTGTGTATATGTACATGTATACACATACATACATACACCACAGTTTGTAAAAATGTAAGCAGTTGTTATTACACATGAGCTCTGATTCACAGGAATATCTATGTGTTTACAAATGACAGAACCCATTTCCCTTCCTGGAACAGTGGAAACAGAGGTTTGGGTAGAAGCCAGGCCATTTGAGGAAGCTGAGTTAATTTAGACACACTCCCATGAGAGGAACTGTGAGATAAAAAAACATTTCCATTCTAGAGGGTGGAAAAGCTGGTTCTGTAAGTGATGGTGGCAGAAGGGCTGGCCTGGATTTATTCGTGTCTGTATTAGAAGTGACGGCATGTGAGTGCAGCCTCCATGTCGTTCCTGTGCTGAGCACACATACCAAATACACTTAGGAGGTGAAATAAGAAATCATTAGCAACTGTGAGCTTCCCCTCGTATGCCACCTCGAGCGGGGAGAGCCCCCAAGCAATTCAAACTCGATTACACTGCTCACAGGGTGTTAGAAATGGAAACAAATGGAGAAGGGGAGCACAGAGGCAGGTGACATCCATCAGTGCGGCTGGGTGTGTTTTGTCTTGAGCCACTGGTTAGGTTTTGTTAAATGAAAACAGGAGTAGAAATAACAGGAGTAGCCCTTCATATTATAGAGCACGTCGGAGTTAGAAGAATGAAGTTCTGTGTGTCATCCCCTGGCGCCATCCTGGGAGACTAGAACAGTTAACCCCAGTGGATGAATGAGGTGACTGAGGTCAGGAGCATCCATGGCCTTGACCAGTGTTGCCTGGCTACCAGTTGTCAGGCTTGTAACCCAGTTCTCTGGCCCCTGCCTGGACTTATTTCCAGTGCTCCTTTCTGGTGAAGGAGCCCTGAGGGTTCACTGGCTAAGCATTTGGCTGCTAACTAAAAGGTTGGTGATTTGAACCTGCCAGCCCCTCCATGGGGAAAAGATGTGGAAGTCTGTTTCTGTAAAGATTACAGCCTTGGAAACCCTATGGGGCAGTTCTGCTTTCTCTGATAGGGTCATTATGAATCAGAACTGTCGTAATGGCAATGGGTTTAGGTTCCCCCCCACCCCCCGGGAAGGGGCACGGTTACGGGTGGGTGAGGTGTTCCTTATGCAACGGGATTCATCTTCTACATGTGTACCTGCCTTCTCTTCTGCCAGGTCTTTAGATGCCTGGGTCTGGTTGAGGCCACTTACCAATGCTCCAGGGGCCCAGGGAATGCCACAGCTCATGGCATTTGCCCGGGCTTGAAACAGGTTCATTCTGGTTCAAACCCTTGCTGGTAATTTGCATTTCTAACAAGCTCCCTGCTGATAATTTGCATTTCCTCCCCCAAACATACTGAATCAGAATCTACAGTTTAACAAGATTCCCAGGTGATTCTTATGTATAACTTCCTAGGAACAAGTTAGAAATGCAAATTCTCAGCAGGGGTTCAAACTGGAAGGAACTGGTTTGAAGCCCTGCATATAACACAGTGACCCTGCAAATGGCTTCAGCTGCCTGTCTCCACCACACACCTGAGCTTGTTCCATCAGGTACTGATGTCTGTCAGGTGCTGCTAGATAGGCCTCCTGGGTAAGCACAGCACATTGCGACCACGAGCCCTTCTCTCCCCGGACTCATTGTCTGAAGGATGGGCATCCCTTTTATTCCAGTTTGTAATTCAGCCCCTACTCTCTCACCCATAAAATGAGATCATAGTTCTCACCTCATTGGTTTATTGTGAGTCTTAAAAAGTTTACATATGTAAAATGTTTAGAACAGGGGTAGGGACATGCTCCTTCATTTTATAAATGAGGGCCTTTTTTTTAAGAGGCCCATGAAGCTTATTCGATGTCACAGCAGAGCCTTTAAAGTCCTCTGCTTTATAGTAATGTAGTAATGTAATTGAAAAACAACAACAAATGAGTGCTATTACCAGCCATATGGTCTTGGGCAATTAAATTTTCCTGCCTCGGTTTTCTCATCTGTAAAATGAAGAATATTGATAGTGTCAGCCTCAGAAGTTTGTTGTCAGGATGAAGTGAAATAACTCCAAAGCATTTAGCAGAGTACCTGCCATTTGGTAGCATCCAATAGATACTTGTTGAAAAAATTATTAAACCCACAGTCTGTCTCTCTCTCTCTCATTCATCCATTCAAAAATGTTTCTTCATTGCCTGCTATGTGCTAGGCCCTGTGCCAAGAGTAGAGTGTCTAGTTGTGGACAGCATAGGCAAGGTCCCTATTCTCGTAAGTCACACAATCTACTAAGGAAATAAATGATAACAACACAAATTATTTGAAAATTATAAATGGTGATAGATGCTATGAGAGACAATAACAGAGAGACATAGATTATGGAAGAATGGGTCAAGAAAAACCTCCAGACGAAATGTCACTTACAGCAGAAACCTATAGGAGCTAGCTGGGTTGGAGCTGGGGGCATGAGTGTTCCAAGCAGAAGAAACTGCATGTGCTAAGCTATGAAAACCTAAGTGTTGTCAGTGTGAAAAACCAGGAGAGAGAGACGATGACAAGTTCCTCTGCATGTTTTCTGTGCTGCTCCTCTGGCTCATCTCCCTTGGTTTCCCTTGAGGTCTCCACTCCAGTCATGGCACAGTCCCCTGGTCCTTCTGCCTGTGCAAATGCTGCTCTTGCCTGGAACACTTTCCCTCTCTTCTCCAACCACCTGATTCCTAGTTTCTTTCCAAGATCCCCTGAAACACCTCTTCTGGAGTTTTCTTTGATGCCTTCCAACTGGAAGATGCTCCCCAGTGATCTCCCATGCCACCCCATATTTTGCAGTGCCACAGGACTTAGCAGGATTTACCATAATTGTTGGCTTATCGGTATGCCCCCCACTGTATGCACTGTGAGCTCTTTAAGGTTGACGTGCCTTGGAAGACAAGCCTGGCAATGTGCTCCTGAAAGGACACAGCCCTGAATACCCTGTGGGGCAGTTCTACCCTGCACACATGGGGTCACCATAAGCCGGAATCAACCTGACAAAGTGACTGCAACAATGGGCTCAAACATAGCAATGATCATGAGGATGGCACAGGATGAGGCAACATTTTGTTCTGTTATATTTAAGGTTGCTATGAGTCAAAACCATACTCAAAGGCACCAAGCAACTTTATACATATATTTCTCTAAGTATGGTTGGGGCGACGTATGTTTAAAGAGCACTCTCCAGGTGATGTAGATCATTGGCTGTGTTTGGGAATTACTTATTCAGGTGACCTTTAAGATTTTCTATTGAATATGCAATCCCAAGCAGACTCATCCTCAGTTTCCTCCAGCTTCAAGCTGTCAATACACCCACCCCTTCCTCGCTCTCAGCAGATAACCTTTTCTTATACTTACGAAATAACTCCAAAGCATTTAGCAGAGTGCCTGCCATTTGGTAGCATCCAATAGATACTTGTTGAAAAAACTATACTTATGAGAAAATTGGATCCATCTAAAAAGAAGCTCTCTATCTTTCCTCCATCCAACCTACCCACCTGCACCTGTCTACTCTGCCATCCTTCCTGTTACACTGTGGGCTCTCCCTAGCTCATCCGCTTTCCCCACTCAGAACTGCACATGCCGTTACCACTTCTTCCTCCAGAGCAACAAATGCTTTTTCTTTACCTTCTGGGCCAGTTCTAGCATAGCAATATTTCTGTCCCTTAAACAAATGACAAAATAAACCTTGGTAGACCCCTCACCTTCTCATTTTCAGCTTCCCTTTATAGAAAATATTTTAAATATTTGACTTCCTACTCTGCCAGTTGGGCTTTTATACTCAAATTTCTCTGATTTGGCTCTTGGCTTGATCTCTAGAGCCCTCCATTCTGCTGGTTCTCTGCTTCTCAAGCCTTAGATTATCAGATGCCTCAGCAGCACTTGAAATCACAGATTTTCCTTCTATTTGAAACAATTGTTTGTTTGTTTGTTTTCTCACTTGGTTTCTTTTTTCATTTCATGATTCCAGGAAGACTACGTACCAGCTCTATATGATGACTTCACCATTCTCTAAGCAGAAATGCTCATGTGTTCTTCTCAAGTCCTGAATGACCCTCACCTAGCCGACAGATACTCACGTTCTTCCCATTAAGTCTGTAAGGGTGGAAATTCCTGGGTGATGGGCCAGGGTAGGGACTGAGGAGAGAAGATAATAATTCTTCAACAAACCTGTGACTTTGCTCTCTGAAGTAGACCCGCATAGCTCTTACTCTATTCGGCACTGGTGTTAGGCGACCGTTCTCCCTTCCGAGAGTCTATTTGTATGTGTTACTTTATGTAAGTGCCAGGGAAGGCTCCTACCACTGCCGAGGAGGCAGCATTGTAGTCTGTGCAGCCTGACTTTTTTTCAAGCCAGGGCCTCGAGAATAGCCTTCCTATAAGTGTAACTAGGGCATGGTAGGTATGTTTCCTAATGCCACAAATGCCATGTCTCATTTTAATCCTTTTATGAACCAATTATTTTCTGCTTTGAATTTT
Source organism: Elephas maximus indicus (assembly GCF_024166365.1). Classification (NCBI taxonomy): domain Eukaryota; kingdom Metazoa; phylum Chordata; class Mammalia; order Proboscidea; family Elephantidae; genus Elephas; species Elephas maximus. The sequence continues at coordinate 7,916,448 of NC_064833.1, read as the reverse complement.
TTTTTTTTTATACCATGTTTTCATTAATGGAAGCATGGTGAATCATTGACTGTGTCTGAATTTTTGAAAGGTAGCAAGGACTTTTTTTTTTGTTGCTCTGTGGTTAAGAGCTTGGCTGCAGTTCAAATCTACCAGCCGCTTCTTGGAAACCCTGTGGGGTAGTTCTACTCTGTCCTATATAGGGTCATTATGAGTTGGAATTGACTCGACAGCATCGATCTTTTTGTAGTATGGGGTTTTTGTTGCTGTTGCCCTCTCCTACAAGCCTACCCTAAGTGTTTAGCGGTATATATGAAGCACCACTAATTATACCCCAGAGTCCCCACCAGGTCTGTTGGTAAATAAGTTTAATAAAAACATTCAAAATCTCTATTTTCCTTTCCAAAAATTCAGACACCTCATACAATACCCTGTAAAAACAGTACTTTGTGATACACACCCATTTCTTTGGTTTCAAACAGTCATAAAGACCCCCGCCTTGCAGCAGCAGGCACTGTCAATGGTACAGCAGCTTTCCGATAAACCTTCAGTGGCAGAAAAAGTGCTTGGTCCCCAAACGTACCTGAGAGCACGAAAAAGGTAAAGCTTATAGAAGAACCTTGAAAATAAACCCAAGAGTAATATAAGATTGAAAGTTTTTCCAGAGGCATAGTTCCGAGTGGCCAAAAATAAGTAGCTAGTTAAAATAGGCAAAAATAGTAAAGCTTCTGACTCCTTCTAGAGAAGATGATGGTCCTCTCTACAGGGATTATGGAGTGCCAAATTTAACCACCATGGAAGGACCCCACCCCAAAGCTTGCTGGAAACATATTATGGGAAATGTTGAGTCAAGTTCCCTTAAGAACCTGAACATGGGCCAACTCTTGCCAGGCAGATTTTTTTTTTCTCTCTCTCTTTCTCTTTCTTTTTGGGTAAACGAAAGCAATTAATATTCTAGGACTGTGAGCTATTTTTTTTTATATAAGTCATATTAAGATATGAGTGTATCTGCCTACAAGATAAATTATACAATTTGCAATAAAGGAAGATAACAGGTAAAAGTTTGCAACATGACTGAGAAAATCCTCTGTCAGAAATGAGGCTTGATTGTTTCAATTAGAGCATATAGATAAATCCACTTCTTAGTGCTCAAACAAGGCAAAGGAATTATGAATGCAGGTTTCCATGTCACATTGTTTCTGGTCAGAACATTTTTCCTTTTGGAAACCAAAAAAACCAAACCCAGTGCCATCGATAAGATTCCGACTCATAGCGACCCTATAGGACAGAGTAGAACTGCCCCATAGAGTTTCCAAGGAGCGCCTGACGGATTCAAACTACCAGCCCTTTGGTTAGCAGCCGTAGCACTTAACCACTACGCCACCAGGGTTTCCATCCTTTTGGAAACAGTTGTTTATCTGAAGCCATGTCTGGCTGAGGATCACAGGCAAACTCCCCAATATTCACTCATTTATATAAGTAGGCTAAGCCAGGCCAGAATGAAGTACTGCTCTCAGGTTTGAAATAACCTCTTCTTTGGCAGACTGAAGGAGCCCTGGTGGCCCAGTGGTTAAGTGCTTGGCTGCAAACTGAAAGATCAGCAGTTTGAACCTACCAGTTCCTCTGATGGAGAAAGATGTGGCAGTCTGTATCTGTAAAGATGACAGCTTTGGAAACCCTATGGGGGTGTTCTACTCTGTCCTATAGGGTCACTATGAGTCAGAATTGACTTAACAGCAATAGGTTTTTTTTTGTTTGTTTGTTTTTTGGCAGAATGATGAAAACAGTGGAGAAAATACCTGAGTGTTGCTTAGTTTAGTCTTGCAAAATGTAAAGGAACAAAGCGTAAAAACCTTTTAACTGTTCCCTACATCTTAATATTCCCTGACTTGCTTTTTATTTTTTTCAAGAATAAAAATAAGGCCTTGTTCAGAGAAAAGCATTTCTACTTTTGGGAAGGTTCTATAGTTAAAAAAACTAAAAACTAAACCCGTTGCTGATGAGTCAATTCCGACTCACAGTGACCCTATAGGACAGAGTAGAACTGCCCCATAGGGTTTCCAAGACGCAGCTGGTGGGTTCTAGTGACTGACCTTTTCGTTAGCAGCCGAGCTCTTACCCACTGCATCACCAGGGCCCCAATAATTAGCAGCTCTTATGTCAAAGGGATAGCATGTGGTTGTACAGAATTGCACGTGTTTTTATCCAAGGTCCAGGGTAGTTATTTGTCCTCGGAATGGTTCTGCAGGTAAGTACAGAGTGACTCTGAAGACTCTGAAGTGAATGATCAGCACAACGCCTATACAGAAAAGCCAACATCACACATCCGAAGGGCCCTTTCAAGCAATAAGTCATTGATTCACACTCTCTACGGCAAGGAGTCTCCTGAGGTCATCTCTTCTGTGGAGGACTTCAGTCCATTCTGTTTGTGAAAAGACAAGCCACATTAGAAGTTGTCCTATTGTGTTCCAAGATCTCCCTTTATTTTCTTTATGGATGAAATAAAGGAATTGCCAATTTGTGGCCTGAATAATTCAAAAGCTATTGACAGCTCATGAGTCAGGGAACCTCCGTATAGAAACCCCTTTTCGGAATGAACAATGGGAGCATTCAGCTTCTGCTGAATCATCTGTCCTCCCGTGGAATTGAAAGAATTTGGAAAGCTCTCTGACACTCTGCTCACTCTGAGGTTCTCCACCAGAAAGAGGCAGTCTCTGCTTCTAGACATCAGGATGAAAAACGGTAACTGTACTGTTATTGAAAAGCAGGTGACCTCAAATATTTATGATAATCTTTCATAGTAAATATTGCAAGTATTCCTCCAGCCAAGGACCAGAAACTATATTCTTACCTTTTGTAGTGTAGAAGGAGGCTAGATTTTCAGAGAGAGAGAAAAGTCAGGCAGAAATAATAGCAATTTACACCTCTACAGGGGTTATATTCACACAGAGCTTTCACATTTATTTTTTGGTCTTTCTCACCAGGACTGGTTAAGGCCATCTAGGATTATTGTCTCAATTTTACAACTATACCTCAGAGAGGTGTACAGATTTCTATAAGGTCACATAGTCAACAGGCAGCAAAACTAGAGTAAAAAAGGCATCTGATGGTCCTTAACTTTGTGCTTCTTTTCGCTATCACCAAATAATAATGAAACCAGAACACTGTTTTGTTGTTACCATTGTTCTGTTTTTCCCATTATGAAGAAAGAGAGGTTGGATGCTTTCTAATTAGTTCAATATCACTTAGAGGCAATTTGTATAGTGGCTAAGTTCTTGAGTTTTGACATTGGAATTCCTGGATTTAAATTCCAAATTCTATTCCTCACTATCTGTGAAAACTTGAGCAATTAAAAAAAAAAAAAATCACTACGTCTCATTTTCCTTGGCTATAAAATGAGGATAACCATGGTGCCTACCTCACAGCATCATTGTACACTAAATGAAATAAAAATACATATAACTCATTGCTGTTGAGTTGTTTCCAACTCATAGCAACCCTATAAACCGAACTGCCCCATAGAGTTTCCAAGGAATGGCTGGTGGATTTGAACTGCCAACCTTTTGGTTAGCAGCCATAGCTCTTAACCACTATCCCACCAGGGTTTCCAAAAATATGTACAAGATGCACAAAAGTCTTCAACAAATTGGCAGTGGCAATGGCAGTGATGTTGGTGATATATTCGATGGTGTTGGTGGAGGTGATGGCTGTGGCAGAGGTGGTGCTAATGGTGGTGATGGAGGTGTTGGTAGTGGTGATGGTGACGGTGATGGTGATGGTGGTTGCGGTGGTGATGATGGTTTTGTTGCCATTGTTGTCAGGTGCTGTCAAGTCAGTTCTGGCTCATAATCACCCTACGCACAACAGAATAGCAGCAGCGGTGGTTATATTAACAGTGGCAGAAGCAGCAGCCAGTATTCTGAAGATATTTTGAGAGAGTAATGGTCTAATATCATGCAGTTTTAAGTTTAGTGGAGTTTCTATTGTGTCCCTAGTATAATTTTTCCTACTCTGAGAACTAGGATTTTCAGACACACAAAATCTAAAACTATGGGATCAGGAAGAATACAGTTCATTGGGTCATTCCCCTTATTACTGGTTGTTTTTTTGCCTGTTTTATCTTATTGTCTTGGTTTTAGAGGACAGGGGTAATTTCATGGGTTTGTACTTTGTCTTTCTTATTATAATAGTTGTTTTTTTTTTTTTTTTTTGGTGAATATACAATGTGAGAGTTGTACCAACTGGGAACTATGCCCATACTGACATATTTTCGAGAATCAAGGAAATTACTACTGGGGGTGGGGTAGGGGGGCGATCCATGGTCTTTGTGGCCTCACTGTGGTAGATTGTATTGTTTACCAAATCCCCCAGTTCCTTCCCTGGGCTATCCCTTCCTGTGATGGGATGATTTTCCCTCTCTATTCTATTGATGTCTTGTGGCCACATGATGTGTTTTGGCCAATGAAATTTGAGCAAAAGTAATTTATGTTTCCTTGGGCATGTTTCTCTCCCCTGTACCATGAGAGCAGCCGTATTGCAGGTAGAGACTCCCTCATCTGCTTCTGTCCTATACAGAAGACCATATAAAGCAGGGCTAAGGGTGAACTAAGACAAATATAGAGCAATATTGAAAAATAAAACTTTGTTTATTTTGAAGTAATTGGTTCAGTGCAATTTAGCTTGATAGTCACATCTCACTAGATAATGAGCTACTTAAGGCACAGATCATGGCTTAATTATCATTAAATCCATATTGCTTACCATAGTTCCTAGAATACAGTAGGTGTTCAATAAGATATTGTTGAATGACAGGTGCAAGCTATATACCTACTTATTAGTATTATCTTAGTTTTCAAACCAACATGTATATCTGCAGTTTGAAAAAAATTATTAAGCTAGTTATTTACAGATAGTAACTAGCACAGCATCTTAACTGTAACAGACATTTAATACACGTTTATTGATTTTCTAGTGCCAAACATGTCTTAACCTTCCTGTCTTCCATAGCATCTGTTAACATACAGCAATAGACTCTGAATTTAAGGACCAGAACCTTTTATATTCATGTTTATTTCCCTAGAATCTAGATTATTCCTATCATGTTTGTTACAAATATTTACTCTGTTATTTAACGTATACTTATTAAATGGCGACTGAATGATTCCAAAGAAATATATTTCTGATGGGTGTATTTTACGCAGATAAGCATGAAGTTATTTGGAGAAAGTGGAAGATTTTCATTTCAAATAGTACCCATTTAATCTCTTTGAACAGGAACTAGTCAGTGATCAGCTATTGACTTTATAGAATCAGTTGTGTTTATGATATCAAGTGTTAGGTTGACCCTAGTGTTATATTACTGATTAAGGATACCATGTAGAACAGGTAATTTTGGCTGAAAAGTTTTATTGTCATTGCTGGTGGTGGTGGCAGTGGCAGTGGTATGCGTGCATGTGTGTGTGCATGTTTCTTTACACTTAATTGATAAGTACTCCCTACAATGGGGAATTACAATTGGTGTAATTTTGATGATGAATCTCTGTTAAATTTAATTATATGAAACCCAAGTTGAGAGTAAATTTACTCACACTTATAAAATTTGTGGGGTCCATATGGGTGAACAGATTGCTTTATTCTCAGGTTGTCCCATGAGGGGATTATAGCAGAGATAAATATCCGTACCTCTCTGTCCTTGATGTTAGGAAGAATCAGTTTGCAGCAGTCAGTGCTTGTGATAATTTGGAGCTAACCATATGAACATCAATTACTAAAGTGTACCTGGGCCTGGACAATAGGAATTACCTCATAACCTGTCTCCTTACCTTCTGCCTCCCTAATCTAATTTCTTCCTCATAGTACTGCTAGATTCAACTTCCCAAATCACCATTTTTATCAGGTTATTTTCTGACTTCAATGGCTTATCTTTGCCTACAAAATAAAATCCACCCTTCTTGGAATGACTCTCAAGGTTTTCTCCTTATTTTTCTTCAACTACCCTTCCAGGCTTAATTCTCATCACCTAACTGCACAAATCCTCCGCTGCAGCTGAACTGGACCACTCAACATCTTCTGCATCTTATGTTTATCGGCCTTCTCTTCTCTGCTAATACCGTTTGCTCTCCCTGGAAAACAATTTTAATTCTCTTCATAGTTATTCATTTGATAAATGTTTATAAAGTATTGAGCTATGAGTCTTCTATTCCACTTGGGATATAACAAGTAGCAAAACAGCCTAGCTCCCTACTTTCTTGAAGCTTATAAATAAATATGTTTTTTGAGAAATTCCCTCAAATGTTCTCATCAAGGTGACTCCTACAGTTTGTTCAACTGAAAGTTATGTTTTCCTTCTGAGAAATTTTAGCACTTATTATATCACCCAATGTTCTATGTCAATCTTATCGCTACATTTCAGACTGTAAGTTCCTAGAAAGAAGAGCCATATACATACCTCAATGTTTCCACAGAAAAGCACAGTTCCTGGAACATGGGCCATCTGAAAAATAAGTGTATTGTTATTTAAAGAATAATATAAAAATTAACCAATACTAGGTACCATCTCTTGAACATTTGCCATGTGCCCAGCATTATATCCGCTGTTTGTCAGTTTGTCATACTGTGGTTGCTTGTGTGTTGCTGTGATTCTGGAAGCTACGTCACCGGTATTTCAAATGCCAGCAGGGTCAGCCATGGTGGACAGGTTTCAGCTGAGCTTCCAGACTAAGACAGACAGGAAAGAAGGACCTGGCAATCTATTTCTGAAAAAAATTGGCCAGTGAAAACCTTAGGGATAGGAGCAGAATATTGTCTATTATAGTGCCAGATGAGCCCCTCAGGTTAGAACGCACTCAAGAGATGACTGGGGAAGAGCTGCTTCCTCAAAACAGAGTCGACCTTAATGACTAGGATGGAGTAAAACATTGGGGACCTTTATTAGCCGATGATGGAGTAAAACTTTTTGGACCTTTATTGGCTGATGTGTCATGAATCAAAATGAGAAGAAAGAGCTACAGATATCCATTATAATACAACACAGAATGTACAAAGTATAAACATAGAAAAATTGGAAATTGTCAAAAATGAAATGGAACACCTGAAGATTGGTATCTTAGGCATTAGTGAACTGAAATGGACTGGTATCGACCATTTTGAATCAGACAACCATCTGGTCAGCCGCTCAGGGAATGGCAAATTGAAGAGGAACGGTGTCACATTCATTGTCAGAAAAAAAAAAAAAAAATTTTTTTTTCAAGATCTATCCTGAAATATAATGCTGTCAGTGATAGGATAATATCCATACACCTACAAGGAAGACCAATTAATATGAATGTTATTCGTATTTACCCACCAACCACTAACACTAAAGATGAAGGTATTGAGGATGTTTACCAATTTCTGCAGTCTGAAGTTGATCAAACATGTAAGCGATAAAAAAATAAAATAAAATAAAAGCAACATGCATTGATAATTACTGGTGACTGGAATGTGAAAGGTGGAAACAAAGAAGAGGATCAGTAGTTGGGAAATATGACTTTGGTGATAGAAATTATGCTGGAGAGTTCATGACAGAATTTTGCAAGACCGGTGACTTAATCAATGCAAATACCATTTTTTAACAACATACAAGGTGACTATACATGTGAACTTCCCCAGAGAGAATAAACAGGAATCAAATCTACTACATCTATGGAAAAAGTTGATGGAGAAGCTCAATATTATCAATCATAACAAGGCCAGGGGCTGAGTGTGGAACAGACCATCAATTGCTCATATGCAAGTTTAAGTTAAAACTGGAGAAAATTAAAATAAATCCACAAGAGCCAAAGTACAACCTTGAGTATATCTGACTTTAATTTAGAAACCATCTCAAGAGTAGATTTGATACACTGAACTCTAATGACCAAAGACCAGATGAGTTGTGGGATGACATCAAGGACACCGTACATGAAGAAAGCAAGAGGCCACTAAAAAGACAGGAAAGAAATTAAGAGCAAAATGGATGTCAGAAGACTCTGAAACTTGCCCTTGAACGTAGAGTAGCTAAAGCAAAAAGAAGAAACAAAGTCAAAGGACTGAACAGAAAATTTCAGAGGATGGCTGGAGAAGACAAAGTAAAGTATTATAATGACATGTGCAAAGACCTGGAGTTAGAAAACCAAAAGGGAAGAATATGCTCAGCATTTCTAAGGCTGAAAGAACTGAAGGCAAAATTCAAGCGTCAAGTTGCAATACTGAAAGGTTCTATGGGCAAAAAATTGAATGACACAGAAAACATCAAAAGCAGATGGAGGGAATACACAGAGTCACTGTACCAAAAACACTTGGTGGATGTTTAACCATTTCAGGAGGCAGCATATAATCAAGAACCAATGGTACTAAAGGAAGAAGTCCAAACTGGACTTAAGACATCAGCAAAAAACAAGGCTCCGGGAATTGACGGAATACCAACTGAAATGTTTTAACAAACGGATGCAATTTTAGAAGCACTCATTCATCTATCCCAAGAAATTTGGAAGACGGCTACTTGAACAACTGACTGAAAGATATTTGTGTACCTGCCTATTCCAATAAAAGGTAATCCAATGAAATGAGGACATAATAGAACAATATCATCAATATCAGATGCAAACAAAATTATGCTGAAAATAATTTAAAAACAACTGCAGTAATACATCCACAGGGGACTGGCAGAAATTCAAACTGGCTTCAGAAGAGGACATGGAATGAGGGATATCATTGCTGATATCAGATGGATCTCGGCTGAAAGCAGAGAATACCAGAAAGATGCTTACCTGTGTTTTATTGACTATGCAAAGGCATTCAACCGTGTGGATCATAACAAATTATGGATAACATTGCAAAGAATGGAAATTCCAGGACACTTAATTGTGCTCATGAGGAACCTGTACATAGACCAAGAGGCTGTTGTTCTAACAGAACAAAGGGATACTGCATGGTTTAAAGTCAGGAAAGGTGTGTGTCAAGGTTATATCCTTTTACCATATTTATTTATAATACGAGAAGCTGGACTATATGAAGAAGGATGGGGCATCAGGACTGGAGGAAGACTCATTAACAACCCTGCATTATGCAGATGACACAACCTTGCTTGCTGAAAGTAAAGAAGGCTTGAAGCACTTCCTGTTGAAGATGAAAGACCACAGCCTTCAGTATGGCTTATACCTCAACATAAAGAAAACAAAATTCGTTACAACTGGACCAATAAGCAACATCACTTTAAATGCAGCAAATACTGAAGTCAAGGATTTCAGTTTACTTGGATTCACAATGAACACCCATGAAAGCAGCAGTCAAGAAATCAAATGATGTATTGCATTGGACAAGTCTGCTGTAAAAGACCTCTTTAAAGTTAGAAAGCAAACATGTCACTTTGAGGACTAAGGTGCACCTGACCCAAGCCATGGTGTTTTCAATCGCCTCATATGCATGTGAAAGCTGGACAGTGAATAAGGAAGACCTAAGAAGAATTCATGCCTTTGAATATGGTGTTGGGAAGAATATTGAGTATATCAAGGACTGTCAGAAGACTGAAGAAGTCTCTCTTGGAAGAAGTACAGCCAGAATGCTCCTTAGCAGCAAGGATGGCAAGATTTCATCTCACTTATTTGGACATGGTATCAGGTGGGACCAATCCCTGGAGAAGGACATCATGCTTGGTAAGGTAGAGGATCATTGAAAAAGAGGAAGGCTCTCAACAGCATGTACTGATACAGTGGCTGCAGTATTGGGCTCAAGCATAGTAAGGATTGTGAAAATGGCAATGGACCAGGCAGTGTTTCATTCTATTGTACATTGAGTTGGAACAGACTCTATGGCACATAACAATAACTACAAGTATTGTATATATCCTTGAAATTTATAATCTCTCACCTCCACAACAATGTACTAGGGTACATATTTTTTCCCCACCTTTGTTAGTGAGAAACTAAGACAAGCAGGTATGAACTTTGTTAGAATTTTTTTTTTTTTTGAATAGTACCTATTTCCTGTCTTTAATTGTAGAGCTATTCTGTGATCAGACCCTGACCTTACAGGATCAGTTGTGTTCATGATAGAGAGTTTAGATCAACCTTGGCTTTATGGTTTTAGGGGATTCCTATAGGCATGGAAACCCTGGTGGCCTAGTGGTTAAGAACTATGGCTGCAAACCAAAAGATCAGCAGTTTGAATCCACCAGGCACTCCTTGGAAATGCTATGGGGCAGTTCTACTCTGTACTTTAGGGTCACTATGAGTCGGAATCGACTCGGCAGTTGGGGTTTGGTTGTTTTTTTTTATAGACGTGTAGACCAATTCTTTGAGAATATTTTGGCTGTAATATTCTTGTGGTCAAACTGGGATTCAAATTGAGATCTGTTTTTCTCCAAAGCCCACATATTTTCCTATACCACTCTGCTGAATAAATGGAAGTGCTCAAAGTTACACACTGTAGCAGGTGCTCTTGGTGCTTTGCCCATATCCCCTAAACACTCCCCTCTAAACTTTGAAGGCTGGGACTTTTATCTGTCAATGGGAGTAATGACAGGCTACATGTGTTGGGGGAGTGAATGTCCTCTAGCAATCTCAGACAGAGTGGGTGTATAAACACACCAGCCTCCTTGCCCCTTCCCTGGGTAACTCTGAAGTATGTTCCACACTAGATTCAGCTCTGATTTCCCCCAGGGGCAGCTTCCTTGCTAATGCGCTCTGTTGGCTTGCTTTCCTCCCCATCTCATGTCTTCATTTCCAACCAGTGGTTCTTAAAAATCACCTCCCCACTTCCTCAAATAAACAACTTACAGTTGAATTCTTTTCTCAGGATCTTCTGGGGGAACTGAAACCGAGACACCTGCCTAATTTTTAGTTGTCAGTGAATGCCCTACTATCCCTGCCTAACCTATTGTGCACACCACCTTGGCTTGCTCTTTTTATGAACCAAAGGCCTGTCATCTATAAGCTAGGCACTGCCTGGCTCCAGCTTTGAGCTTTTTCAGTCCTTTTATGTATGTGTGTGTGTGTGTGTGTGTGTGTGTGTATAGAATGTGTGTGTGTGTGTGTGTGTGTGTGTATAACCCAAAACCCAGTGCCGTTGAGTTGATTCTGACTCATAGCGACCCTATAGGGCAGAGTAGAACTGAGTTTTCAAGGAGCACCTGGAGGATTTGAACTGCCGACCCTTTGGTTAGCAGCTGTAGCACTTATATAATATGTATATGCGTGTGTGTATATATGTGTGTGTATAATATATATGTGCTTTTGTATGTATGTGTGTGTGCATAACATATATGTGTGTGTATAATATATATGTGTATATACATTATATATGTGTGTGTATATAAATGTGTGTGAGTGTATATACGTGTGTGTTTATACATAAGATATGTGTGTGTGTATATGTGTGTACGTGTGTGTGTAAGAAGCCCGTTTCCCACTTATGGGTGTGATGTTGGAAATCTTTGCTGCCCTCCTCCTAGGGTTAGTTCTACCAAACTGGATTTAGCTGCAAAGAACCCATATCAACTAGTTGCTGTTAAGTTGACTCTGGCTTGTAGAAACTGTGTATGTCAGTAGAACTGCACTCCATAGAGTTTTCAATGCTTACTTTTTCAGAAGTAGACCACCAGGCCTTTCTTCCAAGGCACCTCTAGGTGGACTGAAGACTCTAATCTTTTGGTTAGCACCTGAGCACATTAACCATATGTACCACCCAGGGACCTCATAAAACCAAAGTAAATTAAACTAAACCCATTGCTGTCGAGCTTATTCCGACTCATGGTGATTTGACATGTTTCAGAATAAAACTGTGTTCCACAGGATCTTACAGAAGTAGATTGTCAAGGCATTCTTCCGTGGCACCACTGGGTTAATCTGAACTGCCAACATTTCAGGTAGTAGTTGGGTACAAATTATTTGCACCACCCAGGGACCATATGGACTTGTGGGAACCTGGTAATTCTACTTCTCTGGCTCCCTTCTTCATGTGTGCCTGGGGCCATGACTTCTTTTTTCCAATTTGATTCTATTTGAGGACTATTTGGAGGTCTGGTCCAATGACTTATTGAAGAGAAACCCTAATCCTGTCACTAGTTCCTTTTGGAGCTCTGGTGGCTCAGTGGTTAAGAGCTTGGCTGCTAACCAAAAGGTCAGCAGTTCAAATCCACTAGCCACTCCTTGAAAACCCTATGGGGCAGTTCTACTCTGTCATATAGGGTCACTATAAGTTGGAATCGACTTGACGGCAATGGTTTTTTTATTTTTTTAGTTTCTACTGGACCTTTCTCTGGGAATCTGACCCTGCTTCTGGATTACCAAATATCACCTTGGACAGATTTTCTTGGTCTGTGAGAGTAACAAAATTTCGTGTCCTAACCTAACCAAACAAAACCAAATCAAACTCAGTTGCCATCAAGTTAATTCCAACTCATTGTGATCCTATAGGAAGAGTAGACCTGCCCCATAAGGTTTCCAAAGAGCCACTGGTGGACTGGAACTGCCAACCTCTTGGTTAGCAGCCTGAGCTCTTAACCACTGTCCCACCAGGGTTGGGATCCAAGGGTTTTCTCTCTGACTGATAGCATTTGCTATGACCCTTGACTTGGTGCCTCAGCCTGAAGCATGTCTAAGTACGGGACACTTACTCTATCTTGTTTAGTTCTGCTTACTTCCTCCTTGCTCAGGGCCAAGTGCCTCATTCCCATTAACACTAATAAGGTTGCTCTGGGAGGAGGTATAACTGGGTGGCAAAGACACTAGTTTTGTAGTCAGTTTTGGGTTTAAAACCAGTAGTAGTGGCTGTCTAGTCGATTATGACTCATGGTGACCCCATGTGTGTCAGGCAGAGTAGAACGGTGCTCCATAGGGTTTTCATCTGGCTGGTTTTTTGGAAGCAGGTCATAAGGCCCTTCTTCTGAAGTACCTCTGGGTGGACGTGAAAGTCTAACCTTTCAGTTACCAGCTAAACCTGTTAACTGCACCACCCTGGAACTCCAAACTTGGATTTAGAGCCTATCGATTGCCCTTACTAGTTATTCAACCTTGACAAGTACCTTAGACTTTCTGATCTCCAATTTCTTTGTCTCAAAATGGAGGTAGCATCAATGTACATTGCAAGGATGAAGGATGAATTTTGATTACGTCTGTTAATACCTGTTGAGTGTTCAGTAATTGGGAGCTATTATTTAGTCACATGCCAGATGTTTTTAGAATATCAATATTGATTTTTGTTTCATTTTTAAGCATTCCTAATATCTCAGAGAGACTTGAATCTCTCCTTGATAATAAAATGAGTTTAGAATTTAGATCAACATTTGTGGAAGACACAAGGCCCTAGCTCAGAGCAGACTTGAAATGATTTCAGAGGTCAGAAACACAATCACATTCACCTCTGACACAGCTGAGCAGTGAGTAATGACTGACTTAGGGTGTCTTGCTGGGAGGCCATGATAAAAATTATGGAGTTGTCAACGGAAGTGATTTGGGTTACATCTGTACATTGGTCATTGTTTATTGTGCCAACCTTGAATGGCCTTCAGATCCACTCTGTCTGAAGCATCCATCATCTGACATCATCTGACATCATTCTGGGATATGAAAGAGTCTGTGATCTAGCACTCTCACCCTGTCCCTGGACATGGAGTCTCATTACTTCTCCTTGTTCATCTGGAAAACAAGTTGCGTTTTTTATCATGTCACTGGATACTTTATATTTATTGTAAGATTTTTTTTTTCCAAAAGATTAAAACCCTACTTGTAAGATTTTATGAGCAATAGACTTGGGAAAAAATGACTTTGTTTTGAATACGTTTTCTTCCTCTCCCCAGATGTTTGGCATTGGCCAAGACACTTATCCTTTCTGCACTTTGGTTTTCTCAATTGTGACAAGAGGATAAAAATATTTGCTTTGCATACGGCAGAGGGTTGTTATAAGTGATAAACAGGGCACTCACGATGAAAGTGCTTTGTGAACTGTAGTCATAATAGAAGAAAAAGAGAAGGAGGATGAAAAGGAATAGAATTAACACATCTCTGGTTCTTTCCTTCTCAGTGGTTGTTTAATTCTAAGTTGAAGCTAACCGCCATCAAAGAGGAAGACAGATTATTTAATATTTAGATGTATTTTGCAGAAATTTCAAAGTTATTAATCATCACATCTATTTCTAGCAAGACTGGATTTATGGGAAGAAGCACAGGTGCAGATCGTCTTTATTTCCATTTGTCCTGTAGATTCATTCTTTGTTCTTGCTGAAAATAAATTGTCCCTCTAGACTGTCTAGAAGAAAAGAAAGAAAGACAAAAAAAAGCTCTAGGAATAAACAGATAGATTGTTCCATTTGGAATTAGTAAGATTCTCCTAACCAGACAGTGATGGATATGTTTAAGTGGGTAGAGGTTCTCTTTACAGTCATCAGTTCCTGGTGATAATTAGATTGTGAAGGGTGGGATTTAGCTAAACTGCTCAGGAATAATGTCAGGATGCCTGGAATTGAGGCTGAAGACCCAGCTCATCAGGATGTACCTGATCTTTGAGTCACTATCTAGCAGTGATATCAGAATTATTCCCAACCACCTAAGGCAAAGGACCTTTACAACGTAAAAAGAGAAAGGTTTGGAATTGTAAGGTCAGTTTATAAAGAGAACTTACTTGAATTAGTAGTTAAAAATATATAAGTTATCATTATTTTTAGAGTTTCTTAGGATACTGGATTAAGCAATGTAAATAATCTGCAAACCTGAAGATAGGTCAATAGAAATTATCAAGACAGAAAGAAAAAGGAGGAAAAAGGCAAAGAGAAATAGAACAGAGCATTCAAAATCTATGGGGAAATATTAAATTTTCCAAAACACATGTAATTGAAATCCCAGAAGGAATTGAAAGAAAGGGAGAGGATAGATCAACAGAAAACATACATGAGATATTGGCCAATAATTTTCTGAAATTAATGAAAGAGAACAACCCACAGATCGCAGAAGCTCAGAGAACCCTAATATGGATAAATAAAAAGAAAAACACATCTAGGAAAGCGATAGTGGAATAGCTGAAAATCAAAGAAATTGAGAAAAACTTAAAAGTATATAGAAGAAAAGAAAAAAGAAACATGTCAGAATTCCCCACATGTCTGTTAGCTCATTGTACTGTGGGGGCTTGCGTGTTGCTGTGATGCTAGAAGCTATGCTACTGGTATTCAAATACCAAAAAAGCCACCCATGGTGAACAGGTTTCAGCTGAGGTTCCAGACTAAGACAAACTAGGAAGAAGCACCTGGAACATTGACTGATGTAGTGCTATAAGATGAAGCCCCCAGGTTGAGAGGCACTCAAAAGATGTTCAGGGAAGAGCTGCCTCCTCAATGTAGAATCGACCTTAATGACATAGACGGAGTCAAGCTTTTGGGACCTTCATTTGCTGATGTGCCACGACTCAAAATGAGAAGAAACAGCTATAAATATCCGTTAATATTTGGACCATGGAATGTATGAGATATGATGCTAGGAAAATCGGGAATTGTCAAAAATGAAATGGAACATATAAACATGGATATCCTAGGCATTAGTGAGCTGAAATGGACTGGTATTGGGCATTTTGAACTAGACAAGCATATGGTCTACTATGCTAAGAATGACAAATTGAAGAGGAATGGTGTTACATTCATCAACAAAAAGAACATTTCAAGATCTATCCTGAAGTACAATGCTGTCAGTGATAGAATAATACCCATATGCTTACAAGGAAGACCAGTTACTACGACTATTATTCAAATTTACACACCAACCACTAAGGCCAAAGATGAAGAAATTGAAGATTTTTACCAACTTCTGCAGTCTGAAATTGATCTAACATGCTATTGGGATGATTGGAATGTGAAAGTTGGAAACAAAGAAGGATCGCTGTCTTAGTCATCTAGTGCTGCTATAACAGAAATACCACAAATGGACAGGTTTAAGAAAGAGAAATTTATTTCCTCACAATAAAGTAGGCTAAAAGTCCAAATTCAGGGCGTCAGCTCCAGGGGAAGTCTTTATCTCTCTGTCAGCCTTCTCATCAATCTTCCCCCAGACCAGGAGCTTCTCTGCGCAGGGACCTAGGGTCCAAAGGACGCACTCTGCTCCCAGCACTGCTTTCTTGAAGGTATGGGGCCCTCCACTCTCTGCTTGCTTCCCTTTCCTTTTATCTCTTGTAAGATAAAAGGTGGCGCTGGCCACACCCCAGGGAACTCCCTTTACATTGGCTCAGGGATGTGACCTTAGTAAGGGTGTTACAGTTCCACTCTTTAACATGAAATTACAATCTCAGAATGGAGGATAAACACACAATACTGGGAATCATGGCCCAGCCAAATTGATACACACATTTTGGGGGTGACATAATTCAATCCATGACAACCGGTAGTTGAAACATATGGCCTTGGTGATAGAAATGTTACTGGAGATCACATGATAAAATTTTGCAAGACCAATGACTGCTTCTTTGCCAATACTTTTTTTTAACAACATAAACAGTCACTGTACACGTGGAGGAAACCCTGCTGGCATAGTGGTTAAAAGCTATGGCTGCTACCAAAAGGCCAGCAGTTTGAATCCACCAGGTGCTCCTTGGAAACTCTATGGGGCAGTTCTACCCCCTCCTATAGGGTTGCTATGAGTTGAAATTGACGCAGTGGCAATAGGTTTTTTTTTTTTTTTTTACATGTGACCTTGCCAGATAGAATACACAGGAATCAAATCCACTACATATGTGGAAAGAGACAATGGAAAAGCCCAAAATCATCAGTCAGAACAAGGCCAGGGGCCAACTGTGAAACAGACCATCAATTGCTCTTAGGCAAGTTCAAGATGAAGCTAAAGAAAATTAGGACAAGTCCACTAGAGCCAAAGTATGACCTTGAGTATATCTAACCTGAATTTAGAGACCACCTCAAAAATAGATTTGACATGTTGAACACTAATGACAGAAGGCTGGATGAGTTGTGGGATGACATCAAGGACATCGCATGTGAAGAAAGCAAAAGGTCATTAAAAAGTGGGAAAGAAAGAAAACACCTAAATGGATGCCAGAAGAGACCCTGAAACTTGCTCTTGAACGTCAAGTAGCTGAAGCAAAAAGAAGAAACGATGAAGCAAAAGAGCTAAACAGAAGATTTCAAAGGGCAGTTTAAGAAGACAAAGTATTATAATGACATGTGCAAATTGCTGGAGATAGAAAACCAAAAGGGAAGAACATGGTTGGCATTTCTCAAGCTGAAAGAACTGAAGAAAAATTTCATACCTCAAGTTGCAATATTAAAGGATTCTACAGCGAAAATATTAAACAATTCAGGAAGCATCAAAAGAAGATGGAAGGAAAATACAGAGTCACTACACCGTAAAGAATTGATCGACATTCAATCACTTCAGGAGGTAGCATATGCTCAAGAACCGATGGTACTGAACGAAGAAGTCCAAGGTGCACTGAAGGCATTGGTGAAAAACAAGGGCCCAGGAATTGACGGAATACCCACTGAGATGCTTCAACAAATGGATGCAGTGCTAGAAGTGCTCACTGATTTATGCCAAGAAATTTGGAAGACAGCTACCTGGCCAACTGACTGGAAGAGGTCCAACCGAATGTGGGAATTATCAAACAATATCATTAATATCACTTGCAAGTAAAATTTTGCTGAAGATCATTCAAAAGTGGTTGCATAGTATATCTACAGGGAACTGCCAGAAATTCAAGCTGGAATCAGAAGAGGACATGGAACAACAAATACCATTGCTGATGTCAGATGGATCATGGCTGAAAGCAGAGAATACCAGAAAGATGTTTATTGACTATGCAAAGGCATTCTAATGTGTGGATCATAACAAATCATGGATAACATTGTGAAGAATGGAAATTCCAGAACATTGAATTGTGCTCATGAGGAACCTTCACATTGATCGAGAGGCAGTCGTTCGAACAGTACAAGGGGATACTGATTGGTTCAAAGTCAGGAAAGTTGTGCATCAGGGTTGTATTCTTTCACCATACTTATTCAGTCTGTATACTGACCAAATAATCCAAGAAGCTAGACTATATGAAAAAGAATGGGATATCGAAAGGATAGTTTTAAACCAAATCGTGTCAATAATTGCATGTGCATGAGACATAAAATGTTTAAATATTCAAATTAAAAGGCAGAGATTTTCAAAATATATAAAAACTCAAGACACAAGTACATGCTGTCCACAAGAACTTATCTTTAATATAAAAACCAAGGTTAAAGTAAAATGGTGGGAAATAACGGTATAGTAGGAAAATACTAATCGAAAGGAAGCTGGAGTGATTTAATCAACATCAGACAAAGTAATGTAAGAACACAAACTGTGATAAGGAGGAACGTTTCATAATGATGAAGGGGCCAATTCGCCAGAAAGTTATAACTATATTCAATGTGCTCACACCCACTAACAGAGCTTAACACATAAGAAGAAAAATTAAAAGAACTGAAAGGAAAAATATACAAATCCACAATTATATTTGGAAATTCAAAACCCCTCTCTCAACAACTGGTATTACAAGTAGAGAGAAAATCAGTAAGCAATAGGAAATTTGTGCAACACTACAACTCGACTTAACTGACATTTTTAAAACACTCTACCCAATAATAAAAATGTATATTCCTTTGAGGTGAATATGCAACACTTGGCAAGTCTCAGTACATTTAAACTGATTGAAAAATATAAAGTTCTCTGATTACAACATAATTAAATTAGAAGCCAATAAAAAAAACCTGATAAATCTCTGAACATTTAGATTTAAGCAGCACATGTCAAATTAAATCAAAGAAGAAATTTATATTTTTAAATTCTTAAATTAGAAAGGAAGAAATGTCTATAATCAATTATCTAAGCTTCCATCTTAAGAAGCTAAAAAAGAAGGAATTGATTAAACTAAAGCATATAGGATTGTATACAGCAGTTAGAAAGGGTAGACTGGCTTTGGTGATAAAAGGTATAAATATAAAAAAAACTGGATAGGAACTTCGAAGGACCAAGCAAACTAAAGAATATGATTAATTCGAACTAAATAATGAACACGAATAAGTGAATGAATGAATGGATGGATAAATGGAATAAGGGAATAATATTACGTGAGGATCGGGAAGGAGAGGAAGGATTAATTTAGTTGGGTTCCAAGTTTGTGCCTGGAGGTTTTATATAGAGCTTTGCACAGATTATGAGATGTTATAGCAACACTAGATTAAAAAAAGATATAGAAACTGATACTTAGCAGAGTTTAATCCTGGGTTTTTTTTTTTTTTTAGTTTCCCAAGCTAGTAAGTATTTGGGGCAGGGAATAACCTAAGTTTGCTCCTGGAGTCGATTCTCTTTTTCAAATGTCACCTTGATCCAAAAGGTGCTTTTGCTTTAACCAAGAACATGCACACATGTCAGTGTCTTCTTTTATCTCCTCGATCCTTTATTTATTTACTTTTAAATAAATCTGCACACAGAGAAGTGAAGTGTCAAATTGAATGCCATATGCTTTGAAATTAGACTACACTCTTTTTGAGTCCACACACACATGTGCACAAAACAGAAAACAACAATAATAAACAAAACCAACAACAGCAGGAAAAAAAAAAACCTGGAATCAAATAATACATAAATTTATTATTTTGTATCATATTTTCCCTTTAAATTATATCTCTTGAAAATGGTTTTTTGAGTTAAAATTGATAAAGCTCTTTACCTAAAGATGCTAATTATAATTGTATTTTAAACAGGGAAAATTATAAAAATTGGCATCAATTTTAATACCAACAATAAAGACTAAACTAATGATTATACACATATAAGATGATTAAGACATTAAGATCATCGTTTTGAGGCTTGTTTTTTGTTTTAATGACACTGATTAGGATGAGGATTGAATATTGAGGGAACAGGATCAGAAGACTTTGCAGTACGATTGAAATTTCCTAAAATATGTATATCTACATCATCATCTACTTCCATATGGTATCCATACCTTTGTTTATCTATGACGTGCCTATCCATCTCAAACACCTGGCTTCTCTGATCTAAAACTGCCTAATTATTATTAATAAGTCCCCTTCTTTTATTCAGAGCCCTGGTGGTGTAGTGGTTAAGAGCTCAGTTGCTAACCAAAAGGTTGGCAGTTCGAATCTACCAGCCACTCTTTCGAAACCCTATGGGACAGTTCTACTCTTGTACTACAGGTCACTATGAGTCACAATGGACTCCACTGCAATTTTTTTTTTTTTTTGGTTTTCTTTTATTCAACTATTCAGTTAGCAGCCGAGTGCTTAACTACTGTGACACCAGGGCTAGGTTTATGAAAGTGTTTAACGATAATGTAAACAATGATATTTAGCTATTATATGCTAGGCATGGTACATTACTATATGTATGGAATGGTGCCGGGCGCTTTACATTTAATACATCTTTTTTTCAATCAATGTAGATGTATTAATCAGTTTTCATGTGATGAGCAGTGTGCTAGACTGAGGGCACGCAACAGTGAACAACACACAGTCAAGCAAAGACAGGCTTATGCCATCACTGTTCATTGTAGCCAGTCTCAGACACTTAAATAAAACAGATGATGTTTCCACTTCCCATTTTAATAGTTGAATCTCTTAAAGAAGAAACTATGTTTGTAAACTAAGCCGACATAGTTTAACGAGTTGAGATATTTAAAGCACCTATAATAAAGCCTGGAATATAGTAAGTGCTCAGTAAATATTAGCTATTATTATGTAGGGAAATGTCTGCAGACTTCAGCTCCTTGTTTGTAAAATACACAAAATAATATTTTCACAGGGTTATTTCATTATTAAATATTTACTGAATTCCTCCTATGCATTGATAATTTTCAGTTGCTGCAGTTACAACTGAAAGAAAACAGATTAAGTTCTTGCCCTAATAGAACTTATGATCTAGTGAGGGAGATGGGCTATTAAAATAAATTAAAATATTTATATATGATTTCAGGTCCTAGGCGACAAAACGAAGCAGGAAAATATTAAAGGGAGTGTCAGGAGCTCTCATTTCCTATATGATGATCAGGGAGGACTCCTAAGAGGGGGTGGCTTTTGCACAAAAATTGAATGAATAGGAGGAAGAAGCAAGAAAAATATCAGTGGGAAGAGCATTCTAGGTAGAGGGAACAATATGTGAGAAGACACTGAGTGGAAGCATAGCTAGTGTGCTCAAGTGACATCATCTGAATTTGATTTAAATTTGAAAACTCCTTTACCTTTCACAAGACACTTTTCACGTGTTTTATTTATCTTCGCAATATCTCTAGGACTTTATTGCATAAAAGAGAACCAAAAAGGCTTTCTTCCAAGTCACACAACTACTAAGTGATGGAGGAAGAGCATTTCTTAACTCACCTTATCATTCTTTGTATAGTTACTGAACTCTCCCACATTTTCCCATCAAAATCTATTGACAGCTCTCCCTCTTCTAAGTCTAAATGCTGGAAATATCAAAAGAAAATATACCTATAGATGAGGTGCTAATTTAAAGCCCAGAGAACTGCATTCTCTCTTTTCTACCCCTGTGATACATTTCCACTGGAACAGACACTCTCAGCACAAGTCTTATCAAAAAAGAGACTTAATCATAGGGGGTTTTAGGATTTAATGGAGCAAAGATTTCTTTCCAGCTCCTCAAATTACACCCTACTTTTGGCTGCCTTTTCCTTCTACACTCTGTTGAAACCTTCTGTGGAGCAAGAGTATCTGTAAGTTTATGGCATAATCGCATCATGGGGGTGCCTGTGGGGCCCAGATTTACAATCTACGGGTGTTCACACTGGTTTATTCTTGGCAAGACTCGCCTGTTGGATGGTTCATAAACAGGCTCTTGCAATAGCTCTGACAGAGAAAAATGCTCATGATTTCTTGGTCCAGGTGCTTGCAGGGATCAAAGACTTCCTGGATATGAGCAAATTTCTTGGAAACTATGTGGTTGGCTTCCCTGGACTTGATGCTTCCCTGAATGTCAGAAACAATATTATCTGAAGATTCTTGTGCAAGGATAAGAAAGAACTCCCTTTGCATGCTGTATCCTTCCATGAGAAAGTGAGTGAAAAGAGTCAGACATATCCATGTTTGAATCTAAACAGTCATTTCCTAACTGCATGATTTTGGACAAATTATTTAGCTCAGTGCTTCCATTTCCTCAGCTGTAAAATAGATACGTAAAATACCTACTTTCTTTTCTTTTTTTTTTGAATGTCTAACTGGTTTTAATATGAAACAACTCTTTTGTCATATATATCTTCTCAAGAAAGGATTCAAACATCTCTTTTTGCCTAAAGAAGTGGTGGGCAAGTCCTTGTGTGGCTTGATTTGAGCCTTCCTTGCACTAGAGGGATGGTAAACAGTTTTTTTGTTTGTTTCTGTTGATAATGACTTTGACCCCTTATTTAATTTTTAAAACATTAAAATAATTTTAGATACTCAAAGAGTTTCAAAATTAGTACAGAAAGATCTTATATACCCTTCACTCAGTTTCTCCCAAAAGTGACATCTTATATAACTATTATATAGTATAAAAGCCAGGAAATTGACATTAACATGACACACACACACACAAAAAATTTACAATGAGGGATTATAGGTGACATTTTGGAGTACCTATTATACCCTTCACTTTTCCTTATTGTAGAATCCCCATCTGAAAGAGCTACATACAGAAGAACAGGACCTCTTTTTTGCTGTCTGGAAAAATACTTGATACTATGAGTAAGGGGACTTTGATAACAGCTGGATTGGAGAGCATTACTTAGGCTTGAGGCTAAGTGAAACTCCGTTTTCTCTCCAAGCTCTTTTGAATTACCCACACAGTTTCACCTCTAGAGAAGATACAACATACATAGAAGTGTTAGGCATATGTCTGGGTCTGTCCTGAGGAAGTAGGCACTGTCTTAGTTTGCTGACCACTTCAGTATGCACAGATATGCAGAAGCATCCTACAGATGAGAATCCATTATAAGAGCAATGAATGCAAGGGAGGAAGTAATGCTGGCATAAAAAGTCTGATAACCCCACCCCCTAGAAAATATGTGGCCTAATGAATATTACGAGCTCTAAAAATCAACTTATCCTTTTTAGAGACAGAGACTGCTAACCCAGAAATACATGTGGAGACAGGGTCAGAGGTTGGATAAAGGAGGTGACAAGATCCTCTTTATCTTTTACTTCATGATATTTGTGGTGCAAAGGACAGCTTTTGTGTGGCCTTTCTTGCCATGGTCTTGTAACTCCCTCCCAAGTGATTGGGTGGTACTGTGCAAATAAGATAATTTTGTCCCACCAAGGGTGATTGGTCACCTTTTACCATCCAACTGGGCTTGAAATGAGCTATCCTAGAGGGAGGAAGGAGAGGATCCTACCACCACCAAGGGACCTGGGATCCCTGCACTGAGAAGTTCCTGGAACCAGGAGACCGAGGGAAGGAGAGTGAGCTATAACCCTCAAGATGGTGAGAAATGGTGGAAGGAAAGACCAACAGAAGACTGTGCTGTGGGCTTCCCAGCCCATGGAACAAGAAAGTTGAGTGACAGGGGTGCCTATGGGGACTTATCAGAGGAGCTAAAAGAGCTTCGTAACATTTGCCTGAGTAGGGCAAAGGCCTAGGAGCAGAGAGAGGTGTTCCTGCAAGCACAACTGAAAAGAGGCTGTCCTGATAGGAGTACTGTACCTTGAGTGTTCCTGAGCCTGAATAGTAACCTGTTGTTGTTGTTGCTAGGTGCCTCCAAGTCAGTTCCAACTCATAACAACCCTGTATACAACAGAACAAAGCACAGCCCAGTCTTGTGCCATCCTCACAATCATTTCTATGCCTGAGCCCCTTGTTGCAGCCGCTGTGTCAATCTATTTCATTAAGGGCCTTCCTCTTTTTTGCTGACCTTCTGCTTTACCAAGAATCATGCCCTTCTCCAGGGACTGGTCTCTCCTGATAACATGTCCAAAGTATGTGAGACATAGTCTCACCATCCTTGCTTCTAAGGAGCATTCTGGCTGTACTTCTTCTAAGGCAGATTTATTTGTTCTTTTGGCAGTCCGTGGTATATTCATCATTCTTTATCAATGCCATAACTCAAAGACATCATTTCTTCCTCAGTCTTTCTTTTTCATTGCCCAGCTTTCAGGTGCCTGGGAGGCAGTTGAAAACATCATGGCTTGGGCCAGGCACATCTTAGTACTTAAATTGACATCTTTGCTTTTTAACACTTTAAAGAGATCTTTCGGAACAGATTTGCCCAACGCAATGCATCTTTTGATTTCTTGACTGCTGCGTCCATGGGTGTTGATTGTGGATCCGAGTAAAATGAAATCCTTGAAAACTTCAATCTTTTCCCCATTTATCGTGATGTTGCTTATTGGTCCAATTGTGAGGACTTTTGTTTTCTTTATGCTGAGATGTAATCCATACAGAATGCTGTGGTCTTTGATTTTCATCAGTAAGTCCTTCAAGTCCTCTTCACTTTCAGCAAGCAAAGTTGTGTCATCTGCATATTGTAGGTTGTTATTGAGTCTTCCTCCAATCCTGATGCCCTGTTCTTCTTCATATAGTCCAGCTTCTCGGATTGTTTGCTCAGCATACAGATTGAATAAGTATGGTGAAAGGAAACAAACCTGACACACACCTTTCCTGATCTTGAACCACACAGTACCCCCTTTTTCTGTTCAAACTACGGCCTTTTGATCTTTGTACAGGTTCCTCATGAGCACACTTAAGTGTTCTGGAGTTCCTATTCTTCACAATGTTGTCCATAATTCGTTATGATCCACTCAGTTGAATGCCTTTCCACAGTCAGTAAAAGACAGGTAAACATCTTTCTGGTATTCTCTGCTTTCAGCCAGGATCCATCTGATATCAGCAATGTTATCCCTGGTCCCCCATCCTCTTCTGAATCCAGCTTGCATTTCTGGCCGTTCCCTGTTGCTATACTACCACAACCTCTTTTGAATGATCTTCAAGTTTTACTTGCAAGTGATATTAATGATATTATTCAATAATTTCAGCATTTGGTTGGATCACCTTTCTTTGGAATAGGCATAAATATGGATCTCTTCCAGTGGGTTGGCCAGGTAGCTGTACTCCAAATTTCTTGGCATAGATGTCTGAGCATCTCCAGTGCTACAGCCATTTGTTGAAACATCTCAGTTGGTATTCCATCAGTTTCTGGAGCTTTGCTTTTCACTGATGTCTTCAGTGCAGCTTGAACTTCACCCTTAAGTACTGTTGGTTCCTGACCATATGATACCTCCTGAAACAATGGAAAGTTGACTGATTCTTTTTGGTATAGTAACTCTATGTATTCCTTACATCTTCTTTTGATGCTTCCTGCATTGTTCAATACTTTGCCCATAGAATTCTTCACTACTGCAACTCGAGGCTTGCATTTTTTCTTCAGTTCTTTCAACTTCAAAATGCAGAGCATGTTCTTCCTTTTTGGTTTTCTAACTCCAGGTCTTTGCACACGTTATCATAATACTTTATTTTGTCTTCTCAAAGTAGAATGTTACTTCCATAATAAACCCCATAATAGTGAGTATTTTCTGTGATTTCTGTGTGGCCATTACCATGAATTATCAAACCCAGCAGAGAAATAGAGAGTGCCATGGGAAAGACGGTTGGTATCAGGATTGGTAAAGATGACAGAAAGAGGAGACATGTCTGATCTCCATCTCATAGGAATCAGACTTGGGCTGTTGATTTGATTCTCATTCAACTTTGTGAAGTTACAGGAGGTCAGACTGCACCCCCATGCCATTTTTACAGTGTTTCTGAGAGAATTTTATAATAAAATACAGACAAAGCACTCAGGGGATTGCTGGGAACATAGAAACTGTTCAATAAAAATAATTCCGCTTTCCTAACACATATTTTCTCCAAAAAGCTAACTCCAAAAGAATCAAAGAATCCCAGTGTTGGAAGCCACCTTATAAAGTAGCTAGTCCTACCTTCCACACAAAGCAGAAATCCTTTTCTGGAATCCTCTCCAGGTTGTCTTACATTATCTTCTAGGTAGACTCATGTACCTACAGGCAAGTCTGACTCTGAGTGAAAAATAGAGTGATCTGATCCATTCAGTAGCCATCCAAGATATTCTACCACATCTTCCAGCTCTGGAAAGGCTGAGAAGATGAGAGCTACATTTTTGAGACAGCCTTTTGTTATGGGTTAAATTATGTCTTCCAAAAAATATGTGTATCAATTTGGCTGGGCTATGATTCCCAGTATTGCGTGATTGTCCTACATTTTGTGATTGTAATTTTATGTTAAAGAGTATTAGGGTGGGATTGTAACACCCTTACTAAGGTCACATCTCTCATCCAATGTAAAGGGAGTTTCCCTGGGGTGTGGCCTGGGGGATCTCAGACTACCAAGAAAGACACACTGAGAGCAGTGTGTCCTTTGGACCTGGGGTTCCTGCGTGGAGAAGCTCCTAGTACAAGAGAAGACTGACCGGAAGGACCTTCCTCCAGAGCCGACAGAGAGAGAGCCTTTCCCTGGAGCTGAGGCCCTGAATTTGGACTTTTAGCCTAGCTGACTGTGAGAGAATAAATTTCTCTTTGTTAAAGCCATTCACTTGTGGTATTCCTGCTATAGCAGCACTAGGTGACTAAGACACCTTTGAACTAGAGTTTAATGTAGTTATCTTAGTTCTGCAAAGGAAATGCATATCTGTGAACTCTATAGACTAAATTGAGCAACCTGATCACCTACTATGAGGCACTGTGGTGAGATTTACGGCATCTAGCGTGGTTTCATAATTGCTGATATTGGGCGGTGTTGGGAGTAGTGTTTCTGCAGGCAACTGTTATGGTGTGGTGTAGAGGGGTGGGTGCTAGTACTTTAGTGCTCAGCTGATAACCAAAAGCTTGGTGGTTTGAACCCACCCAGCAGTTCTGTGGGAGAAAGGCCTGGCAATCCATTCCCATAAAGATTACAGACTAGAAAATCTTATGGGGCAGTTCTACTCTGTCATATGGGGTTGCTATGTGTCAAAAATTGACTCAGTGTCACCTAACTACAACAACAGCATCAATCCCAGGAAATCTCGTCCTCTCAGAGATTCTGTGAGCGCTGTAATGAATTATAAGTGTTCCTTTTGCTGCTTAAGATAAATAGACTGGTTTCATGTTTTCAACAGGACTTTGATTAATATACTCATCAAAGTATTTATATTATCTAATCAACATAAGGTGATATATTAATGTGATACCCAAGAGTCTCTCTGATTTATCCCTTGGGATATCACCTGCCTCATCTCTCATCACTGGTCAACCCCAACCTTTCATTTCACATTCTGCCTCAGCGTTTCAGAAGATACTCATTCTATTTTGAGAAAGATTTGATTTAGATACATTTGCCTTATATTAAACTGACTCTGTGTCCCGAGATTTTATGCCTATTGCTTCTCTGGTTATATTGTGTGTGTAAGAAATCATTGGACACTTATTATTTTTCAGTAATTGTTCTAAGCTTTACATTTACCAAATCTCGTGGAGTTACAATTCAATTGAATGTGAATGGGGAAGAGAAAAAGAAGATGCACATTTGAAATATATAATTTCATGTAAATTCTCTTTAAAACAAGTCATTTTAAGCAGGTCATCAGGAAAAAGTGTATCTCAGGAGGAAATATTGGAGGTGCATCCTGAATTTTGAATAGGAGTCAGTCATGGAAAACTCTGGGGAAAGAGATTTATAAGCAGAAGGAACAGCAATGGCAAAAATTCTAGTATCTGAGGAATCAAAGGATGACTCATGTGTCTGGAAGATAGTGAATGAGGGTGAGGGTGGTAAGCACTGTGTCTAGACAGAGAGGGAGGCATCAGAGACTTATAGCACAGGTGGGGAGTGAGGCTTTCAATTTTGATCTCCTGAATTAGAGTGTATAATATATATAACAGTGCTCCAAAACTTTGAAGATCCCAGTAAAAGTGGATTCAAGTCCACTTTCCCAAATAAATGTTTGGAAGGTGGTTAAGAAGCTGACTTAGTGGGCATAGTGTAGCTGTTAGTATTCAATACATAACACTCAGCACCTAGTACTCGGTAATTAGTATATAGCATTCAGTACTTAGTTCTCAGCACTGAGTGAGAGTGTAGAGGTGTAACCTTATAATTCTGCCAGAGAGAAGACTGCTAGATTGTTCAACATTACTAGGAAAAATAAATCAAGTCTGTGGTCAAAGCCATTTTCAAGGGTCTGCAAAAGATTCCCTTCTATCCTTCAAAACAGACTGGGAAAACCCTCTCTATTATTTTCTTCTTCTTCTCCTCCGCTTTTCTTCCTCTTGCTTCTCTTCATCAGTAGATACTTTTGAAGTTTTTCTTTTACATGTGTTATATCTAATCTTTCCAACAAATCTGTGAGACATGCATGTTTTTGTTGTTGTTAGGTTCCATTGAGTCAGTTGTAACTCATAGCAACCCTAAGTGCAACAGAATGAAATACTGCCCAATCCTGCACCATCCTCACAATCATTGCAATGTTTGAGCCCATTGTGGCAACCACTGTGTCAATCCATCTCCTTGAGGGCCTTCCTCTTTTTCATTGACCCTCTACTCTCCCAAGCATGTTGTCCTTCTCCAGGGACTGGTACTTCCTGATAACATGTCCAAAATATGTGAGACATAGTCTTGCCATCCTTGCTTCTAATGAGCATTCTAGTTGTACTTCTTCCAAGGCAAATTTGGTCATTCTTCATGTATAATTATCTCCATTTTAGTTAAGGAATTATATAGTATTTCCATTTTACAGTAGGTCTCAGAGAAGCTAGGTACCATGCAAATTAATGCAGCTAGTAAGCTGTGAAGGCAGAATAGGAACCCACATCTATTCTGGTCTCAAAGCGTGATATTTTTTTTTCTGTATGCCATCATGCTTGATTGCTCACCAAAAGGTTGGCAGTACAAACCCACCCAGTGGCTTTGCAGGAGAAAAGACATGGCGATCTGCTTCATTGAAGATTATAGCCAAGAAAACCTTATGGGGAAGTTTGACTCTATCATGTGGGGTCACGATGAGTTGAAATCGACTTGACAGCATCCAGCAACAACAAAAATCTCTCTCTACTTTCCTATTTCTTACTAATCTTTCAAAACTCAGTATAGACATCACCTGCTACTAAAAGCCTTCCTGAAATCCACTCAAACCCTTGGTTTTGTTAGATGCCATCTATGCCTGACCTCAGGCTGTCAAAACAAATACCGCATCCTAATGTATTATCAGCTTACTCATCTGCCTCACCTATTGACTGTGAGTTCCTTCTGGGCAGTGCTGCTGCTTTAATATCTATACCCAAAACCCTAAATTTTTGTGCTTGCTCAATTAATTTTTGGAGCAAACATAAAAATTCTCTAGAAATTGGAGTGCTAAAGGAGGTCAGGGCCACAAGGCATGTGAAGAAATGATTCACCTGTGACTTTATCACTCTATTAGCTCTCTTCTGCTACAAAAAAAAAAAAAACCAAAACCTCTCTTCTGCTACCATAGTAAAAAAACCCATTGCTTTTGAGTCAATTCTGACTCAGAATGACCCTATAGGACTGAGTAAAATTGCCCTGCAGGGTTTCCACGAGTGGCTGGTAGCTTTGAGCTGCCGATGTTTTGGTTTGCAGGCAAGCTCTTAACCACTGTGCCACCAGGGGTCTACCATTATCATCGTGCTGCATGACA
Source organism: Elephas maximus indicus (assembly GCF_024166365.1). NCBI lineage: Eukaryota > Metazoa > Chordata > Mammalia > Proboscidea > Elephantidae > Elephas > Elephas maximus. The sequence continues at coordinate 7,886,778 of NC_064833.1, read as the reverse complement.
AATAATCTCTAGCAACAATTAGTTATTCTTACTCAGAAATCTAAGAGTTGGCTAAGTGTTGGTTGATCTAGGCTTGGCTTGGCTTTAAGCTGTAGGTTGGTTTCAAGTCTGTTCCATGAGTCTCTATGCTTTTAAAACCACTGACAACCAGGCCATGCCCTCCTTACTCCTCAAGGTCCCTGGTAATAGAACAAGTTCAAGAGGGCAAGCATATTTTAAATATTCTATCACATTGCTCCTGATATCATCCCATTGGCCATAGCAAGTCGCATGGCCAAATCCAACATCAGTGTAGGCAGGAAAGTATACTGTGCCAACCTACAATGGAAGGGGGAAAGGAGAAAATATTTGTCTTAACATATTCCGAATAACAAACTAAAAGAAAAAAAAAATTAGGGATGAATTGATTTACAATTTCTTAAGAGTAGGATCTAGAATAAAACAATTGAGACTTCAGTGATGTAGACTGCTCTCTGGTGTGTTGGGAATAGACTTACCCCTGGAATGTAGTAGTAGGTGGTGAAAAGTAACTTATAACACACTTTTATTGGACACCTACTAGGTTGCAGGTCCTGGGTGGTACAAACAGTTAAATGCATTCAGCTGTCAACAAAAGGTTGGAGATTTGAGTCTACCCAGAGGTGCCTTGGAAGAAAGTTCTGGAAATCTACCTTTGAAAAATCAGTCATCGAAAACCCTATGGAGCACAGTTCTATTCTGACAGACATATGGGCACCGTGAGTCAAAGTCAACTCAACAAAGACTGGCATTGGCACTATATTGCAGAACTTGTTTAGTTATTGCAAATATAAAGAAATCTAGGGTATGGGCTCTGTTCTCAAGGTCTCCAAGTCTGGAAAGGAAGATAGATAGGTAAATCAACCATTTCCATGCTATGTAATGACTTATGCTTAGAAAATGCTCTGGATCCCGAGGAACAGAGAAAGGAGCAACATTTCAGACTATGCATTAGGGCAGACTCCTTGAACAAGGCAAAGGTGAAAGGGAATAAGTCTAACTTCTCTTTTACCTTTCATTTCTAAAAATAACTTTCAAGATTATTTATTTTCCCTCGTTCTTATCCCACTACTTGGCACAGAATATATGTTCAGTACATGGTTATTCTACGACTGGGCTTGGGAGGATGGTGATGAAATACTTTCAGATTAACTGTGAACCATCCTCTCATTCTTCCTTTTCTTACAAATGAGGAAACTAAAACCCAGGTGGCAGATGTAACTTTGTAAAGATCACACAAATATTTAATGATGAAGCTGTAAGCAGAACCTAGAGCTTGTGGCTCCCAGTCCATTGATTTTGTGCTAAAAATTGCATGAAAATTCCCCGACTCTAGTTTTCAATGGAATAAAAAATAAATTATACAGCTGGGGTATGTCTAACACAGTGACTGCAGCCCAGTATAAACTCTGTAAATGTTCGTTGAATTGAGTTAGAAATCAGAGGAAAGAATGAAGATTTTCTTCTAACCCCTCACCTTGCTTTGATAGGGAAAGTGAGTGTGGAAGGGAAGTGACTACAAAGGTCACAGAGCTCACCAGCCACAGTGCCATGGAGACAGCTCTGCGGCCCTTGCCTCTCAGTCCAACACTCCCTCCCTTCTGTTGCAGGTTGGGTGTGGATCAGATCCTGTAAGTGGCCTTTCTGGGTAAAGAGGCATGACATTGTTTAAAGTCATTTCATTGTAAGCTCTGTCGCAAGCAACTGAGTAGGAAAAGACAATAATGCAAGTTGTCAGGGCCCTTAGAAACCTGCTCTAGGGTGTTGTATTGGTAATGGAAAGAATTGTAATTCTTGAATGTGGTTATTCTTGGGCCCATTCAGAAACCAAGAGTGTATATTCTCAGCAGGCTTAATGCAGCCAAATATAGTTAAACACAGCCTTCAGATAAGGTAGATTTCCAGGACCTGGTAAACAGTTTCATGTTCACAGTAAGTCTCCTCATGCTGGGTGCTCCGTATTAAAGCAGAGGGCAGGCAAAGCAACTGCATCTCTGCTTAGTTCCCATCTCCAGAAAGTCCCTGTCTTCTCCTCTCACTTGTAACTTCAGATGACTCCTAAAACACTAATCAACTGCTCTAAAATTGGAGAGCTACTCACTGCATGTTTCCTTGCTCCAAAAACTTATTTTAGTCCCAAATGACCTTCCAAGGGAAGGATAGTTAATCCATAGAAGGACCTGATGGCCTCATTTGCCTTTGCAGCTATATGGGAGGAACGAACATGAATCAGAAACAGGAAGAAGCTGTACCTTCCCTCCCTCTTCACACAGGGAGCTGTATGTAGTGTGCCCTCTTTGGCATCTTTGAATCCACCTTGATACCTATGAGCACTCTTCCTTTCTAGAGAGAGGAGAGAAGAAAGTACTCTCCCAACATTGAATTCATGCCTCCTTTTTAACAGAGTAAAAACCTAAAAACTTTATAAATTAGCCCAATCTTTTCTCTTTCAGATGGGAATACCAAGTCCTAGAAACGATAAATTGCTTGGCCAAATTTGTCCTATAAGCACAGGGCAGAACTGTACTAGGTCTCAGGTTTTTGTATCCTATCACAGAGCTCTTTTTCCCAAACTTAGCTGATGTGTAATTGCCCCAGGTTATTCCAGTGACATTAGTCAGATTGTGGTTATCCATGGAGACCCTGTGCGAGAAAGCTAAGAGCCCAAGGATGCAGGTTTACATGTTGCTCTGATGACTGCTCCTGGAGTGTTTTCAAGCCCCTAGAACTTACAGTACCACTTCAATAACTAATAAACATATTTTGAGCTAATTTCTTTCACCTTTTCCTGAAAAATTATTTTTCAAGATATTCTTGTGGTTGGCTACTTCTTACCATTCTCTGAGCTCCTTGGATTAAATTTGCACCTCACTTGGATTAGACTTCCTTTACTGTCTCATCTAAAGAAACTCTCCCTGAAACTTATTTACATCGTGTAACACCACCTTCCCCCTTTTTGCTTTTGGTTTTTATGACACACGTTTCTATCCTATTTCTTCTTTTATCATCTGCCTCTCTCTACTACTATACCCTGAGTACCTAAAACAGTACGTGGTACATCAAGTTGTTGTTATTGTTAGGTGCCATTGAGTCAGTTCCAAATTGAAATTGTTCAATAATGTCCACATTCAGCTGGATCACCTTTCTTGGGAATAGGCATAAATATGGATCTCTTCCAGTTGGCCAGGTAGCTGTCTTCCAAATTTCTTGGCATAGGTGAGTGAGCACTTCCAGCACTGCATGCTTTTGTTGAACATCTCAATTGATATTCCATCAATTCCTTGAGCCTTGTTTTTTGCCAATGCCTCAATGAAGCTTGGACTTCTTCCTTCAGTACCATCGGTTCCTGATCATATGCTACCTCTTGAGATTGTTGAACACTGACTAATTCTTCTTGGTATAATGACTCCGTGTATTCCTTCCATCTTCTTTTGATGCTTCCTGCACCGTTTAATATTTTCCCCATAGAATCTCTCACTGTTGCAACTTGAGGCTTGAATTTTTTCCTCAGTTCTTTTAGCTTGAGAAACACCAAGTGTGTTTTTCCCTTTTGGTTTTCTATCTCCAGCTCTTTGCACATGTCATTATAATACAATACTTTGTCTTCTCAAGCTACTCTTTGAAATCTTCTGTTCAGCTCTTTTACTTCTTTTCTTCCTTTTGCTTTAGCTGCTCGACATTCAAGAACAAGTTTCAGAGTCTCCTCTGACATCCATCTTGATCTTTCTTTCCTGTTTTTCAGTGACCTCTTGCTTTCTTCATGGATGATATCCTTGATGTCATTCCACAACTCACCTAGTCTTAGGCTAGTAGTATTCAACGGGGCAAATCTATTCTTGAGATGGTCTCTAAATCCAGGTGGGATATACTCAAGGTCATATTTGGCTCTCATGGACTTGCTCTGATTTTCTTCAGTTTCAACTTGAACTTGCATATGAGCAATTGATGGTCTGTTCCACATTCGGCCCCTGGTCTTGTTCTGATGGATGATATTGAGTTTTTCTGCCATCTGTTTTCACAGATGTAGTCGATTTGATTCCTATGTATTCCACCTGGCGAGAGCCATGTGTATAGTCACCATTTATGTTGGTGAGAAAAGGTATTTGCAATGAAGAAGTCATTGGTCTTGCAAAACTCTATCATTCGATCCCTGGCGTTGTTTCTATCATCAAGGCCATATTTTCCAGCTACCAATATTCATCTTTGTTTCCAACTGGTACATTCCAATCACCAGTAATTACCAATGCATCCTAATTGCATGTTCGATCAATTTCAGACTGCAGAAGCTGATAAAAATCTTCAGTTTCTTCATCTTTGGCTTTAGTGGTTGGTGCACAAATTTGAATAATAGTATTAACTCGTCTTCCTTGTAGGCGTATGAATATTATCCTATCACTGACAGTGTTGTACTTCTGAATAGATCTTGAATGTTCTTTTTGATGATAAATGCAACACCATTCCTCTTTAAGTTGTCATTCCTGGCGTAGTAGATATATGATTGTCCAACTAAAAATGGCCAATACCAGTCTATTTCAGCTCACTAATGCCTAAGATATTGATGTTTATGGCTACCGTTTCATTTCTGATGATTTCCAATTTTCCTACATTCATATTTCTTACATTCCATTTGTGCTACTCAGGAACTCCAATGCTTAAGGAGAGGCTAGATATGCTTTTTTAAGATTCATGGATGAATATATCAGACATGTGGTAATACTTTCTGATTTCTGGAAACTATGGTTCTAAGAGGGTAGTTTGTGTATACAATATCCTTAATTGGACAAAGACAAGGAAGTAAACAGACTTGTTATAATTTGTCATTTTCTCTTAAAGTCAAGCAAATAATTTCATTCTAGGAATTGCATATGATCTTGTCTGCAAAAGCCTCATGCTAAAAGATAAAGTTTTAATGACATATCAGATTCAATGCATATTAAATATGCAATTAGCCCCAATTAATCAAGGAAGAATGATAACAGCTTCAAGTCACCAAAAACTTGACTAAAAATAGCTTAAACAAAATTTCTGTGTAAAAATAAGGGTGGGGATAGTCGGTTTCTATCATTGATTTAGTAACGGTGTCACTTGACTTCAAATTTTCATTTCTGTCCATTCCACTATTTTATGGGTTGATATTCCAGCTCTCCCCCACGTGTCTGTCAGTTTGTCCTACTGTGGGGGCCTACATGTTGCTGTGATGCTGGAAGCTATGCCACCGGTATTCAGATACCAGCAGGGTCACCCATGGAGAACAGGTTTCAGCTGAGCTTCCAGACTAAGACAGACTAGGAAGGAGGACTCGGCAGTCTACTTCTGAAAAGTATTAGCCAGTGAAAACCTTATGAATAGCAGTGGAACACTGTCTGATATAGTGCTGGAAGATGAGACCCTCAGGTTGGAAGGCACTCAAAAGATGACTGGGGGAGAGCTGCCTCCTCAAAGTAGAGTTGACCTTAATGACATGGATGGAGTAAAGCTTTAGGGACTTTCATTTGCTGATGTGGCATGACTCAAAATGAGAAGAAATAGCTGCAAACATCCATTAATAAATGGAACCTAGAATGTACGAAGTATGAATCTAGGAAAATTGGAAATCATCAAAAATGAAATGGAACACATAAACATCCATATCCTAGGCATTAGTGAGCTGAAATGGACTGGTATTGGCCATTTTGAATCAGACAATCATATAGTCTACTATCCTGGGAATGACAACTCGAAGAAGAATGGTGTTGCATTCATTGTCAAAAAGAACGTTTCAAAATGTATCCTGAAGTACGAATGCTGTCAGTGATACGATAATACCCATAGGCCTACAAGGAAGACCAGTTAATACGACTATTATTCAAATTTACTTACCAACCACTAGGGCCAAAGATGAAGAAATAGAAGATTTTTATCAGCTGCTACAGTCTGAAATTGATCGAACATGCAATCAAGGTGCATTGATAATTATTGGCGATTGGAATGCGAAAGTAGGAAAAAAGAAGAAGGATCAGTAGTTGGAAAATATGGCCTTGTGATAGAAACAATGCCGGAGATCAAATGACAGAATTTTGCAAGACCAACGACTTCTTCACTGAAAATACCTTCCTTCACCAATGTAAACGGTGACTATAAACATGGGCCTCACCACATGGAACACACAGAAATCAAATTGACTACATCTGTGGAAAGAGACAATGGAAAAATTCAGTATCAGTCAGAACAAGGTCAGGGGCCCAGTGTGGAACAGACCATCAACTGCTCATATGCAAATTCAAGCTGAAACTGAAGGAAATCAGAGCAAGTCCACGAGAGCCAAAATATGACCTTGAGCATATCCCACCTGAATTTAGAGACCATTTCAAGAATAGATTTGAAGCATCGAACACTAGTGACTGAAGACCAGACGAGTTGTGGAATGACATCAAGGACATCATCCATGAAGAAAGCAAGAGGTCATTGAAAAACAGGAAAGAAAGATCAAGATGGATGTCAGAGGAGACTCTGAAACTTGTTCTCGAACATCGAGCAGCTAAAGCAAAAGGAAGAATTGATGAAGTAAAAGAACTGAACAGAAGATTTCAAAGGGTGGCTCGAGAAGACAAAGTATTATAACGATGTGTGCAAAGAGCTGGAGATAGAAAACCAAAAGGGAAGAACACGCTTGGTGTTTCTCAAGCTGAAAGAACTGAAGAAAAAATTCAAGCCTCGAGTTGCAATAGTGAAGGATTCCATGGGGAAAATATTAAACGACACAGGAAGCATCAAAAGATGGAAGGAATACATAGAGTCATTATACCAAAAAGAAATAGTCGATGTTCAATCATTTCAAGAGATGGCATATGATTAGGAACCGATGGTACTGAAGGAAGAAGTCCAAGCTGCTCTGAAGACATTGGCGAAAAACAAGGCTCCAGGAAATTGATGGAGTATCAATTGAGATGTTTCCACAAACAGACGCAGCACTGAAGGTACTCACTCATCTATGCCAAGGAATATGGAAGACAGGTTCCTGACCAACTGACTGGAAGAGATCCATATTTATGCCTATTCCCAAGAAAGGTGATCCAACCAAATATGGAAATTGTGGAACACTATCATTAGCGTCACACGCAAGCAAAATTTTGATGAAGATCATTCAAAAACGGCTGGAGCAGCATATCAACAGGGAAGTGCCAGAAATTCAGGCTGGTTTCAGAAGAGGACGTGGAACCAGAGTTATCATTGCTGATGTCAGATGGATCCTGGCTGAAAGCAGAGAATACCAGAAGGATGTTTACCTGTGTTTTATTGAGTGTGCAAAGGCATGCGACCTTGTGGATCATAACAAACTATGGATAACATTGTGAAGAATGGGAATTCCAGAACACTTAATTGTGTTCATGAGGAGCCTTTACATAGATCAAGAGGTGGTTGTTCAGACAGAACAAGGGGATAATGATTCGTTTAAAGTCAGGAAAGGTGTGCGCCAGGGTCATATTCTTTCACCATACCTATCCAATCTGTATGCTGAGCAAATAATCCGAGAAGCTGGACTATATGAAGAAGAACAGGCATCAGGATTGGAGGAAGATTCATTAACAACCTGCATTATGCAGATGACACAACCTTGCTTGCTGAAAGTGAAGAGGACTTGAAGCACTTACAAATGAAGATCAAAGACCACAGCCTTCAGTATGGATTGCACCTCAACATAAAGAAAACAAAAATCCTCACAACTGGGCCAATGAGCAACATCATGATAAACGGTGAAAAGATTGAAGTTGTCAAGGATTTCATTTTACTTGGATCCACAATCAACAGCCACAGAAGCAGCAGTCAACAAATCAAAAGACACATTGCATTGGGTAAATCTGCTGCAAAGGACCTCTTTAAAGTGTTGAAGAGCAAAGATGTCACACTGAAGACTAAGGTGTGCCTGACCCAAGCCATGATATTTTCAATTGCATCATATGCATGTGAAAGCTGGACAATGAATAAGGAAGACCGAAGAAGAATTGACGTCTTTGAATTGTGGTGTTGGTGAAGAATATTGAATATACCATGGACTGCCAAAAGAACGAACAAATCTGTCTTGGAAGAAGTGCAGCCAGAATGCTCCTTAAAGGCAAGGATGGCGAGACTGCGTCTTACATACTTTGGACATGTTGTCAGGAGGGATCAGTCCCTGGAGAAGAACATCATGCTTGGCAGAGTACAGGGTCAGCAGAAAAGAGGAAGACCCTCAAAGAGGTGGATTGACACAGTGGCTGCAATAATGAGCTCAAGCATAGTAACGACTGCAAGGATGGCTCAGAACTAGGCAGTGTTTCGTTCTGTTGTGCATAGGGTCGCTATGAGTCAGAGCTGGCTCGACGGCACCTAACAACAACAACAACATCCCAGCTCTGAAGCCCTGGTGGCGTAGGGGTTAAGAGCTCAGCTGCTAACTAAAACGTTGGCAGTTCAAATCCACCAGCTGCTCCTTGGAAACCCTACGGGGCAGTTCTACTCTGTCCAGTAGGGTTAAAAAAAAAAAAAAAAAAAAGTCAAAACTGACTGGATAGCACCTAAGAACGATAATTCCAGCTCTGCCTCTCAGGTAGTTTCACAAAGAATAAGCTGCTTACTCTTTCTGAGCTTCAGAGTCTTATATGTAGAATATTGAAAACTGTGGTGCCTCTTTTGTTGCATTGTTATTAGAAAAAAAAAGATAACATATGCCAAGTACTTGGTACTGATCTTGGCCCATGCTAAGGGCTATGCCATTTTACCCACTTTCGTTATTTTCACTCTACTCTTCTTCCATTTGAGTCCTCTGAAAGACTCCTATTTCACCTTCTGTTTACATGTCTTCTTCTCCTTACTGTGTGGGTCAAGATGTGCACTTGGAGTTTTCTCTGACAAACCCACACTATTCATTTTTCCATGGTCTTCCCCTCCATCCTCAATATGTCCAAGTTTTCTTCAAATCCTCCCAAATATTCTCAGCCTTGGGAATGACTACTTATTTAAAACATCCAGCTTCAATGTCACTTCAGTGAAAGTTAGTAAATGTGTATAGAATAACCACTACGTGTCAGGCACAGGGGAGCTTCTGGGAAGCTGTCTTTCAAATCTGTGAATAAAGTTACTAAATCAGACATATGAGTTCTCAGCAAAGGTTACAGGTTGGGTTCTCCTGAAGCAGAGGTAAGGAAAGAAGTTGGGCTGAGGGAGGTTAGATGTTAATTAGGGGTCAATACCTAGAAATGAGGGGAGAAACCTGGATTGAGCAGTAGAAGAAATCAGACTGTGATGAAGGCTGGAAAGTCTCAGCTAGCCCGGAATAAGTATTGCTTCTCAGAGTCATCCCATGTTGATCATGCATACCTTTATATGCAGCCACCAAAAACTAGAAGACAGACTTGGAATAGCTCCTTTTTCAAAGACTCCAAAAGGAATAGGAATGGCTGAGATCCTGATTTGGATTTACAGTCTCCAGAACTGTGAGAAAATTCATGTCTGTCCTTGAAAGCCACCCACTTTGTGTATTTTGTTATGGCCACCCTAGGAAACCAAGACAACTGCCCCCCAGCCTTGCTTTCTTTTCCCTCCTTCAACACGAGATGAAAGTTTCTTTGAATGCAACCAAAGAAGTTCTCTGAATTTCGTACTTGGTGCTCAATTGTTTCATACTCAATTGTTTGTTTACCACCTTTCTGCAGAACAACAATGGCAGCAGCATACCCATCCAATACTGTTATTCTTATAGGCATTATTTCCTCTGCATGTCTGCCTCAAATGCCTAATACATTACACCCGTTATCATCCCTGTTATACAAACTCGCAATTCGCCAGTGTAATTTTTAACAGTTGGACTGTCATTTTATGACAGGGACTTTCTGCACTTCACATTCTACTAATGTTGTGACTTCATTTCCAGAAAGATGGTGAACGATCCTGCTTGAAAACTTTATCCTTCTTGTGTTACTCCTGGTACCAGAAGTCATGGGTTGAGGTCACTGGAAGCAGATGCTGAGATGGAGATTGGACTGTGAGATGCTGATTATTATTACTAAATATTATTTATTAGCAGACACTGGAAGATTTTTGGGATGTGATCTTAAGTAAACAGAAGAAGTGGGAAAGTGATATTGGGGATGGAGAAGAGACAAGGCACACTCTTGAGTTGGTGTCTACTGTGGACCACAGGGACTCAGGGCTACCATGGCCTGCAAAGAATAGTTAAATTGTTTAAGAGCAGGCCAGAGTAGTTGGAGTCTTGGCTGCTGGCCCCCATCCCCTGTTGGCTGAGGGTTACCTGGTAGGATGTTACACCCTCACATTCCTGGGCTTTGTGACTACATGTGGTAAAGCACACGCCTGCTCACATGGGACTGGAAAAAGTCCTTAGGCAGAGGACAGACAGGAAAGATCCAGATGCTTGAGACAGGAAGCCGTCAGCCTGCCAGGGACCTGAGCTCCAGGTAGACTCAGGTAGGCTGAGGGATCTGGGGCAATGTCCCAATGGCATCTGCTACACTGGCTAGTAAAAGGTGTAGCGCTGGTTACTGTAGCTATTGCTGCTATTGTTATTATTATTACTATTGTTATTGGTACTATCAATCTTGTTCTTTTACTTTCTTAAAAAGGAGTAGATTAGTAAAAAAAAAAAAATTGTCATAGAGTTGATTCTGACTCATAGCAACTCTACGGGATTGAGTAGAACTGTCAGGATAGGGTTTCCAAGGAGCTCCTGGTGGATTCAAACTGCTGATCTTTAGGTTAATAGCTGAATGTTTAACCAAGGCATCAGTAGGTTAGTAGGTGGCTGAAAAAATGATCAGTACCTGCAGATAACAAAGAATATGTCTTTTCTCTAGCTTTATGGAAATCAAGTGATGCCAATAATGGAGGTTCACTTCAAACGAAATTTGATAATTTTCGGCATGCATTTTCTAAAGGTATCTAGAAGGTGGGCCCCAGGACCAGGGCTTCGAACCAGTTCATGCAGTTCGACCCCCTGCTGGGAATTTCTGTTTCCACCCAGATCTACTGAATCAGAATCTACAGGTTACATATACATAAGAATCACCTGGAGATCTTGTTAAAATGTAGATTCTGATTCAGTAGATCTGGAGTGGAAATGCAACTTCTCAGTAGAGGGTTGACTGAGCTGGAATGAACCGGTTCAAAGCCCTGCCCAGGACGGACAGACAGAGCTTGGGGTTAATTACTGTGGTTCCCCTGTTATTTCACCCATTTTTTGCAATTTCGTATCTTTGATGTTTTTCTCCCTCCAGTTCTGTTTGCCGGAAGCCTGTGGTCTGGGCACTGTGCCCAGTTTGATTTAATTTTGGTTTCCTACTTATGCAGCATCCTAGCTGTGGTTGGAGATGACATTTTACAAATTGTGTTTAGGCATTTTTGTTTATTTATGGTGGAACAAGCACAGAAGACTTGTGCCCAGCCTGTTTGGATAATAATGTTTAAAATAGGAGAAATAAAACTAATAGCAAATGATAATACATACAAATGTGTGATTATACAGAACACTAGTGGGTGTTTACATGCCTTCAAATGGAGCTTGGGAATAACAACAGGACAATGCTGTCATATTTCTATTCTTTTTAAAATCTCCAGCAATAATTGGAAAAATAGCAGGGTGGAACATAAGCATGTGGCTGTGGCCTACCCTTTGAAAGGATCAGTTGAGCCCGCACTGGGGCTAACACTGAGCAGGAACTTGGTAAAAAACAGTTGCGATTGAGTCAACCCTGACTCGTGGTGACCCCATGTGTGTCAGAGTAGAACTGCGCTCCATAGGTCTTTCAACGGCTAACTTTTCAAAAAGGGGCAGCCAGGTCTTCCTTCCAAGGTGCTTTTGGGTGGGCTCAAACTCCCAACCTTTTGGTTAGCAGTCAAGTATGTTAATCATTTGCACCACCCAGGGGAATTGGTAGAGGTCTTTAAACACCTAGAGACAGGAATTGAGCTGGGTTCCAACCAAATTCTCAAGTGGCCAAAGGGCGAGGAATTCAATTTGCCAGGAGCAAGCTGACCAACTTTATTCTCCCTCAACATTGCTTCTTTAAACAAGTTCTGCTGAAGTTTTTTCAGCTGTTGGGTGGAATGTGGGCTAGCTTTTCTGGCCATGTTCAGATATTAAAATGCCCAGTTCGGCAGGTGCAATCTCTCACCCAATTTAAGCTCTTCTGCCTTAGACTAGAAACCTGCAGTAGAGGAGAGGAAGTGATGGGTGTCTTCATGTTCCTTCAGTTGCTTGATTAATCCTCCTCACTCTTACACGTGCTGCCTCTGCTCCTTCAGCGGTAGAGCCAGCTGAGAATAGAGGAGGGGTCATGATGGAGATGTGGACACTGCCTCATGACCACTAGGGCTGTGTTTCATGGATGTTCACACGCTGGGCCAGCCCCTTTTGGAGTGTCTGTGAGGGTTCTTTGGAGCCTTCCAAGGTAGAAACCTCTCCAAGTGGGAAGGAACCTCTGGTTCACTTCCCTGGCATGGTAGTCACCCCCTCTGGATTTTCTTAGTGCTTCTTTTCAGGCAGCTATTCTCATCACTCCAGCAGCCACCATTTGCTGTCAGACTTCTGCAGGCTGGAATCAGGTACCAAACGTTAAATGCTTATGGTTTGGGTAAACACACACACACACAGCAATAGAAGTAAAACTACTCCTGGACAGTTGATGATTCATTTCAGCCAATGAATTCGGTAACTATTTATGAGCTCCCTCTTTTTGCCAAAACACTGCTCAATGCTGGAATTTTAAGGAGTGGGCTATGGATGGAGAAGATAACTGAGTCAAGGCTCATGCTGAAGTAGGGGAAACAGACACACAGACATAACTATCATGACTGTCTCTTGATATATTTTAGGTCCAGGGCAACTCATGTTTAAAAAAAACACTTTCCATTGAGTTGATTCTGACTCACAGTGGCTCTGCAGGACAGAATATAGTTGTCTCATAGAGTTTCCAAGGTTGCCATCTTTATGAAGCAAGCCAGCACGTCTTTGTCCCTCGAAGCAGCTGGTGGGTTTGAACTGCCAACTTTTCCATTAGCAGCCAAGTGCTTAACCACTGTACCACCAGGACGCCTTAGCTCAGGATTAAATAGTACAAATACAACCAGAATGAGATGGCAGTTTTTACCACTCGGGTTGACAGAAATGTTAAATGTTGGTGAGAGTGTGGGGAAGATAGTTATTCCCCATCTGTTGTTAATAAAAGTGTAAATCGGTTACCTTTTGTGGAAGGAGCTTGGGCAATAGCTATGAAAATGAAGATACATGTATCCCCTGATCCAGCTAGCTTGCCATAGGCATACGTGATACATAGGGACTCTGATTTCAGCCTTGTTTGTAACAGGGGAAAGAAAAAACCTGGAAACAAAATGTCCTTCGAGATGGGCTGGCTATATAAATTACTGTAATGCAAATAATGGGATACTATGTGACATTTAAAAGGATGGAAGTAAACACATTTCTGCTGATATGGAAAGATAACCATGGTACACCACTTAATGAAAGCAAAGTGCAGCCCCTAACACTACGTGTAAGTTCTGGCATTTGGAAACAAAGTACAGAAACATACACACAGATACAGAGGAGTGTAAGTGCTGAAATATTTCTAGGAGGTATTACAGGAAATTACTAACGAGGATTATTTTTGAGGAGGTACCTGAAGGATGGGGCATGTTTCCTTTTTATTTTATATAATTGAAGGCGGTTGTAATTACTCACCTGCACACGCATGCTTTTAGTTTGTAACTGTCTTCAGGGTTTCCTTGCGTGCTGAGATTATAGAGTTTTTGTGTATGTCTAACATTTTAAAGTATTTAATTTTTTTCTGTATACCATGCATACACACACACACAATTATTATTATTCTAAAATCCAGTTCCCTTTGAAAGGGTTGAGTGAGTCACAGTGGGGCTAGCACTGAGTGGGAACTTGGTAAAAAAAAAAAAAAAAAACAGTTGCCGTTGGAGTCAACCCTGACTTGTGGTGACCCCGTGTGTGTCAGAGTAGAACTGTGCTCCACAGCTGGACTGGGACGACTGGCCCAGTGGACTTTGGCTTCCGGTCCATGCACAGTCACCCTGCTTGTGCTCACTCAACCAGCTTCTCTCTGACTTACCTTGGCTGATGATGAACCTTTTCCCTTTTTTTTATCTTTTAGTGGCTTTTTTATTGTTGCGAAAACATGGGTAAGACATTTGCCAATGCAACATTTTTCATGTGTCCAATTCAGTGGCACCAACTACACCAATCATGTTGTGTAACCATCAGCAGTGTCCTAGGCCAAATTTTCCATCACCACAAACAGAAACTCAGTGCTTCCTTAACACCAATGCCTCGTTTTTACCAGTGACTGGTTTTGGAATTTTCTTCTCTCACTCTGCCTTGTCCCTAACACACTGTTTTCAATTTGGCTGGGTGTTAGCTTCACCTGAGGAACTTTAAGGACAGTAGAAAGGCCAAGGCCTCGTTCTGCATCACTAAGCAGACTCCAGGTGAGTGGGGGCCAACTTCTGCAAAGTCTGTGGTGAAGCTCCCCTGAAGATGGTGACGTGTCAGTGTGGTCGAGAAGCACCGAGCCCTCATATGTGTTCATGACTCTTACCTTTCACAGAATGGCCACCACCTTCAGGCTGTGTCCTCCACATTGTCAGTGTCTCACAGTTCCTGTGACAATGGAATCCGGTACCTGTTGCCCTTGGGTTGATTCTGACCCACAGCAAACCTAGAGGACAGAGTAGAACTGTCTCATAGGGTTTTCAAGGAGCGGCTGGTAGATTTGAACTGCCGACCTTTTGGTTAGCAGCCAAATTACTTACCCACTGCTCCATCAGAGCTCCATGACAAGGGCATCGGGCTACCCTAACCTGGAGTTCAAGATCTTTACTCCTGCGCCAGGCACCCCTCCCCACCGCTCACTCCTGCTCTGAGTTCTGAGCCTTCCTCCTGCCCCAGAGCCATCTCTGGTCCAGGAATTTGTTTTTGACTTCTCCTCTTGCCTCTGATGCATTCCAGCTACTTTTTTTCTAAGTTTTCTCAGTCTTTTGATCTCTCTGGTTAGGGTTACAGTCCTTCTGAGTGACTGGACCCTAAAGAGCAGTCCTAGACAGCACACCCTCCTATTACAGGATTCCATTTACTGGCTCTGCTGGGGAAAATTACCTGTCAGTTACCTGTCAGTGAGTTTTCTCTGTAACTGCTTTTCCCCGTCGTTGGTGGATTCTATTTTTGTTCTGTAGTGTTGGTGATGAGTTATGCTGTCCTTCCAGCGTCTGGCTTACCTGGGCCTGACCCATTAAAATGGTATTTCTCAGAATTTAATGTACATGTGAATTGCCAGGGGATCTTGTTAAAATGCAGATTTGGATTCAATTGGTTTTGGGCGGAGCCCAAGATTCTTGCTTCTTAACAAGCTCCCAGGTGTTGCTGATGCTGCTGTCCCATGGTCCACAGGTAGAACAGCAAAGCACTAATATTCCAGCTAATAGTCTCTACTCTATCTGCCTTTTTCAGGCTCACCCACCTCTCTGACCAGAGCTGGCCTGTGGATCATGGCAGTTGTAGCTGACAGAATCAAGATTTAACCCTCTGGGGCCTAGACTCCAGTATGGACAGTAAGTAGGAATATTTTTCTCAGGTATTGGGTCACACTTACAAGCACGTAGGCACTGCCAAGCACTGGGGAAAGTGCTTTGCATTTCTTATTTTTTTTTACCATAAAGTCTTAGAACAATCCTAAGGCATAGGTAGTATGGTTATTCCCGTTTTACAGATGAGATTTCTGAGGTTAACCACCTTGCATGAGGTTTCACACTAAGTGTTGGAGTTGAAATTCAAACTCAGGAGGTATAAGAGAGGTGAAATTCACTATTACTTTTGTGGCTGTTTTCATAATACCTTGTGGAAAGTGAGGACATGACCAGGATTTAAACAAGGTTATGTGACTCAGTAGAAACCCTGGTTGTGCAGTAGTTAAGTGCTCGGCTGCTAATTGAAGGGTTCATGGTTCAAACCCATCAGCCACTCCACGGGAGAATGAAGTGGCGGTCTGCTTCCGTAAAGATTACAGCTCTGGAAACCCTGTGGGGCAGTCCTTCCTACTCTGTCTAGTGCTATGAGTCAGAATCGACTTCACAGTAAAGGGTTTGGTTTTGGGTATGTGACTCGGGACTGTAAATCTTTAGCTTTGCTCCATCCATACTCTGTCTGAGCAGATATACAAACAGGCAGATTCTAAACTGAGCTTTTTAAGAAAAATTGCAGCACAAATGACCATTCCTCAGTTTACATTTCTTATTTACTTTGTTTTAATTTCAAGAGGTCTGATTTCTGGTCTACAATCAGCCTCTTAGTGCCCTGGGCTTCTGCATCCTGTTGGTTACAGAGGCAGGAATTCAGCTTGGTCAGTTGTGTTTAGCCAGATTAGAGCAGAACAGCATGTAAAAAAAAAAAAAAAAAATAGCATAGTGCTCTTACAAAAATGCCTGGGGGTTAGGGCAAAGAGGGCATAGTTGGCAATAAAGGTATAATACATGTCATTTGCATAAAAATACAGTAATCTAAGGAGTTGTAAGTTTATAATGTGTTTGTCTTTATGAGATCAATTTAGAAGGCCTAGGAAACTCTGATGGCATAGTGGTTAAGTGCTAAGCCTGTGAAACAACAGGTCAGCAGTTCAAACTCACCAGGCGCTCCTTAGAAACTGCACGGGGCGGTTCTACTCTGTCCTGTAGGGTCACTATGCATCAGCATCTACTTGATAGCAAAGGGTTTGATTTAGTCTTTTGGTTAGGTTGGTTCACCCTGGTGGTGTAGTGGTTAACAGCTACTGCAGCTAACCAAAAGGTTGGCAATCCAAATCTACCAGGAGCTCCTTGGAAACCCTATGGGGCATTTCTACTCTGTCCTGTAGGGTCACTATGCATCAGAATCGACTCGAGGGCAACAGGTAGGTTGGCTCAAGGAATCTGTAATTCAGAAGATCCATGAGTGATTCAAATGTATACCTTGGTTGAGAACTCCTTTACTGAATGATCTCTAGGCTATTTTTCCCACACAAACTAGCGATGACAGAGACACCCAGTAAAGCGTGCTCTTGCTTTCAGCATGGAGCGCTTGTCTCCTTGCAGAAGGAGGAAGTACTGGCAGAAGCTTGTTCTGCGTCTGGAATCTTCTCCACACAAGGTGAAGGATTAGTCTGATCGTTGCAGGTCCTTAAGCAATCCCAACGTGGAATGCACTGTTGGTCAGGTGATAGGTGGCTTAATTAGCAGGAGTCAGTGCACAGCTGCCAGCAGTCTGGGGCTTTGGAAGGCTGTCGAGCATCTGTTTTGACTTTATGAAAGCTGGAGGGCAAGAAACCACAGGGAGTAGTCTATTTCTATGGTGTGTGTTTCTGCCGATGAAATTGGCTGCATGCAGAAGGAACCCATTGATCTTTATCTGCAAAGTTTTGAGATTCTTTCTTGCTTGAAAGCATGTGGCAGAGTTTCACTGTTTACCAGCAATCAGAAGTCTTACTGGGAATCTTGAGCGGTACTTCGTACAGCTATCTTGGGTCAGCCATGAAACTCCATGTGTTCTTATTCCTCTTGGTACAGCTATCTTGGGTCAGCCATGAAACTCCATGTGTTCTTATTCCTCATTCAAATATGTTTCTCTCTGTCTCTCAATTATAATAATCAATTATTGGAACAAGGAACGCCCAGGGAAATCACCTGTGTATATATAGTGGTCCCTGATTACCAGCCCAGAGAGAATTATTTCTATTGATTTTATGATTAAAAAATATAGTTTTCTTTTATCAGAACATCTTGAGAACATATGTTTAAAAATCTCCAAGGTGATTCTTACACCCAGCCAATTTTGGAAGATCCCATTTTACTGATGATTAAGCTCAAGTCCAAGGGTATAAATCAGTGTTCGCATACAGAAAATAAGAGAATGAAGTCCAGATTACCTGATTTCCAGTCCACTGTTTTTTCTCATAGCCCGTGCTGTTTCCTTTTCTCATCACTCAGTGATAATTACCATAGGACGCTTGTGCAGTGCACGTTAGTTATTTTTATCCATCTGGCGTTCCCATTTTCTTAGGCACCTGTACCTCTCGGCTGCAATAGTGTGATTGTTGGTGACAACCAGTCTCAGGATCTCATTCTCTGGCCCCAGAATTGGTGTAGGACCCAGATACCACCTGTCATTGATTCCTACTGTCTCAGCATGGAGCCCAGGGCTAAGGCTGTCATCCAACTGGGCCAACAGAGCTCTTCCCCCAGGCTCTTCAATTTGGACATGGAGAAGACAAGTTCCCATCTTTTAGGTTATAAGAACAAAGGATACAAGTCAAAGGCTGCCACAGTGCATCTTCCTTGGAACACAGTGAAGACCCGATTTTATTTGGGGACAATGAGGCCACAAATAAGAGAAACAATGTCAAGAGATAGAGATTAGGAAGGAGGAGAAAGAGAGTGATTGCCTTCCATTTAGTCTTTTACTCCTAATATTCAGTCCTTCCTGAAACAAGCTCTCCCTTGGTTATACAACGTGTCACCACTAAGTATCTTGTTTTGCTGTACCACAGTCTGTTGAGAATGATGCTCTCGTTTCAAATAATTTGCTAATTGTTAACACTTTATCTAATCTTCATGTATTTAATTCCTCTGGCTTGAGTTTTAACTATGGGCTTTTACCAATTACAACCAAACACAGCAGACCTTTCTTATCTCCTGTGTCCTCTGGGTTCTAGATTCTCCATTTCTAATTGATCAGTTGTCACTGAATTTGACCCTTAAACCCGGTGCCGCCCAGTCTATTCTGACTCGTACTTGGCCATTAGCTCTCAAATTAAAAGGCAGGGGGTGATAGAGCGAAAAAGTACAGACTTGGAATTTGGTTAGGTCAGAATCGACTCGACGGCACTGGGTTTGGTTTTTTTTTTTTGGTAAAGTTAACTCGAGAAACTACATAAACAAGCAAAGCAAGGATAACACAGAAGGGGATCATGAACAAGTTAGTTATTTGTCTCTTCCTTTGTAAACGTGCTTCATCATACCAAAATGAATATTAGAAGTGTAGGAAATACGTGTGTGTGTGTGTGTATCCATTAAAACTAGTTGCCGTTAAGTTGATACCAGTTCATGGCAACCCCATGTATCTCAGAGTAGAACTGTGCTACTTACACGCACACGCACTCTCACATACCCACGCACAGCCATGCGTGTACCTACAATATAGTAATTGGCACTAATTTTCAAGGTGTGTGTTTCCATTGATGAAATTGTCTGCACGCAGAATGATTCCATTGATCTTTAACTGGAAATTATAACTGCATTATTCTTGTAACTTTTAAGTGCGTCTATTGGAAAAGAACTGACATGAGTCAGTAGATGATTCTGCTACCACAAGCAAGATCTACCACTTTCCATGTGAATGACTTTGGCCAAATCATTTTGCCCTCCCAGTGTCAGTGTTTCATCTGTAAATCAGTATAATAAAAACTGTTCTATCTTACAGGGTTTTTGAGAGACGCAAAATAGACCTTGTCTGTGAAGGCATTTTGAACAGTTAGGTTCTTTTCATTTTTTCCTGCCATATGTCCCATCCCTGTCTATACTTCAATATCTACCACCTGAACATAGCAGTACTTTCTGTCAAAAGTCCCCTGCCAATATTAGGATACAAACTTAAAGATACAAAACTCAAAATCTATTAAGAAGCAATAGAACCATCAGAAGGGAAATAACAAAAAATACATCCTCCAGCACATTGCCATATAAAAGAAAAAGCAATTACCAGAAATGAATGTGTGTTCAGGATGACTTGCTTCATTCAAAAAGAAAATGGTCCCCAGCCAGTCCACCAACACACGGGACACACACCCAGCTGCTGACTGGCCATATGATTTCACACCCTACATTTTACAGCTCTGATTAATGAGCGGCAACATTGGAATGAAAAAAACAATGGTTGAAGGTGCAAGCCAAATGTTCAGTGAGCCAGGTGGGTGACATTTGTATTTGATTGCATGCATTTATGTGATGTGTGGGTGTGGGAGGGCAAGGAGGAGGGTAATGGTGCTAGAAGATGCAGACCCAGGCACAAGACCGTATTGATCTCGCTCATGTGAAGAAAATACTAAATGGATGTTACTGGGTTGTACCATTTCATCTTCTATCAAGCCTGGGGGCTGTTTGTTCTTTTTCCTCTTACTTCGTAGCAACCTTTGGTTATCAACCTTTTATACTCCTCTTTTGTGGCTTTCATCACCTACTATTTTCTTTGAGTCTTTTCTTCCTGAAAACAGAAGGCACCAAATTCAAGTCCACAGGAGCTTTCAATTTTAAGCATTTTACTGTTCCTTATGCAAGGGGGAAAAAGCAGAATTGATGAGATGTGAATGTGACTTTAGGTAATTATTCAACTCATTAATTATTAACTATACTGAAAGTCTATCAGCCTCCAGATTGTATGTAATGCATTAAAAACACAAGGATAACTCTCCTGGCTCCATGAACTCCCAGTCTAGAGGTGGGAATCAAAAAGTGATGCATTTATTAGAATACAGTGTCTGGAGGGCTCCAATGGGAGAAATACAGGGGGCTCTAAGAGCTGGAGGAACGCTCAAAGATGCTTTACCCAAGGAGTTAAAGTTTGAGTTTAGTTTGCTGGACTAGTGGGGATTAGTTTGGAAAAGGATTGCGAGGACACTTGCAAAGACACCGATTTATTAACGTGACTCAAGAAACAGATAATCCTGCACTGTTCAAATACAGTGACTGTGAAAAAGGATCAAATCAGAATGGATAGAAGCCAGGGTATGCTAAAGAGTTTAACTTCATTCTACGTCTACGGTAAGGGTGGAGGGGATAGTGGAAAACTCTGGACAATGGAATGACAAATTGGTTTGAATTTCTGAGGTGTGTCTGAGTTGAAGTAGATATAGACTGGTGATGATAGGGAGAATAATCAAGGGCCTATGGCAGATGTTCGTTTTATGGGTGAAGAGAATTTGAACTAAGCCAATGGCCCTGGGAATAGAGGAGAGGAGACAAATAATGAAAGTTATTATGGATATTGATTATGTAAGACTTAAGTCTGATTAAATGCAGAGAAGTAACTTTTGGACTTTAGACGGAGGGTGAGTCCATTAATTGAGATAAGACAAACAGTTCCAGGGAAGGTAATAGATTGGTAAAGATATTGATATTTGAGATAACTCAGGGTGTCTATTAATTAGACAGTTAAATGTTCAGATATGATTCACAACATGAAGGACCTGACTCAATGCATAGTTTTACAAGCCGTCAGCAAATAATGCTGAGGAATGAGCCTCGAAAGACGCAACTTAACAAGTGTCATTCTTTTTTATAGCCCATTGTCCAAGCTTGAATTTCCACTCCAGAATGGACAACTACTGAACCCACCCATTCTGTTTCAAGTGGGCAGGGGCTGTCTTAGGTACCGCAGCCCAGGTGACAGAAACAAAGTTCAGGAGGCTTCAGGAAGGTTCTTGTTCTTCCCAGTAAAAGCCGCCTCTTATTTTCTGAGTTTTTAAGGACAAATTTGACTTTTATTTCTCTCTCTTACTTCTGAGTAGAAGTCATAACCAGATAAGGATCTTTTCTTTATAAGGTCATGATTTGGCTTGGACTTCCCCAGAAAGCAGAACCTGAGGTAAAGATTTAAGCACAACTATTTAATCATTTTTTTTTATTTATTTAATCATATATAGGGTCACTGTGAGTTGGAGTTGACCCAATGGCAACAGATTTTTTTTTTTTTTTAATTTGATTGCAGAACACAACCCCTGGGAGCAAGAACAAAGAATAGAGCGAAAAAACTGGGGGAAATGGTCTATATGGAAATGTGTTATCAAACTACACACTATTAAGTTTGACTAAGTGTTCAATCTCATGAGATTGTATCTGAGAAACCGTCTAAACTTCTATTTAGGACAATTTGCCTGTGTGGGAGAGAAAAGAAGAATTTATTCACCAGCTTCCAACTCTCACTGGCCCAAAGTTTACACCGTGGGGTGCTGGGTCCCCACAATTGCTAGGTTGCATATATGTCGGTACCAAATAGGGTTTAGCAGTTTCCTACATGCTTTTGGCATAAGGAAGTTTTGAAGAGGAAGCAAGCTTCCAGAAGTGAATTTTTTGTGTTTCCCCATGGTTAGGGATTGTTGAGCAAATAAAACTAGAACCAGGATTAACTGGCAAGCCTTGGAAGTGAAAGCCTGATTGACTTCCAGGAGATTTAGATATGTATCTCTAAAACATTTACGTTTCAAGAGACCATGAAACTCAGAGCCATGGAGTTTTTTTAATTTGTAAGGGTGGTAAAGGATAAGGGTACAGATACTTTTCTCCTTTCCCAGGGGCATGGAGGCAACATGTATGTAATTCACATTCATAATTTTGGGGCTTTTCTCCTGTGGTACAAGAAACCCTATTGTACACACAGAGCTAGCCATCTGGGTCTTTTTTTTTTTTTAATAATTTTTATTGTGCTTTAAGTGAAAGTTTACAAATCAAGTCAGTCTCTCACAAAAACCCATATACACCTTGCTACACACTCTCAATTACTCTCCCCCTAATGAGACAGCCCGCTCTCTCCCTCCACTCTCTCTTTTCCTGTCCATTTCGCCACCCTCTAACCCCCTCTACCCTCTCATCTCCCCTCCAGGCAGGAGATGCCAACCTAGTTTCAAGTGTCCACCTGATCCAAGAAGCTCACTCCTCACCAGCATCCCTCTCCAACCCATTGTCCAGTCCAGTCCATGTCTGAAGAGTTGGCTTCCGGAAAGGTTCCTGTCCTGGGCCAACAGAAGGTCTGGGGGCCATGACCACTGGGATCCTTCTAGTCTCAGTCAGATCATTAAGTTTGGTCTTATGAGAATTTGGAGTCTGCATCCCACTGCTCTCCTGCTCCCTCAGGGGTTCTCTGTTGTGTTCCCTGTCAGGGCAGTCATTGGTTGTAGCCGGGCACCATCTAGTTCTTCTGGTCTCAGGATGATGTAGTCTCTGGTTCATGTGGCCCTTTGTGTCTCTTGGGCTCGTAATTGCCTTGTGTCCTTGGTGTTCTTCATTCTCCTTTAATCCAGGTGGGTTGAGACCAATTGATGCATCTTAGATGGCTGCTTGCTAGTGTTTAAGACCCCAGGCGCCACTCTTCAAAGTGGGATGCAGAATGTTTTGTTAATAGATTTTATTATGCCAATTGACTTAGATGTCCCCTGAAACCATGGTCCCCAGAACGCTGCTCCTGCTATGCTGGCCTTCAGAGCATTCAGTTTATTCAGGAAACTTCTTTGCTTTTGGTTTAGTCCAGTTTTGCTGACCTCCCCTGTATTATGTGCTATCTTTCCCTTCACCTAAGGTAGCTTTTATCTACTGTCCAATTAGTGAATGCCCCTCTCCCACCCTGCCTCCCTCCCCTTCTCATAACCACAAAAGAATGTTTTCTTCTCAGCTTAAACTATTTCTCAAGTTCTTATAATAGTGGTATTATACAATATTTGTCCTTCTGCAACTGACTAATTTCACTCAGCCTAATACCTTCCAGGTTCCTCCATGTTATGAAATGTTTCACAGATTTCTCACTGTTCTTTATCGATGCGTAGTATTCCACTGTGTGAATATACCATAATTTATTTATCCATTCATCTGTTGATGGGCACCTTGGTAGGTCCATCTTTTTGCTATTGTACACAGTGCTGCAATAAACATGGGTGTGCATATATCTGTTCGTGTAAAGGCTCTTATTTCTCTAGGATATATTCCAAGGAGTGGGATTGCTGGATCGTATGGTAGTTCTATTTCTAGCTTTTTAAGGAAGCACGAAATCGATTTCCAAAGTGGTTGTACCATTTGACATTCCCACCAGCAGTGTAGAAGTGTTCCAATCTCTCCATGGCCTCTCCAACATTTATTACATTGTGTTTTTTGGATTAATTGCCAGCCTTGTTGGAGTGAGATGAAATCTCATTGTAGTTTTGATCTGCATTTTTCTAATGGCTAATGATAGTGAACATTTCCTCATATATCTGTTAGCTACCTGAATGTCTTCTTTAGTGAAGTGTCTGTTCATATCTTTTGCCCATTTTTTAATTGGGTTATTTGTCTTTTTGCAGTTGAGTTTTTGCAGTATCATGTAGATTTTAGAGATCAGGTGCTGATCAGAAATGTCATAGCTAAAAACTTTTTCCCAGTCTGTAGGTAGTCTTTTTACTGTTTTGGTGGCCTTTGGATGAGCATAGGTGTTCAATTTTTAGGAGCTCCCAGTTACCTAGTTTTTCTTCTGCATTCTTAATAATGTTTTGTATACTGTATATGCCATGTATTAGGGCTCCTAACATTGTCCCTATTTTTTCTTCCATGATCTTTTATTGTTTTAGATTTTATATTTAGGTCTTTGATCCATTTTGAGTTAGTTTTTGTGCATAGAGTGAGGTCTGGGTCTTGTTTCATTTTTTTGTAGATGGATATCCAGTTATGCCAGCACCATTTGTTAAAAAGACTGTCTTTTCACCATTTAACTGTTTTGGGGCCTTTGTCAAATATCAGCTGCTCATATGTGGATGAATTTATGTCTGGATTCTCAATTCTGTTCCATTGGTCCATGTATCTGTTGTACCAGTACGAGGTTGTTGTGACTACTGTGGCGGTATAATAGGTTCTAAAATCAGGTAAAGTAAGGCCTCCCACTTTGTTCTTCTTTTTCAGTAATGCCTTATTTATCCGGGGCCTCTTTCCCTTCCATATGAAGTTGGTGATTTGTTTCTCCATCTCATTAAAGAATCTCCTTGGGATTTGGATCGGAATTGCATTAAATGTATAGATCGCTTTTGGTAGAATAGACATTTTTATAATGCTAAGTCTTCCTATTCACAAGCAATGTATGTTTTTCCACTTATGTAGGTCTCTTTTGGTTTCTTGCAGAAGTGTACTATAGTTTTCTTTGTATAAGTCTTCATTGCTAAGTATTTTATCTTCTTGGGGGCTACTGTAAATGGCATTTGGTGATTTTCTCTTCAATGTTCTTTTTGCTGGTGTAGAGGAATCCAACTGATTTTTGTACATTTATCTTGTATCCCAATACTCTGCTGAACTCTTCTATTAGTTTCAGTAGTTTTCTGGAGGATTCCTTAGGGTTTTCTGTGTATAAGATCATGTCATCTGCAAATAGAGATACTTTTACTTCTTCCTTGCCAATCTGGATGCTCTTTATTTATCTAGCCTAATATATATTTTTTAATATATATATATTTTTTAATTGCTCTGGCTAGGACCTCCAACACAATGTTGAATAAAGAGAAGTGATAAAGGGCATCCTTGTCTGGTTCCCGATCTCAGTGGGAATGCTTTCAGGCTCTCTCCATTTAGGGTGATGTTGGCTGTTGGCTTTGTATAAATGCCCTTTATTATGTTGAGGAATTTTCCTTCTACTCCTATTTTGCTGAGTTTTTATCATGAATGGGTGTTGAACTTTGTCAAATGCCTTTTCTGCATCAATTGATAAAATCATGTGATCCTTGTCTTTTGTTTTATTTATGTGGTGGATTACATTAATTGTTTTTCTAATGTTGAACCATCGCTGCATACCTGGTATGAATCCCACTTGGTCATGGTGAATTACTTCTTTGACATGTTGTTGAATTCTATTGGCTAGAATCTTGTTGAGGATTTTTGCATCTACATTCATGGTGGATATAGGTCTATAATTTTCTTGTGGTGTCTTTACCTGGTTTTAGTATCAGGGATATGGTGGCTTGATAGAATGAGTTTGGGAGTATTCCTTCCTTTTTTATGCTCTGAAATACCTTTAGTAGTAGTGGTGTTAACTCTTCTGTGAAAGTTTGGTAGAACTCTGCAGTGAAGCTGTCTGGAGCAGGGCTTTTTTTTGTTGGGAGTTTTTTGATTAGCTTTTCAATCTCTTATTTTGTTATGGGTCTATTTAGTTGTTCTACCTCTGTTTGTGTTAGTTTAGGTAGGTAGTGTATTTCTAGGAATTAATCCATTTCTTCTAGGTTTTCAAATTTGTTTGAGTACAGTTTTTCATAGTAATCTGATATGATTCTTTTAATTTCAGTTGGGTCGGTTGTAGTATCACCCATCTCATTTCTTATTCAGGTTATTTGCTTCCTCTCCTGTTTTTCTTTTGTCAGTTTGGGCAGTGGTTTACCAATTATGTTGATTTTTTTTTTTTTTTTTCAGAAAACCAGCTTTTGGTCTTGTTAATCCTTTCAACTGTTTTTCTGTTTTCTATTTCATTTAGTTCAGCTCTAATTTTTATTTGTTTTCTTCTGGTGCCTGCGGGTTTCTTTTGTTGCTCTCTTTCTATTTGTTCAAGTTGTAGGGATAGTTCTTTGATTTTGGCCCTTTCTTCTTTTTGGATGTCTACATTTATTGATAAAATTGGCCCCTGAGCACCACTTTTGCTGTGTCCCAAAGATTCTGATAGGAAGTGTTTTCGTCCTCATTGGGTTCTCTGAATTTCTTTATTTCATCCTTAATGTCTTCTATAATCCAGTCTTTTTTAAGCTTTGTATTGTTCAGTTTCCAAGTGTTTGATTTCTTTTCCCGTTATTGATTTCCACTTTTATGGCCTTATGGTCAGAGAAGATGCTTTGTAATATTTCAATGTTTTGGATTCTGCTAAGGCTTGCTTTATGACCTAATACGTGGTCTATTCTAGAGAATGTTCCATGTGCACTGGAAAAGAAAGTACAGTTGGTTGCTGTTGGGTGGGGTGTTCTGTATATGTCTATGAGGTCAGGTTGGTTGATTGTGGCATTTAGATCTTCCGTGTCTTTATTGAGCTTTTTTCTGGATGTCCTGTCCTTAACCGAAAGTGGTGTGTTGAAGTCTCCTACTATAATTGTGGAGCGGTCTACCTCATTTTCAATGCTGATAGTTTGTTTTATGTATCTTGCAGCCCTGTCATTGAGTGCATAAATATTTAATATGGTTATATCTTCTTCGTGTATTGTCCCTTTAATCATTATATAGTGCCCTTCCTTATCCTTCCTGATGGATTTAACTTTAAAGTCTATTTTGTCAGAAGTTAATATTGCCAGTCCTGCTCTTTTTTGATTGTTGTTTGCTTGATATATTTTTTTCCATCCTTTGAGTTTTAGTTTGTTTGTGTCTCTAAGTCTAAGGTGTGTCTCTTGTAGGCAGCATATAGACGGATCTTGTTTTTTAATCCATTCTGCTACTCTCTGTCTCTTTATTGGTGCATTTAGTCCATTTACATTCAGGGTAATTATGGATAGGAATGAATTTAGTGCTGTCATTTTGATGTCTTTTTATGTGTGTTGTTGACAGTTTCTTTTTCCCACTTGATTTTATGTGCTGAGTAGATTTTTTTATATATTGTCCTTTCCTCATATTTGTTGTTGTTGATTTTGTTTCTGCTGCATCTGTATTTCTCCCTTGTAATGTATTTTGATGAGTAGAATAGTTTGTCTCCTTTGTGGTTACCTTATTAGTTACTCCTATTTTTCTAACTTTAAACTTAACTTTTATTTCTTTGTATTGCCGTATCTTCCTCTCCATATGGAAGGTGTATGATTACATTTCTTAGTCCCTCTTTATTATTTTAATTTTGTCATCTTTTATATAATAACATCGTTGTTAACCTGTTTTGAGCTTTATTTTTTTATAATCTTGCTTTGTTTTTTTTGGATTTCATGTCTAGGTTGACTTCTGGTCGCTCTGCCCAGTGTTCTAGTCTTGATGATACCTGATATTATTGATTTTCTAACCAAAGAACTCCCTTTAGTATTTCTTGTAGGTTTGGTTTGGTTTTTACAAATTTCCTAAACTTGTGTTTATCTGGAAATGTGTTAATTTCACCTTCATATTTAAGAGACAGTTTTGCTGGATGCACAATTCTTGGCAGGCAATTTTTTTCCTTCAAGTTTTTAAATATGTCATCCTATTTCCTTCTTGCCTGCATGGTTTCTGCCGAATAGTCCGAGCTTATTCTTATTGGCTCTTCTTTGTAGGTGACTTTTCGTTTATCCCTCGCTGCTCTTATAATTCTCCCTTTATTTTTGATTTTGGCATTTTTGATTATAATATGTCTTGGTGACTTTCTTTTAAGATCTACCTTATGTGGAGTTCGATGAGCATCTTGCCAACAAATCTTCAACAATTCTCTGTATTTTCTGTTCTCCCTCCCTGTTCTGGTACTCCAATCACTGGTAGGTTATTTCTCTTGATACAGTCCCACATGATTCTGAAGGTTTCTTCATTTTTTAAAATTCTTTTACCTGATTTTTTTCAAATGTTAGTGCCAAGTGATTTATCTTCTAGTTCAGAATTACTTGGCTCAATTCTGCTCCTCTGACTTTCTACTGAGTTGTCTAATTCTGTAATTTTATTGTTCATCTCCTGAATTTTGGAGTGCTGTCTGTCTATGGATTTTTCCAGCTTATTAAACTTTTCATTATGTTCCTGAATGATCTTTCTAGTTTCTTCAGTTGCTTTATCTGTGTGTTCTTTGGCTCGTTCTGCATATTGCCTCATTTCCTTCCTGATGTCTTGAAGGGTTCTGTATATTAAACTTTCGTATTCTGCATCTGGTAATTCCAGGAATGCACTTTCATCTAGAAGATCCCTGGATTCTTTGTTTTGAGAGCTTGTTGAGGTGATCATGGTCTGTTTCTTTATGTGACTTGATATTGACTATTGTCTCTGAGCCATCTATAAGTTATTGTACTAGTTTATGCTTGCTTACTGTGTCATAGCTGCTTACTTTGTTTTGTTTTGGTATACCCCTATGGGTTGCTTGAGTGAGCTTGCCTGATTATTTTCGCCTTTGGAGCTCTGGTGTCCTGTCCCCAGCTGGCTAGAGCTGTTATTAGGTATATCAGTCCAGGAGTCCATTCAGTTTTCTTGTATGAATTCAGCTCAGGTTTCCAGTTAGCTGATTATCAAGTGTGTGGTACAGGCTCTGTCCTACAGTCTTAGAGGGGCAGGGGTGATTGGCGTATATACCAGTATCTGATTGCAGCAGGGGGTCATGCTCTGAAAAAGGCAGGGGGCTGAGAACCGACCCCCAAGTGTATCTGAGGAAAACATGTCCCTGTTCCCTAGAGCATGCTGGTGGTTGGGTTCTGCAGAGGGACCGTGGGCACCCAAAGTTTTGGGTTGTAAGGACGGGGAGGTACCAGTTATCTTTGGACCCCTGTCATGGGTGGCTGGGTGACCTGAGTGGAGCTACCGGTCCTTAGGTCCCTGATGTAGGTAGGTGAGGACTTTGTTTAATAGGCAAAGAGATGTCAAACGTCAAACACCCACCTCTCCACTGCACAGCTGAAATAGTTGGAGTTTGCCAACAAGGGCCTATTCTCCTGAAATAGGCCCACACAGGTCCATGCAGAAGGGAAAGGTGCTCAAGGTCCATGGATGGTTTATGCCTGGACAGGAGCTGCTTCTGTCCTGAGCTCCCCTGGTTAATGGAGCTAGCAAATTATCTTTTTCCCCCAGTTGCATTTTTTTTACTTCCTGAAGGCCAGGAGGATGGCTCTAGGTGCTCAACAGGGCCTATCTCAGGCCCAGGGATTCAGCCGCTGAAGTCCGTTTGTGGGTGGGAGAGGTGCTGTAAAGTATATGCAAGTACTTAGCTTTTGCCAAGAGTGCCATTCTCCTCAAGTTCTGGAGGTGTGAGTTGGCTGTGTGGCTGGCTGCTTCTCCGTGAGGAAACTGTGGCCGAATACTAGTACCAGCCTGCCACCACCACCGCCGCCGCTGCTCCAGGAATGGTACCTGAAGGCTCCTTGTGACCCATGTCTGGTAACTCCTCTCCGCTTCTGAACGGTCTCTTCCTCCCTCTACCCCTCAGTTTGTTGCCTAAGCTTGCCTTTGATGCTCAGAACTCCTAGCTTATCACGAATATATTCTCTTCACTTGTTTTTTCGGGTCTTTGTTGTAAAGAGGGCTCCCTGGAAGCTTCTGTCTATTCTGCCATCTTGGCTCTGCACCCTGGGTCTTTTTCTTTTTCCCTTTTTTAAAATTGTGTTATAGGTAAAAGTTTATAGCACAAATTAGTTTCTCATTCAAATACTTATGGACAAATTGTTTTGTGACATCCATTGTGATCCCTACAATGAATCAGCACTTTCCCCCTTTCTCTTTGCACCCTGGGTAACCCATGTTCATTCTTCCAGTTTTCCTGTCCCTTGCTGCCTTGTCTTTGTTTTGGGGCAGTTGTGCCCATTTGGCCTCCTATACTTGACTGAACTAGAAGACTTACTTGTGTTGTCGTTTGTTTTATTTGTTGTTGTCAGGTGCCATTGAGTCAGTTCTGACTCATAGAAAGGCTATGCACAATAGAATGAAAAGCTGCCCAGTCCTTCACCATCCTTAAAATCATTGTTATGTTTGAGCCCATTGTTGAAGCCACTGCTTCAAGCCACCTTGCTGAGGGTCTTCCTCTTTTCCGCTGACCCTGGACTTTACCAAGCATAATATTCTTCTCCAGGGACTGGTCGCTCCTGACAACATGTCCAAAATATGTAAGACACGGTCCTGCCGCTCTTGCTTCTAAGGAGAATTCTGGTGGTACTGCTTCCAAGATAGATTTGTTCGTTCTTCTGGCAGTGCGTGGTATATTCAATATTCTTCTCCAGTACCACAATTCAGAGGCTTCAATTCTTCTTTGGTCTTCATTATTCATTGTCTAGCTTTCACGTACATATGATGAAATTGAAAATACCACGGCTTGGGTCAGGTGTACCTTAGTCTTCAAGGTGATGTCTTTGATTTTCCAAACTTTAAAGAGGTCATTTGCAGCAGATTTACCCAATGCAATGCATCTTTTGATTTGACTGCTACTTCCACAGGTGCTCATTGTGGAACCAAGTAAAATGAAATCCTTGACAACTTCAATCTTTTCTGCATTTATCATGATGTTGCTCATTGGTCTAGTTGTGAGGATTTTTGTTTTCTTTATGTTGAGGCACAATCTCTACTGAAGGCTGTGGTCTTTGATCTTCATTGGTAAGTGTTTCAAGTCCTCATCATTTCACAAGCAAGGTTGTGTCATCTGCGTAACGCAGATTGTTAACGAGTTTTCCTCCAATCCTGATGCCCAGTTCTTCTTCATATAGTCTGTCTTCTCAGATTATTTGCTCAGCATACAGATTGAATAGGTATGGTGAAAAGATACAACCCTGATGCACACCTTTCCTGACTTTAAACCAATCAGTATCCTCTTGTTCTGTTCCAATGAATGCCTCTTCATCTATGTACAGTTTTCTCATGAGCAAAATTAACTGTTTTGGAATTCCCATTCTTCAAAATATTAGCCATAATTTGTTATGATCCACACAGTCAATTGCCTTTGCATAGTCAATAAAACCCAGGTAAACATCCATCTGGTATTCTCTGCTTTCATCCAGGATGCATCTGACAACAGCAATGATATCCCTGGTTCCATGTTCTTTTCTGAAACCGGCCTGACTTTCTGGCAGTTCCCTGTAAATACACTGCTGCAGCCACTTTTGAATGATCTTCAGCAAAATTTTGCTTGCGTGTGATATTAATGATATTGTTCTATAATTTCCACATTTGGTTGGGTCATCTTTCTTGGGAGTAGGCATAAATTTGGATCTCTTCCAGTCAGTTGGCCAGGAAGCTGTCTTCCATATTTTTTGGCATAGATGAGTGAGCACTTCCAGCACTGCATATGTTTGTTGAAACATCCCAATTGATATTCCATCAATTCCTGGAGCCTTGTTTTTTGCCAATGCCTTCAGTGCAGTTTGGACTTCTTCCTTCACTACCCTTGGTTTCTGATCATATGCTACCTCTTGAAATGGTTGAACATCGACTAATTCTTTTTGGTTTAATGACTCTGTGTATTCCTTCCATCTTCTTTTGATGCTTTCTGTGTTGTTTAATATTTTCCCCTTAGAATTTTTCACTATTGCAACTCGAGGATTAAATTTTTTCTTCAGTTCTTTCAGCTTGAGAAAAGCCCAGTGTGTTCTTCCCGTTTGGTTTTCTACCTCTAGCTCTTTGCACATGTCATTATAATACTTTGTCTTCTCGAGCTGCCCTTTGAAATCGTCTGTTCGGTTCTTTTACTTCATCATTCCTGTGCTTTAGCTGTTCGACTTTCGAAAGCAAGTTTCAAAGTCTCTTCTGACATCCATCTTGGTCCTTTCTTTCTTTCCTGTCTTTTCAGTGACCTCTTGCTTTCTTCATGGATGATGTCCTTGATGTCATTCCACAACTCTTGTGGTCTTCAGTCATTAACGTTCAACTCGTCAAGTCTATTCTTGAGATGGTCTCTAAATTCAGATGGGATATACTCAAGGTTGTATTTTGCTCTCATGGACTTGCTCTGATCTTCTTCAGTTTCAACTTGAACTTGCATATGAGCAACTGATGGTCTGTTCCACAGTCGGCCCCTGGCCTTGTTCTGGCTGGTGATATTGAGCTTTTCCATCATCTCTTTCCACAGATGTAGTTGATTCGATTTCTGTGTGTTCCATCTGGCAAGGTCTATGTGTATAGCCACCGTTTATGTTGGTGAAAGAAGGTATTTGCAAGGAAGTCATTGGTTTTGCAAAAGTCTATCATGTAATCTCTGGTATTGTTTCTATCACCAAGACCATATTTTCCAACAACCAATCCTTTTTCTTTGTTACCAATTTTTGCATTCCAATCATCAGTAATTATCAATGCATCCTGATTGCACATTTGATCAATTTCAGACTGCAGAAGCTGATAAAAATCTTCAATTTCTTTATCTTTGGCCTTAGTGGTTGGTGCATAAGTTTGAATAATAGCTGAATTAACTGGTCTTCCTTGTAGGTGTATGGATATTATCCTATCACTGACAGCATTGTACATCAGGTAGATGTTGAAATGTTCTCTTGACGATGAATGCAAACACCATTCCTCTTCAAGTTGTAATTCCTGGCATAGTAGACTATGTGATTATCAGATTCAAAATGGCCAATACCAGTTCATTTCAGCTCACTAATGCCTAGGATATCGATGTTTATGTGTTCTATTTCATTTTGGACAACTTCCAATTTCCCTAGATTCTTACTTCATACATTCAAAGTTCTGATTATTAATGGATGTTTATAGCTGTTTCTTCTCATTTTGAGTCATGCCACATCAGCAAATGAAGATCCAAAAAGCTTTACTCCATCCACGTCATTAAGGTTGACTATATACTTTGAGGAGGCAACTCTTCCCCAGTCATCTCTTGAGTGCCTTCCAACCTGGGGGCTCATCTTCTGGAACTATATCAGGCCATGTTCTGCTGCTATTTACATCTGTCAGTTTGTCGTACTGTGGGGGCTTGCATGTTGCTGTGATGCTAGAAGCTATGCCACTGGTATTCAGATATCAGCAGGGTTACCCATGAAGGACAGGTTTCAGCTGAGCTTCCAGACTAAGACTAGGAAGCAGGACCTGGCGATCTACTTCTGAAAACAATCGGCCAGTGAAAACCTTACGAATAGTTCATTTTATAGGCTTTTCTAATCTTTGACTGAGGTTGAACTTCGGGAGTGGTTTCCATTTTGAGTTAGCAGGGTATCCAGAGGTCATGATCTCAAGGGTTCTTCCAGTCTCTGTTAGACTGGTAAGTCTGGTCTTTTTCTGTGGATTTGAATTTCATTCTACATTTTTCTCCCAGTCTGTCCAGAACCCTCTATTGTCATCCTTGTCAGAGCCGTGTGGTGGTAGCTGAGCTCCATCTATTTCTTCTAGGTTCAGGCTGGTAGAGGCTGTGGTTCATGTGGTCCATTAGTTCTTTAGATTAATATTTTCCTTGTGTCTGTTGTTTTCTTTATTGTCCTTTGCTCCAAACATGATGGGACCAACAGATGTATTTTAGATGGCTGCTGGAAAGCTTTTAAGACCCCAGATGCTACTCACCAAAGTAGGATGTAAAACATTTTCTTTAAGAACCATGTTATGCCAATTGACCTAGATGTTCCCTGAGACCATGTTTCCCAGCCCTCAGCCCCAGTAACTCGGTCCCTTAAGGTGTTTGAATGTGTCTAGAAAGCTTCTATGGCTTTGCCATGGTCAAGTTGTGCTCGCTTCCCCTATATTGTGTGTTGTCTTCCTCTTCACCAAAGTTAACGCTTGTCTACTATCTAGTGAGTGATTTCACCTCCCCATGCTGCCCCTCCCTAGAACCATCAAAGAATGTTTTTTTTCCTGTGTGTAAACCTTTTCTTGGGTTTTTATAATAGTGGTCTCATACAGTACTTCTCCTTTCGTGATAGATTTATGTTATACTCAGCAGAATGCCTCCAGATTCATCCATGTTGTGAGATGCTTGGCAAATTCATCTTTGTTCTTTATTGTTGAGTATTCCATTGTGTGTATGCATCATAATTTGTTTATCCATTCATCACTTGATGTACACTTAGGTTTCTATCTCTTTTGTTATTTTGAATAATGCTGCAGTGAACATGGGTGTGTATATGTCTATTCAAGTGACAGGTCTTATTTCTCTAGGATATATTCCTAGGAGTGGGATTGCTGGATCATATGGTATTTCTATTTGTAGCTTTTTAAAGATGTGCCATATCATTTTCCATAGTGGCTGTACCATTTTACATTCCCACCAGCAATGCATAAAATTTCCCATCTCCCTGAAACCTCTTCAACACTTGGTATTTTTTGTTTGTTTGTTCGACTTTTGCCAGTTGTCTACAAACTGGTAGACAACCACACAGTACTGGGAATCATGACCTAGGCAAATTGATACACATTTTGGGGGTACACAATTCAATCCATATCACAGCACATATCTCTTTTATAATAAAAATCCTTTAATCATGGTTTTTAAGTTATTATTTCCTAAATGAACTTGATTTGAATTGATTCAAATAAAAATCATCTAATATGTTTATTATATTCAGCCGTGCTATTCAGAAACATGCCTCTCCCTCTATTGATGTCATGATTATGGTACATTGAAAGTAAATCAGTGTCTATTTCCAAATCTTTAGTTTGGAAGTGATAATATCTGTCCTTCCTAGTTTATATAATTCAATCTAAACACCTTACAGCCATTGTTATCTCCAAGGCTGTTGTCTCCTCTTCTTCTTTCTCATTTTCCTTTTCTTTTCCATGGGAACAAGGAAGTGCTCTGAGCCCATTGATCTATGACCTTCTTTATGATGATCCCTGCATTCTCATTTCTACCATACAGTGCCATGTTGAGACACGGGTCCATGATAGCATTACTGGTACCACATCAATCCTCAGGAGGAGGTTAACCTCAGCTCCAGTTCAAACTACATTAGTCAGAAATGTGAGCCACTCTTATCCAAAACCCCTGGAAATACACTGATTTCTAGATGACTAGAGATTTTGCTCACCAGTGGAATTGCAAATGTACAAACCGTGTTCATAGGAGTAACCATTGGAGGAATCAACTTGGCATTAAAGAAAAGAATGGAAGTACTTAGCTAATATCAGAGATACAGAGAAGTACATTGCTGGGTGTTCCAAGGGCTGTATAATTTAGTTCTAGTCCTTAAATCCAACTGCTATTGGGGACCTACTATGGACATTGTTATACATGCTGGGAATATGGAGGTCAACAGAACAGGAGTCCTTAAGGAACTCACCTTTTAACAAGAGAAAGCTATAAACAGATAAATGCACAAAGAACTGGTAGGGATATTTGTAGAGGGAAATTCTGGAGGAAGAGTGCCAGAGAAAGCTATCTGAGAAGCTAACTTCTGACCTGAGTTTCCAAAGAATTGTTTGACCCAATTACAGAGGGAGAAACAGATTTCCAGACATCCCTCACCTATTGGATTCTGAGCTCTTTGACAATTCAGGGATCATCTTGGACCACCTTTGCAAGCCCAAGACCTAGAATGCAGAGTAGATATTTAATTCATGTCTTCTGAATTCTTGAATTTGCTTTGTTAGCTCAGTTCTGGTAACTGGGTGT
This sequence comes from Elephas maximus indicus, assembly GCF_024166365.1. Lineage (NCBI taxonomy): Eukaryota > Metazoa > Chordata > Mammalia > Proboscidea > Elephantidae > Elephas > Elephas maximus. Next base: position 7,850,816 of record NC_064833.1, on the reverse strand, counting down.
ACACCCACACCCACACCCACACCCACACCCACACCCACACCCACACCCACACCCACACCCACACCCACACCCACACCCACACCCACACCCACACCCACACCCACACCCACACCCACACCCACACCCACACCCACACCCACACCCCCCCCCACACACACACACCCCCACCATGTGTTGGTCCACCCGAAGGAGGAGCATCTGCAACCTTTATCCATTAATACCAAGGAAATTCACTTCTCCATCTCCCCTCATGTCCAAGCTCTGCTTGAGAGGACCAGGTGAGCTCCTGGAGTATAGATGGCCCAGGATGCAATAGGGACAGACAGATGGAGCCTACATCTGGAGGTGGTCTTGAATTGCCCACAACAGCCATGACTGAAATGAGTAGGGGACAAGGGGGTGTGGTCACTAAAGGCATTAATTATTGAGATTCTTGGGAGGAAGATGTGTAGTTTAAGTTCAGGAGATGCTGGCCTTATGGTTGTTATTTGGATAGTTTAGGCTTAGATATAAACACACTATCGATTTAGATATTTCCCTAGTAGGATTATACTAGTGTCTCCCTTTCATAAATCTAAGCAGTTGGCTTAACGTTTTTCCATTGGCAAAGACTCAGAAAAGCTGAACCCTATTAACCATTAAATTCCCCTTCTCCTCCACACATATTTCACTTCAAAGAATTGACTGACCTTTCTGTGATAAATGTAGTTCACTCTGAAATCCAAGGGTCAAATAAAAAAGAGGAAAACTTGACATTTGGAGCCACAATCCATTGGGTTCAATAAGGCCAGAGAGCACCTTAAAACGCAACATGTATCACCCAGAATTGATAGCATTTTGATTCAGGGTGAGAGCTTAGACTTTTTTTTTTAAGCTATTTTTTCCAACTAATTTACACGTGGTACTCTTGGGACTATTTTTTATTTAAAACCCAAACAGACAGAATATGAGTCTCAGTAGCTGACATTTTGTTGTATATTGACATAATATGTAACAGTTACTTGTGCTCAGATTTTCCTCTTTCTTAGTTTTTTCTGGATTTAGGGAGAGGAATTGGATTCTAGAGAAGTCTTCTTCATTTATTATCTGTGTGACTTTTGTCTATTAGATAATTTTTTTTTTTTGCCTTTAAAAGTATCTTCAGTCTTAAAATGGAAATTCGTTCAATAATTAAAGTTTGATCAGCTATTACTACTGAGGCCTCAGATGAGAAAGAGACACACAAGAGCTTACATTCTAATTGTCAGTAAAACAATAAATGATACAGTTCAGAAAAACACAATAAATGATACGATTCAGAAGGTTCTGTGCTGAGAACACTGATTACATACAGTACACCCACCCAAACACCCACATACGGTACAGTGCCTGGTATATACATTGAAGACCTGTGTTAAAGCAATAGTTCTGTTTGTAAGGTGCATAATCTGAGCAAAATACTTCTCTTTGTCTATAAAAAGGGAAATAAGATGTTAACTCAACAAATATTTATTGAGCAATCTCTGTGTTTGAAATTGTCCTAGGTGGTGGGGATATGATATTCAATAAAGGAGATGATCCTTTCCCAACACATCAGGGGTTTCTCTTGTGAAATTCTGTCATGTGTCTTAGTGTTTATTTGAGGATCACATAGAAAATACACAAAGTATATGTGGAACCCTTTTTAATATTGTAAATTACCCCAAACTGTAATTATTAAATGATTGCTTTAAGAAATTGATGTTGGACCCTGTTCCCTGCAATTTTATGGTCTCTGATCATTGTATTATGAGTCAGCATCAACTCGATGGCAATGGGTTTGGTTTTGGGTTATTCTTGTTAAATTCTAGTCTTTGCCTCCAAGTGTGATAACAGCTTGTTTACTTGTCATAAAATAGGAATCAATACTAACCTACAGTTATGGATTCAATTGTGCCACCCAAAAATATTTGCTAATCAAAAGGTCCAAAGTTCAAATCTCTCAGCTGCTTCTTGGAGACCCTATGGGGTAGTTCTACTCTGTCCTGTAGGTTCTCTATGAGTTGGAATTGACTCGGCGGCAATGGGTTGGTTGGTTGGTTTTTATATCTGTGTAGCCGTGGTGGTGCTGTGGTTAAGAGCTAAGGCCGCTAACCAAAAGGTCAACACTTTGAATCCACCAGCTGCTCCTTGGAAACCCTAAGGGGCAGTTATGCCGTGTCCTACAGTACAGGGTCTCTATGATAGGGCAATGGGTTTGGGTTTTGTTTGTTTGTTGATACCTGTGGTTATAATCCTATTTGGAAATGGATTGTCTTTTTATGTTAATGAGGCAGGATTAGGGTAAGGTGTGTCTTGAGTTTAATCTCTTTTATATCTCAAAAGAGATTGAGGAGAGAAGCAGAGATGGGGGAAGATAGATGCTAAGCCACTTGGAGATCTCCAGGGAACCAGGAAACAGAAGCAGAAGAGACAAGGACCTTCCCCAGAGCCAACAGAGAGAGAAAGAGCCTTCCCTAGAGCTTGCACCCTGTGGTATCTAGCCTCCTAAACTGTGAGAAAATACATTTGTATTTGTTAAACCACCCACTTGTGGTTTTTCTGTTATAACAACACTTGATAACTAAGACGAATACCCTCTGTACATCCACATGGCGGCGGTGATGTTTTCTGAACGTATCATTAGTGACCCTGAGTGCTCTCAGTTCTGATGGGTCCTGTGAACTTTCCAGAGTGGAGTGTATGATACAAGTACAGTTTCAGTGATTGCCAAGTGTTTTTTTTTTTTTTCCTTATTTGAGAGTTTTGGTAAAAAAAATCTCAGACCGTGTTACCCGTGAGTGGAAATTTTCCTTTAAGTCAAGTATCTCACAACAACCTAGAAGGGCAGGATAGGGCCAAAAGAGCTCAGAGTGAATCTCTGAAAATTATCCAGAACAAGGAAGACTCAGACGCGGCCCATCAAAGCTCCTGGTGGGCATTAGTAGTCAAGGGTAGGCTTGTCTATTATGGACCTGAACATGGTCTCAGAATGTTCAGCAGGTGCTCTCGAAAGCCACCCCCTATCCAGTGGAGGTAGCCTTAAAATGTATTGTTTTTCTTGTCCTTGCTCAAGAGTCTAATTTTGCATTTGAGCAGAGATGAACTGCCTATGATCACATATCAGCTGATGACAGGAGAAGCACTTTAACTCAAATCTAGTGCCCTCTATTGCATTTTTTTTCTTCTATTTTTGTTTCTCTGACCAGAGTGTCCTGATCCTCAGTCTCAACAGCTCAGGTTTTATCATGTGCCAGAGTAATCTATGTGTATATCTGTATCTATATCCATACCTGTAGCCATGTTCATACCTATGCCGTTGTTGTTGCTAGATGCTGTCAAGCTGGTTCCGATCCATAGTGACCCTATGTACCACAGAATGAAACACTGCCCAGTCCTGTGCCATGCTCACAATTGTTGTGCTTCAGCCCATTGTTGCAGCCACTGTGTCAATCCATCTGGTCAAGCAAGGGTCTTCCTTTTTTTCACTGACCCTCTACTTTACTGAGCGTGATATTCTTCTCTAGGAACTGGTCCCTCCCGATACCATGTCCAAAACATGAGATATGAAGTCTTGCCATCTCCACTTCTAAGGAATATTCTGGCTGTACTTCTTCCAAGAAAGGTGTGTTTGTTCTTCTGGAAGTTCATGGTATATTCAATATTCTTTGCCAACAGTGTAATTCAAAGGCATCAGTTTCTATACCTATAGCTATATATATATAACATTATATGATATAACATACGATAAAGAAAAGCATCAGATGGCCTAAAATGATGGCAATCTAGTACTGACTCTTTTGCTTTTTCTCCCTCCTATGTGGTCGCCAAGAGTCGGAAACGACTCGATGGCACTAGTTTTTTTTTTTTTTTTTATGTCTAACTTTAACATGAAATCATAGATTATACTTAATGGAATCACTATATAACAGAAAACTCAGTCTGAGTCATAGAAATTTAGGTGAGTTATGCAAATTCCCTGATACATAATCAAAGCACATGCCGTTGGCATCTGACCATAACCCCTTACTATTTTCATGATGCTTGCCTGATTTCTACCTGCTGTCACCTACTATGGACATTGCTAGCTGCAGAACCTCCCTCTGTCTATGTTTGGGGCAGGCAAGAAGTTCTGGGAACTAATGACTCCCAGAAGAAGACCTCAACCAAATTAAAGGCAGGAGCAGACGTCCAGGTGGGACAGTGCTGATGTGTGTGCCTTACACCAGTCTCACAGTTCCCCATTGGGATTAAGCTCCAGTGGCCACAGTGGTACCAACCTGCTCATTAATGTACATTTCACTGGTTCCTGCTATTCCCTGACTCACTTCCTTACTCTCGCATTTACACTCAAATCCTTGTCTCGGAGTCTGCTCCTTAGCGAAGCTAAACCAAGAAAAAAATGTTTCTATATGGCAAATTTACTGAATGTGTACAGTCCCTGGTTGACACAAACAGTTAACATGCTTGGCTGCTAACTGAAATGTTGGTGGTTTGAGTCCACTCAGAGATACCTTGGAAGAAAGCCCTGGTGATCTGCTTCTGAAAAATCAGCCCCTGAAAACCCTGTGGAGTGCAGTTCTACTCTGACACACACATAGGGTTGCTGTAAGTTGGCAGGAACTGATTTATACAGGTATTAGCTACTGTTCTGAGGTTGTGAATACTGCAGAATAAAATCCTTGCCTTCCCTGTGCTAAGTAAATGCTTATGTTCTTTCATACTAAGCAGTTCTTTCAACTGAAAAAAGGAGGAAAGAGAAGAAGTGATTTTGGCTTTAGACTCCTGCCAAAAACCAAACAGGGATGCTGCCAAATCAATTACAACTCATAACAACCCTATAAGAAAAACTGGTGGCGTAGTGGTTAAGAGCTATGACTGCTAACCAAAAGGTCAGCAGTTTGAATCCACAAGGAGCAACTTGGAAACTCCATGGGGCAGTTCTACTCCAATTATGAGTTGGAATCGACTTGATGTCAGTGGGTAAAACAACTCTATAACACATTAGAACTGCCCCACAGGGTTTCCAAGGCTGTAAATCTTTACAGAAGCTGACTGCCAACACCTTTTCTCCGATGGAGTGAGTGACTGGTGGGTTTGAACCATCAACCATTCCATTAACAGCCGAGCACTTTAACTACTGCATCACCCAGGCTCCTTCACTGCATAATGAGATCTTACATCTGTGGAGCAGTGTAAAGTGCATGCTTTTTACCTATAATATCTCAAAAATAAGCAAACAGAAAACCTTGAGAAGTAGGTTGAGAAGCCCTCACTCTTAACATTGCACAGATGAGGAAACTGTGAGGCTTAAAGGTATGATTAAGCTGGTTAACAGCAGATAAACATCAGGGCCAGGGCTCATAAACCACCACAATTTCTCCTTCACTTCCCACACACCCAGAGTCACTATAACCCCTACAAGAAGAATTTGAGGATAGGGCTGTGGAGAAAATGATCCCTACCAGTAAACCCCAGAGGCTGGCTACTGAAATTCGGTTTCCTAAACTTCTTTTGAAACAGGCAGATTAGGTCACTGCTGGGAAGAGCTGCCTCCAGGGCCCATTGATTTGCTTTCATTGGGCGTTTTTTTTCCTGGCAGAATAGTTCGTTGATAATATTAGGTAGATGCAACTTAGTCATGCATTACTGAAGTTTATAACTCTAGGGAGGTGGATGAAAAGAAGGAAAAATAGCCATGCTTAAAGTAAGAATGCCAGATTTTGGTGTTGGTGTGTTGTGGCACATTCAGCCTGATGCCATGGAACAAGCCCTAGGCTGAAACAGGGCCAGACGCATCTCTCTAATCATCGTAGTACCCACCTCCAAACAAGCATATCTGCTAATGGGCCAGCCCATGTACTCTTAATGCCAACCCAGCCTCATTTCAGTTCGTGGGTAAAGTTTAATCTGGATGGAAAATTAACCAGCTCAAAAAAAAAAAAAAAAAGTGACAAATGGAAATAAATGCTTTTTCCAGTAGTCCTTGAACCCATTATTTCAAGGATGAGGATAATAATGACAATATGAATAACAGCAGCCATTCGTAGATCATATACTCTATTCAAGACATTGGGCTGTGCAAATGTTGCTGCTGTTGAGTCAGCTCCGATTCATGGTGACCTTATGTATAACAGAACAACATGTTGTCTAGTCATGCCGCCATCTTTATGATTGTGTACAAATTACAGCTACATAGTCACAGCCACATGGTGAGGTCCCTGTGTTTATCTCTGTTTGCAGATAAGATGATCAAGGTCTAGAGACATGAAGCAGTGTAGTCTCGATTGCCGAGCATGTTGTTGTTAGGTGCTGTCGAGTAGTTTCCAACTCATAGAGATCCTATGTGTAACAGAACAAAACACTGTCCAGTCCTGTGCCATCCTCACTAAGCACATACAGACCTCAAACCCAGTCCATGCTTTTTTTCCAGGAATGCTTTATGTCACTGAAGTCTCTGTCCCTCAAGTCGTTGGCCCAGTCTATGGGGGAGTTTCTCCTTCCCTGAATGAAGTTTCACTGCACTGTTGATTTTTCTACTCTAAGCTTCTCGCTCTCTCTCTAGCACTGGGACCTTGCCCCCAAGGCCGGCCTATTCTATTGAGGCATTGATAGACATAGTTGGGCTAGCTTCCCTAGCCCTAATTTCCCTCACTCAAGTCCTCTACTTCCCTACATTTCTTACGTCAGAACTTAACTCACTCCTGATATGCCATTGGAATTAAGAGCTGCATGTTCTGGGCTTTGCACTCTCACTAATGAGACGTGAATCATTAAGGACTTTAGGTCTCAATTTCTCTATCTTGAGGTGGAGGAATATCTAGATTGATTTTCTCCTGTACAATAAAGGTCGTTGTTGCCAGTTGCTGTCAAGTTGACTCTGGCTCATCATAAGTTGACTCTGGCTCATATCCAGCAGAACAAAATGCTGCCTGGCCCTGTGCCATCTTCATGATAGTCAATATGCTCAAGTCCATTGTTGGCGGCTACAGCATATTTTAGTGCCTTCCAACCTCAGGGGCTCATCTTCTAACACTATATTGGACAATGTTCTGTTGTAATCCACAGTGTTTTCACTGGCTAATCTTTGGAAATAAATTTCTAGGCCTTTCTTCTTCGTCTGCTTTAGTCTGGAAGTTCCACTAAATCCCGTCTACCATGGGTGACCCTGCTGGTATTTGAAATACCAGTGGCATAGGTTCCAGTATCATAGAAACATGCAGTCCACCTCAATACGACAAACTGAGAGATGTATGGAGGTGCATAATGGTAGCATAACCACATATTGAGTACCTATTTTGTAACAGGAACTGTGCTCAAGAGAGCTAAGGTTTACACGTTAGGGAGGAGTCAGCAAAAGATAAAAGGATTCTAAATGGAAAATCTGGGAAATATTTGACTTCAGTTTTCAGGGTTGGGATTTCCATAGGTAGAGAGGTCACTCCAACCCGAGGAAACACGATGGAGAAAGACAAAATGCAGAATGAACTCAGACGGTGGTAGGATGGGTTGGTGTGGAAATGTGGTAAAAGGGGGCTTGTTACTTGAGAGTAGATGGAAACTTAGGAATCTTGTTCAGAAGCTCAGCAACTCCTCTAAGAAACTCATACCTGGTTGGTTTTAGGGACATAAATATATAAAGAATCAAAGCAGTTGTTTTTTGTTGACTTGACTAGTTCATTCTTGTTAGATGACTGATCCAGTAGGTTCTTTGAGAAATAGTTAAGGTGACATGCACAAAACATTACAAATAGTAATCTTAAGAAAACAAGACTGTCAACGAATGCGACAAGTATAGACATAAACAAATGAAAGAAAAATGGGACACTTAGAATTTTTCTGTGACTATCTTGGTAGGCAGTGAGATTCATATAATCTATTGGGCTGTCAAAATTAGATCTCACCTTTCTGAATAACTGTTTTCCCAAGGAATTTGCTGTCTACAACTTCTCACTTAGTACACAACAAGAAAAGTAAGCAATAATCTAAGGAATTCCAAATACTATCTTGTATGACTTGACTTTTCCTCTTTTAGTAACCAAAGTAAATGTTTTCTACTACAGTTGTTCCAAATCCCTCGACATGTCACAGCATTTGCAGTAGGGAGGCTTAGGAATTTTCTTTGGGTTAGGAAAAAAAACAACAACAAAAAAAATAAACATTGCCGTTGAGTCGATTCTAACTCATAGCAACCCTATTAAAAAAAAAATTAGACAGAGTAAAAGTGCCCCATAGGGTTTTCAAGGAGCAGTTGGTGAATTTGAACTGCTGAACTTTTGTTTAGCAGCATTAGTTCTTAACCACTGGAATTAAGATGCTGTATGAAGACCAAATCAGGAAAAAAATGCATTAAGTACATACACACTATACTGAATATACCATGGACTGCCAGAAGAAAGAACAAATCTGTCTTGGAAGAAGTACAGCCAGAATGCTTCCTAGAAGTGAGGATGGCAAGACTTTTGTCTCATATACTTTGGACATGTTATCAGGAGGGACCAGTCCCTAGAGAAGGACATTATGCTTGGTAAAGTAGAGGGTCAGTGAAAAAAGGAAAACCCTCAATGAGATGGATTGATCCAGTGGGCTTAAACATAGCAATAATCATGAGAATGGCACAGCACCAGGCAGTGTTTTGTTCTGTTGTACATAGGGTTGCTATGAATCAGAACTGATTGGACGGCACCTAACGATAACACACACAATATTTATCATTTGCTTCAGATCTTTGTTGTTGTTATTGTCAGCTGCCATTGAGTCAGCCTCAACTCATGACAACCTTGTTTATCAGAATGAAATGTTGCCTGGTCCTGCACCACCATCTTTATAATCTTTGATATACTTGAGCCCATTGTTATGGCTATTATGTCAATCCATCTCTTTGAGGGTTTCCCTCAATTTTGCAGGTGTCTATAGTCTTCTCTCAGATACTAACCAAATTTTTGGCAGTTCAAACCCACCCAGCAGCATCTTGGAAGAAAGGCTTAGCAATCTACTTCCATAAGATTACAGCCATGAAAACCCTGTGGAGCAATTCTGCTCTGCACACATGGGGTTGACATGGGTCAGAATCAACTCAATGGCAACTTTTTTTTCTCTTCTTCTTTTCTAGTGATTGGTCTTTTCTGATGATTAGTCCAATGTAAATGAGATCAGATCTTTAGATAAGCCCATACAGCGTGCACATCTATAAATGCCCTTGGAGTGTTTAAACTGGTAAAGAACCCCTCTTTCATATTTTATAAAACGTATTTATAAACATTCATATAAAGTTCACATTTTGGTTGTGCCTATGAGGAAGTTGAGGCATTGGGAGGTGAATAATGTTTCCTTATACACATAACAGGTTCTCGGTGGAACCAGGACTTGACTCTCGACTTTTTGGTCACATCACATTACACTGTGTTATTATCACAACTGTCCTGTCATCTTCTTTCGTGGTTTTGGTGGTAGGAATAAATGGGGTATTGTACAGAGCATATTTTATTTCTAGTTGTAAATGAAACTAGGGTCAAAGAGGTGAAAGGGCATTTCTTGAGGCTGCTTTTCCCAAAAACGGCAGAATGAGCTCTTCAGAGTAAAAACTGGTCACTCAGGGGCCCGGCGAGCACACCGTGTGGAAATTCACATAATGGTGCTCTTCAAATATTCATCTGCTTCCTGTCCTGAAACGCCCATTAACCAGAAGTCAGTTCCACAATCCCATTACGCTGTTCTTCCTTTAGTTACAGTAGGTGTCTCTCATTCTCAGGAGCCAATCGACGAAGGATAGATTTGCCAGACTTAATGGAACCATCCATATTCAAGAGTGAGCTTCTGTTTGATAAGAAAGATTTAAACAGGTTCTTGTCCCCCGAAAGCCAAAATCTCTGTCAGTCTTGCAAAACTGTTCAGACTATTAGTATCTCTCCTGTGCCACCTCCCTACTGCTAACTCATTTTCTCTGTCAGACAATGGGAACTGTCGTGGTTCAGAGCATATCTTACTCATCTTCATACTCCTGGTTTCTAGCATTCTATCATTTAACAAATGTTTATTGAGCTCCTGCCCTGTGCAAGGCCTTGCTTATGTGGTAGGGAGACGGGAGGAAGTAAAAACAAGTCCTTGTCCTCATTTGCTTAGATTCTATGGAGAGGGGCTAGAGACAATAAAGCAATAAAATGGATAATATAATGTTAGTTTATGATGAATGTTATGAAAAAAATAAATAAAGCCAGGAGATAGAGGTGTTGGGTGTAGTTTTATTTCATTTTAATTTTTTTAAATTTTATTGTGTTTTGGTGAAAAGTTTACAGCTTAAATTAGTTTTTCATCCAAGAATTTGTACACAAATCATTTTCTCACGTTGGTTGCAATCCTCACAGTGTGTCAGCGCTCTCTCCTTTCCACCCTGGTTTCCCCTGTCCGTTTGTCCAGTTTCATGTCCCTACCTGCCTTCTCATCTTTGCTTTTGGGCATGTGTTGCCTGTTTGGTCTCATACATTTGACTGAACTAAGAAGCAAACATGTTCCTCACATGTGTTACTGTTTTATAGGCCTATCTCTATTTATTAGGGATATCATTGCTGATGTCGGATAGATCCTGGCTGAAAGCAGAGAATACCAGAAAGATGTTTACCTGTGTTTTATTGACCATGCAAAGCCATTCGACTCTGTGGATCATAAAAAGTTATGTAAAACATTGGGAAGAATGGGAATTTCAGAACACTTAATTGCGCTCATGAGGAACCTGTACATAGATTGAGGCAGTTCTTCAAACAGTACAAGGGGATACTGCATGTCAGGAAAGGTGTGCATCAGGATTGCATGCTTTCACCATACCTATTCAATCTGTATGCTGAGCAAATAATCTAAGAAGTGGGACTACATGAAGAACAGGGCATCAGGATTGGAGGAAGACTCATTAACAACCTGTGTTATGCAGATGACACAACCTTGCTTGCTGAAAGTGAAGAGGACTTGAAGCACTTACCGATGAAGATCAAAGACTACAGACTGCAGTATGGATTACACCTCAACATAAAACAAAAACTCTCACAACTGGACCAATATGCAGCATCATGATAAACGGAGAAAAGATTGAAGTTGTCAAGGATTTCATTTTACTTGGATCTACAATCAACACCCATGGAAGCAGCAGTCAAGAAATCAAAAGATGCATTGCATTGGGCAAATCTGTGAAAGACCTCTTTAAAGTGTTGAGAAACAAAGATGTCACCTTGAAGACTAAGGTGTGCTTGACCCAAGCCATGGTGCATTCAATCACATCATATGCATGTGAAAGCTGGACAATGAATAAGGAAGATCGAAGAAAAATTGACATCTTTGAATTGTGGTATTGTTGAAGAGTATTGAATATACCGCAGACTTCCAAAAGAACAAACATATCTGTCTTGGAAGAAGCACAGCCAGAATGCTCCTTAGAAGCAAGGATGGCGAGACTATGTCTTACGTGCTTTGGATGTGTTATCAGGAGGGATCAGTCCCTGGAGAAGGACATCATGCCTGGTAAAGTACAGAATCAGTGGAAAAGAGGAAGAAGACCCTCAACAAGATGGCTTGACACAGTGGTTGCAACAATGGGCTCAAGCATAACGATTGTGAGCATGGTGCAGGGCCAGGCAGTGTTTCATTCTGTTGTACATAGGGTTGCTATGAGTCGGAACCGACTCAATGGAACCTAACAACAATGACAACCTAATCTTTGGCTGAAAGATGGACATAGAGTGTCTTAAGTTCTGATTACCAGGTTGTCTGCAGACCACAGTCTCAAAGGTTCCTCCCGTCTCTGTCAGACCAGTAAGTCTGGTCTTTTGTTTGTGAATTTTAATTGTATTCTACATTTTTCTCCTGTTCTGTCCAGGACCCTCTATTTTTATGGTTGTCAGAGTGGTTGGTGGTGGTAGCCAGACACCATCTAGTTCTTCTGGACTCAGGATTGGTGAAGGCTGTGATCATGTGGTCCATTAGCCCTTTGGGCTAATATTTTTCCTTCTTTCTTTTGTTTTGTTTTTCATTCTTTGCTCCCAACAGGATGGGACTGATAGATGTAGCTTAGATGCCTGCTCTCAAGCTTTTAAGACCCCAGATGCTACTTACCAAAGTAGAATGCAGAACATTTTCTTTATGAATTATGTTATGCCTGTTGGCCCTGGATATCTCCCAAGACTATGGTCCTCAACCCTCAGCCCCAATAATTCAGTCCCTCAAGGTGTTTGAATATGCCTAGGAAGCTTCTATGACTTTCTTGGTCAAGTTGTGCTGACTTCTCCTATATTAGGTGTGTCTTTCCCTTCACCAAAGGTAATACTTGTCTACTACCTAGTTGGTGATTTCCCCTCCACATTCTTTCCCTCCCTTGTAACCACCAGAGATTGTTTTTCCTGTGCGTAAGCCTTTTCTTGAGTTTTTATAATGGTGGACTCATATGTTTATCTTTTTGTAATTGACTTACTTTTCACTCAGCTTGATGCCCTCCAGATTCATCTATGTTGTGAGATGTTTTGTGAATTCATCATTCTTTATTGTTGGTGAGTATTCTGTTGTGGGGTGTGGTTTTAGATGAGTGCTTTTGGGAATATCTCTGCAGTGGTCTCCTTGGAGCAAAGACTTGAGTGGAGGGAAGAGGGGAGTCATTTTAACACCTGGAGGGAAAGTATCCCACACAGAGGGAATGGCAGGTAAAAATGCCAAAGACCAGAACGTAGTCTGCTTGGTGGAGGCAAAGAGGATCTTGGAGGATAATAGGCCCATATGGCATCTGGCCCATGGCAGACTCTCAGCAGATGTTTTTGGAACAATGAGCACCTAAAGCAACACTGCACATGTAGTATACATGGAATGAATGCCTGCATATATTCTTTCCTAATTTGGCACCTAAATATTCATAAATATTGAAGATACCTGTAATAAGAAGGGAATTGAGATTGGCAGTATAAGTGCTATGTGATGAGGTTTGGTCCTAATTGCTTTATGTTCAATCTCTTCTTTAATTCTCACGGCACCCATGCCAGAAACATATGACCACTCCCATTTTAGAGACAGAAAAGCTAAGACCCATAGTGATGAAATAACTGGTCCATGGCTCTCAGCCACCGAGCTATAAAAACGAGGAGTTCAGACTTTGCTCAAAGGCCTACTATTTATTCCCTTGCTGCACCACCTCTCCAGGTGTTAGACAGAGGAGCAGCTTTTCTTTCTCCTGCATTAAAGGTTAAAAAGAAGGGTGGAATCAGTTAAGCATAAGACAGATGATGGAAAACTCTATTTTCCTTGTGAATGTATCAGAGTCTGGTAGGAAATGGATAACTCATTTAAATGAGAGTCTAAAATAAGTTAAATGGTGGGATTACTTCCTGATGTGCAAACACGGTGTGGAATCAAAGAGGGATAGTGAGGTACCAAGATGCTAGCAACCGAAAGAAGCCATTATTTTTCTTAGACCTAGAGGGAAGCTATTAGAACCCAGTAAGGCTCTTCAAAATGTAGTAAGAACTGCAGCTATAGGGGGAAGCCTACCAAACCGGAGCTGGACATCCTGTGTTCTGGGACACTTCTCAGCCCCAAGCTCAACCAGGATGGTTGCTAATCTTAACTGTGACCTTATATAGAAGGTAACCATCTTACACAACCATATAATGTGTAACATATTATATAAGGCTCAGGTTGGGATAGAAAAACAAGGCAGGGTCAGTGTCAATCATGGTCTCACCATCTGGGTGGAAGCAAAGAAGATATAGGAGAATACTCAGGAGCCACACCTCCAGGTCTTAGGAAGATAATGCTGTCCCTCAGTTGCCAGCATCTTGGTGTCAAGCACAGAACAGCAGAGATGGACAAGCAGAAGGATTCAATACCTCCATTTAAGCTCCTGCCAGGTGGCTTTCCCTTATAGCTACAGTTCTTGCTACATCTTGAAGAACTTACTCGATTCTGATAACTTCCCTCCAGGTTTAAGGAAGATAATGGCTTCCCTTGGTTGATAGCATCTTGGTATCAAACACAGGCCAGCAGAGATGGAGAAGTAGAAGAGTTCAATACCTCTATTCCTCTCTTCTGCCCTTTGTTTTAGGCCAGAGTCTCACACTGGCCAAGATCAATGGGAAGCTCAAATGTGCACGGGTTCATGTATGATCATCTGTAAAGGCCAGCATGTGGGGCTCAGAGCAGGGCAAAGAAAGAGAATGGGTGTTGGAAGTCAAATGAAAAATAGCATCTGAGCAACATAGGAGACAGGCCACTGGCTGGTAATGATGGGCCACAGGGCATGGTACGTGCATGTAGAAGATTGAGATGTTGAAAAAAGAGAACCTCCCCACTTTCCAGCATGGCATTCAAGGCTTTCTAGTGGCCCCAGCCTGACTTTCTAGTCTTATTGTCCAAGACGTTCCTGTACACATTCATATCAGAGCCACAAGCTCAACCAGGAGCACAACACAACTTAGCATCCTTCGCCATACCTCGCATTTGTTGACTTCCATGGCCTTGATCAGGAGCCCCTGGATGGTGTAAATGGTTAAGTGCTGGGCTACTGACCGAAAGGTTGGTGGTTCAAACCCACCCAGAGGCACCTCAGAAGATAGGCTTGGTGATCTGCTCTCAAAAGTTCAGTCATGAAAACCCTATGGAGCAGTTCTACTCTGCACACATGGGGTCACCATGAGTCACAATCTGTTAGAAGGCAGCTAACAAACAATAAAAAAAAAAAAAAGTTGCCCTGCCACCTGTAATGTCCTCCTCACCTCTGCCTGTGGGCAATTTATTCACTTCCATGCTGTAACTTGGTCTCACTGCCTTTATTCCACAAGTGTTTATGTTTCCTCTATTCTCCCACCACAGTTGAAAACTCATTGCTTACTTGCCTTGTCATGTGGCTCCTGAGTATCTTCCTGCATCCTGCCTGCTTCTGCCAGGACAGTGAGATTGTGGTCAATAACCACAGTGTCTTATTTATTTTTCTATCCCAACTCAAACCTGGTATAATGTTACACAGTGTATGTATTCAATCAACTTTTGTTCTGCGGAGGGCTGAATTGAAAACAAAGTATGACAGAGAAAATGTCCTAGAGCTGGAGGCCACCACAAGTATCCTAAATGGCTGAAGGAATTTAATGAGAAGAGAATATAGGTTTCTCTCCAGGCCTCCTGACATGTCTGTTCTTGTGGAGCAGAATGCTCACTTATCTATCTACTTTTATAGGAAATGGATTCCGCTGAGAGAAAGATGATAATTCTGCAGCCTGTAGCCTTCAAATTAAAACCCAACGTGGGGTTCAAGGACAAATGCTGATGCTTGCCAACAGTGGGCATTTGTGAAAGGTTGTACAGCTCTTCCAGAAGAAAAGGGATTTATACCAAGGTCAGCCAAAAGTATATGTTGCTAGATTAAAAACAGTAAAACTCATGCCTTCATAATGTTTGATTAGCAAGTATGATTTAGGTACATGAAGTCAAGCCAAGTGCCTTTGCTCTGTTCTACATGTGGTAAAAGAACATAAAGGGTTTATTTATGCATTTATTTAACAATTATCTATTGAGTGTTTACTATGCTACAGGCAATGTGCTCAGTTAAGGGCAGGAATAAAGCATTTGGAGACAGGAGATGAAGATGTACACACCCAGGTGTGTGAACCTTGGCATCTTACTTGACCTCTCGGAACCTCTGTTTCCACATCTACAAGAAGCCAAAACCAAACCATTGCTGTCGCATCAACTCCAACTCATGGCGACCTCCTGTGTTACAGAGTAAAACTGAGCTCCATAGGGTTTTCTAGGCTGTAATCTTTACAAAAGCAGATGGCCAGGTCTTTTCTTCTGCAGTGGCACTGGGTGGGTCTGAATCTCCAACATTTTGGTTAGTAGCCCAGAGCAAAACCATTTTTATCATTAAGAGACCTTTATATAAAGATGGGATGATAATGAATTTCCTGCTTTTCTGAACCATTTTGAGAATCAGATGTAGACACTAAAGAGATATAAGCATTACACTTTTTATTAGCAAGTTAATGATTCTCTACATTTCAATTTTCTTCTAGTAAAACAAAGATGTGGGGCAGCTCTGTCTGCATCACAGTGTGTATAGCATTAAAGGTATTGTTGCATGTGATGAAAGTGTATAAGCTACAAAAGGGAAGACATTATTACTGGAAAATCATGGGAAGCAAAAAGAATATGATCTTCAGAGACCTGATACATGAGTATACAGCTCTGCCTCCCTGCTTAATAAATGTGTGACTTGGTTCTTAGGTTCAGTCTTAGCATTATCACTTCTAAAGAAGGGATGAAGAGAGGACCCACTTTATTTGGCTGAGATAAAGATCAAATAAAACGATGCATATAAAGGACTTGGAACACAATGGCGTTCAGTAAAGGAGTTCTCTTCAGTTATAGCATTTTTACTTCATTCAGCAGCTATCTGTCATTTCTGATGGACACTACACAGAAGTTGCTTAGGAGCCATCCTGTTGGCTAACGTAATATGGGTACAAAGGTAAGACTGTGCAGACGGATTGACTGTTCAATAGGCACATTATCTGCAATTAGAGATAGAATTCCTTGCTGACAGTTGCCCACTGAGTTTTACAATCAACAAAACACTTTTGCATACATTATTTTTATGGCATAGGGCAGGGTCCAGCAAACTTTTTCTGTAAAATTTCAGTAAGTATTTTTGGCTTTGGTGGGCATAGGGTCTCTTTTGCAGTCACTTTGCTCTGATGTCATAGTGCAAAAGTAGCCATATGTAAAACAAGTGAATATGGCTGTGTTATAATAAAACTTTAACTACAAAAGAAGGTGGTTGGCAGGTTTGCCAACCCCTGGCATAGGTGATGTGTGACTTCAAAGCCAGATAAGGGGCAGCATCACCATGTGCCAAGCAGACACTAGAGGGAACACAAAACACAACTCTACAGGACTAGTTGGATGTTAGAAGTGAAGCTTCGTCATCAGTGCTCTGGCCACCAAGCACCATCACTGCAGAGGAATTTCCCAGGTACTTTCCTTCTTTCTGCATTGCTTGGGTTTGTCCAACTAAAATTAAATCATGGCATAACAAAAGCAATATGCAGATGGTTTACAATGCATTTGCTCAACTGTTTTTTTTTTTTTTTTGGTGAAGCAAATCATTATAGAATTCTATAGACTGAACACTGAACAATTGAAGATGGGGATGGAGGATGCTGTATAAGAGTTATCTCGGGCTTCAGGTAACACAGGCTGGGATGAAAAATTGGGGGTGCGTGAAGGAGAAGAAAAGGAGCCCCAGGTAGAGCAAATGATTCGCATGCTCGGTTGTGAACAGAAAGGTTGGAGATTTGAGTCCACCCAGAGGTACCTCGGAAGAAAGGCCTTGCAACCTACTTCCAAAAAATCAGCCATTGAAAACCCTGTGGAACACAGTTCTTCCCTGACATACATGGGGTTGCCATGAGCCAGAGTCAGCTTGATGGTAGCTGGTTTGGGGAAAGAAAAAAGAACACAAAAAATGGACTAGGGCAAAGACAGTCATAATGGTGGCTTCTTCTGGCCAATAGCGTGATAAATACCCAGAACCAAGCACAGAACCTCACACAAAGAAATGGCCTGCCCAGTGAAGGCTCAGGCAGCATAATGGCCATGTCCAAATTATACCTCCATCGCTGATTAGTAATGTCACTCCGATTAAGATATTCAAACTTTCTTCACTCTGATTACCATGTTTATAAAATAGGGGTAATAACAGTATGTACTTCATAGGGTTGGAGTGGGAATTCAGTGAATAAAGTACATTAAAGTGCTTTGTGTGCTTTGGGCATATTTTGAAGCTCTTAATAAATGTTAATTACTAGTTGAATTAATGAGTTCATGACTTATCGAATGGGTGACTAACATACTGAATGGCTTCATATTTTAGTGAGAGGATGAACCCACGATGGAACAGTGGACTAGAGTCACGCCCCAGGCCCTGCTCTGGACAGTGTTCCAAGCACTAACCCCTGCTGGCTTTTGTACTTTTGGTTCTATTTTGTAAGCTGACACTTCACTCTGCTCAGCCAGTGAAAAGTTTAATTTACTAGATTTATTTACTTGTTTACCATCCTACTCATCTCTGCCTCCCTGAAACTCTGCTCAGGTCACCTTGATTAGAGTTTAGGGTATTCCCCAATCTCTCAGTCACACATTGCAGACAACCACTGCTTTCATTTCCACTGATAATTAATCTCATCCATTAAGTAGACTCACACTCCTAGATCTCAGACAGCATTTCCTGTATTAATCTTCTAATTTTATTTTTTGGTACGGAACTTCTCTTCCAGTCGGTTGGCCTCCTGTTATCAGGAGAGACCAGACCCTGGAAAAGGACATCATGCTTGGTGTAGGGTAGAGGGTCAGGGAAAAAAAGGAAGATCCTCAACAAGATGGATTGACACAGTGGCTGCAACAATGGATACAAACATAACAATTGTGAGGATGGTGCTGGACCAGGCAGTGTTTCATTTTGTTTTACATAGGGTTGCTATGAGTTGGAAGTGACTCAACAGCACCTAACAACAATGTGGAATTACTCACTCTTACCCATTATGCATTGGACTTGTCTTCTCCACCTCACAGCCACTTAAGAGGGGAGAAATAATAAAAAGTACAACTATATTTGCAGTGAGGTTCCTGGATGGCACAAGTGGTTTGTGCTCGACTACTTACTGAAGTTTGGCAACTCAAACCCACCCTAAGGTACCGTGGAATAAAGACCGGGCAATCTGCTTCTGTAAAGACTACAGGCAAGAAAATCTTATGGAGCAGTTCTACTCTGTGAACTCATGGGATTGCCATGAATCAGAATTGACTTGATAGCAACAGGTTTGGTTTTCATTATACTTGCAATAGTGATTTGCAAAGACTTAGACTCTGAGAGTCCGTCTGGCGAAGTTATTGATATAGCAAGGAAAAGTTTCAAGACAGGGCACATAGAAGAAGTGAGACGCCAGCAAAATTTAGAAAGATTGCACATGAAAGAACGTGGCAAAGGAGGGAGTAGGGACATCTTAGAGGTAGAGGGAACAGAACACGTGAAGTCGTGGGGTGTTCTGAAACTATAGGTTGACCAGTCTCTTGAGAATATAGATCATTAGTGTGCAGGGGGTGGAATGAGGCTCTCAGCTATCGACATGGACGGACTTGACCCTCTTGTTGCCAGTGCTACTGCCCCAGGGTAGGAAAGACAATCATCTAGACTGAAAAAAATGACGACTTATTTTTCCCCTTAAGATTGCCTTCTCAAAGGTGCTTAAAACACCTTCTTAAGGAGTAGAACTTAGGGTGTTTGAGGAATAACATCCTGTTTTCATCAACATATTCCTCTTCTTGCCTTTCTCTTTTCCCCTTGTGATAATTACAGCCTCCAGGCTGATAGAGGAGTCAAGAGTCTTGTCAAGCCAGCCTCACTTGCCTCTTCACCCCAGGTGGGAAGGAGGATGTAGCTGTGGCAATTGGTTTAGGCTACCTGAAATTTCAGAGATCAAGCATAATTTTACAAATTTTTGGGTCTCATTTTTGTGTGAAGTATTTCTAATTTTACTGCTTTGTATGGGTGGTACAAACAATTAAGGCACTGGGCTGCTAACAGAAAGGTGGGAGGTTTGAGTCCTCCCAGAGGCATCTCAGAAGAAAGGCGATCTAGTTCTGAAAAATCAGCCGTCAAAAACCCTATGGACCTTGGACTGTATCCTAGAGAAATAAGAGCCTTTACAAGAACAGATACATGCACACCCATGTTCATTGCAGCACTGTTTACAATAGCAAAAAAGATGGAAGCAACCAAGGTGCCCATCTACAGATGAATGGATATTTATGGTATATTCACACAATGGAATACTACACATCGATAAAGAACAGTGAGGAATCTGAAACATTTCATAACATGGAGGAATCTAGAAGGCGTTATGCTGAGTGAAATTAGTTGCAAAAAGACAAATATCGTATAGAACCACTATTATAAGAACTCAAGAAATAGTTTAAACTGAGAAGAAATGAGAGGGGAGGAAGGGAGGGAGGGAGAGGGGTATTTACTAATTAGATGTAGATAAGAACTATTTTAAGTGAAGGGAAAGACAACGCAGTACAGGAGAGGTCAGCACAACCGGACTAAACCAAAAGCAAAGAAGTTTCCTTTGAATAAACTGAATGCTTCAAAGGGCAGCATGGCAGGGGTTTGGGAACCATGGTTTTGGGCAACATCTAAGTCAATTGGTATAATAAAATCTATTAAGAAAACATTCTGCATCTCACTTTGGAGAGTGGTGTCTGGGGTCTTAAATGCTAGCAAACAGCCATCTAAGATGCATCAATTGGTCTCAATCCACCTGGAGCAAAGGAGAATGAAGAACACCAAAGACACAAGGTAATTATAAGCTCAAGAGACAGAAAGGGCCACATAAACTGGAGACTACATCAGCCTGAGACTAGAAGAACTAGATGGTGCCCAGCTATAACCAACGACTGCCCTGACAGGGAGCACAACAGTGAACCCCTGAGGGAGCAAGAGAGCAGTGGGGCACAGACTCCAAATTCTTGTAAAAAGACCAGAATGGTCTGACTGAGACTACAAGCACCCCGGTAGTCATGGCTCCCAGACCTTCTGTTAGCCTAAGACAGGAACCATTCCCAAAGCCAACTCTTCAGACAGGTATAGGACTGGACAATGGCATAGAAAACGATACCAATGAAGAATGAGCTTCTTGAATCAAGTAGACACATGAGACTATGTTGGCATCTCCTGTCTGGAGGGGAGATGAGAGGGCAGAGGGGGTCAGAAGCTGGCCGAATGGACATGAAAATGGAGAGTGGAGGGAAGGAGTGGTGTCTCATTAGGGGGAGAGCAATTAGGAATATATAGCAAAGTGTATATAAATTTTTACATGAGAGACTGACTTGTAAACTTTCGCTTGAAGCACACACACACACACACACACACACACACACACACCACACACACACACACACACACACACACACCCACACACCCACCCCCCCCCATGGAGCACAGTTCTACTCTGACACACATGGGGTGTCCATGAGTTGGAGTTGACTCAACAGAACCTGTTTACTAGTTACCGCTTCATATACATTACACAACCCCAGCTCTAACTATATGTTTATGCTATATATTAGTTAGACTCGATCATTTCATAGTATTTCAGAGTCAGAGTGGGTAGTTTCTAGGTGCTAAGAAATATATATTTTATGGAAACCACCACCATGACTCTGGGACGTAATTCAGCACTGTAGCATGTTGTTGTTAGGTGCTGTTGAGTTGGTTCTGACTCATAGCAACCCTATGTACAGCAGAACAAAACACTGCCCAGTCCTGAGCCATCTTCACAATTGCTGTTACGCTTGAGCACGTTGTTGCAGCTGTTGTGCCAATCTATCTCGTTGAGGGTCTTCCTCTTTTTTTGCTGGCCCTCTACCAAGCATAAAATCCTTCTCCAGGGACTGGCCTCTCCTGATTGGACATGTCCAAAGTATGTAAGACATAGTTTCACCATCCTTGTTTCTAAGGAGTATTCTGGCTGTACTTCTTCCAAGACAGATTTGTTCATTTTTTTGGCAGTCCGTGGTATATTTGCAATATTCTTTGCCAACACCATAATTCAAAGGCATGAATTCTTTGGTCTTTATTCATTGTCCAGCTTTCATATGCATATGAGACAATTGAAAACATCATGGCTTGTGTCAGGCACACCTTAGTCTTCAAGGTGACATCTTTTTAACACTTTAAAGAGGTCTTTTGCAGCAGATTTGCCCAGTGCAATGTGTCTTTTTGTCATCTTATGAACAAAAAAAGGGGTCCTGGTGGTGCAGTGATTAAGAGCTATGGCTGTTAACCAAAAAGACAGCAGTTCAAATCTACCAGTCACTCCCTGGGAATGCTATGAGGAAGTTCTATTCTATCCTATATGGTTGATATGAGTAGGAGTCAACTTGACAGCAATGGATGCCACCTAAGTTCCTCAAAGATTGGGCCCTGTACTTAGGTTTTGGGCAGTTTTTGGTTTTATGATAACTGCTGCTTTCTTCTTTAGCATTGTTCTTTAAAGTAAGGCATCATTGCCTCCTGAAAAGATTA
Organism: Elephas maximus indicus; assembly: GCF_024166365.1. Taxonomy (NCBI): domain Eukaryota; kingdom Metazoa; phylum Chordata; class Mammalia; order Proboscidea; family Elephantidae; genus Elephas; species Elephas maximus. Next base: position 7,828,714 of record NC_064833.1, on the reverse strand, counting down.
TATGTACATGTACACCCACTAACAATACATAACCACATATATATATATATACACGCATATGCATATTTAAGGAGTCTCGGTATTCTTTACTAAACTGGGTGTAATAATTCCTTAAAATATTTTTGGGATCAATCAAAAAGCTCAGGAATTGGAAGATGTTTGCTGTTTGCGCCAAGGACATTTCTGAATGGGGAAGAGTTAGTTTGGGAGACATTAGAGCAAGAGTGAACCAGTCTTACCCATCCAAGGCATCTGCAGGGTACTCTTTAGGAAATGTAAGATAAATTACTTTCAGAATCTAATAGCTAATCATTCTACAGAGGGGGAAAAAAAAAAATGCAGAGAAGAAACTTCCCGTGATGTTGGCCTCTACCTTGGATCTTCCACGTCCCAAGGTTATTTGAGATGTGTTGTCATCAGGAGCTCTTGCCAGAGTGGGGTGCTCCAGTGCAAAGCACTTAGGCTTCTCCTAGGCCTGGTTCTCATTACATCATTTTCTCCTCCAATACTTCCTTCCATAGACGGCTGGGCAGGAAATAGACCCCAGGTAATTGGCTGCATTAAAACAGAACATCCAGATGCCGACTGAAAAGGAGATTTTAAAATTAGATTCTGCTGCAATTAGGAGGCTGTTTTCTCTTTCTCTTCCTCAGACCCCATTCCACTTCAAAGTAAAGTTTGGGTTCTGGAAACAAACACACTCGACTTTTGCCCTAAATTCTGGTCACATTAGTAGTGGGAGGAGAGCCCACTAGGCTAGGATGTCCCAATTTTCTGAACCAAGCCTGTCTTCTTAATTCAGGGAAGGAGGGTGTTATTCTCTACCCTTGATCAGATCTCTCTCTCTGAGATCTCTTGGGTTTCTTTAGCTACTGTCACATCAAAGTAGAGGAAGGGGAGGGGAGACATGTCAGGAAGATGATCTCAGAGCTCTCCGGCACCCCCAGTTCAAATTATCCTGTTCACTGGTGCACAGGTACTGATTTCCCTACCTTGATTTGGTCATTAAGCTCTTACTAGCTGCTTCAGTACATTTTCCCTGAGGCCTCTGTCAAGGGCTACACGCTGCTTCTCCTGTGATTGGAGCACAGCCAATTGGCCTTCTGAACTTATTGCCACCGTTTTCCTAATGATCTTTTTAATGGCTGCTAGGCTTATCCCAGAAACCTGACAGATAATGATGTCATTACGCAAACCCCAAATGATGCCGCCTCTCTTGGCACCATTTCTAGTTTAGTTTATTTGTTGTTTTAGGAAGTTGAGCCAGGCAGTGGCAAGATAAATGTTCATCTCATATATACCCCTTACCCACTGCCTTCAAGTCAATTCCAACTCATAGTGAGCCTATAAAACAGAGTAGAACTTCCCCATGGGGTAATAATCTAGGCTATAATCTTTACTTGGATCCAGAATAAATACCCATGGAAGCAGCAGTCAAATCAAATGATGTATAGCATTGGGCAAATCTGCTGCAAAAGATCTCTTCAAAGTGTTAAAAAGCAAAGATGTCTCCTTGAGGACTAGGGTGCACCTGACCCAAGCCATGATATTTTCAATCACCTCATATGAATGTGAAAGCTGGACAATAAATAAGGAAGACCGAAGAATTGTTGCATTTGAATTGTCCTGTTTGCAAAGTATATTGAATATACCATGGACTGTCAGAAGAACAAAAAAACCTGTCTTGGAAGAAGTACAGCCAGAATGTTCCTTAGAAATTAGGATGTCAAGGAGGGGCCAATTCCTGGAGAAGTATATCACGCTTGGTGAAGAAAAGGGACAGCGAAAAAAAAAAAATACCTTTAATGAGATGGATTGACACAATGACTGCAAAGGTGGACTTGAACATAACGATTGTATGGATGATGCAGTGTTTTCTTCTATTGTGTATAGGGTTGTTATTGGTCAGAACTGACGTGACAGCACCTAACCAAAAGATCAGTTGGAGCTCACCAGATGCTCTGTAGATGCTTCTGTAGAGATTATAGCCTTGGAAAGCCTAAGGGGCAGTTCTGCTTGTCCTAGGGTCGTTATGTGTCAGAATCAATGACACAGCAATGGGCTAATATTTAGGCAGCAAACTGCCACATGTTTATCCCACAGAGTGGCTGGTGGGTTCAAACCACCTATCTTTTGGTTAGTAGCTAAGTGCTTAAATATTGCATCACCAGGGCTCCTATCATCTCATATAGGTCTTATATTTTTCACACTGATTTGGGTTCAACCTCCAACATAGTCACAATTTCTGATGGGGAGAGTGATACTACTTTCCTCATAGATTGTATGTTAAAAGAGTTAATTGAGTTAATGCATATAAAATTCTTGAGAGAGTGTCTTAGAGCACCAGGTTCTTAATTTTGTTAGCTCTTATCATTATTGTACATAACAAATAGGGCTTTTCTTTACCCTGTGAGCAGGGAAACAAGTTTGCTTAAAAAGAGGTGACACTTTTGGTGAAGGGCAGAATATCCAGAAAGAAGCTCAGCAAAGACACGGAAGATCTAAATGCCACAATCAACCAACCTGACCTTGTAGACATATGTAGAACACTCTAACCAACAACAGCCAAGTATATTTTCCAACACACATGGAACATTCTCTAGAATAGACCACAAATTAGGTCTTAAAGCAAGCCTTAGCAGAATCCAAAACATTGAAATATTACAAAGCATCTTCTCTGATCATAAGGCCATAAAAGTAGAAATCAATAAAAGAAAAAGCAGAGGAAAAAAATCAAACACTTGGAAACTGAACAATACCCTGCTCAAAAACAACTAGGTTATAGAAGACATCAAGGATGGAATAAAGAAATTCATGGAATCCAATGAGGATGAAAACACTTCTTATCAGAACCTTTGGGATACAGCGAAAGCAGTGTTCAGAGGTCAATTTATATCAATAAATGCACACATCCAAGAAGAAGGAAGGGCCAAAATCAAAGAATTAACCCTACAACTTGAACAGATAGAAAGAGAGCAACAAAAGAAACCCTCAGGCACCAGAAGAAAACAAATAATAAAAATTAGAGCTGAACTAAATGAAATAGAAAGCAGAAAAACAATTGAAAGAATTAACAAGACCAAAAGCAGGTTCTCTGAAAAAATCAACAAAATTAAACCACTGGCCGAACTGACAAAAGAAAACAGGAGAGGAAGCAAATAACCCAAATAAATAAGAAATGAGATGGGCGATATTACAACAGACCCAACTGATATTAAAAGAATCATATCAGATTACTATGAAAAACTATACCCAAACAAATATGAAAACCTAGAAGAAATGAATGTATTTTTAGAAACATGCTATGTACCTAAACTAACACAAACAGGTAGAACAACTAAATAAACCCATAACAAAAGAAGAGATTGAAAAGGTAATCAAAAAACTCCCAACAATAAAAGCGCCGGCCCAGACGGCTTCACAGAAAAGTTCTACCAAACTTTCAGAGAAAAGTTAACACCACTACCACTAAAGGTATTTCAGATCATAGAAAAGGACAGAATACTCCCAAACTCATTCTATGAAGCCACCATATCCCTGATACCAAAACCAGGTAAAGACTCCTCCAAAAAAGAAAATTACAGACCTATATTCTTCATGAACTTAGATGCAAAAATCCTCAGTAAAATTCTAGCCAATAGAATTCAACAACATATCAAAAAAATAATTCACCATGACCAAGTGGGATTCAAACCAGGTATGCAGGGATAGCTCAACATTAGAAAAACAGTGTAATCCATCATATAAATAAAACAAAAGACAAGAACCACATGATCTTATCAACTGATGCAGAAAAGGCATTTGACAAAGTTCGACACCCATTCACAATAAAAACTCTCAGCAAAATAGGAATAGAAGGAAAATTCCTCAACATAATAAAGGGCATTTATACAAAGCCAACAGCCAACATCATCCTAAATGGAGAGAGTCTAAAAGCATTCCCATTGAGATCGGGAACCAGACAAGGATGCCCTTTATCACCACTCTTTATTCAACATTGTGCTGGAGGTCCTACTCAGAGCAATTAGGCTACATAAAGAAAGAAAGGGCATCCAGATTGCTAAGGAAGAAGTAAAAGTATCTCTATTTGCAGATGACATGATCTTATACACAGAAAACCCTAAGGAATCCTCCAGAAGACTACTGAAACTAAGAGTTCAGCAGAGTATCAGGATACAAGATCAACATACAAAAATCAGTTGGATTCCTCTACACCAATAAAAAGAACGTTGAAGAGGAAATCACCAAATCAATACCATTTACAGTAGCCCCAAGAAGATAACATACTTAGGAATAAATCTTACTAGAGACATAAAAGACCTATATAAAGAAAACCACAAGGCACTACTTCAAGAAACCAAAAGAGACCTACATAAGTGGGTAGGAAGGCTTAACTTTGTAAAAATGTCTATTCTACCAAAAGTGATCTATAGATACAATTCAATTCTGATCCAAATTCCAATGACATTTTTTAATGAGTTGGAGAAACAAATCACCAATTTCATATGGAAGGAAAAGATGCCCCAGATAAGTAAAGCATTACTAAACAAGAAGAACAAAGTGGGAGGCCTCACTCCACCTGATTTTAAAACCTGTTATACTGCCGCAGTAGTCAAAAGAGCCTGGTACTGCTACAACAACAGATTCATAGACCAATGGAACAGAATTGAGAAGCCAGACAAATCCATCCACATATGAGCAGCTGATATTTGACAATGGCCCAAAGTCAGTTAAATGGGGAAAAGACATCTGTTTAACAAATGGTGTTGGCATAACTGGATATCCATCTGCAAAAAAATGAAGCAAGATCCATATTTCACACCATGCCCAAAAACTAACTCAAAATGGATCAAAGACCTAAATATAAAATCTAAAACAATAAAGATCATGGAAGACAAAATAAGTACAATGCTAGGAGCCCTAATACATGGCATAAACAGTTTAAAAAACAGTATTAACAATGCAGAAGAAAAACTAGATAACTGGGAGCTCCTAAAAAATCAAACACCTATGCTCATCTAAAGACTTCACCAAAAGAGTAAAAAGATTATCTACAGTCTGGGAGAAAGTTTCTAGCTATGACATTTCTGATCGGCGCCTGATCTCTAAAATCTACATGATACTGCAAAAACTCGAGTACAAAAAGACAACCCAATTAAAAAATGTGCAAAGGATATGAGCAGGCACTTCACTAAAGAAGACATTCAGGAGCTAACAGATACATGAGGAAATGCTCAGGATCATTAGCCATTAGAGAAATGCAAATCAAAACTACAGTGAGATTCCATCTCATGCCAACAAGACTGGCATTAATCCAAAAAACACAAAAGAATAAATGTTGGAGAGGATGTGGAGAGACTGGAACACTTATACACTGCTGGTGGGAAAGTAAAATGGTACAACCACTTTGGAAATCAATTTGGCGCTTCCTTAAAAGCTAGAAATAAAACTGCCATAAGGTCTAGCAATCCCATTCCTTGGAATATATCCTAGAGAAATAAGAGCCTTACGTGAACAGATATATGCATACTCACGTTCACTGCAGCACTTTACAATAGCAAAGAGAAGGAAGCAACCACGGTGCCCATCAATGGATGAATGGATAAATAAACTATGGTATATTTACACAATGGAATACTACGCATTGATAAAGAACAATGATGACTCCATGAAACATTTCATAACATGGAGAAATCTGGAAGGCATTATGCTGAGTGAAATTAGTCAGTTACTAAAGGACAAATATTTATAAGACCACTATTACAAGAAACTGAAAAATAGTTTAAACAGAAAAGAGAATATTCTTTGATGGTTATGAGAGTGGGGCATAAGGGAGAGGGTTTTTCACTAATGGTAGATAAGAACTATTTTAGGTGAAGGGAAGGACAACACACAATACAGGAGAGGTCAGCAGAACTGGACTAAACCAAAAGTAAAGAAGTTTCCTGAATAAACTGAATGCTTTGAAGGGCAGCGTAGCAGGGGCGCGGCTTGGGGACCATGGTTTTAGGGGACAACTAAGCCAATTTGCATAATAAATTCTGTTAAGAAAACATTCTGCATCCCACTTTGGAGAGTGGCGTCTGAGGTCTTAAATGCTAGCAAGCAGCCATCTAAGATGCATCAATAAGTCTCCTGGAGCAAAGGAGAATGAAGAACACCAAAGACACAAGGTAATTATGGGCCCAAGAGACAGAAAGGGCCACATAAACCAAAGACTACATCAGCCTGAGACCAGGAGAACTAGATGGTGCCCGGCCACAACCGATGACTGCCCTGACAGGGAACACAACAGAGAACCCCTGAGGGAGCAGGAGAGTAGTGGGATGCAGGCCTCAAATTCTCATAAAAAGACCAGACTTAATAGTCAGGGTGCTGGAAGTCATGGTCCCCAGACCTGTTAGCCTAAGACAGGAAACATTCCCAAAGCCAACTCTTCAGTCGGGGATTGGACTGGACTGTGGGATAGAAAATGATACTGGTGAAGACTGAGCTTCTTGGCTCAAGTAGACACATGAGGCTTTGTGGGTAGCTTCTGTCTGGAGAAGAAATGAGAGAGCAGAGGGGGTCAAAAGCTGGTCAAATGGACATGAAAATAGAGAGTGGAGGGAAGGGGTGTGCTGTCTCATTATAGGGAGAGCAACTAGGAGTATATAGCAAGGTGTATATAAGTTTTTGTATGAGAGACTGACTTGGTTTGTAAACTTTCATTTAAAGCACAATAAAAATTAAAAAAAAAAGGTGAGGTTATTAAGGAACAAGGAGGTGATAAAAGATGACCAATTTGTTATTGAGGAGTCTCTGGGTGGCTCAAATGGTCAACAAACACAACTGATAACCAAAAGTTTGGATGTTCAAGTCTACCCGTAACCACTTGGCAATATACTTCTGAAAAAGATATTAGTTATTAAAAACCCTGTGGAGCAGGGCTGTACTCTGGCAAACACATGGGGTCACCAAGATTCTGAGTCTACTCAAAAGCAGTTGCTTCTTGTCTTTGATTTTCCATCTCTCCTCCCCTCCAGGGGTAAGGTGAATTTAAAGATGGCAGGACCAAGACCTGTCGTGTTGAGCAGCCCATCAAGGGCCAGAAAATGCACTCTGCTGAAAAACCTCCTGCAAGAGTATGGCAGTGTCCTTGGCTTCAGCCTTTCTCATACCACTAGGGACCAGGGCCGAGAAAGGAGAATGGCAAAGATTACTGCTTTGTCACCAGGGAGGCCATGCAGAGAGATACTGTCACAGGCGACTTCATTGAGCATGCCCAGCTCTCAGGGAATCTGTAAGGGACAAGGGCACATGCAACAGCAAATAGATGGACCTGTGGCCTTTTTCCATCTGGTGCAGGCACCTTCCCTTGATCCTGGAGCAGTAGCAGCCAGCCTGGAACAGAGATAGAGGAGAGTCTTGGAAAGCAGCTGGCTGCCTCCAAGGCCAACGTGCAGAGCAGCAAGGAGCTGGGCCTGTTTCACCTTGTTACCATCAATGACAACCTGGACAAAGCTTATTTGGCTCTGAAAGATGCCCTCTCTGAGGAAATCAAGGAAGCTCAAGGGGCTGGCAGCTCCTGAGGGGGCACCCCAGCCTGTTTTCATTCCACAGGACATATTCCAGGCCTTGCACCCTAAAATATAATTTCTTTTATAAAGATCAGGGCAAAGCTGGTTCCTATGAGGCAGAAGTTAAGGATTTCCTGAATGTCCAACTTTTCCAAACTGCTGTCCCACTCCATCATCTCTAACATCAGTTACTCCCTCTCCCCTCAGCACTCTCCCTCTGTCTTTGGGTTCCCTGATTCACTGCAACCTCTCACAGAACTCACAAACCTTATAAATGAAATGACTCACACAGCTATGGAAGCTGACAAGTCCCAAATTCCTGGGTCCGGGGTAGGTTTTTTCAGTCTCTCCCCAAAGGCACTCAGCTTTCTCGCTCCATGGGCTGGGAAGCCCACTGTACCCTCTCCTTCCTTGGTGGTGGTGGGCTTTTACCTTTCTTGCCTCTGGGGTGGCTCATTTCAAGCCCAGAGGTGGATGGCAAAACTGACCAATCCCCGTGGTGTGCCACAGTTACCTGGGTGGGAGTTACAAGACCATGGCTAGAAAAGTCACACAAAAAGCAATCCATTATGCTACACCCCAATTCCAAGGCAACCCCCACCTCAGGCTGCAGCTCAGCTCTTGGCAGCTCTGGCTAGTCTGGGCCTGGGCACTGCCGTGAGACTCAGGCCCGGATGGGCCAGGAGACTTCCACCCCTCCTGGCCTGGCTCAGAGCCCACCCTTGGGTGCACTGCACCCCTCAGTGACCACCAGCTGGCACCCTCTGATCTGCTCCCCGCCTGGCCAGAGCTGGGACTGACATCATCCTAAAATAACCAGTGGGCTGGTTTGTATGTGCGCATGTGTGTGACATCGTATTTGTGGGGTAGGAGGAGCAGTAGAGTGATATATACAAAATTGGGGAAAGACAGATGAAGGCACTGCAGGTGCCAGGACCCTCTCAAACTCCTCACTCTCATCCTCACAGGCCACAGACTCTGTGCCCACTTCTCCATAATCCTTCTCCAGAGCGGCCAGCTCCTCTCAGACCTTCAAGAACTCCCTTTCTTCCATGCCCTTGCCCACATACCAGTGCATAAGTGCCTGCTTGGCAAACATCAGGTCAAACTTGTGGTTGAGGCGGGCCTAGGCATCGGCGATGGCTGTGGTATTGCTTAGCATGCAGACCACCCACTGTGCTGCCTCCCCTAGGCACCACTGTGGGGGCTGGTAGTTAATTCCAGCCTATTCCAGCAGGGTCCAGGTCCACAAAGACAGCCCAGGGCACATGTCTGCCAGCCCCTGTCTCACTGAAGGTGTTGAAGGAGTCACCACCACTCCCCAGGGTCTTGTTGCTGGACATAGTGCCATCGGGTTGGATGTTGTGCTCCAGACTGTAGCACTCCCAGCAGGCATTTCCTACCTGCACCTCCCCTGTCTGGTCCACAGGGATGAAGATACAGTCGTGCATGGTTTTTCCAATTGACAAAGTTTGTGGAGAGTCAGCAACTATAGACACGCTACGAGTCTCCGACAGCACCACGTTGGCACCTAACAACACCAACAACAAGCTTCTCATGGAACCTTTCAAGCTGCTATTGTCAATTTGATTCCACATAGATTTTTAAAAAAGCACGATGCTCTTGGCAGATGTACTTTACTAATTAATTAAGCTAAACTTTGGTTCAAACGAGACTTCAGGGGATAGTTCTAGTTTAAGGTTTAAAGATTATCTCAGGGCAATAGTTTCAGGGGGTTCATCCAGCCTCACTCAGTCCAGAAAGTGTGGATTCCATTGAGAACTTGAAATTCTGTTCCACATTTTTTGTCCTTTTGTTCAGGATTCTTCTATAGAATCTTTGATCTAAGCATTCAGTAGTGGTAGTTGTCAGCCTATCATTCCTGACGATTAATATTTTTCTGTGTTGTTCCACCAGTTTTCACACATAGGGCTTTAAGTCTGCTCTTATGAGGGGTGCACTGAGTGATTTCTTTCTCATTTTAGCCTTCCTTACATCCTCACCTTAGATACTAAATGCTGCTTATTCTATTCTTGCACCAATGCTTGGAATCAAGGACTCCAAACATAGGTAATTTTCGTCTTGTGCTTCTTTCTCCCTTCCATTTTCCTTTTGATCCTTCTCCTATTCAATGTCTGCTCACTTGCCACCATATTTAACCTGGAGCCCTGCAGAGAAAGAGAATCAAGCATCCCTTAGTATTCTAGCCACTTGAATAATCTCCGTCCTTGACCATGTGCTGACTTGGCCCAAAGCCTCATCCATATGATAAGGGACTCCTCTTTCTGTGTTTCTCCATAAGTGTCACCTATCCCTAGGGGCTATTCTGCCCTTTCAAAAGGAACTCCGGGAAAAACCCAGTTACTGTGTTTGCTTCATCCTGTCTCTGTATTGCTGCCACTGTGTTGTGCCCTAAAACTCATTCACATATCTGTCCCAATTCTTTTTTCTTTACCCTCATATTTTTAGCTGACCCTACCCGACTGCTCAACTCCATCATTGAGAAGCACACACTAATCCACCATATGCCAGCCATTATACTGATTGCCTAATACACCTTGGGGGACATTGCTGGTTCAGTTGTAGAATTTTCCCTTTCCAAGCTGGAGACCCTGGCTCAATTCCTGGCCAGTGTACCTCCCTGCACAACCACCACCCATCTACCTCTGGAGGCTTTTGTGTGAATATGATGCTGAACGGATTTTAGCAGAGCTTTCAGGCTAAGGCTAGGAAGAAAGGCCTGGCTATCTACTTTGGAAATCTGTCATTGAAAACCCTATCGATCACAGTTGTCCAGCACACAACCCATCATAGACATGGTGCATGACTGGGCAGCATTTTGTTCTGTTGTGCATGGGGTTGCTATTAACAGGAGCCTGAACTGATGGCAGCAATGATTAAGTGTTTAGCTGCCAACCAAAAGGTAGGCTGTTCAAATTCACCAGCTGTTCCTTGGAAACATTATGGGGCAATTCTACTTCCATCCTATTGGGTCGCTACGAGTTGGGATCGACTTGATGGCAACAGGTTTCGTTTTTTGTTTTTGTAACAACAATATACCTTATTTTGTCTATATTTAACAACTATCTAAAAGAGGCACAGGCATTCCTCAGAGATATTATGGGTTCAGTTCCAGGTCACCACAATAAAGCAAACATAGCAATAAAATGAGTCATATGAATTTTTTTTTTTTTTTTTTTGGTTTCCCATTATCATAGAAAAGTTATATTTATACTGTATTGTAGTCTATAGGGTTGCTATGAGCTAGAATCGACTCAACAGCAACAGGTTTGTTTTTTTTTTTGTAATCTAAAAAGCGCAACAGCATTATGTCTAAAAACAGAAAAAAACAACGTGCACACCTTAATTAAAAATACTTTATTGCTAAAGGAAACCCTGGTGGCTTCGGGGTTAAGTGCTACAGCTGCTAACCAAGAGGTCGGTTGTTCGAATCTGCCAGGTGCTGCTTGGAAACTCTATCAGGCAGTTCTGTTCTGTCCTACAGGGTCACTATGAGTCTGAATCGACTCGATGGCAGTGGTTTTTGGTTTATTGGTAACAAACGGTAAGCATCATCTAAGCCTTCAGCAAGTGTAATCTTTTTGCTGATGGAGGGTCTTGCCTCAATACTGATTGCTGCTAACTGATCCAGGAAGACCAGTTAATGTGACTATTAGTCAAATTTACTCACCAATCACTAAGGCCAAAAATGAAGACACTGAAGATTTTTACCAACTTCTGGAGCCTGAAATTGATTTGAACATGCAATCAGGATGCATTGATAATTACTGGTGATTGGAAGGTAAAAGTTGGAAATAAGTAAAAAGGATCAGTAGTTGGAAAATATGGCCTTGATGATAGAAATGATGCCAGAGATCACATGACAGAATTTTGCAAGACCAACTACTTCATTGCAAATACCTTTTTTCACCAACATAGTTGTGAGTATACTTGTGAACCTCCCCAGATGGAATACACAGGAACCAAATCAACCACATCTGTGGAAAGAGTCAATGGAAAAGCTCAATATCATCAGCTGGGACAAGGCCAGGGGTTGACTATGGAACAGACCATCAATTGTGCATATGAGAGTTCAAGTGGAAGCTGAAGAAAGTTAGAGCATGTCCACAAGAGCCAAAGTTCAACCTTCAGTATATCCTACCTGAATTTAGGGGCCATTTTAAGAATAGATGTGACTTGTTAAAAACTAATGACCGAAGACCAGATGATTTGTGGAAGGACATCATACATGAAGAAAGCACGAGGTCATTAAAAATACAAGAAAGAAAAGACCAAGATGGGTGTCAGAAGAGGTGCTGAAACTTGCACTTGAACATCGAGTAGCTAAAGCAAATGGAAGAAATGAAGTAAAAGATCTGAACAGAAGATTTTAAAGGGAAGTTTGAGAAGACAAAGTATTATAATGACACATGCAAAGAGCTGGAGATAGAAAACCAAAAGGGAAGAATACACTAGGCATTTCTCAAACTGAAAGATCTGAAGAAAAAATTCAAGCTTTGAGTTGCAATATTGAAGGATTCTAAGGGGAAAATATTAAATGACGCAGGAAGCATCCAAAGAAGACAGATGGAATACAAAGTCACTACACCAAAAAGAATTGGTCAACATTCAACCATTTCAAGAGGTGGCATATGATCAGGAACTGACGGTACTGAAGGAAGAAGTCCAACCTGCGCTGAAGGCACTGGTGAAAAACAAGGCTCTGGGAATTGACAGATACCAATTGAGATGGTTCAACAATCAGATGCAGTACTGGAAGTGCTCACTCATCTATACCATTAAATTTGGAAGACAGCTACCTGGCCAACCAACTGGAAGAGATCCATATTTATGCCTATTCCCAAGAAAGGTGATCCAACCAAATGAGGAAATTATTGAACAATGTCATTAATAGTACATACAAGTAAAATTTTGCAGAAGATCATTCAAAAGCAGTTGCAGCAGTACATCGACAGGGAAGTGGCAGAAATTCAAGCTGAATTCAGAAGAGGATGTGGAACCAGGGGTATCATTGCTAATGTCAGATGGATCCTGGCTGGAAGCAGAAAATACAAGAAAGATGTTTGCCTGTGTATTTATTGACTCTGCAAAGGGATTTGACTGTGTGGATCAAAACAAATTATGCAAACCATTGCAAAGAATGGAAATTCCAGAACACTTAAGATTGTGATCATGAAGAACCTGTACATAGATCAAGAGGCAGTCGTTCGAAGAGAACAAGGTGATAAAGCATAGTTTAAAGTCAGGTAAGGTGTGCATCAGGGTTGTATCCTTTCACCATACTTATTCAATCTGTATGCTGAGCACATAGTCCAAGAAGCGGGACTACATGAAGAGGAATGGGGCTTCAAGGTTGGAGGAGGACTCATTAACAACCTGCATTATATGAATGATGCAATCTTGCTCACTGAAAGTGAAGAGGACTTGAAGCACTTACTGATGAAGAACAAGACCAAAGCCTTCAGTATGGATTATACCTCAACATAAAGAAAACAAAAGTCCTCACAACTGGACCAATAAGCAACATCATGATGAACAGAGAAAAGATTGAAGTTGTCAAGGATTTCATTTTACTTGGACCCACAATCAACACCCTTGGAAGCAGCAGTCAAGAAATCAAAGGACACATTGCATTGGGCAAATCTGCTGCAAAAGAGCTCTTTAAATTATTGAAAAGCAAAAATAACACCTTGAAGACTAAGGTGCACCTGAGCCAAGCCACGGTGTTTTCAATTGTCTCATATGCATGCAAAAGCTGGACGATGAATAAGTAAGACCAAAGGAGAATTGATGTCTTTGGTTTATGGCATTTGAGAAGAATATTGAATATACCATGTGCTGTCAAAAGAACAAACAAATCTGTCTTGGACAAAGCACAACCAGAATGCTCCTTAGAAGCAAGGATGGTGAACTACGTCTCAAATAGTTTGGACATGTTGTCAGGAGGGATCACTCCCTGGAAAAGAACATTATGCTTTGTAAAGTAGAAGCCCAGCAAAGAAGAGGAAGACCCTCAACAAAAGGATAGACACAGTGGCTACAACAATGGTCTCAAGCATAACAACAATTGTGAGGATGATGCAGGATCAGGCAGTATTTTCTTCTGTTCTACATAGGGCCCTTTGAAGTCAGATCTGACTCAACAGCACCTAACAACGACTGATCCAGGGTGGTGGTTCTGAAGGTTGGGGTGACTGTGGCAATTTTTTAAACAATGAAGTTGGCCAGGTTGATTGACCCTTCTTGTTACTTGAACATTTAGAGGCCGTCATAGGGTTATTAATTGGCCTAATTTCAATGTTATTATATCTCATAGAATAGGGAGCCCTGAGGAGAGGTAGAAAGATGGGGATAGCCAGTTGGTGGAGCAGTCAGAACACACACAATATTTATTAAGTTTGCCATCTTACATGGGTGCGGTTTGTGGCACCCCAAAACAGTTACAATAGTAACATCAGAGATAACCAATCACAGATAAACCTAACAGATATAATAATAATGAAAAAGTTCAAAATATTGCGAGAATTACCAAAAGTGACACAGAGCATGAAGTGAACACATGCTGTTGGAAAAATGGCACTGATAGATTTGCTCGATGCAGGGTTGTCTGAAACCTTCAATTTGTACAAAATGCAATATCTGTGAAGTGTAATAAAGCAAGGCACAATAAAATGAGTCATACCTGTATTATTAATTTACAAAGGAGGATACTGAGACTCAAGAAAGTAAGCAACTTGTCAAAGGCCGGATGAGTAGAATGGCAGCTTAAGATTTTAACAAATTCTGTTTGACTCAAAGGTCCACACTTCTTCCATTCCACAATATGCTCTCTTTTTAACATGGAGATCAACCTCCATATAGATTGACCTGCCATACCCTGATGTCCTGCTGTATGTCTGCACCTTCCATCCCAGCTACCTCCCTTTGGCTCGTATGCTCACTTACCTTCCCTCCAACAAGTTAGAGTGGCCACAGTGGGGAGGTGGTATGTCCCAACCCCTTTTGGAGGCAAGAGTAGAGTCAACGGGGGTACTGAAAGTCACAACAGCTTGTGGAGGGTGCTGGATTTGAAGTTCTGGACTACACTCAAGTTTCTTCCCCTGGCTATCAGCTTTGGTTCTTAAAGAGGTCAGGATCCAGCTGGGAACAGAATTAGTTCAGCTTCTGTCTATTATGACTAATGTGAAGAAAAGACTTGTCATTTCATGTGCACTTACAGAAGCCTTGCCTTGGTTTCATTCTTATATTCTCCACAAAGTCTGGATCCAATTTAATGGAGAGCAATGTCCCTTCCCTGCAGAGGAAACATCAAAAAGAGATTCTAGAGTCTGAGTGTTCTACAGACAATGAGATGTGATTGTTTAAGCCGTGACATTCAGTTCCAGTAAATTTTACTTGTCCTGGTCATCACTTGCTTGTCTGGTGCCTTTTCTCTCCTGTGAAGATTTTTATTACGACTCCATCCTGATGCTTCTCAGCATTATAGACAAGGAAACAAAGCATGGGTGCTGACCACATTACCAAGGCATTAAGTGGACACTCCTCAGGCATTGAGGTTGATAAAAATTTTTAAGCTCTTTCCTCCCTCATTTATCTTTTTTTTTTTCTGCATAGTTCAGAGTTTTCAAGATTGACACACCCACCTATCAACTCTTGATTCTTCTTTATAAGGAGAACTTATTCTGGCTTGCTGTATTGTTGTGTGCCATTGACTCGATTCCCACTCATAGCCACCCTATAGGACAGAGTAGAACTGCCCTACAGTGTTTCCAAGGAGCGGATGGTGGATTTGAACTGCTGACCTTTTGGTTAGCAGCCTTAGCTCTTAACCACTTTGCCATCAGGACTCCTATTCTGCCTTTGTTGAGATAAATTCCATGTCTAAACTCCCAAGTAAGTTATCTAACTCAGAAAATGCCGATATTCTTCTATCTTCTCTCTTAAGAATTGAATTATCTTTCACTCTCTTGATCCCAGTTTTTCACAGACATTTGCCCCCTTACACAATGAAGGGCAACTCAATACTTTCAGATGAAACCTCTGCAATATTTGATATCCTTGACTTTTTGTTGTTGTTTTTACAATCCCCATCTAATCCCTCAGCAAGTTCTGTTGGGTTTACCTCCGTATTTATCCAGAATGTCACTGCTTCTCACATCCTCTTCTGCTACCACTGTGGTTCCAACCAGCTTTTGTCTCTTGCCGGAATGACTGCAATCGCTCCCAGACTCGCTGCACTCACCTTCACCTGCACTGTAGTGTTATCATGAACACAGCAGGCCAAGAGACCTTTCAAAAATGTGAGTCCCATTATGAAAGACTTCAGTTCAGTGCCCCCTCCCCACCTCTCTCAGAGTAAAGTCTTCGTAGAGACTCAAAATGACCTGCACAATCTGGGTCTTCTGTTAATTCTCTGACCTTGACATCTTCTACTTTCCCCCTTGCTTACTCGGCTCCGACCACACAGAACACTTCAGACACGCTTCCATTTCATGACTTCAACATTTGCTATTTCTTCATCTTCTTGGAATGTTCCTCTCCCAGAAATCCATATGGCGTAGTTCTTCTCCTCTTCCAAGTCTTTTTTCAAATGCCTGCTTCTCAGTAAGTCCTACTTAAGGAAAGATAATTTTCACATATGGAGAGAGATTTAGAAGTTCTAAATAAAATATTAGCAAATTGCATCCAAGATTAAATTAAAACTGGTATCATTACCAAGTAGGCTTAGCCCAGGAATGCCAAGATGTTAGCATTGAGAACTCTGTAAATATACTGTAATTCTCTACCATCATGGATTAAAGGAGAAACCCTCAATAGATGCTGAAAAAATATTTGATAAAATTTCACCCGACCTGCTTCATAAAAAGTGACCATCCTATTTAAAATGTCCAGGTTGGCCACAGTACTTCCTTTATTCTAAATATTCCGTGCCATTTACTCTTTTATCTCATTTATCACTGAAATGCCCCCACTTGAATGCAGGTTCTATGAAAGCAAGAAATTTTGACTTTTTTTTTTCACAGCTCTTTTACCAGTGTCTAGAACAATGTAAATCACATGGTAAATGCTCAAAAATAAATGAATTTTTCTATTCCATACAAATTCCTCAGGCAACACCACACAGTCACATAACTTTAGTTCTCCTCTATAAATTAAACTTGCCCAGATGTCTCTCAATGTGGCCTGTATGAGGGAATGGCACCACCAACCACCTAGCTTCCCACATCAAAAGTTGGGGTTAAGCATTATTTCATTCAACCATTAAATATTCGTTGTGTTGTTCCCATATGTTAGACATGGAGCTATTAACTGGAGAAATCTTTGTAACAAAACAAAAAAAATGATTCTAATAGTCAGGCAGGGGACAGCTAATCCCAAAAGAGATAGTAAAAACACTCAGTGGAGACAATATATACTTTATAACCCTTGGTTTTCCAGGGTAGGAACACAACTTCTATTGGTAAAAGGTAACAGATAACTTCAGTAACAATAATTCTAAATAAAACACAATATTAGCAAATACCCATATAGCACTTACTATGTGTTAGGTGGAAACCCTAGTGGCGTAGTGGTTAAGTGCTACGGCTGCTAAATAAAAAGTCGGCAGTTCAAATCCTCCAGGCGCTCTGTGGAAACTCTATGGGGCAGTTCTACTCTGTCCTATAGGGTTGCTATGAGTCGGAATCAACTCGATGGCACTGGGTTTGGTGTGTTTTTTTGGTATGTGTTAGGTGGTCTAAGGAGCCCTGGTAGCACCATGGTTACATGCTCAGCTGCTAATCGAAAAGTCAGTGGTTGGAGCCCACCAGCTAGGTAGGCTTTTCATGTAGTACACATAGTACCTGTATTGGCTCCCTGAATC
This sequence comes from Elephas maximus indicus, assembly GCF_024166365.1. NCBI lineage: Eukaryota > Metazoa > Chordata > Mammalia > Proboscidea > Elephantidae > Elephas > Elephas maximus. The sequence goes on along the minus strand of NC_064833.1, from coordinate 7,811,272 downwards.
CTCAGAACAATCCTATGAGACAGGTAGCATCATTAGCCCCATTTTACAGACGCGGAAGACGAGGAACAAAGAAGTTTCATGGCTTGTGCAGAGCCACAGCATAAGTAAGCATCAGAGTTAGATTTCAACACAGACGAGCTGGTCCCAGTGTTCAGGTCTTCACCTCTACAAAAACGTTTCACTCTCTTCCTCCATATCTCCTCAATGCTCAATTGGTAATCAGTGAGACTGGAAAACCAAATCCAGCATTTGTAGCTGAGAACATTCTGGAATGGTTTTCTCTCGTCTGTGACCCTATAAGCAACCTGCCCTCTGGAGGGGATAAAAATTAATTTGAGGGAAGCCAACTTGAGACCTTGTATCTAAGCACTATTTCTAGACCCCGGTTATATTAATAACGATGGCTTTTTTTTTTTTTTTTTGCTCAATATATAACTTTTTGCCTATTTTTAATCAACTCGTAGTTCAGAGATAGAAGAGTGAAATATTTAAGTCTTAACGATTTTCTCAAATTGTAAAATGTGCTGTGAATTAAAGTTCAGGGTGCTGAAGAGATTATGGTGGGGAGTGACCTTAGATTTGGGGGATATGCAAGCACTCTGTGAGGAGACAGTCTTGGTGCTGAGAATGGAAATATCCATAGGGCTCTCCAGGAGAAGATGGAGGAAAAATCTTTCACGTAGATTCTGCCTGTTATGTGTCCCTTTCTGTACTTTTCTCTCCACCCAAAATGACTTATCTTGAACAAGTCAGGATTTTCTTGGTGCTCTCATGTAGAACTCACTGAGATTTCTCAAGTGTTGTAAGTCCTTCTAATCAACCTCCACACGGCTGCAGTGCAATACGCAGTGCAATGTTTCTGCTACGTAAATACCATCTGGTGTGCCTTTGCTTAAAAGTTTACCCCGAGTTCAGGCTTCCTAGGACGGCAAAGAGTGAGAGGCAGTGGTGGTTCAGTGGCAGAATTCTTGCTTCCAGATAGGAGCCCTGGGCTCGAACCCCAGCTAACGCACCTCATGTGCAGCCACCACCCTCTGTCAGTAGAGGCTTGTATGCTGACATGATGCTGAACAGCTTTCAGAGGCGCTTCCAGACTAAGATAGAGTCGGAAGAAAGCCCCGGTGATCTACTTCAGAAGATTAGCCAATGAAAACCCTACGAATCACAACGGTCCAGTCCTCAACGGATCATGGGGAGGGCACCGGATGGGGCAATGTTTCACTCCAGCTGGAAGACAACTAACGGCATGGCCTGAGAGTTCTCAAGATCTGGTCTCTGCTTGAGCACCTTCTCCCCATTGCTCTGTACCATGCTGAACTGCAGCCACCCTGAACTATTAGTCTGTCTTCCTCAGGACAGTCTCACGTGTTGTTCTCTTAGGAAGTTTCTTCCCACACCTCCTCATCCTTACTTACCTTGGTGCTAAGCTTAGCCCACCCACCCTTTTAGAGAGACTTCCGGATCCCTCCGTGCTGGTAGGTCTACCTGTGGAATGTACTTCTCTAGCACCCTGTGTTTCCTCTCTTTTTAGATTGGTGATTGGAAGCCTCTACTCACTGTCGGTGCAGTGGTTAAGAGCTACAGCTGCTACCCAAAAGGCCAGCAGTTTGAATCCACCAGATGTTCCTTGGAAACCCTATGGGGCAGATCTACTCTGTCCTATAGTATTGCTATGAGTCAGAATCGACTCAACAGCAGCGGGCTTGGTTGTGTTTTCTTTATTTGCTGTCAGTGTCTTGAGTTCAGTGGACATGTCCTTTGATCCACAACTATTGTGGTACTCAGAAAGCATGAGCCTTCAACCATGCTCCATAAATACCTCTCCCTCACCCCTGATTCCTCTCTCTGAAAACCTGTATTACTAAAATAGCTACAATTTATGGAGGGTCTTCATGCCACCTATTTTCTGATTCTACCATTCCATGGCCTGCTTTTCAACAATGAGACTAGGAATCTGCAAACTCTCTCCCCAGGCTTCTTTTACTGCTGGCTCCCAGCTAAGATTCTGTCAGTGGGAAGTGCCAGGTGGAGATCAGAGGGTGGGAGAAGAGGAGAAGGGGCTTTCTCTCTTCTGGTTCCTGTTTTCATCTCTCCGGCACCACCAAGTAGCTGAGCGTTAGGCATCTCTCAGCGCTCCAGGCACTGGCCACAGGACCCCTCGGTGGCCCTGGACCAGCTCTACAGTGTCTCCTCCCAGCTCTGAGCCCAGATACACAGGTTCCTCCGTAGTCACAGCAACTGACCCAAGGGGCACCTGTTCCTTGCTCCTAAAAAACTAATGCTACCAAGTCAGTTCTGACTCACGGAGACCCCGTGTGTGTCACAGGAGAACTGTGCTCCACAGCGTTTTCAGTGGCCGAGTTTTTGGAAATAGATTGCAAGGCCTTTCTCCTGGGGTATGTCTGAGTGGACTTGAACCTGCGACCTTTTGTTAGCAGCCAAGCATGCTAACCAGTTAACCACTCCTCCCTTGCTCCTAGCCTCTAGTAATACTCCCTTTTCTCTTTTCTTCCTCTAGCCCTTCATAATACTCGTGTAACCAGTTCTATGTATCTGACCCCCCTTTATAATACTTGCGTAACCAGTTCTATGTCTTTGATCCCGCAATTAGAAATAGTGTGGTTTTTATTTCATTGGTCGGGCCCTGGCTGATCCAGCTGTGTGTGTATGTATATGTATGTACCATAATTTTATGCAAATAACACGCTTCTACATTTGTTTGCCAACTGCACTCTCCCCCAACAGAGTATTTTTGCAAAAGCACTATGCCATTTTTTTTTTTAACAGCAACACGTAAAAAAAAAAAAAAATTGGCATAGCAACGCTTATGAAAATACTTCTCGGGGGGGGCACAGTTGGCAAACAAACATAGATGTGTGTTATTTGCATAAAAATATAGTGTATGTGTATGTGCAGGTATATTTACAGGTATATGTAAATATACACCTCTGATCTGCACAATAATTGCACCCATTGCATATGATTATTCCCGTTTTATACTTTAGACAACTGAGGTTCAGGTACATCAAACCACCTCTTTTTCAGGGTCAGTGATGCACTTCAAGCTCAGGGCTGACTACCTGCAAAATGGGTGCTAACTTCACAGGAACACGTGGCTACCTGTTTAAATTAAACATTCAAGAACTTACACATTCAGAGCTGCTTGTCTCATTTAAATTGTCCCCTTCAAACCTCTATTCAGATCCTCCAAATGTTTCAACATTCCACAGCGTTTTCTTTTATATTTCATCAGTGGTAGCAGATCCTTCTGTCTTTAGAGGAATACGTGTGTTTAAGAAAAAGCTGGTTGGCCTCTATTTTAAGGATAAAACGATGTTATTATACTTGAAAATATCACTGGAATTAAACAGATGATATAACTACAAAATAACTAAACTTTATTTCTTGTGAGATGCATGAATTGGCTCTGAATTAATTTATGTAGCTCCCGTTAAGTAGCTCAGTTAGGGTAGAACCACTGGATTGTAAAGACAGGTCTTAAAAAGGTAAGCCACTGGCTGGTACAAACAGTTAATACACACAGCTGCTAACTAAAAGGTTGAAGCTTTGAGTCCATATAGAGGTACCTCAGAAGAAAGGCCTGACAATCTACTTCTGAAAAACCAGCCATTGAAAACCCTGTGGAGCACAGTTCTGCTCTGACACACATAAGGTTGCCGTGAGTTCAAGTCCACTTGACACTAACTGTTTTTTTTGGGGGGTGGATAGTTTCTGTTGGGAAGTGATTAGAAGGAGATGATGTTGATGTGTGTTTGTTAACTCCTCATAGTCTGTGGTCTATGTGGCATACCCGTGTCTCCAGGGTGCTATTTGTCAGTGGGAAGGTGGCTGCACTTGTATGGATTCCTGGGCACAAGTTCCCAGGATGCCACTGACTGAAAAATGCAGGGAAACAAGAAAACACACAACTAAGTCCCACAACAGGGATCGTTCTCTTCTCATTCTGCCTGTCAGCCCTCAGCAGCAGTGATGCATGCCCGTGGTCCTCTGTATTAAAATGTCGTCCTTTACCCCCTTTTCAGGAATTGTGTCCTACAATTTATCTTTCTTCGGGATGCAAATGAAAAGGCAGGCAGAGAGGGTGTTTGGCTCGGCTTCCAGAGAAAAGAACTGGCTCTCAGTCACAATGACCCGGGAATGTTTGGGTGCCGACCCACCTTTTCTTTCCAAAAGCAACAGGAACACAGTGTCTGTTTCAAGGCTGTCAAGAATCTTCACTTCTCCATTCAATACTCCCAACATGCAGCTGGTGGAGCAAAGAGGAACAAACCGACAGATGGCAAATAGTCACTAGGAGACAGGCAGGAGGGATCTGGATTCTTGGGATGTGTCTTATTGCAGCAAAGTGGGCAGATATGTGCACACAGAAAGAAACAGCAGTGGACAGTAGGCAAAGAGACAAAAGAAAGTGTTGATATCTTAGTGATTTTCTCAACCACCTAATAGGTGAAGAAAGCTTCCCAGGTTCAGAGTGAGACTGGGCTGGGAAAAGTAGCCTTTGAGTTGATTCCAATTCATGGTGATGCCATGTGTGTCAGAATAGAGCTGTGCTCCATAAGTTTTTCGATGACTGTTTTTCTTTGGAAGTAGATTGCCAGACCTTTCTTCTGAGGTGCCTCTTGTTAGACTTGAACCTCCAACCTTTCAGTTAGCAATTGAGCAGGTTAACTGGTTGCACCATCCAGGGACTCCCATTCTGAACAGGCTACTCTGAGTGCAGGTGGATCCACTCTGCAATTTGCTCAGCAGCCCTGGGCCAGCTCTGCCAAGGCCTTCTGGCCCATTACAGCCAAGCTGTCTGTGAGTTGGAGCAAGGGTGTGGACTCTGCTTCCTTGTGGATAACCCCACGAGGGCCCCTGCACTCTGCTAACTGGTGTGTCAGATCTCTGCACCTGGCTAACTGCATACAGAAAGCATCAAAGCTGATAATTAGGACTGGCCAAGAGGCAAACATGGCCCCGTGCATGACTGCATCGGCCACTGTACCTAGTTAATGAAAATTCTGCTTTGTTTCTGCTGCATAATTCTCCTGTCTGAGTATATTAAACTAGCTTAAGGGCTCCTTGTTTTCCCATTTTCTCACCCATGACCCAGGTGTTAGGCCTGGCTGGGAGCTGTACTGCCCCTCTCAAATGTACAGCATTTCCTGGAGAAGGCTTTTTATGCTCACCTTTGACATAAGGATTAGTTACCATGTCAGTGGGAAGGTAAGAGTGGGCTTTGGAGTAGACAGACTGGGTTTAGAGCCCAGCTTTGCTGTTTACTAATGCTTGATGCAGAGAAAGTCACTTAACCTCATTTCACCTCAATTTCTTAGTCTATAAAATGGGGTAAGGGTAGTCCCTAAATAATAGTGTGTTGCGAGGTTTAACTGAGTCAATGCTGGTAAAGTGCTTAGAACAACACCCGGTACTGGTCGTTTGCCAACTGCTCCCTCCCCAGCAGAGGGATTTTCTTAAGCACCACTACGCCAATTTTTTTTTCACGTTGCTGTTAAAAAATTAGCATGAGATGCTTTCAAAAATACCTTGGTGGAGGGGAGGAGAGAGCTGTTGGCAAACAAACGTAGAAGGTGCGTGTTATTTGCATAAAAGATCTATATACAGCAAGCCCACATTCTTACATCCCTGCTCTTCTCAACAGCCCTTCAAGTTCAGCATGTCAAATACAAAACTCATATTGCCCTCCCAATACCTTTTTCTGTGTCTGGACTCCCCATGCCAGTGAACCAAACAATCTATGAGTATGAAAAATCTGGGCATAATCAGTGATGTTTCCCTCTAATACCCTGTGTTTAATACACCACCATTAAGTACTTTTGGAGACCTGGTAGTGCAGTGTTTAAGAGCTCGGCTGCTATCTAAAAAAGTCAGCAGTTCAAATCTACCAGCCGCTCCTTGGAAACCCTGTGGGGCAGCTCTACTCTGTCCTATAGGGGCACTATGAGTCAGAATCGACTCAACGACAATGGGTTTGGTTTATTAAGTACTTTTGTTTCTGCCTCCTAAAATTTCTCCATATCCATTGGCCCTCTCCTAGTTCAAACTACCATAATTTCACACCATAGGCTTCTTCGATTGTGGCATTCATTTGTTTTTACTCATCTTTTACCTGTTTCTATACTATGGCAGGAGAGCTCTCTTAAAAACATAAGCCAAATTATAGTAATTTCATGCCAAAAGTGATGTCCCATTGCTCTAAGGAGGAAGACAACACCTTTAATCTAGACTGTAAAAGTAGGCTCGTCCAGACCCCTGCCTTCCTCAACAACCTCAACTGATGCCACTTTTCTCGTTATTCTTTGCCCTGTGGCCACCTTGGTTTTCCTTTTGTTCATTCAGTGCCCCGTGTTCTCCTCCACCTGAGGAACTTTGTGTATATTATTTCCATCACTTGAAGATAGATTCCCACTATAGCACCCTGCAGACTCATCTGGCTAATTTTTAGATCTTCTTTCAAAACTCAGTTAACTTCTTCAAGGAAATCTTTATAGATCACCCCAGACCACGTCAGGATGCTCACAGCACCCCATGCTTCTGCTTTATCATAGTTGGAATTAAATAGTTAAATTTAGAGACTCTTAATTGTGTTTTTTTTTGGGTTTTGGGTAATTGTGAGGTTTTTAAATGTCTGTCTTCTGGCTTGGATGTAGGTTGTGTGAATTCAGGGTCAAATACCTGTCCTGTTTAATTCACAATTCCCAGTGCCTACTGCCTGGCATATATTTGGAAAATAGCATGGACATTTAGCTAGAATCATATTTAGCAGTTTTGTAGAGATTATTGTTAAAATTAATTTCTCATTCTCTTGTGACCCTATGACAATTTCCTTAGGTATATCCTGGGGACCTGGAGGCCTTTTAATTTATAAAATGGTGATATTAAAAAATTTCACTTCACAGGATTACTGTAAAAATTTAATAAAACTATGCATGTAAAAACATTGTGCAAATGGTAATATATTATACAAATATATTGGATATTACTCCAAAGAGTAAGTCAATAATATATTTATATTTTAATTTGGTCTTAGTTCAAGTCTTTGCCTCTATGATTTCCATAAATTGTTCATTTCCATGTGATTCATTTCAAGATAATTGACAGCTGATGAGAGGGCATTGGACCATGCCTTTTGGGCCTGTATTATAAGAAAAATCTGTTCATAGACAAAGTGGGTAATATCCAAATTCTCCTTCCCCCTTCTAAGTAGATATGCTGATTTAGGAGAATGTCTGCTCAATAGTAGGTGTCAGGAGTGGGGTTCTTCAGGTATGGTGCTGGGTATTAAGAACCTGTATAACATACTGTTTGTTGTTGTTAGGTGCTGTTGAGTCAATTTTAACTCATAGTGACCCCCACATGACAGAGTAGAACTGCCTCATAGAGTTTTCTAGGCTGAATCTTCACATGAGCAGGTCGCCATGTTTTCTCTTGCTAAACCACTGGGTGGGATAGAACCACCGACATTTCAGCTGGCCACCAAGTAGTACTAAACCAAACCCATTGCTGTTGAGTCAATTCTGACTCATGGAGATCCCATAGGACAGAGTAGAACTGCCCCATAGGGCATCCGAGTCTGTAATCTTTGTTGAAGTAGACTTCCTGTGGTGCAATTAATTACTTGTGTGTGGCCTTTCTGTCCATAATCTTGTAACTCCTACCCAAGTGATTGGGTGGGGCTCTGTGATAGGGTAACTGTGGCCCACCAAAGGGATTGGTGGAAACTCAGGTGGCATAGTGGTTAAGAGCAGCTATGGCTGCCAACTAAAATGTCAGCAGTTCAAATCCACCAGGCAGGCGCTCCTTGGAAACCCTATGGAGCAGTTCTACTCTATCCTATAGGGTCACTATGAGTCGGACTCAACTCGATGGCAATAGTTTTTTTGGTTTTTCAAGTGATTGGTCAGTTTTGCCATCCCTCTGGGCTTGAGGTGAGTCCTTCTAAAGGCAGAAGTGAAGATTCCACCACCACCAAGGAAGGAGACACCAGGCAGGAGAGGCGTGCCTGTGACACAGCTGGGAAGAGGGTGTCCTGATGGAAGAACTCTTTCCTGAGTGTTCCTAAACCTGAATTGTAACTCTTACTTCCTTAGTAAACCCCATAATTGTGAGTATGGTCTGTGAGTTCTGTGTGGCCATTGAAATGAATTATCAAAACCAGCAGAGAATGCTGTGGGAGGGACAGTTGGGGCCAGAATTGGTAAAGATGGTAGAGAGAAGAGGCATGTCAGACCCTCGCCTCATAGGAATCAGCCTTGGGCTGTTAATCTTGATTCTCCTTTCCCCTTGTGAAGTTAGAGGGGCTCAGATACTGTCCCCACACTGCTTTTACACTGCCATATCTTCCTTCTGCACAACGGCTGTTGGGTTCAAACCATTGACCTTTCAGATAGCAGCTGAGCTTTTAACCACATCACCACCAGGGCTCCTTTGAGGGGTACTATAGGACACGAAACCCAGTGGGACCACCTGAGTCAAAGTCCTTATTGGAAAGCCTAAGTCTAAATGTTTGAAGGACCACTTACCTGTGCCATATCCAGATCAGAGAGAGAGAAATGTATCAGCCGTCTTAGGCTAAGTTATTTTGCAGTAACTAATGAATCCAAAATCTTTGTGGTGTCCAACAAAGCACATGTCAGACATCTACTTTGTGCCACTCAGTTACGCGTTCTCAACAAGGGTAATGTCACTCCCTAAGGGGTGAAAATTAGTTTTTTGGGGGAAAATGAGGTATTATAATGATTTTGGCCATTCAAAGGCCACAGTACCTAAGCATAGGGATGATTAGGGGGAAAAAAATTATATATAAAAGTCTGCTTATGGCAGCAATACTGGAAAACAAAAGTTAAGAAACACAACATTAGACCCTCAATTCTTTAAGACTGGTCAGCAAGGTCCTGTTGTTGGGTGTCCTTGAGTCAATTCCAATTCATAGAGACCCTATGTAACAGAGTGGAACTGCCTCATAGGGTTTTATTGGCTGTAATCTTTACAGAAGCAGATCAGCAGTTCTTTCTCCCTCAGAGTCCCTGTTAGGTTTGAGCTTCCAACCTTTCAATTGGCAGCTGAGCCTTAACTGTTGCACCAACAAGGCTCTTTGTCAACGTTCTATGGGTTCATTTCACAGTAACCAAAAAACCAAACCTGTAGCCTTCAACTCAATTTTGACTCATACAGACCCTATAGGACAGAGTAGAACTGCCCAATGAGGTTTCCAAGGAGCAGCTGGTGGATTCGAACTGCCGACCTTTTGGCTAACAGCCAAACTCTTAACCACTGCACCACCAGGGCTCCTGGCATGTGCTAGGGACTCTGTAAATTTGAGTAAGTGAATGACTGAAGCCCTGGCTAGAGATCTTTGGAGAAAGCAAACCAGAATGAACAAGATCTCAAGGGAACTTGATCCTGGAAATGCCCCCAGTGAGTCCACCTAACTCTGACCTGGGTTTGCTCTATAGAACAAGTTAGAGCAAGCCAGCAAGCCACGATGCTGAGGCTTCACTTATGGGAAGTTAATGATGGCATAAGGAAGAACCAGGCTGTGGCTGATAGAGTGTAAGTTGCTCTTCCTTATTTTATCACTTGAGAAGGAAAAACAGAGTAGAGTGGTCATTAGTTCCTATAATCTTCCTCCATCTTGACCTTTCTGCACAGACTGTTGCCCTGCCAACTGCCTTAAAAGTGTTGGCAAAAGGATGCTGAGCTTTCAGAGTTGATACATATGAAAGCCACTCTTGTTGACATAATTGGAAAGAGCAATTCATCGTCTGCAATTAAAAACAGTCGTGAGGTTTGAAGGGCCAAGTGCTCTCACCTCGGGGAAGGTTTTAAATTTTGATGAGGACCTTTTTTTTTCCCCATGAATGGCTGCAAGATTTCCAGATGACTATGTTACTACATGGAAAACATCTTTGCAAAGGGTAGGGGATCAGTGCAATAGAAACCTCTCTGGGGAAGGATGTGGGAAATTTGGATTTCCTTCCAGCATGGCCACAAGCTAACTGGGTGGGCCTGGAAGGTCATGTGGCCCACTCCTGTGATCAGGTCTCACATGGCAAGGGTCTCAGTACTAGAAGCCAATAACATTCATTGAGCAAATATTGGACCAGAACTCTGAGATGGACATAGTGCTAGACTTTGGATGTGAAATGGTTACTTGATGGACTACTAATCAAGAGATTGATGGTTCAAACCCATCCAGAAGTGCCTCAAAAGTAAGGCTTGGCAATCTGCTTCTGGAAGGTCATGGCATTGAAAACCCTATGAAGTAGTTCTACTCTGCACACAAGGTCACCAAGAGTCAGAATTGATTCAACCAACAAACAACATCAAGCCCAACAGAAAACATAGTGTCCATTTCCTGCATCACAAACCTATTATCTTCCCTCAAACGGCCTATATTTTGCAATCTTTTGCTAGCTCATATATTGTCATGGATTGAATTATGTCCCCTCAAAAATGTGTATATCAATTTGGCTGGGCCATGATTCCCAGTATTGTGTGGTTGTCCTCCATTTTGTGATGGTAATTTTATGTTAAGAGGATTAGGGTGGGATTGTAACACTACCCTTCCTTGGGTCACCTCCCTGACCGAATGTGGAGGGATTTCCCTGGTGTGTGGCTTGCGCCACCTTTTACCTCTCAAGAGATAAAGGGAAACAAGCAGAAAGTTGGGGACCTCATACCACCAAGAAAGCAGCACCAGGAGTAGAAAGCGCCCTTTGGACCCGGGGTCCCTGTACCTGAGAAGCTCCTTGACCATGAGAAGATTGAGGACCAAAGTCAACAGAGGGAGAAAGGCTTCCCCTGGAGCTGACACCTTGAATTTGGACTGTTAGCCGACTTTACTATGAGAAAATAAACTTCTCTTTGTTAAAGCCATCTACTTGTGGTATTATCTGTTATAGCAATACTAGATGACTAAGACAAATATATTTATAAGTTAAATTAACATCCCATTGTTACTTTAATATTTTACTTGTAAAACTGATATAAAGGCATTGTAAACATTTGAAAAATTAACCCCAAAAAATTCACTAATTAAAATAAATTATACACAATAATATCCACCCTAATTAAAATAAGCAGTGTTATTGCTAATAACCAAATTAATCAAAAACTGATACCAGATCTGAATTCTCCCTGACAATCCATTCTGTGTGCATAATTTAAATAGTTATAAATATAATGCATATGCAATTTTATCTAGCTTTAAGTTCTGTTGTTGTTAGGTGGGCAGTTCTACTCTGTCCTGTAGGGTTACTACGAGTCGGAATCGACTCGACGGCAGTGGGTTTGGTTTTGTTTTTTTTTGTTGTTAGGTGCTGCCAAGTAGGTCCCAGATCATAGTGACCCAGTGTACAATATAATGAAATACTGCCTTGATCCTAAGCCATCCTCACAATCTTGCTATGATTGAGCCCATGGTAGCAGCCACTGTGTCAATGTGTCAATCCATATGGTTGAGAGTCTTCCTCTCTTTTGCTGATCCTCTACTTTACCAAGCATGATGTCCTTCTTTAGGGACTGGTCTGTCCTGATGACATGTCCAAAGTACATGAGATGAAGTCTCACATCCTCGCTTCCAAGGAGCACTCTGGCTATATTTCTTCCAAGACAGATTTGTTTTTTCTTCTGGCAGCCTGTGGTATATTCAATATTCATCTCCAACGCCGTAATTCAAAGACACCAATTCTTCTTTGAGCTTCCTTATTCATTGTTCAGCTTTCACATGCTTATGAGGTGATTGAAAACCTCGTGGCTTGGGTCAGGGGCACCTTAGTCCTCAAAGGGACATCTTTCTTTTTCAATACTTTTGAAGAGGCCTTTCACAGCAGATTTGCCCAATGCAATACAGTGTTTGATTTCCTGACTGCCGCTTCCATGGGTGTTGTTTGTGGATCCCAGTAAAATGGAATCCTTGACAAGATCAATCTTTTCTCCATTTGTCATGATGTTGCTTATTGGTCCAGTTGTGAGGACTTTTGTTTTCTTTTTGTTGAGGTGTAATCCATACAGAAGGCTGTGGGTCTTCAATCTTCATCAATAAGTGTTTCAAATCCTCTTCACTTTCAGCCAGCAAGGTTGTATCATCTGCATGTCACAGGTTGTTAATGAGTCTTCCTCCTGTCCTGATGCCACATTCTTCTTCATATAGTCCAGATTCTTGGATTATTTGCTTAGCATACAGATTGAATAAGCATGGCAAACGAATGCAACCCGGATGCACGCCTGTCCTGACTTTAAACCATGAAATATCCCCTTGTTCTTTTTGGATGATTGCCTCTTGGTCCATGTACAGGTTCCTCATGAGCATAATTAAGTGTTCTGGAATTATCATTCTTCACAATGTTATCCATAATTTGTTATGATCCACATAGTCAAATACCTTTGGATAATCAGTAAAACACAGGCAAACATCTTTCTGGTATTCTCTGCTTTCATCCAAGATCCGTCTGACATTAGCAATGACATCCCTCATCCTACATCCTCTTCTGAATCCGCCTTGAATTTCTGAAGTTCCTTGTCAATGTACTGCTGCAACCACTTTTGAATGATCTTCAGAAAAATTTTACACATGTGTGATTTTAACGACATTGTTTGATAATTTCTGCACTCTGTTGGATCACTTTTCTTTGAAATGGGCACAAATACAGATCTCTTCCAGTCTATTGGCCAGGTAGCTGTCTTCCAAATTTCTTGGCATAGGCGAGTGAGCACCTTCAGCTTTGCATCCGTTTGTTGAAACATCTCAATTCATATTCTGTCAGTTCCTGAAACCTTGTTTTTCGCCAGTGCCTTCAGTGCAGCTTGAATATCTTCCTTTAATACCATTGGCTTTTGATCATATGATACCTCCTAAAATGGTTGAACATCGACCAATTCTTTTTGGTACAGTCACTCTGTGTATTCCTTCCATCTGCTTTTGATGCTTCTTGTGTCATTCAATATTTTGCCCACAGAATCCTTCAAAATTGCACCTGGAGGCTTGGATTTTTTCTTCAGCTCATTCAGCTTGAGAAATACCAAGCCCATTCTTCCCTTTTGTTTTTCTAACTCCAGGCTTTGCACATTTCATTGTAATGTTTTACTTTGTCTTCTTGAACCACCCTTTGGAATCTTCTGTTCAGTTCTTTCACTTCAGCATTTCTTCCTTTCACTTTAGCTGCCTTATGTTCAAGCAGTATATATATATGGATGTTCTGGCAAAGTGTACTTGCTTGCTCTAGATCCTGCATCTGGCTCTCCATCTGATATCTGGATTTTGGGACTTGAGCCAGCTGCCAGCCATACTGCCTATCCATTTAGAATTCATTAACTTCTGCATCTTGTGAGCCTACAGCCTGCCATCTGCCCTGCTGATCTTGGATTCCTCAGTCCCCGTAGCTCCGTGAGTCAGGAGAAGCCTCCAGCCTGACACCTGAGACACACAGACTCAGGACTTGCTAGCCGCCGCAACTATGTGAGCCATGTCCTTGAGATAATCTCTTTCTTTCTCTCTCTTCACTGGTTGTGGTTCTCTAGAGAACCCAGTCTAAGACATTTGATAGTAAAAGTTTTAAGTTTTAAACATGATAAAATAATTATTTTCTAAAGTACAGCCAGAATGTACCTTAGAAGCAAGAATGGTGAGATTTCGTCTCACATACCTTGGACATGTTATCAGGAGAGACCAGTCCCTGAAGAAGGACATCACGCTTGGTGAAGTAGAGGGTCCTCAAAAAAGAGAAAGACCCTCAAGGAGATAGATTGACACAGTGGCTGTAACAATGAGCTCAAATGTAGCAAGGATTGTGTGGATGGCGCCGGACTGGGCAGTGTTTCATAGTCACTGTGAGTCATAAACGACTGGATGACATCTAAAACCAACAGCAGCATATTTCTATATGCTCTTCATAACTGTTATTTACAATCCCTGCACAACAAAACAGGTGCTAATGGCAGATTTAATTCCCAGTCCCCTCTTGGTCATTCATATTGCTCTTCAGTTTTTGATATCGTGTATACTACTCTATACTGACTCGATATCAGCGGGTTTGAGTTTGGTATCTAGTACTGCAGTGTACACTTTCATGTATATGGCATTCCCTTTCAAATTAGTTTCTTTACATAGGTCCTCAAAATAGGATTACTAGAACAAATATTGGTGGGACTTTTATGCTGTCAAATAATTTTGAAAAGTAGATGTATGGCGTTATAATAATAGTACCAGGTTCACTGTTTGTCTACCAGAATTGAGTTTTCCATTTGTTTAAAACAAGTACACTCATTGCTAAAACTAAGCCTTATTTGATATATTAGGTAACGTTGTTTTACTTCTATGTTTTTATTATTAACCAGACAAATTTTCTGTTTACTAGATCTCAAGGTCAGGATGAAAGAATTGAGGTTACAACACCAAGTTGTGATATTATTTCCAGGAGGAAATGACTTTGCCTTTCATTTAGGAAATTTTTCAAAATTAAATACATGATTAATTTGGCTTTTTAAATTATTAAAAATAACTCCAGGGTCCCTCTGAACAATTTCATCACCACCACTTGTGACCTTGCTTGAAAACCATTAAATACATATTCAAACACCTGTGAAATTCTACACTCATAATATGTTGGAGCTAGAAGGAACATGATTCACCAGTCTGCTTCATGTCCTTCTGTAAGAACCTGAGGCTGAAAATGAATAAGTTCTTTCCCAGATAGGGTCACACTGGTCCTGACAGTCACTTAGTTTGCAGACCTGCATCAAATATGCCTTAGACATTGACTTCCAGCCTGGCCCATAACAAAGAATACACACATATCCACACTTGTGTGTGCTATTACTGTCACCTCCTACTGCCTCATATTGAGGTGGAGAGACAGAAGTCTTTCCAAATGGCATGATGCAAAACACCAACAGCCCAGCAGTGGTAGGCACAAACTCTCAGAGTATCAGGGACATGAATGCCCACTCGGATTTCTTCTCAGCTTAAAATGCTGAGCTATCCTTTCTCTTACTGACGACAGTTCTCATGATAGTGAATTTCAGTAGTCTTACCAACAACAGCTCAGTTGTGGTCGATTCTAATGCCTTTGATGACCTAGAAAGAGGCACAGTGCTTTTTCTCCTTAGGTGTCCAACTGTGTATAATTGTGTTTTTTTTTACTAGTCACTCACATACATGTCCAACTGGTCCATTCCCCAAGTCGTTGTAATCAAGTCATTATTCTTATTCAAAAGTTAAAAGCAACCATTTTATCATTGTATCTATTTTTTTTTTTTAATTTAGATGTAGGTAAGTCTTCTGATACACTATGATGGCCCCCAGGGTGTCTCATTATATGACAGGATCAGAGAGGTTTTCTCAGGTGTCCCTTAGCACCACTGTTACGCGAAGGGCCATCCATGCTTCCTGTGTGCCTATCCACAGCTCTTTTCCGCCCTACCAATCTGCTTAAAAGTATGCAAGACAATAGATTTCATAGTAAGTAAATGATACCAGTTCTGCAAAACCTATCTCTCTTTTCTAAATGGAAATATTTTTCCTAAATAAAACTGTATAATATTCATTAGAATCGATGATTTGTCTTTTCTTATCTTTGAGGGTCAGCAGGGAATATTTCAGAGAATTTCTGTTGGTTAAGGTTGTTTTTTAAGGTTGTATCTTTCCTTCCATTGAAGCCCAGTTCACATAGCAGTAAACCAACAAGTTCAAAAATGAATGAAATTGAAGCCCACTGAAATCAGGCAATAGATGTGTCTGAAAAATATAACAAGATAATTATGTTTAAAATGAGATAAAATAATTGAGTCCACAGGGTAATTATAGGACATTACAGAAAAAAAAAACCAATAAAAATGCTAGAATTAGAAAACTGTAGTCAATGAAATAATAACAAATAAGTACACTATCCTCACCAATAATAGTAATAACTGAACAGATGGGTGAAAGAAGAGACTTGAAATAGTGAGTGGGCAGATGGGCATGAGGAAGTCAGCTGAACTCACTGTGACAAGCGGATGGACTATATGAGGAAGTTGAGATTTTGACTATGGAATGAGAACCAATGAAAGTATAGGAATCCCTCAATGAGGTGGATGGACACAATAACTGCAATAATGGGCTCAGACCACACCAGCGGTCATGAAGAAGGTGTAAAAATGGGCAAGGTCTTGTTGTGTTATACTTAAGCCTGCCGTGAGATGGAGCTGATTGGACAGCAAAAACAACAACACCATGCTGAGGGAGCTCCCTACCACATGAGGTGGCCTTTTTTGTACTACCGCATAGACCTAACTGATTAGAAGCTAGAAATACCATTTCTTATATAATGCACATGTGTCACCTTCTGCCTGGAAAGTTATCCCCTGCTTCTCTGGCTCCCCCAGACTCTTCAGTCTTCAAGTCTCACTTCCCAATGCCCTCAAGGAAACTTAGGCATTCCTTCATCTATGATCTCTCTACCCTCGTGAAAACTTCCATCAGAGCTCTGATTACCTTGTGCTAGGTTGGAAACCATTTAGGGAAAGGGCCACCTTGTTTCATTTTATCTAAATAATACCTACTACAGTGCCAGACCATAATCCATATATCTTTGTCGAATGAATGCATGAATAAGTGAATAATGAAATTCAACACATAAATGAACAAGAGGAAATCTTTGTCTTTAATGTGGTTCTCCATGAAAATTATCCTAGGCCTTTGGAAAATGTGGTATTCTCTCCTGAATAAATTAAACAGGAAAAAAAAATGCCAATGTACCATAGTGAATATATCCCTTATGCATTAGACCATAATGGTTAAGGTGACCTCTAATTTAAAAATGACACTTTAAAAAGGGCAAAATGATGTACTTAAGATTTGCAACATAAAAAAATGCCACCATAATTACCATCTGTACTATGAAACCACTGGGCTAGATTAAGCCTGACATTAACTAGAATTCTAACAAGACATTACCTGCTGCGATCACAGGTAAGACCCAGGAACTTCGGCTCCTAAACACCAACAGGATAATGCAAGTTCTAAAAAGATAAGAGAAAGTCGGGAATATATTTTAATTCACCCAAATTATTTTAAGAGAAATTTAAAGCATGGAAAAAAAGTGAAAGTGAGAGGAAAGTTTCGATTCTGTGAGGCCTGGGCAGTGGGGCCTAGAAGTCATGCTCGGTCAACTACTGTCTGCAGTTCTTTGTACAGAATAATACCCTTGCCTCAGTGTTGTGCTGCTGCTGATGATGACGATACAGGCTACCATCTACATGGACCCAACTTAATGCACCTGAAGATTTGGTACTTTGTATCGTGTCTAAATATTCATAGTACACTATATTGTTTTCATCATTTTATGGATGAGAAAAAGATGCTCAGAAAGACTAAGTTACAATCCTGTTGTTGTTGGGTGCCGACAAGTCTATTCTGATTCATAGTAGGCCCAAGTGACAGGGTAGAAATGCTGCATAGGGCTTTCTAGACTGCAATCTTTACAGAAAGGAAGCCTGGTGGTGTAGTGATTAAAGCACTGAAAGTTTGGTGGCTTCAACTGGCCAGCCGCTCCATAGAAGAAACATGGGGCAGTCTGCTTCCGTAAAAGATTACAGGCTTGAAAACCCTTCAGGGCTGTTCTACTCTGTTCTGCAGGGTCGCTATGAGTCTGAATCAACTTGACAACAACAGATTTTTTAATCTTTACAAAAGCATATCACCGGATCTTTGTCTCATGGACCCACTGGGTGGTTACGAACGGCCAACATTTTGGTTAATAGCCAAGTGCCTAACCATTGAGTCACCAGGGCTCCTTAATTACATGCTTAAACAAACAAACAAAAAAAAAACCAAACCCATTGCCGTCGAGTCAATTCTGACTCACAGCAACCGTATAGAACAGAGCAGAACTGCCCCATATGGTTTCCAAGGAGCAGCTGGTGGATTCGAACTGCCAACGTTTTGGTCAGCAGCCATAGCTCTTAACCATGATGCCACCAGGGTTTCCTAATTATATGCTTAAAAAAAAAAAAATTATATGCTTAGGATCTCAGTAACACAGAAAGGAGCCAAGGCTGCCTAAAGAATGTGTTGTTTTTCTGACTCACGTTACCTCCTTAAGTGTATTACTGCAGGAAGGAGGCTTGTTTTTCTCCATCTGAGATTGGGCAATAACAATTCATGTTAAATTTGACTGTGATTATCTGGTTACCGTGAGGGAAGGAAATCACAGGACACACGTTATTGATGTGTCTGTCTGTAACAGTCATGTAAGACATGCACTGCTACAGTCTTCCTCACTTGATATAGTACAGCTATGAATTGTGTGGATATGACAAGTCTAATGATTCATTCCTTCACTAACAGCTGCAGAGTGTTCTAGGCCTAATAAGTTATCTTGTACCTTCTCATGTAAGAGCTCTGTGAGATAGGAATTTTATCCATTTTTATAAGTCAAGGTATTGAATATATGGGAATTTAATTGATTTATTTATCCAGGGTCACATCTACTTAGTAGTGGGCCCTGACCAGATTTTTACCTCATAAATTTACTATCCTTTCATCCCCCCATTATTTAAGGTCCCACTGTCAAGCATAAGGAACCCTGGTGGCACAGTGGTTAAGAGCTCAGCTGCTAACCAAAAGTTTGGAAGTTCAAATTCACTAGCTGGTCCTTGAAAAGCCTATGTGGCACTTCTACCCTGTTATATAGGGTTGCTATGAGTTGGAATCGACTCGACAACAGTGATTTTTTGGTTTTAGGGCAACACGTAACTGTGGGCCCAATAGCTCTGATGATCTAAGAAATGTGAGAAATGGGCTTTCACACTTGAAATCGTCTTCAATGCTGTAATTAAAAGTGAAAATAGTGAAATTAGAATTTAATGCATTAAGCTAATGACTATCAACCTTTCTTTTAGAAAGCAACGGTGAAATGGTGGCAAGATTTACTTGAATACTCTGACTAAACTAGTCTAGAGATAAATATTTTTCATCTCTGTGAACCAGACATGGCAATATTTTGAGGCTTTGTCCTGTAGGGTCACTATGAGTAAAAATCAACTTGACAGCAATGGGTTTGTTTTTGTTGTTGTTGTTTTGGTTGATGTAGTCTGTGCAATAACATACTATTGTTGCTTTTATTTTTGGCCTCTTCCTTTCCATTCCTATGCAGCCAAGACTTTTTTTTTTTTTTTTTTTTAAATAAGGCACTATCAAAATGAGCAGAAAGGTTCTAATCCATTTCGCATGTTTTTAATGGTGTTCAGAGCTGACTCTGATTAATACAAACCAGTAGACTAAGGGGTTGTTGAAACTTGTCCTCTTTTAATAAGATTCTTCTGGGTAATTAGATATATTTTCTTTCTTTATCCTGAAAAACCTCAAATGAAATGACAGGAAATTATTTGGGATTATATCATCAAAACATCTCAGGTGAAAAGGTCCCTGCTTCCTTGGGGTCTGCTGCAGCCTTCCCTGCTGGAGAGAATGCGAATGCTGTGTTATTTCATTTGACTGTGGTGGACGAGCTCCAGTCCTGGCCCAGGGCAGTTACTATGGAAAAAACTCGCTGGTGATTCAGAAGCTGTCTCCCCTCACCCCAGTGCATTCTGGCTCCTTTACTTACGGGCATGTTCTTTATCAGCAGTATTATTTTTGGTCTGTCTTTGCATGCCAATTAAAGAAGGACTGCTATTTTTATTACTGAACCGGTTCCACCGTGCTATAATAGTAGGTTTACTATTTCTGGAACATAAACTCTAAGACAAGGATAAGAAGCACATCCTTTCAAAAAGTCTAGAGTTACATCTCACAAATTCGATATGTTGTGTTTTTATTTGCATTCAGTTCAAATATTTTCTGATTTCCCATGTGAATTCTTCTTTGATTCATGGGATATTTAGAAGCATAGTGTTTAATTTCTAAATATTTGGGAATTTCTGCATTTATTTTATAGATTTTTACTTTGTCTAATGTCATTACAGTGACTCCATTTTTCTTATGATTAATATTTGTATGGTCTATCTTATTTTGTCCTTTTAATTTTAAGTTATGTCTTTATATTTAAAATGAATTTCTTATAAAAACATGTTGTTTGGTTTTGTTCTTTTATTCAATTTGACATGCTCTTTCTGTTATTTGATACTTTTAGACCATTTTAAGCAGTTATACACAAGTTGGGTTTAAGTCTCTAATCTTACTAATTGTTTTCTATTTGATCCTTTTTTCCTTGATTTTTCCATTTACTCATTTCTAGAGTTCTTTTGATGTAATTTATTTTTTAATGTTACTGCTTCTCATTGATTAAATATATTTAAATATATTTTAGTGGTTCTGTAGGCTTTATAATATGCATCTTTTACTCTTCAAATTTTATCTTCAAGTAACAAAATTCCGTTTTACATATAATGTAAGACCTTTTGTTGTTGTCGTTAGGTGCAATTGAGTCAGTTCTGACTCGTAGCGACCCTATGAACAACAGAAGGAAATATTACACAGTTGTATGCCATTTTCATAATCGTTGCTTGACCCCGTTGGAATAGCCACTGTGTCACTCCATCTTGTTGAGGGTCTGCCACTTTTTTACATACCTTCTAGTTTACCAAGCACGCTGTCCTTCTCTAGGGACTGCTCTGTCCTGATAACTTGTCCAAATACATGAGATGAAGTCTCACCATCCTCGCTTCTAAGTAGCATTCTGACTATACTTCTTCCAAGATAGATTTGTTCATACTTCTGGTAGTCCATGGTATATTCAATATTCTTTACCAACATAGTAATTCAAAGTCTTCCTTATTCATTGTCCAGCTTTCACGTGCATATGAGGTGACTGAAAACAACATGGCTTGGGTCAGGCTCATCTTAGTCCTTAAATGACATCTTTACTTTTTAACACTTTGAAGAGGTCTTTTGCAGTAGATTTGTCCAATGGAATGTGTCATTTGATTTCTTGACTGCTACTTTTTGTTTTCTTTATGTTGATGTACAGTCCATCCTGAAGTCTGTGGTCTTTCATCTTCATCAATAAATGCTTCAAGTCCTCTTCACTTTCAGCAAGCAAGGTTGTGTCATCTGTATAATGCCGGTTGTTAACAACTCTTCTAATCCTGATACAGTCCAGCTTCTCAGATTATTTGCTCAGCATACATATTGAGTAAGTATGGTGAAATGATACAACCCTGACACACACTTTTCCTGACTTTAAACCACACAATATCCCCTTGTTCTCTTTGAATGAGTGCCTCTTGGTCTATGTACAGGTTTCTCATGAGCACAATTAAGTGTTCTAGAATTCCCATTCTTCACAATGTTATTCTTAATTTATTATGATGTAGAAGGTGAAGAGCCTTTGCATAGTCAATAAAACACAGGTAACGTCTTCCTGGTATTCTCTGCTTTCAGCCAAGATCCATCTGACATTAGCAATGGTATCCCTCATCCCATGTCCTCTTCTGAATCCTGCTTGAACTTCTAGCAGTTCTGTGTCGATGTAATACTGCAACTGATTTTGAATGATCTGCTACAAAATTTAACTTGTGTGTGATATTAATGATATTAGATAATTTCCATGTTCTGTTAGATCACTTTCTTTGGAACGGGCACAAACATGAATCTCTTCTAGTTGGTTGATGAGGAAACTGTCTTCCAAATTTCTTGACGTACGCAAGTGAGTGCTTCCAGTGCACCTCAGTTTGTGTTCTGCCAATTCCTGGAGCCTTGTTTTTCGCCAGTGCCTTCATATTAAGTGACGCAGGAAGTGTCAACAACCGATGAAAGCAATACACAGAGTCACCATACCAAAAAGAATTGGTTAACATTCAACCATTTCAGGAGGTAGTATGTGATCAAGAACCAATGGTACTGAAGGCAGAGGTCCATTTTCCCCATAGAATCCTTCAATATTGCAACTCCAGTTTGGATGCTTTCTTCAGTTTTTTCAGCTTGAGAAATGCTGAGCATGTTCTTCCCTTTTGGTTTCCTAACTCCACATCTTTGCACGTGTCATTATAATACTTTACTTTGTTTTCTGAAGCCATCCTTTGAAATCTTGTGTTCAGCTCTTTCACTTCATCATTTCTTCCACTCCCTTTACCAACTCTATCTTCAAGTACAAGTTTCAGAGTCTCTTGTGATATCCATTTTGGTCTTTCCTTTCGTTCCTGTCTTTTTAATGACGTCTTGCTTTCTTCACGTATGATGTCCTTGATGTCATTCCACAATTCATCTGGTCTTTGGTCATTAGTGTTCAATGTGTCAAATATATTCTTGAGATGGTCTTTTATTTCAGGTGAAATGTACTCAAGGTCATACTTTGGCTCTCATGGACTTGCTCTAATTTTCTTCAGCTTCAACTTGAACTTAAATATGAGCAACAGGCTCTTACTCTAGGCCTACTTTATCTTTACCAAGTTGTGGCCCTCATTTTAAACTCCCCAATTTTTTTTTTTTTTTTTTTTTGAGTAGGTCTTGTTCTATATATGAACAGCTTGGTATTAAGCCTAAGACTTAAAGAAAATTCATGTGTATTTCTCAAGCTTTTTCTCTACAAAGCTCCTTTTAGCCTGATATTTGGCCCTACAAATACCAGCATCCTTGGCTTCCTGAACTTTAATCTCTGATTCATCTCAGTGAGAACACTGTGCTCTACTTACTCCACATTCTAGAAAGTTTCTCTTGCAGAAAACCTATGTGTTCATTGGCCTATATTGTTTGTTTCTTTCTCCAGGGATCACATCCCTACACTGCAGTCTAATCTCCAAAAAAAATTGTTTTTCAGTATCTAACAAGAGGTATTTTTTTCCCCATATATAATTTTCCAGGTTTCCTCCCACCCCCCCACCCCCACTCCCATCCTCACCCCCACCCCCACCCCCACCCCCCCGGCAAGAGAGAAAGTTTGCTACCTGTTACTCTGATATGGCTGGAAGCACAAACCTTGAAATTTGACTTTAACCACATAATTTACCACACTGTGTTAATGCTGGCAAATTCTTTAAATTTCTTGAACTCTAGTATTTTTATCTGTAAAACATGTTTGATAAAGTACACCTTGTAGACTTGGTGTAAGGCGTGCTGGATGATTCAGCTAATGTTTCTTGACTATTACATTCTAGCCTTCTTCCAGATTCTTAACTCACATTTATTTCATTTAATGCTTTCAAAAAACTCACTGAGGTGTGTACTTTATTTCCATTTTACAGGTTAGTCACATAGCTGCAGAGAAATTACATAAATTTTCAAAGGTCCATAGCTGGTTAGAGGCAGAATTTACTTTCAAACCTGGTTCCTTTAGACACTAAGAAATGGCTATTTCAAGAGTATCTCACTGTTTCTAATCTGTCTGAGATATTCTTTCCCATAGCTTGGCAAGTACTTTGAACTCAATAAATACAAATACTGTAAGGAAGACTAAATATGTGCCTTTTATTCTTTTCCATGAAAAAATGGCATTGTGATGGCCCAGTGGGAAGGTAAAGAGCCAGGACATGATAGTCCAAATTTTGTTGCTATAACAAGAAATTGTCATCCTGAGGACTGAGAAATGTGAAATCATGAGAATCTGAAAAAAGTATGTCAAAATAGATTGTGTTCCTCACTCTTCCTTAGTGTAGAATACAGAGGCCAGGAGCCAAAAATCACAGAGCAGTGTGTTCCTATAATTCTCAGTGAAGCTTGGGAGGCAGAAGCCATATCTCAGAATGCTTACCCAGAAGAGAACTTAGATCATCGAGCTCGATCCCTAGTCTCTGTTTGCCTGCAGGAAAAAAGCAGAAGTTCCAGAAGGCAAATTGATTTGTAAATGGTCACACAGATTACTTGTGCTCATAGGTAAAAGAATATGCAAGTGTACCTACATACACACAAATGGTAGTGAAAATTTTATTCTGAGATTTCAAACATGAGCCTGCCACCCCACATCAAGTCAATTTTGACTCGTGGAGACCTCAGGTGTGTCAGAGTATAACTGTGTTTCAGAAGCGTTTCAATGGCTGATTTTTTTGAAGCAGATCACCAGGTCTTTCTTCCGTAGTGCCTCTGGGTAGACTCGAATCTCCAACCTTTCAGTTAGCAGCTGAGCACACTAACTGTTTGCAATACTCAGGGACTTGTAGTAAGACCTCCTAAAAAGCAAGTAACCAAATGCTAGCTGACTTTCTTTTTTAATATTTATTATTTTATTGTTTTTTGTCACTCTCCTTTTAAGAAAATCATACATAAGGCCATGGATTAATCAGCTTTTGCTGCAGTAATGCTGTGTATGAAGCCAACCCAGAACTCAGTGTCTTCAAACAGCAGTGCTATTTTCACTCATGCATGTGTAGGATAGTGGCTGGGTTGGGATGGTCTGGGCTCTCCTCTGCTTCTCACGCTGGTGTGAAGGTTGTCTGGGGCGTCTCTGATCCATGTGACTGGCATCCTTCATCTTTAACTACTCCAGGCATTTTTTTTTTTTCTCTTGGGAATGGCAGAAGGCAAGAGGGGAAGCAAAGAGATGTGTGGTTCTTAAGGCTCAGACTTGGATCTGGTATAGTTACTCCTATGTCATTATAATGTTCAAACATCGTGACTAAAACCAGTCAATTAGCAGGGAAACATACTCTGTCCCATGTGGTGAAAGGAATGAAAAGTTTCATGCCACAGAGCATGAAGATAGGGAGGAGTAAAAAGAATCAGGGCTGATAGTGCAATCTACCATAGGTTAAAATTCCCTTTGAAAACATCACCTATTATGGATTTGGAGCCTGTGTGTCCAGACTTTCACTTATGCATCTTTTGTAGAAAACATGAAGTATTTAGTTAGGAATGGGTTTCTTTGTGTGAGTTTATGTATATTTCACACTGTATGTATTCTGCTGGTATGCCCAAATCAAACCCGTTGCCATCAAGTCAATTCCAACTCATAGTGACCCAGTAGGACAGAGTAGAGCTGTCCCATAGGGTTCCAAGGCTGTAATCTTCAGGGGAACAGACTGCCACATCTTTCTCCCATGGAGTGAGCAGTGGGTTTGAGCCATCGACCTTTCCGTTAGCAGCTGAGTGCTTAACCACTGAGCCAACAGGGCTCTTTCTCCTTGTATTAGTCACTCAATAATACGTCTTGGATGACTTTCTCAATCAGTTCATATAGCTATAGCTCGTTACTTTTGACTGCTCCATAATATTACAAAGAATGAACACACATTGTTTATAGCTTTCATGAGTAATGGGATGTACATTCACCCACCTACATTTTCCACCTCTGAGGTTTTATTAGGTTTTATTGGGAAGTTGCTTTTCCACTCACAGTATGTGCTGCTGGACCTATATAACTGTTTGAAATGGAAGAAACAGGCTCGTACTGCAAATTACTGTTTTTTCAGGATATGGTATGAGATGGCTTATCCTGGAGGTGTGACTGTAACTGCACATAATCCTACCCTCAGAGTACAGAGAGACAATATCTGCCGCACATAATAATTAAGTCCTAATATAATTGAACATTCATACTATCTACCAAAAGTTCAGACACACTCAATGATTCAGCATGCATTCCATTAACAAAAAAACAAAAAATCGACAAAAAATTCAAAGGTATAAGAAAGGGTTACATAACCTTTTCTATATTGTTAGGAATTTAGGTCAGTTTGTAGTGCTCCTTATTAAAAAAGAGTGCTTTATTAAGCAGTCTTGTATTTGTTTCCTGTGTTTCTCTAGGATCCTCACCGGATGTGGACTTTGCAGG
Organism: Elephas maximus indicus; assembly: GCF_024166365.1. NCBI lineage: Eukaryota > Metazoa > Chordata > Mammalia > Proboscidea > Elephantidae > Elephas > Elephas maximus. The sequence continues at coordinate 7,785,563 of NC_064833.1, read as the reverse complement.
TCAGGAAGTCTGTGAACTTCATATTGTGATGAATTTTGGGGGAGCTTTGGTGGCACGGTGGTTTTTTTTGGTGGCACGGTGGTTAAGCACTAGGCTGCTAACCAAAAGGCCCGTGGTTCAAATTCACCAATGACTCTGTGGGAGACAGATGTGGCAATCTGCTTCCATAAAGATTACAGCCTTGGAAACTTTATGGGGCAGTTCCACTCTGTCCTATAGGGTCACTATGACTTGGGATAGATTCAATGGCAATTAGTTTTTTTACAATGAATTTTGACAAACTAATTTCAGAGTATTTATGTAAATTGAAATCTCCTCCTGCAGTGAATGAGTACCTATTTGTCCATACCATCACCAGTATTTAATATTATCACATTGTACTTTTTTTCTAATCAGATGAATGAAAAACTTGATTTTCTCAGTCAATGATTTCAAAACATTTTTATTAAAGCAATGACACCATCATTTACCACAAAACACAGTGTATAAAAAAATATATACATATAGTACTGTGCCACAAATTTAGTGCATTGAAGAGACCATCACCCATTTAGCCCCCCTCTTATCTTCTGTTCTTGTCCCAGAATATACTCTACATAGTCTTGCCTCATGTCCAAACTTGTTTTGCTTGGTATTTTCTCCCTAGATCCATACCCTGGCTTCAAGCCCTATTTGTGTCTGATTCACATATGATTTTTCCATTGTCATTGTCTCAGGTGAGACAATTTCTCTCATCTCAGCTAGCATCAGCCAGAGAGGATAAAGATGATGAAGGGAGGTTTGGGATTTGGGCTCTTCACCTAGCTTACTTATTTTTCTCTTCCATGGCAAATGTGAAAATCCAGGGACTAAGAAAATATCATGTGTATAGGAATTAACACAAGTGTTTACCTGTATTTTATTGACTATGCAAAGACATTCTATTGTGTGGATCATAACAAATTACGGATAACATTGCAAAGAATGGGAATTCCAGAATGCTTAGTTGTGCTCATGAGGAACTTGTACATAGACGAAGAGGCTGTACTTTGAACAGGACAAGGGATACTGCATGGCTTAAAGTCAGGAAAGGTGTGCTTCATGGTTGTATCCTTTCACCATATCTATTCAATCTGTATGCTGAGCAAATACTCAGAGAAGCTGGACTATATGAAGAAGAATGGTGCATCAAGATTGGAGGAAGACTCATTAACAACCTGTACAGATGACACAACCTTGCTTCACTGAAAGTAAAGAGAGCTTGAAGCACTTAGTGATGAAGATCAAAGACCACAGCCTTCTGTATGGATTACATCTCAACATAAAGAAAACAAAAATCCTCACAACTGGACCATTAAACAACTGCTGCAAAAGACCTTAAAGTTTTGAAAAGCAAAGATGTCACTTTAAGGACTAAAGTGAGCCTGACCCAAGCCATGGTGTTTTCAATCGCCTCACAGGCATATGAAAGCTGGACAATGAATAAGGAAGACTGAAGAAGAATTGATGCCTTTGAATTTTGGTGTTGGCGAGGAATATTGGGTACAAAATGGACTGCTAAAACAACAAATAAATTTGTCTTGGAAGAAGTACAACCAGAATGCTCCTTAGAAGCAGGGATGGTAAGACTACGTCTCACATACTTTGGACATGTTCAGGAGGGATCCATCCCTGTAGAAGGACATCATGCTTGGTAAATTAGAGGGTCATTGTAAAAGAGGAAGACCCTCAGCAAGATGAATTGACACAGTGGCTGCAACAATGGGCTCAAGCATAACAAAGATTGTGAAGATGGTGCAGGACCGGGCATTGTTTTGTTCTATTGTACATAGGGTTACATTGAGTCAAAACTGCCTCGACAGCACCTAACAACGATAGGAATTAAAGGCATCCTATGTTTCATAACCTATGGTAAATTATTTGAGGATCAGAGATACAAATGTGATGAAAGAGTATAGTGTAATTGCCAAAAGAAGCGCAAGTCCCTCTTCCCCACGATAAACACACTCTGAACATTAATTAGCTCAGTGACATTGAGTAAACCATCCAAACTTTATTCCCCTATTTTCTTACCTGACAAATGACAAATACTCTGAAAATAGATGTAGAATAATTGTGAACAAATGAGTAATGTGTGCTGTTGAGTGACTTCTAAAAAGTACCAGATTGACCCACATGTGCGCAGGTAGTGTGATGAGTCATCAAATTTAAATATTTTTCCCAACATGGGAAAAATTGGTCCTTAATAATTTCTTAAGACTACTTAGTGCTGGACTTAATATCTATCGGCTATAATTTTTACTAATGCTGGAATCATTCAGACAAATTTAAGAAAATTTTGACTTGGGAGAAGGAATAGTTTAAGACATTACTGAGGGAACGAGAATTGGACTACTTTGGTCTTCACAGCATCTAGAAGAGGTTGTGAGAAATGTGAGTCACTTGATTATCTAAAAAGGTTTTCTAGTCAGTCATTTATATTCCATTTCAGAAGCAAATGAGGATATAGATCTTCACTAAATATTTATAAAATTTTTCCAAAGAAAACTTACACTGATGGTTGTGAGTAGGATGGGACCAGTGTGATCCCCATCATCTGCCACTTGCCCTGACTCTACTAGCACGACTTCATTCATTTCAACCATCACCAGCCACAAAGGATCAAGAATATCAAGGAAGGTCTGAGATCTTGGCTCCATACCCCTTGGGGATAGGGTGGAGTGGAAGATGACACTTTTTTGATAGACCTAGATCTGGGGATAGATCTGGAAACTGCTATGATGAAAGCCCATCAGAGACACGTGGAATCAGAGATACATAATGTGTGGCGTCATTCTGAGTTGAAGCACTCCAGGAAAGAAGACGACCAGTCACAAGGTGAAAGGTGTGGGGGAAATGAAGAAAAGCAGTTCTGAAGGTCAGGGCAAAGAACACATATGTGCAACCCGGGAAAGACAGAGAAAAAGGAGAATACAATCATTGAAACCCTGGTGGCATAGCGGTTAAGAACGATAGCTGTTAACCAAAAGATCAGCAATTCAAATCCACCAGGCGCTCCTTGGAAACCCTATGGGGCAGTTCTACTCTGACCTATAGGGCCGCTATGAGTCAGAATCGACTTGATGGCAACAGATTTGATTTTGGTTTAATCATGGTAGCAAAGGTGGGATGGTGTGCTGACCAAGCTCTGAGTGCTGCAGTTGGAATTTCTCTTATGAACCAGTGACATGGGGATTCAGAAGTGAATTGGTCTATTTTGCAAGAAAATAATTGAAATATGCTGATGTTGTTAGTGACCCCTGACTCAAGGTGACCCCACGTGTTACAGTGTAGAACTCCTCCATAGGGCTTTTTTTGCTGTAATCTTTAGGGAAGCCCATAGCCAGACCTTTTCTTCTGCAGAACCACTGGGTGAGTTTGAACCACCAAACTTTTGTCTAGCAGACGATCACAAACTGCTTGTGCCACTCAGGCTTCTTAAATAAAATATAGAATCCAAATTTCTAATTTAGAATCTTTATAATCTGGCCCCCTTCTTCTTTTTCATTTCAGCTGTCACTCCATGTGCATTCATTTATCCACATCCTCTCCAAGTATCTCCTTACATCCCTTGAAATCCAGTCTCACAAAGATAATCACACTTTCTCCTCATAAGTCAGGTACTTCTGGGGCTTTGTTCCTTTGTGTGTTCCAATCATGGAATAGCTAGTCCTCCTTCCCTTGCTTATAAAACTCCTATTCATCATGCAAACATTGGTTAAATATCACCTCTACTGTGAAGCCATCCATCCTTATTCAGACAAGTTTGGTTCCATTTACTTCTGTATTTCTGCTACAAGTAGGTAGCTTGTTGTAGTGGTATCAGAAAATCAAGCTTTTCTTTTATTTTGTTATAGATCATCACCTATAACATCAAAAGAGATTTTCTAAAGATACCCACAGTCTGTCAATCACCGGCTCCTACCCCTACCCAAAGAAAGTCTACTTCTAGAAAAATCTTTCTAAAATATGTCTTTGGTCATGTTGCAGTTCCATGTGCCTGATCTTTCTCTCTGTCTTTACACACACACACACACGTAAAGAAAATGACATGCACAGACTTTTATGGCACAACAAAGGCTTTTTTGAAACTAAACCAGAAAAGTTAAGTGATTTGACCAGGGTCAACTAGCTAATAAATGGTAGAGAGAAGATTTGAGTGCAAGTCTGTCACCTTCTAAAGGCACTAACCCACAATGCCCCTTTCTGCCACATTGCAAGGGGTAGACCAGATTCCCCTGATGCTTCCTTCTGAACTGTCAATGGATGGGGTAATTTTGGAGAGAAACATCGTGTAAGCAATGCAACATATTTCACATGCACGGTATGTCTTTGCAGTTTCAGCTTATTTTAAACCAACCATAAGAACACATATCGGTAAGCATGTATTTGAGCCAACAGATGGGAGTAGAAACCTTTGTCATGCATAAATATTGCGCTTTGACCAACTGTGGAGGAAACTCAAGTACTGGAAAGAACAGTTCATATTTCTTTTCTGCCAACCCCCCCGTATTTACACCTTTTCCACGTCCCTAACACTCATTTACACACTTGCACATGATTAACAAGTTTGCTTTTCCATGTGTTGCTGTTAGGTGCCTTCGAGTTGATTCCAACTCATAGCGGTCCTAAGTACAACAGAACGAAACACTACCCAGTCCTGCACCATCCTTATGATCTTTGTAATACTTGAGTCCATTGTTGCAGCCACAGTGTCAATCCATCCTGTTGAGGATCTTCCTCTTTTTCACTGACCCTCTACTTTACTAAGCATGATACCTTCTCTAGGCACCGATCCCTTCTGATAACAAGTCTGAAGTATATGAGACGAAGTCTCACCATTCTCAATTCTAAGGAGCATTCTGGCTGTACTTCTAAAATAGATTTTTTCGTTATTTCCGCAGTCCGTGGTATATTCAATATTCTTCACCAACACTGCAATTCAAAAACATCAATTCTTCTTAGGTCTTTGTTATTCACTGTCCAGCTTTCATATGCATATGAGGCGACTGAAAACACTATGGCTTGGGTCAGGCACACCTTAGTCCCTAAAGTGACATCTTTGCTTTTTAACACTTTAAGGGGGTCTTTTGCAGCAGATTTTCCCAATGTAATGCATCTTTTGATTTCTTGACTGCCGTTTCCATAGGTCCCCCACGTGTGTGTCAGTTTGTCATACTGTGGGGGCTTGTGTGTGACTGTGATGCTGGAAGCTATGCCACCGGTATTCAGATACCAACAGGGTCACCCAAGGAGGACAGGTTTCAGGTGAGCTTCCAGACTAAGACAGACTAGGAAGAAGGGCCCAGGAGTCTACTTCTGAAAAGCATTAGCCAGTGAAAACGTTATGAATAGCAGCAGAACATTGTCTGATATAGTGCTGGAAGATGAGCCCCCCAGGCTGGAAGGCACTCAAAAGATGACTGGGGAAGAGCTGCCTCCTCAAAGTAGAGTCGACCTTAATGACATGGATGGAGTAAAGCTTTCGGGACCTTCATTTGCTGATGTGGGACGACTCAAAATGAGAAGAAACAGCTGCAAACATCCATTAATAATCAGAACCTGGAATGTAGGACGTATGAATCTAGGAAATTAGAAATTGTCAAAAATGTAATGGAATGCATAAAAATTGATATCATAGGAATTAGTGAGCTGAAATGGACTGGTATTGGCCATTTTTAATTGGACAGTCACATAGTCTACTATGCTGGGAATGACAACTTGAAGAGGAATGGTGTTGCATTCATTGTCAAAAAGAAAGTTTCAAGATCTATCCTGAAGTACAACGCTATCAGTGATAGGATAATATCCATATGACTACAAGGAAGACCAGTTAATACGACTATTATTCAAATTTATGCACCAACCACTAGGGCCAAAGATGAAGAAATAGAAAATTTTTATCAGCTGCTACAGTCTGAAATTGATCAAACACGCAATCAAGATGCATTGATAATTACCGGTGATTGGAATGCGAAAGTTGGAAACAAAGAAGAAAGATCAGTAGTTGGAAAATATGGCCTTGGTGATAGAAACAATGCCGGAGACCGAATGATAGAATTTTGCAAGACCAACGACTTCTTCATTACAAATACCTTCTATCACCAACATAAACGGTGACTATACACATGGACCTTGCCAGATGGTACACTCAGAAATCAAATTGACTACACCTGTGGAAAGAGATGATGGAAAAGCTCAATATCATCAGTCAGAACAAGGCCAGGGGCCAACTGTGGAACAGACCATTAATTGCTCATATGCAAGTTCAAGCTGAAACTGAAGAAAATCAGAACAAGTCCATGAGAGCCAAAATATGACCTTGAGTGTATCCCACCTGAATTTAGAGACCATCTCAAGAATAGATTTGATGCCTTGAACACTAGTGACTGAAGATCAGATGAGTTGTGGAATGACATCAAAGACATCATACATGAAGAAAGCAAGAGGTCACTGAAAAGACAGGAAAGAAAGAAAAGACCAAGATGGATGTCAGAGGAGACTCTGAAACTTGCTTTTGAGCGTCGAGCAGCTAAAGCAAAAGAAAGACTTGATGAAGTAAAAGCACTGAACAGAAGATTTCAAAGGGCTTCTCGAGAAGACAAAGTAAAGTATTATAATGACACGTGCAAAGAGCTGGAGATGGAAAACCAAAAGGGAAGAACACACTCCGCGTTTCTCAAGCTGAAAGAACTGAAATAAAAATTAAAGCCTCGAGTTCCAATAGTGAAAGATTCCATGGGGAAAATATTAAATAACACAGGAAGCATCAAAAGAACATGGAAGGAATACACAGAGTCATTACACCAAAAAGAATTAGCCTATGTTCAACCATTTCAAGAGGTGGCATATGATCAGGAACCGATGGTACTGAAGGAAGAAGTCCAATCTGCTCTGAAGGCATTGGCAAAAAACATGGCTCCAGGAACTGATGGAATATCAATTGAGATGTTTCAACAAACAGAAGAAGCACTGGAGGTGCTCACTCGTCTATGCCAAGAAATACGGAAGACAGCTTCCTGGCCAACTGACTGGAAGAGATCCATATTTATGCCTATTCCCAAGAAAGGTGATCCAACGGAATGTGGAAATTATAGAACAATATCATTAATATCACATGCAAGCAAAATTTTGCTGAAGATCATTCAAAAGTGGTTGCATAGTATACCTACAGGGAACTGCCAGAAATTCAGCCCAGTTTCAGAAGAGGATGTGGAACCAGGGATATCATTGCTGATGTCAGATGGATCCTGGCTGAAAGCAGAGAATACTAGAAGGATGTTTACCTGTGTTTTGTTGACTATGCAAAGGCATTCGACTGTGTGGATCATAAGAAACTATGGCTAACATTGCGAAGAATGGGAATTCCAGAACACTTAATTGTGTTCATGAGGAACCTTTACATAGATTAAGAGGCAGTTGTTCTGACAGAAAAGGGGATACTGATTGGTTTAAAGTCAGGAAAGGTGTGTGTCAGGGTTGTATTCTTTCACCATACCTATTTAATCTGTATGCTGAACAAATAATCCGAGAAGCTGGACTATAGGAAGAAGATCGGGGACATCAGGATTGGAGGAAGACTCCTTAACAACCTGCATTATGCAGATGACACAACCTTGCTTGCTGAAAGTGAAGAGGACTTGAAGCACTTACTGGTGAAGATGAAAGACCACAGCCTTCAGTATGGATTACACCTCAACATAAAGAAAACAAAAATCCTCACAACTGGACCAATGGCCAACGTCATGATAAATGGAGAAAAGATTGAAGTTGTCAAGGATTTCATTTTACCTGGATCCACAATCAACAGCCATCTAAGCAGCAGTCAAGAAATCAAAAGATGCATTGCATTGGGCAAATCTGCTGCAAAAGTCCTCTTCAAAGTGTTGAAGAGCAAAGATGTCACCCTGAAGACTAAGGTGCGCCTGACCCAGGCCATGGTATTTTCAATCACATCATATGCATGTGAAAGCTGGCCAATGAATAAAGAAGACTGAAGAAGAGTTGATGCCTTTGAATTGTGGTGTTGGTGAAGAATATTGAATATACCATGGGCTGCCAAAAGAACAAACAAATCTGTCTTCGGAGAAGTGCGGCCAGAATGCTCCTTACAGGCAAGGATGGCGAAACTGCATCTTACATACTTTGGACATGTTGTCAGGAGGGATCAGCCCCTTGAGAAGGACATCATGCTTGGCAGAGAACACGGTCAACGGAAAAGAGGAAGACCCTCAATGAGGTGGATTGACACAGTGGCTGCAACAATGAGCTCAAGCATGACAACGATTGTAAGGATTGAGCAGGACTGGGCAGTGTTTCGTTCTGTTGTGCATAGGGTCACTATGAGTCGGAACCTAACCCTAACCTAACCTAACCTAACAACAACAACAGCTTCCATAGGTATTGATTGTGGATCCAAGTAAAATGAAATCCTTGACAACTTCAATCTTTTCTCTGTTTATCACGACATTGATTATTGGACCAGTTGTGAGGATTTTTGTTTTCTTTATGTTGAGGTGCAATCCATACTGAAGGCTGTGGTCTTTGATCTTCATCAGTAAGTGCTTCAAGTCTTCTTCACTTTCAGCAAGCAAGGATGTGTCATCTGCGTATCACAGGTTGTTAATAATTCTTCCTCCAATCCTGATGCCATGTTCTTCTTCCTATAGTCCAGCTTCTCGGATTATTTGTTCAGCATACAGATTGAGTACATATGATGAAAGGATACAACCCTGACATACACTTTTCCGACTTTAAATCATCCAGTATCTCCTTGTCTTGTTTGAACTACTGCCTCTTGATCTATGTACAGGTTCCTCATGAGCACAATTAAGTGTTCTGGTGTTCTCATTCTTTGCAGTGTTATCCATAATTTGTTATGATCCACACAGTCGAATGCCTTTGCATAGTCAGTAAAACACAGTTAAACATTTCCATATAAAAGGGATACATATAAAATCATTGTTATAATTCAGGTACAAAAGTACATCCTGGAGCTAAATTGGTTCTTGATTTCATTCTTTCCCACTTAACCTGAAGGTGAAGATTCATAACTTGAGGGTGGGCTTCCTTTCTGGCATTTCTGTAAGAACTTTCCATTCTTGGAAATGAAATGCTCACTTATATCTGCCCCTAAGGCACTTTGTGTTTACCCCTTCAGTAGCACAACCTGGGATGCAGCATCATTTACCTCTGTATGTGGCTCCCCACCTGGAGTGTGAACTTTTCCAGGTGAAACATTGCTCCAGTTTCACCTGTGTTCCTATTCCTCTCTACAATGCCTGCCATTTAAGACATACTTAAAAGCATGTGAGAAATGAAAATCCTTGGTATGGAATCTATAGAATAAGCATTCAGTGAATATTTATTGAAGGAATAATCTAGTAAATACACAAATCTTCAAAGCATACTTCTCTTACCATAATTAGATGCTATTTTCATTTGGATGTGTTGTTGTTTGTCTCCAAGTGATTTTCAAATGCCCTACAGCGAAGAGTATCACATGAGTTTCTTGAAATTGGCAGAAAATTAGCCTTTTTTGATACTGTTCAGAGATCTTGCCGGTGTCTTTGGGCAACAAGGGCATCAGGGCACATGGTTCCCTGTTGCTGCCTCTTTAGGGCGGGGCAAGTGATACTTGGAGGGCAGCATGACATTATCAAAGGGCAGGGACCAAATGGCCAGCATCAGACAATCGGAGCCTCTGTCCCTTCCTGGGTTTGTTTTATTGAAGGAGTAGATCCATATTTGACCCCCATCCACTGAGAACCCTGTGAGGCCTTGAGGGGGACAGAATGCCCCTTGGCTCAGTTTCCGTTCTGGGGTTTTCTCTCGGACCCTCGGGCCCCATGGCCGCTCCACCAGGCTCAGTTTCCGTTCTTGGGTTTTCTCCTGTTTTCATCTCTTTTTTTATGCACATACGAGCTTTTATTTTTGTTTTGAGAGAAAAACAACTTTCTTATGGCCCCTCCTCCCCAACTCATGATTTGACTGGAATCAGGAAAATAAACTGATTCAAAGAGGATCACACAGCTAATCCACCTTGCATCCTGAATTCCAAGATAGTAGGACAGTAGGATTATAGGGTCACTATGAGCCGGAAATCGACTCGACAGCAACCAGTTTTAATAGGACTGCAAACATCAGGCCCAGCTGAGGACATGCCTTAGAAAGTCAAGGAAAGTCAAATGATGTTCTCTTGTCTTTTCCTGTCACAGAGTCAGCTGTTGGGCTCCCTGTCTATACCTGGTGCTGTTAAGATCAGCCAGGTGTAGAGTAGAGCTAGGCAAACTTTGTCTTAAGGGGCCAGAGAGTAAATACTTTATGTGTTGTGGGTCATACTACCTCTTTAGTCACAACTACTCAGCAACACCATCATAGGGTGAAAGTAGACATAGATGATGCATGAATGAATGAGTGTGGCTGTGCTCCAAAAGAACTTTGTTTACAGAGGCAGGACTTGGCCACTGGGCCAAGAAAATAATCCTAATATGTAGTATGACTTTATAGAACCTGACCTCTCTATTCTTCAGGTATCTTACCTATGAAGTGTGAATACTTGATTGCTTTAAAAAACAAACAAACAAAAAAAAACTTGTACAAAACGTGCACCTAAGCTATTTATGTTTAAAAGGGATACTCTGGAAGACTGTTATGATTCTCATTATGTGGATGTGGAAACATAGAAGGTAAGGGAGTTGTCCCTCAGTCATGTAACAGGAGAGAGGCAGAACTAGATCCAAATCAGATTTCTAAACTATGCAATGCCAAAATTACATGAGTACCTCAGCCTTAACGATTAAATGGGAAATATATTTCCAACGTATCTTCCATGCTTCTTTGGAGATATTTATATCTCCTTTTATTTATACATTCCACACGTAGCTTTCTGTTTTCCTACAGAGCAGCTATAACTGCTGAAGCCCTGCATAGAAGAATATATTAAGGGAGCTAGAAGGACTAAAAGTAGACGGCAAAGACCAGAAACTCTACCCACTGGCAATATATACGTAGATAAGTCACTTGACCTCTTATAGCATCAGTTGCCTCATTTTTGAAATGAGGATCTCATACCAAATACAGAAAATTTTGTGAAAACTAAATAGAATAGAGGATGGACAGTCTCTATCCTCTTCAAAGTGATTCTGAGGTAGTGATCTCATAAATATATATGTATTGCCTTCTGCTGCACAGGGTCTCGTAGACATAGCCTTCTTATTTCTGCCCACTGAGTGGGCATCTAACAGCTCATTACCCACTTCTAGAGAAGGCGAAGTTGAGAAGGGGGAGGTGCATTTTCTGAAGTCTGTAATGACACTGGTCTGCACTTAGGTTTTATCTACTGCTGAATCTTGCAGCTCATTATCTCTTGGATATATTTCTTTTAAGTAGAAATATGAATTTCTGGAGATGTTTCTATCGATGGAAAGATGCTGGCGCAAGCATTGAGTGCTAATGGCTTCAGGGCATCTGAGCTTTGAGGGCAGTGTCTATTGATATCCTTGAGGGAACAAGCTGGGAACAGCTCTTTCTCACCAAGACCACAGCAGCCTCAGATACTGGCCCCAGGGAACAGGCATTCATAAAGCTATTCATTCAAAAACATTCAGAGGCATTATTATATTATGTTTGTGTCAAGAATAATAAGGTACAAAACCATGGCTACAAAGCATGCTGGAACCTCAGCAAAGAAGAGCTGGAGTTCATCCATTTGGAGAGTTTTGAGGACTACTAATAGACCTTCTCTGCAGGAGGAGTCCTCTGTGTTCAAAAGAGCATGGGGGACTGTGGCTCCGTTATCCATCCATTCAATAGTGATTGTGTGCCTGTAGTACCAAGAGTCTGCGGGACGCAATGGTTAAGAGTGTAGTCTCTGTAGCCTGGACTCCATCCCTTCTCTGCCACTTCCTAGCAATGTAACTTTGGGCAAGTTCTTTAGCCTCCCTGAGCTGTATTTTCCTGCTTCTGTAAAATCAGGATACACAAGCTTGCCTATGAAATTTTGATGTGCTGATGTTTCCAATTACTTCATATGCACGTGAAAGCTGGACAGTGAATAAGGAAGACCTAAGAAGAATTAAGCCTATGAATTATGGTGTTGGCTAAGAATATTGAATATACCATGGACTGCCAGAAGAATAAACACATCTGTGTTGGAGAAGGTACAACCAGAATGTTCATAAGAGGCAAGGATGGTGAGACTTCATCTCATGTACTTTGGACATGTTATCAGGAGGGACCAGTCCCTGGAGAAGGACAACATGTTTGGTAGAATAGAGGGTTGGCAAAGAAGAGGAGGACCCTCAATGAGATGGACTGACAAAGTGGCTGTAACAATGGGCTCAAGCATAACAACACTTGTGAGAATGGTAGAGGGTAGAACAGTGTTTTGTTCTGTTGTACACAGGGTTGCTATGAGTCAGAATCAACCTGAGGGCACCTAACAACAACAGTGTATGCTAAGTGCTCGTAAGCACTCAATAAATGTTAGCTATTCCCTGGGTGGTGCAAAGGGTTGATACATTTGGCTGCTAACCTAAAGGTTGGCATTTTAAGTCCACCAAGAGGCACTTCTAAAGAAAGCCCTGGCAATCTACTTCCAAAAGACCAGCCATTGAAGATCCTATGAGCACAATTTTACTCTGGGTTTGTCATGAGTCAGAATCAAGACTCGATTGGAACTAGTTGGTTGACATTATTATGTACCTGTTGGAACCTGTCACTGAGGGGGTAGGAAAGGAAAAAAAAAAAAAAATCAAGTGCCTGGAGATTAACAGTAAAAATTAAGATAGCAGAAAGCAAACCATTCCATCTACCAGAGGGTCCCAGCCAGTGTCTGGGAGCAAAAGAAGGCATGATGCAGGGTCTCACGTATCCTGTTCTCTAGCTTACCATTGTTCGCCATTATATGCTTTAGAGTTCTACTGATTATACAGTTCGAAGTACTTTTTTGCCCCAGCTAAAATTGTTGGGAAACCTTAGTGGGGTAGTGGTTAAGTGCTACAGCTGCTAACCAAAAGATCAGCAGTTCAAATCCACCAGGCGCTTCTTGGAAACTCCATGGGGGCAGTTCTATTCTCTCCTGTAGGGTCACTATGAGTCAGAATCGACTCGACGGCAATGGGGTTTTGGGTTAAAATTGTTGTGTGCTGTCTAGTCAATTCTGACTCACAGCTGCCCTGTATAACAGAGTAAAATTGCCCCAGAGGGTTTCCTAGGCTGAAATCTTTAGAGGAACAGATTGTCATGGATTGTTTTCTCTTGTGTGTTTAAGTTCAACAGAGACACAAATAGTTAGCTATGAACTTTGATACATGACATTCTCTTCATCAGTCCATTCAGGGCCCTCTTTACTTTCGATTAATAATAAACCCTATGAAACGCAATGCCCAACGTGAAAACTACTGTCACGTAAATTCCTCTACGTGGTCCCCCCGCCTGACTGTCTCCTTCCCCCACCCAAACCACCTGCTCTTCTGAGTCATGTGTTCATCATTCTCTTGCTTTTCGTCTTAAATAATGTTGTCATATCAGTATGTATTCAAAACGTATTCTGTAATTTTTGTTGTTTTTAAAATATTACAAAGGAAATCTCATGCTGATTGTAGCCTTTTGGGATTTTTTTTTTTTTAATGAAAATTATATGGCTAAGTTTTAGTCACACTGTTGAATATAGTAGCAGTTCATTCATTTCAATAGTTATAACACTATACTGGCTCCGTATTAAATCATCTATCCGTTCTCCCTTAAATGGGAATTTGAGTTACTGTTAGAGTTTTTAAAAAATTTTTAAGACCAACCTTAATACATGGATGGAGTAAAGCTCTCGCAACCTTCGCTTGCTGATGTGGCAGGACTCAAAATGAACTTGGAAGAAGTGCAGCAAGAATGCCCTTTAGAAGCAAGGATGGTGAGACTTTGTTTCATGTACTTTGGGCATGTTATCAGGAGAGGCCAGTTCCTGGAGAAGTACATCATGCTTGATAAATAGAGAGTCAGCAAAAAAGAGGGATGCTCTCAACGAGGAGGATTGACACAGTGGCTACAACAGTGGGCTCAGGCATAACAATGACTTTGAGGATGGCGCAGGATTGGACAACGTCCTATTCTGTTGTACGTAGGGTCACTGTGAATTGGAATCGACTCGACAACACCTAACAACAACAACAAAGGGAGTCACAGGAGCCCTAGGAGGCAATGATTAAGTGCTCGGCTGCTAACCAAAAGGTCACCTGTTCAAACCCACCAGCAACTTCACAGGAAGAAAGATCTGGTGATCTGCCTGGTGATCTGCTCCCATAACGACTAAAGCATACGAGACCCTGTGGGACTGTCCTGCTCCATCCTGTTGGACAGAGTATGAATCGGAGTCAACTCGATGACACCCAGCAACAACAAACTGATTTACAATCTCTCCAAACACTAGAATTTTTCACTTTTCAACTTTTACTACTTTAATGGCCGAGGAACGGTTTCTCATGATCCTCATTTGTATTTTCCTGGTACTAATAAACTGAAAGATATCTTTATATGTTTCTATGGGTTTTCTGGTCAATAACCAAGTCTTGTCCAGTGATGTGCTGCGGATAGCTTGCAAGAGCTGATTGCGCTCATCTCTTCCCAACTCTGCATCCAGTTCCGTCAGATTGTTAGCTTGAAATTGGCTGTGCTTGAAGTATTTACACCACAGAAATGGGAAAATACTACAAATCAGCCCCTAACACCTTGGTGAGTCAGTTGTTAAACATTAGCAACACACTACTGGACTTGTCCTAAGGAATAAAGGCCATTTTTCAGGTGTGTGCTTTCTTCAGGAAATGACAGTGGCTCAGCACACAAACAGAGGTAGCATCCAACCTGTGCCAACAAAACAGGAAATTGGAGAAGAGTGTTGTGATTTGGTGGGCAAGGAAACTCACAAGGTTCTGGGACTATGCTGCAGTATTCACCTGACTAGTGATATCTCCCTACTTGATTCAGCTTTGGCTTAGGTGCTGGGTAGTAAATATCCATGAATTTAAACAAAAAGACTGGAGCTGACAACGCTGGGAAAGATCTGAGATTCTATGCCACTGACACACTCAGGATTGAGAAAACTAGAGGAAAGGAGGATGGCCCTCGGATAAACCTGTACCCAGGTCTCTGACCATAAGACACGTGTTACGGATGGTAGGAGTATTCTTACTTTCCCCTTCTTAGACTTGAGTATGCTTTCCTTTTGTCTGGGGATATCCTGGTTTTGAGTGTTTTGTCAGTTTTGTAGTTCCTCCAGATATAAGTCAACCTTCCCACTTTGGGAATAAATGGTATTATTAGTTTGTTTGAAATATTTAATTCAGTTCCCCATTCACCAAGTATCAAGGTTTAAACTAGTTAATATATGTCCTCTTCAAACAGTGAGCTAACAAAAGTTCTGGAGAATGGGCAGAGGAGGGAAATGGGACAGAGGGGGCTCTGAAAAGGAAAACTGCCACATCGGTCTCCTGTGGAGCAGCTGGTGGGTTCAAGCTGCTGACCTTTTGGTTAGCGCCTCGGCGCTTAACCACTGCACCACCAGGTCCTTGGACAAAGGACAGAGAAATGGGAAAATCAGATGGTCCCAACGCAAACATTCCCACTTCAAAATTTTGGGGGGCTTGAAATAGAACAGCAGATATATTCTGTACCAGTTATAAAAAAAAAGTATAGTAATAAGCAAATACAGAAATGTTGTCATCACTTCCACTAATCATCTAAAAAACATATTATTGAGGGATGTGTTAGTGAGGCTTTCATATACTGAGTAATTCTCTCAGGCTCACTGAGCCACAGGGGTGGCGTTCCAACCTAAATCAGTCAGACTTTAAATCCAATCTCTCTCCTGCAATATGCTGAGATGGCAACATTGGAAACAGACACCATCAGTGTTGATGTAGCTGTGGGCGCTGAGAGTTCTTTGAACTTCCTGTAAATTTTTAAATGTAGACATTTGGAGCTCATTTCATTGACAGAAGTTCTGTACCATCATAATCAGATATTTTTAAACAGTCCTTCAAGCAAAGTTCTCTGGAAAAGGAATCTTTGAATAACGTTACAGGAAAAAAATAAAAGAGAGAGAGAAACACATCAAACTTTCTTCTGCATTAGCATAGAATTTCAGAGTTGTTAGAAAACTGGAAATGAGATCAGCCTTCCTCCGGGTCTCTGCTGCGCCATTTTAGGTTACACTCCAGAAAACTGGGAACCATATCATAAAGTGACTTCCTCGAAGTCACAGTTGGTAATGGAAGAGCTGTAACGAGAGCTCAGGATACAGATGTGTCAGTTATATATTGCTATGATGCAAATCATGCCAAAATTTAGTGGCTTAAAACCACACTCATTTTAGTTGCTCACAATTCTGTGGGTTATTTAGAAATTTAGGCTGTGTTCAGCAGGGTGGTTCCTCTGCTGGGCTCACTTGAGGTGTATCATGTTGGCTTGGTCATCTGGTAGTTGGGTTGGTGCATGTGGCCTCAGCAGGGATGACTTGTGCTCTTATGGCTAGTTTGAGCTTTTTCACTTGGTGGCAAAGTATTCCCAGTGATAGAGAAGATAAACCCTGGTGTGCACACACATTTCAAACCTCTGCTTTTTCTCACTTGTTAATGTGATTCTGTCGTTAGCTGCTGTTGCGCAGACCCGTGGCTCATGGCGACCCATTGCACAATGGAATGATATGGTTCCTGGTCCTGCATTGCCCCCATGATCATGCGTGACTTTGACTGTTGTCATCCATAGAATACTCACTGGATGATTTTTTCTGAAGTAGATCACCAGGTCTTTGTTCCTAGTCTGTCTTAGTCTGGAAACTCTGCTGAAACCTGTTCGACATCACAGAAACACACAAGCTCTCGCTGGCAGATGGCTGGTGTATGTGCATAAGGTGTGTTGGCTGGGAATCGAAACCAGGCCTGCCGCATGGAATGAGAGAATTCTATTTCTGAATCACATCTCACGGTCAAGCCCAGATTTAATGGATGGGGAGGGAGAATTTAACTCTTGATGAAAGAAACAGCAAACACATTTTAAAATTTTGTGATAAAGGAATGGGAGGAGTGTGTAGCCATTTTTTTGTGTAATCTACCACACAGACACATTGGGCAGTGTACTTACAATAATATTAATATATTTCTTTTTACAGTAAAAACAAAAGCCCTGGTGGCACTGGTTAAAGCACTCGTCTGCTACCCAAAAGGTCAATGGTTCAAACCCACCAGCTGCTCCACGGGAGAAAGATGTGCCAGTCTGCTTCTGCAAAGATTACAGCCTTGGAAACCCTAGGGGGCAGTCCTACTCTGTCCTATAGGGTCACTATGAATGAGAGTCCACTTGACAGCAACTGATTATAGTAAAAACAGCTATATGTAGTTTATACATATATAGAACATTTATATAAATTTTCTTAGCATTTATTGATACTTCTTAGGTATGGGCCAAAAATTGGCATATATTGTTTCACGTAATCTTCCCCTAAACGCCTAATAGGAGGCATTAAGGCCCCCATTTCAAAGCAAAGTAAATTGAGGTTTCTCAGTGTGCAGTTCTGAGGGCTGTATTCTTCCCTGGCTGGTCTTTTTCCTGATCTGACCCAGCTCCTCAGCCTGTATGTCGCTGATGTGGTGACAGCCAACTTCCATGAGGTTTGACACTAGAAATAAACTGAAAGACAGGAAAAAAGAAGAGCCAGCACATCTTTCTCTCTTTTTGCCTCGAATTATATCTCTAGATGCTTCTGGGTTGGCTGTGTGTCTTCATCTCTCAGCAGACAGGCCCAGTTTGCTTTGCGCTTCCACCAGTTCATTGCCAGACTCTGGCAACAGTATCTCCTTTCTTTGTCCCACCAGGGATAATAGAGGTTTCCTGTTCCTACTACCGTTCTAATTGCCTCCTTCTCCATGGCTTGACCTGTCAGTATCATTCATCTCCCATGAACTGAATTCCCCATATAAAGCGCATTTTTTACATTACATAGTGCAAATATTTGATTTGGTTGGACCCTGAATCACTCAGAAGCTTCCCCAAACTTGCAGAGATTTGTAAAGCTAAAACTAAAATATAGATCCACATCTAACTCCCAAGTCCCCAACCCCATGCTGCCTTTCATAGGAAATGTTTATGTGTAATACAGAAAGAAACTTCTAGAAATAGTTGATGTCCCCAGAAAGATTAAAACAAATACTCCCTTTGTAAATCAAGAATAATGTTATTTAAAAAAAAAAAAAAAGAAAGAAAATCAACTCAATACTGGGAATTAAAGGAAAGTTCAAATAAACCACCCCCCTCCGCCGCCGAAGTAAAACAAAAAGACAAAGTAAGGGATGATTGGGGGGGAAATATTTACCAAATAGCTGGGAAAATGTTTTTTTTTTTTTAAATAATGTAGTAAACATACAACTTCCAGTATTAGCAGTGTAGCTTGGTCAGACTACTTTAGCCGAAGTAAAAAGGATAAAGCATGGACAAAATATTAACCACAACAACAAACTTTTTTAAAAAAAATTTTTATTGTGCTTTATAGTGAAAGTTTACAAATCAAGTCAGTCTCTCACACAAAACCCCATACACAACTTGCTACATACTCCCAATTACTTTCCCCATGAGACAGCCCGCTCTCTCCTTCCACTCTCTCTTTTCGTGATCATTTTGCCAGCTTCTAAGCCCCTCTACCCTCACATCTCCCCTCCAGGCAGGAGATGCCAACATTGTCTCAAGTGTCCACCCGAACCAAGTAGCTCACACCTCACCAGCATCCCTCTCCAATCCATTGCCCAGTCCAATCCATGTCTGACGAGCTGGCTTTAGGGATGGTTCCTGTAGTGGGCCAACAGAAGGTCTGGAGGCCATGATCACCAGGGTCCTTCCAGTCTCAGTCAGACCATTAAGTCCAGTCTTTTTATGCGAATTTGGGGTCTGCATCCCACTGTTCTCCTGCTCCCTCAGAGGTTCTCTGTTGTATTCCCTGTCAGGGCAGTCATCGGTTGTGGCCGGGCACCATCTAGTTCTTCTGGTCCCAGATTAATGTAGTCTCTGATTCATATAGCCCTTTCTGTCTCTTGGGCTCGTTATTATCTTCTGTTCTTGGTGTTCTTCATTCTCCTTTGATCCAGGTGGGTTCGGACTCATTGATGCATCTTAGATGGCTGCTTGCTAGTATTTAAGAACCCAGACGCCCTCTTCAAAGTGGGATGCAGAGTGTTTTCTTAATAGACTGTATTATGCCAATTGACTTAGATGTCCCCTGAAACCGTGGTCCCCAAGCCCCTGCCCCTGCTTCGCTGAACTTCGAAGCCTTCAGATTATTCAGGAAACTGCTTTGGTTTACTCCAGCTGTGCTGACCTCCGCTGTGTTGAGTGTTGTCATTTTCTTCACCCAAAGTAGTTCTTGTCTACTATCTAGTTAGTAAATGTCCCTCTCCCACCCTCCCTCCCTCACCCCTCACACAACCACAAAAGAGTGTGTTCTTCTCAGTTTAAACTATTTCTCAAGATCTTATAGTGGTCTTATACAATATTTGTCCTTTTGCAACTGCCGAATTTCACTCAGCATAATGTCTTCCAGTTTTCACCACGTTATGAAATGTTTCACCGATTCATCACCGTTCTTTATCGATGAGTAGTATTCCACTGTGTGGATATCCCATAATTTATTTATCCATTCATCCATTCATGGGCACCTTGGTTGGTTCCATTTTTTGCTATCATAAACAGTGCCGCAGTAAACATGGGTGTACATATATCTGTTTGTGTAAAGGCTCTTATTTCTCTAAGATATATCCCAAGGAGTGAGATTGCTGGATCATATGGTAGTTCTATTTCTAGCTTTTTAAGGAAGTGCCAAATTGATTTCCAAAGTGGTTGTACCATTTGACATTCCCACCAGCAGTGTATAAGTGTTCCAATCTCTCCACAGCCTCTCCAACATTTATTATTGTGTGTTTTTTGGATTAATGCCAGCCTTGTTGGCGTGAAATGGAATCTCATTGTAGTTTTGATTTGCATTTCTCTAATGACTAATGATTGAGAGCATTTCCTCATGTATCTGTTAGCCATCTGAATGTCTTCTTTAGTGAAGTGCCTGTTCATATCCTTTACCCATTTTTTTAATTGGGTTGTTTGTCTCTTTGTGGTTGAGTTTTAGCTGAGTCACATAGATTTTAGAGATCAGGCGCTGGTCAGAGATGTCATAGCTGAAAATTTTTTCCTAGTCTGTAGGTGGTCTTTTTACTCTTTTGGTGAAGTCTTTGGATGAGCACAGGTGTTTGATTTTTAGGAGCTCCCAGTTATCTGGTTTCTCTTTGGCATTTTTAGTAATGTTTTATGTTCTGTTTATACCATGTATTAGGGCTCCTAACGTTGTCCCTATTTTTTCTTCCATGATCTTTATCATTTTAGATTTTATGTTTAGGTCTTTGATCCATTTGGAGTTAATTTTTGTGCATGGTGTGAGGTATGGGTCGGTCGTGTTTCATTTTTTTGCAGATGGACATCCAGTTATGCCAGCACCATTTGTTAAAAAGACTATCTTTTCCCCATTTAACTGACACTGGGCCTTTGTCAAATATCAGCTGCTCATGTATGGATGGATTTATATCTGGGTTCTTAATTCTGTTCTATTGGTCTATGTGTCTGTTGTTGTACCATTACCAGGCTGTTTTGACTACTGTGGTGGTATAATAGGTTCTAAGATCAGGTAGAGTGAGTCCTCCCACTTTGTTCTTTTTTAGTAATGCTTTACTTATCTGGGGCTTCTTTCCCTTCCATATGAAGTTGGTGATTTGTTTCTCCATCTCATTAAAAAATATTGTTGGGATTTGGATCGGAAGTGCATTGTATATATAGATGGCTCTTGGTAGAATAGGCATTTTTACTATGTTAAGTCTTCCTATCCATGAGCAAGTATGTTTTTCCACTTAATGTAGGTCCCTTTTGGTTTCTTGCAGTAGTACCTTGTAGTTTTCTTTGTATAGGTCTTTTACATCTTTAGTAAGATTTATTCCTAAGTATTTTATCTTCTTGGGGGCTACTGTGAATGGTGTTGATTTGGTGATTTCCTCTTCAACGTTCTTTTTGTTGATGTAGAGGAATCCAACTGATTTTGTACGGTTATCTTGTAGTCTGATACTCTGCTGAACTCTTGTTAGTTTCAGTAGTTTTCTAGAGGATTCCTTAGGGTTTTCTGTGTATAAGATCACGTCATCTGCAAATAGAGATAATTTTACTTCTTCCTTGACAATCCAGATGCCCTTTGTTTCTTTGTCTAGCCTAATTGCTCTGGTTAGGACTTCCAGCACAATGTTGAATAAGAGCGGTGATAAAGGGCATCCTTGACTGGTTCCTGTTCTTAAGGGAAATGCTTTCAGGCTCTCTCCATTTAGGATGATGTTGGCTGTTGGCTTTGTATAAATGCTGTTTATTATGTTGAGGAATTTTCCTTCTATTCCTGTTTTGCTGAGAGTTTTTATCGTGAATGGGTGTTGGACTTTGTCAAATGCCTTTTCTGCATCAATTAATAAAATCATGTGATTCTTGTCTTTTATTTATGTGGTGGATGACATTAATTGTTTTTCTAATGTTGAACCATCCTTGCATACCTAGTATAAATCCCACTTGGTCATGGTGGATTATTTTTTTGATATGTTGTTGAATTCTGTTGGCTAGAATTTTGTTGAGGATTTTTGCATCTATGTTCATGAGAGATATAGGTCTTTAATTTTCTTTTTTTGTGTTGTCTTTAGCTGATTTTGGTATCAGGGTTATGCTAACTTCATACAGTAAGTTTAGGTAGTATTCCCTCCTTCTCTATGCTTTGAAAAACCCTCAGTAGTAGTGGTAACTCTTCTCTGAAAGTTTCGTAGAACTCTGCAGTGAAGCCGTTAGGGCCAGGGCTTTTTTTTTTTATTGGGAGTTTTTTGATTACCTTTTCATTCGCTCTTTGTGTGTGTGTGTGTGTGGGTCTATTTAGTTGTTCTACTTCTGATTGTGTTAGTTTAGGTGGGTAGTGTGTTTCTAGGAATTCAGCCATTTCTTCTAGGTTTTCAAACTTGTTAGAGTACAATTTTTCATAGTAATCTGATATGATTCTTTTAATTTCAGTTGGGTCTGTTGTAATACGGCCTATCTCATTTCTTTTTCAGGCTATTTGTTTCCTTTCCTGTGTTTGTTTAGTCAGTCTGGCCAATGGTTTACCAATTTTGTTAATTTTTGCAAAGAACAGCTTTTGGCCTTGTTAACTCTTTCAATTGTTTTTCTGTTCTCTAATTCATTTAATTCTGCTCTAATTTTTATTATTTGCTTTCTTCTGGTGCCTGAGGGTTCCTTTTGTTGCTCTCTTTCTATTTGTTCAAGTTGTAGGTACAGTTCTTTGATTTTGGCTCTTTCTCCTTTATGTATGTGTGCATTTATTGATATAAATTGACCTCTGAGCACTGCTTTCGCTGTGTCCCAAAGGTTTTGATAGGAAGTGTTTTCAGTCTCATTGAATTCTATGAATTTCTTTATTCCCTCCTTAATGTCTTCTATAGCCCAGTCTTTTTTGAGCAGGGTATTGTTCAGTTTTCAAGTACTTGGTTTCTTTTTCCTGGTTTTTGTGTTATTGGTTTCTACTTTCATGGCCTTATGGTCTGAGAAGATGTTTTGTGATATTTCGATGTTTCGGATTCTGCAAAGGCTTGTTTTATAACCTAATATGTGGTCCATTCTAGAGAATGCTCCATGTGCACTAGAAGAGAAAGTATACTTTGCAGATGCTGGGTAGAGTGTTCTGTATAAGTCTATGAGGTCAAGTTGGTTGATTGTAGCAATTAGATCTTCCGTGTCTCTATTGAGCTTTTTACTGGATGTCCTATCCTTCACGGAAAGTGGTGTGTTGAAGTCTCCTACTTAATTGTGGAGGTGTCTATCTCACTTTTCAATTCTGTTAAAGTTTATTTTATGAATCTTGCAGCCCTATGATTGGGTGCATAAATATTTAATATGGTTATATCTTCCTGGTCACTTGTCCCTTTAATCATTATATAGTGTCCTTCTTTATCCTTTGTGGTGGATTTAACTTTAACGTCTATTTTGTCAGAAATTAGTATTGCCACTCCTGCTCTTTTTGATTGTTGTTTGCTTGATGTATTTTTTCCATCCTTTGAGTTTTAGTTTATTTGTGTCTGTAAGTCTAAGGTGTGTCTCTTGTAGGCAGTATATAGACAGATCTTTTTTAAATCCATTCTGCCACTCTCTGTCTCTTTATTGGTGCATTGAGTCTATTTACATTCAGCGTAATTATAGGTAAGTATGAGTTTTTTTTTTATGAGTTTAGTGCTGTCATTTTGATGTCTTTTTTTGTGTGTTGTTGACAATATCATTTTTCCACTTACTTTTTTGTGCTGACTTTTTCTTTGTAGAATGTGTGTTCCTCCTTTTCATAGTAGTTGAATTTATTTTTGCTGAGTCGTTATGTTTATCCAGGTTTTTATTTTGAAGTATGGAATTGTTAGACCTCTTTGTGGTTACCTTAATATTTACTTCTATTTGACTAAGTAAAAACCTTACTTGTATCACCCTATATCGCCTTGGTTTCCTCTCCATATGTAAGATCTATGCCTCCTGTATTTAGTCCCTCTTTTTTGATTATTGTAATCTTTTACATAATGACTTCAATGATTCCCTGTTTTGAGCGTTTTTTTCCTTTTTTAAATTAATCTTAATTTGTTTTTGTGATTTCCCTATCTGAGTTGATATCAGGATGTTTTGTTCTGTGACCTTGTGTTGTGTTGATATCTGATATTATTGATTTTCTGACCAAAGAATTTCCTTTAGTAATTATTGTAGCTTTGGTTTGGTTTTTGCAAATTCTTTAAGCTTGTGTTTATCTGTAAATATCTTAATTTCACCTCCATATTTGAGAAAGAGTTTTGCTGGATATGTGATTCTTGGCTGACAGTTATTCTCCTTCAGTTCTCTCTATATGTCATCCCATTGCCTTCTTGCCTGCATGATTTCTGCTGAGTAGTCTGAACTTATTGATTCTCCTTTGTAGGTGACTTTTTGTTTACCCTTGGCTGCTTTTAAAACTTTCTCTTTATCTTTGATTTTAGCAAGCTTGATGATAATACATCTTGGTGATTTTCTTTTGGGATCTATCTTGTATGGGGTTCGATGAGCATCTTTGATAGATATCTTTTCATCTCTCACGATGCCAGGGAAATTTTCTGCCAACAGGTCTTCAACTATTCTCTCTGTATTTTCTGTTATCCCTCCCTGTTCTGGAAATCCAATCACAGGCAAGTTGTCCTTCTTGACAGAGTCCCACATGATTCTTAGGGTTTCTTCATTTTTTAAAAATTCTTTTATCTGATTTTTCTTCAAATATATTAGTGTCAATTGCCTTATCCTCCATCTCCCCCACTCTGAATTCCAATTCCTCGATTCTGCTCCTCTGACTTCCTATTCAGTTGTCTAATTCTATAATTTTATTGTTAATCTTTTGGATTTCTGAATGTTGTCTCTCTATGGATTCTTGCAGCTTATTAATTTTTTCACTATGTTCTTGAATAATCTTTTTGAGTTCTTCAACTGCTTTATCAGTGTGTTCCTTGGCTTTTTCTGTAGATTGCCTTATTTCATTTCTGAGGTTATACCTGATGTCTTGAAGCATTCTGTATATTAGTTTTTTATATTCTACATCTGGCAATTCCAGGAATGTATCTACATCTGGGAATGATTTTGATTCTTTGATTTGGGGGTTTGTAGAAGCAATCATGATCTGCTTCTTTATGTGATTTGATATCGACTGCTGTCTCTGAGCCATCTATAAGATGTTGTAATATTTTCTTTTATGTTTGGTCACTGATTCTTATCTTCTTGTTTTGTTTTGTTACAGTACATCCAGATGGGCTACTAGTTGTGCTATCTTGTTTGCTGTAGCTTTTGAATCACTTATGTCCTGTTACCAGCTGGTCTGAGCTGTTACCAGGTATATAAGCCTATGAGTCCATTCACTATTCTTGAATAGAATCAGCTCAGGTGTCCTGATAGCTGGTTACCTAGTGTGTGATATAAGCTCTCACCCATTAACTTAGAGGAGTTGTGGTGATGGTTGTATGCACCAGTTTCTAGTAGTGGTAGGGGGTCACACTGCGAGGAGGGCAGGATACTGCCAGCCTTCCCCCAAGTGTCAGTGAGGTAGGGGTGGCTCTATTCTCTAGAGCGCTATGGTGGGTGGACTCTGCAGCTGTACCTTAGGCACCCAGTGCTTATAACTCTATAGATTGGTAGGCATCACTGTCATCAGTCCCCTTTAGCAGGTGGCTAGGTGGTGTGGGTGGAGCCTCAGCCCTCAGTTCCCTTTTGTGGATCAGTGAGGGCTCTTTTTAATAGGTAGAGAAGTATCAGACCTCCAAAACTTGCCTTTCCACTGTTCAGCTAAAACACTTGCAGTCAGATCTCTATCAGAATTTCCTTTGCATTATAATAGCCACCTGGTTCCCTGTAGAGATGAAAGCCAAAGACTGTGGGTCTCATGCCTGGACGGAGCTGGTTCTGTATTGTTATTCCAGTTTAGAGAAGTCAGGGAAGGATTTTTCCTTTGATTGTTAAATGCTGCTTTTCTCAGTCCAGGAGAATGGGTTAGAAAAGAAAGAAAGAAAAAAAAAACCAGTGCACTGCACTCTCTGGCCCAGGGAATTCCAATGTTAATGAAGCCTACTGGGGCAGGAAGGGGAAGAATCAGATAGTTAGTAGAGAGTAGTGTGGCAAAATAGACAAAGTTATTTATCTTGGTTGGTAAGGACTGTTTTTTCTGGGGCTCTAGAGGGGTGTGTAGCTTGTGTGCACTGGCTGGTTCCCCACTGAGACTGCCCCAGAGGTTTAGGGCTGCATCCCGTGCTTGCGCCATCTCCAGAAGCCGCAATCAGCTCCTCCATGCTTAGTCCAAAGCCCAGTGCCAAGGTTTCCTGGCTGGGATGCTGCACTCCAGGCTCCAAAACCAGGTGCTGCTTCCCCGTGGTTTTTCATTTGCCTGTCAGCCACGTCGGTGTACAGCCTGTGTGCACTGGCTGGGTCTGCTCTGAGGTTGGTCCCGAGGGTTAGGCCTGCATCCATGCTTGCTCCATCTCAGTAAGCCACAATCAGCCCCACCACTCTGGCACCAGGGAACCATGAGGGCTCAAGGCTGCGGCATGGCACACTGGCCCCGGAAGCAGTCGCTGCTTCACTGTGTGGCTTCTCGCTCCCCTGTCACTCAGGTCAACTCCTTAGTTCTGTGTTTGATGGTCAGTGTTCATAGATTGTCCTGTATGTAATCAATTCACTTGTTTTTTTGAGTCTTTGTTGCAAGAGGGATAAGCGGAAACTTCTACCTAGTCAGCCATCTTGGTCCTTTCAACAGACTCTTTTGAAAGTGATCAAAAGTGGGCAGAAACTGGAGAAAGGCATAAATGATACTAAATGAGATTTGACATTTTGTGACTTTTTTTTTTTTTTTTTTTGCATGAGATTATTCCACAATTCATACATAATGTTTGGGTAGCAGAAAGTCTTAGCCTTACAAGGATGAGGTGTCAGAGAAAGAGCTGGAAGCTGGCAGAACAGATGAGAGTTTAGAGGGGGGAAACCTGGAAGGGAGGAATTGCAACATCTATATATAAACTCTGACATCTGATCTCTGAACTATGCATGAGGAGGGGAGACCTCAAGGGAACCAGTGAAGAAATATATATAACCTAGAAACTGAAAGAATTCAGCAGAGTCTTAAGCAGATGCTTGTTGAGAGACACAGAGAAAGAGAGTAGTTAGATTCCACATGAGTTAACTGCCTGCCTAACGAGGGGGGAGGGGAAATAAAACACTTTTCATAGGAATATAATGGAATCTCAGCGTTCTAAAACATATAACTCACAATGCTCAGCAAAACAAATGAAAGCCACTAGAAATGCAAAGAAACTGGAAGATCTGAGCCAGATTTAAGAAAGAAAAATAGTAAAAAAGAAGACAGTGGCACTTAGATGACCCAGTTGATGCATGAGCTTTAAGGCAGCTATTATAAATATTTTCAAGGCATTAAAGAAAAATATGCTTAAAATGAATGATCAGATGGGGAATCAGATACCTCAAGAGATACAGAAACTAACTTAAAACCAAATAGAAATAATAGAGCTAAAAAAGTACAATAACAAAAACAAACAAGCAAATAATCAAAAACACTGAACAGGCCTAGTGGCTGACTGGCAGCAGCAGAAGTGTCAGTGACTTAAAAATACATCAGTAAAAATCACACAGTCTCAAGAAGAGAAAATGGAATGAAGGGAAGCGAGCAAAGCTTCAGAGACTTGTGAGGCAGTGTCAAGCAATCTAACATAATTGTGATTTGACTATCAAAAGTAGAGAGGGGAAGAAAGTTTTCTAAATTTAGAGAGACTAAAAAGTAACTTTCAGATTCAAGAAGTGCAGAATATGCCAAGAAGGATAAATGCAAGCAAAGCCATATGTAGTCACAATACAGCCAAATTGCTGAAAGCTGAAGGTGAAAAGAAGACTTTGAAAGTAGAGAAAAAGGCCACATGACGAGGTGAAAAAATGGCCTGGTTAGACTTCTCCTTGGAAATAATGAAGGCCAGAAAACAATGGACTGGCTTTTATAAAGCGGTGGTGGTAGGGGGGAGTTCACTCCAAATATTAAATCTAGAATAATTATCATTTAAAAACAAAGGTAAAATAAATACAAATAAATAAAGGTAAAATAAATAAAAACACAGATTGAGAAAATCCATTGCCAATACTTCACTAAAAGAAATGCTAAAGGAAGTTCTCAGGGCTGAATTTTAGGTTTATAGAAGTTAATGATGAGAAATAGAAATGATATATATGGGGAGATTTAAAGTATTGTATTTATATGTAATTTATCTTCTTTAAACACTGTCACACTGCATTGTAAAAAATATAATGTATTTAGATATGCTACATGTGACAACAAACTATGAATGATGCAAAGGTAGACAGGTGAAGCTATACTGCTGTGCAATTCCAGTTTTTACATTGTGTAGTAGATATCTAATTAAATTCCAAGGAGAAAGCTCTAAAATTAATGCAAAGAGTTATAGATAAATAGCCAATAAGGAACTAAAAATGGAATACTGAAAATGTATCTGAATGATGCAGCAAAAAGCATAAAAGAAGGATCAGAAAAACACCAAACAAGTGAGAAAAATGGTAGACATAAATTCACAACATGCGTATGAGAATTTTGATTGAAAATGAAAAATGGTCAGACTGAATAAAGTAAGAATACACAACTATATATATGTACAAGAGGTGTGCTGAAAGGGAAGAGTCAAATAGATTTAAGAGTAAAAAGATCACAAACATTCATTAGGCACACAGTAATCAAAAGAAAGCTGGAGAGTCAATAATACTATCCGAACATGTACATTTCAGGACAAAGACTATCACTCTACATAAAGAGGGACGTTTTGTAATGATAAAAGGGTTAACACATGATGAAGATATAAAAAATATGTATGTATTCCTAAAATCATGTCAGTAGATGTAGCAAAAAATCAAAATTGTGTCAATAGTGCTAGAATACCTGGCAATCAAAGTCTCCTGTACAGACAGAGATAGACACTCATTGTTAAACAGAGAGGCATGTTTGGGTGCGATTAATACTATAATTCATCAGATTACTGGTGTATTTTTTATCATTATTCTTTTCAGGCAATCCCTAATGCCAAGTCATATTATGAATACTTAATGAGTTTACTTGTATTAACAATACAATCTAACAATGTATTTTTTTAAAAAGTAAACAGAACAAGGTCAAACAAAAAGATTTTAATTCTAAACTTGTAAGGATGGTCCAACATTACAAAATCTTTAATGTATTTCCTCTCCTTAAAATATAGGAGAAAAACAAAACATGTTTATCTAACTTGATGCTGAAAAAACTGTGCCTTAGTAAATGAACTAATTGACTTAGTTCAAGGATGACAAGGATCAATGTTATAAAAGTCTTCTGCCTCCTGAAATTGATCTTTATATCCAACAGCATCCTAAAGAAATCCCAACAGAGATTTTCATAGAATTTGACAAAGTGTTTCTAAAGTTCACATGAAAGGTAGCATGTTCAAGAATAGAAGACATAAAGTAGTATTTCAGTTTAAAAAAAATGAGAGGAAGATTATTAATCTGATCAGATAGCAAAAATTATTTTAAATTTAGAGTAATTAAAAGAAAGTGATGTTGATGAAAACAATATACAAATGATCATTAGAACAGAAAAGAGACTCCATAAATAAATTCACCTGCATTTGGAAATTCATTTAATGGCATGTTGGCATTACAGAGAGGGACATCAGTTACAAAACCCCAAGGGGTTCCACTCGTAATGAGGTCTATGTGGATGGTGCCCCCTAGTGAGGTGGGCAGTGCATTGCCTGCAAATTCAGGCAAAGAAGCTTTCTTGGCCTTTCAGATTATTAGGAAAAGAGTAAGTTAATCAGTGGATAGTTTGGGAGCATTTAGTATATATTTGGAGAACAAATAAAGTTGATCACTACTTCACACATTTATACATTTAAACTACAAATGGATTAATTAACGCGATACTTAAAAAAGAATTTCAAAAAAGTGTTTGAAAAACTATATAAGAGTGTGGTTAACATAATGAAGCCCTTTTAAAAAAGACAAAAATCAAAATTCATAATGGAAAAGCTTGAAAAATTCAATTGAATAAAAATTAACTTCATTTATATGAAAAAATATATATAAACACATACTAAAAGATAAAGAAGACACTGAGGAAAATACTCGCTATGATACATTTGTATTTCAAATTATCCAAAATACACAGAACTTTTTCAAATAAATTAAAAAATATATACATTTATAACTTAGAAAATGCCTACAACTTAAATATGCATTTGAAAAAAAGCAAACATAAACTGTAAATAAAAATGAAAAAGTATTGAGCCTCAGCAGTAATTAGAAAAATTAATTAAAAAATTTTTAAAACAATTGAATATTATCAGTTGTTAGCAAACTGATGGAATCAAAATATATTCCCATAATATGCTAGTAGGATTGCAATCTGGTACAGTATCATCTTATATTTCCAGTAAAAGTGGAACGTTTACATGAACAACCGTTAATCCATTGTTGTTGTTAGGTGACTTTGAGTCAGTTCCAAATCACAGCAACCCTGTGTACAACAGAACAAAACACTGTCTGGTCCTGCACCATCCTCACAATCTTCGGTATGGTTGAGCACATCACTGCAGCCACTGTGTCAATCCATATCTTTGAGAGTCTTCCTCTCTTCCGTGGACCCTCTACTTTACCAAGCATGATGTCCTTCTCCAGGGACTGGTCCTCCTGATAACATGTTCAAAGTACATGAGACAAAGTCTTGCCATCCTTGATTCCAAGGAGCACTCTGGCTGTACTTCTTTCAAGACAGACTTGCTCATTCTTCTTCAGTCCACGGCATATTCAATATTCTTTGTCAACACCATAATTCAAAGGCATCAAATTTTCTTCAGTCTTCTTTATTCATTGTCCAACTTTCACATGCATTTGAGGCAATAGAAAATACCATGACTTGGGTCAGCTGCACCTTAGTTCTCAAAGTGTATCTTTGCTTTTCAACACTGTCAGGCCTTTTGCAGCAGACTTGCCCAATGCAATACCATACCATACCATGAAAAATACATTGCAAATGGATTATGACTCTATGTAACAACCAGAAAGATTTTCAAATTTTCATATACATGAAGCAAATTACAAAAAAGATTATGTTATACAATTAAAATAAAGTACACAAATTCATGAAACAAATATATAGGAAATATACAAGAATGCAGTTCCCTGTCAACGTACTGCTATAGCTGCTTTTGAATAATCTCCAGGAAAATTTTACTTGCATGTGATGTGAATGATATTGTTCAATAATTTTTGCATTCTGTTTGATCATCTTTCTTTGGAACAGATATAAATATGGATTTCTTCATTCGGTTGGCCAAGTAGCTGTCTTTCAAATTTCTCAGCATAGACAAGTGAGCACTTTCAGCACTGCATCCATTTGTAAAAACATCTCAGTTGGTATTCTGTCAATTCCTGGAGCCTTGTTTTTCGCCAATGCCTTCAGTGCAGCTTGGGCTTCTTCCTTCAGTACCATCAGTTCCTGATCATATGCCACCTCTTGAAATCTTTGAACATTGACCAATTCTTTTTGGTATAGCGACTCTGTGTATTCCTTCCATCTTCTTTTGATGTTTCCTCCATCATTCAATTATCTTCCCCTTTAGAATCCTTCAATATTGCATTTCAAGGATTGATTTTTTTCTTCAGTTCTTTCAGCTTGAGAAACGCTGAGTGTGTTCTTCCCTTTTGGCTTTCTAACTCCAGGTCTTTTCACACATCATTATAATATTTTACTTTGTCCTTTCCAGCTGCCCTTTGAAATCTTCCTTTTAGGTCTTTTACTTCATCATTTCTTCTGTTTGCTTTCACTACTCAACATTCAAGAGCAAGTTTCGGAGTCTCTTCTGACATCCATTTTGGTCTTTTCTTCTTTCCCTGTCTTTTCAATGACCTTTTGCTTTCTTCATGTATGTCCTTGATGTCATTCCACAAGTAGTCTTGTCCTCGGTCATTAGTGTTCAACGTGGCAAATCCATTCTTGAGATCAACAGGGAACTCCTAGAAATTCAAACTGGATTTAGAAGAGGACATGAAATGAGGTTATCGTTGTTGGTGTCAGATAGATCCTGGTTGAAAGCAGCGAATACCAGAAAGATGTTTATCTGTGTCTTATTGACCATACAAAGACATTTGACTGGGTGGATCATAACAGATTACGGATAACATTGCAAAGAATGGGGATTCCAGAACACTTAATTATGCTCATGAAGAGCCCGCACATGAATAAAGAGGCAGTCATTCAAAAAGATCAAGGTAATACTGTGTGGTTTAAAGTCAGGAGAGGTGTGCATCAGTGTTGTATCCTTTCACCTTACTTATTCAATCTGTATGCTGAGCAAATGATTCGAGAAATTGGACTGTATGAAGAAGAACGGGGCATCAGGATTGAAGGAAGACTCATTTAACAATGTGCAGATGACACAACCTTGCTTGCTGAAAGTGAAAAGGACTTGAAACACTGATGAAGATCAAAGACAGCCTTCAGTATGGATTGCTCTTCAACACAAAGAAAACAAAAATTCTCACAACTGGACCAATAAGCAACATCATGATAAATGGAGAACAGATTGAAGCTATCAAGGATTTCATTTTACTTGGATCCACAATCACCACCCATGAAAGCTGCAGTCAAGAAATCAAAGGATGAATTGCATTGGGAAAATCTGCTGCAAAAGACATCTTTATAGTGTTAAAAAGCAAAGATGTCACCTTGAAGACTCAGGTGTGCCTGGCCCAAGCCATGGTGTTTTCAACTGCTTCAAATGCATGCCAAAGCTGGACAGTGAATAAGGAAGACCAAAGAAGAAATGATGTCTTTGAATTATGGTGTTGTTGAAGAATATTGAATATAGCACGCACTGCCAAAGGAATGAACCCATCTGTCTTAGAAGTAGTATAGCCAGAATGTTCCTTAGAAGCAAGGATGGCAAGACTTCATCTCACATAATTTGGACATATTATCAGGAAGGACTCATCCCTGAAGGAAGATATCATGCTTGGTAAAGTAGAGGGGCAGTGAAAAAGAGGAAGTCCCTCAACAAGATGGATTGACACAGTGGCTACAACCATGGGCTCAACTATAGCAACGATTGTGAGGCTGACATAGAATCAAGGCAGTGTTTCGTTCTGTTGTACACGGGGTAGCTATGAGTCGGAACTGACTCAGTGGCACCTAACAGAACAACATACAGGAATGCATATATATATATATAAAAAAAATATGTGTATATATATATATATAATACATACATATATGGATTCCTGGTGGAGCAAAGGTTAAGCACCTGGTTGATAACTGAAAGGTTGAAGGTTTGAACCCACCAGTTGTTCTGCAGGAGAAAGATGTAGTGGTCTGCTTCTGTAAATATTGCAGCCTTGGAAATTCCATGGGGAAATTCTACTCTGTCCTGTAGGGTCGCTATGAGCTGGAATCGATGGCAGCAGGTTTGGGTTTTTTGGTATATATATGTATGTGCACTTTATTTTAATTTTATAATATGTATATCCTGGGTTTGGTAGGTGAAGATGTACAAGGGAGATATTAATTATATCTTTATCATTTGCAGCATTTTATATGAGAAGCTATTCCCAAGCAACTCATATAACAAATTATATAAAATTTTAAAATAACATGAACTAATTTAACTATGTGATTACCGTGTGAAGTACCTTTTAAATTAATTTAATTTACTTTATAACTTCAAAATTTGATTTTTTAAAAATTGCTTTCTTTAGTGAATTGCTTTTTAAATCAATGTAATTCTTTTGCTAATATTTTCTCCGCCTTTGAGTAAGTGGGGTCTGTAAAGGGCAGAGGGGTCACTAGGATTGCATCTGAGTTGGTCTTTCTATTTAGGCGTGGGTAGACCTCTCTTATCTCCTGTGTCCTATTAATGGTGCCTGAGCCAACCCTTGGGGCTTTAAGCATTATGTCATCTTATCTAACGCTAAGAAGACGACTTAGGACTTAAGTAGTTATAAGAATCTGGAGTTCCTGGGTGGTTCAAATGGTTAACTCCCTCACTATTAGCTTAAAAACTGACAGTCTGTGTCCTCCCAGAAATGCTTGGAAGAAGAATCTGGCCATCTGCTTCTGAAAAACAACTGCCGAAAACCCTACGGAGCACAATTCTACTCTGATACACGTGAGGTTGCTGTGAGTTGGAATCAACTCAACAGCAATTGGTTTTATAAGAACTTTACTTACAGACACTTTTAAAAATTTAGTTTGTAAATTTGATTCAAACTCTTCTGGATTGTGCATATTTTGTGTTTAAAGGAAGATACATATTTACTATTTTGCTTTTAGTATCTCACACACTCTTCAGATACTTCTGAAATTCAGTTTAGCATCTGTCTTTTACGTACCATGTGATTCTTGACATGAAATAAAATATTAACACTTTATACTTTACACTGTAAATAATGGATGTTGTTATTCTATAAACTCTAAGTGACATATGCCTTTGACTTATGGCTGTTCTCAGATCAAGCCGTGTCTCTTTTCCACTTTGAATTTGTGAAAATTTCCAAGGAGAGGACAAGAAAAGAGAAAGCATGATAAAAGTTATGTGTTTGCTTGAATATTAATGTTCTGTGGCAGATGCGTGTGAACCTGGATGCTGAATTGCTTTAAACTTCACCATAGTTTGCGATCCTTGTCTAAATCTCCCCACAATTTAATACCAGGTTTTCTTTATGGAGCCTTTTGTCTGCCACCGCAAAACTTCAGACAGAATGCGCACAATTTCTGGGATGAAGGCCCTGGCTGAACAATATTTTTTCTCTCAGATCAAATATGCAATGTGTTACCAATGCCTTATTTTGCTTGGTTTGATACAGTTAATGGTTTGCTTGTGATATGGAGGTGGAAACAGGTGGAACAGGAAGAAAAGGCTAAGACACCAGGTCCAAATAGGAGAGAGGGAGCAGGCATATTTTTGTATCAAAATTCTCATTAAACTTCAGCTGCCAATGAAAATTATTTGTAGAGGTTTAGTCCAATTTTTCAATTATTTGAAAAGATAAAACAAAGATGAGACTATCACACTGATTACTCTGGAGCCCACCCACCCCACAAAAAAAAACCCCAAAAACGTGTTATTGTTGAGTTGATCTCAACTCATGCTGATCCCATGCGCTGCAGAGTAGAACTGCTCCACAGGGTTTTCTTGGCTGTAATCTTTATGGAAGCAGATCACCAGGTCTTTCTTCTGAGGTGCTGCTGGGTGGGTTTGAACTTCCAACCTCTAGGTTAGTACTCTAGCACAAGCCATTTGCACCACCTAGGAACTCCACTCAGTACTAAAAAAAACACACACAGAAAAAAAAAATGGCCGTCTAGTTGATTCCGACTCATAGCAGCACTACAGCGACACACATACACATTTAAGACTATAAATACTTCACTCACAGATGCATAAACACATATGAGCATATCCATGAATTCACTGACCCACGTATGCATAAACCTAAACGCATACATAACGCACATACACTTAAACACACAGACACATACATGCACATTTTGAACCAAAAGTGACCCTTGCAAAAATAGCCATTTCCAAAGCAAAAAACAATGATCCTGCAGAAGTTATCTTATCAGCCAAAGGCCAGAAGTGACTCTTATCATGTTATCTTGCCAAAGAATGATAATCAGAATAAAGAGGGTAAATGAAAGGAAAGCTTCCACTTGCTTCCAGCTTTTTCTAGACCCTAATCTGTTCCTGACCCAGGTTCACTCGATTTAATGGCAATGCACAGAGTACCTCCAAAACAGGCATAATTTGTTGCCATGTATGTTTTCTCAAAGGAGCTCTGGTGGCACGGTGGTTAAGCACCCAGCTGCTAACTGAAAGGCCAGTGGTTCAAACCCATCAGCTCTGCAGGAGAGAGATGTGGCAGTCTGCTCCCATAAAGATTTACAGCCTTGGAAAACCTATGGGGGTAGCTCTACTCTGTCCTATAGGGTTGCTATGAGCTGTAACGGACGCAGCGGCAACATGTTTATGTTTTCTCAATCTTCACTAGAAAAGGAGGCATTCTTAGTTCTGGGTTTTTGCTCTTTGAGGCTCCTAAGACTGTAACATCAGAGAATAATGAGGAAGCTTTGGGGTCTGAATGCAGAGTTTGCACTCAATGACAGCATGGTGTAGGCTGCCTCTGAAGAGGAACGCTTTTTTTTACAATGTCCTTTACCCTTGAACCTTGCCTTGCCTATGAATTTAATTTCCTGGGACTTGGTAACCTTCACTAGTCTCTTGGCAGTCCTAAAATTTGCCACTTTTTTCCTTTTGCAGTGTCTGGATAGGGTTGCCAGATAAAATGCAGGATGCTCATCTAAACTTGAATTTTAGATAAACAACAAATATTGATTTAGTATAAATATGCCGAAGGTAATGCAGGGGGCATCTCTGTCAGCCAAAAGAACATCGGTGCTGGCTAACACTGGGACATTTACCTGCCCAAGCAGGAGGACCAACCACAGATGCCTGTCCATGCCCTGGGCCTAGATCATGGACACACATGGCATGACTTAGCATAATTGTGCTACAATTATGTCTAGGGAGCAATGAATGACAAAATAATCTCTCCTCCCCATGGGTTCCAGTGGAAGCTAAGCATACAAAAACGGCAAAGAAAAATCTAAGTGCCTCTTTGTTGAAAGACGTAGAAATGCTTAAATTGTGATACAGAATTCTCATAAAGTCTGGTTTCAGACACATGTTGTAGACTTCTGATGTGGCCTCCCATTTCTCCTGTCATTCTAAGACTTCTGATTTTTTTTTGCCATCCTCTTGGCCATCAGATGAAGGAAGGAAATGGAGGAGAGAATAAAAAGAAAATGGCTACCCTTCTGGGAGAAGGAGGCTTTAGTTCAACTCTGTTCAGCTGCCTAGAACAGAGAGGTCCTGAGAAACGGTAGATGAGAGGCAGGGTTTCTGTTCATGCCCTTTAAGGCCCAGCAGACTTGCCCATTGCTGAACATGACACAGTGCCTGTTTCAGACTTTAATCCAATAGGTAACAACTTCTACCATGGGAGTGATCCATGAGGAAGTTGGCAGAGGCTGGCCTATGATGGAGAGGCTAGAAATTCTTTTTTCTATCACAAATTGGAAGGGAAGTAATCTGTGCTCCTTAGATTATTCATTTTTAGAAAAAAAAAATTGTGTTCCTCTTTTAGATATCTCTGAGATTTGAGACACGGGAAGAATTCCGAAAATTTCCACTGAGTGAGGGGAGAAATAATATTTGTGCCATAGAAATTAGAAACGGGAAGATTCACAAAGCAGAGCATGAAGACAGGTGGAACCAGATTGAATCAAAATAGATGTTTTATCAAAGAATCAATCTAATAAGGGGCACAAAGTAGAGCCATGTTAGTGCAGGTAGGTCTTACCACTCCATTGGATCACGCTATTCTAATCTTGCTCCCATACCTTGGGCAAGTGATTATTTTCTAGAACTGCTCCATAGGGTTTCCGAAGAGTGGCTGGTGGATTAGAACTGCCGACCTTTTGGTTAGCAGCCTGAGCTCTTAACCACTGCTTCACCAGGGCTCCTTACCTGTTTGAAACTCATCTAAATAATGAGTAGATCGTTTGTACGAGATAACTTTTATCTCTTAATAAGTAGTTCCTTGAGACACTTGTACTTTAAAATTGTATGCGTCAAAGTGCAAAGAACTTTTAGAGTGAGAGCTGAACTCTGTTTAGATGAGTCAGTTAAGTTTTCCGGATTCACTTAATGTATCAAGTCCACAATAGAGCATATTGCAGCATGGAGTATACGTTGTACATCAGAGATGGGAGCTGTATACCAGTTCACCAGAGCACCATAAGATTGTAACTAGGCTGCGGACTCCAAGTAACATAATAACTGAATAAACCTGGCTTAAAAAACACAGGTTATTTTTAATGAGAAATTCAAAGGTTTGTTTCACAGTTCAAATGTGTCATGAAATTCTCATTCTTCATCTCTACCTCTTTACTCCGTTATCAATGTTCCCAAGTCTATTAGATATATGGCATCTCCAAGGATCAGGTTGTCATAGGAGAATCTCTATAGTAAGGCATCTCCAGCTCTTGTCTCTTTTGATATGATCATTAAGGTTGTGTGTCAACTTAGCTGGGCTATAATTCTCAATATTTTGGCAGTTATGAAGTAGTTTGGCAGTCATATAATGATGTGATCACCTCCGTGATGAGATTTGATATAATTCGATCACCTCTGTGATGAGATTTGCTGTGAGCAGCCAATCAGTTGAAATGGAGTTTCCTTGGGGGTGTGGCCTGCATCCAATATAGGTGGACTTTCTGGCAAGGCTCGTGGGTTTTTGCCTCCAATGGATCCTGCAGCTGGCTTCTGTTCATCTGGCCTCTAGTTCTTGGGACTTGAGCTAGCAGTTTACCCACCACCTTGCCTTGCAATCTTGGGATTCGTTGCTCTTTGTAGCCTGTGAGCAAGAGCCCTGCTGTCTCACTTGCTGATCTTCTGTTCACCAGCCCCTGTGGCTATGTGAATCAGGAGAAGCCCCTAGCCTGACCCATGGGCTTGGGACATTCCAGCCCCTATAACCGTGTATGCCATTTCCTTAATGTAAATCTCTCTATATGTATATTTATATGCTTTACTTGTTTTGCTTCTGCAGAGAACTCAGCCTAAGACAACTGGGAAGGGACTTCATGCCCAGAAGTCCACCCTGCTCATGTCATAAACTGATAGTGAATATATGATACATAAAGAAAGAATGTATTACTGTTTTATAATGAATTAATGGATCTAGACAGTGATCACCAATGGTTGTAAACATTACAGTAGAAGAGCCAATTAGACATATGTACCTGTTGGTAGATAAAGGATTCTTGAAAGAAAAAAAAAAAGTCAAAATTGAATCTGATCAAGGCCAGTGGCATCACTAGTTTGGTGTCACCTTAGTGCAGTAACTCATGGTGTCACCCACGTCCTACCCCATGGACTTCTTCCTGTATTAGACCGTACAGAACCCTTAATAATGTTTTTTATACTGTTACTCATAAGTCATAATTCCCATACATTGTTCCTTCTTTTGTTTAATTACTACTTAATTCTCAAAAAAGTTATTGAGGGAAACACAACTAATGTCACAAAACAATATATGTATAAATTTTTGTATGAGAAATTAATGTGAGCTGTAAACTTTCACCTAAAGCACGATAAATAAATGAATAAATAGATAAACAAAAATAAAAATATAAAAGCCATTTTTAGCTAGGGACAAAAACAGGTGCAGAGTGAATGAGTCATAGTTTGCTGACCCTGTTCAAAAGCAAAAACTATTTGCTATTTTAAATATATACCCCAGGCTATTCCACTACTCTACATTTGATCCTGCTGTTCCTTCTACTTGAAATGCCATTTTCCCATCTCTAAACAACCAAACTGTAGCCATCACAAGTTTCAATTACTACCTCCCTTCCAAAGTAACGTCTTCTTACTCCAAGTGCCTTCATCTGTACTTTTTGGATAGCCTTGATCATTTCTGATCTGCACTACTTTGTGGACCAGGATGCATTATATTTATATCCTCCATGGCACTGAGCCTAGCATGGAGTTAGTGAATAAATGTTTCTGGAATCAAGACGTGACTATCAGTATTTAGGAAACAGCAAAAGGGCATTGGGCACCTGGCCAAGAATGGAACAAGAATAAAGTTAAAAGAGAGGGTACATATGCTTAACACCTACAATGGTAGCCCCCAAAAGATATGCCCACGTTCTAATACCCACACCCTGTGCATGTGACCTCATTTGGAAAAAGGGTATTTGCAGGTGTAATTAAATTAAGGATCTCGAGATGAGATCATCCTAGCTTACATGGGGGAGAGAGGACAGGTAAGTCTAATGACAAGTGTCCTTGTAAGAGACAGAAGAGAAGACACACAGAGGAGAAGGCATGTGAGGCCAAGATTGGAGTGATGCAGCCATAGGAATGCTGAGAGCCACCAAAAGTTGGAAGAGACAAGGAAGGATTCTCATCTAGGGCCTCTAGAGGGAGTACACCCTTGATGATACCTTGATTTTGGACTTTTGGGCTTCAGAGCTGTCCAAAACTATTAATATAGTAATAGCTAGTATTTATCACTTATTATGTGCAGCTCTACATAGATTATTGAACTTTCACAGCACCTTTAGGAAGTAGACACCATTATTATCGCTTGAACAAATGAGGAAATTTACGTTCAGAGAAGTCAAAAAACCCACTTAGCTAGTTAGTGATGAAACCAGAATCAAACCCCAGCAACCTGACTCAAGTCTTCTCTTAGTTATTATGTCATCTGTTAGATTCTTCTGAATTATTCTCCTTACATTTCACATACCTTAAAAGAGAGGGGGAGAGAGACAGAAATAGAAGAAAATGGAATATGTGGCTAATTGTCTCCATAAACAACTGCCTCCTTTACCATAAGATCAGAAGAACTGGTAGTGCCTGGCTACCATTACTGAACATTTTGATTAAAGATTCTATAGAAAACTCCTTATCAAAAGGGGGAAATTGCAGAACAGAATTTACAATTCTCATGGAATCAGGACTTTCAAGGACATGGAGGCTAGATGAACCCTGAAACTATTGCCCTACGATAGCCTTTAAACCTTAAACCAAAAATACCCCTGAAGTCTCCTTAAAACCGAAGGATAGTTTAGCTTAACTAGTAAAGAATGTCTGCCTTGAGCATTGTGCTCTTTTCAGGTCTGTATGGGATCCAACTGACAACAACTTGAAATATTAGACAGGAAACTTAGGGGGCAGTGAGCTTATGTTAATGGGGGAAGAACAACTTAGAAAAGGGGAGTGAGAATGGCTGTCCAACTCGAATGTGGTCAGTGTCACTAAATTGTGCATGTAAAAATGGTTGGATTGGTGCATTTTCTTCCGTGTATACTCTCTTTATACTCTCAGCAACAAAAATAAATAAATAATATATAAAGAATAAACTTAAGACTAAAAATGTTAAATAAAAGAAAGCGAGAGAAAGTGAAAGCATTGGTTAATGACTCCCTTCTTTGGGAGAAGAAATTTCCTAGCAGCCCGTTGTCTGTGAACAAGTATAGGATAGTCTGCTCCTCATATCAGCACGACGGAAGCCCTCTCTCTCTGATATCCAGGAAAAAAAAAAAAAAAAATTTGTTAGCCTTTTGAGGGATATGACCTTCAGGAAGATCTGTTTCCCTGAGCAGCTGTATTTGAATGCTTCTAACAACCTTAGTTTCTAGTTTCCATTAAGGAAAATAAGTAAGAGAAACACAACTCCAGGCAACCATGGGAAGAGGCCGACAATGAAATACCAGTCTGTCACGGAGGGAGTCATGGAGAGCAAATTGCTGAGCTGTCATTGGGACCCTTCCAAAGGAGCCCAGTCCCAGGAGAAAGAAAAAAAAAAAAGTTATTGATATAGGTTCACAAATACTAATTACCACAATACAAAAAAAATTGTAGCTAAAACACCAGAACACTTGATGAAATTAGTGACTGTAAAAACACTTGCAGCAGGGAAAACAGAGAGTGCAGATGGAACCACGTGATTAGAAGCACCATTGTAATGGGGTAGTAACGGTAGCTCTGACTAGAGCACTTCAGAAGGTTTAAAAAGTAAATTAGCATAGAGTTTTAGTCTTGTAGATATATTGATACATGTAAGAGCTCTGGTGGCACAGTGGTTAAATCCTTTGGCTGCTAACTGAAAGGTCAATGATTCAAACCCACAAGCTACTCTTTGAGAGATGTGACAGTCTGCTTCCATAAAGATTTACAACCTTGGAAACCCTATGGAATGGTTCTATTCTGTCCTAGGGTTGCCATGAGTCAGAATTCATGCTATAGAGGTGTTTTTTTAAAATTTTTTTTTAAGCTGGGATTGTGAAAAATGTTTTTATTGTTATAACTAACTACAGGGATATTTTTATAGACAGTCATTTCGGTGTCACCTCCTCTGACAGTGTCACCCAGTGTGGTCTCCATCTCCTGTACCCCCCCTAGTGATGCCACCAATTAAGCCTTTAGATCTTTTACCAATTTTCAGGGAATACAGGGAACGGTAGAACAAAATAAACTGTACAACAGGGATGTGATCAGCAAAATCCATACTGTGGGAACTTCAACCGGAACAATAAGCAAGTTTCTCCAACAAATAAATTATAAAAATACAAGTAAAGAGATTGGGGGAGGGATCTGTAGATTAAAATTCACCTAAGAGATATAACGAACAATAATACCATGTGAACTTTGTTCATATTCTGATTACAACCAACCAACCCCTAAAAAAAAAAACCCTAAGGAGGAAAAAAAATACTGTCAATTTTTTTTTTTTCTTTTAACTCTATCGTGAGAGTCAGCTCTGCCAGCAAGAAACACAGAGTGGCCACCACTGTTTTCCCAAGATGTAATGAGCCATCTGACTGAAATGGCCAGAGAAGTACCTGTGTTGCCACACAATAGGAAAAGTTATTTCCAAACACGCATTTTAAAGTTCATGATGTTTTCACAGGCATTTTGTTTATTTGCTTCCTGCCTTCTCTTTCCCACTGGATTAGTTTCAGAAGAGCCAACTGTTATAGAAGTATTTTTGGTCCACAGCTATTCGAGGAAATGTTCAAAAATCTCTTGAACGAAGCCTGTCTCAAGAAGTAGCCAGCCCAAACGTTGTGGGGCTCACAGACACAAAATGTAAAAATGCGCCCTAACTTTTTTGATTACCTCACACCGCTCCACCTTGCTGAGCTGAACTATTTTTCTAACTAGCAATCAGACAATCTGGATAACATTTCACATGTCATAAAGCCTTTCACAAACATTTTTCACATGGACTTCCCAACCACTATGTAAAGCAGGGCCTTGTGGGGAGTAAACGCTTATAACTAACTGAACACTTTCTAGATGCTAGACACTATGGTAGACAATTTGCTCACATTTATTTCCTTAATTTTTAAACAACAGTGATTGGTATCACTGGTTTTACAGATTAGGCAAATTGAAATGCTAAGAGGTAATACAAATAGTCCAAGGTCAATGACAAGTGGTCAACCTTGAAGCATATCCATGGCTCATTGTGCTTCAGGACATGTGATGTTTGATACTGAACTAGGGTGTATTCCATGCATTATCCTAATATAAATCAGGTGGTATTAGCCACATTTTTTTAAAGAAAAAAAGAGGAAATCAAAAAAGGTTAAAAAAGCAGTTAGCCAAGGTCTTATGGCAATAAGAGGAAGACCTCAAACTTGAACCCAAGGCCTCATTTGTCTGCTATGCAGATCTTCCAATCATAGCACAGCTACCTCCCAAGCATCTCTTCATGATCAGCCATGCACTCTGTACCAT
This sequence comes from Elephas maximus indicus, assembly GCF_024166365.1. Classification (NCBI taxonomy): domain Eukaryota; kingdom Metazoa; phylum Chordata; class Mammalia; order Proboscidea; family Elephantidae; genus Elephas; species Elephas maximus. The sequence continues at coordinate 7,742,484 of NC_064833.1, read as the reverse complement.
GCTGGGTGCTGTGGGGAAAGCTGTAGTAGCATGAAGCCTGGCCTGCGGCATAAAAACATGCATAGAAAAAAAGGCTGCTGAACACTGAAGGAAAAAAGAGATATGTCAAAATTTCATTGCTCAGAAAGCCACACCCCTGCAAAAACATGTAAATATTTTCATTGCTTCCTGACATATTGGTAAGGAGAGTACCAGATTTTTTTTTTTTTTTTTTTAAAGAGATCTATAATCTTTGTTTTTGGTTGGCCAGTGTGGTGACTCCTAAACAACCACAGAAAGAGAGGAAAGGTGGGCATAGTTACTGTAATCGGCAGCAGAGATATCACGGTAAATAGAATGGTTTGACCAGCAGAGATCTTTGTTATCAACTATGCCTAGGCTAAAATTAATGGGCAGCTATCTTAGTTATCTAGTGCTGCAATAACAGAAATACCACAAGTGGATGGCTTTAACTAACAGAAATTTAGTCTCTCACAGTCTAGGAGGCTAGAAGCCCAAATTCAGGGCACCAGCTCTAGAGGAAGGCTTTCTCTCTCTGTGGCTCTGGGGAAATGTCCATGTCATCAATCTTCCCCTGATCTAGGAGCTTCTTGGCATAGGGACCCTGAGTCCAAAGGATGAGCTCTGCTCCTGGCTCTTCTTTCTTGGTGATAATGAGGTCCCTCTCCTCTCTGCTAGCTTCTCTCTTTTATATCTCATAGGGGATTGACTAAAAATATAACCTAATCCTATAGACTGTATCCTGCCTCGTTGACATCATAGAGGTTAGCATTTATAACATATCAGATCACAAATTGGAGGACAACCGCACAATGCTGGGAATCAAGCCAAACTGACACACATTTTGGGGGATACAATTCAATCCACAGCAGCAGCCAAATAAAATTTTACTTAACTTGGGTAGATGGACTAGCCCTAGGTCTATTGGCCAGAGTTTTACATGAATCACTACCATAAAGGTCTGTAACCCATCAGTCAATGTCCAGAATGAAGCCAGTTGAAAGACCTAGAGATCTTTGACTAAAGAGTAGGCCAGATTCACCTGAGGAAGGATCCTGCTGCACAGCCAAAAATGTATACTCCAAATCATCTTCACATATACCCCCAAAGGAACCTGCAGCTATTTACAAAGTTATGCTTTGGGAAACAGGAAATAACCAACATTCTGGGGAATTACCAGACACTGGGTCTGAACTGACACTAATTCCTGGAGACTCAAAACACCAGTAGGGTCAACCAAAAAGACTATGGGTTATGGAGGTTAGGTCACAATATAATTTGGCTCGGGTATGCCTCTTTTTTTTTTTTTTTTTATGCCTCTTAGCAGTAACAAGGTATTTCCCCAGTACTGAAGAGATGGAATAAATATACTTAGGAACTGGCAGAATCTCCCTATTAGTTTCCTGATTCTTGGAGTGTAGCCTATTACAGAAAGAAAGGCTAAATTGAACCCACTATCAGAACTGCCTATACCCACCAAAATAGTAAACCAAAAGCAATATCAAGTCCTGGACAAATCACAGCTACCAGGTCTACCATCAAGGACTTGAAAAACATAGGGTAATAATTCTTAACATGTATCTCCATTCAATTTGTCTAATTGCCCAATGACGAAAAAAAAAAAAAAATGGGTCTTGGAAAATGTCAGTGTATTATCAGAAACTTACTCTGGTGGGGACCCTAATTGCAGCTGCTGTTCCAGATGTGTTTTTATTGACCAAATCTTCACATTCTTTGACCTTTGATTGATGTGGAAAATCCTTTTTTTTCACCTCTTTGCCTATCAGTAAAGGCCATCAGAAGTTGCTTGCTTTTAGCTGGCCGGACCTTCAATGTTTGGCCTCATGGCTAGACCAACTCTTCAGCCCTTTCTCAAAATCAAAAACCTTCGTTCTTTCTCCTTGGTCTCAACACATCATGCTGGTCTTTTATATGGATGATACACTGACATAACCTTGTAGGCAGAAGAGGCAAAACACTCAAGACACCATGGTAAACAGGTGCAAGCTCTAGGGTGAGAAACAATCCCACAGAAATTTAGGGGCCTGATATCTTGGTGAATTTTCTCAGAACCTAATGGCCTGGGAAAGGCCAAGGTATTCCTTTCAATATGATGAACAAGTTGCTGAATCTTTAGCTGCTTACCACAGACAAACACAATGTCTAATGGAGTACTTGAGATTTTCAAAGCTATATATACCTCATTTGAATGTGCTGTTTTGATCCATTTTGCAAAAGATTACCAGTGTCAAGGAAGACTGGAACAAGAGAAGGCTCTGTAAGAGATGAGAGTGACCGTGTAAGCTATTCTGTCACTTGGGCCATATGACCAGCATATCCAATGGTTCTTGAAGTGCCTTTGGAAGGTAGAGATGTTGCATGGAGCTTTTTGCAGACCTCTGTTGCAAAGTTACAATTCAGACTATTAGGATTTTGGTACAAAGCTATGCTATCTTCTAAAGATACCCGCACTTCTTTTAAAGAAATATCTTCTGGTTTATTCCTTGGCCTTAGTAGGGACTAAACAATTAAACTTGGGTCTCAAAGTTTCAATGCTTTAATCATAAATCTGGGCATGAACAACATCAGTCTATCACTAGTAGTAGATAGTTATTCAAGCAGGTCCTGAAGACAAGAAGAAGTTGCGTGAGCAAGTGGTCCATATCATAGACCCTACTTTTTCTTTACTGCCTCCTCTCTCTTATACAGCAACTATGGCAGTAATAGTGAGTTCCCTATGTTCAGCTAATCATAGAAGAAAAAAATCAGGTCGATTTTACAGATGGTTCCGCATAATATATTGACACCCAAAAAGTGGATAACTTTTGTACTATAGTCCCATCCAGGGTGCTCCTGAAGGACAGTAGTAAAGAGAAATTTGTTTGGGGCAGAACTTTGAGCATGAATGAGATTGTTCACTTTATTCTGGTAGGAGAGGTGGCTGTCTGCCCTGATTCATGGTCGGAGGCTAATCGTTTGGCTGGATGGTCAGGGACTTGGAAAGAACACAATTGTAAATTCGTGATACAGAAGTGTGGAAAATAAATATAGAGATACACTTTTCTGAATGTAAATAAAGTGTAAAGATATTTAGATCCCTGTGAATGCTTAACAAAGGGCAACATCAGAAGAGAATTTTATTCATCGTTGGGCAGGATGATCCATTCTGTGGACATCGGTCAGCCTCTGGTCTCAACCACACCTGTCTTTGCACGATGGACTTACGAACAAAGTGGAAATAGCATCAGAAATCTGTGGTTTTGCATGGAATCCAAAACCTAGGCTGCCATTCACTAAGGCTAATGTAGCTAGACCCACTAGTGTGTGGCCACCTGCTAAAATCACAGACCAGCACATTCCCCAGAGGGTGTAGGCAATCACCCAAAGGTAGGTTGATTATATTCAACCAACTCCATCACAGATAGGGCAGTGACTTATTACCACTGGAGTGGGCACTTACTCTGCCCAAAATGCTTATGCCCAAACCTCCATTTTTGGATTTACAGAATGCCCTACTTACCTTCATGATATTCCACAAATAATTCCCAAGGAATTCATTTGACAGAGAACCAAGTGTAATGACGGGCTTGTTCTCATGGAATTCACTAGTCTTGTCATATTCCTCATCACTCAGAAGCAGAGGGACTGAAAGAAAAAATGGAATGACCTTTATGGAGGCTTAATTATGGCACCAGCTGGGTGGCAATAACTTACTGCTGGTATGATTTCCTGTGGGATGCATATATGTTCTAAATCAGCAAGCAAGGCAGGGTGCTATAGCACTGTTGGCCAGGACCCCTGAGCTCAAAATCAAGGAGAGGACATGGGAGGGGCTCCTCTCACTGTTTCCCCTAATGATTCATGAGTGAAATGTTTGCTTCTTACCTTCACAATTTAGAATCTGCAGGTTTGAAGATCTTGGTACCTAAAAAAGGGAATTCTCACCAGAGGACAAAGCACTAGTCTATTAAATCGGATATTGAGAGCGTCATCCGACCACTTGTGCTTCTCAGGCCAGTGAACCAATAGGCAGAACGCAGTATTATTATCCCGGCTGGGGTGATTGATCCTGACTATGGAGGAGGAATTGGGTTGCGGTGGTACAATGAGGATAAGGAAGATTGTGCCTGAAATGCAGGGAGCCTTCCTGGGTGCCTCTTAATACATCCATGTCCTGTGAGAAAAATTAATGGAACTCTATCCAATCCAATACAATTAGGACTGCTAATAGCTCAGACCCTTCAGGAAAGAAGTTTGGGATAACCCCACTAGTTAAAAAACCATGAACAGCAAAGGTGTTTGCTGAGGGCAAATGGAATATGAAATGGACAGAAGTAGAAGGAAGTTATAACTACCAGCCACAAACATAAGATCAGTTGCAGAAACATGCATTGTAATAGTTATGAATATTTCTTCCTAATTTTAATATGGATGCATTTGTAAATGTATTTCCCCCTCTCTCATCTGCTAATTATAGATAGGATGTGTTAATAGTAGTTAACATTACATCTCAGTACTTAAGTGACAGGATATCTCAGAGGGAGTGTGACTCAGCTTGAAAAGGATTGAATATCACCCAAAGATGAATAAAATGACGTATGAAACTTGATATTCTCTTTAGGGGAGAGGGTTAGCATGTTGTTTGTTTACCTGCACCTCGTTAGGTGGAAGCAGATGTTGCTACTATCTTTATTTGGAAGTTAACCCACCCAACCAACTGCTGCCCAGTCAATTCTAACTCATGGCAACCCTATAGGACAGAGTAGAACTGACCCAAAGGGATTCCTAGGCTGTGAATCTTTACGGAAGCAGATCAGATAGCCACATCTTTGTCCTGAGGAGCAGCTGGTGGTCTCCTTTTGGTTAGCAAGCTGACTGTTTTAACCACTGCATCACCAGGGCTCTATTTGGAAGTTAAATAGTTTAAAAGAGGTGTGTATGGATGCCAGGTTGACAAGAGTGGATTGCAGTAGTTCTGTGCTGTGTTAACTTGGCTAAGCTGGGATTAACTTTTACAGATTCCCTTTCCTGTGTTCTTCAGGGTTAGTACTGACCACGGGGGCGGGGAGGGGGGAACCGTGTGGGGATGGGGCAGCAGAGATGAAGCTTGTTGTTGGAGTTGCCATCAAGTTGGCTCCAACTTATGGCAACCTTGTGTATAATGGGATGAAACGTTGTCTGTGCCATCTTCTTAATTGTCGGTATGTTTGAGCCCATTGTAGTGGCTGTTGTTGTATCAGTCCATCTCAACGAGGGCCTCCCTCGCCTTTGCTGGCCTTCTATTTAGCCAACCATGGTGTCCTTGCCTAGCAATTGGTCTTTCCTGATGATGTATGCAAAGTAAGTGAGCAGGAGTCTTGCCATCCTCGTTTCTATGGAGCATCGTGGTTGCATTTCTTCTAAGACTGATTTGTGTGTTTTTCTGGCAGAGGTGAAGCAACTGCCTTTAAAAGATGTGGTTGTTTAGAGAGGGCGGGGGAGTTATTCTAGCTTTATTCCCACTCCATATCCAGCTCCCCTTCCTGACTTCCAGCCCTGCTGATCAATAGCAACCCCTGGCCCATCACCAGATGCTGAGCTGTGAATTCACAGAGGTTGGAGTTATGAAGACCAAAAACCAAAACCCATTGCCATTGAGTCGATTCCAATTTATAGAGACCATATCGGACAGAGTAGAGCCACCCCATAATGTTTCCAAAGAGCAGCTGGTGGATTCAAACTGCCGACCTTTTTGTTACCAGCCAAACTCTTAACCACTGTGCTGCCAGGGCCCCATGAAGACCAAAGGCCACCCATTAATTCCTGTACCTGCCGTCCCGCGCCCCCCCCCCCGCCCCTGGTTACACTCCAGGAGCTGTAGATCCCAGCTTTCTGCAAGATCTGACCCATTCACTCATGCCAGGGTTGGCTGGGAGTATTTACTTTTCAGAACTTTACTTCCCCATATTTTTCCACAATTATGTAAGCTCTCATTCCCGGCATAAATTACATAAGAATTCTATTGATACTACTTTCCTGATTGAACCTTAACTGAACCCCAGATTTACAAATATCCTCTATATTCTAGTCTAAAGACTCCCTAGTGAAAGCAGGAAGACATATTTATGGTCACAGGATGAAATTAAAAGACTATTAATAACAAAGGCAGGGAGGAGATTTCTGTCACTTCTTTCCCCGGTCATAGGCCTTCAATATTTGTTTCTCATTTGTGGGTTTATGAATAAAGACTTTATCTGGAATTGCTATGTATATTTAAAGTGACTTGCTATTAAGCTTCTTGTAGAATTTGTAGCACACTCTGCTACCAGCCACTTAATTTGTATACTTTATCCAGCCACATATTTTGCATAATAAATAAGCAATAATTTACTCCCCTGCTTGACAAGTGACTAGGCATTGTATATTTTAAGCAAGTAGACCACATCTAATTCAAACTGCTTTTAATAGCTTATATTTTTTCTCCCAACAGCTGCTCCGTGCGGTGGAGATAACTCTGAATGACTTTATGTAAAAATTCCAGCATAGGGTGTATTATCTGGCATAATTACACCTTTGAAAGATGCTAGTGTGAGACCTGAAACCCTGAGCATCCTGTGAAATGTATCCTAATTAACTAATTCCCTCTGTCTGTCTTGGCCATTGTTGGAGATCTCATTTTATGGTTAATCAGCCTGATTTGATTGTGTGTGTGTGTGTGTGTGTGTGTGTGCGTGCATACACGCATGCATGTGTCTTCACATGGTGATGTTGCTGCCGCAAAATTCTGTTAGCTGATCCTTATGGGTGTCTCCTAGGAGACAGACAGAAAGACAATTCCACTGTCCCTGACTCTTCCTGTCCACTTGAATGAGGAGCTTGCTGTAGTCACTTTGAGAAGAAAACTGACAGTAGAATTTTCCACAGAGTGTTTTAATTATTTGACCTAATAGGGTCCTTAGCACAACATGCAAACGTCCTCACTATCTGACCCCAGCCTGCCCAGCTAGCCTCATCTCTGTCCCTCCTCTCTCTTTGCTCCACACGCTTCAGGCATTCTGCACTATTTTTGGTTGTTTCAATTTTCCATGCTGTTGCTCACCTCCTGGATGCTGGATTGTGCTGTTATGTGTCTGAAATGATTTCCCCAACCTCTTCTTTGTTCTTTGTCTAGCTAATTTCTATTTTGTCCCCAAGCTCAGAACCCACCTTCTTTTAGATCTTTTTGCATTTCCATGGTAGATGACAAACGGCTGTTAACTGATCCATATCATGGGAATTCCTTTAGAGCTATTTCCATGTGTAATTTTTGTCTGTTAACACCTCTCCGATTTCCCTGTAGCTTTACACTTGGCTGTCAAAGCTCCCCCAAGATACACTTGACTTTGCCCACTCTCTGAGGGCAGCTCTGGCCCAATCTGCTGTTATTCCCCAGGCACAACTCCCCGTTGTTCTTGAGGCTTTCTGAGTCTCCCCAATATTTAGGAGCTCCATGGAGATGACTGACCACAGCCTCTCTGCACCCCTCCCTGTCCCTTGTTTTACCTCTTGGCCTGGGATGGAGGCATCAGACACCATCAGAAGAGAAATAGTCCCATTGGGCATCATAAGCAAAAGTTAACCCATCGAGTTTTTCGCTCTACCAGGAAAGGTGTTACCTCCTAGTTCCCAGTGCAAATTTGATCAATACGGAAAGCATATCTGGAAGATTTACATTCCCTAATAAAAATCAAGGCAAGATTAACACCTGCCAATACTTACTGAACACTGAAAGTATTCCTGACACAATTCTAAGAACTTGTGTGTCAACTCTTCGAATCCTCATTAAAGTTATACGAGTTAGTTACTATAAGTACTCCTGTTTAGCAGGACGAGGAAGTCAAAGCTCACGGAGAGTCAAGGTGAGCTGTAGTTTAGCAATCAAGAACGTGAAGCTCAACTATGGTAGGGATTCATTTAAGGTCACGGAGTGGCAGAATTTATATATCTTCATGGGCACCAAGACAAGAGCTTTCTATGACTGGCTTCACAGTGCAGTTAACAAGCTCAGTCTTACTGATCTTTAAAATCTTAGCATAAATATGCCTTCTTGAGATTTTTCATAGTCATTCTCCACCCACTCATGTATATTTGATTTCTTATTATATTTTCTTATAGATGTTAGTTATTTTCTTCAAACACATCAAAGTCTGTACTAAAGTATTCACTTCCGTGATTCATTGTGTACATTCTACTCCATCCTTAGACTAGAAGACCTTTATGAGCAGAGACCAGGGGCTTGCCCTGGAATCCGGGCCCTAGTTCAGCATCTGTCACAGAGGTGCTATTATTAAATATTTGTTGACTGTATATATATATCTAGCAGGGGGATATATATCTTCATACATACATACATATATATGCATGTGTTTATATATACATATCTATGAACTCTATTAGAAAAATTCTGTCAGAATTTAGAAAAAAATGTCCAATTCTGTAAAATTTTGAGGTCTTTTTGTTGATAACAGATATCCGTGTTTGTACCAATTAAGAATTTAAAATTGGAAGGCTGTTCAATAACAGTATCCATTTAAAATTGTATGACAACTAAGTCAATAGTATAGTTTTGTAATATGAGCAGAGGGTGCCAATTAAATTCTGTTCAACATATGTTTATCCAAAAGGCTCTGTATTAAATCCTGGTAATGCAAAATGGAATAATGCCTGGCTCCTGTCTTCAGTGCCTCCCTAGGGGGTTAAGGGAGGAAGTACAAATTTTGGGAAAGGATTCAAGACACTCACTGTCTATATTTAGGTGTGCAAAAGTTGAGCTTGAACAGTACCTTATCTGTAGCCTGTCATCCCCAAAACCCAAAAGATCACCAGGCATGAGGGTAGAGAAATCAACTGGTTTTCTGAGAAGGGATGCAGGAATGATAACAAGAGATTAGGGTCTTGTCAGTATCAAGTCCTAATATCTCCATCAGTTTTGTTAGATCCTTGCACTTTACCAGGAACTTCTCAGAGAGGCAATAGCTGTAGATACCAAGAATATAATTCATCGATGGAATGCATTTTTCTGACACTTTCTGTACATGAAGGGATAGATTCCTTAGAGAACATCATCCTTTTGCAAACTTTCAAAAGCTATTGTCACTCTCCAAACACAAAAGAAGTTTTATGGAGGATGTGCACTCAGTCTTCTCATTTATTAAACCCTTCCCAAGTCTGAGCATTTCTTCACTGCAACGAATTAAAGGGTCTATCAGGGTTCCCACTTATCCTATTAATTTTTTTATTCCTTCACTCAGCCGTATTACATGTCTTTTATGTGTCAGGTACTGTTTTTAAGGCAATGGGAATCCACCAGTGAACAAGACCAAGAACAAACAAAACCAACCAACCAGCAAAAAATACCTTGCTACCTGTAGCTTATATTCCAGTGGAAATATCAGTCCCAGAGTGAAAGCGAGGGAGCTATCTCTAAGATACAAAGGAGACAGACACCTCATTGGGTTTTGAAACAATCAAATGAAAGTTCGTAAATAAAAACCCCTAAATAAAATAATATTTTCTATGCAACCCAGCTATCAGCTGTGGTTGCCTATCTGTTTTATACAAATGATGTACTTGTTATAAGAGTTTTGCCAGCTGTGCCCCCCCAGGTAGTTGTGTAAGTGTGCTATGCTAATTTTTTGTAAAATATCTCTCAAGGGAGGGCACAGATGGCAAAAAAAAAAAAAATACAGCATGTGCATTGTGTAAAATTATGTACAATTAATCTATGGTATTTTCATGCAAGTAACATGCCCCTTCTGTGTTTGTGCCAACCACTCCCTCCTCCGAGTGTTTTTGTAAGTACACTATGCTAATTTTTAACAACAACATGGCTTATGAATATGCCTCTTGGGGGATGGGAGAGATTGGCAAACAAACTCAGAAAGCATGCATTATATGTGTAAAAATATTATGTTTCTGCTCTTATCTCATGAGACTCTTCATTACCCTCCCAATATCCACAGGAATTATTTTTTGGATGAGGAGAAGACTTTATTCCTGAATTCATCTGGCACTGATTTTCAGCTCCTGCTGAATTCTCTCATAAGGCTCACTTCAGGTGCTTGCTCCTACTTCTTGGTTGCTGTGGATTGACCTAAATATGGACATAACCCCTTTAGTTTCGATTTCACAAAACTCTACTTACAACAGCCTATTATGTATAGGGAGCCCTGGTGGGGCAGTGGTTAAGAGCTTGGCTGATAAACAAAAAGTCAGCTGTTTGAATCCACCAGTCACTCCTTGGAAGTCCTATGGGGCGGTTCTTCTCTATCCTATATGGTCTCCATGAGTTGAAATTACTCAATGGCAATGAATTTGTTTTCTGTTGGTTTATTATGTATAGTAGATATCTAGAAAAATCCAGGGTAATGGCAGATGGTTCCAATACAGAAAGGACAACATAGCACAGAAATGTAGAAACTTGCAATTGTGTTGTAGCTAGAAGTACCACCTGGGTGGCACAACTGGGTAAACACTTGGCTACTAATTGAAAGGTTGACAGTTCAAATCTACCCTGAAGCACCTCAGAAGAAAGGCCTGGTGATCTGCTTCCAAAAAATCAGCCATTAAAAGCCCTATGGAGTACAATGCTACTCTGACATACACGGGGGGTCACCATGAGTTGGAATCAACATGACAGCAACTGACTTGGGTATTTTGGGGGAATTCTTGAGTACTTCAGTAACCTCATTCCACTACTCATAATCCAATCTGCACTCCCCCTAGAATGGGCACATGTACATGTTCACATGCCAGTAAACACACAAAGGAGTCTTGACCCTCATCATCGTCTGTTTGCTGTCTAGTCCCTTCCTATTTTGCTTTATACTTCATGTTTTCCCTAGCTTAGTTACCTCTGGTAGAATGTAAGCACCACAAGGACAGTTCTTCTTCTGTTTCATTCTATTATGTCTCTCATACCAAAAAGAATTGGTCGACATTCGGCTATTTCAGGAGGTTGCATATGATCAAGAACCAATAGTACTGAAGGAAGGAGTCCAAGCTGCTCTGAAGTCACTGGTGAAAAACAAGGCTCCAGGAATGGACGGAATATCAACTGGGATGTTTCAACAAACAGATGCAGTGCTGGAGGTACTCACTCGTCTATGCCAAGAAATATGGAAGACAGGTTCCTGGCCAACTGACTGGAAGAGATCCATATTTATGCCTATTCCCAAGAAAGGTGATCCCACCGAATGCTGAAACTATTTAACAATATCATTAATATCATGAGCAAGTAAAATTTTGCTAAAGACCATTGAAAAGTAGCTGTAGCAGTGTAATGACAGGGAACTTCCAGAAATTCAGGCTGGATTCAGAAGAGGATGTGGAACAAGGGATATCATTGCTGATGTCCGATGGATCCTGGCTGAAAGCAGAGAGTACCAGAAAGGTGTTTACCTGTATTTTATTAACTATGCAAAGGCATTCGACTGTGTGGATCATAATAAATTATGAGTAACATTGTGGAGAATGGGAATTCCAGAACACTTAATTGTGCTCATGAGAAACCTGCACAAAGACCAAGAGGCAGTCCTTCGAACAGAACAAGGGGATACTGTGCAGTTTAAAGTCAAGAAAGTTTTGTGTCAGGTGTATCCTTTCACCATACTTATTCAATTTGCATGTATGAGGAAGAATGTAGCATCACAGCTGCAGGAAAGTGCATTAACAATATGTGTTATGCAGATAACACAACCATGCTTGCTGAATGTGAAGAGGAATTGAATCACTTTCTGATGAAGATCAAAAACCACAGCCTTCAGTATGGATTACACTTCAACATAAAGAAAACCAAAATCCTCTCAAGTGAACCAATAAGCAACATCATGATGAACGGAGAAAAGATTCCAGTTGTCAAGTATTTCATTTTACTTGGAACCACAATCAACACCCATGGAAGCAGCAGTCAAGATATCAAATGACACATTGCATTGGGCAAATCTGATGCAAAGGCCTCTTTAAACTGTTAAAAAGCCAAGTTGGCACTTTAAGGACTCAGGTACGCCTGACCCAAGCCATGGTGTTTTCAATCATCTCCTATGCTCGTGAAAGCAGTACAATAAATAAGGCAGACTGAAGGAAAATTGATGCCTTTGAATTATGGTGTTGGCAAAGAATGTTGAATGTACAGCATTCAACTGTCTGAAGAATGAACAAATGTGTCTTGGAAGAAGTACAGCTAGAATGTCCATTAGAAGCAAGGATGGTGGGAGTTTGTCTCATATACTTTGGATGTGTTATCAGGAGGGATTAGTCCCTGGAGAAGGACATCATGCTTGGCAAAGTAGAACACCAGCAAAAAAAGAGGAAGGCCAGCAACAAGATGGATTGACACAGTGGTTGCAAAAATGGGCTGAAGCATGACAACCATCATGGGATGGTGCAAGACCATCCAGTGTTTCGTTCTGTTTTACATAGGGTGGCTATGAGTTGGAACTGATTCAGTGGCACCTAACAACAACAATCTCTGGAGCTTAGTGCAGAGTTGACAAACTACAGTCCATTGGCCAAATATGGCCTGCCACCATTTAACCATTGATATTTTAAATGGTTAAAGCATTGTTTTAAAGAATAGTTTTGTGGCACATATAAATTATTTAATTTTAATTATCAAATTTCAGTGTCCCTGAATTAAGTTTCATGTTTCGTTTTGTTTTGAATACAGCCACACTCATTTGTTTATGGATTATCTATGGCTGCTTTTGTGTTACAGTAGCAGAGCAATTGCAGCAAAAACAATATATTCACTACCTACCCTTTTACAGAATACAATTGTTAACCCCTGGCTTAGACAACTGCCTGTTACATATAGACACCCCAATAATATCTTCTGGATGTGAAATCTGAAAAGGAGTTACCACCATTAACCTGAATGGCTCACCCTATGTGGATGAGTAATCATTTAATGTTCACTGAATGTCCTAGTCTAGGTTCTCTATTGAGGCTTATATACAAATATAAAGAGAGGGATTTACTTCAAGGAAATGGCTCATGTAACTGTGGGGCCTGACAAGTCCCAAAGCTGTAGGTCAGGCAGCAGGCTGGAGACCCCTATTGGGTTATGGGCCAAAAGGGACTGATGAATCCAAATCTGCCGGTCAGGTGGTAGGCTGGAGATGTCTGCAGGCTTAAGTCCAAAAAATCAGAGGTCAGGAGATGAGAAGAGTGCAGGGTTGAGAGAGAGGGACAAAGAGTGAGCTTTGCAAGAACATCCATTTATATACTGGATGGAAACTCCCCTTTTCAAATGACCGGCTGATTACATCAGATCACATCATGGAAAGTAATCACATTATATGACATTATGAAGAGCATCCTGTACAGATCTGCCACATTGACACATAACATTAACCATCACACAGCCTCAGTGTCCTCAAATAAAACATGGAGGAAGGGTTTTATCCAGATCCTCAACCTCTAGAAGGTGTGTGGGTCCAATGAAATGTAAATAAAGTACTTCGATATCTGACCAATTTCTAAATTTATATGGTAAATGAAGGTGGAGGTATATGAACATGAGATGTTAGAGAGCATACATAAAGGGTCACATATTTTTAAATATCTTTATAAAACCACTGAAAACGTCCATTAAATCTATTTCTCATACTCAACTATTCTTTTGCCTCATACATTAAAATTATCATAACTGTATTAATACAATGATTTATTTCTTGATTATTGTAGAATCATCAAATAAGCAAAGAGCAGAGAAAAAAAAAGTTTTCTTGGAAAAGTAGGCCCTAGTCATCCAGTGGGCTGCGTAAGAGTCAAAAGAGTGAAGGAGAAAGATGAAATGTGTTCGATGTTCTTAAGCTAGTCAGTAAACCTCTCTGAGCCTCAGTTTCACCACCTGTTAAACTGATAAATAAAAAATTAGCTTTCCCCACAGGATTGCTATGAGGCTTAGGTGAGAGACTGTAAACAGTCATGTCCTACATGTGCTTTTCTATCACCCAGCACATAGTAGGTACATGTTGACTAAATAGTTTCATTTTCCTGAAAGGAGTTTTGAAATTGAGAAAAAAAAGAGAATTTTGGAGACATGTTTTGCTTGGACCCAGCCCCAAATGTTTCAGACTCTTTCTAGAAGATGAAGTTCAAAGAGTATATGATTAAATTACACCAAAACAACTCAGAACCCCCCAAACAGATGAAAATGTCATTGCGATTAACCAACAGAGCACATTTCAATGCTTCCATAATAAACCAGGATAAGTTCATTGCATTCCCGTCAGCCAGGTGGAATATTGGACATTAATGTGAGTTACATTGTCTGGGAGCTGTTATTTTCAAAGGTGTATTAATCCTTACTCTATCTCTAGGGACATTGCCACTAAGCTCCTCCAAGGCGCTCCTTTCAGAAATCTGATGTCTAAAGCAGGTCTATATGAACAAAATAAGGAGGATGAGGAAGGCAGGACTTCAGGTAATGACGTCATCCACCTCCCCCCACCCTCCCTGAACCCTCACAAAGATCGCCTGGATGAGTCAGGGTCTCTCAGGCTTGGCTTCGTATCAGAATCACTTGGGGAACTTGGTAACAGCAGAGATGCCTCAAGCAAATCATCCAAGAGAGAAGCAGTTTGGTGCTGCTATTATTGCTGGTGCCATCAAGTCAGCCCCCCGTCCCCCCATAGTGACCCCAAGCACAGTGGGATTGCACCTTTGTGTTCCGTGGTTATCACTGGTGGATTCTCAGAAGCAGATTGTTGGGCCTTTTTTTCCTGGTCTGTCTTAATCTGGAAGCTCTACGAAAACCTGTTCAGCATCATAGCAACACAAAAGGCTCCAAAGACAGGTGGTGGCTCTGCTTGAAGGGCATTGGCTGGGAATCAAACCCGAGTCTCCCACAAGGAAGGGGAGGATTCTACCACTGAACCACCACTGACACCGATTTGGTGCTGTGATCCTGAAATTTTTCCTCCTGCTCTGATGGTTCCTTCTCACTTTTACATTTTTTTTTTCTTTTCTTTAGCCTCACTTGTTAATTAATTCACTTACTCATTCATCTATTTATTCAACTACTACTTATTGAGCATTATTTTCAATGACCCTCCTTTTCTGAGTTGTTCCTCCCCCATTGAAATTAACTCACTGCCCCCTAAGTTTCCTATGTGATCTTTAGAGTTACTGTTGTCAGTTGGTCCCCATATATACAGATCTTAAAAGAGCATATTTTAAATCTCTTTTGTGCCTCAGAATTGACAAAAATTAATTACCCTTATATGTACATGTATAGATAACATAACTGTGAAAAACAGGAATTCTTGTCTATGTATATTATTGATATCCCTTGAAGTTGGTAGAGTCTTTTTAGAAGGTAATATATTAGTACATCAAAAGGTTTAAGTGAATTTTCCCTCTGGCATCAATATGGTCTCTTGATGTTTTAATTTGCGTTTCTTGTATGAGGATTTAAAAGAACATAGCTTCCACATTTCCTCTGGTTATTTCCATTTCTTATTTCACAAATAGAGCATTCTTGTATTTTACTCATTTTTCTATTGACACATTTACATTTCTTCATTGATTGGTAAGAGGTTTTGTTAAAGACACGAATCTGGTATGCCTGTAATATATTTTGGCAATTTGAAATTGTTTCGTAAGATTGAATGGTTATAAAGTCCAAATCCCTTTTTACGTTGATGGGTTAATCTAGACTCATCCTGTTACAAAAAGAAAAAAAAAATTAGGTTTGTTGAATCTTGAAAATTCAACAGGAAGGAAGAAGGAAGGACAGTCTCATAACATCTAATAAGGAATAAACTCCAATGCAGATGCAGACCAACCTCATTTTTTGTTATCATATCTTAGTTCACACATAGAATTTTGCCATCTAGACAACATTCATCAAAAGGCAAGGAAATGATAACTTTAATCCCTTCTAGATACTCTGTGTTTGAATGATTTTTCTAACCCTGAAGTGACTAAATGGTTAATTGAATTCTGTGGTTTCAAAAAAGGGAGTTTCTATTCATTTGTCCCCAGAGGAGTTTGAGCATATTAAGCCCCTTTTACCAGAGGCCAAATGGTGATAGCTTTTGGGATCAATTAATGAACCACCTAATGAACCACCTAATTAGATTTGATTAATCCTCTCTGAACTATGACTTGTTCTGTATGTGATACGTATTGGGCTCTACATGCTTTTCTCAAGGTGTCTACTTCCAGTGGGCTGTAAACAAAGAAAGGCTTTGCCCAAAATATAAAGAGCACGTCCCGTGAAGGAGGTGAAAGAAAATAGACCAGAAGGCAGCACGCAAACTGCGCATTCTGCACTTTTCTGCAGAGAGCCTAAAACTCCTGGGAATACGTTTGAGCATGGCTCTGTAGAGCACGGTAGTAATATCAGGGCAAAAGTGGTAACCGAATAGCCTGTGATGCTGTTTTTATGTAAGAGGAAGTTCAGTGACAATGAAAGATCATGCACATTGGAATCTGCAGACTCCTGGCCCAACTGCTGACAGCCACGTACCCTCTGCTCTTAGTCAATCATTTCTCACAACTTTCCTGAGTAGTATCACCTGTATACAATCACCACATGTTCTGCTAAGCCTTCTCCTAACTCTATTTCCACAAACAGGCCTAATGTCCCGGTAGTCAAAAATAACCAATTAAAAAAAAAGTAATGATGACCATTGCTTAGGGGCAGCTTTACAACCCCAAGTGTTTACTCTAAGACTTCTGTCCTCAGTGAACTCACACTGAAGCTAAGAATACATCGCTTAGCTGTAGGAAAACCTATCATCACTGATACTTGGAGCTTGGAGCTCCAGTTCAAAGCCAGCTTCAATACAGGACCTTCTCATGATCTCTGTTTCCTCCCCTCTGTACCATATCTTCTTCAAAGCAGTAAATCCAGAGACTTGTCTTTATCTGAAAGCCATCCTATACTCTAGCCCTCCTTCCTCACCCCCTATATGCACAATTCATTGTCAGCTTCCACAGATTCTATCTTCTAAATTTCTGGAGTTCACTTGTTCCTCTCATGTCTCTCAGAATCCCCTTAGTCACAGGTACCATTATATTCATAATACCACAACAATCTGTTCTCCAAGCCTCAATTTTACACCTAACCCATTTCTATTTATCATTCAGTAAGTGAGATTTCATTTAAAAGGGATACCTGACCACGTCGCTTCCCCTAAAATTGTATAAGGGTTACCCACTACACGGAGAACAGATCCCCAACCTTCTAGTACAGCTACATAACATAGCCCATAGTGTGTTGTAATGAACACATTTTCCCTACAAATCTAGCTTCATCTCTCACCATATGAGAATAATACTGATGGTCTAGCTTCCAGCATCATAGCTACATGTAAGCCACCACAAATTGTATCCTATTGGGAGGAGGAGGAAGGCATTATTCTGCCTACCCCAGATGCTTAGACAAGATTTTCTTTAGGCTTTAAAGCATGTTGCTTCTTTTATGTGCTACCTCCTTAAGATCTTGCCTGTTGAGTCTGTTGAATGTTGAAGATTGAGATGTGAGCCTAGGGGAATGAGCCCCAGGAGCAGGCTACTTGAACTAACTCTAATTAGGGCAAAAGGAGTCCTTCTGGCTCACCTACCTCTCCAGGGTTGCAGGCCAAATGGAAATTTAGGGCTGGATCCAAAAAGTAATAAAAATTAAAAATAATTTAAAAAGTGGGGATCATGCACATATAACTTCTGAATCTAACACCTGAAGAAGGAATCAGAGATTTAAATTCTTAACAAAATCTCTTTAAAAAATGGATATAACAAAGACCTACTTATGGGTCATGCAGATTGTTAGGGACACAGGCATGACAAGAAGTAGTACATTCGCCTTGTGTTCAAGAAAGTGATAGAACAGTGTATAAGTAAGAATGAAATACGTGATTAGAACAGCATGGAAAGGGATATAATGGCCTGCTGTGGGGCATGCCATTAATTGTAGACATCTGTTATTCTGTGCCTGCTCAGTGTTGATTTCTCGTCTTCCGGTAATAGCCCTCTGATAATTCTTTTGGGAATCCAAACTTCCTCCACGCCCAGTCCATGTGGTTTTAATGCACTCATCCAAGCTCTGGGTGGAGACGTGATGCAAGTCAGGCCAATGGGAGTCCATGATAGGGTTTGTATGAGCTCCTAAAAGGAAAAGCTCTCTTTTTCTGGTTGGAGTTAATAGCATTCTAAGGACTATGGATATAGGCCTGGCAGCTGACAGCCGGTTCCCACCATATAGAAAGAACTGACATGTACAATGTCGCTTTCTCAGTTGGGATCCTAGAAAAACTTGCAGAAAGAGACAGAGATTTCTGCCATGTCTTTGGGGCTCTTGGATCCAGTTATGACTAAACTCATATTTATCCCTGAAATTTTCAGTAGAGTATGCTCATAAAGACATTTTTTAAAAATTTGTTTACTTTCTGTTTGATTTGGTTATAACATAATTAAAAAAAAATCAATACATGGTTCAAATTCTAAAACACTTGTCTTCAAATCTATCTGTCTCTCAGGGTTAGATGGAGAAGGAAAATGATGATAATGAAATACGCGTATTGAGTCTTATTCATGCCGACTGATCTATGGTTCCAATGTGGAGCACAGTTGCCTCTGAGTTCCACATCTAAGATTCAGTAGTCCTTGTGTACGCCTTTGCTCTCTGTTGTTCCTCTGATTTCATCATAAGAAAATGCCCAGGTTAGCCATCAGGAGAAATGAAACAGACGAGAAGAAGCTGAGTTAGCTCGGACATTTCAGAAAGCCTAGTCAAGACTGGAGACTCTGGTGGCATAGTGGTTAAGTGTTACAGCTGTTAACCAAAAGGTCGGTAGTTCAAATCCACTAGGTGTTCTTTGGTAACCCTATGGGGCAGTTCTACTTTGTCCTATAGAGTTTCTATGAGTCAGAATTGACTCAATGGCAACAGGTTTTTTGTTTTTTTGTTTTTTTTTTAGTCAAGATTAACAAAGTTGCCTTGTTGACCTGCTGCTGCCCAGAGACGGGTAAGTGAGCTTCATCAAGCTTAGCTTAGATCTACGCAACTGCCAAGCTAGCCATAGGGTTCTGAGAAATAATAAATGGTTATTGTTTTAAGCCACTATGTCCTGGAGTGTTTTGTTATGCAGCAATAGCTAACTGCTACATGCACTCAGTCCCACAGCTTGTCAGTCATAGACATGGTACTCCTATTCTGGTCCTATGACACCAGAGCCCATAGTCTTTTCCAACTTGCTACTGCCTTGTTCCTTCTCTGTTGAGTTGTTTATTCATGAGCTTGGAAAAAAAAAATCCCCTGTTAAGTGTGAAACTCTGAGTTTCACTCTCCTTTCCAATGGAGATAACTAAATTTCCTTTCAACTCATTTTTTGGACCTCAGCAGGACTTGTCATCTGTACTAATGTATCAAGTGGCCCCTGTTACTTGTGCAATTCAACTGTACAGACCAGGGACTAGTTTCTCTGAAATAAATATGCTGTCATGAGAGTTTGTCAGGAGAGGTTTACTACAAGTTTCTAAAATACAAGAAGACGTCCCTATTTAAAAATGACAGGCGTGTGTGTGTGTGTGTATGTGCACGCAAGTGTGCCCAGGAAACCTTTGGCTGACTCAGGATCCTAGTTAGGCAATATACTGTTCTCTGGAACGATTAGTGAGTCAGGAAAAAAAAAAGGGGAGTGGTGAGGATTAGCATTTTGGGAGTTCTTACCTTGTGTCATAAATACCATATACGTGATCTATTTAACCTTCACAGAAACCTTAAAAAATATGCATCATTCATGCATTTTAAATATATGTAAACTAACATTTACTTCGATAGAAGTTAAATATCTTTTGTAAAACATTCAACTTGTAAATAAGTAAATCTGGAATTTGAACACAGGTCTTATTCCCAAGCCCCTTACGTTGTGCGGCAATATAGTTCTCTACATGCTGGTATGATTGTAACTCAGAGAACAAGTAAAGCAGCTCACACTTAGAGGAGGTACGCACTTCTTTCTCAGCTCAATTGCTAACTAGTAGTGTGACCTTGGAACAGCCAAATATGGCCTTTTGTTTTGCCTGTTAAGTGAAGATGTTGTTGCTGTGTGCTGTCAAGTCAATTCCACTCACAGTGATCCCACGGGACAGAGTAGAACTGCCCCATAGAGTTTCTCAGGCTGTAAAACTTTACGGGAGCAGGTCTTTACGGAATGGCTGGTGGGTTCGTACTGCCGAACTGGTCTAAATTTTTTCAGCCTCAAAACTCCATTATCTAATAATACCAAAATAACCTAATACAGATACTCTTACAAAGCCAGAGATGCCAATCCAATTTTTATATCGTTCATCCCATTAAAAATGGTCAACCTCTTTAGTTTATCCTAATGATATTTTACCACCATTGTTCAAATATAATACAGAATGGTTGTTCAGTTCTTTCCCAAGATGTGATCAGAAGAAAGAGCACAGAATTGAGGCAAGACATCCATCTTTAAATGCATGTATTATCCCAAATATGATCTATGTCCCCAAAGGGACAGAAGACTGCCTGGTGCCCTCTAAAAGACAAGCAACTGATACTAAGGGTGATTTTAAGAAACATTTGTTCCCATATAATGGGGTATTTCCCCCAGACTTTACTATTACTTAATATTGCAAAATATCATAATATGTAAGAAGAAATTAGAAAGCCCTGTTTATTCACTCTTAGCCAGATGTCCATAAAAACAAACAAAAAACCATTATTGCCAACTAATTCCAACTTATGGCAACCCCACCTGCTTCAGAGTAGAACTGTGCTCCATAGGTTTTTAAATGGCTGTGATCTTATGGGAATAGATTGGTGGGCCTTTCTTCCATGGAGCCACTATGTGGATTCGAACCAACAACTGTTTGGTTAGTAGTTGAGTGAAAACATTTTGCAACCCCAGGGTCCTCTTAGATATTCATGGAAGACTGCTTTTCATTATATTAGCAGAAGTTTTCTTTCTTCACTTTCTATGCTTGTTCCACTGTACCTTTGGAGCGTGGGCTCTGGATGCTAACACCTGGGTTTAGAGTCTAGCCTTCCTTCTTAAGGAGCCCTGGTGGCATAGTGGTTAAACACTTGACTGCAATCCAAAACGTTGGAACCCACCAGCCACTCCACAGGAGAAAGATGTGGCAGTCAGCTTCGGTAAAGACTCAGCCTTGGAAACCCTGTGGGGCAGTTATGCTCCTTTCTGTGAGTCAGAATTGACTGGATGGCAATGGGTTTGGTTTTGGTTTTTGGTCTTCCTTCTCAGCTAGCTCTTTGAGCCAGAGCAAGATGTGTCCTGTTCAGTAAAATGGGGCAAATAATAGGACCAGCAGAGAGGGGTTGCATCAAATGAGGGTAAACAGAAAACAGAAGTACATGTTCAACTTAGGCCGTTCGCATATTTGTTTGGTTTTGGAGAGTGGAAGTCAAGTGAAAGTGACTTTGGGTCCAGGCTTTCTCTCTTACTTCCCATGCCACACCCAGAAACTCATTTCTTTGCTTTGAGATATTGTCTTCACTTGCAAGATGGGATGCTAAGCTCTTCTCTACAGTTGCTCTAAAGATTAGAAAAAGCGTATATGTAAGTTGAGTTTTTAGTACTTGGCTGGCCCAATTTATGTGCTTAAAAAAAAAAATGTACCTCCTATAATTAGATTTCTGTAGTGTAGCCATACCTTCATTTCTGAGTCTTGAGCATACCAGCTTAGAAGTTCCTCCTGCAGAGAAACTTCTCCAGGAAATCAGTGCAGCATTCGCTTTGAAAGATCACAACAGAGCAGCTCGTAGAGCTGACTGCATCGCATTTGTCTCCAAAACAATTAAGCGTCACGCTAAATCAGGGTAAAATGCATTTCTGAACTTAACCTACAGCGTAATGAATAACGTCTGCATCTGCAGGGAGACCATTTTTACTGCTCTGTAAAGCGCAACACGCTGGTGACTGGATTCACCTCTCCTGCTTATGTAATATATCTTTATTATTTGGTAAATCTGTCTTTTTGAGTGTCATGCTAACGCTGGTAGAAGCCTGAGATGTCCTATTGCCTAGCTACTGCATTTCACAGAGGACAAGGCTCAGGAGCGGAGACCAAGTCGTTACCTGTGGTTCCCCAGGTAGAAGGTGGCAGAGTTGGACTCAGAGGCACGGTATGGGGGAGGAGTGGGTGACACCGAGTCTTATACGTCCCATTTCATCACAGGCTTCATTGAAGACTGTAGATAAATTCAGGAACTCAGATTAGGAGAGGACCCAAAAAGTGTCTGGTGCTTGCTTCTATTCGGTTCATGAATTCCCTCTGAATTACCTCCAAAATCTGACCACCAAGCCTCCTCTTCTGAGTCCCTGGGTGGTAGAAATGGTTAACACACTTGGCTGCTAACTTGTAGTTTGGAGGTTTGAATCTACCCAGGGGCTCCTTGGTAGAAAGGCCTGGCAACCTACTTCTGAAAAAATCAGCCATTGAAAACCCTGTGGAGCACAATTCTACTCTGACATGCAGGAGGCCTCCTTGAATTGGGGTCAACTTGATGCCAATGCTTTTTAAAGCCATCTTCTGTGATCAGAAATGGGCTTCCTCTCTGAGTGTTGGGCTTCTAATATAAAGAGAAATGCTTGTCTGTTGGGATCAGAATGTGGACAGGAACAGGGATAAATAAATTCAGGCTTCTCAGATTCCTCTTCAGACGTACAGATTCTAATTTCTCAACCGAGGCCTTCCACATATTGGTTAGGGGGTGGTGATGGAGGTCATTGATCTGAATGTTGAGCTGTGAGCTCACACTCTATTTGGCTATGATTTGCAGACTAGATAAGGAATCTTTAAATGCAAATAGTTTTTAGGAATGCAAGATTTTTTTAATTGGTAAAGCCATGAAATATTTTATTAGAAAAAAATGAGGATCAAGACATATAAAGTTGTTATAAATTCAAACAAATGCTTTGCTAGCTTAAGAATATTAAAATTCCTTTGTTGGAGTTTGGTTTGTTGTTTGAATGATTAAACCAAACCAAACCCGGTGCCGTCGAGTCGATTCCGACTCATAGTGACCCTACAGGACAGAGTAGAACCGCCCCATAGAGTTTCCAAGGAGCGCCTGGTAGATTTGAACTGCCGACCCTTTGGTTTGCAGCCGTAGCACTTAACCACTATACCACCGGGGTTTCCATTTGAATGATTAGGTTCATTGTATTTCATTTAGAGTTAGTGAGAATCTAATATGTACCTGGAGCTCTATTAGGGGTTTTATAAATGGTATCTCGCTTAAATTAATTATCTCTTCCAAGAGTGGAAGAAAAACATGTTTTAATTGTCCTCACATTTGGGGAAGATATAAACTTGAGCATGCGTCAGGGTTATCTGGAAGTTTGTTTAAACACTGGGCCCCACCCCACCCAAATTTCTAACTTAGTAAATCTAGAATAAAACCAGCTGCCATTGAGTTGATGCTAACTCATAGTGACCCCATGTGTGTCAGAGAAAGACTGTGCTCCGTAGGGTTTTCACGGGCTGATTTTCAGAAGTAGATTGCCAGGCCTTTCTTCTGAGACACATTGGGTGGCTTCAAACCTCCAACCTTTCAGTTAGCATCCCAGCACATTAACTGTTTTGCACCACCCAGAACCTCCAAAGCTGGAACGGGAACTACAAAGCTGTGTGTAACAAATCACCAGGCGATGCTGATGCTGTTGGTCCTAGGACCACATCTCTAGAACCACCACGATAAGCCATAAGCTAATAATACTTTTAAAAGAGTAAGAAGGGGGTGTTTAATTCAGTTTACCAGCTAGGCAATGCTCAAAAAGTTATTGAATCTTTCAGAGCTTCACTTTTATCATCTCTAAAATAAAAATAAGATTTCCCTTTGAAATTTGTTCTAGATGATTGCTATAGAGAGTTGTCGCTTCCAAGATTATTGAATATTTATCTTCCTCTCTCCTCTTCTTAATCCAGAAAAGGCACATTTGTGCTCCCAAACGCAGATGGTAAGAAGTCTTTTTAACATCCCAGCAGTATGAAGTAGTAAAAAAACAAGGACTTTAAAATCAGATTTAGGTTCAAATACTGTTTCTACCTTTATTAATCTTGGCCACATTATGCAATTCCTTCAAGCTACGGATTCTCCGTCTATGAACTGGGGATAATTTAGCTCTTCTTCTAGTTTCAGCCAACTCGCTTCTACACCTAAATGCCTCAGAAGCACCTCAAACTCAATGGTAATTAACCGTATTACATTTCTCCCTATACCCTCTGTTTCTCCTGAAGTCTATATCATTGTTCTTGTTAGGTGCCGTTGAGTCAGTTCCAACTCACAGAGACCCTATGTAGAACAGAACTTAACACTGCCTGGTCCTGCACCATCCTCATAATCATTGTTAAGTTTGAGTCCATTGTTGCTGCCACTGTGTCAATCCATCTTTTTGAGGTTCTTCCTCTTTTTTACAGTGAAGGACAAAGACTCCAAGCCTAAGGCTTCAGGTCACTCAGAAACGTGTTAGATACTTGACAAGTACCCAGTGGCCATCAAGTCGATTTCAACTCATGATGACAAATAGTGTGTCAGATAGAGTAGAGCTGTGCTCTGCTGGGTTTTCAATGGGTGATTTTTCAGAAGTAGATTTTCAGGCCTTTCTTCTGAGGCACCTCTCGGTGGAGTAGAACCTCCATTCTTTTCTTTAGCAGCAGAGCAGTTGAACTGTTTGTACCACCCAGCAACTTTAAAACAAAACAAAACATCAAACCCATCGCTGTGGAGTTGACTCTGACCAATCGCAGCCCTATGGGATAGAGAATAACTGCCCCATAGAGTTTCCAAAGAGCCGCCAATGGATTTGAACTGCCCACCTTTTGGTTAGCAGCTGAACTCTTAACCATTGTGCCACCAGGGGTCCCCCAGGGACTTTAGTATCTTTTAATAAACACATTGTCTGCTAAAATTTGCCTGATAGTTTATGTTGTCTGCAACTAAGAACTCTAACCAGTTCAACTTCATTTTTGAGCACCCAGCTTCTGATCTCACCAGGCACTGCCAGCAGGAGGGTCTCTATTACACACACTCATGCAGGTCAAAGAGACGACCTCCCTTTGCCTGTGTGTGAGTCTTAAGTTTTGGTGGTTGAGTCCTCCTTTGATTTTGTATTAAAGAGTAGAAGCGGGAAGCTGGTGTAGCCAGATGTTTTTTGCTTGCATTGTTTCATGGGCTTTTTTTTTTTCCTGAATTTTGCCATTTGTGCTTGCGTGCTTATTAAAATTTGAAAAATTTCTCTCCCAGCAATTTTAGAGGGATTGTTATTTATTTTTTAACTTTTACACCTGGACTCCCCACTCCTTGCATCATGGTGAGAGCTGGCATATCCTAAGCACTAAATAAATAACAGCAGAAAGCAAAGCCCATCCCAGACTCGGTATGTTAACTGCAGGCTCACTTAGTAGCTTCTTCTTTGTGGAATGTGTTCCTCTGCTGAAGATACACAATGGGAGAAAAAAAAAAAAAAAAGAAAGGAAGAAAGAAACTAGAGCCTTTTTGAAACCAGGAGGAGGCAGGACTTTTAAATCAGTGAAAACAAAAGGAAGAATGGACTCTGCTAGGCAAGTGATTCTTCAGTTGTAAAACATGTCCAGGCCGCTCTCAGCACTGCAGCTAAGCGGGGACTGGTGTCAACATCACACCTGGGGGTTTGAGTGGTTTTACAGCGTTATCATTTGTGACACAGTGACTCCATGTTCACACAGGCAGTGCATGCGTTTCTAGGCCCAGGCCAACAATCAGCTAATCAATAGCAACATTTATGGAAACACAGAGTTTCCTTTTGTGATTCAATATCGCAGTTAATGGTCTTGCTGTGTGGTTTCTTGGTTATCAACTGGCTCTTCATAATTGCTGGAGCAGATCATCACATCTCTGTGGGACACATGTGGAGTATTTGTAACAGATTTTCGATTTTCACATATCCCCTCTCTTTAAAGAAGCCTTATGGTTCTTCTTAAGTGAAGTATGTAATATAGACAGAAAACATATTTTGGAGGCAAATAGACCTGAATTCAAATTGTGGATCAGTCACCTACAGGCTGTACGTCCTTGGACTACTTCCTCAGTTTCTATGAGCTTTCACTTCCCTAAGTGCCATTAATCACTCTTCTACTATAGCAGAGGAACTTTGTCCAGGCGTTTTTGCAATAACCGTACCCTTACAGGTCAGACCATGGGGTATTGTTTCTGGAAGCTCAGGCTAGATATATTCCTATGACCATTCCAGATATCAAATATCCCTTACCAGCACGTGTCATGGGTACAGGGGCGGAAGCAGCCTGTCTCAGGTTAAGGCAATAAAAATGTGCATTGTCTGCAATTAAAATCAATAATAAAGTCATTCAAAAATCAGGTTGCTTCTTAATATCATCATGTACCAGTAATCCTAAAATATCTCAGACGTAAGATACTCCTCCTCACTGGAGCAGACTATTCCCACAGAATTCCCTTGCCTTGTTCGGACCTTAATACACCCCTCCCACATATAATCGCTAGAGTGAATTCTGTTATCTGCAACTAAGAACCTTGACCAGTGGAAGGGAAAGGGTGCTGACAACTCTTAGTTGTCAAGTCTGAGCAGCAGGGAGAATGATCATAACATTAGCTAGCTGGGAGAAGCTGATTTGAAATGATGATGATGAGTGTAGTTTTGGACGTGTTACGTTTGAAGTATTCATGAGCTCTTCAGAGAGAAATGTGCACGTGGAGACTAGGCGAGAGATCAGTGCTGTGCATTACTGTGGGGATTCAGGAGTGGAATAATCATTTTAGCAGTAGGTTCCAAGTGTTGCATGAATCCCCACTCTTTTCTGGACATGGTACTGTTGGGACCTTTACATTCTTAAATATTTATAATCTTTACATGATACAGATATTTTCTCTACCCCTTCCCTTCCTTCCCCTCCTCTTCCTTCTCCTCCCCTCCACTCCTCTCCTCTCTTCTCTTTTTCTTCTCTTCTCTCAGGGAAACTGAAAAAAATAGAGATTTAGGATACTTGCCCAAGGCTACTGAAGAACAGGCCAATGTCATATTTCAGGTAAGACCTCCTTGTCTCCAAGGCCTGCCTCAATAGGGAGACATGTCATAGACCAGGTGTTCAAGGAAATCTTGGGTTTTGAAAATGAAAAGAGGAGATGGGAAAGAGGATAGCAATCTGGACTAAAATATCGACTAAAGCAAAGTTGTGGATGAAGGACTAAGCTTGGAACAGTGAGGGGATCTGCCTGCATTGAATAATACTATGCATTTACTCAACATTTACTGAGAACTACTAGATGCCAGTCCAAGGCCAGTCCCTGGTTTTGGGAAGGTGACAACATTTGGTTTCTGCCCTTGGAGAGATCATGACCTATGGGTAGACATAGACTCTAAGGGAGAGCCCATTGCAATACCGTGTGGTGAGGGTTAAGAAAGTGAGAATTTCCAAGTGCTCTGGGAATATCAGAGGAGGGCTACCAAAGGTTTGCTGGAGGACACACTCACTGAGCAGTAAATGTCAGGAGGGGCTAGCCCCAAGACAAGGAAGCATGAGAGACATTGAGAAGCACAGAAGATCATGAGCAAAGGTGTGGAAGGAAGGAGCAGCCTAGGGCATAATGGGAACTAAAAGAGATTTGTTTTTTTTCTGGAGTGTGAAATGCAAGACAGAGATAGCTAGAAAAACCAGTGCTTAAAACCAAGGAAGGAAAATTGACATTTATGGAACACTTACTTTTTTTTTTTTTTTTTTTTTACTTTGTGGCACTGGGGGTTGGGTACTATGTACCTGTCAGAGACAGTTTTCCCAGTCTAATGAAAGCAGTAATGATAGTTAACACTTTGGATATTTCATATTTGATGTTTTGTATCAAGAACTTTTCCTGTTTTATCTGGAATTGAATCAATTTATTCCCTTACTTGGAATATTCATGAGGTATAATCTCTAGTAGCCAAATTATATTCCATTGAATGAGCGTATTTTTGTTAGAGTAGCCACTATTTATTGAGTGCTTGATATATTCTTAGTGATTCAGGTAAACTCACTCCTCTAATATTCGCAAGAGATCTGTGAGGTAGGCACTTTGTAGAAAAGGGTGGTTTGACACAGAAGGGAACTCGCTCACTCGCCCACCGTCACTCAGCTAAGAAGGGTTCAAGCCATCCTTTGGGGCCAGGGGTCCAGCTTATATTCTCTTCTCTTTACCTCTGCTCTCAGTGTTATAGTTTCTTAGGGCTAGCATAACAAAATACCTCAAAGTGGGTGGTTTTGAATAACAGAAGTTAACGGTCTCACAGTTTTGGAGGCTAGAAATCCAGCAAGACACATCTATAGATCAACATTTTGAGTGGCAGGGAGGTAAAAACCTTTCTGTCTGCATGTTGGCTCCCAACCTAGGAAGCAAACAAAGGCAGTTGTTTCTCATCCCGGAGGATTCTACTATGATTTTGTCCCTGAGCTCAGGGTGCAGACCAGAAAGAGCTTGAAACAGAGATTAAAGAGGGAATTCTGATCCCATCACTACCTTCATCCACTGGCATCCATTAGAACTCCTGATCTGACATAGATCTGTCTCCTAGTTCTTGGACCTCTTCTTCCCTAGTTCCAACCTCTTCTTCCATGTTCATTAATATTAGCAATGAAATATTCATACAAACAAAATCTCATGCTGAAATGTAATAGATTCATATGAAGCAGCTGAGGCTGAAATGGGGCTTGCCAGAGGGCCCAGCATACTTGTCTACTCACAGTCTTGAAGGTTTCTGCAGGACCCCAGGCTCAGTAGGCTACCGTTTGAAAAACATTTCTTTTCCCATGCTGGCTCTCAAGATAACTGGCTGGAACAATTTTTCACAGCCTCCTAATAGATACCTTGCTGGAAACTGCTGTTTAAGTCAAAACCACTCGTTTCCTCTCAATGAATTGGAAGGTAATGCAGTTTTAATTTTAAGTCCAATTATATCTTGAGAGATGAATGGTACAGGGCAAATCCTTGCTTAGGGCCAAAAGGGAGTGATAAATCATTCACTTACATGATCAGATTGCTTCCAAGCTCCTCTGGGCCCCTTAGGCAACAGAAAAGAATAGTTAAAACCAGCCATTTTGGTGGAAAAAAAAAAATGGGAGGGAAGGTCAGGGTAGACTTTGCTTGTGTCAGTCAGGATGTTTAAGTTAGGCTGTGGTTAAATAAAATCTCAGTGGCTTATCACAACAAAAGCCTTTTTCTTCTTCATACCTCACATCAACCTAGCTTGTCAAGGGAGCTTATCAATTGCAGCTGTCTAAGCCCACTGCCGGGGGCTCCATCTTGACGCCCACTTTCAATGTCACCACCACAGAGGGAAGAGGATGTGGTGAATAAGGCTTAAAGCTTCCATTTATAATTTACAGACCATCACTGGTCACATGGCCAAGACTAATGTCTAGAGACAAGGAAGAGCCATCCTACAAGAAGGAGAACCGGAAATGGTAGCTCAAGATCACCAATGGCTCCAGGGCTATTGCCCTGCCTTTTTGTGTCTGCTGATGATATCCAGATAAGGATGAAAAAAAAAAAAAAGGATGACGCAATAAGTAAAAGTAACACATGCAGTCCATTTTAGTGACTCTTGGTTATTAAGTTCTATACAGCCTCTGTGAACACAGAATTAGTGAATACTGAGCCATTGCTCTGAGGGGTTATGTTCCTAGGAGTTTCCAGTCACAATGTTTTTGTCATCCAATCAATACATAACCTCTTTTTATGTGTGTTTCTATTTAGAGACCTTACTTAATATACATTGTTAATTCATTAACATTGAACTCAAAGTCGACAGCACTGTAATTCATGCCTGAATGAAGCTTATCCAGCACATACTGTATTTTTCTCTGCAAGGCACGCCATACAACCTTCTTTCTCTTAGAACCACAATACAGCACTTTAGCACTATGCTTGGACACATTTTAAATAGGAACATCTCCAACAAAAAGCACATAATGTGGAGAAATGTGGCTCTAAATAGAATGCAAAAAGGACACTGGTTAGTACGAGAGATGAAACGAGAATGTAGGGAATCACCTTCATGTGGTATAGGTCCTTAGCTGCGTTCTTCACTAGAACATGAGTTCATGAGAGCAAGAACTGAGGCAGATAGGGTTAACTGTAGCTGAACAAAAGAGCTGTTAAAAGATTATCATCTAGAAGTTGGGTAAACAAGAACCCACCCTGTCAACATGAGGTAAGACTGAAACAACCCATGAATTACTATCTCCCTTTTAGTGTTTTTCTAGTCCCCTCCTCCTTTACAGTCTCCGCATGTTCAGAAGAACAAAGTGTGACCACTGGTTAACCTTCCTTAGCCCTCCAAAGATGGCGATGTAATGTGGAAGATCAAGTGCGCTATATCCCATAATAAGTGATGCCAAGGGCTGCCAAAAGGACTCCATCTTGAATATCAGCATGTTCCATCTTAGATTCCAGATGTGTGGCAACCTAATTAACATACACCACCATTCTGAGCAGTACCTGCCGCTTGAAAGAAGCCCACTAAATATTCATTACTCTATTGTCTCCACCTAACCCATATAAGCGCTAGCCTTGCTTCCCTTTTTGAGTCAGTCTTTTGGAGAGGCTTAGATCCTTGCTGACTCCTTTTGCTTGACTCAAGCAAAATAAAGCTTGCAGAAGATAAAGTTTATCTTTCACATGTATTCTTACTCAGGAAAAGACAAGGACCCTTTGTGTCAGACTGGTAATTGGTAACAGAACCATGTCTATTTTGTTCATTATTTCATTCCCAGCACCTGGCCACCACTGGTACATTGTCAATGCTCAACTATTTTTTATTGACTGAATACTGGATGACTCATGAAAGAATGTATTGAGTAATGCATCTGGGCCCAACATCAGCCATGTTACCAAGAGGCCAAAGAAAGATTCCAGAACTAGTGATTGGGACATATGGTTTATTAGGGGAGCTTATATACAGGACAGTCCACGGCGGTAACTGGACCAAGTAGTGCTCCGCCACTGCCTAGCAAGGGGCAGAAACTTATATATAGTTTCAGCTGGGGCCAAGGCTTATAGTTTTTCTCCCAAGTCCTTGGGTGACCAGCACCTCCACGGGCTACACACCCAGGCCCAGATGTTTTTCTTCTTGTTGATAAGGCATTCCACCACCTTGGCCACTGTCCCAGTCATGCCACTCCCACCTTACACCTTAGCCCAAGTTTCATTCCAAGTTTTTATCCCCAGCATATTTCAGGGAAGACCAAAGCTGACTCTATTAGGAGGGGCTGCATATAGCTAAGTAGCATTAACCTACAGAATGGCTAAAGGAATGAATGAGAAAAAGGAACATAGGAATATAGGGGTGTGGGAGAGGAATACTCGGCATTTTTCAGTTTGTAAAACTTTGACGTCTAGGAGCCCATTTTCTACCATCAATTTCTTTCAAGACTATACCTGGCTTAGTCCTAGCAAGTGTGACCCAGGGCTGTCTTCAACTCTCGGCACACAGGATCCACAGAGGTGATTCATCACAACCATCACATTTGATTCCCTCATTCACTAAGACAATGACTGGCCTGTTTCTCCACTCCCCCCGTCTTGTACTACCTGGCTCCCCTTCTCTGAGAGGTGTGGATGGGTCAACACAGAGCCCAGTGTGGGCTCTGGGCACTGACCACCCAGGGATGGAAAAGGTATTTTAGTTGGAGGATGGGCCATTCACACCAGATTAATTGAGGTTTTCTGTGGTAATAAAACAGCCAGTAGCCTTTTTTATCTCTTTCTCTCGCTTCTGGTTCATTTTTCCACCAGGAAATGAAACAAGGCAATTGCCACACATTTCCCAAGTGATCTGGAGACCCAGGACACAGGTGTCTTCTCAGTGTGAGACACAGTTCTATATCAAATTACCAGGAGCTGGAGAGAATTGCATTTAAACTGGAGTCAGATGGACATGGGCTATGATTTATATAGAGATGGAGTAATAGGTTTGGGTTTTAAAATTTGATGGAGAGCTGAAGAAATTCAATAAAAGGAGGGTCTATAGAGGTAAGTTCTACTGTGTGTGAATATTTTCATAAACACCTCTGAAGAGATAATACTATACAGGTAAGTTTAATAAGAAAGTACTTTCCTTTTCATTCCTGCCAATCTGACCCTTTCAGAAACTCTCAGAGGAAAAAGAAATACAGGCTTATTGGGACTGTTCTTCCCGAGTTATCTAGTTTCATTTTTCAACCTTTCTAATCTTGCTCCCTGACTTTCAGATTTTATTGAATTTTTGCCAGCAGAAAGGATTTTGCTAGAAAGGATTTTACTAGAAAGAGCAAGTTAACCTGAATTGCTGACAAATGTACGATACTCCGATGCCTAACAAGTCACCTGAAGCTAAAGGTGAAGCACGCTAGTGAACCCAGGTATCCTTTGGCAGGTAAGGGAAAGAGGAAGAGAAAAAATGGCATATATTAGAAGAGGCAATTACCCTGGAAAGCTATACAATACAGTGTCTTGGAAAGTGTACTGGCTTTGGTCCCAAGTACCTGGTTCTAAATCCTGATGCAGCTTCTTGCAATATCTTTGACCTCTAACAAGTTGCTTAATTCCTACAAGTTCAAATTTCTTCTTCTTGGAACATGAAATAATATTTTCTTCCCTAGATGCATTGAGGAATAAATAATATGATGTATGCAAAATACTATACCCTGTACTAAGCCTCGGCACCTGGTCCTTTGCAAGTTCTAAAAGCTAATGTGTAGCTGCAGTTGGTAAAATCTAGACAAGATCCTGTTCCTTCCTCCATGCTATTGATATCATTTCTCCCACACTGCTGTTCTTAATAACATGATCAACCACTTTCTCTTTTGTAATTATTTCTCACGGGCACAAAGTACAAGCTCCGTGTGTTTCTTAAGACAGGACCTTCATGTTCCATCTTACGTGGATATTTAAACAATGACCAGTAAGGGAAGACACTGTGAATTCTGTAGACACTTACATTTCTGAAGGCATTAATTTCCTTTAATAGTGTCCAGGTCCCCTGCCAACAGATCCGAAGAATTTCACTTTTCCTTTATGAAGTTTTCATTTAATATTGCACAATCTACTTCTGATGTTTCTGATAATCATCCAGCTAATGCATTTTTCAGGTTCCTTCTATACTAGTCAAACTCACTGGAGGTTTTTCTTTATTTTATTACCAAATATTACCACCTATTATATTAGCTGAAAAAATTGTATTGTTCCATTTTATCCAATAATGTTGCTCATTAGCCACTTTCAAAGAAAAGCGGCTCAGGGAAGGATTAAAAGCCTTTAGAAAAGTGGTTTTTCATTCATTCTTTCAGCAAACATATATGTCAAACACTAGGGCCATGATAGTGAGCAAGGCCCTGTTGCTACCCTCAAGGAAATTCTAATTAAGTGATAGTCAAGGTTTTACCACAATTTATTCATCCATCTACTTTTTTATAAGGTTAAGGGGCTTAACACTTACATGATGCCTAATCTTAGGGATGGAGCTCTGGTAGCTCAATGGTTAAGAACTTTGCTGCTAACCAAAAGGTCAGCAGTTCGAATCCACCGGCTGCTCCTTGGAAACGCTCTGGAGCAGTTCTAGTCTGTCCTACAGTGTCTCTATGAGTTGGAATTGACTTGACAGCAACAGTTTTTTGTTTTTGTTTTTAATCTTAGGGATGAGAATGAGATATAGGTGCTATTAAGCAGTATAATCATTGGCTATAAGTAGTGCCTGAATCCCACCTAAGGTGGGTTGTTTTATTGTTCCCAATTCTTCATACTCCTAGTATCCCAGCTTTCGGCCATATGACTTTGCAGTTCCTACTACTAGAGATCACCCTGTTGATGCTGGGCTTGCATGAGATTTATTTTGGACAAAAGTTCCAAGTTTATGCCACAAGAAGCAGCTAGTGTTTCCTCTTGCCTCCTTGCACTTCTGTCCTCGCCATGAGTACACAGGCCCGGGTAGCCAGCCATTGGCCATGAAGGATAGGAGACACATGCAGCAAACTTAGGATGAATGTGAAGCTGGGCACAAAGCCAAGGTGAGCCCAGTATAGTTCAGCTAACCCCCAGTAGACCAGAAAATATATAAGCAAGAGTAAGTTGTTTTTGCTTTAAGGCATAGAGTTTTGGCGTATTGTGTTATAGAGCATTATTATGGCAACAATTCCCTGATAAACCTACCTTCTTTCAGAGTTCATGAGTGAGTTATGGACTTAAGACATGATTGCAAGATGGAAATAAAAGGATTGCTTTAGCAAAGAAGAGCGTATGTCTAATATCTCCAGGCAGCGCTCTGGGAAGTTTGTGTACTGGGTTGAATAGTGTCTTCCCAAAATTATACCCACCTGAAACCTCAGGCTGTGACCTTAATTGGAAATAGGGTCTTTGCAGTTGTAATTAGTTAACATGAGGTCAGGCCAGGATTAAATTCACACTAAATCCAATGACTGATATCCTCATAAGAAGTTTGCATGAATACACAAAGATACAGAGGCTCAGAGGACACGAGCAGGGGAGGTGCCCTTGTGAAGGTGGGTACAGAGATTGGAGTGATGCAGCTACAAGGTAAGGAATGCCAAGGATTGCCAACAACTACCAAAAGCTAAAAAAGGCATGAGTCAGGTTCTCCCTCAGAGCCTGCAGAGGGAACCAATCCTGCCGACACCTTGGTTTAGAATATCTGGCCTCCTGAACTGTGAGAGAATACATTTCTCTTGTATAAGCCACTTGGTTTGTGGTGATTTGTTATGGCAGCCCTAAAAAAAAAAAAAAAAATCCAGACTGGTTTGGTGCCTGTGGCTTAGTCTCGAAGTCCAAGGAGAGTTCCCTGCTTCGTCTGAATCTAATTCTTACGACCTCATAAATTCAGCATGGTCAGAACTGAAGAAGAGAGAAGAAGAAGTGACAGGGCCAGCTCTGCTGACCAATGCTGCCTACATCAGTGAAAGCTGACCTGGCCACTCGAAAGCAGGCCATGGGCTGGTGGCAACACCAAACACCTGCTTTTTTTTTTCTTAATTGGGATGCATGCAAAAACTGGACAATGAATAAGGAAGACTGAAAAAAGAATTGATGCCTTTGAATTGTGGTGTTGGCAAAGAATACTGAATATGCCATGGACTGCCAAAGGAATGAACAAATCTGTCTTGGAAAAAGTGCAGCCAGTATGCTCCTTATAAGCAAAGATGGCAAGACTACATCTCATATACTTTGGACACGTTATCAGGAGGGATCAGTCCCTGGAGAAGGAAGTAATGCTCGGTAAAGTAGAGAGTCAATGAAAAAGAGGAAGACCCCCAATGAGATGTACTGACACAGTGGCTGCAACAATGGGCTCAAGCATAACAATGATTGTTAGGAGGGCACAGGGCTGGGCTGTGTTTCCTTCTGTTGTACGCAGGGTGGCTATGAGTCACAATGGACTCGGTGGCACCTAACAACAACAACAGCATGGCAGAATTAACACACACACAAAAAAGGAATAAGAAAAAAACATGCAATGCTTACATCTTAGAAGCCTGGGAGTCCTGTGTCTCAAGAAGTTCCCCCTGAATCCTGGTCTCACTAGCAAATGATAACCTGTATTTAATCCTCAGAGTGGAAGGTGAGCAGGGCATCTCTTTGGCTTCAGTAAGGACAGTAGCCGTGATCATCCATGGGGACAGCTGTATTCAGCAGCACAGCAATTCCATGAGGGCCCTCAGCTGTAAGGGCAGCTTCAGGGCAGCAAGTTAAGAAGGCATACACACCTGAGAGACTTCCTTTTTTTCTTTTTTACAGAAGGCATAAAGCTGTGCCCTGTGAAACCTTCTGGAAAAGTTAGGGAAAATTCCAGTGCGTTGAATTGTTGGTTGTTGTGATCAAGTATTTCAGAGAGGGCTCGTACCCTAATAATAATGGAGTGGCATAAAGGATTAAGCATTTGACTACTGGCTGAAAAGTTGGTGGTTCGAACCCACCCACAGGCACCTCAGAAGACAGGCTTGGTGATATACTTCTGAAAGGCCACAGCCTTGAAAACTCTATGGAGCAATTCTACACTTCACACTTGGGGTCATCATGAGTCAGAATCAACTGGACAGCAACTAGTAATAAAAGAGTAACAAAAAAATCACCTTATTGTGTAAACATAGGATGGTAAGATTCTACACCGACTTGAAATCTGCGTCCCTTATAACTTCTGTTTTTCTCTGAAATTTACCTGATGGGTCAGAGGGCAAAACTGTCCTCTTGTCTACAAAAGAGCCCTTCAAATACATGATGAAAGCTTTGCTATGACCCTTTACCTTTTTTTGACTCCAAATAAAAATTCAAATTTAAAAAAAAACACCCTTGTTAAATGTCCCATGAATACCTGTGTTTGGAACCCTTTAAAAAATATCAGTAATGATTGAAAACACCAGGAGAGAATGGTTTCCATGCTTCATTTTGTGTTACCAGAAATGACAGTGTGTAGGTGGCTTTCTGATGAAGAGCTTTTTGCCTAGAACCAGTTTTCTTCTGACCTTTTTAATGTGTTTACGTATCCACATAACAATCATCTTCTCTACCTATACATCTGTGGATCAAAGGGTCACACAATTTTCTGCCTGAAATGAGATACAAATCATCCTCATGAGGCTAGATAGCCCTGCTTCTTTCTCATCTGGGGCTAAAGAAAAACAAAGAAACCATCCGTTTGTCAGTTCATTGTATAATGGTGGCCTGCATGTTGCTGTGATGCCGGAAGCCACGCCACTGGTATTTCTAACACCGGCAGTGTCATCCATGGTGGATAGGTTTCAGTGGAACAACCAGACTGAAGCAGACTAGGAAGAAATGTCTGGCAATCTACCTCTGAAAATTAGCCAGTGAAAACCCTATGGATCACAAAAGAACATTGTTCGATTACCAATGATCGTGAAGTTGGCACAGAACTGGGAGACGTTTCATCCTGTTATACTTAAGGTCTCCATGAGTTGGAGCAGACTCGATGGCAACTAACAACAAAGATCTGTTAACTGTTATCTTCCCGGTTCTCAGGCACAGATAGGAATGTCTTTCCCTCTGATTTCAGGCCACCAGTGTCCTGAGTCAGTTCTATCAAAGGAAAATCATCTAAATGAAGCTTAGGCTCCAGTTTGAGTCTTATTGCAGTAATACTGCATTCACTTTACCTAGCATGAATCTGAACCGTGAATGCATCACCTTGTCAAGCCTTCTCCCAGTCCTGACATGGCTTCTGAGCACGTGTCTTTGTCAGCACTTGCTGGTGGATACTCAATAAATAGGTGCTGACTATAACAAGAAAGGATATTCCTGTTTTAACCATCACTGAAAAGGGCAAATCCTGGAATAGGTATTCTGGTCTCAGGGGAAGTACCCTTGGTTGAGGTGAGAGTTAACTCTCAGGGCTCCGTGCACATTATTGTTAGTTGTTGTTGAGTTGGCTCTGACCGTATGTATAACAGAACTAAATGTTGTCAGTCCTGACCATTTTCACGGTCATTGATATGATTGAGTCTGTATAGGTTGGAAACATGGAATTCAAGTGGAGATGGGAAGGATGCTGAAGGGAAGACCATTTAGGGGGAAGTAAGTGAAGCCTAGCCAGGAATTCAGTAGAAAACATGCTGGTGGTTATTCCCTGAGCATGGTGCTTGATGTGTGTGAGGTCCCATCCAGTGACAGTTGTGCAGCAGAGTTCTATAGTTGTCAGAGCACAGGGTCTGGAGCAACATGGAGTGAGTTCAAATCCTCTTCCATGATCTGCTGCTGCTCAGTGAGTCAATATGTCTAACTCTGGATTTTAATTTAAGGAAGCCACTTCCTGCAGAAAGAACATTTTTTCAATACAAAGTTTATTACTAGTAAAGGGATATTTTGATCTCCACAATTCTTTCTTCTTCTTCTTTTTAAATAAATCTCAGTCAAAATTTTGTCAAGGTAGAAAAGTGGTAATTACTAACCCCCTCAAACCTTCCAAGAAATAATGCCTTCCTCATGGTAAAATTAAGTGGAAACCTCTTTGACATTCCCTGATGCACAGAAGCAATGGACACATGGGAGCTGTTACTTTTGGTGTTATGTGATCATTTTTGACATTTTATCCAATTCTTCCTGTTCTTGTTAACTCTACAGATAAGTAAAGAAAATGGAAGTGTGAGCCTATCACCTGAACTTTAACACCAGGAAGAAAACTAATCTGTTCAGGAAAATGTTCTCTAGGACATGAGACCTGTTAGCTTGTAGCATGCTATCATGGCATTTGGGGGCAGGAAGATTTAGATTTTGACCTCAATTCTGCCATGTATCAGCTCTATGAACTTGGATAAATTACCCAGTAGTACTGGTGGTTGACACTTACTGAGAAGTTATCATTGCCAGGTACTCATGTGAGTGGTTTGTTCATATGTGTAAACACTGAAGTTTCACTAAGCCTCTTTCAAATAAGTTCTATTCTTATTTCTGTTTTCTAGGTTAAAAAAAAACAAAAAACAAACAAAAAAACACAGAAATGTAAGGTAACTAACTGGACCAAGGTGGCTCAGCTCCAGAGGCAGAATCTTTAGTTTCTAAACAAAACAAGGCTTCAAACAAATTTGAGCCAGTTCAATCAAGGCCAATGCAGTGAAATTCGAACAGATGCAAATTTTTAAGATTTGGTTGAAGTGAAACAGTAACTGGAATAGGAGAAATTGCAGATGCCTTTCAGCATCCTGTTGCAGGAGATCAGATTATTGCCAAGACTGTGGAGAGTGACATACATTCAAAGCTACACAGTTGGCCGCCATCTTTAAGCAAGGCACCACCATGTCCGACTCTGCTGTGCACGAGATTTGATTACTATGCAACACACACACTGCTCTTGTTTTCTAAGATGGTGATTAAGTTTCCAGCAGGGCGTTGACCTGTAATTTTTCCTGTATCAGTTATTGTTCCAGTTCACATACATTTTACAAATTCAGGTCCATTCTGGCATCGCTTGGTTGGCCATGACTGAATGGGGAAGAACCGTTTGAAGTCCTGCTTCCAAGCAACACCTCTTCAAGTTTAAATTTTCTTCTCCAACAATGCAAATGTACCTAAAGGTCCACTTTGTAGGGTTTGTTTATGAGTCTTAAATGAAATGACTTTTGTAAAGTCCTTCACATACTGGTTGCCACTCTGTGATAACATTTAACAAATGGCTATAGCACTAGGTTACTTGGTTGTAAGCAATAGAAAGCATCTCTGCCTCAATAAAGTAGAAAATGAATTTAGTAGAAGGATTTCCATTAGCTGACAGGAATGACGGCAAGGAAAAATGTCAGGTTAGTAAAGCAATCAAGAACAAGAGAGTTGACATTCAGAAGGACAGCCAAGTAGGGCACACCCCAGACACTGTCCATTTAGGAAGCTGATGTAGACATCACCATCACTGCTTCTCCCACCATTGCTACTCATTGTTTTGGTAGAATTCTAACTTGTACTTTTGTCTTTCTGGCAACTACTCAATAATAAATCTTGAGCACAAAACAACTGATGGTCTCAAAGCCCATGCACTCGCTTTGAGAAGGGCAATATCCTTTCCCATTTGTCTTCCATAGTGTGGGGTTCATAATTTTTCTCCCACCAAGACTTATATAATGAGAGAGCCCACCAAAAAATTGAAATAAATTTGCTGCCGTAATAAAAAATAAAAACAAATTTCCACTACACAATGGTGGTGGTGATAACTTGCTTCTACTCTGCACTTCACTGTCACTTTGAACTTACTTCCAAGTCCTTAGATCTCAGTATGACCAGAGATGATCTGTTTAACTCTCAGTTTCCACCAATAACTTTACATTCCTTGCATGTAGGAACCATGTCTAATTTTCTGTTTGTAGTAAATACTCAACACCTGATTCACAGTTGGAATTATATATTTATTAAATTAAACTGAACATAAGGGGTGAGAAAGGACTTATGGAAACCCTGCTGGCATAGTGGTTAAGAGCTATGGCTGCTAACAAAAAGGTCAGCAATTCAAATCCACCAGGCACTCCTTGGAAACTCTACAGGGCAGTTCTACTCTGTCCTATAAGGTCACTATGAGTCAGGATTGACTTGACGACAGTGGGTTTGGTTTTTGTTTTTAGGTTTTTTTTTTTTTTTTGGGCTTACAATGACAGAGTCCACCACAAAGAATATTATTTGACCATTTTGACCTGCAAAATGACAAGTTCCTATGGCTCAAATATATGTTTGATATTCAGAGCAAAATTCACCCTGAGAAGCTGACATGGAGGCTTTGTTGCTATTACGAGAAAGACTATAAAGAGATACCTCTCTGGACTGAGGCAATGGAGTTCAGGGGAGTCCACTCCTAGGTTTGCATACATGGGCACATTTTACTTTAATTAAGATGGAGATTTGCAGTATTAGAGACCTTCTAGCAATTTTCTCCACTTTGTGCAATGTATGCAACTCACTGGTGTTTCTGTTCTCTAATCACGTATGGTGAAACCTTTGCTGTTCTATTTGTAAAATTTAAGCAGAAAGGTACAAATGGAAACAAGTGTGGGAAGCACATCCTGCATGTTGGATATTGAAACAGCCATTTGACATACTAGTCCATTTAACCCTTAGTGTGCTGTGAAGGGCATGCCAGATGAAGAAACAGAAGATCAGAGGAGTAAATAACTCATTCAGGATCACACAGCTAATAAATGGCGAAGCCAGAGTTTGGACTGTTCCAACAGATGCCAGCAGCCAAGACTGAAGCAGTAGTGGTTCCAAGTGAGGAAGTCATGGCAGATGCCCCAAGTCCATGCTTTACTAGGCATACCTGGTGTCTCCTGGTGGACATGTTTCTGGTATCCCCTGGCGGAAGGATTCTTCTAAGAAAGTTCCCAAGTGCTAAGAAACTTTGGAAATTGTACTGTGCCACCATCAGCATAATCCAGAGG
Source organism: Elephas maximus indicus (assembly GCF_024166365.1). Classification (NCBI taxonomy): domain Eukaryota; kingdom Metazoa; phylum Chordata; class Mammalia; order Proboscidea; family Elephantidae; genus Elephas; species Elephas maximus. The sequence continues at coordinate 7,701,564 of NC_064833.1, read as the reverse complement.
CAGAGGGTTGGTTACCATATCAGGCAAAGCAGCAGGAGAGTTTAGCAAACATGGGGAAAAAACAGCCACGGTGTTCTTCTTTATATAAAGTTTCTAACAGCCTGTGAACAATGGCCTCTGTCTTGCTGCTAGATGGCTTTACCACACTTGATAAATTTCCTTATCCACATTCTAGGTTCCAACCACGCTAAGCCAGACAAGGAAGAAAGACCTGGTGAACTACTTATGGAAACTAGCCAATGAAAACCCAGTGAATCTCAGTGGTCCAGTCAAGAGGATGGTGCAGGGCTGGTTAGCAGTTGTGCATGGGGTTGCCGTGAGCTGGGGTATGACTGGACAGCAACTAACAACAACAACAACAGTTTTACATAAACTTTAAGACTCAACTTAGTGGCAACCTAGTCTCTTCTCTCCCCTGGTAAAACTTTTCTGCTTCCCTTAGGGAATATGGTACCTTCTCTGAGCCTCCAGTGCATTATCTTTGTGTTGCAAATACTATATTATATTATAAATATATGTTTATGTTTCTGCATGTCCATTATATACAATGATTTACTTGAAGTCAAGGACCATACTTTTTTAACACTTCAATATGTCCCCTAGGAAGGGTCTCTGTAGAAAGTTGATTCTGGGCTTTGTTACTAAAAGCAATTGGGAAATTACGCTTTCTCCTTCCAAACCTTGACCCCATCGTCCTCTCAAGCTGCCTAGTTTTCACATACTGTTCCTAGAGTAGTCTCTTTCCAAGCGGCCCTTTTAGTGTTTATTAACCAAAATACCAAACCAAACCCACTGCTGTCGAGTCGATTCCAACTCATAGAGACCCTATAGGACAGAGTAGAACTGCCCCATAGAGTTTCCAAGGAGAGCCTGGCGGATTTGAACTGCCGACATCTTGGTTAGCAGCTGTAGCTCTTAACCACTACACCACCAGGGTTTCCTTAGTGTTTATTACAGACCTACAAGTCCTACAAATGATTTTGGCTGTGTCCCCACAGGACCATCCCTTCCTGAGGACAAGGCCACCCCTTTCTTGGTCCCTACTTTTGATCGGACAAATATCTGTTACAATACAGCAAGGGTCCCCTGAAGTAGCCAAAAGTTATGCACAGGATAAACCTGTTGCCCTTGAGTCCGTTTCAACTCATAGTGACTCTATAGGATGGAGTAGAACTGCTCCATAGGGTTTCCAAGACTGTAATCCTTACAGAAGCAGCTTGACTGATCTTTTCTCCTGTGGAGTGGCTAGTGGGTTCAAACCACTGACGTTTGGGTTAGGAGCTTAATGCTTTAACCACTGTGCCACCATGGCTTCTTATGCACAGGTTAGTATGGAAAATATCCTTAGTGCTGATCTTCTCACATAAGATTCTCACACTGGAAGTGGTAGGGGACGTTCCAGACCCCTTGCTACCTGATCCCCATCAGAGCCTTTAGGGCCCAACATTGACCCTAAAGTGTGGCTCAGATTTCCACCACTGCAGCAGCTCCTCTGCCAGACCACCGTACCTCTGTGTGTGTGTGTGTGTGTGTGTGTATGTGTGTGTGTGTGTGCGTGCGCATGCATCTACGTGCTGTTTCCATAAAGCAGGGCATCGATGTCAGAAAATTCTGCTACATTATTCAATTTTTATTGAATAGCCAGTGTCTGTTCTGTGACAGGAATTATTATAACTGTCAGTATTATCATAATAATAAAATAAAAAGAATTGAGGTCTCTGTTTCAGCTGGGCCACTTGACATTTTGCACGTGTCTCCCTCTTCAGCTTCACTTTAGAGAGCATGACTCAGTCAGTTCCGGTACTACGTTAATGGCTTCTACAATTGAATTGATATGTTTGAAGTGCAGTGTTGGTGCAAAGAATATCGAATTTATCAGGGACTGCCAAAAGAACTAACAAATCCATCTTAGAAGAAATTCAACCAGAACGTTCCTTAGAAACAAGGATGGTGAGAATTCAGCTCCCTTACTTTGGAGACATCATCAGGAAAGACTAATCATTAGAAAAGGACATCATGTTTGATAAAGTAAAGGGTCAGTGAAAATGAGGAGAACCCTCAATGAGATGAACTGACACAGTGGTCACAAAGTGGACTCAAACATACCAGCAATTTGAAGATGGCACAGGACTGGGCAATATTTCACTCTGTTGTATATGAGGTTGACATGAGTTGGAGCTGACTTGATGGCAACTAACAGTAAAAACAGTGTTCAGGATCCATTAGGGACTAGTAGAAATACTCCAGGATTAAAGTCAGAGCTGGGTTTCTGGTGCTGGGAGGAGCAAGTTCACTCTTTGTGATGTGAAAGAAATGTCTGGTCTTCTCTGGACCTCATTTTTATAAATATGGTCCCATTTGGCTCAATAGTTACCATTTCTACTAGGGATTCCTCAGGGTATGAGTCAAGAGTCACCTAGTCTGTGTCTTTTTGCTCTTATAACTAATGGCAGGGGTCTCATTGCATTTGTTCGCACAAGATTGGTTGTTGAGATTTTATTTTAACTACGCTTGGATATTCCAGAGCGCTCAGTTTTCAGACATGCCCAATGACAAAGTTGAGTTTGATCAGGACAGTTCATTTGATGGAAAGAGCATGGGCTTTGGCACCCTGTCTCTCATTCCAAACCAGATTCCATATCACAAAACAGGGTCAAGGGTGCCTTCCTCTATGCGTGATTAGGAGGTAAATGTCCGATTGAATTTAACTGCACAGACTCTCATGGCAGATGGTCTCAGTTCAGGTTCTCTCTCTACCACCCACTAGCAAGGTCTTCTTAGACAAGTGACTTTAGCTCCCTGTACTTCAACTCCTCATCTCTAAAACGAGATACCAATTGTCATGCCTAATGCAGAGGATTATGGGAAGAATCAAAGGTGGTTATAACTTACAGTGCTGAGTTCACAAAATAATATGAATAACTAGCATTTACACAGACTTTATAATTTTAAATATTTAAGTTAACATTCCAGATAGCTTTTTTGTTGTTATTTTAAGTATTAAGTACTTGTTATATTCATCAAATTAGTAAAATTTGAGGTTATAAAATAGCCTGAGAAAGGAATTCCATGCTTTTTTGGGCAGCTGATGATAAATGATGATAAATAAATGATGATCCTGGCACCCTGGAAATAAAGTCCAGTGGAGAGAACCAGGATGTGGTGGCAGAAGAACACGTAAAACCAAAGTATGGCCAAACTGTGGAATTTTGGTTCTGTAAGCAGTAGAGAACCGCTTTATTTTTTATTTGTAAAAATAACAACAAAAAAAGCTTTTGTTTATTTTCAGGATTTTGTTTCAGGTTTTTTTCATTTATGCTCTCAATAAAGTACCTGGCATTGTGCTAGGTTTGCAATACTCAAAATTACTTACATTAATATAGCTTATACTTATACTTAGTGTAGCAGATAGACCCTGAGTAAGTAAAGAGATAAGTGAATACAGATTGTGATAACAACTATGAAAGAAACCAATCACAGGCTGATATGTACCTAGTGCGTGAGTGTATGTGTGTGTGCGTCTGTGTGTGTGACAGTGGGTGATAGAGTTGCAGTAGAAAATAGGGTGGTCTGGGTTGGCCTTACTGACAGGTTCACTTTTAGCTCCACTCTGAAAGATGAGAAGACAGAAGGATCTGGAAGGTAGGGTGAGGGTGTCTGGAAGTTATGTAGGATCAGTGTGGCAGGGTATATATGTAAGGGTTCCCACTGTGAATGAAATTTTACTTCTATCCCTTTTGGAGCATCACTCATTGGCCATTTCTTTTCTCTATGAACCTTGATTTACTTATCCGTAAAATGGAACCTCTACTTCTTATTCACAGGGTTGTTGAGAATTAAATATAAATGCCTTAGTTTAGGGCCTGGCACCAGTGAGTTTTCATTATAAATTATTAGTCAGATAACATCAGTCTTCTGCTAAAAAAATCTTTAATGGTGCTCTGTGTTACTCAGAGTAAAAGCCTCAACATATCCTACGAGGACCTCCCTCTGGCCACAGTAGCCTTCTAGTTCCTTCTTGAATACTACAGGCCTTTGCTCCTCCCTTTGCTGGAGTGCTTTTCCCTAGCTCTCTGTCCATCTAAATACCTTCTCTCTCCCCTTCAGGTCTTTGCTCGAGCCCCGCCTTTTGACGGAACTTACCCCAACCACTTTATTTACTGCTGCGAATGGCTCTGCATCTCGACCTTTTACGCCCCCTGCTCTGATCCACATTTTCTCCACAGCACCTGTTCATTCTGACGTGGTAGCTAATCTACACATGTATCAGGTTTATGGATAATTAATCAGATGCCTCCTCTGCCAGAATATAAGTTCTAAAAGACAGGCCCATTATCCCTTTGGTCACTGATACGTCCGGAGCACTGAGAGCAGTGGCTGGCACAGCAGGCGCTCAATGAAAACATCTATTTACTGACTAGATGAACAAATGAGCGAGTGGATGGCAAGTAGTTGTTACTGTTGAAAGATGATTCTAGTGGATTCTAGATTAAGCAATAGTTGAGGAAGACTGGGGAAAACATAGATATCACCCAGGGGCCTGGATTAGGTATTACAAAGGAACAATTTAGTATTATTTTGGAATGTAGGGGTTTTGTCTCAGCTCGCCTTACCTGATTCCCTTCACCAATAGCAACTATTGCAATTCCAACTCTAAACAATTTTTAAAAATAATGAATTCTATTTAACATATTGAACTGAGCTTATGGGAAGATGAAGTGTAGTTGTCTAATTAGAGAATTAATGTAGTAGGTAAATACTGCAGGAAAGACCACCATTAAGCCCTGACTGACTATGGTATTTCATTATGCTTATAATTACCGCAGGGGATTGGTGATGGGAGACAGAGCCCATACATCATGTAATCTTTAACTACTGTGATTTTCCATTAAGCTGAGAGATTCTGTGCAGGAGGGGAAGAGAGGTGAGCAAGGAGAGTGCTTTCTACGACGAGAGTCGGGATGGGGACCCACCTCCAGGAGAAAGAGGCACGTGTTTTGGGGAACATGAATCTCCTCCTGGACGGTCACCTTGCTCTGCTGATATAAATCACAGGAGAGTGGCCCGGCCCAGAACTGGAAGGAAACCAAATGTAGGAGAATGTATCCTCAGGATAAAGAGTGACAGTAGTGAGAAGATGGGTGGAGTTTGGGTCACCTAGAGAGAGGGAATGGCTGTCAGTGTTGACTGGGTTACATACCAGATGTGAGAGCAGGCCCATTTTATTTACTCTCTCTAAGTCTCAGTTTTCCAATCAAAAAAAAAAAAAAAAAGCCACCCGTTGCCGTTTATTTCCTACAGTGTCGTGAGACTTAAGTGACATAGCCTGCATAGTGCACTAAGCATACTTCTGGACAAATGTGAGCGTGTTATACTTTCCTTCTTTATCTGCAATGTGAGAAAACTTGACTATCTCTCTTCTTTTGTCAGTCTTCCTGCCCCAAGCTTTATAAAGCATCCTCATCTCATTATCTTGTAGAATCCTTATAACTCATGAGAAAGGTAGAATTGTCCCCATTTCACACACCAAAATGAAGGTTCCGAGAGGTATAGGGACTTGTCCAAGATTGTCGAGCTACAGCTAGAATGTTGGTTGAATGGCATTACAACCTGCTGCATTACATCATAATCCCATTAATAAATAGTGATTATTTCCCTAAAATAAACCTATTCAGATCTCACCTTCTAGTTGGTTGCTGAGGAAGCAGCCATGCTCTCTAGGATATGCCATTTAAAAAGTTGGGATTGATGGGTAGAAGGAGCATAAGGCTTTGGAAAAAGAAGCCCATTTCCTGTTGCAGAGAAAACAAAAACCTAAGGTATATCAGAGAGAAAACGATTCCCACCCCTAGCTTCTGGTCATGGTTGAGTGAGATTTTAGGGAGAAAAGGCCGAGAAATCCAAGGGTTGATCTTTTACTCATCCAGAGCCTGACTGAAATAGAAATTGCCTAATTCATGTTTCAGGCTACATACTTGAAAGCACATGGGCTCTGGGGTCCTCAGGACTGGCTTAAACCACATCTAGTTCTATGTGACTTTGAGAAGGCACTCAACCCTTCTGAGCTGCAGTTTCTTCATTAATAAACCAGAAATAATACTAGTTGCTTTGAGGATTAGTATTGTATGTATTACATAGTATTATAATATGTACATATTATATAATACATGTATAACACATAGGGTCACTATGAGTTGGAATTGACTTGGCAACACTGGGTTTGGTTTTTTTCATAACATATATATTATTTACATATATTATTATACACATAATATATAATACATATATATTACTGTATATAAAATATATGTTATATATATATATATTATCTGGGTTTGTCATTGAGTTAATTCCGACTCACAGTGACCCTACAGGACAGAGTAGAACTGTCCCATAGGGTTTCCAAGGAATGGCTGGTGGATTTGAACCGCTGACCTTTTGGTTAGCAGCCTGAACTCTTAACCACTACACCACCAGGGCTCCATAATATAAATTTTATATATATGTATGTATATAATAAGAAACTGTCTTAGGCTGAGGTTTCTAGAGAAACAAAACCAGTAAAGTGTATAAATATATACAGAGAGAGAAATTTTTGTCAAGGAAATGGCTCACATGGTTGTGTTGTGTTGTTGAGTCGGTTCTGACCCATAGTGATCCTATATCAACAGACTGAAACTCTGTCCTGTCCTGTGCCATCCTTACAATCGTCATTACGCTTGAGCCCATTGTTGTAGCCACCGTGTCAATCCATCTCATCAAGGGTCTTTATCATTTTTGCTGACTCTCTACCAAGCATGATGTCCTTCTTCAGGGACTGATCTCTCCTGACAACATGTCCAAAGTATGTCAGATGTAGTCTCGCCATCCTTGCTTCTAAGGAGCATTCTGTTTGTACTTCTTCTAAGACAGATTTGTTTTTTTGGCAATTCATGGTACATTCAATATTCTTAGCCGACACCACAATTCAAAGGCTTCGATTCTTCTTCTGTCTTCATCATCCAGCTTTTGCATTCATATGAGGTGATTGAAAACACCATGGTTTGGGTCAGGAGCTTCTTAGCCTTCAAGATGACATCTTTGCTTTTTAACAATTTAAGGAGGTCACTGGGTTGGTTTGCAGCAGATTTGCCCAAAGCAATGCGTCATTTGATTTCTTGACTGCTGCTTCTATGGGTGTTGATTATGGATCCAAGTAAAATGAAATCCTTGACAAATTCAGTCTTTTCTCCATTTATCATGATGTTGTTTGTTGGTCCAGTTGTGAGGATTTTTGTTTTCTCTAACAGGGTTTGTTTTTTCACATGGTTGTAGAGGCTGGAAAATCCTAAGTTCATGGGTCAGGCTGGAGGCTTCTACTGACTTGTGTAGCTGTAGTGGCTGGTGAATTCAAGATTGGCAGGTCAGAGCTTTGGGTCACAGACTGTGGAGACCCATGAATCCCAAGATTGGCAGACAAGATGGCAAGTAAGCTGCTAGCTCAAGTTCCAAGAACCGGAGGTCAGACGAACAGGAGCCAGCTGCAGGAGCCAGAGCAAGCAGAAGCCCATAGGGGTTGCTAGAAAATCTACCTATATTGGATGTAGGCCACACCCCCAATGAAACTCCCTTTCAACTGATTGGCTACTCACAGCAGACAACATCATGGAAGTGATCACATTATATCAGATCTCATCATGGAAGTGATTGGATCATTATATGACTGCCAAACTACATCATAACAGCTAAACCACTAAGGATCATGGCCCTGCCAAGCTGGCACACAACATCAGTGATCACAGGAACCTTGAAAGAAAGGCCTGGCAATCTGCTTCTGAAAGGTTACAGCCTTGAAAACTATGGAGCACAGTTCTACTCTGCACACACATAAGACTTCGTGGGTTGAAATTGATTTGATGGCCCTGGTTGGTTGGTACTTATATATCCTTAGCACCAGTTGCAAGTTGCTGTGGAATCAATGCAGGCTCATGGTGACCCCATGTGTGTCAGAATATAACTGTACTCCACGGACTTCACAAGGATGGTTTTTGGGAAGTAGATTGCCAGACCTTTCTTCCAAGGCACCACTGGGTTGACTCAATCCTCCAAACTTTTGGTTACCAGCTGAGTTTCTTAATCATTTGCACCACCCAGGGCCTCCACTCTTTAGCATAGGGCCTGCATGTAGTACGCACTTGTTGCAAATTAGTTGTTATTTGTATTAATATTACTCAGAAAAATGACATCAATCAGTGATTTTTTTCTTATTCCATGAATCAGCAATTACCATTTGTTCAACACTGGAAAAAAAAAAAAACAGGAATAAATTAGATGACGCTTTCCAAGGGTAGGAGACCAGCCAGGAAAACTCTCTGATCATTCAAGTCAGGGACAGTAATTGCTCTGGCTTTCCCTACAGTTGAGTGGGAAGAGTTTTAAATGAAAATGGAATTTGAAGAGTGATAGGATAAGTACGGAAAACTTGATGAACCCAAGTGAGTTGAAAGAGACCTTTACCCAATCCTGAAAATGTCTTTGCTAATTAGTAGCTCATTTTTGCTATGAACTTACTCAGCAACTGGAGTTGAAGAAACATCAAGTGATTTTATAAGGTTCAGATTTTGAGTCCCAAAGACTCAATGAGTTGGGTATGGCGAAAGCACGGTACAAGTACCAAGGTTTTAGAAAGCAATTTGGTAAAATTGATGTTTTTGAATAAAATTAATTTATCAGAGACTGATTTATAATGGTAAACAAATCGAAACTTATATCCAAATGTTGGCATATCCTTACAGGACCATAGTGTTAACGCTATGTACATTCATTTATTTCTTAAAATTCCCCCATAGCAATCTTAGGAAGTATATTTTGCCAGCTCATTTTTTCTTGTATTAAACCTAAAAGCAGACAAAAGTCAAGTTACCTAGGGTGCTCTGCAGATATTAAACATATAAAGCTTTTTAATGATGTTGTAAAATGCTTGTATTTTAATATTAAGTAGGAAAAAAATCAGGTTACCACGTGCATTACATAGAATCTCAAATATCTAAAACTACTCAGAAAAAAAAAAGTGCTGACTCTAGTTGATACTGACACTCAGCTGCCGGAATGGTTTTATTTTATTTAATTTTCTCATTTTATTTTAAACTTCTACATGATGCATGTATGCCATTTACAACCAGAAAATAAAATACTATTTTTTTTTTTTTTAAAGGTCAGAGTCACTATGAGTCAGAATCAACTCGATGGCAACTTTTTTTTTTTTTTTTAAATAGAGAAAAGAAAATAAGAGAACATACAATTTTCTCCCCATGGAGGTGAAGGTAACCTCAATCCCACTGGCTTAGTGCTTTGTAATCTAACTTTACCAACCCCAAGCTGTTCTCACTGAAGTTGTAATTCTTGGTTCCTGCATGGCAGAAATGTCTCCCTCTGTCCCTGTCTGACTCCGCTAAGAAAAAAGAAACAAGCTGTTCACATCTGTCTTATCTTTTAATAATTATATTTTAAATTGTAGTTATTTGTCAAAAACTCTTAAACTTTTCACTGTGGATCTATAAATTCCATGACCTGTCTCCTCTGGAAAGGGCTGATGTAATGAGAAAGGTTCCAATATCCATCATTCAACTAATAGCCTCTCTTTTTCTTTTTCTTTTTTTTTAAAGATCATCAATAACTGAATATTTTAGGCAAAAGATCAGACCAATCCTACTCCTCTCAGCTACGTTGCTGTCATTGCCACTAATGGAATTTTAAATCTTCTCTTAGAAGGAAGTTTCCTGGGGAGGCTTCTTTGCAACTACCAATTAAAAAAAAACCAATTAAGGGGTGGCTAATTCTTGTTCTCTCTCTCTCTTTTTTTTTTGTTTTTTTTAATTCTTGTTCTCTCTATGGAATTAGCAATAGTTGTAACAAATGTGGTTTAAGGCAGCCCTTTTGGAATGAAGTGATTTTTTTCTGACATTCGATGGGGATGGTGGTTGGTTTTGAATCCGAAAATCAGGGGGACTAGTACACTCCTGGAAACCCTGGTGGTGTAGTGGTTAAGTGCCACGGCTGCTAACCAAAGGGTCAGCAGTTTGAATCCGCCAGGCGCTCCTTGGAAACTCTATGGGGCAGTTCTACGCTGTCCTATAGGGTCGGAATCGACTCGGTGGCAATGGGTTTTTTTTTTTTTTTTTTTTTTGGTTAGTATGCTCCAGCCTGTTGCCTATGGATTAAAGTGGACTGCAAGGAAGCGGCCCCCTTCTCTCCTTGCCCTAACAAGTGATTTCTGTAGGATATGAGAGATTAACAAAAGTTGATTTTTGTTTTCTATTTATTCCTATGTATTTGTACGTGTTTTCTTACTGCGAAAGTAGTAGCATTTTAAGTGTGTTCATCTCTTCTACTTAGCCCCCTTGCCTGATCTCCCAGGAGGGAGTTTACTCACCCAGGGATTACCTTATAAAGGGAAATTCTGGGCTACTCTGCCCAATCACATTCCCATCTGGAAATTTAGAACTGGATAGTTCCTAATTCCCCTGGTGGCACAGAGGTTAAGTACTAGGCTGCTAGCTTAAAAGTTGCTGGTTCGAACCCACCCAGTGGCCCTGCAGGAGAAAGACTTGGTGATATACTTCAGTAGAAATTACAGGCAAGAAAACCCTATGGGGCAGTTCTACTCTGTGCCCCTATGAGTTGGAGCTGACTCAATGGCACCAATAACTCCTCACCGAGCTCAGCCCATCTTTCTTTACCCAGTTGGCAATGCTGATTTCACTTTCTTACATGATAAATGACATTTATGATTACTAGTTTCCTAGGGATGCAATGACAAAGCACCACTAACTGGGAGGTGTCAAACATGGAAATGTGTTCTCTCACAGTTCTGGAGGCTACAAGTCCAAAATCAGTGTGTCAGCCATGTTGATTCCCCTGAGGGCTCTGAGGGAAAATCTGGTCCTGCCTCTCTCTTAGCTTCTACTGGTTGCTAGCAATCCTTGATGTTCTTTGTCTTGTTGATGTACTACTCCAGTCTCCAGCTCTGTCTGCACATGGCAGTATCTCTGTGCATCTGTCTCTCCAGGCATATTGGATTACAGCCCAGCCTACTCCAGCACAACCTCATTTTAACTTAACTAATTATATCTTCAAGGGCTATTTCCATGTAAGTTCACATTCACAGGTACCCGGGCTTAGGACTTGAACATAATTTTTTGTGGGGACACAGTTCAATCCGTAACAGGAGTATATCCTAAGCAACTCTCTAAGAATATAGATGGTTCAGAAAAAAAGTCTTAGTTTTCTTTGCATATATGATAATAATTTGCTCTATAATATTTAAATCCATGCAATCTTAGGTACTCTATTTGTTTTAAATAATATCAAACTGAGCTTCCACTGACCAAAACTGCCCTATTATGGGGACTACCTGTTTTCATTGGGAGCTAAGGCCACGTCTCCAAAACAGGAAAGGGGCAAGGCCTTTAGTTATGGTGGGTGGGCACCATCTTTACCTCCCCTCCCTCCATCACACTTCACTGTGATCAGAATCTCAGCAATCAGGGTACAGGCACAGAGACCCTCCACAAAGCTTTCAGAGGCCTGGGGCCTCTGTCTAGTCTTTGCACATATTCCAGAGCCATCCCATAACCGGGGCTTAGTGGGGAAGTGAGGCACAGATCTCTCCAGTTCCCCCGCCTCTGACCCACAATTACCTCCAGACTATGGAGGCCTCGCCTCTCTCCCTCCTGGGACAGACTCCATCACACCAGTACCAGGTCCTATGTTTCCCCCTTGACCGGCTGTCACCTCCCAAATATATCCTGATTGGGTGCTATTTTTTGTGGTCCTGTGATGTCTCTTTTCAGTCTTGAAACACAAAAGCTTTTAAGAACTCCCTGGATGAAAGACTTTGTTTTCACATAGACAAACTTGTGTTTAATTTTTGTTGTTGTTTATGTCAGTCGCCATCAAGTAGATTCTGTGTCATGTGTGCAGAGTAGAACTGCTCCATAGGTTTTTCAAGGCTGTGATCTTTCAGAAGCAGACCTCAAGGCCTTACTTCTGAGGTGACTGTAGGTGGGTTTAAAATGCCAACTTTTTGATTAGTAGTCTAGTGCTTAATCATTTGTGACACCCAGGGACTCCTATTTAATTTGCACAATACTAGAATTGGATAAAGTCATCTGCATTTTTGCAGATAAGGAAACAGAGCCAGAGAGTTGAGTTGACTTCACATATCACAGTGTTCCTTGGGCTGGAACTGGTAATAAGGTCCAAGCATCCATTTATCCCTCAACATTACTCAACTACTAGCCCTAAGGTTGGTTATTTGAACCCACACAGAGGTGCCTTGAAAGACAGGCCTGGGGATCTGCATCTGAAAGATCACAGCCTTGAAAATTCTATGAAGCAGTTCTATTCTGTACACATGAGGTCTTCATGAGTTGAAATACACTCGATGACAACTAACAACATTACTACATAGGGTGACCAGTTGTTCCAGTCAGGGTGTTTGGTGTTCCCAGGATGTAGTAGCAGGGGTTACTGGGGCTGTGCCAGTTTTATCACTGAAAGTCTCTAGGTCCTGAGGGGTTTCCCAGGACCTAGAGACTTTCAGTGATAAAACTGGCACAGCCCCAGTAACCCCTGCTACTACATCCTGGGAACACCAAAGAGGGTCATAGGATTGTAATATACTTGTAGTATTTCAAAAGCTTAACAAAATAATTTTTTGCTTACATTTCATTCATTGACTTCGTATTTGAGTCATTATTGCTTCTCTTTTCCCATTTTCTTTTACTCACTTTTTTTTTCAGCTATTTCCCCCGTCACCCACCTACCCAGTGCCCAGCACAGGTTCTTGTGTCTCTTATGGAACAGTCTTTTTGATTTCATTAATCCTTTTAATACATATTTAAGAGTCATTTGGGGATCATAGAAGTTGACATTAGACGGCCATGGGTTCCGATACTGGCATTATCCCTTATTAGAGGTGTGGCCTTGAGTAAGTCATTTAAACTCTTGTGTCTTAGTTCACTCAAACTTCCATATATCTTATACAACTGTTTTTAGGTTCAGATAAGGTGTTTTAAATAAAAGTAACTAAAAGCTTTAACCAATTATGAATATATTTGACAGGGAATAATGATTTTTTTCTGGCTGTCTTATGTGGAGTCCTGCCAAGAGGAATAGCCATGTTTGTTGGAAGAATGTATTTCTGATTTAGGATTATTTTGATCAATCAAACGTAAATTTATTATAGAGGGCGCATGGAACCTTCCAAGCATTTTCTGGTACATGTTTCCATTTTCAATTTCCTCGGAGATACCATGGCGTGCCCATTTGGCTCTGGGTGTAAATCCACTCTTGATTGACTTGGTTTTCATAGAGTCATCAAAAGCTTGCTTGAGTGACTCTTCTGGTCCCCATAGTCTGTTGCATGACTGGGGAAAGTGGGCCTGGTCCAGCCAGGGAATCATTTAGCGAGAAATCCCCCACTTCTGTCCCCACCATTGTCAAGTTGCTACAGGGTCCAGAGAGCTAACTGGAAGAGAAGGAAGAGCCCCTTGTTGATTGTCTTAGGCACATGAAAGCTGTCATTTAGAGTGATCGAGTGTGTAAGGTTGTTAATTAAGGCCTCTCTGCCAGGAGCCAAACCATGGGTATCTTCTCAGGAATGCCCTGGGATGTCATGTATGAAAGGGACCAACTCAAGAAGAAAGATGATGCCATCAGTTAAGCACTCAGGAACTTATTAGAAAATTCAGCTATGTTTTGCGATGGTCTGGGCTGAACAAGATGAAAAAGAGCACGGAGAAATGTAAAGTTCTGAAACTGGGCCCAAGAATAAAAGTCAACAGTAACAATAATGGCTCATGCCAGAAAAGGGGATTCTTAAGCCTCCTTCAAAAATCTCCTACGCCTTTACACATAAGCTTACCAATTATCACCCTGCTAGATCCCAGGGTATTTTTGTGGCCACATTTTATTAGTAGGTAGTGTTGAGATCCATTAGAAATCAGAACTCCTTCTTAAGAGACCAGAAAGATCTGCTTCTAGGGCAGACACATCCTATCTTTCTTTCTTCATACCACCACATGTGAGTTGAACGGAGTATTAAACTGGAGCCCAGGGTGCATACCATCCACCCATCCTCCAACTGACATGCCCAAGCATGCATGAGGTCTAGCTACAGAAGGAGTAGGAAGCCAAGCTTGGGTCTAGTTCATACCAGAGCCCCTTGTTTGGAGACTTATTTAGATAGGATGTTCTTAAAGTGTTTCTTTGATTCCCATTCTGCTATTTTTCTTGTATATTTAGTACCCTCAGGAGCCCTTGAGTGAAGAGAAATGATAAGCAAGGCTCAGGAGAGAGCCTCAGTGCCTTAACAGAGTCCTTGCTTACATATTCAACTTCAACTCATCCACCTGCCCCCGACTCCCCAGTACTGTCATCAGTTCACCAGGCTGAGTCGTGTTGATGTTCTGTTGCCAAGTTTTCTCTCTCCTCAGAGGCTTCTTACTCAGTGCCCCCTCCACCTAAAATTCTCCTTCTCTACTTTGTACCAGGACTAGCTCCTTCTTACCCTTCCGTCTCAGTCTAAATGTCATATTCTTGCAGTAGACTTTTCAGACTATTCTGGAAATGATTTTTTTCATTCATTTCTTATATTTTACCAGTCACGTTGTGGAGTTCATTTATTTTATACTAGTATATTAATTTGTTTACTTGTCTATTTTCTTCCAGCCCTTTTTAGAAGCTTGATGAAGGCAAGACGCTTTTCTGTCCCCCCCCTTTTTTTTCCTGAATTCTTTTCCCAGCATATAGTAGTTATTCAGTAAATACATTTTTTAAAAATTTTATGTGTTAATTCATGAACATATAGTGCTTATTTTGCATCAGGTAACTATATCAAGTGTTTTATATGTATTTATTCATTTAATTTTAATAAATATCCTATGAGTTAAATTTATCCCTTTTTAAAGGAAACTGGGCAGGGCAGGGTTTAGTAACTTGCACAAGATTGATAGTTGCTGTTGCGTTAGCTCAAAGTTATTAGGTAGTAAATGGCAGACAGATTGACTTTGGAGTTAGTGCTTTGAACCACCAAATAATGATGTTTCACTCCTGAAACATTTTGAATTAATGAATAGATTAAGAGATTATAACTCTCTGACCACAATGTAAATCATAATAACAAAATTAAACTCAACTCTACCCTCTGTTAAAAAACCAAAAACCAAGCCCAGTGCTGTTGAGTCAATTCCGACTCATAGCGACCCTATAGGACAGAGTAGAACTGCCTCATAGAGTTTCCAAGGAGAGCCTGGCAGATTTGAACTGCCGACCCTTTGGTTAGCAGCCGTAGCACTTAACCACTATGCCAGTAGGGTTTCCTACCCTCTGTTAGTCATGTCTTATTGAATGCCTATTACCTTTTGGATGCTGCCAGGAACTATGGTAGATCTTTTTCAAGAATGGCCGTAATGACTTTATTTCTTGTGTCCACAAGTCTTCAATGTGACTTCACAGCTCTTCCTGTAGTTAGGTGAAATCTGTATTTCTACCTTTTGAATCTGGGCTGACTGTCGGGCTTGCTTTGACCAACAAAATGTGATGGCAGAAACATCATACCAGTTCTAAGCTTAGACCTCATTGCCTAGAGACAGAAACCAAAGTTCTGGGGTCTAGGTCCAAATGCCATGTTTCAGCAGGATCCTTCAGCTTGGTTACTAGACTAGGAAATGGGCAAAAGGCAAATTGACCAAAATATGACTGAGCTTTAAGGGATGTGCATTTCCAGCAAATCTTAACTTCTGTAAAAGGCCTGAACCTTTTCAAGAGTCCCCATTCCCAAATACACACTAAAAATGGGCCATACAGTGGAGCAACTTCCAAAAGGGCAGAAAGATACTTCCTTGTGCCTTTTGCAGAAGGAAAACCTGCTCCAGTGGGCCCTTCAAATAAGACCATTCAGGAAAATAGACAAGGAAGATTGTCCTGGAGTGCAGAAATGGAGAGGCATGGTAAATAGGTCGACCAGGGAACTCATTCCACTACCATCTGAACAACAGATAGGGGCAATGGTACACACCTTCCCTTCTCCCTTTGTCTGCTACTGTCCACAAATGTTGTGTAGCCCTTTAATGCACACACCCCAGAGATCCTAAACCATGATCTCAATGTAAATTTTCCTTGGTCTGCTTTGGGGATGTATCAGTTATTTTTTAGTTTTAGCTTGAGATGGTTGCACTGTATTAGGTAAACATTTAGAGAATATGTAATTAGAAAGAAGGGTATGTGTTTATGCTGGGGGATTTATAAGTGGAATATAGTGGGCATTTCTAATTGCTATCTGAGCAGCATTGCTTCCTTGATAATCTCTCACCCACACCATTGCATTTATCTTATATTTTTTTAATTATCTGACTTCATCTAGAAAAATTATAACCATAGGACCCCACCATTCCCTCCACAGGAGTCGGTGGGACTCTGACACAAACTGTCCAAAGAGACAATCCATCATTTGTATCCTGTCACCAAGATCCAGGGACAAATGCAGGACTACTACACTCCTTCTGGAGGGGTTGGCATGTTTAACAAAAGATCCTTTTCTATTACTTCCCCTCCCCCACCCCAAAATTCTGTTCTCAGCATATAGTAGTTACTCAGTAAACATATATATTTTTTATTTTACATATTTAAAATGAAAACATGTAAGCTTCCATGACCCATCCGTGACTCCACAGGGAGAAACACAAGAGCTGAGAGGTGCAGAGAGACAAATTGTCTGAGCATCTAAAGACATCTCTGCTGGGATCCAGACTTGTGTCTTGAGTTTAGCATTCGCTAAGCCCATAACTTGATCCTTTCACTATGCATGCCTGAGGTGATTTTAGTTACATGTTTCTAAAGAACTTCAGATTATTGCAAGACCTTCATGGAAGTGATAGTAACTCATGTTCATTGAATTCTGGCTCCGTGTTAACACACTTACATGAATTCAATGCTCAGACTACATGAGGCAGAAACAATTATTATTAACTTATTAGGAATAAGGAAACTGAGGGTCAGAGGGGCAAACAACTTGGCTTAGTCACAAATTCCTAAAGCCACAAAGTTAGGAGATAGAGGAACAGGGATTTGAACCCTGGTAATCCATCTCTAAAGCTTGCTACCATTGCTGTTAGGTTCCGCTGACTTGGCTCCCACTCATGGTGACCTTAGGTATAACAGAATGAAACATTGTATGATCCTGTGCCATCCCTAGATTAGTAAGTATGTTTGAACCCATTGTTGCAGCCACTGTTTCAATTCATCTAGTTGAGGGTCTTCCTCTTTTTTGCTGACCCTCTTCTTTACCAAACATGATATCCTTCTTCAGAGACTTGTTCCTCCTGATAACATGTCCAAAGTAAACTTCTAAGGAGCATTCTGACTGTATTTCCTTCAAGACAGATTTGTTCATTCTTCTGGCAGCCCATGGGACAGTCAATATTCTTTGCCAACACCATAATTCAAATGCATCAATTCTTCTTTGGTCTTCCTTTTTCATTGTCCAGCTTTTGCATGCGTATGAGGCAATTGAAAATACCATGGCTTAGGTCAGGTTCACCTTAGTGATAATGACTTTATAAAAATACTGTTATAAAGGACATCATGCTTGGTAAAGTAGAGGGTCAACAAAAAAGAGGAAGGCACTCAATGAGATAGATTGACACAGTGGCTGTAACAATGGACTCAAACATACCAACTACCTAGTATTGTGAGGACGGCAAAGGACCCAGTGATGTTTTATTCTGTTATACAGAGGGCTGCTGTGAGTCAAAACTGAGTCAACAGCATGTTACAATAAGAACGCAATATACTTTATGACCACACTGTATCTGCATCATTGCCATTACGATGCTTCACATGCCGTGGAGTCTCTTCTAGTGTTCGCACTTCCTGCCTGCCTACGGAACGGTGCTGTCATTCTAGGACAGCCAAAAAAAAAAAAAGCCGAACCCGTTGCCATTGAGCCCATTCCAACTCATAGCCACACTATAGGACAGAGCTACCCCATAGGGTTTCTAAGCAGTGGCCAATGAATTCAAACGGCTGACCATTTCGTTAGCAGCCATCACTCTTAACTGCTACATCACCAGAGCTCCTTCCAAAATAGAGTGAGGAAAAATCAAAGTTCTTCCTCTGCCTTCGCAGTGTAGTAGAGCCTGAGCAGTAGAGAGGGAGAACCTGGGGGTATTCCATGATTTTAAGCCTGGATAACTCTCCCTAGGCTTTAAAATCAATCTCTATTTCTCCAAGGTTCTGACTGCTGGGATTACTTTGGAAACGTTTTTCTTTCTCTCTGGCTATTTTTTTAGTTGGCCAGGCTGCTGTGGAACTTTTAGACAGGTACAGTAATATTATGGATTGGACTTGTGAAAAACACCACACAGTAGTGTGAAGAAGATGGTTAGTTGGAGGTTATTAATTAAACAAATATTTTCTCAGCATGTACTACATACATAATAAGTTAAAAGGAAGAGAGTAGGTAAACATGGATGTAGAATTATTATGATAAACTCGTCTTTTCTTTGGGAAAGTTATAATGTGATTTGAGAACTAAGCCAAATGTCTATGAAATAATGCTGAAGTTTCATGAGGTGGCCTGGTCTTGCTGGGGACATAATTGCCTATTTTATACCTTGCACTGAGCTAATTTGTAGGTCAGGTGGATTTTATCTATAAATTCCAGGGGTCAAAGAACCCTTTAAAATATCTGGAATCAATCATTCTCAAACAGGTGTGACTAAATATTCTCATGGAGATTGCTTAAAATGCAGATTCCTGAGATTTGTCCCAGATTTACCAAGCCAAAATGTTTGGAATAGGGACCAGGAATCTATACTTTTAAAATGCACATTCAATGAGATGTCCACTTCCGGGAAAGTAGAATAGACACGACTTTCTATATTCCTCTCACAGAATAAAGGAGACCTGGTGATGCAGTGGTTAAGCATTCAGCTGCTAACCAAAAGGTTGGTGGTTTAAACCTACCCAGTCACTCCACGGGAGAAAGACCTGGCAACCTATTTCCACAAAGGGTATAGGCAAGAAAACCCTATAGGGCAGTTCTAATCTGTCACATTATGTCACTATGAGTTGAAATTGCCTTAATGGCACTCAACAACAACTCACTGAACACAGCTAAAAACCCCGGAAATTATATATGGAAGAAACCTAGGGTGATCGAAAGGTAGAAAAGGAAAGGCAGGCCGTCCAGGAATCTTAGGCCCTGAGGAATGACACAGTAACGAGTTCCCTGGTTTTCTTTTTGCCTCATATATCTCAGGTGTGGATCTGAAGAATGTGACCATCCATAAATGCCAATGAACACAGACAGAAGAAAAGCCCACTCTCTCTATCCGAGGACCAGGAAAGGGGAAATCTAGCAAGACAGACGTCTAGTGATTAGACAGTAACCACTCTACTCCAGCCAAATGCCACAGGGAAAACAGTGGCTCCACCTCACCCATGCCATGGAAGATCAAGTGGGGAGCTTGGATTTCCACCCTCTCCGGCTGTAATGACTTTTAAAAGGAGAATTGTTTAAAAAGTATCCAAACTTTATCCAATTATAACAGTAGGGTCAAAGGGAAAGAAAAGGACAATGTGAGTAAATCGTGTGGTTCCTGCCCTGTCTACCGGCCAAATCCAAAGTGATCATCCCCGATGCCCAGAGAGCAATGATCCCTCATATTGAGTCCAATGACTGAGTAGTATTCATGCGGATCAGTTTATTTGGGGCAGTGCCAACATATGTCTGCTATCTTATTGTCATTAATAATACTCTCCCTTACCTTTCTTAAATGTCTAGTTTGGATGATAATGCTATGGTCATCCCATTGATTAGGATTCCTGAAGAATATTTTAAGATACTGGCATAGTTGTTGCTTCCATCTCTTTTCTTCTCAGATGGAATAAAAGGCTTTAAGAACGAAGACCGTATCCAATCCTCCCTTATTTTTCTAAAATATGTTTACTGCTTGGTATTAAATTCTGTATTGTTTAGTAAGTTTAAGAAAGAGGTTCAGAGTCTACTTGGCCATATAAGCATCTTGAGGCCAGCAGTATGTGGGTCCTTTCTATAGACACAGCCACTCGTGACTGTGCTGGTCTCAGCTGTGAAAATCAGTCAACGGTGGATCAGTGAATGCATTTCCTCTTCACTCTTTTGAGGGTACAGTTAAGTCTCAGGAAATAAATGGCTGTGCTATGAGTAACCATTTGATCAGGTACTAAATGTACCTCTTTGACCAGAACATTCATAGGAGTAGTAACAAGTTCTCTTGAAGGCAGGGACATAATCTCTCTGAGAAATTGGAATCTGGCTTCTTATCACTTTGAAGCAGAGGCAGCCCTTGCCTGTGGTTTTCTTTTTAATGATTATTAATGCAGTTGCCATCCAGCAGTTTGAGTGTTTTAGTTTTGCTCGATCTGAATGCTACTTTTGACACCGTTGATGGATCACATCCTCTGACTCACTTTGCATATTATGTCAGCTTAACAGGATGGACTTTGAGTGGGTTTTGCTCATGTTCTCTCAACAGCATTCCTGTGCCTGATGAGAGACCTCACTGGCTTTTCTGAACTGATGGAAAGTGTGGGGTCTCACTTTAGAGGCCTGGCTCCTTGCAACTCTTCTCTCAGCCCATCCTGACAACGTTGTAGTTCTCTGAAATGGAAGGAACGTGGTGAAATGGAAAGAGAACAAACTTCGATGTCAGGTTGGAGGCATTCAGGTTCTGCTTCCATGTGCCAAGTTCTTTACCTCTCAGATCCTTGGGGTCCTCATCTCTAAGAGGAGATAATTGTGTTATGCTTTGCTCTGCTCTGCTCTGCTGTGCAGTCCTGTGCTACACTATGCTCTGTGCTGTGCTATGCTCTGTGCTGTGCTCTGCTGTATTAGTGGCCATTGAGTCGGCTCCAACAGAACAAAACGTTGCCCAGTTCTGCATCATCCTTACAATCGCTGGCATGTCTGAGCCTATCGTTGCAGCTCTTGTGCCAATCTATCTTACCAAGGGTCTCCCCCTTCCACGTTGGTCCTCTGCTTCATCAGATGCAATGTCCTTCTCCAGCGATTGGTTGATCCCTCCTGATGACGTGTCCAAACCAAGTGAGTTGAACAGTGTTCCGTTGTGCCCATAAGGCTTTCACTGGCTGATTTTGGGGAGTAGATTGCCAGGACTTTCTTTTGAGCCAGTCTTAGTCTGGAAGTTCCACTGAAATGCATCAACCCTGGGTGACCCTGCTAGTATTTGAAACACTGGTGGCCTAGCTTCCGGCATCACAGCAGCATGCATGCTGCCACAGTGTAACAAACTGACAGATGGGTGGTGGGAAGATAATTGTACTTCCCTTAGATTGTATGTGTGAGAATTATCAGGAGGTCTCCTTCATTGTGCTAGCCACTACTGGAGATCACCTGCCTTGGAATGACTCCTGCAGAGTCTCGCGTACTGGCTCGATATCTCAGTAGCACTGCCCGTCAAACTAGGATAGATATGAAGAGTAACTTCTGACTTTAGAAGTTTCAGCCTTTTTATCCCTACTTTTTTCCATTTCAGTAAGATTTTTATATTTTATTCATTCATGCTACTGGGTTATAAATTCTTATTGAGGCCAAGAGTTCTGTGTTCTTTAGCTTTGGATTGCCTCATAATTTGTGTTGCCATAGAACCTAAGGCCCACTTCAGGATGCTTTTAAGTGTAAAAAGAATGATATTAATAATTTACTCCAGTATGGTAGGTCATAAGCCAGGACTCTCCTGGCCAAATTGATATGGTCACCCAACATGTAAACACTTGCATTAACATGTTCACATAGGAAACATGTAATGGCTTACTAACAAATTACAATTTGCAGGTTACCTTCTCACCAGTCACACATATCCAAATTCATATTTGTGTCCCACTGAGCTATTTCTAATATCTCCTATATACATGACTAGCATAAAAATTCTATCTTCCAAAGATATATATATTTTCCAAAATAGATACATCAATGCATCTTTAGCTTTTTTCCTCTCTCTTTCTATATAGATATATGTGTGTGTGTGTGTGTGTGTGTATATATATATATATAGTTGTTGTTGTTGTTAGGTGGCATCGAGTCTTTTCTGACTCATAGTGACCCAAAGTAGGACAGAATGAAACACTGTCTGGTCCTGCGCCATCCTCACAATGATTGTTATGCCTAAGCCCATTGTTGCAGTCACTATGTCAATCCATCTCATCAAGGGTCTCCCTCTTTTTCGCTGACCCTCTACGTTACCAAGCATGATGTCCTTTTCCAGGGACTGATCCGTCCTGAAAACATGTCCAAAGTACATGAGACATAGTCTTGCCATCCTTGTTTGTAAGGAGCATTCTGGTTGTATCTCTTCCAAGACAGGTTTTTTTTGTTATTCTGGCAGTCCATGGCATATTCAATATTCTTTGCCAACACCACAGTTCAAAGGCATCAATTCTTCAGTCTTCTTTATTCATCATCCAGCATTCACATGCATCGGGGATTGAAAACACTACGGCTTGGGTCAGGCACACCTTAGTCTTCAAGGTGAAATCTTTGCTTTTCAACACTTTAAAGAGGCCTTTTGCAGCCGATTTGCTCAATGTGATGTGTCTTTTGATTTCTTGACTGCTGCTTCCATGGGTGTTGATGATGGATCTGAGTAAAATGAAATCCTTGACAACTTCAATCTTTTCTCCATTTATTGTAATGTTGCTTATTGGTCCAGTTGTCAGGATTTTTGTTTTCTTTATGTTGAGGTGTAATCCATACTGAAGGCTGTGGTCTTTGATTTTCATCAGTAAGTGCTTCAAGTCCTCTTCACTATTAGCAAGCAAGGTTGTGTCATCTGCATTACGCAGGTTGTTAATGAGTCTTCCTCCAATCCTGATGCCCCGTTCTTCTAGTCTAGCTTCTCAAATTATTTGCTCAGCATACAGATTGAATAGATGTGGTGAAAGGGTACAACCCTGATGCACACTTTTCCTGACTTTAAACCACACAGTATCCCCTCATTCTGTTCAAATGACTGCCTCTAGATCCACGTATATGTTCCTCAGGAACACAATTAAGTGTTCTGGAATTTCCATTCTTTGAAATGCTATCTATAATTTGTTATGACCCACACAGTTTAATGCCTTTGCATAGTCAATAAAACACAGGTAAACATGTTTCTGGTACTCTCTGCTTTCAGCCAGGCTCTATCTGACCATCAGCAATGATATCCCTGGTTGCATGTCCTCTTCTGAGTCTGGCTTGAATTTCTGGCAGTTTTCCATCGATATACTGCTGCAGCTGCTTTTGAATGATCTTCAGCAAAACTTTACTTGAGTGTGATATTAATGATAATGTTCGATAATTTCCACATTTGGTGGGATCACCTTTCCTGGTAACAGGCATAAATATAGGTCTCTTCCAGTCATTTGGCCAGGTAGCTGCCTTTCAAATTTCTTGGCAATGAGTGAGTACTTTCAGGGCTGCATCTGTTTGTTGAAACATCTTAATTGGTATTCTGTCAGTTCCTGCAGCCTTGTTTTTTGCCAGTACGTTCACTGTAGCATCAACTTCTTCCTTCAGTGCAGTTGGTTCCTGCTCATATGGTACCTCCTGAAATGGTCATAAGTCTACCAGTTTTTTTGGTGTAGTGACTCTGTGTATTCTTTTCATCTTCTTTTGATGCTTCCTGAGTTGTTTAATATTTTTCCCATAGAATCCTTCTATATTGCAACTTGAGGCTTGATTTTTTTTTTTTTTTTTCAGTTCTTTCTGCTTGAGAAATGCAGAGCGTGTTCTTCCCTTTTGATTTTCCATCTCCAGGTCTTTGCACATGTCATTATAATACTTCACTTTGTCTTCTTGAGACACCCTTTGAAATCTTCTGTTCAGCTGTTTTACTTCATCATTTCCTCCTTTTGCTTTAGCTACTCGATGTTCAAGAGCAAGTTTCCAAGTCTCTTCTGACATCCGTTTTGGTCTTTTCTTCTCTTCCTGTCTTTTTAATGAACTCTTGCTTTCTTCGTGTATGATGTCCTTGATGTCGTTCCACAACTCATCTGGTCTTCGGTCATATCCCCAGTTTGCCAAATTTGTTGACCCTCTATCCAAAATACCCTTAAAATCTTTTTTTTTTTTTGCATCTTCCTCAGTAATGTAGCCTAGTTCTAATTATGAATACTGTAAATGCTTCCAAAGTGATATTCTTACTTTTAGTCTTTCCATTCATCAAAAAAAAATGCACTGTTCTTGTTGAATTGATCATAATTAATTTATGAAAATTATTAATTTAAATTAAATTAATTAAAATAAATCCAAAATTATCAATTTAATTTAATTAACTAAATTAATCCATACATGAGGGAAAAGAGAGAGATGAATAAATAAGTAAACAAATTAATCATGCAGTAGAGAAAAATTAAAATTCAGTGACTTCCATATTTTATAAACCTTTGATACCCCTCCATTGACTTTGTTGTAAAATCAAATCCTCCCAATTAACAATCTGACCTCAACATACAATTGCATCCCCACAGCCCATTTCCAACTCCTTGTATACTGTTGCTGGTCCTCCCAATAGCCCAGGTTTCCCTGAATATTGAATTTTTAACACCGTCACAACTCTTCCGTCTTCCTGGAATTACCTTCCTGTCTTTTTTACTTGAAAAATTCCTAATTTTTATCCCAACTGCAACTCATTTTATTCCAACCTGAATTCACTGTGAACACATTCTCCTGCCTTTGGGAGGAACTGGGAATTACTTTCTGTAAGATTCCAGAGCACTTTATTCATATTTTATAAGAATATGATGATCATTTTAAATGCCTGTATCGGCATTGGAGTATGAGATTTCTGGGCAAGGACTGTTTTGGTAGCCTCTGTATTTTTATCTTTTTGAAAGCACCTTTTATGTATTGAATATCTGTGTATAGAGAAAAAGAAAATACGTGTATTAGTTTTCTACTGCTGCAGTAACAAAGTACCACAAATCGGTGTCTTTTAACACACAGGAACTTATGGTCTCACGGATCAGGAGATAGAGTCCAAATTCTGGGTGTTGGCAGGGCCATGTTCTCCTGAAGGGTCTGGGGAAAAATCCTTTCCTATCTCTCTCAGCTACTGGATGCCTCAGGCGTGAAGTTCTTCGGTGTGTAGATGCATCTTTGCATGACCATCTTCCCTCTATTTGTCTCTCTGTGTTTCTTCTCCTTTTTTTATAAGTACACCACTCGTGTGAGATTAGGACCCACTCTACTCCAGTATGACCTCATGTTAACTGATAACATCTTCAAAGATCCAACATATATTTTTGGGGGGCATACTTCAGTCCATAATAGTAAGTGGCATGAAGCAAGTGATAGTACAGCTCTGTCTTAGTCGTCCAGTGCTGCCATAACAGAAATATCACAAGTGGATGGCTTTAACAAAGAGAAATTTATTTCCTCACAGTAAAGTAGGCTAAAAATCCAAATTCAAGGCATCAGCTCCAGGAGAAGTCTTTCTCTCTCTGTCGGCTCTGGAAAAACGTACTTGTCCTCAATCTTCCCATGGTCAAGGATCTTCTCAGACACAGGGACCCAGGGTCCAAAGAACGCGCTCTGCTCGTGGTGCTGCTTTCTTTGTGGTATGAGGTCCCCAACTCTCTGCTTTTTCCCTTTCCTTTTATCTCTTGAGAGATAAAAGGTGGTGTAGGCCATGCCTCAGGGATACTCACTTTACCTTGGATGGGGAAGGTGACCTGAGTAAGGGTGCTGTTACAATCCCACCCGAATCCTTTTTAACATAAAATTACAATCACAAAATGAAAGACAACCACAGAATACTGGGAATCATGGCCCAGCCAAATTGATACATATTTTTGGGAACACAATTTAATCCATTATAGGCTTCTTGGTTTCTGTGCATCTTTCCAAAATCCCAACGCTGATTTCAAGTGATGTTACCAGTGCCACTGGCAATAAATATTGGTCTTATTATTACTATTATTGACAGCAATGTGGTCAAGCTCTATTTGTTTGAGATCTAGTTACTGAACAATTATTGTGGCCCAAATATGCTAGTATATATTTATTAAGTACTTTCTATGCGCTTTTCAGGAATCCCTGGTGACGTAGTGGTTAAGTCCTACAGCTGTTAAACAAAGGGTCAGCAGTTTGAATCTGCCAGGAGCTCCTTGGAAACTCTATGGGGCAGTTCTACTCTGTCCTATAGGGTTGCTATGAGTCAGAATCGACTTGATGGCACTGGGTTTTGGGTTTATGCACTTATCATTGTCATAGATGTAGAGATAATGACTATATCATTTATGAAGAATTTATTACTACTAGGCACTGTTCTAAATAGAGCACTTTACATAATTCTTTTTTTTTTTTTTTAAGAGTAGAGGAAGAGGTTTTAAAAAATTACCCAGAGCCACATAACTATTAAGAAATGAAACCAGGAGTCAATCCTAGGCTGTCTGGCTCTACTGTCTGTGTTCTGTGAATAGGTCGGAGTCCCTTTCCACGTGAAGCTGACATACACATGAGGGAAA
Organism: Elephas maximus indicus; assembly: GCF_024166365.1. NCBI lineage: Eukaryota > Metazoa > Chordata > Mammalia > Proboscidea > Elephantidae > Elephas > Elephas maximus. Next base: position 7,675,011 of record NC_064833.1, on the reverse strand, counting down.
AGAGAGAGATGGTTGATGAACATGTGAGTAAATAAACCATGCAGTATAAAGAATTCAAAAATTCAGTGAGTGAAACACTGTCTGCAGAGGGTCACACAGGATGGAAGAGTAGAGAATGTTGGGCAGTGGAGGCAGGGTTGTTGGGTGTCCTGGAACGTTGGCTCTGAGGTGGCAATAGTGAAGGTGAGACCTAATGACAGAATAAACCATAATAAATACAATAATGGGATAGGCTACCTTCCAGGTAGGTAGTAGCTGGGTGGTGCAAACTGTAAAGCACTCAACTACTAGCAGAAATGTTGCTGGTTTGAACCCACTGAGGCATGCCTGGGAAGACAGGTCTAGAGATCTGCTTCTGAAAGGTAACAGCTTTGAAACCACCTATGGGGTGGTTCTACTCTGCATGCATAGGGTCACCATGAGTTGGAATCTACTCAAGGGCAAGTAACAGCAGTAACAGCAACCTTCCAGATGGAAGAAACGGTAAACAGGTGTCTCTGAGGCAGCATTCAAGGACTAGGAACATGGGTGGCCATGAGTCAGAGTCTACTCAATATCAACTTTTTCTTTTTTTCTCTTTTAAGTCACTAATTCCTTTTTACCACAAAGGTAAGTGTCTTAGTTAACTAGTGCTGCTATACTAGAAATACAACAAGTGGATGACTTTAACAAAGAGAAGTTTATTTTCTCACAGTAAGGTGGGCTAAAAGCCCAAATTCAGGGCGTCAGCTCCAGGGGAAGCCTTTCTCTCTCTGTTGACCTTCTTGTCAATCTTCCCCCAGACTAGGAGCTTCTTTGCGCAGGGACCCCAGATCCAAAGGATGCGCTCTGCTTCTGGCACTGCTTTCTTGGTGGTATGAGGTATGCCTGTCTCTCTGCTCACTTCTCTTTTTTTATATCTCAAGAGATCGCCTCAAGACACAATCGAATCTTGTAGATTGAGTCCTGCCTCACTAACACAACCGCTGTCCATCCTCCCTTGTTAACATCATAGAGGCAGGATTTACAACATACAGGAAAATCACACAATACTGGGAATCATGGCCCAGCCAAATGGATACACATTTTTGGGGGGACATAATTCAAACCATGATAGTAAGATGTCAATAATTTATAACTCAATGACTTCATGAGGAGAAAAGATGATGCAGAATATGACATGATTTATGTTTTAAAAATACACTACTGTAATTAATAACATAAGCATGTTTTCTGATACGATATTTAATCTCCTCATCTCAGTGACCCAAATCTACACTTCCTAATAGAGTTCACATCAGTACCAGTTCCCATAACAACAATCACCTAGGCATCCAGTTCTAAACCTTGCCAAATACCACCTCATCTAATTAATGCCCAGACCACATAGTCTATTTCCTTAATGTATTGATCTATCGAGGGGCTTATGATTTCTCTTGAATTACTGTAATATTATCTCCTTCTACCGCTCTCCTGTATCTCCCCAATTCTTCCTCCACACATCTAGCAAACTAATAATATAAAACAAATATCCAATACCATCCCAGCTCTCTGAAAAATCCTTCAAGGACTCACTGTAGCTTTCTTGAAAAATGTTCCAATTCTTTACCTTAATTAATATAGGAAGGCCTTCATAATTTATATGATTTGATCTGTATTACATCATCTTATCTTTTGCTATTCTCTACTTCATACTTATCATCCCAGCCAGAAGGTGAGACTTCAAATTTCCTGAAAATAACAAATTCATGCCCCTATGACTCCCAAATATTTTTCCTCCTAGTTAAAAATATGCTTTCTTTTCCCACTGGCTTCCCATAATCAGTCCTAATATTTTTATATCAACATTCAGCCCAAATATTTTCTTCTTTCTAAAACCTCCCCTACCTTCAAATCTCTGAGTCCCTCTTGCATTTTGATAACATTTTACTGTTTTTACATAGTACTTCTACTATGCAGTTTATCACATTTTACTATTACTACCAATTTACATGTTAGTCCAAGATTAAACTTCATGATTGTTATTATGGGAAAAAATGACTTAGTTCAGCTCTGTATTCTCAGTCATTAAAACTGCATGTAACTATGTCTAACAGGTAGTAGGTATATAAACAATGTTTGGAATGAATGTGTTAATGAATTCATGTTCTTTTATCATTAAAGAAGGCCCACACAATGTATTCAATTAATAATAGTTTGTTAGCTGAAGTTGTGATGTTGTTTTTAGGTGCCAGCGAGTCATTTTCAACTCATAGTGACAATGTGAGACAGAGTAGAACTGCCTCATAGGGTTTGCAAGGAGCGGCTGGTGGATTCAAACTGCCAAACTTTTGGTTAGCAGCTGAACTCGTAATCACTACACCACCAGGGTTTCCAAAGTTGTTATAGGCGCATGAAAACTGTTGTGACAAATAGTGCATTACCTACTTTTTCATCCCAATTGTTCACAATTCTAGCACAGGTTCTCTCCAGTTGCATCTTCGTGTGACTGAATCAATGAGGTATTTCTGCAGTTTGTTTACTTACCTCACAGGAAAAACCCATTGTCTCTGAGTTGACTCCGACTCATAGTGACCCTACAGGACAGATTAGAACTGCCCCATAGAGTTTCCAAGGAGCAGCTGGTGGATTCAAACTGCAGACCTTTTGGTTAGCAGGGAAGCTCTTAACCACTGTGCCACCAGGGCCTATAGGAAGACACCATAAAGTCAAAGATGTCATGGTAAATAATGAATGTCAACATCATTGCCTATAAAAAAAAAAAATGTAGGTTTGGGTCAGTTTTAAAATGAAAATATGTGGTAGTATTGATGATGTTATTGTTGTTGTTGTTATTGTTGTTAGGTGCCATCAAGTCGAATCTGACTTACAGTGAACCTCTGGATAACAGAATGAAACACTGCCTGGTCCTGCCCCATTCTCACAATCGTTGTTATGCTTGAGCCCACTGTTGCTGCCACTATGTCAATCCATCTCCTTGAGGGTCTTCTTCATTTTTCCTGACCCTCTACTCTACCAAGCATGATGTCCTCCAGGGACTACTCCCTCCTGATAACATGTCCCAAGTATGTGAGACAAAGTCTCACCATCCTCACTTCTAATGAACATTGTAGCTGTACTTCTTCCAAGACAGATTTGTTTGTTCTTCTGGCAGTCCATGGTATATTCAATATTCTTCACCAACACTGTAATTCAAAGCCATCAATTCTTCTTTGGTCTTCCTTATTCATTGTCTAGCTTTCACAGGCATATAAGGTGTTGAAAACATCATACTTGGGTCAGGTATACCTTAGTCCTTAAAGTGACATTTTTGCTTTTAACACTTTGTTGTTGTTGGGTGCTGTCCAGTCAGCTTAAACTCACAACAACCTTATGTACAACAGAACAAAACACTGCCCAGTTCTGTGCCATGCTCACCATCGTTATACTTGAGCCCAATGTTGCAGCCACTGTGTCAATCCACCTTGTTGAGGGTCTTACTCTTTTCTGCTGACCCTTTACTTTACCAAGCATGATGTCCTTCTCCAGGGACTGATCCCTCCTGACAACATGTCCAAAATATGCAAGACGCAGCCTTGCCATCCTTGCTTCTAAGGAGAATTCTGGTTGTACTTCTCCCAAGACAGATTTATTTGTTCTTTTGGCAGTCCATGGTATATTCAAAATTCTTTTCCAACACCACAATTCAAAGGTATTAGTTCTTCTTCAGTCTTCCTTATTCATTGTCCAGCTTTCACATGCATGTGATGCGATTGAAGATACCTTGGCTTGGGTCAGGCGTACCTTAGTCCTCAAGGGAACATCTTTGCTTTTCAGCACTTTAAAGAGGTCCTTTACAGCAGATTTGTCTAATGAAATGTGTCTTTTGACTTCTTGACTGCTGCTTCCATGGCTGATTGTGGATCCAAGTAAAATGAAATCCTTCACAGCTTCAATCTTTTCTCCGTTTATCATGATGTTGCTTATTGGTCCAGTTGTGAGGATTTTTATTTTCTTTATGTTGAGGTGTAATCCATACTGAAGGCTGTGGTCTTCAATCTTCATCAGTAAATGCTTCAAGTCCGCTTCACTTTCTGCAAGAAATGTTGTGTTATCTGCATAATATAGGTTCTTAATGAGTCTTCCTAGAATTCTGATGCTTCATTCTTCTTCATATAGTCCATCTTATAGGATTATTTGCTCAGCATACAGATTATTCAGGTTTGGTGAAAGGACACAACCCTGATACACATCTTTCCTGACTTTAAACCACTCAGTATCCCCTTGTTCTATCTGAACAACTGCCTCTTGATCTCTGTGCGGTTTCCTCATGAGCATAATTAAGTGTTCTGGAATTCCCATGCTTTGCAATGTTATCTGTAATTTGTTATGATCCACACAGTTGAAAGCCTTCACGTAGTCAATAAAATACAGGTAAACATCCTTCTGGTATTCTCTGCTTTCATCCAGGATCTATCTGACATCAGCAATGATATCCCTGGTTCCACATCCTCTTCAGAATCTGGCCTGAATTTCTAGCAGTTTCCTGTCAATATACTGCTGCAGCTGCTTTTGAATGATCTTCAGCCAAATTTTGCTTGTGTGTGACATTAATAATATTGTTCAATAATTTCCACATTTGGTTGGATCTCCTTCCTTGGGAATAGGCGTAAATATGTATCTCTTCCAGTTGGTTGGCCAGGTACCTGTCTTCCAAATTCCTTGGCACAGATGAGTGAGCACTTCCAGCACTGCATCCATTTTTTAAAACGTCTTAATTGGTATTCCTTTAGTTCCTGGAGGCTTGTTTTTCCCCAATGCCTTCAGGGTAGCTTAGACTTCTTCCTTCAGCACCATCAGTTCTTGATCATATGCTTCCCTTAAAATTTTTGATCATCAACCAATTCTTTTTGATATAATGACTCTGTGCATTCCTTCCATCTTCTTTTGATGCTTCCTGCATCATTCAATATTTTCCCCATGTAATCCTTCACTATTGCAACTCAAGGCTTGACTTTTTTCTTCAAGTCTTTCAGCTTGAGATCTCTTTAACACTGTAAAGATATCTTTTTTAGCAGATTTGCCCAATGCAACATGTGGTTTGATTTCTTGACCGCTGCTTCCATGGGTGTAGGTTGTGCATCCAAGTAAAATGAAATCCTTTACAATTTCAATATTTTCTCTGTTGATCTTGATGTTGTTTATTTTTCCAATCGTGAAGATTTTTGTTTTGTTTATGTTGAGGTATAATCCGTATTAAAGGCTGTGATCTTTGATCTTTAGTCAGTGCTTCAAGTGTTCTTCACTTTCAGCAAGCAGGGCTAAACCATCTGCATATTGTGATGTGCAATCCTGATGCCCCGTTCTCCATATAGCCCAGCTTCTTGGATTATTTGCTTAGCAGAAAGATTGAATAAGTGAGCACTTCCAGTGCTACATCACTTTTTTGAAATATCTCAGTTGGTATTCCGTCAGTTCCTGGAGGTTTGTTTTTCACCAGTGCCTTCAGTGTATCTTGTACCTCTTCTTCAGCACCATCGATTCTCTATCATATGCTACCTCCTGAAATGGTGGCGCATCAACCGATTCTTTTTGGTACAGTGACTCTGCGTACTCCTTCCATCTTCATTAGATGTTTCCTGCATTGCTTTTTATTTTCCCCGTAGAATCTTTCAGCGTTGCGACTCAAGGCTTGAATTTTTTCTTCAGTTCTTTCAGCTTGAAAAATGCCAAACATGTTCTTTCCTTTTGGTTTTTTATCTCCAGGTCTTCACACATTTCTCTATAATACTTTACTTTGTATTGATGATAACTAAATAATCTAAGAAACATAATACAAGTCGTCTATTATCACCACTCTCTTCCCATCTTTGCAGCATACAAAAATGCTCATCTAAACACCTGGAGTGTGAAAACATGACTCTTGGCTATGAAAATGACTGCATGGAATTTATTCAGTTCTCTCATATTTCTATTTTACCCTTTAAGTTATTTTAAGTCATCAAGTCAATCAATGTCAACAGATTGAAAAGGGTGCTTTTTAATTTCATGAGCAATCACAACATTTTTATCCGCGCAAAGTAAGATAATAAGTATAATTAGGCCTTTATTGCCTGGAGGCTGAAAGCTCTTCTCTGTGAGTGGCAGAAAGGACATTGCAGATCCTTGTCTCCACCTGGATGTACTGTGCAAGGCAGATGGCTGATAGCATTTCAAGGAAGAAGGGAAGTCCAACCTCTCTCTGTTATAAAACGGCCACATAGGCATCAGTGGGCTCACTTGCAATCTGTAGTTTGTGACTTTTTGTACAGTATTCTCTTTACATTCTAATGCCAGAAGAAGGAAGAACAAAATTAATGGGCACTTCTCTGTTAAGTAGTGTATAAGTGCTTTAATCCACAAGCCAATTTTATGTGGTTGCTGCTGTTCTATTTCCCAAATGGAGCAATTATGCCTTGAGAAGTTAACTAATATACCCCGCTTTTTTTTTTTTTTTTTGCCAAGTTACATTAAGAATGAATACAAGATTAACCTTTCAATGCAGAAGTACCCCCTGCCCCTGCCTCTCCAGTTCCAGTCTATCTTTCCTACCAGGTGTAGCAACACTTTGGTGATTCCATGGTAGAATTCTCACCTTCTATGTGGGAGACCCGGGTTCAATTCCCAGACAACCCACCTCATGTGGAGCCACCAGCTTTTCATCAGTGGTGGATTGCGTGTTACTATGATGGTGAACAGGTTTCAGTGGAGCTTCCAGACTAAGATGGGCTAGAACGGAAAGCTCGGTGATCTACTTCAAAAATCAGCCAGTGAAAACCCTATGAATCACTACAGCCTGATCCCCAAGTGTTCGTGGGATGGCACAGGACTGAATGGTGTTTCCTTCCATTGTGCATGGATGAGGTCACCACATATGGGGTCTCTATAAGTAGAGGGCTGACTCAGCATCAGCTAACATCAACAACAACATTAGATGTAGCAAGGACTGTCTCAAACAGGAATGAATGTTCCATGTGAATGTTCAGGGAAATAAAGTTGGGATGCCTCAAACCTGTGTTTTTATTCTTTTAACAAGTATTTATTTAGGAACCATACAGCAGGCACCGAGCTGGGTGAGCAGAGTAAATGAGTTCCTTATCCTACATGTATACTGTGATGCCTGCTAGAGTAGAGGAGAAAGAGTGGCTGGGAGAGCACATATAAGGGCACCTAGTATAAATTTTTTTTTTAGAAAAATGGGGAAATACTGGAGACTTAAATGACTGTAGAAGACATCACTGGAAAGTGACATAGTGGAGAAAAGGCAAAACCGAGATAGCAAATCAAGTAGATCCCTGTTAAGGACTTGACACAGCCCCAGAGCCAAGGTATAAAAATGGTATGTAGGTTGGGGAATGGCAAGTGGTGGATGAGGGGAGGTATTAGGAGAAAATGAGGAGAAGGTACGTGCCATAACAAAAGGGAGATCACCTGGAGAAATGAAACCCTGGATCCCTTAAGAAGTTTTCTACACCATGCCAGTCTGAGCTTTTTATAAATGACCTTGAACAATTAATGAAATGGGGGGGGGGCAATAAAGGGTATTGCTGGGGAAATAACTTGTAAGTGTGAAATTTTCTGAAACTAGTGAAAGAAGGAACTCATAACTTTTAATTTTATGATCACTAAAACAATAGTATAAAAATTGCTCTGCCGCTTATTGAATACTTCCTCTGTGTTAGTCTCTGTTCTCTAACAATATTTTTTCTCATTTAATCTTTCTGAACAAATCTCTATAGAAGATATTATCACCCCATTGTACAGATCAGAAAGAGAGGCTTGGGAAGTTTAGGGAATTTCCCTAAAGGTATAAGGCCAGTAGGTGACAGAGCCAACATTACAGTATGTGTCTATTTTTAATTTATTAATGTAATGTCCTGTGGAACTGAGCTTTATAGGCATATTCTCCTTTAGCTTTCTTGACAAAACTCTGAGTGATAATTACTTGTCTCCTTTTATTTATAAAGAAATTAAGGCTTACAATTGTCAGAATATGTGTTGAAAAGTACAAACCTGGTAGGTGATAGACCCAACATTCAAACTGAATTCATTCAATGAATATTTGTTGAGTGATTTCTATACACCAGCAGTGCTAGGTGCTGAGTAAAAAATGTTGCACAAAGCAGACAGGGTGTTTGTTCTTTTGGATGAAACAAACTGCTTCCTGGGAAGAAATAGCAAAAGGATCAAGATGGTGTAAGAGAGGCTGGGTTGCTTTTGTAGAAGGCCTTTAGCCCATTTTTAAGGATTTTGAATTTTATCTCTAAGTACAATGGAAAGACATTTCCTCATTTTAAGCAGAGGTGTAACATGATCTGATTTATATTTTTGGAAGACCACACTGGCCATGGAAGGAGAACAGATTGGAAAAGACTGTGGCAAAAGTTTTTAATGGGAACCAGGCAAAGGATATTGATAGCTTGAAACTGGATAGTTGCGGTGAAGACAGAAATGAGTGAACATTCCTGGGATGAGCATTGGCAGTAGAATTTCCAGGGCTTGTTGAGGTTTCAGATGTATAGGATAAAGGGGAGTTAAGCCTCTATGATGATGAGTCTACACCTTCCGTAACTGTAATTTTAACAAGTAACCAAGTTACGTGGTTCTTTCTAGATGACTATAAGTGAATAACTAATTCCTGGTGGGCTCAATAGCCTTCATTCCATGGGGATAAATCAGAGAAGGACTGCTTTTCTCCACTGGCTGTAGCCGCAAAGGTACTGTGATTCCAAGAAAATGAGCAAGTTGAAAGTTCGGTTACTTGTAAACTCAACAGCTCCACCAGTAGAAGACTGCTGAACTGATGTTCTGAGCTGTCAATATGTTTCATTAACTATGAAACAGTTGAGTTTTTAAAATATCTTCATTAAGATAAATCAAGGTGCTAATATACCATCATGCAGATTGTGAGGATTGCTTGCAAGTCCCTAGGAGATCAGACATTTGCATGGGGTGGTAATTTGGCCAGGTGCCAAGCCACGGTACAGCAAAGGCTCCGTTAGCGTTTCTTCTTGAGGCCATATTTTCTGCGTTGACTATCTGGCAGTTTTGGATTGCCTCAGGCTGATAATTGGCAACTGAGCTGCTAGAACAGATGGCAATTATTTATTTATTTTGTAAAGGAAAAGGAGGGGAAAAAACGCATGATGCAAATTGGAAAGTCCATTTTTAGTTACGAAACAGAAAAATAAAGGAGAAAAGAAATTGATTTTAAGCAGTTCCAGATGTTTCATACTTTTTTGTCTGCAAAGCCACATCTAAAAGGAGAGTGCCATTTAAAACAGAAAAAAGGAAAAGAAAAAGGAAAATTAAAAAAAGGATCTACAGAATAATGTTGGGTTGGATTTACTTCAGCTAGACTTTTTATTTACAGAGAATATGGCTTTTTTTTTTTTTTAGGACAGAGGAAAAAAGCACACTATTTACATATGAATAATTACTTTCATACTGTGCCTACATGTGGCAACTGAACAGCTTCAGCTGCTAAAAGATCCATAGTGTTGTGTCTTAATCACCAAGGCCTTTCCAGCCCACCTTGCTTATTCAAGGAGCCATCTGTGAGGTTCCATTGTGTTAAGCCTTCTTCAGCTGTTTCCTTTTGTCCAGAGCAAGCCCTTAATTAGCATCCATTAATAGAGTGCCAAGAGCCTTTTCCATCAGCCTCTCAGCTCACTTTAGATGGAGACTAGACAAAGGGAAATCAGGATTCCTGTAATAAATTGGGTCCTGTGCTGAAACTGGATGCCAAGATTCTCCAGACCTTAAATTCTAAAGAACTGAGTCTCTTCATTAGGTCTCCGAAGTTTAGATTTGTAATGTTCTAAGGAGACTTGGTGGCACAATGGTTAAGTGCTCAGCCACTAACCTAAAGGTTGATAGTTTGAACTCACCCAGTGGCTTTGTGGGAGAAAGACCTTGCCTTCAGCTTTTGTAATGCTATACAGCCTAGGAAACCCTATAGAGCAATTGACCTTGTCATGTAGAGTTGCGATGAGTCAAAATTGATTGGATGGCACACGACAGCAACAAAAGGGGATCAGCCCAAACTTATAGTAGTGAATGGCTTTGGGCAGATGGGTTAAGTTGGGATTTGTATTTTATAGGACTCAGTTTTTCTGTCACCTTCCATTAGACCCACAACCATCCAAATACTACATTTGGTTTTTGAGATGCTAAATACTAGGAAGATTCCTAACCTTCGTAGAGAGGGACCTCAGGTATGGTATTTCCTTAGTGACTGGGTGATGCCAACGCTGATGGTTTGCCACACTTTGAGGAACAATGTTTTAGCCTACCATTAATGACTTGCATCAGGACTCTACGTTTATTGACTTACCAGCTGTGTGACTTCGGGGAAAGTATTTCTTCTTTCCTGGTCTTCATTGTAATATCTCACAAATACTGTCTTGACCTAATTTTGAGGCTCTGGCTGGAGGCTGGTCAGTTCTCCTTCTTGAGCAGCTGATTAAATCCTCTCTCCAGACGCAACCCTTATCAGAAACTCATAGTGGAAAATGATATAATCTATTCTGCTGCATGGATAATTTTTTTTTCATCACGGATTGATGACTTGGCCTATGCGTTAAACGATAACTGACATTGACTGTCTGACAATAATGGGGAAAAAGCCAGAAACTGTCAAAATCATAAAATCAAATGTATTATGAATCTGTACCTTTAGTGCAAAGCTAGCCTCTCCTCTCCTTTCCTGGTGTTATTATGATTGGAGTGGAGGTTATAATAAAACATGGAGACCCTAAAGAGCATAGCAACTTCGACTGTAACAAAGACAGTATATATACTTATACATATATATGCACGCACACACGCACATAAATATATTTGTTAAAACAGAACAAACTGAGTAAAATCACTGTGTGTATGTGTGCGTCTTTAGGGGATAGTGGTGATGTTGTGGAGCCCTGATGGTGCAGTGGTTTAGAGCTCAGCTGGCAGCCAAAATATCGGCACTTCAAATCCACCAGCCCCTCCTTGAAAACCCTATGGGGCAGTTCTTTGCAGTTCTGTAGGATTGTTATGAGTCAGAAGTGACTCTGTGACAATGGGTTTGGTGTTTTTTTTGGTTTGGTCATGCTGTATCAGAATGGAAATAACTGTATTTTAGAGATTTCTTTCCTTGCAAAAATGGATATATAAATACAGTTTTGGAACAGTAAGGAAAGAGCTCTTGGGTACATGGCCCATTAGAAGGCAAATGTACTAATCTAGGCATATGGAAAGAGGCCACGAGTGGAATTTGAGGACCAATGACAAGTAGACCAGAATCTCCAATACGAAAGAGTTGGCAGATTTTAGGCTGAATGGGGCAGCCAATGAAGGAAATGGGCCAAGAAACATGGTAAAACAAACATGGTAGGAACATGAAAAAGCAGAAAATAGTTTTAAAGGTAAGGAGGATAAATACCTAATTTTTAATTTTCTAATCTAGCCAACATTGATGAAAAGTCTTTGTCATTACCATCGAATCTCCTGTGAAAATCTTCATTTTAGTGCGTGTGTGCGTGCACGTGTTTATGTGTGCACAAATATGTGTGCATATGTCACAGTTGAGTGAGTAGGAATCAAGATCGAAGTTTGAACTGATGCCGGTACAGAGATTAATAATTGACAGAAGAGATCTAAGAGTGTAGTGAAAAAGGCAGGCCCAGATTTTGAGGTCGGATGGCCCGGACTAGAGTCCTGGATCCATGTAATGTTTTGCCCAAGTGACCTCTTAATAAATTCTAGCTATTGGACATTCTTTCTTTCTTTTCTCTCCTTTCCTTTCCTCTTCTCTTCCTCCACCCCTCACCTCTCCTCTCCTTTCCTTTCCTTTCTTCATTCTTTTCTTTCTTCTTTCATCTTTTTTAAGTGTCAGACATTTTTTAAGTCTTACAGTGAAGGAAATGAGCAAAGCTCCTACTTTATCAGGCTTATTTAAAATTCTAGCAGAAAAGATAGGAGATAAACTATGCCCTAGGAAATGCCCACCTGGTAGAAAAGACTTAGATGCCTTCCTCCCCTCTGCTGCCCATAAGCAAACTCAGAAGCACTCCACCCACTTGATTAGTTGAGAACTCAGCTCTCTTCTCTTCCTGCACTCAAACTCAGCACAGGCTCCACTCTGGGTGTTTCCTTGTGATGCACATTAGGATGGAAGATGAGAGTACAATGTGAAAAAGACATCCATGTAGAATGGCAATCCAGCATTCTTGTGGGCAGAACATTAAGCCTCACACAAAGTATGAGATGAGGTTTAGGTTGATCTCATCTATAGCTTAATGACAGGAAACCCCAGATGATATATGGGCTAGACAGCATAATTTCATAATTACGGCATGTGATAGTGATCTCGAACTATCATGAAAAGGTTACAGAATGTGCAGTTTACTTCGTTAGCACAACCCAGAGCTTCATCTTCTACTTCTGGAGTACTTACATCACAAATGTGTAAAATGAGAAAAAGAATATTTTATCTTGTTGAACAATGGACTTTATTTAGATAATACCCAAAACCAAAACCAAACTCAGTGCCATTGAGTCGATTCCAACTCATAGTGACCCTATAGGACAGAGTAGAACTGGCCTGTAGAGTTTCCAAGGAGCGCCTGGTGGATTCGAACTGCTGACCCTTTGGTTAGCAGCCTTAGCACTTAACCACTACACCACCAGGGTTTCCATTTAGATAATATCCACCAAAAATAATACTTTTTCTGTCTATTCTGGATACATTCTTTTTTGTTAGTATAATAAAAGTCTACTGAGAAGACTCACGATGAGTACAATCATGAGTCCATGTACAGAAGTATGGAAGGTTTTGGGGAATGTTGTTGTTGTTGTGTGCCGTTGAGCCAATTCTGACTCATAGGGACCCTATAGGACAGAGTAGAACCCCACAGGGTTTCCTAGGCTGTAGTCTTTACTGGAGCAGATCACCAAGTCTTTTCTCCTGCGAAGTGGCTGATGGGGTCAAACCTCCACCCTTTCAGTAAGCAGCCAAGTACGTAAACATTGAGCCAAATGTGTTTAGGCCTTAACACTGCCACTTAGTATGTGGTGCTGTAACTTTCTGATTATATTAATTATGTTTATTAGGTTGTTGTAAGACTGAAAGTGAGATGTTCCTGAGAGATGCTTCCTAAGATGAAACAAAACAAATGTTTGAAAAAAAGGTTAGATTTATAGACATTAAATATTCTACTGGCCAATAAAGTATCTACTTAAAAAAAAAAAAGAAGTCCTATGCAGAAATTAGATCTCAAAAACCCTCTAAACTACTTAAATTCTTGATTTTTCTTCTTCTTCTCTTAGCTCTTCTTAATTTATCTGAAAGTTAGAAAAGTTTATAGTGGAAATCAGAGAGTGGGAATATAAATGAAACAAAATATCCATTAAGACATATAGCACATCATTAAAAAAAATAATGTTTTTAAGCTCTTCACTTAAGAAAAGAGAAACTGGAGCAAACATAGTAAAATCAGCCAATAAGAAGACAAATTTACTTAATGGGGATGTGCACTCAGCAGAACACAGAATGCTTTTTAACATTAGGCCTTAAGAAGAAAAATGAAAAGAAGCAATCCGGTTCATTAGGGAACACTAAAGATGTGGCAAAAACAGCCAAGTCCAAGATGGGCTTAAGGGCAGCTGGTCCTTGAAAGACAAAACTGAATCTAGATGATGGTGCACAAGCGAAAATAAAGCATTTTACGGCTTAATTAAGGAAAAATGGTTAATGTCTTTTTAAGTTACTTATAAAGAATCACAGTACAGTCAGGGTGTGGTAAGAAAAGAAAGAAATTTCAATGTTAACCCAAGGGGTGATTGAATCAGACTCAATCCTGGACATTTTTTATTTAGTTTTAATCTAGGTTCTGACATTAGTATACTGCATGATTTTGGAAAAATCACCTAACCTCCCTGGACCTATTTCCCCTACGGAGTGGTGAAGGGATTTGAAGCTTCCTTTCAGACACATTCATGTATTATTCTAAAGAAAAACTTTGTTTATTTGGAATTCTCAGGAAAGAAATAGTTTTCCAAATAGTTGAAAATGTACTCATTTCAGTGCTGAAACTTGTCATTGGGCCACTTTTTACTGGACTTGATTTTGGCACGCACATATGTCCTACTTGTTTCTACTTCGCTATGTAAATGATGCCACAGGCCATTTCACCCTTCATGACTTTGCATTGCCTTGGTGAATTCAGGCTGCACCTTTGTTGTATATCTTCATGGCCCAGTCACCTGTGTGAACCTTTTATCTCTCTCCCTGTGCTGATTTTGTATCTGGGTGTAGCAGACCTTTCTATAACTGCTACTGTCTTTCTTCTAATACCCAGGCTTATTAAACTTGAAATACAGATTCACATAAAACTTCTTTGGCCCCTTTTCAAGGAGTCTGAGGAGAGTAGAGATGGTTGGGTAACTGAGCCTCCGAGAGATGAAGGCCTGCTCTTGTGTGCCTTATATACACAGGCTGGAAAAGTTAGTTCTCTGTCTCCTGGGGCCAGCTTCTCACAATATGAATGCCTTGTCTCTTCTCTTGAAGCCCTTTGTTAACCGACCCTAAAAGCTGAAAGTCTCCTTGCTTTACTAGCTCTGTCTTATCAAGAAAAAAAAAAAGAAGAAGAAGCACAAATTATCTTCATGTATTATCTCTCCCACAATATTTGTATCTTCAAATGGAAACCTGGAGAGGGCAGAGCTTATCTCCAAAATCAAAACCAAACAAACAGAAGGACTGTTGATGGAGGTGATGTTTGCAGGGCTGATGTAGAGCTGGGGCTATATATAGCTCCAGGAAGAGCCAGAAGGGAGATCTAGGAGCCAATAAAATCTGTTTAAACATCCATGTGAATTGTGACCCCTGCCAGATAGGAAGAACATAAACCAATTTTAGAATGCGATCTGGCAATAAGCAGCTAAATTGTCTTCCACTGAAGAAATTAAAAAATATATATATATGAAAAAACCCAGTAAGAATTAGATTATACATAACTTCAATCCAAGAGAGATAAGATATAAATGAAAAACCAAACCAAACCTGTTGCTATTGAGTCTATTCCAACTCATGGTGACCCCATGTGTCACAGAGTAGAAATGAGCTCTATAGGGTTACAAGACCCCATATAAAAAACAAGGAAACCACTGAAGAAATTAAAAAATATATATATATGAAAAAACCCAGTAAGAATTAGATTATACATAACTTCAATCCAAGAGAGATAAGATATAAATGAAAAACCAAACCAAACCTGTTGCTATTGAGTCTATTCCAACTCATGGTGACCCCATGTGTCACAGAGTAGAAATGAGCTCTATAGGGTTACAAGACCCCATATAAAAAACAAGGAAACCCTGGTGGCATAGTGATTAAGAGCTACGGCTGCTAACCAAAAGGTCAGCAGTTCAAATCTACCAGGTGCTCCTTTGAAACCTTATGCGGCGGTTCTACTCTGCCCTTTAGGGTCACTATGAGTTGGAATCAACTCATTGGCAATGGATTTTATGGGTATATAAAAGACAATGACCTTAGAGATCTTTTCCAAATAGTTCCTATAAAGTAAGTAAAGGAAAAAAAAAAAAAAAAACAATCACTCCTAATATCTAAGTTCTAATTCTCATAGTCTTAATATTTTTTTGTTAAGTTTAGAGATGAACTGAACTTAGTCAACATTTTAATCACTCTTAACGTAGTAGTATTTAGCATATTAAAATATTATTTGACATAGTAGAGTATCTAACAGATTAAACTAATTTCAATTTAAAATGTGGAATTGAAAATTTGATTTTGACTTGTCATTTTAATTTGAAAGTTCTAAGAAAGTTTTACTACTTTTCTGAAAAGCATTGTCATATACTGGTAATTTTAATTTATTAGACTTATGAAAGTTGGTTAAACACTCAGCTTTTTAGAAAATTGAAATACTTAAAATAATAATGAATATATTAAAATATCAATAAAGTTTAAAATGTGTAATGGACTTTAATTAAGTAGAAAAGGTTGACTTAAAAGTTTTAGTTAATAGTTTCTGGACATATAAATAGAAAATAAAATGATTTGTAAATTAAATTTAAAAGCACAGTCTTGATTTTGTAATATTAATGCACTGAATATTAATTTTTAAAACCAAATCGACCTTTCAGTTTTCTTTTGTTGCATAAAATCTACTTTCACATACATCAAAAACACATACAGATGGAGAGCATTCAGGGATCAGTAGAAAGCTATTTCTTTTTTGGAGTTTAATGATGCTGGAAGAGAAACCTAAGTTTGTTCTTATGTCAAAAACCCTGGTGTAAGAACACTAGTAATTTTGATGGTTACTTAGGCTTCCCAGCTTCTCTCCTCATCCCCTTCTCACTCTCAATTTAAGGGACAAATTTGCTTCAATGCATTGAGAAATATTGAGATCTCCATAGGAATTGCTTTCTTGAATTTCACATTCTTCATTGGAAATGTAATTAGGACTGACTTAAAAATGTCTCTTTCCCTTCTGTTTCAGGGGACAAATACCCAAAGCAGGGATCTTGGAGATTCTATCTTATTTTGACCAACTAACAATGTCATTGTTAGGTGCCCTCTAGTAGGTTCTGACTCGTAGTGACCCTGTGTACAACAGAACGAAACACTGCGCCATCCTCACAGTCATTACTTTGTTTGAGCCCATTGTTGCTGCCACTGTGTCAATCCACCTCTTCAAGCATCTTTCTCGTTTTTGCTGACCTTCTACCTTACCAAGCACGACATCCACCTCCAGGGACCCGTTCTTCCTGATAATATGTGCAAAGTACATAAGACAAAGTCTCGCCATCCTCACTTCCAAGGAGCACTCTGGCTGTACTTCTTCCAAGACAGGCTTATTCTTCTGGTAATCTATGGTATATTCAGTATTCTCCCCCAACACCTTAATTCAAAGAAAAGCATCAATTCTTCTTCAGTCTTCTTTATTCATAGTACAGCTTTCACATGCATATGAGGTGATTGAAAATACCACTACATGGGTCAGGCACACCTTAATCCTCGAGATGACTTCTCTGCTTTTCAACACTTTAAAGAGGTCTTTTGCAGCAGATTTGCCCAATGCAGTACATCATTTGATTTCTTTTTTTTTTAATAATTTTTATTGAGCTTTATGTGAATGTTTACAAATCAAGTCAGTCTGTCACATATAAGCTTATATACACCTTACTCCATACTCCCACTTACTCTCCCCCTAATGAGTCAGCCCTTCCAGTCTCTCCTTTCGTGACAATTTTGCCAGTTTCTAACCCTCTCTACCCTCCCATCTCCCCTCCAGACAGGCGATGCCAACACAGTCTCCAGTGTGCACCTGATACAAGTAGCTCACTCTTCATCAGCATCTCTCTCCTACCCACTGTCCACTCCCTTTCATGTCTGGTGAGTTGTCTTCGGGAATGGTTCCTGTCCTGGGCCAACAGAAGGTTTGGGGACCATGACCGCCGGGATTCCTCTAGTCTCAGTCAGACCATTAAGTATGGTCTTTTTATGAGAATTTGGGATCTGCATCCCACTGATCTCCTGCTCCCTCAGGGGTTCTCTGTTGTGCTCCCTGTCAGGGCAGTCATAGATTGTGGCCAGGCACCATCTAGTTGTTCTGGTCTCAGGATGATGTAAGCCTCTGGTTCATGTGGCCCTTTCTGTCTCTTGGGCTCATAGTTATCGTGTGACCTTGGTGTTCTTCATTCTCCTTTGATCCGGGTGGGTTGAGACCAATTGATGCATCTTAGATGGCCGCTTGTTAGCATTTAAGACCCCAGATGCCACATTTCAAAGTGGGATGCAGAATGTTTTCATAATAGAATTATTTTGCCAATTGACTTAGAAGTCCCCTTAAGCCATAGTCCCCAACCCCCCGCCCTTGCTCCGCTGACCTTTGAAGCATTCAGTTTATCCCGGAAACTTCTTTGCTTTTGGTCCAGTCCAGTTGAGCTGACCTTCCATGTATTGAGTATTGTCCTTCCCTTCACCTAAAGTAGTTCTTATCTACTAACTAATCAGTAAATAACCCTCTCCCACTCTCCCTCCCTCCCCCCCTCGTAACCACAAAAGTATGTGTTCTTCTCAGTTTATACTATTTCTCAAGATCTTATAATAGTGGTCTTATACAATATTTGTCCTCTTGCCTCTGACTAATTTCGCTCAGCATAATGCCTTCCAGGTTCCTCCATGTTATGAAATGTTTCACAGATTCGTCACTGTTCTTTATCAATGCGTAGTATTCCATTGTGTGAATATACCACAATTTGTTTAACCATTCATCCGTCGATGGACACCTTGGTTGCTTCCAGCTTTTTGCTATTGTAAACAGAGCTGCAATGAACATGGGTGTGCATATATCTGTTCATGTGAAGGCTGTTATTTCTCTAGGGTATATTCCGAGGAGTGGGATTTCTGGGTTGTATGGTAGTTCTATTTCTGTTTAAGAAAACACCAGATAGATTTCCAAAGTGGTTGTACCATTTTATATTCCCACCAGCAGTGTATAAGAGTTCCAATCTCTCCGCAGCCTCTCCAACATTTATTATTTTTTGTTTTTTGGATTAATGCCAGCCTTGTTGGAGTGAGATGGAATCTCATTGTAGTTTTAATTTGCATTTCTCTAATGGCTAATGATCGAGAGCATTTTCTCATGTATCTGTTAGCTGCCTGAATATCTTCTTTAGTGAAGTGTGTGTTCATATCCTTTGCCCACTTCTTGATTGGGTTGTTTGTCTTTTTGTGGTTGAGTTTTGACAGAATCATATACATTTTAGAGATCAGGCGCTGGTCGGAGATGTCATAGCTGAAAATTCTTTCCCAATCTGTAGGTGGTCTTTTTACTCTTTTGGTGAAGTCTTTAGATGAGCATAGGTGCCTGATTTTTAGGAGCTCCCAGTTTTCTGGTTTCTCTTCATCATTTTTGGTAATGTTTTGTATTCTGTTTATGCCTTGTATTAGGGCTCCTAACGTTGTCCCTATTTTTTCTTCCATGATCTTTATCGTTTTAGTCTTTATGTTTAGGTCTTTGATCCACTTGGAGTTAGTTTTTGTGCATGGTGTGAGGTATGGGTCCTGTTTCATTTTTTTGCAAATGGATATCCAGTTATGCCAGCACCATTTGTGAAAAAGACTATCTTTTCCCCAATTAACTGACACCGGGCCTTTGTCAAATATCAGCTGCTCATATGTGGATGGATTTATATCTGGGTTCTCAATTCTGTTCCATTGGTCTATGTGCCTGTTGTTGTACCAGTACCAGGCTGTTTTGACTACTGTGGCTGTATAATAGGTTCTAAAATCCGGTAGAGTGAGGCCTCCCACTTTCTTCTTCTTTTTCAGTAATGCTTTACTTATCCGAGGCTTCTTTCCCTTCCATATGAAGTTGGTGATTTGTTTCTCCATCACATTAAAAAATGACATTGGAATTTGGATCGGAAGTGCATTGTATGTATAGATGGCTTTTGGTAGAATAGATATTTTTGCTATGTTAAGTCTTCCTATCCATGAGCAAGGTATGTTTTTCCTCTTAAGTAGGTCTTTTTTAGTTTCTTGTAGTAGTACTTTGTAGTTTTCTTTATATAGGCCTTTTACATCTTTGGTAAGAATTATTCCTAAGTATTTTATCTTCTTGGGGGCTACTGTGAATGGTATTGATTTGGAGATTTCCTCTTCGATGTTCTTTTTGTTGATGTAGAGGAATCCAACTGATTTTTGTGTGTTTATCTTATAACCTGAGACTCTGCCAAACTCTTCTATTAGTTTCAGTAGTTTTCTGGAGGATTCCTTGAGGTTTTCTGTGTATAAGATCATGTCATCTGCAAATAGAGATAATTTTACTACCTCCTTGCCAATCCGGATGCCCTTTGTTTCTTTGTCTAGCCTAATTGCTCTGGTTAGGACCTCTAGCACAATGTTGAATAAGAGCAGTGATAAAGGGCATCCTTGTCTGGTTCCCGTTCTCAAGGGAAATGCTTTCAGGCTCTCTCCATTTAGAGTGATGTTGGCTGTTGGCTTTGTATACATGCCCTTTATTATGTTGAGGAATTTTCCTTCAATTCCTATTTTGGTGAGAGTTTTTATCATAAATGGGTGTTGGACTTTGTCCAATGCCTTTTCTGCATCAATTGATAAGATCATGTGGTTTTTGTCTTTTGTTTTATTTATATGGTGGATTACATTAATGGTTCTTCTAATATTAAACCAGCCTTGCATACCTGGTATAGATCCCACTTGGTCGTGGTGAATTATTTTTTTGATATGATGTTGAATTCTATTGGCTAGAATTTTGTTGAGGATTTTTGCATCTGTGTTCATGAGGGATATAGGTCTGTAGTTTTCTTTTTTTGTGATGTTTTTACCTGGTTTTGGTATCAGGGAGATGGTGGCTTCATGGAATGAGTTAGGCAGTATTCCGTCATTTTCTATTCTTTGAAATACCTTTAGTAGTAGTGGTGTTAACTCTTCTCTGAAAGTTTGGTAGAACTCTGCAGTAAAGCCATCTGGGCCAGGGCTTTTTTTTTTTTGGGAGTTTTTTGATTACCATTTCAATCTCTTTTTTTGTTATGGGTCTATTTAGTTGTTCTACTTCTGACTGTGTTAGTTGAGGTAGGTAGTGTTTTTCCATGAATTCATCCATTTCTTCTAGGTTTGCAAATTTGTTAGAGTACAATTTTTCATAATAATCTGATACGATTCTTTTAATTTCAGTTGGGTCTGTTGTGATGCGGCCCATCTCGTTTCTTATTCAGTTTATTTGTTTCCTTTCCTGAATTTCTTTAGACAGTCTGGCCAATGGTTTATCAATTTTGTTAATTTTTTCAAAGAACCAGCTTTTGGCTTTGTTAATTCTTTCAATTGTTTTTCTGTTCTCTAATTCATTTAGTTCAGCTCTAATTTTTATTATTTGTTTTCTTCTAGTGCCTGATGGATTCTTTTGTTGCTCACTTTCTATTTGTTCAAGTTGTCGGGACAGTTCTCTGATTTTGGCTCTTTCTTCTTCTGGTATGTGTGCATTTATCGATATAAATTGGCCTCTGAGCACTGCTTTTGCTGTGTCCCAGAGGTTTTGATAGGAAGTATTTTCATTTTTGTTGCATTCTATGAATTTCTTTATTCCCTCCTTAATGTCTTCTATAACCCAGTCTTTTTTCAGCAGGGTATTGTTCATTTTCCAAGTATTTGATTTCTTTTCCCTAATTTTTCTGTTATTGATTTCCACTTTTATGGCCTTGTGGTCTGAGAAGATGCTTTGTAATATTTTGATGTTTTGGATTCTGCAAAGGTTTGTTTTATGACCTAATATGTGGTCTATTCTAGAGAATGTTCCATGTGCGCTAGAAAAAAAAGTATGCTTTGCAGCAGTTGGGTGGAGAGTTCTGTATAAGTCAATGAGGTCAAGTTGGTTGATTGTTGTAATTAGGTCTTCCGTGTCTCTGTTGAGCTTCTTACTGGATGTCCTGTCCTTCTCCGAAAGTGGTGTGTTGAAGTCTCCTACTATAATTGTGGAGGTGTCTATCTCACTTTTCAATTCTGTTAAAATTTGATTTATGTATCTTGCAGCCCTGTCATTGGGTGCATAAATATTTAATATGGTTATATCTTCCTGGTCAATTGTCCCTTTTATCATTATGTAGTGTCCTTCTTTATCCTTTGTGGTGGATTTAAGTCTAAAGTCTATTTTGTCAGAAATTAATATTGCTACTCCTCTTCTTTTTTGCTTGTTGTTTGGTTGATATATTTTTTTCCATCCTTTGAGTTTTAGTTTGTTTGTGTCTCTAAGTCTAAGGTGTGTCTCTTGTAGGCAGCATATAGACGGGTCGTGTTTCTTTATCCAGTCTGAGACTCTCTGTCTCTTTATTGGTGTGTTTAGTCCATTTACAGTAGCAGCTGGGGTTCACACTCCAGGAGGAGGCAGGATGCTGACAGACTTCCCCCAAGTGTCAGTAAGGTAGGTGTGTCTTTATTCCTAAAGCACCTTGGTGGGTGGGCTCTGCAGCAGTACCTTAGGCCTCCAGTGCAAGTACCTCTACAGATTGGTAGGTGTCACCCTCCTTAGACCCCTAAGGCATGAGGCTAGGTGGTCTGGGGGGAGCTTCAGCTCTCAGTTCCCTGTTGTGGGTCAGTGAGGGCTCTGTTGAATATGCAGAGATATCAGACCTGGGAAACTTGTCTTTCCAGTAAATCCGCTAAAACAATTGCAGTCAGATCCCTATCAGAAATGCCTTTGCATTATAATAGCTGCCTTCTTCCCTGTAGGGATGAAAGCACAAGACTGTGGATCACATATGCTTGGCTGGATCTGGTTCTGTGTTTTTAGTCCAATTAGGGAAGGATTTTTGGTCCCTGGGTTTTTTGTAGTTGCTTCTCTCAGGCCTGGAGAATGGGTTAGGAAAAGACAAAAACAAAACGAAAGAAAGAAAAACCGCAGAGCAGTTTACTTTCTGGCTCAGGAAATTCCAATGTTAATGAAGCTGCCTGGGAAGGTTAGGGGAGGGTTCAGAGAAATAGGAGAGAGTAGCACCCCGGAATATAGACAAAGTTACTTATCTTTGTTAGGATGACTGTTTTATCTGAGATTCCCGAGGGGCGCGTCGTCGACTGTGTGTGCTGGCTGGATAGAGATTGCCCCCGAGGGTCAGGCCCAGGACCCGTGCTTGCGCTGTCTCAGAAGTCGCGGTTAGTTCCTCTGCTCCCAGTCCAAAGTCCAGCACCAAGGTTCCCTGGCAAGGATGCCGCACTCCTGGCTCCAAAACCAGTCGATGCCTCCCAGTGACTTCTCCTCCTGTCAGCCACGTCGCTGTGCTGCCTGTGTGCACTGGCTGGGCTTCCCCTGGGGTCAGTTCAGGGGGTTAGGGCTGCGCCCCATGATTGTGCCATTTCAGGATGCCGTGCTCAGCTCCCCTGCGCCCAGTCCAAAGCCTGGCGCCAAGGTTTCCTGACTGGGACACTGGCTCCAGGCTCCGAAAACAATCGCTGCTTCCCTGTGGTTGTTCGTTCTCAGTCTCTGTCACTCAGGTCAACTCTTTAAATCTGAGTTTGTTGGTCAGGGTTCGTAGATTATCACGTATGTGATCGATTCACTTGTTTTTCCAAGTATTTGTTGCAAGAGGGATCCGAGGTAGCATCTACCTAGTCAGCCATCTCGGCCCCACCCCTCATTTGATTTCTTGACTGCTGCTTCCATGGGTGTTGATTGTGGATTCAGGTAAAAGGAAATTCTTGACAACTTCAAACTCTTCTCCATTTATCATGATGTTGCTTATTGATCCAGTTGTGAAGGTTTTTGTTTTCTTTATGTTGAGGAGCAATCCATACTGAATGCTGTGGTCTTTGATCTTCATCAGTAAGTGCTTCAAGTCCTCTTCACTTTCAGCAAGCGAGGTTGTGTCATCTGCATAACACAGGTTGTTAATGCATCTTCCTCCAATCTTAATGCTGCGTTCTTCTTCATATGCCCCAGTTTCTCAGATTATTTCCTCAGCATACAGATTGAATAAGTATAGTGAAAAGATACAACCCTGGTGAACACATTTCCTGATTTTAAACCATGCAGTATCCCCTTGTTCTAGTCTAATGGCTGCTTCGGTCTATGAACAGGCTCTGCAGGTACACAATTAAATGTTCTGGAATTTTCATTCTTCGCAATCTTACTCATAATTTGTTAGGATCCACACAGCCAAATACCTTTGCATAGTCAATAAAACACAGGGAAACATCTTTCTGTTATTTGCTGCTTTCAGCCAAGATCCATCTGACATCAACAATGATATCCCTGATCCATGGCCTCTTCTGAACTCAGCTTGAATTTCTGGCAGTTCCCTGTTGATATATTGTGGCGACCACTTTTGAATGATCTTCAGCAAAATTTACTTGCATATGATATTGTTTGATAATTTCTGCATTCTGTTGTATCACCTTTCTTTGGAATGGCACAAATATGGATCTCTTTCAGTCCTTTGGCCAGGTAGCTGTCCTCCAAATTTCTTGGCATAGACGAGTGAGCACTTCCAGCACTGCGTTCTTTTGTTGAAACATTTCAATTGGTATTCCATCGATTTCTGAAGCCTTATTTTTCTCCAATGCCTTCAGTGCAGCTTGGACTTCTTCTTTCAAAACTATTCAGTTCTTGATCATATGCTACCTCCTGAAATGGTTGAACACTGACCAATTTTTTTGGTACAGGGACTTGCATAATCTTTCCATCTTCTTTGGATGCTTCTTGAATCTTTCAATATTTTGCCTGTAGAATTCTTCAAGATTGCACCTCGTGGCTTGAATTTTTTCTTCAATTCTTTCTGCTTGAAAAATGGTGAGCATGTTTTTCCCTTTTGGTTTTCTGACTCCATATCTTTGCACATTTCATTATAATGCTTTATTTTGTCTTCTCAAGTGGTCCTTTGAAATCTTCTGTTTAGCTCTTTTATGTGATCACTTCTTCCATTTGCTTTAGCTACCCTGGGTTCAGGAGCGCTGGTGGTGGCATAGTGATTAAGAGTTTGGCTGCTAACCAAAAAAGTCTGCAGTTCAAATCCACCAGCCACTCTTTGGAAACCATATGGGGCAGTTCTACTCTGTCCTATAGGGTCGCTATGAGTCAGAATCAACGTGATGGCAATGAGTTTGGTTTTTTGTTTACTCTATATTCAAGAGCAAGTTTCAGAGTCTCTTCTGACATCAATTTTTGTCTTTTTCTTCTTTCCTGCCTTTTTAATGACCTTTTACTTTCTTCATGTATGATGTCATTCCACAACTCATCTGGTTTTCAGTCATTAGCGTTCAATGGGTCAAATCTGTTCTTGAGATGGTCTCCAAATTCAGATGGAATATACTCGAGGTCATATTTTGGTTCTGGCGGGCTTGTTTTAATTCTCTTAGGTTCAACTTGATCTTGCATGTAAGCAATTGATGTTCTGTTCCACAGTAGACAGAACCTTGTCCTTTTTCTGACTAATGATACTGAGTTTTTCCATCATCACTTTCCACACATGTAATCGATTTGATTCCTGTGTTTTCCATCTTGTGAGGTCAATGTGTATAGTTATTATTTGTGTTGTTCAAAAAGTTATTTGCAATGAATAAGACGTTGGTCTTACAAAATTCTATCATGCAGTCTCCAGCATAGCTTCTATC
This sequence comes from Elephas maximus indicus, assembly GCF_024166365.1. NCBI lineage: Eukaryota > Metazoa > Chordata > Mammalia > Proboscidea > Elephantidae > Elephas > Elephas maximus. The sequence goes on along the minus strand of NC_064833.1, from coordinate 7,649,879 downwards.
ACCATGGCCATATTTTCCAACTATAGATCCTTCTTCTTTGTCTCCAACTTTTGCATTCCAGTCACCAGTAATTATCAATGCATCTTGATTGCATCTTTGATCAATTTCGGTCTGCAAAAGTTGATACTCAATTTCCTTGTCTTTGGCATTAATGGTTGGTGTATAAATTTGAATAATAGTCTTATTAACTGATTTTCCTTGCAGGTGTATGAATATTATCCTATTACTGACAGCGTTGTTCTTCAGGACAGATCTTGAAATGTTCTTTTTGATGATGAATTTGATGCCATTCCTTTTCAATTTGTCATTCCTGACATAGTAGACCATATGATTGCCTGATTCAAAATGGCCAATAACAGTCCATTTCAGCTCACTAATGCCTAGGATGTCAATATTTGTGTGGTTCATTTCATTTTTGACAACTTCCAATTTTCCTGGATATTTTACTTCACATCTTTCAGGTCGACTGTACTTTGAGAGGAGGCAGTTCTTCCTAAGTTGTGTTTTGGGCGCTTTTCAGCCTGAGACGCTCATCTTCCTGCACTATATCAGACAATGTTCTTTTGTTATTCATAAGATTTTCACTGGACAATTTTTTCAGAAGTAGATCACTGTGTCTTTCTCCCTATTCTGTCCTAGTCTGGAAACTCAGCTGGAACCTGTCCACCATGGGTGACCCTGCTGGTATTTGAAATTCCAGTAGCATATCTTGAAGTATCACAGAAACACACAAGCCACCACAAAGGTAATGGGAAAATAATAACTAACATTTACGTTCTTGGTACTCTTCTAAAAGCTTTGTGCCTATGATCTCACTGAAGAATTAAGGGTAGAAGTTTGGGTTGAATCAGGATAGAATGAAAGTGGATCCAAGAGAATGTCAAGTAGATCTCTTGCCATTTAAAAGATTTCTTATAACTTCTGAATCTAGTGTACTTTCCTGTATAGTATTTTATATGATCCTGCAAAATCCCAGCCCACTAGGTATAATTTACAAGATTTCGGTAGACATATGTTTAAAATGTGAAGTAGTTTGCCCACGACCAATACATTTAAAATCTATTGCTTTCACATCCTAATTTTCTGGCACAACCACCCTTACTCATTGTGCTTGATCCACATCTGATTCCTTGGTAGTCTTCATAAACACAAAGGTCTTTCCTGCCAGGCCTTTTGTACAGCTGTTTCCTTTGTTTAGAATGCGTTTCTCTCAGATCTGGCATGATTCATCTTAACACATCGTATTTCATCGTTGCCTTAAAATCTAGTTGCTGTTGAAGTGACTCAAACTTCTGGCAACTCCATGTGTGTCAGAGTAGACCTGTGCTCCACAGGGATTTCAATGGCTGGTTTTTCAGAAGCAGAACACCAGGCTTTTCTTCTGAGGCATCTCTGGGTGAACTAGACCCTCCAAACTGTTGGTTAGCAGCCACACGCATTAACTCTTTGCACCATCCAGGGACTCCATCATTGCCTTTCCTGGACCTATTTTCCTACATAAAACTTATTACCTCCTGATTGTATAGACTATTTGATGTGTTTCTTAGTCTCCTGTTTGTTTCACCCCCTGAAGACAAGGATATTGACTGTTTTGTACACTGCTGTAACTACAGCACCTAAGATAATTCATATTATTTATTAAATGAATTGATTGTATGATGTGGCTGGTAGGTGACAAAATCCTGTCTAGACATGTGACCACATACTGACTTTGGCTACAGAATCCCCCCTTCCACCTTCTCCTCCCCGTCCAGAGCCTGAACTACTGCTTAGTTCTCTCCTTCCTTCCAATGGGACATTGTTGCAGGGCTTCTATGAAATAAATGAATTATTTGGGCTTTGTAAGAACTTTTTGTTTTTTTCCATAACAGGCTTATAAGAGATCTTATTAGTACAACACTCCCTGAATGTTCACCAGGGAATTTCAGAGCAATTAAGAGATTGTCCAAGGTCAGGTGGTGTTTTCAGTGCAGGGCTGATTCTGACCCAAGTCTGCTGCCATCCTCACTGACGGAAAGCCTGTGAGAATCCCCACCATATTGCTCCTGCCCAGGGGATACTAATTCAGTTTCTGCAACAAAGCTTGGCAGAGAATACTTCTCCTTGTGCCTCCGCAGCTCTTTAGTCTGTGACATATTCACTGACCATGTTACCTTAATTTCACAAGCATTCCTTAATAAGCAGTGGCCATGGACTGAGCAGATGACCAGGTCTGAGATGATGGAATTTCCATAGCTGGGAAGGGATGGGGTCAGGGGACAAAAGACTCTGAAACACTGTTGACAGGCAGACATCTTATTCCTATAGCATTTGTAAAGGTTGCAAAGCAATTTTTAAGATGTGATCTTGTTTGTCCTTCCTTTCCTCCCTATGACTCTGCAAGGAAGAGAGAGTAGAGAGCATGTTGTCCAACTTACAGATGGTGAGACTGAGACTCAGACCTGGGCACAAGAGCTGGGATTTTAGACACATATCTAAGACTAACTGATATTAAAAAAAAAAAAAAAAAGCTGATATTAGATTTTTACATATCTGGCTCTGTTTCTCAATTGTATTCATACTTAGAAGGGAAGGAAAAATGATATAACTGTTCTCACAAACCTCAACAGTTAGTGAGAAAAGATTCTGTCTAATGGGCCAGGCATAGAAGCAAAGGATTCCAGGCTGAGTTTGGGAGATCAGTAAGAGAGAAGGAAAATTGTTAGCACAACCAGTGTGCAGTTTGTGCAAAAGATCTTTTTCCAAACTATACTAGTGCCATTATGTGTGTTTCAATGACTAGTAATAATATGATATGTAAAATAATACAATAATTGGTAATAATAATAACAGTGAAAAAACAAGAAAGCACAGACTGATATGTGGTTTGGGGAGGGTGACCAGAACTTTGGTAGTTATTATGCCTTAGCTCAGTATTAAAGCCTTAGCAGGAATAGTACTGGCTTTGGAGTCTAAGTGGAATCCGTGAGTAAATTCAAACTTTAGGACCTGGAGGCCCGAAAGGAGGAGAAAGGAAGCTAGGGCTCACAGTGTGTGTGATCTTTGTTTGCTCAACCAATTGCTCATCAGATTCCTTCCTCAGTGTTTCTGTTGCAAGAAGATCCAAAGATAATCACATTAGATATATCCAACCAAAACCAAACCTGTTGCCGTTGAGCTAGTTCGAACTCATAGTGACCCTATAGGACAGAGCAGACCTGCCCCATAGGTTTTCCAAGGAGTGGTTGATGGATTTGAACCGGGACCTTTTGGTTAGCAGCTGAGCTCTTAACCACTGCACCACCAGGATTCCATGGGATGTATGGGTAACTTTTAAACCTAGACTCTGACAAGATTATAGTCTATTATTTTTCATTCGCTGGTTAGAAGATACATTTCTAATGGTGCTCACCTTATTATTACTTTTTTTTACAATAAATGTATATTTAACAATACATTTGACATTTCAACAATCTTCACATGTATAGTTCAGTGATATTGTGTTCATCGTGTTGTTCAGCTATCACCCTTAATCATTTCCAAATTATACCATCACCCTTAGCAGAAGCCCAGTGTCCCCTGAGCTTTGGTTCCTCTTTTCCCCTCCTCCCCACCTGTTCCTGGAAACCACTGATAAGCTTTGTTCTCTATACACTTGCCTATTCTAGATATTTCTCCTAAGGGAGACATTTGTCCTTTTGCGACTGACTTATTCCACTCAACATAATGTTTTTCAGGTTCATTTACGTTGTAGCATGTATCAGGATTTGAAGTAGAGAAATAATTTAATTCTTAACACAAGAAAAAATGGGAAAGTTGAGGAAGATCCTCAGCGAGATGGATTGACACAGTGGCTGCAACAATGAGCTCAAACATAGCAATTATTACGAGGTTGGTGTAGGACCAGGCAGTGTTTTGTTCTATCGTACGTAGGGTTGCTATGAGTCAGAAATGACCCCATACCACCTAACAATGACAACAACATCATCGTTTTGTTTCTTACTATGGATAAACAGTGTTAAGTTAGATTTTCTTCACATCAGAACTGCAGTATCGTTCAAAGTTCTAGAACTGTACTGTCCAATCTGGTAGCCACTAGCCACATGTGGCCATTGGGCATTTGAAATGTGGCTGGTCTGAATTGAGATGCATTGTCATTCCAAAATACAGGCTGAATATCAAAGGCTGTGATGAAACGAATGTAATATACTCTACTAATAATTTTATGTTGATTACATGTTCAAATGATAGTATTTTGGATATAATGGATTAATAAAATGTATTACTAAAATAAATTTCACTTGTGTCTTTTCAGTTGTTAAAAATATAGCAGCTAGAAAATTTAAAATTATTTTTGTGACTTACATTATATTTCTATTGGATAGCACTATTCTGAGAGGAAAAATGTTTTATTCTAAGAACATTTTAATCATCACATATTCCTCTTGGGTTTTGCCAGCTATAAGTGTCAGAACTGTAAAGCATGGTTTACCAGGATTATACTACTACAGCTTTTGTACAGGTTGAAAAGCAATATTTAGTGTCTCACCAGTACAGTAGGATCTGCTGCTGATGATGATATTCTTCCTCAGATGTCCAGGAATTAAAGGAGGTTTCAGAGCACTGCCCAGTTTTGGCCAGGTCCCCATCTGTCCCTGTCCAGGAACACCGAGCCCACTTCAGTCTACCTTGGAGAACATCGGGACCTCACATCCTTATGTTCTTTATCACTGTTTATGTCAAGATCTATGAGAAGCTTAAGATTTCTAGTTACCTGATTCCCCCCAGAAAGCCACGTCACTACTGCTCTGCAGATCCACTAACCTGATACTCTCTCCCACCTTTCTCTCTCTCCCCAAACCTTTACACCGTACTCTCCAGAAATCATGAAGCTTCAGTAGCAAAGTCCCCATATCTGCAACTTTTTCCCCAAAGGTTCTGGTCACCTTCTTGTTCTAAGGGAGCATGGTTCTCTGTGGAGGACACTACCTTGCAGCTTTCTCAAGTGATGACTTCTGTCCCCACTAACTACATCAGGACATAAGAATCTGTAGCAGTTGCATGAGAAAGGAGAATCTTTACAGATGATTCTAATTGTTAGTGTGATAAATGGTAAGTTTTTACTGTTGGAAGAATAATTTTCATTGTAACGCAAGGGCTCATAGATATCATAGAATTTATTTAAAAGTAAGATGATAGGGTGTATTTGTAGTGGCATATCTGGTTTCAAATCCCCATACAGACTAGTCCCTATGTGATGATGGACTTATATCTCTGAAATCAGGATACTCATCTATGAAATGGGAATGAAGACACTGATGATTCATATCTCATTGAGCTATGCTACACATCAAATACAAGGTCAAGGAACCTGGCTTGAATCAAATGGCCCACCTATAATGGCTGCTGTTCTTCCCTCTATCCTCCTACACTCATTCATTCCCTCTTTACGTCCCTCATTCCCACCTTTTATCAGACATGCCAGCCTTTCCAGCCAACGAAAAGTCATCATACACGTATATTGAGATTGTTGTCATTGGTTGCTGTCAGGTCAATTTCTACTCATAGTGACTCTGTGCCGCAGAGTAGAACTGCCCCACAGGGTTTTCTAGGCTGTTTTTTTTTTTTTTTTTTTTTTTTAATCTTTATGGGAACAGATTGACAGGCCTTTCTTCCCCATAACCACTGGGTGGGTTTGAACCTCCAACCTTTCGGTTAGCAGATGTCTTGGTTATCTTGTGCTGCTATAACAGAAATACAAGTAGGTGGCTTTAACAAATAGAAATTAATTTTCTCACAGTTTAGGAAGCTAGAAGTCTGAATTCAGGGTGTCAGCCCTAGGGGAAGGCTTTCTTTCTCTTTTAGCCCTGGAGGGAAGGCCCTTGTCTCTTCTGAGCTTCTGCTCCTAGGCAACTTTCATGTGGCTTGGCATTTATTTTACCTTATCTCTGCTTTGAAGCCCTGGTAGCATAGTGGTTAAGAGCTATGGCTGCTAACCAAAAGGTCGGCAGTTCCAATCCACCAGGCACTCCTTGGAAACCATATGGGGCAGTTCTGTTCTGTTGTATAGGGTCACTATGAGTCAGAATCGACTTGATGGCAATAGGTTTTTTTTTTTTTTTTTTGGTATCTCTGCTTGCTAGCTTGTGTTTAATCTCTTTTTGTATCTCAAAAGAGATTGACTCAAGATACACCCCACACTAATCCTGCCTCATTCACATAACAAAGATAACCCATTCCCAAATGGATTATAACCATTGGCATACAGGCTAGGATTTATAACACGTATTTTGGGGGGACACAATTCAATCCATAACGGCAGCTAGGTGTTTCAACTATTGCATCACCAGGACTAAGGGAAAAAAAAAAGTCCAATAATCATTTCACATTCTAGCAAGGGACTTAGAAGTGCTGCAGATGCTGGGATTCAGGCCTGGGAAGCATCCAGCTTCACAAATGCAAAGAAAGGAAATTCAATATTGAGGTCAATGAACTCCACTTAAACAACTGAAAATATGGCTTAAAAAACTCGTTTAATCTTCACAAAATTTGCTTTTAAAAGACTCAGGTTCTGCCATACAGTCCTTGAAGATACATGGATTTCCAATTTTGGTAAAAAAAAAAAAAAGTACAAATGTAAAAAAAAAGTGTATAGAAAAAGGAAAATGGCTTGTTGCTATTTCTGAGCTGGTCATCAAGGGATGCCAGCCGCTCAGAGACTATGTCAAGCACTCAATAAATAGGAATTGTGAGTACCACTACCTTGTGTTGATATAAAGATGTGTATGTGCATGAGTGTGTGTGTACGTACACATCTGTGCGTACGTGCACATCTGTGGGTTTAGTGTATATATTCTCTCCTTTTTTTTCTTTTGTTGGCAGTGTCTAGCTGTACTATGCATTTCCCAAGTAACTTTAAATGACTATAATTTTGTTAGCCCGTTCTCTTAATTACTCTACTGAGGGCTTGTCATCTGGCCATCATCATCTGAATACGTTCTCATTTTTCAAGGACACGTTGCTTAATCCAATTTTTGACACAGCTATTTTTGCAAGATTCTCAGCATTCTCTAATTAACCGTATTACTTTTCTCTGTGCTTTTTCTCTCTACTTCAATTCCTCTTAAAGATCCCATCAAATAAGAAAAAGGAAGCTTTGAGGTTGCTGCCAAATATCAGCTCTGGAGACCAATGTCTCCCCAGAGATTCTCAGTCCTCTACTCCCCTCCACTTCTGTCTGGTCACATCCTTCAAGGTCACCTTTCAAGTTTCTCTCCATTCTGAAGCCTCTTTCAGGATCCAGCCTTGAGTGATCTCTAGACCAAGGCTTTGGCTCTCATTGGATCTACTCAGGTGACTATTCCCTTAAATGTGTCTTGACTTTGGTACCAAAAAAAAAAAAAAAACCAATTGCTGTCAAGTCGATTCTGATTCATAGTGACCCAAAGGATGGAACAGAACTGCCCCATAGAGTTTCCAAGGATTGTCTGGTAAATTCGAACGGCCGACCTTTTGGTTAGCAGCCATAGGTCTTAACTACTATGCCAGCAGGGCTTCTGACGTTGGTACAGAGCATTTAAATTACTGTGTAAATTGTCCTTCAGTCATCAAGCTCTAGATACATCTAAGACGAGCTCAGCTTTCCTTAAAGCCTTCCAATTCCACCCAAATGGATTACATTTCTCCCTTCTTTGTAATCCTTAGCACCTCAATTACCTAACTTACCGTGCTTTTCTCATTCTGCCTTGTAGGAAATGTTTGCAAGTCTGTTTCCCACTAAACTGTAAGTTCTAGAAGAGGCTAGCCAAGCCTTAGAGACAATGGCCTAAAGTAAAAAAAAAAAAAAAGAAAGAAAAAATAAGCAGCCAAGCTCAAATCAGCAGACACAATGCTGAGTTCTGATTCAGCCACTCACAATGACTCTGAGCATGTTCTTAACCTTGTTAGGCCTCGTTTCTTTTTTTAGAAAATGAAAATATTTCTATCATACCTGAATTGCAGGATTGATGGGATATTATTGTCTCCAATACAATATGTGTCCTTCACTGTCATCACCTAAACACTTGTGAGCTATGAGATCCTTACATTCAGCTCATCCTCTCCTGCCACAAGGGTTTCGTACGAGTGATTTCTTCTTTCTGAAACAGTCTCCATTTCTCTGTTTACCTAGTTAATAGTCCTACTCAACATTCAAATCTCAACCCATGGAATCCTTTCCTGACCTACTTTAAAAGGTTAATTGACCCTATTGTACAGGCTCTTTCACCAGGCGTAATTCTTCTCTTCATAGCGCTTGTACAGTTTCCACAACACCTATGTTTCCATGAATATTTGATGCATGTCTTTCTCCATCAAAAGAAGTACTACAAACAACAGTTTATCCTCAGAACTTACCTCTATTTCAGGCACATAGTACATACCCAATAAATATTTATTGAACTGATTAGTTAAAAGCCAAATAGACCATTTCATTCAATATCACATTATGAAGTGTGATATCCCCTACAGTGTGAGGTTAATGATTGTTCATCTTTGGTTCTTTTGCATTAAATAAAATTGTATTTTAGCAGAGAAACCAAGTCTAATACAAATGCATACTTTCTATTCTCATTCTTTTCTGATTTGCAGGCTGTTGGGCAGAGAGGACTGGAGGAGGTATCTATAGAAGTAGGCTTTCTCTCCAGATTGTAGGAAAACTATGCATTGTGTGTTATCATCAAGAGGTTCCTGAGGGGAGGGGAAATACTTTATATATATTTAGGTGATAAAATTAACAGACTGCAGAGGTTAATTGGGTGTCAAATATTAGGTAGTGGGATAATACATTAAATGATAAAATGTAATAACATACAAGAAATGGAAAAGAATTAAGAGTAAGAAACAAAATAGTTTTGGGATACATAGATTTGGATATGGATCATATAATAGAAAATAAAACCAAATCAAATAGAAGTTAAAGAAGAAGGGGGGGTAGTTAAAAAAAAAAAAAAAACCTCAGCAGAAAGTACAAGTTTCTCTCAGAAAAGAGAAACACAAAAGAGGACAGAAGTTTACTATCTTGTTCCCGAAGAAAACCAGGAGATGAGAAGCACATAGCACTTCGGGTAACATGAGGCCAGCTGGAGTCCATTTTCTCCAGCTTGCTAAAATGTTTTCATTGTTCACTAGCTTTTTTTTTTCTTCCTTTTTTTTTAAATTGCTAATGTTAATTTTGCCATTAGCAGCTGTTTTCTGTTTTTAGGGCATGCAACAAAAAGGAACAAAGAAAACAAGTAAAAATAGTATTTTTGATGCTACAATTGTGTTGACTGAAGGCCTAAACAGTCAATGAAATGGGAATACTCAGCAATGGGCCCCTGGAGGCACAGTGGTTCACAGCTTGGCTGCTAATCAAAAGGTTGGCAGTTCAGATCCACTAGCCACTCCTTGGAAACCCTATGTGGCAGTTCTATGCTGTCCTATAGGGTCACTAGGAGTCAAAATTGACTCGTGGCAATGGGTTTGGTTTTTGATTTATTCAACAATAGAGAGCAGTGGGATCCCAGGGTCATATGCTCAGTGTATGCTTCTCTGTATAATAAACTACCAAACAGTTTCCAAAGTGGCTGCATAACTGTACTTAACAAAAAGCAATGTATGAAAGTTGCAATTTTTCTACTTCTTCATCAACACTGAGGAGAGGAGGTGTTGGAAAAAATAAACATTTGATGAATTAAAAAAAAAAATGTTTAGAGCCTTAGAAGAGAATCATGTATCCAAATCTCTTATTTTCTTTAGAATAAAATGTACATCTGAGAAACGGCAGAAATTACAGTGCAACCTAGACACCATAGCTAGAACCCTGTTCACATTATGGACTAAGGGATTTATTAATTAGAGTTTTAAATCTGTTGTGGAAGGGTAATCATTCTGCCACAAAGACTGGGTCATGGGCCAAGTGCCCCCGAAAAGAAGGAGGACTTTTCATAGAAGATTTCACCGACAGAGAAGAGGTTGAAGCACTACTATTATAGGCCCTTGGGGTTACTGTGGTGTGATAGATCACTTTTGTGTATGGCCTTTCTAACCATGGTCTTGTAACTCCACCCAAGTGGTTGGACGGGCAATGAAGATATGGTAGACGTGGCCCACCAAAGGGATTAGTCAGTTTTGCCATCCCCTGGGCTTGAGGTGAGCCATCCAGAGGCAGGAAAGAGACAATCCCGCCACCACCTGGGAAGAATAGCCAGAGCCAGCAGTCCTTTGGATCTAGGACCCCTGCGCTGAGAAGCTCCTGGAAGCAAGAGACCGAGAGAGAGAAAGCTGTAATCCTGAAGATGGTGAGAAGTGGTGGTAGGACAGACCCAGCAGCAGAGACGAGGCAGCAGGAGACAGTGTGTTGTGCTTCCTGGTCCATGGAGAGAGAAAGCTGAATGCCTTTGTAAGACAGGGAACAGAGGGCCCCCCAAATCTGCAAAGTACAGGAAATGGGCCAGGGCACAGAAACAAAGCCATTCCCCAGAACAATGGAGCAGGGCATCAGAAAATAGTCCGCAAACTTCTTTAAAGTTGTCTTTCAGAAGCAGCTGGAGAAAACCAGCCCCAGGGACATGCACGGAACATCCGCCTGTGACTGCTATGTGATCTTCCACCAGGGGCAGTGAGGGGCTGCAGCAGCAGCGGGGAGACTGTGCAGGTGTGACACCCCATAATAAGTCCTGCTATGAATCCCAGAGGCCTCCGGGACAAGAGCCATCCTGGAAAGCTGCTGTGCGCACACCGTAGTTAACATATCCTGGCCTATGCTTGTGAATATACATGAATCTTTTCCTGCCCAGGAACTTTTAAAAGCCCAGGCAGGTCTTTTGTTCTTCAAGACAGGGGTAACCGTTGCTTTAGGCCCTCCTCGTCTCCTCTTGCAAGCTCTTCAATAAAGGTTTACTGTTGTAGAAAATTCTGCGTGACTTACATGTCCATTCTTGACCAGTTAGAGGCAAGAACCTTATTCAATTCTGGTAACATTTGGGCAGAGGCCGAGGGTGAGGGAGAGGCATACCTGAGACTTGCGAAGAGGCTGTGCCGTTGGAAGAACTGCATCCTGAGTGTTCCTGAGCCTAAATTTCAACCTGTTATTTCCCTAATAAACCCCACAATCCTGAGTGTGGTCTGTGAGTTCTGTGTGGCCATTGCCATAAATAATCTATCTGAGCAGACAAGTAGAGAGTGCTGTGGGAGGGGTGGTTGGGGTCAGAATTGGTAAAGATGGTGGAGAGAGGAAGCATGTCTGACCTCTGCCTAACAGGAATCAGCCCTGGGCTGATTCTCTTCTCTTGATTCTCCTTCCCCCTTGTGAAGTTAGAGGAGGTCAGATGCCACCCCCACGCTGTTTTTGCAATTGTATAAAAATGCACGATTTAGAAGAAGGGAAAGCAAGTGGTGTGACAAGTGAGTCTACATTTCCCCAGTCTTCTTCAGGAAATATCTGACAGTGGTTCAGAGTAACTCTGAACACTGAGGACCTTGTAGTCAGCTACATATGAAGGAAGGAAGGAAGGAGATTTAATCTCAGACTATCCTACAAGGTTCCAGAGAAGCTAACCCAGTAAGCAGCAGAGTTGAGATTTGAACCCAGGTCTTATTTACACCAATGCTATTTTTATGCCTTTACATTATGATATTTTTGTGGTTTTATGTGCAAAATAGGATAGTATGTTGCATACCCTAGTCCGTGTGCCTGTATCATGTTCTTAGCCTAATAACAAGCCTGGCATATCTTGTGAGGTCTTACTTGACTTCTGCAAGTAGTACACCTAAGAATGAATTTACTGCAAGAAGGCCTATGACTCTTTTTTGCATAAACGACATTGACATATGACTATTCATAGGTCTAACACTTCTGGTGGAATTTAGGGTTTTTTTTTTTGCAGGCAATGATGGTGCCATATTCATTTTTATATATTGGAGGCATACCACAGTGCTTGACACGGTATAAAATAAAGGACGGATGGACGAATGAATTAATAAACAGATGGGTGAATGAACAGAAGGATGGACAGAATGCTTAGGTGACTAATAACGTCCATTCCATTACAAATATATTTTTGTACACTTTCTCAGGATTCAACTAGAATTGTTGCAAACAGATAAGCTGTGCTCAAAATTCTTTTGTGTCTGACCTGAAATAAAAATACTTAAAATTATTTGAAGATGGCAGCTCTCTCAAGACTAGAATCCAATTTAATAGTCGCAAAAGAATAAAATAAATTCCTGATGAATTTCTAGAGGTACCCAAAGGAATCTACTTTCAGAGCAAGACTGGACCACTACAAAGTCTGAGGAATAGGAAAAAGAAAAATATATATACCTGTAGAAGGTATTCCAGCCAGTCAATTTCTGAAATAATTGACAGAGAATGAGATTGTGAATTGAGTCAAGCATCGTTAGAGAAATGACATACAGTTGAAAGAGCAAAAACAAAAACAGATTTGTTTCTGGCAGAACTGTGGTGATGCCAGAGGCTGAAAAGATTTGGGAATATGCTGTTCTCCCGCAGACCAGTGGAGCAACCAAGAGCTAGTGTTCCGGGAAATGGCTGCTGCAGAAATACAGTCTGGAAAACCAGGCAGTAAGTGACAGTAATCTCTCTCAAGAGGATGAGTGGAGTTACTTTGTTGTCTTTGTGATTGGCACTGCATTTGGATAATGAAGAGAAAGGAGGGCTGGTTAAGTGAGAGGTCACTGAGCTAGGGAAGTTCAAAGGATGCTTTTCTTTATGATTGCAAGTTCCTTCCTTCCTTCCTTCCTTCCTTCCTTCCTTCCTTCCTTCCTTCCTTCCTTCCTTCCTTCCTTCCTTCCTTCCTTCCTTCCTTCCTTCCTTCCTTCCTTCCTTCCTTCCTTCCTTCCTTCCTTCCTTCCTTCCTTCCTTCCTTCCTCCCTCCCTCCCTCCCTCCCTCCCTCCCTCCCTCCCTCCCTACCTCCCCCCTCCCTCCCTCCCTCCCTCCCTCCCTCCCCCCCTCCCTCCCTCCCTCCCCCCTCCCTCCCTCCCTCCCTCCCTCCCTTCCTTCCTCTCTCCCTTTTTCTTTCTTTCATATCATTTTCCAATATAAAACCCATTGCTATGGAGTCAATTCCACTTCCCAATGTATGGTCATAAATGGTTTTGTTTATTTGTAAGTCTCATGTGGTCAGTGGTCTTTAGAATGATTGAATCAGAGTATAAAGGTAAAGTTTTGTGAGAAATGGGATATGGTAAATAAAATCATAAGCGTGAATGAGATCTCCCTGGAAGAGTATGTAACCTGTGTAGATGTTCAAAGAGAAATACCAATGTTTAATAATCACACCCACCGCTCATCTGGCAGTTGGTTATACTGTGCTGGCTTGCATGGTGCTGTGATGATAGAAGCTATGACACTGATATTTCAAATACGAGCAGAGTCACCCATGGTGGACAGGTTTCAGCTGAGCTTCCAGACTAAGACAGACTAGGAAGAAGGACTTAATTCTGAAAAAATGGCCAGTGACAAATATATGAATAATAGCAGAATATTGTCTGGTATAGTACCAGAATATAAGCCCCTCACATTGGAAGCCATGCAAAATATGACAGAGGAAAAGCTGTCTCCTCAAAGTAGGGTCAACATAAATGATGAGGATGGAGTAAAGCTTTCAGGACTTCCATTTGCTGATGTGGCAAGACTCAAAATGAAAAGAAACAGCTATAAACATCCATTAAAACTCAGAGCGTGGAATGTATGAAGTATGAACCAAGGAAAGTTGGAAGTTGTAAAAAATGAAATGGAATGCATAATGATCAGTATTCTAGGCATTAGTAAGCTAAAATGGACTGGTATTGGCCATTTTGAAGCAGACAATCATATGGTCTGCTCCACTGGGAATGACAAATTGAAGAGGAATGGTGTTACATTCATCATCAAAAAGAACATTTCGAGGTCGATCCTGAAGTACAATGCTGTCAGTGTTGTTGTTAGGTGCCGTCAAGTCGGTTCCAACTCATAGCGACCCTATGCACAACAAAATGAAATGTTGCCCAGTCCTTCCCCATCCTTACAATCGTTGTTATGCTTGAGCTCATTGTTGCAGCCACTGTGTCAATCCACCTTGTTGAGGGTCTTCCTCTTTTCCCATGACCCTGTACTCTGGCAAGCATGATGTCCTTCTCCAGGGACTGATCCCTCCTGATAACATGTCCAAAGTATGTAAGACGCAGTCTCAACATCCTTGCCTCTAAGGAGCACTCTGGCTATACTTCTTCCAAGACAGATTTATTCGTTCTTTTGGCAGTCTGTGGTATATTCAATATTCTTCTCCAACACCACAATTCAAAGGCATCAACTCTTCTTCGGTCTTCCTTATTCATTGTCCAGCTTTCACATGCACCTGACGCGGTTGAAAACACCATGGCTTGGGTCAGGCGCACCTTAGTCTTCAGGGTGACATCTTTGCTCTTCAACACTTTGAAGAGATCCTTTGCAGCAGATTTGCAATGCGTCTTTTGATTTCTTGACTACTGCTTCCATGGCTGTTGATCATGGATCCAAGTAAAATGAAATCCTTGGCAACTTCAATCTTTTCTCCATTTATCATGATGTTGCTCATTGGTCCAGTTGTGAGGATTTTTGTTTTCTTTATGTTGAGGTGTAATCCATACTGAAGGCTATGGTCTCTGATCTTCATTAGTAAGTGCTTCAAGTCCTCCTCACTTTCAGCAAGCAAGGTTGTGTCATCTGCATAACGCAGGTTGTTCATGAGCCTTCCTCCAATCTTGGTGCCCCATTCTTCTTCATATAGTCCAGCTTCTCATATTATGTGTTCAGCATACAGATTAAATAGGTATAATGAAAGAATACAACCCTGACACACACCTTTCCTGACTTTAAACCAATCGGTATCCCCTTGTTCTATCCGAACAACTGCCTCTTGATCTATGTAAACGTTCCTCATGAGCACAATGAAGTGTTCTGGAATTCCCATTCTTCCCAGTGTTATCCATAGTTTGTTATGATCCACACGGTTGAATGCCTTTGCATAGTCAATAAAACACAGGAAAACATCCTTCTGGTATTCTCTGCTTTCAACCAGGATCCATCTGACATCAGCAATGATATCCCTGGTTCCACGTCCTCCTCTGAAACCAGCCTGAATTTCTGGCAGTTCCCTGTTGATATACTGCTGCAGCTGTTTTTGAATGATCTTCAGCAAAATTTTGCTTGTGCGTGATATTAATGATATTGTTCTATAATTTCCACATTCGGTTGGATCACCTTTCTTGGGAATAGGCATAAATATGGATCTCTTCCAGTCAGTTGGCCAGGAAGCTGTCTTCCATATTTCTTGGCATAGATGAGTGAGCACCTCCAGTGCTGCATCTGTTTGTTGAAACATCTCAATTGATATTCCATCAATTCCTGGAGCCTTGTTTTTCACCAATGCCTTCAGAGCAGCTTGGACTTCTTCCTTCAGTACCATGGGTTCCTGATCATATGCCACCTCTTGAAATAGTTGAACATCAACAAATTCTTTTTGGTATAATGACTCTGTGTATTTCTTCCATCTTCTTTTGATGCTTCCTGCATCATTTCATATTTTCTCCATGGAATCCTTCACTATTGCAACTCGAGGCTTGAATATTTTCTTCAGTTCTTTCAACTTGAGAAACATTGAGCATGTTCTTTCCTTTTGGTTTTCCATTTCCAGCTCTTTGCACATGTCATTATAATACTTTACTTTGTCTTCTTGAGAG
The DNA here is from genome assembly GCF_024166365.1 of Elephas maximus indicus. Taxonomy (NCBI): domain Eukaryota; kingdom Metazoa; phylum Chordata; class Mammalia; order Proboscidea; family Elephantidae; genus Elephas; species Elephas maximus. The sequence continues at coordinate 7,634,158 of NC_064833.1, read as the reverse complement.
TCCCTTTGAAATCTTCAGTTCAGTTCCTTTGCTTTGTCATCAAAAAGAACATCTCAAGATCTATCCTGAAGAACAACACTGTCAGTGATAGGATAATATCCATACGCCTGCAAGAAAGACCACCTAATACGACTATTATTCAAATTTATGCACCAACCACTAGGGCCAAAGATGAAGGAACAGAAGATTTTTATCAGCTGCTACAGTCTGAAATTGATCAAACATGCAATCAAGATGCATTGATAGTACTGGTGATTGGAATGCGAATGTTGGAAACAAAGAAGAAGGATCAGTAGTTGGAAAATATGGCCTTGGTGATAGAAACAATGACAGAGATCGAGTGATAGAATTTTGCAAGACCAACGACTTCTTCACTGCAAATACCTTCTTTCACCAACATAAATGGCAACTATACACATGGACCTCACCAGGTGGAACACACAGAAATCAAATTGACTACATCTGTGGAAAGAGATGATGGAAAAGCTCAATATCAACAGTCAGAACAAGGCCAGGGGCTGACTGTGGAACAGACCATCAATTGCTCATATGCAAGTTCAAGCTGAAACTGAAGAAAATCAGAGCAAGTCCACGAGAGCCAAAATATGACCTTGAGTACAACCCACCTGAATTTAGAGACCATCTCAAGAATAGATTTGACCCCTTGAACACTACTGACTGAAGACCAGACGAGTTGTGGAATGGCATCAAGGACATCATCCATGAAGAAAGCAAGAAGTCACTGAAAGGACAGGAATGAAAGAAAAGACCAAGATGGATGTCAGAGGAGACTCTGAAACTTGCTCTTGAGCGTTGAGCAGCTAAAGCAAAAGGAAGAAATGATGAAGTAAAAGAACTGAACAGAAGATTTCAAAGGGCCTCTCGCGAAGACAAAGTAAAGTATTATGCTGTCAGTGATAGGGTGATAATCATCCACCTACAAGGAATGACCAAGAAGAGAGGAGTTGTGGGATGACATAAGGACAACATACATGAAGAAAACAAAGGGTTATTATGAATTCAGTTAATATGAATTCTGTTCAAATTTATGCACCAAACTCTAAGACCAAAGAAGAAGAAATTGAAGATTTTTACCAACTTCAGAAGTCTAAAATTGAACATACATGCAATCAAGATGCATTGATAATTATTGGTCACTAGAATGTGAAAGTCGGAAACAATAAGAAGGATCAGTAGTTGGCAGTAGGAACGACTATGGAGATTATGTGATTGAATTCTGCAAGACCAATGACTCATTCATTGCAAATACTTTTTTCAGCAACATAAAGGACAACTATGCACGTGGACCTCACTGAATGGAATACACAAAAATCAAATAGACTACAAATGTAGAAAGGGGTGATAAAGAAGCTCAATATCATCAGTCAGAGTAAGGTCAAGGGCTGACTGCAGAACATACCATCAATTGCTCATACTCAAGATTAAGCTGAAGATGAAGAAAATTAAAATGACTTCACAAGAGCCAAAGTATGACCTTGAGAACATTCCACCTGAATTTAGAGACCGTTTCAAGAATGGATTTGACACTTCGAACACTAATGACCAAGAAGAGAGGAGTTGTGCGATGACATAAGGGACAACATACATGAAGAAAGCAAAGGGTTATTAAAAAGACCGGGAAGGAAGAAAAGTCCACAATGGATGTCAGAAGAGACTCTGAAACTTGCTCTTGAACATGGAATAGCTAAAGCTAATGGAAGAATTAATAAAGGAAAAGAGCTGAACAGAAGATTTCAAAGGGCAGTTCAAGAAGACAAAGTAAAGTATTATAACGAAATGTGCAAAGACCTGGAGATAGAAAGCCAAAAGGGAAGAACACGCTCAGCATTTCTCAACCTGAGAGAAATGAAGAAAAAATTGAAGCTGCTAGTTGGAATACTGAAGCATTCTGTGGACAAAATATTGAATGACACAGAAAGCATCAAAAGAAGATGGAAGGAATACACAGAGTCACTGTACCAAAAAGAATTGGTGGATGTTCAACCATTTCAGGAGGGAGCATATGATCAGGAACTGATGGTTTTGAAGGAAGAAGTCCAAGCTGCACTGAAGGCATTGGGACATACAAGCCTCCAGGAACTGGAGGAACACCAGTTGAGATGTTTCAACAAATGTATGCAATGCTGGAAGCATTCACTCGTCTGTGTCAAGAAATTTGGAAAATAGCTACCTGCACAGCCAACTGGGTGAGATCCATATCTGCCCATTCCAAAGAAAGATGATCCATCAGAAAGTGAAAATTATTGAACAATATCATTAATATCACAAGCAAGTATTATTTTGCTGAAGATAATTCAAAAAAGGTTATAGTAGTATATCAACCATGAGCTGCCAAAAATTCAAGCCGGATTCAGAAGAGGACATGGAACCAGGGATACAAATGCTATGTCAAATGGACCTTGGCTGAAAGTAGAGAATAACAGAAAGATGTTTACCTGTGTTTTATATACTGTGCAAAGACATTGGATTGTGTTGATTGCAACAAATTATGGATAACACTGTGAAGAATGTGAATTCCAGAGATTTAACTGTGCTCGTGCGGAACCTGTACATGGACCAAGAGGCAGTCCTTCGAACTGAACAAGAGGGCACTTCGTGATTTAAGATCAGAAAAGGTGTGTATCAGGGTTGTATTGTTTCACCATACTTATTTAATCTGTATGCTGAGGAAATAATCCGAAAACCTGGACTATATGATAAAGAACACAGCATCAGAATTGGAGGAAGACAGACTAACAACCTGCGATATGCAGATGATACAACTTGCCTGCTGAAAGTGAAGAGGTCTTGAAGCACTTACTGATAATGATCAAAGACTACAGCCTTCAGTACGGTTTACATCTCAACACAGAGAGAACAAAAATCCTCACAACTAGACCAATAAGCCACATCAAGATAAACAGAGAAAAGATGTCAAGGATTTCATTTTACCTGGATCCACCCAACCCACGTGAAAGCAGTAGTCAAGAAATCAAATGACATATTGCATTAGGCATATCTGCTGCAAAATACTTCTTTAAAGTAGTGAAAAGTAAAGATGTCACTTTGAGGACTAAGGTGTGCCTTACCCATGTTACTTTCAGTCGCCCTATATACATGTATACATGTGAAATGGGGCTATGAATAAGGAAGGCTGAAGAATAGATGCTTTTGAATTATGGTGTTGCCAAAGAATATTGAATATACCATGGACTGCCAAAAGAACGAACAAATCTGTCTTGGAAGAAGTACAGCCAGAAGCTCCTTAGAAGAGAGGATGGTGAGACTTAGTCTCATATACTTTAGACGTCTTTTCAGGAGGGGCCAGTCCCTGAAGAAAGACATCAGCTTGGTAAGGTAGAGGGTCAGTGACAAAGAGGAAGACCCTCTAGGAGACGGATTGACACAATGGCTGCAACAATGGGCTCAACCATAAAAAAAAAAAAAAAAAAAAATTTTTTTTTTTGGAAAGGAGCAAGAATATGAATAAGCCTGAGATTAGTTCAAAAAATAAGTTTCAAAACTTTTTCAAGATTTTAGTGTTCTCAAACGTTCTTTTGTGATGAAGCTATGTACACTGAGAGAATAAGAGCTGCGTAAACAATTTTTAAACAATTGGCATTAATGTTTTGCCTTGCATGCAAGGAAGCGCAGGTTGGAAATTATTGTTCATTTACAGTAAATACATAATTTTACATTTCTGGTAAAATGAACCACCAATTTGCTCTATGTACTTTCTAATATCTTGTTTTATTATTTCAAGTGCCCTGTGTATATATGTTTAGATTTTAGACTACTTCAATTGTTTATTTCATAGTATGAGAAATACATTATAGCTAAATAATAAAAAATAAGAAAAGTTAATTGTGAGGATGGGGCAGGACTAGGCAGTGTTTCAGTCTGTTGTACACAGGGTCACTAGGAGTCGAAACCAACTCTATGGCACCGAACAACAATAACAATAATCACACAAAGGTATTAATTTTAGGAAACATAACAAGATAATCAAGAAAGAATATTGTATAAAGTCCAAGAGACTGTTTCAAGATAACGTGTTAAAGGCAAGAAAACTGAAAAATGATCTGACCGCTGGTGTTTGTGGCTTCCTCTGTAATTCCAATATCGTGATAATTCACCAGAATTTCTATCAAAAGTCAGTACAACGAATTAATCATTAAAATCTCTGGGTGTCTCAGAACTTTCCAGATGTGCCAAAGTAGCATACCGGGATATCAGGGGTGATGGAAGAGTACAAAGCATACATTGATTTTTTGTGAACTATCAAATTTTTTGTTGTTGTACTTCACCTTTTGGTCAATAAACACACGATTTTGTAATTGTATAAAAATGGATTTCAATTAGCTCCTTAAAGAAGTTTTATTTTTACACCAAGTTGAAGATATTTCATGAATTTTTTAGTGGTGCATGGGACCTTTTCTTAGTGAAGTTTCCTCAGTTTACAAAATATTCTTCTAGTGAAAAGGAATTAATGTCTATTGAGCTTTTACTGTGAGACTGTCACTTGGTCTACAGATATCATTCATTTAGTCATTCAATCATTCATTCCATAATCACTGATTTTTTTATGCACTGAACTTTTGCTAGGAGCTGAAAAAGTGATGACAAATAAAAGCAGCTTTAAAATTGAGGTTTGGGGGAATTTCTTGCCACCATAATGGACTACTTATGCCCCATGAAAGCAGCCACTACTATCTGTTAGTGACTACCAGTTAATGATTACTGTGAAGGAACAAATATTTATCCAGTTAAATTTCAATTTCAGATAAATGATAAATAATTTTTAGTAAAAGTATGACCTATAAAATGTTTGGTACACACACATACATACATAGAATGTATAAATATATTTATATTTGTATAAAGATGTCATATTTCATAGGGCTTATTTCATGAGATCTACTTAGATTAAATAATTATTCATTATTTATCTGAAATTAAACTTCAACAGGGCATCCTGTGTTTTATTGGCAACCCTAATAGGGGATGAAGAAAGCAACTCAGAGAAGTTTGGTTCTGTGATTATATCCCCGCAACTAGTAAATAGCAGGGCCAGGAACTGAACCCAGTTTTCTGACTAGGAAGCCCTTGTTTTTATTTTCTTAATACAAAACAAGCACTTTGATACTTGTATCCTGGAACCACTTGCCATAGAGTTGATTTCAACTCAGAGCAACCCAATAGGACAGGCTGTAATGTTTACGGAAGCAGACTGCTACATCTTTCTCCTGGGAAGCAGCTGACGGGTTCAAACCACCAATCTTCAGGTTAGGAGCTAAGACCTTAATCACTGCACCAACAGAACTCCTTGTAGGAACGTAAGATCTCTCCAATTTGCATGTGCTTTGCATATCTCTCCTGGGAGCAGACTATGTCTGATGACTGACTTCTGCAGTGAGATAAACTCCTCTCCCTTGCTTCAGTGAACAACTGTGAAGAGCCATCCCAGGTCTTCAGTGCCTGGTGGGACAGGCTGAGGCTTTGGTTGTGACTGCAGCACAGTTCACCTTCTTCCTCCACCCAAACCTTCTTTCCTTACTGCCCTGATTTTTCAGGTTTTGAGCACAGTCCTTAATGAGCTCTATAACCCAAATCTCCATCTCAGCCTTTGCATTTGGGGAAGTTGACTCAGGGCAGAAAGGAAGGGAAAAGAACAGACTTTTCTATTAAGGAGTGGAGCTAACAAAAGCATTTAGAGGCAAGAGAACAATTTATTTGTTATGGGAAAAGAGATAGAAGACTGACATAGAGGACTGATGGACCAGATTGAAAAAAAAAAAAAACAGGAAACCTGTGAGAGACAGAACTGGACTAGACTGTCTTGTTTTTCTGGGTCTCGCAAGTTTTCTGCCTTTAACAGAATGTAGTATTATCACTTTTCTATCTCTCCTTTTAGTGGAGAATATTTGAGTTTTCCTTCTCTGACAGGTTTCCACCTTACACAGATTCTGGCTTTTACAGGTTTTACCATAGTAATAATGCCGAAAGTTCCCAACCATGAAAGGAATTCAAGTAGCCCTGTTTAACAGTTGAGCTGGATCTTAGGCTGTGGTCATTAGCTCCATCCCCTTCTTTTTGTGATTTCTGAATTTCAGAGAGCTGGAAGCCTTTAAATGTATTTCCCAGTTGGTTTCTCATCAAGTTCTGCCAATGGGAGGAACTGGCAGGAGCAAAGAAGGCAGAAAGAAAGGAATATGTTTTCCTGCTTCTGGTCTTGCCACCGGTATCAGTAGCAGCAAAAGCCTAGGGTGGCTCTGGTTCTTGCAGCCACTTTGAGTGGCATCAGCCCCAGCCCCCTTGGTAGTCGCTTCAGCAGCTCCTGCATCCTTGCAGGTTCTAGGGTTGTGCTCAGCATCAGTGTTTTGGTCCCTGCAGCAGCAGCAGCCACGTCAGCACCACTGGCAGATTAGTTGCGAGTGGGCATCCATGGACTCCAGCAGTGAATATTCAAAGACAGGATTCTGGGATGGGTTATTTGCCCCGATAAGGATCATGGGGGCATTTTAAGATGGATTAAGCAGGGATGGAGAGGAAAGATAAAATGAAAAGGAAAAGGAAGCATGTCATAACCAAAGTTCCCTCACAGCCCCTGGAGGAGAGGCTGCTTATCCTAGACACCCCATCACTTAAGCCTCTTGGGAAGCCTCAGGGAGCACCAAGCAACAGCATCAGCAGTTACTTCTCCCTTTTCTAGCCTCCACTGCAGGCCTGATTTCACTACAAGTCTTAGAGTGATCTCCAAGAACCTGTACCATCTCTCACACTTTGTTGGACCTTTAGCCATAACTACTCCAATCTCAGCCTTTCCCAGGGCTGTCTCTGTGGCTCTAAACTCAAACAGGGTGTGGATGTCTCCAAGGACTTGCTGCTCCTACATGCACGTTCCATCTTCGGAGTGTTAGAACTCCTTTCCGACATTGGCCTGGCACCCCCATCTCAAATCTTCTCTAATCCCTTTGAGGTCCTTCTAAATCTGGGGAACCAAGAATTCCCAGATGAGAAACAGTAACTTCTCACAGTCATAAGCTAAGAACTCAGAGTTTGTAAGTCTGGATTATGCTATAAATTATCTAATTTCAGTAAACTATATGAATCTTATTCTTTATAGGAAAAATTTTGAAAGTATTAAATGAAATTGAATAAAAATATCACTTAGCTCTTGGAACATAATATAGTTCTGATAAGTATTATTAGAATAATTTTTAAGAAAAATTATTCCGGCTTAGACGACCTGATTTATTATTTCTAAATGATTATATTAACAACCTCACCAGTGGGTATGAGAATTCAATTGGACAATAAATCTAAAAATGTTCTGGAAATTATTAAATAATAATGAATCTTGGGGTTTATTAATGATTAGCTCACATGCCTGGTTCTTTTTAGATGACCGCTGATTTTGTCACTTTCTGTTAAGATGACATCAATACACACTCACTCAATTGTCTTAATCTTATAATTTTCCAGTGTCATTTATAAAACAGAACCAGGAAAAAGGGAGAAATAGCAAAGACATTTGAGGATTCCAGTCTTTCGTGTATTGAGTACCTATTATGTGCCAGACTCTCTGCCAGATTCTAGGAATACAAAAATCTATAACATGGTATAAATGTCATACTCTCCAACAACACCGCCAACGACAGCCACCACAAATGGTTAAGGAGCGTTTACTGTACACTAGCCATCATGTTAAACTTTACACAAGCCATGGTGTTTTCAATCTCATCATATGCGTGTGAAAGCTGGACAGTGAATAAGGAAGACCGAAGAGTTGATGCCTCTGAATTGTGGTGTTGGCGAAGAATATTGAATATACCATGGACTGCCAAAAGAACGAACAGGTCTGTCTTGGAAGAAGTGCAGCCAGAATGCTCCTTAGAAGCAAGGATGGAGAGGCTGCGTCTTACATACTTTGGACATGTTGTCAGGAGGAATCAGTCCCTGGAGAAGGACATCATGCTTGGCAGAGTACAGGGTCAGCAGAAAAGAGGAAGACCCTCAACGAGGTAGATTGACACAGTGGCTGCAACTATGAGCTCAAGCATAACAACAATTGTAAGGATGGTGCAGGACTGGGCAGTGTTTCGTTCTGTTGTGCATAGGGTCGCTATGAGTTGGAACCAACTTGACAGCACCTAATGACAACAACAACAAATATATATATATATATATATATATATATATATATATATACATACACACACACATATATATGTATAGTCCCTCATCCTCTATAGTAATACAGAATGAAGTGTGTGTGTGTATATATATACATAAAATCCCTCATCCTCTATAGAATGATACAGAATGAAATATATATATATATTAAATCTTATTAGGTAAAAATCTGAATTATCTGACTGTTCATTTTTTTTTTAATTTTTTTTTGTGCTTTAAGTGAAAGTTTACAAATCAAATCAGTCACTCACACAAAAACCCATATACACCTTGCTACACACTCCCAATTACTCTCCCCCTAATGAAACAGCCTGCTTTTTCCCTCCACTCTCTGACTGTTCATTTTTTTAAATACTTTTCCCCCTTATTTACTTAATTACATTTTTAACTAATTTATTGTGATACAATTTACATGCAACAAACTAAACATGTATGAAATATACAATTTGATGTACTTTGTCATATGTATATATTGTGAAATTATCAGCACAATCAAAATAAGGACCATACCTCCATCACCCCTGAAAATTTACTCATGTCCCTTATTAATCCCTCCCTCACCTGTGCCCAAGGAACCACTGATCAGCTTTCTTTTACTATAGACTAGTTTGTATTTTTTAGGGTTTTATGTAGTTTGAATCATACAATATATATTTGTGGAGAATGTCTACCTTCTCTTACTGAGTATATTTATTTTGAGACTTATCTATTTTGTTGCTCATATCAGTAGATCATTCTTCATTGCTGACTCATTTTCCATTGGGTATATAACAGGCTATCACCTGTTCATGGTCATTTGGGTTTCTAGTTTGGGGCTATTACAAATAAAGCTGCTATCAAAATTTGTGTACTAGTCTTTACATAGACATATGCTTTTATCTGTCTCGGGCAAATAACAAGGATTTGAACAGCAGAAACATGTGGTAGGTACATATTTAACTTTTGAGGAAAATTCTAAACTGTTTTCCATAATTATTGTATTATTTTATATCCCACTAGTGGTGCATGAGCATTCCAGTTCCTCCACATTCTCACCGACACTTGGTATGGTCAGCCTTCTATTTATTTTTTCTTAAGCTATTCTAATAGCTGTCAGTGGTATCTCATTGAGGTTTCACCTTGCAGTTTCCCAATAAGTAATGATGATGAGCATCTTCTCATATGCTTATTTTCCATATATCTTATTTGGTGAAGTGTCTATTCAAATCGTTTGCCCATTTTTCAATTACATTGTTTGCGGAGTAATGTGGCCGTAAGTCAAGAAATGTGAGTAGCCTTTGGAAGCTGGAAAAAGCAAGGAATAGATTCTTCTCTTGAGTCTTCAGACAGAACACACCTCTGCTGATGCAGGCATACCTCATTTTATTGCGCTTCACAGACATTCCTTTTTTTTCCTTTTTTTACAAATTGAGTGTTTGTAACCCTGTGTTCAGTAAGTCTGACGGTGCCATTTTTCCAACAGAACGTACTTACTTCACATCTGTGTCACATTTTGGTAATTTTTGCAATGTTTCAAACTTTTTCATTATTGTAATATCTGTTATGGTGATCTATAATCAGTGATCTTTGATATTACTATTGTAATTGTTTTGGAGTACCACGAACCACACCCATATAAGGTGGCTAACTTAATCAATAAATGTGTGTGTTCTGACTGCTCTGCTGGCCAGCTGTTCCCCCATCTTTCTCCCTCTCCTCTGGCCTCCCTACCCTGAGACATGACAATATTGAAATTATGCCAATCAATAACCATACAATTGCCTCTAAGTGTTCAAGTGAAAGAAAGAGTCACGTCTCTCATTTTAAATCAAACATTAGAAATGATGAGGCTCAGTGAGGAAGGCATGTTGAAAGCCAACATAGGCAGAACGCTAGACCTCTTGTGACAGTTAGCCAAGTTACAAATGCAAAGGAAAAGTTCTTGAAGTAAATTAAAAGTTCTACTCCAGTGACTACATGAATGATAAGAAAGCAAAAGAGCCTTATTGCTGGTATGGAGAAAGTTTTAATGGTCTAAAAAGAAGATCAAACCAGGCACGACATTCTTTCTGATCCAGAACAACGCTCTAACTGTCTTCAATTTTATGAAGCCTGAGAGTGGTGAGGAAGCTGCAAGAAGAAAAATTTGAAGGTGGTAAGATTGGTTTATGAGGTTTAAGGAAAGAAGCCATCCCCATAACATAAAGTACAAGGTGATGCAGCAAATGCTGGTGTAGAAGGTACAGTAAGTTACCCAGATCTAGCTAAGATAATTGATAAAGGTGGCTACACTAAACAAATTTTCAGTGTAGATGAAACAGCCTTATATTGGAAGACGATGTGAGGATGGCACAGGATCGGGCGGTGTTGTGCGTAGTGTCGCTGTGAGTGGGAACCGTCTCAAGGGCACCTAACAACAATAACAGTAATATTCAATTTACTAAAATTTTCTTTTCAAATTTTGTATTTTTGTTCAAGTGAGATATTGGTCTGGGACTTTCTTCTCTTATTCTTTGTTTGGGTTTCAAATCTGCATAATACTAACCTCATTAAATATATTGGTCAGCATTCCTCTTCTTAAATTTTCTGTAAAATTGATGCTATTTCTTCCTTGAGAGCTTGGTAGAATTCATAATTGAAGCCATCTGGCCTTGGAATTCTGTGGGAAGATTTAAATTACAAATTCAATTTATTTTATATCTACAGAACTCTTCGGGTTATCTGTTTCTTCTTGTGTGACATGTTATAGTCTATGCCTTTTGAGAAACTTTTTCATTTTGTCTAAAGCTTTGAGTCTATTAACATAATGATTTTCACAGATTTCCAATACAGGTAGTCCCAGACTTATGAAGGGGTTATGATCTGACAGCTACTCTGTAGTAAGTCGGTTTTAAAAATGCCTTTTTTTTTTTTTTTTTTTAGTTTTCATTATTATTGCTTTTATTATCAGTATCTTTATAAATCTGATCTTTATTTGACTTTGGGGTTTGAAATATTACATCTGAGAATGATAACATCAGCAAATTATGCATTGCAACATTGTATGTAGTACATATTACTAATGATAAGATGTACAAAAAATGGATGGTGATAAGTGCAGTTTTCGTAACTTTAATACGTCGTAAGTTGGGGACTACCTGTGTTATCCTTTTAATACTGACAGAATCTAGTGATGTTCTCTCTCTCATTCCTGAAATAGTTAGTTTTCTCTATTTTTCCCTAAGCAATCTGTCTACAGGTTTATTATTTTTATTTATATTTTCAAGAACAGACTTTTGGTTTCATTAATTTGCTCTATTGTGTTTATTCTTTCTATTTCATTGGCTTCTGCTTCAGTCTTAATTATTTCTGTGGATAACTTTTGGTCTAATTTATTCTTTTTTTTTTTTTTAATTCTCTATGTGGAAGCTGAAGTCATTGATTCAAGGCCTTTATTCTTTTATAACACAGATGTTAATTTATAAATTGCCTTTTATGCACCATTTTAGTGGCACCCCAATAATTTTGAAATGTTTGTTCTCATTTTCTTTCAGTTTTCAAAATGCTTTGTAATTTATCTCTTTATTTTTATTGACTATGGGTTATATAAAAATACTAAAAAAAAAAAAAAGGATTTTCTTTCTTGATATTTAGAGATTTTCTAGAGTGATTTTTGTTATAGATTCCCTAGTTTAATTCCTTGTGATCAGAGAACATTTTTGTATGACTCGAATCCTTTAAAATTTATTGAGACTTGCTTTATGTTCCAGAATATTGCCTAGCTAGTAAATCCCCCAAGTGGACATGTGAAGAATGTTTATTCTGCTATAGCTGGGTGGAGTGTTCTATAAATGTCAATCAAGTCAAGTTGTTTGATTATGTTGTTCACGTCCTCTTTATCCTTACTAATTTTCTGTCTACTTGTTATTGTCAATTCCTGAGAGTATTGAATTTTTGGAATATATTTGTGTGTTTGTCCATTTCTCCTCATATGTCTATCATTTTTTGCTTCATATATTATAAAGCTCTATTTATTGGGTGCATGTATGTTAGGATTGGTATGTGAAAATGAGGAAAATCCTCAATGAGGTGGATTAACACAATAGCCACAATGATAGATCCAAACATAACAATGATCATGAAGATGGCACAGGACCAGGCAACATTTCGTTCTGTTATATGTAAGGTCGCCAAGAGTCAGAGACGACACGGCAGCAACCAACAGCAACACGTGCTCTTGATGGACTGACTCCATTATCATAATTTCATTACCTCCTTTTTCTCTGGTAATATTGGTTGTTCTACGATATATTATTTTTATATTAATATAGTACTACCAAAGCTCTTTTAATTAGTGTTAGCGTTTTTGTCTTCCTTTTTACTTTTAACTTCTTTTTATTTACAGATTTAAAGTGCATTTGCTGTAGCCAGCTGTTTGAGGTTGAATTGTATCCCCCAAAAGATATGTTCAAGTCCTAAGCCCTGGCACCTGTGAATGTGGTTTTTCTTGAGTATAGACAAGGTCTTTGTATACGTTATTAGTTAACTTGAGTTCATACTGGAGTAGATTAGGCTCTACTCCAATATGATTGGCATTCCCATAAAAAGAGACCAAAAGACAAAAAAATGCTGAGGCGAAGCAGCCGTGTGAAGGTGGAGGCAGAGATTGGTGTTATGCTCTCACAAGACAAGGAATGGCAGGGACCACCAAAGCCTAGAAAAAGTAAGAGAAACTTCCTCCTATAGGGTCTTCAGAGAGAGCATGGACTTGCCAACATGTAGATTTCAGAATTCTAGCCTCCAGAACTCTGAGAGAATGCATTTCTGTTTTATTTTTTACATGACTGTTGGGATACATGATGCCCACTCACTTTTTCTGTTTCTCAGGTTCATTGAGAAGCTTCTTCTCATTGACAGTGTGTACTGTCACAAGACAGAGTCCTTTATGACTGTTTGAAGCCAAAAAGAACAGGCATTTGCCACAAATTACTGTTTCTACATGGTTTTGTATAAGGTGTGTGCATTTTTTTGGTAGGAAAAATAGAAATTTTGACATTTTTTCTTTGGGACACCATATGTCCTTCTGGGCTCTCGGAGGTAGAATTAGTGGGACATGGCAAGTCCCTTGGGACTTGGAGGATTAGATTGTTGGTGGGGTAAAAAAAAATTCATAATACCTAAGAAAATTTCAACAACACTCAATGATTCAGCATGCTTCCATTAATGAAAACACATACGTGTTGCTGTTGAGTCGATTCTGACTCATAGTGACCCAATACACAGGGTATCAACAAAAAATTCAAAGCAGAGAATAATTGGTTCTTGAAAGAGGGAAGCCACCCAGTTTTTGATAATTTGTTACAGAAGCACTAGAATAAAAATACAGCAGCATATAGTTGGATCTTGACAATCTATCTTTTAGTTGGACTGTTTACACTATTTGATATTTTCAACAGATTTATTGAAGTATAATTTAAATAAAATACAATTCACCTATTTCAAGTATACAATGCAATGATTCTTAGTAAATTTACAGAATTATGAAACCATCACAGCATTCAGTTTTAGAACCTTTCCACCACCTTAAAATGATCACTCACGTCCATTTGCAATTAATCCCCATTCCCACCAGCAGCACTAGGCAAACACCAACCTTCTGTTTTTTGTTAACCATTTATATTTACTATGATTTTTGATATGGTTAGGTTTAAATCTACCTTCTTGATATTTTTTCTTATTTATCACATCCATTATTTTACTATTTTTATGATTCCCTTTTATCTCTTTTGCTTGCTTATTAGCTGCAAAAAAAATTTTTTTTTGTGGTTCCTTTGGAGTTTATAGTATATATCTTTAATTTATCACAGTCTTCCTTCAAGTGGTATTTTACTACTTTTCATATAGCATAAACACCTAAAAGGAGAATACTTTCATTTGTCCTCTCCTGGTATTTATGCTATTTTTTTCATACTAGCTAAGAAAGAATAAAAATGAAATAATAATAATAACAGAAATGAAGAATGGTTTCAAATGACATGTCAGTAGATTCCACATGACTGAGGAAAGAATCAGTGATCTTAAAGACAGGTTAGTCAAAACCTCCCAAACTGAAATGGAAAGAGTAAAAAGAATAGAAATAAAAACAAAACAGAACATCCAAGGACTTTGGAAGATTAACAAAATGTGTAACTTATGTGTAATTAGAACATCAGATGGAGTAGAGAGACAACTGAGAAGAAGAAATATTTGACTTAACAATATCCTCAAACTTACCAGAACTAACTTACCAAACCACATATTCAAGATGTCCAGAGAGAACACCTTGCAGGATAAATCCTAAAAATTCTACAATACAGATTTCATATACATACTGCAGAAAACCAAAGACAAAGAGAAAATCTTGACAGAAACTACAGGTGGTGGGAAAGAGGGAGGAAGCATCTGATCTACAGAGAAACAAGGATAACAATTGCAGTGAACAAGCAAGAAAAGAGTGGAATGAAATTTTAAGGTGTTAAAAACAAAAACAAAATGTATCAAATTACAATTCTTTATTCAGAGAAAATTTCTTAAAAGATGGAGGACAAAATAGACATATTTTCCTTTCCAGAAGGACAAAATAGGCATATTTCCCTTATTATTGCTGCTAATTACAACTAAAAACCCTGAACTTCATACATAAAACCAATGTAAGAAGATTGAAGGCACAGTGGCCAGAGACTTTGAAACCCAAGAAAAAAACATGGTGGTGAGTTTCATGGGATTTTCTTTTTTTTTTCCTTCCAATATCCCAGACTTGAAGCAGAAGAAGCCAGTAACTCAGAAACACACAGAGGTACCAACATAAAAGCCCCCCAGAAGCCTGCTCTCTGTGGCCCAAGGAACAGAAAAGGGGGTCTATCAAGACAGAAATCCAGATGGGACCCTCGCTGAGGATATTCTCTTAGCCTAGCGGACTAATCAACCTCACATCCTTTACGGAATGCAACTGCATCAAAATACCCCCGCACACTTGTTGCAGGGACCTGTCACTCTTAGTAGAAATGAGGCATGAAACTTGGTGGACAGGATTAAGAAAACATGTAAGATAATTTCTCTGACAATAACTGAACTAATAGTTAAAGATGACAAAAATATTGAAAATAAATAATTCATATAGCTGGTATATGCATGTACATACTATGTGCACGTGAACATGTGTGTGTGTGTGTGTGTGTGTGTGTGTGTGTGGCTTGAGAAGCAGACACCTTTGATTAAATGTCAGATCCACTTTTTAATTGTAACCTTGGAAAATCCTCCCATCCTCTCTGAACCTCAATTTTCATATCTGTCGAATTAGAGTCAGCGATACCCACTTCATAGGGCGTGATGAAGTTTTAATGATAGCATACGAGTGAAAAAGATCATTGTACTCCCTAGCTCTTACTCTGGACCTCAAAGGCTTTTATGGATTGACCTTTGTCCCCCAAAAATGTGTATCAACTTGGCGAGGCTATGGTTTCCAGTATTGTGTGGTTGTCCACCATTTTGTGATATGATGTGATTATCCTGTGTGTTGTAAATCCTAACTCCTATGATATTAATGAGGCTGGATTAGGGGCAGTTATGTTAATGAGGCAGGACTCAATCTACAGGATTTGGTTGTATCTTGAGTCAATCTCTTTTGAGATATGAAAAAAAGATGCAAGCAGAGAGGAGAGGGACCTCATGCCACCAAGAAAGAAGTGCTGGGAGCAGAGAATGTCTTTAGACCCTGGGTTCCCTGTGCTGAGAAACTCAGAAGACCAGGGGAAGACTGATGACAAAGACCTCCCTTCAGAGCCGACAGAGAGAGAAAGCCTTTCCCTGGAGCTGGCACGCTAAATTCCAACTTCTTGCCTCCTGGGCTGTGAGAGAATAAATTTCTCTTTGTTAAAGCCATCTACTTGTGCCATTTTTGTTTTAGCAGCATTAGATGACTAAGACATGTTCATTCTTTTTTTCATCCAAAAGGAGGACAGCTTCTAAAAGACTTAATTCCCACTTGAATAGGGTAGGTTACATATCATGAACAACATACACGTTCCACCTCTGCAGCAGACGGCAATGAGTTAAATAAACATCCTCGTTTTACTGACAAACTATTTCCATCCCTCTCCATTGCATTCACTCCTGTTCCACACAAGACAAACTGCCACTGTTGCTGGGTTAAGGCAGACAGTCCTGGAGCCAGTGAGAGCAGGAAGCAGAAGACAATGACTGTTGTTACTAATGAGCACTTGTTACATCCTGGGCACCTTTCTAATAACTTTATGTTAAATTTCCACGGTGTTCTCATGGACATCGGGAGGCAGCAACTTGCCAAAGGTGAAAGCTGGTAAGTGGTAGAGCCTGGCAGTACTGCCCAAACTCTATGTACAGATTTACACTTACCAGCCCTGAGACCTCAGGTAGCCCCCTGCCTCACTCATTGGTGAGTTCATTCATGCATCCCCCAGGGGAGTGCTCATGTTTGGAAATCCATATGCATTTATGAACTACACACTCAACTAGGCTAGAAATCGTTGGTAGTTCAGTGGTAGAATTCTCCCCTTCCATGCGGGCAATCCAAGTTCGATTCCTGGCCAATGCACCTCACGTGCAGCCATCACTTATCGGTCGGTGGAGGCTCATGTGTTGCTACAATACTGAATGGGTTTCAGTGGTGTTTCTAGACTAAGACTAGGAAGAAAGGCCTGACAGTCTACTACTGAAACCAGTCGGTGAAAACCCTATGGATCACAATGGTCCAATCCACAACCAATCATGGGGATGGTGCAGGAACCAGGCAGCATTTCTGTTCCTGAGATCTGCATGAGTTGGGGACCACTCGAGGGCAGCTAACAACAACTCACGTAGGTCACAGCCCATTTGGAATGGAATACAATGTTCTCATCTGTAAAATGGGAGAAACAACACATCCTCATAATCTTATATAAGCAGGGTGTGAGTTAAATGCACATATCTGAAAGCTTTTATGGACTGCAAATTACTGAGGAATTATTACAGCTGTGGCTGAAATTTTTAGGCCAGGCATTGAGATTGTGCATTTGCCATGGGAAAAATATTTATTTGCCAAAACACCAAAGGGGCTCTGAGCATTCAAAAGAAAATGAAGAGGAGGAAGAGTCCATCAATCCGCTGCCCTCATGACAGGAAGAAGCTACACAGAACGCCAGCATTACATAGCTCTGTCAACTTTGCCTGTGTGTTTTTTAATTACTTTGTTAATTAGTAGGCAAACTAAAATTAGAGACAGCTCCATTCTCCGCCTTCCCCTTTTTTATATTTTCCATTTTTCTTTCTTGCATTTTAATTGCACCCTGCTACAGCCAGACACCTCCTGCAAGGAACTGGAGGTGCCCCACTCTCCCTTCAGAGCAAGAGTGGGGCTCTAGGGCTCTGCAGGCTGGAGGTGAGATACGGTGACTCAGAGGCTGAGAGAGAAATCTCAGAAGCCAAGCACTTAGAGACCTAGGAAAGTAACAAACATGAGTATTATTCTGAATGTCTACTAAAAAAAAAAATTCCTTCTTAAATCAGTTGATCTTGAGTGGATTCCAACTCACGGTGACCCCGTGGGTGTCAGAGAAAAACTGTGCTCCATAAGGTTTTCAATGGCACATTATTTGGAAGCAGATCACCAGACCTTTCTTCTGAGGCACCTCTGGGTAGACTCACCTTTTCAGTTAGCAGCTAAGCATGTAAACGTATTAATACAATCATGATTATCACCACCTTCATCAATATCTTAAAGAGGATTGATTTGGAGATAAATTAGTGTATAGGAATTTGTGAGGCTTGTGGTTTTTTAATAGTGGAGCAGATCTTGGACCCTTTACTGAATGCCACCAACGAATGCCCAACCCAGCTGCAACAAGCATGACGTCTGAGTCCTTAATGTGAAACCGTTCTTGGTGGCACCATGGCTAAGCACTTGGCTGCTAACCAGAAGGTCTTCAGTTCAAACCCACCAGCTGCTCCTTGGGAGGAAAGACCTAGTGGTCTTTTCCCATAAATACTACAGCCTAGGAAACTCTGTGGGGCAGTCCTACTCTGTCCTGCAGGGTTGCTATGAGTAGGAATCAACTTGACGGCACACAACAAGTCAGGAAGGTGCAGATCCATGACATTGAACCTCCTCAACCCTGTTTAGAGATGACCCTTCCTACTGCCTCTCTGAAGATGTCCTTTGAAACAAAGTAACCGTCTGAACTTGTTATAAAGGTGCAACCAGTTTGGTAACACAAGTTTTTGCATGTTTTTTCTCTTTCCTTCTGTGCCTAACCACCCTTCGGGCACCTCATTCTAGCATCCTGGAATGGTAACTCATTAAATGACTAGTACATAGTTTTTATCATAGGCTCTGTCTTCTAAACAATCAGGTTTGCTGAATTATCTTAGTTTTAATAATTTGCCGGTTGATTCTATTATTTTTCCCCTAAAGGTATAGTTTTACATCTTACTTTCAAATCTACATCAGTTGTATTTATTATTCTTATATCATTGGTCAGAAACCTCAGTGGAATATTAAGCAAGAGCACTGAATATGGGCATGTCTATTTGTTCTTAGTCATAAAGAACATGAATATGAAGTTTCACAGTTAAACATAATGCTTTTGGTAGCTTTTTGTTAAATACCTTTTACCGTGTTAAAGAGGTTCTTAGTTTCAGAAGAGCACAATTTTATCGTAAATAAGTGATGGTTCATTTTAAATGCCTTTTTTTTTTTCTTCTATCACAAAAACACAGAACATAATAATTTTCCTCCTAAAAAATCAATTTACGGGTCTTTAACTATTCTTGATTTTATGGAGTAAATCTTATTTGGTCACGATGCATTTTTAAATGTAATGTAGGATTTGGATAGCTAATATTTTATTTAAGATTTTTGATCAGGTATTAATAGGAGAAATGGCCCTATAATTTTCTTTTCATGCATTTTCCCATCTGGTTGTGGATCTAATAATAATACCCTCATTAAATCATATGGTAAATTATGCCTGGAGGAGTGTAGGTCAGGCTTCTACCAAGCGAAGTGGAATATACATTTAACTTACACAGGATTGAGAGAAACTCAGGTCAGGCCATGCCAGTCTACCGAATGATACGGGGAGAAATATCACAGCATTGAGGGCTGTGTGGGGTCCCTGGAATGGTACAGTTAATGCACTTGGCTGTTAAGCAAAAGGGTGGAGGTTCAAGTCCATCCGCAGGTATTTTGGAAGAAATTCCTGGCAAACTACTTCTAAAAAATCAGCCATTGAAAACCCTACGGAGCACAGTTCAGTTTTGACACACAAAGAGTTGCCAGGAGTCCTACTTGACGCCACATCAACTTTTTTCTTTTTTTAAGGGATGTGCTCTTTGGTTGTAGCCTATGTTCTAAGTTAACTCAGAGGCCCATTTTCTGGAGCGCTGCAGGGTTGACCATAGCAACTGCTTCTGTACAGCAAATTAAAATAGTCATAACGGCCTTGGCAGAACAGCAATCATAATAGGACTTAAGATTGGGGGCCAAGGCCTTTTTTAATAAAGCACCATTCTTTAGGTAGTCCTTGCTAGTCTTTGGGAGAAACAACAGTGAGTGTCTACCACTCGAGCCTGCTGTTTTAGGAGGTCTTAAGCCAGCTTTTTTTTTTTTTTTTTAAGCCAGCAGTCATTAGGGTGGAGAAAGAGAAATGGACCCTGCAGAGAAGCTTCCAGCTAAGAGGTAACCATTCTCAGTATGAACATGTGTGTTATGACAGCATGTCTGGTTGCAGTCATTTGCACAAATAGTTAAACACACCCAGTGTCAGTTCACTAAGTTTCTGAGGAATCAGTATTTGCAAATCAGTGCCCACATTGGGCCCACCTAGCAGCAGCCTGTGCTGAAGTGACCCTTCTCCAGGAGATTAGCTGACAAGAGTCAGACATACAACTAATACTGTGTGACATCTGAGATCCTGGAGTCTGAGCTGGGCGCTGATGGAAGCAGGACTGTTTCTGGACTGAGGAAAGAGTGGCTGAGGTATAGGGAAAACAGCCTTTATGTATACTGGGTGCAGAGGAAGAAATTGTAGGAGAGGCTGCTAGCTGTCTATGAAGTACTCATTCTTCCTTTTTTTCATACTAACAACGGGTTTTTTTTTTTTTTCCAGACCACCCAGCTAAGAAAAAATAAATAAACATAGAAAGACGAAAACAAAAACCCATTCCAATTGCTCTCTCTCAGCTAGACTTAACTACGTGACACAGTTCTTGCCAACAGGGGCAGATTAACCAGCAAATCAGGTATGCACCAGTTTACAGTAAACAAGGTGCTCAATTATGTTCACTTACTAATCGGTAGTGCACAATTTCACGAGGGTTTCATCACGTCTGTGATGTGGTGGGGAACAGGTAAAGTTGTGCGCTACGGATTAGTAAGTAAGCACAAGTAAGCCTGTGCATACCTTGTTTATTGAATAATCTGTCCCTGCTTGCCAATGAGAGCTAAGGGCAAGTTTCTGGGAGACTGCCAGGAAATTTCCATTTTACTCCTTCTTCTCTCTCTCTTCTTCTTCTGGTGCCTTATTTGCCTAGAGCTGCTATAACAGAAATACCACAAGTGGGTAGATTTTAAGAACAGAAATTTATTTTCTCACAGTTTTCGAGGCTAAAACATCAAATTAGGTTTCCAGCCATGTTGATTCCTTCTTCATTAGTGGCCCCCAAGTTTGTCTTGGCTCCTTTGCAATTCTCACACGGCTTCTGTCTTCCCTGATATGCACAAACTTTTCTATGTCTATGGTGCTCTTCATGTAAGAAGTGATTGACTTTAGGATCTACACTGCATTGGCATGACCTCAACTGATTGATTAATCATGGTACATTAGATTGCATTATGGAAGGAGATTACATTACATGAGATTATATCACAGGTATAGGGGTTAGGATTCCAACACGCAATTTTTTTTTTTTTTTTTTGGGTAGCAGTGGTGGTGGACACAATTTAACCCAAAAGACCTGGCTAATATCTTGCTGTGATGGTAAAAACAAGAGAATACATCTTGCAGTCATGAAGAAATACTCAGGAAACACAGAGATCTGTATCCTGGTAATACCTACACATACCCAGAACAACATACCCTGAAAATCTAAACAAAAATCCCTATTATATTTCAGCTGTTGTTATTTGATTTTTCTGTAGCATGTAGCCAAAATCATCCCCAACTTGTGTGGTCTCCTAGCTGAGTCAAGATTCCATAAAACTAGGTAAATATAATTCCACCCACTTATATTTCTTCATACTCTGTTCTTTTCTTCTGGCTTATATGCTGAAATGGAGTCCCTGGATGTGTCCCCTGGTATAAACGGTTAAGCACTCCGCTATTTGCTGAAAGGTTGATAGTTTGACCCCACGTAGAGGCAAAAGGGAAGCCCTGGTGGCATAGTGGTTAAGTGTAATGGCTGTTAACCAAGAGGTCGGCAGTTCGAATCCGCCAGGTGCTCCTTGAAAACTCTATGGGGCAGTTCTACACTGTCCTATACAGTCGCTATGAGTCGGAATTGACTCGATAGCAGTGGGTAGAGGCAAAAGAGGAAAAGACTGAAGTTGTCAAGGATTTCATCTTACTTGGATCCACAATCAATGCCCATGGAAGCAGCAGTCAAGAAATCTAAAGACGTATTGCATTGGGCAAATCAACTGCAAAAGGCCTCTTTAATGTGTTGAAAAGCAAAGATGTCACCTTGAAGACTAGGGTGCACTTGACCCAAGCCATGATGTTTTCAATTGCCTCCTATGCATGTGAAAGCTGGACAATGAGCAAGGAAGACAGAAGAAGAATTGGTGCCTTTGAATTGTGATGTTGGAGAAGAATATTGAATATACCGTGGACTGCCAAAAGAATGAACAAACCTGCTTTGGAAGAAGTACAACCAGAATGTTCCTTAGAAGCAAGGATGGCAAGACTACGTCTCACATACTTTGGACATGTTGTCAGGAGGGATCAATCCCTGGAGAAAGACATCGTGCTTGGCAAAGTAGAGGATCAGGGAAAAAGAAGACCACCCTCAATGAGACGGATTGACATAGTGGCTACAACAATGGACTTAAGCATAAAAACAATTGTGAGAATAGCACAGGACCGGCAGTGTTTTGTTCTGTTGTACATAGGGTTGCTATGAGTCAGAGCCGACTCAATGGCACCTAACAACAGAGGCACTTTGGAATACAGGCCTGGCAACATGCTTCTGAAAAGTCACAGCCTTGAAAACCCTATGGACCGGTTCTACTGTGCACGCACAGAGTCTCCATGAATTGAAATCTATGCAATGGCAACTAATGACAACAATATATGCTGAAATATGCAGTCTGGGTGCCAGAGCTTCCTAATCAAGCAACTGGTTGTTCCTTCATCTTTGCAAAAATTTCCTAACCTGTCCCTCAAAATTACTATCTCCTTTTCAAAGAGTGGAGCCATGGCCTACTAGATTTCAAAGAGTCAGATCTTCACCAGCTCATTCCAGAGTGTGGGGCTGCCATTCACGAGTACCAGGGACATGGGGCCATAGCTACTGCTATGCCCAAGGGGTAGGAGAACTGGGTCTGCTGGGGCTTAGTGGGTAGAGTGGCCACTAAGACGTACTAGGAGAATGGGACCACCTAAAGCAGAGGGAGCAGAACTACTGTCCCAGTGGGCCCAGAAGGCAAAGCTAAGGCCCAGGACCAAGGGGCTCCATGTGGAATCCAGAGAGCATCGCCAACGCCCAGAATCTGGAGGGCCAGGCCACTGCCTAGATAGTCTTAGAGGAAAGAGGATTATTTTCAAAGCTTGAGAGATAATGTAAATTTTTCTGCTGAGTTTTTGGCTTGTTTGGTGCCTGTTCTTATTTTCTTCCCCTCATTTCTCTCAGTTGTAATGGAAATGTCTACCTTGTGCCTGTTCCACCATTGCAATTTAGAAGCAGATAACTTGTATTCTAGATTTCACAAGTTGACAAATGAAGAATTTTGCCCCAGGATGGAATTTGGACTTGGGGTTAATTTAAGACTTTTGGGATGATATGATGGGGTGAAAGTGTTTTACATGTGGCAAGGACATGAATTTTGGGGAGCAAAAGGGTAGAATGTCATCGATTGAATTGTGTCCCCAAAAATGTTTGTCAACTTGGCTAGGCCATGATTCCCAGTGTTGCATGGTTGTCCTCATTTTGTGATCTGATATCATTATTGTATGTGTCGTAAATCCTAATCTCTACCTGTGGTTAATGAGGCAAGATTAGGTTGTGTTGAAGGGGATTAGAGTGGAATGAAACACCCTTACTCAGGTCATAGCCCTGATCTGATGTCAGGGGAGTTTCCCTGGGCTATGGCCTTCATCACCTTTTATCTTACAAGAGGTAAAAGAGAGAATCGTGCAGACAGAGGGGGACTTACTACCACCAAGAAAGAAGAGCGGGAGCCAGAACTCACCCTTTGCACCTGGGGTCCCTGTGCTGAGAACTCCAAGGCCTAGGGGAGGATTGATGAGGACTTTCCCTCACAGTGGACAGAGACAGAAAGACTTCTTCTAGAATCAGCACCCTAATTTCAGACTTCTCGCCTCCTAAACTGTGAGAGAATAAATTTGTTTGTTAAAGCCATTGACTTGTGGTATTTCTGTTACAGCAGCACTACGTGACTAAGACAGAATAAAATGTGATTTATTTCAGTAGATGTGTCAGATCCTGGGAAAACTCTGACATAACTTTGGCAGGTCCCCTAATTTAACACTATGTGGTTGAATAAACAAATGAATGTTTACTTGCTCAATGAACTGACTGCATTTCTTTCTTGTTTTCTTCAGATTATGACCGTTTAGAGTCAATTTCTCTTTTTCTTTTTCTCTCTTGCTCCCTCCCCCCTCCCTGTGTCTACCTTACTCCTCCTCCTCTTCCTCTTCTTCTTCCTCTTCCTCCTCACTTGGCCTAAGAGGTAGCTATAGTAATGAAGGAAAGAGCTGTCATTCATCTCTATTATTTAAAATATGCCATGGAATTGGCATTAGGAGTCTCTGGGATATGTTGTAGTCTACCTCATTTAGAGATGAGAAAATGTCTCACAAAGGTTTCATAACTTGTCTCCATCATGTACATTGTGGAATCTCCTAAACTATTTGATGATTATCTCGTCATTTGTTTATTCATTCACTCATGCACTCAACATACATTTGTCAGTTACCTTTGGTATTCCAGCCCTGACCTGAGTATAAAAATACAACTGTGAACAAGACAAATGAAGTCCTTGCTCTGACCCTGATGGGGTTTGTATTGTTGAGAGGGAGTCAAATTAAAAACAAAAAACTTTAAATGTAAAACAATTCTACTACTACTATCCGTGTTTTGTGCTATGATGTTATTTTGTCTATTTTATTGAAGAATTTACATTAAAAAAAACAAAAGCTCCTCCTAATGATACAATTAAAATGTTTTTCTATTACATTACAGTTTCCTATTTATTAGGAGATAATGACTCAGTAATAATTACGTTCATACTAAGGAGTGTTTTTCTTAATGTAATGAAAACTGTGAAAAGTACAGCATGTGGTTTTCCCTCTTTGAAACAAACTACTAGAAAGGTCAGAACTACATTTTCTGCCAAACTGTAGCAAGTTTACAGAAAACTTTGGAATATATGTTGTGGACTAGGCTACCTCTAATTTTATTCTTCTCAGCTATCATGTTTTGTCCTAATTCTCCACTTTTGTTTGAGATTCTTGTTGAAGAATACAGGGGTAACTTTATCTGTTTGTTAAGCCACTGGGGGAAAAATCTTTCTAAAAATAGTTGATAAAGCAATATAAAAAACTTGGACTAAGTAAATAGAAAATACCTTTAAACATCTTACTTCCAAAACTCAATTATAAATGGAGAAAGGTGACATATAGCCTAATATTTTTTTAATATAGGTTGGCAGAAAGAAGCAGTACTTTTAAACAAAATAATATGTGCTGAGTAGTAGAATTCTCTCTTCTGGTCTCATGTTCTTTTTTTCTTTTTTCTGCACAGTACTTAACTCTGGGGTGTTCACATATTAGATGCTTTATGAATTACTATTTATTGAGTAATAATACTTAAAACTAAGTGAACCGAAAGGGAAATTAGGCTCACCAAACTGACTACTACTTTGGGACACAGAGACATAAAATATACCTAATACACAGTATATTAATATAATCTTTCTCAAATTGATGTGAGTTAATTAGCACTTCAGTACTGGTACACATAACAACCTGAAGGACTGCCGTCTGCTCTGTTGCGAAGCAGGTGAGAGTCTGTTGGCCCACCGCCTCCAGAACGTGAACGCGTGCACAACAACTGCGGAAGTCTGCTTTGTTTCCAGGTCATGTGGTAAAGTGGGATGAATGAGCACAGACTTTGTACTCCTACAGACTTTGTGCTCACTGAGTTTTACTGCTTAATAAATACCGTTCCTGTGACTTTGTAAAGCTATTGAACTTCTCTGAGCCTCAATTTTATCAGTGACACATTCCAGAATAAAATAAACTCATAATGTTATTATTTTTTAGAAGATAAATGAACTCCAAAGGCTGGGGCTAGAGGGAGGTAGAGCTGCTGATGTTCAATGTTTAGTAATAGGCAGCTTTCTAGGGCTGGTGAATATCTTGGGCAGCAGGGCTCTCACTCTGCAGCCAGACGAGGGAGAATTTTAGCTTGGAGGTGACCAAAGTGAAGACTGACCCTGGTCAGAATCAGTGGAGAGGAAGTAGGAATTTCTGAAAGTAGTCACTGAAGACATATCTCAAGTACTTTCATTAAATGGTGGAGTTTTGCAAAAAACCAAGGTGACCAATCACTCTGATCTTTTTTTATTTTATTCTGTTTTGTTTTATATTTTATTTTATATCCTATTTTATTATTTTTACTCTATTTTATTGAGGTACAATATATAGATTTTAATTGTTCAGTTTGTTGATATTCAGCAATCATATACATCCATGTCACCACCATCCAAAATAAGCTTTGTAGTGAGAGTGCCCTCACCCCACTTCCAGTCAATTCACCCAACCTGCTGAGTTAAGTATTTCCTGGTTTCTAGCACCACAGACTGTTTCCTATACACCTGAACTCCCTCATAAATGGAATCACACCATATACATTTTTTATGTACACTTTCTTTCATTCAGCGTAATGTTTTTGAGATCACGCGTGGTCCTGCATATTTAAGGACTATGTTTCTTTTGGAAACCCTGGTGGCATAGTGGTCAAGTGCTACGGCTGCTAACCAAAGGGTTGGCAGTTCGAATCTGCCAGGCGCTCCTTGGAAACTCTATGGGGCAGTTCTACTTTGTCCTATAGGGTCGCTATGAGTCGGAATCGACTCAATAGCACTGGGTTTGGTTTGGTTGGTTTGGTTTATGTTCCTTTTATCGCTGAATGATATCCCTTTGTATGAATATACCAGAATTTATTGATTTTGTCTGCATTGGTGGACCTTTGTTTTCTTCCTGGCTATTGGCTCTTTTAAATATTGATGCTGTGGCTATTCCTGCATACATCTTTTCGAGGGCGTATACTTCCGTTTTATCTTAAATAAATATCTCAGCTCTTAACTCAGTCCATATACAGAAATCTATTAAAAATGCATCACAAGTAAAATTTAAAAGCCAGAACCATGAAGTTTCTAGATAAAAACGCTGAAGGATATCATTCCAACCTTGAGGCAACTAACAGCAACGGGGTTACTCTGCAGTCAGTAAATAAGCAGTTTTGAGCATCTGTGAACTATGGATACTAGGTTGAATGGCACAGTTTTCCTACCTCCAATTCGTGTACAGTTGGATTGAGGAGCACATACAAGTGAATAAATACATTTACAATGACTAGTGTTCAGTGCTATGGTAAGTGTTTCAACTCAATAATTACTGAGTGTGTATTTGATGGGCAGGGCACCATGCTGGCAGCTGAGGATGCAGACAAGATGCTCACAGCACAGGGAGCAACAGGAGTGGAGGGAGGAGGAGACATGTGCTGGAAAAGGCAGCGCTACCGTCATGTGCTGGTACCGGTTGTGGGAAAGGGTCCCAGGAAGGGTCCATAAGGGAGGCGGCAGGGGAGAAGTCCTTGATCTGCCAGGTAAAACTGCACAAAAATGTGCAAACATATCCGAGCGCAAAGACATGACCTGTGAAAAGCTGAGGACACATAGAGAGATACGCCATGTTTTAATGATACCAAAATAGTCAGCATGTGGGCCCCAGGTAGACAGGGGAGCAGAAGATATTAAGACTTGAAAGCTAACCAGGGTCCGTGTTACAAAGGGCCTCTTCTTTCATGTTCTTGAGGCTGAATTTTGTCTTGCAGACAGTGAGGAATCATTGCAGAATTTTACAAATAAAAGAAACATGGGCAGAATTGTCATACCATGCTCCAGGAACAAGCCTGATGTTATCTTTCTCTCTCAATCTCTTTCCTCCTGGCATAGGAGAACTTCGAGCTAGGGGATAAACCTCGTGCTATTGGGGCCAGCGTCCTCTTTGCCTAACAGGTCTGGCAGAATTTATGCATAGCCATTCACTCAGTCATTCAACAAACACATTACAGGTTTGCTATGTAGCAAATCGACATGTATTTAGCTTATTGGAATTTATGCTGCAGGGCTGGACACAAATGCAAGCACGATGTAGTTTCTTTCTTTTGAAAGCCTAGGAAATGTCCTCATGGCCGTACCTTTGATTTAAAGTGTCTCTTCACTTAGAATTTTAAAAATGCCATTCCATGTCTGAGAACCTCTGTGAATGTCGGTTTTGGTATGAAGGATGCCTCACTTGAATCTTGGGCCTGACATGAACTTGATGTGTGGCTTTGGAGCTTAAGTCAACCTCTGTAAGCTTTGGTTTCCTCATTTGTAAAATACAAATTCAATCGTGAATAGTTATGAGGATTTAAAAAATAATGCATTTAAAGCACGTTTGCCAGGCACGTTAGCTTTTGCTGTCACTGTAATAATTATTATTATTAGCTGAGCTATTGACACTTTCTTCTACCTGTTCTTCCTGCCCCTGGAGTATCTCCATACATTTGAAATCTGTAGACCACTTCGATGACTCTTCCCAAACACAGGTGCAGTAACCATTGTTTCTGCTCTCAAAACGGTAGAGAGAACAAACACCATCACCTTAACTTTTAATTCAAAACTTCTATATTTTCCATTATTGTGCTTTGTACACTCCAGGTTAGAAAACAAACAATTGATACTTGAGTCCATACCAACTTTCCTAAAGCCATTGCTTTGTTCGAGCCCTTCTTTTGCTTGAAATTTTCTCCATTTTAATCTTTTTCTTGAAATTCTACTATTTTTCCTGTCCTCCTTTCTCCAACAAAATGCTCCTCTCCCTCCGCTGAGCTATCACAACATCATTTAATTTATGATGTCCCCAGTGACATATGTCATATACGTTCTTGGACTATTGCTTTTATGGGTTCATAATAATTGAATGAATGACGATAATACCTCCTATGTTTGACTATCTACAATATGCTGTACATTTTGCAAAGCCCGTAAGCCACAGTATCTCTAACCTTTACAGCATCCCTCTGAGTTAACTATTATGCTCTCCATTTGCTGAGGCTATCCAGGAGATTCAGAGATTTTAAGTAACAGGCTAAGATCACACAGTTAAGTGGCCAACACAGCTTTCCAGCCCATGCCTGACGTTAAAGTGCTTTTCCATGTACCAGCTTGTTTTGCATTTGCCTTGCCCCTTGCTATCTCTTAAGTTCTTTGAAATCAGGGAAAGTGCCTTATTCATCTTGGTATATCCTCTAAGCCGTAGCAATGATTCTATTTTCAACACAGGGCTGGGTACTGTATTACTCATTTTTACATCTTATTTCAAATACTGCTGGCATTAACTCCCTGTTTCAGTGGTTATAATTATTTCTATGTCTGATCTCAGATATGGAAACTGAGAAAAAGAAAGTTTAAGTAATTAGGTAACTTATTCTGGATTACACAACAAGTAAGTAAAGTGGCAGACATCATGTCTGGTAGAGGGTCAGTGAACGTGAGATGAATTGACATAATAGCCTCAGCAAGGGGCTCAAATGTACCAGTGATCATGAAGATGGTGCAGGACTGGGCAACACTTTCTTTTGTTATACATAAGGTCACCATGAGTCAGAGAAGACTTGACAACAACTAACAACAAGTGGCAGAGTCAGGGTTTGAAGCAGGAGGAGAGAAATAGGAAACCCATTGAGCACCAGCTGTGTGTGAAGTAGTTGCTTAGGCATGGAGGATAGCAAGATGAATCATAATCCCTGACTTCAAACTATTCTGGGTCTTGGAACAGAGAAGGACACAGTAATATCTAACGGCTACACAGTGTGAACAGTGCTATGAAAGACGTTTGTGTAGGCCCAGGGAAGCACTTGAACTCCAACCAGCAAACTTACCATCTTTAAGGAGGGCTGCATCAGATTTGTTGTTGTTGGGTGCTGTTGAGTCATTTCGACCCACAGTGACTTCATGTGTCAGAATAGAACTGCCCCATAGGGTTTTCTTGGATGTAATCTTTAAGAAAGCAGATTGCCAGGTCTTTTTCCCATGGAGCTGCTGGTGGATTTGAACCTTCGACCTTTCAATCAGCAACTGAGCACTGAACCACTGCACCACCAGGGCTCCTTCTGCATTACATTGTTGTTGTTATTGTTGTGTGCCATCAAGTCAATTCTGACTCATAGTGACCCTATATGACAGAATGGAACTGCTCCGTAGTGTTTCCTAGGCTGTAATCTGTACAGAAGCAGACTGCCAGGTCTTTTCTTCCACAGAGCCTCTGGTGAGTTCAAACTGCTGACCATTTGATTAGCAGCCAAGTGCTTAACCACTGCACCACCATGGCTCCTCTCATCAGATTAGGCCCCCCGTATTTTGATAGTTCCACTTAATATTTCCAGTTTTTGTCTGAAGTTTGAATGTATGAGATCATATAGGAAATGTTATAACAATGTCTATTTTTATATTTCATTTGCACTTATCAGGATAAGAATTTTTTGGAGAACTAACTTTGCCTTACAGAAAATCCTCTCTAAGTAGTTTTAGGCCTTTTTTTCTTAGGAACCATCTGGCAAGAACCTTGAGTTCTTAGAAACTTTTAACTTACCCTGTTTTCTTTTTTTATGTCCCTTCTCTTCATTTCCTTCCCTTTTTCTCTCCTTTTTAATAGACTTTATTTTTAGAGCAGACTATTTCCTGCTACAGTGTTGGAAGATGAGTCCACTAGGTTGGAAGCCACTCAAGGTACAGAGTGGCCCTAACAATGAATGCATATGAATGATTGTGAGGATGGGGCAGGACTGGGCATCATTTAGTTCTGTTGTGCCTGGGGTCACCATGAGCCAGAGCCAATTCAACAGCAACTAACAATAACAACAAAGATCTCCTCTGGAGATCATGGTAGTTTAGTGTGGCAAGTTCCCTGCTGTTCTCACTCCGTTGAAATGATCATTATCCTCACTCCTCACTTCAGTATGGCACTATCCTTTTTGTAAACTACTTTCCCACACATTAGCTAGCCTGAGAATCACAAAACACCCCATGAGATGTAGGGTCACAGGAAATTTGGAAAATAGAGGGAAAAATCTAATCAAACCAACTACCCTAACACAAGAGTGGTAATAAAGAGGGAGCCCTCATTTTTTTAAAATTTATGTGCAGGAATTCCTTCTTGGTACTATATACAATTAAATTTAATTGTTATTTTATTTATAATAAAAACTCTTAATTCTCAACCTACTATGTTCACTGTACTAGGTGCCTTATACACATTATCCATTTATTCTTATTAATAAAACTTGTTTCTACAAATGTGGAAATTGGGACTCTGAGTAACTTGCTCAAGATAACTTAATAATATTTGCTGTAAGAAACCAAGCCTTCCTGATGTTTCTTTTCTTATGGTCTTCATTTTTGCTGTGATACGTAACACCAAACTAACCTTTTTATATAGGTATTTTTCTTCTTTTGGATTATTTCCTTAAGTTAGTTTCCAAAAGTCAGTACTACTAGATCAATATGTCTAAATATATTTTTTAAGTCTATTGATATAAATTGAAGAATACATGTTCCAAAGAAACTGGTAATAATTTATACTTACAGCAGCTATTAATTTTATAAAACTATTGCTAGATTAAGATGAAGCATGTCTCATGAATGTTCCAATTTTTATTCCTTTGACCTCGTGTTTTTATTTTTGTTTTCCCATATGCAGTTAAGCATTTGCATTTTCTCATTGGAAACTTATCCGCATTTATCCTTGACTACTTGTCTATTGGAGTCCTAGCTTTTTTTCTAACCATATGTAGAGACGTTTTAATGGTATTTATAGACTAAAGTGCGTGTGAGAGAGAAAAAGAGAAACAAAGGTAGAGAAGGTTGATAATTCCCTTGGAGGACATATTTGCCTGCTCAGCATCCATCCTTCTTTTCTCTCTCTTCTGATAACATGGTAACAGCACCCTGCTGTGACTTTGGGAACCCTGATCTTCCCATACTAAGTACGTGTGGTTAACATACCACCAGCATTGGATGCTGTAACTTCCTGGCAATGGTAATGGAGTCAGATCCGGGAATCAGATCCAAGATGGAAGCAATGAAAGACCTACCCAGAAGTGTTTCTGGAACTCTTGGGAAAGTGGTCCTCTCGTTACTCTGGAATGCCTAAGCCAGTGAAGCACGGTCTTAGTATTAATTGTGACCATTTTTTCCTGGGAAAAAGTGTTTCTGAGAATAGAAGAATCACTGAGGAGAGTAAATTCAAAGCAGAGAGAGACATCATTTGAATTCCTGATTCTGCTGAGACTGGAACGAATCTTAGATGTGATCTTTTCAGTCATGCGAGACTCTAACTTAAGTTGGTTGAGTTGAATTCTGTCACTTGCTATCAACACTGTTTGATACACCTGAGTTCACCTGCCAGCCTCTCATTTACAGCCCTCTCTGGCTCTGAGAATATCAGTTCTCTGAACTGGCGTCTCATTGGGTCCCATCTACCTCACATTGCTCTTTCCACGGTCTTGGTCAAGGACCCACACTAGGTTGTAAAGCACATTCTGAGTGTCCTCAGCCCAGAGCTCCCAGATGACTACACCTCCCACACATACTCTTACTTAAATTACTGAAACGAGGGTGCAGTTACCACATTATCAGAAGACAGAAGGAGGGATGGATGCTGAGCCAGAAAACAAAAGATTCCTTTCCCTGGCGTTCGACGTTTTTTGATCTGGCAATGCCCTGTGTTCATTGAATCCCCTGGCTGTGTATGACTGGCTTATACTTCACTGACCCAAGCCTGCCCCCAAGCTGCAGTTATATCTTGAGCATGGAGTTTCATGTCAACAGCCAAGAGAGGAGCTTACTGTGTTGCCATTGGCTTAACACCTTCCCCCAAGCATGTAGAAGGTGTTCACAAATGTCTTATTGACCCAGTGATAGAATTGATTAAATTTATCCAAATTCTGGCATATTTCAACCATTCCCACAAAGGGCAAACATCTGTTCATTTCTTATATTTGACATGTTCATATGATACCACAAAGGAGAACATCAGGTTTCCCTGGTGCTAAACTTTATGAGAATTTTATTAAAATGTATCATTCATTGCCTCTATTCTTGGCTTGCACAGCTGAAGCGATTGCTGAAATTAAAGCTTCCTAATTTAATAAACAGGACTCATACTAGAAGGCCACAAGTGATCATGACAACCAGTAAATTGTAAACGAATAAATGAATCCAACCAATTATGATCCCAGGCATACGAAAGACAAACCACTAAGACGCCGAAGAAAATAGGTCCCCCTCAGAATAATCCTTTGGGTTTAATAGATGTTGGAATAGAACTGTCTTTCTGACCAAAATCCTACTGGGAGCTAACTGTGGATTAGAATAAAGCTAATATTGTCTCAGCCTTAATCACATTGAACTCTTTTGATGTCTTTCTCTGGCTCTTTTTGGGAAGTTTAGCTATAATCAGACTCATGCAATCCCTCTTAGCCCTTTTCATCTGTTGCCATTCATACCTCAATGTTATTAATTGCCAGAAGGATGTTTCCTTTATAAAATAAGGAAAGTTATTATTTCTTGTGTCTCCTTCATTACCTTTTCTGGTCAGCACTTTGAAAAGAATATAAATTTGTACCTGCCCATCACTTCCCCTTCCTTCCTTCTTCTTGTTAAGTTGTCAAGTTCTTCCCCTTCTTGTATACTTGACT
This sequence comes from Elephas maximus indicus, assembly GCF_024166365.1. NCBI lineage: Eukaryota > Metazoa > Chordata > Mammalia > Proboscidea > Elephantidae > Elephas > Elephas maximus. The sequence continues at coordinate 7,600,744 of NC_064833.1, read as the reverse complement.
TGAGACATAGGAGGTTAACTTCTTGGTTGCTTGGGCCACTGCTTCCTAATTATTTTTTTTCCAAATACATTGATTCATATTTTAGAATGGTGATATCAAAAGAACATAAGGATTTAATCTTAAAACCAGGATTCAGATTCAAGATCATCATTTTTATGACTTTGGATTAGCTAGCAATTTCTAAATTCATCTCTTCATCTGGAAAAAGAGTTTTACAATAACATTTATGTTATATAATGGTGTTGTTTTCATTCTTAACATTAAAAGTGACCTTTATAAAGCCAGAGGCCATGTCTTCTTTGCATAACTGGTGCTTATTGAGGGATGGTGGATGGAGGTTGGTATAAAGATAAAGTGGCCAGTGGACACAGGCTCACTTGTAAGGAGCAATACTTATACTAGTTATTGCCACTGCATACATATAGCTATTGCCGAGTATAAGATAAGGACACAGAAATTCAATAAATGAGTGTTATCTAATTTACTTATTCTTTAATAGCACTGAAAATAGTTTACACATGGAATCCACATAATTCCCCTTCTTCATTTTCTTTAATAAAAAGTCTGCATTATTTCAGACTAAGTTCACCCATACATACACTCACACATATACACACCTTGCCTGTAAGGATATTATAATTACAGTTTACAGACTAATTAGAGTGTTATTTATGCCTGAACATTACATACTAATTATATGTGAAGTTATTATGGGAAACCTGGCAAAGGCTACATGAGCAATTGCTATAAAATTATAAGTGGATGCTATTTAATTTTATGATTATTTGTACCATATGAAATAGCAAGTTGCCAGAAATGAAACCAGAAGGGTGTTGTGAATCTGTATCCATGTCCTTTTAATAATGTTGAGCCTCAGCAATGCCAAAAACACAGTTCGCTTTGATTTCAAGGACAAAGGTCTTAAGGGCAGAGTTAAATTTAGAACTTGTGCCTGTGATATTGAAGTGTACACTCCTCTGAGATGTGTTAGAGATGCTTATAGAGTTTCAGGACAAATGGTGAACATGGAGTTGAGAAGTGATCATGAGTACTCTGTACAATTTTTAGTTTTATAATAATAGTAGTTTTTGTGATTACTATTAATATCATTAAGTGCTTGCTAGATGACAGACCACCACCCATCCGTCATTTTGGCTTACTGTGGTGGGTGGCTTCTGTGCTGCTTGATGCTGGGAGCTATGCCACCAGTATTTCAAATACCAGCAGTGTCACCCATGGTGGATAGATTTCAGCAGAGCTTCCAGACTTCTGAAAATCAGCCAATGAAAGCTCCATGGATCACAATAGATAGGCTGATGCTGTCTTCATAGGACCACGCATTAGTCTGCGCGTGGTTGTGTAGATCTACCATGTGTTAGGACTTACGCATGTAAGGGAATTTGCCTATGTTAGATTGCAGGTGTCTGTATCTGTGTAAACGTATCAACAGCTCTGCTATGTGGTCTCTGCTATCAAGAGATGGAGAAAGGGAAGCGGAAAGGAAGTATGGTGCTTTAGCCTCTGTCTTGTGTAAGTAACAATAGCAGGGGACAGACAGACATGTCAGACCATATCATCACATCAATATATATATTTTTTAACATTTTGTTGAGCCTTAGGTAAAAGTTTACATAGCAAATTAATTTTCTATTCAATGATTCTTACACAAATTGTTTCGTGACCTTGGTTGCAATCCCCGTAATATGTCAGCACTCTCCTCATTTCCTTCCTGGGTTCTCCATTTGCATTAGCCTGGTTTCCCTGTCTCTCTCTGTCTTCTCATCTTTGATTTTGGGCAAGTGTTGCCCTTTTGGTCTCCTATAGTCGATTGTTCTAAGAAGGACATTCTTCAAGGATGTTATTATTGATTTTATAGCCCTGTCTATTATTTGGCTGAAAAGTAGCCTACAGGACTATCTATAGTTTCAAGTTAGAAGGTTGTCTTAGGGCAATAGTCTCTGAGGTTCCTCTATTCCCTTTCAGAGGAGTAAGTCTGTTTTTTTTTTTTTTTTTAATTTGCATTTTGTTCTACATTTTTTATCCATTCTACCTGGGACCTTCTATTTGTGATCCCAGTCAGAGTGGTCAGTAGCGGTAGCCAGGTACCATCTAAATGAATATTTTTTAAGTTTATAATCATGTAGAGAAATCAAATCTTAAACAGACTTTTCATCCTTTTTTGTCTTGTACATTTTTGGAACCATAGGAATAGCCCAATAAGTCACAGGTTCAGAGACCCCCAACGTGTAAAGTCATTCTCAGGGTCATCTGAGAAGCTTCGTCTTCATAGCGGTAAAGGGATTGTAAAATAGATGTGAATCACTCCTAGCAACTTCTGCTCCAGCCTCTTCAATGTCTATTATATGAAGATGATGATGGAAAAGAGAAAAAGAACTTTCCATTTGCGACAAAGCAGGATGGAAAGTAATAGAACAGTGTTATAACACCCAGGTCTTGCTACCATAATAAATAAACGTCAGTGATGACAGCTCTTAGATTCAGAGGAAGACAGAGAAAGGGAAGGAGGTAAGTCAACCAGGGAGGATCTGCTTTCTCACATATTTTATTAACTCTATTTGGCAATAGACATTTAAATGTTGATAGCCCTGTATGTGGCCTGCCCTTTAACACAAATCCTTTGGCTAGAACTGCCCTGTGGGCTAGAATTCTACTGGCCACATACTTAGTAGCCATAACTTTAACCTTTAGCAACAGAAGTTCCTGGATTCATGTATTGGCTCCGCTGGTTTCTAGCTTTGTGACTGGTGACAAGTTGCCTGGTCTCTCTCTAGGCCAGCTTTCCTGGAGATAAGCACTATTTTTACTTCACAGGGCTGTTAAAAGGAGAAACTAGTACTATGTGTTTGGAGAAATAGATGAGATAATTGTATGATTAGTAATATTAATTATTATTTTTGCAGGTTGTTAAAACAATATTCACATCCATTAGCTTATCTGATGCCCATTACTTGGTATGAAGTGTATCATTTTCTTCATTTGGTGGTTCATAAAACCCTGGCTCAGGGGACTAAATTGTTTCCCAATAGTTGTCTAGGATCCATCCTATAGCTTTGCCTTAGAATCAGCTGGACTAAATTTGCCATCACTTTGAGGACTAAGGTGTGCCTGACCCAAGCCACAGTCTTTTCAGTAGCTTTGTATGTGTGTGAAAGCTGGACAATGAAAAAGGAAGACCAAAGAAGATTTCACACATTTGAATTATGGTGTTGGGAAAGGATATGGACTATACCATGGACTGCCAGAAAAACAAACAAATCTGCCTTGGAAGAAGTACAGCCAGAATGTTCCTTAGAAGCAAAATGAAGAGACGTTGTCTCCTTTACTTTAGACATGTCATCAGGAGGGGCCATTCCCTCGAAAAGGACATCATGCTTGGTAGAGGGTCGGTGAAAAAGAGGAAGACCATCAACAAGATGGATTGACATAGTGGCTGCAACAATGGGGTCAAACACACCTACTATTGTGAGAAAGGTGCAAAACTGGGCAGTGTTTTCTTATGTTATATATGGGGTCACTATGAGTTGGAACTGACTTGATGGCACCTAACAGCAACAACAAAGCAGTACCCAAGACCCATATAAGCCCAATTTTTAACATAGTGGAAAAAAAAATAACATAGGCATCCTGTAAATCTCTCCCCTTCTATTTGGATACCTCCCCTTTCTAAAATGCTCAGTTCATTGTATTCTGCTGATTTTGGCTTAGTCTCTTTGCTCCAATGCTGTCTATTCCTCCCTACACAGGATCTTTGTGTTTGATACTCTGGACAGGTTCTGGGATCCCTGGACTCAACTATCCTCAAGAAAGGAACTTCGTTACTCTTTGTTCCATGCCCTTTAGATTCTCTCCAGCTCCCTTGCAACCTCTGGTTAGTCCTGCTCCTAAGATTCTAGCCCCATCTAGAGCCCAGGTCTCCTTAGGGAGGAAATGCAGACCCCGTAGATGAACCAGACTCCACACTCCCATGTTGTTTACGATCACCATCTTAAGTTGCTTTCCTACCAGTTCTCACACACCATCCCTCCACAGGATCACATCTGGCCTTAAACTCAACTGCATTTTGGACAGAAGGCTTCCAATTGTCCCTCCCCCTTGCACGTGACTCACTTGTACTCTTGGATTCTGTGTGTCTCCAGCCACAAGGAAAAAGCCCTACCCATCTTTTGCACACTTGCCTGCTAGGTTTTTGTCTGCTTTAAAAGTTGGGTATTAAAAAAAAACAATACACAACGGTGAATGGAAGCTAAGATTTGCACCTTTTTATTTCTCCATTCTATCTTTTTGCAACTTACCGGTACATGCTGTGGAGCGCACAGACACATGAGGAAGCTAGGTGGCTTACAGATGACAGAGGAAACTAATGCAAACACAAGTACAATGCCAGCACATGGTTAGCTAATAATTTACATGATATCAGGAGCAGAGATACTTTCAAAGACGTGTGAAGGACCCCAAAATGATGGAAGCACATTCAGATACTCTTTCTTATTCTTTATCTCTCTCTCTCTTCTCCCTCTCTCCCTTTCTTTATCCTTTTCTTCTGCTCTCTTCTCCTTCCCTCTCTCCCTTCTCTCTCATCTGAATCAATCTTGAAGAGAAGACTTTGGCTTTTAATTTCAGTCTGACCTTCTCACTTGGGAAGAGAGTGGCCAGATGGTGCCAGATGGGAATGTAACAATGTCACAGAAAGCATAGCCTCTGGGGACGTCTCTACAAATGCGACATATCACGAGTGTGCCACTGCATTGCTTTCAAAGGGTCCATCACACTCACAACCTCAGAATGACAGCTGAAAGGGATTATCCACACATTAGAGGAGAGGGATTGTGGCTGCTGAAGAATTTTTGCTCATCCTGTATTTTTTTCCCCCTTCACTAGTTAAATCCCAGGGAAGATTTTACTCAGAGCCTGCTGTTATTTTGCCTTGACTACAGTGTGACCTTCATTTGTGGGAGCTGACTAGCATGAAGGATTCTGGAATGGCATTAGGGTTTGTTGTTCTATCACCCACTCCTGCCTCATTACTGATGCTGTGGAATTTATCAGTGGTTATCTTTTTCCAACTCATGAAGGCTTCTCCATCAATCAAAGTAGACTCAGGGGTGACAGAGTGCTGGCATGATTCACTGTGAGGAACACCCTGGAAAGCTCCCACAATTTCTTATCCCCATGTCTACTCTGACCCTTGAATTCAACTAATTTAGAATGGAGAGGAAGCAATCAGGCATTTCCTAAACACATTTAGGCCTTGTCTGTTTCTTGATGATGGTGGTGCAAGAAGGATAGGTTTGCAGTGGTCACAGTCCGGTTACAGACCAAGGACGAGTGAAAGTTCCTTTTAATCCAAGGATCGATGTCCAGATAGGGCTGCTCTTGCTGTTAACAACTCTGCTGCACTCCCACCTCCTCCCCTAATCTCCAAGAAAAGCGCACACAGCAGAGCAAGGACGAGAAAGAGAGGTCACATCGTTTTGATGTACTTACCTGGTTATCCGATATAGGATAGCATTTGCTATTGAAGGGAGGGAACATTTGTAAAGGTGGCGTGCTGCCCCACCCCCCACTGGAATGCAAGGCTGCAAAGAGTTCTAAGGGTCAAGCAGTTTGTTTTACACTCTCAGGTATTTGGCTTGAGATCCCCAGAGACTCAGTGATTTGCCCAAAGCTGCACAGAGAATTAATACAAAGAAACAGCATTACCTAACAAAAGAGGAGGAGAGCTTTGATGTTAGTCCTTAGATGGAACAAAATGGCGAGTCCTGGTTCTGTGCCGGATCCCCATACAAGTGATCCTAAGCAAGTTTTGCAACCACTCTGAGCTTCAACTTGTTCTTTGTTACAGTGAGAAGGAAAATAGTTATCTCACTGAGTAATTGTAATTAGAAAAGTAAAAAATACAGAGTTACTATAGTAGTGCCTGGCACATAGGTATACAGAAACTGCCCATTTTTCACCTTCCATCCTAACGATGTCTGGTCAATAGTGACTTCAGCACACTCACTGTGGTCTCTATAATACACCGCTCTCTCTACACTGTCTCAGTTCTGGATGCTTAGGTATGGCCAGGTCACTGTGGGTATAAGACAAGAATGACCTCCTCCCCTTCGGGATCCTGCAGGGGCCTCCTTCCATTCTTATGGATGTCCTTTCATTGGGGGCAGAAGCTGCACAGAGATGATCTCAGGAAGTGCCTGAATGGTGCTTAGAAAGGCACGTGGTATCATCTGGGCATCATCCTTGCTCCTGAAGTGTTTTGCCTGCAGGTGTACTACCACTATCACAATCACAACGTCACACTTGTACTATCAGCAACATGAAATTCTCAGTCACCTAAGAAGTGAAAACCAGCTAGTGCACACCTGGGCTCAGGGAACACAAAGTTCTCACACCCTTAGAGACCTGACTCCAATCTATCATAGCCCAAAGCCCCTGAGCAGTGCCCCTCACCCAGGCGCTCCTGCCCATCCACCACACAGCACCTGCAGCTGGCTTGCACACCCCTCAGATGGAGCCCAACTCACCTCTCAGATTCCTGGCATCCATCCATCCCTACATTCATTCTTTCTCCTTCTCAATGTTTTAAGCATTAGGATCAAACCACTTGATCCCTTCCTAAAAACATCTATTCTTTTTTCTCAAAATAGCCATCGTTGCTTGCTCAGGAAGTTTCAGATTGTATATAAAGCTAGAGCCCAAATCATTTCAAACTTAAAAGCTAGCTTTCTTCTCCATTTTTCAAGGTCGAAGAGGACTTTTCTTCAGAAATACAATGGCCAAGTCTCCAGTCCAGAAGGAGACAGAGATGTTTCATCTAGTCTGGAAAAAGTTCAAACATTCAGCAGAAAGAGCAAAGAAAAAGTTGAGTTTTTATTTTAAAAGAAGGTTGAAAGTCTGCCTTCTAGTGAAAGTCTAAACTGAGTTACAAAGATAATGGAACTTAATAAACAGTTGTGGAATGAAGACGATCTGAAACAGAAGAAACGGCTACAGTGGAGGAAGGCGATTCTTTGTGTAACCATAAGCATTGCAAAGGCAGGGTACTGGCTTCTCAGCCAGTCTCTCATGTTTTCCTTGTCTAATTGCTAATCAATTCAAAACTGATGGAGAGAATTTCAAACTCATTCCATGATTGCAAGGGTTCAGACCTGTAGAAGACACCTTCAAGTTTCACTTCTAAACTCTACTGAAATGCAGGAGTTTCTCCAACAAGAGTCTCAGAACCAACAATGTATGCAACGCCACACATAGACAAGGTTACCTCAAAGTACAGAGGGAAAACAACTTACTGAAATGAGGCTAAAGAGGCACACCAGCCCAGGGGCAAGGACTAGAAGGCAGGAGGGGAGAGGAAAGCTGGTAATAGAGAACCCAAGGTTGAGAAGGGAGTGTCGACATGTCGTAGGGTTGTTAACCAGTGTCATAAAACAATATGTGTACTATTTAATGAGAAGCTAGTTTGTTCTGCCAAACTTCATCTAAAGTATGATTATGATTAGTACAAGAAGTACAAATAGACCTGGTTTCAAATCCTAGCCTGGGTGCCTATCAACTTTATGACCTTGGCAAAATATGTAGTCTCTTTGTGCCTCAGTTTACTTATATGCAAATTGAGGAATATAATTACTATCTCCCTGTCTTTTTGTTTTTTTTATAAATACCAATTCTAAAATGACTCATAAAGTATTATATACACACATGCAAACACACACACAAACCTTTTATTGACACATGAAATTGGCCAAGTTTGGTGCTGCACCAAGAGAAAATATTTAGTGTTTAGTATTTGTCTTAATTTTCAATTCAGCGTGTGATTTTGAGGGCTTAAGCTTGTAGTCTAACTGACCAGTTCAACTTATTGTATACTGTTTGTCATTTGTTGAAAGGGATTTATTCAGATTTGTTCTCATTTTGGAGCCCTGGTAGCACAGTGGTTAAGAGGTTGACTGCTAACTCAAAGGTCGGCAGTTCAAATTCACCAGCCACTCCTTGGAAACCCCATGGGGTGGTTCTACTCTGTCCTATAGGGTTGCTATGAGTCAGAATTGACTCAAAGGCAGTTATTGTTGTTGTTGTTCTCATTTTACAGTTCTCTTGACTTTCATTACCTGCTATGTATTTTCCAAGCATCAAATCAAGTTCCTTTGACTGAATCTTTTTCATCTGCCACATTCTCAGCCTTAGTCTATCAACTACAAATCCCCAGCGCTCCAGTGTAGTGTTTAAAAGTATGAACTATAGATCATTATGGGTTCAAATCCATTAGCAAGTAAACTCAGGCATGGTTGACTTCTTGAAGCCTCGATATGTAAAACTGGGCTAATGATATCTACTATGTATTTATTGAGGATTAAGCCTATGAGAAAGTCCTAATCTGTCCTGTAGGGTCACTATGAGTTAGAATCGACTCAACAGCAATGGATTATATGTATAGGTAAGTGTGTATGTGTGTTTGGCATATAAAAGGTACAGTTCATGCAATATGAAACATCCTAACAGATACAGGTACATAAAGAATGTAGGACAAGACACTAAAAAATTGTCGCTGAAATTAATTACTACAGTTACTATTTGATATATGAATCTATTCTGTGTGTTTGTTTCAGTAACCTGAGACCACAGAACAATCTAGTGCTATGGTGCATGAGACTAGAACACAGCGCATCCTTCCATCCCTCGAAACATTTTTAAATCATCCCCTCCACCTATAAAGCAACTTGCCACTTGCACATGCATGTTTGGAAGATTGGCAAAGGGGAAACTATCTCTGCTTTCAAAGCCATTCAATTCCCCAGCCTGATCCAGAAACATAAGTGAAAGGACAGTGACAAATCTTTAAGATAATAGCAGCAGGCGGGATCATGGAGGTGAAGAATCTGTTATCTGATAGAAACTGCTCATCCATGTGAGGTGAATGAACTTCTTAAGGGGTGCCATTTAGTTCATGGGCAAAGATAATTTACTGAGCACTACCCAGTGCCCGAGGCTGCAGCATTTGTTCTATTTGGTTAAGCAGACTGCTCTGAAGTACTTGTTTATTCCACCTTGTTCATTCCAAGCTGAGTCTAACTCACTAATAAGAAATGACATACGATTCCTGCACACGCTATATATTGTATAGCTCTAATAATGACCACGCCATATTTCCAATGCCTGGGATTTACTACTCGCCGAAAGTTTATATTTTTGTTTGGTTTTGCTTTGTTTTCTGTTGGGACCAGTGTCTTGCTAGCAGTGTGGGAAGGTTACAGTCTTCTGAACTCCTTGCACTCAGATTTGCCCCTGGCTTAGCCACTTATTTAGCCAGCCATGTGGCCTTGGATAAAGCTTTTCTTTCAACCATTGCACTGTGTAGATAACACTTTCAACCTCGTAAGACTATTTTTGTGAGATTGAAATAGTACATATGAGGCACCTATGATATAGAGCCTGAATCAGAGCAAGTGATCAAAAAATGCTAGCCTCCCTTTTTCTTCTCCCAGTTGTGTACTTTTTAGATCTTGCAGGCATCAATGTTGTGGAAATATTGACAAAAATATATTAAAAGAGTCTAGAGAATTGCATTTATGTAATACAAGTTATTGGAAAAGATATTAAAGAATTAGGGATCATAGGTAGAGTTTTTATAAAACAAGCATTACAGGCTTACATGTGACCGAAGGAGATAGGAAGAAGTTCGTGATGACTTCCACAAAAATAATTTCCATCAATCTCATTCTCTCTCTCTCCCCCTCTTCTCTCTGTCTCTCTCCCCTCTCCTCTCTCTCTCTCTAACACACACACACACACACACACACACACACAGGCAAGCACACATACATATGCTCATTCTTTTTACTATGTATTAATTGATCATCTATTATATATACTATATACTAGACATTATTCTAGTACTATGAATGCTATAAAAAACAAAAACAAAAACAAACCCGTTGCTGTAGAGTTGATTCCAACTGATAGACCAGAGAAGAACTGCCCCATAGAGCTTCTAAGGAGCACTGATGAATTTGTACTGCTAATCTTTTGGTTAGCAGCCGTAGTAATTAACCACTATGGCACCAGGATTTCTATAGTGGAATAAACTGGAAGATAAATCAGAAGAAAGCATCTAGAATGAAGCACACAGAGAAAAATAGATGAAAAATGCAGTGAAGAAGTACAGTCAAGAAGAAATGAGATAGAGATGATACAGTGAAATTGTTTATATTTAATTAGATGGAGTCCCAGAAGTAGAAGAGAGAAAATAAAAGATAGATTATTTCTTGAAAAGATAATGGACGAGAATTTAAACCTAAACTATAGTAAATGTACATGGACTAAATTCACTAATTAAAAAACATGGATTTTGAGGACTGAATTAAATGTATCATTTATAGGAGACAAAATACCAAGTCTATGGAATATATTTATCAAAATATGTGCAAAGTTTCTGACTAGAATACCATAATATTGGCAAACATCAATAACATTGTAAATAAATAAGGAGTATATTATTTTCATTGATCGGCAGACTCAGTGTTGTAAAGATGTAATTTTTTACCATATTAGTCTTTATATAGAATATAATCCCATGAAAATTGTGCACAGTTCCACACAACAGGGATGAATTTCTTTTACAAGCAAAATGTTGAGTCAAAGAAACATAATGTTGAGAGACAAAGTGCTGAGATTGGGTAGATCAAGGACTTCTGAGGTGCCAGCAATATTATATTCCTGTATTTCAGTGGTATTATGTTAGTTCTGAGGAGAAAGACCTGGTGATCTGCTTTCATAAAGATTATAGCCAAGAAAACCTTATGAAGCAGTTCTACTCTTTCACATGGAGTCACTATGAGTCAGAATAGACTCTACGACATATAACAAAAACATGTTAGTTCTGAAGTGATCATAAGTTGTTAAGTTGGTTATTTATGTTGTATGGGCTTTTTGAAAGTGCACTAATTTCTACAAAGAAGAAATTTAATTAAAAAATAAGAAATGGAGTGGTTTTCAGAGTTTTCAATATTGCTCATTTATGTAAGCATTGAAGAAATATTTAAAATACAAAGAGCACAGGGTTGAGATCAATGATGCTAGGCTTGCTGCAGGAACTTTTTATTTTCATGGTTTTGCTGTGGTCTGCTTTTATTGCCCTCCCTATTTATGTGTGCTAAAGTCCTTCATCACCTCCATGGGCAGGAATTGAAAAGAAACACAGGTACCTCTTGTGTTCTGAAGGGGTCTGCCCTTTCCACAGTTCCCAATCACTACTAGTGAGGATGGAGAAGTGGCCCCAGAACATTCTGGCAATGCCCCTTTCACCATATTCCCCAGTATTGACAACCTCACTACCTCTATTTGCCTTGAGATCATCAAAATACAATTCTTTACGTTCCTTTTGCCTATTTCCATGAATCTTTAAAGTAAACTAAGGATTCCATGTCGTATCTCATCCCTCAGAGTCTAATCGTATATTCATGAAGGCAATGAGGCCAACCCTGATACTCACTATCCCTCTTCTCTGATTAGACTTCTTTAGAGCAGTTATCATCATGTGATACAGTATTTGTTCTTGTTAGTTGTCACTGAGTCGACTCAAACACATGACAACCCTATGTATAAGACAACAAAACACTGCCTGTTCGTACACCATCTTCATGATCGTTGGTATGTTTGAGCCTATTGTTGTAGATATTCTGTCAATCTCTCACTGAGGGTTTCCCTCACATACAGTTCCCTCTACTTCACCAAACACAATGTCCTTCTCCAGCAATAAGCCCCTCTAGATCACCTGACCAAAGTAAATGAGTTGAAATCTTGGATAATATTCTGTAATCCAGAAGTTTTTCATATTCTAATTTTTGGAAGTAGATCACCAGGCCTTTCTTCCTAGTCTGTCATAGTCTGGAAACTCTGCTGAAACCTATCCACCACGGGCAATCCTGCTGGTATTTTAAATGCCAGCAGCATAGCTTCCAACATGATAGCAACACACAAGCCACCGCAGTAAGACAAACTGACAGATGGGTGACGGTGATATAGTATACATTTTATAGTTTGTTTATCTTTCACCACTAGAACACAAGTTTTGTGAGATTGGGATTTTTTTTTTTTTAATTTGTGATTTGTTCTTTTATTTTGGTGTGTGCATAGCACACATAAAAAAAAAAAAAAAAACCCAGTGCTGTCGAGTAGACATTAAATAAACGTGTAGAATGACTAAATGATGTACAAACCAATAGATAGCTGCTGTAGCTATATTAACACCAAGAAAATAGAATGCAAGTCAAAAATCATTAACTAGAGTGTAAGCGGATCAGTAAATAACTTGTGAAAAACTCTTCAATCACCTGAACCAAGTAAAAATTATAATTGTGTGTGCATCCAATAATATAACCTCAGATAATATTGACATTGACAGATCTAAAATCTCTGGGATTTTTTTGATATTTCTCCCTCAATAAGAGATCAAGCAGTAAAGCATAATAATAATATGGAAAATTAGAACAACAAATTTAACAGCTTAATCTAATTAGGGGTTGCCAAATTTTGCAAAATAAGTAAATAAAACATAAGACATCAAATTAAATTTTAATTTCAAATAAACAACCAATATGTAGGACATATTCATGCTCAAAGAATATTCATTGTTTACCTAAAACAAAATCTAACAGAACGCCTTCTATTTTATCTGGCAAACTTAAATGTTTAAAAGCAAAAAAAACAAAAAACTGTTGTCTCTTGCCCTCAAGTTGATTTCTACTCATAGCAACCCTATACGGCAGAATAAAATTTCCCCTTAGAGTTTCCAAGGAGCTGCTGGTGGATTTGAATGGCTGATGTTTTGGTTAGCAGCAGTAGCTCTTAACTACTGTGCCACCAGGGCTCCTTATGTGTAATAGACATGCATAAAATGCTTTCTCTAGCAATTGTTTATGTTCTTTTCAAGCGCACCTAGGACATTGCTAAAAATTAACAGCACCGTAGCCATAAAGCTATTCTCAATAATGTAAAATGATTAGTGTTTTATAGATTACATTTTCTGAGCACATGATATTTTAGTAAAAATCTGTAACAAAGAAAGAAATTTAAAAATGCACTTCTAAATAGCTTATCCATCAAATAATTAATTATGATATACATTGGAGAATACTGAGAATTCAACTTTAATATGAAATATTAAGAAATGATGAGCTGGAGTTAAAGAGGTCCTTCATAAAACTTAGAGTTTCAGTATTTATTTTACAGAATATGCTTTGAAATTCAATGACCTGTGCATTTGGATAAAGAAATTTGTATAGCGAAGGGTAGAACAAACACAACACAGGTAGGTAGAAAGGAATAATAATCCACCGGTTGCATCTAGCCCTTAATATGCTTGGTTTAGGCCATATGATATTTTAAAAAATCCAACAATTTTTTAAAATTCCACTTAATTTAATTTAAATGGGCTTATAAAAAATCTAATAATTAAATTAAAATTGAATGGGGTTGCCATAAGAACGGGCACACACCCTGCAGTTACCCTTGGAATACGCTCCATTGTCTTAACCCAGTAGGCTTCACGCATTTACTTTTCTTTACCAGAACTTACAGCCATTTGTGATTATGAGCCTACCCTATACCAGCCCAAAAGTTGGGAGGCAGTAGTTCAATGCTGTGAAAAGATAAGACCCCTTGCCTCAAAATAAAATGAGAGTTTTTCATAGAAGGTATCCCGCCCTGTGTGACTCTGTGCCTAGCCTTCAATAGCCCTTACCTTTCACCTGGAGTCCCTGGGTGGTGCAAATGGTTAACATGATCAGTTACTAAGAAAAGTTTGGTGGTTCCAATCTACCCAGACTTGCCTCAGAAGAAAACCAGCCATTGAAAACCCCATGGAGCACAGTTCTTTCTGCTCTGACACACATGGGGTCACCATGAGTTGGGGTTGACTTGATGGCAATTGGTTTGTTACCTTTCACCTACACCTGCTGACTTCATGATTGTAGAACTTGTGTGAGCTTTGTCCTTTCTCATGAGGCCCGTGGCATCATGTGTGAGAGTTTGAAGGGGTATAGCAAGCAAGCAGAGGCAGCAGGATGGGGAGCAGAAATGAAAGCTGGAGAGATTGTGAACAATGCTATGGGCTGCCTCTCCAGAATCCACAATGAGGCATGGATGTTGGGTTTATGTGCCCACATCATTCAGGGTTGGCAGAGCCACCTGTGAGCACATTGTTGAATTCCTAATGGAAAGGTTTGCTTGTGAGCTATTTGTTGCATATTAGTCACATTTGGGCATTATCCTCTGAGGAAATCACACAACCACCTGATCCATGTCAGAGGAAAGGGGAACTGACAGCTACTTCTGACTCCGCATTCCTTGCCTCAAATATTTCCTCCAAGAGGCAGGGGCGAGGGACAGCGTCAGTATTCAGTTTATGTTAAATTGTCATGACCTGGGGTCTTACCACCTCTCAGCTTGCACTAGGAATGTTCTAGAAGTAAAGAAGATTCAGCCCCTGCCCTCAAAGAGCCCAGAACACCATGAGAAAGGCAAACATTCATGAACACACTTAAGCCAGAGAAGTACTAATACAGGTTGATAAAATCCTGCAAAAGGGTCACAGAGAATTCAACCACTTCATTTTGGAAACCTGTGAATGGAGAGAGAAACCAAGGGAGAGAGAGACAGAGGGAGGGAAGGAGGATGAGAGAGAGAAAGAAATCTTTCAAAGGTAATTTAAAAACAAGTAATTGAAGGACAAGTTGGGATTGACAAAGTGCAGAAAGAGGGAGGGCATTCCTAGCAGAAGAAATAGGAGATGTAGCAACAGAATAATGAATGTAGACGTTAAATTGGGAAACGACAAGGATTTTAGCAGAGCTGAGTGTGTGTTAGAGTGAAGAGAGAGGAAGAAGGAGGATATTAAATATTTTTAAAAATGTATGGAGAATGCACTGGGACATAATTTAGTGTGATATATGTGGGGTTTTCCTATGTCTTTGTGAAAGTTTAACATTTGTTTATCACCCTTAAATAGTGTATTCACTTGCACTAAATTTCGTTGAAGGAGCCCTGGTTGTACAGTGGTTAAGCACTCAACTGCTAACTAAAAGGTGGGCAGTTTGAATTCATCAACCACTCTGCAGGAGAAAGATGTGGTCATCTGGTTCTGTAAAGATGTACAGCCTTGGAAATCTTATGGGGCAGTTCTACTCTTTCCTATAGGATCTCTATGAATCAAAATCCACTTGACAGTTTGGTTTGGTTTAAACTTAGCTGAGGAGCCCTAGTGGTACAATGTTTATACACTTGGCTGCTAACCAAAAGGTTGGACATTGGAACCCACCCAACGGCTCCTGGAGAGAAAGACCTGGTCATCTGCTTCCGTAAAGATTATAGCCTAGAAAACTCTATGGGGCAATTCTACTCTGTCATATGGGGTGACTGTGAGTTGACAACAATAACAACAAATTTAGCTGAGAATGTCAAGCCTTTTCTTAGTTTTCATTTTAAAATAAATGCTTTGAGTATGCCAAAGTACAATGCCTGCAAGATTAAAATATTCCAACTCTGGAAACATTTTGATTAGATCCTAATGAAAAGATTGTAGCATACTCTAAGTAGAACAAATGAACTATAGAAACAGACTGGATAGTTTAATAAAGGACCAGGTACATAGTTCAAAGGCTCAGTTATTTATCCATCTGGCACTTTGCAAACCATTCTAAGAGCCCATCAAGTTTTTGTGATCATAATAATGATCGTATTCTGACCCTTTCCCCCCTTTGCTTTGTTTTCTGATGGCCTGATAAATAAATCTCACTGTAGAGTTTATAACTATTTATGCCTAATGGAGTACTTTTCCTGTATAAACTCTTCGAATTTAAACAGGTTTATCTTGACAAATTAGTCTTTCTCACAACCACCCTAAGACCCAAACAGAGCAGGCATTGTAACGAATAACTTTAAGGGAGAGGTAATGTGATATTTTGCTTTAAAGCATGTATTATGGAACCTCATCTCCTGGGTTCAAATGCCATCTCTTTCACTACTAGTGCTATATCACCTTGGAAACATTCTTTAAATTCTCATTGTATCAGGTAGCTCTCTGGTAAAATAGCATTAATACTGTCACTTACTTTCTGGATGTTTCATCTCAAAAGGTTAGATGAGAAACTTAGAGGTCAGTGACTTTGTGTTAATGATGGTGTGATAATTTGGAAAAGGATATCGAGAATGGTTACACAACTTGAAGAAGGTCAACAGTGTCACTGAATTGTACATGTAAAATTTGTTGAAATGGTGTATCACTTCTTGTGCATATTTTCACAAAAAATTAAGTTAAAAAATAATTAATACATGTAAAATTCTTAGAATAGTGTCTAAAACCCATTGCCATCGAGTCAATTCCAACTCATAGTGATCCTATAGGACAGAGTAGAACTTCCCCATAGCATTTCCAAAAAGCAGCTGATGGATTTGAACTGCTGACCTTTTGGTTAGCAGCTGAACTCTTACCCACTGTGGCACCAGAACAGTGTCTACCAAATAATAAACACTCAGAAAATGTTAGCCACTAATGTTTTGTGGTGGTTAGGTCATTATTTTGCCAGAGCTTCTGCTGAGAAATTCAGATTTGGTTGGTCTGGATGAGGTTTAATATTTTGCAGTAAAAACAAGTGTCTGAGTGATTCTGGTGTTAAGTGTCACAGAGCTCACATTTTGAGAAATAAGCATTAGTTAGGATAAAAGTCTCTTTCCTGATTCAAGATGCACTTCATTCACTTCTTGTATTTATTGCATGGCAACTATTATATGCCAGGTTCCATGTCAGGCTCTGGCATGTATCTGTTCTTGCATTTGTCTTTGTGTGCCTGTGTGCTTTTCCCAGATGCAACTTGGCGCTTTTCTTGAGCTTTACTGGCTGAAGTTGGCACTTCTTGCGTCAAAGTCGTTACACTCAATGTTAACTGATGAACTTGTACAAAGAACAGCCTTTAATCGATTGAGTTCTATTGATGTTTTGTTTTATTCCAATTTGCTCTGCAAAGTGTTAGCTGCCTCCTTTCATTATTATGGCCAGAAATGCCTTTGGCTTGACCCTGCAAGTTTCTCTTTAATCTGAGCATGCCTGCTTATCCTATCTTTACATTCTTTGTTGAACGTTTCCTTTCCCGGATGGCATTCTGCACAGCTTGGCAATAAGAGAGGATTTTTACCACACTCTTGATCAGAGGAGTCATTTCCTGGATGGAGCTTTAATTAAAAACAGAGTCCTCATAGCAGGGTGCCATGACACCTTTCTACTGAACACACAGAAATGCCCTAGAATACCAGTTCAGTGTAATTCATCTTGATCAATCCACGATAAGGGTCATGTGGACTCAGAATAGCAAGTTGTGTATAGGTAGGTTCTGCCAGAAGCAAACCCTAAGACAAAGATCTGTGTGGAAGTAGTTATTAGAGAAATGACCTCAGGAAGTTCTGGCAAGAGAGTCGGCAAGTGAAACAGGGAAAAGAGGGAAATCAAAACAGGGCATATTATTGACCAGTTTGTTGCTTTGGAAAACAGAAGCTCAAATCCTCTGGGGACCTCTGGGAGACGGCATGAAATATGCCTCAGTGATTCTCTACTGAAGAGGGAGGAGGCTGGAGTATTTGTACAGTAACTCCCCATCCATGATAGTTTAGAGCGACTCCTATAGGAATGGCTTAGGGCTAATCCTATAGGGATCATCTCCTTGGCATGGACTATTTTAAACACTGGCTAAACATGTACCTGTAGCCCAAGAAGACCTCTGGCAGAGAATTGTAGACACCTACAGTAAAAAAAAAAAAAAAAAAATTTTTTTTTTTTTTTACAGTAGAAAGCCCTGTAATGTGCATGGGAACACTGAATTTTGAGGAGATATGAACAGGGCAAAGCAGTGTCCATTATAAAAACCACATAGTATCATGTTGGGTGTTTCACAAGACAATGAGTTATTTACCAAAATTTGTTGAGAAACCACATTAATAAATTCACACATTTATTCATATAATAATTCCTCTGTGCCAGACACCGTGATCAATACAGAGGATACAAAGGTGAGTAAGATGTGTTGTTACCATAAAGGACATCAGGGTTTAACAGGGAAGACCATCACACAAAACTAAAAATGATAGTGGAATTTAGTGCTTGGGAAAGCACACAAACACACACACACACACACACACACACACTATCAACTGCGTCTTCTGCACTGATAAGATGACGTAAGAGTAAGGGTCATTCAGTCTGAACAGAGGTTTGCCAGATCAAGAAGCAGAAGGGTTGAGAAGGACATATCACACCAAGGAAATGATGGTCACAAAACCACATAGGGGTTCGACTGTGTGTCTAGAGAAGAAGGAAAAGTTCAGCGTGATAGAAATCTATCATGTAGGAATTGAAGTAGGGGTATGAACCATGGGTAGAAGCATCGGGAAATGTGGAAAAAATTTAAGTTAGGGCCACTTTGGTAGGGTTCTGTCCCAAGCAGAAGTGTGTCCCAACCACTGGCTCTACAAAGAGACCAAGAAATGATTTTGAGTAGAGAAGAGGCATGTTGTTAAAATTTCTCTGGCTGTAGGTGAAGAGAAAGACTAGGATGGGTAGACCAGTTAGAAAGCTGTTGCAACATTCCAGGGGAAAGGCAGTAATAATAAGAGAAAACGAAGGGTTCCCAATATATAGCTTAAGTAAAAGCCTCCACTTGAATTTTAGGTATGGGAGGTTGGGTTCACTGGAAAGGATGCAGAAAAGATGAGATTTCCTTATTTCTAATCTATTTACCACCACCATCTGCCAGGTTGTCATACTGTAGTGGCTTGGATGTTGCTGTGATCTGGAAGCTGTGCCACTGGTATTTCAAATAATAGCATGGTCCCCCACAGTGGACAGGTTTCAGCTTCCAGACTAAGACAGACTAGGAAGAGGGGCCTGGTGATCTACTTCCAAAAATTAGCCAGTGAAAACCCTATGGATCACAACAGAATATAGTCTGATGAAAGTGATGAAAGATGACCCTTGTAGTTTGAAAGGCAGTCAATATACACAGTCTGTCATAGTCAATATACACGTCTGTCAGTCTGCCATACTGTGGGGGCTTGTGTGTCCCTGTGATTCTGGAAGCTATGCCACCAGTATTCAAATACCAGCAGGGTCATCCATGGTGGACAGGTTTAAGCTGAGCTTCCAGGCTAAGTCAAACTTGGAAGAAGGACTGGGCAGTCTACTTTTGAAAAAAATTAGCCAGTGAAAAATTATAAATAGCAGCAGAACCTTGTTTGATAAAGTGCCAGAAGATGAGCCCCTCAGGTTGGAAGGCACTCAAAATACAACTGGGGAAGAGCTGCCTCCTCAAAGTAGAGTTGACCTTAATGATGTGGATGGAGTCAAGCTTTCCAGACCTACATTTGCTGATGTGGCATGACTGAAAATGAAAAGAAACAGCTGCAAATATCAATTAATAATCAGAATGTGGAGTGAACGAAGAATGAATCCAGGAAAACGGAACACATAAAAATTGATATCCTAGGCATCGTTGTTGTTGTTAGGTGCCATCTAGTCAGTTCCAACTCACAGTGACCATATGCACAACAGAATGAAGCACTGCCTGGTCCTGCGCCATCCTCACAAATATTGCTATGCTTGAGCCCATTGTTGCTGCCACTGTGTCAATCCATCTCCTTGAAGGTCATCCTTCTCCAGGGACTGATTCCTCCTGATAACATGCCCAAAGAATGTGAGACTTAGTCTCACCATTCTTGCTTCTAAGGAGCATTCTGGTTGTACTTCTTCCGAGATAGATTTGTTCATTCTCTTTGGAAGTCCATGGTGTATTCAATGTTCTTCTCCAGCACCACAACTCAAAGGCATCAATTCTTCTTTGGTCTTCTTTATTCATCATCCAGCTTTCACATGCATAGGAGGTGATTGAAAACACCTCAGCTTGGGTCAGGCTCACATTAGTCTTCAAGGTGACATCTTTGATTTTCAATGCTTTAAAGAGGCGTTTTGCAGCAGATTTGCCCAATGCAACCTGCCTTTTGATTTCTTGACTGCTGGTTCCGTGGGTGTTGATTGTGTATCCAGGTAAAATGAAATCCTTGACAACTTCAATCTTTTCTGTGTTTATCATGATGTTGTTTCTTGGTCCAGTTGTGAGGATTTTTGTTTTTTTTATGTTGAGGTGTAATCCAATACTGAAAGCTGAGGCCTTTGATCTTCATCAGTAAGTGCTTCAAGTCCTTTTCACTTTCACCAAGCAAGGTTGTGTCATCTGCATAATGCAGGTTGTTAATGAGTCTTTCTCCATTGCTGATGCCACCTTCTTCTTCATGTAGTCCAGCTCCTCGGATTATTTGTGCAACATACAGTCCTAAGCATTAGTGAGCTGAAAGTACTGGTATTGGCCATCTTGAATCAGACAATCATATGGTCTACTATGCCGGGAATGACAACTTGAAGAGGAATGGCATTGCAAGCATCATCAAAAAGAACATTTCAAGACCTATCCTGAAGTACAGTGCTGTCAGTGATAGGATAATATCCATAAGCCTACAAGGAAGAGCAGTTAATACGACTGTTATTCAAACTTATGCATCAACTGCTAAGGTCAACGGTGAAGAAATGGAACATTTTTACCAACTTCTACAGCCTGAAATTGATCAAACATGCAGTCAGGATGCATTGATAATTATTGAAAATTGGAACACAAAAGGCAGAAACAAGGAAAAAGGATCAGTAGTTCGAAAATATTGCCTTGGTGATAGAAACCATGCCAGAAATCTCATAACAGAATTTTGCAAGACCAACGACTTCTTCATTGCAAATACCTTTCTTCACCAACATAAATGGTGACTATATATGTGGACCTCATAAAATTGAAAACGCAGGAATCAATTGACTACATCTGTGGAAAGAGACGATGGAAAAGCTCAATATCATAAGTAAGAATAAAGCCAGGGTCTGACTGCTGAACAGATCATCAATTGCTCATAAGTAATTTCAAGTTGAAACTGAAGAAAATTAGAACAAGTTGACGAGAGCCAAAGTACGACTTCGAATATACCCAAACCCAAAACCCAGTGCTGTCGAGTCAATTCTGACCCATAGTGACCCTATAGGACAGAGTAGAACTGCCCCATAGAGTTTCCAAGGAGCCCCTAGTGGATTCGAACTGCCAACCGTTTGGTTAGCAGCCATAGCACTTAACTACTATGCCACCAGGGTTTCCGACTTCGAGTATATACCACCTGAATTTAGAGACTGTCTAAAGAATAGATTTGACACATTGAACACTAATGACTGAAGACAACAGGAGTTGAGGAATGACATAAAGGAGAACATACATGAAGAAAGCAAGAGGTCATTAAAAAGACAGGAAAGAAAGAAAAGGCCAAAATGGATGTCATAAGAGACTCTGAAACTTGCTTTTGAATGCAGAGTAGCTAAAGCAAAGGAAGAAATGATGAAGTAAAGGAGTTGAACAGAAGATTTCAAAGGGCAGCTCGTGAAGACAAAGTATTATAATGACATGTGCAAAGACCTGGAGATGGAAAGCCAAAAGGCAAGAACACTTTCTGCATTTCTCAACCTGAAAGAACTGAAGAAAAAATTCAAGCCTTGAGTTACAATGTGGAAGGATTCTATGGGGAAAGTATGAAGTGACTCAGGAAGCATCAAAAGAAGATGAAAGGAATACACAGAGTCACTATACCAAAAAGAATTGGTTTACATTCAGCCATTTCAGGAGGTACCATATGAGCATGTACCAACTGCACTGAAGGAAGAAGCCCAAGCTGCACTGAAGACACTGGCGAAACACAAGGCTCTAGGAATTGACGGAATATCCAATTGAGATGTTTCAACAAACGGATGCACTAACTCATCTATGCCAAGATATTTGGAAGACTGTTACCTGGCCAACTGACTGAAAGAGATCCGTATTTATGCCTATTTCCAAGAAAGATGATCCCATTAAATGTGGAAATGAACAAACAATATCAATATCACACACAAGTAAAATTTTGCTGAAGATCATTCAAAAGAGACTGTAGCAGTATATTGACAGGGAACTGCCAGATATTCAAGCTGGATTCAGAAGAGGATTCGGAACCAGGGATATGATTGCTGATGTCAGATGAACCCTGGCTGAAAGAGAATACCAGAAAGATATTTACCTGCTTATTACTGACTATGCAAAGGCATTCTACTGTGTGGATCATAACAAATTACGGATAACATTGTGAAGAATGGGAATTCCAGAGCACTTAACTGTGTTCCTGAGGAATCTGTATATAGATCAAGAGGCAGTTGTTCAAACTCAACAAGGGGATACTGCCTGGTTTAAAGTCAGGAAAGGTGTCCTTCAAGGTTGTATCCTTTCACCATACCTATTCAATCTCTATGCTGAGCAAATAATCCAAGAAGCTGGATTATATGAAGAAGAAGGTGGCATCAGGATTGGAGGAAGAGTCATTAAGAGTCTGCATTATGCAGATGACACAACCTTGCTTGCTGAAAGTGAAGAGGACTTGAAGCACTTACTAATGAAGATCAAAGACCACAGCCTTCAGTAGAGATTACACCTCAACATAAAGAAAACAAAAATCCTCACAACTGGACCAAGAAGCAACATCATGATAAACGGAGAAAAGATTGAGGTTGTCAAGGATTTCATTTTACTTGAGTACACAAACAACACTCACGGAATCAGCAGTCAAGAAATCAAAAGACAGGTTGCATTGGGCAAATCTGCTGCAACAGTCCTCTTTAAAATGTTGAAAATCAAAGATACCACCTTGAAGACGAAGGTACGCCTGACCCAAACCATGGTGTTTTCAATCACCTCCTATGCATGTGAAAGCTGGATGATGAATAAAGAAGACTGAAGAAGAATTGGTGCCTTTGAATTGTGGTGCTGGCAAAAAATATTGAATATACCATGGACTGCCAAAAGAATGAACAAATCTGTCTTGGAAGAAGTACAACCAGAATGCTCCTTAGAAGCGAGGATGGTGAGACCACATCTCGCATATTTTGAACAAGTTATTAGAGGAATCAGTCCCTGGAGAAGGGCATCATGCTTGGTAAAGTAGAGGGTCAGTGAAAAAGAGGAAGATCCTCAAGGAGATGAATTGACACAGTGGCTGCAACAATGAGCTCAAGCATAACAATGATTGTGAGGATGGTGCACAACTGGGCTGTGTTTAGTTCTGTTGTACAAAGAGTGGCTATGAATCAGAACCAACTTGATGGCACTTAACAACAACAATATCAAGGATTGTGTAGAGAGTGTAGAACTGGGTGATGTTTCATTCTGATGTACGCATTATCACCATGAGTCAGAGCTGTCTTGATGGCAGCTAACAACAACAAATCTGCTTACTGTCTTCTGGTAAGCCATGTTGCTGTCTGTCTGCAAAGCATGGCTCAGTTCTTCCCGTCCTTCCTCTTCATATCTCTTCCAGGAGCATTCCACAGCAGATTTTGGCAGGCACACAAACTGGGCCTTTAGAGATGAATCTCCTGGAGAAATTACACCTTCATTCATTTCCTTTTCATTATAGTTACAGCAATTCCAATTTCACAGGAAGAGTAGAATGGACAGCAAGGATATCCAATGGGCTCATGTCTTTTCAAGAAAATCTGTCTTTCACACTTGCCTTGTTTGTGTCTCTGTTTCTTCAGCTGTAAGTAGGTTCTAGCTGCCTTAGAAGAATGTTGGAATAATGAATGCATTTTCTTGAGGATTGCTTTGAATTCTCAGATGAAAGGTACTGTGTCACTAAAAATGATAATTCAAATCAAAGCAGTCAACCTTTCATCCCTGAATGACTTTGAGGTTTAAAGCCCTTGTGTGTATTCCAAATAAGATAAGAAAATGCCTCTAAAATGTCAGAAAGCTTTTAAGAGCAAAACACAGGGAAGGAATTTTCATCCTTGCTTTAAAAACAAGGCTAGAAATGACAGCATTTCCTAAAATCTCCATGTAGTCAACTCTTAGATCTTTAGTTTCCTAATAGAAGATAAACATGGAGATAGAACCACCTGCTTTTTCTACCATATTTCAGTTGAGGCAGTGGATTTGTTTAAACTATACATCTCTATATAAAAATAAGCTATAATAACTATAACTAGATTAAAATGCTTAATGATGTTAAAGTCTCAATTTCATGTATAAGGATACACTAGTGGAACTTCATTCTGGAATTAGAGATGAAGTGAAGGTTTCTGAGCATCCATTAGAAGGTAGAGGGTAATATTAAAATTGGGAATTTTGCAGTCACTATAGGCAAGGAGACCTGAGATTGAATACCTCACGGCTGTCAGGAAACAAGAGAATTTATTTTTGCTCTCAGGCTAGGTTTATCATTTCTAAAATGGGGAAAATATTCACTAATAGCTGAGAGGAAATGGCCAGTGTCTGGTCTCAATGCACTCCTTCTGGATGTTCTCTAGAAAGTTTATGTAAAGAAAACAAAAAATCTTGGCATAATTACACTATTCACTATTTTAAGTTTCGGTTTCATAACCCCATATGGAATCCTAAGGGCACAATTGTTGACATTTTTGTTAAAGGACCACAACAACAACAAAAAAAGCCGAACCCATTGCCCTTGATTCGATTCCATAGGGTTTCTAAGGAGTGGCTTCTGGATTTGAACTGGTGACCTTTTGGTTAGCAGCCGAGCTCTTAACCACTGTGCAACCAGGGCTCATAAAGGACCTATAAAGGACCAAAACTGAAAGCATGCTATTCACATTAATCCTATGAAGAAAAGAGATAGATAAGTAAAAATAAAGGAACACTATATTATTAACACATAGGTGGCCATGAGTTAGAATAGGCACAACGGCAACTACCAACAACATTCCATTAGTTATTGTTAGTAAGACTGTGCGACTGTGATGGTTAATGTTACGTGTCAACTTAGGTCGGCCATGCTTCTCGGTATTATATAATTACCCTCCATTTTGTGATCTGATGTGAGGGCAGTTTCCTTGGAGATGTGGTCTGCATCCAATGTATACAGATGTTCTGGCAAATCTTGCCCTCTCTTGATCCTGCATTGGACTCGTCATCCTCTGACTTTCCGCTCTTGGGATGTGAGCCAGCAGCCTGCCGTCTGACCTGCAGATTTTGAGTTCCTCAGCCCCTATAGCCACGTGAATCAGAAGCCTGCAGCCTGAGGTTTGACTCATGGATTTGGGACTTGCCATCTTCCACAACTGCATGAGACATTTCCTTGAAATAAATCCAGACCCCAAACTCACTTGAGAGCTCTGGTAACTGAAGCTCACTCTTTCATCCTGAGCTAGATCAGCATGAATGGCCTGGAACAAAAGCATTTGGAAGACTTGTCCTGCAGGTTTCTCAAAGCCCAAATCAGACTTTGTGAACTTCTCATTTCAATGCAAACACACACACACATACACACACACACACACACACATGCATGCGCACATCAGGGAACAGAAGAAGGAGTGTAGAGAAGATAGAAACTTGCTCTGGCCTTCTGAGATCTTCTCAGGCCCAGGCAGCTGCTTAGTGGCCACGGAGCTGTATGAGAGGACTTCAAAAAGAGAAATCCGGCCTCTTCTGGTGCAGACTCACTCCTTGTCCTTCTCATTCTGACCACTACAAAGAAGAGGGAAGAGCGGCCTCCCCCATTATATGCTATCACATGTATCCCCTCTAAACATTCCATTCCTACAAAAAATGGCCCAATAGGTGTTTTTGAACTTTAAGAGTAGAGGTTTCATATTTTTTGGCCAACCTCTTGCAGAACACAAAAGAAGGAATAAAAAGGAGATTCGAACCCTGCACATCCACTCCATTTCCTCTGCCAAGTGGCCAACGGCCTTAAGCAGACTAGACTTAAATGAATTAGTAGAAAACATGGAATTCTTCCAAGTCCAAACCTTAATCTTGGTCCTATATTTCTTGTTATTCATATGGTTAAATACACATAAACACAGATAAAATCTAATTATTGCACCAAGGTACAGATATTCATTTTCCCTTAAATCCTAGAGTGATACAGTTTTTAAGGTTTACATCTGATATAAATAAGTGTTCTACAGGAAGATTTTCTCTTTCCACTATCCTCTCTTCTGCATCCCCACAGATTCATTTAATGACACACACACCCATAAAAAACAGTCATTTAATGACACCAGATACATCGATATTAAGTACAAACATACATGACTAAGTGATAAAAGAGAGAAAAACCAAACAGAATATTCACCCTAAAATGAAAGACATATTACCAATTATACCCTCTTTAATACTTTACCCAGTATTGTCCTTGGCCTTGACCCATAAGAGTCCTTCTTCACCTTCTCCGGGGTGAGTGGATGGTATTAGCATCAACTCTAGTTGGAGGGAAAGCCTTATCATTCAGGGTAGAGTGAGAGAAATGTGAGAAGTTAGCTAACTTTTAAAATCAACCAGTGTAATCTACATCATTCAATAGTCTAAAGAAAACTCATAATAATATTAATGAGTACAGAAAAAGCATTTGACAAAATCCAACCACAATTCATGATAAAAACTCTTAGTAAGCTAGGAATAAAGGAATATAGAGGAACTTCCTCAACTTGATAAAAGAAAACTACAAAAAAAAAAAATCAGCTAACATCCTGCTTAATGGTGAGAAACTGGATACTTCCCCTAAGACTGGGAACAAGGCATGGATGCCTCTTCTTACCATTCTTTTGATATAATACTGGACATCTACAATACCTCAAGAAAAGGAAATATAAGATATACAGATTGGAAAGGAAGAAATAAGCTGACTTTATTGACAGCTGATACTGTTTTCTATGTAGAAAATCCCAAAGAATCATCATTGACAACAACAACAAATTCTGGAACTAATAAACAAATATGGCAAGGCCTCAGAATTTAAGGTTAATATGTAAAAAGAGATTGCATTCCTATATATCAGCAATGGATAATTGGAGCATGAAATTAAAATGAATAAACAAAAACCAATAGCCTGCAAAAGAGAGAGAGAGAAAAGAGAGAGAGAGAGAAAATTAGGCAAAACTAGGACCCAGATATGCCAGGAAACCTCGTTGCTCAAAAAGGGACAATGATGGGGAATTCCCGTTGAGAGGAGGAAAAGTCTTAACAGAGGAAGCCTTGAAGCTCCAGGGTCTCAGTCACAGTCAGGGTTGCCTTTAGGCCAAAGTGTATAGAGCTCTGCATGTGATTTGGAAAAAGCCACCTTGGTGGCTGAGGAAAGAAGAGAAACTGAAGTAAATCAACCCATGCTTATATCTCTGTTCAGCCAACAAGTGGCAGAGTGACTTTGATAACATTCCTCTGTATTTATATACGACAGTTGATCTAGCCATTCTCCTGTTGATGGGCATCTGGGCTATTTCTTGTTTGGGACTATTATGAATAAAGCTGCTAAGAGCAGAACATAAAATGAACCCAGCAAATCACAGAATGGAGTGAGGATTATAGTTCTTTGCTAACTCCTACAAATGGGCTCAATTTCCAGTGATAGCATTATGTAACTGTGATTCAAAATCAAGTCCGGGAAATTGATCTTTTTCAATTGGATTATTTGCTAAATAAAATGCAAAATTTCTTCTTTTCATTTTTCGACTTCTTTTCCCAAGAGAAATCAAATTACCACATCAGAATATATTTGAAAATAAAGAAAACTATTTTCTGGTAAAGTACATGACTTTGGCCACAGCAGCAGATCTCATTTCTTAACTCCAGCTGGATACTGTTCGTGAGGGTCAATATGGTCTGATGATATCAATAGATAATCAGTTCTTTCCACTATAGCACATTTCCTGAGACATTTTTTGTGAACTTTTGCTTCTAGAATTATCCTTCCTAAATACATACTTGAATCTTTTCTATTATGCTACTTTGTCTTTTTTTCCCTAGTGCCATCATTGTATTTGCATATTTCTGAAAACTCTAATTATAGATCATTTTCTTCAAACCATTAATCTCAAAACTAGAAATTGTATTCCAATCAAAATTGGACTTAGTGTTTTGAAATTGCTTTTCATTGTAGGGACAGGGTGTTCTTATTAAGTAATAGTCTTTATTGTTTCTCATCATTAATACCAGTCTTATTGAGCATTAATTTATTCTTCTCAGATTTCAAAGTGTTAGAGAGGTGCATAAAAGTCTGTGGGTTTAGGTCATTTGCACTGATAAATTAGGTTTATTCATTGTTGTAGAACCTCTTGATATAGGCCAATGAGAATGCCCTCCCCAATGCCTTCTTCTTTGATTTGAGTCCACAACACGTGGGAGGTTAAAGAAAGTAAATGGCATTTACAGAACTTTTGTAGTTAGCTCAGACAACTGTACCCGGTAGAAGTCAGGGGAGAAAAATTTACTCATGAGCCTCAATACCGAGTAAGTTGAGGGTTTACTGGAATATCAAAGAAATAGTCTAAGAATGTCTTAAGTGTTTTAATGATGCAGATAAAGAATTAGGTAGGCTGAAATAAATATATTCGTTTTTAGAAGATGCCTGGTTTGGCAATTCATAGAAAACATTTTTCAGAGTTTTGAAGTCAATTTGATTTTTTAATGTATTTTCAACATATAACCATACCTATATCTTTAAGAATTTAAATTAATAACACAGAGACACAACTTTTCATTTTTGGTAGCCTGATCCATTACCTTGTCCTTTCTGAGCCTCTGACTCTTAAATGTAAAATTGGCTACTGTCTATGTGCTACCAATCCCCACTTACCTATTGGTGTAGTGTGTGCACTGCTGGGCTATAGTGGAGGGAATTAATAAATGCCAGTTATTCTTCATCTAACCCAAGGGTGGTTAATTTGGCAGTGGGGTGGAGGCATTACAATAAAAGACAAACTGGTAGTCACAGAAATACTGGGGTATCCAAAAGGCTGTTAGCAAGGAAACTCTTTAAATGACCTTTTTCCACACAGGTCTTCCCATACCCTTTTCTCCCGAGTTAAATCTAATATTTCATCACCACTGGTGGTAAACATGACCTCCTCTGACAGCTTTTTCTAACCGTCCCATTTTGAGGCAATTGAACCTTAATTTATGGTCTCCTTGCAATTTGTGCACATGGCCCATTCCAGGGAGTTGTTTATTGTTAGGTGCCGTGGAGTCGGTTTTTGACTCACAAAGACACCATGTGATAGACTAGAACTGCCCCAAAGACCTGCCCCACAGGGTTTTCTACTGAATGGCAACTTTTTTTGTTTGTTTGTTTTGGTGAGCTTTATGGGAGTAGATTGCCAGTTCCTTCTTCTGCAGAGCCTCTGGGTGGGTTCGAATCACCAATCCTTTAGTTAGCAGCCTAGTGCATAACCATTGTGCCACTAGGCAATTAAAGCCCCCCCTCAAAAAAAAACAAACCCATTGCTGTCAAATCAATTCTGACTCATAGTGATTTTGACACTATAGGACTAAATAGAACTGCCTCGTAGGGTTTTCCAAGGTTATAATCTTTATGGAAGCAGACTACATCTTTCTTCTGCAGAGTGGCTGGTGGATTCAAACCACTGACCTTTTAGTTAGCAACCAAACACTTTTAACCACTGCGGCATCAGGGCTCCTTACTAGGCAATTAAAAAAATCATTGCTGTTGAGTAGATTCTGACCCATAGCGACCCTATAGGGCAAAGCAGAACTGTAGGGTTTCCAAGGAGCGGCTGGTGGATTTGAACCACCTACCTTTTGGTTAACAGCCAAGCTCTTAACCACTAGGCAATTAACCACGTAGAAAAGTAGGTACCTTCCATTATTCATTAATTAATGTTTTCATACTTACTCAACTGATATATATATTTACAACTACTTTGTTCCATATAGTTTGCTTAGTGTTGGATCTGGAGAATGAATTAGATGAGGATGCTATCTTCATGAGCCTATAGTACATTAGAGAAATCCAGTCACGTGATAAGTAGTAATATTTGAGCTGAGTCTTAAAAGATAAATAGGTATTTGCTTATATCTGAGAGAAAGAAGGAATACTCCCCATAGCAAGGGCCAAGAACCAGTTACCATTGAATTGACTCTGACTCATGGCAACCCCATTGTGTCAGAGTAGAATTGGCCTCCATAGGGTTTTCCATGAGTCGGAATCGACACAACGGCACACAACAACAACAACAAGGGTTTTCCATGGCTGATTTTTCAAAGGTAGGTTACAAAGCCTTTCTTCTTAGGCACCTCTGGGTAGACATGGACCACC
Organism: Elephas maximus indicus; assembly: GCF_024166365.1. Classification (NCBI taxonomy): domain Eukaryota; kingdom Metazoa; phylum Chordata; class Mammalia; order Proboscidea; family Elephantidae; genus Elephas; species Elephas maximus. Next base: position 7,570,504 of record NC_064833.1, on the reverse strand, counting down.
AACCTTTTGAATATCAGCCTAGCATGTCAACCATTTGTACCACCCAGGGACTCCACAGAAAGAGCAATAGGAGAAAAACCACCATGGAATCAAATACTGGGCCACTTTTTTTTGTGTCTCCAGTTTCATGCACAATGCCTGAAAATTGAAAGTGATTAATTCTTTAAGGAATGGATGAAAGCCAGAGGGATTCTCATAAAAGCATGTTACGGACTACCAAGATCTTGTAAGACATCAATACACAAAATGAACTCCGCGTATCAGTTAGAACTGAAATTATAGTCAAGAGACATGAGAATTTTTCATTGCAATATTAATACCTGCTGGTGAGTGAGTTTACAGTTGATCCTAGACACTACTGCAATGGCTGCTAAATGTGCTTTTTATTCATTCCAGTTCCTTGAATGGATGTAAACTATTGTGTCCTAAAGTGTCCCTGTGTGTGTGTGGAGTTTCCTGGTGGCACAATGGTTAAGCGCTCAGCTGCTAACGGAAAGGTCAACAGTTGGAACCCACCCAGAGGCTGTGTGGGAGAAAGACTAGGTGATCTGCTTCCATAAAGACTACAACAAGAAAACCCTACGGGGCAGTTCTACTCTGTCACATGGGGTTGCTATGAGTCAAATAGACTCAATAGCGCCCAGCAACAATCACAATGATGGAGTTTCCACCTGTAAGTTAATAGAAGAGGTGGAGATGCTAATGTAAGAATAGGGAAATTGAAAATTCTATAGTCCCCCCAAAATTATCAGCATCGACCTCCACAGACTACCTTCTATTTTTCCTCAAGGCCATGTTTTGTCTTTCATTGCTCAAGTTGGTGTCATATGATCTCGTCCTTTCCTACCTCCTAGACATAACCTCTCCCAAACTTCCCCCACGTTCTTCTGCTTCCATTCTTCACTCCATATTAACTATTTTCAAATTTGTGTGTGTTTTTTCTTATTAAGAGTCAAAAATATACCAGCCTAGCTCTCTTAATACAGAAGGTCTAGCAGCCACCAACTCTCAGGGCAGCCTGAGCATGTGGACAAGCACCTGCTCTGTGCTTCTTCTATTGTAACAGCTGGACCCACTGATGCAAGTCTGCTGTCTCTGAACAGACAAGACAGAACCCAGTTTTCTCAAGGACCTGCTGGCTTTTAGAAAAATGCTCCATCCCTTCTCTACTATTGGCCTGTACTGCACACCTTTGGATTAGAATGTGCTATAAAATTAATCTTCCTGCCTTAGCTTCCCTTTTTCCTACCCACCTGCCTAGCTTAATTATGAACTTTCTGTTCTCAGAAGTAGAACTAAGAGTAGAGGGTCTCTTAAAAAAACTTAAAGGGGGAGGATCTTGGCCCACTGAACAGTCCAAACCTTGACCTTGCATGATTCCATGATACCACACACTGTTTATATAAACAATGTCCTCTATAATGGAGCACACTCAGCCATACCCAAAGGTCCTTGAGAACAGGGTCCTTACTCAACATGAGTGGGTGAAATACTAATAAGCTTTAATGCTACCTCCTACCTTCTACAAACCCAGTTTTAAAAATAAAACTAATTGTCACGGAGTCAATTCCGACTTACAGAGACCCTGTGTGTGTCGGAGTAGAACTGTCCTCCACATGGCTTTCAATGGCTGATATTTTAGTAGATTGCCAGGTCTTTCTTAGAAGACTTCTCTGGACAGACTCAAACTGCCAACCTTTTTTTCATGCTGAGCACATTAACTGTTTTCACTACCCAGGGACAAAAAAAGTTCATAATTAGATCAAACCGTAAACACCCAGATGAACCAGGGTTGGATTAGATCCAATAGAAATCACTTCTGTTTATCTATTTAATCATTCATATAACACTGCAGACATGTATTGAGATTTTCTGAGCTGGATGTATAAACCAAAAGGGGAACAGAACAGACATGACCTGCTTTCATGAAGCCTATAGTTTATTGCTGGAGTTTGATATTAATCAGGTATACAAAACGATGTAATCATAAAATATACATTACAAATAAAACCACATAGAGTGCTGACAGCTTACATCAGAAATATGATCTGGTCTGTAGTTATCCGTGGACTGCAGAATATACCATAGACTACCAGAAGAATGAACAAACTTGTCTTTGAAGAAGTACAGTCAGGATGCTTCTTAGGGAAAAGCAAGAATGGCAAGACTTAGTCTCATGTACTTTGGACAAGTTATCAGGAGGGACCAGTCCCTGGGGAAGGACATCGTGCTTGGTAAAGTATACAGGCAGCAAAAAAGAGGAAGACCCTCAATGAGGTGGGTCAACATAGTGGCTGTAACAATGGGCTCCAGCATAACAACGATTGTGAGGATGGTGCAGAATTGGGTATTTCGTTCTATTGTACATATTGTCGCTATGAGTCAGAACTGACTCGATGGCACCTAATAACAACAACTGCAGGTATCATGGAAGGACTTCAAGATAATTTAAGAGATGAGCTGAGGTACGGAAGGTGGATAGAAGTTAATGATTTCAGAAAGAGAAACTAAGGGAATTGCAAGCACAGCTTGGAAGACTTGAGTACAGTTGGTCTGATGGAACTCAGGAAGCAAGAAGGAATGTATTAACAGATGAGGCTGGGGACCTTACAATGTTAGATGAATAGGACTCTGCAGGCCATACTAAGGACTGTGGTCATTGTCCTACAGAACAGTGAGTCCTTGAAGTCCTTGAAATGGTTGAAGGTGATCAAAGTTAACAATACTGTTTGCATTTTTAAAGGATCTCTCTGCATTCATTGTTGAGAAGGGATTGTAGAGAATTAACAGTGACTCCTGGGGCAAGTTTAGGAAAATTTTGCAATAGTTGAGTTAAAGGAGAGAATGTAATAGACACAATTACAAGGATGAAGATTCTGGATTTCTCTGGACTTGAATTAGAAATTCTCTCTCTTCATCCTTCCCTCCTTTCCTCCTTCTCTGTCTTCCTGAGGAGACATCTCTTGTGAACTATTTTCCACTTACTCCCTTTCTTCTCAAGGTCTACTGTCAAGACTGTGCATATAATTGTGTATCTACTAGCTATGCAGGTAATATACTCTTGGTAGCCATAGAGATCAAGGTGTATACCTCACTCAAGTTGAACCTGAAAGATGATCATTTTTGAATATTTGGAGTTGTGATTCAGAAGCATGATGTCGCTTTCTGTTTATTCCAAAGGTTGTTTTAATATCTTTATTAACAACAACAAAAATATCACAGACTTTCAGACTTAATGGAAACACACAAAAGGACACCAAATGGCAGCAATGGTACCTACCATGTGGATCCAAGGCCACATTGGAGGGTGTGGCTGTCCTCGCTAGTCCTTCTTCAGCCTCTCTATCCTTTCCTCCCCTTATCCTCAATAGCTACACTGAGATCAGTTTAAAATGTGGCTGAGCTGAAGTTCTCTGGATGGCACACCAATCTATTTTAAAATATTCTGTTTTTTTTTTCAAAAGAAGCTTTTCAAATTTTATAAATATGAATGGATTTGATATTTTTGAAATATTGAACGTGGCACTTCTTTCTCATGAATATAGTTACCTGGTACTTCAGTTGTCATGGTCAAGATTGACTGTTATTTCTATTTTGTGAGGAAAATAGAAATTGTTCATATGGGCATCAGGCTGTTCAAATATGCTTAGCATCATATTTGATCACAGAAGTTGACCATTCTCTCTATGTTGTATTTTTCTTACTTATTCTTTTTTTTTTTTTTTTTTTTTTGCTGTCTTTGGGTTGTTTGAAGTTTTTGAGTTTGATATTAAAATATCCAGCAATACATAAAAACATATCCTCAGTAATATATAAAATTAAATATCCAAAGAATTTTACATTAAAACATTAGAAATCAAGTTTACTGAAAATAACATTTGGGATATTTTGAGTCATACAGTATAATTTTAAGATATAATTATCATTCTTCATAAAATAATTGATGTTAAGGCATCCTATCAATCCTCTGTGTACATAATTATGTTTGTAACCTTGACCTAAAACATGCCTCAAGAAATTGAAATGATTTTAGTTATTTTGTGTTCCAGCTCAATATTGACGGCCTCAAACTCTTTGAATTTCAATATTATTTCTGTTTTCTCACAGCACGTTTATACCCACAAACATCAGCGTAATGTTTTTATTATTATGCACCTTGTAATTATTGAGATCACAAGGTGCAATAACATATAAAGGAGAGAAAAAGAAAGGCGTTAGGGAATGTCATTTAAAATCTGAATTTCTTAGTATCATAATAGCCACAAAAGGATGATAATTCATTTTGTTTCTGCTAAGCTCAGCAGAGTGTATATTGTCACAGAAGTGGAGTGATTTTCAAACTTTTTTTTGTGTGTAGCAGCAGCATCTCCTTTTCAAACAAAATCTCAGGACGCAGTAATAAAATGGATAAAGTTGTCTTTACATTGACTTAAGTGGGGCGGTATCCCTAAGGAACCCTGGTGGCACAGTGGTTAAAGTGCTTGGCTGTTAACCGGAAGGTCAGCAGTTTGAACCCACCAGCAGCTCTGTGGGAGAAAGATGTGGACATTGGCTTCTGTAAAGGTATCAGCCTTGGAAACCCTATGGGGCAGTTCTACTTTGTCCTACAGGGTCTTTATGAGTTGAAATCAACTTGATGGCAATGGGTAGGGCAGTATCCTTAAGCTTTGTTCTCTTGACTATTTTATGTCATTGAATCCTTGTGCAATCACTAGGTTTGTGACCACCAAAGGGATCCTCAAATGGTTTGTCCAGAAGAGGAAAAGGGCTGGTCAGTGAGCGGTCTAATGACTACCAGAGAAACCTCCACCTGGACCTCTGGCCTCGTTACTTCTCACTATATTAAAAGCGTGCTTCTGCATTCCAGCCATCTTGAAATTTTCTGAACTTTTCATTCTCCCTCCTTTCAATATGTATTTGCTTGTGCTCTTTCCTTTGCTTTTTCATAAACCTGGCGTCTTTCTCACCCACCCTAGGATTAAAATGAGAGCACCAGTGGAAAGACTCCAGGTTTATGAAAAAGCAAAGAGCACAAGCAAATACATATTGAAAGGGGGGAGGATGAGTTCAAAAACCCTCTCATTTTAATTCTAGGGTGGGTAATCATGTCAAAATACGATCTCAATCAATCAAGACTATATATGTTCCTTCACCCAAATATATTTTTCCTCTTAGAGTATATGAATTCTATACATCCTACATAAGGAGCCCTGGTGGTGCACTTGGTTAAGCACTTGGCTGTCTGTGGTTCGAAGCCACCAGCCACTCCACAGAAGAAAAGACCAGGTAATCTGCTTCCATAAAGATGACAGCCTCGAAAACCCTGTGGGGCAGTAGTACTCTGTCCTGTAAGGTCACTTTGAGTGTGAATTGACTTAACTGCACACAACAACAACTACACATTCTTTATGGCCTATCTCCAACTTGAGTTTTTTTCCCCCTCTGCACACCTTTTAATCCGTCCTGCTTTTAACCCAAAGCAATTATTTTTTACACCATTCATTTAGAAAATTATTATATCGGAGAAGTCTTGGAATATTTTCATGTATTTCAATTTACCCTTCGTTCATTTGAGGTTTCACAGGTGTGATTTATCTTATAATTACCTCTTTCTCTAATTCACAGTGAGAATAAGAGAACAGCCTGTTGCAGAGGAAAAACAGTATTCGAGGAGGCCAAAATCATCCTCGGTCTATGCCCAGGCTCAGTCTTAATTAAACATGGGGCTCGATAATATCACCTAACATTAATTTTCTCATCTGTAAAATAAGAAGGTTTCACTAGAAAATCTCTAAGGTGTAGTCCACAATTAAAGTGATTCAGAAACTAGATTATCAACTCTCTGAGAGGAGAAATGCCTAAATAGAGCAATAATTCAATCTCCAAATACTGTCATTACTTTGCTCCCAATGCACTCAAGCCTTAAAAATCACTGTACTCTTCTCTAGTATGGGAAGGTGGTAGGGAAGGGGGGCAGGTATAATGTCTAACTTAAATCACAAAAATAAGCAATATGTTCCATGGCTTGGAAGTAAATAATCCTGGTAAAAACCATAGAATAAGGGTTTACAGGAAGGTTTGGATTCTGAAATTGGTCACACTATTGGGATAATTATAGATGAGGTGGACAGAAAGTACAATTTTAAATCTAAAATTGCATACACACTGCATGCAAATAATAACATATGCATAATTAGCATTTTTCTAGATAAAACCAAACCTGTTGCCATCGAGTTGATTCCGACTCATAACGACCCTATAGGACAGAGTAGAACTACCCCATAGTGTTTCCAAGGAGCAGCTGGTAGATTCTAACTGCTGACCTTTTGGTTAGAAGCCAAGCTCTTAACCACTGTGCCACCAGGGTTTCCTTTTTCTTGATAAACACCTTAAATAGTATGACTTTTTACTTTTTGTTTCAGTAGATAGGTCTTGTAACTCAGTAAATGTCTATTATTCACTAAAAAGATTGCAGGACCATCTGGTTAGATGGCACTGTCAAGAATGGATGTTATATCTTAATGTATGTTCTTTGGGTATATATTTATAGGATCTAATTACTTTTTTCATTTATTTTGTTAATGTGGAAAATTAACTAGATTAATTCCCTAACGACAACCAATCTGAACTCCTAGAATAAACCCAATGTGTTTGTGCTATGTTATTCATTTTTGTATGTGAGTGTGTGTATCTCTGAATTTTGCTTGAAAATATTCTGTAAAATAGAATTTCATCTATGTTCATTAAAGAGATTGACCTATAAGTTTCCGTTTTGTAATATCTTTGTCATATTTTGGTATCAAGGCTATGGTGGCTTTATAAAATGAGTTTGGATGTATTCCATTTTGTGTAAGAATTTGTGTAAGACTGGATTTACTTCTTTCTTAAATGCTTGGAAATAATTATTACTGACAGGATTTGGACCTGAAGTAATTATATTAGATTTTTGGGGGAAAGGGTTTGCGCGTTAAGATTTTCTGTCTTTGATATAAGACTATTTAGATATTCTGTTAGTACTTGTGTCAGTTTTAAGTGGTTTTATACAGGTATTTCCCCATTTATTTAAATTTAAAATTTATTGGCATAAATAATAAAATATTCTAATCTCTTTTAATGTCTGTAGGACAGGTGGTGATGTACCATTTTACATTTCTGATATCTTTATCTTTTTTCCCTGGGCCAGGCTTGTCAGAGTATACCCAGATTATTAGTGTCTTCAATGAGCACATTTTGCCTTAGTTGATGATTTCTTTGCATGTTTGTTTCCTATTTCACTAAATTATGTTCTTATTTTCACTATGTCATTCCTTTTTACTTTCTCTGGGATTAAGTTGCTATTTTTTGCTAATTTATTGAGATGAAAATTTAGATAACTGAATGCCAGCCTTTCATTCATTTTCTCCTATTACAACTCTTTAAGGCAATACATTCCTTTTAATAAGAGCTTTATACATTCGGCCCTCCACGTCTATTGGTTCTGCATCTGTGGATTTAACCAACTGCCAATAGAAAATACTTGGCAGAAACGAAAGAAAGCTCCGAAAAGCAACACTTGCGTTTGCAGGGAGCTGAGCACTCTCTGCTGAATCCCTGTGAATGAAGGGGTGGTAGCATCCCCTCCTATAAACTCCGCCATTTCACAGATCCTCAATATCCGCAGTGCTTGAGCATTGCTGTCATTATTCCCTAAACAATACAGCACTGTATAACAGCTATTTACATAGCGTTTACGTTGAGTTAGGTATTATAAGTAATCTAGATATTTAAATTACCGAATGCAGGAGGATGCGCATAGGTTATATGCAAGTACTACCAAAAACCAAACCCAGTGCCGTCGAGTCGATTCCGACTCATAGCGACCCTATAGGACAGATAGAACTGCCCCACAGAGTTTCCAAGGAGCGCCTGGCAGATTTGAACGGCCGACCCTTGGGTTAGCAGCTGTAGCACTTAACCACTACACCACCAGGGTTTCCATATGCAAGTATTACACCATTTTATATAAGGGACTTGAGCATCCTAGGATTTTGGTATCTGCAGGGGTTCCTGGAACCAACCGCCTGTGGATACAATCACACAAATTTCAAAATATCTTGTTTACTTCTTTATTTATTTATTCAAATATGTATATAATAATATATATATATATACATAAACTTGTAGAATTTACATCTTATTTTTTTCCACTTCTTTGCAAAAATGCTCTAGTTCATTGTATAATTACTAAATTACTAAGCATACTTATTTCATGATTTTATCTGATAGTTCCAATAATTACATCTGTGTTTGGTGTATTTAAGAAATGAAAGAGAGAAGTTTGCCTGTCTTATTTGACAAAGAGTTTCTTGTCAGTGATTGGGTTTTCCTGGGGGTTAAAAAAGATACTAATTTTTCTTGTATGGGAGGTGTTTAGAATTCTTAATTACAATCCAAAGAAAAAAAATGGCTTCTTCATTTATAGCAATTTTTCTTCCTTGCTTTTCTCCTAACATTCTTTTTATCACTATTGTCTTCTTAGTTTTCCTTGGCATCCTGGAGTCATATAATCTCAGAGCTGAAAGATACCTTAAGCTATTTCAATATCTTCCTTTTACAGGTGAGCAAGCCAGAAACCACAGAGTAAAGTGGCCTTCCCAGAGCTTGGCAGCTACTTCCAAACAGAGTCTCTTCACTCCCGGCAGTGTCTAACCCAAACTCAGCATATCCCTGACGTTTTTTGTCCTATTTTATTTTCTTATCTATTTATTCCCTCCAGGTGGTAACTGGAGCCATGTCTTTATTCCCTGGTGTGTCTGAATTTATTCCTAATTCTTCTAACTTCATTATTTCTCCATTCAAAAGCACATTTTCTTTGTTCTTTTTATTTCACTTGTTCTCTTGCTATTCCCAAGTCTTCTTCTCCCTTTTCTTTTTCCCATCCTTATCTCTCCCAATCTAGTGCCTTCCTGGTTACAGTAACACATAGCATTTATATAGAGAGCTGTTTTCTTGACAAGCTCAGAGCGGTGTACACACATTACCTTATTAATCCCTCCTATCATTTCTGTCAGACCCATTCATTACCCTCATTTACCAATGGGAACAAGAGACACAGGAAGATTAATTGAGCCACTCACGGATCAGCAATGAATCAGAGCCAGAGCCATAAACAAAACTTATTCTCACCGACTTCCCTCACATCAACATTGTCGTGTTTCTCCTTTTCTTTCTAAATCTTGCCTCATTAGGTAGCATTGACTCATCCCTGAAGTACTTTGAGGCAATCTGCTATAATTGACTGTGTTCTGGGATTTTGAGACAAGGATGCTTCAGTTTTCTCTCTGATGCTGCCGGTGCAAACTTGACCTTGTCTCTCAAACTTTTTGAATCTCATTTTCCCCAAGTGCTCAGTGGGAAAGAAGGGACTCTGACTGGGGCAGTGTTTCTCAATGCATGACCCATGAGATGACTCTACCCAATAAAGAGTTGATTTTAGATATACAGACAGGCTATTAAATAAACCATGGCAGTATCACCCCTGTCCATTTCTTATGATTTCTTCTGATAATTTTATGAAGAAAGGTTTATATGGTGCTTCTATAGCACTTGTTAACAGCATATTCAACAAAGAGCCAGCACTTATGATAGCAACAGTGTTTTACAGTAATTTAAATGAAATTATTTATTTTTACAGTTGCCTTGGAATTATGGTGGGTAATGCAGATTTTTCATTTAAGGTGATGGGTGAAATGAAGTTTCCTTTTCAAACATAGAGTTCTATCACATCTTTTAATGATTAACAAAAATAGTCCCAATCCCAAACCCACTGCTGTCGAGTTGATTCCAACTCATAGTAACCCTATAGGATAGAGTAGAACTGCCCCATAGGGTTTCCAAGGAGCTCCTGGTGGATTTGAACTGTCAAACTTTTGGTTAGCAGCTGTAGCTCTTAACCACTACGTCACTAGGGTCTCCATGAAAATAGTAGTAGGGGTGAAAAAATCCTTATGGGTGAAATCCATATGGCTAAATTTGGGGAAAGACAACTATAAGACACCCTTCATTTCTGCAGCATCGATCTGGATCAACAGTGGTAGATTGGACTACTGTCCTCAGGTTTTACTCCCTTCTTATGCCATGTAATGTTATAGCACTTCCAAGTGGAATATTTATCCTCCTGTCATTGGTTTTGGGTTTGTTCAAATTCCTCACCTTGACTTATAGGACATCATGGACATGGTTTGGCTTGGTGTCTGTATTAGATTCTTAGGGCTGCTGTATCACAAACTGGGTGACTTTTAAGAACAGAAATTTATTGACTCACAGTTATGGAGGCTAGGAGTTTGGAACCAAGGTGTCAGCTACATTGATTCCTTCTGAGGACTCTGCTCCATGCCTTCCCTTAGCTTCTGGTGATGGCCAGTGACCCTTGAGGCTTCTTGGCTTGTGTCTGCATCACTTTCATCTCTGCCTCCCTCTTCACGTGGCCAGCTTACCTCTGTGTTTCTCTTTGTATCTCTTCTCTTTTTAAGGACATTACTCATATTGGATTAGAACCCACCCTAATCCAGTATGACCTTGTTTAATATAATTGATAACATCTTTAAAAAATGCTATTTCCAAACAGGATTACATTCACAGGTACTAGGATTTGAGATTTCAGCATGGACTGGGTTGCTACTGGTCCAGGAATGATATAGCCCTGTGGTGTGGATCTGACTCTGAGGCACACCCTGGACTTCAGCCTAGCAGGCCAAGCCCAGCTGAGGTCAGCTGAACCTCCAACTCATGGATGAGTCTAGGACCTATCCAAAAAGAAAAGAAGAGCTTCTGGAAAAAGAAGAAAACAAACATTAAAACAAGCAAGAAAAATGAGTTGCTCTTCTTCACTCTGACCTCTGTGCTGGCAGGCAAGCTCCTGATGCTGCTTGTCTGTTTCATAGGCTACAACCTCAGCCAGCACATTCATTTGCTTAACATGCTTGGGAAGACCCTGTCTTCTCACCACTGCTCTGCTGTGTTCCTGCCAAGCACTGTGAAGCCTCCAGGGGAGGCTGGGAGGTGACATATGTCACCAGTAGTAATCAAATTCCAGTTGGCCCCCATCCTAGTTGTGAACCTGGCAGCCTCCAAAAGCCAATGTTTCCCTTCTCAATCTTTCTCTGCCTATAGGATATCATTTCATTACAAAGAGTGTCTTAGCATCAAGAAGACAGCTCATGAGTTCCAGCTATGTGGCTTAGAGGCTTTGTAGTCATGGCCAAGTCGCGTCGACTTTTTAGGGCTCGGTATCTTTATTTGAAAAGTGAATCCCTGGGTGGGGCAAACAGTTAATAAGCTCCCTGCCAACCGAAAGGTTGGAGGTTCTAGTCTGCCCAGAGTCTCCTTGGAAGAAAGGTCTGGCAATCTACTTCCAAAAAATCAGCCGTTGCAATCTATGGTGTACACTTCTACTCTGACACATATGGGGCCACCATGAGTCAGAATAGATTCCATGGCAACTGCTAATTGGTGGTAATCTTTATTTGGAAAGAAAGACACTGCCAGTCAGAAAGCGTTATGTTTATTGAACAGGCTAATAGTTATAAAGCAATTAGCAGTGTGCCTGACCCAATAAATGGCTATTTATTTAAAGTCACCTCCAATGGCCTTGAACATGCACCCTGAATTCAAATCAGAATGAGTAGCCCTCATAACACACTGGGTTCTTTCCCAACTCCACAAATTTCATCAACATTTTGTTCTGTATCATATGGTGTTCCCATTTTCTGTACTAATGTAATTTTATACAACCTTTAAGACCCATTGTAAACAGTATATATTACACAGCCTTCAGATTTGTGAATGTTAACTCTTTTTGATTAATTGTCCTACATCATTATTCCTAATTCTTTTTATATTCTTTCTGGTCCGTTTAATATTAATATTGCTACACAGCTTTCTTTTGGTTAGTATTTGCCTAGTACATCTTTCCCCAATACTTTTTTTCTAAACTAAATTCTTAATTATACCCCAGGCATATATCGTGTCAGTATCTTTATCTGGACTTTGTCATTTTAAATCTAATCTGAGGATACCTTTCTTTTAGCAGACTAATTTAATCTATTTCGATGAATTGCTATTATTGATATTGAATCTATAGATAGACCGATTAATGGAAAGATTTATTTTCACTATCCTAGTTTAGGTTTGCTTTTTTCCCCCACACTTCTCAAAAATGTGTGCTTTCCATCAAATGAAATGAGTTTCCTTGTTCCCCCTGCTTCATCATTTGAAAGTGGGTGGCTGTACCTTAAATTTATTAGTGGTTTAAATTTTAATATGGTTAGTGCCTAAGTTCTGTAGGTGGTTCCAACAGTTCATGTTCGACTACTAACCTAACATTTGGCGTTTGAACCCACTCAGCAGTCCCATGGAAGAAACGCTTGGTGGTCTGCTTCCACTTAGATTACAGCCAAGAAAACCCTATAGAGCAGTTCTACTCTGTATCATAGCAACTGTATGTTGTTGTTGTCATTGTTAGTTGTGTTGAGTTGATTCCAGCTCATGGCGACCCTGTAGGACAGAGTAGAACTGTCCCATAGGGTTTCCAAGGCTTTAATCTTTATGGAAGCAGACTTTTACTTCTTTCTTCCACAGAGTGGCTGGTGAGTTCAAACCTCCAATCTTTTGGTTAGCAGCTGAATGCTTAGCCATTGCACTACCAGGCACTGGCCTCTTCTAGAATAATACAAAGATCACAGAATGTTTTAATTACAATCCTTCCCCATCCTCGTAATTGTTGTCTGTTTAGTTTTATTTTAAACTCACTCAACTTACTCATCTCCTTGCAGCTTGTGTGCTTTATGCATTTTTTGTCTTAGAGCCTAACCCCACGTCAGTATAGCTTAGATATACATCTAATTCCCTCACTGGCACTCTCAGTACTTATTTCTATTTTGCTTTTCTAATGCCACACCCTCCCTTTGCCACCGAGTAGCAAGTCTCATGCACCTGCTATAGGAGTCATCCTCTCTACCTGGGCTGACGCTGCAAGGCTGGATCCTCCAGGGGTGCCATAAAAAAAAGGATGTAGTAAAGGAAGAGGTGTAGAAATACAAACAAATCCTCTCTTCACAAAATCGAATTTCCAGGTCTATTACATGAATTTGAATCCACCCAGAGGTATCTCCGAAAAAAGAGCTGGCAATCTACCCCTGAAAGGGCACAGTCATTGAAAACACTATGGAGCACAGCTCTACTCTGAGGCACACGGGGATGTCACCAGTCAGAACCAACCTGATGGCAGTTGGTGGTGCTGGTACCTGACTATGAGATGTGGCGCTGACCTTCATGTGCTCCAGACTGGGAAGCTTCATGGCTCTGCCTTGGATCGGTGTGTGGGGGGAGGAGGCAGCAGGTGGGGGCGTTTGAGTTGCTGCTCAAAACATAATAAAAATGAAATTAAACACAGGACATAAGTTCAATAATTAGCAATCATAATTCAGCTTATTATTGATGTATCTTCCACCTTTCTTATATGCCTTTATCTCACAAATTCTCTTTTGATTTGAATTATTATCTTTAAGGTTCCTGGGCTTTCTACATTTCCAACCACATCATCTGTACATGAAGATAGGTTTGTCTCTTCTTTTACATCATTTCTGTCGCAAATTTCCTTTTCTTATCTTCTTGTAGTTGCCAGAGCCTCCAAGACAGTGCTGAACAACACAGGCAATAGCACACATTTTCTTGATTTTCACAGAAATCAAAGACTGTAACATTTCACTATATCACCCTGTTTGTTTTTTTTGTAAATAGCTATCACACTGAGATGTACTTCTTACATTCTCACCGCTTACATGATTGATAAGGTTTTTCAATTTGAAGTGGATTAATATTTACATATGTTTTTCCTTTGTTACGTTGAATAATTCTTTTACTAGACTGCTAGATATGATTTGATAAGATGCTATTATTAAATTTTGTATTTATGATCATAAATAAGATTGGTCTCTTAGAGCCTACCCTTATCTTGACTATTCGACACATTTATTCAGTGCATATTAAGTGGCAGATACTTTGCTGAGAACTAGGAATTCACAGGAAAACAAAAAGATAAATTGCCTCTGTTATTATGGTGCTTACAATTTGCCGGTGAGATTAGAATTATAATAAATGCTGAAAAAGATAGTTTGTGCTCGAGATTATTGATGACGGAAGTAGCTAAGCAAGTTTAAGCAACTGGTTCACAGTGCCACAAATATTGTGTTGGACCAGAGATTAGAAGACACTTCAGTGGAAAATAAGAAAAAGACATCTGGGGGAGATGTGTATATTCTAGCCAGTATGTTTAACGGGAAAAAAAAAATACACAAAAACAAGTCTGGTTACTGTGTCAGGGTCAGGAGAATGATAGTAGTGAAGAAAATTGGTTTAAAATATGCTGAAGGCGTAGGCACAGAGAAGATACTGCTGAGAAGTTTAGCTGTGTTTTGGATCTTTAACTTGAATCAAAAGCTAGTAAAGACATTTAAGCAAGAGAGTTGAGTAGGGAGTCAAATACAAGGTTTCGCCCTGAAGGAAGCTGTGTTCTGTAGGAACACGTTTATGAGTGAGTGACTCTGTAGGTTGCAGTCCCTGGGTGGTGCAAACAGCACACTCAGCTGCTAACTGAAAGGTTGGAGGTTCAAGTCTACCGAGAGGTACCTTGGAAGAAAGTCCTGGTGATTTATGTCCAAAATGCCAGCCAGCCATTGAAAACCCGGTGGAACCCGGTCCTACTGTGACACACGTGGGGTTGCCATGAGCCAACCAATTTGATGGCCACATTGAGATAAGTCTGTAGATAGTGATTTATGCCATGCGGTGGGATGATATTGGAGGAACATCTAAGGAGTAAGTGCTTTGACAGCATCTCAAAATCTGCGTATCCCAAACTACGGATTTGTCATCTTTCTCTCATATATGCCTCTTTTCCCTAGTTCTTGCATCAGCCACTCCATGGGAGAAAGATGTGGGAGTCTGTTTCCATAAATATTACAGCTTTGGAAACCCTATAGGGTTGCTCTGAGTCGGAATCGACTCAACAGCAGTGGCTTTTTTTGTTTTTTTTAAACCCTCTGGGTTTCTACTCTGTCCTATAGGGCTGCTATGAATCGGAATCGACTTGATGGCAGGGAGCAACGAGTTACCTCAGTGAATATATATTGCAGCAAGATATTCATAATAGCTGTCATCTAAGAAAAAATGAAATCCATTTGGCTATTTTTAGAGAAATTCTGTGATAGCCCTCATAAAAAGATGTCATTTTTGCTATTCTACCCTACACAAAGATATTATATTTCTAAGATTACTCCCACCAGCAATTCTTTGTCCACCCAAATAGGCCCACGTAAATCTCTCGTGACATGTGTCAGCTTCCTACCATTTAGCACTAAATTAGTATGATCTTCCCATTAGGCTCTGGTGGTGGGAGATTGCAACCCCTCATCTACCCTCTTGGAAGGAAGAGTGCTGACATGGTCATCTATAAAGAAAGATGCTGATGGGCTTTAAAGTAAGAGAACTGTGATCTGTTGTTGCATGCCATCTAGTCAATTTTCGACTCACAGTGACCCCTGTGGCAAAGTAGAATTGCCCCATAACGTTTCCTAGGATGTAATTTTTACAGGAGCAGACCTCCAGATTTTTTCTCTCAAGAAGCCACTGGGTAGGCTCAAAATGCCAACGTTTTGATTGGCAGCTGAACACTTAACCATTGTGCAACCAGGTACCTTGACTGGTATCTAGGAGGAGGATTATAAGGAAACTTATTTAAGATCAGCTAACTCTTTCATCCATTTCCAACTCAACCACAAGGGAAACAGGAGTGCAATCCCACATGTGTCTGGGTGGCAGAGCACTTATATAACACTTTGTATACTCTTTCATGGATGTATTGTCTTTCCCACTGATGCTCCTCACATTTCAGTCTGTTGCTCCTTTTTTGTGGTTGTCAGTGTACTGTCATTGTTAGTTGCCACTGAGTCTATTCTGACTCATGGGGACCCCATGTGTGCAGAGTAGAACTGCTCCATAGGGTTTTCAAGGCTGTGACTTTTGGAAGATCACCAAACCTATCTTCCAAGACACCTATGGGTTTGAACCATCAATCTTTTGGTTAGTAGTCAACACTTAACATTTTGTGCCATCCAGGGACTCAGTGTCACTGTGCACATAAAAAAGGAATAATAATAATGATAATACTCCAAAACCTTTCAACCATCATCACTATTATAAAAGAATAGATAATATGTATTGTTGCTGTTGTTAGGTGCCATCCAGTCAGTTCCAAGTTATAGTAACCCTATGTACAACAGAACAAAACGCTGCCTGGTTCTCAGCCATCCTCACAATCGTTGCTGTGTTTGAGCCCATCGTTGTAGTCCCTGTGTCAATCCATCTTGTTGAGGGCCTTCATCTTTTTCCTTGACCTTCTTCTTTACCAAGGATGATGTTATTTTCCAGGGACTGATCCCTCCTGATAACATGTCCAAATTATGTGGGATGAAGTCTCACTATCCTTGCTTGTAAGGAACATCCAGGCTGTACTCCTTTCAAGACAGATTTGTCCATTCTTCCGGCAGTCCATGGTGTAGTCACTATTCTTCATCAACACCACAATTCAAAAGCATCAGTGCTTCTTCAGTCTTCCTTACTCATTGTCCAACTTTTGCATGCGTATCAGGTAACTGAAAACACCATGGCTTGGGTCAGGCGCATGTTAGTCCTCGAAGTGACATCTTTGCTTTTTAACATTTGAAAGAAGCCTTTTGCTGTAGCTTTGCCTGGTATTCATTGTTAAGTAGCTGTTATTTGTACTATTACTGCTAATTTGAAAAGCAGGACTGTTGTTTTGCCTACTTTAGAATCGCAATGTCTAGCACAGTGCCTGGAATAAAAAAATAGATACTAAAATTATTTGCTAAAATTTAGTTGTCGTTATTTCCCTCTTGAGATAAACAGTCATTGAAATAAACTGTCCTTGCTAGCAAGTGCCTGGTCCCCGCTTCTTTGCACTCACACATCTTTAAAAATCCTCTTTCATTTGACAGGGAATAATGGCCATTTCTTTCTCGCAGCCTAATTTATACCATAAATGTATTAGAAAATTAATTTCATAAAGGAGAGAAAATGATTAAACTCTAATAAATGTCCAGCACACCTGGGAAAATGTGAATTATTGAAAATGAAGTCTGAACAGAATCTTGAAAACCCGGGATAAACTGGTTGTTACTGTGGTTTGTTTTATTGAATTGCTCTGATTAGAACGGAGAGCAGGTTAATGTGAAGGCTTTTCCATTAAACACACACACACACATGCATGCACACACACACACACACACACACACGCATGCGCACAGCCTCGCCCAAGCACAGAATGCGTCATGAGCCTTCACTGTGTTGAAATTGCCATGATACCAAATATAAGGCTGTAGCAGAAACTGTGGATACTCTCATCTGGGCAGCTTTCTTCCATTGAATTGGTTTCATAGAGCACAATCTTTAGAATGCCGTAAACGTTTAAGTTATTTATCCCACTGAAACAAAAACTTAATAAATAAAAAGAGAGGCCAGAGAGGTCTTTGGAGCAATTTTGAAACTGTTGTCGTTAGGTGCCCACCAGCCCCCAGGTAACTGTAGAACTGCTCCACTGGGTTTTCTTGGCTCATCTTTACCGGAGAAGATCACCAGATCGTTCTTCTACGGAGCCACTGGGTGGGTTCGAACTGCCAACCTTTGGGTTAGTAGCCAAACCTCAACTGTTTGTGCCACCAGAGGAAGTTTGAAATTCTCATATAAAAAATAAACAGAAGGGATGACAGTGTAACTTCTGCTACCTTCTGAAGCTTCACCATCCCCACCCCATTCTCAAGAATGTCTTGAATACACAGGGACCCTGAACCTGATTGTATCACCTATCACTGACCTTCACCCAGTCTTGAGCAACCCCATTCTTAGTCCACCGTCACATGCCTTCCTTGGCTTGCGCTGCCAACAACTTGCTCCCGTCTGCCTGGAAAACAGCAACACTGTGTGATTGCAATATGCACACAACTGGCTACTAAACCCCCTGGAGGAAAAATAACAAAACCATGCAGAATGGTAGTTTTAATTTCAGATTGCCAGGTTCACAAAGGCCCTGATCAGACCTGCGAATTTACATTTACCCAGGTTAGTTTCTCCTTCATCAGTAACTTCCAGGTTATAACTTCCTTTTTCACTTCCTCTGTTGAAAGTAATGTTTACTTGCTTTTTTTTCTTCCTTCCTTCCTCTCTCCCTCCCTCCCTCCCTCCCTTTCCTTTCCTCTCCCCTCTCCCCCGCCTTTTTCCTTCCCTTTTGAAAGACTAAAGAAGAAATTCACCACAAACTTAAGAATGTATCTGCTTCTTAAACCGTATGTTGTTGTTATTAGTTGCTGTCAAGTTGATTCCAACCCAATGTATGCAAATTGTAGCTGAGCTTCATACAGTTTCAAGGATGTGACCTTTTGGAAGAAGATCACCAGACCTGTCTCCTGAGGCACATGTGGGTGAGTGCAAACTGCCAACCTATTGGCTAGTAGTAACCCATTGCAGTCAAGTCAATTCCTACTCACAGCGACCATATAGGACAGACTAGAACTGCCCCATAGCGTTTCCAAGGCTGTAATCTTTACAGAAGCAGACTGCTACATCTTTCTCCTGCGGAGCAGCTGGTGGGTTCCAATTGCCGACCTTTTGGTTAGCAGCCCAGAGCTTTAACCATTATGCCACCAGGGCTTCTGGCGAGCAGTAGGGTGCTTAACTCTTTGCACCCCTTAGGGATTTCTCTTAACCCATATAAAACAGCATAATAACAGGCTGGAAAACCTCCGACCTTAGGCAAAACAAAGCAGATAAAAAATACCTCCTTTCATTTCAGATGTTGTACGTTTTCTCTATTCTTTTTTCACAATCGAATTCCATATTCCATATAGTCCCCTCCTTACATTTCATTCTGTTGACAGCCCACTCAAGCCAGGTGCCTGTAGCCCTTTCTGATATCGTTTTGTTAATCTGGGCAGTGAACGCCATGATTCTGTGTTGATGGTCAACCCTCAGAGCTTGTTTTAATAGGTCTTCAGCTTTGTTTCACAGAGTTAATGGGCCCCTTCTTTAAGTATACTCCCTTCACTGGCATAGTGCACGCTACAGTATCCCGTTCTTCCTCATAGGTTGCTGACTTACTTTTCACAGTCTCCTCTGAGGATGGCTTCCATCTTGTCTTCCTCACTTCTCAACATTGGAGTGGCCCACTCCCTAGAGTTCTCCTCTCTACTCTCACTTTCAGAGTGATCTCACCTCTTCTCCTGGAGTTGCTATTACCCAAAGAGAGACCACTGCCCAAACAACAGCTTTATCTCCACCCTCTCCTGTGCATTTTAAATTCCGATAGCTAAATGTCTTCACATCTCTACGTGGGTGTGTAATAAGCATCTTAAGAAAAACAACACATTTTCGTAGTTTAACAGCTTTAATCAGTATGATAAACGTAGCTGTCACCCCCAAAATTTCATCATGTCCTTTACAATTCCTTCCTCTGATCCCTCCCTATGCACTCCCTGCCTTCATCTGCTGGCATCAACTGATCTACTCTGGGTTTTAAGGAATTAGTTGCTTTCCAGAATTTTATATAAATGGAATCAGACAGTACGTACTTTTGGGGGGGGGGTGTCTAAGTTTTATATGTTAGACACACAATTATTTTAAGATTCATCCATGCTTTTGTGTGTATCGATAGTTCATTTGTTTTTCTTGCAATATGGTATGCCATTGTACCAATATAGCATGGCTGGGTTATCCACTCACTTGTTGATGGGCCCTTGGGTTGTTTCTGCTCTGAGGGCTCTCACCTCCTAACTCTGTGGCCTTGGTCTAGACTTTTTAATGTCTCTGGGCTGCAGTTTCCACATATGTAAGATGGGGATAATTATAACCATTACTTCACACACTTACTGAGAATAAATGAAATCATGGTAGTTAATAACTGTGTCTGACACATAGTAAGTGCTCAATAAAATGTAGCTAGCCATCACTATTGTTCTTAGGGATTGATTTGTGCTCTAAGGGGTCTGTTTAGAGTAAGTATTAGAATGCTTGCTTTTAATACTGCAATAAATAAATAACCACACTGTCTTTTGCCCCGAGCATAGACCTATTTGCTGCTGGTAACAGACCTCTCTTAAACTAAGAGAACTACAAAAAGAGAAAGAAAGTGTCAAGGGCTTTGCTGCTATTAATTGAGATAGAGAATCAGATGCCCTGGAACCCTGAAAACCTCTGTAGATTCAATGGCATGGGTTAGTAAAGCCCCACACTTGCAGTGGCTGATGACTTAAACTTTTAAATGGATGTCACCAAGGACAAATAGCAAGCACATGGCTTCGCGAAGACTGTGAAATCTTGACCCCACCTTTTCTAACAACACATTATTTCTCTCTTTACGCCCTGGCTGGATCTGTAATTATGCTTACAAAGTACAGAGACATCTTTCAGTCTAACACCAGGAACACAGCCTAAGTTAGCGCCATCCAACATCCAGAGGAGCAACGCATATTGCCGGATGAAGATGAAAGGTAGAAAGTGGAGAAGGCTGAGCATAATGTAGATTAAACATGGGTACACTTCCTGGACATATATCATTACGTATACGGCCACCACTAGTTGCCATGGAGTTGATTCCGACTCATGGAAACCCTGTGTGTGCCAGAGCAGAACTGTACTCCATAGGGTTTTCAGTGGCTGAATTTTTCAGAAGTTGATCACCAGCCATTTCTTCTGAGGCTCCTCTGGATGGACTCAACTTCAGCCTTGCAGTGAACAGCCAGTGGGGTTAACCATTTGCACTACCCAGAAACTCTGCGTTTTCTGCACAAGTTTTAAATAATCTTTGTGTTACTCTGCTAAATCTATGTGAGAGGTGTGCGTGTGCATGCTCGTACTTCTAAAGGTATTTGGCATATTTGTTGATGTCTTTTAAAACTCATCTCTTTTGATTTGCTTTTCTTCTTAGGTTAGGAATTCAGGGCATGTCTATGCAACATATCCCTGTAACAACACCTTAATAAACCCCAGCTGAGATTTTACAAACCATGTGAATATTAAGGAAAAAGAAACAGAAAATGAATCCAAAGTATACCTTTACATCTCCCAGGAAATGGAGATGTGTAGCCCACCCACGGCTGCAGAGACCTCAGTCTCTTTGACACGGGATTTTCTTGTCAGCTAAATACACATATCAGAAAACTTGTTAACAACGGATGCTGTGAAGGCAACTGTACACGTGACAATACAAGCATACTCCAGCTTTCTTCGTGGTAGTGCTATCATTATCATCTTAGACAGTATTTACGGATTGCTCACCCTAGACCCTTACCAGGTGTACCCTAACGGCCACTACAACTTGATATCTCATTTAAGCCTCATTATAGCCTTAAGTTGTTGTTGATGTTGTTGTTCGCTGCCATCAGGTTGGCCCCCAGCTCATGGCGGCCGCATCCGTTACAGAGAACTACTCCTTAGGGTGTCTTGGCTGTAACCTTTATGGAAGCAGTTTGCCAGGATTTTCTTCTGCAGAGCCACTGGGTGGGTTGGTACCACCAACCTTTACTTTAGCAGCAAATCTCAAACTGCTTGTGCCATTCAGGCTCCATTTTGACATTATTGTCTATTATTATATAGATATATAGTAGATTGTTATCTACCTATTATTATCTATAAAGAGAAAACTGAGGTTCAGAGATGTTAAATAACTTTTACAAAGTCACAGAGCACAAAATAGCTGTGATTAAAATTTCTGACACTGCTCCTATCAAAAGTTGAGGTCTATGTCTCCTTCCCTTGAATCTTAGTGGGCTCTGTGTCTGCCTTAAGTAATGAAATACAGGGACAAAGATGCTGCCAGTATTTGGATCAAGGCATCAAGGGACTGGCAACTTAAACTTCCCGTTTCTTGGAAAGTTGCCTCTTTGGAAAATTGTCCCTGGGTAACTTGCCAAACTGACAGACAGGTGGTGATCTCTAAAGGTTATGTTATTGATCACTAATACTGTTGGGGAAACCCTGGTGGCATAGTCGTTAAGAGCTACGGCTGCTAACCTAAAAATGTCAGCAGTTCAAATCCACCATGCAAGCCTTGGAAACTCTAGGGGCAGTTCTACTCTGTCCTGTAGAGTCGCTATGACTTGGAATCGACTCGATGGCAACGGGTTTTTTTTTTTTTTTATATACTGTTGGATAGGATCAGACTTAATAGTTATATATTCATTCCCCATGAGTCAATTCTGACTCAAAGTGACCCTATAGGACAGTGTAGAACTTCTCCAGGGGATTTCCAAGGCTGTAAATCTTTACAGAAGCAGACTGCCAAATCCTTCTCCCACGGAAAGGCTGGTGGGTTTGAACTGCCAGCCTTTCAGTTAGCAGCTGAGTGCTTAACCACTGCACCACCAGGGCTCCTTAATAGTTATATAGCTGTACTAATGTAGCAGACAGGAGTAGTAGATTAAAATAATAAAAGCTTTAAAATCAAAAACGTATCATAAAGACCTTTCCCATTTATTGACTTCCTACTATGTGCCGGGCACCGTTAATAGATTCCTTTCTTCTTATGAAGCTCATTTGGTTTCTAAATCTTTCTGTTTAAGTGATATATCAAAGACAAACTGTCTAAAGATATAAACAGGAAATAATATTCCGGGTTATAGCCTGGATTTACTTCTTTTTGAATCCTCTGAAGACATTGACCATTTAAAATATATTCCACGTGGATTATGTGTTATAGATCAGCAATGAACCCTAATCACCGATACTGAATTTGTATCCATGATTTCTGTTTAATCAACCCCAGAAAGCAAAAATATTACTCTCGGATTTATTGCTAATATTATAAGGCTAGAGTAAAACTGAGCAATAAATTTCCTAAAAGGAGGCGATTGTCGACAAAGCACTACCTTTTGATAAACATGCTACAAATTAGAATGTGGCTTTATGTTAAATAACCAATTTTACTACCAAAATGAGGGGCTAATGCCTACATTTTTCTTAAAACTAATAGGTAGTCGAGTCTGCACATTGATTCCAAATTAGAATATTGATATCTTCATGTTTAATAAAACACTTGATTGTTTTTTGTCTCAGTCACAGGCTGCAAAGAAATATTAATTATTTAAAGAAAACTGCTGAAAGCTTCCCAGATTCAGAATAAGCTAGGGCTATTATCATTAATGACCAAAATTTATATAGTGGTTTGTAAAGGATTTTACCTGTGTTGCCCTTTCAATTATCTTTTCCAGAGATGAGAACCTTTAGCCTTAGATATTTATATGATTTTCCTGAAATCATAGAGCTTGTTGACAGCAGGTCTACGATTTGAAGTATGTTGCTTTGATTACCGAGTAGAATCTTGTCCCCGGAAACCACAATATTTGCCTAACTTCAATCATTCACGTGACCTCAACAATGTTTTACTTTATCTGTATGCCACTTATTTACAGGTGTTGTCCCCCTCAACCCACTATCTTTTGAGTTAAATAAATGCATTTTAAAAGGAAACCATATTACCATATAGATATTACTTGAAATATATAATAAGATATCCTTAAATGTAGATACCAAACAGTACCACTGTTGATACATTTTCCTTAGAGACTTGCTCTATTCTTGTTCGTCTGTTTGTTGTTTGTTTTTTAATAGAGAGATTATGAAGTGTTTAGGAGAAATGAGCACTCAACTGAGACTTTCATGTCAGCTATATGATTTATGCTATTTATGGCAAGTTTTCTACCACCTAAATTTATCTTGTGGGCAACAAATGGTTCTTATTCTGTGTTGTGGGTAATACTGTGATTAACATTAGTATCTCCCTCCCCTGATGGTCACTATTCAAGCATTAATATGTGGTACACACTTGATAAACACAGTGGAAAGGACTGGTCTCTTATAGTCTCGTCAGGCAGTTTTTTTCATTCATCCAATGAGTATTTTTTCAATATATCCAAGGCTATATTATAAATTCTCTGATACAGAGGTTGGCCAGTTATGGCCCAAGGGCCAAATCCAGTCTGCCATCTGTTTTTGTAAATAATGTTTTATAGGAACGTAGATACACCCATCATTTACGTATTCCCTATGGTCATTTTTGTGCTACAATGGCAGAGTTGAGTTGTTGCGACAGAGACCATATGACCTGCAATCCTAAAACACTACTCTCTGACTTTCTACAGAAAATGTTTGCTAACCTATGCTATAAGAGATACAAAAAAATAATGGAATTTCTCTACAGATAATTGTGTACACAGTCATACAGACACATGAGAGTAAAACATGTAGAGATACACGGGAAAACAGAGTAGGCAGAGACTAGTACCAGCTTAGAGCCTATGGAAAGGTTTGATGAAAGAAGTGGTTTTTCAGCTCGATCTTGATGTCTTGGAGGGTTGTCATAAATGGGGAAAAGAGGGTGGCTTATTACTTTTGTCCGCAACACTCATGAACTTTCACATAAATGTTAAGGTCAAATGTAAAAACAAAAGAAATGAAACACCACACCTCTGAAAGGATCAGGGCATACAGTTGGTGGGTGGTCTTCTGCAAAGTAAGAGATTCTTATCTCTTCCTCAATAAACTATTTGTGGTTGTGCTCTGGAAAGATCATTTCCCACCTTTTTGTTAACTGGTGAGGACTCACCAAGATCACGCTTCAGCAGAATTTGTTGCCTTTGTAACTCAACATAAGGATAATTGAGGAGGAATTTAGAAGAGGCAGAGTTTACTCTTGCTCCATTGAATGGGTCCTGAAGTTTCCGTACCTTTAAAGCACTTCCAGGTGAAATTTGACCGTGATTAAGAGCTGCTTTAGAGAGATGGATTTTGGCATACTCTAGCTGAGGGTTGGAAACACTGTGTCTTGTTCAATTTCTTTCCCAACTCATCAAAGCTGGGCTGGGTGGAAATTTCTTTACTCAGAGCTTACTATTTCAGTTCATGCCTATGTTTTTCCAAATTAATTTTGCCTCAAAATTAATCGAGACAGCCACACCTTCGGGCTGCCTCTGCATTGAAAACTGAGATTTCTAGACAAATGTTCTCCAGAGTTGCATTTTTCCTTCTTTGTTTTCCATGTATCCAGTAACACACACTTAGTGAGCATCAGCCATAAGGTAGCCATTATTCTCTGTACATAGAGATGAATGAGACAGGACAGGATGTCTGCCCTTAAGGAATTCTCTTCCAGTGAACGTCTATGTATGGGGACAGGGGAGAACTAGGAATAAAGAAAACTATTATCTCCCAGATCGCCAATGTCTTACTTGTCATTAAATATACTTGAAATGCTTACTTATCATCCAACTCATGATTCGAGTAAATGATTATCATTACCCATTACCTTTTTGAGCCTCTACCTTTATATGTCTGTCTGTCTGTCTGTATGTGGGGTACATTTTCTTCTGGATTCTCTCCTGCTTTTCTAATAACTCTTTCTCAGAACCTTCCTGAGGCCTTGCTTCTTTGCCTCTGAAATAATAGAATTTCAGTGGGTTCTCTCTCTCTCCAATTAAATTAGGGAAACTCTTTCATACATGTTCATTCTCCATTCAAATTCTAATTAATCCCAAAGCACTGTGTCCAGTTGAAACACTATCTTCATGTCCATGCAGCCTATCAATGACTCTACATTCTCCTGGACACATAAAACTCAGCAAGCCAAAGCCCAACTTGTCAGCATTCCTCTTTTTCTGAGGTTATCTTTCTCAGTAAATTGCATCAACATCTCTCTATGTACTCAATCAAGTAATAATTAATTCTGATACCCTTTTCTCCCTCAGTTCCTCAAATCTAATCAATAAATCCCAGTAATTCTCCATCCTAAAGATCTTGCAACTTGTGCTACACGGGGCAGGGCTTCCACCTTAGGTCCTATGCCTCACATCTGTCCCTCTCCATCTACCTGGTTCATCTGACCAATACACAGGTGAGAAGAGGACAGGAAGCTGAGATAAACCATCTGACCATCTGCACACACGAGCTAGCCAATATCCACCTTCTTTATTTCCATCCTATTCCGAGGGTCCAACAGAGTCCACATTTAGACTTGGGGTAATACCCATCTGGTGGCTAATTACATGGACTTTGATTTCATCTAAACCTGGGGATTTCAGCTAAACTAAAAAGAGGCTAGGTTATACTGAGGACATGAACAACCCTGAAATCTCAGGGTCTTAAAACATCCAAATTTTATTTTTATTTGATTATGTGTTTGTCATGGGCCCACTCTGTCCTCTTTTTTACCCTGGAACCTGTGTCCATGGTGTAGATACCGTCTCATACAATGCCGGAGCTGTGGTAGAAAGAAAAAGATCTTGCAAAGTTCTCCTGTATCATAAAGCCTCTACCTGTTGTCCCTTATGCTCTTGTTTCCTTAGCCAGAACAGTTCCTGCTGGCCAAGCCAGACTTCAGGTGGAAGGGGAAATGAAAACACCCTACAGGAAGAGGCAGAAATCATACCATGCAGCGAATATTGGTTCTGCCACTAACACATGTTGTGACATAAGGACATCTGTTTATTCATTTTATTGTACTTTAGATGAAGGTTTACAGAACAAATGAGCCTCTCATTAAATGGTTAGTGCACATATTGTTTTGTAACATTGGTTACCAGCCCCACAACATGTCAACACTCTTCCTTCTTGATCTTGGGTTCCCTATTACCAGCTTTCCTGTCCCCTCCTGCCTTCTAGTCCTTGCCCCTGGGCTGGTGTGCCCCCTCAGTGTTGTTTTGTTTTATGGGCCTGTCTAATCTTTGGCTGAAGGGTGAACCTCAGGAGTGACTTCATTGCTGAGCTAAATATGTGTCCAGGGGCCATACTCTTGGGGTTTCTCCAGGCTCGGTCAGGCCAGCAAGTCTGGTCTTTAATTGTGAGTTAGAATTTTGTTCTACATTTTTCTCCAGTTCTGTCCAGGACCTTCTATTATGATCCCTGTTAGAGCAGTCAGTAGTGGTAGCCAGGCACCATCTAGGTGTGCTGGATTCAGCCTGGTGGAGGCTGTGGTAGTTGTGGTCCATTAGTTCTTTGGACAAATCTTTCCCCGTCTTTAGTTTTCTTTATTCTCCCTTGTTTCTGATGGGGTGAGACCAGTGGAGTATCTTAGATGGTCACTCACAAGCTTTTAAGACCCAAGGATGTTTATTTAAATCCCCTGAATAGGATTCCTCCACTATAAAGTGAAGACAATATACCTAGTAGCTACAGTGTGCAATTGTGATGATTAAATGAGACAATGACCATGATATCACAACATGATTGAGAGAACAGTTTCTGGGGTGAACGTTTTCAACATAATCTCCACCACTTAATGGAATCAAAAACTAACAAAGTTACTGGCATTTTGACCTCAGCATCCTCATTTGTAAAATCATATCCTATTCATACTGTTTTTGAGAATATTAAATATGATTATGTATTTGATTTCTTATCATGGGGCCTGGAACATAATTACCACCACATACATGTTGACTGACTATTGTTGCTGTTGTTAAGCAGATTAAAAAGAATAAGTTGGATTCAGCCCCTACAAATTGGCTATAACACACTGTGAATAATGAGGTCGTAGAAGAGGAACACTGTGATTGGCAATGATTTGAGTGACCAAGAAGATAGTTGTTTCTTCACCATTTTGAAGTCATGTGTCTAGTAGAGAATATGATGTGAGTTATGGATTCCTTTTCTCAAAGAAGGAGTGTCTGGGTGGTGCAAAAAGTTCACATTCTCAGTTGTTAACCAAAAGTTAGAGGTTCAAGTTGGCTCCTTAGAAGAAAGGCCTGGTGATATACTTCCCTACTTCTGAAAAATCAGTCATTGAAAACCCCATGGAGCACAGTTCTACTCTGACACACATGGGGTTGCCATGAGTTGGAGTCAACTTGAAGGCAATGAATTCCTTAAAGAAGGCATACAAAGACAAAATCTTGGATATATTTTTGGGTTCCATATATCAACTTGGACTCTTTACTCAAGGCCACCATTTTGCTCAGAATAAAACAACACTAGTCCCTATTCATCCTCCCCACTGCTTCAGCTTTTGTCTTTCCATAAATGTTGTGATGCCTGGATTCCTTGCTTTGCGGCCTGGATGTGTCATTTTATTCTTTTGATTGTTTCCCTTTGCAAAAAGAATGAGTTTCTGAAAGGTGTATAGCGCATTGACAAGAAAAGCTAATTAATGAATCAAGAGAGATAGCTTTTTGCCCTAGAAACCATGTGCTGCTTAAAAGAGGTGACACATGCAGGATATTTCTTGCAAAAGGGTAAGGGTGATGCCGCCTCTATGCAAGGATCCAGCAGAAATGACTGACAGCAAAGATAATCCTGCAGTTAGGTTTCTCCTGGAGGACTGGTTCACACAGAGGTAGCTTTTTCCAAAATGCTTTCCTGGTTGCAAACCAAGAAAGGTTTCATTTATTCCAACGGGAGCTTGTATCCTCATGTCTGTGCAGCAGACTGAGGCCTCAGGAAAGATGAAGAGATAGACAGGCCATCTTCAGGGTTCGGAAAATCCTTCTCAGCATCGAGGTGAGGGCAGAGCATCAGCAAGAGCCTGGAGACACTTCAAGTTCCTCCTCAGAGTCATTGTCAGCACCACTGGGGCCTGACAAAACCAAAAAATCCAAACTCGCTGCTATTGAGTCAATTCTGACTCACTGCAATCCTATGTGACAGAGTAGAACTGCTCCATAGGGTTTTCTTGTCTATAATCTTAACAGAAGCAGATCTTCAGGACTTTCTTCCATAGAGTCTCTTGGTGGGTTCAAACTGCCAACCTTTTGGTTAGTAGAGGAGCATAAAGTGTTTGCACCACCCAAGGACTTCTGGAGCCTGGGAGGAGAGGCTGAAATGGCTGTGGAGGGAGCGTAGAGCTTCCTAAAGCATCCATACAACCTGAGAATACGGCCAGCCAGCTCTTCTTTCTGGCTGAGAACTCCATCACCACTTGGAAAAGGAGACTTTCTCAAAATAGACTTGTCCCAAATCAGCACAAACACATGCCCTCCCTTGATAGCTCATGTCTGAGGGATCTGGGCAAGGTCCTTTAGAACAAGACATAGCTGACCTAGAATTCTGACTCCACTCCCTATAAGCTGTGTGACTTTGCATATATGTGAGTTGGCATCTCTGAGCATTAATTTCCTTTAATGTAAAATGAGCATAATAAGTTGTATGGATTTTGAGGATCAAAAATAAGGTATAGAAAAGGAGACATAGTAGGTGCTCCTGAAATGTGAGTTATTTCCGTGAATTCTTTCCCACCATGGAGAGCAATTGAGGTAGGAAACCTGAGGCTCTGCCCCATGTCAAACCATTCTCAAAGCCACCCCATCCTGCAGGTAACAAGTCCTTCTCTTTTCTTTGCTTTCACACTACTTGTGCTCACTGCTGTGTATTCAACACAACTCTGTTAAGGTCCAATAATGCCAGATAGGAGGCACACAGAAATAGGCCATATCCCCAAGGATCTGGGTGTCTGGAGAAGGAGGCCAGTGAGTATGTAATTACAGAATCACAGGTCACACAACAGCCTAGCTAGGCCTGCACTATTGCCTTCATTTTTAGATGAGGGCACCATGGCTCCAAGAGGTTAAGTAACTTCCCAAAGGATGAGCTGCTAATAAATTCATGGACTCAAAGCTCAAGCCTGGTCTTTGTGAGGGTAACTCCCATGTAGTTTCTATTACCCCAGCCTGGTCTGTCTGCTAAGCAGGGCTTTGAACCTCTTCAGCCTGGTTCAGTCATGGCAGATGAAGCAAAACCGGAACGGGCCCGGATTTGTAAAATGTACATGTACCGGAATGATAACCGAAAAGGGAAAAATTATGGGTCAACACACCCTGCTAGAAACTTAATCTACCTCTTAGAAAACAAGGACAGAGTGAACACTGCATAGCAACAAAATCTCTTAAAAGCAGAGTTGGAAACAGCTCTGTTCTGCTCAAAGATGGTGGCTGACCATGCCACTTTGAATGAGTGTCGCTGTCCACGGTCCTGGCAATAATCCAATCTCCTGTGTCAGGCTTCTGGAAGGACTACACCTCTTTAAAAAAAAAAAACCTCCCATTACAGGGCTTTGACCCATAATTTTTCCCATTCCAGTTATTTTTCTGGTAAACCCACATTTTACAAATTTGCATCTGTTCTGATTTCGCTGTGTCAGCCATGACTAGACTGGCTCAAAGCCCCACTGGTAAGCTTGGATTCACCTGCCTCCTACAAGGTGGATGCCAAGTGTGTGGTCGTTCTTTCATTTCAAACATTCCTCCATTTTATTCTTACCATGACTGATGTTCACTGAGTACTTTCTAGGTGCCTAGCTCTTCTTTAAAATGTTTTACATGTCGTAATTTTACATGTCATAATTTTACATGCTGCAATCAATTTTACCACTGGTGCTTTAAAAAATTTTCTACAAACTTAGAGGCTTAAAACAACAACATTATTATCTTATGTCCTGGAGGTCAGAAGTCCAAAATAGATCTATTGGATTAGAAATAAGATGTCAGCAGGGCTGTGCTCCTTCTGGAGGCTCTGGGAGAGAAACCTTTACCTCACTTTTTCCATCTTTTAAAACCTGCTTACATTCTTGTGGCCCTTCCTCCATCTTCAAAGTCAGCAGTGTAGCATTTTCCAATCTCTCTCTCTCTCTGTGACCTCTGCTTTCATCATTTCATCTTCTCTGGCTCAGATATTTCTTTTTCTCTCTTATAAGGACAATTTTGATCACATTGGGCTCACCCAGATGATCTAGGATAATCTTTGCAACTCAATATCCTTAATTTAATCACATCTACAAAGACCCTTTTTGCCATGTAAGTAACATATTCAAGGTTTCAAGAATTAGGCTGTGGACATCTTTGGGGGCCATTATTCTGTCCACCACGCGTGTATCGCCTCATCCAATCCTTATCCCAACCCTCTTAGGTAGATGTGCTATGTCCCTCGTCGTACAGATGAGTAGACTGAGAAACGGGTATAAGCAGATTTTCTAAAGTCATCTAGACAGTTAGTTGCAGGAGCAAGATTCAACCCAGTTACTCTGACTCTAAGGCCTGAGCTCTTACCTATTGTGCCTCAGTAGTTTTCAGCAAATGTTTCATTCGTTTGTCTCTTTCACCAAACACCAAGCTTCTTCAAAAGAGAGAACATGTCTTGCCCATGTACTCTGTGGTAAGGATATATTTCTTAGCCAGTGGACAAGGTGGGGGCGGGGGGAAAGAAGTGAAAAGCAAGGCAAACAAACCAAAAATAGCACCCTCACAAAATTCTGTGATTTTAGGACATTTTAGAAAAGGGTGATGAGCCAGAAACTTCCCCAGAAAGAAGACCAGATGGAAATCTGTCCATTGACTGCCTCAGCAACTTTCCACACTCATTTTGGTTCATCATGGTCAAATGAACCAAAAAGACATGAATCAATAGTACTTGCATCTCAAGAGTAATCATACAAAAAAAACTGTGAAACCAAGGGAGATGGGCAAAGAGCTCTGCCATCTGCCCAAGAGAAGGAGCAAAACACATCCCTCAGTTGATGGCTTCTTTCTCAGTTAGCACAACCTCTGAACATCACTTTGCAAAGCTTTCTTTCAGTAGCGTGCACCTTTTCCTTTGTTCTTCAAAGTGAATTCTCCCTTATGGGTGTTGTCAACGCCTTTCCTGTGCCTGTGCATGAGGGCAGTGGTGGTTCAGTGGTACAATTCTCTCCTTCCATGTGGGAGACCCGGATTCCACTCCTGGTCAACGTATCTCATGCACAGCCACCACGCATCTATCAGTGGAGATTTGTGTGTTGCTGTGAGGCTGAACAGGGCTCAGTGGAGCTTCCAGACTAAGACTTATAGGAATAAAGGCCTGGCTATCTACTTCTGAAAATTAGCCAATGAAAACCTTATGGATTACGATGGTTTGCTCCACAGCTGATCATGGATATGGCACAGGATGGGTCAGCATTTTGTTCTATCGTGCCTGGGGTCACCAAGAATTAGGGGTTGATAGCTAATGACAACTGCACTGTGCCTGTGCAGTGTCATCATTAAAAGGTATGTTGTCTCCTGTTCCCTGACCTTGGAGAGCAACTTCCAACGTTTCATTTATCAGCACCAACCTTTTTTCAAACAAAATCCAGTGAGAACTCTCAACCTGTGAAGTATTTGCAGAGATTCTCTTCCTTTGCTGAAATGGGGAAAGGAATCCTGAAATCCACAGCTTTCTTTCTGCCTCCCACTGCAGGGCAGCGTCCTTCCGTCAGTACACACCCTTCCTTCTAGAACTTTCCCTGGAATCTTGCCATTTCCAAGGAGAAGGGTTTGCGAACGACTGATAGCAATCCAACAGCAAGCGGATGGTAGACTGTTGTTGAGTTGCTCAGCTCAAGCATTTACAGTAGCAACAACCCAGATGCCAAGTTCTGAGCAAAACTCGGTGCAAAATTCAGACACTCTACATCCTCACTGCCCCTCTCTCTGTTCCTAGTCCCCCTACCCCTGCCTGCTCCAAACCCTTCTCCAGTCTCAGGCCATATCCTGACACCGGTCATTAGGGCTGCCTTTGCATGGTTTCAGATGCAAGATACAGTTAACTATATTAGGGGCCTTTCTGCTGTTTGTTCACCGAGCTAGGGGCTGGTACCAAGTGCAGGCGGTTTCAATCTCTTTCCAGCAAGTGACGTCATCGAGTTGCCCACTGGCCTATTAGAGAGGGCCTTATAACCAAGACCGCATCACCGAGCATCCAGTGTGGCCATGATTCCATGGAGAGTTTGGGGAAATCACACTAAATGGCGGCCACAGCCTGTAGATGAGCTGGCAGTGTTCTGCTTCCAGGCCTGAGCAGCTTGGAGAGTATAGGGGCCTTTGACTCTTCTCCGTCGCTCTGGGCAACCTAGCTGGGTCACTTACCTGGATCACTTACCTGGGTCACATCCAGAAAACCCACCAGCTCCAGGTTCATTAGGTGAGATGCTGAAGGGTATGCATTCTTTTTTTTTTTTTCTTATGTTTTGTTTCTTCATTTATTTATGCATTTTTAATCTGGAAGTTGAAGTTTTCTGGATGGAGGGGAGTATTGAATTTTTATGTAATGTTTTCTAAAGTAGGAATAAAATTTTGCTCAACTTAAACATAAATGATTAGTGACTATTTTGCAAAGGGGAAAGGGATTTCAATTCAGGCAATTGCTATCTCACGATAACGTAGAGCCTGTGAACACTTCCTAAAATACCAACAATGTAGGCTGATGTTTAATGTATTCATTCATTCGGTGTACACTTGAGTGCCTGTTGGGAGATAAGCACTGTGCTGGCACTGTCAGGATCAAAGGTTAAAGAAAACTGACATCCTTAAGGAATTTTAGTTCCATACAGGAGATAAGGGATAAACACCAATAATGGAAATCTTGTCAAATGTAGAGCCACTATTTTTTTTATCACCATTTTTAAGCAACTCAGATATTTGGGGTCATTTTGTAAATATAAAAACCAAATCTCACTGTAATTGAATGATTGGCCAAGATCTCATAGGTCATTTGTGCATTAGGGGGGCTGCCAGGAGGCAAAATTTCGTCTCTCAGAAGCATGCTTTCTCTGTTATTCAGCAGTATTAGCCGAGTGTTTTTGGTTGCAATTTTCAGAGACTCAAGTAAAACAAACTTAGCCTGAAAAGGGTAAAAGAACTGAAACAAAAGGTCACAAATAGCTTCAGGCGTGGCTTACTCTAGGTGTGCAAACAATGTAATTTGGACTCTGAATTCTCCATTGTTATGCAGGATCTTTCCAAATTGTTGGCAAAGGCAGCCACAGGACATTCTAGGATTAATATTCTTCTTACAATAAAAATTCACAGAAGTAGAAGAGCAGTTTGTTTACTATATAAAAACAAAAATAGCGTACAGTTGCCAGTAAGCCCATTCCGACATATGGCAACCCCATGTGCGTCAGAGTAGAACCGTGCTCCATAGAGTTTTCTTGTCTGTAATATTTACAGAAGCAGATTTCCAGGTCTTTCTTCTGTGGCACCGTAAGTATGTTCAAACCACAAATCTTTCAATTAGTAGCTGAGGTCAAACTGCTTGAGCCACCCAGGGACCTTGTTCACTGTATTGCTGTTAGGTGCCTTGGAGTCAGTTCAGACTCATAGTGACCCAATGTACAGCAGAATGAAACAGTCCGGTCCTACACCATCCTCCTAACTGTTGTTATGCTTGAGCCCTCTGTTGCAGCCACTGTGTCAATCCATCTCATTGAGCGTCTTCCTCTTTTTCACTGACTTTCCACTTTACCAAGCATGATGTCCTTCTGCAGGGACTGATCCCTCCTGATAACATGTCCAAAGTATGTGAGATGTAATCTTGCCATCTTTGCTCTAAGGAGCATTATGGCTGTATTCCTTTCAAGATAGGTTTGTTCATTCTTCTAGCAGTCCATGGTATATTCAGTATTCTTCACCAACACCACAATTCAAAAGGCATCAATCTTTTTTGGTCTTCCTTATTAATTGTCCAGTTTACTGTACAGTGCCAACAAAGTTACCAAGGATTCCGCGATTGCCATCCTAATATCACGTGGCCAGAGGATCTCACATTTTGATTAACTTGCCATATGTGCCCACCTCTAAGATGGAGTCAAGGAGCCAATAAACCCAAATTCTTATCTGGTAGAGTTGAAACAATTCTCAGAAGGAAAAGGTGCTGGGCAGACAAGTCTCTGTAGGACGAACAACTAGAAAAACCAGAAAGTGCCTCACAGATAAATACCGAAATGAACAATATTTTAGCCCAAAGGGACTTTGCAATCTCCTGTATCAACTCCCTTGTTTTATAGATGCAGCTGCCAATGACCAGAGAGGGAGATGGACTTGTCCAAGCTTTCAACTCAGGTTAGTGGCTGAGCACTGACTGAAACTTAGGTCTCTGGCTGAGGTCTCCTGAACTATTTCCTTAAGCCTCACCTTTTTTTTCTCGGCACCATTGTTTTTATTGGAGCCCTGGTGGTACAGTGGTTAAGAGGTCAGGCTGCTGACCAAAAGGTTAGCAGTTCGAATCCACCAGCCTCTCCTTGGAAACCCTATGAGGCAGTTCTACTCTGTCCTGTAGGGTCATTATATAAGTTGGAATCTACTCAATGGCAATGGATTTTTTTTTTTTTTTGTATTGTCTTTGTTTGTAAAATGAATGACATAGGACCTCTGAAATTTAGGGCCACTTCCACCTTTAACAAGGAAGATCCCCTTTCTGCTTTCTTCATATACTTTGTTTTCAGCCTGATGGCTCCATACACAGAGTGCCCAAGCTGGTAAGAGAATAAAATTTTACAGTCTCCCTCCAAATTTGTCTCTTTTATACTTTTATCTTAAAGAAGTTTTATTTCTACCACTGCTGGGGATGGGAACTCCATTACGTATATACACGTGACTTCAGCCACCAGAATCACAAAAGTGAACAATCTACTAACCTTCACCAGATTCCTCCACCGAGGAGCAATTATCTTCTATATTTGTTTGATTTCAGTTTAGAGGAAAACGATCACTCTTGCAAAGTATTAGACCTAGGGGGAATTTTCTCATCTTGGTGTGAGACTGTGAACATGAATTCATTTTGCACCTATTTGTGTCAGGATTGGAGCCCTGGTGGCACAGTGGTTAAGAGCTAGGCTGCTAACCAAAAGGTTTGCCATTCGAATCCACCAGCCGCTTCTTGGAAACCTTACAGAGCAGTTCTACTCTGTCCTGTAGGGTCACTATGAGTCAGAATCGACTTGAGAGCAACGAATTCAGTTTTGTTTTTTTTTTTTCGTTGTGTCAGGATTGCCCTTTGCCTGGTATTTTCTGATGATCCCTCCCTGCTGCCCCACATGGCTGGTGTGTCTGCATACCTTGCTTCTTGGTGTACTATTTCTGCACGATTGATCAGGCGTAAACCCTAATGCTTCTGATGGAAATGCTATCTTGCATGTTTGTTGCGTTTATATTGCTTCATATATATTAAAGTGTCTAATCTTGCCAGCAATTGTATGAAGTTGCATCTGTTGCTGTTGTTAGTTGCCGTCAAGTCAACTCCTGGCAATCCCATGAGTTACAGAGTAGAGCTGCTCCATAGAGTTTTTTTGGCTGTAATCTTTATGGAAGTAGATCACCAGGCCTTTCTCCAAAATATCCCTGAGTAGGTTGAAACTCCCCATTTTTAGCTTACCGGTAGAGTACAAACTGTTTGTGCCACCTAGAGACTTTTTGCTTCTATTATTAGAGCTCTTGTGGTCCAGTGGTTAAGTGCTTAGCTGCTAACCTAAAGGTTAGCAGTTTGAACACACCCGACACTGTGTGGAAGAAAGATGTGGTAGCCTGCTTCCTTAAAGGTTACAGCCTGGGAAACCCTATGGTGCACTTCTACTCCGTCCTATAGGGTCGCTGTGAGTCAGAATCAACTTGATGGCAATGGGTTTGGTTTTTGTCTTTTTTTTATGAATTTGTATATTGAAACACAGAGAGTTGAGTAACTCACCCCAAATCACACCACTAATAAGTGCCAGTGCCTGTGGTAGCATTGGTGACATTTCTGGGTGTCCACAGGCTGTGATCTCCAGGAGGGACATGGTGGCATTCTCTGTTTTGACCTGACCTTGGTTGCACGTACAGCTTATTGTCTGATCTGTAACTCTGGCCTCCCCAGCAAGTCTGTGATGTATCTTGATATTTGTCATTTCAATAAATTATTATTTTTTGTTTAAGCTAGCTGGTTAATTTCTATTGCTTACTATTCAGATTTCTGATTGATGCAGTACCTGTCTCAGAGATCATGCATACAAATAATAGAGGAGTAACTGACATTTCAATTTTTATTAATTAGCAGTATTATTTCTAGTTTTATCATCATTATTATTCTATGGTAATTGTCAAAAATGTCAGA
The DNA here is from genome assembly GCF_024166365.1 of Elephas maximus indicus. Classification (NCBI taxonomy): domain Eukaryota; kingdom Metazoa; phylum Chordata; class Mammalia; order Proboscidea; family Elephantidae; genus Elephas; species Elephas maximus. The sequence continues at coordinate 7,533,538 of NC_064833.1, read as the reverse complement.
ATAGACTGGATTCCTATGTTTGGTCAGAAAGAAGAAAAATCGAAACTGGCTGGACGTAGAGAACAAAGCTTCACACCTATGAGGTTTCTTAAACTTGTTAGCTGCTGCTCCTGACTCATGGTGACCCCAATCACAATGGAGAGAATTGCCGCCCAGTCCTGCACCATCACCATGATCTGTAGAGAATCATAGGATTTTCACTGGCTGATTTTTAGAAGTAGATTTCCAGGCCTTTCTTTCTACTCTGTCTTAGTCTGGAAGCTCCGCTGAAATCTGTTCAGCATCCTAGCATCATGTGAGCTTCCACTGACAGACAAGGGGTGACGGTGCGTGAGGTGCTTTGCCAGAATCCAACCTGGTTCTTCTGCAAGGAAGGCAAGAATTCTACCAATGAACAACCAATGCCCCCTGAGTTAGTGATTATAGGTGCAAAGGTGTAATGAAGTGATCCCACACCTCTAACAGTTGTTTCCTTCAGCTGGCAATGGTCTAAGATATCTGCTGTCTGAATGAGAAATGTGCTTCTTCCTTAAAAGAGCAGTTTTAGGTTTTATATCCAAAGGGGAGACATTGCAGTAACTAAGATGAAGATCCTTTTAGGATAGTGAGGTGTTATAGGAAGAATATGAGCCTTGATGTCTGAAACACCTAGCATCCCAGCTCGAATTGCCAGCAAGTCCACATTTCAGGCTGGCTTGGGTACAATAGGCATGAGCCGGGTCTCCGAGGACACTGCCAATCTCATATTTACCTTTGTATTCCCACCCCTTACACTTGGGAGGTTGTTACAAATGTGTGCTAAGGGAATACATTACCTCAGAGGCCAAGAGCAGGGGCCAAGTTAGTTTTGTTCAGCTCTGGCCACACGTGGGCAGGGATGCTTTCTTCGAAGGCTCCAGGAAGGTTTCTTCTCCCTGAATCTCTTTCTCCACTAAATCTTCAGATGTCTTCTGCCCACTCGCTGACTCCAGCCTGTAAAAGTAGACACGATTCACTTTTGATAGCCATTCTATCCCAATACCTGTTTCAGTGCCCATCATTTAGTGCACATTCAGTACACATGCAATCAACCAATCAAGCCAATTACTGAGCTAAATAGCATGGTACCTAGTACACAACAGCTCCATGCTGCATTAATTAGTGACGTAGAGTAGTTGTAGTTGTATGACAGACAATAGGAGACACTTAAGAACGTCTTTATCAAGGTGACAAAACATACAAAATGAAAGGGAAGTTAATGAATGTTGTCACATTAACAATTGAGTCTATAGTTGTTGTTAGGTGCTGTGGAGTTGTGACATATAGTGAACTCATAGTGAACTCATAGCGGCCCTATGTACAACAGAATGAAACACTGTGAGGTCCTGTGCCATCCTCATAATCATTATGCTTGAGTCCATTGTTGCAGCCACTTAGTCCATCTCATTGAGGATCTTCCTCTTTTTTGCTGACCCTCTACTTTACCAAGCATGATGTCCTTCTCCAGGGACTGATGCCTCCCAATGACATGTCCAAAGTCTACAGTTAGATCTTGAAAACAACAGATTCCAAAGAATGACAATTGCTGTCCTTTCCAAGCCTTATTCACACCTTATTTATCCATGCACAGCTTGTTAAGGAAAGTTCTGTATTCATTGTCTACCCAATTTCTGCCCCACTAAAGAGGGCCATAGGAGCCCTAATGGCACAGTGGTTAAAGTATTCAGATGTTAATCAAAAGGTAGGCAGTTCGAACCCACCTGCTGCTCCTTGGAAGAAAGATGTGGCAGCCTGCTTCTGTAAAAATTTACAGCTTTGGAAACCCTATGGAGCAGTTCTACTCTGTCCTATACGGTTGCTACAAGTAGGAATCAATTTCATGGCAGTGGTTTTTTTTTTTTTAAAGAGGGCCAAAGGAGCAGTGGTTAAGTGCTCAGCTGTAAACTGAAAGGTGAGTGGTTAGAACCCACCAGCTGCTCTGTTGGAGACAGATGTAACAGTCTGTTTCCATAAAGATTACAGCCTAGGAAACCCTACGGGGCAGCTCTACTCTGTCCTATAGGGTCACTATGAGTTGGAATCAACTCCATGGCAATGAGTTTAAACGGTGCCATGATAGGTGCTTGATCAATTGGATTGAAAACAGGTTTTCTATTTTAAACAAGCTACTACTAATGGCTGGAATATAGTGCTGGTTTGGTAACAATGATACATGCAATCCGCAGATAGGGATACTTACATTCCCCTGCCTTCTCTCTCCACATACCTACATTGCAAAAGAAGATCTGAGCAAAAGCACACCCCTGTTGGTACTAGTTCTCCATGGCTACATAACAAACCAATCCAAAACATAGGGCTTAAGGTGTGTATTTATTATTTCTCATGGGGTCTATGGTTTATCTGGGCAGCTCTGCTGCTTGGCACTGGTTTCAGCTGATCTCAGATGCACTCCCTTTGAAATCTGCTCAGCTGTAGGGTTGGTTGTAGGCTAGCTGGCCAGGGACAGCCTCATCTGGGATTAACAGTCTCCCCAGTATGTGATCTTTCAACCTTCAGCTGGCTAGCCCGGACATGCTCTCATTGTATGGTAGAGGTCTAGGAGAGAGAGCAGAAACATGCAGAGCTTCTTACCTTCTGGGTGCAGAACTCTCACAGTGCTATTTTGTCACACTGCATTGACCAAAGTGGGTCACAAGTCCAGCCCAGACTCAACTGGAGGGAGGATAAGCTCTTGATGGGAGGAACTGCAATGATCTAAGATGGCAGGAAGGGTGAAGACCTGGAGACATTGCTGCAATCAATCTACTCTGCCATTCCAATGCAATCTAGCTTCTAGTGCTCTAGCTGGGTTCCATAATAGCTTTTCTATTGCAATTTTATAGATACATTGAGACCCAGAGAGACTAATAATAACAAACCTCCTGTGCTTCTAGTTTAAAATGTTTGAGTAACCACAGGCATTTAGTCCCCTTCTCTTCTAGAATCCCTATAAAATGGCAATAAAATCCCATATTTTTAAAAAATTAAGTAATACAGTATATTTATTCATTCAACTGTTTTTTGGCCTATTAATGAAACTAATATATATATATTTCATTGTGCTTTAGCTGAAGGTTTATAGAGCAAATTAGTTTCTTATTAAACAATTAATATACATATTGTTTTGTGACACTGGTTGCCAACCTCAAAATGTGTCAACATTCTCACCTTCTTGACCTTGGATTTTCTATGACCAGTTTTCCGGTCCCCTTCTGCCTTCTCCTGCTTGTCCCTAGGCTGGTGTGCCCGTTTAGTCTCATTTTCTTTTATGGGCCTATCTAATCTTTGGCTTTAGGGTGAACCTCTGGAGTGACTTCAGAACTGAATTAAAAGGGCATCGGGGGGGCATACTCTTGGGGTTTTTTCACTCTGTCAAACCAGTAAGCCTGGTCTTTTTTCGTGAGTTAGAACTTTGTTCTACATTTTTTTCCGGCTCTGTCCAGGACCCTGTATTGTGATCCCTGTCAAAGCAGTTGGTGGTGGTAGCTGGGCACTGTCTAGTTGTGCTGTAAACTTTCATTTTTAAAAAGTAGTATCTCACAATATTCATGGTGAAGTGAGGGGATAATAGCATACAAGAGATTTCAGCAAATTTCAAAAAGGAACAGCTAGAGAGGAAGCTATAATTTAGAGACTCCATTGGAGTATTCTCTTAAAATATGAACCAATTCCCCCTGAAGACACTCCAGAGAAGAAGCAAGTACCCTGGGACATGAGATGGCATTGAAGCGTGTGGTTGAAAACCAGGGTGGAAAGTCTGGGAGGCTGGATAGAGAATTATAACTGATAACCGCTACTTTCTCAACAATTCCACACTGCAGTCATAGGCATGATATCATGGGGCTCTTTTCTGGAAAAACTGAAATGCTCCAGGAAAAAGACTTTGAGTTGCGATGTTTGGGGTTAAGCATGCACGCACGCACACACACACCAGGCTCTAGCAGCCTGATTAACTTTGATCAGGAGAAAATATTTGCCCAATCTCATGGCACCCCAGAATCAAGTGACCCATCTTTACCAAGGTCTAGTAACACACCAAGAGCAGTTTCTAAAACAGTATACAGTTTCCCTGATTTTGATTAAATGACCTTGCTCCAGAATCCCAGGGACCTGCATTGGGGTTTCACCACTGAGATTGCCATAAGCTCCATGGTATATAATTTTTCTACCACTGACACCTTCACGACCATAGGGTCTGCTATGGGGTCTGCTGGATTGTATGACCCTAATGTCAGGGCTGATGTTACTGTGTTCTAGACCTGTGACAGAGCCCTTTCCTGATTAGGCCCTCATTCAAAACTGACAATCTTCTGTGTCACCAGACCTACAGGCTGGATCAGTATACCTAGGTTTATAATATGTTGACTCTAGAAATTAAAGAGACCAACCAGGTACTATGCCTTCTTTGTGGTAGGTGATGCAAGGTACAGATGATATTTTGGAAGGGATATCCTGGCAAGACTCTGACACTTTACCCCTAAAACTTTCACTGAAGTTACTGACCCCTAAATCTTCATAGAGTTTATCTCCCACCCTTGGAGGACCTCCAGTCTCCTAGCTAACTCTTGTTCTTCCTGCCCAATCAACATGATATCATCAGTGAAATGGATCACTGTGATATTCTTTGGAATTTCTAGGTGGCCCAGGTGTCTTTTGAATATTGTAATAAAGGGTAGCAAAGTAACATATTTCTGAAGCAACACCATAAATTAGTATTGGTGTCTTTCCCACATGAATATAAATTTTCTGTCACTCTTTTCTAGTTGGAATAGAAAAAAATGAATTCACCAAATCAACAGCCACATCCCATGTGCTGTGAGTCTTGTTAATCTGCTATAGCAATGATACCATGCATGGGGCAGCAGATGTGACTGTACTACTTAATTAAGGCTTTGGTTTTCTCCAGAATCTGTCCAGTTGTTGTGGAGCCAGTCTGCCAAATAAAATATTAAGGAAGTTGCTGTACACAACTAGATGGTGCCCGGCTACCACTGACTGTGTTGACAGGGATCACAATAGAAGGGTCCCAGAAAAAGCTGAAAAAAATGTAGCACAAAATTCAAACTCACAAAAAAGGACCAGACTTACTTGTCTGACAGAGACTGGAGAAATCCCAAGAGTATGGCCCCCAGACACCCTTTTAACTCAGTACTGAAGTTACTCCTGAGGTTCACCCTTCAGTGCAAACTTAGACAGGCCTATATGACAAACAATACTTGTAGCTCAACCATGTATACAAGACTAAATAGGCACACCAGCCTAAGGGCAAGGAGGAGAAGGCAGAAGAGGGCATGAAAGTTGGAGGAATGGAAATAGGGAACCCAAGGTCAAGAAGGGAAGAGTGTTGACACCTCACAGGGTTGGCAACCAATGTCACAAAACAATATGTGTATTAATTATTCAAGGAGAAACTGAATCTGTAAACCTTCATCTAAAAGCACAATGACAAAAAAAAAAAAAAAGCCACTGTATAAGATACAAACTTATATTACAAAACATTCTTGAAAATTTGGGATTTCTTCCTTTCTTCGTTCCTAAAGGCTTGACTGAGGCTGGAAGATCCATTCCTGTGATAGTTTACTCTCATGTAACACTGGTTTTGGGCAGTAGAACTCATTTCTGTTCCAGGTGGGACTCTTCTTGACATAGCAGCTAGCTTCTCCCAGAGTGAGCAATACAAGAAAGAAAGAAAGGAGTGCAAAAGAAAGACATGTCTTTCATGATCTAGTCTTAGAAGGCATACACTGTCTCTCCTACCGTATTCTATCCATTAGAAATGAGTCTCAAGTCAAGCTCAAACTCTCATTAAAAACCCATTGCCATTGAGTCAATTCTGACTCACACAACCCCACATTTTACAGAGTAGGAATGCCCCATAGGGTTGTCTTGGCTGTAATCTTAACAGAAGGAAGAAGATGACCAGGGCTTTCTTTCATGGTACTGTTGGGTAGATTTGAAACAACAACTTTTAGATTGGAATCAAATGTAAAGCCATGCAGAAAGCCAACTCAAGGGGGAGGGAACCGGGCTCTAGCTTTTGAGAGCAGTATAGTCAAAAACTTGTGAACACATTTTAAAATCATCACACACACTAAGTGTGTGAAATCCAAAACAGTACTTCAGATCTCTAGGTTTGTTGTCTGAGTGTCTCCACTGTACCCAGACGTCCATTACCAAGAGCTACTCTAACTCACACTGGGTGAATTTACTTCAGTTTTAGTATTTTGTGGGAGGAGGGGAGAAATGGAGGTACTCAATTGAAAAGTATCCTTCAAGGGTCTATAAGAAGACCTTTCATTTACTCTAATCTTTTATACACCAGAAAGAAGTGTGTTGCTTGTTGTTTCTGTAAGTTATATTTACAGGTCTTAGATTTACTACCCTGGATTTGGTCAACATAACTCAAAGAAAATCAAAATTATATGAAGAGAAACATTGTTGTTGTTAGCTGCCGTCGAGTCGGCTCTGACTGATAGCCACCCTATTCACAACAGAATGAAACACTGCCCAGTCCTGTGCCATCCTTACAATCGTTGTTATGCTTGAGCCCATTGTTGCAGCCACTGTGTCAACCCACCTTGTTGAGGGTCTTCCTCTTTTCCGCTGACCCTGTACTCTGCCAAGCTTGATGTCTTTCTCCAGGGACAGATCCTCCTGAAAACACATCCAAAGTATGTAAGACGCAGTCTCGCCATCCTTGCTTCTAAGGAGCATTCTGATTGTACTTCTTCCAAGACAGATTTATTCGTTCTTCTGGCAGTCTGTGGTGTATTCAATATTCTTCGTCAACACCACAATTCAAAGGCATCAATTCTTCTTCGGTCTTCCTTATTCATTGTCCAGTTTTCACATGCATATGATGTGATTGAAAATACCATGGCTTGGGTCAGGCACACCTTAGTCTTCAGGGTGACATCTTTGTTCTTCAACACTTTGAAGAGGTCCTTTGCAGCAGATTTGCCCAGTGCAATGCATCTTTTGATTTCTTGACTGCTGCTTCCATGGCTGTTGATTGTGGATCCAAGTAAAATGAAACCCTTGACAAGTTCAATCTTTTCTCCATTTACCACGATGTGGCTCACTGATCCAGTTGTGAGGATTTTTGTTTTCTTTATGTTGAGGTGCAATCCATACTGAAGGCTGTGGTCTTTGATCTTCATTAGTAAGTGCTTCAGATCCTCTTCACTTTCAGCAAGCAAGGTTGTGTCATCTGCATAACACAGGCTGTTAATGAGTCTTCCTCCAATCCTGATGCCCTGTTCTTCTTCATATAGCCTAGCTTCTCAGATTATTTGTTCAGTATACAGATTAAATAGGTATGGTGAAAGGATACAACCCTGACACACACCTTTCCTGACATTAAACCAATCAGTATCCCCTTGTTCTGTCCGAACAACTGCCTCTTGATCTATGTAAGGGTTCCTCATGAGCACAATTAAGTGTTCCGGAATTCCCATTCTTCGCAACATTATCCATAGTTTGTTATGATCCACACAGTTGAATGGCTTTGCATAGTCAATAACACAGGTAAACATCCTTCTGGTATTCTCTGCTTTCAGCCAGGATCTATCTGACATCAGCAATGATATCCCTGATTCCACGTCCTCTTCTGAAACCGGCCTGAATTTCTGGCAGTTCCCTGTTGATATACTGCTGCAGTTGTTTTTGAATGATCTTCAGCAAAATTTTGCTTGCATGTGATATTAATGATATTGTTCTATAATTTCCACATTAGGTTGGATCACCTTTCTTGAGAATAGGCATAAGTATGGATCTGTTCCAGTCAGTTGGCCAGGAAGCTGTCTTCCATATTTCTTGTCATAGACAATTGAGCACCTCCAGCGCTGCATCTGTTTGTTGAAACATCTCAATTGATATTCCATCAATTTCTGGAGCCTTGTTTTTTGGCAATGCCTTCAGAGCAGCTTGGACTTCTTCCTTCGGTACCATTGGTTCCTGATCATATGCCACCTCTTCAAATGGTTGAACATCAACTAATTCTTTTTCGTATAATGACTCTGTGTATTCCTCCCATCTTCTTCTGATGCTTCCTGCGTCACTTAATATTTTCTCCATAGAATCCTTCACTATTGCAACTCGAGGCTTGAATATTTTCTTCAGTTCTTTCAACTTGAGAAACACTGAGCATGTTCTTCCCTTTTGGTTTTCCATTTCCAGCTCTTTGCACATGTCCTTATAATACTTTACCTTGTCTTCTTGAGCCGCCATTTGAAATCTTTTATTCAGTTCTTTTACTTCATCAATTCTTCCTTTTGCTTTAGCTGCTCAATGCTCAAGAGCAACTTTCAGAGTCTTCTCTGACATCCATCTTGGTCTTTTCTTTCTTTCCTGTCTTTTCAGTGACCTCTTGCTTTCTTCATGGATGATGTCCTTGATGTCATTCCACAACTCGTCTGGTCTTCGGTCATTAGTGTTCAGTGCGTCAAATCTGTTCTTCAGATGGTCTCTAAAGTCAGGTGGGATATATTCAAAATCATATTTTGACTCTCGTGGACTTGCTCTGATTTTCTTCAGTTTCATCTTGAACTTGCATATGAGCAATTGATGGTCTGCTCCACAGTTGGCCCCTGGCCTTGTTCTGACTGATATTGAGCTTTTCCACCATCTCTATCCACAGATGTAGTCAGTTTGGTTTCTGTGCATTCCATCTGGCGAGGTCCATGTGTATAGTCGCCGTTTATGTTGGTGAAAGAAGGTATTTGCAATGAAGAAGTCGTTGGTCTTGCAAAATTCTATCATTCGATCTCCAGCATTGCTTCTATCACCAAGGCCATATTTTCCAACTACTGATCCTTCTTCGTTTCAAACTTTTGCATCAAAATCACCAGTAATTATCAATTTATCTTGATTGCATGTTCAATCAATTTCAGACTGTAGCAGCTGATAAAAATCTTCTATTTCTTCATCTTTGGCCCTAGTGGATGGTGCATATACTTGAATAATAGTCATATTAACTGGTCTTCCTTGTAGGTGTATGGATAGTATCCTATCACCAATAGCATTGTACTTCAGGACAGATCCTGAAATGTTCTTTTTGATGATGAATGCAACACCATTCCTCTTCAAGTTGTCATTCCCAGCATAGTAGACTCTATGATTGTGTGATTCAAAATGGCCAATAACAGTCCATTTCAGTTCACTAATGCCTAGAATATTGATGTTTATGCATTCCATTACATTGTTGACAATTTCTAATTTTCCTAGATTCATACGTCCTACATTCCAGGTTCTGATTATTAATGGATGTTTGCAGCTGTTTCTTCTCATTTTGAGTCGTCCCACATCAGCAAATGAAGGTCCCGAAAGCTTTACTCCATCCACGTCATTAAGGTCGACTCCACTTTGAGGAGGCAGCCCTTCCCTAGTCATCTTTTGAGTGCCTTCCAAGCTGGGGGGCTCATCTTCCAGCACTATATCAGACAATGTTCTGCTGCTATTCGTAAGGTTTTCACTGGCTAATACTTTTCAGAAGTAGACTGCCGGGTCCTTCTTCCTAGTCTGTCTTAGTATGGAAGCTCAGTTAAAACCTGTCCTCCATGGGTGGGTAACCCTGCTGGTATCTGAATACCGGTGTCATAGCTTCCAGCATCACAGCAACACACAAGCCCCTACAGTATGACAAACTGACAGACAAGTGGAGGATGAAGAGAAATATAAACACTTAAACTTTATAGGTCCTTCCATACTGACATATGTCTTCGGCAAGTTTTCTCAAACAGTATACTAAAGATATTTTTAGGTATCGGAAAGGAGGGAAAAAAATCTCATTTAAATTTCTAAAAATATTTAACAAAGATAAACTTTTTTTAAGTTTATTTAACTCTAAGACTTCTCAGAGGTTTCAATACGTCAATATGCATTTTGAATTTTCATGAATGAAATATAGCACCAAGAGTTTACTAAGTATATTTGACTCTGAAACCTTATTTTTATAGAACACTTAATAAAGTTTGGGGAATTCTGTCTAAGGTATGAGACAGTAGTAAATTTTTAAGCAATTTAAAGGCTGGTCTGTCAGTCCTAGGCTTGTTTGCAGTCCTCACGACTGTGCTTACCAAACTCTGGACATTTCACACATTCCAATTTTGGTTGGTCCCTTGGAATATTTGAGTGTGTAATCTATACCTTAAATTTTGAAATAGATAGCTGATGAGTTTAAATTTTTCAGGATATCCCATGATCTGATTGCAAACCAGCCTCACTTTCAGGTAATTCAGAATTCTGCATATTAGTTTGGCAGAATATAAAGGAGTGGAGAGAAAATTGGAATGAGAATTAGAAGACATGAATAAGAGATTCATCTCTGTTCTTTAGTAGTTTATAATTGCTTCATGTAACTTGATAAACCAAAGCATTTGTTCTTTTATTTTTCTGGAAAATAGGTTCAGAAATCCCCCATCCTGCCTGTTTCATCACAATGGTGATGATGCACAAACCTCAGCTGTGAACTGCCAAATATCCTGCATGTGTTAGAATTAATAGGTGCCTTTTGGAACAACGGGATGAACAGTTTTTTGCAGTTAGGCAGCATCATTAACAGAAGAAGATGTGATGCACAGAACGTAAATAGATACAGAACCTCACTTCCCAAGTTGCCCAGACACCTGTGGTGAACAATTTCTTCAACAGTGTCTCTGGCTTAAAGCATTGAAAGATATGTAAGCGGATTTTGTGAAATAAGCCAAGAAATAAATCCCGTCCACTGGGACTGAAGGCAAGATGACATTTTGGTATTAGGTTCTCCTTTTGTTTGGCTCAAGGGATAATAAGTATTTCTTTACAGAACAGTGAAAAAATCATGCACGATTCAATAACTGCCAGTTCTACCCCGATGGCTCTTTTTCAAAGATGTCAACAAGAAAGAGAAGGAGGCGGGGCCAAGATGGCGGACTAGGGAGACACTACCTCGGATCCCTCTTGCAACAAAGACTTGGAAAAATAAGTGAATCGATCAAGTACATAACAATCTACGAACCCTGAACAACAAACACAGATTTAGAGACGGAAAACGAATACAGGGAAGCAGCAATTGTTTTTGGAGCCTGGAGCCAGCGTCCCAGTCAGGTAACCTTTGGCGCCCGATTTAGGGCAGAGCCCAGGGGAGCTGACGGCGCAAACAAGGGGTCCAGCCCTGCCCCCCCCGAACTCACCCCGGGAGGGGGCCCAGCCAGTTCCCGTGGGCGGCGTGGTGACGCAGCCAGTGGGAGAAGTGCCCGGGAGGCAGTGACTGGTCTTGGAGCTGGGAGAGCAGCGTCCCAGCTGGGGAACCGTCCTGCCGGGATTTTGACTGGGCGCTGGCACGGCACAAGCACGGGGAGCTGCTCCACTCCCCTGAACTAACACCGGGAGGGGGCCCAGCCGGTCCGTGGGGGCAGCGCAGCGACGGCTGGTGGGACGAGAAGTCCCCGGGAGGCAGCGACTGATTTTGGAGCTGAGAGTAAAGCGTCCCAGCAGGGGAACCTTCACACTAGGATTTAGACCGGCAGCGGGTGCCTTCAGAGGGTCAGACCCCCGGGGGCGATCTCCACACAGCCAACACACATAGGCGACACGCCCGCGGGAATCTCAGATATAATAGTCATTCCAAGCAAGACAAGCAACTCTGGCTATATTCTGAGGTGCTACACTCCTATCTCTCTGATCCCTCCCCTACCCTTTCCAGGCGGCTTCATTAACATTGGAATTGCCTGAGCCAAAGGGAGAACGGCTCCGCGGAGGCTTTGCTTTCCCCCCTTTTTCTTTCTTTTGGTCTTTTCCTAACCCACTCTTTCGGCCTGAGAGAAGGAACAACAACAAAAAAAAAACCCAGGGGCCAAAAATCCACCCCTAATTGGACTAAAAACACAGAACCAGTTATAGCCAAGCATATATAATCCAAATCTCAGACTTTCATCCTTACAGGGAACAAGGTGGCGGTTATAACCAACCCAAAGGCAATTCTGATAGGGATCTGACTGCATTTTTTTAGCGGATTTTCTGGAAAAACTAGTTTCTGAGTGATGGCTCGGAGACAGCAGTCCATATAAAACCACATAAAGAAGCAGACCATGACAGCTTCTACAACCCCCTAAACAAAAGAATCAAAATCTTTCCCAAATGAAGATACAATCCTGGAATTATCAGATACAGAATATAAAAAACTAATTTACAGAACGCTTCAAGACAACAGAAACGAAATAAGGCAAACTGCAGAAAAAGCCAAAGAACACACTGATAAAACTGTTGAAGAACTCAAAAAGATTATTCAAGAACATAGTGGAAAAATTAATAAGTTGCAAGAATCCGTAGAGAGACAGCATGCAGAAATCCAAAAGATTAACAATAAAATTACAGAATTAGACAACGCAATAGGAAGTCAGAGGAGCAGACTTGAGCAATTAGAATGCAGACTGGGACATCTGGAGGACCAGGGAACCAACACCAACATAGCTGAAAAAAAATCAGATAAAAGAATTAAAAAAAATGAAGAAACCCTAAGAATCATGTGGGACTCTATCAAGAAGGATAACTTGCGTGTGATTGGAGTCCCAGAACAGGGAGGGAGGACAAAAAACACAGAGAAAATAGTTGAAGAACTCCTGACAGAAAACTTCCCTGACATCATGAAAGATGAAAGGATATCTATCCAAGATGCTCATCGAACCCCATTTAAGATTGATCCAAAAAGAAAAACACCAAGACATATTATCATTAAACTCGCCAAAACCAAAGATAAAGAGAAAATTTTAAAAGCAGCCAGGGAGAAAAGAAAGGTTTCCTTCAGGGGAGAATCAATAAGAATAAGTTCAGACTACTCAGCAGAAACCATGCAGGCAAGAAGGGAATGGGACGACATATACAGAGCACTGAAGGAGAAAAACTGCCAGCTAAGGATCATATATCCAGCAAAACTCTCTCTCAAATATGAAGGCGAAATTAAGATATTTACAGACAAACACAAGTTTAGAGAATTTGCAAAAACCAAACCAAAGCTACGAGAAATACTAAAGGATATTCTTTGGTCAGAAAACCAATAATATCAGATACCAGCACAACACAAGGTCAGAAAACAGAACATCCTGATATCAACTCAAATAGGGAAATCACAAAAACAAATTAAGATTAATCAAAAAAAAAATGCTCATAACAGGGAATCACGGAAGTCAATATGTTAAAAATCACAATAATCAAAAAGAGGGACTAAATACAGGAGGCATAGAACTGCCATATGGAGAGTGATACAAGGTGATATAGAAAAATACAAGTTAGGTTTTTACTTAGAAAAATAGGGGTAAACAATAAGGTAACCACAAAGAGGTATAACAACTCCATAACTCAAGATAAAAGCCAAGAAAAACGTAACGACTCAACAAACATAAAGTCAAACACTACGAAAATGAGGATCTCACAATTTACAAAGAAAAATGTCTCAGCACAAAAAAGTAGGTGGAAAAATGAAATTGTCAACAACACACATAAAAAGGCATCAAAATGACAACACTAAACACTTATTTATCTATAATTACGCTGAATGTAAATGGACTAAATGCACCAATAATGAGACAGAGGGTCTCAGACTGGATAAAGAAACACGATCCGTCTATATGCTGCCTACAAGAGACACACCTTAGACTTAGAGACACAAAGAAACTAAAACTCAAAGGATGGAAAAAAATATATCAAGCAAATAATAAGCAAAAAAGAAGAGGAGTAGCAATATTAATTTCTGACAAAATAGACTTTAGACTTAAATCCACCACAAAGGATAAAGAAGGACACTACACAATGATAAAAGGGACGATTGATCAGGAAGATATAACCATATTAAATATTTATGCACCCAATGACAGGGCTGCAAGATACATAAATCAAATTTTAACAGAATTGAAAAGTGAGATAGACACCTCCACAATTATAGCAGGAGACTTCAACACACCACTTTCGGAGAAGGACAGGACATCCAGTAAGAAGCTCAACAGAGACACGGAAGACCTAATTACAACAATCAACCAACTTGACCTCATTGACATATACAGAACTCTCTACCCAACTGCTGCAAAGTATACTTTTTTTTTCTAGTGCACATGGAACATTCTCTAGAATAGACCACATATTAGGTCATAAAACAAAACTTTGCAGAGTCCAAAACATCGAAATATTACAAAGCATCTTCTCAGACCACAAGGCAATAAAACTAGAAATCAATAACAGAAAAACTAGGGAAAAGAAATCAAATACTTGGAAAATGAACAATACCCTCCTGAAAAAAGACTGGGTTATAGAAGACATCAAGGAGGGAATAAGGAAATTCACAGAATGCAACGAGAATGAAAATACTTCCTATCAAAACCTCTGGGTCACAACAAAAAGCAGTGCTCACAGGCCAATTTATATCGATAAACGCACACATACAAAAAGAAGAAAGAGCCAAAATCAGAGAACTGTCCCTACAACTTGAACAAATAGAAAGTGAGCAACAAAAGAATCCATCAGGCACCAGAAGAAAACAAAAAATAAAAATTAGAGCTGAACTAAATGAATTAGAGAACAGAAAAACAATTGAAAGAATTAACAAAGCCAAAAGCTGGTTCTTTGAAAAAATTAACAAAATTGATAAACCATTGTCTAGACTGACTAAAGAAATACAGGAAAGGAAACAAATAACCCGAATAAGAAACAAAAAGGACCACATCACAACAGAACCAAATGAAATTAAAAGAATCATATCAGATTATTATGAAAAATTGTACTCTAACAAATTTGCAAACCTAGAAGAAATGGATGAATTCCTGGAAAAACACTACCTACCTCAACTAACACAGTCAGAAGTAGAACAACTAAATAGACCCATAACAAAAAAAGAGATGGAAACGGTAATCAAAAAACTCCCAACAAAAAAAAAAGCCCTGGCCCGGACGGCTTCACTGCAGAGTTCTACCAAACTTTCAGAGAACAGTTAACACCACTACTACTAAAGGTATTCCAAAGCATAGAAAATGACGGAATACTACCCAACTCATTCTATGAAGCCACCATCTCCCTGATACCAAAACCAGGTAAAGACATTACAAAAAAAGAAAATTACAGACCTATATCCCTCATGAACACAGATGCAAAAATCCTCAACAAAATTCTAGCCAATAGAATACAACAACATATCAAAAAATAATTCACCACAATCAAGTGGGATTTATACCAGGTATGCAAGGCTGGTTTAATATCAGAAAAACCATTAATGTAATCCATCACATAAATAAAACAAAAGATAAAAACCACATGATCTTATCAATTGATGCAGAAAAGGCATTGGACAAAGTCCAACACCCATTTATGATAAAAACTCTCACCAAAATAGGAATTGAAGGAAAATTCCTCAACATAATAAAGGGCATCTATGCAAAGCCAACAGCCAATATCACTCTAAATGGAGAGAACCTGAAAGCATTTACCTTGAGAACGGGAACCAGACAAGGATGCCCTTTATCACCGCTCTTATTCAACATCGTGCTAGAAGTCCTAGCCAGGGCAATTAGGCTAGACAAAGAAATAAAAGGTATCCGGATTGGCAAGGAGGAAGTAAAGTTACCTCTATTTGCGGATGACATGATCTTATACACAGAAAACCCTAAGGAATCCTCCAGAAAACTACTGAAACTAATAGAAGAGTTTGGCAGAGTCTCAGGTTATAAAATAAACATACAAAAATCACTTGGATACCTCTACATCAACAAAAAGAACACCGAAGAGGAAATAACCAAATCAATACCATTCACAGTAGCCCCCAAGAAGATAAAATACTTAGGACTAAATCTTACCAAGGATGTAAAAGACCTATACAAAGAAAACTACAAAGCTCTACTACGAGAAATTAAAAAGGACATACTTAAGTGGAAAAACATACCTTGCTCATGGATAGGAAGACTTAACATAGTAAAAATCTCTATTCTCCCAAAAGCCATCTATACATACAATGCACTTCCGATCCAAATTCCAATGTCATTTTTTAAGGTGATAGAGAAACTAATCACCTATTTCATATGGAAGGGAAAGAAGCCTCAGATAAGAAAAGCATTACTGAAAAAGAAGAAAGTGGGAGGCCTCACTCTACCTGACTTCAGAAGCTATTATACAGCCACAGTAGTCAGAACAGTCTGGTACTGGTACAACAACAGGCACATAGACCAATGGAACAGAATTGAGAATCCACATATAAATCCATCCACGTATGAGCAGCTGATATTTGACAAAGGCCCAGTGTCAGTTAATTGGGGAAATAATAGTCTTTTTAACAAATGGTGCTGGCATAACTGGATATCCATTTGCAAAAAAATGGAACAGGACCCATACCTCACACCATGCACAAAAACTAACTCCGAGTGGATCAAAGACCTAAACATAAAGACTAAAACGATAAAGATCATGGAAGAAAAAATAGGGACAACCCTAGGAGCCCTAATACAAGGCATAAACAGAATACAAAACATTACCAAAAATGACGAAGAGAAACCAGATAACTGGGAGCTCCTAAAAATCAAACACCTATGCTCATCTAAAGAGTTCACCAAAAGAGTAAAAAGACCACCTAAAGACTGGGAAGGAATTTTCAGCTATGACATCTCTGACCAGCGCCTGATCTCTAAAATCTACATGATTCTGTCAAAACTCAACCACAAAAAGACAAACAACCCAATCAAGAAGTGGGCAAAGGAGATGAACACACACTTCACTAAAGAAGATATTCAGGCAGCTAACAGATACATGAGAAAATGCTCTCGATCATTAGCCATTAGAGAAATGCAAATTAAAACTACGATGAGATTCCATCTCACTCCAACAAGGCTGGCATTAATCCAAAAAACACAAAAGAATAAATGTTGGAGAGGCTGCGGAGAGATTGGAACTCTTATACACTGCTGGTGGGAATGTAAAATGGTACAACCACTTTGGAAATCTATCTGGCGTTATCTTAAAAAGTTAGAAATAGAACTACCATACAACCCAGAAATCCCACTCCTCGGAATATACCCTAGAGAAATAAGAGCCTTCACACAAACAGATATATGCACACCCATGTTTATTGCAGTTCTGTTTACAATAGCAAAAAGCTGGAAGCAACCAAGGTGTCCATCAATGGATGAATGGGTAAATAAATTGTGGTATATTCACACAATGGAATACTACGCATCGATAAAGAACAGTGAGGAATCCGTGAAACATTTCATAACATGGAGGAACCTGGAAGGCATTATGCTGAGCGAAATTAGTCAGAGGCAAAAGGACAAATATTGTATAAGACCACTATTATAAGATCTTGAGTTTTTTTTGAGAAATAGTAAAAACTGAGAAGAACACATACTTTTGTGGCTACGAGGGGGGGAGGGAGGGAGAGAGGGAGAGGGTTTTTTACTGATTAGTTAGTAGATAAGAAGTGAAGGGAAAGACAACACTCAATACGTGGAAGGTCAGCTCAATTGGACTGGACCAAAAGCAAAGAAGTTTCCGGGATAAAATGAATGCTTCAAAGGTCAGCGGAGCAAGGGTGGGCGTTTGGGGACCATGGTTTAAGGGTACTTCTAAGTCAATTGGCAAAATAATTCTATTATGAAAACATTCTGCATCCCACTTTGAAATGTGGCATCTGGGGTCTTAAATGCTAACAAGCTGCCATCTAAGATGCATCAATTGGTCTCAACCCACCTGGAGCAAAGGAGAAAGAAGAACAGCAAGGTCACACGATAACTATGAGCCCAAGAGACAGAAAGGGCCACATGAACTAGAGACCTACATCATCCTGAGACCAGAAGAACTAGTTGGTGCCCGGCCACAATCGATGACTGCCCTGACAGGGAGTACAGCAGAAAGCCCCTGAGGGAGCAGGAGATCAGTGGGATGCAGACCCCAAATTCTCATAAAAAGACCGTACTTAATGGTCTGACTGAGACTAGAGGAATCCTGGCGGCCATGGTCCCCAGACCTTCTGTTGGCACAGGACAGGAACCATCCCCGAAGACAACTCATCAGACATGAAAGGAACTGGACAGTGGCGGGGGAGAGAGATGCTGATGAAGAGTGAGCTAATTGTAGCAGGTGAACACTTGAGATTGTGTTGGCATCTCATGTCTGGAGGGGGGATGGGAGGATAGAGAGAGTGGGAAGCTGGCAAAATTGTCACGAAAGGAGAGACTGGAAGGGCTGACTCATTAGGGGGAGAGCAAGTGGGAGTACGGAGTAAGATGTATGTAAACTTATATGTGACAGACTGACTTGATTTGTAAACGTTCACTTGAAGCTCAATAAAAGTTAATAAAAAAGAAAGAGAAGGAAAGCAGTATTGTGGATGGGTGGATGGATAGATGGATGGATGGATGGATGGATAGATAGGTAGATGGTAGGTAGGTAGGTAGATGATAAATTGATTGATAGATGATGGATGTATGGATGGGTGGACGGGTGGACAGGCGGGCGGGCGGGCAGATGGACGGATGGGTGGGTGGATGGATGGGTGGATGAATGGGTGGGTATGTAGATAAGTAGGTAGATAGACAGATAGATAGATAATTGATAGATAATTGATAGATAGGCAGGCAGACAGGCAGACGGACGGACGGAGAGACGGACAGATAGATAGAGGTGTTATAGATATGAAAAAGTCCAAACTAAAAGAAATTAAGGATTCTCATAATCCCAAAAATATAGTACTATGATCTGGAATCAGAGAAAGTGAACTTTGAATCTAAAATCTACCACTTGTTAGCACTATGTCCTGGAATAAATTATTTAACTTTCTCAGCCTTTGTTTCCTATCACTTTTCCACCACTCATACCTCCAAGTTGTTATCAGGAGGGACCAGTCCCTAGAGAAGGATCGTGTTTGGTATAGTAGACAGTAAAAAATAAGAAGACCCTCAATAAGATAGATTGACACAGTGACTGCAAAAATAGGATCAAACATAGCTATGACTGTGAGGATGGTGCAGGACCAGGCAGTGTTTCGTTCTGTTGCACATGGAGTCACTATGAGTCAGAACCGACTTGATGGCACCTAACAACAACAACAACAAAACCGGTTATACTAATATTAGCTATTCCACAGGATCGGTGTGAAGATTAAATGAGATAATGCATACGGATTGCCTGGCACCAAGCAAAACACACAGAAAACATACAACTGCTATTAGCAAGCATTATTCACAGGAGTACTTGTGGTATTGTGTGCACCGATGATTAAAATAGTATCCTTTGCCTTCAAGGAGATTCCAGAGCAGGGAGTGCTCGAGTGGGAAGAAGGACCACCAAATGCAAGTACAATGTGTGATGTGGCACATTGCATAGGAAGTGCTATGGTATGGTGACGAGATGTGATGATTCTAGTGGGGGCTTGGAGAAACCTCCCAGGGAAGGTGACATTCCAGATGGGCATTAAAGACAGGGAAGATTTCGGCAAGTGTTCCTGTATGAATTGGCCTTATTTCCAAATGGTATTTTTGTGCAGTACATGAAATATGGATTTGGGCCAACCTGGGTAACCTTGGGAAGTATTTGTTCTCATTCATTCTACAGATGTTTATTGAGCCGAACACTCTCTGGTAGCCACAGGGGATACAACGATGAATAGGATGTGATTCATGATCCATCAGGCACTCACATTCTAGGGAAGGTGATAGGCCAGTCTCTATGGCAATATAGGAAAGGCTGACCATGCAATTTATTATCTGATCCAAGTACTTTTGAGTATATAAGAGAATCACTATCAATAATTACACCAAGCCAAAAAGCATACGCCAAGTCAGTCCTGGGCAAATTGGAACTTACTGTGAGCCTGTGTAAGCAATATGAACTCTCTATATGTATTATGAGAACACAGACATTGACAGGACAGTGTGATAAGGCAGCAAAGGGAGGGTGGGGCCAGCACAGAATGGGACAAAGATAGGAAATTGCATGATGTATGTCAGCATCTACAGGTTGCTTCATGTGACTGGAACATAGGCTACATGAAAAAAGGAAGTGGCATGATGTTATCATAAGATACTTATCAAGAAAAATCATCAGAAATTAAAGCAAGCATTGCTAATGATGCAATTTTAATAAAGACAAGAAGGCACTCTCCTTGGCTCCTGAGATAGGCCATATAGACAGCTGCCTGCCCTGCACAACATTGCCTTTGATTCTTAGCCTAAGACCTTGGTATTCACTGCTTAGGGCTGTCGAGTACAATATAAGGTGGGTGCCTTCGCATCCTATGGCATTTCACAGATTCTGGAAGAACCCAACCACTCACGTTACATTTTCTTCCCAACAATAATGCAGTGGTATTGGGCACCGGTCCCGCCACATCAACATATTCAGAGAATCAAAGTGACATACACAAACTTACCTGGCAATGCTTCTTCACGATAGTAAAGATGTCGATATCTCCCCTGAGATCTGAGACAGAAACATCTTGTCAGCAGTATGGAGGGGCTCAGATAAAAGAACTGGAAGGGAAAGTTCATTAAAGAGAAAAAAAAAAAATCAAGAAACAACACCAACAACAAAAAGACAGAAAAATCAGCAACTTCTAAAGAAACCTCTGTTGTTCTCTTCTCTGCTAGGGCTTCCCCAACTCTTAGTAAAATTCAAAAGCACATTGATTCTGCTTTTCTGTCTGCAGAATCTCCAATTAGACCCAAGCCTGAGAACTAAATTCACAACGATGATTTAACCTGGAAGATTCCCCCATTGCATTGATGGCAGGGCTCATGAGCAGAGGCACCAGAGGAGGAATGGGTTGTAAATCAAAGGTATCAAGTGCAAGTTTGGCAATAAATGCTCCTGTGATGTGTCAGACACAGAGATCCCATGTCCCTTACATTGGACTGTTCTGGCTCCAGTGAAGCAAGGGGTGTTGACAGTCTTTTCACATGAGGACCTCCAGATCACGGGGTGTATGCAGCCAGACTTTGAAGTCACCCCCCCCTTTGATCTCCATGGCATGATAAAGCCAGAGTTAAATAAGCTTCCTGACCCCCACCCTAACACACATGCTAGGAGAGACCTTCACAAAGGAAGGTGTCTTTGTAAGTATATAACATGCCAGTGCCCAAGTGATTCTCTTTGATGTGTCTGGGGATATGTCTGATTCTATTATCACACTCTGGTTGAGATGTGAGGCTGGAAGCAAATGCTTCTTTTAGAATGCCCTGGTTTTCTAGTTCATCGTTCTACTTACAAGGCCAGGAAAGGGGAAGGAAACAAAAATACACTCAGTGTCTACAGTGAACAAATCTTTACACTAATCTATTTCACACATGACTTTTCACTTAAGCCTTACAATGACCTTACAAGAAAGTCAGCTAAATTGATGGAATAGAACACTTTTACTTGGAGGCTCAAGGATTCAAGTCTTCCTTTTGAGAGTTCGTCTCATAGTTAGTATAGCACAGGGATTAAGAGCCAGGCACTATAGCTAGATGAACTGGCTTTGAATGCTGACTCTGCCATTTACTAGCCGTGTTGCTCATTCCTCTGCACCTTAGTTTCCTCATCTCTAAAATGGGGATGATGACATTTACCTATCAGATAAAGTCATTGTGTGATTTAAGTGAATAAAAGTATATACAGTGCTTAGATCAGCCCCTGGCAAGCAGTAAGCATGCAAAATGTGTGTGCTGCTGCCATTGCTTGTTTCTATTCGATAGATAGGGAAACTGAGTCTCAGAAGAGTTGTAACAAGTCTGAAGCCATAGCTTTAGTAGTAAGTGGATGAGCCAGGATTCAGAACTTGATCTCGAGGGCTGAATTGCCTGGGATCTTTCTATTATAACAGGCTGCTGGCCACTACCAAATTAAAAAGAAGGAACATATACAAACAAACAAAAACAAAACCAGCTGCTTTTACTCTCCCCAGTAGCTAAATTGGAACTTGAAACCATGCCAACAATAAAATGCTGAGGTTCAGTAAGCACACATCCAGTTTAAACTTATTAGCACAATTAGTTGTCTATTACTTCAATAGGAAGTGATTATTAAACCCATACTTATGAGATGGAACACCCTCTATTTATCATCTAAAGGCATCTAGGGTACCCAAAGTTAGAGAAGCATCTGGCTGCCTTCTGGGGATGAAAGCATCCCCGAACTCATTAAACATGCATGAGGTCTTCATAGGCAGCCATTGACCAGCAGCAGAAAAAGCTAGTGGACACTGGTGTTCCTGACACATTCATGGCTAATCCCTGCCTTCATTAGCCACCCTATTGTTTCCAGATCTGGCCAATCAAATCCAAAACGTCCTGGGGACCAACAGAGACTGAAGTTCAAACTCTCAATAGTAACATAAATAACCTTTATGGAACAACCAAGTACTTTATGTGTACTCCACCATTTGTCCCATGTAACAATCCACCATAGGAAATATTTTTTAGTTATTCCGATTTTGACAAATAAGGAAAATGATAATTAGAAAGAGAAAATAATTATCCTGTGGTCATTCATAGTAAGTGACAACTGGCAGTCTAAAAACCTATGAATAGCTGAGCATAAAATGCACCCTTGGGCCACACCACCATCCTGCCTCCAAGGACTAAGTTTTCAGATTTTACAGTATGTTGATGGCCAGTCTGCAGATACATAAAAGGAATCCACAGCTAAGTTGCTGAGACTTATACTAGAGGAATAACCTATGCATTATTTAATTGATTCATTTAGAAAATATTTATTGAGTCCTGAATTATGCCAGATACTACCCTAGGTGATGGACCTGCAAGCAGTGAATAAGACAGACAGGGTCCTTGGTCCTATGATGCGTGCTTCAGCTGGAGGGAGACAGACACTGCACGCATAAATGAGAGAGGTCATTTGAGATGGTGATTCATTCCTTGAAAGTATATTTAGTAATTTTATATGGTTAATGCCAGGCGACCTTGGGTTGGGTGCCCAGAAAAAGCTGCTCTGAAGGGGTGACATTTAAGTTGAGATAACTGAACAGCAACCAGGAGCCAGCAGAGACTGGGGGTGAGGTGGTCTGGATAATTACAGAAGATGAAAGAGCTAGTACGAGGGATCAGCAGACAACAGGAGCCCAAAAGCTTTGACCCTGTGGCTATATCAGAAACCCTCGTCCCTGGCAATTGATGGACAATGACCATATGGAAGGCAAGGACAGCTGGACCTCATATTCTGACTCTACAAATGTAATTTATGCATGTGAAAAGTGAGAAGTACTTTATATCTGCTGTATGAAGTTGAACTTAATGAATTAGGTATAGATTTTTTTTTCCTTGATGGAGGTTCTTAAAAATGTACTTACCCTATTTCCATTTTAGTATTATATGTACGTGTGTTTGTGTGTGTTCAGTGAACATAGTGGACATACCTTTGTAGTTCAAAGTTTTCTAGAGCCTGAGGAAGCAAATCTAGACCTAGTACAAAGGGATGTTCCTGACCCAGAACCTACACATTTAGTTGGATGGGTAACTGGGTGGGATGTTGGGTCATCATCATTGAGGAAGGGTTGTTATTGTTGTTGTTGTTGTTAGGTGCCATCGATTGGGTTCTGACTCATAACGACCCTATGCACAACAGAATGAACAACTGCCCTGTCCTGCGCCATCCTTACAATCATTGTTATGCTTGAGCTCATTGTTGCAGCCACTGTGTCAATCCACCTCGTTGAGAGTCTTCCTCTTTTCTGCTGACCCTGTACTCTGCCAAGCATGATGTCCTTCTCCAGGGACTGATCCCTCCTGACAACATGTCCAAAGTATGTAAGACACAGTCTGAGGAAGGGTGCTCCAGTGATTATATGTAGGAAGAAAGCTGCAAAGTAATCTTGGTGAACAGTTTGTTCTGTGTAGAGATTACCAGAAGCAAACTAAAAACCCATTTCTTCCCTGGACATACAACTGGACTACATTACTCAGACACCCTTGCATTTCAGCGTGGCCTCACGACAGAGCTCTAGCCATGGAAGCTGAGCAATAGTTATGGGAGCTATTTTTAGTCCTGGCCCTTAAACCCCCTTGCACGCTCCTCCATGCTGTTATTTACTTCAGCTGGTCTAATGGAAACAACCCTGAGAGTGACTTCAAAAGTCACTTGTTGAAGAGGACAGAGCCCCATCAGCCTTACTGGAGTACCCATATCCTGATGTGTGTGTGTGTGTGTGTAGTCTCCAATATGATGTTGTAGCCACCCGAACTGAAATAGGACTGGGTCAGGTCCAGGTTCCACCCTACACAGCCTGTTTAAACAGAGAAGCATACATGGCTGTTACGGCAAAGTGAAAGAGTTTATTTAGTTGGCCAAGGAAAGGAGCTCACTGTGACTTATGTTGCCAAGATGGCTCCCTGAAACTGGGCAAGGGCCAGCTTTTATGGGACTGTTACTGTAAGCAGAATCAGAAAGTTGTACGTGTTCACGATTCCTTGATGATCATTCATTGTGGGGTAGGGCTAGAAATTGGCAGGAAGTGACTGGCTGACCCTTTGCTTCTGAAATGGGCTCGGCTATTGCAGACGATGTAAGTCCAGTAACTCTTCATTCCTTGACATGAGTCTTTTGGTTCCTTCGCGTGAGTTCTCTGATCTATCTGTGCATGTCTGGTGGTCTGGCACCGGTTCTCCTGGGACTTGTTTGTGATGCTTATCTGCAGAATTTCCTGAAGTTAAAACAATGTAAAGAGTAAAGAAATGGTCAATCCCAGTCAAGCAGCTCTGATCTGAAGCCCCAATATAGCCTGACCCTATGGTGAGGGCAAGAATGAAGTTTAGCAGCTACCTTAGTGCTGTTTCCCTCATAGCCAAAATTCACAGGTTCAGGGGTGGAAATGGGAGTGGCACCACTCCCTATTACCCCCTAGTTATCTACTAGAAAACTTTTTACTTTCTGTCCCCAAGACTATGCTTTGCTGGTATAGAAGTCTTAGTTTCTAAGGGAGGCATGTTTCTACCTGTACATACAGACACAACAATGATTCAGTTAAACTGGAAGTTAAGACTGCCACCCTGCCACTTTGGGCTCCTCATACCTTTGAATTAACAGCAAAGAAGGGAGTTATTGTGTTGGCTGGGGTAATTGATCCTAAATACCAGTGAGAATGTAGGCTGCTGCCATGCTATGGAGATAAGGAAGAGTATAGGAGATCACTTAGGGCATCTCACTACTATTATTCCCATTGATTAAAGCCAATGGAAAACAATAACAACCCAATTCAGGCAGGACAATTAATTGCCTTTCAGGTATGAGGTTTGAGTCACAACGCCAGGTAAAGAACTACAAGCAGCTGAGGTACTGCTGAGGGCAAAGGTAATATGGGATGTACAGTAGAAGAAAGTTGTTATAAATATCAGCTATGACCATGTCGCCAGTTGCAGAAAGGACTATAATTGTTGCAAGTATTTCTTCCTTAGTTTGTTTTGAAAGTTTGTCTGTGTGTTTGCGTATACCAAATATCTTTATTTTACCACTATTATCCCTTTACTTAGGATGTAATAAGATGTATTAACTTTATATCTTTATATATTCACTGTCTTCCCTTCTTAGGAGCATTCTGTACTTCTTCCAAGACAGATTTGCTTGTTCTTCTGGAAGTCCATAGTATATTCAATATTCTTTGCCAATACTGTAATTGAAAGACATCAGTTCTTCTTAAGTCATCCTTACTAACTGTTCTGCATTTGCATGAATATGAGATGATTGAAAATACCATTGCTTGGGTCCAACTCACCTTAGTCCTCAAAGTGACATCTTTGCTTTTTAACACATAGCAGAGTTGCCCAATACAATGTGTCATTTGGTTTCTTGACTGCTCTTCCATGGGTGTTGATTTTGGGTCCAAGTAAATTGAAACCCTTGACAACTTCAATCTTTTCTCCATTTATTATGATGTTGCTTATTGGTCCAGTTATGACCGTTTTTGTTTTCTTTATTTTGAGGTGTTATCCATACTGAAGGTGTAGTCTTATACCTTCATCAATAATTGCTTCAAGTTCTCTTCACTTCCAGCAAACGAGGTTGTGTCATCCACATAACACAGGCTGTTAATGAGGCTTCCTCCAATCCTGAACCTATGTTATTCTTCATATAGTCCAGCTTCTCAGATTATTTGCTCAGCACACAGATTGAATAAGTGTAGTGAAAGGAGATAACCCTCACACACACATTTTCTAATTTTAAAGCCCTGTTTCTGTTCTTACAACTGCCTCTTGGTCTATGTACAGGTTCCTCATAAGCACAATTAGTGTTTTGGAATTCCCATTCTCTGTAATGTTATCCATAATTTCTTATGATCCACACAGTTGAATGCCTTTGTATCGTCAATAAAACATAGAGAAACATCTTTCTAGTATTCTCTGCTTTCAGCCAAGATCTATCTAACATCAGCAATGATATCCCTCATTCCATATTCTCCTCTGAATCTGGCTTGAATTTCTGGAAGTTGCCTGTCAATGTATTGCTGCAACCATTTTTGAATTATCTTTAGCATAATTTTACTTGTATGTAGTATTAATGATACTGTTCAATAATCGCTGCATTCCTTTGGATCACCTTTCTTTAAGAATGGCCACATATATGGATCTCTTCCAGTCAATTGGCTGGGTAGCCATCTTCCAAATTTCTTGGCATAGGTGAGTGAGTGCTTCCATCATTGCATTTGTTTGTTCAAAGATCTCAATTGATATTTAGCCAATTCCTGGAGCCTTCTTTTTGCCAGTGCCTTCAGTGCAGCTTGGACTTCTTCCTTCAGTTATTTGGTTATTGTTTGTATGCTACCTCTTGAAATGGTTGGATATGGAGCAGATCTTTTTGGTACAATGATTCTGTGTATTTCTTCCATCTTTTTTTGATGTTTCCTGTGTCATTCAAAAATTTTTTTTTTTTTTTTTGCACATAGAATCCTTCACTATTGCAACTTGAAGCTCAAAATTTTTCCTCAGTTCTTTCATCTTGAGATATGCCAACCGTGCTCTTCCCTTTTGGTTTTCTAACTCCAAGTCTTTACACATTTCATTATAATACTTTACTTTGTCTTCTCGAGCCATGCAATGCAATCTTCTGTTCAGCTCTTTTACTTTATCAGGTTTTCCTTTTGCTTTAGCTACTTTACATTCAAGACCAAGTTTAAGAGTCTCTTCTGACATTGATTTTGATCTTTTCTTTCTTTTTAATTTGTCCCGCACAAATTTTAAAGAATCCCCTTGTTTTCCAATCAATACAAAGGCATAATTTTTGAGACACAAGTATTACTGGTAGGATTCCAGTGACTGTGGGTAAATTTAGGGGAGCCAGTCATCAGGGTTCTTCTTCCTTATTAATTAGTATGTATTTTTTTTTATGGTTCCTAACATAAATATGTAGTAAAGAAGCAACAGTAGACATGTAAAAAAATATATTGTTTAGCCACTGCTGAGCTATGGGACTTTCAGAAAGCTACCTCACCTCTCTGAACCTCAAATTTATTACATTCATTTGGAGGGGTCAGACCCTGTTCTCCATTGGGCTTTCCACCTATGAAAGCCTCACCTGAGCAGAGGGGACAGGTCAGTATTCTCTTCATTGCTCACCTCCCAGCTCTGTGTCCTGCCAACTCAGGGCCACAGAGCAGTGTATTGAATGAGTGGATAATGAAAAAGTAAATGCAGTAATGTGTCTCCTAAAGGCCAGACCCTAAAAGAATGCTGATTTGATAGCCCCACACACAACGGAAAATCTTCCTTGAAATTGCCACTGATGGGCTGAGACGCCTGATGATTAAGAACAAAGGAAGATAAAATAGGAGAAATAATTAAGCATATGATAACACACAATAAATACGACTGTATCTAAAGCAATTTGGGGCAGAAGTAATCTTGCTGGAGTCAATCGAACTGCAAAAGGAGCTGCCAGCATTATGAAAGTACGTATTTATACCTTTTCATTAAACAAGCTCCTCTGTCTGTGCCTACCCTACCACTCCGCATACCGTCTATGAGGTCTTAAAGAAGCTGGGAACTAAATAGAATGGGCAGAAAATGTCTGTCTTGAGAGTACAGAAAGCTATTGTGTGGCCCTATTGCACTCTTTGAGGAGCCCTGGTGGTGAAGTGGTTAAAAGCGTGGCTGCTAACTGAAAGATCAGAGATTCGAACACACCAGCCTCTCTGCAGGAGAAAGATGTGGCAGTCTGCTTCGATAAAGATTATAGCCTTTAAATCCCTAAAAGGCAATTCTACTCTGTCCTACAGGATCGCCATAAATCAGAATTGACTCGTCAGCAATGGACATTTGTTTTTATTGCACTCCTTAAGGAGCCCTGTTGGCATAATGGTTAAGTCTTTGGCTGCTGACAGAAGGGTTTTCAGTTTGAACCCACCAGCCTCTCTGTGGTAGAAAGACCTGGTGATATGCTTCTATAAAGATTACAGGCCTGATAACCCTATGGGGCAGCTCTACTCTGTCACATGAGGTCACTTTGAGTTAGAATCAACTCCACAGCAACTAAAATTAATATTGCACACTTTAGAAGAAAGATCCGGTGGTCTACTTCCAAAAATCAGCCAGTGAAAACCCTGTGGATCACAACAGTCCAATGAGCAACCAGTGATGGGGATGGTGCAAGACTTGGAGGTGTTTCCTTCCATTGCCATGATTCGGGACTGACTCAGCGGCAGCTATCAATGACAACGTTAAAAAAAAAAAAAAATCAATGACAACGTTACACCCTCTATAATACCCTCAACCTGCTGGTACCATTTTTTTTTTTTTACATGTGGCAATGTTTCTGTCTCTTTCCCCTATTTTATGACTGCCTCATTGTCTTTCTGTAACACTTCTCTACATAGAATTGATCTTCCTGACTGAACATGAAATGTCCTGTACAAAGTAAAAACCAACCAAACAACAACAACCAAACCAACGGTAGGGGAGTCTGATTGAATAATCTGATTTTGTCATTCTCCACTTGTGATTCTGATTCACATACAGAGAAAAACGAGGAAGGCAGGTGCCTTCTGAAAATTCTTGCGTGGACAACATAATATTGGTGTCTCACACACAAGCATTCAAAGCACTGTGCTATGAAGCATCACCGAGTTGACATTTTCCTCTGACTTCTTTTTTTCTGTAGTCAGAAAACAACTTCTGTAGAAGAATTGCATTTCATGCTGAGTCAATGATCTTTATCTGCAATGCAAAAAGTTAATGTTATTGCCTTATGCCTGTACTTAGCTCTGGTGCTATAAAAATATGCAAAGTTATACTAATGTTGGTCATTTTTTGCTCTCTTTCCTGTAGAAGATTACATGGGAACCTTACAATAGAGACTTTAAAGGTTCCCTAAGCTATACTCACTGTAAGCTGCTTAAAATAAAAAATAAAAGAAGGGTAAAAGAAGGACAAACTTCTCACAGGAAACACAACATTAGAAAATAATTGCAGAAATGGAAACAGCTTACAGCAATCTCCACGACCAGCTTTAGGGGCAATATTAGGCTGGAGAATGGATGGAACCACAGGGTTTCTATGACTGAGAAAATGTTACTGCTGGAAGTGCAAATGTGACCCTAAGTACTGAAGGACGTAGGGGATCTCATGGTTGAGACCCCTGAGATGTATCCTTTGTGTTTCCTTTTCTATCCATTTGTCTGTCTTGCTCTTTCAGTAGCCTGTATTAAATAGTTTTATATAAATTAATCCACCTAATGAAAATGCATTTATTGAAGTATGAATAAAGCACCTGGTATAAATATGGTACTTTGCTTGGAATAAAACTAAAGTTAAATAAGCCACAGGCTCTGCTCTTAAGGAAGTTAGCATTCAGTGGGAAATCTGATAAGGAATCAAACCATAAGCTGTTTACCACTATTTCCACTTACTGCTAAGGAATCTGAGGCCCTTCCCTGGCAGCTCCAGTAACTTGCTCAAAATAACAGCAAAAATCTTGAAGAGCCTTGATTTGGGCATAGGTGTTCTGATTTAAAATTTGGGGACCTGGCCACATTTAAAGATGGTTAATTTTGTGTGTATATTTTCATCTCAATAAAAATAATGAGTGAGACTAAAAAGGAAAAAAAAAAAAGGTTAAAAAATGTTTTTTCTATTTTGTGTAGTTGAAGATGTTAAGTCTATTGTGCTTATCCCAAAGCACTAGTTAGAAAATGATTGTCAACTGTTAAGCACTCTAATGCTAACCAAATGTTTGGTGTTTGAACCTACCCAATGGCTCCACAGGAGAAAGGCCTGGGAATCTATTTCCATAAAGATTACAGCCTAGGAAACCCTATGGGGCAGTTCTACTAGGTCACATGGAGTCCCTGTGAGTCCAAATCAACTTGATGGCACATAACAACCACCACACATTTAACATGCAGATTAAGAATTTAAGTGACCTTAAGTCGTGTTCAGAAGTCCCTTGGTGGAGCAAATGGTTAGGCACATGCATGGTTACTAACCTAAAATTTGGTAGTTCAAACCCACCCGGAGATGCCTGGGAAGAAAGCCTTGACGATCGGCTTCTGAAAGGTCACAGCCGTGCAAAGCCTATGGGGCAGTTCTACTCTGCCTACATGGGGTTGCCATGAGTCAAAACAGATTCAAAGGCAATTTT
Source organism: Elephas maximus indicus (assembly GCF_024166365.1). Taxonomy (NCBI): domain Eukaryota; kingdom Metazoa; phylum Chordata; class Mammalia; order Proboscidea; family Elephantidae; genus Elephas; species Elephas maximus. The sequence goes on along the minus strand of NC_064833.1, from coordinate 7,502,956 downwards.
TTTTTCTTTTGTTTTTGTTTTACTGCTTAAGTTGTCTTGAGATTTAGAGAAAGATGGTTGTTGCTATTAACTTTCATCCAATTGATAGATGGCTTGAGTGGTTACTGGGAGGAAAAAGAAAGTGTGGATTTGTACAATAAATCTTAATTATCTGCATATTGGTTGCATCATAGGAATTGTTATGCAACAAAAAATATCAACACCAGGTATTCAAGATGGGTGGCCCCCAAGTTAAAGGGCAGGATGAAGATAGATTGATTGACATCAGCAATGATTAATCAAGAACTAGAGCTAGTCAAAGATTGGACAGGCCCATAAAACAAAATGATACTAAAGGGGCACACCAGTAAGGATTAGAAGGCAAGAAGGGACAGGAAAGCTGGTAATAGGGAATCCAGGGTTGAGAAGATCGTATTGACATATCCTAATGTCGTTAACCATTTCCATAAATCAATATGTGTACTAATTTTTAATGAGAAACTAGTTTGTTCTGTAAACCTTCATCTAAAGTATGATAAAAAAAATTTAAAAAGTAAAAAAAGAAAAAAAAAGAGTTAGAGCTAGTGTAGAGCGTCATAAGGGATGGTGATGGCAACTTGGGAGGAAGAAAATTCAGCAAAGTTCTGCTCATTTCCAACATTGTTTCTTGGTTTATGGAATTTTTATGTAAAAAGAATGACAGAAGAGAAAAAAACTTTTGTTTTCTTCCTTGGCTTCCTTAATTTAATTTCTTTCTATATTCAAGGGCTATTTCAGTTTCAGTACTCACCAGGAAACCCTCCCTGAATGTTGTAACCCACAGGAATCTCTCCTTTCATGGATACATTATTGCATTTATACTCAGAATCAAAATTTAGTGTCCATTTATTCCCCATCTATATATTCACTTATTCAATATATATTTTGAGCACACATACTTGATGCCAGAACAGTTAACTAAAGGAATACAGAACGCATTTCCAGGTACGAAGCAGAACTTGAGCAGAGGTATGGGGACATTGGTTGCGTATATTAAGTGCTGGAAGAATAGTGCATGAGAATAGGTCACCTTTCATGGGAGGTATAAAAAAGCTTCAGAGCAAACAGAATCTTCTCAAACTAGGACATTCGTTCCAGGGGCTTATGAATGTCTATTAAATTGAAGATCAAAGTAATACAGATTGGACATTTCCAGAAGGCTTCATAGTGAATGAATATGCTAGTTGTATTAGTAAAAACTCAGAAAACACACAAAATAAGAATGACTTAAATAAAATAGAGGTCTTGTACACATAAGCAATCCAGAGTTAGTCACTGTGGCTCTATCATTGCCACAGACCCAAGATCCTTCCATATTGTTGGTCTAGTACCCTTGGCTCACAGCTTCCAGCTCACAGACCAAGATGGCTATTCCAATCCAACAAACAAATCTACATCCCAACCAACAAGAAGGACAAAGGGACAGGTAGAGGGTATACATTCTGGGACAGGTAGAGGACATACACAGAATGTTTATTAATTTGATTCTCTCTCTCTCTCATTTACTCTCCCTTGTTCCCTCTTTCCTGGGTTGCAGAAACTATGTTAGACCCTCATTACATAACAATGAGCAAAATGGACTCTGTATGTTAGGAAGTGGCTAGGTTTTATAAACTTCCACACCCAGGTATATCTTCACATGCATTTAATAGATTAAATATTAACTCTATTTAATATAGTGTGAGGCAAAAGCCTGTATAAACAGTGACTTTTTTTTCCTTCTTTTTTCTTTTATGTAATGATTACAGCATAGTTAACCCTGTCAATGCCTCACCCATATTCTCTTAACCATTCTGGAGATCACCAATGGCTTCTTGCAACTCCCTGTCTGAGAGAGTTATCTGGCCACTGGAGTGTGTTCCACCAGCTGGAAGTCCCAGGAAGTTGATATTTTCAGGAAAAACTCAGGAGAGACAGGAGTTGATGAATGACTATCCCAGATCCCTCGCCCCTCAGTAAGACAATTTTGAGTTATGTTCTATACAGTATCTCAGGTCTCCAACAAGACTGAACAAAACAAAATAAATCTTAAATGAAGCTGAAGATAATCTGTGTGTTTTGTTTGATTAGAATGATGTTGCTGATGAAGATTAGGTGGCCAAAGATTCAATGTGAGTGTGGTTGAAGAAGACTTAATATTTTCCTGACGGGAAATGGACAATTCAAGCTATATCATAAAAATATTTCTTATGCCAATATCTATCCAAATATTATAAACGGTGACCCGTGATTTCTAGTTCAGACAACCAACAATGTGTATAGCAGAGGATTTTACCATGTGGGAAAAAGCCAGAGAGACCAGGCTTGGTAGAAGTGGTCATATATTATGTACATGTTAGTTTGAGCTGCCCTTCAAACACCTAAGAGGAAATGTCAGATAATCAAGAGTTCAGAGAAACAATTAGGACTAAAGATACAAATATAAGGGATATGGCATAAAGAAAGTGATTGAGCCATGCTAATGGATGACATAACTTAGAGTGAACCCATAAAAGAAGAAGAGAAGAGGTCTTTGTTAGGGATTTCACTGCCACTCTCACTTCACAGCCCGGAGCTGCCCCTACATTCTGCCTCACTTTCAACCTTAATCATGAGCAGTAGCTCAATGGACTAAACGAATAGAGATATGTTTCTGAGTGCTTGCCTCTGATCCCTTAGAAATTGTGTGGCTGTCACACAGTAAGTTTTTAGACATTATTTCTTGACTTATTTGGTTTACTTCAGCATATGTTTACTGCGCTACAAACAGAAACCCAAAGGTTAGCAAATTGCAGTCACTGGCCCACAAACGTTAATCCAGAGTGGAGATTCTCCAGTCCAGAGTGGGGATTCTCAAGTACATGGAGAGATAGTCCTCAGGACAATCCCAAACACTTGGGAACTGGAGACAACAAGAGTATGTGTGAGGGTGCGTCTTTTCGGGAGTAAACCTCTATAAATCTCAACAGATATCCAAAAATATTTGAAAGTCAAATAGTATAAACAACAGACTTACTTGTGAATAGAATACCTTGGGAGCACAGATTGGGGGCACCTGAAGAAAACTGAAAGCTGAGATCAGGAAATGGCTCCCTGCATGAGATGGCACCGGCCTAACTAGGAAGCAGTCAGAGAGGCAGGAGGAAAACAACTCTCTGTGCAAAGGCTCAGAGGCATGAAACAGCATCCTATTTGTATTGAGCTACAAGTACTTCCTCAAAACCAGGACATAGATGCAAACATGAAGCTGGGGAGTTTAACAGGAAATGTGAGGCAGATAATGGGGGACCTCATATGTTATGTTAGGTATATCAAGGCCAATACCAAAACCAAAACCGAATCTGTTGCCGCCCAGTTGATTTTGACTCATAGGAATCTGATAGGACAGAGTAGAGCTGCCCCATAGGGTTTCCAAGGAGCTACTGGTGGATTCAAACTGCCAACCTTTTGATTAGCAGCTGAGCTCTTAACCACTGTGCCACCAGGGCTCCATCAAGGCCAATGGGGACCATTTAAGGATTATAAGCATATCGGTCATATAATCATGTATAAAAATCCATTGCCATCAAGTCAACTCTGATTCATAACAAACCTGTAGGAAAAGTAGAACTCCCCATGGTTTCCAAAGAGTGCCTGATGGATTCGAACTGCCGACCTTTATGTTAGCAACCTGTAGCTCTTAACTACTGCACCACCAAGGCTTCTTATGTATAGCATGAAGAATTAATGAGGTGGGAATGAACCGACACTTGTTTGGATATGGTAACAGAGTGGGGCTTCTGTTGCTATCACAACCCATGGGGAGATCACGTGGGTCAGAAGAATCTACTTGGTGTCTTCTGGAACATGCTTGAAGGTGATCATTCAACCACCTGCACACACTGTTCTCTCTGGGTTAAGCTCTTAGATCTTAACAATGTTTAGACAGGCTGTGAAACTTTATCGAATGAATGAAGCTTATGTAGGAGACTCATTCAAACACATATTTGAATGCCACCAGCAACTTAATCTTCATACCCAAACACAAAGTAATTCAAGGCCAGAAATTGTTTTCTCCAACCTTTCACTCCTGTAGTTTACCACGTGATTAAAACATGTATTTCTAAACTAACAAACTTCTTCCCAGGAGAAAACAAACCAAGAATAGGACTCAAGAAAAGCAGTTCTCTGAGAATTAAGTACTAGAGGATCAAATTGCCCTTTTCTTATGCAAATGAAGTCCTGTTGGAGCAGCAGAACATTACTCCATAAATCATTCCGCGCTCTTGAGCAGACTTAATGCAGTTCCAAATGCGACGCCACTAAAAAAAAAAAACGGGCGTGTTTAATTGAGCCCTAATGAAGTGCTGCAGCTGGTTGGGCTAAGTGCATGCTTGAACACTGAACTTCTCCCTCCGTTATCCTACTTATGCTATGCTGCCACATAGTTGCTTAGTTTCTAACTAAAATTCTTTCCCACTAGACACTGAGCTCTTTGAGGGAAGGAATGGGGACAGAAGTGAAAGTAATTAAGGTCCTATTTTTAAATGATGATATTGAATAATCATGACAACAAATTTTTCCAGCCTCTACCTACTACCAATTTCAAAGTCAATTCCACAGTTTTAGGTATTTGTTATAGGTGCACCATACTTCCTAGGGCTGCTGTAACTGAGTACCACAAACAAGATGACCCAAAACAACACAGATTTATTTTCTCCAAGTTCCAGAAGCTATACATCTGAAATCAAAGTGCCACCAGGGCAATGCTGTCTCTGAAGGCTCTAGGGGAGAATTTGCTCCATGCCTTTCTCTTATCTTCTGGTACTGTCAGCAATCCTTGGTATTCCTTCGCTGGTAGATACATCATTCAAAATCCTGTCTCAGTCTTCACGTGGCATTCTCTCTGTGTATCTGTCTATTCTCTTATTCTTTTAAAGACACCAGTCGTATTAGTTTACAGCCCACCACTATGAGCTCAGCTTATACCTTCAAAGACCTTATTTCCAAATAAGGTCACATTTGCAGGTACTAGGGATTTCAATTCGAACATATATTTTTTGGGTACACAACTCAAGCCATAACAGTCCACCTTCTGACCTTTAGGATCTATGTTATCTCCAAACACAAAATTTATTCATCCATTCCAGAATCTCCAAAAGTCTTATTTCATTCTGCATCAACTCTAAGTCCAAAAATTTCTTCTAAATATAATCAATTGAGAAGTCTCAAATTTCATCTTCTAGATCAGGTATGGATGCCATCCATCCAGGGGTTAGGACTTATACATGTCTTTGGGGGATACAGTTCAACCCACAACATGTGACATGCACTTTGAAACCACTACCTTATTTATGTTGTTCACAACCTTTCAAGGCTTATATAATTATCTTCACATTCAAATGAAAAAACCAAGGCTTCGAGAACTTGTGTGCCTCGTGTTCCATTACAAGTGTGGTAAGACATAAGTGTAAGCATTGCGTTGAGGTTGTCTGAGCCCATACCAGAATATTATACAGAACTCTTTTCCCTGCTCAGAGTCAGACACCTTGCTTCATTATTAATCATTCTCATCATTTTTGCAAATGAGCAATACAGTTATTGCTGTTCACATTTGACCTATTAATAAAGGTGCTGTTATGGATTGAATTGTGGCCCCCAAAAATGTGTATCAACTTGGCTAAGCCATGACTGTCAGTATTGTATGGTTTTCCACCATTTTGTGATCGGATGTGATTTTCCTATGTGTTATAAATCTTACCTCTATGATGTTAATGATGCAAGATTAGAGGCAGTTATGTTAATGATGTAGCACTTAATTTACAGGATTAGGTTGTGTGTTGAGTCAGTCTCTTTTGAGATATAAAAGAGAGAATCTAGCAAAGAGGAGAGGGACCTTATTACAACTAAGCAAGAAGAGCCAAGAGCAGGGAAGTCCTTTGGGCCCAGGGTCCCTGTGCTGAGAATCTCCTAGACCAAGGAAAGATTGATAACAAGGACTTTCCCCCAGAGCCGACAGACAGAGAAAGCCTTCCCTTGGAGCTGGCACCCTGAATTTGGACTTCTAGCCTCCTAGACTGTGAGAGAATAAATTCCTCTTTGTTACAGCCATCCACTTGTAGTATTTCTGTTATAGCAGCACTAGGTGACTAAGATAGATGCCAAGTAACTTGCCTCAGATCTTGTACCTAGTGATATTGCTGGGCTACTTTTGTTACCGCAATTTTGCGAGTTAGAGCCACCTGCTGCAAACAGTCAATTCTTGAGACGGGGTGAGGTGGGTAGCAAAAGCTTTAATATCTATACCTGTATATGGAGACAGAGAATAATCTCCTTCTAAAGCTGTCTGTCTCGAGAAACTGTAGTCTAGCTGGAGTTTTATAGGGAAAAGAGGACATGGGTTTTAGGAACTTGTGGAATGTCCATTCTCTTTCTGTTTGGTTTAGGTGATCCCGTCTCAAACGTGTTGATCTTTCCTTGCCATTATGCCATCAGCCCAGGGGGTGACTGGCGCCATCCTGATGAGCAATGTCCTGTTTGACAGGCTTAGATAGATATCACTTGTTTTTCGCGGTCCTAGGGGAAACGTAAATCCTCGTTAGAGACAGAGACAGGCTAGGGAAGGGAAAAATGGCACAGGTACTGTTCAAGATGTGGCTGAGCAGCCTGTTTCACTCTTCAAAACAAAGGTTTTTTGTTTTTTTTTTTCCTGGTTTAAATGGTGGGTATGATAATTGTTGAAAAGCAAAATGGTGGACTTTGCAACTATGGCTTTATTATACTGATGACTCTTGTGTCTGTGACTTCTGTACATTAGAGAAAGCTTTGTCAGTGTTTATTCAACTTGGGAGTAGATTTCTACTGTCAAAATTCCACGTGCACATAGACATCAATCCTAACTCGTGGAAGCAAATGCTCAGAGTAAAGAAATTAAACACAGAATTAAGTCAGTAAACAAGCAGAAAAACAACTTATTCTAACAGGAGAAAAAAACAACAACAAAAATAGGGGGTTTCTTGAAAAGGTATTAACTGAACACAAGTTTCCAATTTCAGCATTTCAATAATCTATGCATTACATAGAATGTAAAATGTATTTAATGAGACTTAATAAATCACAGCTAGACAGAGTGAAAATGGTCCTTAAATGTCCCTAAAGGAGATGCTACAGCCTGGTAAGTTTGACACTAGAGTGAGGACGGATGAGCCATTTCCCCAAAACTAAGTGCTTCATCAATACCTTCATGTGGAGAGAAGGAAGAGGGAGAGATGCAGTGTACTGCTATGTTTATGCAGTATATTCTTTTTAAAATATTTAGGCTCAGAGCTCTAGATTGCATGTCAAGAACAACATGACCATGTAGAAATTTAAAAAGCCTAGTATTTAAGGATTAAAGTAATTAATGAGATGGAAATGTCCCTGGTTAGCAACTAAGAGTAGATGAAGGCAGAAATCACAACAGTTCTAGAAGAGATGCAGAAGATAAAGATCTTTCTTGAAACAACTCAGAAAGTTAATGCTTAGATAAACAGATACTCTATTCAGAACTAAGTATTTGCTAAGTTACAGAGAAAATTGGAAGAAATGAATAATACAAAAAATTTTTAAAAGAAGTCACAAAACGCAAAACGCTTTGAGGATAACACCAAGGATTATATGATCGGTTAGACAATAAATTGGGGGAGTTATATTTTTGATTTTAGATACTAATTAAAAAATGACACAATTGAACAATATAGAGAACCAAGAGGATAGATAACTGAGAGGGGAGACGAACTTTTGCAGTTTTATTTTGCCCGGCTCTCTCAAGTTACCTGGTACTCTCTAGGGTAGTACTGCACAATACAACTTTTTCAATGATGGATATGTTTTATATTTTTGCCGTCCAATATGACAGTTGTGGCCACATGTAGCTATTAAGCAATTGAAATGTGGCTAGTGTGACTGAGCAACTAAATTTGTAATTTTACTTAATTTAAATTTAAATAGCTTCATATGACTACTAACCGTAAACACATCTCTAGGAGATTTAGAGGTGTTAACAGCTCATTAACAAAGCTCAGAACTAAAGTTTTAGAATCTGTCAAGTGAAACTTTTTTTTTTTATTATTAGGTATAATACCTATAACAAGATAGTAAAAACAATTGGAAAAAAAATCCTTTGATGTGCATTCTGATTATTTTCTATTATCCTATGCATCTAGCAAAAAACAAACAAAAATCCGTTCCAAAGAAAGTTAAAATAAGTCTCAAATTAATATCACACTTTTGTTAATAAAATATCTGGACATTAATAAAGAAAAAATTGGAAAAATAAGGAAAAACTAATATGTTAAAAAATAGTAGAAACAACACAAAACAGAAATAAACTAACGGGGATTACAGGTACTGAAGTTGTCACACATATAATTTATATTTATTATACTTAAAATGTTCAAAAGGATAACAAGGACAACATTCAGCATTTGGGCAGAGGATTTATGGCTGTGGATGCTAAAAACAAAGATGGAGTTATTTATGCCCAGTCCTGAAGAGCATGTCTGCTACCTGGTTTCACAAGGCAAAAGCTCAAGATAATAAGTAACCTAACTTTTAGAAATAGGAATTTGCTTGTTTCTGTAGGTTTATGTATAATCAATCATCAAAAATAAAATGGAATGCATAAACATTGATATCCTAGGCATTAGTGAGCTGAAATGGACTGGTATTGGCCATTTTCAATCAGACAATCATATAGTCTACTATGCTGGGAATGACAACTTGAAGAGGAATGGTGTTGCATTCATGGTCAAAAAAGAACATTTCAAGATCTATCCTGACGTACAACGCTGTCACTGATAGGATAATATCCATATGACTACAAGGAAGACCAGTTAATACGACTATTATTCAAACTTATGCACCAACCACTAGGGCCAAAGATGAAGAAATAGAAGATTTTTATCAGCTGCTACAGTCTGAAATTGATTGAACATGCAATCAAGAAGCATTGATAATTATTGGCGATTGGAATGCAAAAGTTGGAAACAAAGAAGAAGGATCAGTAGCTGGAAAATATGGCCTTGGTGATAGAAACAATGCCGGAGATTGAATGATAGAATTTTGCAAGACCAACGACTTCTTCATTGCAAATACCTTCTTTCACCAACATAAAGGGCGACTATACACATGGACCTCGCCAGATGGAGCACACAGAAATCAAATTGACCACATCTGTGGAAAGAGACGATGGAAAAGCTCAATATCATCAGTCAGAACAAGGCCAGGGGCTGACTGTGAGACAGACCATCAATTGCTCTTATGCAAGTTCAAGCTGAAAATGAAGAAAATCAGAGCAAGTCCACAAGACCCAAAGTATGGCCTTGAATATATCCCACCTGAATTTAGAGACCATCTGAAGAATAGATTTGACGCATTGAATACTAATGACCGAAGACCAGCCGAGTTGTGGAATGACATCAAGGACATCAACCATGAAGAAAGCAAGAGGTCACTGAAAAGACAGGAAAGAAAGAAAAGACCAAGGTGTATGTCAGAGGAGACTCTGAAACTTGCTCTTGAGCGTCGAGTGGCTAAAGCAAAAGGAAGAATGGATGAAGTAAAAGAACTGAACAGAAGATTTCAAAGGGCGGCTCGAGAAGACAAAGTATTATAATGACATGTGCAAAGAGCTGGAGATGGAAAACCAAAAGGGAAGAAGATGCTCGGCGTTTCTCAAGCTGAAAGAACTGAAGAAAAAATTCAAGCCTCGAGTTGCAATAGTGAAGGATTCCATGGGGAAAATATTAAATGGTGCAGGAAGCATCAAAAGAAGATGGAAGGAATACACAGAGTCATTATACCAAAAAGAATCAGTTGATATTCAGCCATTTCAAGAGGTGGCATATGATCAGGAACCGATGGTACCGAAGGAAGAAGTCCAAGCTGCTCTGAAGGCATTGGCGAAAAACAAGGCTCCAGGAATTGATGGAATATCAATTGAGATGTTTCAACAAACGGATGCAGTGCTGGAGGTGCTCACTCATCTACTCCAAGAAATATGGAAGACAGCTTCCTGGCCAGCTGATTGGAAGAGATCCATATTTATGCCTATTCCCAAGAAAGGTGATCCAACCAAAGGTGGAAATTATAGAAAAATATCATTATTATCACACACAAGCAAAATTCTGCTGAAGATCATTCAAAAACAGCTGCAGCAGTATATCGACAGGGAAGTGCCAGAAATTCAGGCTGGTTTCAGAAGAGGACGTGGAACCAGGGATATCATTGCTGATGTCAGATGGATCCTGGCTGAAAGCAGAGAATACCAGAAGGATGTTTACCTGTGTTTTATTGATTATGCAAAGGCATTTGACTGTGTGGATCATAACAAATTTTGGATACCGTTGAGAAGAATGGGAATTCCAGAACACTTAATTGTGCTCACGAGGAACCTTTACATAGATCAAGAGGCAGTCGTTCGGACAGAACAAGGGGATACTGATTGGTTTAAAGTCAGGAAAAGTTTGTGTCAGGGTTGTATTCTTTCACCATACCTATTTAATCTGTGTGCTGAACAAGTAATATGAGAAGCTGGACTATATGAAGAAGAACAGGGCATCAGGATTGGAGGAAGACTCATTAACAACCTGCGTTATGCAGATGACACAACCTTGCTTGCTGAAAGTGAAGAGGACTTGAAGCACTTACTAATGAAGATCAAAGACCACAGCCTTCAGTATGGATTACATCTCAATATAAAGAAAACAAAAATCCTCACAATTGGACCAGTGAGCAACATCATGATAAGCGGAGAAAAGATGGAAGTTGTCCAGGGTTTCATTTTACTTGGATCCACAATCAACAGCCATGGAAGCAGCAGTCAAGAAATCAAAAGAAGCGTTGCAAATCTGCTGCAAAGGACCTCTTCAAAGTGTTGAAGAGCAAAGATGTCACCCTGAAGACTAAGGTGTGCCTGACCCAAGTCATGGTATTTTCAATTGCATCTTATGCGTGTGAAAGCTGGACAATGAATAAGGAAGACCAAAGAAGAGTTGATGCCTTTGAACTGTGGTGTTGGTGAAGAGTATTGAATATACCATGGACTGCCAAAAGAACGAACAAATCTGTCTTAGAAGAAGTACAACCAGAGTGCTCCTTAGAAGCAAGGATGGCAAGACTGCATCTTACATACTTTGGACATGTTGTCAGGAGGGATCAGTCCCTGGAGAAGGACATCATTCTTGGCAGACTACAGGGTCAGCGGAAAAGAGGAAGACCCTCAACGAGGTGGATTGACACAGTGGCAACAACAATGAGCTCAAGCATAACAACGATTGTAAGGATGGCGCGGTACCGGGCAGCGTTTTGTTCTGTTGTGCATAGGGTCACTATGAGTTGGAACCGACTCGATGGCACCTAACAACAACAACATGTATAATCAACAGTCCCTGTTCTCCAATTCCTACATTTCAGCAAGCAAATACCTGGATATCTGAAAGACACTCATCAGGGATTGATCCCCTTGGACCTGTAACTTTTACCTTCTTAAATAAACTATTTAACAGAAGAAAGAATTTCAAAGGACGTTTTAATGAACCTCTGAAAAACCAGTTAAAACTTCCCAGGCTTCTCTGAGTCTTTTTGTTCTACTCTGACTATATAAACCCTGATACTGCCACATTTCTTTGGACACACAGCTTAGGCTGTGTGTTCCCTGAACTGCGAGTTGTTGATTGAATAATAAATCTCTAGTATTGTTTTTAACTTTTTTTCTATTCTCAGAAATTCTTTTACAGTTTGCAAAATATAAGCTTAAAAAAAAGCGAAAGAGGGTTTTTTACAAATGAAAAGTAAAATAACCAAATTTAAGAAACCAGTGGATGGGTGTAACTGTATTTTAGATGCAGTAAAAGGAGAATTAATGCATTGGAAGTAACAACAGAAGGAATTAATTAGATTGAAACATGACGCCAAAATAAATTTAAAATACTGAAAAGAGGGTAAGATGTCCAAGTGTGAATTTCTAAAATTCATACATAGTGAGTGTAGAAGAAGGGAAAAATAACATGAGTCAAAAGCAATGTTTTGAGAGCCAGCGTTCAAAATCAAAGAAATTTACTTAAACTCCAAATCTCAGAAGGCCTACAGACCCAAAGAAAATAAATAAAAAGAGAATGCATCATAGTAAATCTCCTGAAATAATAAATAGAACCAGTTTAAAAAGAAAGAGAAAATCTTTAAATATGTAATGCTAAACTGACAGCAGAATTTTCAACGGAAGCCATAAAGAACAGAAGAAAATAAAATAATACATCCTATACAAAGTAATAGATACCCTGGTGGTATAGTGGTTAAGTGCTACAGCTGCTAACCAAAAGGTCAACAGTTCCAATCTGCCAGGCGCTCCTTGGAAACTCTACGGGGCAGTTCTACTCTGTCCTATAGGGTCGCTATGAGTCGGAATCGACTCTATGGCAGTGGGTTATACAAAGTAAAAATACATTCCATAAACAAAGATAAATAAAGCCATTTTCATACAACCAAAAATTGACAGTTTTTGCCACTAATAGACTTGTTTTAAATTGTATAATAAAATTATATTCTTTCAGGAAGGAAAAAATAAACTAGACTGAAAAACAGAGATTGTTGGATATATAAATATAGTTCTAAAGTATTCTGGTTACAAGAGAAAATATAAAACATAGGAATATAGAATGGTTTTATATCAAAGGAGTTCTTTTTTTAAAAGATGCCATTCAAACACTAAAAATATCATTAACAAAAACCATGAACACAGGTAGACTTTAAGGCAAAAACAATTATTACATGTAAAGAGGAACACATTATAACAGAATTTTCATTCTTCATGAAGATACAACATTCTAATTTTTTTGTCTGTTAACATTGACTGAAAAATAACGAAGCACATACTGTCAGAAATGCAATGACAATTAAACATGACTACAATTATTATGGGACATTTTAACAAACTCCTCTCAGTAATGACCAAAAAAACCCAGTGCTGTCGAGTCGATTCCGACTCATAGCTACCCTATAGGACAGAGCAGAACTGCCCCACAGAGTTTCCAAGGAGCGCCTGGTGGATTCGAACTGCGGACCCTTTGGTTAGCAGCCGTAGCACTTAACCACTATGCCGCCAGGGTTTCCCCTCTCAGTAATAATGTGTAGAAATTAAGGGGAAAAAAAAACAGCTTACTTTACCTAATGACTTTTAGGTAAAGTACCCAGTCACCTATGTAATATTATTGTTTTCAGTCACACATGAAACGCATACCCAAAAATGCAGTAATGCTAAACATCAAAAAAAAGACTTAAGAACTTCCAAAGCATTGCAGCTTTATAGAGAATGCTTATTGATCACAATATAATTAAGCTAGTAATCAGTAAAAAGATGAAAACACAGCCAAAAGGTTGGAAATTAATAAACACATTTTTTGAAAGCCATTAATGCAAAGGAGAAATCACAGTGGACTCTCTTTCTCTCTTTTTCTGATCTTATTTCTTCCATTTATTCCTCTGTGGGATCTAATCCAGAACCATGGCTTTAAATACTATCTGTTCAGTGATGACTACCAACATCATATCTACAGCTCTGATTTCTTCCCTGAATTCCAGCCCCATACACCTAACAGTCTCTTCAACATTTTCACTTAGATGGAACTCAAACTTAACCTGTCCCAAGCAGAGCTCTTGATTTTACATGTAAGCTCTTCACCAACAAATTGGTTTCCAACTTGATCTTTACCATCACAGTGACTGGTCCCAGTAAAGTGCTCCACAAAATCTAGGAATTATCTTGTCTCTTGCTTTCATATTACACATTCAATCCATCAGCAAACTCTATTACTGCCTTCAAAATATCTTTTGGATCTTGCATTATTACTACCTTTGCAATTACATCTCTGATACAAGTTTCCTTCTTCTTTTAGCAAGAAGTGTGAAGTCCAAGGCCTCTCTTATAATTGTTTGGTGTTCTTCCACACCCGCCTTATTACTTCCCCAAATCACACATCCTTACCTGTACAAAGAACATATACATGAAGAAAAAATGTGGTATTTCCATGGTCACTGGTTTAATTTAAAGTAAGAAAAAAAAAATGTCTAACATAAAGAAGCAGGCATGTTAACTGGCATCTTAAATATTTTTTAGAACTAAAAGATCATGAGAAAAAATAGTATCTAACTGGTTACCCTGATCTATAGTCGGCCGCCAAGAACCTAGTCCCAACACAGCAACTAGAAACTTATTAAAAATCAAGTTATATCATGTTTATCCCTGCTTAAGATCCTCAAGTATCACTTACTGAAATATGTTCATTTAGGAAATATGTATTAATACTACTAGCTGAGTAATAATTTTAAGTAAACAGTAGCTATTATTTGCTGAATATATTCTGGGTGTCAGGTGGTAATCACTCATTCATTCATAATTATTTAACATCCACTAAAAGATATCATTTCAGGGTGATTATAATGAATTAATGGGTTAAAAGGGATTGCAAAATGGGGAGGCTGCTTTATATAAAAAGCTGTCAGAGACATCTCTATGAATATGTGCCAACTGCCCTAATCTTCCCATATATTACCTTACTTAATTTTTACAACGGAAACCCTGGTGGCGTAGTGTTTAAGCACTATGGTTGCTAACCAAAGGGTCGACAGTTTGAATCCTCCAGGTGCTCCTTGGAAACTCTATCGGGCAGTTCTACTCTGTCCTATAGGGTCACTATGAGTCAGAATCGGCTCGACGGCACTGGGTTTGGTTGGGTTTTTTGGTAATTTTTACAACAACTTGAGGAGTAGGTATTATTACGTTCAATTTAAAGATGCCTCTACTGAGATTTAGTGAGGTTAGTAATGGCTCCAATATCATGTAGCCAGAAAAATCGGAATTTGATTTCAGGACTTTTTTTTTTTTTTTTAAACAAATACACTGCCAAGCCATTCTGAATAGTAATTATCTGTTACCTATACAAGATTGAACAATCAGTAGTATGTGGCCCTCCTTTGCCTGATATCTTCATTTATCTATTGTCTGCTATCTATTCATCTATAATCTATATCTCTCTATGTCTATGGTAGTCCATATAAGGAAACAACTGGTCTGCAGGTTCCCTGTTCAAACACATTTTTCCCCCCATTCAAAGCTACTATTTCTGACATGTCTTGTTTGAATAATAAAAGCTCTGTCTTAGTAATGGGTAATGTGATTCAGTAGAAGAAAAACAGATTTTGAAGTCAGATGATCTTGCAATTGAACTCCACTTACATGACATTGAAGAAGCCACACATCCTATTTGAAACTCACCTTCCTCATTTGAGAAAAGAAAAAAAAAAGGGGGGTAGGAAAGTGGTTAGCTCTAAATGTACTCATGATGATTAACTATAAGAGCAGATATCCAATGCCTAACATATAATGAGTATTCGATAATTAATATTTCTTTACCCTTTTAGTGGAGATGGCTCTCTTTCTTCCAAATTGATTAAGTTTCAAAGTCTAAATTTTCCTTAAACAGCTTTTAATAAAACAAGTGCCTTAAAAAACACAATAATATTTTTAATTAGGTAAGAAAAATATTTTTTCAAAAGAAATTATAATTTCGTTATTATTTTATAGGCATAAAACAGTCTGTGCATTTTAGATGTCTATGTCTATTAACAAATGAGCATTTTAAAACAACCAAATACACTAAATGGCTTAATTTAATAAGCAGAAGAAATTCTGCTAGTGATTAAAAACATATTTTACATAGTGGACAGTGATAGGCAATTACTTCAAATGTTCAGAATATCTGAATATTAACAAATGTCATGCATTGAATGGTGTCTGCCCAAAATACATGTTAACTTGGCTAGGCCATGATTGCCAGTGTTACGTGGTTGTCCTCCTTTTTGTGATATGTAGTAAATCCTAAAATCTGTATGTCAATGGGAGCCCTGGTGGTGTAGTTGTTAAGGGCTTGGCTGCTAAGCAAAACGTCTGCAATTCAAATGCACCAGCCACTCCTTAGAAACCCTATAGGGCAGTTCTGCTCTGTCTTGTAGGGTCACTATGAGTTAGAATCCACTCCACGGCAACTGGTATATGCCAATGAGGCAGAATCAATGCGGGGTATATCTTGAGTCACAGCCTTATAAGAGGGTGTGACTCAAGCCACACCCTTACATTAGTTATATCCTTACTAAAGTCACATCCTTGCTGTGTCACACCTTTTATCAACAAGAGATGAAAGGAGAGAGAAATGAGCAGAGAGGGAAGGGACAACACTACCATCAAGAAAGAAGAGCCAGGAGTGGAACACATCCTTTGGACCCAGTGTCTTTGTGCTGACAACCTCCTAGACCCAGGGGAAGATTGCTACCAAGACACATGAAGATCTCCAAGGTATGCCAGGCCTACAGATATCCAAAGGAGATAAGGACCTTCCCCTAGAGCCAACAGAGAGAGAAATCCTTCCCCTGGAGCTGGTGCCCTGAATTCAGACTTCTAGCCTCCTAAACTATGAGAGAATTAATTTCTGTTTCCTACAGCCATCACTTGTGGTATTTCTGTTAAAGCTGCACTAGGTAATTAAGACGAGTAAATGGTGTTATTTGGATTAAGGAGTAGAAAGTGGTATGGCATAAAGAGAAAAAAATACAAACAAAAAACTTTGGAACTAGAATAACCAGTATGAAAATTTCGCCTCTGCCAATTACTTGTTTTGTGGGCTTGAGAAAATCCTCTAACTTTTGTGTGACCCAGTTTCCTCATCTGTAAAATAGGATGATCAAACTATGTCTCATTTTAGACTTCTTTTAAGGATTTAAGCACCTAGGAGAGTGACTGTTAAGTACTAAAATCTCAAATCAGGGGTTAATACTTATATAATGTTTTATAGGTTCTAAGGGTAACACATATTATCTCATTTTATTTTCAAGGCAACTCAGTCAAGAAGAGGCTATTATTGTCTCCATTTTACAAATGAGGAAACTGGGACATGCCCATGTCGTGCCTCACTGTTGATGATTACAGTTACACAGCCAAGTGACAAAGCTAGAAATAAATCCAGCATCTGCATTTTAAGGCTATTTCCTATTGTCTTGTGCTAAAGTAACATGGCAGCCAAGATGAAAAATTACCATTTCGGACCCTTTCAATTCCAGATTTCAATCTATAGAAATTGAATATTAGCACCAATAGAATTTTGCAATGAAGGTCTCCCCACCACCCATATTTTTGTTTGTTTGAAGTTAAGAAATAATATGAAGCATGAAGATTAACTGTAGCTAGTCATCACTTCCCTCAAAAAAATTTTTTTAGTATGTGCAGGAATAAAATAAATAAACCAATAGAATATCATAGTCTCTGGATCTACCTAGCTACTTAGCCCTCAAAAATAGCTTTGAAAAATCAATTACATTTATGTCTCCTTGATTCCTGTGTAAACAAAGATGTAAGTTGACGGCACCAGTGGAAAAAGGTGAAGGAGAAGCTTAATATCATCAATCAGAACAAGGCCAGGAGCTGGCTGCAAAACACACCATTAATTGGTCATATGCAAGTTCAAGACGAAGCTGGAGAAAATTAAAATTAGTCCACAAGAGCAAAAATACAGACTTGAATATATCCTATCTGAATTTAGAGAACATCTCAAGAACAGATTTGCCGCTAACCTTTAGGTTAGTAGTCAAGTGCAAACCACTTGCACTACATAAACATGTACGTAATTGTACTTGGGAAAGCGTGGCTACATTGGTTATCTTGGTGGAGGTGATCAGCATTGGAGGTGATGATCAAAGCAGACTTTTGTATGATCTGGAATGTTAAAATTTTTTTGAGAATGTATTAATATATTATATGACATAATTAAAAATTGAAAAAAAAGAATAGATGTAGCACATTGAACACGAATGACTGAAGACCAGACAAGCAGTGGGATGACATCAAGGATATCATATATGAAGAAAGCAAAAGATAATTAAAAAGACAAGTGTCTTAGTCTGGGTTCTCTAGAGAAGCAAAACCAGTAAATGTATAAACATATGGAGAGAGGGAGAGAGTTTTATATCAAGAAAACAGCTCACAAAATTGTAGAGGCTGGAATGTCCCAAGACCATGGGATCAGGATAGAAGCTTCTCCTAACTCATGCAGCCACAGGGGCTGGCAAACCCAAGATCGGCAGTCGGAGGACAGGACTCTTGCTCACAGGCTGTGAAGACTGATAAATCCCAAGATCGGCAGGTAAGCTGCTAGCTAAAGTACCAAGAACCAGAAGTAAGAAAAACAAGAGATAGCTGCAGGATTCAGGAAGGGCAAAAGCCAGAACATCCACTTATATTTGGATGCAGGCTATACATCAAGGAAACTCTCTTTCAACTGATTACTCTCAGCAGATCCTATCATGGGACGGATCACATATAAACACTGAGAATCATGGCCCAGCCAAGTTGACACAAAATCTTAACCATCACAACAGGAAAACAGAAAAGACCAATATGGATGTCAGAAGAGACTCTGAAATATACCCTTGAGCATGGAGTAGCTAAAGCAAATTGAAGAATTGATGAAGTAAAAGTTGAAAAGATTTCAAAGGATGGGTCGAGAAGACAAAGCATTATAATGAAATGTTCAAAGACCAGGAGTTAAAAAAAAAAAGAGAGAGAAGAACATGCTCAGCATTTCTCAAACTGAAAGATCTGAAGAAAAAATTCAAGCCTTGACTGCAATATTGAAGGGTTCTATGGTCAGAATATTGAAGGACACAAGAAGCATCAAAAGATGGAAGGAATGTGGGAAGTCACTGTACCAAAAAGAAATGATCGATGTTCAACCATTTTAAGAGGTAGCATATTATCAAGAACTGACGGTATTAAAGGAAAAAAATCTAAGCTGCACTGAAGGCATTGGCGAAAAACAAGGCTCCAGGAATTGAAGGAATACCAACTGAGATATTTCAACAAACAGATGCAGCACTGGAGGTGCTCACTCTCTTTGCCAAGAAATTTGGAAGACAGCTACCTGGCCAACAGACAGGAAGAGATCCATATTCGTACCCAATAGAATGTTGAAATTATCAAACAATATCATTAATATCACACACAAGTAAAATTTTGCTGAAGGTAATTCAAAAACAGTTGAAGTCATATATCCACATGGAACAGCCAGAAATTCAAGCCTTCTTCAGAAGAGGATGTGAAACAAGGGCGATCATTGCTGATTTCAAATGGATCTTGTCTGAAAGCAGAGAATACCAGAAAGATGTTGATCTGTATTTTATTGACTATGAAAAAGCAATCAACTGTCTGGATCATAACAAATTATGGATAATGTTGCAAAGAATTAGAATTTCAGAACACTTAATTGTTTTCATGAGGAACCTGTACATAGACCAAGAGGCAGTTGTTGGGAAAGACCAAGGGGTTATGCATGGTTTAATATCAGGAAAGGTGTGTGTCACGGTTGTATCCTTTCACCATACGTATTCAATCTGTACACTGAGCAAAATAACCCGAGAAGCTGGACTGTATGGAGATGAATGGGCATCAGGATTGAAGGAAGACTCATTAACAAACTTCAATATGCAGATGACACAACCTTGCTTGTGAAAGTGAAGAGGACTTGAAACATTTACTGATAAAGATCAAAGACTACAGCCTTCAGCATGGATTATACCCCAACATAAAGAAAACAAAAATCCTCGCAACCGGACCAATGAACACTATCATGCTGAAAGGAGAAAAAATTGAAGTTGTCAAGGATTTCATTTTACCTGGATCCATGATCACCACCCATGGAAGTAGCCATCAAGAACTCAACAGATGCATTGCACTGGGCAAATCTGCTGCCGAAGACCTCTCAAAAATATTAAAAAGCAAAGATGTCACTTTGAGGACTAAGGTATGCCTGACCTAAGCCAGGCTGTTTTCAATTACCTCATATGCATGCAACAGCTGTACAATGGATAAGGAAGATGGAAGAATAAATGATGCCTTTGCATTATGGTGTTGGAGAAGAATATTGAATATACCATGGACTGCCAGAAGGATAAACAAATCTGTGTTAGAAGAAGTATAACCAGGGTGCTCCTTAGAAGAGAGAGTGGCGAGACTTTGTCTCATGTTATTTGGACATGTTCTCAGGAGGGACAAGTCCCTGGAGAAGGACATCATGCTTGATAAAGTAGAGGGTCAGCAAAAGAGAGGAAGACCCTCAATTAGATGGACTGACACAGTGGTTGTAACAATGGGCTCAAGTGTTACAATGATTGTGAGGGTGGCGAAAGACTGGGCAGTGTTTCGTTCTGTTGTACATTGTTGCTATGACTCAGAACTGACTTCATGGCACCTAACAGCAGTAACAACAACAACAATCTCCTTGAGACAAATTTGGGGAGGGGAGATAAGCATTTAAAGATGAAACTTAATATTGTGTAAAGAGCAGTGATGACTTAATAGTCCTGAAATGATAAAGTTTCAAGATGACTAGAGGTCATTAGTCCTGTTGTATAAGAAAATGAATCTCAGGGGAAAAAAAGGAGTTACTCCAGGTCCCACAAGAGCCATGCAGAAGATTAGGGACTCGAACTCCTGTCTCCTCCTCCCATTATCAGACCAGTTTCTGTTGAATGGAAAATGACTCACGTGTGTCCGAGTAAAATTTGTGCTCCACAGTGTTCTCAATGGTGGGTTTTTCAGAAGTAGCTCACCAGGGCTTTCTTCGAGGTAACTCTGGGTGGACTCAAACCTCCAACCTTTCAGTTAGCAGCCGAGAGCGTTAACCGCTTGCACCACCCAGGGGCTCCCCTGCTAGTAACAGTTCCCTCATGAAATGAGTTACTTTACCTCTGAGTCACATATTCCTTATCTGTATAAAGGTCAAATAACGTCTTCTTTATAGGATCATTATAAGAATCCAATGAGATTATGTACACAAAGCGTTTTTGCTTTCAACCGCAAAGTAATAAAGTTATTCTTATAATCACTGGTTAGAGTTAAACCAGCCTGGTTGTAAAGGAGTAGGCCTGGTAACTGGCTTCACTAATTAGGCTGTGTGTTATGAAAACCAAGAGAAGAACTCAGGAGCCGTGGGACACATGGGAACCAAAGATGACATACAGGGGCGGAAAGTGTGAGAGTGGGAACATGAAACTGAAATTTAAAATTTGTGCTAAGTCAGGTTTGTCCAAAGGCTGGCAAAAAGGAAGCTCTGGTGAACTGAAGAGAAATGTTGGTCACACCAGGCTCTGTTTAACAAAGTGGCATCAGTGTTACACTTAACACCTTAACAACTTAGCTCCTGAGAACAAACTGAGAACAGCCATGAAGAGCTGTGATGGGGCCTGAAGGAACCCACAGCCAAGAGCGAAATAGACAAAGTCAGCGACAAGTGCTAGACCATTGATACAGGTAAATGTCACAGGGAGTCGTCTGAACTAATGTCCTTCAAAATCTATTTTTCTTGCTCAGTTAGGATGCTCAGCTGGTAACCAAAATGTTGGACATTCGAGTACACCCAGAGGCACATCAAAAGCAAGGTTTCGCAACCTACTGGAAAATCAGCCGCTGAAAACTCTACGGAGTGCGGTTCTCCTCTGACACAAACATGGGGTTGCCATGAGTCGGAAGCCACTGGACAGCAACTGGTTTTGCTTTATGTTCTCTGTTTTATATAATGTTATATAGTCTTTAGATTTGAAAGAGAATTGATTCATTTTGTCATTGTTGTTATAAACACCTAATCCCATCTTTCTATAGAACATACTAGTGTCAGCAAAGTGGTGCATTGCAATTCTGCCCGCAGAACCATGATCCAATGCCTCTTTCTTATTATCTTTTGGGTATTTTTAAAATTTTTTTCCTCCCCCAAATAAAACTAAGCAGCCCTGTTTATCGTGCTCTGCAAAAGAGGTAAAACTGATCACTTGGAAGCAAGTATCAGAGGTCAGGGCAAAACAGTAAGAAAAGTTTCCCAGGAATACAAACTAAAAGTCATCTCTTGAAATCTAATTGATCAGAATGTTATTTTCAAAACTCACAAAGATATTTATGGTAATGGTTCAAAGGAACTAACTGCACAGTATAAATGACAAGGTCATAAAATTAGGCGTGACATCCTAACTGGTCTCTGCCCCTAGCCTTCTGTGCTGCCTCTGAGTCAGCCTCTTGTCAGCTGCTAGAAAAAAGATTTTAGGGGACAATCTGATTGTCCCTCCTGTCTTACACTCCTCAAATGGTCTCCACAAGTTTTGTAATAAAGTTCTACCTCTTTAACTTAGCATTTAGGCTTGTTCTTGGTGTAGTTCTTCCCTTTCATTGTAACCTCAGCTTCTCCCAATTTTACACGGGTTTGCTAGCTGTCCAGCAGGTCTGTCTCCTTAGCCTGACTTTTTATTGCTGAAGCATCACTTACCCCCGAGTTCTTCCTTGTTTCGCCTATCCTCCCTCAGTTTGCTCAGAGCTCAGAGCACTTGCAAGGATACTGGCTTAGTCAGTGGGACACAAAAGATATTCAGTACACGCATGTTGAATGAGTGAAAGGGTGAATGAACAAATGAAATACATCATTGACTCACCTAGAATACAATGACTGTAAATGTAAGATATATCTGGCTAAGCAAGTGAGTGTTAGAATTTTTCTACATTAGCTTTCTTATAAGGTGTAAGGAAAGAGAACAATGCAAATTGGAAATGTGAACAAATATTTTTCTCCAAAGAAACCCTTCATTATGTTATCTCTTATGGGAGATGGGCAAGCCTTTGAATGGATTGATTCAGGTCTGCACACTAATATTACTCAATGACAAAGAGAAAAAGGTACTATTAGTATTAAGCTTTTTGTTCACTGTACATCCTTCAGCTAGTCTGGGTACATGGTTTTTCACAGCACATTTGTTAATAAAGTCTCATGGAAGGCAAGGCAATGTTATCTTTATCATTCTTATGACCCTAGAATCTTGGAAAGTATCAGGTACATGAGACAAATGTTTGTCAGGTAAACAAATGAATGAGTGAATGAACACATTATATTTTTTGGAGATGAATATTAAAATCTGGCCAAAGTAAAAGGTTATTTGTTGTGAAGGATAATACTGTAGATCAGGCATCAAGATACATAAATTCTATTCCTAACTCTGCCATTTTCTAACTGTGTAACCTTAACTACTTCTAGAAGTTTCTCTCCTTAGTTTCTATGACCCCTTGCCTTCATCTTCTATCTGTTACTTAAAAAGTACTGTTTCTTGAGGAACATCCATTCTCTTTCCCTTTTATTCTATACAATCTCTCTGGGAGAATCTCTTTCCTTTTTATTCCATGCAATCTCTCTGGGAGAATCTCATTACTAACATTCGTATCCCAATAATTCTTAAGCCCATATTTTCAGTCTAGGCTCTCTATGCACCACAATTCAATCAACAAATTGTTTTGGGTTCTGACCATGTGATGGGAGCTGCCCTCTAAAAATGCCACATATTTGACATGTTCAAAATTGAACAAATAGTCTTAACACAAAAACAGTTTCCTTCTCAACATTCTCTGTCCTAGTTAATGGTAATGTGACCCTGCTGCTCAAGGCAGCCATCTTAAATTCTTTCTAAATTTCCCTCTCTCTCTTGAGATTCAATTCATATCACTTTAATTCTTCCTTTAAATACCATGCAGAGGCACCACTACTTCTCTAGATTCATTGCTACTGAGTTGACTCAATTCTTTATACACACACATCGAACTTCCTGTAATGTCTCTGCCTTGGTTGATCACTCTAAAATCCACACTCTGCATCCTTGCCATGTAAATACACACACATATAGAGATGGACGGATGGACGGACGGATGGACGGACGATGTCCTCTTTCACTGAAGATCCTCCAGTGTCTCCCTATGGCTTTCAGGTTAAAGTTCCAATTCCTTAGCACAGCATATAGCACTCTCAAGGGATTTTCCTCGATGTCTCTCCAGCATCAAATTCTGCTGCTCAGTTCAACCTTAGTTGAAACTTCATTGTGTTCCAATTACTATGGTGTCTTATATTCCTGTGGATTGCGTACATCCTCACCATTGATTTGAATGTTCTCCCCCTCCTCTTCCTGGTCAATTTTTGATGTTCTTTAAGGCAATGGAAGGGAACAATAAGTATCTACACAATTGAATTGATTTAGAATGTAGTATGGTAGATGAATGATCCCGTTGCCAGAACCCAAATTTCTGTTTTCCTTGTAATACTGGGGGAAATGGAGATAGTCACCTAATCTCTCTGTACCTCCAGCTCCTTATCTAAAGAACAAGGCCTTTCAATGCAAGAAATGGTAATCCTCCTTTCTTTGTAAAAATGTTAAGCTGTAATGAAGGTTGAGTGGCTCATTGTGATCCCATCATCTACTCAACAAGCAAGTGCATTGACTAATTCTGAAGCACGGATACCTATTTTGGTGTGACTAAAGACTTAGGAGTCAATGCTGACTTTTAGGTTTTTCTGATGTAGACTTTGCATCTGACCATCATTTGATGCTTGTGGAGAGCTCTCACATCACATTTTCAAGGACAAGGAAAAAAAGGATGACAATCCTTTTTTTCTATGAAAGTTGCTGAAGAAGGGGTATATATAGCAGGCAAAGTTTGTTGGTAGGTGATTAATTAAAGTGCCCATTTCATTTCAGCATGAAGTTAGAGCATGAGTATGTACAATTAAAATGGGTTTATACATTTTGATAATTCACTTTCTACAGCTTAAAAATGCATATTTATTTATAATAGAAACAAATTCTCTTCCACCAGGGAGCACATTTTACTGTAGACAGGGCGCATAAAGGAAGATACAAACATTTCTAACATTGTCTTCCTAATGGCTGCCCCGGGCCCCCTCCTCTTTTACATAAAGTAGAGAGGATAAAGCCCTCCTGAATTCCCAGTGTTAATGGACAGAAGATAAAGGACTCCAAATGTGATGAAAAATTACCAGGCATATTGTAGCCCTTCTACATAAATGCAATGCCTTTTATGTTAAGAACTCATGAATGGATGGAATGCTGCTTTTATGTAAAACACAGCAATTACAAAAAGCCTTTGGTAAGGAATCCTCTAGTTAAACTAAATTTGACTTTTGAGAACTAACTACATTTATTCTTTCAAAGGATGCTTGGGGAACAAAGCCAATGACCCTTCCAGGGCAGGTGGAAAGGTCACAAGTCAGAAGATTGAAATTAAATAAAGATAATGTTTATCCTCAAATAGTTTGGCTATGCATCAAAAAAAAAAAAAAAAAAATCAGTAGTATTAGTTTTACCAAAAATTACTGGGACTGTACACTTACTCATTTATTCATTTGTTTCCTCCTCTAGCCCTTAACAAAGGCCCAGATAGAAAAACTGATGGAAAGAAAAGCACTACCCTTACTAAAGGTGTCACCTAGACTGTGAAAGTCATTTAGCATCTGTATTAGGATTCTTCAGAGAAACAGAAATATAATCTGTCCATCCATCCATCCATCCATCCATCCATCCATCCATCCATCCATCCATCCATCCATCCATCCATCCATCCATCCATCCATCCATCCATCCATCCATCCATCCATCCATCCATCCACCCACCCACCCATCCCTCCCCCCCACTCCCTCCCTCCCTCCCTCCCTCCTTCCTTCCCTCCCCCCCTCCCTCTATGAGTAGGAATTGACTCAATGACAATGGGTTTTTGGTTTGGTTACATATCTATCTATAACTATTGTTGTTAGATGCCATTGACTTGGTTCTGACTCATAGTGACCAATATGTATATATATATATACATATATATGCATATGTACATGAGGGCCCCTTTGGCACAGTGTAAATATGAATGTATATACATATATGTATGTATATATATATGATATATATACATACATATGTACACATATATATATATTCTACTTCCAAAAAAAAAAATTAGCCAGTGAAAATCTTATGACTAGCAGTGGAACATTGTCTGATATAGTGCCAGAAGATAAGCTACCCAGGTTGGAAGGAACTGCAAGTAGTGTCAACCTTAATGATGTGGATGGAGTCAAGCTTTTGGGACCTTCATTTGCTAATGTGACACTAGTCAAAATGAGAAGAAAAGCTGCAAATATCCATTAACAATCAGAACATGGACTGTACGAACCATGAACCTAGGAAAACTGGAAATCATTAAAAATGAAATGGAATGCATAAACATTGATATTCTAGGTGTTATTGAGCTGAAATTGACTGGTATTGGCCGTTGTGAATGGGACAATCATAGGATCTACTATGCTGGAAATGACAACCTAAAGAGAAATTTCATTTCAAGTTCTATCCTGAAGTACAATGCTGTCAGTGGTAGGACAATATCCATACGCCTACAAGGATGACCAGTTAATGCCACTATCATTCAAATTTACACACCAACTTCTGAGGCCAAAGACGAAAAAATTGAAGATTTTTACCAACTCCTGTAGTCCGAAATTTATCGAACATGCATTCAGGATGCATTGATAATTACTGGTGATTGGAATGTGAAAGTTAGAATCAAAGAAGGATGGTGTCTTACTCATCTAGTGCTGCCATATCAGGAATACCACAGTGGATGGCTTTAACAAACAAAAATTTATTTTCTCACAATCTAGTAGGTTACAGGTCCAAATTCAGAAAGTCGGCTCCAGGGGAAAGCCTTCTCTCTCTGTCAGCACTGAAGGAAGGCTTCCTCTGGTAGAGGAGATTCTCAGGCACAGGGACCCTGGGCCCAAAGGACCGGCTCTGCTCTTGGTGTTGCTTCCTTGGCAGCATGAGGTCTCCAACTCTCTGCTTGCTTTCCTTTCCTTTTTATCTCTTGAGAGATAAAAGGTGGTGCAGGCCACACCCAGGAAAACTCCCTTTACCTTGGATCAGGGAGGTGACCTGAGCAAGGATGGTGTTACAATCCCACCCTAATCCTCTCAACATAAAATTAAAATCACAAAATGGAGGCCAACCACACAATACTGGAAATCATGGCCTAACCAAGTTGACACTATTTTTGGGGGGACACAATTAAATCTATGACAGATGGGTAGTTGGAAAATATGGACGTGGTGATGGAAAAGATGCCAGAGATCGCATGATAGAATTCTTTTTATTTTTTAACTTTTATTGAGCTTCAAGTGAACGTTTACAAATCAAGTCAGACTGTCACATATAAGTTTATATACACCTTACTCCATACCCCCACTTGCTCTCCCCCTAATGAGTCAGCCCTTCCAGTCTCTCCTTTTGTGACAATTTTGCCAGCTTCCAACTTTCTCTATCCTCCCATCCCCCCTCCAGACAGGAGATGCCAACACAGTCTTAAGTGTCCACCTGATACAAATAGCTCACTCTTCTTCAGCATCTCTCTCCTACCCACTGTCCAGTCCCTTCCATATCTGATGAGTTGTCTTCGGGAATGGTTCCTGTCCTGGGCCAACAGAAGGTTTGGGGACCATGACCGCCGGGATTCCTCTAGTCACAGTCAGACCATTAAGTATGGTCTTTTTGTGAGAATTTGGGGTCTGCATCCCACTGATCTCCTGCTCCCTCAGGGGTTCTCTGTTGTGCTCCCTGTCAGGGCAGTCATCGGTTGTGGCCGGGCACCAACTAGTTCTTCTGGTCTCAGGATGATGTAAGTCACTGGTTCAAGTGGCCCTTTCTGTCTCTTGGGCTCATAGGTATCGTGTGACCTTGCTGTTCTTCTTTCTCCTTTGCTCCAGGTGGGTTGAGACCAATTGATGCATCTTAGATGACAGCTTGTTAGCATTTAAGACCCCAGACACCACATTTCAAAGTGGGATGCAGAATGTTTTCAAAATAGAATTATTTTGACAATTGACTTAGAAGTCCCCTTAAACCATGGTTCCCAAACCCCCGCCCTTGTTCCGCTGACCTTTGAAGCATTCATTTTATCCCGGAAACTTCTTTGCTTTTGGTCCAGTCCAGTTGAGCTGACCTTCCATGTATTGAGTATTGTCCTTCCCTTCACCTAAAGTAGTTCTTATCTACTAACTAATCAGTAAATAACCCTCTCCCACCCTCCCTCCCTTCCCCCCTCATAACCACAAAAGTATGTGTTCTCAGTTTATACTATTTCTCAAGATCTTATAATAGTGGTCTTATACAACATTTGTCCTTTTGCCTTTGACTAATTTCGCTCAGCATAATGCCTTCCAGGTTCCTCCATGTTATGAAATGTTTCAGAGATTCGTCACTGTTCTTTATCGATGCGTAGTATTCCATTGTGTGAATATACCACAATTTATTTATCCATTCATCCGTTGATGGACACCTTGGTTGCTTCCAGCTTTTTGCTATTGTAAACAGAGCTGCAATAAACATGGGTGTGCATATATCTGTTTGTGTGAAGGCTCTTATTTCTCTAGGGTATATTCCGAGGAGTGGGATTTCTGGGTTGTATCGTAGTTCTATTTCTAACTTTTTAAGATAACACCAGATAGATTTCCAAAGTGGTTGTACCATTTTACATTCCCACCAGCAGTGTATAAGAGTTCCAATCTCTCCGCAGCCTCTCCAACATTTACTGTTTTGTGTTTTTTGGATTAATGCCAGCCTTGTTGGAGTGAGATGGAATCTCATCGTAGTTTTAATTTGCATTTCTCTAATGGCTAATGATCGAGAGCATTTTCTCATGTATCTGTTAGCTGCCTGAATATCTTCTTTAGTGAAGTTCCTGTTCATCTCCTTTGCCCACTTCTTGATTGGGTTGTTTGTCTTTTTGTGGTTGAGTTTTGACAGAATCATGTAGATTTTAGAGATCAGGCGCTGGTCGGAGATGTCATAGCTGAAAATCCTTTCCCAGTCTGTAGGTGATCTTTTTACTCTTTTGGTGACGTCTTTACATGAGCATGGGTGTTTGATTTTCAGGAGCTCCCAGTTATCTGTTTTCTCTTTGTCATTTTTGGTAATGTTTTGTATTCTGTTTATGCCTTGTATTAGGGCTCCTAACGTTGTCCCTATTTTTTCTTCCATGATCTTTATCGTTTTAGTCTTTGATCCACTTGGAGTTAGTTTTTGTGCATGGTGTGAGGTATGGGTCCTGTTTCATTTTTTTGCAAATGGATATCCAGTTATGCCAGCACCATTTGTTAAAAAGACTATCATTTCCCCAATTAACTGACACTGGGCCTTTGTCAAATATCAGCTGCTCATATCTGGATGGATTTATATCTGGGTTCTCAATTCTGTTCCATTGGTCTATGTGCCTGTTGTTGTACCAGTACCAGGCTGTTTTGACTACTGTGGCTATATAATAGGTTCTGAAATCAGGTAGAGTGAGGCCTCCCACTTTCTTCTTCCTTTTCAGGAATGCTTTACTTATCCGAGGCTTCTTTCCCTTCCATATGAAGTTGGTGATTTGTTTCTCCATCACATTAAAAAATGACATTGGAATTTGGATCGGAAGTGCATTGTATGTATAGATGGCTTTTGGTAGAATAGAGATTTTTACTATGTTAAGTCTTCCTATCCATGAACAAGGTATGTTTTTCCACTTAAGTAGGTCCTTTTTAGTTTCTTGTAGTAGTACTTTGTAGTTTTCTTTGTATAGGTCTTTTACATCTTTGGTAAGATTTATTCCTAAGTATTTTATCTTCTTGGGGGCTACTGTGAATGGTATTGATTTGGTGATTTCCTCTTCGATGTTCTTTTTGTTGATGTAGAGGAATCCAAGTGATTTTTGTATGTTTATCTTATAACCTGAGACTCTGCCAAACTCTTCTATTAGTTTCAGTGGTTTTCTGGAGGATTCCTTAGGGTTTTCTGTGTATAAGATCATGTCATCTGCAAATAGAGATAATTTTACTTGTTCCTTGCCAATTTGGATGCCCTTTATTTCTTTGTCTAGCTTACTTGCTCTGGCTAGGACCTCTAGCACAATGTTGAATAAGAGCGGTGACGAACGGCATCCTTGTCTGGTTCCCGTTCTCAAGGGAAATGCTTTCAGGCTCTCTCCATTTAGAGTGATGTTGGCTGTTGGCTTTGTACAGATGCTCTTTATTATGTTGAGGAATTTTCCTTCAATTCCTATTTTGGTGAGAGTTTTTATCATAAATGGGTGTTGGACTTTGTCCAATGCCTTTTCTGCATCAATTGATAAGATCATGTGGTTTTTGTCTTTTGTTTTATTCATATGGTGGATTACATTAATGGTTTTTCTAATATTAAACCAGCCTTGCATACCTGGTATAAATTCCACTTGGTCGTGGTTGATTATTTTTTTGATATGTTGTTGAATTCTATTGGCTAGAATTTTGTTGAGGATTTTTGCATCTATGTTCATGAGGGATATAGGTCTGTAATTTTCTTTTTTGTGATGTCTTTACCCGGTTTTGGTATCAGAGAAATGGTGGCTTCATAGAATGAGTTAGGTAGTATTCCGTCATTTTCTATGCTTTGAAATACCTTTAGTTGTAGTGGTGTTAACTCTTCTCTGAAAGTTTGGTAGAACTCTGCAGTAAAGCCATCCGGGCCAGGGCTTTTTTTTGTTGGGAGTTTTTTGATTACCATTTCAATCTCTTTTTTTGTTATGGGTCTATTTAGTTGTTCTACTTCTGATTGTGTTAGTTGAGGTAGGTAGTGTTTTTCTAGGAATTCATCCATTTCTTCTAGATTTGCAAATTTGTTAGAGTACAATTTTTCGTAATAATCTGATATGATTCTTTTAATTTCAGTTGGGTCTGTTGTGATGTGGTCCATCTCGTTTCTTATTTGGGTTATTTGTTTCCTTTCCTGTATTTCTTTAGTCAGTCTGTCCAATGGTTTATCAATTTTGTTAATTTTTTCGAAGAACCAGCTTTTGGCTTTGTTAATTCTTTCAATTGTTTTTCTGTTCTCTAATTCATTTAGTTCAGCTCTAATTTTTATTATTTGTTTTCTTCTGGTGCCTGATGGATTCTTTTGTTGCTCACTTTCTATTAGTTCAAGTTGTAGGGACAGTTCTCTGATTTTGGCTCTTTCTTCTTTTTGTATGTGTGCATTTATCGATATAAATTGGCCTCTGAGCACTGCTTTTGCTGTGTCCCAGAGGTTTTGATAAGAAGTATTTTCATTCTCGTTGCATTCTATGAATTTCCTTATTCCCTCCTTAATGTCTTCTATAACCCAGTCTTTTTTCAGGAGGGTATTGTTCATTTTCCAAGTATTTGATTTCTTTTCCCTGTTTTTTCTGTTATTGATTTCTAGCTTCATTGCCTTGTGGTCTGAGAAGATGCTTTGTAATATTTCGATGTTTTGGACTCTGCAAAGGTTTGTTTTATGACCTAATATGTGGTCTATTCTAGAGAATGTTCCATGTGTGCTAGGAAAAAAAGTATACTTTGCAGCAGTTGGGTGGAGAGTTCTGTATAAGTCAATGAGGTCAAGTTGGTTGATTGTTGTAATTAGGTCTTCCGTGTTTCTATTGAGCTTCTTACTGGATGTCCTGTCCTTCTCTGAAAGTGGTGTGTTGAAGTCTCCTACTATAATTGTGGAGGTGTCTATCTCACTTTTCAGTTCTGTTAAAATTTGATTTATGTATCTTGCAGCCCTGTCATTGGGTGCATAAATATTTAATATGGTTATATCTTCCTGGTCAATTGTCCCTTTTATCATTATGTAGCGTCCTTCTTTATCCTTTGCGGTGGATTTAAGCTTAAAGTCTATTTTGTCAGAAATTAATATTGCTACTCTTCTTTTTTGCTTATTGTTTGCTTGATATATTTTTTTCCATCCTTTGAGTTTTAGTTTGTGTCTCTAAGTCTAAGATGTGTCTCTTGTAGGCAGCATATAGACGGATTGTGTTTCTTTATCCAGTCTGAGACTCTCTGTCTCTTTATTGGTGCATTTAGTCCATTTACATTCAGCGTAATTATAGATAAGTATGTGTTTTTTTTTATGTGTTTAGTGTTGTCATTTTGATGCCTTTTTATGTGTGTCGTTGACAATTTCATTTTTCCACTTACTTTTTTGTGCTGAGTCGTTTTTCTTTGTAAATTGTGTGTTCCGCATTTTCATAGTATTTGACTTTATGTTTGCTGAGTTGTTACATTTTTCTTGGTTTTTATTTTGAGTTATGGAGTTGTTATACCTCTTTGTGGTTACCTTAATACTTACCCCTATTTTTCTAAGTAGAAACCTAACTTGTATTGTCCTGTATCGCCTTGTATCCCTCTCCATATGGCAGTTCTATGCCACCTGTATTTAGTCCCTCTTTTTGATTATTGTGATCTTTTACATATTGACTTCACTGATTCCCTGTTTTGAGCATTTTTTTTTTAACTATTCTTAATTTGTTTTGTGATTTCCCTATTTGAGTTGATATCAGGATGTTCTGTTCTGTGACCTTATGTTCTGCTGGTATCTGATGTTATTGGTTTTCTGACTAAACAATTTCCTTTAGTATTTCTTGTAGCTTTGGTTTGGTTTTTGCAAATTCTCTAAGCTTGTGTTCATCTGTAAATATCTTAATTTCACCTTCATATTTGAGAGAGAGTTTTGCTGGATATATGATCCTTGGCTGGCAGTTTTTCTCCTTCAGTGCTCTGTATATGTCATCCCATTGCCTTCTTGCCTGCATGGTTTATGCTGAGTAGTCTGAATTTATTCTTATTGATTCTCCCTTGAAGGAGACCTTTCTTTTATCCCTGGCTGCTTTTAAAATTTTCTGTTTATCTTTGGTTTTGGCAAGTTTGATGATAATATGTCTTGGTGTTTTTCTTTTTGGATCAATCTTAAATGGGGTTTGATGAGCATCTTGGATAGATATCCTTTCGTCTTTCATGATGTCAGGGAAGTTTTCTGTCAGCAGATCTTCAACTATTCTCTCTGTGTTTTTTGTCCTCCCTCCCTGTTCTGGGACTCCAATCACACGCAAGTTATCCTTCTTGATAGAGTCCTACATGATTCTTAGGGTTTCTTCATTTTTTTTAATTCTTTTATCTGATTTTTTTTAATTCTTTTATCTGATTTTTTTTCAGCTATATTGGTGTTAATTCCCTGGTCCTCCAGATTTCTCACTCTGCATTCTAATAGCTCGAGTCTGCTCCTCTGACTTCCTAGTGCGTTGTCTAATTCTGTAATTTTATTGTTAATCTTTTGGATTTCTACATGCTGTCTCTCTATGGGTTCTTGCAACTTATTAATTTTTCCACTATGTTCTTGAATAATCTTTTTGAGTTCTTCAACTGTTTTTATCAGTGTGTTCCTTGCCTTTTTCTGCAGATTGCCTTATTTCATTTCTGAGGTCATTCCTGATGTCTTCAAGCATTCTGTAAATTAGTTTTTTGTATTCTGTATCTGATAATTCCAGGATTGTATCTTCATTTGGGAAAGATTTTGATTCTTTTGTTTGGGGGGTTGTAGAAGTGGTCTGCTTCTTTATGTGGTTTGATATCGACTGCTGTCTCCGAGGCATCACTAAGATATTGTAGTGATTTATTCTATATTTGCTCACTGAGTCTTACCTTGTTTTGTTTTCTTTCAATATACGTGGATGGGCTACTAGATTGTGCTGTCTTGATTGTTGTAGCCCTTGATTTACTTATGACCTATTACCAGCTGGTTTGGGCTGTTACCAGATATATATGCATGAGTCCATTCACTATTCTTGAGTAGAATCTGATTTTGGGTCATCAAGTGTGTGATGCACCCTGTCACCTATCTACCTTGAGAAGTAGTGTTGATAGTTGTGTGCACCAGATTCTAGTAGCAGCTGGGGTTCACACTCCGGGGGGGCAGGATGCTGACAGGCTTCCCCCAAGTGTCAGTGAGGTAGGTGTGTCTCTATTCCTAAAGCACCTTGGTGTGTGGGCTCTGCAGCTGTTCCTTAGGCCCCCAAAGCAAGTACCTCTACAGATTGGTAGGTGTCACCCTCCTTAGACCCCTAGGGCAGGAGGCTAGGTGGTCTGGGGGGAGCTTCAGCCCTCAGTTCCCCGTTGTGGGTCAGTGAGGGCTCTGTTGAATACGCAGAGATATCAGACCTGGGGAACTTGTCTTTCCAGTAAATCCACTAAAACAAATGCAGTCAGATCCTATCAGAAATGCCTTTGCATTATAATAGCCACCTTGTTCCCTGTAGGGATGAAAGCCCAATACTGTGGATCGCATATGCTTGGCTGGAGCTGGTTCTGTGTTTTTAGCCAAATTAGGGAAGGATTTTTGGTCCCTGGATTTTTTGTGGTTGCTTCTCTCAGGCCAGGAGA
Source organism: Elephas maximus indicus (assembly GCF_024166365.1). Lineage (NCBI taxonomy): Eukaryota > Metazoa > Chordata > Mammalia > Proboscidea > Elephantidae > Elephas > Elephas maximus. The sequence goes on along the minus strand of NC_064833.1, from coordinate 7,468,795 downwards.
ATGGGTTAGGAAAAGACCAAAAAAAAAAAAAATTGGAAAAGAAAAACCGCGGAGCAGTTCTTCCTCTGGCTCAGGAAATTCCAATGTTAATGAAGCCGCCTGGGAAGGGGAGGGGAGGGTTCAGAAAAACAGGAGAGAGTAGCACCCTGGAATATAGACAAAGTTACTTATCTTGCTTGGGATGACTGTTTTATCTGAGATCCCCGAGGGGCGCATCGCCTGTGTGCGCTGGCTGGGTAGAGATTGCCTCCGAGGGTCAGGCCCAGGTCCTGTGCTTACGCTGTCTTAGAAGCCACAGTCAGTTCCTCCGCTGCCAGTCCAAAGCCCAGCGTCAAGTTTCCCCGGCTGGGACGCTGCACTCCCAGCTCCAAAAACAGTTGCTGCCTCCCGTTGACTTCTCCTCCCACCAGCCGCATTGCCGCGCTGCCTGTGCGGACTGGCTGGGCCCCCCCCAGGTCAGTTCAGGCAGCTGGGGCTGCACCCCATGTTTGCACCTTCACAAGATGTGGTGTTCAGCTCTCCTGCGTCCAGTCCAAAGCCCTGCACCAAGGTTACCTGACTGGGACGCTGGCTCCAGGCTCCAAAAACAGTCGCTGCTTCCCCGTAGTTGTTCGTTCTGAGTCTCTGTCACTCAGGCCAACTCTTTAAATCTGTGTTTGTTGGTCAGGGTTCGTAGATTGTCATGTATGTTATTGATTCATTTGTTTTTCCGAGTCTTTGTTGCAAGAGGGATCCGAGGTAGCATCTACCTAGTCAGCCATCTTGGCCCCCGCCTCCGCATGATAGAATTTTGCAAGACCAATGACTTCTTCATTGCAAATACTTTTTCACCAACCTAAACAGCGACTATGCACATAGACCTGGCCATACAGAATACGTAGGGATCTAATCTATTGTATCTATGGGAAGAGACAATGGAAAAACTGAATATCATCAGTCAGAACAAGGCCAGGGGCTGAGTGCAGAACAGACCATCAATTGCACATATACAAGTTCAAGGTGAAACTAAAGAAAATTAAAACAAGTCCATGCGAGCCAAAGTACAACCTTGAGAATATCCCATCTGAATTTAGGACCATCTCAAGAATAGATATGATGCATTGAGCACTAGTGACCCAAGACCAGGTGAGTTGTAGAATGACATCAAGTACATCATACATGAAGAAAGCAAGAGGTAATTAAAAAGACAGGAAAGAAAGAAAAGACCAAAATGGTTGTCAGAAGAGACTCTGAAACTTGTTCTTTAATGTCATGTAGCTAAAGCAAAAGGAAGAAATGATGAAGTAAAAGAGCTGAACAGATTCCAAAGGGTGGCTTGAGAAGATAAAGTATTATAATGATATGTGCACAGAGCTGGAGATAGAACACCAAAAGGGGGGAACACACTTGGCGCTTCTCGAACTGAAAGAACTGAACAAAAAAATCAAGCCTCAAGTTGCGATAGTGAAGGATTCTATGGGGAAAACATTAAAAGGCACAGGAAGCATCAAAAGAAGATGGAAGGAATACACAGAGTCACCATACCAAATACAGTTGGTTGACATTCAACCATTTCAGGAGGTAGCATAAGATTAGGGACTGACGGTACTGAAGGAAGAAGTCCAAGCTGCACTGAAGGCACTGGCAAAACACAAGGTTCCAGGAGTTGACACAGTATTAACTGAGATGTTTCAACAGATCTAACGCTGGAAGTGCTCACTTGTCTATGCCAAGAAATTTGGAAGACAGCTACCTGGTCAATCAACTGGAAGAGATCCATATTTATGTCTGTTCCCAAGAAAGGTGATCCAGCCGAATGTGGAAATTATCAAACAATATCATTAATGTCACATGCAAGTAAAATTTTATTGAAAATCATTCAAAAGTGGCTGCAGCAGTGTATCAACAGAGAACTGCCAGGAATTCAAGCTGGATTAAGAAGAGGACTTGAAACCAGGGATATCATTGCCAATGTCAGATGGATCCCGGCTGAAAGCAGAGAATAACAGAAAGATGTTTACCTCTGTTTTATTGACAGTGCAAAGGCATTCGACTATGTGGATCATAACAAATGATGAATAACACTGTGAAGAATGGGAATTCCAGAAAACTTAATTGTGCACATGAAGAACTTGTACATAGATCAAGAGGCAGTTGTGCGAACAGAACAAGGGGATACTTCATGGCTTAAGATCAGGAAAGGTGTGTCAGGGTTGTATACTTTCACCATACTTATTCAATCTATATGCTGAGCAAATAATCTGAGAAGCTGAACTCTGTGAAGAAGAATGGGGTATCAAGATTGGTGAAAGACTCATTAACAAAGTGAGTTATGCGTAATACAGAACCCTGCTTTCTAAAAGTGAAGAGGATTTGAAGCACTTATGGATGAAGATCAAAGACCACAGCCTTCAGTATGGATTACACCTCAACATAAAACAAAAATCCTTACAACTGGACCAATAAGCAACACCATGAGAAATGAAGAAAAAAATTGAAGTTGTCAAGGATTTCATTTTACTTGGATGCACAATCAACACCCATGGAAGCAGTAGTCAAGAAATCAAACAATGAATTGCATTGGGCAAATCTGTTGCAAAAGTCCTCTTTAAAGTGTTCAAAATCAAAGATGTTACTTGGAAGACTAAGGTGCAACTGACCTAAGCCACAGTTGTTCCAGCACCTCATAAGCATGTGAAAGCTGGGGAATGCATAAGGAAGACTGAAGAAGAATTCATCCCTTTGAATTATAGTGTTGATGAAGAATATTCAATATACTGTGGACTGCCAAAAGAACAAACAGACCTGTCTTGGAAGAAGTGCAACCAGAATGCTCCTTTAGAAGCAAGGATGGTGAGACTATGTCTCACATACTTTGGACCTGTTATCAGGGGGGATCAGTCCCTGGAGAAGGACATCATGCCTGGTAAAGTAGAGGTTCAGCGAAAAAGAGGAAGACCCTCAACGAGATGGATTGACATAGTGGCTGCAACAGTGGGCTCAAGCATGGCAATGATTGTGAGGACGGCGCAGGATCAAGGAGTGTTTCATTCTGTTGTACATAGGGTCACTATGAGTCGGAACTCACTCGGTGGCACCTAACAACAACAACTATATATCTATTTATATGTCTGGTAGGTCTGGGGGGTAGGGTCTTATATTCGAAGTTTCTAATGAAAACTTCAGTGACACTGAGGCTGTTGGTTTGTAAATCCTGTTGTTCTTGTTAGTTGTCATTGAGTCACTTTCAACTCCGGGCCACCTCGTGTATAACAGCACAAAATGTTTCTGGTCCCATTCCATCTTCATGACTGTTGATATGTTTGAGTGCTTTGTTGTGGCTATGTGTCAATCTATCTCACTGAGTGTTTCCCTCAGTTTTTGCTGGTCCTCTACTTTATCAAACATGATATCTTTTTGTAGTGATTGGTCTTCCCTAATGATGTATTCAAAGTAAGCAAACTAAAGCCTCGCCAACATTCTGGTTGTTTTTCTCCTAGGGCTGATTTGACTTTTTTGTTTGTTTTTTTTGACACTCCATGGTATAGTCAATATTTTTCATCATCACCACAGTTCAAATGCATCAATTCTTCTTCTGTCTTCCTTTTTCATTGTTCAGCTTTTCCATGCATATGAAGCAATTGAAAAGACCATTACTTGAGTCGGGTGCACCTTAGTTATCAAAGAGACATCTTGGCTTTTTAAAACTTTAAAAAGTTATTTTGCGTCAGATTTTCCTAGCGGCAAAGTTGATGCAGTCTAGGCCAAATTCATCCTTCCTATTCCATATGATTCAGCTAAGCTTACCAGAGATGACCTGGGCCAGAATTCTGCACTGAGGTTGTAACTCTCACTCTGTTGGGCTAGGTGATATCTCTGCAGAATTCGCTCTTGAATTTGTAGCTTTGATAGATGACTTCTTAATATTTGGGCCTTCAGAAGCCTAGCTACTTCTTTATCGCATTCCATGTCAGAATCGTCATGATGCTATTGTAATGTATGAAACCACGAATATGAAGTGTTTGGAAAATTATGAATTTCTACATAGATATAAATTATTTCAATTTTATTAAATGATTAACACTGCCATACAAATAGTGATAGACAACATTAGGACGCTGTCACAGTCTAAGTATTATTGGGGTCCAGATCTATGGACACAAATGTGCTCCCAGGGTTTTTACTCTATTAGGGACTACAGCATGACAAATCATAAATGAGAGTGATTTTATTCATTCAACCATTTAATAAATATGTATTAACTGCCAGTTATCTGTCATACAGTGTAATAGGTGCTCAGTACATAGGGAAACCCAAAAGGCTTTATACAACATTTGAGAACAAAAAAAATTATAAACAAGAAATGGATATAAATATCCACATTTCTACTTCATATATTATACTCTTGTTTATATTTTGAGGATGTGTTTTCAGGGTTTTTAAGCATTTTTTAAACAAATTGAATTTTTTTTTAAATTTAACATTAACATTTCTCAGATTGCTTTCTATGGGAAGCTTTTAAAGTAAATTTTCATCATCAAATATGAATGGAGCATTATACTAAAAGGAAAATAAATACCAAAACTGATTTGATTTGGGGAAATGTCTGATGTATGTTACTTTTCATTTAAAACTGAGAATAATGCCAAGGTTTTCCACTAAAAAATTTGCAAAATATTCCAAAGGAAGGTATAAGAATAAGATAGATATATAGATAGAAAACAAAACATGTATCCATTCACTGAACTGTATTAAAAAATCATATTACTAGTAACTGACTATACATGCATTTGATGAGAAGTTTGCCTTAGATTTTGATTTTTGTTGTCATTATCATTTCAGAAAAAGATGCAGATAAGTATTTCTAAATGTTTTAACTCTTCAGTTGCAGTGAAACCACAGATCAGGCACTAACATCGTCTCTGATGATCTCTGGGACATTTCTAAAGCAGTCATGCTGGGAACCCGTTGGTGTTAAGTTGAATCTGACTCATAGCGGCCCTATAGGACAGAGTAGAACTGCCTCAGAGGGTTTCCAAGCCTGTCATCTTTATGGAAGCAGATCACCAGGTCTTTGTCCTGTGGAATGGCTGGGGGGCTCGAATCACCAACCTTTTGATTAGCAGCCCAGCGCTTAACCATTGCGCCACGAGGGCTTCTTGTCATGAAGGAAGGTTCCCCTATTTCTCTAAGAAATATAAGAGAAAGTAAGATGGAAATTCACTTTCAAAATCATAACTATATAGTCTATTTAAGTTTCTTAACAGCCTTATGAATTAAATGTTTCTATTTTATAGGTAAATCTTTTTCTACTTTCAGTCTTTAAAGAAAAAAAAAACAGTTCTAGGGAGGGGAAGAGAAAAATATACTACAACAAGAAAAGGATAAAGACAAGTAACATCTTCTATCATATGGTATTTGGAAAACAGCTGCCTTGCTTTTATGTTAGAGGTTGTTGGGATTATAGATATTTTTTCTCTTTTTATTGTTAGGTGCTGTCCAGTCATTTTTGACCTATGTACAACAGAACGAAACACTGTTGGGCATGAGTTGGAGGCAAATGGCAAGTTGTAAAATGGTAAAAAAGTGATACATGCTGAATTTTTCTAAATTCTGTTGCAGAGTGTTAGAAAGTATTAAAAAGTAAAGATGTGACTTTAAGGACTAAGGTGTGCCTGACCCAAGCCATAGTGTTTTCAATTGTCTCATATGCATGTGAAAGCTGGACAACGAATAAGGAATACCAAAGAATAATTGACACCTTTGAGTAATAGTGTTGGCAAAGAATTTGAATATTCCATAGACTGCCAAAAGAATGAATGAATCTGTCTTGGAAAAAGTACAGCCAGAGTGCATCTTAGAAGCAAGGATAATGAGACTCATATACTTTGGAAACATTTTCAGGAGGGACCAGTCCCCGGAGAAGGACATCATGCTTGGCAGAGGATTAGCGAAAAAGAGGAACATCCTCAACGAGATGAACTGCCACAGTGGCTGCAACAATGGGCTCAAATATAGCAATGATCATGAGGATGGCACAGGACCAGGTAGTGTTTCGTTCTGTTTTACACAGGATCACCATGGGTCGGAACTGACTCAACAGCACCTAACAACAAAAACTGTTGCAGAGAAAGAGTTCACTACAGCTATTTTAAGCATAAAGGGATTTATTTCAGGGTATTCAATGGATTACAAAGTCATTCGAAAGGCTATGGAAAAAAAAAAAAGACTCTAGATTCAGCCTTCAGAAATAGTTCCTCAAACTACACTTCAGAGCAGGGCTACCAAGAGAGCTGCCACGTCTTCTAGGATCTGGTAATCTGCGAATGGGGACTCTGTCACTGCAGCAGCTTGCTTCAGACCCAGGCTGCCATGGCCACAATCTGGAGGCACTCATTACCGCGGCAGGACTTGAAGCCTACTGCACCTGCTATGGTTTGCCCCAGCACAATGGAATCACCATATCCTACATCTCAGAATCATGAAGCTAGTGATCAAACACTGAAAGGTGCCAGTACTGCCTCAGAAAAACAGAAAACCTCTATGATGGAGCTGGATGAGAGAAAGAGCAGACGCCCAGTCCCATCTCACCCTTGCCTTTCAAATCATCTTTGTGTGCATACGATGGGCAAACCAAAATCAGATATCCAGGATATCGGCATGTGTACTGCACAGGGCCATGAGAGGAAAAGTCTGGAATAGGCATGAAATGCTGATCTATGATATCTAACTTTCCATGATGATGATGATGCTAACAATAACAGTGTTAACTGTTATTATTAAGAGAGTTGGGAAAGGAAGATAATCAAAAACAGCAGTCTATTCCTTCTAGAAATGTGGCCATGAAGACAAAGAAAGAGATAAGAGAGTTCCTTGAAAGAAAGGTAAATTAAGACTTTTTTTTTTTTTTGTAATTTAATATGGAAACAATTTGAGCAGGGTGAGGGAAAGAGACAGAGGAGAAGAGAGTCGATGGCACATTATCATAAAACTTGGTCAATGGCTTTGGCTATTGCAGACTAAATGACTGTGTAAACTTGAAACATCCAATCTGAATGACACCTGGGAGACAGTGTCTCTTTCTCCATGAGGCATGATGATGTTCTTCATATTCTAAATGTCTATAGCTCTTTGGTGAATAAGCTGCCTTCAATCCAAGCAGTATATGGAGCTACTACTTTCACCATGTCAAAGAAATGGATATATATATATATATATATGTATTTTTTTCCTTCAGAAGGAAGTTATTCTATTGGTACTTTGGGTTTTTGGAGATGGGCCAATAAAACCCATCCAATAATCAGCTATCACTTCCCTTAAGATTTTGTTTTAGAAAATATCATCCCAAAATATCTAGAATAAAAAATAGGTTGTAGAATATTCTATATTTTTGTCCTAGAAAATACCATATTCCAGTGGCCCCAACAAATATCCATATGACTTTAAAAGATTCCTTAAGACATTTTATCATGGACCAATTTAAAAGCCATGTCATACCTAAGCTTTAATATTCTCATAGAAAGAAAAAAAAATCTGTTACATTCTAGTAAACTGGAGAGAATTTTTTCTATCAATTTACAGAAAGTGCTAAAATTATGTAATTGTCACCATTGCTCCACCAGCTATCCTCTATAATTTTTTTTTTCTCTTATTGTACTTTAGATGCAGGTTTACAGAATAAACTAGTTTCTCATCAAACAGTACACACATTGTTCTATGACATTGGTTAACAACCCCTCGCCAGGTCAACACTCTCCCTTCTCAACCCTGGGTTCCCGATTACCACCTTTCCTGTTCCCTCCTGCCTTCCAGTTCCCTGCCCCAGGGTTGTTTTCTTTCTTCATTTTTCTCTTTTAAGGATCATTAATTTACCTTTGAGCATTTTAAATATCTAAAAAGACCACATTCTATTTTTGAAAGGAATGAGACTACATAGTGATCAAATGCCAAAGATCCTGTGATTGAAAGAAAAATCGAAATACAAGAGGCCCATTAAAAGCTTACCTGTAATTCATAAAGTTCCCAAACTGTCATTTCATCAAAGACCTCCCTTCTGGTTAGCCAGGCAATTGGAATCTTCTGACATTCTGAGAGAGATAGAGTGATGCCAAAGAGACTGTGAGGAAATTGAGCTGTAAAAGAATGTCATCTAATTTAGAGTAATCCCAGAGAGGCCCCTCTTAATGAGCCATATCCTGTACCTGTGAGACAGAATGAGAGGGGGAGAACCTGATAGCTTGGTGGAGACGCTCCCTAAGGGTGGGCATCCAGAATGAGGAAACAACAGCCACTGGTCTCAGAATGGAGCCTCTGAGTGGTGCAATTAATGGTTAACAAAGTCAGCTGCTAACCAAAAGGCTGGATGTTCAAGTCCATCGAGAGGTACCTTAAAAGAAAGGACTGGTGACCTACTGACCTACTTCCAAAAAATCATCCATCGAAAACTCTGTGGAGCACAGTTCTGCTCTGACACACATGGGGTCACCACGATTGGATTGACTTGATGGCAACCGGTTTGGTTTTTGCTTTGATCTTAGAGTACCTGCCATTGCCTGGGCCAAAAATCCTCTTAAGTATTTCTCAAATATTTCTTTAGATCAAACAGTCTTCATTCCTTTACTAAGCATAAACTCAAGATGGTTTATTTTATTCACTTTTGTATCCCCAACACCTAAGTAGTGCCAGGAATACTGTGAGTAGATCATGCATATGTTTTGAATGAATGACTAGATTGTGCTTTTGCACAATGGAAACAGTCTCTGAACTGGTATTCCATCTCTGAGGCTGTTAACTACCCTTGCTCAATAGCCATATTACTACTAAAGAAAGCACTCATAACTGTTCCTCTTACTATACCATGATCATTTCTGTTCTCAATAAATCTGCTGCTCAAACTGGAACCTAAGGTTCATGGTGCTATTCAGACTCTATTAAGGTTATGCTACCAACTGGACAAAATGGCTCAGGGAAAAGAGCTCAAGGGCGTGGTTTACCCACCAAAGCTGATATGCTCCAGAAAACTGCAGCTGAATAGAAAATCAGAGGGTTGGGACAAGTACACCAATAAATATAACAGGTACCAGAATTAGGTCTGAGCTACCACTACTGACTGCTCTGACAGAGATCACAACAGAGGGTCCCAGACAGAGCTGGAGGAAAATGTAGAACAAGATTCTAACTCACAGAAAAAGATCAGACTTACTGGCCTGACAGAGACTGTAGAAACCCTGAGAGTATGGCCCCCAAACACCCTTTTAGATCAGTAATGAAGTCACTCCTAAGGTTCACCCTTCAACCAAAGATTAGACAGGTCCATAAAACAAAACAAGACTAAAGGGGTTTGCCAGCCCAGGGGCAAGGACTAGAAGGCAGGAGGGGACAGGAAAGCTGGTAATAGGAAACCCAGGGTCGAGAAGGCAGAGTGTCAATATGTCATGGGATTGTTAACCAATGTCATAAAACTATATGTGTAAAAAAACTGTTTAATGAGAAACTAGTTTGTTCTGTGAACTTTCATTTAAAGTACAATAAGAAAAACAAAGAATTAGGTCTGATATGGTGATGGGCACATGGATTTGATGGAAAAAAAATAAGTAAAAAAAATAAAAAGGCTACTAAATGACTTCGAGAGTTGTATACAGCAAGATGTATATAAATTTTCATATGAGAGACTGACTTGATTTGCAAACTTTCACTTAAAGCACAATAAAAATTAAAAAAAAAAAATGCACAGTGGCCGTAACAACGGACTTGAACATATTAACTATAGTGAAGATGGCACAGGACTGGGCAGCATTTTGTTTTATTGTACATGGAGGTCACTATGAGAGCCAATTCAACCGCAACTAACAACAAAAAAAGAATAGCAACACTATCTAATAACTTGTTATCTATGTTGGCCTGTATGAAAATTCAAAGCCTTTTTTAACAGTGTAGACTTACATTGCAGACTAGAAGTAGTGCTTACGGTTTTTCTCTTTGCCCCAATCTCTTTGGGCTTCAAACTGGTCCTTGATTCTAACACTTGAGGTTACAGAGAGTAAAAAGAGATCAAGAGGGAGTAAGGGATCAATGACAACCTTCATTCACCCCAACAGACACTATCTGCAATATGGTGCCCCACCCCAGAACATCATCAATGATCATTGTTACTGACTCCTATCCTACTGCCTCCCTTAAAGTGGAGTGAAGAAAGAGAACTTTAGCTCCATCTAGAGGCTGGAGTGAAGAACCTACATAAAAGATTATGCAGAAATCAAGGACTCAACATCAGCTAGGATTGACAAGCTAGAATTTGATCCTAGGCATCCTTTCACAACACTACAATTTCCTCTTTAAAAATCTATAGAATTTAATGAAATTAACATCTAGCAAAGTATTTAGAACATTGTTTGGCACATACTAAGCACACAACAAAAATTGTTAGGTGACATCTTTTTGCTTTGGACTTGCAGTGACCTATGTACAACAGAATGAAACACTGCCTGGTCCTGTGCCATCCCCATGATCTTTGTTATGCTTCAGCCCATTGTTGCAGCCCCTGTGTCAATCCATCTCATTGAAAGCATTCCTTTTTTAATGCTGACCCTCTACTTTACCAAGCATGATGTCCGTCTCCAGGGACTGATCCCTCCTGATAATATGTTGAAAGTATGTTTGACAAAGAAATCTCGCCATCCTCACTTCTAAGGCATATTCTGGCTGTACTTCTTCCAAGACAGACTTGTTCATTCTTTTGGCAGTCCATGGTATATTCAATATTCTTCATCAACACCATAATTCAAAGGCATCAATTTTTCTTTGGTCTCCCTTATTCATTGTCCAGTTTTCACATGCATATAAGATAATTGAAAACATCACGGCTTAGGCCAGGCACACCTTAGTTCTTAAAGTGATATCTTTGCTTTTGAACACTTTAAAGAGGTCTTTTGCAGCAGCTTTGCCCAATGCAATGTGTCATTTGATTTCATGACTGCTGTTTTCATGGATATTAATTGTGGATCCAAGTAAAATGAAATCCTTGACAACTTCAATTTTTTCTTCATTTATCATGATGTTGCTTATTGGTCCAGTTGTGAGGATTTTTGTTTTCTTTATGTTGTGGTATAATCCATACTCAAGGCTGTGGTCTTTGATCTTCATTTGTAAGTGCTTCAAGTCCTTTTCACTTTCAGCAAGCAAGGTTGTACCAACTACATAACACAGGTTGTTTGTTAATGAGTCTTTCTCCAACCCTGATGCCTCTTTCTTCTTCACATAGTCCAGCTTCTGGCATTATTTGCTCAGCATACAGATTGAATAAGTATGGTGAAAGATTACTACCCTGACACACACCTTTTCTTACATTAAACCATGCAGTATCCCCTTGTTCTGTTCGAACGACTTACTTCTTGATCTGTGTATAGGTTCCTCATGAGCACAATTAAGGGTTCTGGAGTTCCCATTTTTCACAATGTTATCCATAATTTCTTATGATCCATGCAGTCGAATACATTTGCGTAGTCAATAAAATACAGGTAAACATCTTTCTGTTATTCTCTGCTTTCAGCCAGGATCCATCTGATATTGGCAATGATACCCGTAGTTCCAAGTCCTCTTCTGAATCCAGCTTGAATTTCTGGCAGTTCCCTGTTGATATACTGCTGCAAATGCTTTTGAATGATCTTCAGCAAAATTTTAGTTGGGTGTGATATTAATGATATTGTTCAATAATCTCCACATTTGGTTGGATCACCTTTCTTTGGAATGGGTACAAATATGGATCTCATCCTGTTGGCTGGCCAGGTAGCTGTCTTCCAAATTTATTGGAATAGATGAGTGAGCACTTCCAGCACGGAATCCATTTGTTGAAACATCTCACTTGGTACTCCGTCAATTCCTGGAGACTTGATTTTTGTCAGTGTCTTCAGTGTGGCTTGGAGTTCTTCCTTCAGTACCATTGGTTCTTGATTATATGCTACTTCCTGAAATGGTTGAACATTGACCAATTCTTTTTGGTACAGTGACTCTCTGTGTTCCTTCCATCTTCTCCTGATGCTTCTGCATTTTTCAGTGTTTTGCTCATAGAATCCATCAGTATCGCAACTCAAGTCTTGAATTTTTTCTTCAGTTCTTTCAGCTTGAGAATTGCTGAGTGTGTTCTTCCCTTTTGGTTTTCTAACTCCAGGTCTTTGCACATTTCATTATAATACTTCACTTTGTGTTCTCCAGTCCCCTTTGAAATCTTCTGTTCAGTCGTTTTGCTTCATCATTTCTTCTGTTTGCTTTAGCCACTCGATGCTTAACAGCAAGTTTCAGAGTCTTTTCTGACATCCATTTTGGACATTTCTTTCTTTCCTGTCTTTTTAATTACCTCCTGATTTCTTCATCTATAATGTCCTTGATGTCATTTTACAACTCATCTGGTCTTCAGTCATTACTGTTCAAAATACCAAATCTATTCTTGAAATGGTCTCTAAATTCAAATGGGATATTCTCAAGGTCATATTTTGGCTTGCATGGATTGTTCTAATTTTCTTCAACTTCAACTTGAATTTGCATATTAGCAATTGATGGTGTCTTCCACAGTTGGCCCATGGCCTTGTTTTGACTGATGATATTGAGCTTTTCCATTTTCACAGATGTAGTTAACTTGATTCATGCATATTCCATCTGGTGAGGTACACATGTACAGTTGTCATCTATGTTGTTGAAAAAAGTTATTTGCAATGAAGAAGTCATTGTTCTTGCAAAAACCTATCACAAGGTCTCCAGCATCGTTTTCATCACCAAGGCCATATTTTCCAACTACTGATCCATCCTCTTCGTTTTCAACTTTTACATTCCAATCACCAGTAATTATTAATGCAACAAATATTAAATGACATTATTACTGTTGTTGTTACCCTAAAATTAGCCACTCAGTGCCTAGAACCAAAATTAGGCTGCCGGTTGGTATTCTACTGCTGTCCAGGTACCCAGATTTTAGAAAATGCCAAGCCACAGGAAGATAATCAAATCTGAATTTTAAAGATGCTGTCATCAAAATTATCATCAAGCTCATCAAGGTCAAGTATTCAGAGAGAATGCTGTTTGGAAGCAGATTCTGTGCTTTCTTAAGAGACATATAAGCAAGTGTTAATCATTATGTAATCACCTTGAATTTGTATTGTAAACACTCATAACTATCAATTTTAAAGAGCTTCCTTCTAAAGCTTTGAAATGATATTTATATCATTTCCTCATTGCTATGCATTTTAATAAAAGTGGAAAAACACCCTTGGAATTCTTGGAATTGAACAACATGCTGCTTCTGTTGCTATTTCAGGGTTGTGTTTGAAATGGGCATATTTTTATTACTAATCATAAGAGGAGAGTTTCAATGACCTTAAGCGCTTATTTTAATATCCAGATTTTCTTTTTTTAGGCTAGTCAGAAATAAAATCCACCAAGATAAACTTCAATTCCTTTGGAGATCAAACTTGACATTCTTTGTAGTTTTTATACTAAAATTTGAGATCAAGGTTAAGGTTCAACATATCTATCAAAGGAAATGTGCCCAGTATTTATGGGGGGGAGGCTAACTGATGAATAATAGATGAAAATAATCAGTACAATGTTCATTTTTACTCAAATTTTATCCAATTCTTCTTGCCGTAATTTCTAATTCAATTAATGTCATTTATATTCTCCCTGTCACTCAACTCAGAAACCGGAGACACACCAAACTTCTCTTGTTTCATCCCAACCCAGTGGTTCCCACCTAGACTGGAATTTGTATTGAATTTATATCCTTGCTGTATCCCTTTGATCAGTGACTCAATCCAGGTGTTCTTTGCATCTCTCAATAGATTCCTAACTCATGGCCCCATTTTGGTCCCTCGCTTTTCCCATATTGCCTCTGTGTTGCTCATCCTGAAACAGGAATCTGATCCTGCCACCGTGATTGTACCAGAGAGTCCAGGACACATAGCAGAATACACACAAGCTTCCAAGTGAAATTATGCTTGAATCTCAAGTCTGCCATTTTATACCTACATAAACTTGGTCAAGCTACATAACTTTCTGAAGAGCCAGCCTTTTCTACATCTACAAGAATGGGGACAACCCTGAGCTTCCATCTTATCTAGAGTTTTTTAGTTTAAGCTATGAAATCACTTGTAACACCAAACAAATACAGTAAAACTTGTACAAACCTGAACTCACTGACGTCTTGTTTTTCTGGGTCCCTCAAGTTTTCCTCCTTTGACAGGGTGCAGTCTTACCACTTTTCTATCACTCTTTATCAGTGAAAAAATATTTGAATTTTACTTCTCTGACAGGTTTCCACCTTATACAGGTTCTAGTTTTGGCAGGTTTTACCATAAGTGTGTGACAAAAAAAATCACTCAGAGACAGGGTTTTCAGAAAAGCAGGTTGTGATTTCATATTATCTGAATCTTTTAAAAAGAGCTAAGATTCTAGGAAGGAATCTAGTAAAAAGTAGCCATTCAGTAAATGTCAAAAAATGAATGAATGAATTATAATGATAGTTGTATGTTTCTCTTGTTTTATCCTCTTCTTGATTTCTCTTCTTTTCTGCCATGAAAAATCTTATAGTTTAAAGCCTTACACTATGAACACGTCTGACCCCATGAGCAAGTGAGAGCTCACTCTCTTTTTTTTAATATCCATAGCATTTTCTTCCTATCGCATTACAATCATTAAGTTATTTTACACTCATCTATATACGTTTCTGGAAACCCCGGTGGTGTAGTGGTTAAGTGCTACAGCTGCTAATCAAGAAGTCAGTCAAACTTGAATCTGCCAGGTGCTCCTTGGAAACTCTATCGGGCCGTTCTACTCTGTCCTATAGGGCCGCTATGAGTCAGAATCGACTCGACGGCAGTGGAGTTTGGTTTTTTGGTTTATATATGTTTCTTTTCTCCCACCATGCTATGAATCCTATAAATAAGTGAATAATGTATTTTTTTCTATCCATTTCTACCATTGAACATAGTTGCCATCTTATGCGAAGTACTCAATAAATACTTGAATACAATTTGCCTTAAAAAAAAAATGAACTGTATCTTCTTAGATACAAGAAGACAGTTTTCATGTGTTTCTTAGTTAGAGTTTCCCAGAAACTGACTCAGGGACAAAAAGTTGAGAGCTAGTAGTTTGGGAACCAGGTGGGATCAAATGAGAGCAGGGAAGTAAGGTAGAAAGAGAAGAACTCCACTGGGGATCTCTGAGATACTATGCAAAACATTCCTCAGAATCATCTCTAGAGAGGTGAAGAAGCTAGGGTACTATCTACCAACTCTCATTCATAATTCGTCAATTCCCTGAGGTCACCCTGCAGCCAGAGAAAGTCTTCAGGCAAAGCTGCACCACCCATGGTGCACACAAGAGTGATAAGAGCCCAGAGCATGGACAGTGCATCTGCCATGGTACAGGCTTGATGGGTGGAAACAGGCCAGGGAAAAATAATTCTTACTTTTATAAGGTTGTTGGGGATATTATGTATAAGGGAACATATATTATTTAGAACAAAGGAACTGGTGCATAGCAGAAACTCAATCACACTTTACTTGAATATAGATTTTTGGATGAGAAATGTTTCCAAGGCCTCTGAAGGTCACTGTCAGTGTCCTTGTTGTCTTCTCACTTCTACTTTATTTAACCCTATTGTTCAGGTCCCTGGTGTCAGCCACTGGAGCCCCATTGGAACTCCCTGTCCAAGCCTATAATCCCTAGGGAACATCCTGTTGTTCCAATGCTGTATTCATCACACTTCATCACCAGTTCTTTTCTTAGAAACTTGCTTTCCACTAGTTATGGAAAGAGAAAGTTGATCCATTTGGTCAACCCACAATGAGTTATTAAAAAGGAAATAACAGTTAAGAATTTCTCTCAGACTAAATGTTTTCTGTTTATAAAAAACATTTTGATATCTGAGGTAAAAAACAAAAAACGAACCCATTGCTGTCAAGTCAATTCCAACTCATGATGACCCCATGTGTTATAGAGTAGAACTACTCTATAGTGTTTTCTTGGCAGCCATCTTTACAGAAGCAGATTTCTAGGCTTCTTCTACGGTACCATTTGGAAGTTCAAGCTACCAACTTTTAGGTTAGTCATGGAGCATAAACTTTTTGCAGGGACCCCCTTCGAGATCAGGCAATTTTAATACAATATATTCCATTTAATGACATGCAGCACTGTACAAGTCATTTAATCTCTCCAAACTCCAGTATGCAAAATAATAATTCTTACTTTTATGTGGCTGTTGAGGGTATTAAATATAAGCGAATATGTATCAATCATAGCAAAGGATCTGGGACATAATAGGCCCTCAATTGCATTTTGCTTGAATACAGATTCTTGGATGAGAAGTATTTCCAAGGCAATTGATCCATTGAGAATCTCATAGAGTGACATGAATGGAGCATTGGCCATGACTTCAGGGAAAGATCAAGCTGCTGTCAAAAAAGGAACCTATATACACAAAGACAAGTGTCCATGAAACTGGTACAATCTGAGTAAGGCCAGTGGGTTGTGTCAATGTCAGTTTCTTGGTTGTGATATTTTCCTATAGTCATATGAGTCAATGCCATTGGGGGTAATGGAGTGAAGGGAACAGATGATTAATCTGTTATCATTTCTCACAGTAGCACATGAATCTAAAATCATCTCAAAATGAAAAGCTTAAAAAAAAGGAAATCTTGGAACGGCACTAACAGCCATGCTAACTTCTGATCAACTATAAATGGAAGATCAGAGACAGACTGTGAATAAAGAGGATGAGCCATCGCCAGGTGTGTGACAGTCCCATTAATGAAATTATAGAGGATATCAGAAGGTGAATAATTCGTGGCTGACTTCTAAAGTTTGTCAACACTCTGGAGAAACTATCAGGAGGTCATTTGCTTTCTGACAGAGAGGTGTACCCTCGTGAATTTAAAATGATCCAATGTTAAGCCTGCTCGCTGGAGATGCTGAAAGCTATAATTTAGAGAAGAATGGAGTCATTCATTCTGTCACCTGCATTAAGTCCTCTCAGGTACTCAGCTTCATTTTTATTTATTCATTGCTATTCTGTGGGTACTTCGTTTTCTCGAGCCACCCTTTGAAATCTTCTGTTCAGTTCTTTTACTTCATCATTTCTTCCTTTTGCTTTAGCTGCTTGATGTTCATGAGCAAGTTTCAGATTCTCCTATGACATCCATCTTGGTTATTTCTTTCTTTCCTGTCTTTTCAATGACCTCTTGCTTTCTTCATGTATGATGTCCTTAGTGTCATTCCACAACTCATCTTGTCTTTGGTCACAAGCGTTCCGTGCTTCAAATCTAGCATAACAATGATTTTAAGGATGGCGCAGGACCAGGCAGTGTTTCGTTCTGTTGTGTGTAGGGTCGCTATGAGTCGGAACTTACTCAACAGCTCCTAACAACAACATTCTGTGGATTCTCAACAGCCATGAACCATCTAGTCTTTCACATGTTATTTGCTTCCAGAGAGAGAGAAAAAGAGAGAGAGGGAGAGAAGCATCTAAGTACATGCCATGTTAGTTGTGTGCAAGTTTTGGGGGAGCAGAAGGTCAATACTACAGAGTCCCTGCCTTAAGGAGCTCCCCAAAAAAGAAACAGAGAAATATGTGAAGTACTGCCCAGGGAGGTGAGTATCAGGGGAATCTTGTTGCCTCATTTTTATGTTGATACATAACTTTTTTTTTTAATGTACATTTTCATGGAATAAATGTACACAGTTAAAAAAAATCAACTTGTTTCAGGAGAATAGAGACTAAAACTAGCAGCCTACAACCCCCTCTACTTCTCACTGACTGTTCTTTCCCTCTTTGGACCTCAGAGCTGTTAACTCTAGTATTCTGCACTATATTTTTTAATGAATACATTGATAGTATCTTTCCTTTATTTTTCTAATATCATACTTCTATAATTATGTGACTCAGCAAAGGAACGTAATGCACTATGTTTATAATATGTAGTACTATGCCCTTCCTACACAAACTTTCTGTTTTTCCTGAGTTAATGCTTGCCTCATACCTCTCCTGGGATTCTCCTTGCTTCTGTGTGTCCTGGAGCACCTGCTGGGCCCCACACCTTCTCCTATTTTGCTTTTATTCTCTCATCTCGGTAGAGGATAACCTCCAGGAGATTCCTAACAATAGGTTAAAAGGCAGTAAATTCTGAAATGCCCTTTTGTGCCTTCACATGAATTGCGAGTTTGGCTAGATAAGCAATTCTAGTTTCTTTATAGCTGAATTATATAGAAATGTGCTCCTCTCATCTTTTTTTGTCCTAGCTTTTCCATTGTTTCTACATTTAAAGACTTATACTTCCTTTATTCCATTAATAAAATTTTGATAATGTCATTCAGCAATGTGTATTTGGGGATAGAGGTGAGATAAGAGTATTTATTTAATGTGCTTTTCTTCTTATTTATGTCTTTATTCCCCACTCTCCCTCCCATGTCCTTTGTGCCCATCCAGAGGCCTATGCTGCCTGCTGTTTTGGGAGGTTCTGCATTCTTGGCAGTCCTAGGAAGATTAAGGTAAAGTTCTGGGAAAGAAGGTACAGTGTGAGAAACCCTAGACATTTTTCTTTTTCTCTGTCCTCTCTTATCAGAATGATGGGGTGGTCCACAGGGCCCAGGTCAGCCCTCAAACTTGGGGCAAAGGGATCAAGGAAGCTATTCCTTCTGCCCCCTAAATTTAGAGTGTAAAGTATCTTGTAATTCACACATGACCTAAAACCTTTACTTGAACATCTATTTTTATAGACTGGTTTCTTGAAGTACAACTGATCTATGGTAAACTCTACCCTGTTTTATTGCAGAGTTCTATTTAAGTGACAAAGCACATACAGTCATGTAACTACCACCATCAAGATCAAAATTACTCCCTCACCTACTAAAATTTACTTACAGTCATTGTAGTGAACCCCTCTTCCTATCCCCAACCCTGGCTCTAGATTTAACAAATATTTCTTTGATGTGGAGTGTCCTCAATTCATACACGTTGTTTTGTTCCATATGCAAAGATAAGAGGACACAGAGATTTAGGAAAGTTGCCATAATTTCATCTTTATGACCCACAAAGTAATACTGGACCTTTTAGACAAGCAGAATTTTAAGGAAGGATTTTCAGAGTAGCTAATTCTTTTTTTTTTTTTAATTTAATTGTACTTTAGGTGAAAGTGTACAGCTCAAGTTAGTTTCTCATCACAAAATTTATGTACATATTGTTCTGTGACATTGGTCGCAATCCACACAATGTAACAGCATGCTCCCCTTTCCCCTCTAGGTTCCTTGTGTCAAATCATCCAGTTCCTGTCCTTTCCTGCCTTCCTGTCTTGCTTTTGGGCAGGAGTTGCCCCTATGGTCTCATATGTTTGATTGAACTAAGAAGCATGTTCCTTACATGTGTCATTGTTTGTTTTATAGGCCTGTCTAGTCTTTGTCTGAAAAGTGGGCTAATTCTTACAGTGAGTCTTGAATGATGAGTAATTTTAGCTTGATAAGTGCAGGGAAAAGGGGACATTCTGAATACAAGGAATGACATGTGAGAAGACCTCAGAATGTATGAATAGCCACGCTGAAACAAAGGGTATGGGAGCGAGAGAGCTGGAAAGAAAGGCAGAAGCCAAATAACGGAGGTTCATAGGTAACATACTGAAATGTTTGAACTAATGGGAAATCTATTCAGTGTTTGGACAAGAGTTACATAATCAGAAACTCTCTTTTATTCTTACTTTTTCTCATTTCTTAATTAATCGAGTCTTGTATGTTAGCAAACACAGGAACAAAAATATGCCAGCTAAGAACTATGAGTGAGAAAATAATTATCTAAAGTAATAGCAATTTTGATTAACATATCATTTCTATAATTCCACTTGCATGGAAAGTGGAATCAAGGAGAAAAGGGATATATAGGAAACAATATTGACCAAATTAATGTCATTTCAAGATTGTTGAGCCTCTATTGGGCTAGGCACTAGGCTAGATAAAGAGGGACTATTCAACTTGGGGAACAGTGTGGAGACATTTTCACACATGGGGCATTCCATACTAATATTGTCATTAGCAAGGCACCCTATGCAGAAGATTAGTGGTAGGATGAAAACCACTGCTTTCATATTATTGGGTCTATGATGGAGAGACTCAAAAAGTGAAAGGAGTAAGAAAGTAAAACTAAGAGAGATAAAATAACTTCTTGAGTGACGGAGATAACTGGAATGTAAGGTTTTAACTGATTTCAAGGCCACTGATCTTTCCAACATATTTCTTGTACAAATCAGAAGACTTGTTCTCACATCTCACTCACAGTCCCTCTTTAGCTTTGTGACTTGGAACAAATCCTCTTGTTTCTATATCTCCTGTAATCTTTTCAAGAATGTTGCTACTTTATTTAACCTCTCGCTCACCTATATCACAGTCCTCTCCCAAATTCTGAATGATGGGCACATGCCATCCCTATGTGAATACATTCACATATGTTGGGTATAAAGTAATAACAATGATAATACATGCACATATGCACTCTTGCTGTATTGCCCCGTATCTAATCCTATTTCCCTGTTCCCTCTCACACACACAGAAGTTTCTCCCATAGGTTTTTTATGCACTCAGTAATGCTTCCTCACTTCTAATTCCCTTTTCAATCCATCATCACGTCTTTTTAAAATCCAAAAATCCACAAAATTGTTTATGATAACATCACTGTGGTTCCTATTCCAACAGTCACTTCTTGGCTCTTTTGTTAATTAACCACTCCCTCCCTCAAGAATTCTCCCTTTACAGATTCTGTAAGCCCACACTAAGTTAGTATTCTCCCTCCTCTCTAATGACTCCTTCTTAGTCTCTTTGCTCAGACTTCCTATTCTACCTGACCTCTAAATGTTGGCGTGTCTTTGGGTTTTATTCTGGAAGTAGGAGAGTTTATGTCCGGGACTTGAAGAGAACAGAACCTTTCAGTAATACTGATGCCTATGCCATAGAGAAGGACCCTGGTGGCACAGTGGTTAAGTGCTGGACTGCTAACTGAAAGGTCAGTGATTGGAACCCACTAGCCTCTCCATGGGAGAAAGATGTGACAGTCTGCTTCCTTAAAGATTTATAGCCTTGGAAACCCTAGGGGTAATTCTACCCTGTCCTATAGGGTCATGATGAGCAGGAATCAACTTGATGACAATGGTTTTATGCCAGAGAGAAAACATTAATCACAATAGCCAAAAGGAGGAAATAACCTAAATGCCCATGAACAGATGAATGGGTAAATAAAATGTGCCATATACTTCCAATGAAATATTATGCATCCATAAAGTGAGATGAAGTTGTTGTATATGCTACAACATGGCTGAACCTTGAAAATAGTAAGCAAAATATGTCAGACAGAAAAGGACAAATATTGTATGATTCCATAGATATGGAATACCTAGAATGCGCAAATGCATAGAGACCAAAGTTTATTAGTGGTTTTGGGGGGTAGTTGGGAGAGAGAAATGTAGGCTATTGCTTACTGAGTTTCAGTTAAGGATGATGGAAAAACCTGGAAATAAATAATGACAATAGTTAGATAACACGGTGGATATAATTAATGTCACTGAATTGTACATGTAAAAATGGTTGAAGCAGCAAATGTTTTGTTATATATTTTTCACCATAATACATATATATGCAAGTATATATATATACACACATATATATATATATATATATATATATATATATATATATATATATATATATATAGTCGATCCATGACTTCTATTTATTTTTACTGCTCTTACCTTGGTCCAAAGCAATGTCATTTCCAGCCTGGATCACTTCATAGCCTCCTTTTTGGTCTCCTTAAATTTTAAGCTTTCCCTTTTCCATTTTCCAAAAAGCAATGAGAGTGGTCTTTTAAAAATGTAAATTACGTAACTCCATTTTACTACTTAAAACTGTTTATTATCTGCCCATCAGATCAAATCTGGTATAAACACTTCACAGTGTACAAAGAGGATGAATGATCTGGCCCCTAACAATTTATTTCAAGTTTGCATTTAACAATTCCCTCTTCCGAAAGCTTACTCAGCACAGAGAGGACTGTGTTGGCAACCCTAACCAAAACGGCCGCCGACAGTCAACCTCTGTCCCGGCATGCTGTTTATCTGACACCACACTGAAAACAATTTCCAATGATCTTGTTTCTTTCTTCCCTTTTTTAAATATCTTTATTTAAAAAAAATTAAATAATATTTTATTGTCTTTTGGATGAAAGCTTATGCGGCAAGTTAGGTTTCTGTTTGACAATTTCCATACAAACTGATCAGTGGTGTTATATTTTTCACATGCTATCAGTATTCTCTTTAATTGTGTTCTGGTTATTCCATTTTCAGTACTCTAGTTTCCCTGCACCCTTATCTTCTCATCTTTGCTTTGGATTAAATGTTGACGTTTTGGACTCAGACAGATGGTTTTTTAGTGGAGCACTGATGTAACAGGTGGTGGTGGGTGTAACAGGTAGCATCCTTTATTTTGTGTGTCACTCTGCTTTTATGTTAAAAAGTAATCTCAGGGGATGGTTTTGGTTCAAGGCTTAAGGGACATCTCAGGGTGATAGTCTCAGGGAGTCTTCTGGTCTTAGCTTGTTCAGTTAGTCTGCCGCCCCCCCCTTTTTTTTTTAAGAATTTGAGTTTTGTTCTGCATTTTTCTCCCATTCTAACCAAGATCATTTCTTGTGACCCCAGTCAGATAGGTCTGTGGCGGTAGCTGGGCAATATTTAATTTTTCTGGTCTCAGGGTAGTTGACGTCAATGCTCATATAAGCTGTCAGCCTTGTAGATTTCTTCTCTGAGATTTTTGTTACTTTCTTATTCTTTTGTTCCTGATGAGTAGATACCAATAGTTGTATCTGAGATGACCACTCACAAGCTTTTAAGAACTCAGATGCTACTCACTTCACAAGGACACAGAACATGAACTTTGTGAACTATCTTATGCCAATTGACTGAGTTGCCCCATAAGAATATGGTCCTAAGATTTCAAATCCAGAAAACCAGTCTCAGAAGGTCTTTGGTTATGTCTGAGGAGTATCTATAGTTACGACTTCAATGAATATATGTGTATGCCCCCATATACCTGTATTTACATGTACATATAGCTAATTCTATCTGTTCTTACATATGTATACACCTATACCTACCCACATTGATCTTGTTTCTTTATTTGCTTTTTCATTGCCTATTATTTTTTTTTTTATTATGTATTTCACTAAAATGTCAGCTTTTTGAGGACACAGTTATTTCTACCCTGTTTACCACTTTTTTTTTTTTTTTTTTTACCACTTTATCCCCAGGCTCCAGCAGTACCTGGAACCTATTAGCTACTCAATAAATATTTAAATGAGTTAATGCACATAATTTTCTCAGATCAAAACCTGACATCCTGTGAGCACTAAATAAATAAATGTCAGTCATTAATGAAATTTCTGTCAATATTTTTATTATTTGAACAATTGAATAAATGAATGAAAAAATGATTTTGTTTTTCAATTTCCTCACTTGAATGTAAGAAATACAAATTAAATAATCATTGAGGCCCCAAATCTGTGATTAAATTATACTTTAAAATTACTTTACATGGTGAGAATTTTCAAGCATTTGCCCATTTTCTATCTGCTTCCCCTGAATTAATGTAAATCTAGAGTAGCCCATCAGATATAAGATGTGGTTGTCATTGTTGTTAGGTGTTGTGGAATCGATTTTCAACTCATAGTGACCCCATGACAGAGTAGAACTTCCCCATAAGGTTTTCTTAGCTGTAATCTTCACAGAAGCAGATCCCCAGTTCTTTCACGAAGCCATTGGGTGGGTTCAAACTGCCAATCTTTTGGTTAGTAGATGAGTGCTTAACCATTGCACCACCAGGGCTCCTTAGCTATAAGATGCATGGTGAATAACAGTAAAAAGATGAAAGAGTACAGCTTAAGTTTATTGATCAACCTGAGTCTTTGGTTCTTCAGCTTATAGATGCTAAATAATAAGCCCCAAGTCACTGAGTTGCCATGATGCCTAGAATGGAGAGCATGTTAGTTTTGGGAACACTGAATCAATTGCTATGAATACAGAATCAGTTGAGGGTAGAAGTGTCACAGGTACCAACCACTGATAGTTGTGTACACCATCCATAGAAGACAATAAGAAACAGCCCTTTTGGTAGGAAAAGAATATGTTCAACTCTTTTCCACTATAGCAATGTCTCAAGACAGTGTGTGACAGTCATATGGGACAGGATGAGATTTTAGATCAAATGAGAAAAGTGGCAAATATTTACATCTTTGTATCTACGCTGCTATCCACAGCCACTGTGATTCCCTTAGTTACGACTTGATGAATAAAAAGATATTGCAAAAAAAGGGTGGGAGAAGAGTAGAGGGATCTGTTAAGAAGTTATTCATAACAAAATACATTCACCATGACTTTATAGTTATTGAATGGCTTTAGAATTAGTGAATTTTTCACGTTGTTTAATCTCTCTGAGCTGAGATTTCTTTGTGAAATGGAGTTGATAACACCTAAACCAAAGGAAAATGTGAGCATGTCTAGCACAGTTTCGGACAGATAAATGACGCTGAACACATTGTGGTTTCTTTTCCTTTTCTTTCCTTTCCTTTAAATTGGCTTACATGTAAATCAAATGTCTGTTCAACATGATGGCTTTGTTCCAAGGTATACAATCTATCAAAATGCACACACACTTATTTGCAAGGGAGATAGTTTGAGAAATAATCCCCCTGGTTTAGAGATGACAAAAGTCTATTGATTTCTTCCCTTCTGACTTTCTCTGTAACAACATGTTTATAAGATAAAGAGAAATATATATATACAAAACAAAACAAAATATTGCCATCTAGTTGATTGTGACTCATAGCAACCCTATAGGTCAGAGTCGAACTGCTCCATAGAGTTTCCAAGGAGCAGCTGGTGGATCCAAACTGACAACCTTTTAACCACCTTTCAGTGGCTCTTAACCACTTTACACCAAGGCTCTGTATAAATACTTATATATACACCCATCTATCAGTTTGTCATACTGTGGTGGCTTGTGTGTTGCTGTGATATTGGAAATTTTGCCACCAGTATTTCAAATACCAGGGTCACCTTTAGTGGACAGGCTTCAGCAGAGCCTCTAGACTATGACAGACTAGAGAGAGAGACCTGGCAGTCTAAAAAATAGGCCAGTGAAAACCTTATGAATAGCAGTGCAACTTTGTTTGATATAGTGCCAGAAAATGAGCCCCTCAGGTTGGAAGGCATTCAAGAGATACCAGGGAAAAAGCCGGCTCCTCAAAGTAGAGTTGACCTTAATGACTTGGGTGGAGTCAAGCTTTTGGGGACTTTCGTTTGCTGATATTGCTGACTCAAAGTGAGAAGAAACAGCTGCAAACATCCATTAATAATCAGAACATGAAATGCATGAAGTTTGAATCTAGGAAAAATAGAAATTGTCAGAAATGAAATGGAATCCATAAACATCTATATCCTAGGCATTGGTGGGCTGAAATGGACTGATATTGGCTATTTTGAATCAGACAATCGTTGGTCTGCAATGCAGGGAATGACAAATTGAAAAGGAATGACATTACATTCATTGTCAAAAAGAACATTTGAATCACAATGCTGCCAATGATAGGATAATATTCATAAGCCTACAAGGAAGACCAGTTAATATGACTATTATTCAAATTTATATACCTAACACTAAGGCCAAAGTTGAAGAAATTGAAGATTTTTACCAACATCTGCCATCTGAAATTGATCAAATATTCAGTCAAGATTCACTGATAATTACAGGTTATTAGAACGTGGAAGCTGGAAACAAAGAAGGATCGGTAGTTGGGAAATATGGTCTTGGTGATAGAAATGACACCAGAGACTGCATGATAGAATTTCACAAGACCAGTGACTTATTTACATAACTGACTGCTATCCATGTGGACCTCACCAGACAGAAAACACAGAAATCAAGTCTATTATATCTGTGGAAAGAGATGATAGGAAAGCTCAATGTCATCAGTCTGAACAAGACCAGGGGCCAACCGTGGAATAGACCACCAATTGCTCATATGTAAGTTCAAGTTGAAGATGAAAAAAATTGAAACAAGTCCACAAGATCCAAAATATAACCATAAGTATATCCACCCAGAATTTGAAGACCATATCAAGAATAGATTTGACACTTTGAACACTAATGACCAAAGACCAGATGAGTTTTTAGAAGATATCATGGACTTCATACAAGAAGAAAGCAAAAAGTCATCAAAAAGACAGGAAAGAAAGAAAAGACCAAACTGTATGTCAGAAGAGACTCTGAAACTTGCTCTTGAATGCAGAGTAATTAAAGGGAATGGAAGGAATGATGAAGCTAAAGAGCTGAACAAAAGATTTCGAAGGGGGTTTAAGAAGACAAAGCAAAATATTATAATGAAATATGCAAAGAACTGGAGTTAGAAAACCCAAAGAGAAGAACACAGTCACATTTCTCAAGCTGAAAGGACTGAAGAAAAAACTCAAGCCTCAAGTTTACAATTTTGAAGGAATCCATGCACAAAATACTGAATGATGAAGGAAGCATTAAAACCAGGTGGAAGGCATACACAGTCACTCTACAGAAAAGAATTGGTTGGCATTCAACCATTTCAAGAGGTAGCATATGATCAAGAACTGATGGTACTGAAGGAAGAAGTGAAGGCCACACTGGAGGCATTTGTGAAAAAGAAGGCTCTAGGAATTGATGGAATACCACCTGAGATGTTTCAACGAACAGATGGAACTGCTCACCTGCCTATGCCAAGAAATTTGGAAGACAGCTACCTGAATAACCGACTGATCGAGATCCGTATTTGTGCCCATTCCGAAGAAAGGTAATCCAACCAAATGCAGAAATTATTGAACAATATCATTAATATCACATACAAGTAAAATTTTCCTGGAGACCATGCAAAAGCTTTCGCAGCAGTACATCAACAGGGAACTGGCAGAAATTCAAGCTGGATTCAGAAGAGGACTTGGAACAAGGTATATCATCGCCGATGTCAGATGGATCCTGGCTGAAAACAGAGAACACCAGAAAGATGTTTACTGGTGTTTTATTGACTATGCAAAGGCATATGACTGTGTGGATCATAACAAAAATCTGCTGCAAAATACTTCTTTGAAGTGTTAAAAAGCAAAGATGTCACTTTGAGGACTAAAGGGTGCCTGATCCAAGCCATATTTTCAATCACCCCATACACATGTGAAAACTGGACAAGGTATGAGGAAGACTGAAGAAGAATTGATGCCTTTGAATTATGGTGTCGGAGAAGAATATACTACAGACTGCCGGAAGAATGAACAAATCTGTCTTGAAAGAAGTACAACCAGAACTCTCCTTAGAAGTGAGGATGGCGAGACTTCATCTCATGTATTTTGAACATGTTATCAGGAGGGATCAGTCCCTGGAGAAGGACATCATGCTCAGTAAAGTAGAGGGTCAGTGAAAAAGAGGAAGACCCTCAGTGAGATGTGTTGACACAGCGGCTGCAACAATGGGCTCAAGCATAGAAACTATTGTGAGGATGGCGCAGGACTGGGCAGTGTTTCATTCTGTTGTACATAGGGTCGGTATGAGTTGGAACCAACTGGTACATAGATAGATAGATAGATAGATAGATAGATAGATAGATAGATAGATAGATAGATAGATAGATAGATAGATAGATAGATAGATAGATAGATAGATAGATAGATAGATAGATAGATAGATAGATAGATAGATAGATAGATAGATAGATAGATAGATAGATAGATAGATAGATAGATGATAGATAGATAGATAGATAGATAGATAGATAGATAGATAGATAGATAGATAGATAGATAGATAGATAGATAGATAGATAAACTCTGGTGGTGTAGTGGTTAAGTGCTATGGCTGCTAGCCAAAAGGTCGGGAGTTCGAATCTGCCAGGCGCTCCTTGGAAACTCTGCGGGGCAGTTCTACTCTATCCTATAGAGTCACTATAAGTCGGAATTGACTTGATGGCAGTGGGTTTTTTTTTTATATATAGATACATGTATGTATATGTATATATATGTATATACTACTTATTGAATAGCAGGAGCCCTGGTGCCACAGTGGTTAAGAGATCAGCTGCTTACCAAAAGGCCAGCAGTTCAAATCCACCATCTGCTCCTTGGAAACCCTAAGAGGCAGTTCTACTCTGCCCTAGAGTGTCACTATGAGTTGAAATCGACTCAATGGGCAACACACTTATTTTTTGTTTGTGTTTTTATTGAATGGCAAAAAAGTCCAAAGATCCCCTCAAGATAAACCCTTCAAACACAGATCTTACAGGCGTTCTTTGTGGAATTTAATCATGGTAAATTTTAATGGCATCATTAGCAGTGGAATCCATGTTGCCCAGAAAGCTTATAAAATTCTAGCAATGTTTTTGCCTAATAACCAATAAAGAAATTTGTTTTTCTGCTTTTGTACAAAAACCGTACATAGCTATTAGGCTTCTTAAATGTAAGATCTTTCCTTATTTATCTTTACATCTTTTATACTTAATGCAGAGTTTGACATATAATTGGAAGAAACAGATGTTTATTGCATTAAATATGCAAATGCCTGAATGGAATATTTTTATACAGATTTTTTAAAAAAATATATTAAATTCAAAAAACTCATTATTGAGCACTTTTAGTGTTCAAGGCATTAGATTAGTCATTGCGAGGGATGCAGTGATTAATGAGAGAGGTTCTTTTCTCCAAAAGCTTATAGTTAGTGGACAAAAGTGCTTAGCTAATAAGGATTCTAATGTAAAAGTTCCTATGATCACTGCTATGATAAAAGTAAAGTTATACAGGAGCACAATGAAAGAAAATATTAACTGCTGCTACAAGGAATTTGGAAAATGTACTTGGAGAGAATTAGGTTTGAAGTAGGTGTGTGTGTGTGTTTAATGGGTTTTATTATAGGAACAAGCAAAGAAAGATCACTGGAAATATGAGGTGTTTTAGGAAATTGTGGGGCACCTGGAGGTTCTAAACATAAAGTGTGTCAAAGAGGAATTGTAAAAGAGGGATACAATACAGCAGCTTGAGGGAAACCAAGAATGCCAAGGACACTATGCTAAACCAACACAGCAGCAGTGGCTTTAGAGCAGTGACAATGTTGTGTCTCAAGCCTAGGGACTGGTGAACTGACTGCCCCAAGGCAGTATTCTTTAAGGGACCCTATTCACGTGGTCGTGGTGACCCCGTGTGTAGAACTTCTCTGTAGGGTTTTCAAGGCTGTGACCTTTCAGAAGCAAATCTCTGGAACTGTCTTCTGAGGTTCCTATAGGTGGGTTAGAACCACCAACCTTTCAGTAGTAGTTGAGTGCTTAACTGTTTGCACCACTCTGAGTCAGAATCAACTTGATGGCAACTAAAAACAACAAAATTCACGTGATACCAAAATCCTGATTGTGAATCAGGTGTTCAACCCGGACAGGACAATTCATGGAGAAGCTTTTTAACTCAGCCCTCTTAGCACTGTGTGCAGCTCACAGCAGGATGCACTGCTGAATGCCCAGTGAGAAGCAGACACTGTTATCTGGTAATAACACTGTCCCTGCCAAAATAACAAACGAGCCAGTCTTAGACGTAATACAGTCAGAATGTTCCTTAGAAGTAATGGTTGCAAGACTTCGGCTTGCTTACTTTCGACACGTCATCATGAAAGACCAATCATTATAAAAGGACATCATGTTTGGTAAAGTAACGGTCAGCAAGAACAAGGGAAATCCTCAAGGCGTTGCATTGACACAAGAGCCACAATAATGGACTCAAACATACCCAGGATGATGAAGATGGCACATTTTGTTCTGTTTTACATAAGGTCACCAGGAGTCCACTTGGATTCAATGGCAACTAACAGCAACATCCAGGCCATATTGGGTTCCTCCTCCCCAAATCTAAAAAACTTGTTGCCAGGGAGTCGATTCCAATTCATGACAACCCCATTTGTTACAGAGCAGAACTGCTCCATATAGGGTTTTCTTAGCTGTAATCTTTACCGAAGCAGCTCACCAGGCTGTTTTCCACAGCACCTCTGGGTGAGATCAAAGCACCAGGCTTTAGGTTAATAGTCAAGCACAAACCATTTGCACCACCCAGGGACTCTTTATCCTTCCTAAGGAGGTAATGGAGCCCTGGGGGCACAGTGGTTAAGAACTCAACTGCTAATGAAGTGGCTGTTATTTCAAATCCACCAGCCACTCCTTGGAAAACCAATGGGGCCATTCTGCTCTGTCCTGTAGGGTCACTATGAGTCGGAATTGACTCAATGGCTATGGGTTTTCTTTTGTGTTTTTTTTTTAAAGAGGTAATAACTCTCATAACAATTACCTGTGTAAAGGACCTGTAGCCTAATGGGTTTGTCTAGGTCCCAGAAGTTACTCCTGGCCCGTTTCTCTTCACTAGAGTGTTTCTTCGTGCTGTTGGTTTCTATTTATAACCCCAAACACTGTGATTGTCATCTCAGGTTACAGTTTTGTTTTTCATTTTTGAACACCATATCTTTTTCAATGTTTTCATAATTTTTACTTTATCATGTTTTTGTGCTGCAAGGTGATATTGCCCATTAGAGTGCATACAGGGATTATGGAAAACTGACGGGTTGACAGAGACAAAAGTGTCTCTGACTCCGTCATTTAGTCAATGAATGAAAATCTATTGGTGTTTTTACTTTCGATGTTTCTTCTAAAATATTTTCTTTACTGAATACAGCTCATACCCTGTAATTTTAATTGTATCCTGCACTTTTTCAGTTAATCAACTATTACAAGCTTTTCCCCTAATATTAAAAATTACACAGAAAACACCTTTGTTATATAATATCTTAGTCTACTTTTTTGATTTTTTCCTAAGATGTATTTTTAAAAATGCAGTTATTGAATAAATTTCCATACATTTCAATAAAATATCTTCATGTATAATACTAAAATTTCCTCTGACTGCTGGTATATCTGATTTATCATGGCATTGCTTCCCCCCCCCTTCTCTGAGGTAAATTTATGGCCTTTTTAACATGATATTAATGGGGTACCTACTAAGTACTTTGAGCCATCGTGGCAGAGTGGTTAAGAGCTCAGCTGCTAACCAAAAGGTCAGCAGATCGAATCCACCAGTTGCTCCTTGGAAAGCCTATGAGGCTGTTCTACTTTGTCCTATAGGGTCACAATGTATCAGAATTGACTCAGTGGTAATGGGTTTGGTTTTTTTTTTTTTTCATTTTATTAAGTACTTATTTTATTCCAAATCCCAACATTTAGCAATTATGTACTTGTAGCTCATAAATTAACTTTTTTCTTTTAAATAGAAAGGAACATAAAAAGAATTCAAAAATAAGAACAAATGGCAAATATACATAGAAAAACAATATTAATGCTCACTAGTAATGAAGTAAGGGATTCTGGTGGTTCAATGGTTAAGTGCTCAGCTGTTAACCGAAAGGTTGGCAGTTCCAGCTCACCTAGTGGCTCCATGGGAGAAAAACCTGGAGATCGGCTCCTGTAAGACTACAGCCTAAGAAACCCTATAAGGCAGTTCTACTCTGTCACATGGGGTCACTCTGAGTCAATATCAACTCAGAGGCACACAACAACAACAATAATGATGTAAAAATACAAGAAAGCAGGGAGTTCCTCCATTTCACTCACTAAATTAAAAAAAAAGTTTTAAAAACTGTACATTTTTTAAAGATCGTTCCCTGTCTTGCTTATTACTGTTCTATTAAGAATCCCTGGTGGCACAGTGGTTAAAGCACTTGACTGCTAACTGAAAGGTTGGTGGTTTGAGCCCACCAGCCGTTCCACAGGAGAAAGACATGGCAATCTGCAACCGTGAAGATTACAGCCTTGAAAACCCTATGGGGCAATTCTGTTCTGTCCTTAGGGTCACCAAGAGTCAGAATCAACTCGATGACAGTGTTTTGTTTTGCTTTTTTTATTGTTCTATTGTATTTGTCCATTCACCTGTTGATGCATATTTGGATTGTTGACAGTTTTTTCATATTATAAATAAATCTATGAATATGTATCAGTCTTTGTGTGGATATAGGGTTTCGATTCTCTTAGTTAAATGCTTAAAATCCTATTGCTAGGTCACATAATAAATGTTTGACTAACCATGTAAGAAACCACTAAACTGATTTGCCAAAGTGATGTACCATTGAGAGGTCACGACAGGTAGAGAGCTGGGCTGATGATGGCCATAGCTCTGTGGGCTTCCCGACTCTCAAAAACCATAGCTGACTTTCAAAGCCTGTAAACTGTTGCCTCGTATGTTTTTTCCCAGTCTATGGCTGCTTACAGCAGCTGCGGTCTGGCACCAGTTATTCTGTCAAACCCTCACTCCACGCCATTTTATTCTATCCGTCTTTACTCCACGCCATTTTATTCTATCCGTCTTTACTCCACGCCATTTTATTCTATCCGTCTTTACTCCACGCCATTTTATTCTATCCGTCTTTACTCCACGCCATTTTATTCTATCCGTCTTTACTCCACGCCATTTTATTCTATCCGTCTTTACTCCACGCCATTTTATTCTATCCGTCTTTACTCCACGCCATTTTATTCTATCCGTCTTTACTCCACGCCATTTTATTCTATCCGTCTTTACTCCACGCCATTTTATTCTATCCATCTTTAATCCATGTTCCTGTTTTGGTTCCTCTGTTAACTCTGTTATGTCATATTTTGGTTCTTTTATTTATATCTCATATTCTTTCCTGTAACATATTCTTTAGCTGTTTTTTTGTTGTTGTTGTTTGCGAGCATACTGAAAGTTTGACTTCCTATTTTTAACAGTTTTCTGAAGGTTTTAGTATGTACTACTTCGTGTCTCCCGTAACCTTAAAATTAGTAATTGTCCTCCTGTTCGTGCCGCCCATACAATCTCTCCTGGTTTTAAATTATTTCATTTAAGAATTATTTTCTCTCTTTTCATAGGAGCAATGACTTCTTCATTTCGATTGAGAACCCTATTCAGATTTTAAAGCCCATGCCTGTATACACTTTAATTTTAGGGAGAAGGAAGCATTTACTCTGATTTTTTAAAGTTCTCTTCTTTAAAACTGCAGTTCTAAAAAAGTATATGTTCCTAGACTCAGTGATTTTTTTTTTTTTTAATTTGGTATTTAGTCTAATACTATTTTAAATAAGTTTTGCCAACTATGAATATGGGGCTCTGTCCTGTTCTCTTTGTGGCTGGACTATTCAGACACACTGTCAATGTGAACTGGGTGTTCAGAAATGGAACAGCCAATGAAAGTTGAGAGAGTTGGAGAGACAGACCACCTCTGCAGCGCAATTTGCCGCTGCTCTTTTGTTTGCTGTCTTAATGAAGTCCAGCCCTCCATGCCCAGGAGGAGCGAAGATAATTTTTGGTTTGTGCTTGGTACTGCCATGTACTTTCCTTGGGTTTTCTTTGTTGTACTTCAGTCTCACCCCATCTCCCTCCTCTACATATACCCATGTACACCAGGCATGATCCTTGGGGCCTTGCCCTGGCAGGTGGGAGTTCGTTTGTTCTCTAAATAGTTTACCTCCCACCTTTCCCTCTATACAAGAGTTGGAAAATGGTTTGTCTAGGGTCGCTGCCACTTACCATCTTGGCATATTGCCCTTTCTCCAAAAAAGTAATCATAAGTTGGAACGTTATAACTCCCTCCCAAGCAATCCAATCACCCAATTAGCTTAGAAATGAGTTACAGTTTCTGCTTCGTTAACACTTTAAAGATTTAAAGATACACTTTACCCCATCTTCATATTCCTTTTTTGTCATCCTAATTGAAATGGAGTGGGAGAAGAAAACAGATACTTGACATCTTACCAAGGAAACAAAGGGCACGTCATCAGCGGAAACTCAGTACTCTACACAATAGCATGAAATCTGATTATCCAGCCTAATGAAGGATCAAGGGAACTGTTACAAAGCAAATCCAAGGAATGGTACTGTTCTGCTGTAATACATCTTAGAATTCCCCTATTGCCCACAAGTGTGTCCTAATGTACTGGGGACCCTGGGATGGTGCAAATGGATAATGTTCTTGGCTGCTAACTAGAGGGTTGGAGGTTTTAGCCCACCCAGAGGCACCTTGGAAGAAAGGCCTGGTGATCAACTTCCAAAAAATCAGCCATTGAAAACCCTGTGGAGCACAGTTCTACCTGACATACACGGGGTTGCCATGAGTCTGAATGGACTCAGTGGTGACTGAAGATGTACCCAGTGGAGAACTAACAAATATCTGTGCAGAAGGAAAGAGCCAGCAGTTAACCATATTAGAGCAGGCATTTGTGAGAGGCCAAATCATGATTCTGACAGCCCAATTATGATGGGTGACATATTTACAAGGTGCCAATCTGTCAAACAAATGGAGACTAAATTGGCTCTCGAATAATAGGTTGTAATTCTTTCTGCCATTCTCTTTGACTGATGTGCTTCATTTTGACCCTTTTTCTTCCCATATTTCAACTGATTTGTGAGCCTAGGAGCTGGTGCCTGAATCTGTAATCCAGGGCAAAGGGGTGGGGGGTGGAACAGGACTAGCATTCGCTGTTCACCTGTGATCAGACTTGGAGCTTGTTTAATTACAGATGCAACCTCTGTCAATCATCATAACACTCAACGAGGCTGATATTATTCCCAGTTTACAACTCAGAAACATACGGGGCCTAGCCACGTGCCTGAAGTTATGCAGCTCCTTGGGGAAAAACATACACATCTGATGAATTCTTACCCTGTCACGTCTCCCAGTTTATTGCAGATATTTAATGCTGTCTTTACTTCTCTGCGCTCTAGTCATTTGTCACATACTTTTGTTCCCTGATAGAGCTTTCTGAGGGCAGAGACAGTGTTTCATCTCTTCATGGTCTACCTAGAATCTTAGCACAATGGTAATCAGCAAACACTAATTTAATTCGAAATCCAATGGAATAACAACATGGGTAAATTTACTTGGAGATCTGAGACTTGAGTTTCAGGCTTGTTTTGACCTTTTAATTGTTATTGATTCCTTAATCTATACAATGGGTCTAATACATGATCTATAGGACTATTGTTAAGAGTTACAAAATCAAGTAAACTACAAAATAAAGAGAAAACTCCAGAGTGTAGTATCAATAGACTACAATTATGACACCTTCTACAACTCCAACACCTCTCACCCTCCACATATGTCCACATACAGGCACACACTGAAATGAAATAAAATTAATAGGCATAAGGGAAAGATTTTAGAGCTGGCAAGGACATTTTTTACAGCTACGTAATATTGCATTGTATGGATTCAGCATAATATGTTTAAAAATTTCCCTGTTGTTTCTCAGTTTCACATATGATGAATTATACTGTGATAATGATACCTACACATCAAGTTTCATTTAAAAAGTATTTTTATTGAATTCTTTGGAGTTCAAAAAATAGAAGTATAAAATTAAAGATTTTAATTTATAAAATTAAAAATCACAATGTTAATTTTTACAGCGAGTTTACAGAGAGTGTGTGCTGATTTACACTTTCACTAACAAAGAATGAAAGTACTAACATAAGATACTCTTCCAAAAATCGAGAATTATCCTCCTTTAAAAAATAATTTGACTATTAGCCAGGTTGAATTTTTAAGTATGGAATAGTCATTTATAAAATTATTGGAGTTATTGGTTTTTTAATGAACTTTGACCCAAATTCATACAGTGGGCTTTCCAATTCCTTGACAATTGAGAAAAGTAAAATATGCTTAATACTCAATATTTCACCCAAATTGTATAGATTTTTAGGTAGACGGGATCTGAGCAGTGGCTGATTTTGACACTTGTGTGTAAACTGTTTCTATGTTTATTAGCTTTGACTTGGATATTTATCATATTTTAGCAAATTCTTACAAACAAAAAAAATTGGTTAACTCAACAAGTATGTATCAGACATTTGCAATATACATGACAATATATTGCACAAAATATTCTCTATAATGAAGAGGAAAATTATGGAATGCGAACTATGCCTTCACAAAGTTCTTGTCCAAACAGCTATTGATATTCAACAGGATATTAAATTGAACTTTTCATAAAAAACAATATAAAATATTTATTAAGTTACAAAGGTCATATTGTCATTTGGATTCTTAGGGCTTTTCACTCTACCCATTCACCAATCCATTACCAATGTTGCCATTTTGCATGAAGAAAGGCTTTCCTTTGTTCTGGTCTATGCCATTTGGAAAGGAAGAAGACACCAGAATGCAGGACAGAAGCAGACGGAAGCACATTTAATACTTGGGTAATGACAACTCAATAAATAATAACTGTTGACTCTTGGCTAAAGGTAAAGCAATCATGCTATGCCAAATGTAGACTCCAAGGAAAATAGAATATTCTTATCTCGAAAGGATATTTGAGAATGATCACAAAATAGAATTGAATTTTTCCACCGTATTGCCTAGCTGTTAGGCAGTACTTTGCCAAAAGTAACAGTGTTTTATACTAGCAAAGTGCTTTGTATGCTTCAAATTACTTTATGTGGACTATTTTATTAAATTATCATGTAATATACACACTAGTTAATCCTTACCCTAATTTCTTTGTTTTATATTCTCTACATATATTTATCGATCTTCATTTAGAAATGCAGATCAGTTCCTGTCATTCTACTGCAATGGAGTGGTTTTCCTTAGTAGTTGGATACAATCAAGTCGTGTTAGCAAAGCACATAACGTTTACATCACCTGGCCCCTGGCTACCTGTGCAGCCACATCTCCTATGATCACGCCCTTCCCATATCACTAACAAAATTTCGGCTATTCTTGTCTTCTGATTCCTAAAAATGCCAAGTTCATTTGTTTCCTCAAAGACTTTATACTTTGTAGTCTGTCTAGCATATTCTTATCCTGGATGTAGACTGGTTGTCTTGTTCTCATCATTCAGGCCTCCACTCAAACGTCACCTCTTCAAGGAATACTTCTCTGATCACCCTAGCTAAAGTAAACTTCATCCACCCAGCCTTAATCACACTCTATCATTACATCCTTTCATGTTCTTTTAACAATTATCGCTATCTGACATTCATAAAAATCATTACTTTTTATTTACATGTTATATATTTATCTCTATTAAAATACCAACTGATTATTGAGTTAGGAGGAAGCACTAACCAGGTAAAAAAGGTGGGCAGTAATCCTTTCTTCTGCTGCTTACAAACTGCTGAGAAGCCCATCTGATGATTTTTTTAAGTTTCAGATACATTTATATGGTAGTAAACTATTTATTGCATTCTTATATTTTAGAATTTCCATTTATCTCCAGAAATATCAAGTTTTGACTCATTATTTCCATAACTGCTTTTTGGTGGGCTTGAAAATTCTTCAACATTTTTAATGGCGATTTAAAAGTCTTTGCTAATTCCAATAATCTTATCATCTGTGGGTCTGCTTCGATTGGCCGTGTTTTCATTTAATTTTAAATTTCATTCTTCTGCGTTTATGGATATTATAATTATTATTGATTCTGGGTATTGTCTTAACAGGTTGTGTAATCTGAATGTAATAATATATAATGTAATACAGTCAATATAACATAACGTATAATATAAATTCCCCATGCATCTGTCAGTTTGTCACACCGTGGCAGCTTGTGTTGTTGCTGTGATGCTGGAAGCTATGCCACCACTATCTCAAATACCAGCAGGTCACCCATGGTGGACAGATTTCAGCACAGCATCTGGACTAAGAAAGAGTAGGACCAAAAAGAATTAGTCTACATATAACCGTTTCAGGAGGTAGTATATGATCAAGAACCAATGGTACTGAAGGAAGAAACCCAAACTGTACCGAAGGGAATGGCAAAAGCAAGGCTTCAGGAATTGACGGAATACCAACTGAGATCTTTCAACAAATGGATGAAGTGCTGGAGGTGCTCACTTGTCTATGTCAAGAAATTTGGAAGACAGCTTTCTGACCAACCAACTGGAAGAGATCCATATTTGTGCCCATTCCAAATAAACGTGATACAACAGAAAGCAGAAATTATCAAACAATATCATTACTATCACTCACAAGTAAAATTTTGCTGAAAATTATTCAAAAGCAGGTGCAGCAGTACATTGACAGGAAACTGCCAGGAGTTCAAGCTGGATTCAAAAGAGGATGTGGAAAGAGGGATATCATTGTTAATGTCAGATGGATTTTGGCTGAAAGCAGAGAATACCAGAAAGATGTTTACCTGTGTTTTATTGACTATGCAAAGGCATTAAATTGTGTAATTCATAACAAATTATGGATAATATTGTGAAGAATGGGAATTCCAGAACACTTAATTGTGCTTATGAGTAAACTGTACATAGACCAAGAGGCAGTCATTTAAACAGAATAAGGGGATAGTGTGTGGTTTAGTGTCAGGAAAGTTGTGAGTCAAGGTTGTATCCTTTCACCACATTTATGCAATCCATATGCTGAGCAAATAATACTAGAAACTGGACTATGTGAAAAAGAATGCGGCATCAGGATTGGAGGAAAACTCTTTAACAGTTCCTGTAATATGCAGATGACACAATCTTGCTTGCTGAAAGTGAAGAGGACTTCAGTATGGACTGCACCACAACATAAAGAAAACAAAAATTCTCACTAGACCATTAAGCAACATCATGATAAATGGCAAAAGACTGAAGTTGTCAAGGATTTCATTTTACTTGGATCCACAATCAACACCCATAGAAGTAGCAGTCAAGAAATCAAGTGTCATATTTCATTGGGCAAATCTGCTTCATTTAACACTTTTTTAAAGTGTTAAAAAAGCCAAGATATCACTTTGGAGGCTAAGGTACACCTGCCCTAAGCCATGGTATTTTCAATCAACTTACATGCACTTTATATGGACAATGAATAAGGAAAGCTGAAGAATAACTGAAACCTTTGAATTATGGTGTTGGCAAAGAATAATGAATATACCACGGACTGCCAGAAGAGCGAACAAGTCTGTCTTGGAAGAAGTACAGCCAGAGTGCTCCTTGGAAGTGAGGGTGGTAAGACGTCATCTCATATACTTAGAACTTGTTATCATGAGGGACCAGTCCCTAGAGAAGGACATCATGCTTGGTTAAGTAGAAGGCCAGAGAAAAAGAGGAAGACCCTCTACAAGATGGATTGACACAGTGGGCTCAAGCATAACAACGATGGTGAGGTTGGCACAGGACCAGGCAACATTTCATTATAGGGTCTTTACGAGTTGGAACCAACTAGATGACACCTAACAAAAACAGCAACATAATATAAATTATAATTTTTCTTTTTTTTTTTCTTTATTAATCAGAGGTAGTATCCCCTTTCCTTCACTGGTCATCAGAGTGAAGGTCTGGTCCTTCAGATTTTTCCTAGAGTGGAATTGACCTGGGCTACACTTTAATATGATTTAATTCACATGTGATTATCCCAATCGCCAATCACCCTTCTACTACCATTTGAATTCGTCAGTATTTGGGCTAAGGGGGGTAGTTTCAGATCTTTCTGGCTCATCTTTGGCTTCAATACTGTCTGAGTAATCGATTCCAATCACTGTAAGGGATTCAATCATTATAAGATTGCACTTTATTTCCAGCTCCTCAACAACTACAGCCTCCTCAGAAAAAACATTAAGCTTTCTCAATGGGTTGGAAGCAAGTAGAATTGTCTGTGTGAGTTTTTTTTTTTTTTTTTCTCCTCTTTGGGTTTCTTCCAGATTCCAGTCCATACCACCTCCCTGTACTGTCACCCAAAGTCCACTGATTCCTGCTGTCCCCTGTAAAGTCCTTCAATGACTGCCAGATAAGCTTCTATGCTCAGATAATGTGTAGAAAGTACCATGGCTCTCAGTTCACCTACACCTGTCTCATTTCTCTTTGAAATTTAGTTCATCAGTGTTTTCTTGTGTCTACCACTCTTTACCGTAATTTTCATACAAATTATATAATTTGTATGTTACCTAGGCTTTTCTTGCTGCTCTCATGAGAAATAGTCTTTTGTTTTTTTCTATATTTTTGTCAAAAGAGAAATATAATATGGAGCATACTTCAGTTTTATAGCTTAAGTAACATCAACCTTCCTCCACAATCACTTGCTGTCTTTAGCACAAGCCTTGTTTCATTTTTTTTTCCAAACACTTTTCAATACCTCGTATTTCCTTTTTGAATATTTAAGACTTTATCACCCCCACCTCTGACTAGAACATAAATTACTTAAAATTCAGAATTTTGTAAAATGAACCTTGCCTGTGTTATCCATTGCTGTACCACAGACCTTAGAGAACTACCAGTTACATAGTAGATTATCAACAAAGATTAAAGATTAAATTACTGAATATTTACATGCTTGAATAAATAACAAGATATTTTCTCTCCAGGTTAATTTTTTTTTTTTTACCTTAAAAAGATATTTTAGTTTATCTATGTGAAATCAACCCCCATGTGTCTGTCATTTTGTTGTACTGTGGGGGCTTGTGTGTTGCTGTGATGCTAGAAGCTATGCCACTGGTATTCAGATATCAGCAGGGTCACCCAAGGAGGACAGGTTTCAGCTGATCTTCCAGACTAAGACAGGCCAGGAAGAAGGACCTGGCAGTCTACTTCTGAAAAGCATTAGCCAGTGAAAACCTTATGAATAGCCGCGGAACATTGTCTGATATAGTGCTGGAAGATGAGCCCCCAGGTTGGAAGGCACTCAAAAGATGACTGGGGAAGAGCTGCCTCCTCAAAGTAGAGTCCACCTTAATGGCGTGGATGGACTAAAGCTTCCTGGACCTTCATTTGCTGATGTGGCACGACTCAAAATGAAAAGAAACAGCTGCAAACATCCATTAATAATCGGAACCTGGAATGTACGAGGTATGAATCTAGGAGAATTGGAAATTGTCAAAAATGAAATGGAACACATAAACATCGATATCCTAGGCATTAGTGAGCTGAAATGGACTGGTATTGGCCATTTTGAATCTGACAATCATATAATCTACTATGCTGGGAATGACAACTTGAAGAGGAATGGTGTTGCATTCATCGTCAAAAAAAAGTTTCAAAATCTATCCTGAAGTACAAGGCTGTCAGTGATAGGATAATATCCATACACCTGCAAGGAAGACCAGTTAATACAACTATTATACAAATTTACGCACCGACCTCTAGGGCCAAAGATGAAGAAATAGAAAATTTTTATCAGCTGCTACAGTCTGAAATTGATCTAACATGCAATCAAGATGCATTGATAATTACTGGCAATTGGTATGCAAAAGTTGGAAACTAAGAAGAAAGATGAGTAGTTGTAAAATATGGCCTTGGTGATAGAAACAATGCCAGAGATCGAATGATAGAATTTTGCAAGACCAATGACTTCTTCATTGCAAATACCTTCTTTCACCAACATAAATGGCGACTATACACATGGACCTCGCCAGATGGAACACACAGAAATCAAATTGACTACATCTGTGGAAAGAGACGATGGAAAAGCTCAATATCATCAGTCAGAACAAGGCCAGGGACCAACTGTGGAACAATTGATGTCCATCAATTGCTCATATGCAAGTTCAAGATGAAACTGAAGAAAATCAGAGCAAGTCCACAAGAGCCAAAATATGACCTTGAGTATACCCCACCTGAATTTAGAGACCATCTGAAGAATAGATTTGACGCATTGAACACTAGTGACTGAAGACCAGACGAGTTGTAGAATGACATCAAGGGCATCATCCATGAAGAAAGCAAGAGGTCACTGAAAAGACAGGAAAAAAAGAAAAGACAAAGACAGATGTCAGAGGAGACTCTGAAACTTGCTCTTGAGCGTCAAGCAGCTAAAGCAAAAGGAAAAACTGATGAAGTAAAAGAAATGAACAGAAGATTTCAAAGGGCCTCTCAAGAAGACAAAGTAAAGTATTATAATGACATGTGCAAAGAGCTGGAGATGGAAAACCAAAAGGGAAGAACACGCTCTGCATTTCTCAGGCTGAAAGAACTGAAGAAAAAACTCAAGCCTCAAGTAGCAATAGTGAAGGATTCCATGGGGAAAATATTAAATGATGCTAGAAGCATCAAAAGAAGATGGAAGGAATACACAGAGTCATTATACCAAAAAGAATTAGTCTGTGTTCAACCACTTCAAGAGGTGGCATATGATCAGGAACCAATGGTACTGAAGGAAGAAGTCCAAGTTGCTCTGAAGGCATTGGTGAAAAACAAGGCACCAGGAATTGATGGAATATCAATTGAGATGCTTCAACAAACAGATGCAGCGCTGGAGGTGCTCGCAAGTCTATGACAAGAAATATGGAAGACAGCTTTCTGGCCAACTGACTGGAAGAGATCCATATTTATGCCTATTCCCAAGAAAGGTGATCCAACTGAATGTGGAAATTACAGGACAATATGGATAATATCACACGCAACCAAATTTTTGCTGAAGATCATTAAAAAACGGCTGCAGCAGTATATCTACAGGGAAGTGCCAGAAATTCAGACCAGTTTCAGAAGAGGACGTGGAACCAGCGATATCATTGCTGATGTCAGTTGGATCCTGGCTGAAAGCAGAGAATGCCAGAAGGATGTTTACCTGTGTTTTATTGACTATGCATAGGCATTCGAGTGCGTGAATCATAACAAACTATGGATAACACTGCGAAGAATGGGAATTCCAGAACACTTAATTGTGCTCATGAGGAAACTTTACATAGATCAAGAGGCAGTTGTTAAGACAGAACAAGGGGATACTGATTGGTTTAAAGTCAGGAAAGGTGTGCGTCAGGGTTGTATTCTTTCACCATATCTGTTTAATCTGTATGCTGAACAAATAATACGAGAAGCTGGACTATATGAAGAAGAACGGGGCATCAGGATTGGAGGAAGACTCGTTAACAACCTGTTTTATGCAGATGACACAACCTTGCTTGCTAAAAGTGAAGAGGACTGGAAGCACTTACTAATGAAGATCAAAGACCATAGCCTTCAGTATGGATTACACCCCAACATAAAGAAAACAAAAATCCTCACAACTGGACCAATGAGCAACATTATGATAAACAGGGAAAAGATTGAAATTGTCAAGGATTTCATTTTACTTGGATCCACAATCAACAGCCATGGAAGCAGCAGTCAAGAAATCAAAAGACGCATTGCAAATCTGCTGCAAAGGACCTCTTCAAAGTGTTGAAGAGCAAAGATGTCACCCTGAAGACTAGGGTGCACCCGACCCAAGCCATGGTATTTTCAATTGCATCATATGCATGTGAAAGCTGGACAGTGAATAAGGAAGACCAAAGAAGAGTTGACGCCTTTGAATTGTGGTGTTGGCAAAGAATATTGAATATACCATAGACTGCCAAAAGAATGAACAAATCTTTCTCGGAAGAAGTGTGGCCAGAAAGTTCCTTAGAGGCAAGGATGGTGAGACTGCATCTTACATACTTTGGACATGTTGTCAGGAGGGATCAGTCCCTGGAGAAGGACATCATGCTTGGCAGAGGACAGGGTCATGGGAAAAGAGGAAGACCCTCAACAAGGTGGATTGACACAGTGGCTGCAACAATGAGCTCAAGCATAACAACGATTGTAAGGATGGCACAGGACCGGGCAGTGTTTCGTTCTGTCGTGCATAGCGTCACTATGAGTCGGAACTGACTGGATAGCACCTAACAACAAAAACATGTGAAATCAAATTGACAATGACAACTTGAATGATTGGATGGAAAGCTTAAGGGGCAGTGAATTTAAGATGATTGTGTTGGAATAGGAAACCCTGGTGGCTTAGTGTTGAAGTGCTACGGTTGCTTACCAAAAGATGGGCAGTTCGAATCTACCAGGTGCTCCTTTGAAACTCTGTGGGGCGATTGTACTCTGTCCCATAGGGTACTTATAAGTTGGAATTGACTTGACGGCAGTGGGTTTGTTTGTTTGGTTTTTTTTTTTTTTTTTGGTTTAGGTGATGGAATAATTTGGAAAATTATTTGAAGCCCAATTTGAAGAATGTAATCAATGTCACTGAATTGTACATGTAGAAATTGTTGAAAAGGTTTGTCATTCACTGTGTATGCTTTCACCAACATAAAAAAGACATTTTAGCTTTCCTATATTGTATACTTCATTTTTCTAAGAAGTTTTAGGTATGAGAAAATAAGTGTCTGCTGCATGAGTTCATTTGAAACCCTTTTCTCCAGTTATTTCTCAGTTGTGGTCCCCTAATACTAGAATGACTATATTTGTATTAGGAATTTCATTGTCCTTGACCATTTGAGGGTTGCCAGATAAAACACAGGCCATCCAGTTAAGCCTGAATTTCAGATATATGGCATTTTTGGAGGATTAGGTATGTCCTAAATATTGCCTGTGTACACACTAGTAATAATAATAAAATGTTTATCTGACATTTATATATAATTGAGTGTCTTTTATTTTTATTTGCTAAATCTAGCAACCCCACCCCACTTCAAAATATTAACTGTAAGGTCTACTTTTCTGTTTGGTTCAGAAGAAGCTCACCTCTTCCCAGCCTAGTGAACACAGGATATTTGAATAAATCATTTCATTGTGGCTGTTTGAGCTTTCGTTGAAGGTAGAAGTTTTAATGAGCTATAATTAATGCATCATATTTCCTCCCTTCCCCCAAATATAATAAAAGGCTTCTATTTACCTCAATAAGGTGTATGTTGTTGTTATTGCTGCCGTCGAGTCAGCCTCTGACTCATGGAAACCCCATGTGCTAACAGGCTAAAACTGCTCCA
Organism: Elephas maximus indicus; assembly: GCF_024166365.1. Lineage (NCBI taxonomy): Eukaryota > Metazoa > Chordata > Mammalia > Proboscidea > Elephantidae > Elephas > Elephas maximus. Next base: position 7,424,028 of record NC_064833.1, on the reverse strand, counting down.
CCAGGTGTTCTTGGCTGTCATCTTTATGGGAGCTATTCACCAGGCCTTTCTTCCATGGAGCTGCTGTGTGGGTTCAAATCACCAGCCTTTAGGTTAACTTGTAGTCAAGCAAAAAACACTTGTGCCACCCAAGCTCCTAGAACTTGTATAATATCCACATTTTCTGTTTATTATCTAGGCATCTGCAACATGTTATTAATCATACATTTCTAATTAACATCTGATTTTGGATGCATTTCCTTTTTCCCCTTTGGGCTTTTCTAATGAGGCAGTAAGTTACATTTGAAAAGGGCCCATATGTACAATACTTGCTTGATCGTAACACCTTGTGGGTAGTTACCATATAATTGTCTTTTTTTATTATTATTATTTTCTATTTGGTAGATATAGATTGCTGCTCATTCTACTTGATAAAATTGTCATAGTCTCACCAAAGGAAGCTGGTTCTTTTGGTGTTTTTTTAATCAAATTTCCCTCTGGAGCTTTTATGAAAGTTTTGTTAAAAATAAGTTAACATTTGTAGAAACCACTGGAACTAATGGCAAAGCATTCTGGGAATCATGTAATAAGTGTGAGTCAAAGGTCAGCGTCCAAGTCTTTATTTCACAACTGCTAATTCTGGATGGAGCCCTGGTGGTGCAGTGGTTAAGGGATCGGCTGCTAACTAAAAGGTTGGCAGTTCGAATCTACCAGCCGCTCCTTGGAAACTCTAAGGGGCAGTTCTATTCTGTCTTATAGGGTAGCTATAAGTGGAGTCCACTGGATGGCAAGGTTTTTTTGTTTTTGTTTTTTGTTTTTAATTAAACTGAGTGGTGCATGACTGGGCAGTGTTTCGTTCTGTTGTACATAGCATTGCTGAGTCAGAACAGACTTGAAGGCACCTGACAACAACAACTCTGGACCACCAGGTGACTAGTCATTGAATTTTCTTGGCCTTATTCCTTATTATGTATTAAAAGGAAGAATAAAACTCACAAGTAGAATGGTATAAAGATCAGAAGAGACACTGGGATTGAAAGAGCTTTGTAAATTGTAAAGAGCAGTGCACACAGAAATGGTCATGATGGTTTTTTCTGCAGTGTGAATTGTGCCATGGAAATAAAAACAGTGATTATATCCATATTCTGTGTCACTTAAATAATAATTTATTAGGTCCCAATAATGTGCAAGCCCTTGCAGAAGGAAGAGCGAGAGAATGCAGAATTTAAACAAATGAGCCAACCTAACAAAGCTCTTTTTCCAAACTCACAATGTAGTAGAAGCAACTTGCATTTCTTCCTTCAATAAGCTTTTATCGAGGGCTTCTTTGGGGCATATGCAGTGCAGATTTGGGGAATAAAGATATAATAGCATGTTTAGTGGAATAGTTTCTGTGGTCCTACCATTGCCAACAAGGAGCCTTGGTGGTACAATGGTTAAGTGCTAGGCTACTGACTAAAAAGTCAGTTGTTTGAACCTACCCAGGAACTCTGTAGAAGAAAAGATCTGGTGATCTGCTCCCATAAAGATTATAACCTAGGAAACTCTATGGGACATTTCTACTCTGTCATATAGGGTCTTTATGAGTTAGAATCAACTCAAAGGCACACAACAACAGTACCCATTGCTATGAGAGCAAACCAAGACAAAGACGTTGACAATGCAGCACATCCTTTAGCAGTGCTTGTCCACCTGGGCTGCATTTTAGAACACAATGGGGAGCTTTGAAAAATCCTGATACCCAGTAAGGAAATCTGAATATCTGGAACATTCATTCGTAGTCCCTAGGTAATTCTGAAGAGTAACCAGATGGTGCAAATGGTTAATTCAACCACAATATTATCAATGTAATTGGTTTTATTGAATTGTACACATGAAAACATTGAAATGGCAAAAAAAAAAAAAAAAAAAAAAAATTGCGTAAGGAATTTTGTATGGAATGCTGATATAGGATATATAGTGTATAGGGACAACTGAGGAAATAACCCTGTCTTGGTGCTGTTATAACAGAAATACCACAGTTGAATGGCTTTAACAAAGAGAAGTTTATTCTCTCACAGTCCAATAGGCTAGAAGTCCGAATTCAGGGCTTTGGTTCCAGGGGAAGGCTTTCTATTTCTTATGGCTCTGGAGGACAGTCTTTATCATCAGTCTTCCCTTGGTCTGGGAGCATCTCAGTGCAGGAACCTCAGATCCAAAGGACAGATGTGCCCTGCTCCTGGCACTGGCTTCTTGGTGGTATGAGGTTCCCATGTCTCTCTGCTCATTTCTGTCTTTTATATCTCAAAAGAGCTTGGCTTAAGACACTAATCTTTTAGCTATCATCAATATAATCATTAATCCAACTCATTACAGCATAGTGATAGGATTTACAACACATAGGGAAATCACATCAGATGACAAAATGGTATCATACAATACTAGAATCATGAGCTAGCCAAGTTGACAGATATTTTGGGGGGACACAATTCAATCCGTGACAGGCCTTTATACAAAAGCAGGAGTCAAATGAATCTTAAAATAAAATGAAGCCACGGAGATAGAAGGAAACCCAAAATACAGAGAAGAAACTAGTCTACAGGACTATTTACATGAACCATGGCCTCATCTACACTGAGACTAGAGCTAGATGGTTCCTGGTTACCACCGACCATTGATCTGATCAGGGTCACAATAGATGAATCCTGATAGAATGGAAGAAAACAGAACCTCAAATTCTTAAAAAACCCAGAATTATTAGACCGGTTTAGACTAGATGCCTCCCTGAGACTATTGTCCTGAGCTGCTCTTTAAATGCTGAACTTAAACTACCCCCTGAGGATGTCTTTTAGGTGTATAACCACTTCTCACTTAAAAAAACGATTGGGTTCCAAAGATCAGATTGTTATGTGAAAATTGGCACTATGCAAAAATGGAGGATGACCACATCGGATCAAAAAACAAGGATGACTATATCATCCCATAACTGCCAAATTGCATCATTACAGAATTGCCAAATTACATCATTACGTAACTGCCAAACCACTGAGAATCATGGCCCAGCCAGGTTGATACATAACCTTAACTATCATCCAGTGTTACTCTTGCCTTGCACCTCAGAGTTCCTTACTGCCAGACATAAATTTTTAATGTGCAAAATAACCTGACAGTAGATTTTTTTCTATTGTCATAAATGTGCACTGTAGGATAACAAGTTAGTCGGTAAGTGAGGGGTAGGTGTGTAACAGATTGGCTCACAAAATAAAAAATATTACCCATGAGTACTGCCCTCCTTTAAAAAATCATCTATATGAAATCAAAAGATCAACAATTACTTAAAAGAAAAAAAAAAAAGATGAGAAGGTAAGGAAGCAGGAAAACTAGATTACTGGAAATGGAATATCCAGAACAGAAATAATGAGAATGTTGACACAATGTGAAAAATGTGACCAATGTCACTGAACAATTTGTGTAGAAATTGTTGAATAGGAACCTAACCTAGTATGTAAACTTCCACCAAAAACACAATAAAATATTATTTAAAAAATAAATAAATAAAATGGATGACCAGGAAATTTCAATTTATTTAAAAAATGAATAAATGTCCAGGAAAAATAGTAAAACAAACAAAAACAGAGCATGTACTGAATGACCCCACTTATATGAAATGTCTAGAATAGGCAAATGCATAAAGACAGGAAGTAGCAGAGGGATTACCTTGGCTGGGAGGGAGGCGGAAATAGGGACTCATTGCTTGGGCAGCACTAAGCTTCTGTTAACGGTGAAGGAAAAATTTGGAAATGGGTACTAGTGATATTTGCACAACACGATGAATGTAATTAACAGCACTGAATATGTAGAGAATGTTGAAATGGAAAATGTTGTGGAGGAGATAAGGATGGGTCAAAAGAGTAAACAACTGAGGTAGACAGGAAGAGAAGAAAAGGAATCTATGTGGGATGGTCAATATTTTATCCCTGAAGGGAAGAGGCTGTCCTCATCTAAGCTCTACACGGACAACAGTGTAGCTGTGATTTGAGGACAGTGGAATGAGAATGGGTCTATGAGGAATGACTAAAAAATATCAAATGTTTACCATGTGGGTTCATCTCAAGATGACATTCGGATGTTAGTATAGGAGCCACCCAGCCCATGTGGGCTACTTCTTCATGAGAAGTGAACATATGTGGAAAAGAAGCAAAGAAAAGAGAGGAAGTGGAATGTCAGGAGGTGGCTTTCATATCTATAGAAATTGAACTGTGTTTTTTCACTTGTTTTTTTCAGTGAGAAGTTTTTTTCCTTTCTTTCCCTTTAAGAGAAATCTTTTTTGAATATTATTCAGACAACAAAGAGACAAACAAAGCCCCTTCCGGGCAGGGTTGATTTCCGTATTAAACTAAATCATCTACAAGGAATTTTCTAGAACAGACCTTGGTATCTAGTAAACACACAGCGAATGTTAGGGAACTAAACTTCCTCCCTGTATCTTTCCCTTCCTTCTATCCTTTCTTCCTTCTGTCTATCCTTCCTTCCTTTCATCCTTCCTTCTAACCAGCTTTTCTCTGTGTTGGTTTTCTTTTTCATTTTCTCTTTGTGTATGCACAGTCAAATGTATCTTTTTAAAAACAATTTTGATTTTTTTAACCAAAATTACGTTTAAACTTTTTATCATGTTATCAGTTTGACTGAAACATTATTCTCTCCTCCCTCTTCACCATTTCACTTTTTCAGTTGACATAAAATGATTAAATTAGCCAGATTAGTTTTTGCACGTAGAAATTACCTCCAAGGAAATAATACGTTGCTTACATGAAGTATCAGAAACAGAAAGGTCGATCACGAGTTGACTTAATTTTTTTATGCTCCTCCATTTTTTTTATTTAGATGGTATATAAGTAGTTTTATTTTATTCAATCTGACAATCTCTTTTAATTAGTATGATTAGGCCATTCACATTTAATGTAATTATTGAAATGGTTGGATTTAGGTGTACAATTTCATTCTTCAAATTGTCTCAAATTTGACCTTTGGGAACCCTTTCGAATTGGCTGCTGTGTTGTTTGACATATCTTCATGAATTTTTGAGCACCTTCTTTCTGGCACCGCAAGATGTTCCAGGCTCATCTTGTATTTTCACTGCCCCAAACCTTCCACGCCAGAGACCCAGGTTCAATACCCAGCCAATGCGCCTCAAGTTCCTCCACCACTCATCTGTCAGCGGAGGCCTGTGCATTGCTATGATGCTGAATTGGTTTCAGCAGAGCTTCCAGACTGAGGTGGACTAGGAAGAAAGGCCTGGTGATCTACCTCAGAACATCAGGCAATGAAAGCCCTATGGATCACAATGGTTGAATCCACAACTGATCGTGGGTATGGTGCAGGACTGAACAGCTTTTTGTTCCATCGTGCATGGGCTCACCGTGAGTTGGGTGTGATTCAATGGCAGCTAACAATAACAACAATCATACAGTTGAAGATTGCTTATCCTGAAGAGTCTAAATCAGAGTCAGACAAATAGAATTGTCCTGAAACTATTTTAAAACATGGATCATTTAAAAATTCAATTGATCATAATAAATAACTGAAAATCTATTTGCTACTGTGTGTGGCTCATGGTGAGGTGTGTTCACCTGGCTGCATACCAGAGACATGGCCTAGTCATATGGGTGGGAAATATGGGTGTTAGCTGAACCCTACAGTGCTGCCAGGGGTCTTGCCAACACTGCTTGAGTTGCCAAAGTTTTCTTTCCCTATGTGTTTTTCGGAGAATAACAGTTTTAAAGCGTTGATTCAGAGGTTGCAAGTTTGTATTTATATCCTGTTCATTAACTCATCTCACTGAAAGAAAAACCAGGAAAATACATCTAGGTATTGAGGCTGGGTCATAGCTTTTTCTAAGCATAGTGTTCGTTTAGAGTAAATATTTAAACTTCAAAAATAGCACTAACAGGGAACATGCCATGTTCGGGGCATTTGCAACAAGCACCTTCTATTGTGTTTTGTTCCCGGTATTCACATTAAACAAACACACACCCAGGGAAAAACACCTAAGCCACAGAAATTTAAGTAAATGGGTCAAGACCTTAGGGCCAGTAAGAGTCAAAGCTGGAAATCATAGGCCTGTCCATGTGATGCCAAAGGCCAAACTCTTTTTCCATTGCTCCACAGAAGGCAAATTGTTTGTTGTTATGTTGTCAGGGGCCTTCCAGTCGGTTCCAACTCAGAGCGACCTTGCACACAACAGAATGAAATACTGCCCAGTACTGCACCATCCTCACAATTGTTGTTATGCTTGAGCCCATCGAAACCGCCACTGTGTCAATCGATCTCCCTGAGGAACTTCCTCTTTTTCGCTGACCCTCTACTTTACCAAGGATGATGTCCTTCTCCAGGAATCGATCCCTGCTGATAACATGTCTAAAGTGTGTGAGACAAAGTCTCGCCATCCTTGCTTCTAAGGATATGCTCCTCCATTTTTATTATAACACATATTTCAATCACCAATCCCCTTCCTCTAGGACATTTTTGCATTCTTCATTTTATTCAAATCTAAGCATCCTTTAAATTTTAGCACCATGAAATGGGGTTTAAAGGTTCAATGACTCATCCAGAAGTTGGAATTACTGTTGAAACTAGAAAACAAAGACATTCCTAATGAAACTGCATAGGGAAGTCATTAGTGGGGAAGATCTCGTATAGGGTGAGATTTATGTTATCAACCATACTGCAGCCTGAGTTCTTCCAGTGAAGATAAATGAATAACCCCATCATCTCAACGTGTAGTCTTCTTTAACCAATACATTGTCTGCTCTATGATTTGTGTTGGTTTTACCCAGGAAAAACTAACTGAGATATATCATGGCTGTCAACTCCTGGTCTTCCCGTGGGCTTTCAGAACAGGCAATTGTACCACTTTCATTATCTTTGTATTACAGATAAGGGATAATAAACCAGTTTATGGTACCCAAAGGAGAGCTTCTTGGACCCTAGAAAAGTCTTCAAACGCACCATATACACATTAAACTTTTCTTGCCCTCTGAAGATGCCTTCAACTCAAATAAAAATTGATTTACTTTCAAAATCAAGAATCAATTTTCCAGAGTCCCTGGTTGGAGGGAATGCTTTTATCTGTGGTCTCATCTGATTCTTGAGGAATTTCATTCTCCATTTTTCACAGTTTTGGGGGGAGTACTGTAGGATTCACTTGGGACTCATTTTCTGACCCACGTTGCCTTCCAGTGCCGTTTCTTCTTCCCATAGCAGAGTCTATGAATTCAGCCTGCTATCTCTTCTTCTGGTAGTCAGCTCGTCCCCTCTGTCCTTAGGGTTTCTTCAGTCCTAAATATGGCTTCAAAGTGGGATGTGATTATCCCCAGCTGTCCCTGTACCTTCCCTGCACCAGAACAGAGGCACTTATTTCATCATTTCCGTTTTACAAAGTTAATTCATACACGTGCTAATTAAATAAATGAATTTTTTTTTTTTTTTTACTAAACTTAAGACACTGTTCTTGACCACTGAGGTTTCCCTATGCAGGAAAACCCAAACCTAACACATTGCCATCGGGTCCGTTCTGACTGACAGTGATCCTCTATAGGAGAGAATAGAACTGTCCCATAGGGTCTCATGAAATATATTTCTTTTTGTATTAGTAACTCACAAGCCTTTGGGGACTCTTCTTCTTTCTGTTATAAATCTATCATCATTAAATAAAACAAAAAAACATTTTTTTTCATTAAATAGGAAAAGGAAATAAATACAGTAAATACGAAATATGCCTGAGTTTGAGAAGTAGTCATAGAAGGGTGTCTCAGTCATGGCTGTTCCCTGGCAGTCATGAACCTTTCTAGGACAGTTTCTGAAAGCTCTGGTGTCTGTCTGTGTTCCCTTGTTATATCATCAGTGATGATTAAGTTCAGTAGGTCTTTCTTGACCTCAGATTTCAATCTCCTCTCAGTTGAAGCTGAGTTTAAGTTTCACCTTGCCAACCACAGAAAAAGAGGCGTTATTACTATCAATTTCTGTATTTTCAAATTTCTATACTTGATAATATTTATTTGCAACCCCCAAATCAATACTCACAGTGCTTTTGTGGTCATTTGCTGCCAGAAAATTTGTTTCCCCATGCTCACATTCCCAGCTGATAAGGTGAGGCTCTGCCTTCTTGTCTCAGCTCTCATACTGTAAGTGTTCTTTTCCTAGGTTTACCTAATGCTATGGTATGTGTGCATGTGTATTGTTGGTGATTTTGCTATTTAAAATGGTCCCCAAATGTAGTGCTGAAGTGCTGTCCAGTGTTCCTAAGTGCAAGAAGGCTGTCACGTGCCTTACAGAGAAAGCACATGGGTTAGATGAGTTTTCTTCAGGCATGAGTCATAGTGCTGTCAGCCGTGAATGCGATGTTAATGCATCAGCAATATGTACAGAAATACACATAAAAGAAGGCTAGGTGTGGATTGGTTGATGAAAACATTGTGACCAGAGGTTCACAGAAACCTATGCCTATCTTCCTTTAGGAGCAAGTTTTCAGTATTCACTAATTCAATGTTTGCGGCAACTTTATGGAACATAACCACTGTGAGTGAAACGAACCAGGAACGATCAAAGTTCATAGACAAGTGAAAGCCAGGGAGTTATATTAGTATAGTGAAATTTTTAGTGATTCTTTTGGTCTTTATTCCAAATTTCAAATGCTGTACAATTTTACCATAACATCCTTATAACGAATAAAAGATAATTAAGTTAAAGACACCTACGTTATTGTAGGCTTTAACTCATAGTGACCTCATGTAAAACAACAAAAATGTTGCCTGGTCCTACACCATTATCACAATAAGTAGGTGTATTTGAGCCCACTGTTGCAGCCACTGTGTCAATCCATCTTGTTGAGGAAGGCTGAAGGTAAACTGATGCATTTGAATTAAAGTGTTGGTGAAGAGTATTGAATATACCACACACTGCCAGAAGAATGAACAAATCTGGCTTGGAGGAAGTACAGCCAGAATACTCCTTAGAAGTGAAGACAGCAAGACTTCATCTTGCTTACTTTGAACATGTTATCAGGAGGTACCAATCCTTGGAGAAGGACATTGTGCTTGGTAATACAGAGGGTCAGTGAAAAAGAGGAAGACCTTCAATGAGGAAAAAACTATAGTATTCTATTAATTCACAGGGCCCACATTCAAAATGAAAATTCTTCTGGGCACGTTAAGGAATAAGATTGTTGGGGACATATTCAAGACAAAGGTCAAACAATAGAAGAAGGCAGGTTCCTATATTCTAGTACATAGACATACTGGGTTTGGTTGCTCTTTTGGACATGCTACAAGGATTTACATTCAAAGGTAATGGCCCTGACACCAGCACCACCGTCAGAACTCCCTCTTATAAGCAGATGTGAGAGCACTCTTATCAATGAGGGTACACCTAAACTTCCTGGGAACTAGGCAGTCTGGATATAGGGGTCTCCTGTGGATGTCTGCTGCCCAGTGCCTGAAGGCCTTGAGGCCTGTGGGGTACACTTCAGGAGGAAACTGCTCATCCTAAGGGACACTTAATCTGAGCACCTGCCTCTGGCTGAGCAGGTGGGGTGACTGAGCAATCCAGAGGGAGCACCCTTAGCTGTTGTTGGACAATTCTAGTGCATTTATCACAGGGTCTTTGAAAGCAGTGACCCAAATAGAGAAAAGAACAACTAGAATTTATTCATTCCACCAGTACTTCAATGGACTCTTGGGTATTTTCTGCTACCAAGCCCTTGTTCTGATTATTTTCTTATAAAAATTTTCTTCAGACCACTTGTTCTAGATTATTCAATAGCATCAATAAAAAAAAATGACATGTATTACAGATACGTTTATACCTATATATAGATACATCTTTTTAGATATAACTTTACCTAGCAAGTCAGTTTCTGAAATTTTCCATCAAAGAATCTTAGTTTATATAATGACTTTATCATTGTAAATCTCCAACACCAGGCTGCAAATTCAGAATAAGGCTCATGTCTGTGTTTTATCATCAGTGCCTATAGTAGTGACTGGAACATAATAAATATGAAAAAAAAAATTTCTTTTCAAATAAATGTACATTATATTTCATCCCTACTATTTTGCCCTTTAATTTCAGCAATTTAATATAAATACAACTCAAATTGTATCAACCAAAACTTTCCATAGCCATTATTTTTCAAACACGTGTTTTCCAGTCTTCCTACATTAATACAATTCAGATTCTATTACATTATATGACTAACTACATTTAGATGATAAATGTGATGGTACTCCTGTACTGGTTCTCATCTAAAAGTAGTCTGTTCTCCTTATTAAGGAGTTCTGCATCTATGATATCTTTTTAGTGCAAAATAAAATATATATTTATGCAATTACTGCTATGAAAAATTGTTGAGCTTTCTTCTATTAATATAAAATTAGATACTAAAAGCCCCTTATTTAAGACCCACGAGTTAGAGATAACAGCCCATCCAGTGACCAAGGCCCGTTGCTTTTCAGAAATTTAATTAAAAAGAAGTGGACATCACTTCTTCCAACTTCTACTACCATACTTTTAATATGAATTAAATCACTAGGTTATGTTGGGAATTGTATCATTTTAAAAACAACATTAAACTTGTCATCTCTAAGCTTCTGGCCTCAGCTCAGCTCACTTCTTCAAAAAAGTCGAATGTTTTATATGAATCACTGGTAAATGAGCCAAAAAAGATCTGTAAGAGACATGAAGCATACACCATGATTCTTCTTGTGATATTTGGCATGCAGTATTTGTGCAAGAAAAGCAGAGAAAGGACAGTTATACAGATGTTTTGAAAGCATGACACAAATCCTCACGTGAATTTAGTTGAAAGGATCATAGACCTGGGATTAGGAAATAAATTTACTCTCCTGGTTTTGCCACTAAGTATAAAATCATTTCCCCTCTTTGGGCCTCAATTTCTCTTCCACAGGGAGAACTGTGGAGTAGGCCAGTTGTCTCCAATCTTTTCCTCACTTAAAAATTACATTATTGTATATTCATTTCTATGCATTCAAAAGCAATATTCTGAAATGAATATGTGTCAATCAAAATGCATTAACTAATAGCTTATGTGGCCTTATGAGGGACATTTATACAATTAGCCTTAGATGTGTAATATATGCAAAATAGCTCATATTGTTTGACCACTGTAGGTTGATAATAACCTAACTAGATGATCTATAAGACCTAAATGGCTTGGTTACTGTAGCTGTAAAGAGGGGTAATGTGTATTGGACTGCGTTTTTTGGAGTTGGATTAAATAAAGCTTGCAAAAATAAATGCAAGATAATAAAATGCTGTATATAATCATACAAGAATAATGATTCTTAGAGGTCAAATCAATTTTTCTAGATAATTTGCAGAAATTATTATTCAGATACTTACATATTTGTGATATCCATTTAATTTAATTGATTGATTCATTCATCTCTGCACTAATTCACTCATGCAACAAGCAATGACGTTGTGCTGTACACTGTGCTAGGCCATGGACGTAGTGTAGCAATCGAGGGGGACATGGAATAACACATATTTCAAGTAACGTAGGAGGCATGGTATAACAAGCAAACAGCGTGTTTTAATAGTGTGATAAATAGCATTGCACCAACAGCAGAGGACTTATGGAAGGATCAGAGCGAGGTGTCCACTCTGTCAGGAAGGAGCAGAGAGGTTTCTGTGAGCAGGTGACAGCTAAGAGGATGTTTGAGGAATGAGTAGGCATCATCCAGAGAAGAAAGCATGGGATAGAAATTACTTCATTTCTTCAATTCACTCTGACAATGCTCATTTGCAATTACGATTCTCACAGTTTAAAAATTTTGAAAAAAAAATGCCTGATTTTTTTTTTTTTTTTTAATGAACAGACTCATGACTACCTGAAATATCTCAGTTGAGTTCTTGATTAGGGGAACCATACAACTCGAGTGAAAGAAGATGAAACTTAAGTTGATTTATGATTGAAAACAAATTGCAAATTCATTCTCTCAAATCTACCATATTCCATTTTGTCCCATTGTGTTAACTCATACTGAATGATTCTCTCCAGTCCATATTCCACATTTTTCACTGATTTATACATTCAGTAAGTATTTACCAAGTTACTCTATGCCAGTTGAGATTCTTCAATGAAGGTGATATGCAGATGGCATTTTAGAAACGGGAGTGATAATATTGGTATCAAAAATATAATGTCAACAATGATTGCAACCCTCTACATATACAAATTTATTTTACCTGCATTATCTCATTTGAAATGAAGATATTTTATTAACATCATTTCACATGTGAGAAGCTAAGTGACTTGCCCAAGAGATAAACCCAGGGACTTTGTCTTCACATTTCAAGAAATGGCAGTCAGGTAAGGAGCCTATGGGAGACTTCAGGGGTGAAGTAGCAGCTCAAAGGTTCAGGAATAGTTGACCAGGATTTGGTAGGTGAAGGTGAGAAGACGTTGACTTTCAGGGAAAGGGAACCATCTGGAGGATGTGAGTAGGCCTCAGAAACTCATGTTGTATGATATGTCCAGGAAGAACAGTTTTACTTGAGCAGATAATATCAGCTAGAAAAATGACAAATCATTCAAAAAAAAACGTCGATTGTAAAAACCTCACATACCAGACTAAGGATTTTATCCTATAGGCAAAGGGAAGCCACAGAAAACATTTTCCTTCATCTTTCTGCCTGGAGGAAGCCCTGGGCATGAACAGAGATGGGAAACTTCTGATGGGTTCAGATTTTTCAACTTTGAGCCCATTTCTACCCACTGGATTCAAGTTTTCTTGGCTCCTTTTTTCTGCACTTCCCTGAACTGAATGTGCTGAATTTCTGAGTAGACAGTGGTGCAGGGAAGGAGGGTGTTAGGACTTTCCCATGGTTATTGTTGCCATGGTGACTGCCTCCTTGATAATCACTTGTTCTTCACATCTGTTGATGTGTTGTTTATGACCGTTGGAGAGAAGCATCTCTGCAGGAGCCTTCGAGGAAAAGAAGGGCGCTCTTGCCTCCCTCAGAGAAAGCAATATCTACACACCCGGAGGGAAGCATTCTGCACTGTCTTTATTTCCCACTTACATAATTTGGAATCTGTTGGACAGGATGGAATATGTCAATGATTTGGGATAAAAGCTTGGCTGTATTAAGAAAAAGGCATATTGAAAGGAATTAGTGACACCTGTTTCTGGAATTTCTTATCTGAGGTTGTGTGACTCCCTCTGTGGGCTACCTGAAGTGAAATCTTTTACTCTCCAAAGATTTGCTAAGACCAAGTTTTATTCATGTGTGCAGTTTCTGCTACACAACATATTCAGAGCTGCGTAAGGAGCGTGAAGGGAATCTAGGTCTTGATAACAGCAGAGTCTTTGAGAAAGTAACCAAAGAGCTTGGCTGCTAACCTAAAGGTTGGAGGTTCGAATCCACCCAGAGGTGCCTCAGAAGAAAGTCCTGGTGATCTACTTCTGAAAAATCAGCTATTAAAAATCCTACGGAGCAGAGCTCTGCTCTGACACACACGGGGTGACCACGAGTCAGAGCTGACGCGACAGAAACTGGGTAATGATAAACCCTCATAACACAAAGGCCTGCAGTAAAATTACTGGGTGCACGGAGGAAAGATACTCATATCCGACCCAGGCCAAGGGTACCGGTTTGGAGGAGGGAGTGATGGAGTTGGATGCTCAGACAAAGATGGACAGTCACTCATGGTTTTCCACAGCAGGTGGGATCCAGTGTAGGCAATGATCCTCCCGGGTTAAAAGACATTATCAGCAACCTGGGGAGGAGGCCTTAGACTGAGAAGATTTGAAACCAAAAAAAATGGGAGTCCAGGCTTTAAAGCGATAGATTTTATGGTAAAATACTAACTTTATTTCCCACTGGAAAAATAGAGTAGAAATGACAACTAAGGAAGAAAGACAGTCTAGTGAACTGACTGTAAGGTTGGGGATTAAGAAAGGAGGTATGTTTGATTCCACGGTTGTGGCCATTGTGTCAGCCCATCTCATTGAGGGTTTGCCTCATTTTTGCTGATGTTCTACTTTACCAAAGGAGCCCGGGTGGCACAGTGGTTAAGTACTCAGCTGCTAACAAGCCACTTCACAGGAGAAAAGACCTGACAATTTGCTCCCATTAAGAGAGCAGTCCAGGAAACTCTATGGGGGCAGTTCTACTCTCTTCTATAGCGTCTCCCTGAGTTAGAATCAACTTGACAACACACAACTGCTTTATCAAACACAATGTCTTTTTCTAGCAATTGGTATTTCCTGGTGAGGTGTCCAAAGTAAGTGTGTTTAAATCTCACCATCCTCACTTCTAAGTAGAGTTCTGGTTGTATTTCTCCTAAGACAGATTTGTTCTTTTTTTATGGTAGTCCATGATATATTCATGGACCATCTGAAGAATAGATCTGATGCATTGAACACTAGTGACCGCGGACCAGGTGAGTTGTGGAATGACATCAAGGACATCAACCATGAAGAAAGCAAGAGGTCACTGAAAAGACAGGAAAGAAAGAAAAGACCAAGACGGATGTCAGAGGAGACTCTGAAACTTGCTCTTGAGCATTGAGCAGCTATAGCAAAAGGAAGATTTCATGAACTAAAAGAACTGAACAGAAGATTTCAAAGGGCCTCTCAAGAAGACAAAGTAAAGTATTATAATGACATGCGCAAAGAGCTGGAGATGGAAAACCAAAAGGGAAGAACACGCTCTGCGTTTCTCAAGTTGAAAGAACTGAAGAAAAAATTCAAGCCTCGAGTTGCAATAGTGAAGGATTCCATGGGGAAAATATTAAATGATGCAGGAAGCATCAAAAGAAGATGGAAGGAATACACAGAGTCATTATACCAAAAAGAAGTAGTCGATATTCAACCATTTCAAGAGGTGGCATATGATCAGGAACCCATGGTACTGAAGAAAGAAGTCCAAGCTGCTCTGAAGGCATCGGTGAAAAACAAGGCTCCAGAAATTAGTGGAATATCAATTGAGATGCTTCAACAAACAGATGCAACGCTGGAGGTGCTCACTCATCTATGCCAAAAAAAATGGAAGACAGCTTCCTGGCCAACTGACTGGAAGAGATCCATATTTATGCCTATTCCCAAGAAAGGTGATCCAACCGAATGTGGAAATTATAGAACAATATCATTAATATCACATGCAAGCAAAATTTTGCTGAAGATCATTCCAAAGCGGCTTCAGCAGTATATCAACAAGGAACTGCCAGAAATTCAGACCGTGGCACCAGGGATATCGTTGCTGACGTCAGATGGATCCTAGCTGAAAGCAGAGAATACCAGAAGGATATTTACCTGTGTTTTATTGACTATGCAAAGGCATTCGACTGTGTGGATCATAACAAACAATGAATAACACTGCAGAGAATGGGAATTCCAGAACACTTAATTGTGCTCATGAGGAACCTTTGCATAGATCAAGAGGCAGTTATTCAGACAGAACAAGGGAACACTGATTGGTTTAAAGTCAGGAAAGGTGTGCGTCAGGGTTGTATTCTTTCACCATACATATTTATTCTGTATGCTGAACAAATAATATGAGAAGCTGGGCTATATGAAGAAGAATGGGGCATCAGGATTGGAGGAAGACTCGTTAACTACCTGCTTTATGCAGATGACACAACCTTGCTTGCTGAAAGTGAAGAGGACTTGAAGCACTTACTAATGAAGATCAAAGACCACAGCCTTCAGCATGGATTACACCTCAACATAAAGAAAACAAAAATCCTCACAACTGGACCGATGAGCAAAATCATGATAAATGGAGAAAAGATTGAAGTTGTCAAGGATTTCATTTTACTTGGACCCACAATCAACAGCCATGGAAGCAGCAGTCAAGAAATCAAAAGACCCATTGCATTGGGCAAATCTGCTGCAAAGGACCTCTTCAAAGTGTTGAAGAGCAAAGATGTCACCTTGAAGATTAAGGTGCACCTGACCGAAGCCATGATATTTTCAACTGCATCATATGCATGTGAAAGCTGGACAATGAATAAGGATGAATGAAGAAGAGTTGACACCTTTGAATTGTGGTGTCAGCGAAGAATATTGAATATACCATAGACTGCCAAAAGAAAGAACAAATCTGTCTTGGACGAAGTGCGGCCAGAATGCTCCTTAGAGGTGAGGATGGTGAGACTGTGTCTTACACACTTTGGGCATGTTGTCAGAAGGGATCAGTCCCTGGAGAAGGACATCATGCCTGGCAGAGCACAGGGTCAGTGGAAAAGAGGAAGACCCTCAGTGAGGTGGATTGACACAGTGGCTGCAACATGAGCTCAAGCATAACAACGATTGTAAGGATGGCACAGGACCGGGCATTGTTTTGTTCTGTTGTGCATAGGGTCACTATGAGTCGGAACCAACTCAACGGCACCTAACAACAACAACAATGATATATTCACTATTCTTCACCAACACCACAAGTCAAATGAATCCATTTCTCTTCTGTTTCCTGTTTGCATTGTCTGTTTTTGTTGTGCTTATTGTTGCTGTGGTTGTTGTTTTTGTTAGATGCTGTTGAATCGGTTCCCACTCATAGAGACCCTATGTACAACAGAAGGAAACACTGCTGGGTCCTGTGCCATCTTTACAATCATTGTTATGCTTGAGTCCATTGTTGCAGCCACTGTGTCAATCCATCTCATTCAGGGTCTTCCTCTTTTTCACTGACACTCTGCTTTACCAAACATGATATCCTTCTCTAGGGACTGATCCCTCCTGATAACATGTCCAAAGTATGTGAGACATAGTCTCACCATCCTTGCTTCTAAGGAGAATTCTGGCTGTACTTCTTCCAAGACAGATTTCTTTGTTCTTTTGGCGGTCCATGGTATAATCAACATTCTTCACCAACACCATAATTCGAAGGCATCAATTCTTCTTCGATCTTCCTTCTTCATTGTCCAGCTTTTGCATGCTTATTAGGTGATTAAAAACACCATGGCACACACCTTAGTCTTCAAGGTGACATCTTTGCTTTTAAACACTTTAAAGAGGTTTTTACAGCAGATTTGCCCAATGCAGTGTGTCTTTTGACTTCTTGATTCCTACTTCCATGAATGTTGACTGTGGATCCCAGTAAAATGAAATCCTTGACAACTCCAGTCTTTTCTCTGCTTATCACGATGTTGCTTATTGGTCCAGTTGTAAGGATTTTTGTTTTCTTTACGTTGAGATATAATCCATACTGAACGCTGTAGTCTTTGATTTTCATTAGTAAGTGCTTCGAGTCCTCTTCACTTTCAGCAAGGAAGGTTTCATTGTGTATAGGTGATACTTAATAGTGTTTTGCATATTATTAGCTATTTTTATCTTCTCAGGTCCTAATAGTGTGCAGACATTTTTACTACTCCCAGGTTATAAATGAAAAAAAAACGAGACACAAAAGTTAAGTAACTTGAGCAAGATCATACAGTTAATAAGCAGTGGAGATAGAATTTGGAGGCAGGCAGTGTGGCCCAGAGTCCACTCTTCTTAAACAGCATCTGGAATCTGGAGTTGGCCTCTGCATGAAGACACTGAGTTCTAGGCTGGTGAATCAACTTGCCCAAGGCTGTAGCAAGTCAAGGCATTGCTGGATCAAACCTGGGAGTGTTTAAAGCTAGCCTGTCATTCACTAACCATGTGAATTTAAGTTAATTTACCAGGGCACACTGTCCTCATCTGCAAAATGCAGATAAGAGTAGGACTCTTTTCCACCTGCATCTTCATCTTTGACTCAGCAGATACTCTGTGAGCACTACGGTGGAATATGCTCTAGACTTGCTGCAGGAGACCCAGCAACATCAAAGCAGATGCAGCCCTGCCTCATTCATCCTACAGGCAGAATACAAATGATCACAGGTCCAGGGGGCACCAGGAATGGCTGTGCATGAGGTGCCTTGGGACATACAGCAGGTGACCCATTAGAATTTAGGGACCCAGTGAAAGCCACCTTGAAGAAGAGGAGTGTGACAGGAGCCCTTCAGGATTAGATCTTCGTATGAGGATCAAGTGGGGACAGAAATGCTGCTGCACCTTGGAAAAACAAGCAAGACTTTTTTTATAAACGTAAAGAAATACAGTAACCAAGAACAGTATTTTTCTGGTTAAATACAGTGAGAAGGATAATAAAAAGCAAAGATTGGAACATCCATCCTACTGCCACTTTTAAATTAGTTAAATAATTACCTAAGAAAATAATTTGTTTCAATGGGTTTATTTTATTATTGAAATAATATGGTTGCTTAATGCAATTACTGTAACCAGGTCGTATAACTCATTCAGATTCCTAACTCAATTGAGCATAACATCTTATTTGTTCAGGGGTGTATTTGTAGCCTTTTTTTTTTTTTTTTTTAATTCTCTATCCTATTTCTTATGTCCTTAGTCCTCTTTAATATTTACTTATTTTTAGACAAGAGAGTGATATGGTCATATCTCTAGTCACATATACAGAACAGATTGAAGGATTCAAGATTTTTGCAAGACCAGTTAGAAGCATTGAGAAATCTCCATGTGAGGAAGAGAAGACATGGATGGGAGAAAGGTAGACACAGAGAAAGAGCCTCTTCTTAGGAGACCCAATAGAAATCAAGAACTCATTAGACATGGAATAGGGAAACAATCTTAGAATAGAAGGGAGAGTCAAGATGGCTCTCAGGATTTGAAAATGGATATCTGTGAGCCAGATTACATTTTTATTTTGGCTGCTAATTCTCTCTTTCTTATCAATTTCATGGTCTTTTATGTTCCTCTGTGTAGCACTTATAACTTTACACATACACATACAGGTACGCATGTGTACATACTTACATGCTTACATGTATGTGACTTATTTTGACTTTCAGGCCGTGTACATCACCAGGGAAGAATATCTATTTGCTTTTCTCACTCCTCCTCTTCAAAACCCAAACCCAACCATGGTCCTTGCACAAGAGGTAAGGAACTACCTTTTCTTAACATGGGATCCACTGTGCTCAGTGCTTTCATCCACTATTTGACTTATTACAATGAGTCTAATAAATGCAATCATTCCCCCTGTTTACAAATGCATTAACTGAGGATAGTAATAGTTACCTTTCCTAAGGTCATCCGGCTAGTAAGTGACAGAGTAAGGATTTGAACCTAGAATAGTCTGAGGTCAAATATCTTTACTTTCTTCACTCCATCATGATATTTTCCCTTATTACCAAAAATAACTCATATGTACTGAAAATACATATAAATGAATAAATGAATGCATGGGGCCAGCAGTTCGAAGTTCTTATTTTCTGTTCTATCTGTAATGTGTTGTGGGATACATTTCACACTATTTGGAATATATCCTAAGTGTTCCTCATCTCCAAACAGTGCACAGGAATTGGACCTTGTATGCGTTGTCCACTTCCCATCAGTATCATTCTCTGCCATCATCTCATCTTCTACCATTCCTGATAGAGTTGCAAATGATGTTCTCCCATGTTTTACTCATTCTTTTCTTAAAGGCTCTAGTACCTCCATGGTAATGTTGTATCTTGCAGGGGCAGGATTGTGTTTAAAAAAGCCCTAATCATTTCCCTGGAAATCTTATGTATAGTAACAATAATGTAGTGTAGAATGAGTCACGGTCTAATGATGTAGTACAAATCTTATCACAAGTTTCTATGTAGCATTCAATGCATTTATTATTTTAGAACTGAAAGTCCTTCCTAAGAAATATGCCTCACGTACAAATGAACAAAGGAGTATTTATAAAGTTAAAGTAAATGAACACAATTGAAAACATATTGAATATGTTGGCCTTTAAATGACAAAGTAAGACCACAGAGTCACTAAACCACACAGGGACAAGAAAATTACCTAAAAAGGTTGCAAAGCCATAATCAATCAAATGGCATATGCCAAGAGATATATAGATCCTTTCAGGAAAAATGGATAGTTCTCAGTAAAACTCCATCTGGTTTTCTTAATTCATCCTGTCCTAAAGCTTCAAAAGTTGGTAGTAAACTTATTTTAAGAGCTATGTCAGAGCCTTATCAAGGAATTCATGGGTGTAAGGAAAGGCCTCCATGTAGATAGATGCTGATAGCCACAAACTCTAATTAAGGGAAAAAAAAAAAAAAAAACCATTGTTCTGTTTTACTGGTGTTGTTTATGTCCATCTATTTTTCACTGAGGGAAAACACACACACACACACACACACAGCTGAAGTCTTTTAGAACCATTGGAAATATTTTTTTTTCTTTTGAAACATTGAACGTTTAACCCATGACTCAAAATTCACTGTTCAAATGCAAGTTGACTAGAAGTCAACACTGTCTCCTAAATTCCATGCAGCTTCAACGCAAGGGAAATTTGAATTTCTACATCACCTCTTAACAGATATTAAGATCACAGCATTGTCCAAGCATAAAAGCATACACAGGAATATAGTGTAGTGTAGTGTAAGAATGGTTTTGGGAACAAGTGGTGCTTACCGAATGCTTGGTGCTGATTGCATGATTCTATTTGATGGTGAAGTAGTGATGAGTTGGAGACCAATTTCAAAACAGATTCTATTCTGGATGAAGAAAGTAAGATAGACAAAGACAAGAATACATGATAGTGGGAATGAAGTAGGAAGAGTGGAGGAAAAGAGTAAGAGATTTAGGAAAAGTAAATAAAAAGGAGAAAAGAAAGACATTCAACTAGGAGGGAGAAGAAAATGAAGACTTCTTAAAGAATATGCCAGGCATTCTTGCAAGTTTTACAGTCCTTATTTAATCCTCATATCAGCACTGGGATGTAGGCCTATTCATCTATATTTTAAAGATGGGAAAAATATCACTGAGATTAACTACCAAATACTAGGAAGGGAATGAAAGAGAGAGGGGTGGATGAAGGGAGGAATAAAATAAGAAAGAAAGGAGGAAGGGAGGGAAGGAAGAAGGATAATAGAAGGATAGAAGGCAGGGTAGTGAGAAAGAAAGATAAAGGAGGAAGAAGGAAGGAGAAATAAAAAAGTAGTAGGAACATGTTCTCTAAAATGACAGGTATCTCCAGAAGTGTTTATGGAATAATAAAATTTTAAATACTTTTTTGGTTATATATATATATTTGTATATATATATAATATATATTTATATATTATATATATATTTATATATATTATATATAAAAATATATATATTTTTATATATAAAAAATATATTTTTTATATATAAAACTTGTAGAACTATAGCCTTAAGCATAAATTTGTTCAGAATACCTAAGAGAGCCAAACACAGAGATAATTTTAGTTTTTGTGTTTCAAAATTGTTCAGAGAAACAATGGTTGGATTTCAACCTAAAATTCTAGAACTATCTAATTTGTAGCCCCTTTGGATGATATTCTTCAATTCTCACATTCTTGGGTATACTCTGTGTATTTAACCTGACAAGTTCCCCGAGGGGGCAGGTTTGAGTGACCTTGACCTCATTTTACAGACAACAGCACTGAAGTCCAGGAAGATTAGGTAAATGCCTTGACAATAGCAGCTGAGCTGCATAGCAGCCCGCATACACTTCTTTCCATCTTTTCATATTTTGCATAAGAAATTCACCCTTTAGAATAATTTTTTTCATGAATTTATCTTTTGTTGCTTTTTGTTGTTGTTCGGTGTAATCTGTTGTTGGGTGAAGCAATGGTTAAGCACTCGGCTGCTAATCAAAAGATAGGTGGTTCAAACCCACCAGTGGCTTCACAAGAAAAAGGAGCTGGTAACCTGTTCTCATAATTACAGCCTAGGAAACCACACGGGGCAGTTCTACTCTGTCACATAGGGTCACTATAAGTTGGAATCTACCCAACGGCACACAACAGCAACATACACTGTGCTCACAAGGATTTCCTAACTTATTTAGAATTGAGAGCAACAAATTAATGGTTTAATAAATTCTATTGCACTTGCTAATTAATATTAAAAAAAAAACCAAACCCAGTGCCGTAGAGTCGATTCTGACATATATGTGCTGGATAAAAGGGAGAAATGTGTGAATATTCAAAAAAGAAAGTGATATTGTGAAGCTAAGCGTGCAACTGGGTATTTGCTCAATTTCAATCTTCAACACTGGTGTTTATGTCACTATATCCTGGTTCAGATTAGTGCATGCACAACTGCTGAAAGAATTGGTTGCACTGCTGGGCTTAATGAAGGAATAATGACTTGCCTTTGGAGTAGCAATTTTGAAATCAAATGTGGAAAGAGACTTTGTGTGTCCTTCCCAGTTTTGCCCCAGTGTGGGGCCATAGGTCAATGTAATTTTTTCTGTTTGCTCTGCTGGTTTAATCAGTGTTCCAAAATAGCAGCCACTAACAATGGCAACTGGGAAGAACTTCTTTTAGCATTATTTCACAGTTGCTTTGAAATAAGCTTTTGGATTTTTATAACGCCCTCTGTGCTCTCTCTCATTCTTTTAATAGGCACATTCTGAGTCTCTAATATGTGGAATCATCTAAGAATTCAAACATGAGTAGGGTATAGGTCATGCCCTGGGGACCACTGGGAAAACAAACACAAATAAGCAAATCAAAAAGTGATAAAGACAGTGTGTTAGTCATCTAGTGCTGCGATAACAGAAATACCACAAGTGGACAGCTTTAACAAAGAAATTTTGAGTAAGGGTGGTATCATGGATTGATTTATGTCCCCCCAAAAAATGTGTGTATCAACTTGGTTAGGCCATGATTCCCAGTATTGTGTGGTTGTCCTTCATTTTGTGATTGTAATTTTATGTTGAGAGGATTAGGGTGGGATTGTAACACCACCCTAGCTCAGGTCATCTCCCTCATCCAAGGTAAAGAGAGTTTCCCTGGAGTGTGGCCTGCACCACCTTTTATCTCTCAAAAGATAAAAGGAAAGGGAAGCCAGCAGAGAGTTGAGGACCTCCTACCCCCAAAGAAGCAGCTCCGGGAGCAGAGTGAGTCTTTCGGACCCCGGGTCCCTGCACCTGAGAAGCTCCTTGACCGGGAGAAGATTGTGGACAAGGACCTTCCTCCAGAGCCAACAGAGAGAGAAAGACTTCCCCTAGAGCTGATGCCCCAAATTTGGACTTATAACCTACTAGACTGTGAAAGAATAAATTTCTCTTTGTTAAAGCCATCCACCTGTGGTATTTCTGTTATAGCAGTACTAGGTGACTAAGACAGGGAGGGGGTGTTACAATCCTACCCTAATCCTCTCAACGTAAAACTACAACCACAAAATGGAGGACCACCACACAAAACTCGGAATCATGGCCTACCCAAGCTAATACACACATTTTTGAGGGGACATAATTCAATCCATGACAGACAGTAAAGAAGGTACAGAAGGAATAGACTAGGCGAATAGGGCTGTGTACCTGTTTTTCTCTGTAAGAGGTAGAGGCAAGGACATACAGTAGTCCATTGCCATGTGCTAGCAAGAAAAAAATATACCCTCTCCGAGGTAGGTATTTTCATTATCTCCATCTTCATAACAGAAAAGTGGAACTTAGATTACAAGAGGTACCATAGACCCCAAGCCGTTGTTACATGACAAAGCTGGGCCATGGACTAATTGTCCATAATTGTCTAACCTCCACTTGTGTCTCATCCTGTGAAAATGAGAATATGAGGGTCTCTATTTGTCCAAAACTTGGAAGTGTCCGATGTAGATGTTTGACAAATATTTGTGCTGTAGATGAATGATTGGGTACTCAACAGCCTCCCTAGCAAATACCCTGAAAAGTTGCCATGGACCTTTTAAAACCTTTTGGCCATTTCTTTGAACCTTCTTGCTGATAACCCAACCAAAGGCAGGAAAGCACCACCAACTAATTGCTTTTCTGTCTTTTTTTTTTTTCTTCCTAGACCATATTTGTTAGACCACATTCTGCTATATGTGGATTTAGCTTATATCTAGTTGGTAGCTGATAATTAATAAATCCAACAAATATTTATTGATTATCTAAAAAGTGCAAGAACCATGCTAAGCAATATGGACACAACACAGAACATGAGAGGTTTGGTGGCTTCTTTTCTCTTAATGCTTACATTGTGGTGGTCATTATTTCTATTTTAAAATATATGCTTGTGTTTTTCAAATTTGTTAATGTGAGTAGGTGTAAATTTTTTTTTTAATAACTTTTATTAAGCTTCAAGTGAACGTTTACAAATCCAATCAGTCTGTCACATATAAGTTTACATACATCTCACTCCCTACTCCCACTTGCTCTCCCCCTCTTGAGTCAGCCCTTTCAGTCTCTCCTTTTGTGACAATTTTGCCAGCTTCCCTCTCTCTCTATCCTCCCATCCCCCCTCCAGACAAGAGTTGCCAACACAATCTCAAGTGTCCACCTGATATAATTAGCTCACTCTTCATCAGCGTCTCTCTCCCACCCGCTGACCAGTCCCTTTCATTTCTGATGAGTTGTCTTCGGGGATGGTTCCTGTCCTGTGTCAACTGAAGGTCTGGGGAGCATGGCCGCCGGGATTCCTCCAGTCTCAGTCAGACCATTAAGTTTGGTCTTTTTATGAGAATTTGAGGTCTGTATCCCACTGATCTCCTGCTCCCTCAGGGGTCCTCTGCTGTGCTCCCTGTCAGGGCAGTCATCTATTGTAGCCGGGCACCAACTAGTTCTTCTGGTCTCAGGATGATGTAGGTCTCTGGTTCATGTGGCCCTTTCTGTCTCTTGGGCTCTTAGTTGTCGTGTGGCCTTGGTGTTCTTCATTTTCCTTTGCTCCAGGTGGGTTGAGACCAATTGATGCATCTTAGATGGCCGCTTGTTAGCATTTAAGACCCCAGACGCCACATTTCAAAGTGGGATGCAGAATGATTTCATAATAGAATTATTTTGCCAATTGACTTAGAAGTCCCTGCAAACCATGTTCCCCACACCCCCGCACTTGCTCCACTGACCTTTGAAGCACTCATTTTATCCTGGAAACTTCTTTGCTTTTGGTCCAGTCCAATTGAGCTGACCTTCCATGTATTGAGTGTTGTCTTTCCCTTCACCTAAAGCAGTTCTTATCTACTGATTAATCAATAAAAAACCCTCTCCCACCCTCCCTCCCTCCTCTCCTCGTAACCACAAAAGTATGTGTTCTTCTCAGGTTTACTATTTCTCAAGATCTTATAATAGTGGTCTTATACAATATTTGTCCTTTTGCCTCTGACTAATTTCACTCAGCATAATGCCTTCCAGGTTCCTCCATGTTATGAAATGTTTCAGAGATTCGTCACTGTCCTTTATCGATGCGTAGTATTCCATTGTGTGAATATACCACAATTTATTTACCCATTCATCCATTGATGGACACCTTGGTTGCTTCCAACTTTTTGCTATTGTAAACAGAGCTGCAATAAACATGGGTGTGCATATATCTGTTTGTATGAAGGCTCTTGTATCTCTAGGGTATATTCCCAGGAGTGGGATTTCTGGGTTGTATGGTAGTTCTATTTCTAACTGTTTAAGATAACGCCAGATAGATTTCCAAAGTGGTTGTACCATTTTACATTCCCACCAGCAGTGTATGAGAGTTCCAATCTCTCCACAGCCTCTCCAACATTTATTATTTTGTGTTTTTTGGATTAATGCCAGCCTTGCTGGTGTGAGATTGAATCTCATCGTAGTTTTAATTTCCATTTCTCTAATGGCTAATGATCGAGAGCATTTTCTCATGTATCTGTTGGCTGCCTGAATATCTTCTTTAGTGAAATGTGTGTTCATATCCTTTGCCCACTTCTTGATTGGGTTGTTTGTCTTTTTGTGGTTGAGTTTTGACAGAATCATGTAGATTTTAGAGATCAGGTGCTGGTCGGAGATGTCATAGCTGAAAATTCCTTCCCAGTCTTTAGGTGGTCTTTTTACTCTTTTGGTGAAGTCTTTAGATGAGCATAGGTGTTTGATTTTTAGGAGCTCCCAGTTATCGGGTTTCTCTTCATCATTTTTGGTAATGTTTTGTATTCTGTTTATGCCTTGTATTAGGGCTCCTAGGGTTCTCCCAGTTTTTTCTTCCATGATCTTTATCGTTTTAGTCTTTATGTTTAGGTCTTTGATCCACTTGGAGTTAGTTTTTGTGCATGGTGTGAGGTATGGGTCCTGTTTCATTTTTTTGCAAATGGATATCCAGTTATGCCAGCACCATTTGTTAAAAAGGCTATCTTTTCCCCAGTTAATTGACACTGGTCCTTTGTCAAATATCAGCTGCTCATACGTGGATGGATCTATGTCTGGGTTCTCAATTCTGTTCCATTGGTCTATGTGTCTGTTGTTGTACCAATACCAGGCTGTTTTGACTACTGTGGCTGTATAATAGGTTCTGAAGTCAGGTAAGGTGAGGCCTCCCACTTTCTTCTTCTTTTTCAGTAGTGCTTTGCTTATCCGGGGCTTCTTTCCCTTCCATATGAAATTGGTGATTTGTTTCTCTATCCCCTTAAAATATGACATTGGAATTTGCATCGGAAGTGTGTTAAATGTATAGATGGCTTTTGGTAGAATAGACATTTTTACTATGTTAAGTCTTCCTATCCATGAGCAGGGTATGTTTTTCCACTTAAGTATGTCCTTTTGAATTTCTTGTAGTAGAGCTTTGTAGTTGTCTTTGTATAGGTCTTTTACATCCTTGGTAAGATTTATTCCTAAGTATCCTATCTTCTTGGGGGCTACTGTGAATGGTATTGATTTGGTTATTTCCTCTTCGGTGTTCTTTTTGTTGATGTAGAGGAATCCAAGTGATTTTTGTATGTTTATTTTATAACCTGAGAATCTGCCAAACTCTTCTATCAGTTTCAGTAGTTTTCTGGAGGATTCCTTAGGGTTTTCTGTGTATATAATCATGTCATCTGCAAATAGTGATAACTTTACTTCTTCCTTGCCAATCCAGAAACCTTTTATTTCTTTGTCTAGCCTAATTGCCCTGGCTAAGACTTCCAACACGATGTTGAATAAGAGCGGTGATAAAGGGCATCCTTCTGTGGTTCCCGTTCTCAAGGGAAATGCTTTCAGGTTCTCTCCATTTAGAGTGATATTGGCTGTTGGCTTTGCATAAAAAAAAAAAAAAAAAAAATTTTTTTTTTTTTTTTTTGCATAGATGACCTTTATTAGGTTGAGGAATTTTCCTTCAATTCCTATTTTGGTAAGAGTTTTTATCATGAATGGGTGTTGGACTTTGTCAAATGCCTTTTCTGCATCAATTGATAAGATCATGTGGTTTTTGTCTTTTGTTTTATTTATGTGATGGATTACATTAATGGTTTTTCTGATATTAAACCAGCCTTGCATACCTGGTATAAATCCCACTTGATCAGGGTGAATTATTTTTTTGATGTGTTGTTGGATTTTATTGGCTAGAATTTTGTTGAGGATTTTTGCATCAATGTTCATGAGGGATATAGGTCTATAATTTTCTTTTTTGGTAATGTCTTTACCTGGTTTTGGTATCAGGGAGATGGTGGCTTCATAGAATGAGTTGGGTAGTATTCCGTCATTTTCTATGCTTTGGAATACCTTCAGTAGTAGTGGTGTTAACTCTTCTCTGAAAGTTTGGTAGAACTTTGCAGTGAAGCCGTCCGGGCCAGGGCTTTTTTTTGTTGGGAGTTTTTTGATTACCATTTCAATCTCTTTTTTTGTTATGGGTCTATTTAGTTGTTCTACTTCTGAATGTGTTAGTTGAGGTAGGTAGTGTTTTTCCAGGAATTCATCCATTTCTTCTAGGTTTTCAAATTTGTTAGAGTACAATTTTTCATAATAATCTGAAATGATTCTTTTAATTTCATTTGGTTCTGTTGTGATGTGGTCCTTCTCGTTTCTTATTCGGGTTATTTGTTTCCTTTCCTGTATTTCTTTAGTCAGTCTAGCCAATGGTTTATCAATTTTGTTAATTTTTTCAAAGAACCAGCTTTTGGCTTTGTTAATTCTTTCAATTGTTTTTCTGTTCTCTAATTCATTTAGTTCAGCTCTAATTTTTATTATTTTTTTTCTTCTGGTGCCTGATGGATTCTTTTGTTGCTCACTTTCTGTTTGTTCAAGTTGTAGGGACAGTTCTCTGATTTTGGCTCTTTCTTCTTTTTGTATGTGTGCATTTATTGATATAAATTGGCCTCTGAGCACTGCTTTTGCTGTGTCCCAGAGGTTTTGATAGGAAGTATTTTCATTCTCGTTGCATTCTGTGAATTTCCTTATTCCCTCCTTAATGTCTTCTATAACCCAGTCTTTTTTCAGGAGGGTATTGTTCATTTTCCAAGTATTTGATTTCTTTTCCCTAGTTTTTCTGTTATTGATCTCTAGTTTTATTGCCTTGTGGTCTGAGAAGATGCTTTGTAATATTTCGATGTTTTGGACTCTGCAAAGGTTTGTTTTATGACCTAATATGTGGTCTATTCTAGAGAATGTTCCATGTGCACTAGAAAAAAAGTATATTTTGCAGCAGTTGGGTGGAGAGTTCTGTATAAGTCAATAGGGTCAAGTTGGTTGATTGTTGTAATTAGATCTTCCGTGTCTCTGTTGAGCTTCTTACTGGATGTCCTGTCCTTCTCCGAAAGTGGTGTGTTGAAGTCTCCTACTATAATTGTGGAGGTATCTATCTCGCTTTTCAGTTCTGTTAAAATTTGATTTATGTATCTTGCAGCCCTGTCATTGGGTGCATAAATATTTAATATGGTTATGTCTTCCTGATCAATTGTCCCTTTTATCATTATATAGTGTCCTTCTTTATCCTTTGTGGTGCATTTAAGTCTAAAGTCTATTTTGTCAGAAATTAATATTGCTACTCCTCTTCTTTTTTGCTTATTGTTTGCTTGATATACTTTTTTCCATCCTTTGAGTTTTAGTTTGTTTGTGTCTCTAAGTCTAAGGTGTGTCTCTTGCAGGCAGCATATAGATGGATCGTGTTTCTTTATCCAGTCTGTGACTCTCTGTCTCTTTATTGGTGCATTTAGTCCATTTACATTCAACGTAATGATAGATAAATAAGTTTTTAGTGCTGTCATTTTGATGCCTTTTTATGTGTGTTGTTGACAATTTCATTTTTCCACATACTTTTTTGTGCTGAGGCGTTTTTCTTAGTAAATTGTGAGATCCTCATTTTAATAGTGTTTGACTTTATGTTAGTTGAGTCGTTACGTTTTTCTTGGTTTTTATCTTGAGTTATAGAGTTGTTATACCTTTTTGTGGTTACCTTATTATTTACCCCTATTTTTCTAAGTAAAAACCTAACTTGTATTGTTCTATATCGCCTTGTATCACTCTCCATATGGCAGTTCAATGCCTCCTGTATTTAGTCCCTCTTTTTGATTATTGTGATCTTTTACCTATTGACTTCCATGATTCCCTGTTATGTGTATTTTTTTTTTAATTAATCTTAATTTGTTTGTTTTTGTGATTTCCCTATTTGAGATGATATCAGGACGTTCTGTTTTGTGACCTTGTGTTGTGCTGATATCTGATATTATTGGTTCTCTGACCAAACAATATCCTTTAGTATTTCTTGTAGCTTTGGTTTGGTTTTTGCAAATTCTCTAAACTTGTGTTTGTCTGTAAATATCTTAATTTCTCCTTCATATTTCAGAGAGAGTTTTGCTGGATATATGATCCTTGGCTGGCAGTTTTTCTCCTTCAGTGTTCTGTATATGTCGTCCCATTCCCTTCTTGCCTGCATGGTTTCTGCTCAGTAGTCAGAACATATTCTTATTGATTCTCCCTTGAAGGAAACCTTTCTTTTCTCCCTGGCTGCTTTTAAAATTTTCTGTTTATCTTTGGTTTTGGTGAGTTTGATGATAATATGTCTTGGTGTTTTTCTTTTTGGATCAATCTTAAATGGTGTTCGATGAGCATCTTGGATAGCTATCCTTTCGTCTTTCATGATGTCAGGGAAGTTTTGTGTCAGGAGTTCTTCAACTATTTTCTCTGTGTTTTCTGTCCCCCCTCCCTGTTCTGGGACTCCAATCACCCGCAGGTTATCCTTCTTGATAGAGTCCCACATAATTCTTAGGGTTTCTTCATTTTTTTTAATTCTTTTATCTGATTTTTTTTCAGCTATGTTGGTGTTGATTCCCTCGTCCTCCAGATGTTCCAATCTGCATTCTAATTGCTCGAGTCTGCTCCTCTGACTTCCTAGTGCGTTGTCTAATTCTGTTATTTTATTGTTAATCTTTTGGATTTCTACATGTTGTCTCTCTATGGATTCTTGCAACTTATTAATTTTCCAGTGTGTTCTTGAATAATCTTTTTGAGTTCTTCAACAGTTTTATCAGTGTGTTCCTTGGCTTTTTCTGCAGATATCCTAATTTCATTTGTGATATCATTAAGCATTCTGTAAATTAGTTTTTTATATTCTGTATCTGATAATTCCAAGATTGTATCTTCATTTGGGAAAGATTTTGATTCTTTTGTTTGGGGGGTTGGAGAAGCTGTCACGGTCTGCTTCTTTAAGTGGTTTGATATGGATTGTTGTCTCCGAGCCATCACTGGGAAACTAGTTTTTCCAGAAAATCCGCTAAAAAAAAAATGCAGTCAGACCCCTATCAGAGTTCTCCCTCTGGCTCAGGCTATTCAGATGTTAATGAAGCTGCCTGGGGAGGGTGGGGGAGGGAACAGAGAGATAGGAGAGTAGCACCTCAGAATATAGCCAGAGTTGCTTGTCTTGCTTGGAATGACTATTATATCTGAGATTCCCGCCCCCGGGGGGTCTGGCCCGCTGGAGTCACGGTCAGATCCTCCACTTCCAGCCCCACGCTCAGCGTCAAGGCTCCCCTACTGGGACGGTGCACTCTCGACTCCAAAATCAGTCGCTGCCTCCCGGGGACTTCTCGTCCCTCCAGCCACGTGGCCATGCCGCCCCCGAGAACCAGTTGGGCCTCCTCCCGGGGTTAGTTCAGATGGGTGGAGCAGCTCCCCGTGCTTGTGCCGTGACCGAGTGTCCCGGCTGGGATGCTGTTCTCCCCGCTCCAATACCAGTCGCGGCCTCCCGGGACTTCTCCTACCGGCTGCGTCCCACGCTGCCCGCGCGACCCGGCTGGTCCCCTTCCTGGGGTTAGTTCAGGGGGGTGGAGCAACTCTCCGTGTTTATGCTGTACCTGCGTCCAGTCCAAATCCCTGCGGGACGGTTCCCCGGCTCGGACGCTGCTCTTTCTGCTCCAAGACCAGTCACTGCCTCCCAGGGACTTCTCCTACCGGCTGCGTCCCACGCCGCCCGTGGAACCGGCTGGTCCCCCTCCCGGGGTTAGTTCAGGGGGGTGGAGCCGCTCTCTGTGCTTGTGCCGTACCTGACTGGTACGCTGGCTCCAGGCTCTGGAAACAATAGCTGCTTCCCCGTATTAGTTCGTTCTCCGTCTCTAAATCTGTGTTTGTTGTTCAGGGTTCGTAGATTGTTATGTATGTGATCGATTCACTTGTTTTTCCATGTCTTTGTTGTAAGAGGGATCCGAGGTAGCGTCTGCCTAGTCCGCCATCTTGGCTCCGCCAGGTGTAACTTTTATAATTCTAAAAATCTTTTTTTTTTTTTTTTTTTTAAAAAAGGAACCCTGGGGGTGCAGTGCTTAAGTGTTTGGCTCCTAAGTGGAAGGTCTGCAGTTCTAGCCCACCAGCCACTCTGTGGGAGAAAAATGCACAGTGTGCTTCCACAAAGATTACAGCCTAGGATACTCTATGGTGTGGTTCTACTCCGTCCTATAGGGTCACTGTGAGTTGGAATCCACGTGATGGCAATGGTTTTGGTTTTTGTAAAAGTAAAATTCTAATTTAGGTTTTTAACTATTTTTTTCTTATGCCTTCCCCCACACGAGAAACCAATGACATGTAAATTTTGATAACGAATATGCTTACATAGGAAACCCTGGTGGAGTAGTGGTTAAGGTGCTATGGCCGCTAACCAAAGGGCCAGCAGTTCTAATCCGCCAGGCGCTCCTTGGAAACTCTATGGGGCAGTTCTACTCTGTCCTATAGGGTCGCTATGAGTCGGAATCAACTCTACAGCACTGAGGAGGGGGGAGGGGTATGCTTACATAGAACTCATCAAGTATGCTGCCCTACTCAAGGAGTCCCTGGGTGGTGCAAATAACTAAACTGCTCAGTTGCTAACTGACAGTTTGGAAGTTCAAGTCCACTCAGCAGCTCCTCAAAAGAAAGACCTGGTGATCTACTTCTGGAAAAATCAGCCGTTGAAAACCCTGTGGAGCACAGCTCTACTCTGATGCATGTGGGGTCGCCACGAGTCACAGCCGACTCATCAGCAGCTAGTATAGAATTTTTACTTTGTGTTTGAACACCTACAAACAGGTAGATGGGTTGTGCCCATGTAGGAACAGTTTTAGTGGAATATGTGGAAAATTAGAATCTTTGATATGAGCTGATTAACAAAATACAACAACAAAATTCCTTGTTCTACTGCACAGATTTGTCCTTCAGAGTCTCTAAAACAAAAGACTCAAAGACTAAACATCTTAGAAGAACATCTGCAAGGGCCCTTGATATCTTTCTTCAGCTGGTGGTAAAGGCAGATATTACACGGGATTTGCATTGCTCTCGAACTCTTAAAGTGTATTGCTACCTCAGTTTGTTTTTAGTAATGCAAAGAGGAAAAGGATTCTGCTAGCTCTGTGAAAAGTCCATCCTACCCAAGGCACAGAGAAAATGGTTGTGTATATGACACGGCTCAAAAGAAATCCAAACAGCCTTTATTCCTAAAGATGCTTCTTTCTCTAATTTGCCCTGAAGCCTGGGATTCTTATGATTTTAGATAGATTGATTGGTTGATAGAAAAGGAATTGATTTTTTTTTCCTTTCCTTTCACTTACTCATAGTGCATATTTTATTATTTAAAATCAGTACAACAAACTGGTCTTATGCAAAATAATAGGGAACATAAGAAAAAGAAAAACGATTACCCGTGACTTAATAGACACTGTTGACATTTTCATACATTTCTTTCCTCTGCTTGACTTATTTTTTTTTTTTGATATTTGAACTTAGACTGTACCATCTATTTTTAACTATTATAATAGTTTTCCAAGACAGTATAATCTTCATTGCTGGCATTTTTATACACTGAAATAGTTCACATAATTGTTTATGCCTCCATGTATTCCATTAATGCTTAATTTTTGAGCTGAAAGAGATTTTAAATTTTTTACGTCCAAATATTAACACTGTACATTTACATCTTTGTGCATGAAGCTTTTTTTAAGTAGGCAGAATCATTTCTTTTTGATAAATCTGAAGAAAATAGAATAACTAAAACCTGGGCTACTCAATAAAAGGAACCCAAAAGATATAATGGAGAAACTGTGTTTGTGTTTTAATACAAAAGACTTTACTACTCAAAGGTTGGGTCATAGGCTTGTAGAGGTTCCCCAACGACAACAAAATGAATCCATGCATTACAGTGCCTTGTGACCTGCTCTGATCTACCTCTCCAACCTTCTCTCCATTCCCCCCACTCCTTCACACTCAATGCTTTGAGTGAATTTCACTTATTCAATAAGTCAGAAATAGATTCTTTCATATGTTCCATAGCATGAATTAAGCACCAAGTTAATACATATTATTGAACAAAAAAAGATTCTCCTCTTTTAAACTTTTACGTGTTGTTCTTATTAGGTGCTGTCAAGTCGATTCCGACTCTTAACAACCCTGTGCACAACAGAACAAAACATTGCCCTATCCTGCGCCATCCTTGCAACATTGTTAAGTTTTGATCCCATTGTTGCAGCCCCTGCATCAGTCCATCTCGCTGAGGATCTTCCTCTTTTTTGCTGACCCTCTGCTTTAATAAGCATGATGTTCTACTCCAGGGACTTGTCCCTCCTGATAACATGCCCAAAGTATGTGAGACGAATCTCATCATTCTCAATTTCAAGGGGCACTGTAGCTGTATTTCTTCCAGGAGAGATTTGTTCATTCTTCTAGCAGTCCATGGTATAGCCAATATTCTTCACCAACACCATAATTCAAAGCCATCAAAACATCTTTAATCTTTCTTATTCATTGTTTAGCTTTCCTATGTGCATGAGGCAATTGAAAATATCATGGCTTGTGTCAGGCACAACTTAGTCTTCAAGATAACCTCTTTCCTTTTTAACACTTCAAAGAAGTCTTTTGCAGTAGATTTGCCCAACGCCATTGTTTGATTTCTTGACTGCTGTTTTCATGGGCATTGATTGTGAATCCAAGTAAAATGAAATCCTTGACAACTTCAATCTTTTCTCCATTTATCAGAATGTTGCTTATTGGTCCGGTTGTGAGAATTTTTGTTTTCTTATGTTGAGGTGTAATCCACACTGAAGGCTGTGGTCTCTGATCTTCATCAGTAAGTGCTTCAAGGAGTCTTCACTTTCAGCAAGCCAGGTTGTGTCATCTGTATACTGTAAGTTGTTAATAAGTCTTCCTCCAGTCCTGATGCCACAGTCTTTTTTATATAGTCCAGCTTCTCAGATTATTTGCTCAGCATACAGATTGAATGGGTATGGTGAAAGAATACAACTATGACGCACACCTTTCCTGATTTTAAACATGCAGTATACCCTTGTTCTGTTTGAACAACTGCCTTTTGGTTTATATACAGTTTCCACATGAACACAATTAAGTGTTCGAGAATTCCCATTCTTCACAATGTTACCCATAATTTGTTATGATCCACACAGTTGAATGCCTTTGAATAGTTAATAAAACACAGGTAAACATATTTCTGGTATTCTCTGCTTACAGCCAAGATCCATCTGACATCAGCAGTGATATTCTTCATCTCGTGACCTCTTCTGGATCTAGCTTGAATTTCTGGCAGTTCCCTGTTGATTTACTGTTGCAACCACTTTTGAATGATCTTCATCATAATTTTACTTGTATGTGGTATTAATGATATTGCTTGATGATTTCTGCATTTGGTTGCATCACCTTTCTTTGGAATGGGCACAAATATGAAACTCTTTTAATTCATTGGCCAGATAACTGCTTCCCAAATATCTTGGCATAGACAAGTGAGCACTTCCAGTATTGCATCTGTTTGTTGAAACATTTCAGTTAGTATCCCGTCAGTTCCTGGAGACTTGTTTTTCATCAATGCCTTCAGTTCAGCTTGGATTTCTTCTTTCAGTATCATCAGTTCTTGATCATATGCTACCTCCTAAAATGGCTGAATGTTGACTAATTCTTCCTGGTATACTGACTCTGTGTATTCTTTCTACCTTCTTTTGATGCTTCCTGTTGTTCAGTTTTTTTACCAACAGAATCCTTCAATATTGCAACGCGAGTCTTGATTTTTTTTTTCAGTTCTTTCACCTTGAGGAATGCTGAGTGTGTTCTTCATTTTTGGTGTTCTAACTCCAGGTTTTTCTACATTTCATTATAATCATTATAATGCTTTACTTTGTCTTCTTGAACCACCCTTTGAAATCTTCTCTTCAGCTTTTCTACTCCATCATTTTTTCCTTTCACTTCAGCTACTCTATGTTCAATAGCATGTTTCAGAGTCTCTTCTGACATCCATTTTGGTCTTTTTTTTTTTTTTTGGCTTTTTAATGACCTTTTGCTTTCTTCATGTATGATGTCCTTGATGTCATCCTACAACTCCTCTGGTCACTGATCATTAGTGTTCAATGTGTCAAATCTATTCTTTAGATGGTCTCTAAATTCAAGTGGGATACACTCAAGGTCATGTTTTAACCTCTCATGGACTTATTTTAATTTTCTTCAACTTCAACTTGAACTTGCCTATGAGCAATTGATGGTCTGTTCCACAATCAGCCCTTGGCCTTATTCTGACTGATGATATTCGCTTTCTCCATTGTGTCTTTCCACATATGTGTTGTTGTTGTTACATGTAATTGAGCTGGTTCTGACTCATGGCAATCCTGTGTACAACAGAACAAAACACTGCTAGGTCTTGCACCATGCCCATAATTGTTGTTATGCTTCAGCCATTGTTGTAGCCACTGTGTCAATCCATCTCGTTGAAGGTCTTCCTCTTTTTTGTTGACCCTGTACTTTAATAAGCATGATGTCCTTTTCCAGGGATTGATCCCTCCTGATAACATGTCCAACATACATGAGATGCAGTCTTGCCATCCTTGCTTCCAGGGATCTTTCTGGTTGTACTTATTCCAAGACGGATTTGTTCGTTCTTTTGGCAGTCCATGGCATATTCAATATTCTTCGTCAACACCACAATTCAAAGGAGTCAATTCGTCTTCGATCTTCCTTATTCATTGTCCAGCTTTTGCATGCATATGATGCAACTGAAAATACTGTGGATTGGGTCAGGCACACCTTGGTCTTCAAGGTGACATCTTTGCTTTTCAACACTTTAAAGAGGTCTTTTGCAGGACATTTATCCCAGTGCAATGTGTCTTTTGATTCCTCAACTGCTGCTTCCATGGATGTTATTATGGATCCAAGTAAAATGAAATCCTTGATAATTTCAATCTTTTCTCCATTTATCGTGATGTTGCTTATTGGTCCAGTTGTGAAAATTTTTGTTTCCTTTATGTTGAGGTGCAATCCATACTGAAGGCTGTGGTCTTTGATCTTCATTAGTAAGTGCTTCAAGCCCTCTTCACTTTCAGCAAGGAAGGTTGTGTCATCTGCATAATGCAGGTTGTGAATGAGTCTTCCACCAATCCTGACGCCCCGTTCTTCTTCACATAGTCCAGCTTCTCAGATTATTTGCTCAGTATACAAGTTAAATAGGTATGGTGAAAGGATACAACCCTGACGCACACCTTTCCTGACTTTAAACTGCACAGTACTCCCTTGTTCTGTCCAACATCTGCCTTTTGACCTATGTACATGTTCCTGATGAGCACAATAAAGTGTCCACATTTGTAGTCAATTTAATTCCTGTGTATTTCATCCAGCAAGGTCCACATGTACGGTCATCATTTACGTTGTTGAAAAATGTTATTTCCAATGACTAAGTTGTTGGTTTTGCAAAATTCTATCATGTAATCTACCTCATCGTTTCTATGACCAAGGTCATATTTTCCAACTATGGATCTTTTTTCTTTATTTCCAATTTTCTCATTCCAATCATCAGGAATTATCAATGCATCTTGATTGCATATTTGATCAATTTAAGACTGCAGAAGTTGGTAAAAATCTTCAGTTTCACATAACAACTATTTCTTGGTGTGCCTACCATCTGTCAAGTAATATTTTAAATGCTGAGTATATGACAGTGAACCAACAAACAAAACCTTTGCCCTCATGAAATCTAAATTCTAGTAGAGGGTAGCATACAGACGGAGGAGGAAGAAGAAGAGAAAGAGGAGGAAGCGGGAGAAGAAGGAATAGGAGTACAAGAATAAAATATGTATTATTGCAGAAAAGCAAAGCTGAAGAGAAGAGTAGAAAATGTTGAGGTGGAAGTTTCATTACTTCCCATGGAGCCGAATTAGAGTTTGTTTCAGTAGATGAGGGCTGTCCTGGGTTTTTTGTGGTGATTGGGGAAACCGATCAACAGCATAAGGAAAAATGATCATATAAGGGTGAGATTGTTGCTAATGGGGTGAGGGGGTGGGGGACCTTTCCTGGAGCAGGAAAAGTTTGGAGTTTCTTCTTCACTCATGTTCCTGTGAAATGGAGGTTAGAAAGAGGCAAGGTTTATCCATATCACATGGAGTTCCTGGGACTTGCTCTGGTGGAGGCACAAGCTTACCTAATAGCCATAATATAGGAAAACCGGAAAACCAAACCTTTTACCATCATGTCAATTCCAACTCGTAGCAACCCTATAGGACAGAGTAGAACTTCCACATAGGGTTTCCAAAGAACGGCTAGTGGATTTGAACTGCTGACCTTTTGATTGGCAGCCGAACTCTTAACCACTTTGCCACCAGGGCTCCATCATGAAATATGGGTTATGGAATAAATATGTACCAAGAGATACAGAGCAGTACTTACATATTTTGAGAAGTGTTATAAGACATGATGTTGATATTTAGAAGAGCTTGGAGAAGGAACCAATAATGTGATATATGTAAAGCAGCGTGCTAGGCACTTAGCATTAAAATTAACAGAAATAGCAATAGTAATAATAAGCAGGTCTCACAAATGTATTAAGGAATCCCTGTGTGAATTCCAATCAAGGAGACATTACTCAAAGGAAATCAATTCGGAGACGTTAAATTTACCCATGAGCGTCACTTAGCTAGTAAATGGTAACTCTTCTTTCCTTGAGTCAGCTTTCGTTCTATCATTCATTTCTTCAATGAGTATTAAAACCATGCCCTGTTTTATACCTGGCACCATGCTAGCAGCTGAATGTTCAATGGGAAACAAGAGAAGTATGCACCCTTCTTTCATGAGGTCTACTATCTGAGGGAAACAGGAAAATGAATAAGACAGCATAAATAATGATAACTGATATTGTTGTTGTTATTATGTGGCCTCTAGTCAATTCCAACTCATAGCCACCCCACAGGACAGGGTAGAACTGCTCCATAGGGTTTCCTAGGCTGCAGATCTTTATAGAAGCACATTGCCAGGTCTTTTATCCCACAGAGCTGCTGGTGGGTTCCGATAATCAACCTTTGGGTTAGTATCAAGTCCTTAACCATTGTGCAAAAAGTGATAAATGAAACAAATTGAGTGATTCAATACACAGGAACAAGAAGGAGCTGCTTTGATTGGTGCTCAGAGCATCTCTGAAGAAGTAGTATTAAAAGGGGGCTGAGAACAGTGAGTAGGAACCAAACCAAGGGCAATATTTAGAAAGAAAAGGATATGTTAAGGCCTAAAGTTGAATATGGGGCAGTTCTACTCTATCCTATAGGGTCGCTATGAGTCGGAAGCGACTCGACGGCATTGGGTTTTTTTTTTTTTAAAGTTGAATAATGTCCGTGAACCTGGAACATTTGGTTGAAGAGAGCATTTCAGTGGATAAACTTGGAAAAGCTGAAATAAACTAACTCCTGCAATACTTTGTAGACCAGAGCAATGCATTTGTATTTGAACAGTCATGGAAATTTATTGAAAGATTTTAAGTTGGGGAAGGAGATACAGATGTTTTATTGTACTCATTTCTCATGACTCCAAAGCCCATGACATGTCCAATGGACCAGACTGTATGGATATGAAATGTATGAACATACCCTGGGAAGTAGGAGAAACTAGGCAAACTATAAGGTGATAATAACAGGATTGTTCATTTCCTGGGTGGTGAATATCTCTCTAATTTTCAAGTGGCATTTTTGCTTGTTTGTTTGTATCAGTGGCTGTTCAATCAACACACATTCATTTAACACCTACCAGGTAAAACACGCAGAGACAGGCCCCGGAGACACAGATATCAATAAGGGACCATTTCCATCATGGAGAAGCTGGTGATGTATTGGATGAGAAAAATGATTTAGGGAGAGCACCTCATTTAACTTGATACTTGTGCCAGAAACAACTGTGGGTACCCTTAAGATATGGGAGATATATTAATGATACCCTGGAGATATAAGGGAAGGAGGGAGCCCAAACAGCCATCAGAATTCCTTCTGATTTTTTGAGTGCATTTATTCCTTGCTTATTCTGCTTGTTTCTACACCATCTCTAGCTTCATTCCATATCCAGCCAAAGGTTTCTGTTTCTTGGTAAACCCTTAACTCCCTTTGCCTTTCTCAAATTTACCTTGATTTATCTGCCTGGTTCCCAACTTTTAAATGCACTGACTAGCTCAAGGTGACTTGCAAAGATTTTAGTGGAATGTTCTCATCCCTTACTTATCCCAGGCTTTGACACACATCCTTTTAACCATGGATATAACATAAGGAAGCTTATGTCAGTGCCCATTTGGCAGTCCTCAAAATCACTTCTGATCCATTATCTTTGGACTATGCTCTCTTTCCTTTAGGTGAGATTTTCCTGGGTTGTGGAATCAGTCTCCCAGAGAAATTCTTTCTTTGGCTGACCCTTCATTCCTTATTTCCCAGTTGTTAGTGAATCCTAGAAGAAACCCAGGAATTCTCAAACTGGGAACTCTACTGAGTAAGGGGTGAATGCAATAAAATGTCGATTATGCCTATTGAGCTTAGAAATAGCATCGAAGAAGAGGTAGACTAATGATTTATGGAAAGTGACATTGAATGAAAAAAGTTTTGTCCTCCATTGCCATCTGTTGAACATTTACATATAACAGAGATCCCATTTTCACCTGGTGGGTGGACCAAGGTTGAGAGGCTGTCCTGGGGGAATGGTTTAGAAGAACCATTGAAGACTCTTGTTTGCCCCATAGTTTTGACCCAAGGTGAGCAAATGGCAATCTGATGTGGCATAAATATTAGATCACGACAAATCACACTGACATTTTGTCGGAAACGAAGACATAACTCAGACCCAGAAACTTGGCAGAGATAGTGCCAGTGCTGGATGACAAATGGCTCAAGTCTGACAGCATGCTTCACTGCGTGGACTTTCATCCGTCATGGGGATCTAAAAAAAAAAATCGCAAAACACAAAATACCCAACACGCAAAATTGGTTGACAGGAGATGGAGGGAGAGAGAAAGGCAAGTCAGAGGCAGTGACAAAGACAGAGAGCTGGAATTGCAAAGCAGAGACTCTCATTTTACTTTAAGAATCCCATTTTTCACCATTCTCACACTTCATAATTCAGAAGTGCTGTCTGGCATCCCTTCCTCGAATCACAAAAGCCAAGACTGTTGAGAGAAGGAGTGTTGGAAACTGTCAACTAAGACCCAAACCTGACAATCAAAGGGCTAATGCTTGACCTAGACCCAGGCAACACTATCAAGGACAATCTAGGTGCCAAGTTACAAATATATATCAAACACTTGCTAACCTGCTCATAGCACAGTTTAGTGGAAGGCAGCAATGGCTTAGTGAGCACATTGAACTTAGAATTATAAAACCTGAGTTCGTGTCTCAGGCCTGCAAATTATTCCTTATATGAATTAGACTTTTTTAACCTTCAGTTTTCTTACTTCTTCATTCATACATCAAATTTTATTAAGCACCATTAATGAGACCTAACCTCTTGGAAACTCTATGGGGCAGTTCTGCTCTGCCCTATAGGGTCGCTATGAGTCGGAATCGACTCGACAGCACTGGGTTTTAATGAGACAAGCATTATTCATGTCCCTGGGATACAGTGATAAACAGGAGGGAATAAAGCTTCCCTACTCTTAGAGTCCAGCGCATCATAGAAAAAATAAATAAGTTAAAATATAAAAATCAAGAACTATAGAGTTACCTACTATATGGAACATAAAATAAGTTACTCTGAAAATGGTTGTGCAGTGGTTGAAGGTTGGAAGAATCTACTTTAGAATGGAGGGATGAGAAGACCTCTATGAAGTGATAATAGTTTTGCCTAAACTTTAATTATGAGAAGGGAAATCCACGAGAAGATTAGAGAGGAGAGAATTTCAAGCAGAGAAAGCAATGAGAAAATGTTCCATAGAACAGTACATGGAGAGGACCTATCTTTCATAGCATTAACCATTTATAGAAACATTCATTCATTCATTCATTCTTCTCCTCATTTCCCCAGTAAATGTTTATTGAGGACACAACTTGCAATATTTTCTATAGGCATGAGATGGAGGGATGAGTCAAAACTGGTCAATGCCCTTAAGGAATAGATTGGTCTAGATATGGGGTGGAGAAAGCACAGAAGATGGCAATAGAGGGTGACGAGGGCTATAATAGAAGAATGCATGTGGTTATTCTAAAAAAGAGACTCTTGATTTACCCTAAGTGAAGCAACACTGCACTGAATATTGATGAAACTCAGGTGGGCAAAGAAAAGGGGATGTGGGTGCCATCATGCTAAGCAGTAGTAATTGTAGAGAAGGAGGAAGAAAAGAGTCCGTGGTTGTTTGGGGGGAACCACCAATAGTTCAGTTAAGTTGTGGCATAGGGTCCTGAAGAACCAGAGTAGGGATAGCAAGGTGAGAGATCTGAGTACAGAAGAGGAATCATGGGCTATATAACCTTGGATGCCTCACTAAATTATATCAGTTTCATCTTGAGAGAAGAGTTTTAGTTTTCCCTTATCCAGTGTTATAGATAGAATTGTGCCCCCTGAAAATGTGTATCAACTTGGCTAGGCCATGAATCCCAGTATTGTGTCATCTAATGTGGTTTTCCTATGTGTTATAAATCCTACCTCTATGATGTTAATGAAGCAGGATTAGAAGCAGCTGTGTTAATGAAGCAGGACTCAATCTACAAGATTAGGTTCTGTCTTAAGTCAATCTCTTTTTTTTTTTATCTAGCTTTTTTTTTTATTAACTTTTATTGAGCTTCAAGTGAACGTTTACAAATCAAGTCAGTCTGTCACATATAAGGTTATATACATCTTACTCCTTACTCCCACTTGCTCTCCCCCTAATGAGTCAGCCCTTTCAATCTCTCCTTTCGTGACAATTTTGCCAGCTTCCAACTCTCTCTATCCTCCCATCCCTCCTCCAGACAGGAGATGCCAACACAGTCTCAAGTGTCCACCTGATATAATTAGCTCACTCTTCTTCAGCATCTCTCTCCTACCCACTGTCCAGTCCCTTTCATGTCTGATGAGTTGTCTTCGGGAATGGTTCCTGTCCTGTGCCAACAGAAGGTTTGGGGACCATGCCCGCCGGGATTCCTCTAGTCACAGTCAGACCATTAAGTCTGGTATTTTTATGAGAATTTGGGGTCTGCATCCCACTGATCTCCTGCTCCCTTAGGGGTTCTCTATTGTGCTCCCTGTCAGGGCCGTCATCAATTGTGGCTGGGCACCAACTAGTTCTTCTGGTCTCAGGATAATGTAGGTCTCTGGTTCATGTCGCCCTTTCTGTCTCTTGGGCTCTTAGTTGTCGTGTGACCTTGGTGTTCTTCATTCTCCTTTGATCCAGGTGGGTTGAGACCAATTGCTGCATCTTAGATGGCCGCTTGTTAGCATTTAAGACTCCAGGCGCCACATTTCAAAGTGCGGTGAAGAATGTTTTCATAACAGAATTATTTTGCCCATTGACTTAGAAGTCCCCTTAGAGCATGGTTCCCAACCCCCCGCCCTTGCTCCGCTGACCTTTGAAGCATTCATTTTATCCCGGAAACTTCTTTGCTTTTAGTCCAGTCCAATTGGGCTGACCTTCCATGTATTGAGTGTTGTCCTTCCCTTCACCTAAAGCAGTTCTTATCTACTAATTAATCAGTAAAAAACCCTCTCCCTCCCTCCCTCCCTCCCCCCTCGTAACCCCAAAGTATATGTTCTTCTCAGTTTATACTATTTCTCAAGATCTTATAATAGTGGTCTTATACAATATTTGTCCTTTTGCCTCTGACTGATTTCGCTCAGCATAATGCCTTCCAGGTTCCTCCATGTTATGAAATGTTTCACAGATTCCTCACTGTTCTTTATCGATGCTTGTATTCCATTATGTGAATAAACCACAATTTATTTACCCATTCATCCATTGACGGACACCTTGGTTGCTTCCAGCTTTTTGCTATTGTAAACAGAGCTGCAATAAACATGGATGTGCATATATCTGTTTGTGTGAAGGCTCTTATTTCTCTAGGGTATATTCCAAGGAGTGGGATTTCTGGGTTGTATGGTATTTCTATTTCTAACTTTTTAAGATAACGCCAGATAAATTTCCAAAGTGGTTGTACCATTTTACATTCCCACCAGTAGTGTATAAGAGTTCCAATCTCTCTGCAGCCT
Organism: Elephas maximus indicus; assembly: GCF_024166365.1. NCBI lineage: Eukaryota > Metazoa > Chordata > Mammalia > Proboscidea > Elephantidae > Elephas > Elephas maximus. The sequence continues at coordinate 7,380,438 of NC_064833.1, read as the reverse complement.
CTCCAACATTTATTATTTTGTGTTTTTTGGGTTAATGCCAGCCTTGTTTGAGTGAGATGCAATCTCATTGTAGTTTTAATTTCCATTTCTCTAATGGCTAATGATCGAGAGCATTTTCTCATGTATCTCTTAGCTGCCTGAATATCTTCTTTAGTGAAGTCTGTGTTCATTTCCTTTCCCCACTTCTTGATTGGGTTGTTTGTCTTTTTGTGGTTGAGTTCTGACAGAATCATGTAGATTTTAGAGATCAGGTGCTGGTCGGAGATGTCATAGCTGAAAATTCCTTCCCAGTCTTTAGGTGGTCTTTTTACTCTTTTGGTGAAGTCTTTAGATGAGCATAGGTGCCTGATTTTTAGGAGCTCCCAGTTTTCTGGTTTCTCTTCATCATTTTTGGTAATGTTTTGTATTCTGTTTATGCCTTGTATTAGGGCTCCTAACGTTGTCCCTATTTTTTCTTCCATGATCTTTATCGTTTTAGTCTTTATGTTTAGGTCTTTGATCCACTTGGATGTAGTTTTTGTGCATGGTGTGAGGTATGGGTCCTGTTTCATTTTTTTGCAAATGGATATCCAAATATGCCAGCACCATTTGTTAAAAAGACTATCTTTTCCCCAATTAACTGACACTGGGCCTTTGTCAAATATCAGCTGCTCATATGTGGTTGGATTTATAACTGGGTTCTCAATTCTGTTCCACTGGTCTATGTGCCTGTTGTTGTACCAATACCAGGCTGTTTTGACTACTGTGGCTGTATAATAGGTTCCGAAATCAGGTAGAGTGAGGCCTCCCACTTTCTTCTTCTTTTTCGGTAATGCTTTGCTTATCCGAGGCTTCTTTCCCTTCCATATGAAGTTGGTGATTTGTTTCTCTATCACATTAAAAAATGACATTGGAATTTGGATCGGAAGTGCATTGTATGTATAGATGCCTTTTGGGAGAATAGACATTTTTACTATGTTAAGTCTTCCTATCCATGAGCAAGGTATGTTTTTCCACTTAAGTATGTCCTTTTGAATTTCTTGTAGTAGAGCTTTGTAGTTTTCTTTGTATAGGTCTTTTACATCCTTGGTAAGATTTATTCCTAAGTATCTTATCTTCTTGGGGGCTACTGTGAATGGTATTGATTTGGTGATTTCCTCTTCGATGTTCTTTTTGTTGATGTAGAGGAATCCAAGTGATTTTTGTATGTCTATTTTATAACCTGAGACTCTGCCAAACTCTTCTATTAGTTCCAGTAGTTTTCTGGAGGATTCCTTAGGGTTTTCTGTGTATAAGATCATGTCATCTGCAAATAGAGATAATTTTACTTCCTCCTTGCCAATCTGGATGCCCTTTAGTTCTTTCTCTAGCCTAATTGCCCTGGCTAGGACTTCTAGCACGATGTTGAATAAGAGCAGTGGTAAAGAACATCCTTGTCTGGTTCCCGTTCTCAAGGGAAATGTTTTCAGGTTCTCTCCATTTAGAATGATGTTGGCTGTTGGCTTTGCATAGATGCCTTTTATTATACTGAGGAATTTTCCTTCAGTTCCTATTTTGGTGAGAGTTTTTATCATAAAAGGGTGTTGGACTTTGCCAAATGCCTTTTCTGCATCAATTGATAAGATCATGCGGTTTTTGTCTTTTGTTTTATTTATGTGGTGGATTACATTAACGGTTTTTCTGATATTAAACCTGCCTTGCATACCTGGTATAAATCCCACTTGGTCACGGTGAATTATTTTTTTTGATATGTTGTTGAATTTTATTGGCTAGAATTTTGTTGAGGATTTTTGCATCTATGTTCATGAGGGATATAGGTCTATAATTTTCTTTTTTTGTAATGTCTTTACCTGGTTTTGGTATCAGGGAGATGGTGGCTTCATAGAATGAGTTGGGTAGTGTTCCGTCATTTTCTATGCTTAGAAATACCTTTAGTAGTAGTAGTGTTAACTCTTCTCTGAAAGTTTGGTAGAACTCTGCAGTGAAGCTGTCCGGGCCAGGGCTTTTTTTTGTTGGGAGTTTTTTGATTACCATTTCAATCTCTTTTTTTGTTATGGGTCTATTTAGTTGTTCTACTTCTGAATGTGTTAGTTTAGGTAGGTAGTGTTTTTCCAGGAATTCATCCATTGCTTCTAGGTTTGCAAATTTGTTAGAGTACAATTTTTCGTAATAATCTGATATGATTCTTTTAATTTCAGTTGGGTCTGTTGTGATGTGGCCCTTCTCGTTCCTTATTCGTGTTATTTGTTTCCTTTCCTTTATTTCTTTAGTCAGTCTAGCCAATGGTTTATCGATGTTGTTAATTTTTTCAAAGAACCAGCTTTTGGCTTTGTTAATTCTTTCAATTGTTTTTCTGTTCTCTAATTCATTTAGTTCAGCTCTAATTTTTATTATTTGTTTTCTTCTGGTGCCTGATGGATTCTTTTGTTGCTCACTTTCTATTTGTTCAAGTTGTAGGGACAGTTCTCTGCTTTTGGCTCTTTCTTCTTTTTGTATGTGTGCATTTATCGATATAAATTGGCCTCTGAGCACTGCTTTTGCTGTGTCCCAGAGGTTTTAATAGAAAGTATTTTCATTCTCGTTGCATTCTATGAATTTCCTTATTCCCTCCTTAATGTCTTCTATAACCCAGTCTTTTTTCAGGAGGGTATTGTTCATTTTCCAAGTATTTGATTTCTTTTCCCTAGTTTTTCTGTTATTGATTTCTAGTTTTATTGCCTTGTGGTCTGAGAAGATGCTTTGTAATATTTCGATGTTTTGGATTCTGCAAAGGTTTGTTTTATGACCTAATATGTGGTCTATTCTAGAGAGTGTTCCATGTGCACTAGAAAAAAAGTATATTTTGCAGCAGTTGGGTGGAGAGTTCTGTATAAGTCAATGAGGTCAAGTTGGTTGATTGTTGTAAGTAGGTCTTCCGTATCTCTATTGAGCTTCTTACTGGATGTCCTGTCCTTCTCCGAAAGTGCTGTGTTGAAGTGCCCTACTATAATTGTGGAGGTGTCTATCTCACTTTTCAGTTCTGTTAAAATTTGATTTATGTATCTTGCAGCCCTGTCATTGGGTGCATAAATATTTAATATGGTTATATCTTCCTGATTAATTGTCCCTTTTATCATTATGTAGTGTCCTTCTTTATCCTTTGTGGTGGATTTAAGTTTAAAGTCTATTTTGTCAGAAATTGATATTGCCACTCCTCTTCTTTTTTGCTTGTTGTTTGCTTGATATATTTTTTTCCATCCTTTGAGTTTTAGTTTGTTTGTGTCTCTAAGTCTAAGGTGTGTCTCTTGTAGGCAGCATATAGACGGATCGTGTTTCTTTATCCAGTCTGAGACCCTCTGTCTCATTATTGGTGCATTTAGTCCATTTACATTCAGCGTAATTATAGATAAATAAGTGTTTAGTGTTGTCATTTTGATGCCTTTTTATGTGTGTTGTTGACAATTTCATTTTTCCACATACTTTTTTGTGCTGAGACGTTTTTCTTAGTAAATTGTGAGATCCTCATTTTCGTAGTGTTTGACTTTATGTTTGTTGAGTCGTTACGTTTTTCTTGGCTTTTATCTTGAGTTATGGAGTTGTTATACCTCTTTGTGGTTACCTTAATATTTACCCCTATCTTTCTAAGTAAAAACCTAACTTGTAATGTTCTATATTGCCTTGTATTATTCTCCATATGGCAGTTCTATGCCACCTGTATTTAGTCCCTCTTTTTGATTATTGTGATCTTTTACATTTTGACTTCAGTGATTCCGTGTTATGAGCATTTTTTTTTAATTAATCTTAATTTGTTTTTTTGATTTCCCTATTTGAGTTGATATCAGGATGTTCTGTTCTGTGACCTCATGTTGTGCTGCTATCTGATATTATTGGATTTCTGACCGAACAATATCCTTTAGTATTTCTTGTAGCTTTGGTTTGGTTTTTGCAAATTCTCTAAACTTGTGTTTATCTGTAAATATCTTAATTTTGCCTTCATATTTCAGAGAGAGTTTTGCTGGATATATGATCTTTGGCTGGCAGTTTTTCTCCTTCAGTGCTCTGTATATGTCGTCCCATTGCCTTCTTGCCTGCATGGTTTCTGCTGAGTAGTCTGAACTTATTCTTATTGATTCTCCCTTGAAGGAAACCTTTCTTTTCTCCCTGGCTGCTTTTAAAATTTTCTGTTTATCTTCGGTTTTGGCAAGTTTGATGATAGTATGTCTTGGTGTTTTTCTTTTTAGATCAATCTTAAATGGTGTTCGATGAGCATCTTGGATAGATATCCTTTCGCCTTTCATGATGTCAGGGAAGTTTTCTGTCAGGAGATCTTCAACTATTTTCTCTGTGTTTTCTGTCCTCCCTCCCTGTTTTGGGACTCCAATCACACACAAGTTATCCTTCTTGATAGAGTGCCACATGATTCTTAGGGTTTCTTCATTTTTTTTAATTCTTTTATTTTATTATTATTATTTTTTTCAGCTATGTTGGTGTCAATTCCCTGGTCCTCCAGATTTCCCAGTCTGCATTCTAATTGCTCGAGTCTGCTCCTCTGACTTCCTATTGCGTTGTCTAATTCTGTAATTTTATTGTTAATCTTTTGGATTTCTGAATGCTGTCTCTCTATGGATTCTTGCAACTTATTAATTTTTCCACTATGTTCTTGAATAATCTTTTTGAGTTCTTCAACTGTTTTTTCAGTATGTTCCTTGGCTTTTTCTGCAGTTTGCTTTATTTCGTTTCTGATGTCTTGAAGCATTCTGTAAATTAGTTTTTTATATTCTGTATCTATCTGATAATTCCAGGATTGTATCTTCATTTGGGAAAGATTTTGATTCTTTTGTTTGGGGGGTTGTAGAAGCTGTCATGGTCTGCTTCTTTATGTGGTTTGATATTGACTGGTGTCTCCGAGCCATCACTGGGAAACTTGTTTTTACAGAAATTCCAGTAAAAAAAAATGCAGTCAGATCCCTATTAGAACTGCATTTAGATTATAACCACCACCTTGTTCCCTGTAAGGATGAAAGTCCGAGATTTGGATCATATATGCTTGGCTGTAGCTGGTTCTGTGTTTTTAGTCCAATTAGGGATGGATTTTTGGTCCCTGGGTTTTTTGTGGTTCCTTCTCTCAGGCCGGAAGAGTGGGTTAGGAAAAGACCAAAAGAAAAGAAAGAAAGAAAAAGGGGGGGGAGCAAAGCTGCCGCGGAGCCGGAGCTGTTCTCCCTCTGGCTCAGGAAATTCCAATGTTAATGAAGCCGACTGGAGAGGGTGGGGCAGGGATCAGTGAGATAGGAGAGTTGCACCTCGGAATATAGCCAGCGTTGCTTGTCTTGCTTCGAATGACTATTATATCTGAGATTCCCGAGGGGCGTGTCGCCTATGTGTGTTGGCTGTGTGGAGATTGTCCCCGGGGGTCTGCCCGCTGAAGCCGTGGTCAGATCCTCCGCTGTCAATCCAATTCCTAGCGTCAAGGTTCCCCTGCTGGGATGCTTTACTCCCGGCTCCAAAATCAGTCGCTGCCTCCCGGGGATTTCTCGTCGCGCCAGCTGCGTTGCCGCACCACCCCCGTGAACGGGGTGGGCCCCCTCCCGGGGTTAGTTCCGGGGAGTAGGGCTGAGCCCCGTGCTTGCGCCGTGACAGCGCCCAGTCAAATACGCGGCGCCAGCGTTCCCCAGCTGGGACGCAGCACCCCCGGCTCCAAAATCAGTCACTGCCTCCCAGGGACTTCTCACACCAGCCGCGTTGCCACACCGCCAGTGCGGACTGGTTGGGCCCCCTCCCGGGTTCAGTTCAGGGGGGTAGGGCTGCGCCCCTTGTTTGTGCCATCACAAGATTTATGAGTTCAGCTCCCCTGGGCCCAGATGCCCAGCGCCAAGGTTACCTGACTGGGACGCTGGCTCCAGGCTCCGAAAACAGTCGCTGCTTCCCCGTATTTGTTTGTTTTCTGTCTCTAAATCTGTGTTTGTTGTTCAGGGTTCGTAGATTGTTATGTATGTGATCGATTCACTTGTTTTTCCGAGTCTTAGTTGCAAGAGGGATCCGGGGTAGCGTCTACCTAGTCTGCCATCTTGGCCCCGCCCCTCAAGTCAATCTCTTTTAAGACATAAAAGAGAAAAGCAAGAGGAGAGACATGGGGCCTCACAGCACCATGAAAGTAGAGCCAGGAGCACACACCCTTTGGACCTGGGGTCCCTGCACTGAGAAGTTCCTAGGCCAGGTAAGATTGGTGGTGAGGACCTTCCTCCAGAACTGACTGAGAAAGACAGCCTTTCCCTAGAGCTAGCATACTAAATTTGGACTTCTAGCCTCCTAGATTGTGAGAGAATAAATTTCTCTTTGTTAAAGCCATCCACTTGTGACATTTCTGTTATAGCAGCAAAAGATAACCAAGACACCCAGTTTAATTCTTCAGCGTAATTCCTCATGAAGCTAGGCAAAGACCAGAATTTTCACTAATCCTGAGAAACTCCTGAGAATTTCCCTGGCAAAATTGTGATGAATGCAAATTTTATTTTTAATACATTCATTTTCTTTTCCTTCTTTCTCTTGCCTGCCTTTCTACCCTTTCCCCACCCTCCTCTTTCTCTCCTCTTGCCTCCCAGCAGACTTTTATGGAATTTAGTCACCATGCAATGAACTGCTAAGTACAGCTTCATGGTGTGTATCTAGGGCTCCGGTTTTCCAACATAAACCAGATTTTACAACTCATTCTGCCTTTATTCAGGAATTTCTATTAGAAATTACTTTCCATTTTTTTGCAACCGAGTCATCTCATCTTTCATGTTCAAACTTTAGTTTTTTCTGTGTAAATTTCTCTGACTCTCCAGAAAGTTAACCACATCTCAGTCTCACTCTACACTCTTATAATTGCATCTACAATCACTTTGTATGGAAATTATTTATTCCATTATAATCTCTTTTACCAAACTGGAACTCCTTGAGAACAGCACATAGCACACTTCACCACACAGATGACACATAGATCAGGTACCATTAATCACTGTGGGATCTTTTCGAGGCACTTGTCTTCTCCGAACCTCAGTTTTTTCATCTATAGAGAGAAGGAGGTTGAAAATAGTGAGCCCTCCAGCCTCAAATTCTGTGATCCTGTGAGACATCACAGGGCATGTTCTTTAAGCCACGTGCACACAGCTTCTAAAGTCAGTTGATAACATTCAAAAGGATGTTCTCTGCCAGAGTAACAACAGGAAAAATAATTGGTGACGACCGAAATATCTACCAGATCCAGGTGTGTAAAAGGTGACTGCTCTGCTGGGAAAACTTGTCATCTTTTTGAGGACCTAGGAACCTGTTTCTGAAAGTGATGTACATGAAGGCTGTGAAATATAGTACATTAATTAGAATGCCCTCTGCCTGGGTAGTTCCCTTTTGTTCTTCCCTTTTCCCATATAAGAATCCAGCAGGAAAAGCTGCTCAGAACTTAGTTGTGACTTTGAATAGCACATAACTTTATTACCCTGAATGGTAACTAATTGAGAAATATACTGTTTCAGACAGCTTGGGGCAATGTCTACCTTCCTTGCTTGTCTCCCTCTGACACCTGGCTATTTTATGAGAATGTGGGGGTCTCACAGAACATTTGATAATACTTACTTTTCAAAGTAAGCTTTTTAAATTTATGGAGACATTTTTAGGTGGGCATACCACCCAGGCGCACTGGCCCTGATGATCAATTCTGAAGCCAGTTAATCAACTATTATGGCTTCATTTTGATAAGCCTCTTAGAAAAACTGAGCAGACTTTTGGAATTAGTAGACATGTTTTTTAAATCTTCTTTTCATCCTTTACTAATTCTGTTAACTTTGAACAAATTACCAATATCTCTGGTCTTCATTTTCTTCCCCTATACAACGGAAATTCCAATATCCACCACCCAGAGCTATTATGGAAAGAAGGTACTGATGTAATGCACTTAGCCCATCATCTGCACGAAGCTGCCACTCATATGCATACTTCTCTTCAAAGTCCATGTTCTCCTAGGTGTGGAATCACATCAAGGCTTCACTGAAAATATCGGTCATTAAGTGACCCAGCAACAAAAAAAAAAATTATCAACGAGTGCTTTACCTAATAATGCATATATCAAAGTGGTCTAGAATAACAATTATCAGAGCTCTTTTTTGTTCATTTATTTGTTCGAATTGTATTTGGGATAACTTATCCCATGATCACCATATTATAAAATCTCTTAATGAGTAACAACAGCTAGAGCTGGAAAGGAGAAGTGACTTAACAGCTAAGCAAGGACAGATCAAGGACAGGGAACCCAGCACCCTTTAGACTCATCCAGAATCCTTCAGTCTTACTGCACTGGCACTGCCAACCTCTGGTTAACCAAATTTTTGGCCAAGATGGGAGAGAACTCAGGTGTTTGGACAGAGGACAGTTGCGGTTGAGTCAATTTTGACTCATTGCGACAGCATGTGTGTTAGAGTAGAACTGAGCTCCATAGGATTTTCAATGGCTGACATTTCTTCCGAGGTGCCCCTGGGTAGACTTGAACTTCCAAACTTTCAGTTAGCAGCCAAGCAAGTTAATTGTTTATACCACCCTCACACAAAAGTTAGCAAACCTCTAGGAAGAAGGAAAGGGACTGCTGCTTCATTCATTCTTGGTTCCTCCCTCCATTGCTCAGCTAACACCCTTATCTTAAGGTTCCTCAGGCTGTGTGAGTTCCCATTACTTGAGATGTTGGCAGTTCTGTGTCGTATGGAAGAGAACACGTTTCCTAACCCACCTGCACCAAACCTGGCAGCTTACACTGATAACACAGGGAATCGCTTAGTCCTTTCTGTGCCGTGACTTTTACTATTATTTAACCCATGGCACTGCACCATTATTTATCTGTTTCTGTGTCCCTGTCCTTCACTAGTTTCCCATATTTTAACATGGAAGAACCAGGTTAAATTATGTGAGTGATTTCTTCTGACTCTATTGATACAGTCAAAAGTTGTTCTATGACAGAAGTCAACTAGTAAAAGTCCAGTGACACCTGAAGACCTAGGGGAAACAAGCCTAAGGGAATGAAGGAGGTCAGATAAAATCTGGCTGGTTAAAACCATAAATATTTGGAGTTTAACTCTTTCCCCCTCCCCTGACAACAGCTCACAGAAATGCTGAAGTTGAGTCCACAAAGACACTGTTAGTGTAGATGGTTGCCCTGTGTCTTAGTCATCTAGTGCTGCTGTAACAGGAATACCACAAGTGGATAGCTTTAACAAAGAGAAATTAATTCTCTTATAGTCTACCAAATTCAGGGTGCCAGCTCCAGGGGAAGGTTTTCTTTCTCTGTCAGCTCTGGGAAAATATCCTTGTCATCAGTCTTCCCCAGTAGAGGAGCTTCTCAGGGCAGGGACCCTGGGTCTAAGGGATATGATATTCTATTGGCTCTTGTTTCTTGGTGGTGTGAGATCCCCAAACCTCTCTGCTGACTTCTCTCTTTTATATCCCCAAGGAGATTGGCTTAAGACGCAACCTAATCTTATATATTGATCCCTTCCTGATTTACATAACTTCCACTACTTCCATCTCATTAACATCACAGAAATAGGATTTATAACATATGGAAAAATCGTATCAAATGACAAAATGGCAAACAATCACACAATACTGGGAATCATGGCCTAGCCAAATTGATAAACATATTTTTGGGGGACACAATTCAAAACATGACACCCCGTGATGAGAAGACTTCTCAAATCACTCCAGACAACTGTCTTTTAAATCCCTAATAACTTGATAAGTAGATCACCAAGATACAGAGTGGCGTGCTTCATGTCTAATTCGAGCTGCATCTAATAGTTCCATCAGGGTGAAAAACATGGGTCATACACATTGAAGTTTAATTTAAGTAGTAATTGGATGCAAATTTGTTTCTAGTAATTAATTAATATTAAAATTAAATTTTATATTAAAATTATATTACAGTATTAAAATTAACCTGCAGTTTCCTCTCCAGTGTTGGTAAAATGCTCCTGTAAATGGACACATGGAGGGAAGCTGTGTGTTTCCAAGGTACTTCTATCCCATTCAATTCAAGAAGCACCCATCGAGCCTCTGTCATGGGCTCTATATTGCCCTCAGCACATAAGGACAATATTCAAAATGAATAAAGTCTGCCCTTTTGGAAAGAAGAAGAATGTTCAGGTCCTCAACGTCTTCCTTCTTCCAGCCATTTAAATTTAGATGTTATAGTTTGAGTCCCCAGTTAGTCAAATGATCATGGCTTGGTCTGGAAAAGTAAACAATCTTAAACTTGAAGCTCTCCAGAAAAATACTGCTGAAAGAAAGAATGGACATAAAATATGCAAGCACTTAATGAATTATCTGATCATGCTGGTGTAAAATAATATACCCTAGAATGTATCATTATAATATACCCTAGACTCATTAACAACCTGCATTATTCAGATGACACAACCTTACTTGCTGAAAGTAAAGAGAACTTGAAGCACTTACTGGTGAAGATCGAAGACCACAGCCTTCAGTATGGCTTACACCTCAACTTAAAGAAAACAAAAATCCTCACAACTGGACCAATAAGCAACATCATGATAAACGAAGAAAAGATAGACGTTGTCAAGGATTTCATTTTACTTGGCTCCACAATCAACCTCCATGGGAGCAGCAGTCAAGAAATCAAAAGACACATTGCCTTGGGCAAATCTGCTGCAAAAGACCTCCTTAAAGTGTTGAAAAGCAAAGATGTCACCTTGAAGACTAAAGTGTGCCTCGCCCAGGGTGTGGTGTTTTCAATTGCTTCATATGCATGCAAAAGATGGACAACGAATAAGGAAGACAGAAGAAGAATTAAAGCCTTTGAATTGTGATGTCGGTGAAGAATATTGAATAAACCAATTACTGCTAAAAGAACGAACATATCTGTATTGGAGGATGTACAACCAGAATGTTACTTAGCATCAAAAATGGCAAGACTATTTCTCACATATGTGGACATGTTGTCAGGAGGGATCAGTCCCTGGAGAAAGACATCATGCTTGGTAAAGTAGAGGATCAAGGAAAAAGAGGAAGACCCTCAATGAGATGGATTGACACAGTGGCTGCAACAGTGGGCTCAAGCATAACAATTGTGAGGATGGTGCAGAACTGGGCACTGTTTCATTCTGTTGTGCATAGGGTCACTATGAGTTGGAAGTGACACCCAGCAACAACAGAGTATCTATGTTGTAAGAGCCCTGGTGGCACAATGGTTAAGTGCTAGGCTGCTAATCAAAAGGTTGACTGTTCGAACCCACTAGCCACTCCTCGGGAGAAAGACTTGGCTACCTGCTCCTATAAAGATTACAGTCAAGAAAATCTTATGAGGTAGTTCTAGTCTGTCTTATAGGGTCACTATGAGTCAATATCGATGCATCAGCACACAACAGACCATGTTGCATTTTGAGAAGGGTGTTTAGTGTTTTGAACAAACTGATACTGATAGTGATGCTGCTAAATGACCATAATTAAAATAAAAATGACAGTATTTTCTCTTATATTGATCATTTTTTATTTAAAATATTTTTACAAACTTTTTTTTTTAACTTGCTCATCAGAAAAAAAAAAAAAACTCTGGGATATAGACAGAGCAGAAACTTTGCTTTTGTGGAAACTGAACTTCATCAAGGCAATTACTAAAGGTCAGTAATGCTAGTATATGGCAGAAGTAAGATTCAATCTACAGCACCTTTCTCTTTTGCCCTTCTAGTCAACAGATAGTTTGACTTCAGAAATTGAATAACTGTAAGGAATGTATTTCAGATATGGCAAATGAGGGACAAAGACATTTGTATATACTCTCCTCTTCCATGCAGGTGACAACCCCACCACCTATGAGCTAGAGTTGAAAGAGAAGCATCAAAGCTAAGGAGTGAAGTGTGCAAATTCTAAAGCCTGACTGGATTCAATCTTAAATCTGCCACTCACTAGTGGTGTGCTCTTAGGCAGATTGCTTAACCATTCTGGGGCTCCGAACCCCACCTGTGAAATGGTGGTACTCAAACTGTTAAGTGCTTGACTATTAGCCAAAAGGTTGGCAGTCCAAACCCACCCAGATACGCCTTGGAAGACAGATCTGTCAGTCTGCTTCAGAAATCTCACAGCTTTGAAAACCCGATGGAGCACAGTTCTGCTCTGCACACCTGGAGTAACCATGAATCGGAATTGACTTGATAGCAATTAATAACAACAGATAATACCTACCTAATAGAGTTGTTGTGGAGATTAAATGAGTTAATACATGCAACAGGCTTAGAATATAGTCTCCTACTAAATAAAGAAGGACTCTTTGTTTTTAAGAGACAGTGTAATTCTGAGTTTCATGGTATAAATTGGATAAGGTAATTGAAAGACAATGGGAGGGTCATGGGACTCAAGAGACTAGATATTAATTCTAGTTCTGCCATTGTTAAGCTATATGATCTTCATAATATACTCCACTTCCTGGGCCTTCCTTTCCCCATCTGAAAAAAAAGTAACGGACTGGCACAGAAGGATATATGAGAAGCTGTGTCGTACAGGCTCAGAGCATGGATTCTAGAGTCAGAAAGACCCAGGTGGAATCCCAGTTCATCCATGAACTAGCCATTTGACCTTAAGCACCTATCTCATTTGACAGAGTGAAAAGGGAAGTGCCTGCTCATGGGTGGGTGGCAGCAATTGGATAGGATCATCCTAATAAAGCAATTAGCATCATCCATCATATTGTATTTAAATAAATGTGAGTTATTATTGTTGTTATTGGTTAAAGGCTCTTTACTTCAATCAAATTATATAATGCCAGGGGTTATACAAGTTTTATAAAGGTTTAAATAAATTCAGTATTCAAAAGGCAAGAAAAGAAATGAGTGTAAATTGTGTAATGTTCAAATTCTAGGCTGGCAATATTCTTAATGATATGTCCTGCCCTTAAGTACTACTCACTTGAATCACTCCGTTTCTCACTACACTTTCCTTGGGTGCATGCCTTTCCCATAGGGGATATAGGTCAATGAAGAGAGGAAGGTAAAAGACAAAAAAAGAAAAAGATAAAACCTTTTGCTGTCGAGTCAGTTTTGACTCAGTGACCTATAGAACAGAGTGGAACCGCCCCATAGGGTTTCCAAGGAGCACCTGGTAGATTTAAACTGACGACCTTTCGATTAACAGCAGAGTTTTTAACCACTTCGGCACCAGGGTTTCCAAAAATGCAATAGGAGGGAAAAAAAAAAATGACAATCTTCATGATTTCAATTAGAGAATTTCAACCTGATCTTCTCAAGAGATTACATAGTAGCTTCTATTAGAGTCATGCAAATTATATGCAGATTAGAGGAGTGACTATATATTAATGATGCACTTTTAGTGGTATACTTAAGCCTCAGACATGACTTGTTCTACCCAGCACTCACCCTGGTAGACTATACACATGTCTTAAGGATAGAGCCATTTCTCAAAGGTTTTTGGACTTCTTTGGAAGTGGAATTGAGAGCCCCTTTTAAGAGACATACTTGAAAAATGTGTTTCAATGCCATCCAGTGTTCTTCCACTAGATTACCCATGGTTACGATCAGATTCAGTCCAGGCCTCAAATGTTCTCATCAATTGCTTGTGCCACTTTAACCACCATACTCCATTCCTCACATTCCCTGCCTTTGATCCTTGCCTGTTCCCTCTGCCTGGGATACCTTCTACCCATCTGCAGAAATCTCTGATGGACTTTCACACCATCTTCTTGCTGTAAGGTATAATAAAATAAAAATAAGTAGCACCTACCACACCTGGGTTTCAATTGTGTGAACGAGGGGTAGCCTCAAGAGGCAAACTTTCTCTGATAGCTAATTATTGCCAGAAAGAAAGTCTAATTATATCGCCTGTTTGCCGATTTGTTCTACATGTCAACCACTGTCCCTAGAAGACATTCTCCTAAATTTTTCTGTATTTTTAATTAAAGAATAAGTATATTCTGTACTTTTTCTCTCCCTAAAAAAAAAAAAACTATATATATATATATATATATATATATATATATATATACATACATACATATATTTGTTGAGTATCTGCCATGTGCCAAGACCTGAGTGTTAGATCTGCCAGTGACCGTAAGCAGACAGACAGGGTTCTTGCCTTTGCTGTGATTGCAGTCTACTGTAGGAAACAGACATTAAACAATGTATTGCTCAAATGAGTAATATCATACTTCATAAATGCAATGGGAAATGATAATTTGGATTGGGGGGGTTAGAAAAGGCTGCTTAGAATCAATGATCTTTAGGCTGAGATCTAAAGGATGAATTGGAGCTAATCAGAAGTAGTAGAAAGCAGTGAGAGCCTTTCAAGTGAAAAACCTAGGTTTCCAACAGTTTGAGACTCCGGATGACTGAGAGTAAGCCAGTGTGGCCATGGGACGGTGAGTGGAGCCAAGGAATTTGGTGGGGCTGAGCCCACACTGGGCCTGCAGACCATGCTAAGGGTTTGTTGTCTTAGACAAAGTTGCCTTGGGTTGTATTGCTTACCTAATAAGAAGTATCATTTGGTGCTAATTCACTGTGAAAGTCTCACCAGGAGCAAATTCTGTTCAGAATCAAATAGCTCTGGTGGCATGGTCAAGCTATCCCAGGGCTGCAGGTAGTAAGTCTCTACACCTGCTTTGAAAACTTTCTGGGCCAAAATTGTCATAGTGTGGTGGCTTGCATGTTGTTGTGATGCAGAAAGCTATACCAATATTATATCAAATACAAGCAGGGTCACCCACGGTGGGCAGGTTTCAGCAGACTTCTAGACTAAGACAGACTACAAAGAAAGACCTGGGAGTCTACTTAAGAAAAAACTGGCCAGTGAAGAGCTTATGAATAGCAGCAGAACATTGTCCGATACAGTGCAGAAGATGAGCCCCTCAGGTTGGAAGGTACTCAAAATAATGACTACAGAAGAGCTCCCTTCTCAAAGTAAAGTTGACCTTCATGACATGAATGGAGCCAAGCTCTTGGGACTTACATTTGCTAATGGGGCATGATTCAAAATGAGAAGAAACAGCTGCAAATATCCATTAGTAATTGGAACGTGGAACATACGAAGTGTGAAACTAGGAAAATTGGAAATTGTCAAAAATGAGATGCATAAAGATCAATATCCTAGGCATTAGTGAGCTGAAATGGACTAGTATTGACCATTTTGAACCAATCATATGATCTAATATTAGCAATGATAAATTGAAAGGAAATGGTGACACACTCATCATCAAAAAGAACATTTCAAGACATATTCTGAAGTACAATGGTGTCAGTGATAGAATAATATCCATGTGTCTGCAAGGAAGACCAGTTAATATGACTATTATTCAAATTTACCCACCAACCACTAATGCCAAATATGAAGAAATTGAAATTTTTTACCGACTTCTGCAGTCTGAAATTGATCAAACATGCAATCAAGATGCATTGACAATGGTCGGGGCCAAGATGGCTGACTAGGTAGACACTACCTCGGATCCCTCTTGCAACAAAGACTCGGAAAAACAAGTGAATCCATCACATACACGACAACCTACAAATCCTGAACAACAAACACAGATTTAAAGAGTTGACCTGAGTGACAGAGATGGAGAACGATCAACTACGGGGAAGCAACAACTGTTTTCGGAGCCTGGAGCCAGTGTCCCAGTCAGGTAGCCTTGGCGCCGGGCTTAGGACTGGGCACAGGGGAGATGAACACAACATCGGTGACGGCGCAAACATGGAGCCCAGCCCTAGCCCCCTGAACTGACCCTGGGAGGGGGCCCAGCCGGTCTGCGCAGGCGGCACGGCCACTCGGCTGGTGGGAGAAGTCCCTGGGAGGCAGTGACAGGTTTTGGAGCCAGGAGTGCAGCGTCCCAGCTGGGGAACCTTGGCGCCAGGCTTTGGATTGGGCACAGGAGAGCTGAACATGACATCTGTGACGGCGCAAACACGGGGCACAGCCCTACTCCCCTGAACTAAACCCAGGAGGGGGCCCAGCCAGTACGCGGCGGTGGCGCGGCAACGCGGCTGGCAGGACGAGACCTCACCGGGAGGCAGCAACTGATTTTCGAGCCTGGAGTGCAGCGTCCCAGCAGGGGAACCTTGACGCTGGGCTTTGGACTGGCAGCGGAGGATCTGACTGAGGCTTCAGTGGGCCAGACCCTCGGGGACAATCTCCACACAGCTGGCACACATAGCCGACACGCCCCTCGGGAATCTCAGATAAAATAGTCATCCCAAGCAAGATAAGCAACTTTGGCTATATTCCGGGGTGCTACTCTCTGCTGTTTTTCTGAACCCTCCCCTCCCCTTCCCAGGCAGCTTCATTAACATTGGAATTTCCTGAGCCAGAGGGAGAATGGCTCCGGCTCCGCGGCTTTGCTTTTCCCTTTTTTTTTTTTGGTCTTTTCCTAACCCATTCTTCCAGCCTGAGAGAAGCAACCACAAAAAACCCAGGGACCAAAAATCCTTCCCTAATTGGACTAAAAACAGAACTAGCTCCAGCCAAGCATATATGATCCACAGTCTCCGGCTTTCAAACCTACAGGGAACAAGGTGGCTGTTATAATGCAAAGGCCGTTCTGATAGGGATCTGACTGCATTTTTTTTAGCAGATTTACTGGAAAAACAAGTTCCCCAGGTCTGATATCTCTGCTTATTCAACAGAGCCCTAACTGACCCACAACAGGGAACTGAGGGCTGAAGCTCCCCCCCAGACCACCTAGCCTCCTGCCTTAGGGGTCTAAGGAGGGTGACACCTACCAATCTGTAGAGGTACTTGCATTGGGGGCCTAAGGTACAGCTGCAGAGCCCTCCCACTAAGGTGCTATAGGAATAGAGACACACCTAACTCAGCCTGTCAGCATCCTGCCCCCCCTGGAGTGTGAACCCCAGCTGCTAATAGAATCAGGTGCACACAACTATCACTGCTACTTCTCGAGGTGGATAGGTGACAGGGTGCATCACACACTTGATGATCCAAAATCAGATTCTACTCAAGAATAGTGAATAGACTCAGGCATATATATCTGGAAACAGCCCAAACCAGCTGGTAATAAGTCATAAGTAAGTCAAGGGCTACAACAATCAAGACAGCACAATCTAGTAGCCCATCCACATATATTGAAAGAAAACAAAACAAGAGAAGACTCAGTGAGCAAATATACAATAAATCACTACAATATCTTAGTGATGGCTCTGAGACAGCAGTCGATATCAAACGACATAAAGAAGCAGACCATGACAGCTTCTACAACCCCCCAAACAAAAGAATCAAAATAGTTCCCAAATGAAGATACAATCCTGAAATTATCAGATACAGAATACAAAAAACTAATTTACAGAATGCTTCAAGACATCAGAAACCAAATAAGGCAAACTGCAGAAAAAGCCAAAGAACATACTGATAAAACAGTTGAAGAACTCAAAAAGATTATTCAAGAACATAGTGGAAAAATTAATAAGTTGCAAGAATCCATAGAGAGACAGCATGCAGAAATCCAAAAGATTAACAATAAAATTACAGAATTAGACAACGCAATAGAAAGTCAGAGGAGCAGACTCGAGCAATCAGAATGCAGACTGGAAAATCTGGAGGACCAGGGAATTGACACCAACATAGCTGAAAAAAAAAAAAAAACAGATAAAAGAATTTTAAAAAATGAAGAAACCCTAAGAATCATGTGGGACTCTATCAAGAAGGATAACTTGCATGTGATTGGAGTCCCAGAACAGGGAGGGAGGACAGAAAACACAGAGAAAATAGTTGAAGATCTCCTGACAGAAAACTTCCCTGACATCATGAAAGACGAAAGGATATCTATCCAAGATGCCCATCGAACCCCATTTAAGATAGATCCAAAAAGAAAAACACAAAGACATATTATCATCAAACTTGCCAAAACCACAGATAAATATAAATTTTAAAAGCAGCCAGGGATAAAAGAAAGGTCTCCTTCAAGGGAGAATCAATAAGAATAAGTTCAGACTACTCAGCAGAAACCATGCAGGCAAGAAGGCAATGGGATGACATATACAGAGCACTGAAGGAGAAAAACTGCCAGCCAAAGATCATATATCCAGCAAAACTCTCTCTGAAATATGAAGGCGAAATTAAGATATTCACAGATAAACACAAGCTTAGAGAATTTGCAAAAACCAAACCAAATCCACAATAAATACTAAAGGAAATTGTTTGGTCAGAAAACCAATAATATCAGATACCACCACAATACAAGGTCACAGAACAGAACATCCTGATATCAATTCAAATAGGGAAATCACAAAAACAAATTAAGATTAATTAAAAAAAAATGCTCAAAACAGGGAATCATTGAAGTCAATATGTAAAAGATCGCAATAATCAAAAAGAGGGACGAAATACAGGTGGCATAGAACTGCCATATGGAGAGGGATACAAGGCGATATAGGACAATACAAGTTAGGCGTTTACTTAGAAAAATAGGGGTAAATATTAAGGTAACCACAAAGAGGTATAACAACTCCATAACTCAAAATAAAAACCAAGAAAAACGTAACGACTCAACAAACATAAAGTCAAATACTATGAAAATGAGGATCTCACAATTTACAAAGAAAAACGTCTCAGCACAAAAAAGTAAGTGGAAAAATGAAATTGTCAACAAAACACACAAAAAGGCATCAAAATGACAACACTAAACACTTGCTTATCTATAATTATGCTGAATGTAAATGGACTAAATGCACCAATAAAGAGACAGAGAGTCTCAGACTGGATAAAGAAACACGATCCGTCTATATGCTGCCTACAAGAGACACACCTTAGACTTAGAGACACAAACAAACTAAAACTCAAAGGATGGAAAAAAATATATCAAGCAAACAACAAGCAAAAAAGAAGAGGAGTAGCAATATTAATTTCTGACAAAATAGACTTTAGACTTAAATCCACCACAAAGGATAAAGAAGGACACTACATAATGATAAAAGGGACAATTGATCAGGAAGATATAACCATATTAAATATTTATGCACCCAATGACAGGGCTGCAAGATACATAAATCAAATTTTAACAGAACTGAAAAGTGAGATAGACACCTCCACAATTATAGTAGGAGGCTTCAACACACCACTTTCGGAGAAGGACAGGACATCCAGTAAGAAGCTCAATAGAGACACAAAAGACCTACTTACAACAATCAACCAACTTGACCTCATTGACTTATACAGAACTCTCCACCCAACTGCTGCAAAGTATACCTTTTTTTCTAGCGCACGTGGAACATTCTCTAGAATAGACCACATAATATTAGGTCATAAAACAAACCTTTGAAGAATCCAAAACATCGAAATATTACAAAGCATCTTCTCAGACCACAAGGCAATAAAACTAGAAATCAATAACAGAAAAACTAGGGAAAAGAAATCAAATACTTGGAAACTGAACAATATCCTCCTGAAAAAAGACTGGGTTATAGAAAACATTAAGGAGGGAATAAGGAAATCCATAGAATGCAACGAGAATGAAAATACTTCCTATCAAAACCTCTGGGACCCAGCAAAAGCAGTGCTCAGAGGCCAATTTATATCGATAAATGCACACATACAAAAAGAAGAAAGAGCCAAAAGCAGAGAACTGTCCCTACAACTTGAACAAATAGAAAGTGAGCGACAAAAGAATCCATCAGGCACCAGAAGAAAACAAATCATAAAAATTAGAGCTGAACTAAATGAATTAGAGAACAGAAAAACAATTGAAAGAATTAACAAAGCCAAAAGCTGGTTCTTTGAAAAAATTACCAAAAATCGATAAACCATTGGCTAGACTGACTAAAGAAATACAGAAAAGGAAACAAATAACACAAATAAGAAACGAGAAGGGCCACATCACAACAGACCCAACTGAAATTAAAAGAATCATATCAGATTATTACGAAAAATTGTACTCTAACAAATTTGCAAACCTAGAGGAAATGGATGAATCCCTGGAAAAACACTACCTACCTAAACTAACACAATCAGAATTAGAACAACTAAATAGACCCATAACAAAAAAAGAGATTGAAACGGTAATCAAAAAACTCCCAACAAAAAAAAGCCCTGGCCCGGATGGCTTCACCGCAGAGTTCTACCAAACTTACAGAGAAGAGATAACACCACTACTACTAAAGGTATTTCAAAGCACAGAAAATGACGGAATACTACCTAACTCATTCCATGAAGCCACCATCTCCCTGATACCAAAACCAGGTAAAGATACCACAAAAAAAGAAAATTACAGACCTATATGCCTCACGAACATAGATGCAAAAATTCTCAACAAAATTCTAGCCAATAGAATTCAACAACATATCAAAAAAATAATTCACCACGACCAAGCGGGATTTATACCAGGTATGCAAGGCTGATTTAATATTAGGAAAAACCATTAATGTAATCCACCATATAAATAAAACAAAAGACAAAAACCACATGATTTTATCAATTGATGCAGAAAAGGCATTTGACAAAGTCCAACACCCATTTATGATAAAAACTCTTACCAAAATAGGAATTGAAGGAAAATTCCTCAGCATAATAAAGGGCATCTATGCAAAGCCAACAGCCAACAGCCAACATCACTCTAAATGGAGAGAGCCTGAAAGCATTTCCCTTGAGAACGGGAACCAGACAAGGATGCCCTTTATCACCGCTCTTATTCAACATTGTGCTAGAAGTTCGAGCCAGAGCAATTAGGCTAGACAAAGAAATAAAGGGCATCCGGATTGGCAAAGAGGAAGTAAAATTATCTCTATTTGCAGATGACATGATCTTATACACAGAAAACCCTAAGGAATCCTCCAGAAAACTACTGGAACTAATAGAAGAGTTTGGCAGAGTCTCAGGTTATAAGATAAACATACAAAAATCACTTGGATTCCTCTACATCAACAAAAAGAACATCGAAGAGGAAATCACCAAATCAATACCATTCACAGTAGCCCCCAAGAAGATAAAATACTTAGGAATAAATCTTACCAAGGATGTAAAAGACCTATACAAAGAAAACTATAAAACTCTGCTACAAGAAATTCAAAAAGACATACTTAATTGGAAAAACATACCTTGCTCATGGATAGGAAGACTTAACATAGTAAAAATGTCTATTCTACCAAAAGCCATCTATACATATAACGCACTTCCAATCCAAATACCAATGTCATATTTTAAGGGGATAGAGAAACAAATCACTAATTTCATATGGAAGGAAAAGAACCCCCGGATAAGCAAAGCATTACTGAAAAAGAAGAAGAAAGTGGGAGGCCTCACTCTGCCTGATTTCAGAAGCTATTATACAGCCACCGTAGTCAAAACAGCCTGGTACTGGTACAACAACAGGCACATAGACCAATGGAACAGAATTGAGAATCCAGATATAAACCCATCCACATATGAGCAGCTGATATTTGACAAAGGACCAGTGTCAGTCAATTGGGGAAGTGATAGTCTTTTTAACAAATGGTGCTGGCATAACTGGATATCCATTTGCAAAAGAATGAAACAGGACCCATACCTCACACCATGCACAAAAACTAACTCCAAGTGGATCAAAGACCTAAACATAAAGACTAAAACGATAAAGATCATGGAAGAAAAAATAGGATCAACCCTAGGAGCCCTAATACAGGGCATAAACAGAATATAAAACATTACCAAAAATGATGAAGAGAAACCAGATAACTGGGAGCTCCTAAAAATCAAACACCTATGCTCATCTAAAGACTTCACCAAAAGAGTAAAAAGACCACCTACAGACTGGGAAAGAATATTCAGCTATGCCATCTCAGACCAGCGCCTGATGTCTAAAATCTACATGATTCTGTCAAAACTCAACCACAAAAGACAAACAACCCAATCAAGAAGTGGGCAAAGGATATGAACACACATTTCACTAAAGAAGATATTCAGGCAGCCAACAGATACATGAGAAAATGCTCCCAATCATTAGCCATTAGAGAAATGCAAATTAAAAGTACAATGAGATTTCATCTCACACCAACTAGACTGGCATTAATCCAACAAACACAAAATAATAAATGTTGGAGAGGCTGCGGAGAGATTGGAACTCTCATACACTGCTGGTGGGATTGTAAAATGGTACAACCACTTTGGAAATCCATCTGGCGTTATCTTAAACAGTTAGAAATAGAACTACCATACAACCCAGAAATCCCAGTCCTAGGAATATACCCTAGAGATACAAGAGCCTTCCCACAAACAGATATATGCACACCCATGTTTATTGCAGCTCTGTTTACAATAGCAAAAAGCTGGAAGCAACCAAGATGTCCGTCAATGGATGAATGGGTAAATAAATTGTGGTATATTCACACAATGGAATACTACGCATTGATAAAGAACAGTGACGAATCTCTGAAACATTTCATAACATGGAGGAATCTGGAAGGCATTATGCTGAGTGCAATGAGTCAGAGGCAAAAGGACAAATATTGTATAAGACCACTATTATAAGACCTTGAGAAATAGAAAAAACGGAGAAGAACACATACCTTTGTGGTTACAGAGCGGGGAGGGAGGGAGGGAGGGAGAGGGCTTTTTATTGATCAATCAGTAGATAAGAACTGCTTTGGGTGAAGAGAAAGACAACACTCAATACAAGGAAGGTCAGCCTAATTGGACTGGACTAAAAGCAAAGAGGTTTCCGGGATAAAATGAAAGCTTCAAAGGTCAGTGTAGCACGGGTTGGGTCTGGGGAACTTGGTTTGAGGGGACTTCTAAGTCAATGGGCAAAATAATTCTGTTATGAAAACATTCTGCATCCCACTTTGAATTGTGGCACCTGGGGTCCTAAATGCCAACAAGCGGCCATCTAAGATACATCAATTGGTCTCAACCCACCTGGAGCAAAGGCAAAAGAAGAACACCAAGGTCACACGACAACTAAGAACCCAAGAGATAGAAAGGGCCACATGAACCAGAGACCTACATTATCCTGAGAACAGAAGAACTAGTTGGTGCCCGGCCACAATCGATGTCTGCCCTGTCAGGGAGCACAACAGACAACTCCTGAGGGAGCAGGAGACCAATGGGATACAGACCCCAAATTCTCATAAAAAGACCATACCTAATGGTATGACTGCGACTAGAGGAATCCCAGAGACAATGCTCCCCAGAACTTCTGATGGCACAGGACAGGAACCATCCCCGAAGACAACTCATCAGGCATGAAAAGGACTGGTCAGTGGGGGGGAGAGAGATGCTGATGAAGAGTGAGCTAATTAAATCAGGTGGACTCTGGAGAGTGTGTTGGCAACTCTTGACTGGAGGGGGGATGGGAAGATAGAGAGAGAGGGAAGATGGCAAAATTGTCACGAAACGAGAGACTGAAAGGGCTGACTCAATAGGGGGAGAGCAAGTGGGAGAAGGGAGTAAGATGTATGTAAACCTACGTGTGACAGACTGATTGGAATGGTAAATGTTCACTTGAAGCTTAATAAAAATTAATTAAAAAAAAAAAAAAGAACATACAAAAATTTAGCTCCAAACAGTGAAGATGCAGCTTTTCAAGGTGAGTATTTCAGCTACGAGCCAAGCATTTATAGCTGCCTGAAAACAGGACAGGAGCCCTGATGCCACCCTGCCTGAGTGTTCAGCTGCTAATAGAAAAGTCATCAGTTCAAATCTACCAGCCACTCTGTGTGAGGAAGATGTGGTAGTCTGCTTCTGTAAAGATTACAGCCTAGTAAACACTACAGAGCAGCTCTGCTCTGTCCTACAGGGTCACTGTGAGTTGGAATTGAATTGATGGCAATGGGTTTAGACTTGGGTTGGAGACTGGATAAAGCAACGAGAAGCAAGCAGGAAAAAAACAAAAACAAACAGAAAAATGAAGGACCATCATGAAAATCCACATGTGCATGTGTCAGGGCTGGTTTCAGAATGCTTGTAGACAGACCCAGAGCCTAGGTAGGCCTAATAAATGAAGAAATGGGTGGCAGAATCTGAGCCTGGGGAGATAGTTCAAGGTCACATCTAGAAAGAGTTTGTGTCCTGTGATGAGAAGTTGGGAGTATAACCAGTACCACCGAGCAGCCTGACCTACAGGGAAGACTTCTTTGAACCCAGATATAAAGGAGTTTTGTGGCCAATGATGTATTCATTTTAATATGATTTGTTTTCCCCAAACCTTTATGTAGAATTAATGCTCAGGAATTTGGCCCATGTTCAGCCTCTGGCTTATTGTTATGTGGAGTCAGCCATCAACTAGGTCCCCAAGTCATGGTGACCTCCTGCACAATGGAAGGAAGCACTTCCCTGTCCTGTGCCATCCACATTATGGGTTGTAGAAGGAACCATTGTGATCCATAGAGTTTCCGTTGGCTGATTTTCCAAAGTAGATTGCCAGGCCTTTTGTCCTAGCCTGTCTTAGTCTGGAAGCTTCTCTGAAACCTGTTCAGCATCCTAATGACACACAAGCCTCCACTGACAGACGGGTGGGGGGTGTGCATGAGGCGCATTGTCTGGGAATCGAACCCAGTTCGCCCCACATGGAAGGGAAGAATGCTACCACTGAACAACTGCTGTCCCCATGGCCTCTAGTGTAGTATCCCTCCAACACACCCTCATCTCTCCAGAGGACACACAACCCTGTTTGAGCATCTCAGTTACGGCTGTTGAGGATCCATGAAAAGGTATTAAGCTCTAAGAGCATTGGAAGGCATTACCC
Source organism: Elephas maximus indicus (assembly GCF_024166365.1). NCBI lineage: Eukaryota > Metazoa > Chordata > Mammalia > Proboscidea > Elephantidae > Elephas > Elephas maximus. Next base: position 7,355,777 of record NC_064833.1, on the reverse strand, counting down.
TCTCCTGTAAGGAGGGACTCAATGTCCCTCCTGCTGTTCCACAATAGGCTGGTATAAGCCATCATCTACTCAAAGTTCACTAGGCTCTTATCCCTGCAGCTCAATGTTTAAATTAGCCCTGAACTTCCTGTTAAATTAAAAGGCTCTGCATATTTTATGCTCTCCAGTGACTTTATTGCTCACTAGAGATTTGCTGTATTAAAAAAGTACCAAAATTACTTCTATCAATTAACAATATTATACTTAAAGTCTAGATAAATTATTGAGTGGTGTTTGGAGCTACCGTGGGAAAAATCTATGTTACATAAGAAAACACATCTATGTCCTTGCCTTGGGTGAGTGGAAGTCATATTATATGCCTTCAATAAATCACAGTGACTAGGATGATGATGGTGAAAATGAAGATGTTTCAGATGCATTGCAAGACACTGAGGATACAGAGGTGAAAGACACAATCCCTGGCTCATGTCTAGTGCTGTGTGTGGGAACTAAATGAACCCTAAATTGTGGTACAGTTTGTAAATGCCATGGTTGGACTGAGCACAGTACCTTTGGGTTACAGAGGCAGATGTCTCATGCAGACATAGGGCAGTAAACTTTTCTTGGAGACAGAGATACATGATCGGAATTTCAATGGCTCATTAGAATTTACCCAGCCAAGAGAGGTTTGGGGATCTGCAATAGCATATGTGAAATGTGTGCCAAAGCAAAGGGGAATGTAGAAGAAGCAATATACAATGGACCACCGTCAAATAGTTTTGTCTAACTTGACTAACCTAACCAAACCCACTGCTGTCCAGTTGATTTTACTCATAGTGACACCATAGGGTTTCCAAGGCTGTAAATCTTTACGAAAGCGGACTGCCACATCTTTTTCCCGTGGAGCCACTGGTGGTTTTGAACCACCAACATTTTGGTTAGCAGTCAAATGCTTTTAACCACTGCACCACCAGGGCTCCTCTTTGACTTGACTAGAGGGTAACAAAGAGGGAATGGCAAGTGATTAAAAGTCATATAATAGACTGAGGAGCTTGGTATCCACCTGAAAGGTAGGCAAGGCCAGGCAGGTGCCCACTGTCTCTTCAGATTGTGAAACACACAAACCACCTGGCTGGAGAATGTGGAAAATGAAATTTAGTCCAAGCTCTATAAGCCAAGCCAAGCCTTGCGACCTAGTCTGAGTATTTGTGTGTGTGTGTGTGTGTGTGTGTGTGTGTGCATATGTATGTACAAAGCTATCATGTGTTCACTAAGCCATGTGCCTGTGGGACAGAATACATTTTAGAAAGATGATTCTGGTAGCTGTGCGGAATACAGGCTGGATAGAAAGACACAAGAAACAGAGAGGACAGACAGAAGACTATTGCAATTATTTAGACAAGCTGCAATAAATGATTTGAGTGGAAACTAAGAAAAGGGAAGCCATTTTCCAGATATCTTTAACACGGCCTTCCCTCATAACACACAACCTGCAATCTGATATTCATTTTTCTGGGTTAAATGTAGTTGCCAATGCCCTTTCTTTACTTCATTTCCTATTACGATGCTTTCTCCACTATAAGTGTTCTCGGATGAGTTGTTGTTATTGTTGTCAGGTGCCGTCAAGTCCGTTCTGACTCATAGGGACTGTCTTAGTCGTCTAGTGCTGCTATAACAGAAAAACCACAAGTGTTTCAGGGCGTTAGCTGCAGGGGAAGGCTTTCTCTCTCTGTCAGCTCTGGAGGAAGGTCCTTCTCACCAGTATTCCCCTGGACTAGGAGCTTCTCTGTATAGGCACCCCAGGTCCAAATGATGCACTCTGCTCCCGGCACTGCTTTCTTGATGGTATGAGGTCCCCAAGTCCCTGCTTGTTTCTGTCTCCTTCTATCTCTTGTAAGATAAAAGGTGGTGCAGGCCACACCCGGGGAAACTCCCTTTACATTGGATCAGGAATGTGACCTGAGCAAGGGTGTTACATCCCACCCTAATCTTCTTTAACCACAGGCAGAGGTTATGATTTATAACACATAGGAAAATCACAAATTGCAGGACAGCCACACAATACTGGGAATCATGGCCTAACCAAGTTGACACATTCTGGGGGGACACAATTCATGACAAGAATTCTATGCACAACAGAATAAAACACTGCCTGGTCCTGTGCCATCCTCACAATCATTGCCATGTTTGAGCCCATTGTTGCAGCCACCGTGTCAGTCCATCTGGTTAAACGTCTTCCTATTTTTCGCTGACCCTCTACCAAGCATGATGTCCTTCTCCAGAGTCTGGCTGCTCCAGATAATGTGTCCAAAGTAAGCGAGACAAAGTTTTGCCATTCTCCCTTCTAATGAGCATTCTGGCTGTACATCTTCCAGGACAGATTTGTTTGTTCTTCTGGAAGTCCATGGTATATTCAATATTCTTTGCCTTTATGAGTAGGTTTGATAAGTACAGAACATGGTGTGCACCACTTGAGTCATCATCTGCTAATACCAATCATAATATGTCAAAGCCCTCCAGTCCAGAGGTGGATCCAGGTTTTGGATGATGAAGCTTTGGGGGAACCTTGTGTAAAAAAAAAAAAAATATATATATATATATATATATATATATATATATATATATATATATAGAATATGTAAAATATGAATAAAAATATGCCACCAAAGTGAATATTTAAATACAACAAGAAAAAATATCACCCCAGGAGGCGGGGCCAAGATGGCTAACTAGGTTTCAAAGCTACCGTGGATCCCTCTTGCAAAAAAAAAAAAAAAAAACAGACTAGGAAAAACAAGTGAATTGATCACATACATGACAATCTACGGACGCTGACCATCAAACACAGAACTAAAGAGTTGACCTGAGTGACAGGGGAGTGAAAAGCCATGCCCTGAAGCAGTGACCGCTTCTGGAACCAGCGTCCCATGCCACAGCCTTGAGTCCTTGTGTTTCCCTGGTGCCAGAGAGGTGGGTCTGATTACAGCTTACTGAGATGAGGCAAGCACGGGACACAGCCCTAACCGCTACCCCCCTGGAGTAACCTTGGTAAAGACTCAGCTAGCACAAGTAGATTGCACACTGACGCGGCTGACAAGAAAACAAGCAACTGCGGGGAAGCAGCGTTGGTTTTCAGAGCCTGGAGCCAGCATCCCAGTCAGAAAACCATGGCGCCGGGCTTTGGTCTAAGCACAGAGGAGCTGAGCACAGCTTTCTGAGACGACGCAAGCACAGGACACAGCCCTGGCACCCTGGAGGAACCTCGGGGGAAACCCAGCCAGTGCGCACAGGCTTCACAATGACACAGCTGACAGGAGGAAAAATCACCAGGAAGCAGCAACTGCTTTTGGAGCCTGGAGTGCAGCATCCCAGCCAGAAAACCTTGCCGCTGGGCTTTGGACTAGGAGGGAAGGAGCTGATCATGTCTTCCTGAGACGGCACAAACACGGATGCAGGCCTGACCCTCGGGGAAATCTCGACCCAGCCAGCACACACAGGCTACACGTCTCTCTGGAATCTCAGATAAAACAGTCATCACCAAGCAAGATAAGTAACTTTGTCTATATTGCCACAGGCTACTCTCTCCTATCTATCTGATCCCTCCCCTCCCTGCCCCAGGCAGCTTCATTAACATTGGAATTTCCTGGGCCAGGGAGTGAAGTGCTCTGCGGGTTTTTTTTTTTTTCCCAACCCATTCCCCTGGTCTGAGAGAAGCAGCAACTAACAACCCGGGGGGGGGGGGAGTAAATCCTTCCCTGACTTCCCTAAACTGGAATAAAAATACAGAACCAGCTCCAGCCAAGCATATGCCATCCACAGTCTTTGGCTTTCATCCCTACAGGGAACAAGGTGGCTATTATAATGCAAAAGCAATTCTGATAGAGATCTGACTGTAACTGTTTTAGAGGAGCAGTGGAAAGACAAGTTTTCCAGGTCTGATACCTCTCTACCTATTAAACAGAGCCCTCACTGATCCACAGCAGGGAACTGAGGGCTGGAGCTCCACCCACACCACCTAGCCACCTGCTAAAGGGGTCTGAGGATAGTGATGCCTACCAATCTATAGAGGTACAAACACTGGGTGCCTAAGGTACAGCTGCAGAGCCCACCCACCAAAGTGCTTTAGAAATAGAGACACACTTACCTCACTGGCACATGGAGGAAGGCTGTCAGCATCCTGCCCTCCTTGGAGTGTGACCCCCTGCCGCTACTAGAAGCTGGTGCACACAACTATCACCACTACTCCTCTAAGTTAATAGGTGACAGTCTACACCACGTGGTGACCTAAAATCAGAACACCTAAGCTGATTCTATTCAAGAATAGTGAATAGACTCTTAGGGTTATATATCTGGTAACAGCTCAAACCAGCTGGTAATAGGACATAAGTGATTCAAAGGCTACAACAATCAAGACAGCACAATCTAGTAGCCCATCCATGTATATTGAAAGAAAACAAAACAAGAAGATAAGACTCAGTGAGCAAATATAAAATAAATCATTACAATATCTTATAGATGGCTTGGAGACAGCAGTAGATATCAAATCACATAAAGAAGCAGACCATGATTGCTTCTACAAATCCCCAAATTAAAGAATCAAAATCTATCCCAAATGAAGATACAATCCTGGAATTGCCAGATGCAGAATATAAAAAACTAATATACAGAATGCTTCGAGACATCAGGGATGACCTCAGAAATGAAATAAGGCAATCTACAGAAAAAGCCAAGGAACACACTGATAAAGCAGCTGAAGAAATCAAAAAGATTATTCAAGAACATAGTGGAAAATTAATAAGCTGCAAGAAACCATAGAGAGACAACATTCAGAAATCCAAAAGATTAACAGTAAAATTACAAAATTAGACAACTCAATAGGAAGTCAGAGGAGCAGAATCAAGGAATTGGAGTGCAGAGTGGGGGAGTTGGAGGGTAAGGCAATTGACACCAATATAAAAAACAAACAATTTTTTTTTAATTGAAGAAAAATCAGATAAAAGAATTAAAAAAAAAAAAAATGAAGAAATCCTAAGAATCATGTGGGACTCTATCAAGAAGAATAACTTGCGTGTGACTGGAGTTCCAGAACAGGGAGGAATAACAGAATATACAGAAAGAGTAGTAGAAGGTCTGTTGGCAGAAAACTTTCCTGGCATCGTGAAAGATGAAATGATATCTATCCAAGATGCTCATCGAACCCCATACAAGATTGATCCAAAAAGAAAATCACCAAGGCATGTTATCATCAAACTTCCCAAAACCGAAGATAAAGAGAAAATTTTAAAAGCAGCCAGGGATAAAAGAAAAGTCACCTACAAAGGAGAATCAATAAGTTCAGACTACTCGCCAGAAACCATGCAGGCAAGAAAGCAATGGGATGACATATATAGAACACTGAAGGAGAAAAACTGCCAGCCAAGTATCATATATCCAGCAAAACTCTCTCAAATATGAAGATGAAATTAAAACATTTACAGATAAACACAAGCTTAGAGAATTTGTAAAAACCAAACCAAAGCCACAATAAATACTAAAGGAAATTCTTTGGTCGGAAAATCAATAATATCAGATACCAACACAACACAAGGTCACAGAACAGAACATCCTGATATCAACTCAAATAGGGAAATCACAAAAACAAAATAAGATTAATTTAAAAAAGGAAAAAATGCTCAAAACAGGGAATCATTGAAGTCATTATGTAAAAGAATACAATAATCAAAAAAGAGGGACTAAGTATAGGAGGCATAGATCTTCCATATGGAGAGGAAAACAAGGCGATACAGGATGATAGAAGTTAGGTTTTTACTTAGAAAAATAGGGGTAAATATTAAGGTAACCACAAAGAGGTCTAACAATTCCATACTTCAAAATAAAAACCAAGATAAACAAAACGACTCAGCAAAAATAAATTCAACTATTATGAAAATGAAGAACACACAATTTACAAAGAAAAACTTCTCAGCACAAAAAAGTAAATGGAAAAATGAAATTGTCAACAACACACACAAAAAGGCATCAAAGTGACAGGACTAAACTCATCTATAGTTATGCTGAATGTAAATAGATTAAATGCACCAATAAAGAGACAGAGAGTCTCAGGCTGGATAAAAAAACATGATCCGTCTATATGCTGCCTACAAGAGACACACCTTAGACTTAGAGACACAAACTAAAACTCAAAGGATTGAAAAAAATATATATCAAGCAAACAGCAATCAAAAAAGAGCAGGAGTGGCAATATTAATTTCTGACAAAATAGACTTCAAAGTTAAATCCACCACAAAGGATAAAGAAGTACACAACATAATGATTAAAGGGACAATTTAGCAGGAAGACATAACCATATTAAATATTTATGCACCCAATGACAGGGCTGCAAGATACATAAATCAAACTTTAACAGAACTGAAAAGTGAGATAGACACCTCCACAATTATAGTAGGAGACTTCAACACACCACTTTTGGAGAAGGATAGGACTTCCAGTAAGAAGCTCAATAGAGACATGGAAGATCTAATTGCTACAATCAAGCAACTTGACCTCATAGACTTACACAGAACTCTCCACCCAACAGCTGCAAAGTATACATTTTTTCTAGCGCTCATGTGACATCCTCTAGAATAGATCACTTATTAGGTCATAAAACAAACCTTTGCCGAATCCAAAACATTGAAATGTTACAAAGCTTCTGCTCAGACCATAAGGCCATAAAAGTAGAAATCAGTAACAGAAAAATCAGGGAAAAGAAATGAAATACTTGGAAACTGAACAATACCCTCCCGAAAAAAGACAGGGTTATAGAAGACATTAAGGAGGGAATAAAGAAATTCACAGAATGCAACAAGAATGAAAACACTTCCTATCAAAATCTCTGGGACACAGCAAAAACAGTGCTCAGAGGTCAATTTATATCGATAAATGCACACATACATAAAGAAGAAAGAGACAAAATCAGAGAACTATCCCTACAACTTGAACAAATACAAAGCAAACAACAAAAGAATCCTTTAGGCACCAGAAGAAAGCAAACAATAAAAATTAGACCAGAATTAAATGAATTAGAGAACAGAAAAACTATTGAAAGAATTAACAACGTCAAAAGCTGGTTCTTTGAAAAAATCAACAAAATTGATAAACCATTGGCCAGGCTGCCCAAAGAAATACAGGAAAGGAAACAAATAACCTGAATAAGAAATGAGATGGACCATATCACAACAGACTCAACTGAAATTAAAAGAATCATATCAGATTACTATGAAAAATTGTACTCTAACAAATTTGAAAACCTAGAAGAAATGGATGAATTCCTAGAAACACACTACCTACCTAAACTAACAGAATCAAAAGTAGAACAACTAAATAGACCCATTAAAAAAAAGAGATTGAAAAGATAATCAAAAAACACCCAACAAAAAAAAGCCCTGGCCCAGAAGGCTTCATTGCAGAGTTCTACCAAACTTTCAGAGAAGAGTTAACACCACTACTACTAAAGGTATTTCAAAGCATAGAAAAGGATGGAATACTATCTAACTCAGTCTATGAATCCAGCATATCCCTGATACCAAAACCAGGTAAAGACACCACAAAAAAAAAAAAAAAAGAAGAAAATTACAGACCTATATCCCTCATGAACATAGATGCAAAAATTCTCAACAAAATTCTAGCCAATAGAATTCAACAACATGTCAAAAAAATAATCCACCACGACCAAGTGGGATTTATACCAGGTATTCAACATTGGTTCAATATTAGAAAAACCATTAATGTAATCCACCATATAAATAAAACAAAAGACAAAAAACACATGATCTGATCAATTGTTGCAGAAAAGCCATTTGACAAAGTCCAACACCCATTCATGATAAAAACTCTCAGCAAAACAGGAATAGAAGGAAAATTCCTCAAAATAATAAAGGGCATTTATACAAAGCCAACAGCCAACATCACTCTAAATGGAGAGAGCCTGAAAGCATTTCCCTTGAGAACGGGAACCAAACAAGGATGCCCTTTATCACCGCTCTTATTCAACATTGTGCTAGAGGTCCTAGCCAGAGCAATTAGGCTAGACAAAGAAATAAAGAGCGTCCAGATTGGCAAGGAAGAAGTAAAATTATGTCTGTTTGCAGATGACATGATCTTATACACAGAAAACCCTAAGGAATCCTCCAGAAAACTACGGAAACTAATAGAAGAGTTCGGCAGAGTTTCAGGTTACAAGATAAACATAAAAAATCACTTGGATTCCTCTACATCAACAAAAAGAACATTGAAGAGGAAATAACCAAATCAATACCATTCACAGTAGCCCCCAAGAAGATAAAATACTTAGGAATAAATCTTACCAAGGATGTAAAAGACCTATACAAAGAAAACTATAAAGTACTACTGCAAGAAACTAAAAGGGACCTACATAAGTGGAAAAACATACCTTGCTCATGGATAGAAAGACTTAACATAGTAAAATGTCTATTCTACCAAAAGCCATCTATACATACAATGCACTTCCAATCCAAATTCCAATGACATTTTTTAATGTGATGGAGAAACAAATCACCAACTTCATATGGAAAGGAAAGAAGCCCCGGATAAGTAAAGCATTACTGAAACAGAAGAAGAAAGTGGGATGCCTCACTTTACCTGATTTTAGAACATATTATACAGCCACAGTAGTCAAAACAGCCTGGTACTGGTACAACAACAGGCACATAGACCAATGGAACAGAATTGAGAACACAGATATAAACCCATCCACATATGAGCAGCTGATATTTGACAAAGGCCCAATGTCAGTTAATTGGGGAAAAGATAGTCTTTTTAACAAATGGTGCTGGCATAATTGTATATCCACCTGCAAAAAAATGAAACAGGACGCATACCTCACACCAAGCACAAAAACTAACTCCAAATGGATCAAAGACCTAAACATAAAGACTAAAACGATAAAGATCATGGAAGAAAAAATAAGGACAACCTTAGGAGCCCTAATACAAGGCATAAACAGAATATAAAACATTACTAAAAATGATGAAGAGAAACCAGATAACTGGAAGCTCCTAAAAATCAAACACCTATGCTCATCTAAAGACTTCACCAAAAGAGTAAAACGGCCACCTACAGACTGGGAAAAAATTTTCAGCTATGACATCTCTGACCAGCGCCTGATCCCTAAAATCTATATGATTCTGTTAAAACTCAACCACAAAAAGACAAACAACCCAATTAAAAACTGGGCAAAGGATATGAACACACACTTCGCTAAAGAAGATATTCAGGTGGCTAACAGATGCATGAGAAAATGCTCTTGATCATTAGCCATTAGAGAAATGCAAATTAAAACTACGATGAGATTCCATCTCACTCCAACAAGGCTGGCATTAATCCAAAAAACACAAAATAATAAATGTTGGAGAGGCTGTGGAGAGATTGGAACACTTAAACACTGCTGGTGGGAATGTAAAATGGTACAACCACTTTGGAAATCGATCTGGCGTTTCCTTAAACAGCTAGAAATAGAACTACCATACTACCCAGAAATCCCACTCCTTGGAATATATCCTAGAGAAATAGGAGCCTTTACACCAACAGATATATGCACACCCATGTTTATTGCAGCACTGTTTACAATAGCAAAAAGCTGGAAGCAACCAAGGTGTCCATCAAGGAGGAATGGATAAGTAAATTATGGTATATTCACACAATGGAATACTACACATCGATAAAGAACAATGATGAATCTATGAAACATTTCATAGAATGGAAGAACCTGGAAGGCTTTATGCTCCTTGAAATTAGTCAGACGCAAAAAAACAAATATTGTATAAGACCACTATTATAAGATCTTGAGAAATAGTTTAAACTGAGAACACATTCTTTTGTGGTTATGAGAGGGAGGGAGGGAGGGTGGGAGAGGGTTATTTACTGATTAGATAGTGGATAAGAACTACTTTAGGTGAAAGGAAGGACAACACTCAATATAGGGGAGGTCAGCACAACTGGACTGGACTAAAAGCAAAGAAGTTTCCTGAATAAACTGAATACTTCAAAGGTCAGCAGAGCAAGGGCAGTGGTTTTGGGGGCTATGGCTTCAGGGGACACCTAAGTCAATTGGCAAAATAAATTCTATTAAGAAAACATTCTGCATCCCACTTTGAAGTGTGGTGTCTGGGGTCTTAAATGCTAACAAGTGGCCATCTAAGATGCATCAATTGGTCTCAGCCCACTTGGATCAAAGGAGAATGAAGATCACCGAGGTCACAAGGTAATTATGAGGCCAAGAGACAGAAAGGGCCACATGAACTAGAGACTACGTCATCCTGAGACCAGAAGAACTAGATGGTGCTTGGCCACAACTGATGACTCCCTGACAGGGAGCACAATGGAGAACCCCTGAGGGTGCAGGAGAGCAGTGGGATGCAGACCCCAAATTCTCATAAAAAGACCAGACTTAATGGTCTGACTAAGACTAGAAGAATCCTGGCAATCATGGTCTCCAAACCTTGTGTTGGCCCAGGACAGGAACCATTTCCGAAGCCAACTCAGCAGAAATGGATTGGACTGAACAATGGGTTGGAGGGAGATGCTGATGAGGAGTGAGCTACTTGCATTAGGTGAACACTTGAGACTATGTTGGCATCTCCTGTCTGGAGGCAAGATGGGAGAGTAGAGGGGGTTAGAAACTGTCAAAATGGTCATGAAAGGAGAGACTGGAAGGAGGGAGCGGGCTGACTTATTAGGGGGAGAGTAAGTGGGAGTATGTAGTAAGGTGTATATAAGTTTATATGTGAGAGACTGACTTCATTTGTAAACTTTCACTTAAAGTGCAATAAAAATTATTTAAAAAAATCACCCCAAAATTACAAATTTAAAAAAGCTGACAAATACTACAAATATCACAACATCCATAAGAAATAATATAATGTTTATATTAACTGCCTACAAGATTCTGTATTAACTTTCCCCATTATTTTGAGTTGCATGTTTTTGATTGTGTCTTCATACGACACCAATCTTATCAACTTCTATGGAGAGAATAAAAAGATGGTTAGTTAGAACCTTTTCCCTAACATAGTTGCGCATTTTCTTTATTGTTGATTATTCATTGTAATTTGTCTGTCAGTTCTAGTACTGGCTGCGGGACATGGATCTTGTCCCCTAAATCTGTCACTGTTTATTCCTTTGAAAAATATGGCTGTTAGTCCCTTGCTTTTTTTGCTAGTGAGATTACATGTGACTTGGGTGAGGGAACATAGGGCAATAACTTTTTAGATGAACTCCAGGGTTCAAGTGAAAAAGGTTATCACTGGACACTGCCCACAGAGGACAAAAGTGTCTCCTAACATGTTCTGCCCCGGTCACCGAAGTGATGTAAAATTGCAGCATGACTTTTGGTCGAGCACCTTCATATCATGGCACTAGGTGCGTCTGTACAGTGAGCATTTGGGGTATTCTTGGAAACCATTCCTCCACTGGAATGTTGGCCATCACTTAACCAGTTGTAGACGTGCCCATATAAATATCCCACTGAAGTCCCAAAAGCCCAGGCCACCTCAATGCCAACTTGAATGTGGGGAGTGTGCTGGAAGGGAAGGTGGAGTAGGAGATAGGATTCTCAATGACCTGCTCTTTAAATATCTTGCTTTTGCAAGTTTTACAAAAATTCATGACCTCATGAAATCTTCCCAGCAAATTGGCTTTGTCAGTTCCTTTTTTCACAGTCAGCCTGGGTTCAGAGAGCATCTGGCCCATGCCTTGTCATTAAGAGCTACATCAGTGATTATAGCAGCTGGGGAAGAAAAGGCCATTCTCCCTGGGGAACAGGACCTTTGGAGAAGGCCAGGGGATGGACCCAATGAAGGCTGAACTGCATTTCCATATGACTTCATTCTGAAGACATGGTAGCCCCTCCTGGATTACGACTGTGTGATGCCCACCTTAGTGGTAAGGCAGAGATTGGAAACCAGCATTTTCTTAGAGTCTAGTATGTATTAAAGTGCTCATCTACTAACCAAAAGTTTAGTGGTTCCAATTCACCAGCTGCTCTGCAGGAGAGAGTTGTGGCAGTCTGCTTCCATAAAGGTTTACAGCCTTGGAAACCCTGTGGGGCTGTTCTACTCTGTCCTTTAGGGTTATTATAAGTCAGAATCTACTCGATGGCAGTGGGTTTGGTTTTGGTTTTAAGTATAGTGCATAGCACTTTCTATGTATCTTACTTAATCTTGTCATTGACTTGAGGAACAGGTATTACTGAAATTCACAAACAGTTAAATAACTTGCCTGCCCAGGTAATAGACAAAAACTAGGAGCTCAAATCTTGTTTTGCCCGGTTCCAACCTTTATAGCTTAAGAGTAATAATAGAATAATAGTAAAGCTAATGATAGTAATTAATAGCAACTGGAATTAAGTGTTTACAATGTGTTGGTCATGGTTCTAGATGCTTTACGTAGATCATCTCATTACGTCCTTACAGATGGAGACATTAAAACACATGATAATTAAGTGAATTTCCCAGTTATTAGAAAGGTAACCTGGAATTTGAATTCACTCTTACTTCTCAGACTGTGTGCTGAATCTAAGGTTTACATTGCCTCATAAATACATACTAGAATGTAAGAATCATTGAATGCACAAAGAATAGAAAAGTATAAATATACCATTTCTGTTTGTCCTCCTGCCTTTGGACTAAGAGAAGTACGCCATTTTGTTAACACATAAAACGTTTGTAAACGTTTTAGCTGCTAAAGCCAAGGGCACTCTTAATTCTGAGCACAGTAGAGCATAGACCTGGGACAACCTGGGATTCAGGAACAGCCCTTGATTGCAATGGCTTTACTACCTCTACAGGCTCTGCAGCTGGGAGGATACAGATAGCGACAGGCTATTTTCTGAGACAGCAAACCAGAGGCAGGCAGTTGCTGCACCTGACCCATCAGCACTAAATAAGCAGAATGCGGGGCAGGCAATGATCCCACAGGGAGACTCAGACTCATGCTGGCAGAAATACTGCATTCGATCTGCTTCCCTCCTGGGAGAACAGCTGGGCTGCCTGGTTGTGAGGCTCTCCTAGGGCTTCCTCCTGAACAGACAAGCTTACTGAGAAGTGAGCCAGTCACTTGGAGGTTTAATTAAACAGTGGAATCCAAGAACTGTAGAACATTTATGTGTAGATTTCTTGAAAAAGGCAAAAAGTTGTATTGTATGTTACCTTGGCAATGAGAAGGAACAGACTTTGTCCCTGAGCCCTTTCAAAGGGTAAGGCACCTTGAATAGATTTCCTAATTCAGCAGCAATTCCCAACTCACGGATGAGAAGACCTCTCTCTCAGAAAAGTTAAAGTTGTTGTCCAAGTTCACACTGATCATAAGGGTCATAGATGAATCCAGAGTTCAACACTGAGAATAAGAAAAAAAAAAAAAAAAAGGCAGCCCCTACTATCCAGAAGCTGCCTGGCATTCACATCCTGGCCATGCTATTCTCCTATCAAGTATCATGTATCTCACAGAACACTGACCTCAGACAAGGTTCCTTAGAGATTATGATATAATGAGGGAAGCAAGGCCATGTCATAGTTTTGCATAAGCACAGATGAGGACAATCAATATGCTACCCACAAAATACCAAAACGCCCCTCTCTTGACCTGATGAGTAGCTGCTGGTTCTTTACTAATTACAGCTTTATCTTCATTCTAGTCTACCCTCTCTATCCATTGCCTTCAAGTCGATTCCAACTCCTAGTGACAGTATAAAAACCCACTGCTGTTGAGTTGATTCTGACTCATAGTGACCCTATAGGACGGTACAGAACTGCCCCATAGGGTTACCAAGCAGAGGTTGGTGGATTCAAACTGCCAATCTTTTAGTTAGTAGCCATAGCTCTTAACTACTGTACCACAAGGGCTCCATAGTGACCCTATAGAACAGAGTAAAAGTGTCCCATAGGATTTCCAAGGCTGTATTCCTTACAGAAGCAAATCGCCACAGCTTCTTCTTGCAGAGTGGCTGGGTAGGTGGAAATTGCTGAGCTTTTTGTTAGCAGCCAACTGCTTAGTCAATGTGCCACCAGAGCTCCTACCCTCTCTCTATATGAGATTTATTGAGATAACCAATCCTAAAATTGGTTCTGCTCTCTGACAGCATCCAAACTAGAACAACCTCCAGTTTCTTAGAACCTTCCTCAAATCTCCAAACCAACAGTCAAAACTATGCCATACTATACTATACTGTACTGTACTATAGTATTCTATTCTCAAAACTTACAGTAGGTTATTTCTAGCCCTCCTCACTGAGACACCTCACAGTTCCCCATGGTGTGTGTTCTCCCTCTACACAAGCAGTAATACACCAACATGTTTATACACAAATGGGTTCTTGGTAGTCTTTGGCGGAAGGCATTGACAACTCTCCCCACTGCTTTAAGATTCAAAGACTTTGCTGTGTGGTTTACTGAAAAAGTGGGGATAGACAATCATGGGTCTTTGTGTCAAGTTTGGGACAAGTTAGTCTGTATGTGTGAACTTGGACAAGTTTCAGGTTCTGGGGTTTCTAAGACAGAAAATGTAGAGTTAGGCACAGAGTCTCCAAGGCCGTTCTTGCTGTAATGCTATGATCCTTTTAATGGTACTCACACTTTTGATCCTCACAGCCCACTGAGGGTTGTTTAGCATTTGCATTTGACTGAAGAGCATAATGAGATGCAGAAAGCCTAAGTGACATGACCAGTACTTAGCAACGAGCTTATTTGTGGAACTGAGAATAAAGTGACAGCCAATATTCAAGCTCAGAGCATAATTCTGTGTACTGTAGGAAAGATAATAATAGCAATTAAAAGGGATCAAGTACTTACCATTTGCCAATCCTAATGACAATCTTATTTGTTAGATATTATAGGTTAAATATGATTGTCATCATCCCTTTTCCATATGCAGAAATTGATGTTCAGAAAGGTTAAACACCTTGTTAATGTTGATGGCTGATGATGGCAGAGCCTGGGTTTGAACCTAGGCAGGATATCTGTGTTCCTCACCCCATGCCTCTTAAGCACAAGGTGATCCATGAAAGGAGTTAGAACACTATCTCATACAGAGAAGATTCTTAAGTAATTACCTTATGTAATTATACCAACCTACCTATGAAGTAATTAATATTGACAACTCTACTTTACAGACAAGAAAAGAGAGACACAGAGTAGATAAATAATTGACCCAAAGTCACACAGTTGGTAAGTAGCAGACCTGGGCCATGAATAAAAGCAGTTCAGTGTCTATTTACAATGCTTTCAATCACTATTATTAATTTATTTTATCTATAATCTGTTAAGAAGGAGCCCTGATGATGTAACAGTTAAACTGCTTGTCTGCTAACTAAAAGGTCGATGGTTCAAACCCAGCAGCCACAACTTGGGGGGAAGATGTGACAGTTTACTTCTGTAAAGGGTGTTGTTGATAGGTGCTGGTAAGTTGGTTCTGACTCATAGTGACCCTAAGTAAAACAGAATGAAACACTGCCCTGTCCTGTGCCATTCTCACAATCGTTGCTGTTTGAGTCCGTTGTTGCCGCCACTGTGTCAAAACATCTTGTTGAGCGTCTTTTAGCTGACCCTCTACCTTAGCAAGTAAAATGACCTTCTACACAGACTGATGGTCCCCCATAACAGAATGTTCAAAGTACTTGAGATGAAGGTTCACCATTCTGGCTTCCAAGGAGCATTCTGGATAGACTTCATCCAAGAAAGACTTGTTTGTTCTTCTGACAGTCCGTGGTATATTCAATATTCTTCACCAACACCATAATTCAAAGACGTCAGTTCTTCAGCCTTCCTTGATCATTGCCCAGCTTTCACATGCACATGAGGCAATGGAAAATACCATGGCTTGGGCCAGGCACACGTTAGACCTCAAAGTGACATCTTTGCTTTCTAACATTTTTAGGAGGTATTTTGTAGCAGAGTTGCTACATTTGATCTCTTGACTGCTGCTTCAATGGGTGTTGGTTGTGGATCCAAGTAAAATGAAAACCTTCACAACTTCAACATTTTCTCTGTTTATCAATGCGTCTTGATTGCATGTTTGATCAATTTCAGACTGCGGATTGTTTTTGTTGTTATGTGCCATCAAGTTGGTTCTGACTCATAATGACCCTATGTACTACAGAACAGAATACTACCCAGTCCTGAACCATGCTCATAACTTGTTATGCTTGAGTCCTTTGTCATAGCCACTGTGTCAATCTCTCTCATTAAGAGTTTTTCTCTTTTTCACAGACTGCACAAGTTGATAAAAATCTTCATTTTCCTCACCTTTGGCATTAGTGGTTGATGTGTTCATTTGAATAATAGCTGTGTTAACTGATCTTCCTTGTAGGTGTATGGATATTATCCTTCCACTAATAGCATTGTAGTTCAGAATAGATTTTGAAATGATCTTTTTGACAATGAATGTGACTCCATTTCTCTTCAATTTGTCGTTACTGGCATGGTAGAACATATTATTTTCTGATTCACAATGGCCTGTACCAGTCCGTTTGAGTTCATGAATGTCTAGGATACCAATCTCTATGCATTCCATTTCATTTTTGATGATGTCCAATTTTCCCAAATTCATACTTCGTACATTCCACATTCCAATTATTAATGGATTTTTGCAGCTGTTTCTTCTCATTTTGAGTCTTGCCACATCAGCAAATGAAGGTCTAGAAAGCTTGACTCTATCCATCTCATAAACGTTGACTCTACTTTGAGGAGACAGCTCTCCCTCAGTTGTATTTTGAGTGCCATCCAACATGAAGGGCTCATCTTCCCCATTATATCAGACAATGTTCCTCTGCTATTCATAAAGTTTTTACTGGCCAGTTTTTCAGAAGTAGATCATCAGGTCCTTCTTCCTAGTCTGTCTTAGTGTGGAAGCTCTGCTGAAACCTGTCCACCAAGAGTGACCCTGCTAGTATTTGAAATACCATGGCACAGCTTCCAGCATCACAGCAACACACAAGTAACCACAGTACTACAAACTAGCAAGTGTGTGGTAGCTGTAATGATTACAGACTTGGAAGTGCTATGGGGCCATTCTACTTTGTCCAGCAGAGTTGCTATGTGTTGGCATTGACTTGATGACATTGGGGTAATGGATTTTATAATCTGTTAATATCTATATGATTGAGACTGAACTATATGCCTTATCTCCCTTATTCTCTCATAGTAAGCCTATGACATTGTTCTTGTTAGGTGCCGTTGAGTCAATTCCAACTTACAGTGACCCTATAGGACAGAATAGAACTGCCCCATAGGCTTTCTGAGGAGTCTCTGGTAGATTTGACCTTTTGGTTAGCAGTTGAGCTCTTAGCCACTATGCCACAAAGGCTCTTTCATTATCTGAATTTTACAGATGGAAGAAACTGAGACAGAGGTCAAATCATATGCCCAAAATCAGTCATGTGTTGAAGTAAAAAATCAGATGCTTTTTTTCAATGAAACCAAGTATCATTCTTAATGACCACATCATTAAGAGAATGACGAAAAAGAGGAAGACTTTCAATGAGATGGATTGACACAGTGGCTGCAACAGTGGGCTCAAGCATAACAACAATCATGAGAATGACACAGTGTTTCCTTCTGTTGTACATAAGGTTGCTATGAGTCGAAACTGACTCAATGGCACCTAACAACAACAACACAACAATGACCACATCGTTCTGCTCCTTCTGGTTTTTAATGTCTTATAACAAAAATCCTCACAACCAAAGAGGAACATCATGATAAACGGAGAAAAGATTGAAGTCATCAAGGATTTCATTTTACTTGGATCCACAATCAACAGCCATGGAAGCAGCAGTCAAGAAATCAAAAGACGCATTGCACTGGGCAAATCTGCTGCAAAGGACCTCTTCAAAGTGTTGAAGAGCAAAGATGTCACCCTGAAGACTAAGGTGCACCTGACCCAAGCCATGGTATTTTCAATCACATCATATGCCTGTGAAAGCTGCACAATAAATAAGGAAGACCGAAGAAGAGTTGACACCTTTGAATTGTGGTGTCAGCGAAGAATATTGAATATACCAGGGACTGCCAAAAGAACAAACAAATCCGTCTTGGAAGAAGTGCGGCCAGAATGCTCCTTAGAGGTGAGGATGGTGAGACTGTGTCTTACATACTTTGGGCATGTTGTCAGGAGGGATGAGTCCCTGGAGGAGGACATCATGCTTGGCAGAGTACAGGGTCAGTGGAAAAGAAGAAGACCCTTAATGAGGTGGATTGACACAGTGGCTGCAACAATGAGCTCAAGCATAACAACGATTGTAAGGATGGCACAGGACCGGGCAGTGTTTTGTTCTGTTGTGCATAGGGTCGCTATGAGTCAGAATCGACTCAACGGCACCTAACAACAACAACGACATATTTTGTATCTGACTGAAGTCTCTTTGATTCTATCGAAAAATATAATCACATCTCAGAAACTTCGTCGAATCTCTCTGTGTTTTACGGAATCCAGGGATATCATGTGAACACCTTACTCTAGGAAAATAAACATCAGTGCGGATAAGCTGCTTAGTCTATCTAAGGAAACAAGTGATATTTATTTAAATAAGAACAATTAATAGAGTGACTAAAATTTTTATATTAACATGGGTTGCAAAAGACTCTTCCTTGACTTAAAATTATTGGACATTAATTCAAATATTTCTTTCACAATTATTAATTAGAATTAATAATTCAAATTTATCTTTCTCCCTTGGAGTTCCAATTGAACCCTTATATCTGTATAATGATCAATAGTAGAAAGATTGGATTTGTTTATACTTTATTCATAAAATAATACTCATTGGACCACCCACTATATTCCAGACACATGATATTCTCAGCAACTTCAGAGAAAATGTAAGTCAGAAAAGTAGATGTCTTGTCTAAGGGCATTTAAATCCTGATCTTTTAACTCCAAATCATTAGTACACCGAATCATGTGTGAATTATAAACTGTTGTCTCAATGAACTTTCCACCAGAAAAACTTTTAGCTAACATTCTGTGAGTACAATATGGTGAATTGACTTTGTAGGCATTCTTGCCTGTGTTTAAATTCTAACAGAACGACTTGAGGCAAGTTACTTTAACTCTTTGATCCATAGTTCCTTCATTTTAAAGCACGGATAATAATATTTATATTGCGGGATAAAAAGAAAATTGTTCTTAACATTCTTAGAATAGGATAGGGCACTTACTAAGAATAAGAAATCAGTAACCCTTTTTGTAAAATTTAAGTGTCGTATTAAAGCAAATGAATGTATTCCTTAAAATGCTCCTGGTTTTACAATGTTTTTCATATTCTGGTCGAGGACCTGGTTTTGATTATGTTATGAGCTAGTACTAGCACACATCTTGATAAATATGATTGAAACATTGCTAAAAAACATCAAAGAACATTTTATATCTAAAATTTTAGTCAATTTCATCTGTAGGTTTTCTAATAAGCCTTGAGACTGAACAACAAAGTAGGCATTAAGAACTCAGGAGAGATTTTGCTTTCCCTTTAGTTTTTAATATTTCAGAACCTAAACGAAAAAACTCTTTAGGCTGAAGGGAAATTATGCCAAATAGAAACTTGAATCTACACAATGGAGATATATGTATTATATATATACTTGTTGTTAGTTGCCATTGTGTTGATTCCATCCATGTATGTAGATTAGAATTGCCTCACAGGGTTTTCAAGACTTTATGACTTTTTAGAAGCAGATCACCAGGCCTGTCTTCTGAGGTGCCACTGATAGGTTCAAACCATCAACCGTATGTGTATAAACAAAAAGAAACCAAACCCGTTACCATCGAGTCGGTTCTGACTCATAGTGACCCTGTAGGACAGAGCAGAATTGCCCCACAGAGTTTCCAAGGAGCACATTGTAGATTCGAACCGCCAACCTTTTGTTTAGCAGCTGTAGCATTTAACCACTACACCACCAGGATTCCACATGTGACTGAGGAGGAGCTGCCTCATATTGCATACACTAAAAAAATATTGGTATACATAAGAAAAAGAGCCTTGGTGGTGTAGTGAATAAGTGCTCAGGCTGCTAACTGAAAGGTTGGCAGTTTGAACCCACTAGGCACTCCATGGGTCAAAGATGCCGCAGCTTGCTTCCATAAAGATTTGCAGACTTGGAAACTTATGGGGCAGTTCTACTCTGTCCTTCAGGGTTGCCATGAGTCAGAATTGATTCCACAGCAGTGGGCTTTACATATATACATATATATGTGTAGGTATATATGTGTGTGTATATATATATTATATATATAAAAAAAACATTTTTGTGTTTTTTTTTTGTATATATATAATATATATATATCACATAAAAATGATCTCTGGTGACACAGTTGTTAAGTGATCAGCTGCTAACTGAAAGGTTGGTGGTTTGAATCCACCAGCTACTCCATAGGAGAAAGATGTGGTAGTTTCCTTCCATTAAGATTTAAAGCCTTGGAAACCCTATGGGGCAGCCCTACTCTGTCCTTCAGGGTCACTGTGAGTCAGAATCAACTCCACAGCAGTGGATTTGGTTTTTATGGTTTTTTTTTTTTTTTTATATGTATAAAAGGAGCTCTGGTAGCACAGTGGTTAAATGCTTAGCTGCTAACCAAAAGGTTGATGGTTTGAACCCATCAGCCACTTCATAGGAGAAAAGACCTGGAGATCTGCTCTCATAAAGATTACATCCTAGGAAATCCTGTGGGGCAGTTCTATTCTTTGATATAGAGTTGCTATGAGTTGTAATGCACTCGATGGCACACAAAAACAATTTATAAAAAAGTCAAAGAGAAAAAAGAGGAAAAAAAATTGATTGGTCCAAAATAAGGCAGGAGGGGAGAGAAGGGCGGGGAGGGGGGAGTTGGACAAATTAAGAAAAAATAACAAGATGATAGACTTAGAACCAAATATATAAATGTACACATTAAATATAAGTGGACCAAACAATTGAAAAGCAGAGGTCTTCAGCCTGGATAAAAAGGCAAGACCCACAAAATACTTTTTATAAGGAATGCATTTTAAATATGAAGTAACAGAGATTAAACTAAAAGGATGGATATGAAGTATTAAATCTGAGTCTATATTAATATATTTGTATTGGCCATTACACATCTGTCAGTTTTTCATACAGTGGTGGCTTGGATGTTGCTGTGATACTGGAAGCTTTGCCACTGGTATTTCAAACACCAGCAGGGCCACCCATGGTGGACAGGTTTCAGTGGAGCCTCCAGACTAAGACAGACTAGGAAGAAGGACTTGGCAGTCTACTTCTGAAAAAACAGGCCAGTGAAAACCTTATGAATAGCAATAGAACATTGTTTGATATAGTGCCAGAAGATGAGCCCCTCAGGTTGGAAGGTACTCAAAATGTGACTGAGGAAAAGCTGCCTCATTCAAAGTAGAGGTTACCTTAATGACATGAATGCAGTCAAGGTTTTAGGACCTTCGTTTGCTGATGTGGCATGACTCAACATGAGAAGAAACAACTGCAAGCATTCATTAATAGTAGTAATGAGGAGTATACGAAATATGAATCTCTGGAAATCGAAAGTCATCAAAAATAAAATAGAATGCATAAAGATAGATATCCTAGACATTAGTGTTCTGAAATGGGCTGGTATTGGCCATTTTAAACTAGACAATCATATAGTCTACTATGCTGGGAATGACAAAGTGAAGAAGAATGGCATTGAATTCACTGTCAAAAAGAGTATTTCAAGATCTATCCTGATGTACAATGCTGTCGATTATAATATTCACAGCCAACAAGGAAGACCAGTTAATATAACTATTATGCAGATTTATGTACCAATTACTAATGCTAAAGATTAGGAAGCCAAGGTTTTCACCAACTTCTGCAGTCTGAAATTGATCAAACATGCAATCAAGATGCATTGGGTTAACCCAGAACTAAAACCATTCCCAAAGCCAACTCTTCAGACGAAGATTAATCGGAACTGCAAGATATAAAACGATACTCGTGAAGAGTGCACTTCTTAGTTCTGATAGATACACGAGACTAAATGAGTAGCTTCTGTCTGGAGGAGAGATGAGAAGGCAGAAAGGGACAGCAGCTGGTTGAATAGACAAGGGAAATCCGGGGTTGAAAAGAGGAGTGTGCTACCCCATTATAGGGATAGCAACTAGGGTCACATAATAATGTGTGTATAAATTTTTGTGAGAAACTAACTTTAGCTCTAACCTCTCACCTAAAGCACAATAAAAAAGAAAAGAAAAAAAAAGGATTGAAAATTATTGGTGATTGGAATGAAAAAGTTGGAAAGAAGAATGATTGGTAGTTGCAAAATATGGCCTTGGTGATATAAACAACACTGGAGATCACATGATAGCATTTTGCAAGACCAATGATTTCTTCATTGCAAAAACCTTTTCTCAACAACATAAATGGCCACTATACATGTGGACCTTAATGGATGGAAACAGGTACACATGGACCTCACAGGATGGAAAACACAGGAATTAAATCGACTGTATCTGTAAAAAGGGATGATGGAAATCCTGAATACCATCAGTCATAACAAGGCCAGGGGCCGACTTCTGACCAGACCATCAACTGCTCATATGCAAGTTCAAGTTGAAGGTGAGGAAAATTAAAACAAGTCCACGAGAGCCAAAATATCTCACCTGAATTTGGAGGCCATCTCAAGATTAGATTTGATGCATTGAACACTAATGGCCGAAGACCAGGCGAGTTGTAGGAAGACATCAAGGACATCATACATGAAGAAAGCAAAAGGTCATTAAAAAGACAGAAAAGAAAGATAAGGCAAAAAAGGATGACAGAAGAGATTCTGAAGCATGCTCATGAATGTAGAACAGCAAAAGTGAAAGAAAGAAATGATGAAGTAAAAGAGCTGAATAGAAGATTTCAAAGGGCAGCTCAAGAAGACAAAGTAAAATAGTATAATGAAATGTGCAAAACCTGGAGTTAGAAAACCAAAAGGGAAGAATAAGCTTGGCATTTCTAAAGCTGAAAGAACTGAAGAAAAAATTCAAGTCTTGAGTTACAATATTGAAGGATTCTCTGGGCAAAATATTGAAAGGCACAGGAAGCATCAAATGCAGATGGAAGGAATACACAGGGTCACTGTACCAAAAAAAAAAAAAAAAAGGTCAATGTTCATTCATTTCAAGAGGTAGTGTATGATCAAGAGCCAATGATATTGAAGGAAGAAGTCCAAGCTGTACGGAAGTCATCAGTGCAAAACAAGACTCCAGGAATGACAAAATACCAATTGAGATGTTTCAACAAATAAATGCAGCACTAGAATTGCTCACTTTTCTACGCCAAGAAATTTGGAAGATAGATACCTAGCCAGATAACTGGAAGAGGTTCATATTTGTGCCCATTCTACAGAAAGGTGATCCAACAGGATGTGGAAATTACTGAACAATATCATTAACATCAAACACAAGTAAAATTTGGCTGAAAATCATTCAAAAGCATTTGCACCAGTACATTGACAAGGAACTGCCAGAAATTCAAGCCAGATTCACAAGAGGATGAGGTATGAGGGACATCGTTGCTGATGTCAGAGGGATCTTGGCTGAAAGCAGAGAATACCAAAAAAAAAAGTTCCCTTGTGTTTAATTGAGTACTCAAAGGCATTTGACTGTGTGGATCATAACAAACTATGGATAACATTATGTAGAATGGAAGTTCCAGAACACTTAATTGGCTCATGTAGAACCTGTGCATAGCCCAAGAGACAGTTGTTCGAACAGAACAAAGGGATGCTGCACGGTTTTAAATTAAGAAAGGTTTGTGTCAGGGATGCATCCTTTCGCCAAACTTATTCAATCTGTATGCTGAGCAAATAATCTGAGAAACTGGACTGTATGAACAAGAACATGGCATCAGGACTCGAGGAAGACTCATTAGCAATCTGCAATATGCAGGTGACAGAACCTTGATTGCTGAAAGTGAAGAGGACTTGAAGCTCTGACTAACGAAGGTCAAAGACCACAGCCTTCAGTATGGACTATACCTCAACATAAAGAAAACCAAAGTACTCACAACTGGACCAAAAAGCAACATCATGATAAATGGAGAAAAAATTGAAGTTGTCAAGGATTTATTTTACTTGTATCCACAAAGCCCACAGAAGCAGCAGTTAGGAGATCAAACGAGGTATTGCATTAGATAAGTCTGCTGCAAAAGATCTCTTTAACGTGTTAAAAGCAAAGATGTCACTTTGAGGACTAAGGCATACCTGATCCAAGCCATGATATTTTCAATCATTCATATGCATGCTGAAGTTGGACAATGCCTAAGGAAGACCAAAGAATTGATTGCTTTGAATTATGGTGTTGGTGAAGAATATTGAATATACCATGAATTGCCAGTAGAACAAACAAGTGTGTCTTGGAAGGAGTACAACCAGAGTGCTCTTTGGAAGCGAGGCTGGCAATCTTTGTCTCATGTACTTTGGACATGTTATCAGGAGGGACCAGTTCCCGGAGAAGGACCTCATGCTTGGTTAAGTAGAGTTTCAGTGAAAAAGAGGGAGACCCTTGACAAAATATTGACATAGTGGCTGCAACAATGGGCTCAAACATAAACAAATATCACTACTGATATAATGTTCTGTAAATATCAAGTAGGTTATTTTAGTTGATATTTTTGTTTAAATCTTCTAAACTCTTACTTTCTTGTCTACTTAAAGAGTTAAAATCTGTTATTGTAGAAATTGCTATTTCTATATTTAATATCATTAAATTTGTTATGTATAATTAAGCTTTCTTATTAAGTGAGAGCTATATATCCTTTTCATAAGTTGACCCTTTTGTCAATTTGAAACTGCCATCTTTATCACTATAAAGGGTAATATTTTTTACTTTTAAGTCTACTTTGTCAAATACGAATGTCATTGTTGTTGTTATTAGGTGATGTATAGTCAGTTCCGACTCAAAGAGAGCCTACATACAGCAGAAAAAAACACTGCCTGGTCCTGTCCTATCCTCACAATCTTTGTTATGTTTGAGCCCATTGTTGCAGCCACTGTGACAATGTTTATTGAGGTCTTCCTCTTTTTCAGTGAACCTCTACTTTACCAAACATGATGTCCTTCTCTAGGGACGGGTCCCTCCTGATACATTATATCCCTACTGATACGATGTTCTTTAAATGTCAGGTAGGTTATTTTGGTTGATATTTTATTCAGGTCTTCTAAATCCTTAGTGATGTAATGTGTTACAGAATACACGTTATTTTCAAGTTCACATAGATCTATAATCAAGATATACCATATGTAGGGCCATAAAATAATTCTCAATAAATGTCAGGGTATTAAAACCATGTACAGTATGTTCTCTGATGAAAAACAGCATTAAATTCGAAATGATTAATAACAAAGAGATGTGTAGAAAATATCCAAATACTTGGAATTGCTTTTCAAATAATCCATGGGACAAAGAAGAAATCAGGAATGACAATGAAGGTACAATATATTGAATTTTGTGGGATGCAGCTAAAGAAGTGCTTAGGAGGTAAACCTATACCTTCAAATGGTTACATTAAAAAATAAAGAAGATGGTAAAACTGATGATATAAATGCCCACCTTACAAAGCTAAAAAAGAACAAATAAACTCAAAATATTTAGACAAAAGGAAAACAATAAATAAAAAGACTAAATAAATAAAGCAAAAACAGGCAAGTGGGTAAAGAAAATATATATTCTCCTAGAGAGACTGATCAATAAAGCACATACATTATGATTACCAGGAATGTTGGAAGAGAAATCACATCAGATCTAAGGACATTAAAAAGTAATAAGGGCTGGCTATGACCGAACATCTGCCAATAAATTCAACAGCTTAGATTTAATAGACAAATTCCTTTAAAGACTCAGATTACAAAACTGATGAAAAAATACGAAATGTGAGAACAAGCTTCTCCAGAGGAAAACTCCATACCCAAATAGTTTCATCAGTGAATTACAGCCTTATTCACAAAATAAAAATATAAATTTTACTCAAACTCAAAATAAGGGCACAGGTAAAGACCAACTCATGAGACCAACATATAGATCCCTAATACCAAAGACAGATGCAACACTGCAAGAAGACAGAATTGTATGTCAATAAAAAAATATCCTCCATGAAAATAGACTCAAATATTAGTAAATCCAATTCAACAAGATATGAGAAGGAATAATACATCAAGACCAAATATAGTTCATCCTGGAAATTCAAGGTTGGCTTAGCATTCAGAAACCAACCAACATAATTTGCCGCATTAATAGAATGTGTGTAAATTTCTAAGGACTATACTACGGGAAAAGAACAAAAAAAACTATATCTCATAAGTAAATTTTACAAATACTCAGGACACAAAGTCAATATATAAAAACTAATTAACAAACACTTTCAGAGTAAAATTTAAAAAATAAAGCAGCATTTATAAAAGCATCAAAATCATAAAATACTAGGGGTAGATTTAATTAAAGGTGTGTAAGACCTCTAGATTAAAAAACATAAATCATTGCAGAGAGAAATGAAAGTGGACTTAAATAAACAGAGGGATAGGCCATGTTCATGAATTGGAAGACTCAGTATTGCTAAGATTTTGCTTCTCACAAATAAATGGATAGCTTCAAAACAACTCCAGTCAAAATCCCAGCAGGTATTTCCTTCCTTCCTTCCATCCGGAAATGACAAAGCAGCTCCTGGCTGCGTTGGTTATCGTTATGGCCCAGCAAATCCACTGCTTGGTATTTACGCAGGAGAAATTAAACATGTAAACAAAGAAGACTTCTACGAGAATGATTACAGCGTCTTTATTCATATAACCTGAAAACTGAAAACATCTCCAAATAGTCATCAAAGGAGAATGGATGAATAGAGAGTAATAAATTCACACCATGGACTGTTGTTGTTGTTAGGTGTTGTCAAGTCGGTTCTGACTCCTAGTGATCCTATAGGACAGGGTAGAACTGCCCCATAGGGTTTCCAAGGAGCAGCTGGTGGACTCAAACTGCTGACTTTTTGGTTAGCAGCCGTAGCTCTTAACCACTTCGCCACCAGAGCTCGGCCATACGCTGGACTAGTAACCATCAATTAAAAAGAACAAACTACTGATGCATGCAACAATGTGGACAAATCTCAAAAATAACATGCTAAGTGAAAAAGGAAGACACAAAAGAGAACATTATAAATATAACTGTAGCGTCATATGAGTCGGAATTGACTAGATGGCAATGGATTGTTTCGTTTCGTTTTTGTACTTAGAGCATTCTACCACAGGCAAAACTTATCCCTGGTGACAGCAATCAGTGGCTGCCTGGAGGATGGGGTGGTGGTGGGAACCGATTTACAAGAGACATATAAGTCCTTCTGGGCTGATGAAAATATTGTGTCTTGTTAGTATATAGGTTACGTGGGTGCATGAGTTTTTGAAAAATCAAACTCTACACTTAACATCAATGCATTTTGCCAAATATAAATTTTACATCAACAGTCTTACCTATTTTCCAGTTATGGTAAACTATATTTTTTTTAATATTTAGGACTGACACTGCAGCACAAAATAAATACCTTTCTTAATTTCATAAAACCTGGAACACAAACTTGAATCTTATATATAATAACAAAACAAAACAAAAAGTCAGTTGCCATCAAGTCTACTTTGACTTGTGGCGACCTCATGTGTTAGAAATGAGCTCCATAGGATTTTTAGTGGCTGATTTTCTGGAAGCAGATCACCAGGCCTTTCTTCTGAGTTGCCTCTGAGTTGCCCAGAACCTTCAACTTTTCAGTTAGCAGCCAGAAGCTTAACCGCTTGTACCACCCAGGAGCACCCATTGCCATCGAGTCTATTCCAACTCATGGGGTAGACCTGCCCCACACAGTTTCCAAAGCATTAATCTTTAGAGAAACTGACTACCACAGCTTTCTCCCACAGAGCAGCTGGCGGGTTCAAACCACCGACCTTTCGGTTAGTGGCCAAGAGCTTTAACCACCGCACCACCAGGGATCCTTCTCATATATAACAGATAAGTTGCTTTATCCTTTTTTTTTTTTTTTTTAAATCCTTTCTGAGCTTTACTTTTCTCATTCCATAAACTGGGTAAAAATTGTGAGGAACCATATGGCTGCACAAGGGTAACATCGATCAGGTAATGTGAGAGCCTCAAAACCACGCTGCTGCTATGAAATGACAACCTCTGTGCATGGAGGTAGGAACTCTCTCCCAATCATTCAAGGCCCATCTTTACATCCTCTCCCCCAGGTAGTGCTCTCTATTAGGTTCCCAGTTAATAATGATATTTCTCCCCTTTGAATTCCCTCCTGCTAAGATACTATGGCATTTGGCCATCTGAACTTCCATTTTACACTGTGCAATGTGCAGGTATCTAGAAGAGGTCCTGCGAGAAAGGAAAAAGCCAATCCAGGTGGAGGTCCAGTCTCCTGGGTTCTAGTTCCAGCTCTGTAACTAATGTGTTTGCCCCATCTCTCTGAATTTTAGTTCCCTTCTAGGGACCTTTGAAGTCCCATTTGTAAAACAAGGAGGTTGGATTAGAAGCTTTCCCAGCTGCCTTTCAGCTCTGAGATTATACTATTTTACTAGCATCTAGGGAGCTTTTCATACCCGGCTGTCAAGAGGCACAAACAGGAGCCCTGAAAGACTGTCAGGGTCATTAAACCCTGCTCTGTGGCTGATTCTCTCCCAAGAGGGCTGTAGGCTCTGGGGCAGCCAGAGTGCACGAGAATGGAATTGGATCAAGGTGCCTGAAATACCCAAGAAGGCAACATTAACCTTCATTCTGACCTTCAGAATCATTCTCCCTTATATTTGAAATCAGTAATAAGAGTTTATTTAGTCATCAGCATCTGCCTTCTTAGAGAAGGTAATTTACTTGATAGAGAGAATAAACTGGTTTAGGAGATAGCACATTTTCTCGGCACTGAAAGATGGCTAAATTTGGAAGTTCAATGAAGAACCAATCATCCACGTGCGTGGAGTGAGCAGAACAGACCCAAACTGGCCATGACCATGTGTGATTTGTGAGGCACACCACCAATATTTCATGGTCCTGGGAATCATTCTCCTGGTGTGTGGTGTGTTAAGACTGTCTGTTCAGCACATGAAGGAGCACGTGGCAGAGAATGAGGTACGATTGCTTATCTAATATGCCTCCATTTCTCTGAACTAATTTCTCAGAGAGCTGTCCATGGATTCTGGGACCTCTGCTACTTCCAGGTTTGTAATGTGAGTAGTAAGAATGTCAGTAGCTGGTGAGTCTCCCACGTTCTGAGCAATATGGTGTTGGGTGAGGGGAAAAAGTGGCTAGCTGGACATGGAGGGGGAAGAAAACAGTCCTTGTTTAAACAGATTTCACTAGAGGAATAGCCAAAAGACACCTGTTCTCTAACTCTCCAAATACACCATGATCATGGGACAAGTTATTTCTGCCCTTGTGGCCTCAAGTTCCATGCATAAAGTTAAACCAAAGCTGTTGGGTCAAGTTGATTCCAACTCAAGGTGACTTCATGTGTTATGGAGTACTACTGAGCTCCATGGGGTTTTCTTGGCTATGATCTTTATGGAAGCAGATCACCAGATCTTTCTTCCCCAGCATCGCTGGGTGTGTTTGAACCACCAACCTTTTTGTTAATAGCCAAGAGTGAACCGATTACACCACCCAGGGGCCACGGATAAAGTTAAGAACTTTGAATTCTTGCACATATCATTAATCGGCACTAAAAATTACCTTGCCTCACCCCATAACAACAACAGCAAGGGCAACAGTGGAGGACACTTGTCCAGGAATTGTTCTAAATATTTTGCATCTACTCTCTCTTAACCGTCATAAAAATTCCATAGACTAACTGCTGTTTTATATTGCCATTGTCCAGAGGTGATCACAAAGAGCCAGAGAACTTCTGATTCTATCAACAGATCAGGTGCTATGGGGTTTAAATAAATTAAACTCCGCTCTAAACAACTACCCCTCTGTCTTAAGTATATGTAGACACACACAGACACATATTCACATCTAATAATTCTTATTGTATAGACTTTGTTTAGAAATTACTTCAAGCAAAACTTCAGATATGTATTGATCACCTACTGTGTGCCTGGCATTTGGCCAAAAAGGAAGTGCAAGCATTCTGTTGGAAGTCTCCTTCAAACCTTGAAGATGGAGAAGTGTCCCTTCCAAGGAGTGGCCAGGCACAGCACCCTGGGCTCACGACTTTCATGCTGCTGTTGCTGTTAGATGCCATCAGAACGCATTGTTGCCCAGTCCTGTGCCATCTTCATGATCATTGGTAGCTTGAGTCCATTATCATCTCATTAAGCGTTCCCCTCATTATCACTGACCCTCTGGTTTGCCAAACATAATGTCCTTTTCTAGGAATTGGTCTTTCCTGATGATGTGTCCAAATTACATAAGCTGAAGTCTCACCATCCTTGCTTCTAAGGAGCACTCCTGTTGTGCTTCTAAGGCAGATTTGCTCATTCTTCTGGTAGTCCATGGTACATTCAATATTCTTCGCCAACATCAATTCTTCTTCTGTCTTCCTTTTTTATTGTCCAGCTCTCCCATGCCTATGAGACAGCTGAAAATATCTCGGCTTGGGTCAGGTGCACCTTAGTCATCAAAGTGATGCCTTTGCTTTTTAAGACTTTTAAGAGATCTTTTGTAGCAGGTTTTGCCAATGCAATCTGCCATTTGATTTCTTGACCACTTTCACAAAAGGATTTTATTACACACTTTTGCAATTGTGTGTTTACTCAACAGCAATTAGGGTGAAAGCTGTATCTTTCCTATTCTCAGAAATTAGACAAAGTGACAGTAATGGACATCATCACACTGTAGTCCACAGAGCCTGGAATCTGGATCACATTGAGTTAAAATAATTTCTCTCCACAAGGCCAAGGCTGAGCATGCAAATATGTTACTTTGCTGGGCTCCTGTGTGAAATCATTAGCAACTATTAAAACCTTAGCAGACATTAGTGCCTTCGAGCAGCTACTTAAGAACCTAATGGAGACAGCCCTCAGGAGATGATGGACAAAACTGGGGTGAGAAAGCACTTTAGAAGAAGCTAAAATTGGGGAAATTCCCACTCTGAATTTCCTTTGTTGTCTGTGCCCAATAATATAACAGGCAGATACTTCTCTAGTCCCTGAAGATAAAAAGACAGAGTCAGGGCCTCTGAGGAGCTGGAGGTCCAGTCAGGGAGCCAGACAGTGAGACCAGTGTCTGCATGTCTACATGTTCTACCAAGGACTATTATGGGGACACAGAGGTGAGGATACCTGAGACTGGGAATGATGTCAGGAAAGAATGCACAAATTGAGGAGAAGCTTGCTCGGTTGAGGAGGGAAAAAGGACATTCCTACCACTGAGAACAGGGCTTCAAACCAGTTCAGTCTGGTTCAAACCTATGCTGAAAATTTGCATTTCCACTGCAGATATATTGAATCAGAATCTACAGTTTAACAAGATCCCCAGGTGATACTTATATATAACACATTTTGAAAACCACTGCTCTACTATTGGTTTTCAGAATTGGTCCCTAACCAGCAGCATTAGTACCACCTGAAAACTTGTTAGAAATGCAAATTCTCATCAGGTGTTTGAACCCAACAAACCTGTTTGAAGCCCTGACTGAACAAGAGCCTGTTCCAGATGGCTAAAAGGATTTAAAAAGATGATGCATGTGAAAGGACTGGTAAAATGTAAGACATTCATACAGCCTGTGAAGTAATAATATCCCCTTAGGTATAGTGCGCTCCTTTGTAAAATAGGAATAACACTTCTGCCCACAAAGTTCTTATGGGATTAAATGAAAGACTGGATGAGAAAGCATTTGTAAACAATGTGATACAAAGATGAGCCAGGGTCAGTTTTAGCAGTTGGAGTAGGTGTGAGGGTACACAGAGAAACTTCCAATGCATCACCTGTACCACAAAGCCCTACAGAACCCAGCCCTTACCCTCCCTCTCATTCCCTGTCGTTAGCTCCCCCTGAGTAAGCCCCCTTCACACCGTTCATGGAGACTACATCCACAACAAAATGGTGCCCCAGTACTGTGCCGTCCCCATGATCAGTTGTTGATCAGACCATTGTGATCACAAGGTTTTCACTGGCTTTAATTTTCAGAAGTAGCACCCAGGCCTTTCTTCCTAGTTCATCTTAGTCTGGAAATTCCACTGAAACCTGCTCAGTGTCACAGCAATACACAAGCCTCTAGTGACAGGTGGGTGGTGGGTGTACATGAGGTGCATTGTCAGGAATTGAACCCAGGTATCCTACATGGAAGGTGGGAATTCTACCACTGAACCACCAAGCCCTTATTCACATTCCCTAGCCTTGTTTTTGTTCTTACTGAATCAAGAGCATCTCTCTTTTGGATCCTTCACATTTGCTCTTCATTCTTCCTGTTTCATTCTTCTACCCCCCTCCCAATGTTTCCATGGAATTTTACTTCACTTTATTCAGCTTTCCACTTCCTCAGATGGACCTTCCCTGACCATTCTAGTCAAAGGTGTAGGACAGTCATTCAAACTCATCACTTTGCTCAATTTTCTTCACTTCTCTAATATCTGTCAGTTCACATATATTTTGAATGTCTCCCTTCATTGGAATAGAAGTTCCAAGGGGACAGAGGTTTGTTAACTGCTACATTCTGAGTGCTTGACACCGTGTATGGCACAAGTAAGCTCTCAATAAATATTAGGTGAATCAGTAAGGGAACAAGCGTGGAAGTAATCAAATAACTTTTAAGACTGGAGTATCAACTGAATGGATGGGATGCTAAAGGAAGATGTCCAAAAACAAAACAAAAGGATGTAAAACCTTGCCTATGAGGGTCAAGAATATATCAAGCTCTGCAGAATACAGGACTATTTTAGATTTGGGCTGACAAATGATCTAGAACTAGGAGATACTTCTTTAATTTTTGTAATCAACCAAAAGAACAGCAATGAGATCAATGTCTAGGTTAAACATTGGAATCTGTGCCATGTGCCATGGCCAGAAATATAATTGTTCTTCAGTTATATATATATATATATATATATATTTTTTTTCATGAAAATCTGTTTGCCTTTTCTGGTAGGAGAAAGCAATCCTACAGCCAGGGCCCCCTTTTCTCTAGATATCCAGTTTTTGAAATTTCCTGCTCTTAGCAAACATTCTTCCTATGATTTATTAACATATTTGTCTTTGTCAAGACACAGAGACCTAATAACCAGTTCTCCAAACCTCTTGCGATACAGTGTCAAATTTGCCTTCCTTGAATTTTCAGCTGTACTCTCATTTGCTCGTTCCCCAATAGTACACCCTTCTCCACTCAAATGTAACATTTAATCCACACCAAAAGATTGTTTTCAAGATGCATGGCTCTTTCCTGACTCAATTCCTTTCTTCCTTCTGATGACATCATGTTCAGAGTGCAGGCTCTTCATGCACTGCTTCCGTAATTGAAATAGCCAACAGATGACCACAGACCAACACAGAGGTCTTTTTTAAAAAGTTTTGGTGAAAAAATATAAAACAAAACATACACCACTTCAGCAATTTCTACATGTACAATTCAGTAACATTGATTATATTCTTCAATTCATGACATTTTTCTCAACAACCTTTTCTAAACTTTCACTATCATCAATACAAAGTTACTACCCCCCCTAAGCTTCTCATCACCATCTTTTCATGTTGCTATTAACAGTTTGATCACATGTAGATCATTCTTTAAAAGAGTATAATATTAAATGCAGACATCCTTTTCTAATTAGGCTAAACAATTATTTAGCTCAAAGATGACTTCAGGTGATAGTTTCGGTTTAAGGTTTAAGGATTCCTCAGGGTAATAGTTTAGGGGTCATCTGGCTTCAAGGGCTCCAGAAAGTGTGAATTTCATGAGAATTTGAAATTCTATTCCTCATCCCCCCTTTTGATCAGGATTCTTCTATAGAGTCCTTGATCTAATTGTTCAGTGACAGTAGCTGGGCACCATCCATTTTTTCTTGCCTCATGGCAAAGGAAGCAGTTGTTCATGGAGACAATTGGACACGTATTCCATTTCCTCCACTGCCAAATGAGTGCGCTTTACAAGAGCATCAGTGTCTGCTGATCAGGGAGGAGCAGCATCCATCTCAAAGTGCAAAGATAGCCATAAAGGAACACTGACAGATGTGATGATAAGGTAAAGGAAAAACATGCAAATATACAAATACATAACACGTCTGACTATTGTCATGGATTGAATTGTATCCCCCAAAAGTGTATGTCAACTTGGCTAGTCCATGATTCCCAGTATTGTGTGATTGTCTACCTTTTTGTCATCTGATGTGATTTTCTATGTGTTGTGGATCATAACTCTATGATGCTAATGAGGCAGCATTAGAAGAAGTTATGTTAATAAGACAGGACTCAATGTACAAGATCAGGTTGTGTCTTAAGCCAATCTCTTTTGAGATGTAAAAGAGAAAAGAAAGCAGAGAGACAGGGGATCCTCATACCAGCAATAAAGGCAGCGCCAGGAGCAGAGCACATCCTTTGGACCTGGGGTCTCTGCGTTGAGAAGCTCCTAGTCCAGGGAAGACTGATGACAAGGACCTTCCTCCAGAGTCAACAGAAAGTGAAGACTTCCCCTGGAGCTAACACTCTGAATTCAGACTTCTAGCCTACTAGACTCTGAGAGAATAAATTTCTCTTTGTTAAAGCCAGCCACTTGTGGTATTTCTGTTATAGCAGCACTAGGTGACTAAGACAATCTTTAATAATGATAATTACTATTTTACAACTCTTTACAATGGTACAATGGAATTCTACTTGTTATTATAAAAAAGGACAATATTTTTGCAAGGGCATGATATGATAAGCCATTGTGCATTCCCAGAACAAAAGGTCTGCAGTGATCTCTCACCTGTCTTCTAGTTATGAGCACTATCCAGAGACTTTTTATTTTTACTTTTTTTAGTGCTCCCTATTTGATTCTTACAACCTCCTTGTGCACTTATTTTGTTCTCCATTTTATAAGTTAAAACACAGAAACTCAAGCACATTGTCTTGATGGTGGCACAACATGAGCAATATAATTGCTATCACTAAATTGTACACCTAGGGAAAATGTTGACATGGCAAAAGTGTTGTACATATTTGTACAATAAAAAATTACATTATCAGAGAAAGGAAGGGAGTAGCTTGTTTGCACAATGAGGCAATGGCAGGGCAGAGATTCTAAGTGATAGTCTTTGTCAGGGTTTCCAAAGCTTCTCCCCTCAAAGGAACATGGGATTGATTCATATGGGGAAAAATCTGCAACATGACGCTTTTCCAAGAAACGAGAGAATGCAACAAAAGCATGAGCATACCTGAGGGACCAGGTGCACCTGGGCCATATCACAAGTGTCCTTACAGAATTTTTAGGGTTCAGGGTGACATTCAAATCTCCAGCCTCATTGAGTCGATTCTGAATTGTGACAACCTCATGTGTGTCAGAGCAGAACTGTGCTCCACAGGATTTTCAATGGCAGATTTTTGTCATCCTAATTCTGGGTATAGGGCTCCATACATTCTTATTGAACTAATGTGTTACTGTACGAGTTTCTTTAAGGAACCCCTGGTGGCACAGTTGTTAAGAGCTCAGGTTGCTAACCAAAGGGTCTCCAGTTGGAATATACCAGCCACTCCTTGAAAACCCTATGGGGCAGCTCTACTATGTCCTATAGGGTTGCTAGATTTGGAATCGACTCAATGGCAATGGGTTTTTTGCTGTTTTTTGTTTGTTTGTGTTTGGTATGAGTTACCTAGGGCTGCCTCAACAAATTACCTTAAGCTGTGCGGCTTCAAACAACTAAAATTTATTCTCTCACATTTCCGGAGGCTGCAAGAGTGAAATCAAAGTATGGGCATAGCCATGCTCTCTCTGAAGGCTCTAGGAAAGAATCCTTCTTTGCTGCTTCTAGCTTCTGGTGGTTGCGGCAAACCTTGGCATTCCTTGGATTGAAATTGCATCACCCAATTTCTGTCTTCGTCATCATATGGCCATCTTTCCTTAATATGTGTCTGTTTCTGTGTCCTTCTCTTCATATAAGAACACTAGCCATACTGGATTTAGGACCCTCAACTTAATTGTGAGGCATTGGTGGTTCCCTGGTAGAATTTTTGCCTTCCATGCAGGTAATCTGGGTTCAATTCCTGGCCAAAGCACCACATGAACAGTCAACATCTTTCTGTCAGAAGTGGATTGCATGTTACTAGGATGCTGAGCGGAAGTCCCTGGGTGGTCAATTAACATGCTTGGCTGCTAACCAAAAGGGTAGAGGTTTGGGTCCATCCGGAGGTTCTTTGGAAGACAAGCCTGGTGAGCTAATTCTGAAAAACCAGCCAATGAAAACCATATGGAGCACAGTTCTACTGTGACACACAGGGTCACCATGAGGCAGAGTTGACTCTACACAACTGCTTTTTTTTTGGTGGTTGTTGTTGCATTGCACCAAGGACTTGGAATAGAAATGTAAGTGGACTGAATCTCTTCTCAATGAGTGTCCAGTCTTTGGCAAACATACAACTGTCTGAGCTTTGGCATCAGAACATTTTGTATGTAATCATTAAAATACAAAATTGCCATCCGGAATTTGTTCAGATCCTGGTTTACAAAATGATTCAACTTGATTCTCAGTCATGAGGCTATCTTGCTTGGAAACCAGAGTCAGTATTAAACTTTCCATAGGCACAAACAAAGGCAGAGAGCTTAGGATAGGTCTGTCCAGGGGATGATTCCCTTTCACCTTTGTGCCCATCACAGGACTGATAGAATGGCCGCCTGCTGGTGTGCTGCCCAGTTCCCCAGGCCCACCCAATTTAGTATAACAACATTAAGCAAGTAAGCAAGTAATTCATTCACAAAATGCTGTTACTGATACATTGTGACTTCTTAATCTTTGGGAGGCATAATCAAAAAAAAATTTTTTTTATGAGTACCTCTATGAATAAGTCTTTTCCTTTCTTACTAGATAGTTTGAATAAGTCTTTTCCTTTCTTACTAGATAGTTTGAGGTAGGGTAAGGTCTACTAGTCATATCTCAGCCTTTTTCCATAACTGTTAAGCTATTTTGTTTATTCAAATGTTCCTATTTTCCTTGTTCTAAAATGTAGTACTATCATTTCCTACCACCCATTTGTCATAGAGTGGTGGCTTATGCTGCTGTGATGCTGGAGGCTATACCACCAATATTTCAAATACCAGCAAGGTCACCCATGTAGGACAGGTTTCAGTACAGCTTACAGACTAAGACAGACTAGAAAGAAAGTCCTGATGATCTACTTCCAACAACTAGGCAGTGACCTTATGGATTACAGAATATTGTCTGAGACTTCAGTGCACTTATTTTGGACACACCCTCAGGAACGATAAAGGACTCAAGGCATTTCAAAAAGGAAGGAACTTACACCAGGAGAAATAAAGACTTAGAGAACTTTAAAATAATTGGATTAGTGAATGTTGGAGAAACTGCTTGACAGAGATTGTTGTTGTTGCTGCAGAGCCGCTTCTGACTCATGGCGATTTTATATATAACAGAGCAGAATATTGTCCTGTCCTCTGCCACTCGCATGATCCTTGGTATGTTTTATCCATTGTTGCAGCTATTGTGTCAGTCCATCTCATTGAGGTTTTTCCTCCTTTTTACTGGCCCTCTACCAAACATGATGTCCCATCTAGTGACTGGTCTTTCCTGATGACAAGTCCAAAGCAAGCGAGCCAAAGTTTTGCCATCCTCACTTCTAAGGAGCATCCTCACTTCTTTTAAGACTAAGCACATTATAAATAGCAGAAATAGTAGGACACAACTGTTAATTGCCTCAGTTGCATAGCTCTCTGCATGGGGTAACTTGTAGGAAGTTGCCTAAAAATGTCATACTTGCAAAAGTCACTGGTAAGACCTCATGTCTTCCATAGGTCAAAATCCATGTACCTGCCCTCCCTGCCAGAGCAATGATAGTGTCTGCCTCTCACATGTCTTCCAATCCTATAGGGCATGCCTATTGATGGTGGAACTTAAACTAGAACTCTGCTGGTAATTGAGCCCAAAAAATGTGTCTAAGGCTTCCAGTTCCAGCCCCAATAATGGAGACAGAGAAGGAAGTAGAAATGTTAATAAGATGCA
This sequence comes from Elephas maximus indicus, assembly GCF_024166365.1. Taxonomy (NCBI): domain Eukaryota; kingdom Metazoa; phylum Chordata; class Mammalia; order Proboscidea; family Elephantidae; genus Elephas; species Elephas maximus. The sequence goes on along the minus strand of NC_064833.1, from coordinate 7,317,641 downwards.
TGCATACTATCTATGAGAAAAAAAAAGTGCTATAAAATTATAATAATATTTGTGCGGTTAAAATAAATAAAATGCAATTAAATAACAACCTTATTACTATGTCCGAAGGGGCAGAGATGAAAGCAAAGTGTTCTGAAGGTCTGTGTGGTCTGGGTACAGTGTAATTGTATTAAATAAGGTATGCCTGTTGTAATTTCTTAGGTAACCCTAAAACAGTCAAAATAGAGCATCAGTTTAAATTCTACCAGAGGGAAGAGTGGAACAATAAACATTAATACAAAAGGAGAAAAGAATCATGGAACAGATAGGACAAATAAGAAGTACGAAAGATGATGACACATTTCAATGGAAATATATACATAATCATTTCAAATATAAGAGGATTAAATTCTCCATTCAAAAATACAAATAGTACCAAACTAGATAACACAAGGATAACAACTGCCAAAATGAAATCCAATGAAATGCTTTTTAGAAAAGACACATCTAAGAGTACAAAGAGGCTGAAAGTTAAATGATAGGAAAACATATTTCATGCAGATCCTACCCAGCACAATGAAAATGATGATTTTGATTATTTTATTGGCGCTTGATTACTCAGATTTGCTTCTTTATTCAAAAACGAAGTGTAGGCAAAATACTCTTGGACAGCTGATTTTTTTTTTTTGTTCCTCCACTTCCTAGAAGGTCAGATTTGCATAATAGTTCAGATTGCCTGTTTATCCAACAAAGAGTGATTTCAAGGCAAGTGGATTTCCACATACTTATACAAAAAATCTAAGAACAACTTAGAAAAATATTATCTAGCCAGACTGATGTACCCACTACAAAATTGCAGCAGTATTTATTACTTACTCTTGAATGGATGTGCGGGAAAAAGATATGGCAGTGTGCTCCTGTAAAGACTAAAAAAAACAAGCCTTGGAAACCCTATGGGGCAGTCCTACTCTGATCTATAAGGCCGCTATGAGTCGGAATCCACTCGACCGCACAGGTTTGGATTGGTTTAGAATGGGTGCACCCTACAATTGGTAATTCCTGAAGTCATTATATGATTATATTAGGTGTTGCTTCCTTCATATCATAAAGCACAGAAGTGACCAGCATACAAGGGTTTAAAATGGGGTCACATGCATTTAGGCTTTCTTTGAATTAACCATTAGGAAAAAGAGAAGACCATTAGCTAATGGTGTGCCCTCTGTGGCTTTGTTGCTATTACTGAAGGTCAGGTTAAGCCTAGCATGTTTGTCATGTGTATAGTCAGAGGAGAGGTTGGAAGCTTTTCATTTTTGCTTTGTTCTGACATCAGAAATAACATTAATCTCATCATTGGGACCAGAATGTTAAACACTGTACTATAAGGAGTAATTGAAAAAGCTGGAGGCATTCTGCAAACCTTTACTGAGTTCTGACTTGCAAGTGTTGTGCTAAGCACCGGCACATATAGATGAATACTTCATGGCTATGAATCTTACTGTTGCTTGGTGCCATCAAGTGGGTTCCAACTCACAGAGACCTGATGTACAACAGAACCTCAGGAGCTCTAAACACTCTCCACAATTATCCACATGGCATGGTTCTCCTCAAGGGTCAGTGTTTCTAAAAGGCATTGTCCTGACAGCCTGTTATAAAAGAGTGACATTTTCCCCATCCCTCTCCTACACTCCCAGTCCTCCTTATATTTTTCTCGTTCTCACAGCACCTATAAATTACTAGCATATCAGGTACTCACTAATGTAATGGAAGATGGAAGGCATACACAGAATCACTATACCAAAAAGAATTGGTCGACATTCAAACATTTCAGGAGGTAACATATAATCAGGAAGTGATGCTACTGAAGAAAGAAGTCCAAGCTGCACTGAAGGCACGGGTGAAAAACAAGACTCCAGGAATTGATGGAAGGCCAATTGAGATGTTTCAACAAATGAATGCAGTGCTGGGAATGCTCACTTGTCTATGCCAAGAAATTTGGAAGACAGGTAACTGGCCAACCGACTGGGAGAGATCAATATTTATGCCTGTTCCCAAGAAAGGCGATCCAACCAAATTCAGAAATTATTGAATAATATCATTAATATCATATGCAAGCAAAATTTTGCTGAAGACCATTCAAAAGCAGCTGCAGCCAAATATCAACAGGAACTGCCAGAAGTTCAAGCCAAATTTAGAAGAGAACATGGAACCAGGGATATCATTGCTGATGTCAGATGGTTCCTGGCTGAAAGCAGAGAATACCAGAAACATGTTTACCTGTGTTTTATTGACTATGATAAGGCATTCACCTGTGCGGGTCACAACAAATTATGGATAACATTGCAGAGAATGGGAATTCTGGAACACTTAATTGTGCTTATGAGGAATCTACACATGGATCAAGGGGTTTGAACAGAACAAGAGGATACTGAGAGGTTTAAAGTCAGGAAAAGTGTGTGTCAGGGTTGTATCATTCCACCATACATATTCAGTCTATACGCTAAGCAAATAATCTGAGAAGCTGGACTATATGAAGAAGAATGGGGCATCAGGATTGGAGGAAGGCTCATTAACAACCTAGGTTATGCAGATGACACAGCCTTGCTTGCTGAAATTGAAGAAGACTTGAAGCACTTACCGATGATCGAAGGCCACAGCTTTCAGTATGAATTACACCTCAAATAAAGAAAAGAAAAACCCTCACAACTGAACCAATAAGCAACATCATGATAAATGGAGAAAAGATTGAAGTTGTCAAGGATTTCATTTTACTTGGATCCACAATCAACACCCATGGAAGCAGCAGTCAACAAATCAAAAGACACGTGGCATTGGGCAAATCGTTGGCAAGAGATCTCTTTAAAGTGTTGAAAAGCAAAGATGTCACCTTGAGGACTAAGGTCCACCTGACCCAAGCCATGGTGTTTTTAACCACCTTAAATGCATGTTAAAGCTGGCCAGTGAAAAAGGAAGATCAAAGAAGAATTGATGCCTTTGAATTTCGATATTGGAGAAGAATATCGACTATACCATGGACTGTCAAAAGAACGAACAAATCTGTCCTGGAGGAAGCACAATGAGAGTGTTCCTTGGAAGCTAGGATGGTGACACTGTGCCTCACATACTTTGGACATGTTGTCAGGAGGGATCAGTCCCTGGAGAAGGACATCATGCTTGGTAAAGCAGAGGGTCAGCGAAAAAGACGAAGACCCTCAATGAAATGGATTGTCACAGTGGCTGCAGTGTTTTGTTCTGCTGTGCATAGGGTCACTATGAGTTGGAACCGACTCTGGGGCAACTAACAACAACAATTTAATGGCTGTCTTTTATAAGAATATAAGTAATGACTATGAAAGCAAGGATGACTTCTGCTATCACTAAGGTTTCTATAGTTCCTAAATTGTTTGCAGAACCCACTGGGTGGTCAATACTATGTATTGTATATTGTAGTGATTGAATGAATCAGACATTTAAAGGCATAGCCACAATGCAAAGGGAAAGATGCTAAATAGAAACAACAACAACCACAAGGACTACAGCATGTTTCCATGGATAATTGAAACACAGATGATTCCAACTTATAGCAACCCAATAGGACAGAATAGAACTGAACCATAGAGTTTCCAAGGAGCACCTGGTGGCCTCGAACTGCCAACCTTTTGGTTAACAGCTGTAGCACTTAACCACTATGCCACCAGAGTTTCCCAAACCCAGGCTCGGGGAGATAAGAATGGAACGCATTCAGATAAATAGTTCAGTAGGTATAATACTTCTACTTGATGAATGCTCAGAAATGATAATGTTATGGGAAGATTTTGACTATTTTCATAGAACAGAGACTTCTAACGTGATCTGTAAGGGAGAATCAGTATTTTTCATTTGAAGTTTTTGCATTAACTTTGTTATGCCCTTGGGGTAAATTTGAATCAGAGGTATGTGAGTTGGTTTTTCGGTCAACAAATATATACCAAACAGCTATGGCTTTAGAGTTCTAAGCTTAGTGCTAAGGACACAGAGGTAATAAAGTGCCATCCTTACCTTGCATGGAAGTCTTTTATATGGTGGTTATACTTCTGTGAAGCCTTACTATCAGTACAGCGTAAGACTTTATCATACAGTTTTTTGACAAATTATTATGAGTAAGAAGTGGTGTTGTTAGGTCCCGTTGAGTCACTTCCAACTCACAGCAACCCTATGTAAAACAGAAGGAAACACTGCCGATCCTGCACCATCCTCACAATCTTTGTGATGCTTAAGTCCATTGCTACAGCCTCTGTGTCCATCCATCTCACTGAGAGTCTTCCCCTTTTTCGATGGCCCTCTACTTTACCAAGCATGATGTCCTTTTCCAGGGAATGATCCCTCCTGATAGCATGTCCAAAGTATGTGAGACATAATCTCACCATCTTTGCTTCTAAGGAGCACTCTGGCTGTATGCCCTCCAACACAGATTTGTTCATTCTTTTGGCATTCCATGATATATTCAATATTCTTCACCAACACCACAATTTAAATGTGTCAATTCTTCTTCGGTCTTCCTTATTCATCACCCAGCTTTTGCATGCATATGAAGTGATTAGAAACATCATGGCTTGGGCCAGGTGCACCTTAGTCTTCAAGGTGATATCTTTGCTTTTCAACACTTTAGAGTGCTTTTGTAGCAGCTTTGCTCAATACAATGAGCCTTTTGATTTCTTGATTTCTGCTTCCCTGGGTGTTGACTGTGGATCCAAGTAAAATGAAATCCTTGAAAACTTCAATATTTTCTCCATTTATCATGATGTTGCTTATTGGTCCAGTTGTGAATAGATTTTTGTTTTCTTTATGTTGAGGTGTAATACACACTGAAGGCTGTGGTCTTTGAGTTTCATCAGTAAGTGCTTCAAGTTCTCTTCACTTTCAGCAAGCCAGGTTGTGTCATCTGCATAGCACAGGTTGTTAATGAGTCTTCCCCTCCAATCCCGATGGCCTGTTCTTCTTCATATAATCCAGCTTCTCTGATTATTTGCTCAGCATACAGATTGAATAATTATGGTCAAAAGATACAACCCCGACACACACCTTTCCTGATTTTAACCATGCAGTTAAAATTCCCATTCTTCACAATGTTATCTATAAGAAGTAGGCTCATTATTAAGAATGTGGTTTGTGGCAGTTCCAGTCTGCATTCAGCATCCCTCTTTCCTAATAGAACCTGTGTTATTCAAGTGTCCATCCCTTTTCAATGCAACCCATATGCCTTAGGATTTGACCCCAGCTCCAGGGATGGTTTCTTTGAGCTAAGGAAAATTTCATCCTTTATGCTATAACTTGGGTCAAATAGATGGGAGATTTGTTGGGGACTTACAGATAAGTTCTTGTTTTTCTAGGAGAGCACCCTTCTGCTGGATATGATGAGCAATGTACCCCCATTTGCATATGGTAACAAAAATATCAGGTAGTTAATGTTATAATTTGTCACCCAAACTGGACACCACTGAGAGTGAAAGAGGGAGCTATTAGTAATTGAGTCAGTTCCAACTCAAGAATGACCCTACTATGTACAACAGAATGAAACACTGCTTGGTCCTGCACCACTCTCACAATCGTTGTTATGCTTAAGCCCATTGCTGCAACTACTGTGTCAATCCATCTCCTTGGGGGTCTTCCTCTTTTTTGCTGACCCTCTACTTTACGAAATTTCTTAGTCATCTAGTGCTGCTATAACAGAAATACCACAAATGGATGGCTTTTTAACAAAGAGAAATTTTATTCCCTCACAGTTTAGTAGATTACAAGTCCAAATTTAGGCTGTCAGCTCCAGGAGAAGGCTTTCTCTCTCCGTCGCCTCTGGAAGAAGGTCGTTGCCATTAATCTTCTCCTGGATGAGGAGCTCCTCAGGTGCAGAGATCCCAGGTCCAAAGGATGTGCTCTGCTCCCAGTGCTGCTTTTTTGGTGGTATGAGGTCCCCACACTCTGCTTGCTTCCTTTTCCTTTTATGTCTTGTAAGATAAAAAGGTGGTACAGGCCACACCCGAGAAAGAAAACTCCCTTTACATTGGATCAGGGGTATGACATGAGCAGGAGTGTTACATCCCAACCTAGCCCTCTTTAACAAAAGGTGGAGATTATGATTTATAACACATAGGAAAATCACAAAATGGAAGAAAACCACAATGGGCCTAACCATGTTGACACATATTTTAGGGGGCACAATTCAATCCTCTACACCAAGCATTGATGTCCTTTTCCAGGGACTGATGCCTCCTGACAACAAGTCCAAAGTACGTGAGATGTAGTCTCACCATCCTTGCTTCTAAGGAGCATTCTGGCTGTACTTCTTCCAAGACAGATTTGTTTGTTCTTTTTGCAGTTCATGGTATATTCAATATTCTTCACCAATACTGTAATTCAAAGGTGTTAATTCTTCTTTGTTCTTCCTTATTAATTGTCCATTTTTTGCATGCATATGAGGTAACTGAAAACGCCTTGGCTTGGGTTGGGACACTTTAGCCTTCAAGGAGACATGTTTGCTTTGTAACGCTTTAAAAAGGTACTCTGCAGCAGTTTTGCCTAATGCAATATGTCATTTGAAGGAACACGGTGAATGTAATTAATGTTACAGAATTGTATAATTAAAAATGGTTAAAATGGCAAATGTTTTGTTATATATATTTTGCAGCAATAATATATGTATTAGAAAAAGGTAAGTCATGGAAAAGTACAGGGTACTGCTGAAATGTCAGTCATGTCTGTAGTGGTTTTCATTACAACAGCAACTTCAAGGCAAGCTGTTCTTTCTGACAAAGGGATAAGAGTCCTGCACCAAGAGCCAGGATGATTTGCTTCCATTTCCTGCCCTGTCTCTGTAGCTCAGTGGCTTTGGACAAGCTGTGTTCTTCTGCTGCAACTTAGGTTCTTGTAACTATAGCCATCTTTTCCTTTATGTCTTGCCTTCCTACCCTGCATTAAGACAGGAGCTTATATCTCCCACAGGATACTTGTGATGCTTGAGATTGTGTGTCATCTTGGCTGGGCCATGATTCTTAGTGTCTTGGCAGTCATATAATATTGTGATCACTTCCCTGTTGAGATCTGGTTTGTGATCACCGCCATGATAGGGTCTGCTCTGAGGAACCAATAAGTTGAAAGGGAGTTTTCTTGTGCGCGTGGCCTGCATCGAATATAAGCAGACATTCTGGCAAGGCTCAAGGGCTTTTGGCTCATGCTGGATCCTGCAGCAGGCTCCTGTTGGCCTGACCTCTGGTTCTTGGGACTTGAGAGAGCAGCTTACCTGTGGCCTTGTCTGCCAATCTTGGAATTCATTGATCTTCACAGCCTATTAGCAAGAGCCCTGCTCTCTGACCTGACAGTCTTGAGTTCACCTGCCCCTGTGGCTATGTGAATTAGAAGAAGCCTCTATTCTGACCCACAGACTTGTGATGATCTAGCCTCTACAACCTCATGAGCTATTTCCTTGATATAAATCTCTCTCTCTCTCTATTTATTTATTTATTTATTTATTTATATGCCTTACTGGTTTTGCTTCTCTAGAGAACCCAGCCTAAGCCAATACTTTACCTAGAAGACCTTCAATAAATAACTGTTAAATTGATCATTATCTCTTCTCACCTCTTAGCTGGACTTTTATTCTTGAACTCCTTAAATATTCACTGTTTACTTCTACTGTTACAGCTATCAAATCCACCTCCTTTTGGGATATAGAAGGAGAATGAGAGTCAGTTTGTAATGGGAAGCATGCGACTAGAACCTGAGGCTGATAATTTTGCCTGTATCAGGAGAGAATAGATTGAGAGAGAGAGCTCTGTATAGTCCAGTGAGAAGCCAAGTTCATGAAACTGAGTAGAAGCCATACAATTTACAAGACCCAGGGGACCAGAAGCAAAACGGTAATCTCTAGAGTTAGGAACATGTAATAATAAGGCAATGGTTTTCATTTACATGGAAAATGGGCTCCTGACACATAAGGAACCAGAGAAAGGACTGATTCGAGATAACTACACAAGGGAGGAAGTTCAAGGACTATCACTGGCCTTCAGATGAACAATGTAAGACTCAAAGAGATGTCACACAATCATTATGCAGAAGGACTGGATACACAACCTTTGACAAATGCCAAATCCTATTGCCTTCTCAGGCTTCAGTTGTACTTTTCCTTTCTATAAAATTACTCACAAATGAGTCAGATTGATCTCCCAGTAAGAAAGTAAAAGCCAGAAATGTTTCCCTGGAGTAATGAGCGTAACAATTAGGATATTACCCAAGCAGGTCATAAAAATAACTGCCGAGGCATTAAGAGACAGGAGTGTTATCATTAAAGAAGATGACCAAGCAGTGGCCCATAAACATCTCCAATCATCCAAACACAGTGCTCTGGTGCCTAGCACTATAATGAGTTGCAAGATTTTAGCTCTGAAATTGTCTCCTGGAAGAAGAGTTATTGAGGACCTTCTTAGCCATTAAATCCATCAACTGTTGGAAGTGATTAGTTCCTCTATAGACATAGCCTATCTGACCTAGATAACATACATTGTATAAATATACAAGACTGTGGCAGCCAGTTTCACAAATGGTCTATGGAACAAAATTTACTGCATGTCCTACAACCTTTAGTGTGCCAGTGTCTTGTTCAGTTTGTCCCAATTCATGTACAGTGATTCTCTCTAACATAACTGAAAACATTTCTGTTGCTAGAAGTTGCAAAGGGTTGAAGGAGGTGACAAGGCCATTTATTTAGGACAGGACATCAATGTATAATTCAGGAAGGACTTTAATCATTTCAACCTTCTTCAGCTAGAAGAGTTTCTCAGAGTAGATAATTGTAGAAGTGGAATAACTTTATGGGTCGAGGAAACAGAATAAAAAGCAAATTTTCACTCATCTAAAATGGTTAGCATTTTTAATTGTCATGCTTTGCATTTATGGTTTCTTAGTACTGGGTCAACCTGAATTAACCACTTGAGATAGCTCACCATAAGCCCTCGTTCATCCCAGTCCCTTTCAGATGAATTCTCTGATGCTCTTTACCACTAAAATTGTCCTTGCTCAATAACTGAGCTGGACCAACAGAGTCTGGGGACTGGAATCAAGCATGCTTCTCATTTCCATGCTTCTTCTGCTCCTATGATGAGTGCATAGAGCACTATTCAGCCTGCAGAACCACAGCATCCAGCAGCCATCCTCTCTGTGACCCTATTCACACATTGGCCTTATCCATGGCATTAGGCTTCTACATGTGTATTTCTACATAGACATCAGTTTTCCACCGGAAATGTAGCTACACCTTAAACCCAACCCACTAAAATGTCCTTACCAGTGTTTGATGTCCGCATTGCTGACTGCTTGGGAGAGAGTCGAGCTCTCGTTCACCGATGTCCTGCACTAAATTGACTGCCCTAAAACTTGACAGGAATGGATGTTTACTGATTCTTTAGTTTGCCATCCAAAAATCAGTCTTGCCCTCATTCAGATGCTCAATTCCACATTTTGGAACCGCAGACTTGGAATAATACTCCAGCTCGACCTTGTCCAAGAAGACAGTTTAAGCACTGGCTGACATTGCCTTCCCACCCCCTCCTTTTTTTTTTTTTTTCCTTCACATTAGCTGGAAACCCTGGTGGTGTAGTGGTTAAGAGCTATGGTTGCTAACCAAAAGTTCAGCAGTTTGAATCCACCAGGTGCTCCTTGGAAACTCTATGGGGCAGTTCTGCTCTGTCTTATAGGATGGCTATGAGTCAGAATCGACTCAACGGCAATGTTTTTTTTGGTGCCACATTAGTTAATAAGATAGCAGGGAGCACGGACCTGGTTCTCATATGTGATATGGAATCTTAAAATCCCAGGATAACACAACTTATGAATACATCATTTTATATGGTTCCACCATATTCCATATATTATTTCCTTGTTGTTGGCATTTTAAGTGTGTTCTAACTCTTTATAAAAATTTTTAAAAAGTCTTTTATATGTGAACTCATGAAGATTATATGTATTTTTTTTTTCAAAAAAAAAAAACTCGGGATCATTTTGTTAGGGAAAGTCAGATTACTGGGTCAGAGGCTATATAATTTTAAAAGACTCTATTGGAATATTGCCATGTTCATTGTACCTTCACGTACTATCATGGCAACATATGAGATTACTTACCCCATTATAACCATTCCTAGATTAGGCATTACTGTTTTGCTCTTATATTTCAGCCATTTGTTTTATAGTATTTGGCGTAATAAAAAGTCAGTCTTTATAATGTGCTTCCTGGAGAAGAGAAGTCATTTGTTTTATTTGTTTATCCAATAAATATCATTGAGCACTTAGTTATTGCTCTAGATACTGGAGATACCACAGAAATAAAACAAGCATGGTCCCTGGTTTCTTGAAACTTATATTCTAGCAGAGACTATTCTAGTGAAAAAAAAGAAAAACCACATTGGCGTCTTGAGTGTGTTTTGAAAAAAAAAGAAATATATATATATATATATATATATATATATATATATATATATATATATATATATATATATATATATATCCTTTAAGGTAATCAAACTCCAAGCATCATACATACAGAGATCTCCCCCTATACTGAAAAATTTTTTGTATTGTTTTGTTTTAGCAGTTGGTTCAGAAGCCTAAACAATTGATGATAGTCATTGTAATGGCTTCTGCACAGCCAGCTTCCTTTTCTGCATCATCCTTTATTTTGCTCAACTCAAGGGCCACTGACTGAGCCAGTATAACTGGATGAGCAACCAGACAGGTGGCTTCTCTGCTACTTTCTGACAAGCACCAATGAAGAAAACAATGCAGCTGGTGGTATGTTTCTTGTGCCAGCCCCCCTCCCCCCCCCAAAAAAAAATCCCAGGATACTAAAATTATTCCAGTAAGACAATGTGATAAATGTGGAAGATTTTCTTCCTGTAATGCAATGAGTGAAAATTTAGAAACTCATTCTTCTGCCAATTCGTTGATTCAACCTTTAGTTTCCAGGCCAACCCAATAAACAGGAAGACCATCAAGTGGCAGAGAATGTAATAGAAATGTAGCTAAAATGATTTTTGGCTCTGTATACCAGCCAGGTAGAACCGCTGGGATCAAGGGAGGATTCTTAGTGTCGTCCTCATACCCATCACTGTCTTCCCCAATCATCAAATGATCTACTTTATCTAGTTACTGATGACACTGGGGTGTGTTGTTCTTCCAGTGGCCACCATCCTGATCAACCAATGATGATTGTTTAGATTACAAGAAAATGAAATATGTATTCATCACACACTTGACTTGAAACTTTGTGTTGCTTAATCCACAAGATTAAAACTAGTAAACCAGGCACCATTATTTCCATTTAGTGGAAAATAAAACTGAGGCTCAGAGAGGCTAAGTGGTTTGCCCAAGGTACCTAGGCTAAGAAAAGTAGCAGAGCGCAGCTTCTCATCCAGGGCTGCCTGGCTCCAAGCCCCTGCATTTTGATACAGGTGCTCCCACATGCTGTAGGAGAGGGGAGTAGTTTCTAAATATTCAGATTGATCATCAAAAGGACATAGCTGACTAAGATTAAGTGACTTAAAAAACAATTCATATATTGTGTTGGTGACTACAAGGTCCATTACTGACATCCTAATAGTTGCCTGGAGCCCTGGTAGTGCAGTAGTTAAGCATTAGGCTGCTAACCAAAATGTCTGCAGTTCGAATTCACCAGCTGCCCCTTGGAAACTAATGAACATTCTCCATAGTACCTTGACATAAACAAGGTCACTCACAGGAAAAGTACAATCCTGTAATGAAAGGGAAAGTAATTCAGCTACTCCTATACTTTCTGTACTCCCTCTGAAAAAGGAACAACAAACCTCAAGTTAATCTCATATAAACACTCAATAAACCATGCTCCTATTCTGTTTATCTGTATCACCTTGCAATTCTATTTTCAAATTATTGCTGTTGTTAGATGCCATTGAGTTGGTTCCCACTCATAGGGACCCTAGGTACAACAGAACAAAACACTGCCTGGTCCTGTGCCATCCCCACAATCATTGCTATGTGTCATGGGTTGAATTCTGTCCCTCAAAAATATTTGTCAACTTGACTAGGTCATGATTCCCAGTATTTTATGATTGTCCAACATTTTGTCATATGATGTGATTTTCCTAGGTGTCGTAAATCCTATCACTCTGATATTAATGAGATGAATTAGTGCAAGTTATATTGATGAGGTCTAGAACATTAGATTGTTTCTTAAGCTAGTCTTTTTTGAGACATAGAAGAGAGAAGAGAGCAGGGAAATTTGGGGGACATCATACTACCAAGAAAGCAGCACCGGGAGTAGACCACATCTTTTGGACTCGAGGTTCCTGCAAGGAGAAGCTCCTTGACCAGGGGAAGACTGAAAAAAAGGGCCTTCTTCCAGAGCCTAAGAGAGAGAAAGTCTTCCCCTAGAGCTGAGGCCTTGAACTTGGACTTCTAACCTACTGGGCTGTGAGAGAATAAATTTCTCTTTGCTAAAGCCATCCAGTTGTGGTATTTCTATTACAGCAGCAGTAGATAACTAAGACACTATGTTTGAACCCATTGTTGCAGCCACTGTGTCAATCTCTCTTGTTTACTCCTTCCCCTTCTTTGCTAACCTTTACTTTACAAATCATGGTGTCCATCTCCAAGAATGCTCCCTCCTGATAACATGTCCAAAGTACACAAGACAAAGTTTCACCATACTCGTTTCCAAGGAGCCCTCTGACTGTACTTCTTCCAAGACAGATTTGTTCATTCTTTTGAAAGTCCATGATATATTCAATACTCTTCACCAATATCATAATTCAAATGCATCATTTTTTCTTTGGTCTTCTTTATTCATTGTCCAGTTTTTGCACACATGTGAAGCAATTGAAAATACCATGGCTTGGTTCAGGCATACCTTAGTTCTCAAGGTGACATCTTTGTTTTTTAACACTTTAAAGAGGACTTTTGCCGCAGAGTTGCCCAATTGAAAATGTTGTTTGATTTCTTGACTGCTGCTTCCATGCCCGCTGATTGTGGATCCAAGTAAAATGAAATCCTTGACAACTTCAATTTTTTCTCCATTTTTCATGATGTTGCTTATTGGTCCACTTGTGAGGATGTTTGTTTTCTTTATGTTGAGGTGTAATCCATACTGAAGGTTGTAGTCTCTGATCTTCATCAGTAAGTGCTTCAAGTCCTCTTTGCTTTCAATGAGCAATTTTGTGCCATCTGCATATTGCAGTTTGTCTTGCTCCAATCCTTGTGCCACATTTTAATTCATATAGTCCAGCTTCTAGGATTATTTGCTCAGCATACAGAATGAATAAGCGTGGTGAAAGGATACAAACCTGATGCACAGCTTTACTGATTTTAAACCATACAGTATAACCTTGTTCTGTTAGAATGACTCTCCCTTGGTCTATGTACAGGTTCTGCATGAGCACAATAACGTTTTCTGGAATTTCTATTCTTTGCAATGTTATCCATAATTTGTTATGATCAACACAATCTAATGCCTTTGCCTAAAACACAGGTAAACATTTTTCTGGTATTACCTGCTTTCAGCCAAGATTCATCTGACATCAACAATGATATCCCTCATTCCACATCCTCTCCTTAATCTGGCTTGAATTTCAGGCTGTTCCTAGTTGATGTACTGCTGCAATAATTTTTGAATTATCTTCAGCATAATTTTACTTGCATATAATATTAATGACATTGATAATTTTTGCATTTCGTTGGATCATCTTTTTTTTGGAATATACACGTATATTGATCTCTTCCATTTCGTTGGCCAGGAAACTATCTTCCAAATTTGTTGGCAGAGACCAGTGGGTACTTCCAGCACTGTATCCATTTGTTGAAACATCTTAAGTGGTATTCCAAAAATTCCTGGAGCCTTGTTTTTTTGCCAAAGCCTTCAGTGTAACTTGGAATGCTTCCTTCAGTACCATTGGTTCTTGATCACATCCTACCACTGAAAATGATTCAACACTGGCTAATACTTTTTGGTAAAATGGCTGTGTATTTCTTCCATCTTCTTTTGATCCTTCCTGCATCATTTCGTTTTTTGCCCATGTTGTTATTATCAGGTGCCCTGGAGTCAGTTTTGACTTACAGTGACCGTATGTATAACAGAACGCAACACTGCCGAGTCCTTAGCCATCCTCAAAATCATTGCTATGCTTGAGACCGTCATAGCCACTCTGTCAGTCCACCTCATCGAAGGTCTTCCTCTTTTTCACTGACCCTCTACTTTACCAAGCATGATGTCCTTCTCCAGGGACTAACTCTTCCTGATAGTATGCCCAAAGTACATGAGACTTAGTCTTGCCATCCTTGCTTCTAAGGAACACTCTGGCTGTACTTCTTCCAAGACAGATTTGTTCATTCTTCTGCTAGTTCATGGTATATTCGATATTCTTCGCTAACACCATAATTCAAAGGCATCAATTTTCTTTGTTCTTCCTTATTTATTGTCCAGTTTTCAAATGCATATGAGGCTATTGAAAATACCCTGGCTCGGGTCAGGCATGCCTTAGTTATCAAGGTGGCATCTTTTCTTTTTAACACATTTAAAAGATCTTTTACAGCAGATTTTCCCAATGCAAAACGTTGTTTGATTTCTTGACTGTTTTTTCCACGGGCATGGATTGTATATCTGAGGAAAATGAAATCCCTGAGAACTTCAATCTTTTCTCTATTTATCATCATATTGCTTATTGGTTCAGTCGTGAGGATTTTTGCTTTCTTTAGGTTAAGGTGTAATGGATACTGAAGACTGTAGTCTTTGACCTTCATCAGTAAGTGTTTTAAGTCCTCTTGCTTTCAGCAAGCAATGTTGTGTCATCTGCATATTGCTGGTTGTTAATGAGTCTTCCACCAACCCTGATGCCACATTCTTCTTCGAATAATCTAGTTTACAGATGGAATAAGTATGGTGATAGGATACAACCCTGACACACACAATTTTCTGACTTTAAATCTTGTTCTGTTTGAATGACTGCCTCTTGATCTATGTACAGATTCCACATGAGAACAATTAGGTGTTTTGGAATTTGCATTCTTTGCAATGTTATCCATAATGTGTTATGACCCACACAGTAGAATGCCTTTGCATAATCAATAAAAAATGTATAAACATCTTTCTGGTATTCTGTACTTTCAGTCAACATCTGACAACAGCAATGATATCCCTCATTCCACATCATCTTCTGAATCCAGCCTGAATTTTTGGCAATTTCCTGCTGATGTACTGCTGCAGCCACTTTTGAATGATCTTAAGCAAAATTTTATTTGTGTGTGATATTAATGATATTGTTCAGTAATTTCTGAATTCCCTTGGATACCCTTTCTTTGGAATGTGTGTAATATGGATCTCTTCCAGAGGTTGGCCAGCTAGCTGTCTTCTAAATTTGTTGGCATAGATAAGTGAGTGCTTCCAGCATTGCATTTGTTTGTTTGAACATTTCAATTGGTATCCTGTCAATTCCTTGAGCCTTTATTTTTGCTCATGTCTTCAGTGCAGTTTGAATTTCTTCCTTTAGTACTGCCGGTTCTTGGTCATAATTTTTGTCCATAGAATCCTTCAACACTGCAGCTCGAGGCTTGAGTTTTCTCTTTAGTTGTTTCAGCAAGAGAAATGCCATGTGTGTTCTTCCCTTTTGGTTTTCTAACTCCAGGTTTTTGTGCATTTCACTATACTTTGTCTTCTCAAGCTGCTCTTTGAAATCTGTTCAGTTCTTTTACTTCATCATTTCTCCCTTTTGCTTTAGCTACTCTACATTCAACAGCAAGTTCAGTGTCTCTTCTGGCATTCATGTCAGCCTTTTTTCCTTCTTTTCTGTCTTTTTCATGACTTTTTGCTTTCTTCAAATATGATGTCCTTCATGTTATCCAAACAACTCATCTGGTCTTCAGTAATTACCATTAAATGCGTCAAATATATTTTTGAGATGGTATCTAAATTCAGGAGGAATATACTCAAGGTTCTACTTTGGCTCTTATGGACTTGTTTTATTTTTCTTCAGCTTCAACTTCTACTTGCATATGCGCAATTGATGGTCTGTTCCACAGTTGGCCCCTGGCCTTGTTCTCACTGATGATATTAAGCTTCTCTATTATGTCTTTCCAGAGATGTAGTTAATTCCTGTGTATTCTATCTGGCAAGGTCCATGTGTATAGTTACCTTTTTTGCTGTTGAAAAAAGGTACAGGTATTTATAATGTGTCGTTGGTCTTACAAATTCTGTCATAGGATCTTCAGTGTCATTTCTATTACCAAGGCCATATTTTCAAATTATTATGGTATCAAATTACACTATATTTTTGACTTAGTGTGCTATATTAAAATTGTTGGTTAGCATTCATTCCCTTATTTCTTCTGTGAAGTCTTCGACGATGGAAAACAAGTTTTATTTGTGTTTGAATTTTCTTTGCCTGGCATAGTGTGTAATATTTGATAAAGTGGAGGGTCAGCAAAAAAGAGGAAGACCCTCTACAAGATGGATTGACACAGTGGCTGCAACAAATGGGCAAGCATAACAACAATTGTGAGGATGGCGCAGGGCCAGGCAGTGTTTTATTCTGTTGTACATAGGGTCACTATGAATGGAGCCAATTCGATAGCACCTAACAACAAAAACAACAGTATAGTGTATGATCAAAGTATGTTGTCAATAAATTCCTACCGAGCTGAAGTTTTTTGAAAAAATTAGTTCATCTATCCGTCCATCCATCCACCATCCATCCACCATCCATCCACCCTTCCACCAGTCCACCTGTCCACTCGTCCACCCATCCACCCGTCCGTCCCTCCGTCCATCTGTCCGTCCATCCATCCATCCACCTACTCATCCATCCATCTATCTAATTTCTATTATAGACATTTAGGTGTCTATCAATTCACATGCTACATATATAACTACGCAGGCAGTAGTTATAGTAGAATAAAAAAGGACACATTTACTTGGGTTTGAGTCCCAGTTCCTTCATATATTAGGTAAGTAAAAGTGAGCACATTTCTTGTGTTCCCCAAACAAGTTTTCCTCAGCTGAAAAATAGCCACTTTATAAAACTTACTGTGGTTAGCTGCTGTCAAGTCAGCACAGTGACTCCATGCACAACTGAATAAAATACTGCTTGTTTCTGCACCATCACCATGATCTGTTACAGATCTGACCATTGTGATCCATAGGGTTTGGCTGATTTTTAGAGTTGATTGCCAGGCATTTCTTTCTAGTCCATCTTAGTCTGCAAGCTCTGCTGAAACCTGCTCAGCATCATAGCAACACACAAACCTCCACTGAGAAGACTCGTGGTGGCTGCACATGAGCTACAGTGGCCAAGAATTGAACTTGGGTCTCCTGCATCTAAGGGGAGAATTCTACCACTAAACTACCAATGTCCCCACTAACTCATAGGGTAATTTAAAGTCTAAACAGTAAAGTCAGTGAATGCATTTAAAAATCGTACTTTATTAGAGTGAAGGATTATAACAGAAGTTGAAAATATTCTGTAAAAGGCATGTATGTGCCTAACTTGATTGGTGAGTAGACTGTGAACTCCTTGGAATCAGAGACTTGGACTCACTAACCCTTATGTCCCCATCACCCCTGATGGAGCCTCTTGCAGAGTCAGCCCCTGATAAATATCCATTCGATGGATGCACAATTGGAAAAATATAATGTAGATTGTATGACCTATTCACAAAGAAAGCTGTGTTTTACAAATCATGATATAAATGACTTTGCAGGTTGATTACTTCCATTTGGGAGAAGGTTGTGGCAATGAATAGTATTTATTTGACTTTTATTTCCAGATCAATCCAATAACACAAAATATTGCCAATCTGTATAAACTCTGAGACTTCCCATATTGTTTTGTCAACTTCCCAACATACATTATCCCAGAGGTTAATTTTGAGGTACATAAAATTGATATTAATTCAAGAAACGTAATAGGTCTCCAAAAAATGCATGGCCTTTTCAATTTTATAGAATGTTATTGACTTTTTTTTTTTAATACTACTAGACCAAAAACAAAATTCTGAAGTGTCATGGAATCTGAATAAACCGCATTCATATTTACTAACACTAAGAAACAAAATCTTGAGTTCTTCTACTTCATCGTTTCTTTCTTTTGCTTTAGCTGTTTGACCTTCAATAACAAGTTTCAGAGTCTATTCTGACATCCTTTTTGGTTTTTTCTTTCTTTCATGTCTTTTTAGTGACTTCTTCCTTTCTTCATGTATGAGGTCCTTGATGTCATTCCACAGCTCGTCTGGCCTTTGATAATTAGTGTTCAACACATCAAATCTATTCTTGAGATGACCTCTAAATTCAGGTAGGATATACTCAAGGTCATACTTTGGCTGTCATGGACTTGTTCTAATTTTCTTCAGTTTCACCTTGAACTTGCATATGGGCAATAGATGATCTGTTCCATAGTCAGCCCCTGGCCTTGTGCTGACTGATGATAATTGAGCTTTTCCATCATCCTTTTCCACAGATTTAGTCAATTTGATTCCTGTGTATTCCATCTGGGGGGTCCACATGCATAGTCGCCATTTATGCTGGTGAAAAAAGGTATTTGCAATGAAGAAGTTGTTGGTCTTGCAAAATTCTGTCATGCAATCTCCAGCAGCATTTCTATCACCAAGGTCATATTTTCTTACTGATCCTTCTTCTTTGTTTCCAACTTTCACATTCCAATCACCAGTAATTGTCAATTGTATGTTCGATCAATTTCAGACTGCAGAAGCTAATAGAGATCTTCAGTTTCTTCATCTTTGGCTTTAGTAGTTGGTGCATAAATTTGAATAATAGTCATAGTAACTGGTTTTGCTTGTAGGCCTATGGATAATATCCTATCACTTACAGTTTAGTACTTCAGGATAGATCTTAAAATGATGAATGCAATGCCGTTCCTCTTCAAGTTGTCATTCCTGGCATAACAGACCATATGTTTCAAAGGGCACCTCGAGAAGAAAAAGTATTATAATGACATGTGCAAAAAGCTGGAGATAGGAAGCCAAAACAGAAGAACACACTCCACATTTCTCAAGCTGAAAGAACTGAAGAAAAAATTCAAGACTTGAGTTGCAATGCTAAAGGATTCTATGGGGAAAATGTTAAACAACACAGGAAGCATCAAAAGAAGATGGAAGGAATATACAGAGTCATTATGCCAAAAAGAATTGGTCAACACTCAACCATTTTGAGAAGGAGCATATGATCAGGAACCGATGGTAGTGAAGGAAGAAGTCCAAGCTACACTGAAAGCATTGGTGAATAACAAGGCCCCAGGAATTGATGGAATACCAGTTGAGATGTTTAAACAAACAGATGCAGTACTGGAAGTGCTCACTCATCTATGCCAAGAAATTTGGAAGACAGCTACCTGGCCAACCGACTGGAAGATATCCATATTTATGCCTATTCCCAAGAAAACTGATCCAACCGAATGTGGAAATTATCGAACAATATCATTAATATCGCATGCAAGCTAAATTTTGCTGAAGATCATTCAAAAGCAGCTGTAGCAGTATATTTACAGACAACTGCCAGAAATTCAGGCTGGATTCAGAAGAGGGCATGGAAACAGGGATATCATGGCTGATGTCAGGTGGATCTTGGCGGAAAGCAGAGAATAACAGTTTTATTGACTATGCAAAGGCACTGGACTGTGTGGATCATAACAAATTATGGATAACATCACGAAGAATGAGAATACCAGAACACTTAATTGTGCTCATTAGGAACCTGTACATAGATCAAGAGGCAGTTGTTCAAACAGAACGAAGGGCTATTGAGTGGTTTAAAGTCAGGAAAAGTGTGTCAAGGTTGTATCCTTCCACCATACCTATTCAACCAGTATGCTGAGCAAATAATTTGAGAAGCTGGACTATATGAAGAAGAATGGGGCATCAGGATTGGAGGAAGACTCATTAACAGCCCGCATTATGTAGATGACACAACCTTGCTTGCTGAAAGTGAAGAGGACTTGAAGCACTTACTGATGAAGATCATAGAACACAGCCTTTGGTATGGGTTACACCTCAACATAAAGAAGACAAAAATCCTCACAACTGGACCAATGAGCAACAGCATGATGAACAGAGAAAAGGCTGAAGTTGTCAAGGATTTCGTTTTACTTGGACCTACAATCAACACCCATGGAAGTAGCAGTCATAGGGTTGCTATGAGTCTGAACCAATTAGATGGTAACTAACAACAACAAGACCGTTATAAAGGTTGACTATTCTGTAATAGGAAACCCTGGCTGTGTAGTGGTTAAGAGTTCAGCTGCTAACAAAAAGGTCAGCAGCTCGAATCCACCAGGCACTCCTTAGAAAACCTGTGGGGTCACTATGAGTTGGAATGGACTAGACGGCAACAGGTTTTTTTTTTTTTTTTTGGTATTCTATAATAGCCTGTAATAAGAAGTCCTACCCTGGTTTTTCATTTCAACTTCTTATATTTGGAAAAATAATTCCATTGATTATATTTTTGAGAGGGGGCAAATTAGACAATCTCGTTTTGAATTCTCAGAAGAATTAGACATGGCTCAATATTCCTGAATTATTGAAGCGCTCTTTCCCTAGTTTTAGTAACATCACACATGCTTGGCTTTCCACCACATTTTCTGGCTGCTTATTTTTTTCTCCACTCTGACTTAAGCGTTAGAGTAGTTCAAGGTTTTGTCTTGGTCCCTTTGTTTTCTCACACTATCCTCTTTATAGATATCACATGCTCGGTCACAGCAGCAATCACATTACTTGGTGACTCCCACATTTACACCTCCAGCCTTCACCCCACCTCTGTGTTCACACAGCCTACCTGCCTTCTCTCCATGGGCATCTCACAGTTCTCTTAAAATCAACATGCTTAAATCTAAACCCCAGTGATACGCTATCTTATTTGGCCCTTCCGCATATTTTGTTTTTTCTTAGCCAAGGGCAAAATCATAAACATAGCTGGTTATATTAAAAACTTAAAATTTGGGGGGGGGAGGGCCTCTCTCTCTGCCTCAGTCATACCCAATTGATATCCAATTAATTTAGCATATCCAATTAATCTTTAAGTCCTATTAATGTTACCTTTGGAATGTCTCTCAAATGAATAATTCCTTCTATTCCCAACTTTGCCTCTTAGTATTGTTTATGAGTTAGCTTCCTTATGGGGAACCCTGTATCTAACTTGCTCTTCATTAATCCATACTTCGTATTGTTGGAAAGTAATTGATTTCAACACATCTCATTGTGTCATTTCCTTGCTTAAAAGCATGTAACCATTTTCATTTGCCCCTAGGATATACATCAAGGCTCTGCTTGGGCTAACACTAACTCATTTTCTGATTCCACCATGTGCCTTCTCAAAAAGATGTATCAAATCCTCACTTTTGACAATAACCACATGAAAGAATTCAAGTCCTCAGGGTGACATCTTTGTTTTTTAACACTGTAAAGAGATCTTTTGCAGCTGATTTGCCCAATGAAATGTGTCTTTTGATTTCTTGATTGCTGCTTCCTTGGGTGTTGATTGTGGATCCAAATAAAATGAAATCCTTGACAACCTCAGTCATTTCTCCATTTATCATGGTGTTGCTTATTTGTTCAGTTGTGAGGATTTTTGTTTTCTTTACATTCACTATAATCCATAGTAAAGGCTATGGTCTTTAATCTTTACCAGTAAGTGCTTCAAGTCCTCTTCACTTTCAGCAAGTAAGGTTGTGTCATCTGTATAACACAGAGTGTTAATAAGTCTTCCTCCAATCCTGATGCCCCATTTTTCTTCACATAGCCCAGCTTCTCAGATTATTTGCTCAGCATACAGGTTAAATAGATATGGTGAAAGGATACAACCCTGATGCACAGCTTTCCTCATTTTAAACCAAGTAAAGTACCCTTTTTCTTTTTGAATGACTACCTTTGATCCATGTACAGATTCCTGGGAGGATTTAATTAATATAATATTTCTTCTATGCAAATAGACCATGATGAATGTGCAGATTTCAATAGAGAGTTTTAATCAATTCTAACAATACAAATCTGCCTGAAGATACTGTCTGGTCAGCGCAGGGGCTAGCTAGTTGAGGTCTTAGGCACAAAATTTAAGAAGTACCAAAAACCTCATTAATCGTGATCAATATTTTAATGCAATCTTTTTTTAAAAAAATCAAACTTAATGCAAAAATACCTGTGATGAACAAAATATTATCAATATTTTACACAAATACAGGTAATCTCTAAAAAATGTATTTACCCAGCACCTCTCCTACAATCAAAATATGCCCAGTTTGAATCTCCCTAAGGCAGAATATATAGTTTGGGGATGACTGGAAAACAGAAGTGGAAAATTTATGCACTGTACATAGGGCAGACAACTGAGAGTTGAACCCCTAAAACAGATTACAAGGAAAAGTTGATGCCTCAAGGATACCTATGAGCCCAACGGAGTGGATAAGTCAGAGAAGAGTGAATGCACTGTAGTACTTACTGCATTTTTTATACAAATGGCACTCACATTATATATTTTTTGTCAGCCACACAGCCCACCTTGCTATTTTTTAAAGCGAGCTATGCATGCATTATATGTGTGAGCGTGCTATTAGCGAAAAAATATGGTAGTCCGTATATACATAAATTGGTGATACACATAACCTAGAAGGTAGAGATCAGAAGAAAACCTTGCCCTTTTGATTAAGAAACAGCAGAAATCCACTGTCGTTGAGTTGATTGCGACTCATAGCGATCCTATAGGACAGAGTAGAACTGCCCATAGTTTCCAAGGAGCTGCTGGTGGATTCTAAGTGCTCACCTTTTGGTTAGCAGCTATAGATCTTAACCACTGCACCACCAGGGTTCCAGAGGTGGCAGAGAAATCTTAAATCTGAACTCTGCTGATGGGAATAATTGTAGTTCTTATTTCATAGAATTAAAGAATAATTGCAAAATTTACAGTATTACCACAATGTGAATATTATCCATTGATGAGCCACATGGTATATTATAAAAAAAATTTCATTTTTTTCTTGTATAACTTATTTTCTTTTTCTTGTAGTTAATTGATTCTTTTTTGTTTGGTTGGTTGTTTTCTTAGTTATCCTTTACAAATAACTATCAATAGTCTTGCCCAAAATACTTGGCAGAACTCCAAAACTCTTCTCACTACAGGCATCCACATGATGTAATCTATCAATACCCACTTGATTCTTGGCCATAACTTCTGGAGTTCTCTCCCCTGCTCTGGAGGCTGATGTTGTCTGCCACACTGGGACTTCCCCATCATCATCCATGAATTCCTCACCTCTCACTCGCATTCAGTGTTGCTTCCTTGTGTTGGCAAGATTTCATGATTTCTCTTTCTTTGTTTCTTCACCTATTTTGGTGGGAAGTAGCCTATAAGAATAATTGAAATAATGTGATAGGAAGCCTATTCTTGTGACTTTGCATAACTTTTCTATATCTTCCCACTTCATTAATATTTTAGTTGAGTATCTACTTTAAACAGGATATACATTTTCTTCTTAAATTTGAATACATAACTCGACTGACTTCCATCTTCTAATGTTGCTATTAAAAAGCTGGTGCCATTCTGACACTTGCTCTTTCAACAAACAACTTGTTTGTTGTTTTTTTGTTCCCTCCTCCCTGGAAAACTTTTGAATCATGACTGTCAACTTGGTATTTTTAAAGTTTGTGATGTGTTTAATTCATTTTATTATGTCCTTACGAATATTTTCAGTTTGAGAATTTATGGGAAATTTTTCTTGTATTATCTCATTGTTTATTTTCCTCACTCCACTCCCTCTTTGTCTTTTTAGAACACTTATTACTTAATCTTTCAAAATTTGTGGTTTTTGAATTTATGTTATAGTATTTTTTTTTAATAATTTTATTAAGCTTCAAGTGAACGTTTACAAATCCAATCAGTCTGTCACATATAAGTTTACATACATCTCACTCCCTACTCCCACTTACTCTCCCCGTCTTGAGTCAGCCCTTTCAGTCTCTCCTTTCTTGACAATTTTGCCAGCTTCCCTCTCTCTATCCTCCCATCCCCCCTCCAGACAAGAGTTGCCAACACAATCTCAAGTGTCCACCTGATATAATTAGCTCACTCTTCATCAGGCTCTCTCTCCCACCTACTGACCAGTCCCTTTCATTTCTGATGAGTTGTCTTCGGGGATGGTTCCTGTCCTGTGTCAACAGAAGGTCTGGAGAGCATGGCCGCCGGGATTCCTCTAGTCTCAGTCAGACCATTAAGTTTGGTCTTTTTATGAGAATTTGGGGTCTGCATCCCACTGATCTCCTGCTCCCTCAGGGGTCCTGTGCTGTGCTCCCTGTCAGGGCAGTCATCTATTGTGGCCGGGCACCAACTAGTTCTTCTGGTCTCAGGATGATGTAGGTCTCTGGTTCATGTGGCCCTTTCTGTCTCTTGGGCTCTTAGTTGCCGTGTGGGCTTGGTGTTCTTCATTTTCCTTTGCTCCAGGTGGGTTGAGACCAATTGCTGCATCTTAGATGGCCGCTTGTTAGCATTTAAGACCCCAGACGCCACATTTCAAAGTGGGATGCAGAATGATTTCATAATAGAATTATTTTGCCAATTGACTTAGAAGTCCCCGCAAACCATGTTCCCCAGACCCCCGCGCTTGCTCCGCTGACCTTTCAAGCATTCATTTTATCCCAGAAACTTCTTTGCTTTTGGTCCAGTCCAATTGAGCTGACCTTCCATGTATTGAGTGTTGTCTTTCCCTTCACCTAAAGCAGTTCTTATCTACTGATTAATCAATAAAAAACCCTCTCCCACCCTCCCTCCCTCCCCCCCTCGTAACCACAAAAGTATGTGTTCTTCTCAGGTTTACTATTTCTCAAGATCTTATAATAGTGGTCTTATACAATATTTGTCCTTTTGCCTCTGACTAATTTCGCTCAGCATAATGCCTTCCAGGATCCTCCATGTTATGAAATGTTTCACAGATTCGTCACTGTTCTTTATCGATGCGTAGTATTCCATTGTGTGAATATACCACAATTTATTTACCCATTCATCCGTTGATGGACACCTTGGTTGCTTCCAACTTTTTGCTATTGTAAACAGAGCTGCAATAAACATGGGTGTGCATATATCTGTTTGTATGAAGGCTCTTGTATCTCTAGGGTATATTCCTAGGAGTGGGATTTCTGGGTTGTATGGTAGTTCTATTGCTAACTGTTTAAGATAACGCCAGATAGATTTCCAAAGTGGTTGTACCATTTTACATTCCCACCAGCAGTGTATGAGAGTTCCAATCTGTCCGCAGCCTCTCCAACATTTATTATTTTGTGTTTTTTGGATTAATGCCAGCCTTGCTGGTGTGAGATGGAATCTCATCGTAGTTTTAATTTGCATTTCTCTAATGGCTAATGATCGAGAGCATTTTCTCATGTATCTGTTGGCTGCCTGAATATCTTCTTTAGAGAAATGTGTGTTCATATCCTTTGCCCACTTCTTGATTGGGTTGTTTGTCTTTTTGTGGTTGAGTTTTGACAGAATCATGTAGATTTTAGAGATCAGGCGCTGGTCGGAGATGCCATAGCTGAAAATTCTTTCCCAATCTGTAGGTGGTCTTTTTGCTCTTTTGGTGAAGTCCTTAGATGAGCATAGGTGTTTGATTTTTAGGAGCTCCCAGTTATCGGGTTTCTCGTCATCATTTTTGGTAATGTTTTGTATTCTGTTTATACCTTGTACTAGGGCTCCTAGTGTTGTCCCAACTTTTTCTTCCATGATCTTTATCGTTTTAGTCTTTATGTTTAGGTCTTTGATCCACTTGGAGTTAGTTTTTGTGCATGGTGTGAAGTATGGGTCCTGTTTCATTTTTTTGCAAATGGATATCCAGTTATGCCAGCACCATTTGTTAAAAAGACTATCTTTTCCCCAGTTAATTGACACTGGTCCTTTGTCAAATATCAGCTGCTCATACGTGGATGGATCTATGTCTGGGTTCTCAATTCTGTTCCATTGGTCTATGTGTCTGTTGTTGTACCAATACCAGGCTGTTTTGACTACTGTGGCTGTATAATAGGTTCTGAAGTCAGGTAAGGTGAGGCCTCCCATTTTCTTCTTCTTTTTCAGTAATGCTTTGCTTATCCGGGGCTTCTTTCCCTTCCATATGAAATTGGTGATTTGTTTCTCTATCCCCTTAAAATATGACATTGGAATTTGGATCGGAAGTGCGTTAAATGTATAGATGGCTTTTGGTAGAATAGACATTTTTACTGTGTTAAGTCTTCCTATCCATGAGCAAGGTATGTTTTTCCACTTAAGTATGTCCTTTTGAATTTCTTGTAGTAGAACTTTGTAGTTTTCTTTGTATAGGTCTTTTACATCCTTGGTAAGATTTATTCCTAAGTATCTTATCTTCTTGGGGGCTACTGTGAATGGTATTGATTTGGTTATTTCCTCTTCGGTGTTCTTTTTGTTGATGTAGAGGAATCCAAGTGATTTTTGTATGTTTATTTTATAACCTGAGACTCTGCCAAACTCTTCTATTAGTTTCAGTAGTTTTCTGGAGGATTCCGTAGGGTTTTCTGTGTATATAATCATGTCATCTGCAAATAGTGATAACTTTACTTCTTCCTTGCCAATCCGGAAACCTTTTATTTCTTTGTCTAGCCTAATTGCCCTGGCTAAGACTTCCAACACGGTGTTGAATAAGAGCGGTGATAAAGGGCATCCTTGTCTGGTTCCCGTTCTCAAGGGAAATGCTTTCAGGTTCTCTCCATTTAGAGTGATATTGGCTGTTGGCTTTGCATAGATGCCCTTTATTATGTTGAGGAATTTTCCTTCAATTCCTATTTTGGTAAGAGTTTTTATCATGAATGGGTGTTGGACTTTGTCCAATGCCTTTTCTGCATCAATTGATAAGATCATGTGGTTTTTATCTTTTGTTTTATTTATGTGATGGATTACATTAATGGTTTTTCTGATATTAAACCAGCCTTGCATACCTGGTATAAATCCCACTTGATCAGGGTGAATTATTTTTTTGATGTGTTGTTGGATTCTATTGGCTAGAATTTTGTTGAGGATTTTTGCATCAATGTTCATGAGGGATATAGGTCTATAATTTTCTTTTTTTGTAATGTCTTTACCTGGTTTTGGTATCAGGGAGATGGTGGCTTCATAGAATGAGTTGGGTAGTATTCCGTCATTTTCTATGCTTTGGAATACCTTTAGTAGTAGTGGTGTTAACTCTTCTCTGAAAGTTTGGTAGAACTCTGCAGTGAAGCCATCCGGGCCAGGGCTTTTTTTTTTGGGGAGTTTTTTGATTACCGTTTCAATCTCTTTTTTTGTTATCGGTCTATTTAGTTGTTCTACTTCTGAATGTGTTAGTTTAGGTAGGTAGTGTTTTTCCAGGAATTCATCCATTTCTTCTAGGTTTTCAAATTTGTTAGAGTACAATTTTTCATAATAATCTGAAATGATTCTTTTAATTTCATTTGGTTCTGTTGTGATGTGGTCCTTCTCATTTCTTATTCGGGTTATTTGTTTCCTTTCCTGTATTTCTTTAGTCAGTCTAGCCAATGGTTTATCAATTTTGTTAATTTTTTCAAAGAACCAGCTTTTGGTTTTGTTAATTCTTTCAATTGTTTTTCTGTTCTCTAATTCATTTAGTTCAGCTCTAATTTTTATTATTTGTTTTCTTCTGGTGCCTGATGGATTCTTTTGTTGCTCACTTTCTATTTGTTCAAGTTGTAGGGACAGTTCTCTGATTTTGGCTCTTTCTTCTTTTTATATGTGTGCATTTATTGATATAAATTGGCCTCTGAGCACTGCTTTTGCTGTGTCCCAGAGGTTTTGATAGGAAGTATTTTCATTCTCGTTGCTTTCTATGAATTTCCTTATTCCCTCCTTGATGTCTTCTATAACCCAGTCTTTTTTCAGGAGGGTATTGTTCATTTTCCAAGTATTTGATTTCTTTTCCCTCGTTTTTCTGTTATTGATCTCTGGTTTTATTGCCTTGTGGTCTGAGAAGATGCTTTGTAATATTTCGATGTTTTGGACTCTGCAAAGGTTTGTTTTATGACCTAATATGTGGTCTATTCTAGAGAATGTTCCATGTGCGCTAGAAAAAAAAGTATATTTTGCAGTAGCTGGGTGCAGAGTTCTGTATAAGTCAATGAGGTCAAGTTGGTTGATTGTTGTAATTAGATCTTCCGTGTCTCTGTTGAGCTTCTTACTGGATGTCCTGTCCTTCTCCGAAAGTGGTGTGTTGAAGTCTCCTACTATAATTGTGGAGGTATCTATCTCGCTTTTCAATTGTGTTAAAATTTGATTTATGTATCTTGCAGCCCTGTCATTGGGTGCGTAAATATTTAATATGGTTATGTCTTCCTGATCAATTGTCCCTTTTATCATTATATAGTGTCCTTCTTTATCCTTTGTGGTGCATTTAAGTCTAAAGTGTATTTTGTCAGAAATTAATATTGCTACTCCTCTTCTTTTTTGCTTATTGTTTGCTTGATATACTGTTTTCCATCCTTTGAGTTTTAGTTTGTTTGTGTCTCTAAGTCTAAGGTGTGTCTCTTGTAGGCAGCATATAGATGGATCGTGTTACTTTATCCAGTCTGTGACTCTCTGTCTCTTTATTGGTGCATTTAGTCCATTTACATTCAGGGTAATTATAGATAAATAAGTTTTTAGTGCTGTCATTTTGATGCCTTTTTATGTGTGTTGTTGACAATTTCATTTTTCCACATACTTTTTTGTGCTGAGGCGTTTTTCTTAGTAAATTGTGAGATCCTCATTTTCATAGTGCTTGACTTTATGTTAGTTGAGTCGTTACGTTTTTCTTGGTTTTTATCTTGAGTTATAGAGTTGTTATACCTTTTTGTGGTTACCTTATTATTTACCCCTATTTTTCTAAGTAAAAACCTAACTTGTATTGTTCTATATCGCCTTGTATCACTCTCCATATGGCAGTTCAATGCCTCCTGTATTTAGTCCCTCTTTTTGATTATTGTGTTCTTTTACCTATTGACTTCCATGATTCCCTGTTATGTGTATTTTTTTTTTAATTAATCTTAATTTCTTTGTTTTTGTGATTTCCCTATTTGAGTTGATATCAGGACGATCTGTTTTGTGACCTTGTGTTGTGCTGATATCTGATATTATTGGTTCTCTGACCAAACAATATCCTTTAGTATTTCTTGTAGCTTTGGTTTGGTTTTTGCAAATTCTCTAAACTTGTGTTTGTCTGTAAATATCTTAATTTCGCCTTCATATTTCAGAGAGAGTTTTGCTGGATATATGATCCTTGGCTGGCAGTTTTTCTCCTTCAGTGTTCTGTATATGTCGTCCCATTCCCTTCTTGCCTGCATGGTTTCTGCTCAGTAGTCAGAACATATTCTTATTGATTCTCCCTTGAAGGAAACCTTTCTTTTCTCCCTGGCTGCTTTTAAAATTTTCTGTTTATCTTTGGTTTTGGTGAGTTTGATGATAATATGTCTTGGTGTTTTTCTTTTTGTATCAATCTTAAATGGGGTTCAATGAGCATCTTGGATAGCTATCCTTTCGTCTTTCATGATGTCAGGGAAGTTTTCTGTCAGGAGTTCTTCAACTATTTTCTCTGTGTTTTCTGTCCCCCCTCCCTGTTCTGGGACTCCAATCACCCGCAGGTTATCCTTCTTGATAGAGTCCCACATGATTCTTAGGGTTTCTTCATTTTTTTTAATTCTTTTATCTGATTTTTTTTCAGCTATGTTGGTGTTGATTCCCTGGTCCTCCAGATGTCCCAGTCTGCATTCTAATTGCTCGAGTTTGCTCCTCTGACTTCCTAGTGTGTTGTCTAATTCTGTCATTTTATTGTTAATCTTTTGGATTTCTACATGTTGTCTCTCTATGGATTCTTGCAACTTATTAATTTTTCCAGTATGTTCTTGAATAATCTTTTTGAGTTCTTCAACAGTTTTATCAGTGTGTTCCTTGGCTTTTTCTGCAGATATCCTAATTTCATTTGTGATATCATTAAGCATTCTGTAAATTAGTTTTTTATATTCTGTATCTGATAATTCCAAGATTGTATCTTCATTTGGGAAGGATTTTGATTCTTTTGTTTGGGGGGTTGGAGAAGCTGTCACGGTCTGCTTCTTTAAGTGGTTTGATATGGATTGTTGTCTCTGAGCCATCACTGGGAAACTAGTTTTTCCAGAAAATCCGCTAAAAAAAAAACTGCAGTCAGATCCCTATCAGAGTTCTCCCTCTGGCTCAGGCTATTCAGATGTTAATGAAGCCGCCTGGGGAGGGTGGGGGAGGGAACAGAGAGATAGGAGAGTAGCACCTCAGAATATAGCCAGAGTTGCTTGTCTTGCTTGGAATGACTATTATATCTGAGATTCCCGAGGGCAAGTCACCTATGTGTGCTGGCTGTGTGGAGATTGCCCCCGGGGGGTCTGGCCCGCTGGAGTCACGGTCAGATCCTCAGCTTCCAGCCCCACGCCCAGCGTCAAGGCTCCCCTACTGGGACGGTGCACTCTCGACTCCAAAATCAGTCGCTGCCTCCCGGGGACTTCTCGTCCCTCCAGCCACGTGGCCGTGCCGCCTCCGAGAACCAGTTGGGCCTCCTCCCGGGGTTAGTTCAGATGGATGGAGTAGCTCCCCGTGCTTGTGCCGTGACCGAGTGTCCCGGCTGGGATGCTGTTCTCCCCGCTCCAATACCAGTCGCTGCCTCCCGGGGACTTCTCCTACCGGCTGCGTCCCACGCTGCCTGCGTGACCCGGCTGGTCCCCTTCCTGGGGTTAGTTCAGGGGGGTGGAGCAACTCTCCGTGTTTATGCCGTACCTGCGTCCAGTCCAAATCCCTGCGGGACGGTTCCCCAGCTCGGGTGCTGCTCTTTCTGCTCCAAGATCAGTCACTGCCTCCCGGGGACTTCTCCTACCAGCTGCGTCCCATGCCGCTGGTGGAACTGGCTGGTCCCCCTCCTGGGGTTAGTTCAGGGGGGTGGAGCAGGTCTCTGTGCTTGTGCCATACCTGACTGGTACGCTGGCTCCAGGTTCTGGAAACAATCGCTGCTTCCCCGTATTAGTTCGTTCTCCGTCTCTAAATCTGTGTTTGTTGTTCAGGGTTCGTAGATTGTTATGTATGTGATCGATTCACTTGTTTTTCCGTGTCTTTGTTGTAAGAGGGATCCGAGGTAGCGTCTGCCTAGTCTGCCATCTTGGCTCCGCCCCCTGTTATAGTATTTTTGTTAATTATTAAGATATTTTATTCTTGTTATCTGAAAGTTTTTATTAAAATAACATAGAACTTTTATTGTGTGCACAGAGTAGCTTCTCTTTTATTTCTGAGGATTTTTTTTTATATGTTGTTTATCTTCTTGTCTCCCAATTTATGTGTGATTGGTGTGCAGTATTTTAGCTCTTCTTGCTATACCTTTCTTTTTGATGCCTCCTTTTTTTTATTCATTACTGTACATTTTTTCAGTCAATTTTTCTTTAGGTTTTACCAGTATGTGCACCAAGTTCTCATATTTCAATCTTTAATTTAATGTTAGTATTTTTTATGATTTCAAATTCTTAAAATGTTAATTCTTCTTTTTGTTTGAATATCCAGTTTTTGCATTTTTGATATTTTGGACATTTTGTGTTTTAAAATTGTTTGTAATTACACTTGTGAATTAATATTTGCCAGTAGTTCTTTTCTGTGTAGGTGTCCTTGGTTCTCCTTTGTGAATGGGTTCCTTCAGAGCAATATCGTTTTTTGCTTTTTCCCAGATCTCAGGGCTTTCAAAGGTAGTGAGTCAATTCTCTTTTCTGGATTAGGAGTTATTACCCCTGCAGTCAGTGTAAATTTTTTCCCACACCCATTAGTAATACAGGGTATGTGATATCGTGACTTCTTGTTGACACTATTTTGTCTGACAGCCAGAGATACTTTCCTCCCGTAGGCACTAAAATCCCAAAGTACTGTCCCTCAGGCCCATATCTGCATTGAAAAGTTTTGGTTAGCAGCCATAGCTCTTAACCACTACCCCGTCAGGGCTCTGTAAAATGCTGTATAACCATGAAAACCATAATGTAGAAGGCCAGGCACCATCTTGTCTGAGAGAAACTAAATCTATTTTAATGAAGCATTGTCTTGCCTTGGTGACTCACCATAGTGGCTACCTTAACCAGGCTGCCTGATGGTAATTTTACGGGAGGTTAAAGTGCTTAGAAGAGCTGGGTCTGAGTGAACTTCTCTCTGAATCTCATCTGGTTCCTCCACAAACAGCTTGTCTTAGTTGTTCATCAAAAGGGGGAGACAATGATAAACGGCATATTCTCTTCCATGCTTAGCCCTTTTGTTCCCCTCGCCGGGGCTGTGTCTCATTCTGTCAGTCTTGATCCCTGTGGGTTTTGTTAGTTTTCCCTTTTTGACTCTGTAGTGCCTTTGTTATGATACTTCTACTTGGGTCTCTGTGTGACGATGAATGAAGGAATTGAGGTAATTAGCCACCTGATTCCAGGCAGAAATATCTCCACTCCCTTTAGCAGGGATAGCTATATGAGCCCTTTCTTTATTGTTAGAAAAGGAGAAAATCATTTCAAATTAAAGTGTAATTAGAGCCAATGTACTTCAAAGCAAGTGTATTTACATGTAGGTTAATTAAAGAATCTTTAAAGAATTCAACATTACAGATGGTAGACTGAGGAAAAATGTATATTTGGGTATCTTCCTCTTTCAATGCAAAACTGTACAATAAACACATCTTCATTTATAGAAGTCTCTCAGGTTGCTATGGCAACTGGAATTTGGGGTCAGGCAGAGTATGTATTGTTACTGTTGTTCCCTGAGACTGGAGAAATAGAGTTTTAACATCTGATGCAAGCTTTGAACATAGTTGAGAAAGGAAAAGTTTACTTTTGAACACAAGACTCCATGCCTAAATACTCTCTTCTCTGCCAAACTTTACTGCCTTAAAATTCTAGTCTCTTCAGTGAATGGATATGAGAAGGGAGAGTAGAGGGAAGGAGTGTGCTGTCTCTTTAGGGGGAGAGAAATTAGGAGTATATAGCAAGGTGTTTACAAATTTTTGTATGAGAGACTGACTTGGTTTGTAAACTTTCACTTAAAGCACAATAAAAAAAAAAATTCTAGTCTCTTCCTGATCAAGCTTGCTTTGTAAAGAGAATCCAATATAAAATAATTTATACTTCAGTCATTTTTGCTATTTCCAGAGAGCATTTATTTATTTAATATTTATTTAGATCATCTTGATGGGATTGACTCAAATACTGTTTAATGACCTTGGTAATATTTCCAACGTGTTTCTGCATGTGTAAAATGGGTTTGATAAAGCGCAACACTTTAGATAACTATAGTAAGAAAAATGCATAAAGCAAGAGAGAATTTTTAGAAAAGTGTAAACTGTAAGGCCCTAATTTCCTGTGTAATTATTTATCGTTTATTTATTTATTTATTCATTTTGAAAATATGAACAATATGTTAGTATGTGCCAAGACACTCTTAGAAATCAAAATCACGTAAAATTCAGAGTTTTCCCTCAGGAGCTCAAGATTCAAGCAGAAAAAAATAATCTTATTGAAGGTCATTTAGTTCTCGACTTGCCATGGAGTTGACTGTTGACTGTGTCGTAAGTCGGCTCTGACCTAAGTTGAATATCTCATTTTTTTTTTTTTAGCTTTCAGTATTACTGCCTTTTATTATCATTATCTTTATAAATCCAAGATTTATTTTTCTTTGGGGGTTGGGAACATTACATATAAACTTACGGATATATTTTAAAACATTCCTACATACTTATATTGAAAAATACCAAAGCCAAAAATACCCGTTGCCATCAAGTCAATTGCGACTCATACCAACCCTATAGGACAGAGTAGAACTGCTCTATACAGCTTCCAGCAGGCACTTGGTACGTTTGAACTGCTAACTTTGGTAGCTCTTAACTATTACGCCACAAAAAATGGATAACGTTGGCATATTGTCAGCTGTGGTAATAACTCCACTTGTGGAAGGTTCTGGATCATTTGGATTATCCTTGGGACTGGAGATGGCATTTCTAGTCAGAAAATTAGTGAAAGCTGTCTGTGTGGTCCTTTTACAAGCTGCAACATTGTATGCAGTACATTTTACTAACGGTAGGAAGTACAAAAAAAAAAAAAAAAAAGATGCTTGTAAGTGTGGTTCGTCATTGCTTAACTACATCCCAAGCCAAAGACTACCTTAAATGCAGAGGACCATGACAGTTCAGAGAAGAGCCTCTCACCACTGATAAGGAAAAAAAAGGTGGGTCCAATTCCTCTTTGGAACCAGCTCATATTGTCTTTGCCTCCTCTCTGATTCTGCTCTGCTGTGGCAAACAGTTTTGTGCTGGGATTGGCTCACTGACAGCCACTCGCCTCAACCATACCACGTGTTTCTCCATCTTTCTGCCACAGAGTTGACGCCATGGGTGAAAAGTGGGTGGAATTTTACTCAGACACATGTCCAGACATAGCAGAGTACATAGGAGTCAACACACCTGGGGAAACCCTCAAACAACAGGGTCATATAAATTGGCCTTCCCTATTTGACAGAGTCCCTCACTCTTGCTTCCTAGTGTTTACTCCCAAATGTACCACAAGCATAAATGCATTGCCTCAGGCTCTGCTTACAGAGAGAGTCTGTGCTGAGGCAATTGGTCCTCAGGCGGACCTAGAAAGCACGTGCCCAGGATGGAGTTCTGTACAGGATCCGTCATTGGGCAGAAATAACAAGTATTTCATTGCTGGTAATACGCCACAGTTTCTAAGCGTTTCATCTCTGGTGGAGTTAGGGTGTGCTCCAGGAAGAATGGAGTCCTGGTGGCACAGTGGATAAGAGCTCATCTGCTAACCAAAAGGTCAGCAGTTCAAATCTAGCAGCCTCTCCTTGGAAGCCCTATGGGGCAGTTCTACTCTGTCGTATGGGGTCACTATGGGTTGGAATTGACTCCACAGCAGTGGGTTTAGTTTGGTGTTTGGTCAGGAGGAATGAAGTACAAAAGTTCGGTTATGTGATGGTTCTACCTCCTTGCACTCTATGGGCAAGATGGTCAATAGGCCATGAAGTTGCCTGTCTTGGGTGTCCTGTTTTGGAAGCCTTGTAAAAAAGGAAAGAAAATAATAGGCTTAGGTCAAGCGACTATCATTTTAGTGCACTCTGTAAAAACCACAGAGTCTATAGTGAACCATTTAACTGTTATTTTCATATAAAGGGCTTCTTATCTCCCCTACTTACAGGAAAAATGTGGTGAAAATAAGATCTAGCTTCTATCTAATAAGGGTGGAATGATTTAGAAAGGCTTAGCTAAACACCTGGAGATCTGGTTGCACAGTGGTTAAGCGCTACTACTGCTAACCAAAAGGTAGGCAGTTTGAATCTACCAGCTGCTCCTTGGGAACCCTGTGGGACAGTTCTACTCTGTCCTATTGGGTCTCTATGTGACTTCTGACATTGTTTCTGTCAACAATGCCGATCCTTCTTTGTTTCTAACTTTTGCATTGGCATCACCAGTATCATTGATCAATTTCAGACTGCAGAAGTTGGCAAAAATCTTCAATTTCTTCAACATTGGCATTAATGGTTGGTATATAAATTTAATATAAATTTGAATATAATTATATTAATTGGTCTTCCTTGTAGGCGTATGGATATTATCCTGTCACTGACAGCATTGTACTTCAGGATAGACCTTGAAATGTTTTTTTGACTATGAATGTGATGCTATTCCTCTTCAGTTTGTCATTTCCAGCATAGTAGACCATAATATTGTCTGATTTACAATGGTCATTACCAGTCCATTTCAGCTCACTAATGCCTAGGATATCGATATTTATGTGTCTCATTTCATTTTTGATGACTTCTAATTTTTCCCGAGTACTACTTTATATGGCCCACATTCCAATTACTGATGGATGTTTGCAGCAGTTTCTTCTCATTTTGAGTTGTACCGCATGAGCAAATGAGGGTCCCAAAAGCTTGACTCCATCCACATCATTAAGGTCAACTCTATATGAGGAGGTTGCTCTTCCCCAGTAGTATTTTGAGTGCCTTCCAACCTGAAGGTCTCATCTCCCTGCACTATATCAGACAATGTTCCACTACTATTCATAAGGTTTTCACTGGCTCACTTTTTTAGAAGTAGATTGTCAGGTCCTTCTTCCCAGGCTGCCTTTGTCTGGAAGCTCTGTTGTCTGGAAGCTCTGCTGGAATCGGTCCACTATGGTTGACCCTGCTGGTATTTGAGTTACTGGTGTCATAGCTTTCAGCATCACAGCAACACGCAAACCACCACAGTACAACAATCTCATAGACGAATGGTAGGTCACAAAATAGTGACAATCCATCATTCCTGAGAATTGGAGTAGGAAGGTTCAAATGTTTGAGCAGTAATGAGGGGCAGGGAATAAAAAAAGGACATCAAGTCTATAAACAGACATATGAATGAAGGAGCTTATACTCAGCTTTATTGAGTAAAGTCAAGTCATCAGTAATGGAGAAACTCAAATCACACACTTTAGAGAGCTGATTATTCTTTGATGTTAAAGGATGGAATTACGGCAAATGTTTCATTGTATGCATTTAGATTAATTTTTCATCATCATACAGGTGTTTTTTCTATGAAAAGTTACCTTAGAATTTAGATAACTGTCACCAAATTGAATTATAAGGGCTAGGTAGGTAACCCGAATGGTTGTTTTTGTCTAGATGGAGATTCTAATAAACTAAAGATCACACGTCATTCTAAACTGGGCAACAGTTATTCAACTTAAGCTGATTGTTGTCCCAAGAGAACGTGGGCAAAATGTTGCAGATCTGTGAAGCTATTTTTTCTATTTTTTTAGTTTGATTTGAAAATTTAAAGATATTTACAGGCTAACGTGTAATTGTCTCCCTCCTTCATTTTTTTTTTTTTTTAAGAAGTAATTATGACAAAAGAAAATACAACCAAGAACATGCTTGTCTGTAAAATTTGGCTCCAAGTTTTTGTATTCTTCCTTAGATGTAGCTATTTTCACATCTTACATACCCCTCTGTCATCTGTAATTTAGTTTCCTCACATGCAAACTGTCAGGTTGAGGAGTCAGCACTGAACGGAGTTAGGGAATCTCCAACCCATCTATCCCCATTGTTATGGATTGAGTTATGTCCCCCAAAATTATTTGTTGTAAATCCTAACCCCTATTCCTGTGGCTATAATCCCATTTGAGAATGTATTTTCTTTGTTATAATATGATGTCTTGTCACTGTAGGGTGTGTTTTAAGCCAATCACCTTTGAGATATAAAAAAGAGTAGGTTAGGGCAAGCAAGCAAGCAGAGATGGGGTAAAATAGATACTATCCCATGTGAAGATCACCAAGGAACCAAGAAATAGATGCTTACAACAGACAAGGACCTTCCCCCAGAGCAAAAGAGAGAGACTTTCCCTAGAGCCAGCACCTGA
Source organism: Elephas maximus indicus (assembly GCF_024166365.1). NCBI lineage: Eukaryota > Metazoa > Chordata > Mammalia > Proboscidea > Elephantidae > Elephas > Elephas maximus. The sequence goes on along the minus strand of NC_064833.1, from coordinate 7,280,225 downwards.
ATTTAGACTTCTAGCCTCCTAAAATGTGAGAACATAAATTTCAATTTGTTAACCCCCCCACTTGTGGTATTTCTGTTATAGCAGCACTAGATGACTAAGACACCCATCTTTCTATGAATGCTCAGCATTTAATACCACTGAATCCCAGTTTACTCTTTTGCATAATAATGTAACAATAATTTCTTCACAATTTTGCTGAACGTTAAGCATAATAACAAATCTTAAAATCCTTTGCTGGTCATAAAGTGAGAAATTAATGAGTGGAATTATTTTTGTAATTTCATGGGTCAAGACACAGAAACAAATGGAAAGATATTTTTCTTTCTGCCCTGAGTTCAAACGCTAACTCTTATTTTCTTTATAAGATGAAAATAATACTACATAATTAAGCTTTCCATTAATGGAAATAAATGAAATAACAGAAGTCTCTAGCAGAGCTCTTCATACCCAAAGAGTTATTAATTGTTATTCTTATTTCAAATTATCATCTCCATAGTTAATTAATTTGACTACTTATTTTACGTACTTGCTTTACAAATATCCATTGAGACTTGTCCTGTAATATACAATCCAACACACATTTATACAATCATTGTTGTTCTTCCTTCTTCCTTCCTTTCTTCCTTCTTTCCTTTTCCTCCCTTCTCCCTGTCACTTCTTAAGTCCTAGTTCTGAGGAAGAATATTGATTACAATACCTTTCTATAAGGGAATGTTTGAGAGGAAATGCCTTCATTTCCTGCAAATGCAAAATAATGATACAAATTCTCATTTTATAAAAATTTATATCACAGAACACATGCATATTGGGATAGAGACAAATGCAAAAATGCAGTATTGATCATTTTCTGTCTTGTAAGTATGGCAATATTAAGGAGGTTCAGAAAGGTGGCATTTCACCTGGGTGTTCTAGATCAGGGGTTGTTAGTGCTATGTAACAGAAACAAAGACAAATAAGTCAATGATGTTTGCAGTCTTATTAGATTGCTATCAGTTTAGAAGAATAAATTTAATTAGCAGAGTAAATTAGCTGTATAATCTTAACCTGCCTGCCTCAAACATTTGGAAGAAGTACAGCCAGAACTCTCCTTAGAAGCAAGGATGGCAAGGCTTCATCTTTGGACATGTTGTCAGGAAGGATCAGTCCCTGGAGAAGGAGATCATGCTTTATAAATTAGAGGGTCAGTGAAAAAGAGGAAGACCCTCAACGAGATGGACTGACACAGTGACCAAAACAATGGACTCAAGCCTAACAACAATCATGAGGATGGAACAGGACTGGACAGTTTCACTCTGTAGTGCATAGGGTCACTATGAGCCATAACCGACTCGACTGCACCTAATAACAACAAGCAACATAATTAGCATTGTGAATTGAGATACATTAGCCAGCCTTTCATTAAATTTCACTAACTTTAAGTTTGTTTGTTTTTAAAGTCAGTTCTATTTAAAAACACTAACCACTTCTAGTAAATAAATCCCTGGAATTTGATTTTGTTTGAACAAAGTCTATGTTCTACATTGCTAGGTTTTCAAACTGACATTATGTTAAGCTACTTAGTTTTTTGTTTAGTTAAAGAATGATAAAAGATAATGAAAAACATCTTCTTGAAAAAGTTCCAAGTTTCAACTCCACCATTTACTAGAATAACATATTGGTATTTTTAAATATCCAAAAATTAAAAAAAAAAAAATAGCATTCCCCTTTTCTTTTAGGCATATGATATAGATGATCAGGATAGATATGATCATTTTCTCTCAGAAATCTAGTGTAACAAGGTCTGACAGAGGCTGAAGAAACCCAAGAGTATGGCCCCCAGACACCCTTTTAGCTCAGTAAGGAAGTTACTCCTAAGGTTCACTCTTCAGCCAAAGATTGGACAGTCCCATAAAACAAAAAAAGACTAAAGGAGCACAGCAGCCCATGGGCAAGGACTAGAAGGCAGAAGGGGACAGGAAAATTGGTAATAGGGAACCCAAGGTCAAGAAGAGAGAGTGTCAGGAATCAAGAATACCTGAACTAGTGAAAACTCTTTGCTTTGCTAATGAGCTTGATCCAGAAAGCAATGGGAGCCACAGAAAACGTTAAACACGAAAATTATACCATCAATTTTGCAGTTTAGGAGTATCATTCTGCCATTGATATGGGGAATGGATTCAGGAGTAGTGAGAATGGAGATGGGAAAACAGTTATGGGATATTGCAATAATACATGTGAGAAATAGTGTGTGTTTTGAACTAAAACCATGGAGTAACTATAGGCATGAGTTGAGTGTTGTTGTTGTTTTTGTTGATTTGATTCCAACTCATGGCAATCCCATGTGTGCAGGGCAAAACTGTTTCTCAAGGGCATTCAAGACTGTGACATTTCAGAAGCAAATTGTCAGGCCTGTCTTCCAAGGCACATCTGGTTGGGTTCAAACTGCCAGCCTTTCGCCAGTTGAGTTCTTAACCATTTGCACTATCCAGGCACACTTTGGTGGCGTAGTAAAGAGCTACAGCTGCTAACCAAAAGGTTGGAGATCCGAATTCACCAGCTCCTCCTTGGAAACCCTACGGAGCAGCTGTATTCTGTCCTATAGGGTGGCTATGAGTCAGGATCGACTCAACGGCAGTGGGTATATTGGATATAGAGACACCATGAGATGGGTAGGAATTACATTATATAAAAAGAATTTAAAAAAAAGTTTTTTTTTTTTAATGACTGGTTATATATGGGGGTTAAATTGAAGGAGGAGTCTAATGCAACACCCAGAATTCTGGTGGTGTTAATGGGAGAGAAGTAATCAGAATAGGTAAGAAGAATGGAGTGGGAGTTGGGAGAATGTATAACAAGTTGGGTTTTGAACATAAAAAGACAGAAGGCCTGTGGAGCAACCTGATGGTGAGATCTAATAACAGGGAGACAGATCTACCTAAGGATAGATTTCTAGGATTCTAGTCCTATAGAATGCAGTTCTAGGAATAGGATATGCATTTGTGAAGCATGCATTTGTGGGGATGATAGAAGTGGTGGGCATGGATGAGCTCTCTATGGACCAAAGGTGCACCCTGGGAGCTTCAGGAAGGGCAGAAAAAGGAAGGGAATGTATGGAGGAAGTCAGAAAAGTTACTGTGACACAGGAGAAGAATTAGCACCTCTGTACAGACTTTGGAACCACTTCCACGGAAGTGGCCTCTTCCATTAATTTCTAGCAATACTTACATGCCAAGGAAAGCAATCTTTTTTTTTTTTTTTTTTTTTTGCTTATTTGTTTGCTTTCTTTTAGCCTTGTACATTGCATGTCTTGTCTGCCTTATCTGTCAGTCATCTGCAGGACAGGGATGGGGGCAAGATCCATGAGTAATGTCTCTCTTAATTCTTCCGAGTATTCATACAATTTCCATAAGTTGTAGATGCTAATAAATACAGTTCAAATTCATATATCATTGGGAAATTACTCTCCTAGAATAAAAAAGAAAGTCTAATAGAAGAGATAAATGGGCACATGGTACATTCCCTTGACAACTGACTTTAGAGGATAGCCCTGGGCAAGACCCTGAGTGGCATGATAACAGGATGAGGAGAAGTAGAGGGCTTTCCAGAGGCTGGGGGCTCATGAGCAGGGTGGAGCTGAAGGAAGGAGAGGCAAATGAAAGGCATGTTACTCGTGTTGCTCTCCCTCAAAAAGCTTCATAACTAATGGTAGTAATTAAAAAAAAAATCAGAGAGGAAAGATAGCCTACACTATTGATTGTCTGTTGTATGACACAGATTTATGCACCAGAGAATCAAGAGAGAGAAACACAAGGAAAAACAATTGACAAAATCCATTATAAGCGTGTGTGTGTGATACATAATATGGACTTGGATCTGGATCATACAAAGAGCTTTCACATCCTCTATAATTTTTGATTTATACAACACTCTGTGAGATCCTTTTATGCTCATTTGAAGGATGAACCCGTTGAAGTCCAGAGAGGAAGCCCCTTGTCCGGAGTCACACACCTAATGAGTTTAAGATCTGGGATAAAGACCTAGACGTTGTGCTCCTTGCCCAGCCCTCCACATAGTAGCTTCTATCGCAATTGTTTAATCACCAGCACACTGGCTCTGAAGCAGAGCACGTGACCTGCTTGAAACCTCTTTGCATGATCATCTTTGAATCATGTGGCAGGGGAGAATGTCAGTGGGAAGACATATGGCAAATTGAGAAAGTTAGTTGATGACAACAGCCAGACCAATGACTGATGCCGGTAAGCTCTTGTGCTTATCTTGAGTTGCACCGTAGGTGGAAGGAGACGGCTATTGTAATTGATGTTCCCTGCTTAACAGAGGCATAGACAGCTCAGAGGAGCACTGGGGGCTGTACTGAATCTGTTTTGAAGGGACCTTCTGTGTGTCACACTTGCCTGCTCCATTGCTCTGCCTTGTCGGAAAGACAGTTTTGCAAAAGCCTATTATTCCTTCAGTCTAGTTGCTTTCACCATCTAGAAATATACCCCATCTGGGTGTTTTCCTCTTGTTCTCATGGTCGTCACATTTCCAAACTAGAGAGCACTGTAATTGTCACATCTCATTCTCTGAATTTACTGATGGAGATGCTGAGGACCACAGACCTGTTTTCTGGGCAATGAATGGAAGCCCATAAACTTAATGAAGAAGCCAAGGTAGCCTTCATAAAATATTTATATCTAAAACATCTTTAAGGGTGATCCCAAGAAAATCCCTGCTTAATGTAACCTTGGCTCTTGAGATTAAAAAAAAAAAAAAAAAAGACTCTGAAAAATAGCCATAAACTCTATCTCGAATCAGTTTAAGACATTTTACTGAGTATCCACTATACACCAATCACTTTCTCAGCACTGGAAATTCATAGATGAACATTTAGCGACCACTGATGGAAGCCCACCTGCAAACCATCCACCAACATAATGAGACATGTTAGACAAACACGCAGTTTTTTTTTTTTTTACAAAACTCCACAGGCCTACAGCGTGAAAAAACAAAACACATTAATATTGAAAAGGTGTATTTGGCTAATGCATGTCTTTCCTTCATTAAAAATAAATCACACATAAAACACTTTTTTTCCAGTCCACCATTTTCAATGCCCATCAAAGCAGAAGTCAAGAAGTCAAACCACATGTTGCACTGGGCAAATCTGCTGCAAAAGACCTCTTTAAAGTGTTAAAAACCAAAGACATCACCCTGAGGACTAAGGTACGCCTGACTCAGGCCATGGTATTTTCAATTGCCTTATATGCATGTGAAAGCTGGACAACAAATAAGGAAGACCAAAGAAGAAACGATCCCTTTGAATTATGGTGTTGGCAAAGAATATTGAATATACCATGAACTGCCAGAAGAATGAACAAATCTGTCTTGGAAGAAGTACAGCCAGAATGTTCCTTAGAAGTGAGGATGGCAAGACTGCATCTCACTTACTTTGAACATGTTATCATGTCCTTGTAGGAGGACATCATTCTTGGTAAAGTAGAGGGTCAGGGAAAAAGAGGGATACCCTCAATGAGATGGATTGACCCAGTGGCTACAAGAATGGAGTCAAACATAGCACTGATTTTGAGGGTGGCACAGAACTGAGCAGTGTTTTGTTTTGTTGTATGTAGGGTGGCTATGAGTGGGAACAGACTTGACAGCACCTAACAACAACAACGTATTGAACTACATCTGAACATCAAAACCAAGTATACTCCAGTGGCCATTTAGTTGTTTTGTCTTATGGTGACCCCATATGTGTCAGAGTAGAACTGTGCTTTATAGGGTTTTCAATGGCTGACTTTTTGCAAGTAGATCACCAGGCCTTTCTTCCAATGTATGCCTGGGTGGACTTGAACCACCAACCTTTTGGTAAGCAGCCAGGTATGTTACCATTTGCATTACCTAGGGATTCCAAAAACAGATATACCCCCACCATATTATGTTAGTATTTCATCTTTTTTTTTTTTGAATTACTTACTCAAAAATTATTTATTGAGCATTTTATGTGCCAATGATTGGTGTAAGCAGACAACGCCATTTCAATATGAAAAGTTATAATGGATGGATGTACAAGGCTGTACTGGAGCATGGGAAAAGGAAGAAAGGGCATTGTACTGATATTTTATTCTCTGTCCTGGGCCATAAGTCTCTGAGGAGAAGCCAAACACGATTACACAAAGTGTTGGTTGAATGGGTTTCCCACTTAAAGGAAACTATGAATTATCTACACTTATGAAGAAAAAAACATCAAAGCATTGGCCATTGAAACTTGCAAATGATGAAATTTGTGTTTGGAATAAGAAAAGTTGTTTTGAAACTTGTTATTCAGGGTCGGAAAGGCATTTCTGACAATAAGAATGAATATTTTGATTTAGGTAAAAGTGTTGTATCAGGCTATGATTCCAGTAACTTCTTCAAAATCCTTTCACAAGTGCAATAAATAATAAATATTCATTTGTATTGGTCTAGGGATTTTTAACTTTCCCAGTCTCTTTGTAAATATATTTTTCTTGGTTAAATAACTTCTGACACATGATAATTAAAATTGAATTTTCCAAAAGACTCATGTGAGTCTATTTTATAATTTTTTTTTTTTTTGGAAATATCAGTACTCATTGAGGTATTGCAAATTAATTATGAAAAATCCCACAGATACTAATATTACCTCCTCACCAACCCTTCGCTATTCCTCTTCTGAATAGTCTTCTGTGGTATGGACTTGAGATGTTTCCTTGTTATTACTGACTGTACAGAGGCAACGTTCCTTGGAGTTTCCATGTTTTTCTGTTTCTTTATCTTACCTCCTATGGCTTAATGAGCTTCACCTTAGGGGATTTTTTGTTTTGTATATGCAGAGCTTAAATGTTTCTATTTTCTCTCATACTCATTTATTCCATTTTTGAATCAAAAGAATGTGCCATAGTGCTCAGAATTTTCTAGAATCTTTAAAGAAACAGACACACTTCATTTTTTTTCTATTTTTCTCAACCTGAGTGACCTTTAACAATAATCTCAAATCCAATAAAAATCATTACCAATCTCCGTATACTCCCTGATACCTAAGTTAATGTGGTGTGTGTATTTTTTTACTTTTTAAGGTTCAGATAAATATATTTTTTCTAATCCAGTATAATTATCATGGAGTATTTTTTTTTTATTTTGTTTAGGAAAATAGCAGGTTGCATTTTGTTCTGCTGTTTTTCCATTACAAATACGTTATTTCAGGTACTTAAAGGGTCAATTGGAATTCATATTGTTAAGGACAAATAGACACCATTTAGGGAGTGAGTGGGAAGGGTTCTAAGTTCCCAGGTCTTGGGGAAAAAAGAAAAAGAGATAACTCATGCACTTCTTGAACATTTCTATTCATTCGCAAGTAGGTGCTTGTCTCTCTCAGGTCCTGCAAATGACTTCTTTTATAATAATTCATCCATTATCCTTTCAGCAAATATTTGTTGGCTATTTACTGACAGTCACTTGACATTCACAGTTGTATGGTGTGGAGGTTATAACCTATGTCTGTTGTTATTTCCCATCGTGTCAATTTCAATTCGTGGAGATCCCACGTGTGCAGAGTAGAGCCGCTCCAAAAAGTTTTCAAGGCTATAATCTTTCAGAAGCAAACCACCAGGCTGTCTTCTGAGGTATTGCTGGGTAGGTTCAAACCAACAAACTCTTGGTTAGTATTTGAGCATTTAACCGCTTGAACCACACAGGGACTTCTTATGTGTCTCTACCTACATGCCTAGTTTGTTTGATGACTAATAGGATAATCAGTAATGAAAACAAACATGGACTCAACAGCTAAACAATCCAATCAAGTAAAAGTAGCAGATCTAAATATAATAAAAAAATACGATAGATACATATTTATATATAAATTTTTTTTAATATAATCTTGCCAATATATTAATTATAAACCCCATAAAAGTGTATATTTAAAAAAAATAGATTGGATCACACATTATCTTAACACCCTTGGTCACCCAAAAGAGGTAAGCATTTATCCTCTTTTAAAACTGAGGAAACAGACTAGTTCATATATTTAGGGGATCTCTTGCTAGTCACACAGTTAGTAAATGTTGCAATGGGGTCTAAATCTCAGATTCTTGAATCCCAGAGGCAGAGCTTTGTCCTTGTACTGTTCTGTATTTCAAATTCAGTTGTGCAAAGGTTCTCTGGAAATCCACAGATTAAATATGTTGTTGTTAGGTATTGTCAAGTCAATTTCAGACTCATAGCAACCCCATGTCACAGAGTAGAACTGCACCAACGAGTTTTCTAGGCTATAAACTTTACAGAATCAGATTATCAGGTTTTTCTCCCACAGAGCTCTTGGGTGAGTTCGAACTGCCAAAGTTCCAGTTAGCTACTGAGTGCTTAATCTTTACACCACCAGGGCTCTTTACAGACAGAATATAAGCTTCTGGAACACTGGAATGCATTGGGCATTCATGTAGTTAAAGTTTCTCTGATGGCCAGAAGGCGTTAAAACTGCCGTAGGGGCCTCACTTGGAAATGGGAAGGCATTTATACAGCAGAAATGGCGGCTTGAGGTGTCAGCGTCAGCTGGGTATGCTTGTTCAAGGGAATGAATCACAAAGTGTTCAGCTGAACAAAAAGAGAGAAAGGAGAGTCCCCTGAGGCATGGATTTCTTTTGAGTTCTTACTTTGTTTTACTTCTACCACAACAGGTAATTCTTCTTTTCTGTTTATTATGTACTTCCGATACGGCCAAATCTACTTCACTTGTTTTCTTTGTCATAATAACAATTTCCTGCTCCTTGTTTGTGATCCTTTCTTCTTCTTCTTTTTTTCCTTCCGTTTTCTTCTCCTAACAATTTCCTGATGTATTGGCATCAACCCCAAGGCACTGGGGAGAAAAAAAAAAATGTGATTATTGAATGAGAAAATAATCAGCTGCCAACCATAGTTACACCTTTGATCTTTGCTGTCTTGGAAACCAGCTATATTTAAATGATAGAGTTATTATTTACATTGATATGGCACTATTCAGATACATGAATTAAAATAATAAATGTGGTGATTCTATTTTACTAGTCCCTCATGAAAATCATATATATATATATTTTTTTTTAATTTATTTGTTTGTTTCAAATGGCTATCTGGATAGGACAACACTTGACCTAAATGTGAATATTTGCAGCATAAACATCATTCTAGGAAGCCCAGTAGTAATAAAGTGGCTATCATGTCTCTGGGTGGTACAAACAGTTAACGAGCTCAGCTGCGAACTGAAACCTTGGAGATTCAAGCACACCCAGAGGCACCTTGGAAGAAATGCCTGGTGATCTACTTCAGAAATATCAGCCATTGAGAACCCTATGGAGCGCAGTTCTACTCTGACGCACACGGGGTTGTCATGACTTGATGACAACTGTTGTGTGTGTGTGTGTGTGTGTGTCACAAAGGACACTTTTTCTGACCCAGGTATGCCTTACCCAACCTCCTCCTGAAACAACATTCATCATATTGTTTTCTACCAGGAAGGCAAAATAACTGCCAGAGGGCTCAAAACTGCAGAAAATTAAAAAGAGAGAAAGAATAATGGAAACCACCTCACTGGCCATCCCTTTCAACATGTGACGCATTATACTCTGAGCTTATTAAACACGTTTGAGTGTCTCTCACACTTGATGTGAGAGCTGAGAAGTGAGGAAAGCAACAGGCATTCACAGGCATGTCTGAGAAATCCCACCAGATGTCATTTGCAAAGGAGCCACTGAAATGTATAGGAAGAGCATCCCCCTAAGAGAAGAGATGCCCTAGATAGCTAAGACTTAGCCAAGTAGCATTAGTTTTGGTTAAAATATTTAAAAACTTTTATTGTACATTTTCTTCTGTGCTAGACTCTATACTCACCCCATTAACAAGAAGGAGAAAGGTGCAAGGAAAAACAACAGGAATCACAAAAAAGAAGAGGTAAGTCCTTGAAGCAAATTAAAAAATATATATACTAAAAAAATACGAACTATGTTAAATTATTTAGCCTGATAAAAATAAGCAAAGGACATGCACAGATAACTGAAGGAACAAAAATACTAATGAAAATGCTGGAATGCAATTTAAAATAACGATATATTTTTACCTATAAAACGGGCAAAGCTTTACTAAATTTTTATGTTTGATACTGGAGAGGAAATGATGCCCGTATGATGTTTCGGTAAGTATCGCACATTCACACATTCTATAACTATTTATAGTGTACTGGCTATGTTCCAGGTACATCCTCCAAACCAAATATTAAAAAAAAACCCAAATATTATGCAGCCAGAAAAGAATTCTTTTTCAAAGAATTCTAAGTAAATGTGGAGAAACGCTCACAGGATAATTATTAATTAAATAATAACATTTAGCATTTATTTAGATTTTCTGTGTATAATTACCTGCATAAAATGCTTTGCATACATATTTTAATCCTCAGAACTATGCCTTAAATAGATTTAGTTGCTCAAAGTTGCATCAGCAGAAAAGTGATGAAGCAGGAATTTTAGATCTATCTGACTTCAAAGTCCAAAATTTTAATGATTACAATATACTTCCTTCTGTGTTATGTACATAAATAATCAAGACATGAAGTTATATCCTTAGACTAGGAGCATACAGGCACAGACATACACATACATGCACAAGGACATACATGCACACACACACACTCTTAGTCTTTGAATTATGGGTAATTTTTATTTTCCACAGTTTGCTTTTCTGTGATACCCGTGCACTGATTTTATATTTATTTATTTTAAACCAAAGAGTGAGAAAATGCAATGGCTTCGTAAGCTGCAAAATAGAAACTATATGAGTTGATCAAGGGGTCCCTGTTTTCTGTGCCTCTGCCTTAGAGGGTACTCTGGAATCACACACTGAAGAAGAGAAAGTAGAGGCCACTCTGGTCATCCCAGAGCTCAGCGAGGGCCTGCACCCAAACGCCACCGTCACCTGGCCTAGTTGGGGTACAGGAATTAGAAACCGACCGTTCAGTAGACAAGTTGAGGCAAGCTAGGTCTTTGTATGTTCAGCGCCTGGCATTTGGTAGACCCACGGTGAATATTAGAGAACCAATGAATGACCTTCCCCTTCCACTCCTCACCCATAGACTACCATACACTACTTTACTTATTGCATTAGATTGTTGGGGTGCTTTGAGCTGTGCTACAATTCCTAAAATTCTCCAGTTACCGGTGGAGAGAGGAGGTAAGGAGGCAGAAGTGGAAGCCGTCATCTGCTAAGTGCGCGCTATTCTCAGGAGCTGTGCTAGTACATTTCAGGAGCATATCCTCCTTTCACCACCACAGAGTTCCATTGTGCTACAGGCAGGACTAACCTCATCTTATAGGGTAGAAAAGTCAGGCTCCAAAGGTTAATGTATGGCCCAGGATGACACAACTAGAGCTGCAACTGGGAATCTCCAGCTTCTTTTTCCCAAAGTCTGTGTTTTCCTCTAGTTTCCCCTCATTATGCCAGAGAAATGCCAATCTGTACCTTTAATATGAGTACTTATTTGTCCTGGTGTAAGCCACATAAAATAAGGTGATATACATAATCCATGGTCCAAAGCTTACAATACTAACATGATTCCTGCAGTTGAAACACACATAAAAATTATAAAATTTGTTTCTTCAATTTTTTTTTTTTCAATACGTATTTTAAATGGTTCTCCAAAACCCTGGAGATCTAGACTCTTGTTACTCAATATATGGTCTGAGAGCCAGTAGCTTGGCCAACAGCTGTGCTTGCGAGAAATGTAGACAAATCTGCAGTTTAGTTGATTCCCTGTGATTTGTATTCACATTAAGGTTTAAAGTAGCCATTGATTATTTTAACAAATACATTTCAATGTACACATGTAGTTGGCCCTCGAGTGTGACTATGTGACATGGGTTGATAAGAATAATAATGATAATTATAGCTAACATTTATTGGCAGCTCACCACATGCCAGATTTCATGATAATAATATTACACACTTCAGGTCATATAATCTATGATACAGGCCCTATTATTCCCATGTTTGAGTTGAGCCTTTGGAAAGTTTGAGCCAATTGTAAGTGGCAGAGTTTAATTTTGCACCTATCGCTTTCAAACAACAACCCATATAGTGGGTTCTGAACATTGTGAACCTGTGTACAACAGAACGAAATCCTGCCTGCTCCTGTACCATTCTTACTATCTTTGTTATGTTTGAGCACATTATTGCAACCACTGAATCAATCCATCTTGTTGAGGGTCTTCCTCTTTTTCATGGACCCTCTACTTTACCTTTTTTTTTTTTTCTACTTTACCAGGCATGATGTCCTTCTCCATGTATAAAGTATAGCATGTGTAAAGTAAGTGAGACAAAGTCTCATTATCCTCGCTACTAAAGAGCATTCTGGTGTACTTCTTCCAAGACAGATTTGTTCCTTCTTCTGGCAGTCCATTGTATATTCAATATTCTTCATCAGCATCATAATTAAAAGGCATCAGTTCTTCTTCAGACTTCCTTATTCATTGTCCAGCTTTCACATGCATATGAGGTGATTGAAGATATCATAGCTTGAGTCAGGCACATGAACCTTACTCCTCAAGGTGACCTCTTTACATTTCAACACTTTAAAGAGGTCTTTTGCAGCAGATTTGTCCAATGTAATGCGCCATTTGATTTTTTTTTCTTGAAAATTACACTGGTATAATTACACATCTCACAAGTAAAAATAGTTTGATGCTAATGGACCCTTTAATTTTTTGTGCTGACGTGTGGTCTCCAAGTTGGGGTTGATAGAATTCATTTATTATTTTAATTAATTTATTTTGTATTGTGCTTTAGATGAAAGTTTACAGCTCAAGTTTATTTCTCATATAAAATTTTATACACATATTGTTATGTGATACTAGTTGCAATTCCTATAATGTGACAGCGCACTACCCCTTTCTACTCTGGGTTTCTCCTGCCCATTCAACCAGCTCCTGTCCCTTTCTGCCTTCTCATCCTACCTCCGAACAAGAGCTGTCCGTTTAGCTTCCTGTATCTACTTGAACTAAGAAGCACGCTCTTCACGAGTATTATTTTATGATTTAAAGTCCAGTGTAATCTTTGTCTGAAAAGTTGGCTTTAGAAATGGTTTAGTTCTGGGTTAACAGAGAGTCCGGGAGCCATGTCTTCAAAGGTTCCTCTAGTCTCAGATCATTAAGTCTGATCTTTTTACCTGACTTTGAGTTCTGCAGCACACTTTTCTCTGGCTCCATCAGGGACTCTCTGTTGTGTTCCCTGTCAGGGTGATCGTTGGTGGTAGCTGGGCACCATCTACTTCTACTGGTCTCAGGCTGACGAAGTCTCCAGTTTATGTGGCCCGTTTGTCTCTCGGGCTAATATTTTCCCTGTCTTTGGTGTTCTTCATTCTCCTTTGCTCCAGGTGGATTGGGACCAGTTGAAGCATCTTAAATGGCCACTCGCAAGCTTTTAAGACCTCAGACACCACTCACCAAAGTGGGATGCAAAATATTTTCTTAATAAACTTTGTCATGCCAATTGACCTAGATGTCCCCTGAAACCATGGTCCCCAGGACCCAGCCCCTGCTACTCTGTCCCTCACAGTATTTGGTTGTGTTAGGAAACTTCTTAGCTTTTGGTTTAGCTCAGTTGTGCTGACTTCTGTATTGTGTTGTCCTTCCCTTCACCTAAGATAATTCTTGTCTACTATCTTTTTTTTTTTTTTATCTAGTAGTTAATGAATTTCCCTCCCCCTCCCTCCTCACCCTTGTAACCACCAAAGAATGTTTTTTTTCTACATTTAAACCTTTTTCTTGAGTTCTTATAATAGTGGTTTCGTACAATATTTGTCCTTTTGCCACTGACTAATTTCACTCAGCATAATGTCTTCCAGATTCATCTGCTTTGTGAGATGTTTCCTAGATTCTTCTGTGTTCTTTATCATTGTGTAATATTCCATTGTTCCTATATACCATAATTTGTTTATCCATTTGTCTGTTGATGGGTACCTAGGTTGTTTCCATGTTTTTGCTATTGTGAATAGTGCTGCAATGAACATGAGTGTGTATATATCTCTTTTATGTGATGGCTTTTATTTCTCTAGGATATATTCCAAGAAGTGAGATTTTTGCATCATACAGTACTTCTATTTCTAGCTTTTTAAGGAATCGCCAAATTGATTTCCAAAGTGGTTGTAACATTTTACATTCCCACTAGCAGTGTATAAGTGTTCCAGTCTCTCCATAACCTCTCCAACATTTATTATTTTGTGTTTTTTGAATTACTGCTAGCCTCGTTGGGATGAGATGGTATCTTATTGTAGTTTTGATTTGCATTTCTCTAATGGCTAATGATCATAAGCATTTCCTCATGTAAATGTTAGCCACCTGAATGTCTTCTTTAGTGAAGTGCCTGTTCATATCCTTTGACCATTTTTGAATTGGGTTATTTGTCTTTTTGCTGTTGTTTTACTGTATCTTGTAGTTTTTTTTTTTTTTTTGTAGATTTTAGAGATTAGACCCTGATCAAATATGACATAGCCAAATTTTTTTCTTTTTTTTTTTTCTCCCAGTCTGTAGGTTGTCTTTTTACTCTTTTGGTGAAGTTTTTTGATGAACATAAGTGTTTTATTTTTAGGAGCTCACAGTTATCTAGTTTCTTTTCTGTTGTTTGTGCATTGTTAGTAATGTTTAGTATACTGTTTATGCTGTGTAGTAGGGTCTTAGCATTGTCCCTATTTTTTCTTCCATGATCTTTATCATTTAGACTTAATATTTAGGTCTTTGATCTATTTTGAGTTAGTTTTTGTACATGGTGTGAAGTATGGGCCTTGTTTCGTTTTTTTGCAGATGGATATCCATTTACGCCAGCAATATTTGTTAAAGAGGTGGACTTTTCCCCCATTTAACAGACTTTGGGCCTTAGTCAAATATCAGCTGCTCATAGGTAGATGAATTTACATCTGGATTCTCAACTCTGTTCCATTGGCCTATGTATCCGTTGTTGTACCAGCACCAGGCTGTTTTGGCTACCATGGCAGTATAATAGGTTCTAAAATCAGGTAGTGTAGGGACTCCCACTTTATTCTTTTTCTTCAGTAATGCTTTATCTATCCGGGACCTCTTCCCTTTCCATATGAAGTTGTTTCTCCATCTCATTAATAAATGTCATCGGATTTTGGATCGGGATTGCATTGTATCTATACATCGCTTTGGGTAAAAATGACATTTTCACAATGTTGAGTCTTCCTACCCATGGGCAATATATGTTTTTCCACTTACTTAGGTCTCTTTTCGATTCTTGCAGTAGTGTCTTGCAGTTTTCTTTGTGTAGATCTTTTACGTCTCTGGTTAGATTTATTCCTAAGTATTTTATCTTCTTGGGGGCTATTGTAAATGGAATTAATTTGGTGATTTCCTTTTCAAAGGTCTCATTGTCGGTGTGGAGGAACACAACTGATTTCTGTATGTTTATCTTGTATCCTGATATTGTGTTGAAATCTTCTGTTAGTTTCAGTAGTTTTCTTGTGGATTCTTTGGGGTTTTCTGTAAATAGGATCATATCGTCTGCAAATAGGGATTCTTTTACTTCTTCCTTGCCAATTTGGATGTCTTTTCTTTCTTTCTTTTTTTTTTTTTGCCTTATTGCTCTGGCTAGGAACTCCAGCACAATGTTGAATAACAATGATGATAAATGCATCCTTGTCTGGTTCCCGTTCTTAAGGAGAATGCTTTCAGACTCTCTCCATTTAGGATGATGTTGGCTATTGGTTTTGTATAAATGCTCTTTATTATGTTCAGGAATTTTCCTTCTATTCCTATTTTGTTGAGAGTTCTTATTATGAATGGGTGTTGGACTTTGTCAAATGCCTTTTCTGCATCAATTGATAAGATAATGTCATTCTTATCCTTTGTTTTATTTATGTGATGGATTACATTGATTGTTTTTCTAATGTTTAACCATCCCTGTGTGCCTGATATGAATTCCACTTGATCATGGTGATTTATTTTGATATGTTGTTGAATTCTATTGACTAGAATTTTGTTGAGGAATTTTTTGTGTATGTTCTTGAAGAATACTGGTCTGTAATTTTCTTTTTTTGTTGTTGTTGTTGTGTCTTTACCCGGTTTTGGTATCAGGGTTATGCTGGCTTCATAGAATGACTTCTGTATTATTCCATCCTTTTCTATGCTCTAAAATACCTCTAGTAGTACTGTTGTTAGCTCTTCTTTGGAAATTTGGTAGAATTCTCCAGTGAAGCCGTTAGGGCCAGGGCTTTTTGTTGTTGGTGGTGGTGGTGGTAATTTTTAAATTACCTCTTCAATCTCTTCTTTTGTTATGCGTTTGCTTAGTTTTTTCTACCTCGGTTTGTGTTAGTTTAGGTAGGTAGTATGTTTCTAGAAATGTGTCCATTTCCCCTAGGTTTTCAAATTTGTTGGAGTGCGATTTTTCATAGTATTCCATTATAATTCTTCTAATTTCAGTTGGGTCTGTTGTGGTATCACCCCTCTCATTTCTTTTCAGGTTATTTGCTTCCTCTCCTAGTTTTCTTTTGTCAGTTCGGCCAATAGTTTATTGATTTTGTTGATCTTTTCAAAGAACCAGCTTTTGGTCTTGTTCACACTTTCAATTGTTTTTCTATCCTCTATTTCACTTATTTCTGCTCTAATATTCATTATTTCCTTTCTTCTGGTGCCCGAGGGCTTCTTTTGCTGCTCTCTTTCTATTTGTTTAACTTGTAGGGTTAATATTTTGATTTTGGCCCTTTCTTCTTTTCAGATGTGTGCATTTATTGCTATAAATTAACCTCTGAGCACTGCTTTTGTTGTGTCCCAAAGGTTCTGGTAGGATGTATTTTCATTCTCATTTGATTCTGTGAACTTCTTTATTCCATCCTTAATTTATTCTATAATCCAGTAGTTTGAGCAAGGTTTTGTTCAGTTTCCATGTATTTGATTTTTTTTCCTTGCTTTCTTTCTATTATTTATTTCTACTTTTATGGCTTTGTTGTCAGAAGAGATGCTTTGGATTCTGTTAAGGGCTTGCTTTATGGCCTAATATGTGGTCTATTCTGGAGAATGTTCCAGGTGCATTGGTAAACAAAGTATACTTGGCTGCTGTTGGGTGGAATGTTCTGTATATGTCTATGAAGTCAAGTTGGTTGATTGTGGCATTTATATCTTCTGTGTCTTTATTGGGCTTTTTTCTGGATGTTCTGTCCTTCACCGAAAGTGGTGTGTTGAAGTCTCCTACTATTTATTGTGGATCTGTCTATCTCGCTTTTCAGTGCTGTAAGAGTTTGTTTTATGTATCTTGAAGCCCTGTCATTTGGGTGCATAAATATTTAATACAGTTATATCCTCCTGGTATATTGTCCCTTTAATCATTATATAGTGTCCTTCCTTGCCCTTTGTGGTGGATTTAACTTTAAAGTCTATTTTGTTGGAAATTAATACTGCCACTCCTGCTCTTTTTTGATTGTTGTTTGCTTGACATATTTTTTTTCCATCCTTTGAGTTTTAGTTTGTTCTTGTCTCTAAGTCTAAAGTGTGTTTCTTATAGGCAGCATAGAGATGGATTTTTTTTTTTAAACCATTCTGCCACTCTCTGTCTCTTTATTGGTGCATTTAGTCCATTTACATACAGTGTAATTGTTGATAAGTATGAGTTTAGTGCTGTCATTTTGATGTATTTTTGTGTGTGTGTTGTTGAGAGTTTCTTTTTTCCACTTAATTTTCTGTGCTGAGATGTTTTTCTTTATTTTCTTTTCATCTTTTTCATTGTTGCTGATTTTGTATTTGCTGAATATTCATGTTTTTCTTCTTTTTTATTTTTATGTGTAGATTTGTAAATTTCCTTCATGGTTACCTTAAAATTTACTTCTAATTTTCCAAGTTGAATCCAATCTTTTATTTCTTGATATCACCTCGACTTCTTCCCCATATGAAAGTTCTATGACTACATTATTTTGCCCCTCTTTTTTCTCTTAATGTAGTCATCTTTTACATATTGATGTCTCTGTGTCCCCATTTTCAGTGTTTTAGCTTTGACTAATTTGTATGATTTCCCTTTCTGGGTTGGTATCTGTCCTGTGTTCTAGTATTGGGTTGTTATCTGATATTATTGATTCTTTAACCAGAGGGCTCCCTTTAGTATTTCTTTTAATTTTGGTTTGGTTTTTACAAATTTTCTTAACTTCTGTTTATCTGGAATGCCCTAATTTCACCATCATATTTGAGAGACAGTTCTCCTGGGTATGTAATTCTTGGCTGTCAAAATTTTTTTTTTCCTTCAAGGCTTTATGTATGTCATCTGTCTTAGTCATCTAGTGCTGCTATAACAGAAATACCGCAAGTGGATGGTTTTAACAAAGAGAAGTTTATTTCCTCACAGTAAAGTAGGCTGAAAGTCCAAATTCAGGGTGTCAGCTCCAGGGGAAGCCTTTCTCTCTCTATCAGCCTTCTTATCAATCTTACCCCAGAATAGGAGCTTCTCCTCACAGGGACCCTGGATCCAAAGGACACACTTTGCTCCTGGCACTACTTTCTCAGTGGTAGGGGGTTCTTCAATTCTCTGCTTGCTTCCCTTTCCTTTTATCTCTTGTAAGATAAAAGGCTGTGCAGACCACACCCCAGGGAAACTCCCTTTACACTAGATCAGGCATGTGACCTTAGTAAGGGTGTTGCATTTCCACCCTAATCCTCTTTAACATAAAATTACAACTACAAAATGGAGGATAGCCACACAATACTGGGAATCATGGCCCAGCCAAACTGGTACACATATTTGGGGGGAGGGACATAATTCAATCCATGACATTCTACCCTTTGGCCCCCCAAAAATCACATCCTTGCAACATTCAAAACATCTTCATCCCATCATATCATAGCAAAGGTCTTAACTCCAAGTCCAAAATCTAAAAATTTCTCTTCATCTGTGAAATCTAGAATACAAGTTATCTGCTTTCAGAGGTACAATGTCAGAACAGGCACAAGCTAGACATTTCCATTACAAATGGGAGAAACTGGAGGAAAAGAAGGGGTAACAGGCACCAAGCAAGTAGCAGAACACATTGCATTAGCCCACAGGTTTTGAAAATAACCCTCTGTTCTCTGAGACAATTTACAAAATGGACCTGCCCTCCAGATTCTAGGTACTGGCCACATTCTCCAGATTCTGAGTAGAGGCCCCTCGGCCCTGGGCTTCAGCTCCACCTTCCAGGCCCACTGGGACAGCAACTCTGCTCCCTTGGCTTTCAGCACACCATTCTCCTAGTCCGTCTGAGTGGTGACCCCACCCTTAGAAATACCAGAGGCCACGGCTCCACACTTTGAATCCCCTGATGTCACAGCCATACCTTTTGAGACTGAGGCAACTCGGCTGCTTGTGTTTCTGGTATCTTCAGCTTCTGCTTCCTGGTTTCTTGGCCTTTTGGCTCCTGGGGCCTCATGCCTGCATCTGCCCTGCTGAGGCAACTGTTCCAAAGCTCTGTAGCTCCATGATAAGTGCCTGGAGGCACTCCACTTTGCCAGGAATCCTCCTGCACACAGGCACTCAGTTTTCTCACTCTATGGGTCGCCTCCAGCGCTGTCTGGTGCTGACCTTCTGATTCTGCTGAGTTCTGTGCTGCTGCTGGTCCTCTGCCACTGCTCCTCCTCTGTGCCTTCACAGTTTCAAAACCACTTCCACATTTTAGGTATCTGTTAGAGCAGTACCCCACTCTCTCACTGCCAAATTCTCTTAGTCATCTAGTGATGCTATAACAGAAATATCACAAGTGGATGGCTTGACAAAGAGAAGTTTATTTCCTCACAGTCTAGTAGGCCAAAAGTCTGAATCCAGGGCTTCAGCTCCAGCGGAAGGCTTTCTATCTCTGCTGGCCTTCTTATGTCATCCCATTGCCCTCTTGCCTCTGTGGTTTCTGCTGCGTAGTCAGAGTTTAGTCATATTGACTCTCCTTTGCAGATGACTTTTTGTTTATCCCTAGCCATTTATAAAATTCTCTTTATCTTTGGTTTTGGCAAGTTTGATTATAATACGTTTTGGTGACTTTTGGGGGGATTTTCCTTGTGAGGGGTTCAATGGGCTTTTTGGATAGATATCTTCTTGTCTTTCATTATACCACGGAAGTTTTCTGCCAACAAATATTCAACAATTCTCTCTGTATTTTTTGTTATCCTTCCCCTTCTGGTACTCCAATCACCCGCAGATTATTCCTCTTGATAAAGTCCCACATAGTTCTTAGGGTTTCTTCATTTTTTTAAATTCTTTTATTGGATTTTTCCTCAATTAAACTGGTGTCAAGTGCTTTATCTTTGGTTTCTCTAATTCTGACTTCCATTGTCTCAATTCTGCACCTCTGACTTTCTATTGAGCTGTCTAATTCTGAAATTTTATTGTTAATCTTTTGGATTTCTATTTGCTGTCTCCCTACGGATTCTTGCAGCCTGTTGAATTTGTCATTTTACTCTTGTATAACCTTCTTAAGTTCCTCTATTCCTTTTTCTGTGTGTTCCTTGGCTTGTTCTGTGTTTTGCCTGATCACCTTCCTGATTTCTTGAAGAGCTCTGTATATTAATCTTTTGAATTCTACCTCCAGTAATTTCAAGATTTTATCTTCTTCCAGGAGGTTTCCTTGCTCTTTGTTTTGGTCACTTGCTGAAGCCATCCTGGTCTGCCTGTTTGACACTGGCAATTATCTCTGAGCCATCAATAAGTTATATTCATTTATTTTAAGTTTGCTTACTGTCTCCTAGCTTCTTGTTTTGTCTCATTTTGCTATGCCCAAATAGGCTGGTCATGTGAGCTACTTTGGTTATTGGCATCTTTGAAGCTACCAGGTATGTGAACCCAGGAGTCTGTTTTCTTGTGTGGATTCGGCTCAGGTGTCCAGGTCGTTGGTCACTGAGTGTGTTGTGCAGGCTTTCACCTAATGTCCTAGGGGGGCAGGTCTATGTAGGAGTGATTGGAGCAGGCACAGGTATCTGGCTGCAGTAGGGGGTTATGTGCTGAGCAATGTAGGGGGCTGACAGCTGCCCCTTAGTGCTGGATGGAAGGTTCCCTGTTCTTAAAAGTGCATAGGTGGGTGGGTTTTGCAGCTGGACTATGGACACCCAATGCTGTTGGCTGTAAGGAGTTGGAGGCACCACTCATTCTCAGATCTCTGTAGTGGGTGGCTAGGTGGAGTGGGAGCCACTAGTCCTCAGGACCCTGGTATGGGTAGGTGAGGACCCTGTTTAGGGGCAGGGCAGTGTCAAATGTCACAAATCTGCCACTCCCCCTTAGCTGTCATAGTTGAAAAGAGGCTTCAGGTATATGCCCTGTTGTACTATGCTTACTATGCTAATGAGGGCCCAGGCTGTTGAAATGAACCCACGCAGGTCTAAGCAGGGGTGAAAGGCATTCAAAATCCATGAATCCCTTATGCCTGTGCCTAGGCAAAGGGGGTGTGCCTCCCCAGAGATCCTGGCTTAGGGGAGCAGGCAAATTACTTTTTCTCGGTTTTTTATTTGTTTGTTAATTAGTTCCTTCTTCAAAGTGGAGAGAGTGGCTCAGGTCCCACTTCTGTCCCAGGGGGAATGGCAATCAATCACTGAAGCCAGACTAGACAGAGCAGAGTGGGGAGGGGAAGCGTGAATGAGAAAGAAGTACTTCCCAGACGGGGAAGGGTTTTTTTGATCCCACACGTTAGGTTAGATGCTGGGACTTAACTTTCATAGATCCAGTGTAGCTTCCCCCTGGTTCCAGAGGCTTATGTAAACTCTCCACCTCTCAGATTCTCCAGGTGTGGAAAACTCATCCCGAGTGCTATTGTTTGCCTCAGGCAGCACTCACCAGCAGATCCAGCCTTCAGGGTGCCGGCCAGGTCAGGCCTGGCAAATCCTCGCTGCTTCTGAAATGCCTTTCCTTCCCCCTGCTGCTCAGTCCAACTCCTCAACTTCATCTTTGATATTCAGGGATCCTAGATTGTCATATATAATTGATTCACTTGTTTTATTGGGTATTTGTTGTAAAAGGGACCACAGGAAGCATCTGGCTACTCTGCTTCCAAGAGTGTTGATTGTGGATCCAAGTAAAATGAAATCCTTGACAACTTCAATATTTTCTCTGAAACTTCTAACTACGATTTTAATTGCCTTTCCTCCAGGCATTTGCAACCTGACAGTGGAGAAAGACAAGTATTCTAAGGCTTTATTTCACTGATAGCCATCAAAAGAGCTAATTGAAAGGCACATATTGCTATGGTATCTCTCCAAAAAGAGATGTTTTGCAGACTCAGGGTAATTTTCAAGGAGGAGATGATTTTTGACTTGGGCGGTGCGGGAGAGGGTGCCTCACACTTTGTTGTGAACAAAGGCATTCGCTTAGGGCTCTGCAATCAACCAGTTGCCTCGGAGTCAGGTCCAACTCATGGCAACCCCATGAGAGTCAGAGCAGAATGGCTTTCTGTAGGACTTTCAAAGCCTGATTTTTCATAAGTAGATTGCCAAGCCTTTCTCCCAAGGTACCTCTGGGTGGACTCGAACTTGCAACTTTTTGTTTAACAGCTTGAGTACATTCACCATTTGCATCACTTGTAAGGTGTATTTAGTAACTAGTTCTCTAAGTTGTCTCTTCCGCAAAACATAAGTAGGGTTTGTCGTGGATGGACCTGAGACAGAGAAGTCATAAGTTAAAGAAGAGATGAAAGAAATGTCTGGGCTTCCAGAAGTTTAGAATTTCTACTCAGAGACAGCTCAAGTTGCTCCAAAAATAGGCAAATGCAGAAGGCCGACACTGAATACTCTTTAGGGAGACATTTTGCAGTCTGGGACATTTTATATACTTTGGGTAAGTGAATGTGAAAACCAGATTATGAAAGCCCTAAGTGGAAAAAGCAGGCATGCAGAATGTTCGTTTATTTAACAATGCCTGGATGGGTCATGGCTTCCACAGCTGAGGACAATTTTAACACATTAATCCATTCAAGAAGCTCGATCCTTCATCCCGTGCTTCATTGCCGATCACAGGCATTACATTATGGGCATTGCCAAACGTGGAGGTGGACAAGGTCCTGCCCACTGGGAGCAAAACGCACTTTCAGAATAAAAGCCTAGTATCTCTAAATTTCTTTCTTTCTTTCTTTCTTTTTTTATCTCTAAGAGGTTCCATCCCATCCTGAAAAAGTGCCAGAGAACTTGGCTTTAATCCGTCCTGCCTGTGCTACCAGCCGCAGCCCCTGAATACCTCTGCTCACACAAGCCTCTTGATCAAAAAACCTCCAGTGTTTCAGCACTGTCTGCAGAATAAAATCAGTTCCTAGAAGTCTCAGGGACTCAGACATCCACCAGCAAGATCTGTTAACTCTGCCTCTAAAATACTGAAGGGTCTAACCACCTCTGATTACCACCCAAGTCAAGCCCCCCATTCCTATTTGTTCTCTCTCTCTTTTCTCTCTTCCTCTCTCTACCCCTCTTGCTCTCTCCTGCTCTCGTTCTATTATAGAACATTTTAAACGGTACCAGAGTAGTATCTGGTTATGAAAATAATTTGGAGTCTGTGAGTGGGGAAGGAATCCTGAATAGAATAAAGCAGATATTGTTCATTAAACAGAGGAGACTGTTTTATCTTGGAACCTTCTAGCTTCGACAATTGTCCTTTAATGGCCAAAGTTATTTTATCTATACCCACACCCATCTCCTTCCCTCATTTTAAATAGAATCCAAGATATCATATTATTCTTTTCATGAATTTGTCAGTATTGTTAAAAGAGAGGACATTCCTTTAGAACATAACCATAATACCACTTTGACACCTAAAAAACAATAAACAGTACATTTTTTTAATGTTATCAAATATTCAGGCAGTGTTCACATTTTTCATAGATGATGTGTGCATACATATACATACATATATCATACACATATGTATGTGTATGTTTGTGTTTATATGTATGAGTTTGTGATGCACCATTGGATATTCAATGGCTAACTTCAGAAATAGATCTCCAGGCCTTTCTTCTGAGGCATCTCTGGGTGGACTTAAACCTCCAACCTGCCCTCAGCAGCCAAGAACTTTAACTGTTTGCACTACCCGGGGACTCCTACATAGTTTGTTTAAATTAATGCCCAAATAAGATCCACACGTT
Source organism: Elephas maximus indicus (assembly GCF_024166365.1). Lineage (NCBI taxonomy): Eukaryota > Metazoa > Chordata > Mammalia > Proboscidea > Elephantidae > Elephas > Elephas maximus. The sequence continues at coordinate 7,256,128 of NC_064833.1, read as the reverse complement.
GGAATTGGAATTGGTTGATAAGTCTCTCAAGTGTCTTATGAAGTATAGGGTTGTCCTGTTCCCCCTCTCTTCCTCTTTCAGGGTGGTGTCATAGCCCTTGATCTGGAGAGAGAGCTGACTCCTGACTCAGCTACTTAACTGGATCCCCTGTGTCCATAGCATCCAGCTGTCTGATTTTCAGAGTCTAAATCTGATTGCCCCCCTCCCCTGCCTAGCCCATCCAAAATAGTCCTATTACATTTAGAATAAAGTCCAAACCCCCTATCATGGCAATCAGAGTCCTATGAGACCGTGTCTCCCCATCTCTGCAAAGCCAACCTCTTTCCCCAACCCTTTGCCTGCTTGGCTGCAGACACTTTCTGTGTCTCTGGAACATTCTCAGGGACTTTGTCCTTACTGACCCTTTGGTTGAAAGGCTCTTCCCAAATGCTGGGATGGCTGCCCATTTTTTATTATTTAGGTCATCTGTCAAATGTCTTGTCCTCCAAAACGGCCATCCACCAAAAGAAGCACCCACTGATATCAATCACATATGTTCATTTCACTTTATTATTATTTTTTATATTTGTTTCATCTACTCTGCATACATGGGGTCACCATGAGTTGCAATCAATTAGAAGACAACTAACCACAACAACATAATGGTGCTCCACTCTGGTGAAGTTAGAGCCTGGGTCTAGTCTGTTCATCCCTGGTACCTTGACACTTGGGACAGAGCTGAGCACAGAGTGCTGCCTCAGTGCATGTTTGTTTCCACTTCATACATGTGGATTCAGGAAGGATATGTTCCTGGGTGTGGCTTATTTTCCTCAATGTTAAGTCTGTGAGATTTATCCAACTGGATACATATAGCAGTAGTCCCCCCCGCCCTTTTTGTGATTTTATTTTAATTCCTGAATAGGTCACAATTTATTCACTCTACTGTTGATTTTCCCCCCATTTTTGGCTATTTTAAACAAAGCTGCTATGCATATTTGTGATTGTGTCTTGGGTGGACGTATGCACTCATTCCTCTGGGAGACAAACCTAACAGAGTGGCTGTTGAGCCAGGGGGTGAATGTATGCTCAGATTTAGTAGTTCCTGCCCATATGCCAAAGTGAGTGTAACAAATTGCATTCCCTCTAGCCATGGATGAGAGTTCCAGGGGTTCTGAGTCTTTGAGAAAAGAGGCTTTGCTTTATATTTCCTTGCATTGTCCAGCATGCATTCCATATGTCTTACTTAGCAGGTGCTCACTAAATATTTGTGGAAGAGCTCATCCAATGTGTCTCCCATTGTGAGATAAATATCCGACCAAATGGTGAGGCTAGCTTCCATCTCATCCCTAGGTGCAGCAGGAGCACCACCAAGATGGCAGCCTTGGGAACTGCAGTTGTTGAAGCTTGGCTTTCTGATGATTTTGCCCTGATAAATTACCATTGTTTCCCTGATAAATCATTTCATGGATAATTAGATGGATCAAAACCAGGCCAAATACATAACCTGCTCTGCAAATGGGCTTCTTGAAAAATATGCAGCCATTGCTTGAAGACCTGCCCAATGCTGAGTGAATCATAGGCCATATCCCTTCATGCAGGAAGACACTTGCATCCTAGAACCCAGGATCGAAAGTTGCTAGAGAGCAGACACGTGTCCAAACTCTCCCCTGTTGACAAGGGAGTGTGCGAGCTGGGATTGATAAAGAAGAGACATTAGGGTAAAAAATAATGACAAGAGTTAATGTATACACAACAGGGTGATCTTTGCAAGAGTTCTAAATACTACAAAGTTAATTTCCTCTTCTGTAAATTAAGGATTGTTGTAGTTAGTTGCCATCGAGTTGGCTCCAACTCACATTGAGCTTATGTATAACAGAGTGAATCACTGCTCCTGTGCCATCTCCGTGATTGTTGGTATATTTGAGTCCCTTATTGTAGCTATAATGTCAATCTATCTCATTGTTCCCCTTCTTTTTCCTGACCCTCAAGATAATAACACTTAATTTGTAATGTTTGAGAATTAGATGTAACATTTTGATGTGAAAAGTGTCCAGTTGTGGCAGTAATAACAATGATACAACATGGAAACATTGTATCATCTATCCGATGCCTTAACATGTGCCAGGCACCAGCTTAAACACTTTGCAACATAATCTCATTTTATTCTTTCGAAAGGATGCAATGTTCAATGGCAGGAAAAAATACTTGCCTGGGAGTCAAACATTCTGTCAAAAAGAGGAGGGTTATGCCACCTCTACTATGTGATCTTGAACAAATTTCTTAATTTTTTAGTGTTTCTTCTTTTGAATCCATCAAATGGTGTAATTGGATTAAGTCCTAACTGCTGTACCTTTTATTACTTATATGTCCAGCATTTAAAGCATATTAAATAACACCAACAAACAACCAACTAAACATAAATGAGTAACTTAAAAAAACAAAAAACCCGCTGCCATAGGGTCAATTCCAACTCATAGCAAGTAACCCTATAAGACAGAGTAGGACTGCCCCACATGGTTTCCAAGGCCGTAAATCTTTACAGAAGCAGGCCGCCACATCTTTCTCCTGCAGAGTGACTGGTGGGTTTGAACTATAGACCTGTTGGTTGGCACCAAAGTGCTTTAACCACTATGCCACCAGAGCTCCTAAATGAGTAACTACTGTGTGCCAGTTAGACTAATAAATGACCCCTGGCCTCGAGGGACCAATCATTACAACAGAGTAAGATAAGGATCCCTGAAGGAAGCAGCATTAAACTGGGCTTTGAAGAGTAAACAGGCATATTTTAGGCAGGAATAATAGTTTCTGTATCAATTGTTTTCTAAAGAGCAGAAAGAACTTTATTCTGAGAAAGCTGACGACCACATTTTTAAGGAAGCAAGGATGTGGGGGTGTGATGGAGGTGTCAGGAATTGAGGCTGGAAAAGAGATTGAGGACAAATGGAACTGCTATTAGTATCACAAATAAAAAATAAAAATAAAGGAAGAAGAACAAAACATCAGACTCCACCTTGCTAGGCAGCTTACTTCCTATGGAATGCCTATATCAACGCATTGCCTGGTTTTCAGATGATAAAATAGGAATCAGGCTTGGTCGTTACTCATTAGAGTGTTCCAGGGGTGGGCCCCGCCTGATTTGTGTGGGGACGGGGTTGGTGCAGTGTTTAGACAGAGCAGCTTTAATTCTCGGAGTACAGTTAGCATGGGAGATTGCTCCGTCTGGCATTATTATGAGCCATGAAGTTCTCAGATTTTACTGCTCCAAGTGAATCAAGCCATTTTCCAAAATGAATTATGGATCATAAACCCTTGGGGTGGCTATAGTGTTGCATTTTTGTGAAATCCATATTCGGGGGGACATTTATTGAGCACATAACTATTATGAAGTGCTCACTGCAAAGCAAGTGCTGCTTGTGGTTGACTCAGCAGGAGAGGAGTTTAACATGTTCATGTCTGGGTGCTGGATTCCAATCTCCTCTAAAATCCTCTAATCACTACTCCAGGATATGGCCAGGAGCAGATCAAGACCCAGGCGAAGGCTGAGAAACACTCAATAGGTGCTGAATATGATGGGATTTTTGAGCTAAAAATGATGAACTGAGTAGAATGGTTTCAGTCTTGGCAAACTTATCTAACTAAATCATCTTCCATACTTTCTAAAATGTGATAAATGAGAAGAAAGAAAGGAAGGCAAAAGAGGCAGGGGATGAGGAAAGGAAAGACAAGGAAAGAGGGGAGGAAGAGGCAGGACCAGAAAGAGAAGGAAAGGAAAGGTGGAGAGAATCAGATCTACAGTTCTTATGGCAATGTTTCCAGAGTTGAGCAAATAATCTGAGAACATTCACTGTCTGCTCAACTTGAGGCTCACCTTGGCCACTCCTGTTCTCCCCATGTCTTAGTTTCCTAGCACTCCTCTAACACAAGTGTCTGGTTTTAAAGAACAGAAATGCATTTCCTCACAGCGATGGAGGCTAAGTGTCCAAAGCAGAATCTTAGCTGTGCTGATTCCTTCTGGAGCCTCTCTCCTAGTTTGTGGCGTCTGCCAACGAACCTGGGTATTTATCTGTAGATGATCTTCACATGGCATCTGTCTTCCCCTGTGTGTAGTTTTGTCTAATCTGGTATTTTATAACTGAAGAGTGATGAGGTTTAGAGTCCACCTACACTGGTAGCACATTGATTGATTGAACACATTACATTAGATTGCATCATGAAAAGAGATTACATTATATCACATTAGACATAAGGTAATTAAATTGTAGTACATCAGATTGCTTTGTGAAAGGTAATCCACTCTATCCAAGGCCAACTGATTTATTACATGTAGCTATTCCATGACAGTGTAGACCCTGGTGGCATAATGGCTAGGACCTATAGCTGCTGACCAAAAGGTTGGCAGTTTGAATCCACCAGGTGCTCCTTGGAAACCCAAGGGGGTAGTTCTACTCTGTCCTATAGGGTTGCTATGAGTCAGAATCAACTCAACGGCAATGGGTTTTTTTTTTTTTTTAACTCCATGACAGCAACTAGACTAGCGTTTGGCCAAACAATTGGACACCATAGTCTAAACATCTTGACACTGAATTAACCATCACATCCAGCCGCCCAAGAATTTGACTTTCAGTTATACTAGTGTCTTTATCTCTCCACATATACTTCCATGTTATGTTATTAATCCAAGCCTTCATCTGGCTATTTTCCTTATCTGGATGAACTTTGCTTCATCTTTGTTTATCTTAAAACTGCATCCAAGTATTGAATCTTCTGGGGCAGTTCCACTCCTGTTAGTAAGACTAAATCATGTCCTCCCCTGTGTTCTCATGACATTCTGTTCATTTTGTCTTTTATAAAATATTTTTCCATCTACTTTGGTTTAGTTGTGGTGTTTCTCTTTCTCCCATGTTAGGTTCAAGCCTTTGAACGTATAATCATGTTTGTTTCATTAACATCAAATCTCAGTGGACTCAATATGAGGGAACAGAGCAGAAAGGAGACCCCATAGGACTCACAGTGCAGCAAGAGGTGGAGATGTTAAAATCCAGTGTGATTGGAGAAATGCCAGAGAGAAGCTACAGTTGCAAGGGGAACCCAGGAGAGGGGAAATGACCATCTTGCTGTAGAAAAAAACAGAGAGGGTGTCTTCACAGAAATACCATTTGAGATGAGTCTGGGAGAAAAAAAAAAAAAAGATTTCATAGGCAAGGAATGGGAGAATGGCAATATACAAGGAAAGGAACTTGTGTGCCAGGCCCCAGAGAATATAGAGAGTGTTATATTCTTGGAGGAAACCCTGGTGGCATAGTGGTTAAGTTCTATGACTACTAACCCAAAGGTTGGCAGTTCAAATCCACCAGGAGCTCTTTGGAAACTCTATGGGTGCAGTTCTACTCTGCCCTATAGGGTCCCTATGAGTTGTAATCAACTTGATGGCAATGGGTTTGGCTTTATATTCCTGGAAACTGAAGAAGCTCAGAATGATTGGTCCTAAGAGGGACTCTCAATTTACTGTAACTCCATCTTCCAGTGGGAAGAAGGGATGAGGGAGCTTGAAATTTAGTCTTTGCCTACTAGATGCCAGAAGCTTCTTATTTAAGTCTATTTCATACATATAATATACATATAATATGTATTTTATATGTATAATCCTATAAAATAGATATTATTATTGCCACTTAGCAGGTGGGGAAATTGAGGCTCAGAGAATTGTTCAAGTTTGCTCAGCAAAGAAGAAGCAGGTATGGTCTCTGTCTGAGTTCATTACTCTTCAACTGTGCCACATGGTTTTCAGAGAGTCACTGACCATAGGGATATCATGTTATCACACAACCTTGCATTTGCATTGATATGTTGCTATTCCCTCAATCACTCATAATCATACTATGAACCAGAACCTGAGTCCACTTGATCATATAATTGTGTTAACTAACCTCCCTTCTAGCCAGGAGATAAAGGAAAATAAGAAGGAGAAAATCTAACTTTGACATGACATTTGAGCTGGACTCTGATGTATTTTGAATTAGAAATTAGATGTCAGTACAGCCCTGTAGACCAGAAAGAGGACTGGATGTGGATTGGGACACTTTGAAGGGAATCAAGAAGTAGCAACTTCTCTGAATCCACGTTTCTTTATCTATAAAACATGGATATCAATGCTTATCTCATAAATATGGAAATTAAGGATGCTTCCATGAACATTAAACATGCTAAGACATGTAGAATTCCTAGCATATCATACAGATGCAAAACTCTAGAAATTTGAATTAAAGCTTTTTTTTAACTATTAAGATGAATATCCAAACCTTTTATCCAAATGAGTCTTCAAACTGGGAATATGTCAACTGCTAGAGCATTCTCTGTACAATTCTGAGAAAACTACATTCTTTACAAATAACATGGCAGCCTTTTAAATACCTCTCACTTCTCTCACCTTGCCTATTTTACTCCCAGGTGATCCAGATGTTTTCCTGTTCCTTTCATGATTTCATGGAATCATTGAGACCAAGAGCTAAAGGTGCCCTGAGAGACCATGTAACCCAACTCCATAACTCCATGTTGGAGGAAACTCAGTCCCAGGAATGTGTCTTTCCCTGGAAGTTACAACATCTGGTGACACAACGGTTAAGTACTCTTTTGCTTACCGAAACTTCTGTAGTTGGAACCTATCTGTGGTTCCATGGGAGAAAAGACCTGGTGAGTTGCTCCCATAAAGATTACGGCCTAGTAACCCCTATGGGGGCAGTTCTACACTGTCATGTAGGGTTGCTATGAGTTGGAAGCAACTCAGCCTCACACAACAACTCTTCATTTATAAAACCAGACTAACAGTTACCTCAATAATCTCTCAAATGATTGAGAACGTCAAGCTTTTTACTGTCTCATTGTCTCTTTTCTTTGCTGGAACTTTCCAGTTACTAAGCTCCCTAATTTATCCCCAGCAGTAACCACAATACTTTGTGGTGGGTAACATAATGGCTCCCAAAGATGTCCATGTCCTAAACCCCAGAACCTGTGAATATGTTACCTTAAATGGCAAAAGGAACTTTGCAGATATGATTCAGTTAAGGATCGGGAGATGGGAAGATCACCGCGGATTATCTGAGTAGGCCCAATGAAATTAAAAACATAACAAAATAAACAACAACAAACAAATCCTGATATTTCAAGTCTGTTGTGAAGATTAAATAAAAGACTATCAAAAACAAATTTTTAAGTAAGTTCCAAAAAACCAGTCTGACACAGTCACTTGCTTTATAAATTATATTGTTCTAAAAAAATCCAAATGAAATATCACCTCCTAATTATTATTTTTTTTAATTACAGCAAGGTGACTTTTCAGTCATTCTTTTCTATATTTTCTTAATTTGACATATGAAATTAAATGTAATTTGAAGAAGATACAGGATTTTTCATCGGTAGATATGTGTTCAGAGTCCCTGGGTGATGCGAATGGTGAACCCACTTGGCTGTTAGCCAAAACGTTGGAGGTTCAAGTTCACTGCATGTGTTTCAGAGGAAGACTGTGCTCCACAGAGTTTTTAATGGCTGTAATCTTCCAGAAGTAGGTCTCCAGGCCTTTTTTATGCGATGCTGCTGGGTGGATTTGAACCACCAACCTTTCAGTTAGTAGTCACGCAGAAACTCTGTACCACCTAGGGACTTACGTAAGTGAAAGTTAATAATTACATCTCATACTGTGTTAGATTTGCCTCTTCTATTTGTCTTCCAATGTTATTTATTTAGTAGTCATAATTTTAATTTTAGTCCACTCAGCATGATTTTGAGTCTTTTCCAGACATATTTAACTTTTCCAGGTGGAGGCTCCAACAAGGCAAAGTTGGATTTGAGGAGGGTCAAGAATTAGCCCAAGTGTGTCTGATAAATGGAAAGGGGTAAGGGGACTGGAAGTGTCTTTAAAAAGTGTGACTATAATGCAGGACTATGAAATCTAATTTCTGAATATGAAGTGCAGTGAGGGTTTTGCAACAGTGAGTGAAGGGCTGTGAAAATGTGGTATGATCAAAAGGATAAAGGTTTCTTCAAGTTCAAATAATTGTTTCAGTCAAGCTAGAAGAGTGAGAGAGCTAGAAAAAATGGGAAACTTGAATTTGGAATAATGGAATTGAGGCAGTTATTGGTAATAAAGCCTGGGGTGTGCCCATGGGTGCGGACAGCTAAAGCAATGTGGAGGACAAGATGGTTACGTGAGAAGTCAAAGAATCAGGATCTAATGTATTGAAATAATTGTCTATGTTGTTGTTAGGTGTCATGAAGTCAGTTCCAACTCATAGCTACCCTATGTACAACAGAATGAAACACTGCCAGATCCTGTGCCATCCTCATAATTGTTGTTAGGCTTGAGCCCATTGTTGTAGCCACTGTGACAATCCATCTCATTAAGGGTCTTCCTCTTTTTTGCTGACCCTGTACTTTACCAAGCATGATGTCCTTCTCCAGGGGCTGGTCCCTCCTGATAGCACGGCCAAAGTATGTGAGATGCAGTCTCACCGTCCTTGCTTCTAAGGCACATCCTAGCTGTCTTCTACTGTGAAATCACTGTGAACTATCAACAAGGGTAGTATCAGAGGAGGTGGGATATTGTGGCAGATGCTACAATCTTCCAGGAATTGAAAACTGTGCCTCAGGTATCAAAATAGCTGTAACATTCGCCACAGATATGCAAATGACTCCAACAAAGAGGGCTAGTGAGTGAAATAATTTGTCACATCTGAGTCTTTTTTTTTTTTTTCTTGAGAGGATAATGTTCTGGAATTGGCAATAGTAAGGAAGAAATCACCTGTCTGTCCTGCAGGCCCAGGGCTACAGGAGAAGTGAAGTCCTCAGAGGCAATCCAGGTCTTCTATCAAAGCAAAATGGAAAAGGGCATGGGTTTTGTGGGTAAGGAAAGCCTCATTCCAGAGGACTCAGGAAGGTTTGGGGAATTGTGGAGGGGTAGGAGACAGATTTGATTTAGGGATGTACATCTATATGTAGATAAAAATGATTGAATGAATGAATGAACCAAGCAATAAGAACAAGTGAATTCCTCTTCCTACACCTCGAAGAATGAACTCTCACTTTCCCACAGATGTGACTTGCTCCTGTGATGGATCAGAAAGCTGGAGGCACATTGATTCTACCTCCGCTCCAGCCCAGTGTCTTGACTCAGAATTTAGCTGTTTCACCCGAGGCAAGGAAGAAGCTTTCTCTCAGTTAATTATCACGAGTTAACACTGAAGCTGGATTCTCCTTACAGTCTGAATGCCATCATCACTCCCAATATCACCATAATGACAGCCCTCTCCCTGGCCTTCTGCCTGTAAGCTTGAATTTAGAATCTCAATTGCTATGGATAAAATTTAATACAGCACAAAATATCACAGAAGAAAAATGGCACTATAAAATGCACCTTGTGATGGTGAGTCACTTCAGTCCTGGGCAGTATTTCCCAGGAGACACATCATTAACAGCCTCCTGCACCCAAGCTGTTGTTCTGCTGATTGTTGCCCTGTAGGCAGATGTGGACATGTTGTGCGAAGGAGATCTTTGAGACATGCCCACAGGGAGTTGTCTTGAGGCTACACATTTAGCAAACATTCATTGAGTATGCACCAGGCCCCATGCTGAGAGCTGGGACAGATTCAAAGATAAATGAGACATGGTTTGTGCTGTCAGAATCTAGCTGTGCTATACAGACTACTCGAAGTGTTGAAATGGTGGAAGCAGCAATAACAAAAATAAATGCCAATATGGGTTATTATTTGAATGCTTACTATGCGCTAGGCATTGTGCTAAGAGTTTTACATATTGCACATCAGCACATCATCCAAGCTCTGCAAGATTGGTTTCCAGTAGAATTCATGGCTCTTCTTACCTCTCATCATTTCTCCAGATGGTAACTAATAGTGTTACAGTAGAGAGTGTTTTGAGATGAAACTGTGTGACTTGCCAGTGGCAGAAGGAAGGACTGAGGGACCTGGGAAAGTTAATAAGAGATGAAACCAGCCATGCTTCCACAGGAAAGATACATGGAGTTCCAGGTGGTATAAATAGTTAACGTGTTTGACTGCAAGTGGAAAGGTTGGAGATTCCAGTCAACCCAGAGGCGCCTCAGAGGAGAGGCCTGGTTATCTACTTCTTAAAGATTACAGCCACTGAAAACCCTATGGATCAGTTCTACTTGTTGGTGTTTCCAAGTGCAGTTGAGTTGATTCTGACTCATAGTGACACAACATACAACAGAACGAAACACTGCCCTGCCCTGCACTATCCTCACAGTCGTTGCTATACTTGAGCCCATCATTGCAGCCACTGTGTCAATCCATCTCATTTAAGGTCTTTCACTCTTTTCATGACCGTCTACTTTACTGAGAATGATGTCCTTCTCCAGGGACTGTCCCCTCCTGAGAACATGTCCAAAATAAGTATAAAGTCTTGCCATCCTTGCTTATTATGAGCATTCTGGCTGTACTTCTTCCAAGACAAATGTATTCAATCTTTTGGCAATCCATGATATATTCAGTATTCTTCACAAACACCATAATTCAAAGGCATCAATTCTTCTTCGGTTTTCCTTATTCATTGTCCAGCTTTTGCATGTATATGAGGCCATTGAAAAGACCATGATTTGGATCAGGTGCACCTTAGTACTCAGAGTGACATCTTTGTCTTATAACACTTTAAGGAAGTCTTTTGCAGCATATTTGCCCAATGCAATATATCATTTGATTTCTTGACTGCTGCTTCCATGGGCATTCATTGTGGATCCAAGTAAAATGAAATCCTTGACAACTTCAATATCCTCTCCTTTTATCATGATTTTGCTTATTGGTCCAGTTGTGAGGATTTTTGTTTTCTTTTTGTTGAGGTGTAATCTATACTGAAGGCTGTAGTCTTTGATCTTCATCAGTAAGTGCTTCAAATCCTCTTTACTTTCAGTAAGCAAGGTTGTGTCATCTGCATATTGCAGGTTGTCAATGAGCCTTCCTCCATTCCTAATGCCACCTTCTTCTTCATATAGTCCAGTTTCTTGAATTATTTGATCAGCATACAGACTGAATAAGTATGGTGAAAGGATACACACACATCTCCTGATTTTAAACCATGTAGTATCCCCTTTTTCTGTTCAAATGTCTGCCTCTTGGTCTATGTACAGGATTCTCATGAGAACAATTAAGTGTTCTGGAATTTCCATTCCACTACTCACTCATTTGTTGGAAACCTTGGTGGTGTAATAGTTAAGAGCTAAAGCTGCTAACTAAGAGATCAGCAGTTCAAATCCATGAGGTGCTCCTTGAAAACCCTATGGGGCAGTACTACTCTGTCCTACAGGGTCACGATGAGTCAGAATTGACGGCAATGGGTTTGGTTTTTGCTGGCTTACTCATTTGTCAATTTGTCATACCATTGGTGGCTTGCATGTTGCTGTGATGCCAGAAGCTATGTCAATGGTATTGCAAATACCAGCAGGGTCATCCACAGTGGACAGGTTTCAGTGGAGCTTCAAGAATAAGACAGGTAAGGAAGAAGGACCTGGTGGTCTACTTCTGAAAATATTGGCCAGTGAAAACCTTATGAATAGTAGTTCTACTTAGATCTACTTGTATACGATGATTTTACACTAACAAGTCAGTAAAAGTGGATGATCAGCCTGATAGACATAGAGACGTCACTTGGCAAAATTCAAATATCATATATTATAAAACCTCCAAACTAAAATATAAAGAATTTTTTTTAATCTAGTAAAAAAACATGCATAAACAGCCTACTGTTTCACACTTATGGGTAAAATATTTAATCTTCCTGTGAGATCAGAAACAATAAGAGAATGCCACCTACCACCATTTATTTTCAGTTATGTGTTGTGTGACCAAACTGGGCTAATAAGTCAAGAAAAATTAAAAAACAAAAACAAAAAGCAAAGATAAAGCATACAGTGTGAAAATCAAGAAAAACTGCTTATTTGCAGATGGTGTGAATGCAGATGGAGAAAATCTAATGGTGGCTGCAAACAGGTAGAATTGAGAATTGAATTTAACAAGGTATCTGGACACTTAATTTAAAAGTTCCGTTCAGTTATGTTTTAGATGCAGTCAATAAGCAAGAGAAAGTAAAATTTCAATTAAAAACAACAGCAAAAAATTTTAAGAAATAGCTAGAAATAAATCTAATGATGTATCCCATGTTCATTGATAAGATGGAACCGAAGAAGAATTGATGCCTTTGAATTATGGAGTTTGTGAAGAATACTGAATATATCATGGATTGCCAAAAGATTGAATACATTTGTCTTGGAAGAAGTACAGCCAGAATGCTCATAATACTGTAGAGAGGTCAGTTCTACACAAACTATACTTTCAAGAAAATTTCAGTCCTTATCCCAACAAGGTCATTTTTTTTGTTTGTTCTTGTTTTGTGAAAGTTCATTGTTGTGTAGATTAGCTAAGGGATCTTTTAGGGAATGCATGGACAACCTTAGATAAGGCAAAAATTAGCAAGAATAAATTGAATAAATATAATTTATATATTTACACAATGGTATGTCTAGAACACTAGCATAAATGCAGTTGTATTTTCACAAACTATTGCCAATACCAACAATTCCTGGTGGTGCAGTGTTTAAGAGCTCAGCTGGTAACCAAAGTTTGGAGATTTGAACCCACCAGCTGCTCCACAGGAGAGAGATCTGGTAGTCTGCTTCTGTAAAGATTATAGCGTGGGAAACCCAATAGAACAGCTTTACTCTGTTCTATAGGGTCCTATGAGTCAGAATTGAATTGACTGCAATTTTAGTTTTTGTTTTTTGCCAGTACCACGTTCTGGTCATGCTGTGATCCAGAGAAGTCAAGGAGTATTAGAATAGTTTTGTGTGAAAACTCCTAAGGGAATTTTTAAAATTCTATGCAGAGGAGACCTAAAACAAACCATTATTAATGTTAATAAGCTTTCTTTCATCAATTTTGTTATTTAAGATCAAGACTTTAGGCTTTGTCATTAAATATAATTAAGACTTGAGAAGAATCTATTAAGTAAAATTATTTGAACTTGCATAATCCAAATGATGATAATAATAAACCATATCATTAGTAATACTATCTTATCTTTATCCTGCATTTGTTTGGGAAAGACAAATTAATGCACTATTGCAGTTTATTATGGTATTACTCATCTTGTCCTGGGGCATGCTCTTCTTATCTTCTAGTTTGTGGTCCATATTCATTTGCCAAAATCTACAACAGTCATGCCACCACCCATCCATCAGTTTGCTATGCTGTGGTGGCTTGTGTGTTACTATGATGTTGGAAACTATGCCACTGGTATTTCAAATATCAACAGGGTCACCCATGGTCGACAGTTTACAGTGGCGTTTCTAGATTAAGACAGACTAGGAGGAAAGGCCTGTGATCTACTTGTGAGAATTAACCAAGGGAAACCTTATGGATCGTAACAGAATATTGTCTGATATAGTGCTGGAAGATGGGCCCCCTAGGTTGGAAGGTATTCAAAATACGCAGTGGCTGCAACAATAAGCTTGAGCATACCAATGATCATGAAGATGGTGCAGGACTGGGTAATGTTTGATTCTTTTGTACATGGAGTTGCCATAAATTGGAGCCAACTTGATGGCAACTAACAACAATAATAATCATGGTTACGTACTCCTATGTATATCAGTATAGTCTGTTCCCTCTTTGTGAAGTGAGATAGGATTCTCTCTTGGCTACCTCCCTCTCTTAGCTAATTCTAATACAGTCTTAAAGTCCAGATCAAAAGTTATTTCCTCCCACCCATAACAAGTGTCTCCCTCACCATACTATAATGAAGACTTGTGTGTGAATTACTGCTTTTATATTATGTTCATTAGCCTTAGAACAAGGAGGTTCCCAAGCTTCTTCCAGCATCCCTGTGTGAAAACCCATGGCCCAGGAGAAATTTACTCCACTGGGTAGTGGGAGATCTAGGATCTGTGCACATTACTCAAATTAGCTAATCAGAGATATTTCCTGGGCTTTTCAAATTGCAGCTGGCAAGAAAGATTATTTCTATCCCCTAAAATTTTTTTTTTTTCTGATTATGATCCTGCTCTATGATACTAGAGAGAACTAAGAAAACTCTCAAAGAGAGACAGAGACTGAATAGTGTGGAAGATTCCTGATCTTGTTTAAGACCCTGGATCCTGTTTTATCTGACAACATCCCTATCCCTGCCCCTTAAGGCCAAACAATGCATTCCTCTTCTTGCTAAATGTGGTGTGAGCTGGGGTTCTGTCGCTTTCAATTTAAAAAGTGGTAAAAAAAAAAAAAAAAAGAATTTTTTTTTTTAACTAATACAATATTTTATATTAATAGTTTTGTTTTATCACCACTGGACTATGGACCAACTGAAAACAATGTCTTATTTATCTCCATACCCCAGCACTTAACAATGCACCTGACATTTTAGGTACTCAATAAATATTTGCCAAATAAAAGAATAGTTACCAAACGTGTTTGTGAAAAAGACAGTTACACAATGCAACATTAGTCCTGTTACAAAGAGTCCACAGACTGATAGTTTTTAAACATAAAACGCACACACGGGTTCTTCACCATGTCTTCTCTATTCATAATACTTATTTCCCCTTGACTCCTCAGGCAAACCTTTCTTCAAGCTCTGCTCAAATATCAAACACTTTCTCAAGGATTTCATGATGCAACCCCTATTAGACAGCACTAAACACTCTTGTTTCTAATCTCTCAATGCATTTTGCTTTTTTTTGTTCCATTCTATAGAATTTTTTTTTTTTACTCCTCTCCTTTCCAGAGTTGAAATTCCTAAAAAATCCCCCCAAACCAAACCCATTGCTGTTGAGTCAATTCCAACTCATAGCGACCCTTTAGGACAGAGTAGAATTGCACCATAAAGTTTCCAAGATGTGGCTGGTGGATTTGAACTGCCGACCCCTTGGTTAGCAGCCAAGATCTTAACCACTGTGCTTAAAGGGATGTCTATTTTATTTAGCTTTACATCCTCATCCTCTAACACAATGCCTGGCACATTGTCCAAGAAGAACAAACACTTGAGTAAAAATCACTTTTTAAAGAGCTTTTGCATAAGCCATCCCTCTCAAGACTGGGGGTTCCTATTATTGTATCAGTTTTATACTTTATAAGTGAAAAACATTCTTGTCATGATATGTCTATTATACAAGAGGGCAAGAATCATGTCTCTCTAGCTCACAAGTGTATTCTCAATGCCTAGCACAGTGCCTGACACACACACACACATATATGTCTGTGAGTGGCACAGATGGTTTGCACTTGAGGACTAACTGACATCCACCCAGCAATGCAGTGGAATAAATACTCTGGCGATTTGCTTTGATAAGATTACAGACATTGAAAACCCTATGGAGCACTTCTACTCTGAAACATGTGAGGTCTTCATGAGTTGGAATTGACTCGACAGCAATAGGGTATATATGCATTGTACATATGACATTATATATAATACATAATTAATGAGCTTCAGCTACTTTCAGTGGCAGGGCCTTCATCTAACATCAGATTCACTAATTCCTTGATCTCCCCCACCTTCTCTTTCAGCGGCCAGATTGTGAGCTACCAAAGGGCAGAAACTTTGCCTTAACCCTCCATTCCACAAAGTCCTTGCCCACACTTTTCAGGTGACTATTCGCCATGTTCCAGAAGTTGCGTGAGATACTTTCACAGTTTGTTGTAATTATCCTAATAATCTTGTGATGTGTGTATTTTTATCCACATTATGCTGAGAAGAAGTTCCAGGTCTAGAAATCTAAGGCAGCTTAGTATACTGTGGGACCTCACCTTTTCTTCCCTCTTCTAACTGAATGGAAATGAAGTAAACTTAGTTATACATTATTACATTAAAAGTCTCAAACTCACTTTGTGCTGAGAATTCTTAGAACAAATAAGCACACAAGTAGGTTAAGCAGGGTCTGTGTTCAATCGAGCAAAGCTTTTGTGAAAATCTAGCAAAATGATGACTTCTTTAATACGCTTTGCCAATTCCTGTCAATACTTGACAAAAAGGAGTTTAAGCAGCTACTTAAATACTAATTACTTAGAAATGGAAAACAAACAAGGGGAACAAGGCAAGGTCCTGTTTAACTTACCAGAACAGAGGGAAACATTTAGTAATCAATGCAGCAATTGGAGACACGGCCCCAGGTCAGACAGAGCTCCTACTGTAAATGGCCTCCCAGTCAACTGGACTTCAGGAGGTGCTGCGCAGGAAACCAACATCTGCCACTTGAGTTATTTCTTTGTCTCCTCCTAGAGACAAAGCTCACCTCCAAAACATGGGGCCATGCAGTGCATTTTTCCAACCTCCTACACCCCAGGATAGGGGATACACCCACTGCTGTCAAGTCGATTCCAACTCCTAACAACCCTATAGGACATAGTAGAACTGCTACATAGGGTCACCAAGGCTGTACATCTTTACGGAAGCTGACTACCATATCTTTCTCCCATGGAGCAGCTGGTGGGTTTGAACCTCCAACCATTTGATTAGCCTTCAAGCACTTTAACCACTGTGCTACCAGGTCTCCTAAGGACAGGGGACAGGCTTCATAAAAAAGAGCTCCTAATACAGGTATGTAGTCTTCTGTGTTCTCATCACATAGATGCAGGACATAGAGGACATTGGTGGCTCAGCGGTGAAATCCTCACTTTCCATGCTGGACACCAGGGTTTGATTTCTGGCCAATGCCCTTCATGTGCAGCCACCACCCATTGTCCGTGGAGACTGGTGTGCTGCTATGATGCTGAAGGGGTTCCAGTGGAGCTTTCAGCTTAAGATGGACTAGGATGAAAGGTCTGATGGTCTACTTCCAAAAATCAGCCAATAAAAACCAAAT
This sequence comes from Elephas maximus indicus, assembly GCF_024166365.1. Classification (NCBI taxonomy): domain Eukaryota; kingdom Metazoa; phylum Chordata; class Mammalia; order Proboscidea; family Elephantidae; genus Elephas; species Elephas maximus. The sequence goes on along the minus strand of NC_064833.1, from coordinate 7,239,273 downwards.
AGATCACAATGGTCTGATCCACAACCCATCATGGAAAGTGCAGGACTGGACGGCACTTTGTTCCATTATGCGTGAGGTTGCCATGAGTCGGGTGGACTTGATGGCAGCTAACAACAACCACAACAAATGCAGAACTGGCTTTGTGGGTGTGTGACACGTGTAGTCACACAGACCCCTGCACCTAGAAGGGCCCCAGCCTGGTTTGATGCTGTTCTGACTGTTCAAATTGTTGGTCATTTTGTCTTGGAACTTGTGTTTTGTAAGCGAAGTCCAATGGGACAATGGAAGGTGCATGAACGGGGGTTAAGCTCTTTCTTGTCACCCCAGTCACTTAGAGTGTTCACAGTGCCCCTTGACCACAGACATCTGGTGGTCCCACCGTGTGAAGGACTTCATAAGACTGAGGTAAGTGCAAAGTAAGCACGTTATGTCCGTGACGGAGTAAGTGGGGGACGGTGACGGTTCCCAGAAGCCGCGCTTGAATCAGAACTTGCTGTGGATGCAGAAAAAAAGGCAGTGATGCTCCAGGAACACTGAGCGGCCAAGGAACGTATCATGTCCCTTTGTTCTTGTGTGACTTCCTCGAACCAGCCAGCCGCTTAACCTGCAAATGATGATTTAGAGGGGGAAGGGGGGTGGGAGAGGGAAACCCGTAGTTCCTTCTCAATCAGTCCTTTCTTACTCAGCATTAAGCCACAAGAAGTGAGTGTTTGTAAAATGTGTACATCACAAGAAGTGAAATAAAGACAGTTGACTTAGTTTTATGCTGTGGTTACATTGTTCTGGTGAAAACAAAACACATGCATGGATGAGTTATAAAATACAAATTGCATGATATTAATGATTCCACATAAGGATTAAATGCTCTTATAATTGCATTTAAATCTAATTTTAGAATATAAAGATGGACAGTACAATTAATGGCAATCACTTACAGTTTCATTTTTCCTTTACTTAAAATGTCATTAAAAGCAAATAAAAACACCACGACAAATCAAGAAGGAGCCTATGGAAGGAATGAAAAAGCTTCATATGTTAGAATCTTCAGCAGCGCTTTTTTCCTGCTTTTTGAACAAGTCCCACCACCCACTGCCATCAGGTTGATTCTGACTCATAGCAACCCTATAGGACAGAGTAGAACTAGCCCAGTAGAGTTTCCAAAGAGCACCTGGTGGATTCGAACAGCTGACCTTTTGGTTAGCAGCTGTAGCCCTTGACCACTACACCACCAGGGGTTACTGCCTCTACATTTTCACTTTATACTCAGCCCAGCAATTATGCAGCCAGACCTGTAAAGACGTGAAGTACACAGGAATTCTTTCAAAGTTAATAGTCAAATGGAAGGATAGATAAGTGAACAGATCATTCTAATACACTGTGGTGCTTTCAGTGGTAACACTTTTACAGAGCAAACCACATATTTTAACATGGGGATCGTGCAAATCTCCTGACACAGATGGTTCCTGGGCCTTAAAACATGGGTAGGATTTTAGGATTCAGCCAGGTAAAAAGTTGCAGTGTTGGTGGTGGGAGAAGTGGTGTGAAGGACCCATGTAAATGAATCCATTGTGTGACCCAAAGAAGAATGAGGGGAGAGAAAGAGGTGTAGAGAGAGACAGTGAGAAAGAGGGAGAGAGAGAGATATAGAGAGAGAGAAACAGAGAGACAGAGATGGGTGTAGGGAGTGAGACAGAATCAGAGAGATGGACAGAAAGATAGAGACAGAGAGGGATACAGAGTTGAGACAGAGAGAGAAAGAGAGAGAGGCATTTGTAAGAAGCCACAGTACAAACACAATCTTTATCCTTGGCTAAATATCTGCTGTTACAAATGTGAGCTCCCTCTCTTTCCTACAGTTTTCATTCGTATTGCGGCTGTGAGAGATTACTGATGTTTGGTTGTGGATTATCTAGAAATCCTGCTGTTCTCTGCCTCCTGTCTGTTCCCTTGGCTCTACCTCTAGTCCAGCTGCAGCTGAGGGGACAGCTCTTGACAGGCATGGACTCATTTCGTGCTGCCTACATCAGGCATTACCCATCCTGACCAAGTTCACATCCTGTCCAGGCAGCCTCTGATGCTATGGGTGCCAGTGGGAACTTGCATAGCATGAAGTATGACCAACAACACCCTCAAGAGCAACCCTCAACCAGGGAGACTGAGAGTGGATGGATCGATGATCCTGACTCCTGTCTTTGGGGTGGAATCTTTTGGGAAGAATTCTGTACAACCCTCAGGAGGTCCCTGTGGAATAGAGCCCCACTGACCTTAGCAGCAACCTCTTTAATATCTTCATGTTGATTCTCCTTCCTTCCCTACATTGCTCTCCCAGGGCTATCACTCCTGCTTCTTAGCATCACCTTCTGATTAAACTACCTGACTGCTAGTACTTATTTCAATCCCTGTTTTAGGAAAAATCTGAATCATTGAACATACTTTTTATTTATTGTGTTTGTTGTGGTGACCTTATATATAACAACAAATATTGCCCAGTCCTTTGCCATCTTCATAACCATTGGTATGCTTGAGTCCATTGTTGGGGCCATTGTGTATTTTGAGTGGCTTCTAATATGGGAGCTCACCTTCCAGTACTATATTGAACAGTATTCTGCAGTGATCCACTGGGTTTTCGTTGGCTAATTTTTGGAAGCAAATTGCCAAACCTTTCTTCTATGTCTGTTTTAGTCTGGAAGCTCCAGCGAAACGTGTCCACCTTGAGTGATCTTGCTGGTATTTGGAATACCAGTGACATAGCTTCCAGCATCATAGTAACATACAAGCCACCATTTGTCATTTTTCCTCTTTCAATACAAACATGTTCAAAGATGGGAATTAATTCATGTCAACATTTCAGGTGATTCACATTGAATGTACAATTAATTCAAATCTCTAATTTTTCCCCTTAAAATGTGGGGCAACATCACATTTTCTCTGGTCTGTGTTTTTCTACACCTTATGTTACCTCTTCTGTGCTGTGTGTTTCTCTCCACCAATGGTTCTCATCTTAACTACATATTATAATCACTTAGGAAAACACATAGATATCTAGGTCCCACTTGCAGACTAATTTAATTAGATTCTCTCTAATTAAAGAAGCAGTAAAAATTCAAAGATATACTGAAATAAATCTTTTTATTTTATATTTTATTCATTTTGCTGTTGTTGAGAATATATGCAGAAATCATACACCAATTCAACTGTTTCCGCATGTACCATTTAGTGGCATTGATTACATTCTACAAGTTAAGCAACCATTCTCACCTTCTGAGTTGTTCCTCCCCCATTAACATAAATTCACTGCTTCTTAATGTCCCTATCTAATCTTTTCAATTGCTGTTGTCAATTTCCGACTCACAGTGGTATGAGTTGGAATCGACTCGACGGCAGCGGTTGTCAATTTGATCCCATATAGATAGATCTTAGAAAAGCATAACACTCAAGGCAGATATTTTTTTACTAGTTAAGCTAAACTATTGTTTGGTTTTAAGAAGTCTTCAGGGGATATTTTTGGTTTAAGGCTTAAAGATTACCTGAGGGCAGTAGTTTCAGGGGCTCATCCAACCTTCATGGCTCCAGGAAGTCTGGAGTCCATGAGAATTTGAAATACCATTCTGCATTTTCCCCCTTTTAATCAGGATTTTTCTATAGCATCTTTGATTAAAATATTCAGTAATGGTAGCTAGGCACCATACTGTCATTAGCCATCAGAGATATGCAAATTAATATCACAATGAGATACCATTTCACTCCCACTAGTTTGGCTAAGATTAAAAATAAAAGAAAATAATGAGTGTTTGCCTGGATGTGGGGAGATTGGTACCCTTACCCATCACTGGTGGGAATGCAAAATGGTATAGCCTTTGTGGAAAACACTGTGATGATTCCTCAAAATTCTAAAAATATAACTACCATATGACCTAGCAATTCCACCCTAAAGTATACACCCAAAAGACTTGAAAGGAATCTTTTTAGCATCTTTATATCATATTTTCCTCACTCACTCTCTTTTCCCTACGAAACCAACAAATGCGAATTAAATACCATGTTCTCCAAAGAAGAAAAGAAAATTGTGGAATTTAACAAAAATCGTCATTTCATATTTCGTCATCCTAATTGTTAGTTACCAAATGAAACCACAAACAAAACCTTTGCCTTGGATTTTAAGGGCTTTGGGGTTCTATTAGAGTCAATGCATTAGGAATTAGTCCAGATTGATAAAATTGAATGAGTGGCTATCATTTCATAGTCTGAAAGCTGACTAAAATGTCTAAAAAATCCGTGTTCAGCTAAGAACCTATCCCTTGATCCCATCTCTGCTTCACTCTGTTTTGAATGTATAAAACGTAGTCTAGGGAGAGACAAGCCTTGTTAAAATAGCAGTGGTGGGATGTCTGTTTACGTGATGCACCAGAAACCCTTCTGTGATAGATAATATGCACACAGACCAGATTTCCATCTATAGCAGCACCTGAGTGGCGGTTTTCTACCTGAAGATTTTATAAGAATAATAAAATTCATAAAACAAATGACTGAACACTTACTAAGGGATTCGAGGTACTGGTATTTACATCTTTATTGTGTGTTAACATCATCATAAATGAGTGCAATAAAAGAAAAAATAAGGAATGTGTTTATAATTTAAACTTCCAATTAGCTTCTAAGTAACTTCTAAAAGATAAAAATAATTAAGAAAATGAAATTCTGAATTTCCCTTCCCTTGTTTACACTATAGGGTTGCTATGAGTCAGAATCAACTTGACAGCAACAGGTTTGTTTATTTTATTTTTACTTTATTTGTATTACACTTCTGCCACCAATGTGTATCTACACTGGAAAGTCATTTACTTTTTTCCGGGGTCTTCAATCTCTTCTTTTACACTTGCTGAAGTTCAAGAAGCAAAGTTAGGTTGCAAGGCTTATTTCTTCTTGGGATATATTACTCTTACAAAAAGCTGTGCATATTTTCATGTGCTCACTTTATTTATTAGTGAGAAATTCCCTTCTTTCCCTCCCCCCAGATCAGTATGAATGGCCTTGGGCCAGAGTTCCATTAACAAATGAAAGATGAGATAGTTTAATGATGTTTAGAGTGCCTTCTAATTCAGAGGTTCTATGTTTTGTTTTGTTTTTTAGTATTGTAAATTCTAGGTTTAAAAGGATATTAGGATATTCAAGTGAATGTAAAAGCAAAAAAAAAAAAAAAAAAAAATCTGTAAAAGACATCCATGTACCAAGAAATTTGAATGCTGATTTAATCAAAATGAGGTTTATATTATAGTTTGTTGTTGTTGTCATTAGTTGCTGTCCATTTGGCTCTGACTTGTGGTGGATGACCTTATATATAACAGAATGAAATGTTGCCCAGGCCTGTACCATCTCCATGATCACTGGTATAGTTGAGTCCATTGTGGTGGCTATCGCATCAGTCCAACTCACTGAGCACTTGCTTTGTTTTTGTTGGCCCTCCACTTTATCAAGCATGGTGTCCTTTCCTTGCAATACACTTTATTTAAATTATTAAATGGAAGAGATATCTGTTGTGCTTAAAGTTTTCAAACTCTTTCATTTTCTCATAGTTTATTTTCCTTCTAACTTATTAGACAAGTTTGTTGATAAGACACATGAATTAATACCTGCAATGTATTTAGGTATTAAAACAAAAATCATTACAACTGAACCAATAAGCAACACCGTGATAAATGGAGAAAAGATCGAGTTGTCAAAGGTTTCATTTTACTTGGATCCACAATCAACACCCACGGAGGCAACAGTCAAGAAATCAAACGACACATTGCATTGGGCAAATCTGCTGCAAAAGACCTCTTTAAAGTGTTAAAAGGCAAAGATGTCATCTTGAAGACTAAGGTGCACCTGACCCAAGCCATGATGTTTTCAATCACTTCATATGCACATGATAGCTGGAGGATGAAGAAGAAAGACTGAAGAAGAACTGATGCCTTTGAATTATGGTGTTGGTGAAGAATATTGAATATACCATAGACTGCCAAAAGAACAAACAAATCTGTCTTAGAAGAAGTACAGCAAGAATGCTCATTAGAAACATGGATGGCGAGACTATGTCTCACGTATTTTGGACATGTGATCAGCAGGGATCAGTCCCTGGAGAAGGACATCATGTTTGGTAAAGCAGATGATCACGATAAAGGACCACTGAAAAACAGCAAGACCCTCAACAAGATGGATTGACACAGAGGCTGCAACAGTGGGCTTAAGCATAGCAAGGATTGTAAGGGTGGCACATGACCAGGCAGTATTTAGTTGTGTTGTACATAAGGTTTCTATTAATCGGAACTGACTTGACAGTAAATTAAAAAAGCACCTAACAACAATAACAACAATGTATTTAGAAGTGTTGTGACACAAAATATCATAGCTAGAAAGGATAAACAGAAGCCTGATCTGTGTGACTCAGAATCCTGAAAGCTTTTGAGCACAGGCTGTAGTCTGGCTATTGAAACTTGACCCCTGACCCTTAGGAGACTAAAATGACAATGCAGAAAATCAGAAAAACCCCTCTCACGTCCCTGTATCCCCTCTGCCACCAACTTGTCCCCTTCTTTCTCCAGAAATATTGTGTGTTGCTCCCAACTTTCTCTCTTCCGTCGCCTTACACGTTATTCTGGACATGCTTTCTAAAATGTAAACTTGATAGTGTCGCTTTCTACTTAAAACATTTAAAGGCTATCCAATTTAACTAATATAAAACCTAAACTCCTTGTTATGCCTTCAAAAAAATTGCATGGCTTATGTCTTATCCAGTTCGGATGCCATTCATGCACTGCCCGTGGGTTAATACCTGGCATCATTGGTTGTGAATGTACCAAACTCTTTCATACCTGGCCTTGACGGTGGTTTCCCGACTGCCTGGAAGAGTTTCTCAGGGTTCCCAGTGGTAGACTCATCAAATCCTCAGGTTTCACCCCAAGTCACATCTCTGCAGAGAGGTCCCTTGAGCAGTTTATTTAAACCTGGCTTTTCCTCTGTCACATTATCGTGTTTATACCCTTGATAGCACTGACTACACACTGAAGTCACTGTAGGCAGGTATTTATTTGTTCTCATTATTTCTACATCCTTGGAATGAACACAGAGGCCTTGTGTTGTTCTTCCCGCTGTACGCAGTGGAATCATGATGCACAGGGCCACAGTCAGTGTTCTCCGTCTAACCAAAAACCAGACCCATTGCCGTCCAATCAATTCTGACTCATTGTGAACCTTTGTCGAATGGATGGATTTATTTCATAAATTTAGGTTCACAATATAAACTGCTTTTATAGACAAACAATAAAAAAAGGCACTATTTTTACAAAAATAATTTAAATCTGGAATTGTAAATAATATTTTTCAGTTCTATATTAAAATAGGCTAGAAGTTGTTTCTGGGTTTTTATTGTTTTTTGTTTTTCGCCTGTTTGTTTCATGTAGATAAGCAATTGCAAAGGGTAATAGGGTTTCAGTTGTTCCTATTTTTAAGAATTTGCTTTCTAAGTCCTATAGAAGCTTGAAAGGCGTAGGGCTTTATTTCAGATTTTAATTATCGGTAACGTATAAAGAGTTTCCAATCCATCTCACTGATAAGTGTAAGTATTGAAGAGAGTTAATGGATGGTTTTCATAGCCACTTTAAATGTCTATTATTTTCTATGAACTCTTTTCCAGACTGTCTGTTAATATCATGAAACTTTCAAATGTAATTAAATTAAAATTTCAGCTCTAGGGATACATCTTTATCAGATATTTACTGAGATTTTCAAAACTTTATGTTTTTTTATTTTCTTGGCTGATGTTAAGTTACAAGATGAATCGAAATTTACATTTTGGTTTCACAGTTGACATCTTATCCAGGGCAGAGCCAGGCGAGGTGGTTGAGGCACAGAAGACTTCTGACTTTCAGGGCACAAGGGTGCAAAGTTGACACATCAGAATGGGCACCCCTTCAGTCTCGCAGCCTACGCTCCAAGCTTACTTCACCCTGGCCCTGGCCCTTATCCAGAGTTATGAGAATATTTGTTCAGTTCCTGCTTTGCCAAAGTGAGCTCATTCACCTGATGTTGAATAGCCACAGATAAACCATCAGGGTAACTCTGCTCTATTGGAGGGCAATTTATCAAATGAGATTTTATTTAGTTAGCCACAACCCCAGAAGAAAAACAATATTCTCTTATTTTAACTATTTTATGGGAGCCCTGGTGGGGCAGTGGTTAAGAATCCAGGCTGTTAGCCAAAAGATCAGCAGTTTAAATCCACCAGCTGCTCCTTGGAAACGCTACAAGGCAGTTCTACTCTGTCTTATGGGTTCGCCATGAATCGGAATTGACTAGATGGCAATGGGTATTTTTTTTTATTATTATTATTCCATTAGATGGAGCCATAGAAGTACAGTGGTTGAGAGCTACAGCAAGCTATGGCTGCTAACCAAAAGGCTGGTAATTTCAATTCACCAGCCACCCCTAGGCAGTGGGTTTTATTCCATAAGAGAAGAGCCCTGGTAGTACAGTGGTTAAAGCACTCAGCTGCTAACCTAAAGATCAATGGGTCAAACTCACCAGCTCCTCCACAGAAGAAAGATGTGGCAGTTTGTTTCCATAAAGATTTACAGTCTCGGAAGCCCTAGGGGGCAGTTCTACTCTGTTCTATAGGGTTACCATGAGTAGGAATTGACTTAATGATGAATGATGATGGGTTAGTCCATAAGAGCTATCAAATTTTTATATCAGGGAGTCAATTATATTACTTATTGAACATATTATCACTATATGCCATATACTGGGGTCATCAGCTCAGTTTGGCCCCCTTATTTATTGATATCTGTTATACCCACCAAAAACACAATATTTTATTCTGTTCTTTTGTGTGAAATGTTCTATGAAATACTATTCCTTGCTTTAATCTGAATGAACATAGCATTCAAAAACTAGCAAAACAGAGAGACACATTTAGGATATTTGTCTTCTTCTTGTTCATTTTAGTTGTCACATTTCCTATAATCTCACCCTCCAAATAACTCATCAAGGAGGATGGATTAAAACTCATGAATTCTTCTCTGGGCTACATTTTCAGAACATGGTATTAATTTTATTTCCATAACAGCCTCCTTAACTAACCTGTGTATTATCATGCCAGACTATCTGGGATTAAACCCTTTAAATCTGTTGCAGTTGAGATAAATCCGACTCATAGCAACCCTATAGGAATTAGTGTTTTTCTTCATAGTGTGTGATTCTCCATTTTCTTCACCTAGATTCTAAACCAATTAAGACAGACAAAACAAACAAACAGAAATAAGAATGTCAAGCTTGGTTATTAATAAATTTAATGGAGAAGGTGGCTTAGGAACAGCAAAAAGGGCTTCTACATACTACATTCTGATTTAGAGACTTACCTACTTGTCCCACGTAGCACCAATTCACAACAGGGTTGAAATCTTTATCACAGACAACTATGTGGTTGAGAGTGAGCGGAGAACTCAACCAGCTGGGTGCCTACAAGAGAAGGCAGGAACCGCTGAGCTATACATTCCCAGCTCCTTGCCCAGAGTCAAAGTTAGTCAATTTCTTGTTCCTGGGGATGAACGAGTATAGTGGAAGAAAGAGGCCAAAGGTGTTATTTTAACGGATGTCTTTCCATTTAGAAACAGGGTGAGTGGGGTATAGTAAGAACTATGATTGAACATAAAATACTCGGGACATAAAAAACCAAAACCAAACCTGGTGCTGTCAAGTCAATTCTGATTCATAGCGACCCTATAGGATGGAATAGAACTGTGCCACAGGGTTTCCAAGGAGCCACTGGTAGATTCCAACTGCCGACCTGTTGGTTACCAGCCAAAGTCTTAACCTCCATGCCACCAGGAATGCCTTCATTGTTTATCTGAAAACCAAATTAACTGGGAGCCCTGGTTTGTATGTGTTAAATCCGGCAACCCTAAGCGGGAAATACACGTTCTCCAATGCTCTCTCATTTTCAGCCTTCTTCAAAGAATTATCTAAATGTAATTTCCTTATCATATATATATGTATATTTTAAATCTGAAGGTATCATGTGGAACCCTAAAAGTACTGAGAATTACATTTTTTACACCACTGGAATGAAGATCTCTACAGTGTCTCTTGGTTCTACAAATTAAGAGACCCTGGAGTGCTAGGGAGGAGACTTAGTGGCACAATGGTTAAAGCACTGGGCTGCTAACTAAAAGGTAGATGGTTTGAACTCACCAGCTGTGCAGAGGGAGAAAGATGGAGTAATCTGCTTCCAAAAAGATTATAGCCTCAGAAAACCTATAGGACAGTTCTACTCTGTCTTTTAGGTCACTGTGAGTCGGAATCAACTCGACGGTAGTGTTTCTATTTTTATTTTTTTGGAGTGCTAGGAGTTACTATAATTAGATGGCAAGCTGGGTTCTGGGAGTTCCAGAGGTCACAGTTGGAAGAGAGTTACACGCAGGGTAAATCTCACTGCCCTCAAAATCCTGTTCTGTTGGATAAATAGACCAGGATCCAAGTTGGAAGAGATGAGTCAGATTTTTTTTTTCCCTGAGTCTTACTCTTACAGGGCAGAAAAACGAAAATTCAGGAATTCTGTTTTCCAAAATCACACAAGTACTTAGACAAAATGCTGGGATCAAACACTCTGCTCTTTGATGCCCTGATCTGACTTCTTTTCTGTTCCGCTCCGCCCCGCCCCGCCCCCTCCATGCCCTGGTCTGGCTTTCCAGAGCTCTAAGCATGCCTATTCTGCAGTTTCCCAGGTATACTCATTACCCAGTACACCATACTTCCAGCAGTAATCATCCTTAATAGATCTTACGGAGCACAGGCATTGGAAATAGCCATTTCTCATTAATGGATTAAGCAAAAGTTGCTAAATAATGATGATGGCAGTAATTATATAAAGGGTCTAAATACAAAATAAATTCTGAATCAGGCTAGAATGCAGAGGAAAACTCAATTTTCCAATTTGCGCTGCCAAGAAGAGAAATTGCTGCTTGGTCAAGTTCAATACACGTCTGTATGTTTAACTGAGCAAATGAGCCCTGCCTGCTAGAACCAAAAACAACACACACTCAGGACACAGCCCCTGTCTCAGGGCACTGCAGTAGCCATCAGTGTCTCTGTGAATTCGTGTTTCTCCTCTCTGTCACGTAAATGAATCAGCTCTCTGCTACCATTGCATAGAAATATTCAATGTTTTTTGCTTAATTCTGAAGGATCTTAAAAATGTAATCCTGCCACTTCCTTACATAAAAAATAAATCCCTCCCTTCAGCCAAAGATTAGACAGGCCCATAAAACAAACAACAATACTTGTAGCTCAGTCATGTATACAAGACTAAATGGGCACACTAGCCTAGGGACAAGAACGAGAAGGCAGGAGGGGACAGAAAAGTTGGATGAATGGAAATGATGAACCCAAGGTCGAGAAGGGGAGAGTGTTGACACATCTCAGGGTTGGCATCCGATGTCACAAAGCAATATATGTGCTGTTTAATTAATACAAATTTGCTCTATAAACCTTCATCTAAAGCACAATTGAAAAAATCCCTTTATTAACAGGCCATTTCTTACATGATGGAGACAATTTTTTTTTTTAATTTTTATTAAGCTTCAAGTGAACATTTACCATTCCAATCAGTCTGTCACACGTAGGTTTACATACATCTTACTCCCTTCTCCCACTTGCTCTCCCCCTATTGAGTCAGCCCTTACAGTCTCTCGTTTCGTGCCAATTTTGCCATCTTCCCTCTCTCTCTATCTTCCCATCCCCCCTCCAGTCAAGAGTGAGTTGCCAACACACTCTCCAGTGTCCACCTGATTTAATTAGCTCACTCTTCATCAGCATCTCTCTCCCCCCCACTGATCAGTCCTTTTCATGCCTAATGATTTGTCTTCGGGGATGGTTCCTGTACTGTGCCATCAGAAGTTCTGGGGAGCAGTGTCTCTGGGATTCCTCTAGTCGCAATCATACCATTAGGTATGGACTTTTCATGAGAATTTGGGGTCTGTATCCCATTGGTCTCCTGCTCCCTCAGGAGTTGTCTGTTGTGCTCCCTGACAGGGCAGACATCGATTGTGGCCGGGCACCAACTAGTTCTTCTGGTCTCAGGATAATGTAGGCCTCTGGTTCATGTGGTCCTTTCTGTCTCTTGGGTTCTTAGTTGTCGTGTGACCTTGGTGTTCTTCCTTTGCCTTTGCTCCAGGTGGGTTGAGACCAATTGATGTATCTTAGATGGCCTCTTGGTGGCATTTAGGACCCCAGGTGCCACAATTCAAAGTGGGATGCACAGTGTTTTCATAATAGAATTATTTTGCCCATTGAGTTAGAAGTCCCCTCAAACCAAGTTCCCCAGACCCCAGCCCCTGCTCCGCTGACCTTTGAAGCTTTCATTTTATCCCGGAAACCTCTTTGCTTTTAATCCAGTCCAATTAGGCTGACCTTCCTTGTATTGAGTGTTGTCTTTCCCTTCACCCAAAGCAGTTCTTATCTACAGATTGATCAATAAAAAGCCCTCTCCCTCCCTCCCTCCCCCCCCTTTGTAACCACATAAGTATGTGTTCTTCTCCATTTTTTCTATTTCTCAAGATCTTATAATAGTGGTCTTATACAATATTTGTCCTTTTGCAACTGACTCATTTCGCTCAGCATAATGCCTTCCAGATTCCTCCATGTTATGAAATGTTTCAGAGATTCGTCACTGTTCTTTATCGATGCGTAGTATTCCATTGTGTGAATATACCACAACTTATTTACCCATTCATCCGTTGACAGACATCTTGGTTGCTTCCAGCTTTTTGCTATTGTAAACAGAGCTGCAATAAACATGGGTGTGCATATATCTGTTTGTGTGAAGGCTCTTGTATCTTTAGGGTATATTCCGAGGAGTGGGATTTCTGGGTTGTGTGGTAGTTCTATTTCTAACTGTTTAAAATAACGCCAGATGGATTTCCAAAGTGGTTGTACCATTTTACAATCCCACCAGCAGTGTATGAGAGTTCCAATCTCTCCACAGCCTCTCCAACATTTATTATTTTGTGTTTTTTGGATTAATGCCAGTCTAGTTGGTATGAAATGGAATCTCATCGTAGTTTTAATTTGCATTTCTCTAATGGCTAATGATCGGGAGCATTTTCTCATGTATCTGTTGGCTGCCTGAATATCTTCTTTAGTGAAATGTGTGTTCATATCCTTTGCCCACTTCTTGATTGGGTTGTTTGTCTTTTTGTGGTTGAGTTTTGACAGAATCATGTAGATTTTAGAGATCAGGCGCTGATCTGAGATGTCATAGCTGAATATTCTTTCCCAGTCTGTAGTTGGTCTTTTTACTCTTTTGGTGAAGTCTTTAGATGAGCATAGGTGTTTGATTTTTAGGAGCTCCCAGTTATCTGGTTTCTCTTCATCATTTTTGGTAATGTTTTGTATTCTGTTTATGCCCTGTATTAGGGCTCCTAGGGTTGATCCTATTTTTTCTTCCATGATCTTTATCGTTTTAGTCTTTATGTTTAGGTCTTTGATCCACTTGGAGTTAGTTTTTGTGCATGGTGTGAGGTATGGGTCCTGTTTCATTCTTTTGCAAATGCATATCCAGGTATGCCAGCACCATTTGTTAAAAAGATTATTAATTCCCCAATTGACTGACACTGGTCCTTTGTCAAATATCAGCTGCTCATACGTGGATGGATTTATATCTGGGTTCTCAATTCTGTTCCATTGGTCTATGTGCCTGTTGTTGTACCAGTACCAGGCTGTTTTGACTACTGTGGCTGTATAATAGCTTCTGAAATCAGGTAGAGTGAGGCCTCCCACTTTCTTCTTCTTTTTCAGTAATGCTTTGCTTATCCGGGGGTTCTTTCCCATCCATATGAAATTAGTGATTTGTTTCTCTATCCCCTTAAAGTATGACATTGGTATTTGGATTGGAAGTGCGTTATATGTATAAATGGCTTTTGGTAGAATAGATATTTTTACTATGTTAAGTCTTCCTATCCATGAGCAGGGTATGTTTTTCCACTTAAGTATGTCCTTTTGAATTTCTTGTAGCAGAGTTTTATAGTTTTCTTTGTATAGGTCTTTTACATCCTTGGTAAGATTTATTCCTAAGTATTTTATCTTCTTGGGGGCTACTGCGAATGGTATTGATTTGGTTATTTCCTCTTCGGTGTTCTTTTTGTTGATGTAGAGGAATCCAAGTGATTTTTGTATGTTTATTTTATAACCTGAGACTCTTCCAAACTCTTCTATTAGTTTCAGTAGTTTTCTGGAGGATTCCTTAGGGTTTTCCATGTATACGATCATGTCATCTGCAAATAGTGATAGCTTTACTTCCTCCTTACCAATCTGGATACCCTTTATTTCTTTGTCTAGCCTAATTGCCCTGGCTAGGACTTCAAGTACGATGTTAAATAAGAGCGGTGATAAAGGGCATCCTTGTCTGGTTCCCGTTCTCAAGGGAAATGCTTTCAGGTTCTCTCCATTTAGAGTGATATTGGCTGTTGGCTTTGCATAGATGCCCTTTATTATGTTGAGGAATTTTCTTTCAATTCCTATTTTGGTAAGAGTTTTTATCATAAATGGGTGTTGGACTTTGTCAAATGCCTTTTCTGCATCTATTGATACGATCATGTGGTTTTTATCTTTTGTTTTATTTATGTGATGGATTACATTAATGGTTTTTCTGATATTAAAGCAGCCTTGCATACCTGGTATAAATCCCTCTTGATCAGGGTGAATTATTTTTTTGATGTGTTGTTGGATTCTATTGGCTAGAATTTTGTTGAGGATTTTTGCATCTATGTTCATGAGGGATATAGGTCTAAAATTTTCTTTTTTTGTAATGTCTTTACCTGGTTTTGGTATCAGGGAGATGGTAGCTTCATAGAATGAGTTGGGTAGTATTCCGTCTTTTTCTATGCTTTGAAATACCTTCAATAGTAATGGTGTTAAGTCTTCTCTGAAGGTTTGGTAGAACTCTGCAGTGAAGCCGTCTGGGCCAGGACGTTTTTTTGTCGGGAGTTTTTTGATTACCGTTTCAATCTCTTTTTTTGTTATGGGTCTATTTAGTTGTTCTACTTCTGAATGTGTTAGTTTAGGTAGGTAGTATTGTTCCAAGAATTTATCCATTTCTTCTAGGTTTTCAAATTTGTTAGAGTACAATTTAACGTAGTAATCTGAAATGATTCTTTTAATTTCATTTGGTTCTGTTGTGATGTGGTCCTTCTCGTTTCTTATTTGGGTTATTTGTTTCCTTTCCTGTTTTTCTTTAGTCAGTCTAGCCAATGGTTTATCAATTTTGTTAATTTTTTCAAAGAACCAGCTTTTGGCTTTGTTAATTCTTTCAATTGTTTTTCTGTTCTCTAATTCATTTAGTTCAGCTCTAATTTTTATTATTTGTTTTCTTCTGGTGCCTGATGGGTTCTTTTGTTGCTCACTTTCTATTTGTTCAAGTTGTCGGGACAGTTCTCTGATTTTGGCTCTTTCTTCTTTTTGTATGTGTGCATTTATTGATATAAATTGGCCTCTGAGCACTGCTTTTGCTGTGTCCCGGAGGTTTTGATAGGAAGTATTTTCATTCTCGTTGCTTTCTAAGAATTTCCTTATTCCCTCCTTGATGTCTTCTATAACCCAGTCTTTTTTCAGGAGGGTATTGTTCATTTTCCAAGTATTTGATTTCTTTTCCCTGTTTTTTCTGTTATTGATTTCTAGCTTCATTGCCTTGTGGTCTGAGAAGATGCTTTGTAATATTTCGATGTTTTGGATTCTGCAAAGATTTGTTTTATGACCTAATATGTGGTCTATTCTAGAGAATGTTCCATGTGTACTAGGAAAAAAAGTATACTTTGCAGCAGTTGGGTGGAGAGTTCTGTATAAGTCAATGAGGTCAAGTTGGTTGATTGTTGTAAGTAGGTCTTCCGTGTCTCTATTGAGCTTCTTACTGGATGTCCTGTCCTTCTCCGAAAGTGGTGTGTTGAAGTCTCCTACTATAAATGTGGAGGTGTTTATCTCACTTTTCAATTCTGTTAAAATTTGATTTATGTATCTTGCAGCCCTGTCATTGGGTGCGCAAATATTTAATATAGTTATGTCTTTCTGATCAATTGTCCCTTTTATCATTATATAGTGTCCTTCTTTATCCTTTGTGGTGGATTTAAGTCTAAATTCTATTTTGTCAGAAATTAATATTGCTACTCCTCTTTTTTTTGCTTATTGTTTGCTTGATATATTTTTTTCCATCCTTTGAGTTTTAGTTTGTTTGTGTCTCTAAGTCTAAGGTGTGTCTCTTGTAGGCAGCATATAGATGGATCGTGTTTCTTTATCCAGTCCATGACTCTCTGTCTCTTTATTGGTGCATTTAGTCCATTTACATTCAGTGTAATTATAGATAAATAAGTTTTTAGTGCTGTCATTTTGATGCCTTTTCATGTGTGTTGGTGGCCATTTCATTTTTCCACATGCTTTTTTGTGCTGAGACTTTTTTCTTAGTAGCTTGTGAGATCCTCATTTTCATAATGTTTAATTTTGTGTTTGTTGAGTCATTACGTTTTTCTTGAGTTATGGAATTGATATTCCTTTTTGTGGTTGCCTTATTATTTACCCCTATTTTTCTAAGTAAAAACCTAACTTGTATCCTTCTATATCGCCTTGTATCACTCTCCATCTGGCAGTTCAATGCCTCCTATATTTAGTCCCTCTTTTTGATTATTGTGATTGTTTATCTATTGATTTCCATGATTTCCTGTTATGTGTATTGTTTTGTTTTTTTATTTATTTTTTAGAATTAGTCTTAATTTGCTTGTTTTTGTGCTTTCCCTATTTGAGTTGCGTTGATATCAGGACGTTCTGTTTTGTGACCTTGTATTGTGCTTGTACCTGATATTATTGGTCATCAGGCCAAACAATCTCCTTTAGCATTTCTTGCAGTCTTGGTTTAGTTTTTGCAAATTCTCTAAACTTGTGTTTATCTGTAAATATCTTAATTTCTCCTTCATATTTCAGAGAGAGTTTTGCTGGATATATGATCCTTGGTTGGCAGTTTTTCTCCTTCAGTGCTCTGTATACGTCATCCCATTCCCTTCTTGCTTGCATGGTTTCTGCTGAGTAGTCTGAACTTATTCTTATTGATTCTGCCTTGAAGGAAACCTTTCTTTTCTCCCTGGCTGCTTTTAAAATTTTCTGTTTGTCTTTGGTTTTGGCAAGTTTGATGATAATATGTCTTGGTGTTTTTCTTTTTGGATCAATCTTAAATGGGGTTCGATGAGCATCTTGGATAGCTATCCTTTCGTCTTTCATGATGTCAGGGAAGTTTTGTGTCAGGAGTTCTTCAACTATTTTCTCTGTGTTTTCTGTCCCCCCTCCCAGTTCTGGGACTCCAATCACTCGCAAGTTATCCTTCTTGATAGAGTCCCACATGATTCTTAGGGTTTCTTCATTTTTTTAAATTCTTTTATCTGATTTTTTTTCAGCTATGTCGGTGTTGTTTCCCTGGTCCTCCAGAAGTCCCAGTCTACATTCTAATTGCTCGAGTCTGCTCCTCTGACTTTCTATTGCGTTGTCAAATTCTGTAATTTTATTGTTAATCTTTTGGATTTCTACATGCCGTGTCTGTATGGATTCTTGCAACTTATTAATTTTTCCACTATGTTCTTGAATAATCTTTTTGAGTTCTTCAACAGTTTTATCAGTGTATTCCTTGGCTTTTTCTGCATTTATCCTAATTTCATTTGTGATATCTTTAAGCATTCTGTGAATTAGTGTTTTATATTCTGTATCTGATAATTCCAGGACTGTATCTTCATTTGGGAAAGATTTTGATTCTTTTGTTTGGGGGGTTGGAGAAGCTGTCATGGTCTGTTTCTTTATGTGGTTTGATATGGACTGCTGTCTCCGAGCCATCACTGGGAAACTAGATTTTCCAGGTAATCAGCTAAAAAAAATGCAGTCAGATCCCTATCTGAATTCTCCCTCTGGCTCTGGGTATTCGGATGTTAATGGAGCCGCCTGGGGAGGGTGGGGGAGGGATCAGAGAGCTAGGAGTGTAGCACCACAGAATATAGAGCTGAACACCGCGTTCTCGCTCCATCCCCGTCTGCCAAAATCCGGGCGGGACGGGTCCGTGGCTCGGATGCTGCTTTCCCCGCTCGGAGACCAGTCACTTCCTCCCGGGGACTTCTCCCTCTGGTGCGCGGCACTGCTCGCGCAAACTTGGTGGGCTTTTCCTGCACGAATGGGTGGGCCCGCCCCCAGGGTCTATTCAGGTGAATATAATTGGACCCCGCGGTCATGCCCCACCCGCGCGCGTGCCCAAATCCCATCGGGACGACTTCCCAGCTGGGACGCTGCTTTCCCCACTCCGGGACCAGTCACTTCCTCCCGGGGACTTCCCCTTCCAGAGCGCTGCACCGCACGCGCGAATTGGGTGGGCGTCACCCGCACGACTAGGTGGGCCCGCCCCCTGGGTCAATTCAGGGGAATATAATTGGACCCCGCGCTCACGCCTCACCCGCGCATGTGCCCAAATCCCAGCGGGATGGCTTCCCAGCTGGGGTGCTGCTTTACGTGCTCCGAGATCAGTCACTTCCTCCTGGGGACTTCTCCCTCCGGTGCGCCGCACCACACGCGTGGACTGGGTGTGCATCCCCCCACACGAACGTGTGGGCCCCGCCCCGGGGTCGCTGTAGGGAAATATAGCTGACCCCGCCTCCCGCTCGCGCCCTGCCCGCTTCCCGCCAAACTCCCGGCGGGACGGCTCCCCGGCTGCGACGCTGTTCTCCCCACTCCCAGATCAGTCACTGCCTCCCGGGTGCTTCTCCCTCTGGCTGCGCTGCTACGCCACCCACACCAACCAGCTAGACTTCCTCCCGGGATGGGTTTGGGGGGGAAGGGCTGGGCCCCCCTTCTGTGACGTTTGCCCCCCTGGGCTCTGCCCCAGATCAGGCTCCGAAGGTCACCTGCCTGGTACGCTGGCTCCTAGTTCTGAAAACGGTCGCTGTCTGCCCGTATTTGTTCGTTTTCCGTCTCTAAGTCTGTGCTTGTTGTTCAGAGTTCGTAGATTGTTATGTATGTGATCGATTCCCTTGTTTTTCCGAGTCTTTGTTGTAAGAGGGATCCGCGGTAGCGTCCACCTAGTCCGCCATCTTGGCCCTGCCTATGCTGGATCCTTTTACACCACGGTTATTCCTATGGTCTTTTATATATTTCCCTCAGAGCCCTGGAGTAGAGAGTGTGGCAGCCTTCAAACACAAGTCTTCACAACCCATCAGCTCTGCTGCTTTTCACCAGTCACTCACGATCAATCGATCAGCAGCTCAGGACAAGCGCTCTGGCTTCCTCGGCGTGAGAGAAAGTCCTGCCGCTCGCCGATAGAGACAATTTTTATTTCATCTGTTCTAGGCTCGCATCATACTCCAATCGCCCTGAACATTTCCCTAAGTACAGTCAGCTTTTCCATGTGGGTGGCTTGAGAAAATTAAGTATATTCATTTTTTATCATTTTCAAGGCAATTCTGATTGATGGAGGTGGTACATAGACCCTTGGAGACATACTACCCAGAAAAAAACCCCAGTGCCGTCGAGTCGATTCCAACTCATAGCGACCCTATAGCGACCCTACAGGACAGAGTAGAACTGCCCCATAGAGTTTCCAAGGAGCGCCTGGCAGATTCAAACTGCCGACACTTTGGTTAGCAGGCTTAGCGCTTAACCATTACGCCACCAGGGTTTCTGGAGACATACTAAGAGGCTAAAATATAAGCTTCTTGTTAGCTGTCAAGTCGCTGCTGACTTATGACAACCCCATGTACAATAGAACAAAACATTGCTCAGTCTTTTGCCATGTTCGTGATTGTTAGTGTGTGTCATGGATTGAATTGTGTCCCCCCAAGAAATGTGCATCTATTTGGCTAGGCCGTGATTCCCACTATTATGTGAATGTCCACTATTTTTTCATCTGATGTGACTTCCCTGTATGTTGTAAATCCTATCTCTATGATGTTAGAGAGGTGGGATAGGCAGCAGTTATATTAATGAAGCAGGACTCAATCTACAAGAAAGCAGCACCAGGAGCAGAGTGCACCCTTTGGACTTGGGGTTTCTGCGCAGAGAAGCTCCTAGTCCAGGGGAAGATTGATGACAAGGACCTTCCTCCAGAGCCGACAGAGAAAGCCTTTCCCTGATGCTGACACCCTGAATTTGGACTTCTAACCTACTAGACTGTGAAAGAATAAACTTCTCTTTGTTAAAACCATCCACTTGTGGTATTTCTGTTACAGCAGTACTAAATGACTAAAACAATATGTTTGAGTACATTTTTAAGGTTATTGTGTTAATCCATCTCACTGAGGATTCACTTACTTTCACTGACCCTCTACTTTACCAGATGGGATGTTAGCTTCTTGATTGATCTTTCCGGATGATGTGTCCAAAGTAAGTGAACCAAAGCCTCTTCATCCTTGCTGCTAAGGAACATTCTGTTGTATTTCTTCTTAGACTTCTTTGTTTGTTCTCATGGAAGTCCATGATATATTCTATATTCTTCATCCTCTCTAATCCAGTCTACTGCTCCCTTTCCCCTTAATGCTCCAAATCTCATCCCCCTTTGCAAACAGAGAGAAAAACAACTGCAAACTTTTGATTTGAATTTTCATGAATTCGATTAGTATGCAGTTGCGTCTAACAAGTGCTATCCTTGTACGCCAGGTATGACCATGTGTGTTATCACATTAATTTTAACCCTCACATTCCCCCTGCAAGGTAAGCAGTACTGCAACCACCTTGTAATATTGTGTGCTTCACTCACACCCAATATTACAAATGAGAAAACTGAGCCTCAGAGAAATGAAATAAATTGCCCCAAGTCGAATACTACAGACATGGGTGATTTGGGGTTCACACCCAAAATGTCTGAAACGAGACATTACTGAACATCTCTCCCTACAATCACACTGTATTTCTAAGAATGGTTCTGCCACCATTTGCACTATTTCAGGGATGGTGTGAATAAAATGATATATTTTCTTTCTTGGGAACAATATAAAAGCCTTCTGAGTTATTATTTTTTTAAATCAAAAATGAAATATGTAGTTTAAAAATATAACAAAAAAAAACTCATACAAGATAAATTAATGAAGCAGAAGTCAGTTGTGGTAATGTCCCACATCTGATGCTAAATAGCTCTGTGACCTCAATCGATTTTGACACTAGTATCTCAGAATATCAATCCCCATGTCAATAAAAATGTTGATCCATTTGAAGGAGATTTTTCCTGGAATGATGACTAGTATTCTTATTGCACTGTATACCCGTATCTGGCCATAATGGAGTCATCTCTTTTTTGTGAACTTCACACCTAACTGAGAATTTTTTGTTCATATTTGAGAATACAAATTAATTACTCAATTCCTCCTCTCTAGATTTTCAATTGTTTGAGGGATATACCCTGGAGACTGAAAGATATTCAAACCTCATATCTGCTTTATTACTAATAAGTCTCAATTGGAGGTTAAAACTTACAACCAACATCAAAATAGGCTTCCTACTGAGCTCCCCAAATTGACATCTTTGTGCCCATATATGGTAAATGTGGTGTCTGCAGTATGTTCAGTCATTCCATCATTCTTCAGCAAAATGTTTCCTCAGAGTCCATTATGGGCCTGGAGATGCCCACGTTTATTCTAGAGGCTATTGACCCGGGCCGCTGAATAAGGGATTGATGCTTGACTCACATCCATCAGATCATGGCGAAAGAGTTGGAGCACAATGGGAGTGAGGAGCCTACAGCCCCATCCTTGAAGGAGGGTGCAAGCTCTGAGCCAGCCAGGCTTAATGCATGGAAGAAGCTTCACAGAATAGAATGTGCCCTAGGTGAGGTCCTTCTGCCTGGAGGAAAATCCAGAAGAAATCAGGCCATTTGCCCTCACTCCGTAGAGAAGCATGTTCAATGACTGCCTTTCACTCACAGTAGTAAAAAAAATTACACATAGTTGGTTTTGAAATACGATTCAGAGTTAGAAACCGCTTCATCCGTCAAACCAACAAACCAAACCTGTTGCCATCCAGTTGATTCCAGCTCATGGCAACCCCATGTGCTACAAAGTAGAACTTCTTCATAAGCTTTTCCTGGCTGCAATATTTATAGAATAAGATCACCAGGCCTTTCTTCTGTGGTGCCACTGGGTGGGTTAGAACCGACAACCTTTAGGTTAGTAGTCAAGTGCAGTTTGCACCACCCAGGAACCTGACACTTCATCTAGTATAGTCCCCTGAATGAGTGTCCTCTACACTCACTGAGCTTATGAAATAAGTCCATAGTCAACTGGTGAGTTTCTCTGGAGGAGGAGCCTAGTAGTCCATTAAATTCAGATTTTACCCCCCCCAAATGTTCCGAGATGATCCAAACAAAACATTAATAAAGTAACCTTGAGGGCCATCCTGTGTCTGAGGTCAAGCATTTACTCCCTATGCAATGTTTGTGTGTGTGTGTGTTTCTGTTCATTGAGAAATGTGAAGCAACAGAGCTTACCAATCATCTAATTTATCATCATTACAAATGTCACAGGCCTAGTAAAGATAGTTCAGGAATATTATTTAAAAAAAAAAAATCCTTTTACCAATTAATTTAAAAAGTACATAGAATGGAAAACTTTTAGAAACAAATATAAAATTATAATATTCTAACTCAAATATTAATATAAAACCTGAGTAATATGATAACCACTTGAAGTAATTGAATGAGCAGTAGGAATCTACCACATAGGAAACTCCAGAAGGCTTTACCAGAAAACCAAGCTTTCAAGTAGGAAATAATTTTAAGTGCATACAGACTGTTCCAGAGAATAGAAAATCTGGGGATAGTCCTAATCTCTTTTTATAAGTCTTATATGTTACTTATACACCAAAATCCACAAGAACAAGACAAGAAGGAATTTTTCCCTGACATAAGGAATTTGAGACATAAGTCTGCAGAAGTTTCCAGCATGCACGTGACTTTCCGATTTTGGACTTGCTAGTGCCCACGATTGCATGAGCCAATCCCTTAAAATCAATCAATCTCTCCCTCTCCCGCTGGTGGTGTAGCAGTTAAGTGCTCAAATGATAACCTAAAAGTCAGTGGTTCAAACCCACCAGGCACTCCATGGGAGAAAGATGTGGTAGTCTGTTTCTATAAAGAACCTGAAAGCATTTCCCTTGAGGACGGGAACCAGATAAGGATGCCCTTTATCACCGCTCTTATTTAGCATCGTACTTGAAGTCCTAGCCAGGGCAATTAGGCTAGACAAAGAAATAAAGGGTATCCGGATTGGCAAGGAGGAAGTAAAGTTATCACTATTCGCAGATGACATGATCTTATACACAGAAAACCCTAAGGAATCCTCCAGAAAACTACGGAAACTAATAGAAGAGTTTGGCAGAGTCTCAGGTTATAAAATAAACATACAAAAATCACTTGGATTCCTCTACATCAACAAAAAGAACACCAAAGAGGAAATAACCAAATCAATACCATTCACAGTAGCCCCCAAGAAGATAAAATACTTAGGAATAAATCTTACCAAGGATGTAAAAGACCTATACAAAGAAAACTACAAAGCTCTACTACAAGAAATTCAAAAGGACATACTTAAGTGGAAAAACATACCTTGCTCATGGATAGGAAGACTTAACATAGTAAAAATGTCTATTCTACCAAAAGCCATCTATACATATAACGCACTTCCGATCCAAATTCCAATGTCATATTTTAAGGGGATAGAGAAACAAATCACCAAATTCATATGGAAGGGAAAGAAGCCCCGGATAAGCAAAGCATTACTGAAAAAGAAGAAAGTAGGAGGCCTCACTCTACCTGATTTCAGAAGCTATTATACAGCCACAGTAGTCAAAACAGCCTGGTACTGGTACAATAACAGGCACATAGACCAATGGAACAGAATTGAGAACCCAGATATAAATCCATCCATGTATGAGCAGCTGATATTTGACAAAGGACCACTGTCGGTTAATTGGGGAAAAGACAGTCTTTTTAACAAATGGTGCTGGCATAACTGGATATCCATGTGCAAAAAAATGAAACAGGACCCATACCTCACACCATGCACAAAAACTAACTCCAAGTGGATCAAAGACCTAAACATAAAGGCTAAAACGATAAAGATCATGGAAGAAAAAATAGGGACAACCCTAGGAGCCCTAATACAAGGCATAAACAGAATACAAAACATTACCAAAAATGATGAAGAGAAACCAGATAACTGGGAGCTCCTAAAAATCAAACACCTATGCTCATCTAAAGACTTCACCAAAAGAGTAAAAAGACCACCTACAGACTGGGAAAGAATATTCAGCTATGACATCTCCGACCAGCGCCTGATCTCTAAAATCTATATGATTCTGTCAAAACTCAACCACAAAAAGACAAACAACCCAATCAAGAAGTGGGCAAAGGATATGAACACACATTTCACTAAAGAAGATATTCAGGCAGCCAACAGATACATGAGAAAATGCTCCCGATCATTAACCATTAGAGAAATGCAAATTAAAACTACGATGAGATTCCATCTCACACCAACTAGGCTGGCATTAATCCAAAAAACACAAAATAATAAATGTTGGAGAGGCTGCGGAGAGATTGGAACTCTCATACACTGCTGGTGGGAATGTAAAATGGTACAACCACTTTGGAAATCTATCTGGCGTTATCTTAAGCAGTTAGAAATAGAACTACCATACAATCCAGAAATCCTACTCCTCGGAATATACCCTAGAGATACAAGTGCCTTCACACAAACAGATATATGCACACCCATGTTTATTGCAGCTCTGTTTACAATAGCAAAAAGCTGGAAGCAACCAAGGTGTCCGTCAATGGATGAATGGGTAAATAAATTGTGGTATATTCACACAATGGAATACTACGCATCGATAAAGAACAGTGACGAATCTGTGAAACATTTCATAACATGGAGGAATCTGGAAGGCATTATGCTGAGCGAAATCAGTCAGAGGCAAAAGGACAAATATTGTATAAGACCACTATTATAAGATCTTGAGAAATAGTAAAAACTGAGAAGAACACATACTTTTGTGGTTACGAAGGGGGGAGGGAGGGAGGGAGGGAGAGGGTTTTTTATTGATTAATCAGTAGATAAGAACTGCTTTGGGTGAAGGGAAAGACAACACTCAATACAAGGAAGGTCAGCTCAATTCTACTGGACTAAAAGCAAAGAAGTTTCTGGGATAAAATAAATACTTCAAAGGTCAGCGGAGCAGGGGCGGGGGTCTGGGGAACATGGTTTGAGGGGACTTCTAAGTCAATTGGCAAAATAATTCTATTATGAAAACATTCGGCATCCCACTTTGAAATGTGGCATCTGGGGTCTTAAATGCTAACAAGCGGCCCTCTAAGATGCATCAATTGGTCTCAACCCACCTGGAGCAAAGGAAAATGAAGAACACCAAGGTCACAAGACAACTAAGAGCCCAAGAGACAGAAAGGGCCACATGAACCAGAGACCTACATCATCCTGAGACCAGAAGAACTAGTTGGTGCCCGGCCACAATCGATGACTGCCCTGTCAGGGAGCACAACAGAGAACTCCTGAGGGAGCAGGAGATCAGTGGGATGCAGACCCCAAATTCTCATAAAAAGACCATACTTAATGGTCTGACTGTGACTGGAGGAATCCTGGCGGCAATGCTCCCCAGACCTTCTGTTGGCCCAGGACAGGAACCATCCCCAAAGACAACTCATCAGACATGAAAAGGACTGATCATTGGGGGGGAGAGAGATGCTGATGAAGAGTGAGCTAATTAAATCAGGTGGACACTTGAGATTGTGTTGGCAACTCTTGTCTGGAGGGGGGATGGGAAGATAGAGAGAGAGGGAAGACGGCAAAATTGTCACGAAACGAGAGACCGAAAGGGCTGACTCAATAGGGGGAGAGCAAGTGGGAGAAGGGAGTAAGATGTATGTAAACTTGTGTGTGACAGACTGATTGGATTTGTAAATGTTCACTTGAAGCTTAATAAAAATTAATTAAAAAAAAAAAAACCCTATGGGGCAGTTCTATTCTGTACTATATGGTCATTCGGAGTCAGATATTGACTCTCCAGCAACGGATAGTAGTTGTTCTTGGGTGCCATTGAGTCGGTTCTGATGCATAGCAACCCTAGGTACCATAGAATGAAACACTGCCCTGTCTGGCGCCATTCTCACAGTCATTGTTAGGCCTAAGCCCATTGTTGCAGTCACTGTGTCAATCCATCTCATTGATGGTCTTCCTCTTCTTACCTGTACCTCTAGTTTACCAAGCATGAAGTCCTTCTCCAGGGACTGATCCCTCCTGACAACATGTCCAAAGTATGTGAGAAGTAGTATTGCCATCCTTGCTTCTAAGGAGCACTATGACTGTACTTCTTTAACACAGATTTGTTTGTTCTTTTGGCAGTCCATGGTATACCCAATATTCTTTTCCAACACACAATTCGAAGGCATCAATTCTTCTTAGGTATTCCTTATTTGTCATCCAGCTTTCACATGCATATGAGGAAACTGAAAACGCCATGGCTTGGGTCAGGCACACCTTAGTCTTCAATGCAACACTTTAAAGAGGTCTTTTACAGCCAATTTGCCCAAAGCACTGTATCTTTTGATTTCTTGACTGCTGCTTCCGTGGGTGTTTATCTTAGTTACCTAGTGCTGCTATGATAGAAATACCACAAGTGGATGGCTTTAACAAAAAGTTTATTTTCTCACAGGAAAAAAAAAAAAAAAACACAGGAAGGTAGGCTAAAAGACCAAATTCAGGGTGTCAGCTCCAGGGGAAAGCATTCTCTCTCTGTTGGCCTTCTTGTTAATCTTCCCCTGGTCAAGGAGCTTCTCAGGCACTGGGACTCCTTGTCCAAAAGATGCTCTCTGCTCCTGGTGCTGCCTTCTTGGTGGTATGAGTCCCCAACTCTTTGCTTCCTTCCCTTTCCTTTTATCTCTTGAGAGATAAAAGGTGGTGCAGGCCACACCCCAGGAAAGCTCCCTTTACATTGGATCAGGGAGGTGACCCATGTAAGGGTGGTGTTACAATCCCACCCTAATCCTCTCAACATAAAATTACAATCACAAAATGGAGGACAACCACAGAATACTTGGAATCATGGCCTAACACACATTTTTGGGGGGACACATTTCAATCCATAACAGTGTTGATTGTGGATCCAAGTAAAATGAAATCCTTGACAACTTCAATCTTTTCTCCGTTTATCATGATGTTGCTTATTGGTCCAGTTGTGAGGATTTTTGTTTTCTTTATGTTGAGGTATAATCCATACTGAAGGCTGTGGTCTTTGGTCCTCATTAGTAAGTGTTTCAAGTCCTCTTCACTTCAGCAAGCAAGGTTGTGTCATCTGCATAAAACAGGTTGTTAATGAGTCTTCCTCTAATCCTGATGCCATGTTCTTCTTCATATAGTCCAGCTTCTCGTATTATTTGCTCAGCATACAGATTGAATAGGTATTGTGAAAGGACAGAACCCTGGCACACACCTTTCTTGACTTTAAACCACGAAGTATCCTCTAGTTCTATTCGAACAACTGCCTCTTGATCTATGTACAGGTTCCTCATTTGTATGTCTTTTTTTTTTTTTGTCTTACCGTTAGGGCTTTTGTGTTGCTGTGACACTGGAAGCTATGCCACCAGTGTTCAAATACCACCAGGGCCACTCATGGTGGACAGGTTTCAGCTGAGCTTCTAGACTAAGACAGACTAGAAAGATGTACGTTGCAGTCTACTTCTAAAAAGACTTAGTCAATGAAAACCTTATGAATAGCAGTGGAAGATTATTTGACATAGTGCCAGAAGATGGGCCCCTCAGGTTGGAAGTTACTCAAAAGATGGCTGGGGAGGAGCAGCCTCCTCAAAGTAGAGTTGACCTTAAAGATGTGGACGGAGTCAAGCTTTCAGGACCTTCATCTGCTGATGTGACATGACTCAAAATGAGAAGAAAGAGCTGCAGACATACATTAATAATCAGAACATGGAATGTTGGAAGTATGAGTCTAGGAAAACTAGAAATTATTGAAAATGAAATGGAACACATAAACGTTGATATCCTAGCCATTTCAGTAACCTGAAATGGACAGGTATTGGCCATTTTGAAACAGGCAATCATATGGTCTACTAAGCTGGTAATGACAACTTGAAGAGGAACGATGTTGCATTCATTGTCAAAAAGAACATTTCAAGATCTATTCTGAAGCACAACGCTGTCAGTGATAGGATAATATCCATACGCCTACAAGGAAGACCAGTAAATACGACTATTATTCAAATTTATGCACCAACCACTAAGTCCAAAGATGAAGAAATAGAAGATTTTTATCAACTTCTGCAGTTTGGAATTGATCGAACATGCAATCAGAATGCATTGATAATTACTGGTGATTGGAATGCAAAGGTTGGAAACAAAGAAGGTCTGGTAGTTGGAAAATGTGGCCTTGTTGATAGAAATGATGCTGGAGATCCCATGACAGAATTTTGCAAGCCCAGCAACTTCTTCATTGAAAATACCTTTTTTTCACCAACATAAACAGTGACTATACATGTGGACCTCATCAGATGGGAATACACAGGAATCGAATTGACTACATCTGTGGAAAGAGATGACAAGAGATGACATAAAAGCTCAATATCATCAGTCAGAACAAGGCCCGGGGCCAACTGTGGAACAGACCATCAATTACTCATATTCAAGTTGAAACTGAAGAAAATTAGAACAAGTCAACTAGAGCCAAAGTATCTGGAATATATATATATATATATACACCTGCACACATACAGTATATATAGCTGTTGTACTATCAAGTGTATTTTCATTCATAAGGACCCCACATGACAGAGTAGAACTGCCTGATAGGTTTTTTAGGCTGTAACCATTATGGGAGCAGATCACCAGGCCTTTCTCCTGAGAAGCCCCTGGGTAGGTTGGAAATGATAACATTATAGTTAGCATCCGAGGGCTTAACCATTGTGTCCCCAGGGCTCCTTATATTTATCACTGTTTTTTTTTTTTTTTCTGGAGAACCCTAAGACAACAGTGTTGAATACAAATTAGACATCCTCAAAACTGATAAAATTAGGGGGATGTGGTTTTGGCATAGGTAGAGACTGTGGTTTTGACATAAGTAGAGATAAGCCCAGTTGATAGAAGACAAAAGAGAACCTAGATACAGATCCATCCATGATGCGCCCCGGAAGAATGATAGGGTTCACTGTGGAGCATAAGAGGGAAGACCAGTCTTTGTAATAAATGGAACTGGAACGATAGGTTATTTGGTATCTTCTGTATACTAAAAATACCATAAAGATCATGAAAATAAAAGCTGCTAGGTCAGGTGGTATTTTTTTTTTAAATGACAAAGGACTAGTTTCATGAATATATAAATTATTCCTTCAAATCAATAAGAAGATGGAAAAGCCAATGGGAAAACTCTTTAACACAAACTTCATAAAAAAGAAGATCAAATAATCAATAATTATGAAAAGGTGTTCTGTTTCATTATTAATCAGGAAACTGCCAGTTAGAACCATGATGAGACAGGATTGCATTCTGAGCTGACTGGCAGGAGTTAATCAGTCTTATACTATCACCCACTGGTGAAATACAGTATATCAGGAACTCTCACACAATGTTGATGGGAATATAGTTTCACCAAGCCCTTTAGAAAAAGTTTTGGCATCATCTATTAAAATGTGAAGGTTGCACAGTGTAATGGTTAAGGTTGTGTGTCAACTTGGCTGAGCCATGATTCTCAGTGGGTTTGGCAATTATGTAATGATGTACTTTGTCAGTTACGTAACAATGTAGCTTGTCAGTTACGTAATGGTATGATCCGATGTGCTCAGTGGATGAGATGTAAGGAGAGTTTCCTTGGGGTTGTGGCCCACAACCAATATATATATATATATATATATATGGACTTTCTGGCAAAACTTGCTTGTTTGTTCTGGATCCTGCATCTGGCTCATCATCATCTGACCTCTGGTTCTTAGGACTTGAGCCAGCTGCCTGCTATATTGCATGCTGATCTTGGGATTCGTCAGCCTCTGTGGCCTGTGAGCTAGCAGCCTACCATCTGACCTGCTGATCTTGAGTTCGTCAGCCCCTGCAGCTACATGAGTCAGGAGATGCCTCCAGCCTGATGCCTGTCCCATGGATTTGGGACTTGCCAGCCTCTACAACTGTTGAACTGTTTTCTTGAGATAAATCTCTCTCTATGTATATATATATATACACAAAACCAAAAAATCCTTTGCTGTCGAGTTGATTCCAACTCATAGCAGCCCTATGGGATAGAGTAGAACAGCCCAATAGAGTTTCCAAGGAATGCCTGGTAGATTCAAACTGCCGACCTCTGGGTTATCAGCCATAGCTCTTAACCACTACACCAGGGTCTCCATATATATATGATGCTGCTTGTAGGTAAGTGCTCAGCACACATAGCAGCATCCTGTGCAGCAACCCCAAACTGGAAAGCACCCCTATGCCCATCACCAGCAGAAAGGGCAAATCGACTGTTGTTATTTACACAATGGCACATCATACAGCGATGTAAAAGAATAAACTGCTACTACATGCAACAGTATGGATGAATCTTAAAAAACACAAGGTTGAGCCAAAGAAACAAGATTTAAAAGAACACATATTTTATACCACGAATCAAAAATGCAGAAGGCAAATTCTCATGGAATCCAGACTTTCTGGAGCTATTAAGGCTGGATGAACTCCCAAATTATTGCACTAGATAATTTTTAAACTTTAAATCTTACCAAAACTATTCCTGAAGTCTTCTTTGATAGCTTACCTTATTTAGTAAAGTACATCCGCTTTGAGCATTTTGCTTTTTTAAAGAATTATCTATGTGATATCAAATTGACAATGGCAAAGCGAAAGGTTGGATGGGAAGCTTAGGGGGCAGTAAGTTTAAAATAATGGTAGCAGAATAACTTGGAAAAGGAGAGTAAGGGTGGTAACACAACTTGAAGAATATATATATGGAGCCTTGGTAGCACATTAAGTGTTCGGCTGCTAACCAAAAGGTCAGCAGTTCGAATCCCCCAGCCACTCCTTGGACCTGCTATGGAGTAGTTCTTCTCTTTCCTATTGTGTTGCTATGAGTCAGAATCTACTTGATGGCAATGGGTTTTGGTTTTTATATATATGTATACATACAAAATTAGTGTCCTGATTTTATGCATAGTTTCCATGTGTATATGAGTGTTTGTACTTATCTATATATTATATTTAATTTTATATATCTACGTATACAGACCACCACTCATCTGTCAGTGAAAACAGTGGAACAATTGAAGTTGTCAAAGATTTCATTTTACTTGGATCCACAATCAACACCCATGGAAGCAGCAGTCAAGAAATCAAATGACATATTCCATTGAGCAAATCTGCAGCAAAAGACCTCTGTAAAGTGTTGAAAAGCAAAGATGTCACTTTGAGGATTAACATGAGCCTAACACAAGCCATGGTCTTTTCAATCGCCTCATATGCATGGGAAAGCTGGACAATGAATAAGGAAGACCAAAGAAGAATTGAAACCTTTGAATTACGGTGTTGGCTAAGAATATTGCATATACCATGGACTTCCAGAAGAATGAACAAATCTGCCTTAAAAGTAGTATAGCCAGAATGCTCCTTAGAAGTGAGGATGGTGAGACTTTGTCTCACCTATTTTGAACATGTTGTCAGGAGGAACAGTCCCTGGAGAAGGACGTCATGCTTGGTAAAGTAGAGGGTCAGTAAAAAAGAGGAAGATCCTCAACAAGATGGATTGACACAGTGACTGCAACAATGGGCTCAAGCCTAACGAAGATCACGAGGATGGTGTAGGACAGGGCAGTGTATCATTCTGTTGTACATAGTGTCGCTCTGAGTTAGGAATAACTCAAAAGTACCTAACAACACCAATTTATGTGGATATAGATTTTGATATCATTACAGCTATAACAGTGTCTATAGATATTCCAGGGAGAAGGAAAAAGTTGTGTTTATAAAGCCACACATGGACGGATTCTGGGCACTAGCAAGGTACTCCCTTTCTATTTTGGTGGTGGTTACATTGTGTTCACTTTATAATTATTCGTGCAATTATTCTCTTTTTGTTCTCATGCTCTTCTTTGTGTGTACATTGTATTTTTAAATTAAAAAATGAAGAAATTAAAAGATGTTCAAATTTACTAAAACCAAACCGAACCCGTTGCCTTCGAGGCGATTCTGACTCATAGCAACCCTATAGGACAGAGTAGAACTGCGCCATGAGGTTTCCAAGGAGTGGCTGGTGGATTCAAACTGTCTAACTTCTGGTTAGCAGCTGACCTGTTAACCACTGTGCCACCAGGGCTCCTCAAATTTACTACTAGTCAGGAAAATGAAATTTGATATCACAGTGAAACACATTCATTCCCTGACATTGGCAAAATGCATTTTATTGAAATTACATTATAGCAACATTATTGGGGAGAGTGTGGAGTGACAGGGACCCTTTATAGTGACAGCCATTGACAGTTACAAGGACAGCAAGTTTATAAATAGTTGTTCAGCCAGAAAGTTTGTTCTGGCCAAAGTGTGGGTATGAGTTTATTAAGTGGGGAACCCAGGTTTTGGACTCACACCTCTTTGCGCTGGAACTTGGTACCTTAGCAGCTTGTTCTTTCAGTTCACAGTCCTGTTCTTCTTAATGTTATTGTTATTAAAAATAGTGATATCTGTCTAGACACACAACATCAAATGCATGTATTATCTATGGAAGTATACATGTGTAAAGATGTATATATGGTCTCAACCATATTTAAACAGCCTGTAGTTTTTCAGACTGCCAGTCTGGAGGATATTAAAGGATGTTGACTGAGAAAGATACCATTCCTGACTTAGAAGAGGTTGAAATCTGCCAAGAAAAGAGTAAAGACACGCTAACATTGTGAAACAATGTTAGAATTGTGGATATAAACCTGTATTCCTCAAGTACAGTGATCTGTGTCTGTGGTGAAACAAACAAACAAAACCCATCACTATTGAGTCAATTCCAACTCTTGGCAAGCCCACGTGTTTACAGAGCAGAGCTATGCGCCATAGGGTTTTCTTTATGGAAGCAGATTGCCAGCCCTTTCTTCCACAGTGCTGCTGGATGGGTTTCAACTACTAACCTTTAAGTTAGCAGTTGAGTGCAAATGATTTATGCTGCCCAGGATGAGGTAAATGAAATATTTAGTTCATGCATAGGTGTGTAAAAGTATAGGGTGTTGTCAGGAAATGTGATGTGAAAATTACACGTTTAAGTTAGATTTTGCTAGGAATTGTAACATTTTTGCTTTCGGTAATTGCAAACTATCTAAAAATTAAAAATGTCCTTAACTGATCATTGATCCCTTCATCTGTCATGTGTATTTATACACATAGACACACAAGTGTGAGCATTAGATCCCGGCTGACTTCTCAGCAGGAATGTGTCCCCTTTTAGCTGCTCTCATTGGTTCTTAGAGCTCTGAATAAGCCCAGTTCTGCACGTGCCATGGATGATCAATAGATGCTCGACTGCTGAATTATTTTATATTAAAAAGCCAGGTGAAAAGGAAGCTCCATATTTCTCTTTAAAAACTAACTCTAACAACTTGCTTTGTCATTTCACCTTTTAGTGGACATATTTCCCCCATGAATTAGTGTCCTACATAAATAAAACTTCCCAACCCTTATTTTATA
Organism: Elephas maximus indicus; assembly: GCF_024166365.1. NCBI lineage: Eukaryota > Metazoa > Chordata > Mammalia > Proboscidea > Elephantidae > Elephas > Elephas maximus. Next base: position 7,205,512 of record NC_064833.1, on the reverse strand, counting down.
ACATATTAATTCAAGATGAAGCAGAGCTATCTGTGTCCCCCTAGGAGTTTGTATTGATTGCAACTTCATAGGTCAAATATTATTACAACAAATAGAGTTACGATGGAGCAGCGTCCACTAACAGCCACTCATTCATAGTTGTTCATTCACCTAACATTTATGCAACATCTATCTTGAGCCATGCCAACGTAAGTGCTCAGAGCCTTAATTAACTGGAGGGTGGTGGCAAATTTCTGGGCCATTTTACTATAGCCATGATGCAGGGACATAATTTACTCAAAGCTTGAAGAAGAATAGTAAACCCACAAACATAACAAAATATTTATATTGGCTATTCCCCAGCCTTCACTAGCCCTGATGCCAAGGAAAGATGGAAATGGCTGCCTGGCTCCAGAGTGCACCCCTATTCATGCTTATATTCTTTCTTCTGGCTCAAGGGAAGAGAGAGCATGGCTCTTACTTCACAAATATCCATTAACCCTTCTGTCCCATAGAGCTTTTATTTTCCCATATAGTTAGGTGTTGCATGATTATAACAATGAATCTGGAAGACAATCAGCACCAAACATTGCCCAGAAATTTCTGAACCACTAACCAATAGCCATCCAGTTGATTCCAACTCATGGCAACCCCATGCCTGTCAGAGTAGAATTACGCATGGTAGGGTTTTGTTGTAAAAATGGTGTGGTGTCAGCATCTGACTTCCTCTAACATCATAAGGGAGAGACGGATTCACCATCAGCATCAGCCCAAAGCCGATTCCTACTAGGCGGAGGACAGCTGTGCCTCCACCCTCCAAACTTTTCACCAATTCTGACATCAACTCTCCCTCTCCCAGCACTCTCTACTGGGCTCAATAATCCTTTGCAACGGTCATACGAAACTCACAGACCATACTCACATTTATTAGGGAAGTAACAGGTTACAATTCAGGATAAGGAACAAATTAGGATACAGTTCTTCCATCACGGCAGCCTCCTTTCAGGCATATGTACCCACAAGCATGCCTCTCTCTCTGGCCCTCAGTCGCTCAGCCCGGCCTCTGTCCTGCTCAGGCAAGTGTTACAATGTTCTTTTAGCTCTGCTGATAAGTTTCCAAAGGCACCCCACTTTACCAGTAAGCCTTGCCCCAAATGCACTCAGCTCTGGCTCCCTGGGTCATCAAGCCTAGCTCTGCCAAAAAGTGCCCAGAGGTACCCCATTCTGCCATCAAGCCTCCTGTCCTAAGGCACTTAGCTTTCTCATTCAGTGGAGCTGAGAAGCCCATTGGTTCCGCTGCCTCTGCTGACGCTGTTTCTCTGCCGCTGCTTCTCACTGTCTTGCCATCTCTGATGTTAGCGCTGTCTTCTCTCTGTCTCCTGCAAATCAACTGCAAAAAGCCTCTTTAAAGTGTTAAAAAGCAAAGATATCACTTTGAGGACTAAGGTACCCCTGACCCAAGCCATGGTGTTTTCAATCGCTTCATGTACATGTGAAAGCTAGACAATGAATAAGGAAGACCAAAGAAAAATTGATGCCTTTGAATTATGGTGTTGGCCAAGAATATTGAATATACACTGTCTGCCAGAAAAACAAACAAACCTGTCTTGGAAGAAGTATAGCTAGAATGCTTCTTAGAAGCAAGGATGGCGAGAATTCGTCTCACTTTGGACAACTTATCAGGAGGGACCAATCCCAGAAGAAGGACATCATGCCTGGTAGAAAGTCAGAAAAAAGAGGAAGACCCTCAAGGAGATGGATTGACACAGTGCCTGCAACGATCAGCTCAAACATAGCAATGATTATGAGGATGGTGCAGGACTGGGCAGTGTTTCCTTCTGCTGTACATAGGGTCGCTATGAGTTGGAACCAACTGAACAGCACCTAACAACGGCAGGTGGACAGGCCTTTCTTCTGAGGGGCCTCTAAGTGTCCTCAAACTTCCAATCTTTTTGTTAGCAGCTGAGCATGTTAACCATTTGCACCACCCAGTACTCCTTTGCCTAATATGTTGTTGTTTTTAGTTTCTGTAGAATTGTTTCCAATTCATGGCAACCCCGTGTGTACATAGTAGAACTACTTTCTAGGGTTCTCAAGGTTGTGCCTTTTTGGAAGCAGATCAACAGGCCTGTCTTCTGAGGTGGCTCTGGGTGGGTTTGAACTGCCAACCTTATGCTAGTAGTGGAGCACTTAATCATTTGTACCACCCAAGGACTCCTTTGCCTAATGTAAAAAAAACAAAACAAAACCTGTTGCCATCAAGTCACTTCCAACTCAATATTGGGCCTAAAAAAAAAAAGCCTTTGCCATCGAGTCGAGGAAAGTGCTTATTAAATGTATATAGTCAAGGGTGGGACTAATTATTCTTTTAAATTCCTTCTTAAAGAGCTAACACGGTCTCTTGTGTAGAGAAGTACTCAGGAATAACTTGCTGAATTAGAGTGAATGCTTAACATCAGAGAAATGAACAAGGAAATGCCATCCAACCGGTGATATTTATATGGAAAATTAAAATCAGCATCAGTTAGGCATGATGTGAGGTAAACTTGTAGCTCTGTTGAGGACTGTAGAGTGAACCACTAACTCTGTATTTAGAAATAGCATTTCAACAATTTTTTTCCCTTAAAAAAATCCCTTAGAGGGCTTATAATTAAATATGGAGTCAGAGTAAATGCTACCCCTGTCTGTCTATTTATCATCTTTCTATATGTCTATCTATCAATCATCTTTCTATATGTCTATCAGTCATCTTTCTACATGTCTATCTGTCATCTATATCAACTCTCTATCATCTATCTATTGATCGATTGTTATTTCTTTTCCTGAGATGCCGAGGCATTTATTGTGCTTTCATTCAGTAGCAAGTGGTGAGAGAATCAGTCAGCTTTCCAAAAGAAAGAACAAAAATTCAATAAACAAAAGAAGAGAATTCCCTGTTGTCTGACACCTGTTGCAGGATGTAACCAGACAGAAAAAGCCCAGGAAATCAGTAAGACTCTTCTCTGTAGGGCTCAAGGTGAAATGTGAACATGGCAGACAGCAGCAGGGAGCAGGGGCTGGTGAAGTTCCTTCACACTCTGAACAAAACATAAAATACAAACAAAGAAACCTTGAAAACAACAACAACAAAGAGTTACTTGAATTTATTATTTGCCTACTGATTGCCAGTCACTAACCTACTATTCAAAACCCCATAGGAGACAGGTCTCATCAACTTCAATTAACCAATTAAGAAACTGAGTCTTGGAGAGGTTCAGGAAGTTGCTGAAGCATGATTTGAACATACCATATTTTTATGCAAATAACACTCACATTATACGTTTTTTGCCAAATAATAAGGGCATTATTTTCCTAAGTGCTCTATGAGCATTGTATGTGTAGGCACATTACTTACACGAGTGTGTTCTCCGAAAAAATACGGTAGTCCATGTGCTTTTTCCCTAAGAACCTCAAATCTAGCAGTAAAGATACATCTGAAAATGGAGTAAGTGGCCAAGCTTGTGGAAGTGACATCAGCACCAGGCTGCCTGCAATGGTGCGAGTCACAGCTCTTTACTTGAAACATAAGAGAATGTACCTCGTGCTAACCTGACTATACTAGGTCCACGATGGAGTTACTTATGCTAAGCCTCACATCAGCAAAACAAAGCCTAGCTAGCTTCTATTTCCTGTAAATGTCTGACCTTCCCAGGAGCCAAAACCCAGGTCAGCCATCTGTAGTAAACTTCCTGATTTTGACAGCTGTACTGTAGTTATAAAACCTGTCCAAACCCGTTATCACTGACTTGATTCCAACTCATGATGACTAACCCCATGTGTTAAAGCACAGAACTGTTCCATTGGGTTTTCTTGGCTGAAATCTTTATGGAAGCAGAACACCAGTTCTTTCTTCTCTGGTACCACTGAGTGGGTTCAAACCACTAATCTGTAGGTTAGTAATCAGGGGTAAAACATTTGTGTCACCTAGGAACCTTACCGTAGGTGTATAAGTATGGCATCCCCCACTCCAAGAAAAGATTTGCTACCCAGCCGTGGGACCTGCTGCCAGCAGACCACCTCCAGCTATCAGCTCCTTCAGGGCCCACCTCAACTGCTTAAAGCACCTTTCATGAGGTCATTCCCTTCCTAAGAAATCCACACTTAGTGTCCAAGAACAGGGGGGCTGTAAAGGCTGGGCCAGTCTGGCCTAGTGCACGGCACCCTGATGGGTAATCCTTCCTGTAGTGCTGCCTGTAGGCTGGCTACTGCTTTATCAAGCCATATCACAGTTTGACCTCTTGCTCTGTCTGGTCCTACTTCCTTCCTCTTTCTTTCACAGCTGATAAACTCACTGTTGTCGAGTCGATTCTCACTCATAGAGAGGTTATATAACAGAGTAGAACTGCTCCATAGGGTTTCCAAGGCTTTAATCTTTATGGAAGCAGATTGCCACATCTTTCTCTCCGGGAGCAGCTGGCGGGCTCTGACCATATACCATTCAGTTAGTGCTTAACCACTGTGCCACCAGGGCTCCTTTCACTGCTGATAACCCCTAGTAAATGTCTTCTAGAGATCCCAGCCTGCGACAGTCCCCATGGAAAGCAACTGGAGAAAGTGGTAAGATGAGGCTTTGGAGCTGTATCCTTCCCCAGCCTGCAATGAAGACCAGTCACTGGTGGGAACATCTCTGGTGGGATGTGGAGGTCCTATTGTTACAATTCTCACCATGTATGTTGAAAATAGTGGTTATAAGTGAGGAATTTTTTCATTCTCCTGGAATCAAGATTTCTGGATCCACTAGAACTATTGCCCTGAGATAATCTTTGAGCATTAAACTCCAAGTCAAAACTGATCTCCTAAAAAGTCACCATTAAGTCAAACAATAGCCTAGCTTAATTAGTAAAGAATGTTTTGCCTTGGGCATTGTGCTCTTTAAAAGAATAATTTGTGTGCAGTTTCTACAACAGAAACCCCAAAGGTCAGACTAGAGCTACGTTTTAGGGTCAAACAGTAATTAATTGTTCTTCAAGGTAAGGCCGTATGGAATCCTTCCTGACCACACATTGTTCTATCAATTCTATTTCGACCCTTTTTCCATGGCAATGTATAATGACTAGTGATAAGATGAAATATAAAAATCTGTGAAAAATTTCTCTTATTTAGAAAATTTTTTACTCTAGTTGGAAGTTTTGCCCGATTTGCCAATCATATGTCAAATAAACTTCAGTTTCTGTTATTGGCTTCATATTGTTTTTTGTTTTAACATAAGGATGATGGGGTTGGATATCTATTACTTAACACCATGGACATTCTACAGAAAGAATTAGCAGCTGAGGGTAATAGGCAAATGAAAGCCAGGTGTGAAATCTAGAGGGCTCTGTGTTTGCATAAAAAGAAATCTCATCTCCAACAGTGGGAGAGCAGAAGCCAAGGAACAAACCCAGGAGTTAATAGGCAGAGTGGCTCCATGCCAAAGATAATTAATTGTCCAGCCAAGCAGGTCTGTTATGCTAAGAGCAGGACCCTGGTTGGGGAAGACATGGATGCTTAATACATTGCATGGGGACACCATGCCATAAGCTGTATATTTGCCAGGGGAGAATAATATGGTCTCAGATATGTAGCATTAAGCCATTGATTTGGCGGGTGCACTCTTGAGTCAGAAAAGAAGATGAGAAACAGTTTGCATCCCTATGGAGTAGATTTTCTCGGAGCTGTGTTCTCTCTCCTCTCCTACCCTATCTCATCACATGGTACAAAGAGATTTACGATGTCTGAACATCCCAGGAACATCCCATCAGTTCATAAGATCAGTGATATTATGTTGATCAGGCTACATGAACAAGAGACAGGCAGCACTCTGAGGCCTTGCTAAGAAAAATACATTTCATAGAAAAGAATTTAAAAAAAGAAAAATTCAGAGTCCTGCCACACTTGTAAAATGATTAGAAGTCCAATAATTAAAAAAATGTGCTGGAAATTCCCTCCAAAGTAAGAAACACACAATTGCATATTGTAGCTACTATCCAATAAGTGTTTTATCTACCAGCCCAAGATCACACATAGCATGGTGTCATTCAGGGGCCCACCTTACGACGAAGGAAATGTGGGAGTGGCCCATGACCAAAATATCCACTGGTTGTATCTACACATCACCCAGAACCTGAGCCCCTGCTATAATTTTGGAGTAGCATAATGAAAATTAGCTGATGTGCCATCTTAGAGGCAACACTTTTTTGGGGGAAGTACCCCTCCTCCAATCACAGTTGTTGTTGTTAGTTGCTGTTGAATTCATACCAACTCATGGTGACTCCATGTGTGCAGTAGAACCATGCTCCATAGGGTTTTCAAGCCTGTGAATTTTGGAAGCAGACTGTCAGGCCTGTCTTCCAAGGGGCCTCAAACTGCCAGCCTTTCAGTTAGAAGTCGAGTGCTTATCCAGTTACAGTATACACATTAAATCAAAGACCTTTGTGTGGTTCTCTATGTTCCCAGTAGAAAGAAGACCTGGATCCAAGAACCAAGAGGTGAAAGAGAAGTGGACCCACCTACCATCTCCCCAATGTCCCCCTGTGGCACTATGTGGTTCTCTCTGTGAAAATCTGTGCCCTGCTGTTAGGGGACTTGGGCTACACTGTCACAGGCATCGTGGCAAGAGTCTTCATAAAGTCTCATTTTTGTCTCTTTTTGCCTTAAAACCAGTGGGTAGAAAGACAAGTCATCTTCCTGGTGGGGTAATTGAACTTGTTATCAGGAGGAAGTAGGGCTGCTGTTACACAGTTAGAGCACAGGGAAATACAAGGTGGTCCTTGGGTACAGGTACAGATCTCTGGGACTGATAAGGGCCTAGTAATGAGGCACTCAGGCCTCTTGGGGATGGGGTCTGGGTCAAGCCGCCAGGCAAGTCAATGAGGTCTGCTGAGGTGGCAGCTGAGAGCAAATGTACAATGGATAGTGAAGAGGGAGACAGGCAGAATCAATTGTTACCTCAAGGCCAACTGCAACCGTGTTGTTGTTGTTAGGTGCCATCAATTGGTTCCAGTTCTTAGCGACCCTATGTACAAGAGGACGAAACACTGCGCAGTCATGTACCATCCTCACAGATGTCGTTATGCTTAAGCCCATTGTTGTATCCACTGTGTCAGTCCATCTCATTGAGGGTCTTCCCCTTTTTCGCTGACCCTCTGTTTTACCAAGCATGATGTCTTCCAGGGATTGACCCCTCCTGACAACATGTCCAAATTATGTGAGACTCAGTCTTGCCATCCTTGCTTCTAAGGAGCATTCAGGTTACACTTCTAAGACAAATTTGTTCTTTTAGCAGTCCATTGTATATTCAATATTCTTCTCCAATATTTCAGTTCAAAGGTATCAGTTCTTCTTCAGTCTTCTTTATTCATGGTCTAGCTTTGACATACGTATGAGGTGATTGAAAACACCATGGCTTGGGTTAGGCGCACCTTAGTCTTCAAGGTGACATCTTTGCTTTTCAAAACTTTAAAGAGGTCTTTTGCAGCAGATTTGCCCAACGCAATGCATCTTTTGATTTCTTGACTGCTGCTTCCATGGGTGTTGATTATGGGTCCAAGTAAAATGAAATCCTTGACAACTTCAATCTTTTCTCCATTTATCATGATGTTGCTCTTTAGTCCAGTTGTGAGGATTTTTGTTTTCTTTATGTTGAGGTTCAATCCATACTGGGGGCTGTGGTCTTTGATTTTCATCAGTAAGTGCTTCAAGTCCTTTTCACTTTCAGCAAGCAAGGTTGTGTCATCTACATAACGCAGGTCATTAATGAGTCTTCCTCCAATCCTGATGCCCCGTTCTTCATATAGTCCAGCTTCTCAGATTATTTGCTCAGCATACAGATTATAGGTATGGTGAAAGGATACACCCCTGACGCACACCTTTTCTGACTTTAAGTCATGTAGTATCCCCTCGTTCTGTTATAATGGCTGCCTCTTGATCCATGTACAAACTTCCCACGAGCACAATTAAGGGTTCCGGAATTCCCATTCTCCGCAACGTTATCCATAATTTATTATGGTCCGCACAGTCAAGCTGCAATTGTGGCAACTATAATTAGTCCTACTATTCTCCTAAGTGTCTGCTTAGGAAGAGGGTATTAGAATCTTGGGGGCGGGGGGTCGCTCCCTCAATGTATATGAGATGTGTGTGTCAGCAGCACATTGAGTGAGTTTATAGACAGGGAGCTGTGTTGCCTACATTCCCTTCAAGGAAGGTAGTGTTGCCCAGCCAAGCATGACCAGAGTATGGCCAGCACACAGGCCCCAAGTGTGAGTCCAGGCAGGGTCTGTCTCATCTTCAGGTAACCCAAGATCCTTCCCTTCCTGGGAAGCCTGTACTGGTGACTGAGCATGACGAGAGTCAAGGCTCAGCCATTTCAATCAATGCAGAACACTCTGGTAAGCAATACTCAATCCCGACCTCCCCACAAGGTTGTCCTAGGCTTGAAAAGCCCGAATTGCAGCTTTGTTTCTTCCTCTGTGGTTTCCTCCTCTTTCCCATGCGAGAAGTAGAGGGAGAGAAAGCATAAGAAGTTTGAGTTGGTATCAAGTGTGAAGGACATAACACTCTTACTTGTTCGGAAGAAGTAGAGGAGAGAGCTAGATCCCTTGAGCAGCCTCTTAGGCCTCAGGCATGAGTGAACTGTCATAGAATAATTGAGCAGAGCACTGTTAGTTGAGGTTTTATTCACAAGCTTAATTTCTAATGGTCATTGCCCCTTCTTCATATGTTTTCTGTGCCAAGGAGAAATGCTGGGCCAAGGCAGGATTTAGGTATTCCTTATTCTCTTTGCTGAGACATCATGTAATATCTAATTACATAACATTTCTTCTAATGCATAATGCCTCCACACACTTATAAAAGCAGCACACAATGCCCTAGAACCTACCCAATCAGGCAAATGGTCGAGGTTTTGAAGAAGTTGGGGGTTGGAAAGGAGGAAAAATGTGGCTGCAGAGATCCACAGAGAGCTTGGGTTTTATGCCCTCCCCAGAGTTGTACCTATGTAAGCAAAAGCCTAGACCAGAAGTGAGCACCAACCTCAAGAATGGCCATCATTAGGCAAAGTTTAGGAGAAGTTAAAGCTGTATAAAGAAGCTCTGGTGGCACAAAGATTAAATTCTCGGGAGTTAACTGAAAGGTGGTTGATTCAAACCTACCAACAGCTCCTCAGAAGAAAAGACCTGGCAATATGCTCTCATAAAGATTGCAAACTAGGAAACCCTATGGGACAACTCTACTCTGTCACATGGTGTGGCTGTGAATGGGAATTGACTCAACGGCACCTAACAACAATGACAGCAAAGTTGCTTATTGGTATTAGGGCTGTGCTTTTGCCATTTTGAAACATCACAAGAGCATGGAATCCAACATAGGATCTAAGGTTTCTTCTTCCATCTGCCACTAATTAAAAAAGAATGTCAAAGAACATATGGTCACAGAGCTACCAGGGGAGAAAAATGAACGAAATGAGTACACTAACTAGAGATCTAAATAATACTGTGTGTAATATGTGCCTGGCAAATGCTCCAAAACAGAAGAATAACCTGAAGCAAAGCCTACTGAGAGCATGGGTGACACTGCAGTTTCATTCTTTAGAAGCTTCTAACGATGCTTCTCGACACCTAGCATAGGTATCATCCTACAGGGACTCACCTAATCGGATTTCATCAAGCTGTCTCTGAGTATGCATTAAGAAGCATAGGAAGCTACACTTCACAAATAAGCTGATAGGTAAGCAAGCAAAAATGTACATGCATGAGAAATGGAGCGAAGGTGACTAAATGGAAATTCCTGATCAGACTGGGAAATTGAGGAAAAAAAAAAAAACCTCTTTTTAATTCTGTATATTTGTTTCAGTTAAAAAGTGTTCTTGCAGCAGTAGGGCAAAAACAAACAAAAAAAGTTGCTGATTTCAATTCGTGGTGACCTCACACGTTTCAAAGGCGAACTGAGCCCCATAAGGTTTTCAATGGCCATGGTCTTTGTGGTTCAGTGGTTAAGCGATACAGCTGTTAACCAAAAGGTTGGAAGTTTGAGTCCACCAGCCTTTCCTTGGAAACCCTATGGGGCAGTTTTGCTCTGTCCTATAGGGTCGCTATGGGTCGGAATCAACTCGACGGCAATGGGTTTTTTGGTTTTTCTATGGTCTTTCGAAAGTACATCAATAGGCCTTTCTTTTGGGTAGACTCAAACTGCCAACCTTTTGGTTAGCAGCCAAGCACTTAACCTTTTACATCACCAGGGACTACCAAAACAGTAGGGCAGTAGCTCTTCAGTTAGTGGTGAGTGATATGAAGAAATTGCCATTGTAGGTCCAAAGGAGAATAGAGAACGTGAGGCAGATTTGGTCCCATAAAAAGACAATATTTTGAGGCTAGAGGTACAGAATGAAAATGTGTATAATAATTTAGAAGCAATGTCCTGCTCAAAATAACCAACACAGGAAGCTGGTACTGACTCCCCCCCCCCCAAATTTTTGTTCTTATCTAATATGCAAGAGTGTTTTAAGCATACCTATTTTACAGAATTTATGAGCCTTTTCCTTGATACCAAACCCATTAGCATGCAGGTCTTGAGGTGTCTATAACACACGAAGTTCTTGCAAAGCCAGAAGACAACGTGAAACAGTGAAAAATGTGCGTAAATCTAGGTGGGGACGGGGACTCCACTGCTTACTGGGTCTGCAGTGCTGGGTAAATTTCTTAATCCTGTTCATCTTCTATTTCATTCTTGGCTAAATGGGGAAAATAATATCTCCCTCAATGGATTGTTGGAAAGATTAAATGAGAAAATACATGTAAAATGCATGAGACACAGCGGGTACTCAATAAGCACTTTTCATTTTCTAAGAATCTCAGAGAGTCACCAGTTGAAAAGTCTGATTACAGGTTTTTAGTAAAGGTCATTCCATAAAATCATCATTAGAGATGAAGAAGCAAATATAAATTTACATATTTACAGGCAAAAATAGAGAGTTGTTTAATTAGTTTTATGCTACATACCTATAATCTTTAAATCCTTTACAGAAAAAAAAAATCTCTTAGTAGATCAATGAATCAGTTAAAGCCACGTACATGCTGGCATACTATGCAGTCTGAAGTATATCATGTAAGTAAGAACTCAGTTCCTGAGTAGTTGGCCAGTGCCCAGGACCGTGCAGAAATGACATTACGTACACTGCTTTATATGTATCATTGTCTTTTATTTTCTGAATTGAGTACACTGAAGCCCATAAAAAGTGACTTTCCCAAGTTCATCCAACTAATCATTTCTTGAGAAAATATGTAAACCCAGTCATTATAGCTCAAGAATCTAAGCTAGTGACGCCTCCGTAATTCCCCCACCATTTTTATGTTTATGATGTACTCTACTATAGTCTCCTTATAAGTTTATATTTTATAAGGGTAGGTGTTAAATATGCAGATACTGATCGTTCCAAGTTCTTTGTTGAAGCCCATGCATTCGCCACAGCCTTGATTTGCTGCGAGGGAGCATGTTATAGCTCCATGGTCTTTAGAGCCCACAGATAAGCTTTCTTTCCCCTTCCTCTCTCAATTTCAAGGACTCTTTCAGCTCTTAATTTTAATTAAATGTAATTGATCATTATTATTGTTATTTTGGTTAGTATTTTTGTGTCCAGTCTAAAAAATGTTTGCCTACTCCATGGCCATGAAGATATTCTCCTTTTTTCCTTTCACGTTTAAAGTTCAACTTATCTCAAATTGACTCAACATCATTTAAGGAAAAGACCTCCATTGTTCACTGTATTTTGGTGCCACCTTTGTTAAAAATCAATTGGCCATATATGTGTGGGTCTGTTTCTGTGCTCTCCATTCTATTTCATGGATATATCGCTATCTATTCGAGTACCAGTGCTACACTGCCTTAATTGCTATTGCTTTTCAATAAGCTATGATATCTGGTTGTATGAGTCCTCCAATTTTATTTTCTTTCTTCAAGATTATCTTCCTTATTCTTTGTTCTTTGCATTGCCGTGTAAAATTGGTAATAAATTTTTCAATTCCTACACACATACACACACACAAACACAAATAATGCCAAGATTTTGATTGGGATTTTATTGAATAGGGAGCCCTTGTTATGCAATGGTTAAGTGTTCAGCTCCTAACCAAAATGTCAGCAGTCCTAATCCACCAGCGACTCCACCAGAAAAATAACACGGCAATCTGCTCCCGGAAGATTATAGCCTAGCAAACCCTGTGGGAGTGTTCTACTCTGTCACATGTAGTTACTATGAGTTGAAACTGAGCCAACAGCACACAACAACAACAATATAGATAAATTTAGGGAAAAATTGATATCTTTGCAATGTTGTTGTTGTCTTTAGGTGCTGTGAAGTGGGTTCTGATGCATAGCAACCCTGTCTATGTACAACAGAACAAAACACTGCCCAGTCCTACACCATCCTCACAATCTTTGCTATGTTTGAGCCTATGGTTGCAGCCACTGCGTCAGTTCCTGTCAACGAGGGCCTTCTTCTTTTTCATTGACACTCTAATTTTCCAAGCATGATGTCTTTCTCCAGGGTTTGGCCACTCCTGAGAACATGTCCAAAGTACATTAGACAAAGTCTCACCATCTTAGCTTCCAAGGAGCATTCTGGCTCTACTTCTTCCAAGACAGATTTGTTAGTTCTTCTGGAAGTCCAAGTATATTCAATATTCTTTGCCAACACCATAATTCAAAGGCATCAATTCTTCTCTGACCTTCCTTATTCATTGTCCAGCTTTCACATGCATGTGAGGCAACCGAAAATACCATGCCTTGGGTCAGGCACAACACAGTCCTCAAAATGACATCGTTGCTTTTAACACTTGAAAGAGGTTTTTTGTAGCAGATTTCTCGATGCAGTATGTCATTTGATTTCTTGACTGCTGCTTCCATGGATGTTGATTGTAGATCCAAGTACAATGATGTCCTCAACAGCTTCAATATTCTCTCCATTTATCATGATGTTGCATATTGGTCCAGTTGTGAGGATTTTTGTCTTCTTTATGTTGAGGTGTAATCCATGCTGCAAGCTGTAGTCTTTGATTTTCATCAGTAAGTGCTTCAACCCCTCTTTGCTTTCAGCAAGTAAAATTTTGTCATCTACGTATCACAGGTTGTTAATGAGCCTTCTTCCAATCCTGATGTGGCATTCTTTTTCATATGGTCCAGTTTCTCAGATTATTTACTCAGCATATAGATTGAATAGCATGGTGAAATGATACAACCCTGACACACACCTTTCCTGATTTTAAACAGTATCTCCTTGTTCTTTTTGAATAACTGCCTCTAGCCTTCTAATCCGTAAACATGGAGCCCTGGCGGCACAGTGGTTAAGCACTAGGTGGCTAACAGAAATGTCCGAGGCTAAAACCCACCAGCCCTGCTGCAGGAGAAAGATGTGGCAGTCTGCTTCATAAAGGTACACATCCTTGGAAAACCTATGGTGTAGTTCTATTTTGTTCTATAGGGTCACTTTGAGTCAAAATCAACTTGATGGCAATGGGTTTGTTTTTAATCCATAAATGTGGTATATTCCTCTCTATTCTTAGATCTTTTAAAATTCCTGGAGCATTTTGTAGTTTTCAAAGGAGAAGTCTCAAATGTCTTTCCTCATATTTATTCTTAGAAATGTGATAATATTGATCTTATCTTAAGCCACATTATTTTTAAAATTGTAGTTTCTATCTGTCTGTCTATCTATCTAGTTGTTGCATTGATGATTTTGTATTCAGCAACCTCATTAGCAAGCATTTTAGCACACATGTTCCATGTTGGTTGCTGGAATGGGATACTGAAATGTGCAGTTTGCATTCTTTCACTGAACAGCTCACAATTCAAATGGAGATTCTTCACGGGTGGGAAGGCTGAAGGAACCCTGGGAAGGAGCTATTGAATCCCAGTAAGCCAGTATTCAGGGAGCTCACTGGTAGCTGATGGCTTATTTCACAGTTTTATTGTAGTTCGGCAGATATCACTATCTGGATTTTATACACAAATACATTTACCTGGTCCCTGGCTCCTCTCACACTCAGACTATCTTTGAGCCCCAAACCCAGTCATAATAACTGATGGCTGCTCCCTTCCTTGTGCTAATATTGTATTTTCCTATGCTCTTGGGCAGAATGTAAACTCATCAAAAGCACAGAATTCTCTCTCTTGCTGACTGCTGTATCTCCAGTGCCAAGAAGAGTATCTGGCAAGAGAATATGCTCAATAAATATTTATTGCTACTTTATTCTACTTACCAGATAGTCACTACTGTGTTTCCTTCAAAAAGCTCTTCTTTTCCTTCCTTCATTCAGCCCCATTGTCACCTTCCCACAGATTCTTACTCTGATTCAGCAATTAGAGCTGAGAATTACATCTTTCATCCTATCCCTGTATTCACAGTTTTTGCCCTTTGCATGCTCTTGTCAAAGAGACAGATTGACAACTGATACCTTGCTTTGATTTTGGGGTTTTCTTATTCAAAAAACCAAATACTCACTTTAAAGAAATTCCTGACAAAATTAATTCACCAGCAGTTTTTTCATTCACCTAAAGCTGCAAATCCTTTCCTTTCTGTTTGAAACCAGACTTATAAAATTTGAATTTAAAAAGATATGGCTGGGTGGGAGGTCAGAGATGATCTTGTGACCCTATGTCAGTTTGAGCTCAGTAAAAGCAGGAAAGCAGTGTTCAGTCAATCACGTTAAGATTAGCCAATGGTTCGTCTTCTAGATTTCTCCTTCCTCTTCTCTTTAGAGTCCTCATCATACCTAGCTTCTTCAAGCCGTTTGATTTTTCCAGAATCAAAATAGACTCTTACATGCATATAGAGGAAAACTTGGTGGCATAATGGTTAAGTGCTACGGCTGCTAACCAAAAGGTCAGCAGTTCGAATCCTCCAGGCTCTCCTTGGAAACTCTATGAGGCAGTTCTACTCTCCCCTATAGGGTCACTATGAGTCAGAATCGACTCGACAGCAGCAGGTTTTTTTGGTTTTATGCATATAGAATACCTGCTCAGAATAAACCTTATGTTCAAATTTCAGTGAGTTTTGGTTATTTTTAACACTATTTTGCAAAAAAAAAAAAAAAAAAAAAAAGGCTATTAAGGGTTTTTACCTGCTCTATTATTGTTAAAAGAGATTTGGCCTTATCTTTGATTCCTATCTGCCTAGGATGGTGTCTGGCCCATAGAAAATTTTTTTTTTTCCCCATGAAAAAGTAAATATATTAAAAAAAAAAAAATACTTTTTTTTTTTTAAGCAAGGATAAATGAATGAATGAACTGAACCTTTCCACAAATAAAATCCTTTCCCAAAACGACTGTTATGCTGGACTGTCTCCTCAGTATCATACCTTGCTTTAGCTTCTAGACCAGTGATTAGTTGCCCTCAGACTGACCCTGGCTCACGGTGACTCCACGTGTATCAGAGCAGAGCTGTGCTCCACAGGGTTTCAACGGCTGTAGTCTTACTGATAGATCATCAGAACTTTCTTCCCAGGTGCTCCTGGGTGGACTTGAACCTCCAACATCTTAGTTAGCAGCCAAAAGTGTTAAACGTTTGCACCAACCAGGGACTCCTCAGCTTCTTAAAGACTCATAAAAACCTTGTCATTTTTTGAAAGTGCCACCTACTTTAAAAGGATTTCTAAAAAACACTATTAAAATTGATTTTTTTCCCAAATGCTCCAACAAAACTTTTCTTTTGTGCCTCATAATGTTCTTCTGCCATTTAATGGGGACCCCGGTGGTGCAGTGGTTAAAAGCTTGGCAGCTAACCAAAAGGTCAGCAGTTCAAATCCACCAGCCACTCCTTGGAAACTCTACGGGGCAGTTCTACTCTGTCCTATAGGTCACTATGAGTTGGAATTGACTCAATGACAATGGGTTTTTTGTGTGTGTGTGACACCAGGTATCCAACAGCCTGTGACATCATGACACCCATCTCCAGGGTGGAGGAGCTAGCTCTCATGAACAGCTCTGGAATTGAAATGATACCAATAGCCATGATTACTGGAAGTACAAACTGAAATAGCGATCGTGTAAACCATTTACTGAGTCCTTACTAGTACCATGTACTTCTCATACGCTATTTGCAGTCCAAATAAGGAGACTAAGAGAGGTGAGGCAACACACCCACCTCCCCGGGGCAACCGTATGTCATTCAGAACACACACCCCCCCGGGGCAAGGGTATGTAATTCAGAACACACCCCCACCGGGGCAACGGTATGTCATTCAGAACACACACCCCCCCCGGGGCGACGGTATGTCATTCAGAACAATTCAGAACACACCCCCACCGGGGCAACGGTATGTCATTCAGAACACACCCCCACCGGGGCAACGGTATGTAATTCAGTGAGATTCGAGCTCAGGTTTAGGTGGTTTCAAAGCACCTCTGCTTTTTTATGTGATGCTAGTACTCTCTCCCAGTGACAAAAAAATAAAATTTCACATAAAACATTATTTAATACCTTGCACTTTAAATTGAGAGAACTGCATTCTAATATTTTGAATTATAAACAAGATGATAAACATATGATACTTGAACATATAACGTTCTTTTATTACTAGTACTTATCATTTACACTGTCTAATTCAATACCCACATATCACATTTGTCCCTTAAAGCTTTGCATAATATTTTATATCATAATCATAACTTTACCATAACTCAGCCTTATTAAAAACTGACAAGCCCCAGCTGTTGATATGTTTATTTTTTTCCCGCTAGTTATTTGAACCTTGAATCTTTCTCTCCACTTAAAACAATTTGTACCTTCTTCCTTAGAGAAAAAATCATGGCCCTTTAACACTTAGGCAAGGATCTACAAATACTCCTGTGAATCAATGTAATGTTTCTTATTTAATTTGTAAAGTCTAAGTCTTTAACCACAAGTTTTGGGGATCTAGAAAGTGTCTGTGTCTCTATAGGTTGCTTTTTGAACTAATACCCTAATATCTTACGTAGGAATTCAAGCAGACTCCACTGGATGGCATAGTCATTTGTAAAGGATTCCCAGTTACCTAACTGCTTCCTTCCAGTGTAGAGGCTTCCTTCCTCTGAAATCCCATGATGCTTCCTCTGTATCTGTCTTGTGATATCTTCCCTCCATTCTTTATATTATGGTTATGTGCATATAGGAAAGAGCACAGAAAATATGGAGACAGGCTGGCCTGTATTATTCCATCTTCTCCAGATGTTGGCTATATGATCTTGAGTAAAAGAAATTACCATTGAACCTCAGTAACCTCATTTAGAAATGCAGTAGCTATGTGAACTAGAGTTTAGTGTTTATACTTATTTCCAGAAACTAATAGATAATTCTCATATTCTCCACTAATCTGCAAGTTAATTGATGGCAGAAACTGTGACTTATTCATCTTTCACCTTTGTGCCTCCCACAATTACTGCCAAGGAAAAAGAACTTTGATTATGATTAGGAGGAGAAGGCTAAGAGAGTTCACTTAGTTGTTCTGTTTAGAAGACATTGATCCCATCCCATCGTCAAACTCCCGTTTAAAAAATTGTACCCATTCTTCAAAAAGTTAGTGCAAAGCTAGCTACATCCACACACTCCCCTTTTTCGTAATTGGACATAGTCTTGATAAAAGTAATATAATTGCTATGTCTCTCTGTTTTAACTTATTTCTTTCAAGCTTTCATTATATACTTGAAAATGTAATGTGTCTTCCTGTTCCATTTAAGCTCACTGAGATCAGGGCACATTTTACCGTTTGTCTCAGACTGGGCCCCCTGTTGGTCAAGTGTATCCCCAAGGACATTAACTCCTCTACACTTTTAGTTTGTGCCGTACTAAATGTCAGGCCAGTTCCCCTGGACATTCCTTAATATAACCTCAAAGAAGACCTGGGAAAAGAGTTCCACATTTTTGCATAAATAACACGTCTTCTATATTTGTTAGCCAACTGCTCCCTTCCTGGGCCGGATATTTTCGTAAATGCCGCTAATCCTTTTTTTTTTTTTTTCTTTTGTACATGTTAAGCTATAAAAATTAGCATAATGCACTTACAAAAATACCTCATGGGGGGAGGGAGCAGTGAGCAAACAAACCTACCAGGTGCCCATTATTTGTGTAATATTATGGTAAAGGAGACCTTATCTGGACCCTAGGCACCCGTACTGAACCGTTTGCACCTGTAGGTTGTTGGCTTTCATCAGTTTTGGAAAATTCCCCAACCATTCTCTCTTCACTTATGATTCCTATCCCAATATCTTCCTCTTCTCCTTTAGGAGGGTCTATACACCAGATCCTTTTGTTCCAAATGACTCTATCACTAAGTTCCGTTATTTCAGCTTTTTTTTCCATTTTTTTTCCTGTTTGTGCTTCGGTTTAATATTTTCTCCTGATCTCTCTGAGTTCACTAATCCTGACTTCTTCTAGGGCCAATCTGCTGAAAAATCTTAGTAATACATTCTTAATCTCAGATTTTTTATTTTCAGGCCTAGAAGATTTATTTGATTTTTTAAACAGTTTCCAATTTTCTACTGAAATTCTCCATCACTTTTTTTTTTTTTAAAACCATCTTAGTTCATTCCTTCTACTTTCTCTCCCATAGCCACAGTTATTTTAAAGTCTTTGTCTCCTACCTTCCATATCTGGATTATCTGTGGATGGATATGAGTCTATTTTTCCTTTTTTCCCCTTTGCTATCATTCACACGTTCCTGCCTCCCCCAGTGGAGAAAAACCATTTGCTCCTCTAAAGATTATAGCCTAGAAAACACTATGGGAAAGTTCAGCTCTGTCACATGGGGTTGCTATGAGTTGGAATCAACTCGATGGCACTTAACTACTACTACAACATCTGTATATCTATTAAAATAAACAAAAATTCATACTTAACGTCTGTGACTCTAAACTAGCTCCACAAGGTTTATTCTAGCCTTTTCTCCTTGCTTATTTGTAACTCCTTACTCTGACAGTGGGAACCTGGATCCCATTATATACAATTTATTTACTAATTTGTTTAAACCTTATATACAGTTAACATAGACTCAGAATTTCTAACCTGTTTTTTTTTTTTTTTTACCCCATATGAAACAAATTTACCATCTAGGGTTTATGAGCAGTTATTTTTGTCTTTATCCTCCGTTTCCAGATTTAAAAAAAAAAAAACTGTTTTCCAAAGTTACTTGTATTGACCATTTCATTTCTATTTTTTTCTGTGTGGTTTAGTGATCCATCTGTAATACAGAAAGATTCATTTGCCTTGGTCTGCATTCCACCCTTCACCCCAAATCTCAATTGATTCTTGCTTTAATTTACTTTGTTAAAAAAAAAAAAAATCAAAGAAATTGAAATATAAGGTTTATTCTGAGAAATTATTCTACATGCATATAGGAAGACCATTCTGATTCTAAAAACAAAACAAAACAAATGGCTCCACGTAGGTTAGTTATAGTGAAGTTTATAACGAGAAGGGGAGGGAGAATAGAAAATCAACCATTGGCTAACCTTGACATGATGGACTGAATCCTTTACAGCTCATATCAGGTTACTAGATGGTCATTCATTCATACTAGGCATTCATTTGCACAAGTCTTTAAGTGTAGTTCTGAGGTTTTAAAATGATAAAAGGTACCTCTCATCTCTCAGGAAGAAAGGGAAATTACCTAGAGTTATATTTCTTTGTATTAGATAACCTCTGAGCTAGCTTATGGTTAAAAAATGTCTTTGTCACAAAGGGATTTGCAAATATTCAATCACTTTGTCAAACTGGGCCTCAGTTTCCTGATTATTAAACCTCCACGCCCACTGCCATCAAGTCGATTTTGATTCATAGGGTTTTCAAGGCTGTAATCTTTACAGAAGCATACTGCCACATCTTTCTCATGCTGATCAGCCGGTGGGTTCGAACCACCAATCTTTCAGTTAGAAGCTGAGCGCTTAACCACTGCACCTCCAGAGCTCCTCCTATTAAATCCAAGCCGTGCCCAAAATAAGGGCTCATCATCTGTCTTAATTATCTAGTGCTGCTATAACAGAAATGCCACAAGTAGATGGCTTTAACAAACATTACCAAAAGGCTGTGGCTTCCATCTTGGGTGCTCTCTCTCAACTTCTCCTTACCAGAGCCCTGGCTCTGGTGGAAGAGAACAGCCATGTTGTGGGTAGCCATGTGAGAGACCCACATGGCAAGGAGCTCAAGTTATCAGCCAATAGCCAGTGAAGACTGCCCTGGTTCTAAAGCAGAAAGCCCTGCATTCTAGGAACACTTCAGTCTCAGGCAAACCAGGACAGTTGTTCCCTCTACATTACATGCATTTTTAGGTGTGTTTGGAAAACCCTAAAAGTAAGGAAGTCTGCCTTTAGAGAATGAGATGATATGGAGAGATTCTTTACAGGGATAAAATACGACTACAGTTCAGTGTGTATTTACTTTAAGACCTCTGGGGATAGAAAAACTCACCCACCAGAACGAAATCTCATTGTCCAGAGGATAACCAAACTATTCTGAAAATCGAAGCATTCCCAGGAGAGAATTTCTGCAGGGGAGAAATGAGAACTCCTAATGATTCTCCCTTTTAAAAGGCAAATTGAGCTTATTCCTGTGAAAACAGTACACAGTCTGCTTTGTTAACATAAAATTATCTACTTCAAGAGAAATTATTTTTGAATTTAATATTTTTGTCTTTCTCATTTGTCTTTCTGTGACTGTTGTTACAGCATCTGCCAAATAATAAACACCCAATAAATGTTTGTAGAAAGAATTAAAGGAAAAAATCTCGTGGCACTGAGTCAAATTCAACTCCTAGTGACGTTATAGGACAGAGTAGAACTGCCCCATAGGATTTCCAAGGCTGTAATCTTTATGGAAGCAGATTGCCACTTCTGCAGAGCGGCTGGGGGGTTCAAACAACTGACATTTCAGGTAGCAGCCAAGCCCTTAACAACTGTGCTACCAGGGCTCCTGAATTAAAGAATAAGAACACCAAAATTTGAAAACATGAACAAACAAATGAATAAAATAAAAGACATTCTATGGGCTGCTTTTCTGTCATTCAATCTCCGGCATTGTTTCAAATGACGGAATTTTGTAAGATCAACAACTTCTTCATTGCAAATACCTTCTTTCACCAACATAAATGGTGACTGTAACCATGGACCTCACTATATGGAACAGAAGGGAATCAAATTGACTACATCTGTGGAAAGAGACAATGGAAGAGCTCAATATCATCAGTCAGAACAAGGCCAGGGGCCAAATGTGGAACAGACCATCAATAGCTCATACGCAAGTTCAAGCTGAAACTGAAGAAAATCAGAGCAAATCCATGAGAGCCAAAATATGACCTTGAGTATATCCCACCTGAATTTAGAGACCATCTCAAGAATAGATTCGATGCATTGAACACTAGTGACCGAAGACCAGATGAGTTGTGGAATTACAGGAAGGACATCATACGTGAAGAAAAAAAGAGGTCCTTGAAAAGACAGGAAAGAAAGAAAAGACAAAGATGGATGTCAGAGGAGACTCTGACACTTGCTTACTAAACTTAAGCAGCTAAAGCAAAGGGAAGAAATGATAAAGTAAAAGAACTCAATAGAAGATTTCAAAGAGCAGCTCAAGAAGACACAGTAAAGTATTATAATGACATGTGCAAAGAGCTGGAGATAGAAAACCAAAAGGGAAGAACCCACTTGGCTTTTCTCAAGCTGAAAGAACTGAAGAAAAAAATCAAGCCTCGAGTTGCAATAGTGAAGGATTCAATGGGGAAAATATTAAATGATGCAGGAACCATCACAAGAAAATGGAAGGAATACACAGCATCATTGTACCAAAAACAATTCGTTGAAGTTCAACCATTTCAAGAGGTAGCATGGTAAGGAACCAACGGTAGTGAAGGACGAAGTCCAAGCTGCTCTGGAGGCATTGGTGAAAAACAAGGTTCCAGGAATTGATGAAATGTCAGTTGAGATGTTTCAACAAACGGATGCAGTGCTGGAAATACTATCATTACTATCACACTAAAGCAACATTTTGCTGAAGATCATTCAAAAACGGCTGCAGCAGCATATCAACAGGGAAGTGCCAGAAAGTCAGGCTGGTTTCAGAAGAGGATGTGGAACCAGAGATATCATTGCTGGTGTCAGATGGATCCTGGCTGAAAGCACAGAATACCAGTCAGTTGGCCAGGAAGCTGTCTTCCATATTTCTTGGCATAGACAATTGAGCACCTCCAGTGCTGCATCTGTTGAAACATTTCAATTGATATTCCATCAATTCCTGGAGCCTTATTTTTCACCAGTGCCTTCAGAGCAGCTTGGACTTCTTCCTTCAGTACCACTGGTTCCTGATCATATGCCACCTCTTGAAATGGTTGAATATCAACTAATTCCTTTTGGTATAATGACTGTGTGTATTCCTTCCATCTTCTTTCGATGGTTCCTGCATCATTTAATATTTTCCCCATGGAACCCTTCACTCTTGCAGCTTGAGGCTTGAATTTTTTCTTCAGTTCTTTCAGCTTGAGAAATGCTGAGTGTGTTCTTCCCTTTTGGTTTTCCATCTCCCTCTCTTTGTACATGTCATTAGAATACTTTACTTTTCTTCTTGAGAGGCCCTTTGAAATCTTCTGTTAGGTTCTTTTACTCCATCAATTCTTCCTTTTGCTTTAGCTGCTCGATGTTCAAGAGCAAGTTTCAGAGTCTCCTCTGACATCCATCTTTGTCTTTTCTTTCTTTCCTGTCTTTTCAAGGACCTCTTTTTTTCTTCATGTATGATGTCCTTCCTGTAATTCCACAACTCATCTGGTCTTCGGTCACTAGTGTTCAATACATCGAATCTATTCTTGAGATGGTCTCTAAATTCAGGTGGGATATACTCAAGGTCATATTTTGGCTCTCATGGACTTGCTCTGATTTTCTTCAGTTTCAGCTTGAACTTGCGTATGAGCTATTGATGGTCTGTTCCACATTTGGCCCCTGGCCTTGTTCTGACTGATGATATTGAGCTCTTCCATTGTCTCTTTCCACAGATGTAGTAAATTTGATTTCTGTGTGTACCATTTGGAGAGGTCCATGTGTATAGTCACCATTTATGTTGGTGAAGGAAGGTATTTGCAATGAAGAAGTCGTTGGTCTTGCAAAATTCTATCATTCGATCTCCGGCACTGTTTCTATCACAAGGCCATATTTTCCAACTACTGATCCTTCTTTTTTGTTTCCAACTTTTGAATTCCAATCGCCAGTAATTATCAATGCATCTTGATTGCATATTCAATCAATTTCAGACTGCAGCAGCTGATAAAAACCTTCTATTTCTTCATCCTTGGCCCTAGAGGTTGGTGCGTAAATTTGAATAATAGTCGTATTAACTGGTCTTCCTTGTAGCTATACGGATGTTATCCTATCACTGACAGTGTTGTACTTCAGGATAGATCTTGAAAGGTTCTTTTTGGCAATGAATGTAACACATTCCTCTTCGAGTTGTCATACCCAGCATAGTAGACTATATGATTGTCTGTTTCAAAATGGCCAATACCAGTCCATTTCAGCTCACTAATGCCTAGGATATCAATGTTTATGCATTCCATTTCATTTTTGATGATTTCCAATTTTCCTAGATTCATATTTCATACATTCTAGGTTCTGATTATTAATGGATGTTTGCAGCTGTTTCTTCTCATTTTGAGTCATCCCACATCAGCAAATGAAGGTCCCAAAAGCTTTACTCCATCCATGTCATTAAGGTTGACTCTACTTTGAGGAGGCAGCTCCCCAGTCATCTTTTGAGTGCCTTACAACCTGGGGGGCTCATCTTCTAGCACTATATCAGACAATGTTCCACTGCTATTCATAAGGTTTTCACTGGCTAATGCTTTTCAGAAGTAGACTGCCGGGTCCTTCTTCCTAGTCTGTCTTAATCTGGAAGCTCAGCTGAAACCTGTCCTCTATAGGTGACCCTGCTCGTATCTGAATGCCAGTGACATAGCTTCCAGCATCACAGCAACATGCAAGCCCCCACAGTACGACAAACTGACAGACATGTGGGGGATTCAATGTGTATGCTGAGCAGATAATCCAAGAAGCTGGACTATATGAAGAAGAACGGGGCATCAGGATTGGAGGAAGAATCATTAACAATCTGTGTTATGCAGATGATATAACCTCGCTTGCTGAAAGTGAAGAGGACTTGAAGCTCTTACTGATGAAGATCAAAGACCACAGCCTTCACTATGGATTACGTCTTAACATAAAGAAAACAAAAATCCTCACAACTGGACCAATGAGCAACATCATGATAAATGGAGAAAAGATTGAAGTTGTCAAGGATTTTATTTTACTTGGATCCACAATCTACAGCCATGGAAGCAACAGTCAAGAAATCAAAAGACACTTTGCATTGGGTAAATCTGCTGCAAAGGACCTCTCCAAAGTGTTAAAAAGCAAAGATGTCATCTTGAAGACTAAGGTGCTCCTGACCCAAGCCATGGTATCTTCAATCGCATATATGCATGTGAAAGCTAAACAATGATTAAGGGAGACCGAAGAAGAATTGATGCCTTTGAATTGTGGTGTTGGCGAAGAATACTGAGTATGCCATGGACTGCCAAAAGAACGAACAAATCTGTCTTGGACGAAGTGCGGCCAGAATGCTCCTTAAAGGTGAGGATGGTGAGGCTGCGTCTTACACACTTTGGACATGTTGTCAGGAGGGTTCAGTCCCTAGAGAAGGACATCATGCTTGGCAGAGTACAGGGTCAGCGGAAAAGAGGAAGACCCTCAACGAAGTGGATTGACACAGCAGCTGCAACAATGAACTCGAGCATAACGACTATTGAAAGACGACGCAGTGTTTCGTTCTATTGTGCATAGAGTTGCTATGAGTCAGAACTGACTAGTCGGCACCTAACAACAACAACATGGGCTGCTAGATTACCATGAGAGCGGTTCCTTTTTGAGAAAAATAGATTCTTAAGCTAACTGGGTGTCCCTGGGTCGTGCAAATAGTTAATGTGCTTGGCTGCTAAATGCAAGTTTGGTGGTTAGAGTCCACCCAGAGGCACCTGGGAAGAAAGCCCTGGTGATCACTTCCCCAAAAATCAGGCATTGGGGACCCTATGGAGCACAGTTCTACTCTGACACATATGGGATCACTATGAGAAGGAATCATCTCCACAGCAACTCGTTAAAAAAAAAGGCTAACAGAGAGACTGACTCATGTGTGCTATTTGGATTAATTTGACAAATCTTCCTACATTCATAGGTTATGTGAAAACTCTTTGATTTTAAAGGATTGCATGTCCAACAGTTACTCTAAAACACAAGTGAGAACTTTAAGGAGTGGAGAGTTTGAGTTAATGGTGGTGAGAAAATACGGGCTGAGCTAGGAGAAAGGGAGGTATGTAACTAATGTCAACAAGCTATACATGCAGAAATTGTAGAATGGGTCTATGCTTTGTTTATATTTTCACCAAAAACTGACAAAAAATAATAATAGAAATAAAAGAGATTATAAATCCACTGGATGAACACATTTGTACAGGTGTCTTTGTTAAGACAATCTTTTGGCAAATTCAATACTATTAACATATGACTATAGTTATGTGAATTGTTTCAAAGTTTGCCCTAATTAGGCCAAGATCAGGGGATTAAGTGTAGGCTAGAGCAGTGTCCTGGTTCCGTTTAATAACTAGAGAGTCTACTCCTTGCCCTGGTGTGTCTCAATAAAAATCCATCTTTGTATCCTCTCACCCTCCATCTTTTTACCCTCTCACCAACTCATTTGACTTGCGGTGTCTCTTCATTGTGGTCCTATGAAAGACTAAGGAGCCCTGGTGGCACAACCGTTAAGTGCTCACTGCTAAATAAAAGGTCAGTGGTTCAAAGCCACCAGTGGCTCTTTGAGAGAAAAGACCTGGTGATCTGTTTCTGTAAAGATCACAGCCTAGGAAATGCTTTGGGGAAGGTCTACTCTGTCCTACAGGGTTGCTATGGGTCAGAATCGACAGCAATGGGTTTATGAGAAAATTATAGAGTGGAGTTTCCATCTTTGCTCTATATTAGCTGAGTGACCATCAATAAGTAGCATTTCCTCTGAGACCCTGCATGCTCACAGGAAAAATATGGGTAATAATATGTAATTCTTAGGATTGTCCTGAGGTCTAACAAAATATCGTCCATTTGCAAATACTAATCTCAGTGCTTGGGGTTTCTTTTAAATTATACAGCAAAAATTAGTAAAAGATTACAATTTGGAGATTTACAGGATTCCAACTATCATTCCTGATTTCTAAATTTTGTTTTTATACAAAGATCCTCATTTCATTAATTTCTTGTTTTTAGATAAATGCTATAAATTTTAAGTTAAAAATAAATGTATATTAAATCTCCTATTGAGGCCTCCATGAAGTTGCCTTCCTGTACTCCTCACCCGGGAATACTGCTCACTTTGTCTCAAAATGACCACGCTGCACTGGCTTGGCTGGTAGGACACCTAAGGTCCATAAGTCTCCTCATTACTGCTTTCATTCATCTTCTCCTTTCCTTCGATGTTCGATCGAATTCTTCATCCTTTCTTTTACTGTTCTGGGTGTGCCCAGACTGTCATCTGTATATGTTTACTTGGTTTCTCTGTTCTCTGCTTCAGGGGGATGGCCCGGTGTGTGTGACTAAGCCACTATCCTGGGCCATCTCCTCCTTCTTAATTTAACACCTTAGTTTTTGACACATATTAGGTACTTTTTAACACTGACTTCCTTCTTCCTCCCTTTAAAGCTGTTCTTTGCTCCTGCACCTCTGCTCTTTCTTCTCTCTCTTCCTTTCTCTTGACCTTCATTGTCTGCTCCCTTCTCTTGCTTTGTATTAATTGTGTGCTTCGTGTCATGGTGGATTTAAATATAATCAGAAATGAATCTTACTCTCAAGGAGCTGACAATATGTTTTTGCTGTTGTCTTGGTGGTGGTGAAAATATACATAACAAAGCATACACCATCTCAATAATTTGTACACGTACAATGCAGTGACATTAATCACATTCTTCATGTTGTGCATCCTTTCTTGCTATCCTTTTCCAAACCATTCCACCACCATTAACATAAACTGAATGCCCCCTGTCTTAGTTATCTAGTGCTGCTATAACAGAAATACCACAAGTGGATGGCTTCAACAAAGAGAAATTTATTCTCTCACAGTCTAGGAGGCTAGAAGTCAGAATTCTGGGTGCCAGATGCAGAGGAAGAGTTTCTTTCTCTGTTGGCTCTGGAAGAAGGTCCTTACCATCAATCTTCTCCTGCTCTAGGAGTTTCTCAGCACAGGAAACCTGAGTCCAAAGGATGTACACTCCTGGCTCTACTTTCTTGGTGGTATGCATTGCACGTGTAGAAATTATTGAGATGGTGTATGCTTTGTTATGTATATTTTCACCACCCTGTCTCTCTGCTGTCTTCTCTCTTTTACTTCTCAAAAGAGACTGACTTAAAATACAACCTAATCTTGTAGACTGAGTCCTACCTCATTAACATAACTGCCTCTAATCCTGCCTGTTTAACATCATGGAGGTAAGATTTACAACATATAGGGAAATCACATCAGATGACAAAATGGTGGACAATCACACAATAATGGGAATCATGGCCTAGCCAAGTTGACACACATTTTGTGGAGACACAATTAAATCCATAACATTCCAGGCTTTGGCCCCCCAAATTTATGTCCTTACCACATGTAAAACATATTCACCCCATAATATCATAGTAAAAGTCTTAAATCAACTCCAAGTCCAAAACCCAAAATTTCTTCTTCATCTGTGAAGTCTGGAATACAATTAACTGCTTCCAAAGCACAATGGTAGAATAGACACAAGCTAGACATTGCCATTATAAGTGGGAGAAATGGTAGGGAAAGAAGGTATAACAGGCACCAAGCAAGTCAGCAAAACACATTACATTCACTCTCAAGGCTTAAAAATAATCCTCTGTTCTCTAAGACCATTTAGGCAATGGCCCTGCCCTCCAGACTCTGGGTGTTGGCCACACTCTCCGGATTCTGGGTGGAGATCTCTGAGCCCTGGGCTTCAGCTCCAGCTTCCAGACCCATTGGAATGACAACTGTGCTCCCTCAGCTTTGAGCAGCCTCATTCTCCTAGTCTATCTGAGTGGTTACCCTACCACCTAGGCCCCAGCAGACTCCGTTCTTCTGCCCCTTGGGCATAGCAGCCCCACCTCATCAGCTTTGGGCCGCAGATCCAGCCCCATCCTGCTGTCTCTCATGAATGGCAGCCTCACACTCCAGAGCTGAGTTGATGAAGGTCTGACTCTTTGGAACCTAGAAGGCTGTGGTCTCACTCTTTGAAGCCCCAGAGGCCATGGCTCCACTCTTTGAGACCCCTGAGGTCGTGACCCTACCCTTTGATACTGAGGCAGCTCTGCTTCCTTGTGTTCTTTGTCTTTGTCTTCTGCTCCCTGCTTCCTTGGCTTCTTGGCCCCTTAGGCCTCGCCACCCACATCTGCCCTGCTGGGGCAAATGTTCCAAAGTTCTGTAGCTCCACCAATAAGTGCCTGGAGGCATCCTACTCTGCCAGTAAACTTCAGCTGAAAGGTACTCAGCTCTCTTACTCTGTGGGTCAGCAAGCCTATCTCTAAGTGCCCAGAGGCACCCCACTCTGCCAGGAAGCCCCTGCCAAAGGAACTCAGCTCGGTATCTCCATGGGTCAGCCAATCTGTAGGTTGTCTAATGTAAATTTTTAAACATGTGTATACCAATTTATGGTGGCACAGTGGTTAAGAGCTTGGCTGCTAACCAAAAGGACAGCAGTTCGAATCCACCAGCTGCTCCTTGGAAACCTTATAGGGCAGTTCTACTCTGTTCTATAGGGTCACTATGAGTCACAACTGACTCAAAGGCAATGGATTTATTTATTTTTTATACCAATTTATAAGAAGTTCTTGTGGCACAATGGCTAAGTGCTCCTCTTCTAACTGAAAGTTTGAACCCACCAGCAGCTTCAATAGAAGCAAAGACCTGGCAATCTGCTCCCAAAAAGATTTCAGCCTAGGAAACCCTATAGGGCAATTCTATTCTGTCCTACAGGGTTACTATGAGTAGGAATTGACTCAATGGCACACAACAACATGCTGATTTATATTGCTTGGGGAAAGTTACTTAAGATACCTATGGATACAGTGCTATAGTACCTCAATAAAAGGAGGTACACTTTGAGATGTAAAAATAAGAGATGTTTTAGCAGGACAGAAATATTTAAAGGACAGGTAAGAATGAAATATGGAGTGCTGTAGCGGAAAAAGTGAGCAAAATTCTAAGAGAATGTATGAACCATTTATGAGATATGGTCAGTAGCTAAATTTGGCTCAGAATAAAAAAAATGAGTCTACCAATGTTCCTTGGTGGCAGGCTAAGGAAGGATTGATAGTGTCATGCAACCACTCAATAAACTTTGAAGGATAGTTGGCCCAATATCTTTTCTTGATTTAAAAAAAAAAAAAAAAAAAATTTTTTTTTTTTTTAATTACAATGCCACAAATGCCATCCTCTCTCTCTGTTCTCATCTTGCAAGTTTGAGGTCAATGGCTTTGAGTGGCCTAGGAGTATCAAAGGGGGAGAACTTAGAGGAAACCCTTGTCCTTGGCTGAATGACTCTTCAGAGCCTAGGCACCAGTAGCAAAATAGTCGTGAAGATTCCACTTAATTTGCTATGACTGGAATAAAATTCATTGTTTGGACTAGTTGAAGTAAGAGTGAGACTGCAGGAACTATGGAAAACTAAGCAGATGCAAACAAAGTAAATTACCACCAGAGCAGAAAGAAGACCAACAGAGATACTTCTGATTTCTCTCAAATACACCACCTGTACTTGAACCACTTTACTGAAAGGATGTGAAGGGAGGCCCCACTGAAAAAGGTGGAGCAGTCATGGTGGCTCATTGCTACGGTTCTTTGCAACCTTTCCTTTTTGTCCTCTGAAATAGTAAGGGATAGCTGAGGCTATTTGTAGGCCAAGTCAATATTTGAAATGAAACTGGTCTCAAAGTTCTGGGGGTAGATTCAGGTAAGATTGAGTAGATAAACAAAAGGTGAAGTGTTTGACTTTGAGATCTCAGAGTTTCTGTGGCCTTTCTGACCCTGCAAGACTTACTCCACTGGCCATGCTACACCGACTATCATATGATGTGGCTGAACACACCTTCCAATATCTTGATCTTCTAGTCTCCCCATTACTGCACAAATCTATGTGAACGGAGAAAAGACTCTGGCACCAATGGCTAGAGCAGTTCAGAGTTTCAGTTTATTTGCATATGTTATTTAATATGAGACTCATCAAGAGAAGAAGAGATCAATGCTTTAATTGTATTTCTGCCTAGAGAACTGCATTCATCACCCCTGCACCTTCTTCTAACTTCACTTGTATTAACTAATTTTCCTTCAAAATTCACCTTTCTATAAGTCTTCCCTGAACATTCCAGACTAGATGAGACACTCTTGTCATTAATGTCTAACAGGTCAAAGTTTTCACTCATTGCCCTCACTCCAATTATAATAAATTTGTAATTTGATAACTTAAAAAAAAAATCTCTCTTACTAGATCATAAACTACACAAACACAAGAACTACATTTGTTTTGTTCATTACTGCAACTTTAATGACTGTCACAGGGCCCACCACACTGAAGGCATTCTAAAATATTAGAATGAATAAATTAATCCATCAATCAATGAATTTTACAATAAAAGAAAATTGGTACTCAGAAAGGTAAACTAATTTTACAAAGTCACACTTGTAAAATATGAGAAATATGACAAAGTGAATAACCTAGTACCCTTTTGGACAATACTTATTCAATCTGTATGCTGAGCAAATAATCTGGGAAGCTGGGCTATATGAAGAAGGAGACAGCAAGACTGGAAGAAGACTCATTAACAACTTGAATATGCAGATGACACAACCTTGCTTGCTGAAAGTGAAGAGAATGGAAGCACTTACTGATGAAGATCAAAGACTACAGACTTCAGTGTGGATTACATCTCAACATAAAGAAAACAAAAGTTCTTACAACTGCACCAATAAGCAACACCATGATAAATGGAGAAAAGATTGAAGTTTCAAGGATTTCATTTTTCTTGAATCAATCAATGCCCGTGGAAGCAGCAGTCAAGAAATCAAATGACATATTGCAAAAGACCTTTTTAAAGTGTAGAAAAGCAAAGATGTCGCTTTGAGAGCTAAGGTGTTCCAAACCCAGGCCATGATATTTTCAATCACTTCATATGCATTGGAAAGCTAAACTACGCATAAGGAAGACGGAAGAAGAATTGATGCCTTTGAAACTATGGCATTGGTGAAGAATATTGAATATACCATGGACTGCCAGAAGAATAAGTAAGTCTCTCTTGGAAGTATGGCCACAGTGCTCCTTGAAAGTGAGGATGGCAAGACTTCATCTCATGTACTTTGAACATGTTATCAGGCAGGACAATTCACTGGAGAGGGACATCATGCTTGGTAAGGCAGAGGATCAGTGCAAAAGAAGAAGACCCTCAATGAGAAGGATTGACGCTGTGGCTGCAACAATGGCTTAAGCATACATAGCAACGATTTTGAGAATGGTGCAGGACCAGGCGGTGTTTTGTTCTGTTGTACACAGGGTTGCTGTAAGCTGGAACCTACTCGATGGCACCTAGGAAGCTGACAACAACCTCTTTGACTTTCAATACAAGCTGGAAAAGACAATGTGCAGAAAAAAAAAATACTGATAACATATTTTAAGACTTCAGAGGAGTGAACATCTTAAGGCATACAGGTCTGAGAATATCCTAAATCCTGAAACTCCCAAATTCAATTTCCTCTAAGTCTTGAACCAAGCTTCACAAAAGCAATTATCACATAATTTGTTGATTTCTTTCCCAAGTGAATGTTTGCCAAACGCTCCCCATCAAAGACTTCATATGCATTAAATATTTATGCCCAAACTGTTACATAGAAAACTTGAGTATATACTTTGCTTTTAGAATTGATTTATTTCTAATTTTTTAATGCAATGTAATTAGCTGAATTGCTCTTAGAATATAATCACTTGTTATATATTTGAATAAGTTAATCATGGCTTTGTGGAAATGTGACTGGTTTATAATTATCTAGGAGTTTGAAATAGTCTCTTTAGCAAAAAAAAAGGTCTGATCAAACTCAGTGGCCATTTAAATTGAATCACATTAAACATGACTTTATGCAAAGAGTCACTCCTGGAAAATCTGCCTTATTCCTCTGTTACTTCAATCAAATATGGAAGGGAGGCGTTCTGAAGGAAATCCGTTAGACAACATCACATCTGTGAGACAGACTGTGAGACAGAAATGCTCTGTGGAACCTTGGTCAAGGTCATTAAGATCATTTAGCCTTGGGCTCCTCATGTTGAAAATTACTGTATTAAACTAGATAGGCTCTAGAGAACTTCCTTAGTTTACACTGCATGTTTTCTGATTTTTTTTTAACAAAAAAAAAATTCTAAATTAAATCTAATGATATTAGCAATGACCCCTTCATCTTTGCGCAAAGATATAGTTTTTAAAGGAGATTCCCGTAATGCTTCCTGCTGGGTTTTCACAAGACCAGTGGGGGATGAGATTGTCATCCCCAATTTACAGTTTAGGGAGTGAATTGAGGCTCAAAGAAAATCAGTGACTGATGGTTTAAAAAAAAGTTGCCATTGTGTGGATTCCAATTCATAGGACACCATAGAACAGAGTAGGACCGCCCCACAGAGTTTCCAAGGAGCACCTTGTGGATTCAAACTGCCGAACTTTTGGTTAGTAGCTGTAGCACTTAACCACTATGCCGCCAGTGTTTCCAACTAATGGTTAGCAGTTCCAAACATTCTCGAGCAAGGCTGCCACCAAATAGCTCTAACTTTACAATCTTTCTGACCTCATTAAAGAGGGGAATTTATTTGCACTAAGCCAGATGATTTGCAATTTTTTTTCCCCCAGCTTTCAGGTTTAATCTACAGAGGAGTCTTTAACACTGTCAAGTTCAACCAGGAATTTTTTTTTTTTTTTATTAACTTTTATTGAGCTTCAAGTGAACGTCTACAAATCAGGTCAAACTGTCACATATAAGTTTATATACACCTTACACTGTACTCCCACTTGCTCTCCCCCTAATGAGTCAGCCCTTCCAGTCTCTCCTTTCATGACAATTTTGCCAGCTTCCAACTCTCTCTATCCTCCCATCCCCCCTCCAGACAGGAGATGCCAACACAGTCTCAAGTGTTCACCTGATACAAATAGCTCACTCTTCATCAGCATCTCTCTCCTACCCACTGTCCAGTCCCTTCCATGTCTGATGGGTTGTCTTCGGGAATGGTTCCTGTCCTGTGCCAACAGAAGGTTTGGGGACCATGACCGCCGGGATTCCTCTAGTCTCAGTCAGACCATTAAGTATGGTCTTTTTGTGAGAATTTGGGGTCTGCATCCCACTGATCTCCTGCTCCCTCAGGAGTTCTCTGTTATGCTCCCTGTTAGGGCAGTCATCGATTGTGGCCGGGCACCAACTAGTTCTTCTGGTCTCAGGATGATGTAGGTGTCTGGTTCATGTGGCCCTTTCTGTCTCTTGGGCTCTTAGTTATCGTGTGACCTTGGTGTTCTTCATTCTCCTTTGATCCAGGTGGGTTGAGACCAATTGCTGCATCTTAGATGGCCGCTTGTTAGCATTTAAGACCCCAGACGCCACTTTTCAAAGTGGGATGCAGAATGTTTTCATAATAGAATTATTTTGCCAATTGACTTAGAAGTCCCCTTAAACCATGGTCCCCAACCCCCCGCCCTTGCTCCGCTGACCTTTGACGCATTCAGTTTATCCCAGAAAATTCTTTGCTTTTGGTCCAGTGCAGTTGAGCTGACCTTCCATGTATTGAGTATTGTCCTTCCCTTCACCTAAAGTAGTTCTTATCTACTAACTAATCAATAAATAACCCTCTCCCACCCTCCGTCCCTCCCCCCCTTGTAACCACAAAAGTATGTGTTCTTCTCCGTTTTTTCTATTTCTCAAGATCTTATAATAGTGGTCTTATACAATATTTGTCCTTTTGCCTCTGACTCATTGCGCTCAGCATAACGCCTTCCAGGTTCCTCCATGTTATGAAATGTTTCACAGATTCCTGACTGTTCTTTATCGATGCATAGTATTCCATTGTGTGAATATACCACAATTTATTTAACCGTTCATCCGTTGATGGACACCTTGGTTGCTTCCAGCTTTTTGCTATTGTAAACAGAGCTGCAATAAACATGGGTGTGCATGTATCTGTTTGTGTGAAGGCTCTTATTTCTCTAGGGTATATTCCGAGGAGTGGGATTTCTGGGTTGTATGGTAGTTCTATTTCTAACTTTTTAAGAAAACGCCAGATGGATTTCCAAAGTGGTTGTACCATTTTACATTCCCACCAGCAGTGTATAAGAGTTCCAATCTCTCCGCAGCCTCTCCAACATTTATTATGTTGGAGTGTTTTTTGGATTAATGCCAGCCTTGTTGGAGTGAGATGGAATCTCATCGTAGTTTTAATTTGCATTTTACTAATGGTTAATGATTGAGAGCATTTTCTCATGCATCTGTTAGCGGCCTGAATATCTTCTTTAGTGAAGTGCGTGTTCATATCCTTTGCCCACTTCTTGATTGGGTTGTTTGTCTTTTTGTGCTTGAGTTTTGACAGAATCATATAGATTTTAGAGATCAGGCGCTGGTCAGAGATGTCATAGCTAAAAATTCTTTCCCAGTCTGTAGGTGGTCTTTTTACTCTTTTGGTGAAGTCTTTAGAGGAGCATAGGTGTTTGATTTTTAGGAGCTCCCAGTTATCTGGTTTCTCTTCATCATTTTTGGTAATGTTTCGTATTCTGTTTATGCCTTGTATTAGGGCTCCTAGGGTTGTCCCTATTTTTTCTTCCATGATCTTTATCGTTTCAGTCTTTAGGTTTAGGTCTTTGATCCACTTGGAGTTAGTTTTTGTGCATAGTGTGAGGTATGGGTCCTGTTTCATTTTTTTGCACATGGATATCCTGTTATGCCAGCACAATTTGTTAAAAAGACTATCTTTTCCCCAATTAACTGACACTGGGCCTTTGTCAAATATCAGCTGCTCATATGTGGATGGATTTATATCTGGGTTCTCAATTCTGTTCCATTGGTCTATGTGCCTGTTGTTGTACCAGTACCAGGCTGTTTTGACTACTGTGGCTGTATAATAGCTTCTGAAATCAGGTAGAGTGAGGCCTCCCACTTTCTTCTTTTTCGGTAATGCTTTACTTATCCGAGGCTTCTTTGCCTTCCATATGAAATTGGTGATTTGTTTCTCTATCACATTAAAAAATGTCATTGGGATTTGGATCGGAAGTGCATTGTATGTATAGAAGGCTTTTGGTAGAATAGACATTTTTACTATGTTAAGTCTTCCTATCCATGAGCAAAGTATGTTTTTTCACTTAAGTAGGTGCTTCTTAGTTTCTTGTAGTAGTACTTTGTAGTTTTCTTTGTATAGGTCTTTTACATCTTTGGTAAGATTTATTCTGAAGTATTTTCTCCTCTTGGGGGCTAATGTGAATGGTATTAATTTGGTTATTTCCTCTTCGATGTTCTTTTTGTTGATGTAAAGGAATCCAAGTGATTTTTGTATGTTTATCTTATAACCTGAGACTGGGCCAAACTCTTCTATTACTCTCAGTAGTTTTCTGGAGGATTCCTTAGGGTTTTCTGTGTATAAGATCATGTCATCTGCAAATAGAGATAATTTTACTTCCTCCTTGCCAATCTGGATGCCCTTTATTTCTTTGTCTAGCCTAATTGCTCTGGCTAGGACCTCTAGCACAATGTTGAATAAAAGCTGTGATAAAGGGCATCCTTGTCTGGTTCCCGTTCTCAAGGGAAATGCTTTCAGGCTCTCTCCATTTAGAGTGATGTTGGCTGTTGGCTTTGTATAGATGCCCTTTATTATGTTGAGGAATTTTCCTTCAGTTCCTATTTTGGTGAGAGTTTTTATCATAAACGGGTGTTGGACTTTGTCAAATGCCTTTTCTGCATCAGTTGATAAGATCATGTGGTTTTTGTCTTTTGTTTTATTGGTATGGTGGATTACATTAATGGTTTTTCTAATATTAAACCAGCCTTGCATACCTGGTATAAATCCCACTTGGTCATGGTGGATTCATTTTTTGATATGTTGTTGAATTCTATTGGCTGGAATTTTGTTGAGGATTTTTGCATCTATGTTCATGAGGGATATAGGTCTGTAATTTTCTTTTTTTGTGATGTCTTTACCTGGTTTTGGTATCAGGGAGATGGTGGCTTCATAGAATGAGTTAGGTAGTTTTCCGTCATTTTCTATGCTTTGAAATATCTTTAGTTGTAGTGGTGTTAACTCTTCTCTGAAAGTTTGGTAGAACTCTGCAGTAAAGCCATCCGGGCCAGGGCTTTTTTTTGTTAGGAGTTTTTTGATTACTGTTTCAATCTCTTTTTTTGTTATGGGTCTGTTTAGTTGTTCTACTTCTGATTGTGTTAGTTTAGGTAGATAGTGTTTTTCCAGGAATTTATCCATTTCTTCTAGGTTTGCAAATTTGTTAGAATACAATTTTTCGTAATAATCTGATATGATTCTTTTAATTTCATTTGGGTCTGTTGTGATGTGGCCCATCTTTTTTCTTATTCGGGTTATTTGTTTCCTTTCCTGAATTTCTTTAGTCAGTCTGGCCAATGGTTTATCAATTTTGTTAATTTTTTTAAAGAACCAGCTTTTGACTTTGTTAATTCTTTCAATTGTTTTTCTGTTCTCTAATTCATTTAGTTCAGCTCTAATTTTTATTGTTTGTTTTCTTCTGGTGCCTGATGGATTCTTTTGTTGCTCACTTTCCATTTGTTCAAGTTGTAGGTACAGTTCTCTGATTTTGGCTTGCTCTTCTTTTTGTATGTGTGCATTTATCGATATAAATTGGCCTCTGAGCACTGCTTTTGCTGTGTCCCAGAGGTTTTGATAGGGAGTATTTGCATTCTCGTTGCATTCTATAAATGTCCTTATTCCCTCCTTAATGTCTTCTGTAACCCAGTCTTTTTTGAGTAGGGTATTGTTCAGTTTCCAAGTATTTGATTTCTTTTCTCTAATTGATTTCCACTTTTATGGCCTTGTGGTCTGAGAAGACGCTTTGTGATATTTCGATGTTTTGGATTCTGCAAAGGTTTGTTTTATCACTTAATAAGTGGTCTATTCTAGAGAATGTTACATGTGCGCTGGAAAAAAAAGTATACTGTGCAGCAGTTGGGTGGAGAGTTCTGTATAAGTCAATGAGGTCAAGTTGGTTGATTGTTGTAATTAGGTCTTCCGTGTCTCTATTGAGCTTCTTACTGGATGCCCTGTCCTTCTCCGAAAGTGGTGTGTTGAAGTCTCCTACTATAATTGTGGAGGTGTCTATCTCACTTTTCAGTTCTATTAAAATTTGATTTATGTATCTTGCAGCCCTGTCATTGGGTGCATAAATATTTAATATGGTTATGTCTTCCTGGTCAATTGTCCCTTTTATCATTATGTAGTGTCCTTCTTTATCCTTTGTGGTGGCTTTAAGTTTAAAGTCTATTTTTTCAGAAATTAATATTGGTCCTCCTGCTCTTTTTTGCTTATTGTTGGCTTGATATATTTTTTTCCATCCTTTGAGTTTTAGTTTGTTTGTGTCTCTAAGTCTAAGGTGTGTCTCTTGTAGGCAGCATAAAGACGGATTGTGTTTCTTTATCCAGTCTGAGACTCTCTGTCTCTTTATTGGTGCATTTAGTCCATTTACAATCAGCGTAATTTTAGATGAGTGTTTAGTGTTGTCATTTTGATGCCTTTTTATGTGTGTTGTTGACAATTTCAATTTTCCACTTACTTTTTTGTGCTGAGACATTTTTCTTTGTAAATTGTGTGTTTCTTATTTTCATAGTATTTGATTTTATGTTTGCTGAGTTGTTACGTTTTTCTTGGTTTTTATTTTGAGTTATGGAGTTGTTATACCTGTTCGTGGTTACCTTAATATTTACCCCTATTTTTCTAAGTAAAAACCTAACTTGTATTTTCCTATATCGCCTTGTATCCCTCTCCATATGGCAGTTCTATGCCACCTGTATTTCGTCCCTCTTTTTGATTATTGTGATCTTTTACATATTGACTTCACTGATTCCCTGTTTTGAGCATTTTTTTTTTAATTAATCTTAATTTGTTTTTGTGATTTCCCTATTTGAGTTGATATCAGGATGTTCTGTTCTGTGACCTTGTGTTGTGCTGGTATCTCATATCATTGGTTTTCTGACCAAACAATTTCCTTTAGTATCTCTTGTAGCTTTGGTTTGGTTTTTGCAAATTCTCTAAGTTTGTGTTCATCTGTAAATATCTTAATTTCGCCTTCATATTTCAGAGAGAGTTTTGCTGGATATATGATCCTTGGCTGGCAGTTTTTCTCCTTCAGTGCTCTGTATATGTCATCCCATTCCCTTCTTGCCTGTATGGTTTCTGCCGAGTAGTCTGAACTTATTCTTATTGATTCTCCCTTGAAGGAGACCTTTCTTTTCTCCCTGGCTGCTTTTAAAATTTTCTCTTTATGTTTGGTTTTGGCAAGTTTGATGGTAATATTTCTTGGGGTTTTTCTTTTTGGATCAATCTTAAATGGGGTTCGATGAACATCTTGGATAGATATCCTTTCGTCTTTCATGATGTCAGGGAAGTTTTGTGTCAGGAGTTCTTCAACTATTTTCTCTGTGTTTTCTGTCCCCCCTCCCTGTTCTGGGACTCCAATCACTCGCAAGTTATCCTTCTTGATAGAGTCCCACATGATTCTTAGGGTTTCTTCATTTTTTTTAATTCTTTTATCTGATTTTTTTTCAGCTATGTTGGTGTTAATTCCCTGGTCCTCCAGATGTCCCAGTCTGCATTCTAATTGCTCGAGTCTGCTCCTCTGACTTCCTATTACCTTGTCTAATTCTGTAATTTTATTGTTAATCTTTTGGATTTCTACATGTTGTCTCTCTATGGATTCTTGCAACTTATTAATTTTTCCACTATGTTCTTGAATAATCTTTTTGAGTTCTTCAACTGTTTTATCAGTGTGTTCCTTGGCTTTTTCTGCGGTTTGCCTTATTTCATTTCTGAGGTCATCCCTGATGTCTTGAATCATTCTGTAAATTAGTTTTTTATATTCTGTATCTGATGATTCCAGGATTTTATCTTCATTTGGAAAAGATTTTGATTCTTTTGTTTGAGGGGTTGTAGAAGTTGTCATGGTCTGCTTCTTTATGTGGTTTGATATCGACTCCTGTCTCAGAACCATCACTAAGATATTGTAGTGATTTATTCTATATTTGCTCACTGAGTCTTATCTTGTTTTGTTTTCTTTCAATATACATGGATGGGCTACTAGATTGTGCTGTCTTGATTGTTGTAGCCCTTGACTTACTTATGACCTATTACCAGCTGGTTTTGGCTGTTACCACATATATATGCCTGAGTCCATTCACTATTCTTGAGTAGAATCTGATTTTGAGTCATCACGTGTGTGATGCACCCTATCACCTATCCACCTTGAGAAGTAGTGGTGATCGTTGTGTGCATCAGATTCTTTTAGCAGCTGGGGTTTACACTCCAGGGGGGGCAGGATGCTGACAGGCTTCCCCCAAGTGTCAGTGAGGTAGGTGTGTCTCTATTCCTAAAGCACCTTGGTGGGAGGGCTCTGCAGTTGTACCTTAGGCCCCAATGCAGGTACCTCTACAGATTGGTAGGTGTCACCCTCCTTAGACCCCTAAGGCAGGAGGCTAGGTGGTCTGGGGGGGAGCTTCAGCCCTCAGTTCCCTGTTGTGGGTCAGTGAGGGCTCTGTTGAATATGCAGAGATATCAGACCTGGGAAACTTGTCTTTCCAGTAAATCTGCTAAAAAAAAAAAATGCAGTCAGATCCCTATCAGAAATGCCTTTGCATTATAATAGCCACCTTGTTCCCTGTAGGGTTGAAAGCAGGAGACTGTGGATCACATATGCTTGGCTGGAGCTGGTTCTGTGTTTTTAGTCCAAGTAGGGAAGGATTTTTGGTCCCTGGGTTTTTTGTGGTTGCTTCTCTCAGGCCAGAAGAATGGGTTAGGAAAAGACCAAAAAAAAAGGGAAAAGAAAAACCGTGAAGCATTTCTCCCTCTTGTTCAGGAAATTCCAATGTTAGTGAAGCAGCTGGGAAGGGGAGGGGAGGATTCAGAAAAACAGGAGAGAGTAGCACCCCGGAATATAGACAAAGTTACTTATCTTGGTTGGGATGACTATTTTATCTGAGATTCCTGAGGAGCATGTCGCCTATTTGTGCTGGCTGGGTAGAGATTGCCCCCGGGGGTCAGGCCTGGAGAAGCCGCGGTCAGTTCCTCTGCTGCCAGTCCAAAGTCCAGGGTCAAGGTTCCCTGGCTGGGACGCTGCACTCCCGGCTCCAAAACCAGTCGCTGCCTCCCGGGGACTTCTCCTCCCGGCAGCCGCGTCACCGGGCCACCTGTGCGGACCGGCCGGGCCCCCTCCCGGGGTCAGTTCAGGGGGCTAGGGCTGCGCTCCGTGTTTGTGCCGTCACAGGATGTGGTGTTCAGCTCCCCTGCTCCCAGTCCTAAGCCGGCGCCAAGGTTACCTGGCTGGGACGCTGGCTCCAGGCTCCCAAAACAGTCTTTGCTTCCACGTAGTTGTTTGTTCTCCGTCTCTGTCACTCAGGTCATCTCTTTAAATCTGTGTTTGTTGGTCAGCGTTCGTAGATTGTCATGTATGTGATTGATTCACTTGTTTTTCAGAGTCTTTGTTGCAAGAGGGATCCGAGGTAGCATCTACCTAGTCAGCCATCTTGGCCCACCACCCAACCAGGAATTTAACTGGATCTACTGGCATGTTAGTAGTGAGGATGGTGAGATTTTGTCTCATGTACTTTGGACATGTTTTCAGGAAGGATTAGTCCCTGGAAAAGGCCATCATGCTTGATAAAGTAAAGGGTCAGCTATAAAGAAATGCATTGACATGGCGGCTGCAACGATGGGCTCAAAAGTAACAATGATTTTAAGGGTGGCAAAAGATGGAACAGTGTTCTGTTCTTTAGTGAACGGGGTCTCTATGAGTCTGAACTAACTTGTCAGCACCTAACAACAAATGGCACATTATCAGTGGCCCAACCTTCTTGAGCTTAAAGATATGCAGAGCAGGTGGGGTTCCATGATCACTGAGCATGAATGTTGGGGTGTCCTTTTCCCTGGAATCAGCCTGGTCTCTTGCACTGAACCCCTTAGTTAATCTAATAACAACTGAGTGAGGAAAATTCAGATGGAGAAGTTTCAAGAAAGTCATAACATTTGTTGGTATGTTTACAGTAGAACTAATACTAAATAAAGTAGTGGGGTTGCTGATATTACTTCAAAACTGTCACTGATGAGATGTGACATCTTAGGTATTAATTTATTTCATCATCAAACAGTTAACACGCATTATGATAACAAGGATACCATTAATAATAATAGTAAAGCATTGCCACCAAGTAGACCTTGACTCACAGTGACCCTGTAGGACAGAATTGAAATGTTCCTTAGTATTTCCATGACTGTAACTCTTCACAGAAGCAGACTGCCACATCTTTCTCCTCAGGAGCAGCTGGTGAATTCAAACTGCCAACCTTTCCACTAGCAGCCAAGCACTTAACCATTTCCTGAATCAACAGTGTGCGCTAAGTATTTACCCACTATTTCTTTATGTGCCAAACAACATGATGAACTATTTTACATACACTACTTTCAAATTTTCCTATCACAAAGATATCATTTTACCAACTCTAAGGATAAAACCCAAAAAACCAAACCCATTGGCACTGAGTCGATTCCGACTTATAGCGACCCTACAGGACAGAGTGGGTCTTCCCCCTAGGTTTTCCAAGGAGTGTCTGGTGGATTCGAACTGCTGACCTTTTGGTTAGCAGCCAGGCATAGAGAGACTAAAACCAAGAGTAAGACTAAGTTTAGTAACTTAACACTTTCTATGCCCTAGGCTAGTGGTTCTATTCCTGAATGCACTTATAAGTTACTTGGAAAACTTGAAAAAATGTAAGGCCCTCACTCTGAGAAATTGTTATTTAATTAGTAAAGAGCACAGACCACACATTGAACACATTGATGTTTTCATTGTGCACCCTGGTGTGTAGACAGGTGGAAAGCTAACACATCTAGGTGCTGGGAATACAGAGATAAAAGGGACTGGCTACAGAGTGCTTTAAGACTTATAAGGGCAATGCCATATAAACCAAAAGAATTACAGCAGTATATTAGAGTCATAGTAATATGCACATACCTCATTGGAGACAGAGTGGAAATAACACTCTTTTGAACAATTTATTGAACCTGGGTGTTTTTCTCATCTGCAAATGGGGATAATAAAATCTCCCTCCCAAGGTTCTTGGGAGATTAATTTAGAGACTTTATGCAAAAGACTCTTGGCATTGCACTTGGCATATAGGAATGAATAAAAGTGGGTTCTCCTTTCCATATGTACAAAGAGCTATGGGGACCCTGAGTTGTCTGTTTAATAGTAACCATAATACCTACTTCACAGTTTTGCTAAGGATCAAATAAGACTACATTTTTTTTTTTTTTATAGGAATAGGGAAAGGTTTTTTTTTGCAAAATGCACCAAAACATGCAAAGCGTTTTTATGACTCTAAACATCTAGGCTGGCAGACATACAGGGCTCTTTTCCAGAAACGAGGCTCTTCTGTCATCCCAGCTCCCTCCTGCAGGGCTGTTTAAGATGTATCTCTGGATTAAAAAAAACAAAACTCTTTGAACTCTCCAAAACCATGACTGTGCATTTGACTTCTTGTCCTGAGATATCCATCTCTAGTCAAAGTAAGACCATCCATGGCTGGCACAAATTGTTAAGCACTTGACTAACCTAAAGGTTGGTGGTTCAGACCCACCCAGTGGTGCCTCAAAAGAAAGGCCTGGTGATCTAATTCCAAAAGATTCTCTTGTTGCCCTTGAGTTGCTTCAGATAGATCGTGACCCTATAGGACAGAGTAGAATTGCCCCATGGGGTTCAAGGCTATAATCTTTATGGAAACAGATTGCTACCTCTGTCTCCCACAGAGCATCTGTTGGGTTCAATTCATAGACATTTCGGTTAGCAGCCGAGCACTTAACTACTGCACAACCAGGCTCCTTTCTAAAAGTCACAGCAGTGGAAATGAAAAGCCTGTGGAGCACAGTTTTACTCTGCACACTTGGGGTCACCATGAAGCATTAGTCAAGGTAAGGATCAACAGGGTGGGCTGGTGACTATCTCTGGGAGGTAGAGTAAATCAGAACCAGGAAATCTCATCCATATTTATTTCAGCTGTGTTTTCTTGTCACCTTCAATTATCCTTCCTTCTCCAATCCAACTTCTTGGTAGCTGAAGGCTGACTTTCTCTTTTAATTCTACAAAATACCAGATCTACGTTCTGGAGAAGCTGGCTGGCTCCAGGCAATGACCCACTTAGGTTTCATTCCTTTTGAACTCCCCATTACTCTTAGGAGGAAGAAAAAACATCAACCAGCCACAAAAAAAAAAGTCAGTACTATTCTTTAAGAGAACTTCTATGACATTTATAGATGAAGTATGAATTGCATGGGGGAGTGGAAAGAGCCTGGGCCTATCCACTTGTGGTCAAGAGTTCCACGCCTGGATCTCCCATGAAGCCCTGATCCTCAGGAGGGTGACTTAGAGGAAGCAGGAGGTGGGATATGGAGACCCAGAATAGGCTATTTGTGGAGAAATGGATCCAGTCCAAAAGCTAATCTTCAGCTGGAAGCCTAGCATTCAGATCCCATGATCAAGTCTTCTTATATGTGTAGTTTCTTCAGGATGTAGTACATGGAAGGCTGCTTTGAAAAGGAAAACAGGAACTCTGAGGCTTCTGGTTATATTGACTCTGGTTACATCATGATAAATAGAGAAAATATAGAAGTTATCAAGGGCTTTATTTTACTTGGATTCACAATCAACATCCATGGAAGCAGCAGTCAAGAAATCAAACAACGTATTGCATTGGGCAAATCTGCTGCAAAAGACCTCTTTAAAATGTTGAAAAGCAAAGATGTAACTTTGAGAACTAAGGTGCACCTGACCTGAGCCATGGTATTTTCAATCACGTCATATGCATGTGAAAGTTGGACAATGAATAAAGAAGACAAAAGAAGAATTGGTGCCTTTGAATTGCATCGTTGGTGAAGAATATTGAATATACCATGGACTGCCAGAAGAATGAACAAA
This sequence comes from Elephas maximus indicus, assembly GCF_024166365.1. Lineage (NCBI taxonomy): Eukaryota > Metazoa > Chordata > Mammalia > Proboscidea > Elephantidae > Elephas > Elephas maximus. The sequence continues at coordinate 7,161,235 of NC_064833.1, read as the reverse complement.
TCTATCTTGGAAGAAGTACAGCCAGAATGCCTCTTAGAAGAAAGGATGGTGAGACTATATTTCACATATTTTAGACATGTTATCAGGAGGGATCAGTCCCTGGAGAAGGACGTCATGCTTGGTAAAATTGAGGAAAGACCCTCAATGAGATGGACTGACACGGTGGTTGCAATAATGGGCTCAAACATAGGATTGTGAGGATGTCACAGGAACAGGCAATGTTTCATTCTGTTATACATAGGGTTGCTATACAAAAACCCAATCCCATTGCCGTGGAGTCAATTCTGACTCACAGCAACCATACAGTGTGAGCCAACTCAAGGGCGCCTAACAACAACAACATGTTGTGCCAGTTTTCTAACACACCCATCTGGTGAATGGCTGCGATGCCTTTCAATAAGAAAACTAGTCCAGACTCTAAACAAAGTTGGAATTTGCTTCCATTTGTCAAATTGATCATTACTTCCTTCTCCTTGAAATGTGTATTCTTTAATAGTTAAGTGTCTAATTATTATTATATTTAAGAATCTTTTATTTGTTGAAAACAGGACAAACTTTTAAATGTTTCTCATCTCTCCATCATTTAACTATGTAACAAACCTCTCTTTGCATATAGGTTCTAATCCCAGCCCTTTGGTGTAGTGTTCACAATCCTACCCACCCCTATTCTTCCATCCTCTCTGTGGCTAGGAGTGTCTACCAGCTTCAGGCACAAAATCAGTAAAGGGAGAGCCTAGGAGGAAACAGCTAAAAGTCTATTTCCTTAGGGAGCTTACCTTCTAATGGAAATAGCAAAATATTGACAGTTCTCAGTGAACAATGCTGTGTTTTGCTCTGAGCCTCTTCACACTCCTCTCTTATTCTGGAGAAACTCTTCCTGGTCCAGGTTTCCTATTGGCAGTAGATGGCTTCTCATTGCCCCTGGTCAACTGGTCAAGTATTTTTCCCAGCACTGGTTTCCCTGGAGACCTTTACTCACAACTTCCCAGTGAAGGGCTCACTCATTCCCAGGAAGCACCAGGCAGGGCAGTTGTCCCAGGGCATTTCTACTCTGTCCTATAGGGTCACTATGAGTTGGAATTGACTAGATGGCAACAGGTTTTTTAACGGGTTATATCCATATGCTAGATATTAAAGAGTTTACCATATATTATCTCATATACTTTTCAAAATAAGCATGCAACCACATATATTCTATCATCCTAATTTTACCAATGAGAAAACAGATGTACACTGAAGTTATTATACGAACTACCCAAGGTCACCCACACAGAGGTGTACACTGAAAATTCAAATTCTGGCCTGTCTCATTCCAGAGTGTGGGCACATTCTAGAATCAGAGGTAATCAATGACAGATACACACAATGTTTACTTTTTATCAAAGAGTGTATTGTGATTGAAACCGATGCTATTGGTGCCTAGCTCACATCCCCACACCATTCAGCTTTACACAGGGAAGGGCACTTACTGCAAACTCCTGTGTGTGTGTTTTGTTTTGTTTTTTAATAATCTTGGCTAGAGAGGATGCTGGGGTTACCTGTAGGGCAAGCTGTAATGCCAGAAGGTTAATGCCCTCAGAGAGAAGCAGCCTCATCCTAGGACAGAGGAGGAATAGTGGATGGATGTGTTCATGTCCTTATCTCTCAGTTGGGATAATGCTGAGGTGTGCTACACAGTGTTTCCTAGTGTTTCCCAGTGAAATTTTGCTTCCATTGCCCACAGCGGCTACTGGATATTATTGCAAACTTTATTGGCCATCTTTCCTTCCTTGTCTCATTTTCCCACTGGCTTACTGGTGTTTCATGAGATACACACTCAAATAAACTACTGTTATTGTAGTTGTTAGTTGCTGTCAAGCTGTGTCCATACCGACTCATGGCAACCTCCTCAAATCCTTGTCTCAGGGTTTGCTTCTGGGGCAACACAAACTGAGATATAAAAAATATTGAATTTTTTAAAATTTCCATATATTTTCACTCATTACAGGTTAACTAAATTCCCAAATGCTGCCTTGTTTCCCTTTTAAATGCTTGTTGTCATCATTTCTGTCCTTGAAGCTAGGGGCAGAAAGGTAAATGCCCCAATTGCTCAGATTGCGTTTGTGAGATCCCAAACCAATAATTAATACACATTACTAATGTGTGTGGGGGAATGTTGTCTGAGGCAATATTTGCTTATTTATCTACTCTGTAGACTTTTAAAACCATGCCCTTTTCTTAAATAGCCTCAGGGCACAGGTACAATAAAGAATTCTGTTAATTAAAATGCAGCAACCATATTAATAAAACATGCAGAAGACATAACTGTTTGCCTGTCTCTCTCCTTTGTTAGGTCAGGTTCTGCATTCTTCTTTCTTTAATAGGTCTGTAACACTCTCTGAGGTATCTCATTTGAGCTGAAGATCATGAATACTGGAGTCCTCAGTGAGAGTCACACCGACTTCAGAGAGTCACACCTTAGTCTTTGAAGTGACATCTTTGCCTTTTAACACTTTAAAGAGGTCTTTTGCAGCAGATTTGCCCAATGCAATGAGTCTTTTGATTTCTTGACTGCTGCTTCAGGCGGCGGGTTTGGTTTTTTGTTTCTTGGCTTCCATGAACATTGATTGTGGATTCAAATTAAATGAAATCCTTGACAAGTTCAGCCTTTTCTCCATTTATCATGATGCTTGTAAGTCCAGTTGTGAGAATTTTTATTTTCTTTATGTTGAGATATAATTCATATTGAAGGCTGTAGTCTTTGATCTTCATCAGTAAGTGCTTCAAGTCCTCTTCACTTCCAGCAAGCAAGGCTGTGTCATCTGCTTATTGAGGGTTGATATCCAGCATCATAAAAAAAAAAAAAAAAAAATTTTTTTTTTTTATGATAGCAACATGCAAATCATCATAGTACAACAAACTGAGATAAACAACTGGTTATCTGAGTCATATCAAATTACTCTCTGTTCTCCCATCTCTAAAGTAGAACAATTGCTAAATACATTAGAGCAAATATGCCAAACTCGCCATATAGACCTGAGAAGATTTACTTTTATACTACTCTTATTCTTTGCTTTCTCTACTATATATATGTTGAAGTTGCTCCATGACTATCTTAAATTGGGAATAATTGAATCCTAAAATTATAGTTATACAGAGGCCAGGCCATTTTCCAAATCTTTCCCCGGGCTTAAGCCTCTATGCTTTGGAGAACCCGCTGTTTTACCCTTTTGGGAGACTAATATTCTTAGCTGCAGAATTATAACTATTTATATTTATGAAATGATTACTATCTGCTAGCATTTCTTGGAAACCCTGGTGGCATAGTGGTTAAGTGCTATGGCTGCTAACCAAAAGGTCGGCAGTTCGAATCCACCAGGTGCTCCTTGGAAACTCTATGGGGCAGTTCTACTCTGTCCTATAGGGTCACTATGGGTTGGAATTGACTCAATGGCACTGGGTGGGTGGAGGTAGGCATTTCTTAAGTGGTTTTTGTTAAATTCATTTTTTCATTTATTCTCCACAATGAAACAATAGGCTATGTTCTACTGTTAGTCCCATTTTACAGGTAAGTATGTTTATCTTTCTCAAGTTGCTTCTGCACATGAATGGTGGAACTAAATCTTGATTTATGAAAAGTTCTCTATATGTGAAGTACAATTTCATAGCCACTGGCCGTGGTAAATATTTGTGTAGAAATTAAATTTAAAATCACCTTTACATTAGCTAAAATTCAATACAATTAAACTTTAGTGCTTCAGTCTCTTTAGCCAAATTCCACTGCTCAGTAGCCACATGTGGCCAGTGGCAGTTGCCCTGGGCAGCATCAATTTTTCCATCATCACAGAAAGTTTTATTGGCCAGTGACGCTCTATACTGTTGACATTTGAATTTTTCCCCTGCCTTTTTGGTGTTTGAATTTTAGTTTGATTTATTTGTTTTTATAGTTGTGAATATTATATACTGTAATTTGGATTCTGTTTTTTACTTATTACAAATTCATAAGGTTTTTTTATGACATGAAATCCTCATCCTAGTTTGTATGTTTTAATACAAACATGTCCTAATATTCCCTAAGAATCCAGATCGTACCTTTTTTTTCTTGTTTATAAATGTGACTGTGGAGAAAACTCTGATGTATTAACTATTTCCATTATTACCACTTATTGGAGAAGAAGACTTTTCAAGATGTTTGCCAGTCCTCAGATGGGGTAACTTCTGATGGGCTTTGGCATGACTAAATATATCATAGATAATTATTTTTCTCTTAACTTAAGAGAAGGATGGCTACAGAGAGAATGTGGGCAAGAAGACTGTCTACCTTGGCTTGGTGCCTCTGTTAAAGAAAAAAAAAATACACCACACAATGTTAAAACAGGCAAGGATGATTTTATTCAAAAAGGATGATTGAAAAGGAAGAGAAAGGAGTAAAGAAAGGGGAGAAAAGAGCACCACACAATGGTAGGGAGAGAGAGACCAGCTCCAACTCCCCTGAGACAAAGTGGGATGTTTTCCTTTCCTATGATAAAATCACCTGGATCCTGGGCGATCTAGAAGAGAGAGGGTCATAAGGGTTGGACCCCTGGAGAAAGGAAACTTGTCAAGATAAGGGAAGCAACTATCCTATGGTTATTTAAACAGAGCAGACCATAAGTCCGCCTCTGTCACCTGTTCGCAACAAACCTTCTCCACCAATCAGTTGCCTTTGAGTTGATTCTGACTCATAGTGGCCCATGTGTATCAGAGTAGATCTGTGCTCCATAGGGTTTTCAATAGCTGGTTTTTCAGAAGTAGACCACCAAGGGTTTTCTTCTGAGAAGTCTCTGTGTAGACTCAATCTTCCAACTTTCTTGTTAACAGCTGAGCGTGTTAGCTATTTGCACCACTGAGGGACTCAAACCTTCTCTAGAATGTACAAGAAGGTGAGAGGTTTTTCTTTTCTTTTTTTTTTTTTAACAAAAGGCTCCAAAAAAATTCAGCTTTGCCATGCCTGGTCTGTTCTGTTCTGCCTTCCCAAATTCATGGGATGCAGAACTGGTGTGTCACTGCCTATCACTGCAGAAAGTGTCTGTAACATATATTTTGGTACAAAGTAAAACTGGACTCATAATTCTATCTAACTCTGCTGGCTTGGGAAAGATATTTTACTTTTTTCAATTTTAGTTTTTAACACAATTCTCAGAACAGTGTATTATGCACTGAATTGTGTCCCCCCAAAATTTGTGACAAAATCCTAACTTCTGGTACCTGTGAACATGACTTTGTTTGGAAATAGGGTTTTTGATAATGTAATCAGTTCATGTAAAAGCACACTAGAATAAGGTGGACCCCCATCCCGTCTGAGCAGTGCCCTATAAAAAGAGGAGAAGATACACAGAGGGACAGAGGGAGGATGCCATGTGATGCTGTAGCTGCAAGCTAAGGAATACCTGTTTCTACCAGAAGCTAGGAAAGAGGCATGAAACAGATTATCCCTTGGAGCCTCAGAAGAGTTCAACATGGCCGACACCTGGATCTCAGACTCCCAGCCTCCACAACTGCAAAGTAATTTAAAGCCACATTGTTTAAAGTCACCCACATGGTGGTATTTTGTTATGGAAGTCCTAGACAACTAATATAGGGCAGGGGCTTAGCATTATTATTATTTTCATTTTTTAATTTTTTATTATGCTTTAGGCGAAAGTTTACAGGGCAAATCAGTTTCTCATTCAACACTTTGTACGTGAAGTGTTCCATGACATTGGTTACATTCCTTACAGTGTGTCAGCACTCTACCCATTTCCACCCTGGACTCACTGTTTCCTTTTTTCTGATTTTCTTCCCTTTCCTGCCTTCTTGTCTTTGCTTTGATCCAAATGTTGTTCTTTCGATCTCTTACAATTGACTGTTTTAAGGAACACAATCCTCTCAGATGTTATTGCTTATTTTATGGAACTGGCTGTTGTTTGGCTGAAAGGTGGTCTCCAGGAATGGCTTCAGTTCCAGTTCAGAAGGGTATCTTAGGGCCATAGTCTCAGGAGTTCTTCCAGTCTCTGTTAGACTATTATAGCTTTATGAACTATGTTGTACCAATTGATGTAGCTGTCCCCTGAGTCTATGGTCCTTCATCTTCTAGCCTAGGAACTTTGTCCCTTTGGTGTTTAGTTATATCTAACATGTTTCCATGATTGTGCTGCTTGTGTGCTCTCTTGTCTATATTAATATGCATGGAGCACCTACAATTATGTATGTAGAAATATTGACAACCAAGCGTATATCTGCAGTTGGGTCTGCTCCCTTACACCCTCCCACACCTTTTTAGCATACTTCTCTACCTATGAATACATTCATAAATTATCATTTGTTAATGCTATTATTGGAAACCCTGGTGGCGTAATGGCTAAGAGTTCAGCTGCTAACCAGAAGGTCGACAGTTCAAATCTACCAGGTGATCCTTGAAAACCCTATGGGGCAGTTCTACTCTGTCCTGTAGGGTCACTATGAGTCAGAATTACTTGACAACTTTTTTTTTTTTAATGCTATTGATGCAGTATTGTCTGTCTTATATCAATTATCATAAGCTAAAAAAACCAAACCCATTGCCATCGAGTTGATTCTGACTCATAGTGACCCTATAGAACAGAGTAGAACTGCCCAATAGAGTTTCCAAGGAGCACCTGGTGGATTCAAACTGCCAGACTTTTGGTTAGCAGCCACAGCACTTAACCACTACACTGCCAGTAGTTGCCCCTTATTCTTGTGTTCTTCTCAGCATCTACCTTTGACACAGTCAAGTTGTGCTGACTTCGACCATGTTGTGTATTGCCTTTCCCTTCACCAATATTAACACCTGTCTTCTATCTAGTTTGTAATTTTGCCGCCTCCCTTGCCATCCCTGGTAACCATCAAATTATTATTATTTTGCCCTATGTGTAAAGCTTTTCTTGTGTTTTTATAGTACGGGGTCTCAGACAATATTTGTCCTTTTGTGATTGACTGATTTCACTCAGCGTGTTTGACTGGCAGGTTGCCAGCAATTTGTAATTCTCTGTGTCCACTGTTTTTCTACAGTTGCTCCTTCCACTTGGCACTCGATCTGATTCTTCAGCCTTGCCTTTGATGCTCAGAGTTCCAAAGTTGTCATCTATATCCAATTCACTTGTTTTCTTGAGTTTTTGTGGTAAGAGGGACGTTATGAGTTGTCCGACTATAGCACCATCTTGGACCGTCTCCTATTTTCTTTTTTAAACACAAACTTCTTTGAATTATTTCCAGTTTGCCCTGTGCTTTTTAAGCTGGCTTATATTGTTCCCTACCCTGAAACATCCAATGACATGGAGCCAGCTGCTGGGGGTGAGATCTGCTGATAGCCATGCTTTAATCCTAGCTCTATCTTGAGCTGTTTTGTTTCACCAGACTCACTCTCCACTTGGGAGATTTTTCTGGACCTCCAGACTCTTGCCTTTTGGGATATTTGCGACTCATACCTTCACAACAGTTCCTTGGATCCAGTGACTGACAAGGCTCCCCTGGTCTTGGCTGGGCTCCTTTTATCACTTTCCAGGTTTCTGAAGAGCCCTGTCGGTGCAGCAGTTAAACACTTGGCTGCTAACTGAAAGGCTGACAGTTCAAACCCACCCAGTGGTTCCATGGAATGAAGACCTAGAAATCTGCTCCCATAAAGATTATAGCCTAAAAAACCCTATAGGTCAGCTCTCCTTTTTCACATGGAGTCCATAAAAATTAACTCAACAACACACATCAACAACAGGATATGTCTCAGCCAGCTACTCCACGTATTGACCAAGTCGGGTACCGGGAAAAACCACAAGTCCTGTTACCTCATAAAAGGTACCCTGCTCTCCTCACCCCCGCCCAAAAAAAGAATCCCTCAATGTCTTCTCCCACCATGTTCATGTCCACCGATTGAGGTAGTTTTATAAGCCATTAATTTTATTTCCATAGAAAATATAACAGTAGGATTCCATCTACAGACAAGAAGTTTGTTCTGCACGGAAATATTTTTTTAAAAAAGGGAATATTACACTATAAATCTGTCACATAAAAATGATTTCGTATTTCTGTCTTAACTTGGATGCGTCTGAACAAGAAATATTATCTTTCTTCGATGTATGTTGTTCTCTAAATGTCCTGTTTGTATGTTTAATGAATATATTTAATGACAAAGTTCAGGAAAGGAATGACAGACGGGGGAATAGAAAGCTGGGTAAAGATGTCGATTGATATAGACACTAAAAAATCCACAGGAAAATATATGGCACATTGAAGCTTCTTGGTCTGCCATTACCAGTAAGATGAGCCATTTATTCCAACACACTGAAGCTAGTGATTCAGCTCTTACAAGGTGTCCCAGCTCTGAAAGTAGAGGATAAGTCCGACACCATCCCCACTCACCAGGAGCATGCAATGTGATGAGGGTAACAGACAAACTATGCCAGCACATGGAGGTGTGTGAAATAGCTCAGCAAAGGCATGCGGATAAAAGAGAGAATAACTACATCATAGACTGGAAGGGTAGTGGTGACAAATACAGGTAGACCCTGACCTACGACGTATTTGAGTTAGGACACATCACACTTATGACCGTTTGCTTTTATTTTGATACATCTTATCATTAGTATTATGTACCACATACTATGTTGCAGCATGTACTTTGCAGATATCATCATTCTCAGATGTAATATTTCCAACCCCCAAAGATATATAAAGAACAGATTCATAAAGATATTGACAATAAAAGGCAATAATTATGAAAACTAAAAAAGAAAAAATGAGGTCATCAACTTACATCCTAATGACTTAGGACTGAGTAGTCACAGGAACAGAAAGCCATCATAAGTTGGGGGCTATCTGTATAAAAAACTAAACATAATATATACTGCTGCTGTTGTTGTTGTTAGGAGCTGTCAAGATGATTCAGCCTCATGGCGACCCCAAGTGATAATAGGAGTTTCCTCTAGAGTTTTCTTAGCTGCAAGCTTAACGGAAGCAGATTGCCATGCCTTTTCTTCCACAGTATTGATGTGTGGGTCCGAACGGCCAACTTTATAGTTAGCAATTGAGTGCAAACCATTTGTGCCACAGCTAGTATCAAAAAGTGTAATTTGCTATATCCCCCATTTTTTTTTTCTTTTTTGTTTCTTGCATTTTGAAATCATTTAGACCAGCGACTTCACAATATTATAATCCCAAAGGTAGAAATTGTCTGGTATACATTTTCCTTCTCTCCCTATGACATCCTCTTATTTCTCCCTCAATTTCTTTCACTTTCCCTCTCTTCATCTTTCCTCTGAGTCTCTTTTATTTCATTCATTTAAAAGATAAAACATAATGGGTTGAAAATTAATAAGTTAAGGTTAACGTGCTTGGCTGTTAACTGAAAGATTGAAGTTTCAAGGTCACCCAAAGGCACCTTGGAAGAAAGTCCTGGAAATCTATGTCCAAAAAAGCAGCTATTGAAAACCCAATGGAGCACAATTCTCCTCTGAAACACATGGGGTTGCCATGAGTCAGTGTCAACGTGATGATAATTGGTTACTGGTTAGTGGCATAGTCTTGGTCTATTCTTAATTAGGGAGGGATTTAGATGCTCTTTGTGGACTCCTTGAAGAGCTGGTTGACAAAAAGATTGTTTTTTTGTTTGTTTTTTAAGTTTGCAGGTTAATAATTGGCATACCATAAAAATAAAAATACTTTATTTGTTAGTTTACTACAATCTTGTGTTAACACATTAATTAAATACAACCACTGCAATATAAACTGGGGACAAATAGATAAGTTGAAGTGCAAATAGATAGATAGATAAAGAAATAGAGAGATGACAGGTAGATAGACAGAGATATAGATACACATACAGACAGAGGTGTACATACGTACACTATATATATAATATAGTATTTATATAGTCTTGTAAACTTAAGTAGTATCTGTTGCCTTAAACCAATGACTTCCTTGCCTTTTATTAAGGAAATCTCCTGCTTATCTTATTTGTTCAGTATACTAATTGAATAAATATGGTTAAAGGATACAACCCTGACACACACCTTTCCGGACATTAAACCATGCAGCGTCCCCTTATTCTGTTCAAACAACTGCCTCTTGATCTATTTACAGGTTCCTTATGAGCACAAGTAAGTGTTACAGAATTCTCTTTCTTTGCAAAGTTATACATAACTTGTTATGATCCACACAGTCGAATGCCTTTGTGTGCTCAATATTTCAGCCAGGATCCATCTGACATCAGCAATGATATCCCTGGTTCCAGGCCCTCTTTTGAAACCGGCTTGCATTTCTGGCAGTTCCCTGTCGATACACTGCTGCAGCTGCCTCTGAGTGATCTTCAGCAAAATTTTACTTGCCTGTGATATTAATGATATTGTTGAATAATTTCTGCATTTGGCTGGATCACCTTTCTTGGGAATAGGCATAAATATGGATCTCTTCCAGTCAGTTGGCCAGGTAGCTGTCTTCCAAATTTCTTGGCATAGACGAGTGAGCACTTCCAGTTCTGCAGCCATTTGTTGAAACATCTCAATTGATATTCTGTCAATTCCTGGAGACTTGTTTTTCGTCAATGCCTTCAGTGTAGCTTGGACTACTTCCTTCAGTACCGTTGGTTCCTGATCATATGCTAACTCCTGAAATGGTTGGACATCGACCAATTCTTTTGGGTACAGTGACTCTGTGCATTCTTTCCATTTTCTTCTGATGCTTCCTGTGTCATTTAATATTTTCCCCTTAGAATCCTCCACTGTGGCAACTTGAGGCTTGAATTTTTTCTTCGGTTCTTTCTGCTTAAGAAATGCTGAGTGTGCTCTTCCCTTTGAGTTTTCTATTTCCAGCTCTTCGCACATCTCATTATAATACTTTACTTTGTCTTCTTGGGCCACCCTTTGAAATCTCGATGAAGAAGAATGGGGCATCAAGACTGGAGGAAGACTCTTTAATAACCTGTGTTCTGCTGATGACACAACCTTGTTTTCTGAAAGTGAAGAAGACTTGAAGCACTTACTGATGAAGATCAGGAACCACAACCTGCAGTATGGATTACAACTCAACAAAAAGAAAATAAAAATCTTCACAACTGGGCCAATAAGCAACATCATGATAAACAGAAAAGACTGAAGTTGTGAAGGATTTCATTTTACTTGGATCCACAATCAACACCCATGGAAGCAGCAGTCAAGAAATCAAAAGACGCATTGCATTGGACAAATCTGTTGCAAAAGACCTCTTTAAAGTTTTGGAAAGCAAAGACGTCACCTTGAAGACTAAGATACATCTGACCCAAGCTATGGTGCTTTCAATCGCCTCATATGCATGTGAAATCTGGACAATGAGTAAGAAAGAGGAAGAATTGACGCCTTTAAATTACGGTGTTGGTGAAGAATATTAAAGATACCACGGACTGCTAAAAGAATGAACAGACCTGTCTTGGAAGAAGTACAACAAGAATGCTCCTTAGAAGCAAGGATGGCGAGGCTATGTCTCACACAATTTAGACATGTTATCAGGAGGGATCAGTCCCTGGAGAAAGACATCATGTCTGGTAAAGTGGAAGGTCAGTGAAGGAGAGGAAGACCCTCTACAAGATGGATTGACACAGTGGCTGCAGCAATGGGCTCAAGTATAGTAATGATTGTGAGGATAACATAGGACCAGAAGTGTTTTGTTCTGTTGCACGTAGGTCTGCTGTGAGTGGGAACTGACTCGTAGGCACCTGTATTCCCCTGCTAAACTCCATGAAGAATTTAAGCAATATGTACTTATGTATGTTCTTACAATACTTTTTTTTTTTAATTGTGCTTTAGGTGAAAGTTTACAGCTCAAGTTAGTTCCTCATACAAAAATTTATACACATATTGTCATTTGACCCTAGGTGCAATCCCTATAATGTGATTGCACACTCCACCTTTCCACCCCAGGTTTCCCATGTCCATTCAACCAGCTCCTATCTCTTTCAGCCTTCTCATCCTGCCTCCAGACAGCAACTGCTCATTTAATCTCATTAAAAAAAAAAAAATTTTTTTTTTTTTTAATCTACTTGAACTAAGAAGTACAGTCTTTACAGCATTATTTTATGTTTTATAGTCCAATCTAATCTTCGAAGAGTTGGCTTTAGGAATGGTTTTAGTTCTGGGTTAACAGAGAGTCCGGGGGTCATGTATTCTGGGGTTCCTCTAGTCTCAGTCAGAACATTGTCTTTTTTTTTTTTTTTTTTAACATGGATTTAAGTTCTGTATCCCACTTTTCTCCTGCTCAGTCAGGCACTCTCTGTTGTATTCCCTGTCAGGGTGGTCACTGGTGGTAGTCAGGCACCATCTAGTTCTTCTGGTCTCACACTGATGGAGTCTCTGGTTTATGTGTCTCTTTTTGTCTCTTGGGCTAATATTTTGCTTGTGTCTTTGGTGTTCCTCATTTTCCTTTTTTCCAAGTGGGTTGGGACCAGTTGATGCATCTTAGACAGTCACTCACAAGCTTATAAGACCCCAGAAGCCACTCACAAAAGTGTGATGCAGAAAATTTCATAAGAGACCTTGTTATACCAATTGACCTAGATGTCCCCCGAAACTATGATCCCCAGACCTCCGCCTCTGCTACTCTGCCCCTCGAAGTGTTTGGTTGTGTTCAGGAAACTTCTTAGATTTTTGTTTAGCCCAGTTGTGCTGACTTCCCCTGTATTGTGCGTGTTGTCCTTCCCTTCACTTAAGATAATTCTGGTCTACTATCTAGTTAGCGAATTCGTCTCTTCCTCCCTCCACACCTTCATAACCATCAAAGAATGTTTTCTTCCATGTTTAAACCTTTCCTTGAGTTCTTATAATAGTGATCTCATACAATATTTGGCCTTTTGTGACTGACTAATTTACTCGGCATAAGGCCTTCCAGATTCATCCATGTTGTGAGATGTTTCTAGGATTCATGATTTTTTTTTTTAATGTTTCGTAGTATGCCATTGTGTGAATATACCATAATTTGTTTATCCATTCATCTGTTGATGAGCACCTAGGTTGTTTCCATCTTTTTGTTATTGTGAGCAGTGCTGCAGTGAACATGGGCGTCCATATATCATTCATGTGAAAGCTCTTATTTCTCTAGGATACATTCTAAGGAGTGGGATTGCTGGATTGTATGGTACTTCTATATCTAGATTTTTAAGGAAGCACTAAATTGATTTCCAAAGTGGTTGTACCATCTTACCTTCCCACCAGCAGAGTATAAATGTGCTCTCCACAACCTCTCCAACATTTATTATTTTGTATTTTTTGGACAAATGCTAGCATTGTTGGGGTGAGATGGTATCTCTTTGTAGTTTTGATTTGCATTTCTCTAATGGCTAATGATTGTGAGTATTTCTTCATGTATTTGTTAGCTGCCTGAATGTCTCCTTTGGTGAAGTGTCTGTTCATATCCTTTGCCCTTTCTTTTTGGCTTCAACAGACAGAAATTTATCCTCTCAGAGTCTAGTAGGCTAGAAGTACAGATTCAGGGCACCAGCTCCAGGGAAAGCCTTTCTGTCTCTATCAGCTCTGCAGGAAGGTCCTTGTCATCAATCTTCCCCTGGACTAGAAGCATCTCCATGCTGGGGCTCCCCGGGGTCCAAAGGATGCGCTATTCTCCTGTCCTTTGCCCATCTTTATTTTGTCTTTTTGTTGTTGAAGTTTTGCAGTTATCTTGTAGATCTTAGAGATTAGACCCTGATCAGCTATATCATAGCCAAATTTTTTTTCCCAGTCTGTAAGTTGTCTTTTTAGTTTCTTGGTGAAGTTTTTCGATGAGCATAAGTGTTTGATTTTTAGGAGCTCCCAGTTGTCTAGTTTTTCTTCTGGTGTTTGTGCATTGTTAGCTATGTTTTGTATTCTGTTTATGCCATGTATTAGGGATCCTAGCACTGTCCCTATTTTTTCTTCCATGATCTTTATTGTTTTAGATTTTATATGTAGGTCTTTGATCCATTTTGAGTTAGGTTTTGTACATAGTATGAGGTATGGGTCTTGTTTTATTTTTTTTGCAGATGGATATCCAGTTATGCCAGCACCAAAAAATATGGACCACTTCACGAATTTGCATGTCATCCTTGCACAGGGGCCATGCTAATCTTCTCTGTATCCTTCCAATAATGCTAAAGCGAGCACTGTTATAATACTTCATAAAACGTATGTTCATGCAAGCAGGAATCATCCTTTATTCAACTCTCTCTCCCTTATACCTTTACTTAATGAACCCTAAAAAGAAAAAAAAAATTGAATTAAATAGAATTTCTCCTATAATTTCATTAGTGAAAAGAATATGTTCATGGAGGATTCATTATTCAGTAGTTTCACCAAGTCAGAGAACCACCATTCTTTCCGGGGAGGCCACAGACTTTAAATAAGCTGCTTGCACCAAATTATTAGTGAAATTACTATTTATGCATTTGCTTAACAAAAGCCATAAATCTTAGTCACATGCCCTCCAACTTTCCCAGTGGGAGTGAAATTCTTCCATTGTGAATAAAATTGAAGGGACATAAAACATGTCGGCTGCCCACACTTCAGCTTTGAAGGAGTTTGGGATGAGAATGTCACTTCTAAGACTGGCTAGACTAAGCACTGGTCCCATTTATTACAACATATTAAGTTTGAAGCAAAGTCATTTTTTCTCCATGAGAATGCAAAAGAACAGAGCCAGTGTCCTGTGGGAAATCATGATGTTATTAGGTGCCGTTATTTCAAACTCATAGCGACCCCATATGACAAAGCAGAACTGCTCCCTAGGGTTTCCTAGGCTGCAATCTTTATGGAAGGGAGCCCTGGTGGTGCAGTGGTTAAGCAACTTGGCTGTTAACTGGAAGGTTGGCAGTTCAAACCCATTAGCAGCTCCATAGAAGAAAGAGCTGGCAGCCTGCTTCTGTAAAGATTACAGTCTTGGAAACTTCATGGGGCAGCTCTACTCTGTCCTATAAGGTTTTTATGAGTCAGAATCAACTGAACAGCAATGAGTTTTGGAATCTTTATGGGAGAAGATCATTGGATCTTTCTCCTTTGGAACTGCTGTGTGGATTTGAGCTGCCAACCTGGTAGCCACCAACACTACCACGGTTCCACAGTGGAAGAGAAACTGAAGGCACAGAAGAGGAAGACTTGGTATCAGGTAGAGCCGAATGTGTTTCTCAGCTCTGCTGCTTATAAAAGGATGTCCTTGGGCAAGTTAGAGAGGCCTAATGTCACTCTCCAAAGCCCATGTGCTCAAATTTTATCCTTCCATGGTTGTGATTGTATTAGTATAGGCCAAATGCTAGCAAAAAGTAAACCCACAATTTTAGGGGCATAAAAGAACACCACTCCTCTGTCAGCCCACCACTCATCTGTCAGTTTGTCATACAGTGGTGGCTTGCAAGTTGCTGCGATACTGGAAGCTTTGCCACTGGTATTTCAAATACCAGCAGGGTAACACATAGTTGTAAGTTTTCAGAGGAGCTCCCAGACAAAGATAGATTAGGAAGAAGGACCTGATGGTCTACTTTTGAAGGAATTGGCCAGTGAAAACTTTATGAATAGCAGTGGAACATTGATAAAGTGCAGGAAGGTGAACCCCTCAGGTTGGAAGGTACTCAAAATACGACTGGGGAAGAGCCACCCCCTCGGAGTAGAGTCGAACTTAATGACTTGGGCAGAGCCAAACTTTTGGGACCTTCATTTGTTGATGTGGCACGACTCAAAATAGAAAGAAACAGCTGCAAACATCCATTAATAATTGGAACATGAAATGTACAAAGTTTGAATCTAGGAAAATTGGAAGTTGTCAAAAACGGAATGGAATGTATAAAGATTGATATTCTAGGCATTAGTTAGCTGAAATGGACTGGAATTAGCCATTTTGAATGGGACAATTATATGGTCTACTATGCTGGGAATGACAAATGGAAGATGAATGGGGCTGTATTCATCACCAAAAAGGACATTTAACATTTATCCTGAAGTACAAAACTGCCAGTGATAACATAATATTTATACCCCTACAAGGAAGACCTGTTAATACAACCATAATTCAAATTTATAAACCAACTACTAAGGCTAAAGATGAAGATTTGTATCAACTTCTGCAGCCTGAAATTGATCGAACATATCATCAAGATTCATTGAAATTACCGGTGATTGGAATGTGAAAGTTGGAAACAAAAAGATCAGTAGTTGGAAAATATGGCCTTGGTGATAAAAATAACTCTGGAGATCACATGATAGAATTTTGCAAGAACGATGACTTCTTCATTGCAAATACCTTTTCTCGACAACATGAATGGCGACTACACATGTGTACCTCACCAGATGAAATACACAGGAATCAAATCAACTACATCTGTGGAAAAAGATAATGGAGAATTTCAACATTATCGGTCAGAATAAGGCCAAGCGCCGACTATGGAACAGATCAACTACTCATATGCAAGTTCGAGGTGAAGCTGAAGAGAATTACGGCAAGTCTAAGAGAAACAAAATATGACCTTGAGCATATCCTAACTGAATTTAGAGACCATCTCAAGAATAGATTTGATGTGTTGAATACTACGGGCTGAAAAACAAGCAAGTTGTGGAATGACATCAAAGACATTGTAAATGAAAAAAGCAAAAAGTCATTTATAAGATGAGAAAGAAGGAAAAGACCAAAATGAATGTCAGAAGAAACTCTGAAACTTGTGCCCATTCCAAAGAAAGGTGATCAACCAGAATGTGGAAATTATTGGACAATATCATTAATATCACACACAAGTAAAATTTTGCTGAAGATAATTCAAGACAGTTACAGCAGTACTTCTACTGGGAAATCCCAGAAAGTCAAGCGAGATTCAGAAGAGGGCATGGAACCAGAGATACCATTGCTGATCTCAGATGGATAACATCATGAAGAATGAGAATACCAGAACACTGATTTGTGCTTATAAGGAAACTACATAGATCAAAAGGCAGTTTTTCAAACAGAACAAGGGGATACTGTGTGGTTTAAACTCAGGAAAGGTACACACATCAGGGTTGTATCCTTTCATCATACTTACTCAGTCTTCATGCTGAGCAAATAGTCTGAGAACCTGGACTATATGAAGAAGAATGGGGTATCAGGACTGGAGGAAGACTCATCAGCAGCCTGCAGCTACAGATAACACACCCTCGCTTGCTGAAAGTGAAGAGGACTTGAAGCACTTACTGATGTGTAATATTCAAATAATAGATAACACTTTTTTACTTACTGATCATGCTCTTGGTACTGTCCCAGATTATTTTCTTTAAACTTTATAAAAGAGGAGATAATACTGTAAAAAATTCCAATGCTTGGATCCTCAAGACTTAGATTTAATTCTCCATTTATTGATCAGTTGTGTTACAATTATACATACATAAAGGGATATATCATCTCTACAGTTAAGAATTTTGAAAGTGCTATTTAAAAAAAATTATTTTTTATTAGCTTGGGTAAAAATCCTAGGTATGCCACCTAAAATTTATATATGAATGTAAATATAAATATAAGTAATTTTACCTTTTATTTTCTCAAAATATTAATAATACTCCTTAATGCATAGCGTTGTTTTGAGGGTTAGTGAGATAATTTATACAAGGGCCATGAACTCTCACTTAGAACACAGTTTGATTTTGTGACCAAGGACGCCGGTTGGTCATTAAACTACCTGCTCCCACTTCATAGCGTAGAGCTGCTTTTAGGACACCAAGAACCACATTTCTTGGTCCTCCTTGCATCCACACATGCTGACTTGTGGGTTCCAGCCCAAGACCTGTGCACATACATCATGTGCGCTACTTTAGGGCCAGTGATTTTAAGAAACAAGGAGGGTGTTCCCCTCTCCCACCCCCATCTGCTTACTGGATGGAGAGGGTGCCAAGGCCCTAAGATGGCAGAGGCACAGGGTAGGGGACGACAGAGAGGAAAGCTGCCGCTAACCAGGAGCACCGCACAGTAGCATCCTGTGACAAAGTAATAAACTTCCATTCTGTGTGCCACTGACGTTTTGAAGTCTATGTGTTATGGCAGCATTACTGAAAGGGATGGAGTGCTTAATCAAAGTTATAATAAATGCAATGCATCAACTGTCATTACTACTCTGTTTATTGTATTGCATTATAGCTTACATGCTGGACATCAACAAGACAACAACATGCTTGAAACCTTATACCTAAACCAAACCAAACCCAAAGCCAATGCTGTCAAGTCAATTCTGACTCATGGCAACCTCACGTGGTACAGAGTAAAGCTGCTCTATAGGGTTTTCTTGACTGTAATCTTTAAGGAGCAGATCACCAGGCTGTTCTTCCACAGAGCTGCTAGATGGGTTAGAACAGACAACCTTTGGGTTAACAGCAGACCACAAATCATTCGCACCACCCAAGCTACTTCTTTGAGACCTTGCCCAGCAGCTGTTTAAGATATTTATCACTGTCATCCCCACTGTCCACATACTCTGTTCCACCTCCTCCATATTCCACACTTAACCGTAGAAAAGCATTTTGTTAGGAGTCACCAGCACCCCTTTGATCCCTGTTACCTCCATCCCCTTGGGGATTCAAAGCTTTTTAAGTAAGTTTCTTTTTTTCACTTAAAAAATATATCCTGCATGTCAGATACTGAGTGAAGAAAAAAATGCTGGTTTCCTTTACACAGATCAGATTGTTTTATTGAGATGGAGATTAATAAAAAGGTCACACACACAATATTTTAAACACAATCATTTAGAGGAACCTGTCCCATCTCTTTGCTTTCCTGTGGTCGTAAATCACTCCTGCAATTCAGCTTGTTTCAAACCTACTTCAAAAATTACAGGCTAAATTATCCAGTTTAGGCATATTAAATAACACTAATTTTAAGAAACCTATCGGGAAGAATGGCTTTCTAGAAATTAATAGGTAATGCAACTAGGATATTGGATTTAAAACTGTACTTGGCTCACATATTTTGACAAGCGTAGCTGGGATATAATTATTTGTTTTGTTTCATCATTCATTATAATGGGAGTTTTCAACCATGGAATGATTCCTGAATAATAGCAGTCAGTAGTAATGGATCCTTCTTTGTGCATCTGAGATGTGTTCTTTCTGCCTGAGGAGTTGGGCACTTTTTATGGCAGTGTTTCTTCAGCCCTGTGAACAAGTCAAAACTGGAAGTTGACTTTACAGTAAAGACCTCTTCTTGATTAATTCCCAATGGCTGGAACTTTATCTCATTGAAGCTCTGTACTTTTACACAAATAACACATATATATATATATATATTTTTTTTTTTTGGCCAACTGCCCAACCCTTGTGCGCATTATATTCCTAGGTACCCCGTGTGCATTATATGGGTGAATACACTATTTACTAAAACACAGGATACCTGTACTCCAAAGGTACAACCCTTGTCTGGATGCTTCTAAGTTTGAGCAATTTTTATTAATGGTTTCTTTCTCTTCTAGGCCTGGAAATATCCCTGGTCATGTGGTGACTCTCAGGTCTTCATCTCTACTGTCATGCCTAACAGGTAACATCCCCAAAGCAAAGCCACCTGTCATCCTGAACCCTAATGTTTCTCTGACCCTAAGGCCATGTTCCTCTTCCATCCCCATGTCTGAGTGTTATAAAATTCAGTTTCCAAGCTGTATATCACATTGAAACATTCGTAACTCTAAAAATGAAGAGGCAGGAAAGTTTATCACTTTATAATCCACTTTTGTCCAGAAGATTATAAACCCTGGGTATTTTTGCCCTCAAACACTGGGCCTGATACACGATAGGCACTCAAAAGCGGCATACCGTGTGATTCGGAATTGGTTTTTGGTTTGGTGTAAATTAAAAAATTTTGATTTGGAAATGGGTGTGTGTGTGTGTGTGTGTTTGGGTGTGTGTGCGTAAATTTTAGAACAGGACACATGAAATTATTAATAGTGGTTATAAGTAGTAAGATTATGGGTGTTTTTAATTATCTGTGGTTATTTTTTCTTAACTGATATAATAAGAAAGTCAAATTAAGTGAAACAAATAATTTCCAGGCAACTAGCTCTCGGAATCCAGTTGCTGAAGCCCTCCCTCTTTTGGGCATTCTCCTTTTCTTTAAAAATATAAATCCCTTGAGTTTCCTATGCTGGGAAACCCTGGTGGCATAGTGGTTAAGTGCTACAGCTGCTAACCAAAAGGTTGGCAGTTCAAATTCCCCAGGCGCTCCCTGGAAGCTCTATGGGGCAGTTCTACTCTGCCCTGTAGGGTCACTATGAGTCGAAACTGACTCCATGGCAGTGGGTTTTGTTTTTTTTTTTTCCTATGCCGTTATTTCTGTAATTCATCGAAGGCTGTAAATCCACATTCTAATGGCTCCCCAGGGAGCAGAATCCAAGAACACTGGCTAATAAGCTAATTAACTAGTTACATGTTCCTTGCACTGACTAATTGCTTAAAATCAATTAGCCAATCAGAAAAAAAAAAAAAAAGACAATGCTTTCTTTGAAAGAATCACAAGGGGATAATAGCCTATATTCTTTCCTTGCATAAATTACTAGCTGTTTTTTAAGAGAGAGTTAAATGTTGAAAAAAAGCAAATGCTTTTTAGGCAAAATAAAAACTGAATTTGCCCTTTTTACTGAAAATAATATTGATGATATTTCTGTAATCATGTTTCAGTTGGGAGAAGCTTTTCTTTTCAATCCATTTAATCTTAACATTTCCTTTGAGGACTGCAAGGCAGATTTTATTCTTTATGTTTGTCAGTTACCTGATTAACTTAGCATCACAAGATAAAGACTAGGTACAGCAGGGACAATAACTCTAGCCTTTTGACTTTTAAGCTAGTGCTTTTTCTAAATGTGTCATTGTGTTTCCTA
The DNA here is from genome assembly GCF_024166365.1 of Elephas maximus indicus. Taxonomy (NCBI): domain Eukaryota; kingdom Metazoa; phylum Chordata; class Mammalia; order Proboscidea; family Elephantidae; genus Elephas; species Elephas maximus. The sequence continues at coordinate 7,140,417 of NC_064833.1, read as the reverse complement.
GAGAATATTTTTCCCTGGAAATCTGAACCACTCCCTGTGACTGGCTCTGGTGCACAGGGTCTGGAGGCACCAGGCAGAGAGGCAGCCCACCCTTCCAACAACGACAACTGGCAATTATTAAGCTTGTCAAAACTTGAAGTGTCTTGTTCCACATCTGTATGGCCCTTTCAGTTAAACAGTATTATTCTTACTATTCAAATGCAGAAACTGGGTACTAATAGGCTTAAACATTTTAACCACATTTATACAGATAATAAATGGAAAATTCAATACTCAAACAAGTGTCTTCTAAACTTCAGCAAAGCCAGAGAGGATAAAAGAATTCACCTAGCATGGAAGGTCAGCAGATGGACAGACACGAAGTCAAGGACCCTTAGCACCAATTGAGAGCACGTACCTTATGAAGCAATACTTGATATGCAAGGAAGGTGACAATGGTCATCCCCTCAGCAGGATCTCAGTGTCTAGTCATAAAGAGAAAAGATCACACCAAAGTACAATTGGTGTGTATTCACCTGAACCAACAGACGAAGAAGGAGAGCCAGGAACTGGAGGAAGAAATCAAACGTATGTCTGATTGTCTCCATGAAAAACTGCTTTCTTTGTCATGAGATCAGAAGAACTGAATGGTACCCAGCTACATTACTGGACATTTTGATCAAAAATTCTATAGAAGAATCCTGGAATTCAGACATTCTGGAGCAGGATGAGCTCCTAAAACTATTGCCCTGAGATAAACCTTAAACTAAAACTATCCCCTGAAGTCTTCTTTGAACAAAAAAATAGCTTATCTTAATAAGTAACGTATATCTGCTTTGAACATTGTGCTCATTTAAAGAATTATCTATGTTACATTAAACTGACAACAGCAACTGGAAAGGTTGCGTGGGAAGCTTAAGGAGCAATGAGTTTTACGATGATGATGGTAGGATAATTTGGAAAAGGAGAGCTAGAATGGTAGTACAATTTGAAGAACGTAATCAGTGTCACTGAATTGTACATGCAGAAATTGTTGAAACAGTATATCTTTGGCTGTGTATACTTTGACCAAAAAGTGAATGAATGAATAAAGAGAAAGGATCACAGATGCCATGCACACTAGATGTAAAAAGCTCTGTGAGAGCAAAAGTGAGGGATCCACTAATAGAGGGTGGTAGATGGGAAATATTGAATGGAGGCCTAAGTTTAGATCTGACTTTTATTTGATATCGGCCACCACCATGGGCTGTTGTTTCTTGCCCACAGCACACTCTTGGTGTTCAGCCATCATGGACCACTTTTTACCACAACTCCAGACTTCTGTAACCAGCACAGACCTGTTAGATGCTTGTGAGTTAAGTGATGAGGTGGCTTTTCCACAGATGTTCTAGTGGCATAATACCACCCTCCCTCCTTGGTTTCCCTCTCCACTCACCAAACCAAGAGAGGGTATTCAGAAGCCAAATGCGTGCCAAAGATACCACAAAACTTCCTCCCCAATGGGCGAAATTGAGAATGCCATATGCTTAATCAGAGTGTACATCACCTAAACCTAATTGGGTTATCTAAAATATGATTTATTAGGAATTAGGGAATATCGTGGCAGGAGTATTTAAAGGGGATTCTATAATTTGTGAATATGTTAATTTAAAAGTGTTCACTGGATGTTCAAAGGGAAAAAAAGAAATTACATGACAAACCCCACGAAGGGCCACTGAACGACTCGTGAAATCAATTACTGTTATCTCTGATACTAGAATTTTAGCACTGAGCCTAGGTAAGAAGTCGTTGAATTTGGTGGCTGGTAAATCTGGGAATTAATCTCAAGCCTGCACATTAACTTAAACCATACAACCTTGAGGAAATCACTTCAACTCTTTGAGTCTCTGTTGCCTCAACAAATAGCATGTATTATGAGAATCAGACGGTTTTGTAAAGTTGCCTGGAGGGTTACAGGTGGAAAAGAGCAACTGAATGACTGAATTTTCATCCCCCTTGATGTTAGCATGTCATCTTGATTCTCCCATGACTTGATGCTTTTAGACAAAGCTGAGTTACTTCTCTATATGCTTCTTCTCTCCAAATTGTTTGTAAGTACCCTGAGGATTGGGATAGTATCTTAGTAGGTTTTTAATTTATTTTTGGTCTCTAATATCTTAACAGATTAACTAACAGAATAGAAACTCATTATAGAGTCTATTCATTCAGTGACTGATTAGAGATGACTTACTTAAAATGAGGAATAGAAAGTTTAGGCTTATCATTTGGGAATTTTTCCTAGGTTAGAGACTGCCTGGGCTGCTTAATAATCTCATTATGTCGAGAGAGAAGCATTACAGAGGACTCAGCTGCTCAAGTTTCCCCAGGGCAACCAGAGATACGCCAGCTTCTTACAAAATGCACTTCTGCTTGGATATAAAAAGATCAACTTTGGGTGAACTGGTTATTATGGACTGGAAAATGAATGTCTCTTTCCCCATATATTGTCTTACTAAAACAAAAACAGTAATAATACCTAACATGTAAGAATTGTACTTAGGAAAATATTGTGAGCCGAGAGTCTAGTATATTACTTATATTCTGTCTGTTATGTTTTCTGAAGCCTGTTCGTCCATTTATTTTATTTTGAAAAACTCAAACTTACAGAAAATCAAAATAATGGGGTCAAGAATACCCATTTACCCTTCACCTAGATTTGCCAATTTTTACCAGTTTGAATTTTGCCATATTTCCTTTATATACTCACTTTCTCCTTTACTGTCTCTACAAACACATACACACACACCAACATAGGCACACATAAGTTGTATTCAGTTTGAAATGAAGTTGCTAATATCATGACAGTTTATCCTTAACTAATTCACTAATTAAGAATAAATGCATTTTCTTACCTAACAACAGAATCTTCTTCATACCTAGGAATTTAATATTAATTGAATAATGACACGTCATAAGAACAAACATACAAAAAAACCGATTGCCATGGAGTTCATTCCTACTCATGGTGACCCCACGTGTTACAGAGTAGAACTGCTCCATAGGGCTTTCTTGGCTGTAATCTTTATGAAAGGAGCCCTGGTGGTACAGTGGTTAAGCCCTTAGCTGCTAACCGAAAGGATGGTGGTTCGAATCCACCCAGCAGCTCCACCAAAGTAAAACCTGGCATTAATCTCCCTTAAATATTACAGCCTAGAAAACCCTATGGGGCAGTTCTACTCTATCATATGGGGTCACTGTGAGTCGAAAATTGCCTTGATGGCACCTAATAACAACAATCTTTATGGAAGAATATTGCCAGGTCTTTCTTCCACAGTGCTGCTGGGTGGGTCGAATTGCCACCCTTTAGGTTAGTTGTTGTCAGGAACTGTTTAGTTGGTTCCGACCCAGCGACCCCATGTGCAACAGAACGAAACACTGCCAGGTCCTGCACCATCCTCACTATTGTTGCTATGCTTGAGCCCATTGTTGCAGTCACTGTGTCAGTTCGTCTTGCTGAGGGTTTTCCTCTTTTATGCTGATCCTCTACTTTACCTAAGCATGATATCCTTCTTCAGGTACTGATCCCGCCTGATAACATGTCCAAAGTATGTGAGACCAAGTCTCACCATTCTTGCTTCTGAGGAGCATTCTGGTTGTACTTCTTCCAAGACAGATTTGTTCATTCTTTTGGCAGTCCATGGTATATTCCATATTCTTCACCAACACCACGATTCAAAAGTGTTAATTCTTCTTTGGTCTTCTTTATTAATTGTCCAGGTTTCACATGAGTATGAGGCAACTGAAAACACCATGGCTTGGGTCAGGTGCACCTTAGTCCCCAAGGTGACATCTTTGCTTTTTAACACTTTAAAGAGGTTGGTCTTTTGCTGCAGATTTGCCCAATGCAATGCGTCTTTTGATTTCTTGGCTGCAGCTTTCATGAGTGTTGATTGTGGATCCGAGTAAAATGAAATCCTCAACAATCTCAGTCTTTTCTCTGTTCATCACGATGTTGCTTATTTGTCCAGTTGTGAGGATTTTTGTTTTCTTTATGTTGAGGTGGAATCCGTACTGACGGGTGTGGTCTGTGATCTTCATTAGTAAGTGCTTCAAGCCCCCTCCACTTTCAGCAAGCGAAGTTGTGTCACCTGCATAACGCAGGTTGTTAATGAGTTTTCCTCCAATCCTGATGCCCCATTCTTCTTCATATTGTTCAGCTTCTCAGATTATTTGGTCAGCATACAGATTGAATAGGTGTGGTGAAAGAATACAACCCTGATGCACACCTTTTGTGACTTTAAGCCATGTAGTATCCCCTTGTTCTGTTCAAATGACTGCCTTTTGATTCATGTACAGATTCCTCATGAGCACAATTAAGTGTTCTGGAATTCCCATTCTCTGCAACATTATTCATAGTTTGTTATGATCCACATAGCCGAATGCTTTTGCATAGTCAATAAAACACAGGTAAAAACATCTTTCTGGTATTCTCTGCCTTCAGCCAGGGTCCATCTGACATCAGCAGTGATATCCCTGGTTCCACAGCCTCTTCTAAATCCGGCTTGAATTTCTGGCAGTCCCCTTTTGATATACTGCTGCAGCTGCTTTTGAATGGTCTTTAGAAAATTTTGCTTGCATGTGATATTAATGACATTGTTCAGTAATTTCCACATTCAGTTGGATCACCTTTCTTGGAAATAGGCATAAATATGGATCTTTTTCCAGTCAGTTGGCCAGGTAGTTGTCTTCCAAATTTCTTGGCATAGAGGAGTGAGCTTAGGTTAGTAGTCAAGGGCAAACCATTCGCACCACCTAGGGACACATATCTATTTGCCTAATCTGATTACGATGTGCGTTTGTAACTTCCCCCACCTCTTATCGACAAATTGAGATGAAAGCAGCTTTGAGTCTCACAGCTGGATTTGAAAGACTCAAGACCACAAAACATGCTTCCTCACTTCAAGCCTAGTATTTCCCTGTTACACCAAGTCTCCTTTAATTGTCTGTTAAGTTCATCAAACATGAAAATACACCGGCCAATCTCCCCTGTCTCTCACACTCTTCTTACTGACGAGGGTCCCTGGCAGTTTTGAGAAGAACAATTGAATTCTATTTAGGTTCCCCAGCTTACCGCCCCCTCCACCCCCTCAGGAATGAGTACCTGGCGAGTTCATGGACTCCTTTAGGGAGAGGGCTGGCCGATGTTGACAGTGTTTCTAGTTCTCTCCTGTAGCATTTTTGTAAATGTCAAGGACCACTGCACAGATGCTAGTAGAAGTCGGCTGCTGAGACACAGCAGAGGTGGAGTGAAAATGTGAATTGAACCAATGTCTTTAGCAGTAACTCAGTCTAAGAGGGAAATAAACCTGTGGCAAATGTCCCCCTATTAAGAGTAGAGATTAATGCCTCCTTTTTTCAATGGGACCAAAACTTGTAAGCCAAAATAGCTGAGAATTAATTTTATTTTTCCTTTCTGAAGGGAGATAATAAAGACCGATGGATCACTTTCTACATGTGTTTGAGTGTATTGATTGATTTAATGTGTTACCCACACGAAGTCTTCAAGTGTACTGACTGATTTAACATGAAGCAGGCATGATTTATTGGCACATTTTACTTTCAAAACATCTGATATTCAGAGACACAGAATGGGTTCCCTGGTGTTGCACAGGTAAAGAACACCAGGACAAGCATGGACTCGTCACTGGTTGATTTAGGGACCTGTTCTTGGGTTTTTTTTTTTCTTGGTTTTACTGAGTCTCCTCACATGTTCCTGCCCATATCGCCGTGGTGCTTAAGTTGCTGTAATTGTTAGAAATTTTCAGTTATATGCACCAGAAACCTAATCTGGCAAAATTCAGCAAATTACTAAAAAACTGTAAAACCAATTCAAGGGTAAAGCTAAAGAACCAGGCTCAGAAAGGCCAGCAGGAAGGTTGACCTGGGATCTGGAGGGGGGGGGGGGAATAAATTAAATTAAATTAAAAAAAAAAAAAAAACTTGGCTGTAGAGTTGATACTGACTCATGTCAACCCCATGTGCGTCAGAGTAAAACTGCACTCCATATGGTTCTCAATGGCTGATTTTTTGGAAGCAGATCACCAGGCCTTTCTTCCATGGCACTGCTGACATTGTTCCAACTACCAACTTTTAACTTAGTGGTTGAGTGCGAGTCAGCAGAAAACAACAAAAACAGTCCAGTTGGTTTATTGCCATCGAGACTAGTCAGGCTCAACCATGCTTCTATTGATTTTTTTTTTTATTATTACAAAGCACTACCACCTCATAGAGAAGTATAAGAAATAATAAAATAGGTATTCAGATACTGGCCAGATTTAATAAACTTACATAATTTGACTTTTCAATATCAAATATATTTTACATACATTGAATGGTTTAGGCACTACTCAAGCCTCATCCTAACACGATTCCTAGAGTTAACCTCTCTCTGGGATTTGGTCTATAGCGTCTCCATTTATGTTTTTGTACTTTATTGTATATTGATTTACCAATAAAGCACACATGCATTTTATATTATGTTCTAATATTATTTTTAAAGTGTTATCTATGTTAATATTTGCCAATCTAGATTATTCATTTTTAATTTCTCCATGGTTTTCCATTGCATAAATCCATTTATTTATACAATTCCCTATGGCAGAAAAAGGTAAGTCATTTCTACTTTTTTGTGTATGTGTGGCTGTCCAGGCTGCACTAATCGTCTCTGTACCTCCTTTCCTCTCTAGAAGAGATCTGCTGCTCCATAGAGTAGACCCACCTTCATATTGAGAAGATTTGGCCAACTTGCCCTCCAAAGTGGTTGTAACAATTACTATACCAATCTGCAATGCACATGAGTCTTTATTTCCTTATATTCTTATTAACAAAAAGATAAAAAGAAATGTTGCTGTCAAGTCCATGCCAACTCATGGGAATCCCATATTACAGAATAGACCTACTCTATAGGGTTTTCTTGGCTGTAATCTTTACAGAAGGAGATCACCAGGCCTTTCTTCCGTGGCACCTCTGTGTGGAATTGAACCTCCAACATTTGGGCTAGTATTAGAGCTGAAATTGTTTGCACTACTCTCATGGATTGAATTGTGTCCCCCCAAAACGTGTGTCGTCTTGGCTAGGACACGATTTCCAGTGTTGTGTGGTTCTCCTACATTTTGTGATCTGATATAATTATTCTCCACCTTGTGATGTGTTGTAAATCTTAACCTCTGTATGTTAATGAGACAGGATGAGTATAGGGTGTATACTGAGTCACAGCCTTACAAGGCGGTGTGACTCACATCACATCCTTATTCAAGTCACACCTTTCCTTGAGTCACACCTTTTATCTTACAAGAGATAAAAAGACCCAAGCAGAGGGTGAAGGAACCTCACTATCACCAATAAGAGCTGGGAGCAGAGCACATCCTTTGGACCCTGGGTCCCTGCGCTGGGAACTTCCTAGACCCAGGGGAAGATTGATGCCAAGACACACAGGTCTTCAAGGAACGCCAGGCCCACATAGGTTGAAAGGAGACAAAGACCTTCCCCCAGAGCCAACAGAGAGAGAAAGCTGGCACCCTGAATTTGGACGTCTAGCCTCCAAAACTATGAGAGAATAAATTTCTGTTTGTTAAAGCCATCCACTTGTGGCACTTCTGTTATAGCAGCATTAGATGACTAAGACAGCCACTCAGGCTCCTAATTCTTATTGATACTTAATGATAATCCAGCAAATTTAGCAAATATTTATAAGGCACATACCATAAGCCGAGAGCTCTTCAAGGATTTTCAGGTGCAATAGTAAACAAAAGCAATGAAAAAAAAATGCCCTGATGGAATCTAGAGCTTGTGCCTGGACACCCACAATAAGCAATGTGAGCAAATAGATGTTTAAGGTTTTAGAAGGTGATAAGCATTGTGGAGAAAAACAGAAAAACTAGGGAGTGTGGGGTTGAGGGGAGGAACTGCAAATTTAAATTACTGCTTGAGAAATTTCACACTGGGAAGTGATATGCAAGCAAAGACTCAGTGAAGATATGGGAGCATGCCACTTAGTTATCTAGGGGAAACGCATGCTAGACATAAAAAATATAGGGAGGAGCAAACTCACGGGAGCAGAGGCAGCAGAAGCAGTTTCTCCCCCCACTCGTGTATGACCTTTACACTGACACCTTGTGCCTTAGGGGGTGACCTTCACCCCTCCCCTAGTGCCTTTGTGGTCAGGTATATTATTCACTATATAATTGCATGCTGGCAAGATCTAATCTCAGATCCTAGGAGAAGAAGCAGTACTCTTTCTTTGATACCATCAAGACTGGAGATAATGACCACAAGACCATTACTCACCCTGAGCCCAGAATGTGTCAAGTTGCCTTCCTCTTTCTCCCATTCCCCTTTTCTTACAAACCCCTGGATGTAAACCTCTCCAGTCCTAAGTATACAAGCTCTTTGTCCGTTTGTTTCTTCTCCTACGATGTATTGTGGGGTGTGTGCAGAAGAGGTCATCTCACCCTGGGATGAGGTCTTGCTGGGGGGAACCAGTCTGAGATAAATCTTACCCACTTTCTCTTTGTCCTTATTACTTCGTAAAGAATAAAGCTTGCGATCTCACCACTGGGTATGGTAATTATTTGCCAAGAACTCATAGCCCTGTATGGACTTTCATTTTTGGCTCGACACAACTGATGTGAGTGTTCTTGGGGGTTTTCAGGAAGCAAGGAGGGCAGTGTGGCTATAAGTAGGGTAGAGGTTATGGGAAAAGAGAACAAAAGAATAACAGGGAGAGATCTTTAGATCTTGCCAACCATTCTGAAGACTTCGGGCCCTATCTAAATGGAATAGGAATCCACTGCAGGATTTTACACTCAGGAGTGACCTGATCTTATTTGACATTTTAAAAGAACACCTCTTTGCTGTATTGAGAATAGACTTCAGGAGGGCAAAGGTGGAAGAAAAATGACAATTAGGACAGCAATAAAGAGCTAACGGGGTCTTGGACCAGTGTGGCAACGTGGAGCTGATGAAAAATCCCTAGATGTTAATGAGCTTTTCGATTTTTGCCAACTGGTTGGTATGATCTAATTTCTCTTGCTTTGTTAATTTGCATTTTCCTGATTATAAATAAGACTGAACATTTATTTTTTCCTTTATTAATTCTTTTCTATATTCCATGCAATGCATAAATTTGTAGATACATTTTACGTATTCTTCATCCAGGTATTTTGCTTTTATTCAATATACGGGTCTTATTTTAAGTTCTTTGTTCTTTTTTTTCAATAGTGTTTTTGCTTATCTACATATTCACACTCTTAACTTTTTTTGGCCTTATTATAAGCACAGCCTCTTCATATTTTTTTCTTTTCCTCATCAGTTCTGGCTATTCTTGGCCCTTATCTGTTCTACATAGATTTAAGGATCAATCTGTTAAGTTTCAGATCAAGAATGGAAAACTCCTGGAAATTTCACTAGACTTGATTTACAGATTTATTTAGGGTAAATGACCTTTCTTTTGTTACTGAATCTTCCCATCAATGAACTTAGTATAACTTTATTTACAGATTTTAATCATTTTACCACAAAGCCCTTTCACATATGATAAATACATTGCTGTTGTTGCAAATGGAAAATTCTAAGATATCACATCCCCTAATTGTTTCTTGCTGGGTCCTGATTTTTTCCACATCCTCCACTGCCTTTTTTATTATAACCTTCCAAGTGGATATGAAGTGGTATCTCATTGTGGCTTTGATTTGCATCTGCCTTGTGAATAATGATGTTAGCATAATTCCATGTGATTATTGGCCATTTGTATATCTTATCTGGAGAAATGTCCTATTCAAATCCATTGCCCTTTTTCAATGGGTTGTTGTCGTCTTTGAGGAGTCTGGATGGTGCAGAGTCCCCGGTGGCGATGCAGCCCCAGGATTCTGGAACATTGGCGATGAATCTAGGGGTACAGTTGCTGACGTTGGAGGAGTTTACTAAGAAGCACTTTTATAAGACAAGGCGGCAATGGACCGATGGCAGAGCACCCTGCAGCCAGGGGTCATGCAACCGACTGGCTGGGAAGTTGTCTGAGAACAGGTATCAACTCAGTGGTCTCTAGGACTACGTTTTATGGCCCAGGGAAGCCCAGGTGCTAGTGTTAACTGTTCCCCTTTGAACTCATCTTGTATTTGTAAGGGTAAGCATTATTCTAATCCTCTATGAAATTTACATCTGCTGTACCCCTGAAAAGTCCTGTTGCTGTTGCCTTGCGGGTCTGCTCTTAAATTACTTATTCTGGAAAGTCTCTTTGCCTGTCACCAGAGCAACTTGTTCTTTTCTGAGCTGCTTCGTTTCCATGTTCTACCTCTCTTGTGTATCCTAGGAACACGTAGTAAAGTGGACTTGTGAAACTCTTAATGGCCGTGTAGCTGCCCCTTGTTAGCTGCCATTTTGTGCCCTTAAGGACACTACAGTTACTCATGTTCTTACCGTTGAGTTGTAAGCATTACTGACCTATTCTAGATATGAGCTCCTTATCAGATATGGATTTACAAATAATTTCTCCTAGTCTGTAGCTTATCTTTTTTATCCTCTTAACAGGGTCTTTCTCAGAGAAAACAATTTTATTTTAATTAAGTCCAATTCATTATTATTTGTGTTTCTGGTGTCACATGTAAGAAATCATTGTCTATTGTAAAGTCATGAAGATTTACTCCTATGTCTTCAAGAGTTTTATGCATTTAGATCTATGTTCCATTTTGAGTTAATCTTTGTGTATGGTGAGAGAGAGATCCAAATTAATCTTTCTGAATGTGGATATCCACTTGCCCAAACATTGTTTACTAAAAGGACTCTATTTTTCCCATTGAATTTTCTTGACATGTTTGTTGAAATCAATTGACCATGAATGAAAGAGTTTATTTTTGGATTCTGTATTCTACTCTGTTGACCTCTATGTCTATCCTTATGCCAGTATCAAACTGTCTTGATTACTGTAGCTTTGTAACAGGTTTTGAAACCAAGAAGTATGAGTTCTCCAGCTTTGTCCTTCCTTTTCAGGATCGTTTTAGCTAGTCCGTTTTATTTTCATTTCCCTATGAATTTTAGAAGCAGTATGTCAATTTCTGCAAAAATAGCCAACTGGGATTTGGATAAGAACTGGGTTGAATATGCTTACCAGTTTGGAAATATCAACATCCTGTTTTGGTTGGTAATAATATTAAGTCTTTAGATCTATGAACATGGAGTGTCTTTCCATTTATTTTTAATTTCTTTCAGAATGATCCGTAGTTTTCAGTGTATAATCTTTAAAGTCTTTTGTTCAATTTATTCCTAAACATTTTATTATTTTTGACTTAATGTGAATGGAATTGTTTTCTTATTCGCTGGCTTTCTTTAGATTACTGTTTGCCTGATGTCTGAGTTACATTTTTCTCAGTGAGTTCCTCCATCTCCCCCTTTTTTTTTTGGCCTTTGATAAAAGCAGACTCCTTATTGCTACCCTGGAAAAGTGGATTGAATTTCTCCAAACTGTTTTTAAGTGGTGTCCTGGCTTGATGCAGTGGTTTCAGCTCCTGCCTTGATAGACCCAAGATTTAACTCTTGATGCTATATGGAAGTTATAACACAAGAAGCCTGGAGCTATTACTGGTCCAATATCCACTATCCCTGATGCCCTCAGAGCTACTTTGGCGTTAACTATAGTTCTTAATTCTCTGACTATCAATTATTTCTTCATTTCTTGCATCTGCCTAGCATGGTCAAGAAATAAATCTTTGTTGTTTTATATCTGAAATTTGGCAGCGTTCACCTGCCCCCAATAATAAAACCAATAAAGACTACCACAGAGAGAGAGAGAGAGTTTTATATGGACAGTTAGCATTCTGTGCCACAGCTAGATACTATATTATCACTTCCATTTTATAGATGAGAAAACTTAGGCTCAGAGAGATTAATCTGCCTGGTTGTGTATAGCTAATTAATGGTGGGAGAGTCATGCTCCAGAAACTGTATTTGGAAAATTATGCTGGTTTCCAAGGAGTGCCTGGTGGATTCAAACTGCTGACCTTTTGGTTAGCTGTTGTAGTTCTTAACCACTACACCACCAGGGTTTCCAATTATGCCATACTAAATTTAAATTTGCTAGAAATTAAATTTTTATCATATGAATGTCTCAAACTATAGGTACAGAAATGATTTTAAAATGATATACAGTGAAACCTGTGAGAGCCAGAACTCAACAGGATTGCCTATTTTATCTGGGCCTGGCAAGTTTTCACCTTTGACAGGATGCAGTCTTACCAGTTTTCTATCACTCATTTTAGTGGAAAATATTTGATTTTTCCTTCTCTGATAGGTTTCTGCTGTACACAGGTTTTGGCTTTCGCAGGTTTTGCTGTATATGTTGTTGTTAGGGGCTGTCGAGTCGATTTGGACTCATAGTGGTCCCATGTGACAGAGTAGAAATGTCCCACAGGGTTTCCTAGGCTGTGGTTTTCATGGGAGCAAATGGCTAGGTCTTTCTTCTCGGGAGCTGCTGGATGGCTTTGAACCACCAACCTTTCACTTAGCAGAGGAGCACTTAACAATTTGTGCTACCTGGACTCCTGATATATATATACACACACTTTCCTATATGTACAATTCCACCTACCTTTCCTGTAGCATCAAACGCTAGACTACTCTATTTTTATTACAAATTGAATCTCTTGAAATGCTATCTGGTATACTTCATTTAACAGCGATTAAATTTTTCATAGGTTTGCATTAAATAATGTATTAATGAACAGTATTATAAATGTCCTATCATTACAATCTGCAATTAAAATGTCCTTTACAGTCTCATGGTAATCATAATAACGAAATTACTGCCACCTTTAGAATCACTCTGGCTTTCAAACCTTAGGTCTGCTATGGAAAGTCAGCTTGGTCAATATTAACTTCAGCTGTCACAAGATGCAGACCTCTTCATGAATAAGCATTGTTCACCTCATTTCAAAATACATCCCAAACACCTGTTTCCAAATCAAAATAGAACTCTATTTTCAAAGACATCAGTAAAATGTGCAAGCATATTAATAAAGGCTGAACTTTGCTTTCCTCAAATGATCTGCACCTGTAGCATTTATGACATTTGGTTTGGACAGTCACAACATTGCAGCCCTTTTGGTACTTTTATTTAATAAATTGGTTAATCACTGGCCCTCAAATATCTCTTTGATACAGCTAACCCATCACCAAAGTATGTATGTCTTTAACAATAATTAAAAAAAAAAAAAAAAGGAAGTTGCCATCAAGTCAATTTCAACTCATGCTGACCCACGTGTGTCAGAATAGGACTGTGACTCGTAGGGTTTTCAATAGCTGATTTTTCAGAAATAGATCACCAGGTCTTTCTTCCAAGGCACCTCTGGGTGGACTCAGCCTTCCAACATTTTGGTTAACAGCTGAGTATGTTAACCATTTGCACCACTGGGGGGACTCCTTAAAAACAATGTTATTATCTAAAATTTATATAGTACTTTTCACCTTTAAAAGCACCATCATATAAGTTAACACATTTGTAGCTCTCAAAATATTTTAGTGTAGATTCACTTAACATTTTAGAAATCGAGAAATTGAGGCTTAGAAATATTAAACTCAGAAGAGTGCAGTAGAGCTGATTCACAGAAAGTATTCTTCCCATTACACTGCAGAATGACGGGACCTGCCAAAGACTTTCAAGAGGGGACTTACTCAAAGTTACATTGAGAGGTATGAACCTTTATCACTATTGCTGCAGAGCAACCTCCGCTGTCCCAGGTGTGGGTAAATCCTCCTAGTGAAAATGCTTGAAGTTAATTTGGGCATGAATTCTTTATTGAAGATGGAACTTGGCTCCTGAAAGAGGAGATTTGAAGTATAGACGAAGGAAGAGAGATCATATTTAACATGATTTCATGGATACTCCAGTCATCTACCGCTGTGTAATAAACCACCACAAAATGTGGTGACTTAAAACAACTACTCTTTTAGTGAGCTCAATGACAGGCAGTTCAGGCAGACCTCTTCTGGGGTAGTTCATTCCTTCCCCATGGAACATCAGCTGGGGCATCTGTAGGGATGGGGTTTAGAACCATCTGAAGGCTCATTCATTCACACGGCTGCTCTTTGGTGCTGGCTGTGGACTTGGACCTTAACCAGGGCTGTCAGCCAGAACAGCCACAAGTAGCCTCCCCTCAGGGATGAATTACCCAATAAGCAAGGTATGCACAGGCTTAATTGTGTTTACTCGCCAATTTGTAGTGAACAAGCCCATGTGTACCTTGCTTACTATAAGCCAGTGTATATCCTGCTTACTGGTTCATCAGGGTCTGCCTCTCATTGTGGCTGTTTGGCTTCCTCACATCATAGTGGCTGGGTTTCAGGAAGTGAACATTCCAAGTAGTATCAGGTGAAATCTGTGTGCCTTTTAAAGACCTAGCCTTGGAAATTATGCAACGTCACTTCCACCGCATTCTATTTGTGAGACGTCTTTAATACTTGTCCATATTCATAGGGAGGGGAATGAGACTCCCCTATGGATGGCAGGAGTGTCAGAATTGATAGACATTTTAAAACTATCACAATGGACCAGAAAGTTTTATAAGTACTGATTCGGAAATATCATTAAGACCTAAAATTATCAGAGAAAATCATGGTATAGAAATAGCATATATAGTTTTCTATCATTTATATGAAAATGGGAGTAAAGAATACATGTACATATATGTGTATAATCATTAATTTCCCCCAGCATATCACTTGTTAGGTGCCCCATCAAGTTCCTTCTGATTCATAACGATCCTACGTATAACAGAACAAAACATTGCCCAGTCCTGTGCTTGAGCCCATTGTTGCAGCCACTGTGTCAATCCATCTCGTTGAAGATCTTTGTCTTCTTTTGCTTACCCTCTACTTTACCAAACATGATGCTCTCCTCCAGGGATTGATCCCTCCTGATTACATGTCCAAAGTAAGCAAGACAATAAGTCTCAGAGCTTAGTAAATATTTGTTCAGTTAACAAATGACTGAATAAATCAAATTAGTCTAATTTCTGTCATTTATCCCCATTTGCATACCAAGAATGGAAAAGGGAATCATTAGCAAACACATGGTTGTACTTGCAACCTCTCAGTGAGGAGGGTGGGGACACTTTTAGAAGAAGTCCATGGGGGAGGAGAGACTACATAGATGTGGTGCTGTCTTTAGTTCCCAGGCCTTTCAGTGGCATCTAGTTCGCAAAGGAAGAGAAGCAAGGGAAAGTAGAGATGTGAGCGAGTGTTATGGATTGGATTGTGTCCCCTAAAAAGTTTCTTTGGAAATAAACTCTTTCTTTGAAGATACCATCAGTTAAGCTCACGTGAGTTCATCAGAGTAGGGTGGATCTAATCCCATCTGTGGCAGAGAGACACACACAGGAAGAAGATGCCATGTGAAGGTACATCTACGAGCAGCAAAGGGGCATCAAGGGTTGCTGGCAGCTACTGGAAGCTGGGAGGGAGGCACAAAGCAATTCCTCTTTCAGACCTCTCAGAAGGAATCCACACGCCAGACACCCTAATCTGGATTTAGAGCCTCCAGAACTCTGAGTCAATAAACTTCTGTTTTTTTCAACCACCCACTAGGTGTTATTTTGTTATAGCAACTCTAAGTCAAAAAACTAAACCTGTTGCCGTCAAATTAATTCTGACTCATAGCGACCCTATAGGAAGGATAGAGTAGATCTGCCCCATAGGGTTTCCAAGGAGTACCTGGTGGATTCGAACTGCCTACCTTTTGGTTAGCAGCCGAGCTCTTAACCACAGCATCACAGCAGCCCTAGGAAACTACCAAAACAAAACAAATCAAACCCATTGCCATGGAATCAACTTCCACACATGGCGACCCTATGTGTTACAGGGAGTAGACCTGCCCCATGGTGTTTTCTTTTTTTTTTTTTATTGTACTTTAAGTGAAAGTTTACAACTCAAGTTAGTCCCTCATACAAAAATTTATGCACGTTTTTATGTGACCCTAGTTGCTCACCTATAATGTGACAGCACACTCCTCCTTTCTACCCCAGATTTCCTATGTACATTCAACCAGCTTCTGTCACTTTCTGCCTTCTCATCTTGCCTCCAGATAGGAGCTGCCCATTGAGCCTTGTGTATCTGTCTATTTGAACTAAGAAGCGCACTCTTCACTAGTATCATTTTATATCTTACAGTCCAGTCTAATCTTTGTCTGAAGAGCTGGCTTTGGGAATGATTTTAGTTCTGGGTTAACAGAGAGTCTGGGTGCCATGTCTTCTGGGGTTCCTCTAGTCCCAGTCAGATCATTAAGTCTGGTCTTTTTACTAGAA
This sequence comes from Elephas maximus indicus, assembly GCF_024166365.1. NCBI lineage: Eukaryota > Metazoa > Chordata > Mammalia > Proboscidea > Elephantidae > Elephas > Elephas maximus. Next base: position 7,124,110 of record NC_064833.1, on the reverse strand, counting down.
TTTGAGTTCTGCACCCCACTTTTCTCCTGCTCCCCTCAGGGACTCTCTGTTGTGTTTCCTGTCAGGGTGGTCATTGGTGGTAGCCAAGCACCATCTAGTTATTCTGGTCTCAGCCTGATGGGGTCTCTGGTTTATGTGGCCCTTTTTGTCTCTTGGGTTAATATTTTTCTTATATCTTTGCTGTTCTTCATTTTCCTTTGCTCCAGGTGGGTTGGGACCAATTGATGCATCTTAGATGGCAGTCGGGCAGCTTTTACAACCCCAGACCCCACTCACCAAAGTGTAATGCAGAACATTTTCTTAATAAACTTGGTTGTGCCAGTTGACTTAGATGTCCCCTGAAACCATGGTCCCCATATCCTGACCCTGGTACACTGTCCCTCGAAGTGTTTGGTTGTGTTCAGGAAACTTCTTAGCTTTTGGTTTAGTTCAGTTGTGGTGACTTCCCCTGTTTTGTGTGTTGTCCTTCCTATAAGGTTTTCTTGGCTATAATCTTTACAGATGCAGATTGCCAGGTCTTTCTTCCATGATGCCACTGGAAGGGTTTGAATTTCTAGGGCAAAGTTAGTAGTCGGACACTAACTATTTGTGTCCCCCCAGAGCCTCTAGAAAACTAAGACAGGGAGTGATAAGGAGACAGAAGGGGAGAAAAGTATATTGAATGGGAAGGATGGCTCCATGATATGACATTGTATGTTTTTCAGAAACTCTCAGCATGAATTCAAAGGAGGAGCCCTCACAATCAGCTCAGAATTGCCAAAGTTCAAAGGTAGAAGAGACAGGAGTCACTTTTATTTTACAGATAAGGCAACTGAGGCACAGCGCTCACACAAGCAGAAGAAAGCAGGACAGGGAGTCAACCCCAGAACTGGGGCACCAGAGTCCACCCTCTCTATACAGCAGTCTTACATAGAGAAGATCATTTCTGAAAAGTTCTCTGAAGCCAGCCTTTGACCACTACACCATGCTGTCTCTTACGAATTAAATTTGCTCCATGTTTTGTTGAAATTAATTTAAGCCCTAAAACGTATGGAAGAATAATTTTACAGGTGGCCCCAGGAGTAAAAGGGTTGTCGGCTTGTGAACCAGTAGTACATCGTCTGTTCCAGAAGTGACAAACTCAAGCCAAGAGACAACTCAAGCGACCTGAAATAACCATACAATTAATCACAGACATATGCTGGGGTAGAACAGCTTTTGAGGGAGAGTCCTTATTTTAGAGAGTGGCACACACTGCACTTGACTATGAACTGAAGGATTGGAGGTTTGAACCCAGTCAGCGGTGCCATGGAAGAAAGACCTGGTGATCTATTTCTGTAAAGGTTAGAGCCAATAAAAGCCCTATGGAGTAGGGTCACCATGAGTCGAAATTGACTAGATGCAACTGATTGGGATTTGGGGTTTTGATTTAGTCACATCCCAACCACTGTAACTTTATTTGCCTTTTCAGCAGCCTATCTTTATGCAAAAAGTCTGAATTGTCCCCGATTTTGAACATGTATCTTCACACTCAAGGAATCGGAATCTGGAATCGCTTTGTCTTCATCCAGCTGTTAAGTTTTTCACACCCTGGTGTGGGGACTGATTGTCAATTTGTCTTTCTTTTTGCCTTTATGGTAGGGAAGATTTTTTTTTTTTCTCTTTTCCTTTCAAAGTGATTCACAGGGCCTTATAATTCGGCACGCTGATTAGAATATCTCTAATGGCAGGAGGAAGATACCTTCTGAGGGAGAAATGAATGAAGGTGGAAGCTTGAGTTTTTCTCTCAGAAGATGCCAGGTGGGAACCCCCCACGGGGCTTTGTTAAGAAGCATCTCCTTTTGGAAATGGACCCCCTGACTTCCCTTTCAGTTGGATCCTTCCTCAAGCCAGGACAGACCCTCCCAGTCACACAGTGTGGTGGTTACTAGATATAAGGAGGAAAGCAGCGGGAGTCGGAGAAATCCATTCTAAGATAAATAATTCTAACACAGTGCTGATTTACAATAAAGATTAACGCTCTACCACTCATCTGGGGAAATATCTACCTATTGGGAAGATGCCCCCTTCCAACATATTAAGGATTAATTGTTTGCTTCATGGCTGTTATTAGCAAGGCTAAATATTCCACTTAAAATACACAGGTCCCCAGACACCCTGAAGAGGTGGAATGGAATCTGGTGGAATGGACTAATGAAAAATAGGGTACTGGCTGTTTGCTTTTAGTAAGATTCTTCTTGAAATACTCTCCCCTTTGGTTTCATTTTTCTTGATCCTTTTGTATTTGGACATGTTTATACAGTGTGCCCTCGGGACTCTGCGGCTCCCTTTGCTTTAATCTCTGGTTTTCCCTAAATAATTTCATCTGCTGCCATGGCTGTAACTACATCCTGAACAGTCGTTATTTCCAAATCCCCATCTCCAGTATAGACACTCGCTGTGATATCACACCTGGATATGCCACCAGTGTCCCCAACAACAATAACGACAACAACAACAATACATTCTCATAGTTTCATCATGGCGCTGGCATTGGTATAGCATTTACTGGGTGCTTATTGCGTATGGGGTACTGTGTTAAACACTGTAAAAACCAAAATAACCAAACCCTTTGTGGTCAAGTCGATTCTGACTCATAGTGACCCTATAGGACAGAGGAGAACTGCCCCATAGGGCTTCCAAGTAGCTGCTGGTGGATTCGAGCTACCAACTTTTGGTTAGCAGCTGAGCTCTTAACCACTGTGCCACCAGAGCTAAACACAGTCAGTGCATTAAATGAGGCTCCTAGGGGTTAAATCACTTGGTCAAGATCACACAGCTGGTAAATGGCTGGGCGTGAACTTGAATCCTCATTCTTCTGACACAAAGCTCTTGCATTGGACCATTCAATAAAACTGCTTGTCACTCTGGGTTGTTTGACTATCGGGCAGTCAGTTTATGCACTCTGAGACCACTCTAGTTTTCTCTACTCAAATGTACTGTTGTCCTCTCCTAAGTCTCTCAGCTTGTTAAGGGTTTGGATCTGTCTAGTGAGCTACTTCCATTTCAGACAAGCAGTACCCCCTCTATGGGCTCGCTCGCAGCAAAGAAAATGACTTTATCCACCTACTACCTACTTAAACCAAAAAGATTGTTATTTTTTAAATAAAGTTTAACTATTATCGTAGGAAACCCACATACCCATGAAAATAGAGTTCTAGTATACCTGGGTGGTACAAAAGGTTAATGTGTTCAGCTGCTAACTAACTGAAAGGTTGGAGGTTTAAGTCCATCCTGAGGTGCCTCGGAAGAAAGGTCTGGCAATCTATTTCCAAAATTTCAGCCATTAAAAACCCTATGGAGCACAGTTCTACTCTGACACACACGAGGTCTCCGTGAGTCAGAAATGACTTGATGATAACTGGTTTTTGTGGTTATTTTTGGTTTAGCTTGTCATTGCTGTACAAATGCTTTTTGTCCAACATTTGTCACCTAAAATGTTTTTAAGACTATGGCTGATGCCCCAGTGGTGAAGTTATGTACAGATCTCTGGTGTCTGGCCCCAAAATCTCTAATAGCATATTGGGGTCTGTTTTGTGGTTTCTCCAGACTTGTGGCCTGACACACAAAATGACACCTGCTCACTTACACATCAAGGCATACACATTCTCCATCAATCACTAACAGGCAAGGATGGTTCGTTAAAGTTAGCTGTTGGTAGGGATTCAGGCAGCAAGGAATAGCCAAGATTTCTTCTTTCACTCCATGTGGGCTTGGGAGGTAAATGCTTAAAGCATCCTTCAAACAGTGTAGCAGGATGCGGAGAATTCCTTTTCTTTCTCTTCTGTTGAGACATCTCAGCCATAGTGATTCCTTGTTAAAAAGGGTTATATTTACCAATACATAGCGTACGGTGAACATACCACCCTAAGCATCAAGTACGGCAAATTCCAAGACTTTGTATGTGCTTGAAAGTAAGCGTTGGGCATCTGAAGTAGGCATCAATCATTAATAAGGTTGTTATCTCTCTATTTTACCTATTTTCCTTGATACTAATCTCATTTTATAATATAGATGTTTATGGGTCTAATTTATGGAAACATGTTATTGGGAAAGGAGAATTAGAATTATTCAGTTTTGCAATCTCATAATATTATATTATGTTTCCATAACTGTTAATATATTTCCTCAAAACATCATGGCTTAAAACAGCTGCAGCATGGATTTTACTGAGAGATCTTCACATCTGGTAGGGTGTGGTGGAGACAGTTCATCTCTACCTAACTCAGCATCAGCTTGGGCGGCTCGCAGGCTGGAATCTCAGGAAGGTTCTACCGACACACAAGTCATCTGGTTGATGGTATTAGCTGAGTCTCTAGCTGGGGCTGTTGGCCAGAACACCTACATATGGCCTCTCCCTGTGGTCTGGCTTCTTCACAACATGGTGGCTGGGTTGTAAGGGCTAATGACCTGAGAGAGATTGGGACAGGTACCAGCTGTATCACCTTTCATGGCCCAATCTGAAAAGTCACAGAGTCACTTCTAATGAACATAATGTTCATTAGAAATAAGACACTAAGTCTGGCCCATGTCCACATTCAAGAGACAGCAACCTAGAAAAAAACCTGGAACTCATGGCTTAATGGAGGAGTGTCTCCATCACGCTGTGGAAAGAACATGGGATGGGATATACTTGTGTAGCCATCTTGGAAAATGCAATCTCCCTACCCAGTGTCTGGGATATAGGATTTTTTAAAAATAAATTTATACTTTAAATAATTTTATAAACGTAAAAAAGGAAGGAGAGAGGGAGAAAGAAAAATTTACAGTTCATAAGTGGCACAGTGGTTAAGCACTCAGAAACTAACCAGAAGGTCAGTTGTTCGAACTCACCAGCCACTCCAAGGGAGAAAGATGTGGCAGTCTGCTTCCTTAAAGATTTACAGCCTTGGAAGCTCTATGGGAGAGTCCTACTCTGTCCTTTTGAGTCTCTACGAGTTGGAATAGACTCTTCTGCAACGTGTTTGGTTTTGGTTTTAGATCATGGCAACTGGCACTATCAGACATCTCATCATCTAGAGAGAAATTTGGGTATCACTTCCTATTCCCTTCATTTTCACACCAAATAAATGACTAAGCCCTCTTTCTTCCTGTGCATTCCTGTACCTCCTAAATAGTTATTACATCCATGTCCCAGACATGAACACTCTCGGTTATTGAATCTTGTTTGGACAATCCCAAGAGTAGTCTCTTTGTATTCCTTGCCTACAACCTTTAACCATACTTCTAAGCTTGAGCTACCATGCTAGTATAGAAATTTTCTAAATAAATAGTAAGCAAGTAAGTAAATAATCATGCCAAATACCTAAATTTCCTTCAGTCTTGCTCCACTGCTAATACAATAAAGCCCAAACTCTGCAGCATGGCATAAATGGCCCGTGATGAACTGATTTGTGCTAAGTTTACAGCATCCTTTCTGACTCTTCTAGGCTGTTGCTGACGTTAAGTTTATGCCAACATTACATTGATAAGTTTAAGAATCAAGTGGAAGGGGTAACTGCTCAAGTCTACCACCTTCTGTAGTGGAAAAACCTCCTTCATCCTTAGAGCATGACCCCGTGCACAGATATCCACATGTTGTTTTGCTTTTCTTCTCCCTTTTTTTCCCCCTCTTCTCCACTCCCCTCCCTTTACCCTTCTCTTCCCTTCCCTTCCCTCACTTCCCCTTTCTCTCCCTTCCTCTGCCTCCTCTCTTCCGCTTACCATCTCTCTCGTTTCCTTTCCTCTTCCTTTTTCCTTCAATGCCACAAAACAAAACCAACAAAAGTTGCAGTACAGTTGATTCTGACTCATCAACCCTATAGGACAGAGTAGAACTCTTGCTTAGGGTTTGCTAGGCTGTAATCTTTACAGGAGCAGATCAACAGGTCTTTCCTTCTGCTGGACAGCTAGTGGGTTTGAGCTGCTAACTTTTCAGTTAGCAGCTGAGATCTTAACCACTGCAAAGCCTAATGCTTTAATTCTTCCCCTTTAGGGGAAAAAAAAAAAATCATTAGTAAGGCAGGAATCTCTTTCCCAGTACAGCAGACATCTGATCCCAGATTGGAGTGGAGAATTTCGTCGTGAAATGCCACTTACTGGGTTCTCCACACAGCAAACCCTAGTCCTTGAAACAGGGTTGGGATTGCTTCCTTCGACTTCTTCAAACAAGACCACAGCTTCTCACATCTCTACAGCACTTACCAGCTTGCCTGGCCCTGGCTCAAAGGAAGGCAGCACCTACTCACCTAGGAGATATTTATGGGGTCTGAAATTCCACTCCCCCTGAGCTGTTTTTTACAGGGCTGCCTTTTCTCCCCATACCTTACTTGTTCATTTTGCTGTTGCCAGAAGGAACAAAAACATTTAAAAAATAAAAAATATCCAAGAAATAGCATTTGAGAAAGGGCTCTCTTCTCTCTCTCTTTAAATCAAGGTGCCCTAAGAGAAGAAGAAAAGCAGCACTCAACATAACAGTTCGCAAAATTATTTTTCTGGAAATCATTTGTTTTCAACATAATTTCTCTTATGTGTCTTTGGCCTCAAGCCCAGGTCACTCTCATGATGAAACCAATTGCTTAGACACTGTGTGTTTTTCAGAAACACTCAGCATGAATTCAAAGGAGGAGCCCTCACAATCAGCTCTGAATCGTAGAAGAGCAAAGGCAGAAGAGACGGGGGTTGATTTAGACCATGCCAACCCATTTTGAAAACAGGACTAGAGCCCGAATATGAGGCAACATGGGCACAGAACTACCCACATTAGGAGTCCAGATTGTTCTGAATTTTCTAATATTCTACATCAGTCATTCATCCGTTCACTCATTTATTTCTTCATCCTTTCTATATGGAGTACCTACCATTTGCTGAGCATTTTGCCGGGCCCTGTTGAAACGATATAAATGATCGGCTTATTGTTATTGTTAGTTGCCATCAAGTCAATTCAGACTCATGGTGACCCCATGTGTTACTGAGCAGAACTGTGATAGAGAAGGAGATCTCTTCTGCAGTGCCGATGGGTGCTTTGGAACCATGAATTTTAGGTTAGCAATTCAATGCAAACCATTTGCACCATCTAGTTCTAAGTGTGTCACATTCCCCTAGTCTCTACAACGGCCCTATAATCTCCATCATATTTACCCCTCCTTTTACAGATCAGGAAAATGGCATTCAAACAACTTCAGTGATTTGCCAAAGGCCATGCAGTTGGGGAGCTGGGACCAGTCTCAGCTGTGTGTCTCCAGCTTCTAACCTCTTATCCACAGCACTAAAACATACACAAGACAAAACTGCTTTGTTGAAATTGCTCACATCTGGGAGGAGGAAACATACGAACAATATAGTAATCAAGTGCTATAATAGGCGGGTATCTCATGGACAATGATAACTACAATTCCAGTTGCATCATTTTAGGACTTATTGGTTCAGAAGATAAGAAACTAAACTAGTACAGCTGCTTTCAACCTACCAATTCAATATCAGAAAATATGCACCCAAACCCCTCGGATTTACTCACAGAGGCATGATCTAGGTGTGTTTTTTGCTGCATGCATATTTCTGTAATCATTTTAGTACATTCTTTGTTATAACTGGAGCCCCTGAGTAGAGCAAACAGTTAAGTGCTTGGCTACTAACTGAAGGGTTGGAGGTTTGAGTCCACCTGAAAGTGCCTTAGAAGAAGGTTCTGGTGATCTGCTTTAAAAAGATGACAGCCCTTGAAAACCTCATAGAACACAGTTCTACTCTGATGCACGTGGGGTCACCGTGAGTTGGAATTGACTCCACGGCAACTGGCTTTGTTTTTGTTTTAACTAGAAATCCATATCAAAAAGGTCCTAATAGCCTAACTGAAGCCCGTTTTCTACCAATGAAGCGTAGATGAATGTTAACACATATAGACACAGCTGCAGTGGTGAGACTTTGCTTTTCCATAGACTGTGCTCATAGATCTTAGTACAAGCACAGTGAGGATGTGCTAGGCGCTTTGCATATATTTCCTGTGTTGACATTGCAACTTTATGATGCAAGGTACTTTGATGCTCTTTTCAATGAGACTCTGAAATACTGAGCAACATGCCTGAAAGTTGTAGAAAATCCAGGACTCCAGTCCAAGTCTGGAAACCCTGGTGGCATAGTGGTTAAGTGCTACGGCTGCTAACCAAAAGGTTGGCAGTTCAAATCCACCAGGCATGCCTTGGAAACTCTATGGGGCAGTTCTACTCTATCCTATAGGATCACTATGAGTCAGAGTCAACTCAACAGCCATGGCTTGGGTGTTTTAGTCCAAGTTTCCTCACCCTAATCTAGCTTTTTTTTCCCCCCTGAGGTATTTGTTGTCTGCTCAGACTGTGTTGCCTCCCTCTGCTTTTATCCACTAACTTCAGATTTGAACCATGGGGAGCAAATAATGAAATCAGCTTTAGAATCTCAGCACATTTAAAAGAGGTAAGTTCTTATGTAATCAGATCAAGACAGATGTATACAAAGTTCAGATTTTTAAACCGTATTTGGTTCTTTAAAAGCTATAGTTAAAAGATAAATAGACTTATGTGCTCTGAGTTGTCAGAATGGCTTAAGTATCATTATTTTCTCAAATATGATGAGCCTATGGTAGAGCGCTAACTTTTATTGCAATCCTAAAACTTATCACACCCTCTCCTTGGCTTCACCCATTTTTTCAAATATATGGACTTCTAAATTTTACAGGTGAGGAAACTGAGACACGAAGATACGAGGTCGTTTCCCAAGGTCACGCTATTATGAAAGTATACACCCAGGTGTCAATGCCTGATCCACCTGGTCCCCCATCAGTGTTTATTAAGCCAAAACACACTTTCACTGCATGGAGGAGAATGTATTGTCCTATTCGTTTGGCAATTTGAGATGTCACTGATAGCATTGTGCTTTATCGTAAAAAATTCTAAATTTCTATTTTGCACATGTATGTGCACATGTGCATGTGTGCATGTGTATATATGTATGTGTGCATGTGTATGTGTTTAACTTACAGAATAACAGCCTAAGGAAACATGTATGAATTTAGGGTGGGTAGTGACTCCTTGAAGAAAAAAAAATTAAATTTTATTTAAAACTTCCACTGTGGCTAATATAAAGAGCATCTACGTAGTGCAGAAGTCCCTGGGTGATGCAGAGTTAAGCACTCAGCTACTAACTGAAAGGTTGGCATTTCAAATTCAACCAGAGACACCTCAGGAGAGAGCTCTGGTGACCTACTTCCAGAAAGTCACAGCCACTGAGCCCTGCGGGGCACAGCTCGACTCTGACACACGTGGGGTCGCTAAGAGTAGAAGTCTACTCGACGACAGCTGGTTTGTTTGTTTTTATTTTTAATTTTTATTGTGCTTTAAGTGAAAGTTTTCAAATCAAGTCAGTCTCATACAAAAATTTATATACTCCTAATCGCTCTGCCCCGAATGAGACAGCCTGCTCCTTCCCTCCACTCTCTCTTTTCATGTCCATTCCACCAACTTCTGACCCCCTCTGCTCTCTCATCTCCCCTCCAGATAGGAGATGCCAACATAGTCTCTACTTGATCCAAAAAGCTCATTCTTCACCAGCATGGCTTGGCCTTTTTACTTCAGCTAGCTGTAGTTAGGTGCAGACCAACCATGAGCTTCAGAAAGCTTGGCAAGGGCTGATGAGGAGGTGTGAGCATTCGGCTAACGTTAGCCAGTGTTCTGCTTTGGGGTTTTCACAGATGCGCGTAGACTTAGTGTACAAGTTATTTAGTAAACATGCTCTCTTTGACTTTTAGCCTTTCAGCAAGTGAGGCTGCCCTTCTTTTTCCACAACAACAAGTCTTCAGAGAAGCTCTAACTGCAGCTTTTTTCTCTGCTTTTTCCCTCCAGTACTGCAAGCCCAGGAAAGGAGGAAGTTCTCTGAAATGGACAGGAAGCACAGCACTTGCTTTGCATCAAGGTCACATCCAGAACAGCAGCAAAGAAAGTTCGTGCTTGACAGAGGAAGAAGGAGAGTCAAAAATAGGAAGAGGAAATGGAATGTGTGGCTAACTGCCTCCATGAACAACTGCCTCCTTTGCCATGAGACCAGAGGAACTGGAAGCTGCCTGGGTACCATTATTGAACATTTTGATCAAAGAGTCTATAGAAAAATCCTGATCAAAGGGGAAGAAATGTGGAATAGAATTTCAAATTCTCATGGAATCAAGACTTCCTGGAGCTATTAACACTGGATGAAGCCCTGAAACTATTGCCCTGAGATAATCTTTAAACCTTAAACCAAAAATACCTCCTGAGGTCTTCTTTAAACCAAACAACTGTTTGGCTCAATTAGTAAATAATATCTGCCTTGAGCATTGCGCTGTTTTGAACAACTAACTACATGGAATCAAATTGACAACAGCAACTCAAAAGTGTAGATAGAAAGCTCATGGGGTAGTGAGTTTATGTGAACAGGGGAGGAACAATTCAGAAAATGAGTGTGAGAATGGTTGCACAACTCAAAGGATGTAGTCAATGTCACTGAATTGTACACGTAGAAACTGTTGAATTGGTGTAAGCTTTGCTGTGTATATCATCAACAATGATAAAAAAACAAGTCAGTGCTTGGTCCAACAGAGCTATGCTAAAGTCCCCAGTGTCCCCTTTCCCTGGCCAACCACAGCATTGGCACAGAGGACGAGATGGCTGTAAGGGAACCACTTAAGAGAGAGGAGTGATGCATGGTCAGGATACATGGGACCTGACAGACTCGTTCAATGAGAAAGTGTTGATTGAGCAGTTTTACTGTGTAGCCTGCTTCTATTAGATCTGCTGTATATGTGTGTTTTATAATTTGATGATTGGCTGTCTCTCCATTGACTGTAAACTCACTGAAGGAAGGAATCAATTCCTTTTTTGCTCATAACATATCCCGGGGTCAACCACATTTTCTGACACATAATAAACACGGTCAGTTTGTTGTACTGTGGGGGCTTGTGTGTTGCTGTGATGCTGGAAGCTATGCCACCGGTATTCAGACAACAGCAGGGTCACCCATGGAGGACAGGTTTCAGCTGAGCTTCCAGATTAAGACAGACTAGGAAGAAGGACCCAGCAGTCTACTTCTGAAAAGCATTAGCCAGTGAAAACCTTATGAATAGCAGCGGAACATTGTCTGATATAATGCCGGAAGAAGAGCCCCCCAGGTTGGAAGGCACTCGGAAGATGACTAGGGAAGAGTTGCCTCCTCAAAGTAGTGTCGATCTTAATGACGTGGGTGGAGTAAAGCTTTCGGGATCTTCATTTGCTGATGTGGCACGACTCAAAATGAGAAGAAACAGCTGCAAACATCCATTAATAATCAGAACCTGGAATGTATGAAGTATGAAACCAACAAACCCAGTGCCGTTGAGTTGATTCCGACTCATAGCGACCCTATAGGACAGAGTAGAACTGCCCCATAGAGTTCCCAAGGAGTGCATGGTGGATTCAAACTGCCGACCCTTTGGTGAGCAGCCATAGCGTAAAATTGGAAATCATCAAAAATGAAATGGAACACATAAACATTGATATCCTAGGCATTAGTGAGCAGAAATGGACTGGTATTGGCCATTTTGAATTGGACGATCATATAGTCTACTATGCTGGGAACTACAAATCGAAGAGGAATGGTGTTGCATCATTCATCGTCAAAAACAACGTTTCAAGATCTATCCTGAAGTACAATGCTGTCAGTGATAGGATAATATCCATACACCTACAAGAAAGGCCAGTTAATATGGCTATTATTCAAATTTACACACCAACCATTAGGGCCAAAGATGAAGAAATAGAAGATTTTTATCAGCTGCTGCAGTCTGAAATTGATCGAACATGCAATCAAGATGCATTGATAATTACTGGCGATTGGAATGCGAAAGTTGGTAACAAAGAAGAAGGATCAGTAGTTGGAAAATACGGTCTTGGTGACAGAAACAATGCCGGAGATCAAATGATAGAATTTTGCAAGACCAACGACAACTTCATTGCAAATACCTTGTTTCACCAACATAAATGGTGACTATACACATGGACCTTGCCAGATGGAAAACACAGAAATCAAACTGACTACATCTGTGGAAAGAGACGATGGAAAAGCTCAATATCATCAGTCAGAACGAGGCCAGCAGCCGTCTGTGGAACAGACCATCAATTGCCCATATGCAAGTTCAAGATGAAACCGAAGAAAATCAGAGCAAGTCCACAAAAGCCAAAATATGACCTTGAGTATATCCCACCTGAATTCAGAGACCATCTGAAGAATAGATTTGACGCATTGAACACTAGTGACTGAAGACCAGACAAGTTGTGGAATGACATCAAGGACATCATACATGAGGAAAGCAAGAGGTCACTGAAAAGACAGGAAAGAAAGAAAAGATCAAGATGGATGTCAGAGGATACTCTGAAACTTGCTCTTGAGCGTCAAGCAGCTAAAGCAAAAGGAAGAATTGATGAAGTAAAAGAACTGAACAGAAGATTTCAAAGGGCCTTTCGAGAAGACAAAGTAAAGTATTCTAATGACATGTGCAAAGAGATGGAGATGGAAAATCAAAAGGGAAGAACACGCTCGGAGTTTCTCAAGCTGAAAGAACTGAAGAAAAAATTCAAGCCTTGAGTTGCAATAGTGAAGGATTCCATGGCAAAAATATTAAACGACACAGAAAGCATCAAAAGAAGATGGAAGGAATACACAGAGTCATTATACCAAAAAGAATTAGTCGATATTCAACCATTTCAAGAGGTGGCATATGATCAGGAACTGATGGTACTGAAGGAAGAAGTCCAAGCTGCTCTGAAGGTATTGGCGGAAAAACAAGGCTCCAGGAATTGATGGAATATCAATTGAGATGTTTCAACAAACAGATGTAGCACTGGAGGTGCTCACTCATCTATGCCAAGAAATATGGAAGACAGCTTTCCGGCCAGCTGACTGGAAGAGATCCATTTTTATGTCTATTCCCAAGAAAGGTCATCCAACCAAATGTGGAAATTATAGAACAATATCATTAATATCACACTCAAGCAAAATTTTGCTGAAGATCATTCAGAAATGGCTGCAGCAGTATATCAACAGGGAACTGCCAGAAATTCAGGCTGGTTTCAGAAGAGGATGTGGAACCAGGGATATCATTGCTGATGTCAGATGGACCCTGGCTGAAAGCAGAGAATACTAGAAGGATGTTTCTTGTGTTTTATTGACTATGCAAAGGCATTCGACTGTGTGGATCATAACAAACTACAGATAACACTACGAAGAATGGGAATTCCAGAACACTTAATTGTGCTCATGAGGAACCTTTGCATAGACAAAGAGGCAGTTGTTCGTACAGAACAAGGGGATACTGATTGGTTTAAAGTCAGGAAAGGTGTGCGTCAGGGTTGTATTCTTTCACCATACCTGTTTAATCTGTATGCTGAACAAATAATCCAAGAAGCTGGAGTATATGAAGAAGAACGGGGCATCAGGATTGGAAGAAGACTCATTAACAGCCTGTGTTATGCAGATGACACAACCTTGCTTGCTGAAAGTGAAGAGGACTTGAAGCACTTACTAATGAAGATCAAAGACCATAGCCTTCAGTATGGATTACACCTCAACATAAAGAAAACAAAAATCCTCACAACTGGACCAATGACCAACATCATGATAAATGGAGAAAAGATTGAAGTTGTCGAGGATTTCATTTTACTTGGACCCACAATCAACAGCCATGGAAGCAGCAGTCAAGAAATCAAAAGATGCATCGCAATGGGTAAATCTGCTGCAAAGGACCTCTTCAAAGTGTTGAAGAACAAAGATGTCACCCTGAAGACTAAGGTGCACCTGACCCAAGTCATGGTATTTTCAATCACATCATATGCATGTGAAAGCTGGACAATGAATAAGGAAGACCGAAGAAGAGTTGACGCCTTTGAATTGTGGTATTGGTAAAGAATATTGAATATACCATGGACTGTCAAAAGAACGAACAAATCTGTCTTGGGAGAAGAGCAGCCAGAATGCCCCTTAGAGATAAGGATGGCGAGACTGCCATTTTACATGCTTTGAACATGTTGTCAGGAGGGATCAGTCCCTGAAGAAGGACATCATGCTTGGCAGAGTACAGGGTCAGGGGAAAAGAGGAAGACCCTCAACAAGGTGGATTGACACAGTGGCTGCAACAATGAGCTCAAGCAACGATTGTAAGGATAGCGCAGGACCAGGCAGTGTTTCGTTCTGTTGTGCATAGGTTCGCTATGAATCGGTACCAACTCAAGGGCACCTAACAACAACAATAAACACTGAATATATACGTGATAAATAAATGCATGAATAGTTTGATGAATGGATGGATGGATGGATGGGTGGGTGGATGGATGGATGGATGGGTGGGTGATTGGAATGAGTAAATGGGTGGGTAGGTGGATGGATGGATGGATGGATGGATGGATGGATGGATGGATGGATGGATGGATGGATGGATGGATGGATGGATGGATGGATGGATGGATGGATGGATGGATGGATGGATGGATGGATGGATGGATGGATGGATGGATGGATGGATGGATGGATGGATGGATGGATGGATGGATGGATGGATGGATGGATGGATGGATGGATGGATGGATGGATGGATGGATGGATGGATGGATGGATGGATGGATGGATGGATGGATGGATGGATGGATGGGTGGGTGAATGGATGGGTGAATGGGTGGGTGAATGGATGGGTGAATGGATGGGTGAATGGATGGGTGAATGGATGGGTGAATGGACAAATGGATGAATAGACAGAGGAGTGGGTGAGTGGAATGAGTAAATGGGTGGGTAGGTGGATATATGGATGGACGGACAGACCGACGGACGGATGAATGGGTGAATGGACGAATAGATGGACGGGCTACTTAAGCTTCTCTCAATGAAAGAGTCAGGGTAATTATTTGCTACAGCCTTTGTGTACAGGATTATGCACTTACAGGGGCTTTTGACTTTGAGATTGGCAAGCTGTGCCTCAGTTTGTATTGGAAAATAAAACATCCTGTACTCATTTTACAAGTTTTTTATCAAATGTGTAAAATAACTATTCATTTAAATATGCATTTTATAGCAAAGCATGTGGTCAAAATAACATTTTTCAAGTGGCTTCTGTGTTATAGATGATAATACAAACATAAACAGGAGTTCGAATAAATAATGATTTAAAACAAACCCACAAATAAAGATGCAGCTGTTGTGCTGGATGGTTTGGAGGTGAGATTCACAAATGCTGACATGTGGAGCTTGTTGACCCCATATCTCTGCTCCCTTTCTCTGGGGTGAAGCCCTTGTGACTCGCTCTCTCATTTTTATAAACCCTTTAGGTGTTTTGTGTAAACTGTGGTTCTTGGGCTGTAACAATGAAGGTTAGATTCTTCCTCCCACTCCAATCTTGAAGGCAAATAACAGATTCCCACTAGTACCCACATTGCTTGGGCTGCCAAATCTCTTCACTACAATCCGGTTGCACTGGTCACATCCCCTTACTTCCATGACATCTAGGAGAAACATGAGGAAGAACATGAGGTTGCTAAGGTTCACAGTTATACAGATCTAAATGGCAAACTGGGGTGGCCAAGGCCAATGAACAGCAGGGTGCAAGGAAAGACAGCAAGGCCATCAGAGAAAACAAACAAACAAACAAAACCCCTTGCTGTCAAGTTGGACTCACAGCAACCCTGTAGGGCGGAGTAAAACAGCCCCATAGTTTTCCAAGGCTGTAATCTTAACAGAAGCGGACTGCTACATCTTTCTCCTGTGGAATGGCTGGTAGATTTGAACAACCGACATTTTGATTAGCAGCCAAGCCCTTAACCACTGCGCCACCAGGGCTCCTTGGGTGAATAAGAGGGAAAAGCATTCCTGGAAGAAGGAAGAGCACTTTAGTTTTTTATAACTATGCACAGTTAGCCCCTTAGAAACCTTTTGCCGTCGAAGCGATTGCAACTCATAGTGACCCTATAGAACAGAGTAGAACTGCCCTATAGAGTTTCCAGGGAGCGGCCAGTGGATTTGAACTGCTGGCCTTTTGGTTAGCAATTATAGTTCATACCTACTGCATCACAGTTGTTGTTGGTAGGTGCCATCGAGTCAGTTCTGACTCACAGTGGCCGTATGTACAACTGAATGAAACACTGCCCATCCCCACAATCGTTGTGATGCTTGACCCCATTGTTGCAGCAACTGTGTCAATCCATCTCTTTGAAGGTCCTCTTCTTTTTTGCTGACCCTCTCTACTTTACCAAGCATCACAGTTAGCCCCAGTATAACCAAAACCAAACCTGTTGCCGTGGAATCGGATTCATAGCGACCATGTAGGACAGAGTAGAACTGCCCCATTGAGCTTCCAAGGCTGTGATCTTCACGAGCAGACTGCCACATCTTTCTCCTACAGAGTGGCTGGTGGGTCCAGACCACCAACCTACCTATTAGCAGTCCAACACTTAACCACCGCACTGCCACAGCTCCTCATGAGAGAAAAGGGCTCCATAAATGATCAAGGATTCAGGCTTAGAGGGCCTGAGTGGAGGACCTGAAGTGGAAAGGAAAGAGCGAGCAGGTAGTGAGGCTGTTCTTTAAACTATCTCAGCACAGCTCTACCCTGTTCCATCTGTGTGCCTTGGGTTCTGACACAGGGGAGTCTTCCTTGGAATATTTGGAAAACCTGGGTGAATGCTATTAATAAGGACTCAAGCAACTCTGCTTTGTTGCAACTTCAATACACCTGAAGATTCCATCAGCTGCCTCTAACAATAGAGTGGGAAGGAAATGAAGACAACTGCGTACTGAAGAGGAGATGGGTGGAGCAGGGGCAGGGGTAGACTGCAGCTGTGTTACTGAAAGAGGATGAGCTGACTGGCACTGGCATTAGCGTGGGGCACCAGGCAACGGGGAAACTGTAGGATAGACATAGTCTGATTCTATACTGCAGCCTTCAGGTGGAAGTGGCAGCAAGTGGGATCAGCGGGAGATGGAAGTTGAACAGGCAGGAAGTTGGGAGCAGCCACAGCACAAACTTGTTGCCATCGAGTCGATTCCAACTCAAAGAGCCCTTATAGGACAGAGTAGAACTGCCCCATAGGGTTTCCAAGGCTGTAACCTATATGGAAGCAGTCTGTCAAATCTTTCTCCCGCAGGGCAGCTAGTGGGTTTGAACTGCTGACCTTTCAGTTAGTAGCCAAGCACTTAACCACTGTGCTGCAAGAGCTCCTTAGCCACAGCATTGGGAATTGTCATTTTCAAGTTATATGTGAAATTATTTTGCAGCCTCACTCTGGGCCTCTGGGAAGGAAAAGCTGTTAAAGCAACTCTTGTCAAGATCCACAGATTGGTGGGGTTGAAGAGGTACCAGGGTTACTATCTAATATGCTGTGATCAGCACTGAAATAGAAGTAGATGCCAAGTGCTTCGTGAGTCATTTGTTCTGCTTCCAGTGGTCAGAGAGGAGGTGACATTTGAGCTGGCCTTGAAGGGTACAAGGAGTATGTATTGTCTGATTCCACACTGCTCTGCTCATCCCCAAGACCTCTGAACTCATCAGCTTTATCCACAAACGTTAGTGATGGTTGGCTAGTTTGAGCAATAGCACTTCTCCACACAAACCAAAGTGACTCCAGTCTTGTTCATTTTGCTGGGGAGCATTCAGACACTGTAGAGTAATCTGGCTATCCATCTGCATCCCATGTTGCATTATTAAAGAAAATCATTTCTTCACTTGGACACAGGGAGTTCAAGGCTGATTGCAGACACCATCCATCTGTGAACACAGCTTTTCTTTGCATGCCCTGATGATTGAAGAGTACACGCAACTGTACGACACAAGAATGCAGGGTGCATCTTTTAGGTTGAAACCTGAAAGGAAAAAATGATAATATAGGCTTTGTGTCATGTCCCTTTCCATGAGTTTCTCTAGTAATTTGTTTCTAGAGTAATAGTCCCTTTGGGTTATATTATAATACAACCCACAGGGAGAAATCAGAAAACGGCCAAATGGTAGTAGTATTCCAGTCGTCTTGACCACTGGTCCTTGTAGCATAGCAAAGGCAGTGCCAATTGTGGCTAAGCACACCTGTTCTGGAGACAGATTGTCAAGGTTCAAATTCCAGCTCTTCTACTTAACAACTGTATGCTCCCTGGAAAACTACTTAATTCCTTGATACCTCAGTTTTCTCATCACTAAAAAGGGGATCATAGTAGTACCCAAAGAAACCCTGATGGGGCAACTGTTAAGTGCTCAGCTGCTGACCAAAATGTTCGTGGTTCAAATCCACCCAGTGGCTTTGTGAGGAAAAGCCTTGATAATCTGCTACTGTATATATTACAGCCTAGAAAACCCTATGGAGTATTTCTACTCTGACACATGGGGTTCCTAGGAGTTGAAAATTGACTCAACAGCACCTAATAACAACAAGATTTAGTACCCATCTCATGATTGTTTTGAGTATTAAATGTGTTAATACTTCTACAGCTACACAAATGTTGACTGAAGCAGATTTCTTTTTGAAATGATGGACTTGTCTTTATTTCCTGGTGGACTCTGCCTCGAATCTGTCATCTTCTCTGAAATCTTCTTGTACCCTGATCTATTCCCCAACAATCGGATGACTTTAATATTTGACAATACCAAGAAATATGTCAATTAAAATTGTTAAAATGATGATAGTTGTGACAATTTTAATAATGGTATGATAACAGAGAGGAGACTCTGAAGCTTGCTCTTGAACATCAAGTAGCTAAAGTGAAAGGAGGAAATGGTGAAGTAAAAGAGATGAACAGAATATTTCAAAGGGCGGCTCAAGAAGACAAAGTATGATAATGACATGTGCGAAGACCTGGAGATGGAAAAGCAAAAGGGAAGAACATGCTTGGCATTTCTCAAGCTGAAAGAACTGAAGAAAAAATTCAAGCCTCGAGTTGCAATAGTGAAGGATTCTATGGGGAAAATATTAAGCAACTCAGGAAGCATCAAAAGAAGACAGAAGGAATACACAGAGCAACTATACCAAAAAGAATTGGTCGACGTTCAACCATTTCAGGAGGTACCCTATGAGCAGGAACCAATGGTACTGAAGGAAGAAGTCCAAGCTGCACTGAAGGCATTGGTGAAAAACAAGGCTCCAGAAATTGACAGATCACCAAGTGAGATGTTTCAACGAATGAATGCAGTGCTGGAAGTACTCACTCATCTATGCCAAAAAATTTGGAAGACAGCTACCTGGACAACTGGCTGGAAGAGATCTATATTTATGCCTATTCCCAAGAAAGGTGATACCACCGAATGTGAAAATTATTGAACAGTATCATTAATACCATATGCAAGTAAAATTTTGCTGAAGGTCATTCAAAAGTGACTGTAGCAGTGTATCCACAGGGAACTGCCAGAAATTCAAGCTGGACTCAGAAGAGGACACAGAACCAGGGATACCTTTGCTGAGTCAGATGGATCCTGGCTGAAAACAGAGAATACTAGAAAGATGTTTAGCTGTGTTTTATTGACTATGCAAAGGCATTCAACTGTGTGAATCATAACAAATTATGAATATCATTGCAAAGAATGGGAATTCCATAACACTTAATTGTGCTCATGAGGAACCTGTACAAAGATCAAGAGGCAGTTGTTCAGGCAGAACAAGGGGATAGTGCCTGATTTAAAGTGAGGAAAGGTGTGTGTCAGGGTTGTATCCTTTCACCATACCTCTTCAATCTGTACACTGAGCAAATAATCCAAGAAACTGGACTATATGAAGAAGAATGGGGCATCAGGATTGGAGGGAGACTCATTAACAATATCCATTAGGTAGGTAACACAACTTTGCTTGCTGAAAGTCAAGAGGACTTGAAGCACTTACTAATGAAGATCAAAGACCACAGCCCTCAGTATGGATTACACCTCAATATAAAGAAAACAAAAATCCTCATAAATGGACCAATAAGCAACATCCATGATAAATGGAGAAAAGAGTGAAGTTGTCAAGGATTTCATTTTACTTGGATCCACAATCAACATCCATGGAAGCAGCAGTCAAGAAATCAGAAGATGCATTGCATCGGGTAAATTTGCTGAAAAAGATCTCTTTAAAGTGTTGAAAAGCAAGGATGTCACCTTGAAGACTAAGGTGTGCCTGACCCAAGTCATGATGTTTTCAATCGCCTCCTATGCATGTGAGAGCTGGACAATGAATAAAGAAGACTGAAAATGAATTGACGCCTTTGAATTGTAGTGTTGGAGAATATTGAATATACCCAAGTATATCATGGGCTGCCAAAAAATAAACAAATCTGTCTTGGAAGTAGCACAACGAGAATGCTCCTTAGAAACAAGGATGGTGAGACTGCGCTTTACATACTTTGGACATGTTCTCAGGAGGGATCAGTTCTTGGAGAAGGACATCATGCTTGGTAAAGTAGAGGTTCAGCAAAAAAGAGGAAAACACTCAATGAGATGCACTGACACATTAGCTGCAACAATGGGCTTAAGCATAACAGCGATCGTAAGGATGGTGCAGGACCAGGCAGTGCTTCGTTTTGTTGCTCATGGGGCCACTATGAGTCAGAACCGACTCGGTGGCAACTAACAGCAACAACATGATGACAGCAATGGCAATTATCTAAAAAATAGTCACATCTTACCTTCTTTGGCAATTAGATGCTCTGGGCATGGTACTAATAAGTGCTTTACTGCACCGTGTCATTTAATCCTTCCTCAAAAACTATTCAGTGGGAATTATAATTATCTGCTTTTCATAGATTCAAAAATTGAGTTCATAATAACTAGGGAACTGGCTGCACATCTCACCTCTAATGGGCTCCAGGGCCTGGGTTTGAACTAGATCGGCTGATGGCAGAACCCCTGATCTTCAGATCTTCATCTAGTTACCACAGTCTCTCCTCTCCCACCCTGCACTGCATTCCTCAGTTTAAACTACTACATCACCCTATAGAAGTCCCTGGGTGGCACAAACAGTTAAACACTTGACTACTAGCCAAAAGTTTGAAGGTTCGAGTCCAAAGCTGATCATTTTGGGGATGTTCTTAAAACTCACCAAAGGCTCCTCATTTTTTTTTGGAATGGAGACCAAAATGCTTACCTTGACTTACCAGCAGAGATGAAACCAAGGTATAGCAGGTAGGGCACGTGCTCCAGGGCCACTTGAGGAGGGTGCTAATGAGCAGTTTCCAACACCGGCAGGGAGAGATCGTTCAGCAATTTAGCACTAATTGACATAGGTGCTATTTTCAGTAGATAGTCCCCTGCTTGCAGTCCTGAGTGGTCCAGCCCCTGCCAACCTCTCCAGTCTCACCCCACTTGCTGCCCTCTCTTGCTCTCCACACTTCAGCCACCCTGATTTTTTCTGTTTTTCAAATGGGCTGTGATGTATCAAATCACAGAGACTCTCATATCTACCACCTCTGCCTAAATGCTCCTTCCTTCCCCACTTTCCCAGGTTCCCTGCAATCTTTCTGTAGAGGTTAGCTGCCTTCCAGGGGACCCAGATTCACAGTGGCGTTATGTACAACACAATGAAACACTGTGCAGTCCTGCATCATCCTCACAGTTGCGGGCAAGTTCGAGTCCACTGTTACAGCTGTTGTGCCAATCCATTTCACTGAGGGTATCCCTTGTCCTCGTTGGCCCTCTACTTTACACAAACATGATGTCTTCCTCCAGAGATTGATCCCTCCTGATGACATGTCCAAAGCAAGCCAGTTGGGCAATGTTCTATTGTGATCCATAAGGTTTTCATTGGTTGATTTTTGGAAGCAGATCACCAGACCTTTCTTCCTAGTCTGCCTTACTCTGGTAGCTCTGCTGAAGCTTGTCCACCACGGGTGACCCTGCTGGTATTTGAAATGCCAGTGGCATAGCTTCTGGCGTCACAGCAACATGCAAGCCGCCATGGCACAGTGATTATGGGAGGCGTCCAGTCTTCCTAGAGGACAAAAATTAGTCAATACTTCTTCAGAGGATGCTTCCTAGAACTCTCTGACCAGGTCAAACATCACTCTCCAAATCTGCATGGCTCTGTATAGCCCTCCTGTGTGACACCTCTTAAAATTTGTTTGTTCTACTATAGTTCAGGAGCCCTGGTGGCACAGTGGTTAACAGCTTGGCTGCTAAGCAAAATGTCAGCAATTGGAATCCACCAGCCACTCCTTGGAAACCCCATGTCCTACAGGGTCACTATGAGTTGGAATAGACTCAATGCCAACAGGTTGGTTTTTTGTTTGCTTGTTTTGATACTACACTTTTACTTGGAGCCACAATCAACACCCATGGAAACAGCCGTCAAGAAATAGAACAATGTATTGCATTGGGAAAATCTGCAGCAAAAGACCTCTTTCAAGTGTTAAAAAGCAAAGATGTCACTTTAAGGACTAAAGTGCATCTGACCCAAACCATGGTATTTTCAATCGCACCATATGCATGTGAAAGCTGGACAAAGAAAAAGGCAGACCAAAGAAGGATTGGCGCCTTTGAACTATGATGTTGGCAAAGAATATTGAATATGCCATGGACTGCCATAAGAAGGAACAAATCTGTCTTGAAAGAAGTTCAACCATAATGCTTCTTAGAGGCAAGGATGGCAAGACTTTGTCTCACATGTTTTGGACATGTTATCAGGAGGGACTAGTCCCTGGGGAAGGATATCATGCTTGGCAAAGTAGGGGGTCCGTGAAAAAGAGAAAGACCCTCAATGAGATGGATTGACATAGTGGTTCCAACAGTGAGCTAAAGCATAACAAAGATGATGAGGATGGTGCAGGACCGGGCAGTGTTTCATTATGTTGTACATAGGGTCACTATGAGTCGGAACCGACTGAACAGCACAAAACGACACCACCTTAACTGTAAGGAAGACAAGGGCTCAGTACTTTAACATCTGTTCACCATTTTCTTTTTTTGTTTGTTTTGTATTTCTGGATTTAAACATTTATTTAAATAATACATAGTTTCTGTATGCTAGAACCTTACAAAAGAGCTATGTATCGCTTAACACAGTGCTGGGTTTAAGAAATGAGAGAAAATTGCCCAGATGCAACAATACAATTCCATATATTATCACCATAAGTGATGGAATAACTAATATTATCGCAGGCCTGGTACTGTGCTAATTGCTTTCACATGTCATCTCATATAGTCTTACTGGCCGTGACACCTGAAAAGTACGTACAGACTGCAAAGGATGGACTATTCTCCCCATTACTCACATGAGGACACTGGGGATTCAAAGAGGTAAAGTAACCCACAGAAACTAAGTGGCAGAATCAGAAGAAAAGTGTTATTCACAATGTTCATCATTTTTAAATAGAAAAATAATTCATTTTGATTATAAATATCAGTATGCTTAAAAGGGGTCCTCCTTCACTGGCATTGAAAAACTCATCAATCCTATTTCCACCACAATGGAGAATATAGGCTTCCTGATCTCAGAAAGAAAAAAAAAAAAGCAAACTGTAAATGTATTTCAAAACTAATTGAGAGTGCTTTTCTAAGCATTTTTCAGTCAGCCACATGCAAAATTGTAGTCATTTGGCTAATGGAACCATAGGTGGGACTTCAGTGTTACAGGCATCGTCATGTGTGGTATCTCCATGCTATTCAAAGTCTCCCATGGTCTGATGCTACTGTGTTTATTCACCCTCATCTTGGCTGTTCTTTCAACCCACAATGCCCCACCCCACTCTACCTCACCACGCCTAATTGTGCACTGCCCATCCCCATAACTAGAGTCCATGGTGTTCTGGACCTTTCCTTACTTCACTGGCTTCCTTAGTGTCCTCCCTTTCCTTGCTGGTTGTCCCATTAGTAGTGCCATTTAAATAGCATAGACTTGAGGTCAGGAGCCACGTCCCATCTGTCAAAAGGGAAAGTTACTGCTGGCTCCACAGGAATGCTTGGAGGTGACCAGAGATGAGGGTTGTAATTTATCAGGTTTGTAACAAGCACTCAATAAACATGATCCCACTGCCACATCCCATTTTACAGGAACCAGAGCTAAGCAGAGCTTTCCCAGGAAGCCTTCTTCAATTCTACCCATCTACCTTGACTTCCCACTCCTGTATTCCATTGCCACTCACTGTCTCCACCACACATTCTTATTCTCATTCTCTGGGATGATTCCATAACTGTTTCATATATACATGTCTGGCTCTTTAAATAGATGCTCCTATCCCAAGGGCAGAAATCTAGTCTCATGCTAACTTTTTGTTCTCACCCATAGAGCCTATTAACATGATGTGAATATTGCAGGAGCTTAAATCTTACAGCATGGGGTTTGTGCCACATATCATATATCAGCTGTCCGGTATTGTGTGGGGGCACTAAGTATCCCACCTCATTAATCTCTGTGATAAAGATCTTAGCTCCTGTGGATACCTAACTTCAGCTTTCTAACTAAACACATAGCAATTTTGGTAATAAACAGCTTTGGCTTACAGGAAGCATCCACATGAGAGGAAAGATTCTGTTAACATATTCACTTTTGTCCTATCATTGCATAATTCCACTAATATATCCAAATCACTTTATTATTGATTTACACATGCAGACATAAACATATTTGACAAATTTTTAATGATGGGAAAATATTCACCATATAATATTAATTGAAAATAGGAGAACATAAAATATGCAGAGTGATCTCAGCTCTGTATAATGTAAAATTATAAACTGCATACTAGGAGGGAAGTCACTAAATATTAATGGAGGCTGACTCTAAATGTGATTTCAGATATGATTTTTAAATATTTTTACACTCATTAGTATTATTTAAATCTATGTGATAAATGCCTATTACTTTTGCAATTAAGAGTTCAAATGTTTTATTATATAGAGGTAAGATATATACATTGTAAACTGATATTATAAATCCTTAAAAAATAGAATATGAAATTTGATAATATGCTCATTTACTAATTAATTTTAAAATAAAATATTTAATGCAGGTCTATTATGTACTCCTGATAATATAGTACAGTTTACTAGGTACAGAGAAAATGATAGTTAAAAAGTCACAATTTTAAGAGTCAAGTATCTGTCTTTAGGCTAGTGGCAAAAAAAAAGACAAGTTCAAGTTCTAAAATCTATGAACAGTGAAATAATATAGTAAACACAAATTGGTAATGGGGTTACAGAAATCTTCCAAGGGACATGATGACTAAAATGAGATTTCAAGGTCAGTAAAGTAAGAAAGAAAAAAAGAAGAATGTGTGTGTGTGTTCGTATGTGTGTGTGTGCATATGAGCATGTATGTGTGTTGGTGTGTGTTTGTCAGGTGTATGTGTGTGTGCATATGGTTCAGCTGTGTATATCTGTGTATGTTTGCATGTTTATTGGTACATGTATGAAAGTGTGTCAGTGTGTGTTTATCAAGTCATGTGTGTTAATGTGTTTATGAAGTGTGTGTATGAGTTTGTGTGGGAGTGTTTTCAGGTGTGTGTGTACATGTGTTGGTATGTGTATGTGAATGAGTGGATGTATACTTGTCAGATTGCGTGTGTTTCTATGTGTTTGTCGGGTGTGTGTGTTGGACTGTTTTTGTGCGTGTTTTAGTATATATTTATGTGTGTTTGCTGGCATGTGTAGGTGAGTGTGTTGGTGCTGATGGTTATATGCATGTTAGGGTCTGCATACATAGGTGTGTGTTGGTGTGAGTTTGTGTTCATATGTGTGAAGGTGGTTGGCAGGGTCAGCTGTAACTACTTAAAAGAGGTAGCACAGTTTAGGAGGGGGAACCTTGAGGGGAACTGACTTAAAAAACCTTGGAAACCAGCTTGTCCTCTAGAGTTAAACTGGGAATTTAATTTGTAACAGATCATAGCAAAGATAGTTAAGGTCACCAACACATGTACATGCACACATACACATATACACTATGATTCTGAAGTTACCAAGACTGGACTAATAAGTCTTAAAAATAAAGGATAGGATTCATGCAAATACCACCCAGGGAAGAAGTTTCTCTGACTAGGGAATTCCGCTTGCTCTGCCCCCACTGTATGGCATTACAACAAAGTAATAATAACTGTCATTGTTTTAGTATTTAGTATCCAAAGCAGGGACACACCTTCCACCCCAGCACTCAGGAGCAGCCCTCAGCCCCCTACCTTGCCCAGCATATAGCCCCCTACTGCAGCCAGATACCTATGCCTACTCCTATCACCCTCCAATTACCCTGCAAACCTAGAACTGTAGGTGAGAGCCTGGACCACACTCCCAGTGACTGATGACCTGGACACCTAAGCTGAATCCACACAAGAAAAGTGAACAGACTCCTGGGCTCACATACCCAGTAGCAGCTCTAATGACCTGGTGACAGAACGTGAGAGCTTCAAAGATGTCAATAATCAAAGTAGCTCACAACACCAGCCTATTTGGGCATGTCAAAATGAAACAAAACAAGAAGCTAGGACACAGTACACAAACATAAAATAAATAAATATAATAACTTATTGATGGCTCAGAAATAACAAATCAATATCAAATCACATAAAGAGGCAGATCATAATGGCTTCAGCAAGTGACCAAAATAAAAAACCAGGAAAACTCTTGGAGGAAGAGAAGGTCTTGGAATTACCAGAGGTAGAATTCAAAAGTTTAATATACAGAGCTCTTCAAAAGATCAGGCAAAACACAAAACAAGCCAAGGAACAGAGAGAAATAGATATCTGAAAGAATAACAATAAAATTTCAGAATTAGACAACTCATTAGAAAGTCATAGGAGCAGAATTGAGGCAATGGAATTCAGAATCTTTGAGATTGAAGATAAAGCACTTGGCACTATTTTATTTGGGGAAAAATTAGATAAAAGACTTTCAAAAAAATGAAGAAACCCTAAGAATTATATGGGACTAGTTCAAGAGGAATAACTTACAAGTGATTGGAGTACCAGAATAGGGGGAGGATAACAGAAAATACAAGAGAATTGTTGAAGATTTGTTGGCAGAAAACTTCCCTGATATTGTGAAAGACAAGAAGATATCTATCCAAGAAGCTCATCAAACACTGCACAGGTTAGATTCCCAGAAGAAAATCACTAAGCATATTTTAACCAAACTTGCCAAAACAAAGATAAAGAGAGAATTTTAAGAGTGGCTAGGGATAAATGAAAAGTCACCTAAAAAGGAGAATCAATAAGACTAAGCTCTGACTACTCAGCGGAAACCATGCACGCAAGAAGGCAATGGGATAACACATATAAAGTCTTGAAGGAAAAAAGTTGCCAGCCAATAATTATATATCCAGCAAAAGCGACTCTCAAATATGACGGCAAAATTAGGGAATTTTCACATAAACAGAAGTTTAGGGAATTTGTAAAAAACAAACCAAAGTTACAAGAAATACTAAAGGGGGTCCTTCGGTTAGAAAATCAATAATATCAGATAACGAGCTGAGATTAGAACACGGATAGAACAACCAGTTATCAACCCAGATAGGGAAGTCACAAAAATAAGTCAAAGTTAAAACCCTGAAAATAGGGAAACAGAGATATCAATATGTAAAAGATAACAGCATTAAAAAAAAAAAAGAGGGACTAAATAGTGTAGTCATAGAACTTCCATATGGAAAGGAAATCAAAGTGATATCAAGAAATAAAAGATTGGTTATAAACTTAGAAAAATACAGGTAAATTTTAAGATAACCAGAAAGCAAACCAACAATCCTACACATCAAAATAAAAAACAAGAAAAACATAAAGACTCAGCAAATACAAAATCAATGACGATGAAAAGAAAATACATAAAGAAAAATGACTCACCATGATAATTAAGTGGAAAAAAGAAACCGTCAACAACACACACAAAAATACATCAAAATGACAGCACTAAACTCAAACCTATCAATAATTACACTGAAGGTAAATTGACTAAATGCCCCAATAAAGAGACAGAGAATGGTAGAAAGGATTTAAAAAAAAAAAAAAAAACCCAAAAAACTAACCTGCTGCCTATGAGTCAATTCTGACTTACAGCAACTCTATAGGACAGACTAGAACTGCCTCATATGGTTTCCAAAGAGCACCTGGTAGATTTGAACTGCTGACCATTAGGTTAGTAGCTGTGGCTCTTAACCACTGTGCCACCGGGGATTCCATAAAGACACAGAAGATCTAAATGTCACAATCAACCAGCTTGCTCTCATAGACATATACAGAACATGCCACCCAACAGCAGCCGAGTATACTTTCTTTTCCAACGCACATGGAACATTTTCCAGAATAGACCACATATTAGGCCATAAAGCAAGCCTTAATAAAATCCAAAACATCAAAATATTGCAAAGCATGTTTTCTGACCATAAAGCCATAAAAGTAGAAATCAATAACAGAAAAAGCAAGGAAAAAAAAAAATCAAACACATGGAAACTGAGCAACACTTTGCTCAAAAACCACTGGGTTGTAGAAGGAATCAAGGACAGAATAAAGAAATTCATAGACTCCAATGAGAATGAAAACACATCCTATCAGAACCTTTGGGACACGGCAAAAGCAGTGCTTAGAGGTCAATTTATAGAAATAAATGCACACATCTAAAAAGAAGAAAGGGCCAAAATCAAAACATTAAATTCACAACTGAAACAAACAGAAAGAGAGCAGCAAAAGAAGACTTCAAGCACCAGAAGAAAGTAAATAATAAAAATTACAGCAGAAACAAATGAAATAGAGTATAGAAAAACAATTGAAAGAGTTGACAAGACCAAAATCTGGTACTTTGAAAAGATCAACCAAATCAAGAAACTGTTGACCGAACTGACAAAAGGAAAACAGGAGAGGAAGCAAATAACCCGAATAAGAAATGAGATGGGCTATATCACAACAGACCCAACTGAAATTAAAGAATCATAACAGAATGCTACGAAAAACTGTACTCCAACAAATTTGAAAACCTAGAGGAAATGGGAAAATTTCTAGAAACACACTACCTACCTAAACTAACACAAAACAAGCTAGAGCAACTAAATAAACTTATAACAAAAGAAGAGATTGAAAACTTAATTTAAAAATTCCCAGCAAAAAACTGTCCTGGCCCTGATGGCTTCACTGGAGAATTCTACAAAACTTTGAGAGAACACTTAACACCACTACTACTAACAGTATTTCAGAGCATAGAAAAGGATGGAATACTCCCAAACTAATTCTATGAAGCCAGCATAACCCTGATACCAAAACCAGGTAAAGACACCACAAAAAAGGAAAATTACAGACCTATATCCCTCATGAACATAGATTAAAAAATCCTCAACAAAATTCTAGCCAACAGAATTCAACAACATATCAAAAAAATAAGTCACCATGACCAAGTAGGATTGATACCAGGTATGCAGGGATGGTTCAACATTACAAAAATAATCAAGGTAATCCATCATATACATAAAAAAGGGATAAGAATCACATGATCTTTTCAGTTGTTGCAGAAAAGGCATTTAACAAAGTCCAACATCCATTCATGATAAAAACTATCAGCAAAATAGAAAGGGAATTCCTCAGCATAATAAAGGGCAGTTATAGAAAAAAAAAAAAAAAATACGAAGCCAACAGCCAACATCATCCTAAATGAAGAGAGTCTGAAAGCATTTCCCTGTGAGAATGGGATCCAGACAAGGATGCTCTTTATTACCACTCTTATTCAACATTGTACTGGAGGTCCTAGCCAGAGCAATAAGGCAAGAAAAAGAAATAAAGGGCATCCAAACTGGTAAGGAAGACGTAAAAGTGTCCTTATTTGCAGATGATAGGATCTTATAGAAAGAAAGCCTGAAAGAATCCACAAGAAAACTACTGGAACTAATAGAAGATTTCAGCAAAGTATCAGAATACAGATAAACATATAAAAATCAGTTGTATTCCTCAACACCAAGAAAGAGGACTTTGAAGAGGAAGTCATTAAATTAATAGCATTTACAATAGCCCCCAAGAAGATAAAATACTTAAGAATAAACCTAACCACAGACGTAAAAGACTTATTCAAAGAAAACTACAAGACACTACTGCAAGAAACCTACGTAAGTGGAAAAATATAACTTGCTCATGAATACAAAGACTCAACATTGTGAAAATATCAGTTCTACCCTAAGCGATCTACAGATACAATGCCATCCTGATCAAAATTGCAATGATGTTTTTTAGTGAGATGGAAAAACAAATCAAATTCATATGGAAAGGGAAGAGGCCCCAGATAAGTAAAGCATTACTGAAGAAGAACAAATTCTGAGGCCTCACACAACTAGATTTTAGAACCTATTATATACCACAGCAGTCTAAACCGTCTGGCACTGGTACAAAAACAGTTACAGAGACCAAAGGAACAGAATTGAGAACCCAGACGTAAATTCATCTCCCTATGAGCAGCTGATATTTGACAAAAGCTCAAAGTCTTTTAAGGAGGAAAAGACAGTCTCTTTAACAAATGGTGCTGGCATAGTTGGATATCCATCTGCAAAGACATGAAACAAGACCCATACCTCACACCTTGCACAAAAACTAATTCAAAATGAATCAGAGATTAAATATAAAATCTAAAACATTAAAGATCATGGAAGAAAAAATAGGGACAATGCTAGGAGCCCTAATACATGGCATAAACAGAATACAAAACATAACTAACAATGCACAAACACCAGAAGAGAAACTAGATAACTGAGAGCTCCTAAAAATCAAACACCTATGGTCATCCAAAGACTTTGCTATAACAGTAAAAAGACAACCTACAGACTGGGAAAAAATTTGGGGTATGACATATCTGATCAGGGTCTGATCTCTAAAATCTATAAAATACTGCTATACCTCAACAAAAAAAAGACAAATAACCCAGTTAAAAAATGGGCAAACGGTATGAATGGACATTTCACCAAAGAAGATATTCAGGCAGCTAAGACGTACATGAGGAAATGCTCAAGATCATTAGCCATTAGATAAATGCAAATCAAAACTACAGTAAGATACCATCTCACCCCAATGAGGCAAGCACTAATGCAAAAAACACAAAATAATAAATGTTATGTGACAAATGGAGAGGTTGTGGAGACTGGAACACTTACACACTGCTGGTGGGAATGTAAGATGGTACAGCATTCTGGAAAATGATTTGGGCTTCCTTAAAAAGTTAGAAAAGATGTACCATAAGATCCAGCAATCCCACTTCTTAGAATATATCCTAGAGAAAAAAGAGCCATCACAAAAATAGATACATGCACGCCCATGTTCAATGCAGCACTGTTCTCAATAGCAAAAAGATGGAAACAACCTAGGTGCCCATCAGCAGATGAATGGATAAACAAATTATGGTACATACACGCAATGGAATACTAAGCAACAATAAAGAACAATGATGAGTCCGAGGAACATCTCACAATACGGATAAATCTGGAAGGCATTATGCTGAGTGAAATTAGTCAGTTGCAAACGACAAATATTGTATGAGACCACTACTATAAGAACTCAAGAAAAGGTTTAAACACAGAAGAAAATATCCTTTGATGTTTACGAGGATGAGGAGGTAAGAAGAGGGGAATTCATTAACTAGATATTAGACAAGAATCGTCTTAGGTGAAGGGAGGGACAACAAAATTCAAGGGAAGCCAGCACAACTGGACTAAACCAAAGGCTAAGAAGTTTCCTAAACACAACCAAACACCTGGAGGGACAGAGAAGCAGGGGCTGGGTCTGGAGACTATGGTTTCAGGGGACATCTAGGTCAACTGGCGTAACAAAGTTTATTAAGAAACTGTTCTGCGTCCCACTTTGGTGAGTGGGGTCTGGGATCTTAAAAGCTTTCGAACTGCCGTCTAAGATGCATCTGTTAATCCCAACCCACTTGGAGCAAAGGAGAATGAAGAACACCAGAGACAAAAGGGAAATATTAGCCCAAGACACAAAACAGTCACCTAAACCAGAGACTCCATCAGCCTGAGACCAGAAAAAGATGGTGCCCAGCTAGCCCCAATGACAAGTCTGACAGGGAACACAATAGAGAGTCCCTGATGGAGCAGAAGAAAAACCTGGTGCAGAATTCAAATTCAGGTAAAAATGCCAGACTTAATGGTCTGACTGAGACTGGAGAAGCCCTCAAAGCCATGGCCCCCGGACACACTATTAACCCAGAACTAAAACCATTCTCAAAGCCCTCTTGTCAGACAAAGATTAGACTGGACTATAAAACATAAAATAATACTCATGAAGAGTGTGCTTCTTAGTTCAGACAAAAAAAAAAAAAAAATACATGAGACCAAATGGGCAACTCCTGTCCAGAGGCAGAATAAGAATGCAGAAGGGGACAGAAGCTGGTTGGACAGACACAGGAAACCCAGGGTGGAGAGGGAGAGTGTGCTGTCACATTATAGGCAGTGCAACTATATTCTACATTTTTGTACGAGAAATTAACTTGAGCTGTAAACTTTCACCTAAAGCACAATTTAAAAAAAAATTAATTGCAAAATTCAATGAGTATGAATGCAGAGGTACAGAGAGCTGACACAAGTCAACACTCACTCTAGCACAGTCTCCACAAACTTTAAATATTTAATAAGTATCTGAAATTCTATTCTCTCTCAGGCGCTGGTTTCTTTCTCACAAATACAGAGTTTGAATCAGAGTTCTACCACTCACTAGTGAAAGCGTGGCTGTAAAGAATCATTTACTTGCCTTGAAACTCAGTTTCGAGGATTCAAGAAGCCACTATACTAAAAGCATTTTTAGTGCAACAGCCAGAATGGAAATAATGAGACCAATGTCACTGAGAATGTAACCAATGTCACTGAGAACGTAACCAATTTCACTGAACAGCTTGTGTAGAAATCGTTGAATGGGAACCTAAAACAGTGTGTAAACCTTACCAAAAACATAATAAAATAATTTTTGTGTGTATGTGTGTGAGAAAAAAAAAAAAAAGAAAGTTTTTTTTAAGACCCCATTCTATCACCCACTAACTGTGGACTCTCAAAGAAGTGGTAAAGTTCTCTGAAATTCACTCACCTCAGACTCAACATGGGTTTGGAAGAGAAATTACATACCAGTGGTAAAATAGAGATTGTTCAACAAATGCCCACTTCCACCACACCCACCTCCATGGAAGAAGAATATTAGTCCTCACCCTGCTCATGTTGGGTTTGGCCCAGTACTTACATGGGATAGAGAGCTCACTTCTCCATCTCTTGATTTGGGGCTCAGCTATATGATCATCTTCTGCAAATGAGCTGTTAGCAAGGAGCAGTTGGCAGGGACTTAAAAGTTCTCAGACAACAGGCTTGTCCTCCTGCAGTTCTGCCATAGCCATGAGAAGAACCAGCCCTGGGTTGCCTTCCAAACCCAGAAAAGTCAATGACTGTGGAACAGAGACACACATCCTGGCCTATAGTCCTGGGAATTAAACCCATGTCTCCAGCATGAAAGGTGTCAATTCTACCAATGAATCATCAATGGCCCTCTATGATACGTGCTAAAACCAAACCTAACCTGTTTCCACTGAGTGAATTCCAACTCGTAGCAACCCCACGGGACAAAATAGCACTGCCCCATAGTGTTTCTCCAAGGAGCAACTGGTGGATTCAAACTGCCAGCCTCTTGGTTAGCAGCCAAGCTCTTAACCACTGCACCACCAGGGCACCATAGTATGTGCTAGGTATCCATCCCTATGCTGCTGCACTGTACCTGCCTGCCATCAAGCAAAGGAAGTAAAATGTAGAGCTCAGTTTATAGTTGGAATAGGGGGAAGAAGGGAAGTCAGATGACTAATTTAATTCATAAATAATTTTTAAAAATATGTGTTAAGTGGCATGATGCGGTTTAAGTGCACTGTGAAAATGGGAGCTTCTGTTCTAAAGCTTTCCAGCAATTGTAACTTTTATAAATCCAGCCTTTGAGTGCTGACAATAGCCTCAGGATGCGTGTGGTTGCCTCCTGGGTTCCACCTCTCCTTTCCTTTGTCACATGTGCACTGATCTTCTTCCTGAGGAATCCACCCCAGTGAGCAGCAGCTGTGTGGTTGGGATATGGGATCACTCACATCCCTAGGCCTTGGTGCACGGTTGCTAACTATCTGGTGAAAGATAAGGCTGTGCGGTGCCAGAAGAACAAACAAATCCATCCTGTAAGAAATAAAACTAACATACTTCTTAGAAGTGAGGATGATGAGACTCCATTTTGCTTACTTTGGATATGCAATCAGGGAAGATCAAGCCCTAGAAAAAGTCTTCATGTTTGGTAGAGCAGACGGTCAACAAAATCGAGGGAAAACGTTAATAAAACGGATTAACGCAATTGCAACAACGATGGGCTCCAAATATACCAACAATCATAAAAATGGGTCAGAACCAGGCAACCTTCTGACCTCTTGTATATAAGTTCACTATAAGTAAAAGCCTACTCCACAGCAAACAGCAACAACATGGAAGGCAACAGAGGCAGCTGTGTATCAATCTCAACCCAAAGTCTACTCCAGTCCTAGAATTTACAGAAAAAAGTCAATGAATCCAGTCACTCATTTTTATTGTTTAAACCAGTTGCAGTTGTGCTGTTTCTTGCACCCAAATTTGTCCTAAATGATTTAGAGAGTACTTGTGTACATAAAATTGGGAAAATGGGCTTAGTGGAGTCAAGTGTCAACCCCATATACACTCAGCGGTTCTTCCACCAATACTATCCCCATCCCCAGTCCACATCTCCATACCAGGGCATACGTGAGCAACCCATATCAATATAGATCCATATCGAGGAACACGTGACCTCACCTATCCTTTCTCTTAAACCTTGGGTTTATCTCTGAAACAGATTCAGGCCTGCAGTTCTAATGCCGGGGGGTTCCTGACTTCAACTTCATTTATCCCCATCCCCACCCCTCAAGCTGATTACAAAAATTTACTTCTCTTTAACATCCATATTCCCTAACTACTTCTTTCCCAACACATAAAGTGTTCTCTATTACTAACATATCAAGTTCATATCTAATTAACACAATGAATTAATAGCTAAGAGCTCAGGCTACTCATCAGAAGGTCGGCAATTGGAATCCACCAGCTACTTCTTGGAAACCCTCAAAGGCAGTTCTACTCTGTCCTATAGGGTTGATATGAATCCAAATCGACTCCACAGCAGCAGGTAATAAGAACCTAAAGCAAAAAAGACAAAGGCAAAACATAAAATGGATGTGCCTTGAACTAAATATTTCAATAACCACCACGACTAATAAGAGAGCCAAATTCTGGAAAGGACTTCTGCTAGTTCTGTTTCAAACTATAGTTTTTCTTCTTTATGCTCAGTCTCCTGAAAATGTTAAAG
Organism: Elephas maximus indicus; assembly: GCF_024166365.1. Classification (NCBI taxonomy): domain Eukaryota; kingdom Metazoa; phylum Chordata; class Mammalia; order Proboscidea; family Elephantidae; genus Elephas; species Elephas maximus. The sequence continues at coordinate 7,088,818 of NC_064833.1, read as the reverse complement.
ATATTTCTAGGTATCAAAAAGCCAGTTTACACCTACATAGTGTGCTGCCTGGGCATCTGTTCAGTCCTCCTAGTTGTCCTTTTACCCAGTCACAGACATGGCTGTTCCTCTTTTATCACATAGCCTCTCAATGGTCGTGGTCTCTAGCTGGCCCTCCCGGGCATGCCCCATAGAGTTTCCCATGATAGGAACCCATTACTATCTTGTAATGCAGTCTCTCAATGGCCATGCCCCATATAAAACCAAAAAACGAAACGCATTGTTGTGGAGTTAATTCCGACTCATAGCAACCCTATAGGACAAAGTAGAACTGCCCCATAGAGTTTCCAAGGAGCGCCTGGTGGATTTGAACTGCTGACCTTTTGGTAATCAGCCATAGCTCTTAACCACTGCCCACTGCAACCCATGCCCCATATGGGTGCCCGTAATTAAAACTTCTCCCTACTCCCCACTAATGCACTAGGAACTTTAAACTGACCAATGAGACTTCAGCCCACTGTAACCCCAATACCCGACACTGCTTGCCATACATAAGCCTCCTACTACAGGTTCAGATGGCTGTTCCCTTGTCCCTGTGAGCAAGCCGCCTGTGTGGCCCCGTGTGGAGGCATGCTATAGTTCCCTCTTTAGGACCTGTGAGTTCCAAATTTGACTTATTTTCTGGCCTGCCTTCCTTCTTCCTTCATGAGTCTCGCTTTTCTTGTGCTGCATCTGACAGACTATCCAAGACACCCACAGACCCCTTTGGGTCAAACTTAGTACCCTAGGTCCAAGATCCGCTTTATATCTTGTCCATTAAAATATATAAATAAATATACCTTTTTTAAAAACTTATAGCTACTGACTTGTCTCCTGAATGCATCCCATCATTCTGCACTTAAGCTGAGAAATCTTGGTGCTTCTTGCATGAGTTCTCCTCTTTAAAATTGTCCTCACATTTATTATTCTATGAATTAAAATGTCTATTTTTTAAAAATCTCCTATCTCTTTGCCTGGTTCTTATCACTCTCTGTTCCCGCCTGCCTGATTTTCCATGGTGATTCCAAATAATTTATTTCCATCTCCTCATAGCAAGTGAAATTTCCTTAACCCTTCTCTAGGAGATGTTACAAAGGACATTACTCACTGTGTTTAGTTCCTTCCCACCTTGCTGGCAATTATATGCTCGGTGAGGTATTGTCAAAGGCTACAGAGAATTCTCCAGATGATACATAAACCCAGCTTCGTGTAGAAGAAATAGAGTTCCCCATGGTTTGCCTTAAATTTAGAATTATATCTATTGCAATGTCTATTCTATCGACTGCATATTTCACATGGTGGGGTTTTACTCCCTTTAGAATCTTCTCCATTTTGCTGTATGTCCCAGGCTACAGAGAGAGGGAATGGATAGACATAAACTCTCCTACCCTTTCTATGCAGGCCTATTGAAACTGAAAGCCTGTGTTATTGAATACCTTGGATCATCTAAGCAGTGTACTAGTTACTTAACAATTAATGTTATTTAATAATAATGCTACTTTTTAAAATTATGTCTCCAGGCTAGGGCTCTGCTCCGAACTCTAGGTTGACATACCCAGCTGCCCACTTGGCCCCTTCTCTTTAATGGCCAATAGTATCTCAAAGTTAACATGTCCAAATCAAACTTTCTCTCCCAGTCCTACTCTTCCATCAGATTTTCCTGTCTCCATTTATCTCTTTTTGTGTGTGTGTGTGCATATACAGTCTATCAACAAATTTCATTAGCTCTCTCATAGAAATATGGCCAGAATCAGGTGAATTCTCACCACTTCCAGCAGTACCACCTGTGGCCTAATCCACTATGACCTCTAGCATAGATTATCACTCCGTCTTTCCGAGCTGAGGATTTTTCCTATTCCACCCGCAGATCCATTCTCGGCACTTCTTTGTTCTGCTTTGTGCATTGGATGGTTGATCTCAAATGGACCGTGTCACCTATGCTGGTTTGCTAAGTAATTTTCATGGTGTGAAGCCAACAAATCTTCCTTCTTGCTCTTTTGTAGATTCAAAATAGGCATTATCCTTCTAAGTTATCACATGCCTGTTTTTTTTTGATATACTTTTTGCAATCCCCTCCCCACCAGAGTCTGCTTTGCTCTTTGTTTATAAGACTTATCACTCCCTTCGGTAAGTTTCATAAAGAGCAATTGCTCTTGGCTAGTTTTTTAGGTTTATAGATATTTTAGGAAACTCTACCATTCTTTTAACTTAGAAAGTGACTTTTATGTTCTTCGGGCTTTGTGGACATTTTATAAAACTATTTTGGTGTGGGTCCAATGACTATGAGGAAGACTTATCTTGGTTTATATTTACCAAAAATTAGAAAGGAAGACAACAACAACAACAAAGGTAAAAATAACTGAAACAATGCGTGCATCATGATGCACATTTGTAACATTTTTTAAAGTCACAGCCCCAAGTGCAATTAATTAGGGCACAGTCTTTGGTATCACACACTTTACTTGATATTCAGTGCAGCAGTTGCATTGAAAAGTGCTTTAACTGAAAAGGGTAAATTTGACCCAATTCATGCCTTAGTTGAAAATTTAAAGAAATGGCAAATTCATTCTCCAATTTGAATTAGAGTCTTAAAACAAAAAAGACCTTTATACCATATCCTCCAAAGCCTCTACCAATCGTCTGTTGGCTTTTTCTGCGTCATATGTCTTCTCTTAGCCATCCTAGGTGATCTTTCATTTGGGCACATGTCCATTCTCCTCTTTCCTCATTTACACAAACAGCTGGAGACCATGTATTTAATATGTTTTGCTTTCTTTTTTATTCTCCACCTCTAAATCTCAATCGCACAAGAAGAAATTATTCCTTTTGTCCAGAGAAGCAGTTTACTCAGAGGTTATTATAATTTACAAAAAAAAAAAATTGTTGTTTTGTTGAATGGCTTCATTCTTGTTTGTTTCTTTGACTTTCTGATTTAGTAGCCAAGGTTCCTAATTATCAGATTGGTTTGTTCTTTTGGAGTGTTTCTATTGTGTCTCTTATTTTCTTGTTTACATCATGGTCTAATCACCTTGCCTCGTGTCTCCTGCAGTCTTTTTTTTTTTGACAATTAGGATACTATTTATGAAACAAGTATACCATTTACACGACAATGGTTGGAACGAAATGTACCTGCCCTAAGTAAATTACCAGTTTTCATGATTCATCATTCCTGCTCCTATTTCTCTGGCAAAAAGGCATTTGCTATCGTACTAAGAAAGTGCACATTTCTATGAATCATAAATTATGGTTGCTTTTATTTCCTATAAAAGATTACTTAGGAGACATATTTCCATTTACATTTAGACTCCTGCAAAGGAACCAAGAAATAGTCTACTGGACCTTGTTTAGATACAGCAGATAGGTTTTCAAGATTCCATAAATTTTAACCTATTGGCAAGTCCTTTTTTTCTAATTTTTCTCCTGGCAAGACTGAGAAAAATTATAGTTATTCTTTTATTGTTGGTAAGACTCACAAATTTCTATCTTTAGCCACAAACACTCTGTTCAACCCCAGATTCACAAAATCAGCACAATGCTAGACAACTCCATTATATAGAGAAGATATCATAAATCAGCATATCCAAAACCAAACTCATTTTCTTTCCTAACTAATCCTGTCCAATACCACATAACCCTCCAAAAACGATGATCAGATTACTATTTTCTTAGTTGTTATTGTTATAAGGTACCTTCTAGTTGGTTTCAACTCATAGGGACCCAATGTATAACAGCATAAAATGCTGCCCTGACCTGTGCCATCCTCACAATCATTGCTATGCTTGAGCCCATTGTTGCAGCCATCATGACAATCTATCTCGTTGAGGGTCTTTCTCTTTTTTGCTGACCCTTTACCAAGCATGATGTCCTTTTCTAGGGACTGATCCCTCCTGATAACATGTTCAAAGTAAGTGAGATAAAGTCTTGTCATCCTGGCTTCTAGGGAGCATTCTGGCTGTACCTCTTCCAAGACGAATTTGTTCCTACTTCTGACAGTCCATGATATATTCAATATTCTTCATTATCACCATAATTTGAAGGCATCAATTCTTCTTCCGTCTTCGTTATTCATTGTCCAGCTTTTGCATACATATGGGGAGATTTAAAATATAGCTTGGGTCAGGCTCAGTTTAGTCCTCAAAGTCACATCTTTGCTTTTTAACACATTTAAAGAGGTCTTCTGCAACAGATTTGACCAATGCAACCCATCGTGTGATTTCTTGACTGCTGCTTCCATGGGCATTGATTGTGGATCCAAGTAAAATGAAATCCTTGACAACTTCAATATTTTCTCTATTTATCATGGTACAGGTGTAAGGATTTTTGTTTTCTTTATGTTGAGGTGTAATCCAGACTGAAGTCTGTAGTCTTTGATCTTTTTCAGTAAGTGTTTCAAGTCCTCTCCACTTTCAGCAAGCAAAGTTGTATCATCTACATATCAGAGGTTGTTAATGAGTCTTCCTACAGCCTTGATGCTGCATTCTTCTTCATATAGTCCAACTTCTAGGATTATTTGCTCAGCATATAGATTGAATAATTATGGTGAAAGGATACAACCCTGACACACACCTTCTCTGATTTTAAACTATGCAGTATCTCCTTGTTCTTTTCAAACAACTGCTTCTTGGTCTATGTACACATTTCACATGAGCACAACTAAGTTCTGTAATTCCCATTCTTTGCAATGTTATCTATAATTTGTTATGATCCACACAGGCGAATGTCTTTGTACAATCGATAAAACACAGGTAAACATCTTTCTGGTATTCTTTGCTTTCAGCTAATATCCATCTGACACCAGCAATGATATCCCTTGTTCCATGTCCTCTTCTGAATCCGGCTTGAATTTCTGGTGGTTCTTTGTCAATGTATTGCTGCAACCGTTTTTAATTTTCTTCTCTTCTGTTAAATTTTACTTGCATTTGATGATAATGACATTGTTCGATAATTTCTGCATTTTGTTGGGTCATCTTTCTTTGGAATGGGCATGTATTTGGATCTCCTACAGTCAGTTGGCCAGGTAGGCTTGTTCCAAATTTCTTGGCATAGAACAAGTGAGCACTTCTAGCATTGCATTCATTTGTTAAAACATCTAAATCGGTATTCCATTAATTCCTGGAGATTTGTTTATGTCAATGCCTTCGGTGCATCTCAGAAGTCTTCCTTCAGTACTGTCAGTTCTTGATCACAAGCTACCTTCTGAAATGTTTGCATAGTTTCTTAGTTAACAGCCTCAAAATCTAACCAAGAAACAAGGCTCCCTACCGTATATGTACATTTAAGTTCTTACTGTTTTTTGTTTGTTTATCCATTCCCCTAAATAACCCTTTAGTTCTTTCATTTTGATACTTTATTTGTTCTGACCACAATACTCACAATAAGTCTATTGAAACTGATTCCCAAGGCCTCCATTTTCACCTACTCATTACATTTTCCCTAACACTACCTTTGTGATGGTTCGCATTTGAACTGTGGTGTTGGCAAAGAATACTGAATATCCTGTGGTCTGCCCAAAGAAGACACAAATCAGTCTCAGAGGGAGTTCTGTCAGAATGCTCCTTAGAAGTGAGGATGGTAAGACTTTGTCTTGCTTTCTTTGGACATGTTTTAGGAAAAACCAATCACCAGAAAAGACATCTTGTTGGTAGAGGGTCAGTGAAATATTTCCAGGAGATGGATTAACATGGTGGCCACAACAATGGACTCAAACATCCCAAAAATTATGAGGGTGGTACAGGATCACACGCTGTTTCACTCTGTTATACATTAAGGTCGCCATGAGTGGGAGCCAATATGGCAGCAACTAACAACAAAAACTATTGTGATGATTTTAAAACTTAGGTCTTGTTCACTGACTCATCTATTCTAAATCACTGAGGATTTCCATCACAACCAGGACATACTCCTGAAGTCCAAACTCCTGAGTAGGGCATCACACCAATGGCTCTCCACCATCTGCACCTCCTGTTTTGTAGTCTCTTGCTCTGATCCTACCAAAGCTGTGTTTTCCCAACATCTACTTGGTTGATACTAACCTATTCCTCTATTTATAATTCCATTCCACACCATATCTACATGCCTTCATGCTCCTCACCTTTAATAATCAACTCACATGTGTAATTATTCCTGATGTTTTTAGAAGTAAGCCTATAAAGCATATCATGTGCCAAAGGATCCCAGAAGTTTGTGACACATTTCAAGATATTACAAATTTTGGAAACATTTAGGAAAAGGAAATCACGTTATCAATATTTACAATGGGATTACTACCCAAGTATAATATTATCCTTCAGTATTGATAGTGCTGTTATTCACAATTAAACATACACTATTTTTTTTTATTTGGTAGTTAACACCACAGTGTTCCTCATAAGTAGAAACCATTGCCTTAATTAATTTAAAAACTGAACATTTTATTTGTTATTTTTCTGTGTCTCTTTTTTTTTTTTAGTCAGATTCTAAACTTCATGAGGATGTGAATTAGCTTAGAATCTACAGTATTTCTTTTTGTAATGAAATCTAATGAAACCAAGTCAAATTTGTATACCATATAACTATGTGTATTATTAGGCAAGGCAGCGGGAATCAAGTCCCACATTAGTTGGTTGACCTCAGTGTGTTCCATTCACAAAAGCAATCCCAAATCTTTACCTATAAAATGAAGTAAATGGGCAGAAATATATGGACCCTTCAGCAGGTCTGGAGTGAGTGGAGAATGTCCTCTAAGGTGTGGGTTAGCTGGCTTGGGGCAGGACAAGCTAGTGGACAGTAGTGGCTGGCAAATGATTTCATCAGTGTGGAGGACTAGTCATAGTCAGAAAGAGGTAATAAAAGCTGTAGTCAGGAAGGTCTAGAACTATGGATGATATATTAGAAATGGGTCACATAATGGGTAGAATAAGGTAGAGAGAAAATATTCAATATTCAGCTTAAGACTAGTATCCAGATACCATATTTTTAGAATATTTAGCCACCTCATTGTGACAGCAGTTGTGTGGCCTTATGAAATGCAAAACCAGGCAGCCTTCCAATTTTAATATAAGAATTAAAATTCTATTCATGCATTTCCCTTGAAAGCAGACATGCATAGTCGGTAAAGAACAGCCCCAGTGGAGAACCCTTGTCAATAATTTTCATTAAGAGCATCCATCTCAAAAATCCTAACAGCATTGTTACGATACTAATATAGAAATCTTTTAAAGTCTGCTTACTTAATTTGCATAGGTAATTGACAGAGCATTAGAAATGATGAAAGCATAATGATGAAAACAAATCTAGAAGAAAGAACAAAGTCTCAGCTGCTGAATTTTATTGCTAAGCATATATTTTGTTTGATATTATGGACTTGCTATTTTGGACATTAATTAGATTTCCCCCTAATATATCCACTCTAAAAAATTAAAAAATAAGATGCAAATATTAAAAAAAAAAAAAAAAAGATATGGAGAGGGGGCCAAGATGCCTGACTACGTAGACGCTACCTCGGATCCCTCTTGCAACAAAGACTCGGAAAAACAAGTGATTCGATCACATACATGACAATATACGAACCCTGACCAACAAACACAGATTTAAAGAGTTGATCTGAGTGACAGAGACGGAGAACAAACAACTACGGGGAAACAGCAACTGTTTTCAGAGCCCAGAGCCAGCGTCCCGGTCAGGTAACCTTGGCGCCGGGCTTAGGACTGGGTGCAGGGGAGCTGAACACAACATCCTGTGACGGCGAAAACAAGGGGCGTAGCCCCACCCCCCTGAACTGACCTCGGGAGGGGGCCCAGCCGGTCCGTATAGGTGGCTCGGCGACGCAGCTGGCGGGAGAAGTCCCCAGGAGGCAGTGACTGGTTTTGGAGCTGGGAGTGCAGCGTCCCAGCCGGGGAACCTTGACTCTGGGCTTTGGACTGGCAGCGGAGGAACTGACTGTGGCTTCTGCAGGCCAGACCCTTGGGGGCAATCTCTACACAGCCAGCACATATGGGTGACACGCCCCTCGGGAATCTCAGATAAAATAGTCATCCCAAGCAAGATAAGCAACTTTGGCTATATTCCGTGTGGCTTTTCTTTTCCCTTTTTTTTTTTGGTCTTTTCCTAACCCATTCTTCCGGCCTGAGAGAAGCAACCACAAAAAACCCAGGGACCAAAAATCCTTCCCTAATTGGACTAAAAACATAAAACCAGCTCCAGCCAAGCATAGTTGATCCATATCTCGGGCTGTCATCCCTACAGGGAACAAGGTGGCTATGACAATGCAAAGGCATTTCTGATAGGGATCTGACTGCATTTTTTTTAGTGGATTTACTGGAAAAACAAGTTTCCCAGGTCTGATATCTCTGCTTATTCAACTGAGCCCTAACTGACCCACAACATGGAACTGAGGGCTGAAGCTCCCCCCAGACCACCTAGCCTCCTGCCTTAGGGGTCTCAGGAGGGTGACACCTACCAATCTGTAGAGGTACTTGCATTGGGGGCCTAAGGTACAGCTGCAGAGACCTCCCACCAAGGTGCTGTAGGAATAGAGACACACCTACCTCACTGACCTTTGGGGGAAGCCTGTCAGCATCCTGCCCCCCCGAAGTGTGAACCCCAGCTGCTAATAGAATCTGGTGCACACAACTATCACCAGTACTTCTCAAGGTGGATAGGTGTTAGGGTGCAGCACACGCTTGATGAACCAAAATCAGATTCTACTCAAGAATAGTGAATAGACTCAGGCATATATACCTGGCAACAGCCCAAACCAGCTGGTAATAGGTCATAAGTAAGTCAAGGGCTACAATAATCAAGACAGCACAATCTAGTAGCCCATTCACGTATATTGAAAGAAAACAAAACAAGATAAGACTCAGTGAGCAAATATAGAATAAACCACTACACTATCTTAGTGATGGCTCAGAGACAGCAGTCAATATCAAACCACATAAAGAAGCAGACCATGACTGCTACTACAACCCCCCAAACAAAAGAATCAAAATCTTTCCCAAATGAAGATACAATCCTGGGATTATCAGATACAGAATATAAAAAACTAATTTACAGAATGCTTCAAGACATCAGGGATGACCTCAGAAATGAAATAAGGCAATCCACAGAAAAAGCCAAGGAACACACTGATAAAACAGTTAAAGAACTAAAAAAGAATATTCAAGAACATAGTGGAAAAATTAATAAGTTGCAAAAATCCATAGAGAGACAGCATGCAGAAATCCAAAAGATTAACAATAAAATTACAGAATTAGACAATGCAATAGGAAGTCAGAGGAGCAGAATCGAGCAATTAGAATGCAGACTGGGACATCTGGAGGACCAGGGAATTAACACCACTATAGCTGAAAAAAAAATCAGATAAAAGAATTAAAAAAAATGAAGAAACCCTAAGAATCATGTGGGACTCTATCAAGAAGGATAACTTGTGTGTGACTGGAGTCCCAGAACAGGGAGGGAGGACAGAAAACACAGAGAGAATAGTTGAAGATCTGCTGACAGAAAACTTCCCTGACGTCATGAAAGACGAAAGGATATCTATCCAAGATGCTCATCGAACCCCATTTAAGATTGATCCAAAAAGAAAAACACCAAGACATATTATCATCAAACTTGCCAAAACCAAAGATAAAGAGAAAATTTTAAAAGCAGCCAGGGAGAAAAGAAAGGTCTCCTACAAGGGAGAATCAATAAGAATAAGTTCAGAGTACTCAGCAGGAACTATGTAAGCAAGAAGGCAATGGGATGACATAGACAGAGCACTGAAGGAGAAAAACTGCCAGCCAAGGATCATATATCCAGCAAAACTCTTGCTGAAATATGAAGGCGAAATTAAGATATTTACAGATAAATACAAGCTTAGAGAATTTGCAAAAACCAAACCAAAGCTACAAGAAATACTAAAGGAAATTGCTTGGTCAGAAAACCAATAATATCAGATACAAGCAAAATACAAGGTCACAGAACAGAACATCCTGATATCAACTCAAATAGGGAAATCACAACAACAAATTAAGATTAATTAAAGAAAAAATGCTCAAAACAGGGAATCATTGATGTCAATATGTAAAAGATCACAATAATCAAAAAGAGGGACTAAATACAGGTGGCATAGAACTGGCATATGGAGAGGGATACAAGGCGATATAGGACAATACAAGTTAGGTTTTTACTTAGAAAAATGGGGGTAAATATTAAGGTAACTACAAAGAGGTATAACAACTCCATAACTCAAAATAAAAACCAAAAGAAAAAGTAACGACTCAGCAAACATAAAGTCAAATACTATGAAAATGAGGATCTCATAATTTACAAATAAAATGTCTCAGCACAAAAAAGTAAGTGGAAAATTGAAATTGTCAACAACACACATAAAAAGGCCTCAAAATGACAAGACTAAACACATAAAAAAATATATATATTTTTTATACTTATCTATAATTACGCTGAACGTAAATGGACTAAATGCACCAATAAAGAGACAGAGAGCCTCAGACTGGATAAAGAAACACGATCCGTCTATATGCTGCCTACAAGAGACACACCTTAGACTTAGAGACACAAACTAAAACTCAAAGGATGGAAAAAAATATATCAAGCAAACAATAAGCAAAAAAAGAAGAGGAGTAGCAATATTAATTTCTGACAAAATAGACTTTAAACTTAAATCCACCACAAAGGATAAAGAAGGACACTACATAATGATAAAAGGGACAATTGACCAGGAAGATATAACCATATTAAATATTTATGCACCTAATGACGGGGCTGCAAGATACATAAATCAAATTTTAACAGAACTGAAAAGTGAGATAGACACCTCTACAATTATAGTAGGAGACTTCAACACACCACTTTCGGAGAAGGACAGGACATCCAGTAAGAAGCTCAATAGAGACACGGAAGACCTAATTACAACTATCAACCAACTTGACCTCATTGACTTATACAGTACTCTCCACCCAACTGCTGCAAAGTATACTTTTTTTTCTAGCGCACATGGAACATTCTCTAGAATAGACCACATATTAGGTCATAAAATAAACCTTTGCAGAATCCAAAACATCGAAATATTACAAAGCATCTTCTCAGACCACAAGGCCATTAAAGTGGAAATCAATAACAGAAAAATCAGGTAAAGAAATCAAATACTTGGAAACTGAACAATACCCTCCTGAAAAAAGACTGGCTTATAGAAGACATTAAGGAGGGAATAAGGAAATTCATAGAATGCAACGAGAATGAAAATACTTCCTATCAAAACCTCTTGGACACAGCAAAAGCAGTGCTCAGAGGCCAATTTATATTGATAAATGCACACATACAAAAAGAAGAAAGAGCCAAAATCAGAGAACTGTCCCTACAACTTGAACAAATAGAAAGTGAGCAACAAAAGAATCCATCAGGCACCAGAAGAAAACCAATAATAAAAATTAGAGCTGAACTAAATGAATTAAAACTAAGAACAGAAAAACAATTGAAAGAATTAACAAAGCCAAAAGCTAGTTCTTCGAAAAAATTAACAAAATTGATAAACCATTGGCCAGACTGACTAAAGAAATACGGGAAAGGAAACAAATAACCTGAATAAGAAACGAGATGGGCCACATCAGAACAGACCCAACTGAAATTAAAAGAATCATATAAGATTATTACGAAAACTTGTACTCTAAAAAATTTGCAAACTTAGAAGAAATGGATGAATTCCTGGAAAAACACTACCTACCTAAACTAACACAATCAGAAGTAGAACAACTAAATAGACCCATAACAAAAAAAGAGATTGAAATGGTAATCAAAAAACTCCCAACAAAAAAAAGCCCTGGCCCGGATGGCTTTACTGCAGAGTTCTACCAAACTTTCAGAGAAGAGTTAACACCACTACTACTAAAGGTATTTCAAAGCATAGAAAATGACGGAATACTACCTAACTCATTCTATGAAGCCACCATCTCCCTGATACCAAAACCAGGTAAAGACATTACAAAAAAAGAAAATTACAGACTTATATCCCTCATGAACACAGATGCAAAAATCCTCAACAAAATTCTAGCTAATAGAATTCAACAACATATCAAAAAAATAATTCACGACGACCAAGTGGGATTTATACCAGGTATGCAAGGCTGGTTTAATATTAGAAAAACCATTAATGTAATCCACCATAGAAATAAAACAAAAGACAAAAACCACATGATCTTATCAATTGATGCAGAAAAGGCATTGGACAAAGTCCAACATCCATTTATGATAAAAACTCTTACCAAAATAGGAATTGAAGGAAAATTCCTCAGCATAATAAAGGGCATCTATACAAAGCCAACAGCCAACATCACTCTAAATGGAGACAGCGTGAAAGCATTTCCTTTGAGAACGGGAACCAGACAAGGATGCCCTTTATCACTGCTCTTATTCAACATTGTGCTAGAAGTCCTAGCCAGAGCAATTAGGCTAGACAAAGAAATAAAGGGCATCCGGATTGGCAAGGAGGAAGTAAAATTATCTCTATTTGCAGATGACATGATCTTATACACAGAAAACCCTAAGGAATCCTCCAGAAAACTACGGAAACTAATAGAAGAGTTTGGCAGAGTCTCAGGTTATAAGATAAACATACAAAAATCACTTGGATTCCTCTACATCAACAAAAAGAACACCGAAGAGGAAATGACCAAATCAATACCATTCACAGTAGCCCCCAAGAAGATAAAATACTTAGGAATAAATCTTACCAAAGATGTAAAAGACCTATACAAAGAAAACTACAAAGCACTACTACAAGAAATTAAAAAGGACATACTTAAGTGCAAAAACATACCTTGCTCATGGACAGGAAGACTTAACATAGTAAAAATGTCTATTCTACCAAAAGCCATCTATACATACAATGCACTTCCGATCCAAATTCCAATGTCATTTTTTAATGTGATGGAGAAACAAATCACCAACTTCATATGGAAGGGAAAGAAGCCACGGATAAGCAAAGTATTACTGAAAAAGAAGAAATTGGGAGGCCTCACTCTACCTGATTTCAGAACCTATTATACAGCCACAGTAGTCAAAACAGCCTGGTACTGGTACAACAACAGACACATAGACCAGTGGAACAGAATTGAGAACCCAGATATAAATCCATCCACATATGAGCAGCTGATATTTGACATAGGCCCAGTGTCAGTTAATTGGGGAAAAGATAGTCTTTTTAACAAATGGTGCTGGCATAACTGGATATCCATTTGCAAAAAAATGAAACAGGACCCATACCTCACACCATGCACAAAAACTAACTCCAAGTGGATCAAAGACCTAAACATAAAGACTAAAATGATAAAGATCATGGAAGAAAAAATAGGGACAACCTTTGGAGCCCTAATACAAGGCATAAACAGAATACAAAACATTACCAAAAATGATGAAGAGAAACCCGATAACTGGGTGCTCCTAAAAATCAAACACCTCTGTTCATCTAAAGACTTCACCAAAAGAGTAAAAAGACCACCTACAGACTGGGAAAGAATTTTCAGCTATGACATCTCTGACCAGCGCCTGATCTCTAAAATCTATATGATTCTATCAAAACTCAACCACAAAAAGACAAACAACCCAATCAAGAAGTGGGCAAAGGATATGAACACACACTTCATTAAAGAAGATATTCAGGCAGCTAACAGATACATGAGAAAATGCTCACGATCATTAGCCATTAGAGAAACGCAAATTAAAACCACGATGAGACTCCATCTCACTCCAACAAGGCTGGCATTAATCCAAAAAGCACAAAATAATAAATGTTGGAGAGGCTGCGGAGAGATTGGAACTCTTATACACTGCTGGGGGGAATGTAAAATGGTGCAACCACTTTGGAAATCTATCTGGCGTTATTTTAAACAGTTAGAAATAGAACTACCATACAACCCAGAAATCCCACTCCTCGGAATGTACCCTAGAGAAATAAGAGCCTTCACACAAACAGATATATGCACACCCATGTTTATTGCAGCTGTGTTTACAATAGCAAAAAGCTGGAAGCAACCAAGGTGTCCATCAACGGATGAATGGTTCAATAAATTGTGGTATATTCACACAATGGAATACTACGCATCGATAAAGAACAGTGACGAATCTGTGAAACATTTCATAACATGGAGGAACCTGGAAGGCATTATGCTGAGCGAAATTAGTCAGAGGCAAAAGGACAAATATTGTATAAGACCACTATTATAAGATCTTGAGAAACAGTATAAACTGAGAAGAACACATACTTTTGTGGTTACGAGGCGGGGAGGGAGGGAGGGTGGGAGAGGGTTTTTTACTGATTAATTAGTAGATAAGAACTGCTTTAGGTGAAAAAAAAAAGGACAATACTCTATACATGGAAGGTCAGCTCAACTGGACTGGACCAAAAGCAAAGAAGTTTCCGGGATAAACTGAATACTTCAAAGGTCAGCAGAGCAAGGGCGGGGGTTTGGGGACCATGGTTGAAGGGGATTTCTAAGTCAATTGGCAAAATAATTCTATTATGAAAACATTCTGCATCCCACTTTGAAAAGTGGCGTCTGGGGTCTTAAATGCTAACAAGCGGCCATCTAAGATGCAGCAATTGGTCTCAACCCACCTGGATCAAAGGAGAATGAAGAACACCAAGGTCACACGATAACTAAGAGCCCAAGAGACAGAAAGGGCCACATGAACCAGAGACCTACACCATCCTGAGACCAGAAGAACTAGTTGGTGCCCGGCTACAACTGATGACTGCCCTGACAGGGAGCACAACAGAGAACCCCTGAGGGAGCAGGAGATCAGTGGGATGCAGACCCCAAATTCTCACAAAAAGACCATACTTAATGGTCTGACTGAGACTAGAGGAATCCCGGTGGTCATGGTCCCCAAACCTTCTGTTGGCCCAGGACAGGAACCATTCCCGAAGACAACTCATCAGACGTGAAAGGGACTGGACAGTGGGTAGGAGAGAGATGCTGCTGAAGAGTGAGCTAATTATATCAGGTGGACACTTGAGACTGTGTTGGTATCTCCTGTCTGGAGGGGGGATGGGAGGATAGAGAGGGTTGGAAGCTGGCAAAATTGTCACAAAAGGAGAGACTGGAAGGGCTGACTCACTAGGGGGAGAGCAAGTGGGAGTACGGAGTAAGGTGTGTATAAACATATCTGACAGTCTGACTTGATTTGTAAACGTTCACTTGAAGCTCAATAAAAGTTTATAAAAAAAAAGCTAGATATAGAGATACCATATGATCCAGCAATTGCACTCCTAGGCACACACCCTAAAGAAATAAGAGCTATGACACGAATAGACATTTGCACACCCATATCCACTGCAGCGTTATTCCCAACAGCAAAAAGGTAGAAACAACCTAAGTGTCCGTCAACAGATGAATGGATTAAAAAACTGTGGTACCTACACACAATGATAAAGAATATTGATGGATCTATGAAACATCTCACAACATGGATGAATTTGGAGGACATTATGCTGAGTGCAATAAGCCAATCACTAAAGGACAAATATTGTATGAGACCACTATTATAAAGTAACAACAAAAGGTTTACACAGAGAAAAAAATATTCTTGAATGGTTACCAGGGATGGGAGGGGGAGGAAGAAAAAATTACCAAATAGATCATAGACAATATGTAATGTGGGAGAAAGTAGCACAACATGACCAAGGCAAGAGAGAACATTGAGAGAAACGCGGGAATAAAGGGCAACTGCAGTAACTAGAATAGATACTCCTGCAACAATAGTATTGACAAACATTTAGAAATGGATACATAGATATAGATAGATATGTCCAGAGGTGTGGGAGGGTGTAATGGAGCATAACCACTGGCAGACACAGGTTTGGTGGTGGATATTTCTTTAAATACATGACTGCAGGTGCTCTGCATATATTAACATAGACAATAGAGTGCACAAGTGGCACAGTTAGGGAAACCTTTTAGACATACCACCTCACAGGATGAAGTTCCCACACTTGAAGGCAAAGGATCATAGACTCCAGCAACATCTACATCGATTGGCACAACATAGTTCATAAAGACCATGTTCTACATCCTGCTTTGGTGAGTAGCCTCTGGGGTCTTAAAAGCTTGTGAGTGACTATCTGAGTTACAACTATTGGTCTCTTCCCTTCCTGAGCAAAGGCGAGTGAAAAAAACCAAAGATCCAAGGGAGCAGCACTGAGACCAGAACTAGAGGGCGCCCAGCTACCACTACTGACTGCTCTGACTGGGATCACAACAGAAGGGTCCCCACAGAGCGAGAGAAAAATGTAGAACAAGAAATCAAATTCACAAAAAAGACTGCTTACCGGTCTGACAAAAACTGGAGGAACCTCTGAAACTATGGCCCTAAAACCTGGAACTGAAGCTATTTCTGGAGACCACCTTCCTGCCAAACAACAGACAAGCCCATAAAATAAACAACTGCATTTGAGAGGAACATTCTTCTTCGAACAATCAATTACACAAGATAAAAAGGGCAAGATTTACCCGAACACAAAGATGAGAAGGCAGAAAGGGGTAGAAAATCAGGACGAAAGGAAAATCAAGGTGAAAATGGGGAGAGTGCTGACACATTGTGGGGAATGAAACCAAGGCCATGAAACACCTTATATACAAACTATGAAATGGGAATATAATTTGCTCTGTAAACTTTCACCTAATGCACAATTAAAAACAAAAAGTTATGGAAAAAAAAAAAAAGATTAAGTAGTGTATACATGGCCAAGCAGATAGTAATGCCTCAATTTTAGTTTACCACTGTGGCATCAAGTCTGGGGCAGACGAAGTCATTAAAATTTGCCAGAAGCCCAGAATTCCAGTTCAATCGTCAATCATTTTTCATTTACAGGGTAAAAAAAAAAAAAAAAAATTTTTTTTTTTTTTTATGGATCAGAATTCACTCAATGGAGACAGGTTTTTTAGGACTTGAAGCACTTGCTGATGAAGATCAAAGACCGCAGCCTTCAGTATGGATTATGCCTCAACATAAAGAAAACAAAAGTCTTGGACCAGTAAGCAACATCATGATAAACAGAGAAAAGATTGAAGTTTTCAAGGATTTCATTTTACTTGGATCCACAACCAACAGCTGTGGAAGCAGCAGTCAAGAAATGAAATGATGCACTGCACTGGGCAAACCTGCTGAAAAAAGCCTCTTTAAAGTGTTAAAAAAACAAAGATGTCACTTTAAGGACTAAGGTGCACCTGACCCAAGCCATGGAGATTTCAATAGCCTCACATTCATGTGAAAGCTGGACAATGAATAAGAAAGGCTGAAGAAGAACTGACTCTGAATTATGATGCTGACAAAGAATACTGGATATCCCATGGACTACCAAAAGAAGGAACAAATTTGTCTTGGAATGCAAGACAGCCAGAGTGCTTCTTAGAAGCGAGGATGGAGAGATTTTGTCTCACATCCTTTGGACACATTATCAGGAGGGACATCATGCTTGGTAAAGTAGAGGGCCAGCGAAAAAGGAGGACCCTCAGTGAGATGGATTGACACAGTAGCTGCAAAAATGGGCTTAAGCATAACAAGGACCATGAGCATGGTGCAGGATCGGGCAGTGTTTTGTTCTGTTGTACACAGGGTTGCTGTAAGTAGAAATTGCCTCAAAGACACCTAACAAAAACAACACAACTTTGAGTGTTTACTAATTTTAAACATCTGCTAACTTTCCCATGAAAACTTTCTAACATAACTTTATTAATATCTACATCATGGATTGGACATCCTCTCTCCTATCTCCCTTCCCGCATTCCTTCCTTCTTTCACTTGTTCCTTCCTCCCTCTTTCCCTCCCTCGTTTTCTCCTTCCCTCCCTTCTTTCTTTCTGCATTCACTCACTGAGTTTATACTTCTTACATCCCTAGGTATGACTCAAACTCCCGAAACAAGTAAAAAGACAAAATAAAATTGAAAAACTGTGGATTGCCTCACTAACATGTAAACTGCTCCTAATATGAAGAAAAAGGCCAACAACCAGAGAGAAAAATAGGAATATATGGACAGAGAGTTCATAGAACAATCAATAGGCTGCCATTGAACATTTTTTTCCTTGCTAATATTAAGAAAAAATGAAAATTAAATCTACATTGTGGGAAAAGTTTCACATTCAGTAACGATGGCATAGCTTCTATTGAATCAACTCTTCTGCAGCTAACTATAAGCTTCTATTAGATATCACACAAATAGACAAGCATTTAATTCTTGCACATTTCCTTAAAAGGTATGATTTGGGTCTATTTCTTTAAAAAATGCCTCATTCTATATTGAAGCAAATATAAAAAATTAAGCTGTGTTTTGTGTTGAATCAACATAGGTCTTAGTCTAATTGTGCTCAAGGGGTAACTATCTTGTTCCGTGCACCATTTTGTGAGATTTTGTTGTCATTGTTGTTGTTAAGAATACACACAGCAAAACATACAGCAATTCAACAGTTTCTACACATACTATTTAGTGACACTGGTTATATTTTTTGAGCTGTGCTACTGTTCTAGCTCTTCTTTTTTGAGTTGTTCCTCAGCCATTAACATAAACTGACTTCCCCCTAAGGGTCCTATCTAATCTTTTAAGTTGCTATTGTCGGTTTGAACCCTGATAGTTCTTAAAATAGTATAATGCTCAAGGCAGACATTTTTACTAGTTAAGCTAGACTAAGGTGCCATGGTGGTGCAGTGGTTAAACACTCAGCTGAGAATGAGAACCGTACGATCGGCAGCTTGAACCCACCAGCCGCTCTGTGGGAGAACAGATGTAACAGCCTGCTTCTGAAAAGATTACAACCTTAGAAACCCTGTGTGGCAGTTCTACTGTCCTGCAGGGTTGCTATGAGTCAAAATTGACTCTATGGCAATAGGTTTGGTCTTTCTTGGGGGAAGCTTAACTACTGTTTGCTTTTAAGAAGACTTCAGGGAATATTTTTGGTTTAAAATTTAAAGATTATCTCAGGGCAATACAACCCTCATGGCTTCAGGAAGTCAGGAGTCCATGAGAATTTGAAAATCTGTGCTGCATTTCCCCTCTTATGATCAGGACTCTTCTGTGGAATCTTTGATCATAGTGTTCAGTAATGGTACATGGGCACCATTCCATTCAGTTCTTCTGATCTCATAGCAAAGGGGGCAGATGTCCATGGAGACAATTAGCCACACATTCCATATCCTCCTTCTATTCCTGATTCTCATTCTTCCCCTGTTACTCCAGATAGAATGAATAGAAACCATTTTTTGTGCCTTGGATGGCTGCTTGCAAACTTTTAAGACCGCAGGTACTACACAATTAATTAGGAGGTAGAGCAGAAGCACTAAACATGTTGTTCGGATGATTAACTGGCATGTCTCATGAAACCATGACCGTAAGCCTCCAAACCAAGAATCCAAACCCCGTGAAGATTCTGGTTGTACATAAGCAACCTCAGCAGTTAATCTTCTTTTTCTTTTTGTCGTTGTTGTAAATATGCCTATGAAAAAGGTGATACATGTTCTAGGTGAGAATACCTGCCAGAACACTCTGTTTAAATGTGCTTGCAGAGCTCAGGTTAATTCTGTTTTTACCTACTTTTTGCTCCCTGATAATAATGCCCTCTGTTGTGCTATACTGTATAGGGGTCGGTTTCAGTATGAAAGCCAAATCACTTTCCACAAGAATTTGAGTAAAACCAGTTCGGATTTCTCGGAGTCATTTTTCAGTTAAAGATTTAAAAGCAATATGATTGCTTAGTGCGTATGTATCTCCAAAACTGCTGAACATCAGCTTTTTTTAGAAGTTGAAAACAGTTGAAAAATTGTCTTACAGTATGGGATTAAACCAAGAGGAAAATTTCCACTGCATCCACACGGTGTCTTCACTGTCGAAGTTATCAACAGGTTCATTATGGTCTGAGGAGCTATTTGTCACTGCCTGTGGTTGTTTTCAGGATTATTTACTTTTTTGTAGATCAACTCATATTTTTTAGATCAACCCATATTAGTGCTGGAATGGATGTCCAGGACATTGTCACATTGCCCTCTCAATAAAGCGGGGAGGATGAAGCAGTAACAAATTTAGAAGGAGCTGGCCTTGGGATATAGAGTCCACATGTCTAGGTTAAAGCTGATGTAGGCATTGCTGGAAATCTAAACTCAAATATCAGGTTGCCAAAGAAGTGCTGGTAGCATTCCTGATGACAATAATGCAAATATCTTCCTATCATACCGTATACTCAGCTGTACTCACTTTAAACCTTTTGCCGTCAAGTTAGTGTCCACCCTTAGCGACCCTACAGGACAGAGTAGAACTACCCCATAGGTTTTCTAAGGCTAGAATCTTTACTAAAGCCGACTGCCACGTCTTTCTACTGTGGAGTGGCTGGTGGGTTTCAACTGCTGAGCTTTCTGTTAGTGGCTGAGTGTTTAACCACTGGGCCTCTAGGGCTGCTTACGTTGGGTATCTTGACACTCTCTGAATTTGGTATACTCATGCGCATTCATTTGCTTCAGCATATACTTAAATGCTCTGTCTACTCCCTCAGACAACTACTACTGATATTCCGAGTTTCAGTATAGGCATTGCTCCTTCTTGAATACAGTAACAGCCTGCGTTCATTGGTGTCATTACGGTTGGTATTACCCAGTGCAGTAACTCATGGTGTTCCCCCACCCATGGACCTCCTCCCATACCAGACCATAGAGACGGGGCAGGGGCCACGTGACCCCTGCACAAACGTCACATGTAGGGGCCTTAGGAAGTTAGCGTAAGGCTGGAAAAAGAGAAGCTTGGTGCCCGTGGCCAGTGCTCAGTTTCCCACTAACTGCATCCTGGGCAGCTGGTGGGCTAACAGGTGAGCTCAGGGGTATCCTGGCTGTGGAGGCAGCACAGAGGTGCCTACAGGCCTATGAATCCTCCCAGCAGACACCAGGGGCCACAGCAGCAGAGACCAGCATCAAAACATGGCTGAAGCAGGAGCAGACTTTCTGGAGCAGCTCAAGTCCTGCGGAGCTTGATCTTGGATGCATCTCTGGACCCTGTGGTGTCACCCCCTCTGACAGTGCCACCCGATGTGGTCCACACCCCCCTCCCCTGCACTCCCTATCCTCCTACACCCCCACTAGTGACGTAACTGCCTGGGTTGGGTTGTTTCTGCTCTCCATGCCCTCAAACACTTTTATGTTCTCTCTCTCTTTCCTCCCCTCTTCTCTCTCCCTCTGCTGCTCACCCACCCCCAGACTAGAATAGCCCCATAGGGATAGTTTGGTTTCCTACCCACATTTTTTTTTCACTTCATGGCATATTATCAGTTTCACCCATGACACGGTAGAGGGTAGTATAAGGTATTAATTCAGTGCTAAAGATTATAAATGACAACATCCTGCATTTGAATTCTGACTCAGGTGTTTATTGACTGCATAGCTGTTAGGACATTTCAAAACACTCCAAATTCAGTTTGTTAAAGTAGAAAAAATAATATGTAACTTTTGTGGTTTTGGGGAGGATTGTGTAAATGAGATAATTCATCTAAAGCAGGTTTGAAGAAGTAGAAAATAAAACTACAAGATGCCCAGTTTAATTTGAATTTTAGATAAAGAGGCAGATATGTTTCTAATGTAAGTATGTCCCAAATATTGCACAGGACTAAAAATTTATTTGTCATTGATCTGGAATTCAAATTTGCCTAGGTATTCTGTATTTTGTTTGCCAATACAAATCCAAAGTTCTGAACCCAGTGCCTGACACATAGAAATAGCCAGAACAAATGGATGAGTAAATAATTGTAGCTGTTATGTTTATTTTTTCTATGCAATTTATTTTAATAGCTTTATAGCTGCATAGTATTCATATTTATTAATTAAAAATGAATACAGTTGATGTCACACTTTTCTGGCTTTTTCATATCAATGTTTTAGAAAACAAAAAAACTTAACACTTGGCCAGCCATTCATTGTTCATGATAATAAACATGTTTCATTACACCTATTATTTGCTAGGCCTGGAACTACCATGTTTTAATAAGGATAGAAAGTCCTTGTCCTTGAGGGTCTTATAATTTAGTGAGAAGATATGCAAGCATGTACATTTCAAATATTTGTAATTCTGTTTAACTCTTCCACCAGTCATTCCCATCTCAATGTAAGAATTAATCAAAACTGATAAGACAAATAATGGAGGCAAATAAGTTAAATGTGAGAAAAATTAAGCCATTTTGTCCCTTTGTAGAATACATCCTGTCTTAGTCATCTAGTGCTGCTATAACAGAAATTCCACAAATGGGTGGCTTTAACAAAGAGAAATTTATTTTCTCACAGTCTAGGAGACTGGAAGTCTGAATTCAGGGTGCCAACTCCAGGGGAAGATTTTCTTTCTTGGTAGGCTCTGGAAGAACGTCCTTGTCATCAATCTTCCCGGGGCTAGGAGCTTTCCAGCTCAGAGACCCTGGGTCCAAAGGACACACTATTCTCCTGATTCTTGGTTCTTGGTGACACGAGATCTCTCTGCTATCTTCTTTTATATCTCAGAAGAGATTGGCTTAAAACATGAACTAATCTTGTAGATTGAATCCTGCCTCATTAACATAAAACCCACCAAAAAATAGCACAACTGCCGCTAATCCTGCCTCATTATCATAGAGGTAGGTTTTACAACACATACAAAAATCACATCAGATGACAAAATGGTGGACAATTACATCATACTAGGAATCATAGCCTGGCCAAGTTGATACACATTTTTGGGGGACACAATTCAATCCATGGCACATCCCAAATGACTTATGTAACTATTAAAAACAAAAGAAGAAGCGCATGCATGAGAGAGACAGAAACAGAGAAACAGAGTTCATTCTTGGTTTGTGGTACCCTAGATATTTCCAAGAATCTTAAAAATATTTCTATCTTCTTTCAGTTTTCGTCCTTGCAAGCATCTTTGCTATAAGGTGACTGGAAAGTACTCTTTAAGGCAAAGTTTTTATATAACCAAGAATCATAATTCTGATATTATTATCTTTACAATGAACTAAAACTTGTAGCCTTCTGCCCTGGAATTCTGTTAAAGCAGTGAGGATTATATTATGTTTTTTTCTGACTGACAAAATGGTGATAACTTTCTTGTCTTTTTTTTTTTTTTGTCTCTTTATAGAATCATTATTCAGAAACAAAATTGTAAACAGTATTCTCTTGTACCACTGGAGTTTTAATTTAAAATATCTCAGTATAGATGTGTGTGTTTTGTGTCCAAACAGTAAAAACAGCCAGCTGGCAGTGAGGGTGAAGGGAGTTCAGATGGGGTGAAAGTGAGAGATCCCTGCAAAATAATTCATCATACTTTTAACGGCATGACCCAAAATAAGAACTGAATTCACATAAACAGGAAATCAAAATCTTCTGTGATTTAGATAATTCTAACTTTGGTGTGTCTTGAGAGAGAGAACCCTGGTGCCTGGTGGCACCACAGGTAAGCTCTTGGCTGTTCTAACCCACTCAGTGCTTCTGCAGGAGAAAGGCCTGGCAATCTACATCTGTAAAGATTACAGCCTTGGAAACTCTATGGGGCAGTTCTACTCTGTCCTATAGGGTTGCTACAAGTAAGAATCGATTCAACAGCACAAACCAACATGTTGTTGTTCTTAAATGCCTTTGAGTCAATTCCAAGTCATAGTAACCCTATGTACAACAAAACGAAACACTGCCTGGTCCTGTGCCATCCTCATAACCATTGTTATGCTTGAGCCCATTTTTGCAGCCACTGTGTCAGTCCATCTCGTTGAGAGTCTTCCTCTTTTTCACTGACCCTCTACCAAGCATGATGCTCTGCTTCAGGGACATGTCCAAAGTATGTGAGACGAAGTATCACCATCTTTGCTTCTAAGGAGCATTCTGAATGTACTTCTTCCAAGACAGATTTGTTCATTCTGTGTCCCATTGGTTTGCTATGAGTGGGAATCTACTCAATAGCACACAACACACATACATACCCACAAATAATAGGGATTATAATACATTTAATAGAAAATAAAATAAATAAAAAAAAAACTATTTCATAACGGTTTTCATAAAAATTATTTTTTAAAGAGAAATGAAAACAAGGAAATTAAAATTTGTTGAGTGTCCATTAGAGTCCAGGGACTTTGTACAAATCTTAATGGCATCTTTAGAATTCTGTGAAGTTGGCAGCTTTAGCCTTCTTTTCAAATCCATGAATTGAATAGAAAAAAAAAAAAAGGAACCAGTGTTGGAATGAAGTGATTTCATATTTGAGGCCTTTAATGACACTGATTTAAAACCAACAGCTTTTAACTATCTTTGAAGTTCTTCCTCTGCATTAATGGTTATTTTTTTACTTTTCACACTGCACAAAAATCATGGGATAAAAAAATGACTTAATTTATAACAATAGGCATTTAATCAACATGAAAAGCCCTGCTATAAAGTGTGATTCGTAAAAACAATCATATAGGTAAAATTGCCGTCTGCAGACACAGGCTTGTTAAAACTGCTCATAGCATTTTACGCAGACAAGTTTTCTAGTTTCCACGGGGTAAGTGATATTACTGTTACGCTCTGTCACGGAGGGTGCAAGTTTCAGATTCATCATCAATTTCACTGAGAAACAAAAATCTGGTGCTTGCCCTTTTTTTTAATTAAACTTTTACCTCTTTTCTTCTGAAAAGATTTATTTAATTTAAACCAAAGCGTTACCCAAAACAAAATAAATACAGTGAAACCTGTAAAAGCCAGAATTTTACAGGATGGCCTTATTTTTGAGGATCTTGCAAGTTTTCCACCTTTGACCAGATGCAGTCTTACCATTTTTCTATTACTTGTTTTAGTGGAAAATATTTGAGGTTTTCCTTCTCTGACAGGTTTCTGCCTTACACAGGTCCAACTTTCACAGGTTTTACTTCATTTCGCTATACAATTATTGTCCAAACCACTACAGAAATGCTTTCAGACTATTCTGTATGTCAGGGGTCAGCAAACTTTTCCTGTATAGGGCCATACAGTAAATATTTTAGGCTTTGTGAGCTATATGTTTCTGTTACAACTACTCGATGCTGCCATTGTAGCACTAAAGCAGCCATAGATAATATGTAAATTAATGATGTGCCTGTGTTCCAATAAAACTTTATTTACGGACACTGAAATTTGAATTTCATATAATTATTGTGTCTCATAAAATATTCCTCTTTTTTTCCCCTCCCAACCATTTAAAAATGTGAAAAACATTCTTAATTTGCAGACTGTACCCTAATTTTGGCAAACTTTGGCCCTTGGGTGGTAGTTTGCTGACCCTCACTCTGAGCACTCATTGGAAACATACTCCTATTTTCTCAAACGTAATGTCCTAGGTGAAATAAAATGGATGGTCATCAGCGTTAGAGGCCAACATTGACAGTATTGCTGAGGAAGGATTTTGTGAGCAAATAAAGATTTCTTAGAACCCTGGAATAATAAATTACTGCAGAGCCTCAGAGAAGTGGCCCTTACAGACCAAGCCATTTGGCAGCATCAGGAGCCTTTAGGAGGATGCTGACGTAGACCATGACCTTCTCATGACAGACAGGGTAAGAAAACAGGCTTCTCCCAGCAGCTTTGCAAGCAGGAGCTTTGGACAAGCAGGAGTTGGAGCAGAAGGAAGAGCACTGGGCCATCAGGGCTGTGCCCAGTGCTTGCTGCTGTTGATGGTATAGTTTGCTGAACTTCTTAGCACCTCTCAGAAATATCAGTGAGATTTAGCATCAGGTACTTCTGCTGCCTGGTGCGTAGACTGTTTCTCTGGGGTGCTTTCCTTGTTCACTCCATGGATTTTATTAATCCTTCTTATGACCTACTTCTCTACTTTCTATATAATTATTATAGCAGGTCTTACGGGTTATTGTACTCATTTGCTTCATGTCCATCTCCCCAACTATACTGAGCTTCCTAACACTGTGGGTGACCCTTTATTTATCTCTGCCATTCCAGGACCTAGGACAATGCCTGACCCTGAGCCGAGAACTCCATAAATATCTACTGTCGAAAACCTAATTACAGCAGAGAGAGGATTTTGCTTTCTGCCTTTGTCACTCAGTATTTTATTATGAGCATTTCCTTTAGCTTTACAGGCTTCATAATTATCATTTTAATGGCTACATAAAAATCTGTCAAGTTTGTGTGTCATCATTTGCTATATTATTTCCGCCTTGTATATTGAAGTTATCTTCACCATTTTACTATTAATTAAATGTTTAATTAGCTATTACTTTGCCTTTTTTTTTTCGAGTTTTGAAGGCTTGAAGGGATGATTTGAATTACTCATGTCTCTTAAAATAATTTTTACAATGGAATTTGATTAGTTTTTCATAAACACATTTTCTTGTTGATCAAATGTTTAATAGTATAAATAAGAATATATGTATATAAAGAAAGACTCTTATAAATAAGCATATATGCACATGAATATATAATGGTCTGTAAATATATTAAAGATAAATTATAGATCAAAACCCATTGCTGTCAAGTTGATTCCGACTCGTAGTGACCCTATAGGACAGAGTAGAACTACCCCCATAAGTTTTCCAACCAGCAGCTGGCAGATCTGAACTGCCGCCATTTTGCTTGGCAGTTATAGCTCTTAACCACTGCACCACCAGGGCTCCAAATTATAGATACAAACCAAACCCACTGTCATTGAGTTGGTTCCGACTCATATTGACCCTTTGGGACAAAGTAGAACTGCCCGGTAGAGTTTCCAAGGAGCACCTGACGGATTTGAACTGCTAACCTCTTGGTTAGCAGCCGTAGCACTTAACCACTATGCCACCCGGGTTTTCCAAATTATAGATAACCCACCCATTGCCGTTGAGTCAATTCTGACTCATAGCGACCCTATAGGAGAGAGTAGAACTGCCCCATAGAGTTTCCAAGGAGCGCCTGGCAGATTTGAACTGCTGACCCTTTGGTTAGCAGCAGTAGCACTTAGCCACTACGCCACCAGGTTTCCAAATTATAGATAGGAGTATATAAATATATACAGGAATATAAGAAACGTTTACCATTTAAATTGAACAACAGCAAAAATAAAACTTTTGAGGAAAGACCTTACGCTCAAGTGAAAAGAAAATCTGAAGAAGACTTGGTCCAGCAGAACTCAGCTAAGAAAAACCTAGCATCAGAGACAGAAAGGAATTAGTAAGCTCTGGTCAGTAGGCCTGCAATGATTATAACCTGCAAATCAAGGGCCAGCTGCGGGACATGGGAGATATAACTTGCTCGTTCTTCTCTGATCTATATAACCTAAATATAATTGACTAAAATTTTTAATCAATTAAGTTTCAAAAAGGATCAGCAGCAATTTAATTTTTAGCCAGTTTCACTGAAGTATAGTTGACATACAATATACTGAGTATTTTATATTAGAAGTGAACAATGTGATAAATATAAGTATATATGCTTGTGAAACCATTACTGTGATCAAGACTGTGAACAGTTTCATCACTCCTAAAAGTTCTTTGGTGCTTCTTTGTATTCCGCCACCTCCAGCTCCTCCTTGTAGCTCCTCAGACCCAGATAACCATTTATCTGCTTTCTGTCACTATGGATTAAGTTTATCTTTTCTAATATTTTATATAAATACAGTCATACAGTATGTGGTCATTTTTTAAAAAATTTTTTATTGTGCTTTAAGTGAACGTTTACAAATCAAGTCAGTCTCTCACACAAAAAACTTATATACACCTTGCTACATACTCCCAATTGCTTTCCCCCTAATAAGATAGCCTGCTCCCTCCCTCCAGTCTCTCTTTTCATGTCCATTTATGCTAGCTTCTAACCTCCTCTACCCTCTCACCCTTCTACAGGCAGGAGATGTGAACATAGCCTCAAGTGTCCACCTGATCCAAGAAGCTTACTCCCCTGCAGCATCCCTCTCCATCCCATTGTCCCGTCCAATCCCTGTCTGAAGAATTGGCTTTGGGAATGGTTCCTGTCTTGGGCCAACAGAAGGTCTGGGGGCCATGACCACCGGGGTCCTTCTAGTCTCAGTCAGACCATTAAGTCTGGTCTTTTTATGAGAATTTGGGGTCTGCATCTCACTGATCTCCTGTTCCCTCAGGAGTTCTCTGTTGTGTTCCCTGTCATGGCAGTCATTGGTTGTGGCCGGGCACCATCTAGTTCTTCTGGTCTCAGGATGATGTAGTCTCTGGTTTATGTGGCCCTTTCTGTCTCCTGGGCTCATAATTACCTTGTGTCCTTGGTGTTCTTCATTCTCCTTTGGTCCAGGTGGGTTGAGACCAATTGATGCACCTTTAGATGGCCACTTCCTAGTGTTTAAGACCCCAGATGCCACTATCCCAAGTGGGATGCAGAATGTTTTCTTAATAGATTTTATTAAGCCAATTGACTTAGATGTCCCCTGAAACCATGGTCCCCAAACCCCTGCCCCTGCTACGCTGGCCTTCAAAGCATTCAGCTTATTCAGGAAACTGCTTTTGGTTTAGTCCAGTTGTGCTGACCTCCCCTCTATTGTGTGTTGTCTTTCCCATCACCTAAAGTAGTTCTTATCTACTATCTAATTAGTGAATACCCCTTTCCCACCCCCCTCCCCCCTCTCATAACCATCAAAGAATATTTTCCTCTCTGTTTAAACTATTTCTCGAGTCAGTATGTGGTCATTTTTGTTTTTCTGGATGACTACACACCAGCAATTATGGTAAAAGTTTTATATGTTACGCATGCCATTGATTTTAATGAGTTTCAAATTCACCATATGGCACATGACAAGAAACAGGTTAGACATTCTCTACGAAAGTGAGAGTCTTACTGAAGTCCTCATCTTGTTTTGTGGTTCTTCTAACTCACACAGTATGGAGATGGTCCCTGAGTTCAGGAACAAAGTCGGACGCATCTCTTTTCTCCCATGTGCTTAGCCCCAAAACTTGCATCTAGTGCTATAAAGCATAGTGTGTTGATTCAGGTTGAATTGATACGGACTGAATTTAGAAGGGCAGATAGAGTAGTACTTGACAGCTCACAAATCCCCAGTTTAAGAAACGTTGCACTAAAGAAGTGTATTTTAATGCAAATAACACACGTTATACTTTTTTTTTTTCGCCAGCCTCACCTTTCCCCTGTGCTTAAAAATAGACCTTATGGGGAGAGGGCTCGATCTGCAAAAAAAAAAAAAAAAAAGTGTTATTTGTATAAAAGTACGGTAATCAGAAATCAGTCACTTTGGATGAACTTGATTTCCTACAACCTGGGAATTACAAACTCAAAAGTTGGTCCCCAAAGCATGTGGCCATATTCATTTATAAGGTGAATCAGCCAAGAGACCTAGGACATCATCCCGCTAATTTATCTCAGATTATTATCAAAATTGCAACAACAAAAAAAAGGAAATTAGAACTTCCAAGAAGCTGAAAATACATTTGCATACCCAAGTTTCAGGAATATTGGCTTAGAGAAAAATCACACTGGGCAATGTCAGTGCCAGAGTTTAATGCTTAGTTCTACCCTTCCCAGATTGTGACCTTCAGCATCTCATCAGACTTCTCTGAATTGTAATCACCTCATTTGGAAAATATGGATAATAGCAGCTAATTCACTGGGTTGTACTGAAGATTGGCTAAAAATAGGTAATGTGCAGAAGCATCAAGCAGAGTGCTGTGTACATTGTCTGTGATGAGTGTGAGAACAATCAACTGAGAGATTAGATGGATTCCCAGCATTCACATTTAAAAACACTGATCGAAGACAGGGAACCAGGACATAACATCGCTTATGGATCGAATTGTGTCCCCCCAAAATATGTGTTGGGATCGTAACACCTGTACCTGTGGATGTATTCCCTTTTGGAACTAGGGTTTTCTTTATTATGTTAATGAGGTCATATCCTTGTAGGATGTGTCTTAAACCTAATAATTTTTGAAATGTAAAAAGAGCAGATTAGGCAGGGAGAGAAACAAGCACAAACAGAGGGGGAGAGACATACCACTTACAGATCGCCAAGGAATCAAAGTATGCCAGGTCTAAAGAAATTGGAAGTGATTTTCCCCAGAGATGGCAGAGAGAGAGCCTTCTCCTAGAGCCAGTGCCCTGAATTCAGACTCCTAACCTTCTAAAACTGTGAGAAAATAAATTTCTGTTCTTTAAAACTACTCACTTGTGATACTTTTTTTTTTTTTTTTATGGCAGCACTAGCTAACTAAGGGAAACCCCGGTGGCATAGTAAAGAGCTACGGCTGCTAACCAAAAGGTCAGCAGTTTGAATCTACCAGGCACGCCTTGGAAACCCCATAGGGCAGTTCTGCTCTGTGCTATAGGGTTGCTATGAGTCAATCAACTCGACCACAACAGGTTTTTTTTTTTTTAGCTAACTAAGACAATACCTGATAGCATTTGAAGCTTGATTTCAGTAAACTCATTTCAATGCTTTTAATCATCCTGTCATTGGCAAATCTATGCTACTATGGACCTGAAGACAAGAAGACCATGTTGAAAACACCATTAATTAATGGCTAACCTTGGGCAAGCCATTAGGTTTCTCTTAATCTCCATGGGCTTATTTTAAAAATGGTAATAATTGCACTTGTTTGTCATATCTCACTGGGTTATTTTGAGGAAGAAAACAGGATAATGTATGTCAAAGTCCTTTCCAAATGACTGACTATGCTGCCTGAAATTTGTCAAAGCCTGGCTATTCATTGACCCCCCTAGAGTAGCCATCTGAGTGATTGGCTTTATCTGCATCCTCCTTTTCTGAGTCAGGTGCATTTTGTTCCACTGAGAAGGGGTTCACAGAATTTGATTGGCCATATCCTTTACACTGCTAAGGGTCATTCTGACACATCACTGAGCACGAAGTCTGGACAGAAGATGACATGAAGAAAGCACTCCGGTTACTGGCTGCGACGCCCATGGTAGCACCAAGCCTCCCCATCATGGAGAATGCTGTCAGCTGCAATGACACCCCTCTGGTACAGGGGGCGACTTTTTGTCCTTACTGTGCACCTATCAGAGGTGATGACAGACAGGGTCACCTGAAGGATGCAAACTGGTGTCAGGATTTACTGGTGTAGTTTGCAGGTGTTTTGACAACAGTTTCATCTCATTACAAATATTTCAGGCCTCCGAGGGCCCTCTTTCAAGGTACCACACTCTTGAAGTCCTTTTGTGATGATCTCCTCTGCCAGGACATCTTTCAAAGGGAGCCGCCTAGTCTATTCTAGTTTCTGGGCACAGGGATAAGTCAGGCATGAGTCCCATGTTCCATCCCTGGAATAAATGAATCAAATTAGTTGGTAAGGAAAGTCCTGCACTGAGTTTTCTGGAGTCGACTCATAGCAACCCTATAGGACAGAGTAGAACTGCCCCATAAGGTTTCCAAGGAGTGGCTGGTGGATTTGAACTGCTGACTTTTTGGTTACCAGCTGAGCTCTTAACCACTGAATATCCTGGGCTCCTCTAGAGCTATACCAAAAAACCAAACCAGTGCTGTCGAGTCGATTCCGACCCATAGCGACCCTACAGGACAGAGTAGAACTGCCCCATAGAGTTTCCAAGGAGTGCCTGGCAGATTCGAACTGCTGACCCTTTGGTTAGCAGTCATAGCACTTAACCACTACGCCACCAGGTTTCCTTCTCTAGAGCTATAGGGCATCTAAAACCTTACTGTCAGGATAGTTCTGCAAATATAAAACAACTGAAAAGGAGTGATGATTCTTACCAAGAGATATCAGTACTGCATTATAGATATGGACTGGTAGAAAGGACTTTACCATTTTTATTATTTAACATAAAATAAATATTTTTAATTGACAAGTACCTGTCAATGACTATCAAGGCCTATGTTTAGCTCTTTCTGTTTGAGAGTGATAAGTGGAACAGAAATTTCCATGCTTTCTTTGAACTAATATCCCAGGGATGAAGGCAGGCAGTAATGAAAAAAGAAAGTCAAACAAGCAAATGAATGTAAATTAAAAAATGAGTGATTTTTTGAGAGAGTTGTGACCCACCCTATCAAATTTATAAAACAAAACATACCAAATATATCTAAACAGAGACAACTTAATCTAAATGGAGATTTATGGCCAAATTTTGGGAGCAGAGTCCAGAACTATGATTCTTGTCTAGTCTCTCACTCCTCTGCCTATGCAAGCGATGATTTTCTTTTTTTTTAATTTTTTTGTGCTATAGGTGAACATTTACTGTGCAAATTAGTTTTCTTGTTCAAAAATTTATACACAAATTGTTTTGTGATATTGGTTGCAACCCCTGCAATGTGTCAGTAGTCTACCCCTTTCCACCCTGGGTTCCCTGTGTCCATTCATCCAGTTTCTCTATCCTTTCCTGCCTTTTCATCTTTGCTTTTAGGCAAGTATTGCCCATTTGGTCACCTATACTTGATTGAACTAAGAATCACGTTCCTCATGTGTGTTATTGTTTGTTTT
Organism: Elephas maximus indicus; assembly: GCF_024166365.1. Taxonomy (NCBI): domain Eukaryota; kingdom Metazoa; phylum Chordata; class Mammalia; order Proboscidea; family Elephantidae; genus Elephas; species Elephas maximus. Next base: position 7,056,397 of record NC_064833.1, on the reverse strand, counting down.
AGAGGCTTATCTAAACTTTGGCTGAAAGGTGGACTTCAGGAGTGGCTTCAGTTCTGAGTTAGCAGAGTGTTCTGTGGCCATAGTCTCAGGAGTTCAATGATTCTCTTCTGTTATAAGAGCCTAAGAAACAGAACAGTGCATTCAACAGCCCAGAGTTGTACTGACTCTTGTAAATTCCAAATACAACTAGAAAAACCAGAGTCTCTAAGATATGGCTAGTTCTTTAAAGAAGGGGCAGGGGGAAAACATACCCGAGTGGGGAAGCGCTACTCCTATTTGTGCGTGGGGGAAAAGTGGGTAGCAATTAGAAGCAATGGGATCAGGCTCCTACAAATCCTCCCAGATTTTCCTCTGACATCTGACCAGCTACACCTCCCTCAGAACAAGTCTACCCTGACATTCATTATCATGTGGCTGAAGTGTTTCCTGGGTTCCAGATAGGACTGGGGTGCAAACTCTGATGGGACAGTAGAACTGGAGAAGTCCCGTTGTGGTCTTCATGTAGAAAGAAAGGGCAGAAATCCAAGGCCAGGTTTACTCAGAGACTTCCAGGAGTAGACAGCTGAGTACAACAGTTCAAGTAAAATCATCAGGATTCGACTTCCTAATCTTTCTATCTCTTGCTATGATTTCTTCTGGGTTGGCTTCATGTTAAGGTGGGTCCCAGGAGTAGACTTCAAAAATCAATTAGATTTAAAAAAAATAACAATAGATACAGAAGACGGAGAGAGTAAGCTTCACTCACAGCCAGAACACTAGGCAACAAATAGAATCAACACCATCAATACCATTCAGAGTTGTTACATGTTCAGAATGAAGCCATGTGGAAAATTCTTTAGTATTCTTATCACCCAGTATACAGTATATAAAAATCATAGCATTCAATAAATATGAACTGGCTGAATTTAAATTTACTGATCATCTGTTCAGAAATCAAAATACCTTGTTTCCTAGACCAGTACATTTTTCATTGCAGATATAATAAGTAAATGAGCACAAGACTTCTAGAATCAACCAAGCCAGAAAGCAGTGTGAACTATAGCTAGCATAGCTTCTAGCTCCTTGTTCTATTAATTATGGTCATTCTAGCTACTTTTTCTATCAATATATGTTCCAGTTATTCAATTTCAAAAGCTTTTAAGTAGAATAGTATAACAATCATAAATTTGGAATCATATATTCCTGGTTTTAATCCTGGGCTGTCTGGCTCATCCCTGGTGGTGCAGTATTTAAGAGCTCAGCTGCTAACTAAAAGGTTGGTGGTTTCAGTCCACAAGCCACTCCATGGAAGAAAGATGTGGTAGCCTACTTCCATAAAGATTAAGGTCTAGGAAACCCTATGGGCGGTTTTACTTTGTCCTTTAGGGTTGCTATGAGTAGAAATCAACTCAATGGTAGAGGTGTTTTGTTTTGATGATCTTTCACAAATTACTAACTCCTCTGAACAAATTTCCTCAACCAGTAAAATGAGGACAATATTATGTACTTCATCAGGTCATTGGGAGGGCTATTTCTGACATACACTAGTTTTTAAAGGAATGGAAATTATATATAAATATAAATAACAGGGAGGCATAAAGCCTGTCTCCCCACTTTTCTCACTTACTTTGATCTGATTAACTTGCATGAGGCTTGTGATGACACATTCTCAAGACTGATTAAGGAAGTTTAAGTGCCTATGCCTTCCCTTAACATTTGCCAAACAATTTGTTAATGAAGCCACTTTCAACCAGTCTGCATTTCATGAGCTGTAATCCAATTTAGAGTGATACAGTGTAAGGCTGATCAAAAAATGTTTTCTTCAGTGGGGACTAAGTGCTGATTTTAATGAGAAGGCACGTTAAGGCAAGTTGATTTCTGACCCTCTTCCCTCTACTTGTTGTTTTGTACTCAGTCTTCAATTCAAATCAGGTCACTTCAACAATCATTGGCAATTGGGTATAGTAGTCAAGAGAAAAAGTCCTGAAATTAGCATTCCTGTGCTCACATTCCAGCTAATCTTGGCCATGTTGAACATGTGTCTCTTATGAATAAACTTCTCTGGTTCTCTTTTCTCCAAGACTGGGTTAGATGCCATGCCCCTATACTTTTTCCCCACTCTGTGAATACCTTCCTCATAGCATTGTGTGTTGTATAGAAAGCTGGGTTTTATTTTGTTTCTATCTCTCCAGTAGGCAATAAGATCCAGAAGAGAATAGGCTATATATCCTAGCTTGACACAGATGAGACACTCAGAAAATAATTATTTGAATAAATGAGTGTGCCTTACACTAGAAAATTGGAATTGCACATGTAATAGTAACTGTAGTTATAGTAGTACAAATCGCAGTGCTAGTGGTACTAGTACTACTACTACAACTACTACTAACTAAAATAAACACAAAATTTGCCAAGCACTGTTGTAAGGGTTTTATATTTATTCAATAATTTACTCACAACAGCCCTGAGCTCCTGGGTGGCACCAAGAGCTTGCACTGAATTATTAACCTAAAGGTTGGTGGTTCAAATCTACTCTGGGACATCATGGAAGAAAGGGCTAGCAATCTGATTCCGTAAAGATTACAGCCAAGGAAACGCTATAGAGCACAGTTCTACTCTTTGACACATGGGGTCACCATGAGTCAGAATCAACTTGACGGCAAGAGTTTAGTTTGGTTTATGAGCAATTACTTTATTTCTCAATTTTATAGACAAGTAACCTGAGGTAAAGGAAAGTTTATAACCTTCTCAGAACTACACACATAGTGAGTAGTGAAACCAGGATTGAAATCTAGATAACCAATAAACTCAGTTTACTAAAGGCCTTAAATTTCCAAACCAAAAACACCAAACCCGTTGCCATCTCGTCAATTCTGACTCACAGCGACCCTATAGAACAGAGTAGAACTGCCTCATAGAGTTTCTAAGGAGTGCCTAGTGGATTTGAACTGCCGACCTTTTGGTTAGCAGCCACAGCTCTTAACCACTATGCTGCCAGGGTTTCCTTAAAGAAAAAAAAAACATCGCCATCGAGTCAATTCCAAATCATAGGGGCCCTACAGGACAGAGTAGAACTGCCCTATAGGGTTTCCAAGGAGTGCCTGGTGGATTTGAACTGCCAGCCTTTTGGTAAGCAGCTATAGCTCTTAACCACTATACCACCAGGGTTTCCTAAAGGGCCCGGTAAATGTTAGATATTTGCATTTGAACCTCTTGGCTTCCATTTTCTCCATTGAGGTGGTTGGACTATGTCATCTCTAAGATACAGCACAATTCTAATTCTATGATTCTGTCCTTTACTAACCACCACTCATCTTTCAGTTTGTCGTACTGTGGTGGCTTGTATGTTGTGTGGTGCTGGGAACTATGCCACTAGTATTTCAAACATCAGCAGGGTCACCCATGGTGGACAGGTTTCAATGGTGCTTCCAGACTAAGACAGACTAGGAAAAAGGACCTGGAGACCTACTTCAAACATAAATAAGTAAATAAACTTGACCAGTGAAAACCTTATGGATAGCAGCAGAACATTGTCTGATATAGTGCTGGAAGATGAGTCCCACAGATTGGAAGGCATTCAAAATATGACTGGAAAAGAGCTGCCTCCTCAAAGTAGAGTTGACCTTAATGATGTGGATGGAGTAAAGCTTTTGGGACATTTATTTGCTGATATGACATGACTCAAAATTAGAAGGAACAGCTGCAAACATCCATTAATAATCAGAACATGGAAAGGATTAAGTATGAATTAAGACTTGGATGTAGTCAAAAATGAAATGGAATGGGTAAAAATCAATATTCTAGGCATTAGTGAGCTGAAATGGTCTGGTATTTGCCATTTAGAATCAGACAATCACATAGTCTACTATGCCAGGAATGACAAATTGAAGAGGAATGGCATCACATTCATTGTCAAAAATGACAATTCAAGATCTATCCTGAAGTACAATGCTTTCAGTCATAGAATAATATCCATACACCTCCAAGGAAGACCAGTTAATACAACTACTATTCAAATATACCTACCAACCACTGATGTGAAAGATGAAGAAATTAAAGATATTTACCAACTTCTGCAATCTGAAATTGATCAAACTTGCAACCAAGATGCATTGATAATTACTGGTGATTGAAATGCAAAGTTTGGAAACAAAGAAGGATTGGTAGTTGGAAAATATAACCTTAATGATAGAAAGGATGCCAGAAATTGCATGATAGAATTTTCAAGTCCAATGACTTATTAATTGCAAATATCTTTTTTCAACAACATAAATGACAACTATATGCGTGGACATGCTAGATGGAATACAAAGGAATCAAATGAACTTTGTCTATTGAAGAGACAATGGAGAAGCTCAATATCATCAGAACAAGGCTAGGGGCTGATTTCTGAATAGACCATCAACTGCTCATATACAAGTTCAAGTTGAAGCTGAATAAAATTAAAACAAGTCCACAAGAGCCAAAGTAGGACCTTGGGTATATCCCACCTAAATTTTGAGACCATCAAAAGAATAGATTTGATGCACTGAACGCTAATGATCGAAGACGAAGACCAGGTGAGTTATGGGATGACATAAAAGACATCATACATGAAGAAAACAAAAAGTTGTTCAAAAGACAGGAAAGGAAGAAAAGATCAAAATAGATGTCAGAAGAGGCTCTGAAACATACTCTTGAACATACAGTAGCTAAAGCAAATGGAGAAAATGATGAAGTAAAAAAGCTGAAGAGAAGATTTCTTCTGGAGCTCCAGAAGACAAAGTGAAGTACTATAACGAAATATGCAAAGACTTAGAAAGCCAACGGAGAAGAACTGGATATTTCTCAAGCTGAAAGAACTGAAAGAAAAATTCAAACCTCGAGTTGCAATATTGAAGGACTCTATGGGCAAAAGAAGCCCTGGTGGTGGACTGGTTTAGCATTTGGCTGCTAACCAAAAGGTTCACAGTTTGAATCCATTAGCTGCTCCTTGAAAACCCTAAGGGCCAGTTCAACTCTGTCCTATAAGGTCACTATGAGTCAGAATTGACTCCATAGCAATGGGTTTGGTTTTTTTGTGGGCAAAATATTGAATGACTCAGGAAGCATCAAAAGAAGATGGAAGGAATACAGAGTCACTGTACCAAAAATAATTGGTAGATGTTCATTCATATCAGGAGGTAACTATGATCAAAACCCAGTGGTGCTGAAGGAAGAAGTCCAAGCTGTACTGAAGGCACCGGTAACAAACAAGGCTTCAGGAATTGACAGAATACCAATTAAGATGTTTCAACAAACGGATGCAGCACTGTACGTGCTTATTTATCTATGCCAAGAAATTGGAAGACAGCTACCTGGTCAGCCCACTGGAAGAGATCCGTATTTGTTCCCATTCCAAAAAAAGGTGATCAAACCAAATGTAGAAATTATCAAGCGATATAATTAATATCACACACAAATAAAATTTTGCTGAAGATAACTCAAAAGCAGTTGTAGCGGTACATTGATAGGGAGCTGCCAGAAAATCAAGCTGGCTTCTGAATAGGATGTGGAATGATGGATATCATTGCTGATGTCAGCTGGATCTTGGCTGAAAGCAGAGAATACCGGAAAGATGTTTACCTGTGTTTTATTGACTGTGCAAAGGCATTTGACTGTGTGGATCATTACAAACCATAGATAACATTGTGAAAAATGGGAATCCCAGAATACTTAATTATGTTCATGAGGAACCTGTTCATTGACCAAGAGGCAATCATTTGAACAGAACAAGAGGATATTTCACAATTTAAAATCAGGCAAGTTGTTCTTCGGGGTTGTATACTTTCACCATACTCATGCAATCTGTATGCTAAATACTCTGAGAATCTGGACTATGTGTATAAGAATGTGGCATAAGGATTGGCGCAAGACTCATTAACAACCCGTGATATGCAGATGTCACAACTTTGTCTGCTAAAATGAAGAGGACTTGTAACAGTTACTGATAAAAATCAAAGACTACAGCCTTCAATATAGATTGTACCTCAACATGAAGAAAACAAAAATCGTCATAGCTGGGCCAACAAACAAAATATGATAAACAGAGAAAAGATTAACATTGTCAAGGATTTCATTTTACTTAGATCCACAATCAATGTCCATGGAAGCAGCAGTCAAAAAATCAAACAAATCTGTTGCAAAAGACCTCTTTGAAGCGTTAAAAAGCAAACATGTCACTTTGAGGACTAAGGTGCACCTGACCAATTGTCTCATGTTCATGTGAAAGCTGGACAATGAATAAGGAAGATCAAAGACTGATGCCTTTTAATTATGGTGTTGGCAAAGAATATTAAATATACTATGGACTGCCAGAAGAACGAAAAAATCTGTCTTGGAACACGTACAGCCAGAATGCTTCTTAGAAGTGAGGATGGCAAGACTTCATCTCACGTATTTTGGACATGTTATCGGGATGGATCAGCCCTTGGAGAAGGACATCATGCTTGATAAAGTAGAAAGTCCACAAAAAAAAAGAAAGACCGTCAATGAGATAGATGGACAAAGTGGCTGCAGTGATGTGCTTAAGCATAACAATGATTGTAAAAATGGCTCAGGGCTGGGCGGTGTTTTGTTCTGTTGTACATTGGGTCACTATAAGTCAGAACCTACTCAAAGGCACCTGGCAACAGCAACATTTGTGCCTGCTTTGCCCACCTGGTCAACTCACTTATCATGTGCCTTTCTGTTCATGGGTTCACATTTGTCATCCTACTCTTAAGTCCCATGGGGCTCAGGCTCCTGGGCCGGCATGATTGTGCCTTCTCTTGTGCATTATTCATGCCTCACCTCGAGGGAAAATCAACTGTAGTCAAGGGAGTAATTAGCCATTGATTACAGGTGATCTATTAATTGGGGAATGCTGTAGGCCCTACTTAGAATGATCTGGCTAATGAAATTACGGTCTCTCTTTTTTTTTTTTAATCAAGGATTTAGGGATGCTACTACTGGAGGTTGGAAATTTGATGTATTTTTCTGGTGACAACACTTCTCCCCCTCCACCATGGATGTTTGGTAGATGAAGCTCCTGTATCCAAACTCTTAAACCCTCAGCCTACTGCAATTGCTCCTATGTTCACTTGATTGCATCTGTCACTAGACAGTTATTGTTATAAGAGTGAGGATTCTTGGGTAGTTTATTCTTGAGCCGTGGGATCTGGTCCACTTCCTCACACATGGTAGGAACTGAATAAATATGGCAACATTTGAAAATAGATCTGCCTGACTCCTTAGCCTGGGCCTTTTTTCTATACTTCTATATCAACATACTGTGTTAACAAAACATCATGCATTATTATGATTATCAGTCATTCTTTCGTAAGAGACTAATAAATGTATGTTGTAGAAGTTTTGAGCAGAAAACACTCACAAAAGTCCTATGAAACCAGGGAATACCCTTGAAGGATTTATAGCCTTTTGTTGGATGCATAAAAATGGGAGAAGCATAGCCACCAGTTACGAAAAGATGGAAAAACACATCAAGAACACAGCTTTCCATTGCTTGGTACCTAATCGTATTTATTGCTGTAAAAGTCAATGTGTTTCTCCTTTTCCTCTGTTTTCTTGTCTATGCGGCGTACTGTGATTGGTTTTGGGGTTAGCCTGGCTTCCATTTCAGTATCTGTCATGTAAAGAGTATGTGGGTTTAGGGAAATTTTTATCTCTTTTCTTAATTCTGTCAAATTGAAAACTGTTATAGAAGAGTACCCTCCTCAAAGAATGGTGCTTGGGATTAAATTACAGCATGCATATAATACAGCAAAAATTTTGTATCTTTTCCCAGAGCCACTCATCTACCTCATGTTCTTCACGTCTTTACACCAGATTATTGTAACAACTTCTTGACTGACAAACCTGCCTCCACGTTCATTTCTTGCAATTTGTCCCTGTTACAGTAACTTTGTAAGATATACACCTAGCATGTGATTTTTAAGAAAATCTAACTGGTACACACACTGATTTTAGAATTAGGTATAATGTTATAGCTTTAGTATTCAAGGTCTTTACTGTCAAAACTCTAGACAAATCAGGCAAGTTTCTATACTTGGTTTTCTTTGACCATGTTTTTCCCTTTGCTTGAATGTTGTTCTCCTCTTAGTTTGCCTATCAACAATCTGCTCATCCTTCAAAAACTAACCCCACCCTTCCCTTATGAAAACTTCTGGAATCTCCAGGTTCCTAGTCTGCGCAAATTTCCTCTACCTCTGGGCAACCCAGTTTACAGTATAATTGAATTGGTTGACATGGTGTCTATTTATTATGTTTGACTTATAATGGGATTGTTTCCTGTTCTGCTACACTGGCATTATTGTTAATACACTCACACATACACACATAAACAGTACTCTATTGCTAATGGAGCCCTGGTCGTGCAGTGGTTAAGAGCTTGGCTTCTAACCAAAAGGGCAACCCTATAGGGCAGTTCTACTGTGTCCTATTGGGTCACTATGAGTGGGAATTGACTCTATGACAATGTATCTTTTTTTTTTTTGGTATTATATTGCTAATACAATACATATAGTAATAATGCCAAATGATATATAGTACAGTTTATCAAAAGCCAGTCTGATGGAAACTAACCGATGACCTTGGACAAGTTACTTAATCTCTGTGCTTCAATTTTATCAACTATAAAATGGGGATAATCGTAATACCTCCTGTGGGTTGCTGGGAGGATTCTAAGAGGCAGTGCATGTAAAATACTTAGAGCAGTATGACTGCACGTTGCAGACATCAGACAAATGCCATCATCATCATCAGTAGTAATAGCAATAGTAAGAATAATGTTTAGATGCCATGTGGCAGAAAATTCTATGTACCAAGAACTGTGCTAAGAACTCTTAATGGATTATTTTATTATTTCTCACACCATTCTTACTATGTAGATGTTACTACTATCCCCACCTTCATTACAAAATAGGAATGTAAGGCTATAGAGGGATTAAGCAATTTGACCAATATCAAAAGACTAAAAGGCAATTGCAAAAATTTGAGTCCAAACAGTCTGACTCCAGAGCATATTTCTTGATCAATACAGTACTTAATTATGTGACCTGCATATATGAGGGTGTGAATTGTTTTACAAAAAAAAAAAATCCCTGAGATAAACTGAATGCATATCACAGTAACATAAATCACAAATTAACATCCATATTCCTGTCCTTTTAGGGGGCCATTTTAAGCTCAGACCTAATCTGGAAAATACTCTTTTCACAGAAAATCTAAGGGATGAACCTCTTCAGCCCCAACCCTCTTCCTGTATTCTCTAGGGAGACATGAGGGCTGTAGCTAAAGACAACCTACCCCTGAGGTGAAGTGTAACTAGGATAGGCAGTATTTCTGAAAATATATTGAATGAATTAATATACACAACAACAAGCTGGCAGTTTTTGATGGACAAATACAATGTATCCCAGGAAGAAACAGCTTTGGGAAGCCGCATCTTCTGATACCGTGCGCAGTGAAGGCATCGGAACACCAATGGGAATATCAGCACCACCTTGGAAGGATAGCTCCTCAAGCCCCATGTGATTAAGAGTTCTCTGCAGGTTTCTGAGTGGGAGGAATTGGGAATTGGCAGATTGCATTAGATATTTATGCCTTGCATATAAAGAGTTTAAGATAACTGCATAATAGATTATAAATTTCTCCTTCTAGAGCAGTGGTTCTCAATCAGAAGTGATTTTATCCTCCAGGAGATATTTGACAAAGTCTGGAGATATTTTTGTTTATCACAACTGAGGGAGTGCTATGCTACAATGCACAGGGAAGCGCTCACAACAAAGCATTACCCAGCCCAAGATGTCAGTAGTGTCACAGCTAAAAAAAAAAAAAAAAAACTTTTTAGACTACGAGTGTGTTTATTTTTGACTAATCCATATTGAAGCAGCTTTTACACTGTTATCTTCCAAAAACACCCAATAGAAATAGTTTTAAATTGCAGGTTGACCATCCTCATTCCAAGAAATGTCAACAGAGCATGGGATTCTGGTGTGGACCAATTAGCTGCATTAAGAACAAAAAGAAAACAAAACCCCAAATGCTTCTAATGTAACTGCTTCATGGATCACACTTTGAGAAACAATCCAGGAAGCAGTATATTCTGAATAAGGCTATACGCAGTACAATTTTCCCATTTATTATAATTATTGATGTGTCTAGCTCTCTTGTTGAGCTGCTAAGTCAACCATTTTATAATTATAAAGAACCTCCAACTTTTCAGGCACCACACAAGTTGCTGGGAATACAGCAATAAACAACATGGAGAAAGCCCCAACCTTCCTGGTGCTTAGAGGTGATCAAACTATCTAGAATATAATAAAGGACGCTGAACTGAGGTGCAATGGATTCAGCTGCATTTTTTGATTCTTCTCTCTCATCCAAGGAGCCCTGGTGGCTCAGCAATTAAGCACTGGGTTGCTAACCAAAAGGTCAGTGGTTTGAACCCACCAGCTGCTCCATAGGAGAGAGATGCAGCAGCTTGCTTTCCCAATGATTACAGCCTTGGAAACCCTACGGGGCCATTCTACCCTGTTCTATTGGGTCACTATGAGTCGGAATCAACTCTACAGAAACGGGTTCTTTTGCAAACCAGCAGCCTCTAAAACTATTTCCCATGTACAAGAGCTGCTCGTTTGTTGAATTCTCACTACACAGTACTTCCTTAACACAGTAGTGTGTACTGTATGGATTACAAATACCTTGTAGACATAGATCAATTACACCTGGACCTACGCATATCAATGTTCTTTCCTACCAAGGCTTGTTAGGGAGAGGCATTCACATGTTTGTTCTAGATGAGTCTGCACTCATTAAAGAGTGCACACATGCAGTGAATCATAAGATCCACATGCAATACATTCCCATAACAACCAGAATTATAATTAGAATGGCTGCATAATCTTTCATCAGTAGAAAAACCAGCCCTTACTTAAGCATTCTTTTTTTGGTGAGCATTTATTTTTCTTTTTAATTTTCAATAAAATAGTCCGGAGCACAATGTATGTTTTCAATCTATTGCTGTTTTCCCTTTCGATTTTTTCCCCCCCTCTACGGTACATTTCCATGAAAGATTATCAGGTCAAAACGAGACCTGTAATAGATTTTTCTTTTTTTAAAAAAATCACTTACGTTACTCTATGCTTTCCAACTTAACAATGACTCTGTGGTGAAGAAAGAAATACGTTAATCTCTAAATTGCCTGATTCTACTGTGAATCTCTTCACAATCCTCTTCTCTCCTTCTGTAGCCTGGTTCCCTGGCAACAAATCCCTGGGTAAGAAAGAGAGATTGGAAGAAAAAAACACCTTTTTCAAAGAATACCAGTTAGATTTGGTGAAAGTAAGACCTCTGGCTTCCTAGAAGATGTCTCATAAAACGTTTCATTCATTCTTCATAGAAGTGGTTATAGAAAACTAGTGGCTAGTTTTTTTTTTTTTTTTTCCAAGTAGTTACTAATGTTTCTACAGTTTTCTGTATAGAATTGTGTATTCTTTGTATTTCACCTATGATCAGATCTTGTTATTTTTAAATAATAACTCTCTACCTACAGAACCAACTGCTTAGAATAAAGTGGTTATTTAGGTTCTTGGGGGCTGGGTGTGGATGAGTGCAGTAGGTGGCTGGTGTTGGTATGGATAGTTATTGCTTTCATTTGGCAAGTCAACAATGAGTGCATTGAAAGGTTACAAAATTTACCCAGTATCATACCAATAGTTACTGGAAGAATCAGGGATTGCAAATCCATGATCTTTCCACTATGCAATATTTACAGAAAGAAAATACAAACACATACACTCTCACACACCCCCCATACTGTTCAATTAAAAAATAAAGTTTACCCATGGATCTACTCAGATGAAGGAGCCCTGGTGGTACAATGGTTAATCCTTTGGCTGCTAACTGAAAGGTATATGGTTAGAAACTGCCGGAGGCTTTATGCAATAGAAGACCTGGTGATCTGCAGCCTTAAAGATTACAGCCCAGAAAACTCTATAGGGCAGTTCTACTCTGTCCTGTACAGTGGAATTGACTCAATGGCACACAACAACAGCAATAGTTTCAGTTGTGAGAGTCCCTTGGCAATGTAAACAGGGAAAACACTCAGTTGCTAACCAAAGGTTGGAGGTGTGAGTCCACCCAGAGGCACCTTGGGAGAAAGTCCTATCAATATACCTCTGAAAAATCAGCCATTGAAAACCCTATGCCGCACAGTTCTATTCTAACACACAAGGGTCCACCATGAGCTAGAATCTACTCAACAACAACTCGACTCCAAGCACAGCATTACGTTCTGATAAATGCAACAAATGCAAAATACTAAGAAGCGGAATGAGGAGACAGTCCAGGGGTGGAAGGAGAGCTCTGCGTTGCTGGGGCAGGGAAGGACACTCCAGAGTGCTGACATGAGTTTGTTTTTCAAGGATGGAGAGAGGTTGTTGGGATAGGTAGCACCTGGAGAAAGTGCTTGCCTGGATAAGGGTACACACAGGATAAGGTGAGAGGTGAGGCAGTGCCATGTTGAATTAGGAGATTACAGACAGTTAGGGTCAAATAGAGCAGACAAATTGTAGTTCCCCAGTGGGTCAAAAGTAATTGCTGGTGAGTGGTGAGGATTTTTTTTTAATTCATCTTCTTTCCTCCGCCTTTCATTAGCATTTTCCTATTAAAAAAATAAATAAATATAACTTTCTGATATCAATTTGATTTTTGTAGTTTTTTCTGGAGACATAGCTTTACTATTCCATAGCCCAAGCATAATCAGAAACTTACTTGGCTCTGAGCACTATTGATTCTAAACTCCAATTTGGATGATTTATTCAGTTATAATTGGTGATTCCTCTTCCCTCTGTGCACCACTGTATAGCTCCACAAGCCATAACCTACCCCTTTACTGAGCATCCTGAAATCCAAGAGTAACCTCCTAACAAAGGACATCAAACGAAGGGATTCCAATGTGCCAGCCCAGGAGGGAGAATGGAGGGGAGGAGGAAAATTGTAGAAGAGAGACAATGAAAATTGTTTTCTCAGTCCTAGGAATTTCAGGGTTTGAAATAAAAGCCGACAGTCATCTAAAGATGGTTTCATTGAAAGGAGAAGCACCTGGGAAAGGATTCCATTCTCGCATCTTAGAATCTCATTGTAAAAGAGTGGCAGTCGCAAATTCTCTTTGGCGCTAATTGCCTCTCTTTGATCAAGCTCCCCCCTATCTAATCCTGACAGTCTGCCTCCAGTCAAGTTTATATCTCTGTCTGTAACATACAGCCATGACAATAAGCTCGCCTGTGTCCAGTGGTTAAGTTTGCCTCTGAGAAGAGTATCTCGGTCTGGCACCTGCGATTGGAATCACTGTTGCTTCAAAACTGTGGATCCTTGATTGTTGGCTGTTGGATAGCATTTGTGATAGATTCTCTGCCCTTCCCTTTAATGCATTTGATAATACTTTATGCAACAGGAAAGATAGAGGAAATCATTATGCAAATGAGGAGAGATGGTGTAAGGTATGAACTAGAATCTGATGAGCGTGGTAAGGCTGCCCGATCAGGGAATGCTACGCATCTTCCCTCCTGCCTTTAATCAGTGGGATCTTTGTGGGTTTGAATCTCAACTTGCTGCTTAATTAGGCAAATTAACCTTCTTGTTTTTATAGCACCTGTTCTTCCCTTCATCTTCCCACTCTGCATTTTTAGTGTTGTGTTATGTACTTCCTGTGAGCTTCCTGAGAAAAGCCCTGGTGTTCTAATCATTGTGTAACCCTGTCTCTCAGCTCAATGCCTTCCCAAGAGTATCTGCATGCTATCTGTTTCATGACGGAATTCTGATGGTACAGTGGTTAAATGCGTGGCTGCTATCCAAAAGGTCGGTGGTTTGAATCCACCAGTAGCTCTATGGAAGAAAGATGTTGCAGTCTGCTTGCATAGAGATTTACAGCCTTGGAAACCCTGCGGGGCAGTTCTACTCTGTCCTATAGGGTCACTATAAGTCAGAATTGACTTGTTGGCAATGGGTTTCTTTTGGGGGGGGGTATTGATTTCATAAATGAGCAAATTGATCTTATCCTATTCCTCCCATTCAGTTTCAAATGCACGAGAAAGCTATTGATTCAATTCATCAATATTATTGGAAGTTTTCTCCTCCCTCCTCCTCATCTGAGCACTCTACTTTTCTCAACACTGCTTTCCTCCTTCATTTACGCATCTTCAAAATGAATTGCACCTAACTTCTGTTGTTCGTCAATTAAAGGGTGGAGACACGTAGCTACCTCATCTCAACTAAAAAAAAAAAAACAGCGTGTGTAAGGAAGGTGTTTTGTTGTTTTAAAACTTGAAATGATATAGACTTAGTCCTGACCAGGGACAAGGAGTGTCAAGTATTACTAATGGGGTTGACTTCCAGTGCTATGGCAATTTTGTCCCTTAGGTTGCCCATCCTTATTTAGTAGAGAAAAGAGATGATCTGCTTACCCTTCATGCTGTTTATCATCAACCTCAATTTTTAATTCCAGCAAAATTCTGGGTGCTTCATTTTAATTGCTCCTGATGAAGCAAATGATAGAAGGGGGCTAGCTTGATTTTGCATCACCAATTGGCTCTGTTAAAATTTTAAAAGTCACATTTTTGGTAATTATGAAATGTTTAATTAGGAGTCATGAAAGGCATATATATGTGTGGGAAAACATAATTCTCTCATTCAGTTACCAAGAGAAGTACTGATTAAATGTTGGGTGATGTGCTACCCCAAGGATTTCAAGGTCAACCAAAGAGTATGAATAAGAGCTTTGGAGGCTAACTATATAAGACTACAGTGGTCACACAAACGGGCTGATCATTTATGCCTAGGAGAATGGGGCTCAATGAGACTTCCGAGAGAAAGAGCTGCTGAAACTTTCAAATCAGGAGATGGTTATCAACCTATCCAAGCAGTCTAGGGCATTCCAAGAAAAGAAAAGGATGTTCATAGCCCCGAGAATAAGAAAACAATGTGTATTCTTGTAATTCTGGTCAGTTAAGACTTTTCCTGTAAGAGTGTACAATGAGCTTTCCC
The DNA here is from genome assembly GCF_024166365.1 of Elephas maximus indicus. NCBI lineage: Eukaryota > Metazoa > Chordata > Mammalia > Proboscidea > Elephantidae > Elephas > Elephas maximus. The sequence continues at coordinate 7,041,355 of NC_064833.1, read as the reverse complement.
AAACACCACATCTGACCTGACATGAACTTAGCTGGCTGGACATCCATAACTTGCCCGTGTACGATGAGAATGCATTGCACACATGGCTTATCATCTAGAGAACTGAGTCTGGATTCACGGACCTGGTCTTTAGAGCCTGCTCTGCTACTAATTAAAAGCAAAAAGATAAATAATTGACTCAATACAAAGGTCCAAAATGGCAATCTAGGGAGTAAATTTATGTTGGATGCATGGTTGTAAAAAAGAAGAAGAAAAATCAGTTCCCAATAGTTAAAAATTGGGAGATTTGACACAACAGTCCTGCTATCTGACTTCTCTTGGAAGAATTCATGATAAGATGGACCCAAAAATTCTTAAGGCAATAATGGGCAGGAACTGGATGGAACTGTCAAGAGAGGTGGGTTGTAAATAACCACAGTCCCTCCACTTCCTGCCAAATCCTTGATGCTCAGGCCAGGTATCCACCATCACTTATCATCACTCTTCCATTGTTGATTTCCTTAATTACAATATGTGAAAAGTTAAATACTTGATGAACTCAATTCTCCATTAAATGTCGGACGGGAGGACTGAATACGCTGAGCATTAAAAAAAAAAAAATAGGATTGTGCATATATCTTTGTTAAAGTGAGAGAAATTTCTCTTTATTCATATGTAAACCAAGTGCTCACCTGGCAATGAAAATATTATTAGTCCTGGCCTGGTCACTCCTTTATATGCTCACCCACTGCTGGGAACTGCTGCCCTTAATTTAGACCCACTGGATCTGTTTCCTTACTGCGTCCAGGCTCTGACACCATTGTCTACTCTCTGTCCTGCCTGTGGAGTCCATAGGCTAAGCAAAACTTTGAAGGTGCACGTCTACCCAGAGATGTCTCAGAAGGAAGGCCTGGCGATCTACTTCCAAAAAAATCAGCCGTTAAAAACTCTATGGAGCACAGTTCTACTCTGACACCCACAGCATTGCCATTAGTCAGAATCAACTCAATAGCAGCTGGCTTTTGCCCCTCTCTATGGAACATCACGGACACAAATCTCTTACAGTAGAATTCTAAACCAGAGCCTAAGCAGAAAGGGGCGAGCAGCCAGCAGATACCTCAAGCAAGTTAGTAAAGAGTTCTTGTCTTTGGTGTTTCTATGTTTAAGATACAAATAAAAGACCTCCTTTATGCATTTTGCAGGGTGACTTTGAAACACCTAAAATGTTGACAGGTGCATAGCAGATTCTGTATTTTCTTTCATTACATTGCCTTTTACTGCAGTAAAGGCAATGTACTTCAGTCTCCTTAAAGGTATTAATAATAAAATAATGGCTATTGTTTATCAGGTCATTTTTTAATAAGCTTAGAGTGCTGCTAAGTGCTCTATAGACATTATTTTATTTAATCTATCAAAATAAACATATGATTCTATTATTTCCCAATTTGACAGGAGTCAACAATTAATTTACAAGTCTACATCCATTCTATTATAAACCTTGCACTACTTAAGCTACACTGAACGTGCCCATAATGCACAACTAGTCAGTGGTGGGTCAGGATTTGAATCAAGTATGTAACTCATGAGGGAGGCCTAATTGCACAATGGTTAAACACTTGGGTGCGAACAAATAGGTTGGCAGTTCAAACCCACCAGATGTTCCACAAAAGAAAGACGTGGCAGTCAGCTTCTGTAAAGATTACAGCCTTGGAAAGTCCTTGTGGCAGGTCTACTCTATCCTACAGGGTCACTATGAGTCAGAATTGGCTCGACTGCGACTGTTTTTTTTATGCTGCCCATGATGCTAGAACCTGATCTTATGTATCTTTGTGCTCAGACTGCCTGTTAAATACCACACTCTAATATATGATAAAAAATGAGTTAATGAATGCATGAATGAAAAAACTGTATAAAACATATATCCATGCTATATGCATAGACATATTCATGACCATTATAATGTTTTAGGAAACATTATTGAATTTAGCAGAGATAAGCAAACATTTCTGGGATTTTTATGTGTAATGCCAAAGATACTGTCCTAACAGCTCCTTTTTATGTAATTTTGAAGATAAAGATATCATTTCAAACTCGTTTAGGGCCTGTAGCAAAAATAATTCCACATTAAGAAACTGTAATAACCATCATTTACTTAGACAACATAAAAATTGGATATGGCTTATGATAATGTATATGTATTGTCTATATTAATAATTGAAGCTGCCTAATGAAGTTACCTTATGAAACAGGTCTGCGCATCTCCTCTTTATAGGGAGGACTCTGAGGTTTAGAAAATGTGGCCAATTTATCCCAGGTCTCACCACCAATAACTTTCATAGCCACATCTTCACCCAGGTATCTGACTCCAACAATACACTGCCCCACTTCAGTGCACACCCTGCTGCCTCAGTGCTGATCCATCTCCCCAGGGTGGCAGACTCTTATCACATGGAATTGATTTGTTGTTTGAAATGTCCAAGTGTGATTCGGAGACCAGTCTATAAATAAACCATCTTGGTCATTCTGTCCCCAAAGCAAGAATTGACTATAGAAACACATATTCTACGGTGGCTTTAAAATTGTTTTTTTTTTCCTCTAATCAACTCTCTCCACCTACTTTCCAGCTCATCTACTCCCAGAATATTGGACCAGAGATAGGTTGTAAGAATAAATCCAGATATGTGTCTCATCTGGGCTGGAGCAATGAAGCAAACTCACATTAAATTCCCTTGTCTCTGCTGCTACCCTCCCTCATCCCTTCATCTGACAATTCCCAGCTCAGTAAAACTGAAGACTCCACTGGGAGGACAAAGGCCAGGACATTTGTAGCTCAATGCATGTTATGAATATGGCAGATTGTTGATGGATTGAACAAAGAAACAAGCTGCTCTATAAAGGAACTTTTGTCCAAATTTGCAGGGCTGGGATGGGGGAACTCCAGGTAGTGATGAGGGACAAGACTTCGTGATTAACCAAAGAAAGTGCCTCAGAAACACAACATAAACGGCAGCCAATGGCTAGTCGCACAGCTGAGCTGTCTTATATAAAACGTCCACCAGTCAATGCTTTCCTGAGATTCAGCTTCCTCTTCTGCTCCAGGAAGCTTACCTATCCATCTCTGAGCATCACTGGGATGACATAATTGTTTTGAAATGCCCAATTCAATAATTGGAATATAGTAGATGGCCAATAAATGACATAAAATGTTTTTGTTATATTGTCGTTGATGTTGTTGTTGTGTTCTGTTGAGTCAATTCTGACCCTATGGGACAGAGTAGGATGACCCCATAGAGTTTCCTAGGCTGTTCGGAGCCCTGCTGGTGCAGTGGCTAAGAGCTATAGCTGCTAACCAAAGAGTCAGCAGTTGGAATCCAAGGGCTCCCTGGAAGCCCTGTGGGGCAGTTCTACTCTGTTCTATAGGGTCATTATGAGTCAGAATTGACTCAATGGCAATGAATTTGTTTTTTGAGGTTTTGATCTTACAGGAGCCCACGGAGCCACTGGTGGGTTCAAACCACAGACCTTTAGGCTAGCAGCCAAGTGCTTAACCTTTGCACCACCAGGACTCCTTCATTGTTATACTAGGCGTTCCTTGGAAACTCTATGGGGCAGTTCTTCTCTGTCCTATAGGGTCGCTATGAGTTGGAATCAACTCGACAGCACTGGGTTTGGTTTGAATAAACATACGCGTTACAGAATATTATACAATAGGAATAGCAAGAAAGTGTCAATTCAGGCTGAACTTGGCAAAATTAGGTATCAAGGAAGTCTAATATGGTACGCAGAGTATTACATCAAGAAAACCATGCAGTGAGAAAACAACAAAGGAGCAGAATTTCATGGAGGTTGGGAGCTCAGACTTTGAACTGAGCACAATATTTGCTTCATAGGTCTTCAACAAAGATAAAATTTTTTAAAGAGATCTGTGTAAATCTGTATAATTATCATAAATCATTCAATGCCTGACACACATTGAACCTCAAGTCAATATTAGATATTTACTGTTATTATTTATTAAGTATCACACATTCCCTGACACAGTATTGAAGCTAATTCTCCCCACTGTCTGGACTCCTTAGTATATGTGTTTTTCTCTAAGCCAAAGATAGTTTGCTTCTTCTATGGTGAATAGCTCCCCACGGACCAAGTATTTCAAGAGAGTAAGGGAGAAAGCTGCAAGGTTTTTTGTGATCTAGACTCAGAAGTCCTAGAACATCACTTCTCTCACATTCTATTGGCCAGCCAAGTCACTAAAGCTCCCCCTACCCATGTTCGAGGGAATGGAAACTATGCTTTTCAATGGGAGTTGTTGTTGGGTGCCATCGATCAATTTCAACTCATAGTGATCCCATGAGACAGAGTAGAACTGCCTAGAAAGTTTTCAGTCTTTACGGGAGCTGATCACCACGTCTTTCTCCCATGGAGCCACTGGGTAGGTTTGAATCGCCAACGTTTCAGTTTGCAGCTGAGTGCTTAACTGTGGCACCACCAGGGATCCTCAGTGGAAGTAGTAGTAAAGAATATGCAGCCATCCTTAACCTATCACAAGCAGCAAACACATAATGAAAAGCAAGGAAAAAGGAGAACAGAATTCAAACATTTGTTAAGCGTGTGTATCCAGTCCTGACTTAAGCTGTGTCTACTACCAGAGCTTTTCAATAATGGGAACCAATAAATTCTATTTTGTCTCACATAAGCCAATTTTGATCAGCTCTTCTGTTACCTGACACAGAAAGTGTCCTGGTTGATATAACTGCCAATTACTTAGTGCCACATTACAGGTTGCCAAGGGCCGAATGGTATTTCTAAGACGGAAGTGGACTTCTGAAATGAAAGCATGAACAGGAGATGATGACATAAACAAATGAGCAGGATCCCAGGACTTAAGCTCATAACATGTGGTTAATTTCCACAGATTTTCTCTTGTTAGTTTGGAGCTGCTTTAGAAAACAAGACATGAACTTTTTAATTTACTGTGGAGAATCTTAAAGTCATCATTCAGTACCTGAGAAAAGCAAAAACATGCCAGAATTGAATCAAAACACATTCTAGAATGTGACATAGATGTCACCCAGAGACTTTTGAATTTGATTAGAAATGCACTGATTTGCATGAGTGATTATTTCAGTCTCTCCTCTTTATGGAAGAGGAACACAATGGCCACAGAGACATCATCATTTTTGCATCCTGGCATACAAAAATGCTAGCTTTTTCAATGAAGAGTTTGACTCATATTTAACCTAAGCACAATGCTTCCTGCTTTTCATAAAGCAACTACTCCTCCGTTTTCATTATAAACTCGTCCCCCCTCAGACTGTTCCCTTCAGGGGAAGGACAGTCAGGGCAAGTCAATGGCCCAAAGGCAAAGAAAGATGTTGTCAGGGGCAGGGCGAGAAACCTGGGAGTATCTCCAAACAACAAAGGTGACCTGAGGTTCCGTCAGGTAAGATGCCGAGAATAGATGCCCATTAATCCCTGTCACATGGGTCACAGACACCTCCATCAACTAAAACTCATGGCCGTGTAGCTAACGGTGTGCGTTCAGCCAGGATATTAAGGCATACTCAGCAATACATCTCCCCGCCGTCCCTTCTGCCCCTGCTAGATGCGTGATGGCCACATTCCTCTTTCAGCGCTGGGGGGAAATGATACTTGTCTAGAACAACGTGGAAAAGGAATGAAGGTGGCTGACGACAGATGAGGAGAGAGATTTTATACAGTATGCTAAAGAACAAAAGAACAAAAAGATAATCCAATAGGCTCATATTTTAGAGATTTAATTAGCTTATCAAAATACAAAATAATTATCCTAATGATCTCCATATGACAGCAGTGTTCTCTGCAATGAAGTAAGAGTCCTTCTCTCTACTTGGAGATCATTTCTCTTTAGAAAAGCACTACTTGTTTTGCATATTGATCCATTTATTAACCCCAAGTTTCTGCTCCTTCACCCACAAGCCCGATAGACAGGCAATAATTGTCTTTATAGAAGGGACGGTTTGTGTGTCGTAGAGCAAGGACTAGAAACTAATTGTGGATTTGCACTGCAGAAGGTTAGGGAGCCAAGCAAAGCTTAAGTGAAAAAAAAATGATGATGATGATTTATTGCAATTGCTAGAATACATCACGGCACACCCTCTCCTCCCCGCCCCCCTCCCCACATGAACGCACTAAACATAAACTTTTGAAGTACATATTTGCCATATTCTACTTCGTATTTGCAGTGCAAAAGAGTCTATGCACGAACTGTTGCATGCATGAATAAATAAACAAATAACTTAAAGGTTCACGTATTTTGATCTCAATGGTTGGTATTCCACGACTAGAACATCTCTCTAGTTGTTATGTCGGTTTTTCTGTTTTGTAGCCTCATTGATCCTCAGATATTGTTGTTATTAGGTACTGTCCAGTGGGTTCCAACTCATAGGGACCCTGTGTACAACAGAAGGAAACACTGCCCAGTCCTGTGCCATCCTCACAGTCATTGCTATGTTTGAGCCCATTGTTGCAGCCACTGTGTGAATCCATCTCTTTGAGGGTCTTCCTCTTTTGCACTGACCCTCTATTTTACCAAACATGATGTCCTTCTCTAGGAACTGGTCGGTTCTGATAACATGTCCAAAATGCATATGACAAAGCTCACCATCCTCCGTTCAAAGGAATATTCTGGCTGTACTTCTTCCAAGACCCTCAGATAGCTCATTAAAAAAAAAAAAAGAGAGAGAGAGAACGTTACTTCTCTCACACTTTAAAGGATTATTAAATATTTTTTAAATGAAATTATATAAAATAACTGAATTAAATTAAGAAGTACATACAACCCTGTGCCGTTGAGTCGATTCAAATTTAAAAAACCAAACCAGTTGCCATCAAGTCAATTTGGACTCATGGTGACGCCATGTGCTTCAGAGTAGAACTGTGCTCCATAAGGTTTTCAGTGGCTGCCTTTTTGGAAATTATTTACCACGACTTTCTTCTGAGGTGCCTCTGGGTGGTCTCAAACCTCTAAACTTTTGGTTAGTAGTAGAGGCTTAATTGTTTGCACCACCCAGGAAGCCCCTACATAAATACGTATGATTAAAACTGACTTCACCCCCCCATGCCAGCCCTATATTCTTTCACTTGAAGCTCTGATTTGAAGGTTGTCAAAACTAATGCAGTTTAAGTGGCTCAAGTTGTAAACAAAAAGAAAGGATGAGACTGACATGACTGAAGGGGGGCAAAGTCTATATATTTTAATAAGAATTCAAATTTGCTGGAATGTTCAGCAAATGACAAAGCTCACCATCCTCCGTTCGAAGGAATATTCTGGCTGTACTTCTTCCAAGACCCTCAGATAGCTCATTAAAAAAAAAAAAAGAGAGAGAGAACATTATTTCTCTCTCACTTTAAAGGATTATTAAATAATAAGGGACTCTGAAGAATTCAAGTTTCTCTGTGAGTGAAAGTTTTTATTTCAGCACTTATCGGAGTGATTGCAAGTACTTAAGTATCCAGTCTTCATCAACCAAACATGATTGCGTCTTTGTTTAATGACTGTGAGTTCTTCAGGATCTTGGGCTTATCAGTGTTCACCATGTAGAATTTGATGTTGATATAAACGTTTTAGGAGGTCGAGCGCATTCTCTTCTGAGTTTAAAATGCAAACACCCATAAACATTTACGGCATCGGTAGAATCTCAGTATACTTAGAAAATAGCTGAGGTATCAGAAAATATTGGAGAAAATGTGATAACAATTCAATAACATGTGCTATTTACTGTTTACTGCGTACAAGGTATTGTGACAAGCACTTTATGTGCATTATCTCATTTATTTCTGAAAACCATCCTACCAGTTGCCATTGAGTTATGGTGGCCCGATGTGTTAGAGTAGAACTGTGCTCCATAGGGTTTTCAATGGCTGGTTTTGGGAAGTAGATTGCCAGGCCTTTTTTTCTGAGGAAACTCTGGATGGACTCAAACCTCCAACTTTTCAGTTAGCAGTCAAGCAAGTTAGTAATTTGTACCACTCAAGGACCATGAAAAGCACCGTCAGAGGTTGGTATCATGGTCCCCCTTACAGATAGTGAGCCACGGGGTTAGAAAGGAGCTTCTTGGAAATTAACGTGCCTACAGATCACCTGGGGGTCTTATTAAAATACCAATTCTGGTCCATATTCCTGTGGTAGGGTCTGAAATTGTCCATTCCTGACAGGCTCGTAAGTAATGCACACGAGAAAGACTTTGACTTGCAAGAACTTCAAGGAATTCAATTCAGGCTAGTCTGGGGAGCCCTGGTGGCACAGTGGTTAAGAGCTGGGCTGGCAACCAAAAGGTTAACAGTTCGAATCTACCAGCTGCTCCTTGGAAACCCTATGGGATGGTTCTACTCTGTCCTATAGGGTCGCTAGGAGTTGGAAGCTACTCAATGGCAATGGGTTTAGCTAGTTTGGAGGCTAGCTGGTGTTGTGACTCCAGATTACTTACTCTTGATCACAAGTAAAAACCAGCTGCCATTTTGTTGATTCCAATTTATGGCAACCCCAATGGTATGAAAGTAGAGATGGGCTCCACAGGGTTTTCAATGGCTGATTTTTCCAGAAATAGATCCCCAGGCCTTCACTTTGAGGTGCTTTTGGGTGGATTTGAACCTCCAACCTTTTGGTTAGAAGCTGAGTGCTTAGCCATTTGTACCACCCAGGGACTTCTGACCACCCAGTATTTTTTCTTGCCTGGTCTGGACATGGGCTTATATTTCTTCTCAACACAAAGATTTAGAAAATCTACAGGTGGTTAATCAGGATTGGCCTGAGACATGAAGCTCACACTTTCATGATGCTATGATTTCCATTTTGACCAAAAGACTCACAAGGTAGTCTTACTTGAAAAACAGTGAATTCAATTGTTTCTAAAACTATTATTTTGAAACAACTGCCATGAGAAGCATAAATTCTTGTGGCAGTACATGAAAACAAAGGAAAAGGAAAAATAAATATCTATAGTCACTACCCTGAGACAAATACTTTGTAGTTTTTTCTTTCAGTCATGTTCTCATGCATGAATGAATAAAAAGTTACTTGTTATCTTTCACAGATGTGACTAGGTGATACATAAACCTTTGCGTGCTGCTGAAATATTTCATTTGTGTTCTGCTAAAATATTTTGTCTTTTTTTAAAAATCAGTACATACCATTCCATCAAGTAGATAAATCATAGGTTAATTAACCTTTTTCTACATGAGCTTTTTATTCCCTCCAATTTTTGCTATTATTTTACTCTTCTTAGTAATACTGAGAATAACATTGTGCCAGGCTTTTTTTTAATTTTTTTTTAATGTGCATCAATTTTATGTCTAGTTATTGATTAGAAATTCCAAAGTCATTCTCTGTTTTCTTATAGTTTGTGCTTCAAAACTATAGGATCGGCCCCCTGGGATTATGCATTCGTCAGACCTTACATTTTTCCAATGATCCAGCTGCACACTCAGCCTATATCCCTCCCTCTGATTCAGATTCGGTGGTTTTTATACCCAAACGCATGTCCTATTGCAGAGATTGTGCTTCAACACACACGCACACACACACACACACACCCTATTTGAAGAGAACTCCAGGTAACAGAAGTAAAATAATTGAAATAATTATCTTTTTCGAGCACTTGGTTTAAAAAAAAAAATCACCTCGAAATGAATTCTCTACTTGAGTTCGTACTTTACCATCTTTGCCTGCTGCCCACGGCTTGATTAAAACACAAGAATGTAATTATCTCTTAATATGGAGTCTCAACTGATTAAAATAGAAAGAACTGGCACAGGTCAGGGGTTAGCATGGTGCATAATTAATTGTCCGACATCATCTTAATCAACATCTCTTCAGTTTGAGCATCCAGCATTTCTTGGACAGGAAGGGGGAGGAGAGGTGTGTGATTTAATCAACTATGCCTGAGTTGTCAGAAATGGATTTGGGGAGGCAGTGTCCCTCAGTTATTACAGAAGGAGCTGAAGTGTTGCAGCCTTCGGTGATGGGTCGAGCATTACCAAGTTTATAAGATACAAAGCGTGTTATTGAACACAAGAGTTCCCCAGCATGGGCTTCACTGCAACTTGACTAATAAATTCCAAAATTAAAGCTGAGAAGGAGAGGTAGGCATACGTGAATGTAATCTAACATGATATGAGCCACTAGTCACAAAAAGCCATTGATTTTTTCTAATGCTAGATTAGTTGTGCCATAACCAATGTGTGTTAAAACATAGAATATATCCCTTTTTTAAAAAATCACGGTAATGTGACCTGCCACATTTCCATAAAGATGCCATAGTCCAAATCAAGTAACAGTGAGGGATATGTTTTAGGCAAGGTCTGGTCTTCACACTCAGAGGCTAATACTGAATCCTATCCCATGTTTCTAGAACTTAGCATGGATTATCCATTGATTTTTGTTAGCACTGGGGCAGGAAGTAATTATGCATTCTTACCTTATTTAATCAGTATAACAACATGGTTGTTGTTGTTAGGTGCTGTTCCGTCAATTTTTGACTCATAGAGTTCCCATAGGACAGAGTAGAACTTCCTCATACGGTCTTCTTGGCTATAATCTTTATGGAAGCAGATTTCCAAGTCTTTTTTCCTGCAGAGCCTCCGGGTGGGTTTGAACCACTAACCTTCCGGTTAGCAGCCAAGCACTTAAGTGTTGCACCACCAGGGCTCCTTAACAACATGGAAGAGGAGTCATTATTGTTCCCATGTTTGATGTTGCTGGTTCTCGTGGAGGAGGCCTCCAACACATGACCTTATGTATAAAAGAACAAAATGGTCCCAGTCCTGCACCATCTTCATGATTTTTGGTATGTTTGAGTTCGTTATTAAGGCTATTTTGTCAGTCCATGTCACTGAGATTGTTTCTCCTTTTTGTTGTTCTTCTATTTTACCAAACACGATGTAATTTTCTAGCAAGTTGCCGTGTTAGAGATGAAGAAACTGAGACTCAGAGCAACTGTCTTTCCTACTGACATTGAGCTAGGAAATGGCAGAGCAAAACACTGAACCTGTGCCCTTCCCTTCCTGGCAGTCCTGGACATGGTGTGCAGTTTGGTGCTATAGACAAGCATTTCTACGTTTCTGTATCACCCTTGCACATTGTTCATATTTCTTTCAGTAGCTTCTCTCTTCTGTGTACTCCCACAACCTGCAATCTACATCTCTGTCATAGCATCCTTGAGCAGCACTGTCTCTGGAGATTTGGGGTAATTTTTCCTGAGACAGAATTATTATTGTTTTTCCACTCATCTCTCTCTCCAAGTGAGTGTGAACTGTTTAGGGGTTGGTTCGATGACTTTCTTTTCTGATACTTCAGAACTTAGATCAACATCTAGCACATAAAATTTTCACAATGACTGTGGAATAAATTAGTAAAAACAATGAGTATATGAGTGGGTGGATGGGCAGATGGACAGAGGAATGGGTGGATGGATGGATGAATGGATGGAGGGATACACAGATGGATAGATGGATGGATGGACGGATGGATGGATGGAAAAATGAATGAATGGATAGATGGGTAGATGGATGGATATGAGAAATATAGGTTAGGTTCCAAGGCGAAATTGATAAGTTGAATGTGTTGGGTTTGCACTGTGATTGGGCAGCAGATAGAGGAGAACTGCAAATTGCTGCCAAGTGTTTAAGGCTTTCTAGAGGCTTCTCCCTCTGGTGTCAAGTGGCAGATCACCACTGTGAGAGTGGAGGCCATCTTGAAGATAGTCTATTCCAGTCCAGTAGTTATGACAGTTTTCTTTCTTTAATTGATCGGTGATGGTTTTGATGTTTAGGCTGTTTACTTTTATTTTTGTTATCTGCATTTCTATTTCACTGTCTTTCACCCTCATAGGTTGAGGAAGATGCTGTCTGAGAAAAAGTTCAGGAAACAATGCCAGTGGAGTTTTTGGGGGACTGAAGTTGACTCAAGCAGGATGGTCGCTAGAGCTGTTGGTCAGAGCTGGGAAGAACTAAAGAGTAAATGCAACCGTGTCCTACATAACAAGATGGTCAAGTCAGTTCATGCTACTGCTAAGTCAAAGTCTGTGCGAGGCCAGAAATACAAGGAGAAAGCTGTTGTTGTTTTAGGTGCCATCGAGGCTCCTCCAACTCATAGTGACTCTACATACAACAGAACAAAACACTGCCCTTTGTCATCTTCACAATTGTTGCTATGTTTGAGCCTGTTGTTGTAGCCACTGTGTCAGTCCATCTAGTTGAGGATCTTCCTCTCTGTTGCTGACCTTCTATTTACCAAGCATGATGTCCTTCTCCAGGGAATGGTCCCTCCTGATAACATGTCAAAAGTAAGTGAGATGAAATCTCACCATCCTCACTTGCAAGGGGTATTCTGGCTGTACTTCTTCCAAGACAGACTTGTTTGTTCTTCTAGCAGTCCATGGTATATTCAATATTCTTCACCAACAGCATAATTCAAAGGTATCAATTCTTTGGTTTTCCTTATTCGCTGTCCAGCTTTCAAATGCATATAAGGTGATTAAAAATACCATGGCTTGGGTCAGGGGCACATTAGTCCTCAAAGTGACGTCTTTGAGGGAGAAAGCTAAGAGATTAAAAATAGACCATGGAATGGTCTATAGAAGAGAACAAGACAGAAAACGTATAGGTGGAGGAGGCAAGAGAGACAATTATGAGAAATAACACTGACTTTGGCATGGTCAGAGCCCTGGTGGCTTAGTGCCTAAGAGCTCAGCTGCTAATCAATTTGAATCTACCAGCTGCTTCTTGGAAATCCTATGGGACAGTTCTACTCTGTCCTATAGGGTCGCTATAAGTTGGAATCGACTTGACGGCAACAGGTTTTGTTTTGGTTTGGCTTTTGGTGTGGTCATGTAACCAACACTTGCACAGGGACTTCCTAGAGAATGGGGGATCTGTCCCTCTTGTTTACCACTGCATTCCCATTTCTGAGTTAAGTGGCTGCCCTGAGTAGACCCCCACATATTCATGGATTCATTAATTTATTAGTGAGTACACTTACATTTAACAATCGCCATATGATTTCTTCAAATATTAATGAAGCCTTCAGCATCCTGTCCACTGTGCTTGGTACACATCCTGCACTGTAGCCCCTTCTCACAGCCTTCCTCTTAGATTTGCCTAACCCAGGACCTTTTGACTCTCCAGACTAGATCTTCGCCTTCCCTCACTTATATGTTCTCACTTTATACTATCCTTCCCCATGATCCCCATGATAGTACTCCCTATATTTGGAGGCATTTGTTTAATTTAATGTCTGTATTTCTTCTAGGTAATAAATCCCGTGGAACCAAGGATTCACTCAGTCAACAAATATTTACTGGGTACGTAAGATGCAGAGTCTCTGGGTCATTCAAACAGTAATGTGTTTGGCTGCTAACTGAAAGGTTGGTGATCCACCTTCAGAAGCATGCCCTGGTGATCCACTTCTTCAAAATCAGCCATTGAAAACTCTATGGAGCACAGTTCGACTCTGACATACAAGGGGTTGTTATGAGTTGGAATCAATTCGATGGCAACTGCTCAAGAACCAGTACCTATGAGGTGGCAGGCACTGCTCTGAGGCTTAGAGAATAAAGCAGTGACGAAGGCATAGAAGGTGCTTAAGCTTGTCAAGCCAACATTTTATCAGGAGGGAGACAGGCTATTTAAAAAAAAATAAACAGGGTAAATGAAGAGATTAATTATAGAGAGGGGAGAGCATGATAGAAAGGCGACATGGTGTGAAGTGTCTGGTGGATGATTTGACACTGGCTATCCAGGTGAAAAAAATTTTTTTTTTTTTTTTTTTTTTTATCCAGATGAGTCCTCTGGGAAGTACATAATGAGACAGTTCAAGGAAAGTATATTTTTTGCAATGAGACCATGGGTTCTCTGTTCAAAGCCAGTTCTAAAGGTCTAAGGCCAAGTCAAGTTATACAGGTCTAGGTAAGACATTTGAATTATATTTTAAATACGGTAGAATTTATGTTCTTCAGGTTGCTGCCTGTACAAGGGGACATGAGGACTTGTATCTTGTATCTCCCCTGAATTCCTAATGGTTAGGATGGTGCTCCATCCTCAATAAATGCTCTGTAAGCATATGTTGAATAAATATATCCTCAGAAAATTCATACTCTCTCATTGTAGGTCATCCACTATCATAAAGTAGAAATATTTTGCTTTTTTTAAACTGAGTATTTTTTTCTTTTTTGCCAAGAAAGACATCAGAATATATTCAAAATGGTAGAGTACCTTGAAGAAAGTTTCTCCCATCTTTCTCATTCAGAATTCCAGTCTCGTTTAAGACTTAACGGCACCATTCTTTTCCCCACTATAAAAATTTCCCTCGCTCATTTTTGAGAGTATTTCCTCCTGTAACACTGCAAAACTGATTGCCACTATGAACGCAAACTGACTAAAGCTAAGAGGACTTGCAGTATACTTTCCCATATTTTTATTTAACAAACTGCTCTGAATACAGGTTAACCTTATTTCCCCAGTAGCTGTTATTGTTTTACCTGCTTGTAAACACAAACCGAAAGTTCTTTGACAAATGGTTGCAAAACTCACTGGGTTTCACTTTATTGTTGGCAACTCCCTCTATTTTCCTCATCCAAAACCTGATTTTATAATCATCTGCAACACTGCAGCTCAACAGAACTCATATAACACCTGTTGTTGCTGTTGTTGGCCACCATCGTGTTGATTACAACTCACAGTGACCCTATAGGACATAGTAGAACTACCCCACAAGGTTTCCAAGGCTGTAATCTTTACGGGAGCAGATGGCCAGGTCTCTCTCCTGCACAGCCACTGGGTGGGTTCAAACTGCCAGCCTTTCAGTTAGCAGCCCAGCACTTACCTGTTGCGCCACCAGGGCTCCTTACGTAACGCCTACATCTGTGGCTTTTTTACCACGTTGCACCTCTCTGCCTCTCCTGCTCCATGCTGTAGCTCTGGTCACCCTTACATCACAGGCGTGACATCATTCCTGTTGAGAATACATGGCATGCATTACAATTGGTCCTTATAATCATGTGAGGATCACACAGGGGTGAGGCCTGCCATCAGCACAAAAAAACAACAAAAAACAAATACTTTGTCATCCAGTTAATCCTTACAGTGACTCTATAGGACAGAGCAGAACTGCTCCATTGGGTTGCCAAGGCTGTAATCTTTATGGAAGCAGACAGCCACATCTTTCTCTCGTGGAGCAGCTGTTGGGTTTGAACCAGTGACGTTTCGGTTAGCAGCTGGGTGCTTAACCACTGCACCACCAGGGCTCCTTTGCTGTCAGCACAGAGTACAGTAAAGACCTGGAGCAAAGAGGATGCAGTTGTACTGGGAACACAGAAGCGAGTTTAGAATTTGGTCCTTGCAAAGTCTTCTCTGAGGTGTTCTTGTCAGCTGCCATCCAGTTACCCCCAACTCATGGTGACCCAATGTGTTACAGAGTAGAACCGCTCCATAGGGTTTTCTTGGCTTTAACCCTTATGGAAACATAATGCCAAGCCTTTTGTCCATGGTGGGGCTAGGTGACTTTGAACCACCAACCTGTAGGCTAAAATCTAATCACAAACTGCTTGCATCACCCAGGTTTCTTCTTCTCCAAGGCAACAACATCCAAAGATGTGATAAGCTCCAACAGGAGGACACAGTTTGTGAAAAATGCCTATTCTTCCTGCACAGAATTGTCTTGGCACCTTGCTCAAAAATCAATTGACCATAAATGTAAGGGTTTATATCTGGATTCTCAACTCTGTTCCATTGATCTATATATCTATCCCTATGACAGGAACGATGTTCCCCTGCTATTCATAAGGTTTTCACTGGCTCATTCTTTTCAGAAGTAGACTACCGGGCTCTTCTTCCTTGAAGACTAAGGTGTGCCTGACCCAACCCATGGTATTTTCAATCTCATCAGATGCATGTGAAAGCTGGACAATGAATAAGGAAGACCAAAGAAGAGTTGATGCCTTCGAATTGTGGTGTTGGCAAAGAATATTGAATATACCATAAACTGCCAAAAGAACAAACAATTCTGTCTTGGAAGAAGTACATCCAGAATGCTCCTTAGAAGCAAGGATGGCGAGACTGGTCTTACATACTTTGGACATGTCAGGAGGGATCAGTTCCTGGAGAAGAACATCATGCTTGGTAAAGTACAAGGCAGTGAGAAAGAGGAAGACCCTCAACCAGATGGATTGACACAGTGGCTGCAACAACGCACTCAAGCATAACAATGATTGTGAGGATGGTGCAGGACCAGGCAGTGTTTCATTCTGTGGTACACTGGGTTGCTATGAGACGGAACCAACTCAATGGCACCTAACAACAACAGCAACATAACAGTAACAC
This sequence comes from Elephas maximus indicus, assembly GCF_024166365.1. Lineage (NCBI taxonomy): Eukaryota > Metazoa > Chordata > Mammalia > Proboscidea > Elephantidae > Elephas > Elephas maximus. Next base: position 7,025,020 of record NC_064833.1, on the reverse strand, counting down.
ACTGTCTTAATTACCATAGCTTTGTAGTAAGTTTTGAAATCAGGAAGTATGAGTCCTCCAACTTCTTTTTAAAGATCATTTTAGCTATTCCGGGACACTGGCATTTCCATACGAATTTTAGGATTAGCTTGTCAATTGCTGCAAAAGCCAAAATGGTATTATGATAGGGATTGTTTTGAATTTGTCAAATGCTGTTACTGTGCCTATTTATATGATCATAGGTTTGTAGCCTTTATTTACTTGTTTCTATTTATGGGGAGCTCCAGTGGCAGTAGCCAAGAAGTCAAAAGATGCATTGCATTGGGCAAATCTGCTGCAAAATACCTTTTTAAAGTGTTAAAAAGCTAAGATGTCACACTGAAGACCAAAGTGGGCCTGCCCCAAGCCATGGTGTTTTCAATCGCCTTATATATATGCAAAAGCTGGATGATGAATAAGGAAGACTGAAGAAGAATTGATGCCTTTGAATCGTGGTGTTGGTGAATAATAGTGAATATACCATGGACTGCCAAAAGAATGAACAAATCTGTCTTGGTAAAAGTACAACCAGAATGCTCCTTAGAAGCAAGGATAGCGAGACTAAGTCTCACATACTTTGGACATGTTAACAGGAGGGATCAGTGCCTCGAGAAGGACATCATGCTTGGTAAAGTAGAAGTCCAGCGAAAAAGAGGAAGACCTTCAATGAGATGGATTGACACAGGGGCTGTAACAAAGGGTTTAAGCATAACAATGATTGTGAGGGTGCAGGACCAGTTAATATTTTATTCTGTTGTACACAGGGTCACTATGAGTCAGAACCGACTCAACGGCACCTAACAAGAACAACAACTGGTGGTGCTGGTGGCCCTGGTGGTGCAGTGGTTAAGCATTTGGCTGCTTTGCAAAAGGTCAGCAGTTCGAATCCACCAGCTGCTCCTTGGAAACCTTATGGGGCAGTTTTACTCTGTCCTATAGGGTTGCTGTCTTAGTTATCTAGTGCTGCTATAACAGAAATACCACAAAATTGTCACCAATCTTCCCCTGTCCTAGGAGCCTCTAAGTACAGGAATTCTGGGGCTAAAGGACTGGTGCTCCTGGCTGTTTTTGATTGGTGATAATGAGGTCCTCCAGTCTCTCTGCTGGCTTCTTTCTTTTATATTTCAAAGAGATTGATTTAAGACAAAACCTAATCTTGTAGATTGAGTCCTGCCTCATTAACATAACTGCCTCTAATCCTTCCTCATTAACATCACAGAGGTGGAATTTACAACACATAGGAAAAACACATCAGATGACAAAATGATGGACAGTCACATAATACTGGGAATCATGGTCTAGCCAAGGTGACACACATTTTTGGGGGACACAATTCAATCCATGAGAGTTGCTATGAGTCAGAATCAACTTGATGGCAACAGGTTTGGTTTGGTTTTTTTTATTACACTGATGGAACTTTATATATTGAACAAAACTTGTGTTCCTGGGATAAATACCCATTTTTATCTTTTTAAAAATGTATTGGTATATTCTGTTTGCTATTATTTTATTACAGAGTTCTGCATCTTTTTTCATAAGGATTGTTGTTCTGAAGTTTCTTGTGATGTCTTTGCCTGGCTTTGGTATCAGGGTAATACTGGCCCCCATAAAACGAGTTGGGCTGTATTTCCTCATCTTCTAATTTTTGGAATAATTTGTGAGTATTGATGTTATTTATTGATGTTATTCTTTAAAAGCTTTGTAGAATTCTGCAGTGAAACCATCTTGGCCTTGGATTTTCTTTGTAGGAAGTTTTTAAATTACCAATTTAATCTCTTTACATGTAATAGATCTATTCAGATTCTCGATTTCTTATAGAGCCATTTTCAGTAGTTTGTATTTTTAGGAAACTTTCCATTTCATATAAATTATCTAATTTGTTGGCATAAAGTCACTGACAGTATTCCCTTATAACTCTCACTTTTTTAATTTCTAAATGGTTTGAAGTAATTTCCACTCATTCAGTCCATATTTTAGTAATTTAATTCTTCTCTCTTTTTCTTAAAGTATCACTAGTTGTGTTTATAGTTTCAAAGAACCAACTTTTGATTTCACTGATTTTTTAATTGTTTTTCTATTTTCTAGTTTATTTCTGTTCTAATCTTTATTATTTCATTAAAGCACACAGAATTTTTTTTTTTTTTTTCTGTGTGCTTTAAGTTTAGTGCACTCTCTTTTTTTCTAGTTTCTTAAGGTGGAAGAATAAGTTACTAATTTGAGGACTTTTTTTAATATAAAAAAATAGCCATTTAAAAATGTTATAAATTTTTCTCTGAGCACCGCTTTAGGTTCATCCCATATGTTTGGTATGTTGTGTTTTCATTGTCACTCACCTCAGATTATTTTCTACGCTTCCCTTGTGGTTTCTTCTTCGACCAACTGGTTATGCAGAAGTGTGTTGTTCAATTTCCACATATTTGTGAGTTTCCCAATACTTTTTTTCTGTCGTCGATTTCTAATTTCATTCAATTGTGGTCAGATATACATATACACTTTGTATTATTATACTCTGAATGATTTCAATTCTTTTAAATTTAGAAGCAAGGATGTCAAGACTTCGTCTCATGTACTTTGGACATATTATCGGAAGGGACCAGTCCCTGGAGAAGGACAACATGCTCGGTAAAGTAGAGGGTCACTGAAAAAGAGGGCCCTCAATAGCGTGGATTGACATAGAGGCTGCAACAATGGGCTGAAACACGGCAAACACAGCAAGGATTGTGATGATGTCACAGGATTGGGCAACATTTCATTCTGTTGTATGGGGAGTCACTATGAATCAGAACCAACTCGATAGCAAATTTACTGAACCAACAACAGAACCAATCAGAACCAACAACAACAACAAATTTACTAAAATCTAACACCAACATCTTACAGCCTAGCATTTGGTCTATTATCAGGAAGGTTGCATTTCAAAAACTCTTCTTTCATAAAATCTTTCACAATTAAAGATGCAGAATTTCTCTCGTCTAAACCAGCTCTTGTTGTATTAGGTCTCCTCTAACTCAACATATGAATTTGTCTTAAAGCATAGTTATTCACTTAATCTGTGGAATGGGAATTGGAAAAATAGAGACTTATTCTGGCTCTCCATAAGCATTTTGGAAATTTACAAAAAATTCTTTAGGCCTTAGTTTCTAAATCAAAAATATGGAGATAACCATTTCCTCTCAAATTTCTACCACTATGGTTTCCAAGGGCCTGACTATTTAGAAAGCAGAATAATGTTCTCTGAATATTACTTAACATACAGGTCTCCACCTGTGAGAAATTCTGTCCAGCCTGAATAAGTGTGCTACTATTCCGTGTTGACATAATCCTATTAAAATATAATTATTCCCATATGTTAGTCATGTGCCCTGGTGGCACAGTGGTTAAGAGCTATGGCTGCCAACCAAAAGGTCAGCAGTTCAGATCCACTAGCCACTCCTTGGAAACCCTATGGGGCAGTTCTACTCTCTCCTATAGGGTGGCTATGAGTCAGACTCTGAGGGAATGGGTTTTCGGTTTGGTACAGAATATAATTGTATTCATAACAAACAAATATAGTATATAATCATGTAGTGGAAAAGTTAAATTATGGGCTCTGGAGTCATTATTTCCTCATTCTAAATCCTGATTCTGTAGCTGTCTGACTTTTGGCACGTTCTTTCCTCTCTGGGCCTCAGTTTCCTCTTTGGTATGAGTGCTATTCTGACAGTGCCCAATTCATATGAATATTAAATCCTAACAGTGCTCACTTCATATGAATATTAAACAGACAAAGAGCTTGTAACTTTGCCAGGAAAAAGAAAGCTCTACCGTCATGTTAGCTGTTTTTGTTATTATTACCGTTATTGTAATTGTTTTAAAAGCTATTTTACATGGCGCAAATTCCGCATTTCTACATTTATGATCCCTAGGAATCTGGAGACCCAGGCTGGGTACCATTAGAGCAATTTGATTCTAAAATTTCTAGTAGTTCTTAGCCTTTGTGCCTAGGAGTGCCTTAAAGGTGAGGATAGCTCAGTCACCTTTCCCCCATACCCACAGAGCACCTTTTCCCTTGTTTGGGCATAGCTGCCAGGGCTGAAGCTCTCCTTCAGTGGCTGGGGGCCATGGCTTGGGGAGAAGCTGACCCCCAGAAGGCCAGGCTTTTCCATGATAGAAATATTCAAATAATAAGTCTATGCCCCAATCCTGGAAAAGGAACTGAGGGTCAAAGTCCAAAGGAGGAATCTGGCTTCGTAAACAGGTGATGGAGTCAAGAGCCATGGGCTGGAAGAAACCAGAGCATAACAGGATGGTATGATTCATCTCTGCAGCTCTTCAGATATTTGTGATTAATAAATTAACTCATCTGAATTATGTGTTTCTCTGTATTTTGTAATAAATGATAAACTAAATATGAACCAAAACTAAAACCAAACCCATTGTAGTCGAGTGGATTCTGACTAGTAGTGGCCCTACAGAACAGAGTAGAACTGCCCCATAGGATTTCCAAGTTGCAGCTGGTGGATTCAAACTGTGGTCTTTTGGTTAGCAGCCGAGCTCGTAACCACAGTGCTACAAGGGCTAAATATGAACACAAGATATATTTATTCTATTCATTACTCTCTCCTCAGTGCTGACCACAGTGCCTAGCACATAGTTGGGATCAAAATATGTTGTTTGACTGAATGAATGATAAAAGGTGGGTTCTTGGTGATTTAGGGGAAACAACATAGGGTATCTAAGGTTTCCCAAAGGAGCTAGTACTTACATGTTTCTTGTACTCGTTCTTCGTCTAAGTCAGCAGGATTAAGATGGGCAACTATGAGCCAACGGCAAAAGAGGACTGAGAGCAGACCATCGAGAAGGCAGCAGAAGCAGAGATGTTTTGTTAAATTCAACACCAGATTAAGACTAGATTATCCTGTTAGAATATCATTTGGTTTCAAATTTGCCTGGTTTGTGAAGTCCGGATCTGAATTCACAGGCTTAATCTGCTCAGGTGTGCTGTAAGACTTAAAGTTGACAATGTATGCAAAGCACTTAGCTAAACAAAGACCGCAGCCACGTCAGGGGGCAGGAAAAGAGCTACCCTGCTTTTTTTTTTTTTTTTTTTTTTAGCTTTTGTACTTGTTTTTCTCCCTTTTTTTTTTATTCCTATAGCTTAATCCAGAAAGCTCAAAATCACATTTGCTAAGTAAATGAAAGAAGGCAAAAACAAATAGTTACATGGACGCATGAGTGAACAGGTGAAGGGTAAAGTGAATTAATTAATTAATGGCTCTTCTAAGGTTTTTTGTTTGCTTTTAAAGTTTTTGTTTGCATCTTTTCTTTTCATGTCATGGGGGAGGAGAAGGACCTTTTTTTTGGTGTAAAGATATATACAACACAACATTTGCCAATTCCAGATTTTCTAGGTATAGAGTTTAGTGACAATTACTCATCTTGTGCAACCACCACTAATATCCATATTGGTGAAAAATTCAAAGGACCTCTTGAGTTTGAGAAATTCCACAGAATGAGCATGTGACCTTCATTCCATCAATGGGTTCTGGTGTCATTAGGATCAACACTGGCCTGGTAGGCACTCAGGCAGAGGCCTTGTTACCCCGTCTCCATTCTGCACCCAGCTGGAAACTTCCCTCACAGGTTCTCCCTGCTATTAAAGATCCCTTGCTGACGTTTACACGCCCAGTGTCATCCAGATCAACGTGCCTAGAGGTGGGGAGGGGCTCTGGTGATCTCAAAGATAAGCCAAAAAGAATGAATGCCACAGTGACCCTGGTGTAGGTAGGAAACACCAAGTCCTTGAAAGCCATTAGGCCTGGCTGTTATCAGGCCTTCTCCACTCGCTGAACTTCGCCTGCAATTGAACATTGGTCTGTTCCACAAAGCCTTCCCTGATCACTCAGGAACAATTTATTTGCCTCTGTCTTTATTTGCCTACTTTTGTCATACACTCAACAAACTCTTACTAGCATATGTTGTTTGTTGGATCTTGTGTTAACATCTGTCATGGACTGGATTGTGTCCCCCAAAATATCTGTCAGCTTGGCTAGGTCATGATTCCCTTGTATGATTCCATGATTGTCCTCCATTTTATCATCTGATGAGACTTCCCTGTGTGTTGTAAATCCTGTCACTATGATGTAATAAAACGGCTTGGCAGCAGTTATATTGATGAGGTCTACAAGATTAGCATCTTAAGCCAATCTCTTTTGAGATATAAGCAGAGAGACAGGGGAGCCTCATACCACCAAGAAAGCAGTACCGGGAGCAGAGTGCATTCTTTGAACGTGAGGTTCCTGTGCTGCGATACTGCCAGGAAGGGGAAGACTGATGACAAGGACCTTCTTTCAGAGCCAACAGAGAGAGAAAGATTTCCCCTGGAGCCAGTGCTCTGAATTTGGACTTCTAGCCTACAGGACTGTGAAAGAATGAACTTCTCTTTGTTAAAGCCATCCACTTGTGGTATTTCTGTTATAGCAGCACTAGATGACTAAGACAATATCTTAAACCAAAAACCAAACCCCCTGCTGTCGAATCAATTCCAATTCATAGTGTCCCCACAGGACAAAGAACTGCCCCGTAGGAGCAGCTGGTGCATTTGAACTGCCAACCTTTTGGTCAGCAGCTGAGCTCTTAACCACCGTGCCAAATACCTTAGGTTAATTTTTTTTTTAATTGATTTTCTCTGTCCTATTGAATAAATGAAAATCCTGATGGTGTAGTGGCTAAGTGCTACAGCTGCTAACCAAGAAGTCGGTGGTTCGAGTCTGCTAGGCGCTCCTTGGAAACTCTATGGGGCAGTTCTACTCTGTCCTATAGGATCGCTATGAGGCAGAATCGACTTGACGGCAGTGGGTCCATTGAATAAAATAAAACCAGACATATACATGTTGTTTCTGTTAGGTGCCGTTGAGTCAATCCTGACTCATGGAGACCACAGTGAGGGGGTGGAACTACCCCATGGGATTTTTTAGGCTGTAATCTTTATGGGAGCAGATCACCAGGTCTTTCTCCTATGGAGTCCCTGGGTGGGTTCGGACTGCCAGCCTTTCGGTTAGCAGCCGAGGGCTTAATTGTTGCACCCCACCAGGGCTCTTTAGACATACAAATTGATATTTAAAATATAACACAATCATTACTACAAAAGAAGCATAAAATACTGTTTTATTATTATGTTAATGTTTATTCCTCATACTAACAACAACCAACATTTGCATATTACATTTTTCACTTTTATAAAACACTTCCATTGCTTTTGGACATGGGAGTCTCACAACAACTGTCTGAGAAATATAAAAGTGTTACTATTGTCCCTTTTATCTATTTATTTTTAAATTTCTTGTAAGGACGTAGGCTCAGAGAGATTCCTTGAATTATCCAGAATCACGCAACTAGCAAATGATGACTGGATTCAACACTAGGTACTCTGACTCCAAGCGCCACACTCCTTCCCTGGTTCCTTACTTCTCTGTGATTCTCACCCGCTGACTGACTGGCACTTCTCTCCACCCCAAGGCACTGTGCCTTTCAGTAGGCAACGTATAGATCTATGCAATGAGTTTTTATTCAGTCCAATTAACTAAGCATGTAGACTTGTTGGTAACTAACCTTAGCCTCTGATTCTTTATCTGCAAGATGGAGACAAGCATATACGTTTCACTGCATTGTGAGAACTGCATGCAAAACTATCGAAATACCTTGGCATACTCTCTGGACCAACAGAATGTGCTCTATAAACCTGCCTTTCTGTGCTTTTACTTTTTATCTTTTCCTCCCAATTTGAAGGTGATGCACTCTAAGGAGGCTCCTTGTTTTTAAGTTCTATGCTATCAGTTTTGTTTTCATTTCATCTGTGTTGTTTCCACATGAAAGGATAGGCATTTGTGTAAACTGACAGCTGTAAGTTCAGAGAACTGGTTAGAGCTGAACTGTTATTGTGTGCTGTAGAGTTGATTCTGACTCATAGAGACCCCATAGAACAGAGTAGGACTGCCCCATAGGGTTTCCTAGGCTGTAATCTTTATGGGAGCAGATCACCAGGTCTTTCTCCTGCAGTGCAGCTGGTAGGTTCGAATCACCAACCTTTTGGTTAGCAGCCGAACAATTAACCATTGTGCCAGCAGGGCTACTTAACTGGAACCCCCTAACTGGGAGTACTTCACTCTCCTAGCCATCAGCCCCCCAAAGGTGACCAGGAGAGGCATTGCTCCATCCTGAAAAGAACCCTCATCTACTGCAAGTTTTTTCAAGGCTTATGGAAAAGCTGATGGTCCAGAGGTGGCTGCCTGACCCATGGCCCAGTACTTGACCCACAAGCCCCCTGTATATTTCTTCCTATTTCCTCCCCACCTGGCAGCTGAAGCCACCTGATCCCAAGAGTGCTTAGGCTGCAGCAATTTTTCTCACGAGTCATTTCCTGAGGGCTGCAAACCTCTCCCTGAATGACTTGGCCATCTCTCACTCCAATTCTCCCCACTTCCCCATGAAAATCTGATAGCTTGCCCCCTACCCCATGGGTCTGTGTCCTTTTATTTGTCCCTTGTATATGCAAGGTACTTTGAGAAGACAGAACACACTGGTGGCCTAGTGGTTAAGAGCTATGGCTGCTAACCAAAGGGTTGGCAATTCAAGTCCACCAAGGACTCCCTGAAAACCATATGGGGCAGTTCTACTCTGTTCTGTAGGGTCTCTATGAGTCAGAATTGACTCGATGGCAACAGGTTTGGTTTTTGGTTTAAGATGAAAGGAGATTCAAACCATATGAAAGCTTGTCATGTGCTAAGCTTTATCACACCATGGGGACGCTGTGAAAAGTTCCATGTCTCACATGTTGTTGTCCTTAGCTGACATTGGTCAGGCTCTGACTCATGGAGACCTCATGCACAATCGGCCAAAGCATTGCCTGGTCCTTCACCGTGCCTTCCCATCCCCGTGATCGATTGTAAATCAGACCTTTGTGATCCACAGGGTTTTTGTTGGCTGATTTCTGGGAGTAGATTGCCAGGCCTTTCTTCTGAATCTGTTTTAGTCTGGAAACTCCATTGAAACCTGTTCAGCATCACAGCAACACACAAGCTTCCACTGACAGAAGCGTGGTAGCTGCAAATGAGGTGTGTCTCCCACAAGGAAGGTGAGAATCCTACCACTGAATCACCAGTGCGCCTGAATGTCTCCTAAGTAAAGGTTGTGTTTAATATGGAGTACTCTGGCTGTCTGTTTTTCCTGTTCCTTCAAAGGAACATAATCATCTAATGCGTATATACTGAAGAGTCTTCCTGAGTGTTACTGTCACACTGACACATGCAATCAGTGCTGACTCAGCCACTTGACACATTAGTGCAGCCCTGGTGGCACACTGGTTAAGAGCTACCGCAAGTAATAGCAGCTAACCAAAAGGTCAGCAGTTCGAATCCACAGGTGCTCCTTGGAAACAATGGAGCAGCTCTACTCTATCCTACAGGGTCACTATGAGTAAGGAATCAACTCGACAGAAATGGGTTTGGTTTAATAACAACTATAGGCTTGCTATGAGTCGGAATCAACTTGATGGCTGCGGGTTTGGTTTTTTATGTCATCTCAGAATTACAATGAACTGGGTGGGATGGTTTTAAACTCTGTTTATTCATCACCGGTTATGTTTGACATTCAGTAACCCTTTGTAGCCCTGACTTCACTGATAGCTTCTTTCAGGGTGATATCTTATCTTTGAAGAAGCCCTGGTGGTGCAGTGGTTAAAGCTCTCAGCTGTTAAGGGAAAGATTGGCGGTTCGAACTCATCCGTGGCTTCTCAGGAAAAAGATGTGGTAATGTGTTCCTGTAAAGACTGCAGCCTTTGAAGCCTTGTGGGTTAGTTCTATGCTGCCCCACAGGGTCGCAATAGCTCGAATTGACTCTTCGGTTTTGGATTTATTTTATCTTTGTAACTCCTCTCTGTCCATTAGTGCCACTGCCCAATGCAGAGGTGAACACCGAATGGAGTCACACCACAAAATTTAATCTTGTGAAAGATTAAATAAGAAAATAAGTAGAAGTCTTATGAGTGTTTTCCCCTTTCCTTTCCTTCCACTTGACCTTCTTTCTTCTCCCCATCTTTCCCTCTTTCTCCCCCTTCTCTTACTTATTTTATTATTAATATTATTAGGCTTTGGTATCAGACTGTGTTTAGTGCAAATCTCACTCTGTCCTTTTCTGGTTATGTAAACTAGTGATTTACCTAAACCAGTATATCTTGATCTGCAGAACAGGAATAATGCATATCTTAAAGGTCTGTTCTGAGGAATAAATAGAAACATAAATTCTTATTAATACTGTTGGTGGCACACAGCAATATTTCAATAAAAGGAAGCTGCTGTTATTAGGGTGTCATCACTCTTACCTACTACTCAAGTATTCTCGGGAGAGGCATCCCACGGCTCTGCATCAAGGCAATTGGAAGCATCGCTGAGATCCCTTGCTGAATCAGTGTTAGGAAAAGTACTGACCACAGATTCGGAGGTGCAAGATTGAAATATTAAATAATGGAAACTGTGTAAGAAAAAAATTGGGGAGATTATGCCTATGTATATGTCCCAAAGACAACAAATGACACACCAGGAAAGGAAAGGGGTCTTACAAAATATTTAAAGACTTCCAAAGGGAATTAGGTGGGAGGCCTTTGCATGGCTTCCCATTCCCTGGGTTCTGTTGTTTTTTTCTTCTGAGGTTTTAGTGCAATCTTATCAAGCTGCATTTTAATACAATTTAAACTCAAATTGGTGATGGGTACTAGAAAACCAAGTAATAAAAGATTCCTACTATTAGGCTCTCTTTATTTTTTCTTTTTTAGACTTTGTTCATTTAGCCTAAAAACTATAAATTATCCCATAACATCCCCTGGAGACCTCCTCTCCCTCATCCTTAACTCCTGTTGACTTTGTGTCAGAAGATCTGGTTTTGAATCTCATTCTAGAAACAATCTGTATGACCTTAGACATGTCATTGTTATGCTCCACAGGGATTTCAATGGCTGGTTTTTTGGAAACAGATGGCCAAGTCTATGTTTCAAGGCGTCTCTGAGTGGGCTCAAACCTCCAACCTTTCAGTTAGTAGCCGAGTGTGATAACTACACTACCCAGGGAGTCTAATGGAGACCCCAAGTGTTACACAGTAGAAAAGCTCCCTAGGATTTTCTTGACTACAGTCTTTACAGATCACCAGGCCTTTGTTCAGATGTGTCACTGGGTGGATTTGAAACACCACTTTCTGGTTAGCATCTGACTGCAAACCATCTGCCCCACCCGGGGACTCCCCTCTATAGCATAAAGAAAAGACAAACCCATTGCCCTTGAGTTGATTCCAACTCATAATGACCCTACAGGACAGAGTAGAACTGGCCCATGGAGCTTCTAAGGAATGGGTTTGAACTGGTGACCTTTTTTGTTAGCAGCCATGTCTATTAACCACTGCACCACCAGGGTTTCCCCTCTTTAGCATAAATCACTCTTATTTCAGGAAAGCCAGATCCTATGAATTAATGGAGAAGGTGGACTGTCTCAAATGGCCGAGCCTGAGCAATAAAGAGATGATCCTGTGTTTGCTGTGAGGAGAATCTTGTAAAGTTAGGCCAAGGTCAGAGACTGAGGAAGGCACTGCACGTGTCGTGTCTCTCAGTCTTGTCTAGTTTCACAGGTTATCTCTATTCAGATATCAAACGCATACACACACAACTGTATGCATGCATAGGATCGTTTTTAGTTGTGGCAATCGCTAATCTTTTTTTTTAATGTTATATTATCTCATTTTTTAATCTCATACATGCATTTTATTGAAAAAGTGGGAAATACTAAATCAAAGCTTGACCTGAGATTTCCATGGGCAGGTAGTTGTGGGACTCCAATCAAAGCCCCTGTGTAACACCTAAAATAGGGTCTGGCCCGGTACAAAACAGACTCACAGTTAATAATAAATGTTTTAAAAAAAATTACTGTCGATTCTGACTCATGACCACCCTATAGGACAGAGCAGAACTGCTCCATAGGGTTTCCAAGGAGCAGCTGGTAGATTTGAACTGCCAATTTTTTGGTTAGCAGCTGAGCTCTTAACCATTGTGCCACCAGGACTCCAATAAGTGTTTAGAGTGCACTAAAATTATTATCTGAATTAAACATTAACATACTAGCCACATTTGGTAGACAACACAAATTTAAAATGAATTGCATTTCTTGATTTTTTTTTTAATTAAAAATAATATTCACTTAGTGCAGAGACGGGCAAATACAAAACGCCATTTTAATTAAGACCAATGCAAATGAAGTCGAGTTAAAGTAGACCGGCTTTGGAAATGTGACTTTGAATTTTGAATAGACACACCAAATGAAATGCTTTTATTCTTCTGGTGATAAAATATATAAGCCTGCAGTCAGGAAACACATTTAAAAGATTAAAAACAAAAGAAAAACTTCATCTTTTATCTCCCCTGATATGTTGATTTATAAGTGGTCTTAACAAAAGGAGTACATGGTATCTGATATTCTTCTAGGTCTTATATTTTTTAGGAAACTGAATCTTAATCTGTATAGCATCCGATTCTTATAACCACCTGTGAGTTAGACAGAAAGTATGCTTGTCCTCTGTTTACCAGAAACTGATTTGTCCAAGGTTACCATGGCAAGGAGGTGGCAAAGCCAGGACATTTTTGCCCCTCTAATCCTTACACTTTTTGCATGACATCATAACATAGCAAATACCCCAGATTTCTTTCAGGACATTTATATAATGTGTGCCAATGTTTCAATCTGAATTTTCCAGATACATCCATAGATGAGTTTATCTGTTTGCATTGAAATCAATGGTGACCATAACAAACCATTGACAAGTGGTATTTATTCATTCAGTCACGTTCATTTCCCCCCTGCCCCCAAATCATAGGTTGAGCAACTACAAATTTGCAGGCATTGTGAGGCAATCAGAGATGGAGTAAATGCCATTCCACCCCAAAATAGGAAAATAGACAGGCTTATAAACTAGTATTGTCCATCTTAGCTGATCAATTAGCTCTTTTTTCACTTTGAGAAATACTAGTAGAGAAATATTAGTAGCAAGGAGTAGCAGCTGAACGAATCAGCAACTTGATGAGATTCACTGTCACCTTTGATTCATCACCCTGTCACTTGGCTCCTGGGTGCTAGAGTGCTAGAAATACGAACAAAGAATTAATTTCCATACAAACATTCTTGTTTGAAATAGCTTAATATTTCATTCTATCAATTTGAAGAGATTAATATTTACTGTAATCTGCTTTATCTTGAAATCCAATACACTGTGTTCCAAGGAGGACGTTCTAATTCAGTTGCATTTGACATGCTCTGAGAAAGACATAGATTAACCCCTGATGTCTGGCGTTCAACCTGGTGAGAGCGGCGATATTCCTGAGAAGGGAGAACCTCCAGTTATGATTTGTTACTAAAAGGATTGTAATCGGCAAACACCCTGTGAAGACAGAAGGTAAACACGTAGGCTGCTTCATCAAATGAATGACATTGGAAGTGAAACCAGGCAGCCTTTCAAACCTGATCTTAAAAGGCTGATGCTCTTACTGCCTGAGCACACTGTAAGGAAAGAAGGCCAGTGGTTTGAGAGTGTGGGGCCTTGTGGGGTCCTACAACCTGGGAGCTGGAATGACATTTGCTGGACGTCAGTGTCTCTTCCTCTTCACACTCACTCACTGTGTACATCTCCATCAATGTCCTCCCAGGACACCTCGTAATTAAGTCTCTGTTTCCATTTCCTATGCACTGACTCTTGGAGAGCCTCTGAACGGGCAAACGATACTTGTACTTTTAGGGGCTTAAAGGCCCTCAGTTGAATGAACAAGGCAACACAGAGTGGGCCAAAAGCAAACACTGCCCATATTCTTCCTCTTTAGAACTTGACCCCACTCAGACAGATAAAGGAAAACACTTTTGGAGCCCAAAGATTCAAGTTTGATTCTCTCACACTTTTCATCTATGAGACTTAAGGTCTTTAGTCCTTACTTGCAAAATGAAGCTAACGGCATCCACCTTATTGGTTTAGGTTGACCCTTCCATGAAACAGGAGTTGGAGAACAAACGGCACAATGGCAAACTGAAGGTCCTCAAAAAAGGTGAGGTCCTTTCACCATCTATGTTCTTCTGTAGCACCTGCTGCTTCCCTGCACACTAATTCCACTGTGTTTTAGTTCTCTGTCAGCAGGTCTTCCTTTGGGCTGGCCAAATGAGCATATGGAGAAGGAAAGAAAGTTTTCTCTTTAATGTTTGGGTCCCAGTCCTAATTCGGTGCCTTGAACTTTGTAGAAACTCAATAAACATTGGAGTGAGTTAATAAATGAAGGAGTGACTAGAATCCTTTCCACAGTTTCAGCCACTTCTCTTACACTCCGTTGGGTATAATAAGGTATACTGCATGGAGGTCTGGGGGGAGAATTCTGTGTGTGTGTGTATGTCTGTGGGTGCCAGTGCATGTGCACAAGGGTGATATGGAGAGGGAGAATGGCTGGCAAGTGTCCAATAGTCTATAGCTATACCTATACCTGAGCCCTGGTGGCACAGTGGTTACCAAAAGGGCTGATAACCAAAAGGTCAGCAGCTGGAATCCACTAGCCACTCCTTGGAAACCCTGTGGGGCAGTTCTATTCCGTCTTTTAAGGTCACCATGAGTCAGAATCAACTCAACAGCAGCAGGTTTGTTTGTTTGTTTTATTTTGGGGTATACCTATGTCTATGTCTACATCCAATGAAAGCAAGCATAAATAGGAATCAGATATCAGATGTATAGAAAACAGGAGAAATAAAATACACTTACTGAGAGGGATAGTTGAGTTGCTATGAAAGAGCATCAAATTCATCTGTACACTCCCTGGTTACCATGGCAAAGAGTAAAACCACAGTAAGATAAATAATTTTGATTATCAGGAAAAAAGACACCTACCTAAAACTTTTTCTGGCATCTAGTTATGAAGAGGCTCTTGTCAGATGCTGAGCTCAGAGCAACACCTCTTCATAGAACAAGAGGCTCAGAGGCAGCCACTGGGCTTCAAAGGAGGTCTCATCACAGCACATGTGTGAGAATGAATTTATACCAAGTGCTTCCCCTCCCTAACCCTAGAACCTTCTCCTTGACCTATGCCAATAGTTAACACCCCCACCTCGTACCCATATAAATGGCCTCTGGAAGTTTTTTTTTTTTTTTTTTTTGTCTCTCTCTCCTGCACTAACCTGGTAAGGGGCGTGACTCTGCCTGACCTTGATTTCCCTCCCAAGTGCCCTATTCTGCTCAATTCTCCCGCCCTCCCTCTCTCTCCCAACCCAGGCACCTGGCTTTCTTCTCCTGAGAAAAATAACTCATAGCCTTCTTAAATCATAGATTGTGAATACTTTCTGAGCTTCTGTGTTTCAGTACCTGCTTCCTCTGTATGAGACATATAGGGCAAAACTGTCATTTTCATATTCACGGTGCCTGCCCAGAACAGGCACTCAGGAGATGTAGAGAATGTATGATGAAGAGTCTAGTCTTGTTAAATGGCTGAATAGCATGGGCCCTAATAAATGAGACACGTTGTTGTTAGTTGCCATCAAGATTGGCTTCAATTTATGACAATCTTACATATAACAGAATAAAATGTTGCTTAGTCCCGTACCATTTTCACCAGCATTAATATGTTTGAGAGCTCATTGTTGAGGCTATGGTGTCAATCCATCCTATTGAGGTTTATCCTCATTTTCACTGACACTCTACCAAATATGATCTCCTTTTCTAGAAATTGGTCTTTCCAGAAGATGTGTTCAAAACAAGCAAGTTGAAGTCTCACCATCCTTGCTTCTAAAGAACATTCTGGTTTCATATCTTCTAAGACTGAATAAAGATATCACTTTGACGGCTAAGGCTCATCAGACTAAAGCAATAGTCTTTTCAATTACCTCATATGCGTGTGGAAGCTGGCTAGTGAAAAAGGAAGACAGAAGAAGAATTGATGAGTTCTAACTGTGGTGTTGGTGAAGAATATAGCATATACTGTGGGCTTCAAAAATAACAAATTACTCTTAGAAGAAATGAGACATACTCCTGGTCAATAGACAATATACTTCAGGATAACTCAAATTATTGGGCTGCTGAGGAATGAATGCAAACCTAAACTATAGTAAACACATGGTATGGTACCCAAGTCTAGAGGAAATTATTCTCCTTCATTCTGCCTGAAGAATAAACTTCAGGCTTCTTAGCTCAATTTTCATGATAAGATCCCAAAATATCTGTTTAATGTTCTTTCCTGCCGTGTCTGTCCCAGCACTGGGGACTCAAGACATAACAGACTGATTAGCAAGGACTTTTTATATTTTTTTTTTCTCAATCAAAAATTTATACACAAATTGTTTGTGACATTGGTTGCAATCCCTGCAATGTCTCAGCACTCTCCCCCTGTCCCTTTCCTCCCGGGGTTCCCTGTGTTCATTCCTCCAGGATTCCTGTCCCTTCCCGCCTTCTCATCTTTCCTTTTGGGCAGCTGTTGCCCTTTGGTCTCCTATACTTGACTAAACTAAGAAACACATTCCTCACGTGTTATTGTTTTATAGTCCTATCTAATCCCTGGCTGAAAGATGGACTTAGGGAGTGGCTTCAATTCTGAATTAACGTAGTGTCAGGGGGCCATAGTCTCAGGGGTTCCTCCAGTTTCTAACAGACCAGTAAGTCTGGTCTTTTTTTTGTGAATCTGAATTTTGTTCTACATTTTTCTCCCACTTTGCATGGGACCCTGTACTGTGATCCCTGTAAGAGCAGTCGGTAGTGATAGCCAGGCACCATCTAGTTCTGGGTTCAGGCAGGTGGAGGCTGTGGTTTATGTATTTCATTAGTCTCTTGGACTAATATTTTCATGTGTCTTAGGTTTTGTTCATTCTCCTTTGCTCTAAATGTGACGGGATCAATAGATGTATCTTAGAAGGCTGCTCGCAAGCTTCTAAACTTTTTTTTTTTAACTTTTATTGAACTTCAAGTGAACGTTTACAAATCAAGTCAAACTGTCACATATAAGTTTATATACACCTTACTCCATACTCCCACTTGCTCTCCCCCTAATGAGTCAGCCCTTCCAGTCTCTCCTTTCATGACATTTTTGCTAGCTGCCAACTCTCTCTATCTTCCCATCCCCCCTCCAGACAGGAGAAGCCAACACACTCTCAAGTGTCCACCTGATACAAATAGCTCACTCTTCATCAGCATCTCTCTCCTACCCACTGTCCACTCCATTTCATGTCTGATGAGTTGTCTTCGGGAATGGTTCCTGTCCTGGGCCAACAGAAGGTTTGGGGACCATGACCGCCGGGATTCCTCTAGTCTCGGTCAGACCATTAAGTATGGTCTTTTTGTGAGAATTTGGGGTCTGCATCCCACTGATCTCCTGCTCCCTCAGGGGTTCTCTGTTGTGCTCCCTGTCAGGGCCGTCATCGGTTGTAGCCGGGCACCAACTAGTTCTTCTGGTCTCAGGATGGTGTAGGTCTCTGGTTCATGTGGCCCTTTCTGTCTCTTGGGCTCTTAGTTATCGTGTGACCTTGGTGTTCTTCATTCTCCTTTGATCCAGGTGGGTTGAGACCAATTGATGCATCTTAGATGGCCGCTTGTTAGCATTTAAGACCCCAGACGCCACATTTCAAAGTGGGATGCAGAATGTTTTCATAATAGAATTATTTTGCCAATTGACTTAGAAATCCCCTTCAACCATGGACCCCAAACCCCCGCCCTTGCTCCACTGACCTTTGAAGCATTCAGTTTATCCCGGAAACTTCTTTGCTTTTGGTCCAGTCCAGTCCAGTTGAGCTGATCTTCCATGTATTGAGTATTGTCCTTCCCTTCACCTAAAGCAGTTCTTATCTACTAACTAATCAGTAAAAAACCCTCTCCCACCCTCCCTCCCTCCCCTCCTCGTAACCACAAAAGTATGTGTTCTTCTCAGTTTATACTGTTTCTCAAGATCTTATAATAGTGGTCTTATACAATATTTGTCCTTTTGCCTCTGATTAATTTCGCTCAGCATAATGCCTTCCAGGTTCCTCCATGTTATGAAATGTTTCACAGATTCCTCACTGTTCTTTATCGATGCGTAGTATTCCATTGTGTGAATATACCACAATTTATTTATCCATTCATCCGTTGATAGACACCTTGGTTGCTTCCAGCTTTTTGCTATTGTAAACAGAGCTGCAATAAACATGGGTGTGCATGTATCTGTTTGTGTGAAGGCTCTTATTTCTCTAGGGTATATTCCGAGGAGTGGGATTTCTGGGGTGTATGCTAGTTCTGTTTCTAACTGTTTAAGAAAACGCCAGACAGATTTCCAAAGTGGATGTACCATTTTACATTCCCACCAGCAGTGTATAAGAGTTCCAAACTCTCCGCAGCCTCTCCAACATTTATTATATTGTGTTTTTTGGGTTAATGCCAGCCTTGTTGGAGTGAGATGGAATCTCATCGTAGTTTTAAGTTGCATTTCTCTAATGGCTAATGATCGAGAGCATTTTCTCATGTATCTGTTGGCTCCCTGAATATCTTCTTTAGTGAAGTGCGTGTTCATATCCTTGGCCCACTTCTTGATTGGGTTGTTTGTCTTTTTGTGGTTGAGTTTTGACTGAATCATATAGATTTTAGAGATCAGGCGCTGGTCGGAGATGGCATAGCTGAAAATTCTTTCCCAGTCTGTAGGTGGTCTTTTTACTCTTTGGGTGAAGTCTTTAGATGAGCATAGGTGTTTGATTTTTAGGAGCTCCCAGTTATCTGGTTTCTCTTCATCATTTTTGGTAATGTCTTGTATTCTGTTTATGCCTTGTATTAGGGCTCCTAAGGTTGTCCCTATTTTTTCTTCCATGATCTTTCTTGTTTTAGTCTTTATGTTTAGGTCTTTGATCCACTTGGATGTGGTTTTGTGCATGCTGTGAGGTATGGGTCCTGTTTCATTTTTTTGCAAATGGATATCCAGTTATGCCAGTACCATTTGTTAAAAAGACTATCTTTTCCCCAATTAACTGACACTGGGCCTTTATCAAATATCAGCTGCTCATATGTGGATGGATTTATATCTGGGTTCTCAATTCTGTTCCATTGGTCTATGTGTCTGTTGTTGTACCAGTACCAGGCTGCTTTGACTACTGTGGCTGTATAATAGGTTCTGAAATCAGGTAGAGTGAGGCCTCCA
Organism: Elephas maximus indicus; assembly: GCF_024166365.1. Classification (NCBI taxonomy): domain Eukaryota; kingdom Metazoa; phylum Chordata; class Mammalia; order Proboscidea; family Elephantidae; genus Elephas; species Elephas maximus. The sequence continues at coordinate 7,005,819 of NC_064833.1, read as the reverse complement.
ACTTTCTTCTTCTTTTTCAGTAATGCTTTGCTTATCCGGGGGTTCTTTCCCTTCCATATGAAATTAGTGATTTGTTTCTCTATCCCCTTAAAATATGACATTGGTATTTGGATTGGAAGTGCGTTATATGTATAGATGGCTTTTGGTAGAATAGACATTTTTACTGTTAAGTCTTCCTATCCATGAGCAAGGTATGTTTTTCCACTTAAGTAAGTCCTTTTGAATTTCTTGTAGTAGTACTTTGTAGGTTTCTTTGTATAGGTCTTTTACATCTTTGGTAAGATTTATTCCGAAGTATATTATCTTCTTGGGGGCTACTGTGAATGGTATTGATTTGGTTATTTCCTCTTCGATGTTCTTTTTGTTGATGTAGAGGAATCCAAGTGATTTTTGTGTGTTTATCTTATACCCTGAGACTCTGCCAAACTCTTCTATTAGTTTCAGTAGTTTTCTGGAGGATTCCTTGGGGTTTTCTGTGTATAAGATCATGTCATCTGCAAATAGAGATAATTTTACTTCCTCCTTGCCAATCCGGATGCCCTTTATTTCTTTGTCTAGCCTAATTGCTCTGGCTAGGACTTCTAGCACAATGTTGAATAAGAGCGGTTATAAAGGGCATCCTTGTCTGGTTCCCGTTCTCAAGGGAAATGCTTTCAGGCTCTCTCCATTTAGAGTGATGTTGGCTGTTGGCTTTGTATAGATGCCCTTTATTATGTTGAGGAATTTTCCTTCAATTCCTATTTTGGTGAGAGTTTTTATCATAAATGGGTGCTGGACTTTGTCCAATGCCTTTTCTGCATCAATTGATAAGATCATGTGGTTTTTGTCTTTTGTTTTATTTCTATGGTGGATTACATTAATGGTGTTTCTAATATTAAACCAGCCTTGCATAAAAAAAAAAAATTTTTTTTTTTTTTTTTTGGCGTAGCTGGTATAAATCCCACTTCGTCATGGTGGATTAATTTTTTGATATGCTGTTGAATTCTATTGGCTAGAATTTTTGTGAGGATTTTTGCATCTATGTTCATGAGGGATATAGGTCTGTAATTTTCTTTTTTTGTGATGTCTTTACCTGGTTTTGGTATCAGGGAGATGGTGGCTTCATAGAATGAGGTAGGTAGTATTCCGTCATTTTCTAGGCTTTGAAATACCTTTAGTAGTAGTGGTGTTAACTCTTCTCTGAATGTTTGGTAGAACTCTGCGGTAAAACCATTCGGGCCAGGGCTTTTTTTTGTTGGGAGTTTTTTGATTACCATTTCAATCTCTTTTTTTGTTATGGGTCTATTTAGTTGTTCTACTTCTGATTGTGTTAGTTTAGGTAGGTAGTGTTTTTCCAGGAATTCATCCATTTCTTCTAGGTTTGCAAATTAGTTAGAGTACAATTTTTCGTAATAATCTGATATGATTCTTTTAATTTCAGTTGGGTCTGTTGTGATGTGGCCCATCTCATTTCTTATTCGGGTTATTTGTTTCCTTTCCTGAATTTCTTTAGTCAGTCTGGCCAGTGCTTTATCAATTTTGTTCATTTATTTAAAGAACCAGCTTTTGACTTTGTTAATTCTTTCAATTGTTTTTCTGTTCTCTAATTCATTTAGTTCAGCTCTAATTTTTATTATTGGTTTTCTTCTGGTGCCTGATGGATTCTTTTGTTGCTCATTTTCTATTTGTTCAAGTTGTAGGGACAGTTCTCTGATTTTGGCTCTTTCTTCTTTTTGTATGTGTGCATTTATCCATATAAATTGACCTCTGAGCACTGCTTTTGCTGTGTCCCAGAGGTTTTGATAGGAAGTATTTTCATTCTCATTGCATTCTATGAATTTTCTTATTCCCTCCTTAATGTCTTCTATAACCCAGTCTTTTTTCAGGAGGGTATTGTTCAGTTTCCAAGTATTTGATTTCTTTTCCCTGATTTTTCTGTTATTGGTTTCCACTTTAATGTCCTTGTGGTCTGAGAAGATGCTTTGTAATATTTCGATGTTTTGGATTCTGCAAAGGTTTGTTTTATGACCTAATATGTGGTGTATTCTAGAGAATGTTCCATGTGTGCTAGAAAAAAAAGTATACTGTGCAGCAGTTGGGTGAAGAGTTCTGTATAAGTCAATGAGGTCAAGTTGGTTGATTGTTGTAATTAGGTCTTCCGTGTCTCTATTGAGCTTCTTACTGGATGTCCTGTCCTTCTCCGAAAGTGGTGTGTTGAAGTCTCCTACTATAATTGTGGAGGTGTCTATCTCACTTTTCAGTTCTGTTAAAATTTGATTTATGTATCTTGCAGCCCTGTCATTGGGTGCATAAATATTTAATATGGTTATATCTTCCTGGTCAATTGTCCCTTTTATCATTATGTAGTGTCCTTCTTTATCCTTTGTGGTGGATTTAAGTTTAAAGTCTATTTTGTCAGAAATTAATATTGCTACTCCTCTTCTTTTTTGCTTATTGTTTGCTTGATATATATTTTTCCATCCTTTGAGTATTACTTTGTGTCTCTAAGTCTAAGGTGTGTCTCTTGTAGGCAGCATATAGACAGATCGTGTTTCTTTATCCAGTCTGAGACTCTCTGCCTCTTTATTGGTGCATTTAGTCCATTTACGTTCAGCGTAATTATAGATAAGTATGTGTTTAGTGTTGTCATTTTGATGCCTTTTTATGTGTGTTGTTGACAGTTTCATTTTTCCACTTACTTTTTTGTGCTGAGACGTTTTTATTTGTAGATTGTGTGATCCTCATTTTCATAGTATTTGACTTTATGTTTGCTGAGTCGTTAAGTTTTTCTTGGTTTTTATTTTGAGTTATGGAGTTGTTATACCTCTTTGTGGTTACCTTAATATTTACCCCTATTTTTCTAAGTAAAAACCTAACTTGTATTGTCCTATATCGCCTTGTATCCCTCTCCATATAGCAGTTCTATGCCTCCTGTATTTAGTCCCTCTTTTTTATTGTTGTGGTCTTTTACATATTGACTTCAATGATTCCCTGCTTTGAGTATTTTTTTTTTATTTAATCTTAATTTGTTGTTGTGATTTCCCTATTTGAGTTGATATCAGGATGTTCTGTTCTGTGACCTTGTGTTGTGCTGGTATCTGATATTATTGGTTTTCTGACCAAACAATTTCCTTTAGTATTTCTTGTAGCTTTGGTTTGGTTTTTGCAAATTCTCTAAGCTTGTGTTCATCTGTAAATATCTTAATTTCGCCTTCATATTTCAGCAAGAGTTTTGCTGGATATATGATCCTTAGCTGGCAGTTTTTCTCCTTCAGTGCTCTGTATATGTCATCCCATTGCCTTCTTGGCTACATGGTTTTCACTGAGTAAAAAAAAAAAAAAAAAAAAAAATTTTTTTTTTGCTAAGTAGTCTGAACTTATTCTTATTGGTTCTTCCTTGTAGGAGACTTTTCTTTTATCCCTGGCTGCTTTTAAAATTTTCTCTTTATCTTTGGTTTTGGCAAGTTTGATGATAATGTTTTGGTGTTTTTCTTTTTAGATCAATCTTAAATTGGGTTCGATGAGCATCTTGGATAGATATCCTTTCGTCTTTCATGAGGTCAGGGAAGTTTTCTGTCAGCAGATCTTCAACTTTTCTCTCTGTGTTTTCTGTCTTCCCTCCCTGTTCTGGGACTCCAATCACACACAAGTAATCCTTCTTGATAGAGTCCCACATGATTCTTAGGGCTTCTTCATTTTTTTTAATTCTTTTATCTGATTTTTTTTCAGCTATGTTGGTGTTAATTCCCTGTTAATTCATTCTAATTGCTCGAGTCTGCTCCTCTGACTTTCTATTGCATTGTCTAATTCTGTAATTTTTTGTTAATCTTTTGGATTTCTGAATGCTGTCTCTCTATTGATTCTTGCAACTTATTAACTTTTCCACTATGTTCTTGAATAATCTTTTTGAGTTCTTCAATTGTTTTATCAGTGTGTTCCTTGGCTTTTTCTGCTATTTGCCTTATTTCATTTCTGAGGTCATCCCTGATGTCTTGAAGCAGTCTTTAAACTAGTTTTTTATATTCTGTATCTCATAATTCCAGGATTGTATCTTCATTTGGGAAATATTTTGATTCTTTTGTTTGGGGGGTTGTAGAAGCTGTCATGGTCTGCCTCTTTATGTGGTTTGATATCGACTGCTGTCTCAGAGCCATCACTAAGATATTGTAGTAATTTATTCTATATTTGCTCACTGAGTCTTGTTTTGTTTTCTTTCAATATACGTGGATGGGCTACTAGATTGTGCTGTCTTGATTGTTGTAGCCCTTGACTTACTTATGACCTATTACCAGCTGGTTTGGGCTGTTACCAGATATATATGCCTGAGTCCATTCACTATTCTTGAGTAGAATCTGATTTTGGGTCATCAAGTTGTGATGCCCCCTAACACCTATCCACCTTGAGAAGTAGTGGTGATAGTTGTGTGCTCCAGATTCTATTAGCAGCTGGGGTTCACACTCCAGTGGAGGCAGGATGCTGACAGGCTTCCTCCAAGTGTCAGTGAGGTAGGTGTGTCTCTATTCCTAAAGCACCTTGGTGGGAGGGCTCTGCAGCTGTACCTTAGGCCCCCAATACAAGTACCTCTACAGATTGGTAGGTGTCACCCTCCTTAGACCCCTAAAGCAGGAGGCTAAGTGATCTGGGGGGAGCTTCAGCCCTCAGTTCCCTGTTATGGGTCAGTAAGCGCTCTGTTGAATATGCAGATATATCAGACCTGGGAAACTTATTTTTCCAGTAAATCCGCTAAAAAAAAAAAATGCAGTAAGATCCCTATCAGAAATGCCTTTGCATTATAATAGCTACCTTGTTCCCTGTAGGGATGAAAGCCCTAGATATGGATCACATATGCTTGGCTGCAGCTGGTTCTGTGTTTTTAGTCCAATTAGGGAAGGATTTTTGGTCCCTGGGTTTTTTGTGGTTGCTTCTCTCAGGCCAAAAGAATGGGTTAGGAAAAGACCAAAAAAAAAAAGGGAAAGGAAAAGCCACGGAGCGGTTCTCCCTCTGGCTCAGGAAATTCCAATGTTAATGAAGCCGCCTGGGAAGGAGGGGGGAGGGTTCAGAAAAACAGGAGAGAGTAGTACCCGGGAATATAGACAAAGTTACTTATCTTGCTTGGGATGACTATTTTATCTGAGATTCCCGAGGGACGTGTCGCCTATGTGTGCTGGCTGGGTAGAGATTGCCACCAAGGGTCAGGCCTGCGGAAGCCATGGTCAGTTCCTGCGCTGCCAGTCCAAAGCCCAGGGTCAAGGTTCGCCAGCTGGGACGCTGCACTCCCGGCTCCAAAACCAGTCGTTGCCTCCCCTGCGCGGACCGGCTGGGCCCCCTTCCGGGGTCAGTTCAGGGTGATAGGGCTGCTCCCCGTGTTTGCACCTTCATAGGATGTTCTGCTCAGCTCCCCTGCGCCCAGTCCAAATCCCCGCGCCAAGGTTCCCTGGCTGGGACGCTGCACTCCTGGCTCCAAAACTAGTCGCTGCCTCCCGGGGACTTCTCCTCCCGCCAGCCGCGTCGCTGCACCGCCTGTGATAACCGGATGGGCCCCCTCCCTCTGTCAGTTCAGGGGGGTAAGGCTGTGCCCCATGTTTGCGCCATGACAGGATGCTGTGTTCAGCCGCCCTGGGCCCAGTCCAAAGCCCGGCGCCAAGGCTCCCCGGCTGGGACGCTGCACTCCCGGCTCCAAAACCAGTCTCTGCCTCCCGGAGACTTCTCCTCCCGCCAGTCGCGTCACCCGCGAGGACAGGCTGGGCCCCCTCCTGGGGTCCATTCAGGGGGGTAGGGCTGCGCCCTGTGTTTGCGCCGTCACAGGATGTTGTGCTCGGCTCCCCTGCACCCAGTCCTAAGCCCTGCACCCAGTCCTAAGCCCGGCGCCAAGGTTACCTGACTGGGACGCTGGCTCCAGGCTCCAAAAACAGTCTCTGCTTCCCCGTAGTTGTTTGTTCTCCGTCTCTGTCACTCAGGTCATCTCTTTAAATCTGTGTTTGTTCTTCAGGGTTCGTAGATTGACATGTATGTGATCGATTCACTTGTTTTTCCGAGTCTTTGTTGCAAGAGGGATCCGAGGTAGCGTCTACCTAGTCAGACATCTTGGCCCCCTCCTCAGCTTCTAGACTTTTAAGATCTGATTTGCCAAAGTAGGATGTAGAACATTTTCTTTATGAACTATGTTATGTCAATTGACCTAGATGTCCCTGAGACCATGGTCCCCAACACTCAGCCACACTAACTCATTCTCTCACGGTGTTTGGATATGTAGGAAGCTTCTATGAATTTGCCTTGGTCAAGCTGTACTGACTTCCGCTATATTGTGTGTTGTCTTTCCCTTCACCAAATTTAACACTTGTCTACTATGTATTAGTGATTTCTCCTCTCCATCCCTCCCCTCCCTCGTAACCATCAAAGATTATTTTTTTCTGTGGGTAAAACTTTTCTTGGGTTTTTATAATAGTGGTCTCATACAGTATTTGTCCTTTTGTGATTGACTTATTTCACTCAGCATAATGCCCTCCAGATTCATCCATGTTGTGAGATAGTTCACAGATTCATCATTGTTCTTTATTGTTGCATAGTATTCCATTGTGTGTATAGTATTCCATTATGTGTATATGTACCATAATTTGTTTATCCATTCATCTGTTGATGGGCTCTTAGGTTGTTTCCATCGTTTTGCTATTGTGAATAATGTTGCAATGAATATGAGTGTGCATATGTCTGTTCATGTGATGGCTCTTATTTCTCTAGGGAATATTCCTAGGAGTGAGATTGCTGGATGGTATGATATTTCTAGTTTTTTATGTAGGTGCCATATCACTTTCCATAGTGGTTGTACCATTTTACATTCCCACTAGCAGCACATAAGAGTTACAATCTTCCTGAAACCTCTCCAACATTTGTTATTTTCTGGTTTTTGATTTGTACCAGTAATGCAGGGGTGAGATGATATCTATTGTAGTTTTGATTTGCATTCGTCTAGTGGCTAATGATCATTAGCCTTTCCTCATGCATCTGTTAGCCGCCTGATGTCTTCTTTAGTGAAATGTCTGTTCATACGCTTTGACCAATTTTTAATTGGATTATTTGTCTTTTTGTTGTTGAGGTGTTGAAGTATTCTATAGATTTTAGAGATTAGAATCTGTCTGACATGTTACAAATTTTTTTTTTCCCAGCCTGTAGGTTCTCTTTTTATTCTTTTGATGAAATCTTTTGATGAGCATAAGTGTTTAATTTTTAGGCACTCCCGGATATCTAGTTTATCTCCTGGTGTTTGTGCATTGCTGGTTATGGTTCGTATTGTATTTATGCCACATATTAGGGCCCTTAACGTTGTCCCTATTACACCTCTCTGTTTTTTATTCGTGCTGTTAACATAGCCTCGCAAGATTTTTCTTTTTTCATTGTCCAATATCTTCAAACATTTAAAATACCACCACCTATGTGAAAGCTTCCATGATGTTTTGTTAGAAATAATAACTCCTGCTGTACTCTCACAAGCACTTTGCTTATAGGTATGTTACATTCTTATTTTAGGATGCCTAATCTGTCTTTGGAAACCCTGGTGGTTTAGTAGTTAAGTGCTATGGCTGCTAACCAAAGGGTTGGCAGTTCAAATCCGCCAGGCACTCCTTGGAAACTCTATGGGGCAGTTCTCTGTCTTATAGGGTCGCTATGAGTTGGAATCGACTCAATGGCACTGGGTTTGGTTTTTTTAAATCTGTCTTTGTTCTACCAGACCTAAAAACCTTAAAGAAAAAAAACAGCATCAAAAAAAAAAAAAACAAAAATGAAACAAAAACAAAACCTATGGGCTTCCTCCTACAGCTCAAGTAGAACCAATCTTAGAGGTTTATACATACTAAAAACTCCACAAATATGTATTGAATTAATGGTTTTTCATAACAAATTTGTGGTACTGTCTTTTTTTTTTTTTTAATGAGATCCTTCCTTTCACATGTATGTTTGTGTACTTATCAACTTAAGTCAGACATTTGACAAGGCCAGTTTCAATGCAGGATTCATGTCAAGGATGGAGCAGTTGGAGGTTGACTTATGCACCTTTGTCATAGTTGATGCAGTTAATGACCATCTTCTTCTGATTTTCCTTTAACTGTCTTTACTCTTTCCATTCAGTCATCATAGCAGCACCTTCTCTTCTGCTTGGCCCTTAAATATTGGATGTCCTTCTGGTCTCTCATGGTTGCTCTTGACTTAACACACACAAGTTGGATGATCTTATTCACTCTTCTATTAGCCTTTTCTCTAGTTGCACACACAAGCAAGATACTTGGGCTTCCTAAAGTTAATTAATTAAGGGCAGAATTATGAGGATTCATCATTTCAAGACAGAAATACAGACAGGCTTCATGAAGAGTTAGGACCCATGAATTGGACACATGATGAAAGCCTAATCATTTATCATTCTCCCTCCATTTCTTCTCTTTATCTTTCTACATATGACGTATCCTCTTTGCAGACATTTTTTCTCTCACATCTAGTTCATACAGAAGAAATCAACATTCACAGCTCCTCAGTTTATCTGTTTTACATACATATCCAATGAAAAAACTTGATTTTCTCTTTGCATCTGCTTCTAATTTTTAAGAAGAAAAGGACCTCTGGCTTAGTGTGTATCAACTATACACATCAATCATGGCCAGGTGGATGAAGTTTCCTTTATACACAGAGATGCTATGGATGGGATACATTTAAGAAGTTCTTATTAGTCAGATAAGCAGTTGCCATCAAGTGGATTCTGACTCATGACAACCCCATGTGTGTCAGAGTAGAACTGTGCACCATAAGGTTTTCAACAGCTGATTTTTTAGAAGTAGATCACAAGGCCTGCCTTCTGAGGCTCCTCTGTGTTGAGGTGAACTTCCAACCTTCCATTTAGCAGCCAAGTGTCTCAGTCATTTGTACCACCTAGAGACTCCATCAGCCAGGTGGACACCACAAGATTACTATGACTCCAATAACTTCTATCATTATTTGTAGTCTGTTATCACTCATTAGTAGGTTTTTAACAAAAAACTCAACTTGGTCTTTTCAACCTGCTAGACAGATATTCTGAGTAGGATATCTTACATCACCTAAAACTAAAATGTTTAAAATCAACCTCAATATCTTTCCTCTAACGTGTTCTCTTTCTGACCTAACCAAGTAAATTAGGAATTATCTTTAAATTCTTCCTCTTTTTTAAGTCCAAACATCCAATCAACTACAAAGGCTTTTTTTTTTTTTTAAGATTCTATCTTTAGTTCGTTTTTTTCTCTGAGGTCTCAGTATTAGGACATCATCATTTCTAGCTTAAATGCAATAGTATAACTTTCTCTTCCTTCAGTGTCTTTGCTTTGACTTTTTTTTTTTTTTGCATATATTCATTAAAGCAATTATTTAAGCTAAAATTATTTGCAGGTGAAAGCTTCAGTGAGCTCTGCCATCATCATGTTTGCTATTTACAACAATCCTTTGAAGAGATCAGAAATAAACTCCATTCTACAGATGAGAAAACAGAGTCTCTGAGAGGTTGTGACTCACTGTGGTCAAAAGGCCAGTGAAGGTTATGTATGGTACAAACAATGTATAATGACATAACATCTCCAGTGTTTAACTGGCTTGGAGCCTGGAAGTTCTGAAGGGGAACAGCTGGAGGAAAGCAGAAAATTTATTATCAATAATAATAACCCAGCCGCCCACAGAAGATACATTCAACCAGTGTTAAACTTTAATTGTGAATAAAGTCTGTTCTAAGTGTAAATGACTGATGAAGATATTTTCTACTACTAATTTTTATAAGACTTAAATATGTTAATGGACCTGTATTTTAAGGAAAATTGCAAAGAACTTCTTTTCCTCACATTCACTGTGGGAAAAAGTTGGCTTAAACTTAGAATAATTTGATTCCAGTCTGATGAGATACTCTACTAATCTTATGTGCTATCTTAAAATTTCTGGAACTCAGTTTGTCTGTGTATGAAAAAATGCGGACATTGGAGGAAATGCCCTCACAGAGCCTGCCCAGCTCTCAGTTTATGAGTCCATTATGACAAAGGGCTGGCGTTAGCTGAGAGGTGACTTCTTTTTCTATGAAATGATTCATTTTTTTCCAATAAATGATTTATCCAATCTAGTTTCCAAAAGAATATTTATTTCAGCCTGATGATGTACAGTATGCATTTTGCCAGTAATATACATTTCAATAGTTAATGAGCTATGGCTATTTCTAAAAGTGATATATCTTTGTCTTTCTACTGCTTGAATGGAAGAGCACCTTGTTGTAATTGACTTAAAAATGAGGCAGCCCACCACTTTTCATTTCAAGCAAAGTTTTTTAAACCTCAAACTCTAATAGAAATTGACTCACAATTTGTAATTGTGTATGCCACTTTTGACTCCTAAATTTCATTCTAATATAAGACCTCATTCCCACTTATAATAAAAGATGAGAAACTGTATGTCCCAAACCCTGGGCCTTAACTCAGATTAATGGACACACAGACTTTGCAGCTGGCAACCCATAAAATAGGGTACTGGTTTGTTCAACTGGGACCCAGTTCAGGGCAAAGCACTGAATGAATACTCTTTCCTCAGTCTTTCCTTTTTATCTGTTTCCTTCTCCAGTATTTTTTTTTTTTTTTAAGTCTATCTTAGGGCCTCTATTTCTTGACAATACATTTATTTTTTGGACCCAATGGCATAGTTGGCTGTTCTGGTACAATTACCAGTTTCTTCATCCTTAACCCGGTTTTGTTTTTCTGATCACCCCAGGAAGTTACTCTGCCTGCTTAAACCTTGTAATGGAAATTGCCCCAGCACTGGTTAGCTTGGCTAGATTCACACTAGAACCTAATCCATGACCCTATGAAAGAGGATTTGGTGACAACACTGAGGAAGCTTAATCCAAGTTGTATGTGTAAATAAGATAATGTGTCTGAGAACAGTTTGGAAACTATAGGAAACTGGCCTAATGTTATTTAATTTGTAAAATACTCTGACTTCTTTAAATATATGTATTGAATATATTTGAATGCATACATATGTATACATGGATATGCATATGTGTGTATGTGTACACATGTAGATATGCATATGCACATGCTTGTGTGTATATTTGTGCAGATAAGTTCTGTGTATGTAGGTATACGTGTGTATGTGCATATTTGTACATGTGTTTGTTTGTATATGTAACAAACTTGACTGAGTGTATTGAACCCTCTTTGCTGAATAATAATTGCTGTCCCCCATTTAACCTCACCCTTGACTTACTTTAGAGCACACTAGACTTGGTTTCTAGTCTCTGCACATTTCTTCTCCCCAGAGGTAGACTACCTACCTATCCCCATGCTGAGACACAACCCCACCTGGTTTCTAAGATCACTCGTGACACCTTGAGGGTTTTTAAAGTGTTCTGGTCCATTTTACCTCCCACAGCAGGGGCCGATTAGCCAGTAAGCATGACATGCACCAGCTTACAGTAAGCAAGGTACACACAGCTTAATTGTGTTTATTTATTAATCCACTGCACGTCTGTCAGTTTGTCCTATTGTCATGGCTTGTGTGTCGCTGTGATACTGGAAGCTTTGCCACTGGTATTTCAAATACCAGCAGGGTCACACTTGCTGGACAGATTTCAGTGGAGCTTCCACACTAAGACTAGGAAGAAGGACCTGGCAATCTACATTTGAAAAAACTGGCCAGTGAAAAACTTATGAATAACTGTGAGGATGGTGCAGGGCCAGGCAGTGTTTTGTTCTGTTGTACACAGGGTCACTATGAATCGGAAGCAACTCGATGGGACCTAACAACAACAACATTATGCACAATTTCACCTGGGTTTCACATCTTTGATCAAGCTTTGACCTTTGATGTGGTGAAACACAGGTGAAATTTTGCAGTATAAATTAGTAAGGAAGCACAATTACGCTCATGAGTACCTTGTTGATTGGGTAATCCCTCCCTGTGCAGCAGTCTGGGTGCACTGCTTGTGATGAGTCTAGAGGCAGCCAAGCCACTTTTTCTGAATCTGAGATTCCCCTGGATTCCTTAGCAACACCAGAAAATAAAATGAGTAACCAGCACCAGACACAAGATATGAATCACGGAGACTCTGCCTTGAAATGAAAGTTAGAAAGCTTACAAAATAATTAAAATTATTTTCACAAACAAGCCCCCCAACTTCGACGGTGTGGTATGTTAAAAGTTGTTGTAACACCAAGGCTGGAAGGAGCCCTTCTCCTTCACATGAATATTAGCAGCCTCACCCAGGCAATCCATAGAGCCTCTGCAGACTTCAGTTGCCCCAGCTATAAATGTGGAATAATTATAAATGCCTTTTCTCAAAACAGGGGCTGGGGCAGACAATCTCATGCTTTAGTGTCTCTGATTTCCTCCCTAATCTCTCTAGGAAAAGAAAAAGCAGAGACATAATAGAAAGCTCAGAATACAGGCAGTCCCAGGATTACCAACGAGTTCCGGTCCTAAATCTGTCTTTAAGTCGAATTTGTTAAGTAAGTCAGAACAGTTAGGTATGGTTTGTATCTAACATATTTAATCAAATGTTTGTCTTAGTATATAGTATATAGTGTCCATTTCTATGCATAAAAAAACAAACATTTCCAGATACACTAAAATATCATTAACATAATAATACAGTAATAGTAATAATAATGTTTTGATGTACATCGCAAAGGAGCACCCATTTGTTACTAGGAACCATTGTAAGTACCTCAAATATTTAATATAATAGACTACATGGGGTTGGTTTGTAACTATGTGTTGTACATAACTCTGTTGCTTATAACTGAGGACTGCCTGTAGTTCTCTGTCCAAGTGCAAACCAAGCTCTGATGACCTCAGTTAACATACGCACATTACATTCATTGCCAAGGCCTGTGTAGGCTTAGCCACAAAACGTGATGGGCTCCAACCATGCTCACCAGGCGCAACCCACGGTGATCAAGTGGATTCTGACTCACAGTCCCTCTTGGACAGGAGAGAACTGCCCTATAGGGTTTCCAAGGATGTAATCGTTATGGAAGCAGGTCACCAGGTCTTTCTCCAGTGGAGCCGTTGGTGGGTTCGACCTGCCAACCTTTTGGTTAACAGCCAAGAGCTTATATATGATTATGGTATTGGGGGGGAATATTGGGGTTTTTACTCTGTGCTTTAGGAAGTGAGTTATCAGAATCAGAAGGAATGACAGAAGCTGAGGAGATAGCAGAATCAAGAAAATTCACATAAACCAGCTGTATCTCCCTGAGGTGAAAGCTGCATTCCCCACCCCTGCCTTAGGGAAGCTCAGGCTGCACAGGGAGCCAACTGCTAACACCTTATTGTCTATGTTCTTTCCTCAGATATTTAAAAAGTAATAATAACGTGGGCTTAAAAGGTTTGATTGCTTGATCACAGCAGCTTGTTAATTAAAGGTGCGAAGAGGGGAATGATTAGAGAGGGAAGTTTGCACCTGAGGGAGAAATAGGATTAGTTTGCCTGAGAAATCAGATTACTGTTGCTGGCAGCAGACCAAATGCAGAGGAAGGGCCCAGAACCTCAGGAGAAGAAAATCACTACCCTTCCAGGTGCCTGTGGGAGGAAAGGCCGTCCCTCCCCATGTCCGAGGGCAGGGAAAAAAACAAAGCCTCGCAGACAGCTCACCCGAGGCTGGCATGCTTCCCCCAGATCGAACGTGTGACTTGCTAATTGCTCTTGGTGGAGATAACTGGGTTTGGAGTTCATTTGTCGGAGAAGTGTGTGTGGTTGTGGAATTGCCGACACCCGGTGATGAATGAGGCAGGCTGGGCTCCCGTCCTCTGATGGAAAGATTGGGGCTTTTCCCATCCGTAGGGCCTCTCTGGGCCTGGCTCAGGTCCTAGCGCCTGTTTTTCATAAGCTGAGCAGCTTGGCTTCCGTAGGGCTGATTAGGGGAGAGATGATAAGGTGGAGCCGAGCGGAAAGTCAGGAGGGCAGTGATAAAATCCAGTGTGTGTACAGTAGCTAAGAGGCAGCGAGAGGAAATAGAAAAGCTCAGGTGGTGAGGCTTGGAAGTCATGTGACCTCAGGACAATCAGCTTCACCTCCTTGAGCCCCAGATAACCCATGGTAAAATGAGACAAATAAAACCTACCTTGAGGGTGCTTTGGAGAATTTTAGATAATGAAGCCCGGCACAGGGTCAGGGGCAGGAGCTCTTGTTCAATAAGAAAAGGCTCTGCTGCAAAAGACCTCTTTAAAGTTTTGAAAGCAAAGGTGTCACTTTGAGGCCTGACCCAAGCCATGGTCTTTTCAAGTGCCTCATATTTGTTATATGCATGTGAAAGCTGGACAATGAAAAAGGAAGACAGAAGAATTGATGCATTTGAATTGCAGTGTTGGTGAAGAGTGCTGAATATACCATAGAGTGCCAGAAGAATGAACAGATTGGTCTTAGAGGAAGTAGAGCCAGAATTCCTTAGAAGCGAGGATGGCGAGACTTCAGCTCACTTACTTAGGACTTGTCCTCAGGGAAGACTAATGGCTAGAAAAGGACATCATGTTTGGCAAAGTCGAGGGTCAGCGGAAACAAAAGATGTCTCCAATGAGATGGATTGACACCATAGCTGCAACAACAGGCTCAAAGACCGCACAGGACTAGGCAACACTGCAGTCTGTGATACATAAGGTCGCCGGGAGTCAGAGCGGATTCCAGGGCTGCGACCGACAACAACGACACTTATTATAACAGTGTTTTCACATGTGTTATTTCACGCTGGCTGAGATTGGCCCAGAAATCCCAGCAACGTTTCTACTGCTGATGTAAACACCACTAACACCAACCTGGGCATCCTACCTTTAAATGTCCAGTGGGGAGATCCCCCTGCCGCAGGCAGGCAGGAGACAGACTCAGTTTGAGTTGTGATGGTTTGTGTTCAAGATGTTATTCTCTCAGCCTTCAATCAGTACCCTTCAGACTAATAAAGCCACACCCTTCCTAAGCAGGTCATCAAACAGGTTCATTCTGGTTCAGTCCCCTGCTGGGAATTTGTAGGTCTACTGAAGATGTACTGAATCAGAATCTACAGTTTATCAAGATCCCCAGGTGATCTCAGCAGGGGGTGTGGAACCAGGTTGAACCACTTCAAAGCCCTGCTCCTAAGTCAACCTTCTCCCCACATCCATGCACACTTACCTCCCAGACATCATTCACGCCACCTGGTGTTATCAGGTCACAGGCAAGAACCCACAGTGGTTAAGGGATGCCCTGGAGTCAGATACACTGGGGTTTGAGTTCCAACTCCAGCGTTTGCTTCCTACTCACCCTTTGACAAGAGACTGAACCTTCTGGTGCTTCTGTTTTGTAATCTGAGGATAAACAGAACTTTTCTTATAGCATTGTTGGGAATGTTAAATGGGTTTTGGGATGTGGAGGGCTGGAAACAGGGACTGTCTCATAGCGAATACTTGATAAATATCTACTATCAGGGGTGGATTAACCAGTAAGCACAATATGCACTGGCTTGCATTAAGCAAGATACCCAAGGGCTTAATTGTATTCACTTGCGAATCTATAGTGGGTAATTTCACATGGGCTTCCCCATAACTTTGAGGTCGTGGGGGACAGGTGAAATTGTGCACTGCAGATTGGTGGGAAGGCACAACTGGACCCTGACATAACTTGCTTATTGGGTAATCTGGCCCCATCTATTATCAGTAATAGTAATGGTAACAATGGGAGTAGTGGTAAGATTTTTATTATCATCCTCAAAGCATGTATCAGGGAACTGGACCTGAGATTTCACAAGAGCAATGAGTTTAAGGGCTTTGGTTGCCATCACACTGGGTGTTAGCATGACTGATGTCCATTGACCATGCCAGGGTGTGTGCCAAAGAGGAATAACTATAGCCCATTGGATGTTATTGGATGTGCACTCCCCACATGGGGCACTTTCTTGTTCCTTAGGCTTCAGGCTGGTTGCCAGGACTGGGGCAGAGCAGGAGGCCCTGGGGACTTGATTTAGGGCAAGGCGTGTGAACATAGGAGAGTGAACAAGTCTCCATTCCCCTTTCTGCCCCACCCTCCTGTGCAGCCACCACCCTACACAGCCACACAGAAGAGTCCAAACAGGAAGGGAGCATGGAGATTCAGCCTCATTGTGCTAATTGACCACAGGACCCTACTTTCCTGGCAGTTGTTACTGGAATCTCACTAATGTCTACAGTGCTTACAACTTTACAAAGGAGGTTGCTGGAAGGAAGGCTGCGTGTTGGTTTGCAGAGTCACCACGAGGAGTGGGAAGAATGCTGGTCTGTAGCAGTCAGAAAGGAGGATACCTACACATGCTCCTCAGCTTGGTGGGCTTGCACACATTGCTTCCCCTCCTGAGCCTTCAGCCTGGGACAATGATGCCTGCTCACTGGGCTGTGGGCTGTGGGCTGTGGGCAAGGATTCCGGGTATAGAGCCCCATACACTGGGCATAGCCGACAATCAATGCCTAATAACGTTACTACAGCTCAGGATCACTGAAGCCATCACAGTGGATTACTCAGTTTGCCAAACTGTCCCCTTGTTTGTGGCTATACAAGAGACCACTGGAATGCCCAAGATCCTGGCCTGCTAGCCAGGTGGGTGCAGAGCTCATCACTGCTGTTCCCGAGGGTCTTTTGTAAGACTGATGGATGGGCAGAGGCGAGAACTGGACAGAATAGCAGTATCTGTGGTTTGGGCTTGCCTTGGTCATCTGCGTGTGGCAGGGGCAGTGGCGGCATTACTTTAGTCTGTTTTAGAGTGGCATAATGTTTAAGAGTGCTTGCTCAAGCATTGGGAAAAACAAACATATCAAAAAATGCCCTTTTTCTACTGTGGCTTTAGGTAACTTATTTAAACTCCTTTTATATAATGTCATAACCCATTAAACCCGTTGTGGTCAAGTCGATTCCAACTCATAGCAACCCTATAGGACAGAGGAGAACAACCCCCACAGGGTTTCCAAGGCTATATCCTTTATGGAAGCAGACAATCACTTCTTTCCCCCCTAGAGCTGCTAGCAGGTTCAAACAAAGGACCTTTTGGTTGACAGCCGAGTGCTTAACCATTGCCCCACCAGGGCTCCTTGATTTAATGTGATAATGTATGTAAAAGGCTTAGAATAAAGTTGATGCCAGGTTGGCGCTAGTTGTGATTGTTGTGGGCTCTGGTTCGTTTTCACCCCACAGAAAGTGAGTAACAGGCTAGCTGACTGAACGGTCTATGAGGTCTGGGAACCTACCTGGTGTTTATGCACCATCCCTGACACCCTCCACTCAGCACAGTTCCTGGCACATTGCAGGCACTGAATTAGCTGATGTTCATAAACCTTGCTTTTTGCACCTGAAGCCCACCTACACATGCGTGTTACCGATGTGCTGATGGCAGGGAACAATTTCTCCAATACCCCATGTGTCAGAGGACTGCATGCCTTCTTGGAAAACTGACTCCTTTCTTATGATGTAATGCCCCTCTTTATCCCCAGTACTTGTCCTTGCCCTGAAGTCTGCTTTGTCTGAAATTAATACAGCTGTAGCAGCTTTCTTTGGATTAGTGTTAAGGTGGTATCTTTTTCATTCCTTTACTTCTAATTTATCTGAGTCTTTATATATAGATAAAGTTGGGTCTTTTTTTTTTTTTTTTAATCTACTTTAACCAATTCTGTCTTTTAATCGGAGCCCTGGTGGCACAGTGGTTAAGAGCTCAGCTGCTAACAAAAAGTCAGCAGTTTGAATCCACCAGCCACTCCTTAGAAACCCTATGGGGCACAGCAACAGGTTCGATTTTTTTGGTTCGGTCTTTTTATGAGTGTATTTAGTCCAGTATCGTGTAAGTGATTACTGATGTAGTTGGACTGATATCTGCCAAGTCTTTTATTGTTATGGTTGTTGGGTGCTATCAAGTGGATTTCAACTCATAGCGACCCCATGTGACACAGTAGAACTGCCCCACTGGATTTTCTTGGCTGTAAACTTTATGGAAGCAGGTCACCAGGTCTTTCTCCCATGGACCCCCGGCAGAACATTTATATGAATTAATTTTATTTCCAATCTTAGCATAGCATTTAAATTTTAGTGGTTATCCTGGGGTTTTCATACACGTTTTCAACTAGTCTGAGTCTTCCTTCTAGTAGCATCTTACTGCTTCACGTGTAGGCAGGTGTTTTATAACAAACTGTCCCAAATCCTCCCTCCCTCCCCTGTGATACTGCTGTCATTCATTTCACTTTTCCATATCCTATAAACACCCAATACATTGTCACTAATACCTTGTTGTTTTTGTTAGCTGATGTCAAGTAGGCCCCCAACTCAGGGTGACCCCATGTGTGTCAGACTAGAACTGCTCCAACAGGCTTTCAATAGCTGTAATCTTATGGAAGATCTCCAGGCCTTTCTTCTGAGGTATTGCTAGGTGGATTTGAACGGCCAAACTTCTGACTGATTAGTAGCTGCAAACAAATCATGAATGTTTTCATACATTAAGTCCGGATGGAGTTCAAAAACCAAAAACCAAATCAGTTGCCATCAAGTCAATTCTGACTCATATCAGCCCCGTGTGTTTTAGAGTAGAACTGCACGCCATAAGGTTTTCACAGCTGTGGCCTTTCGGACGGAGATTACCCAGGCTTTCTTCCAAGGCACCTCTGGGTGCCTTGAACCACCAACCTTTGAGTTAGAGCCCAGTACTTTACCATTTGGCTCACCCGAAGACTTTAGATTGAACTCAGACATCTGTATGTTCAACAAGTACCCAGGTGGTTTTTATCCCAGTTGGATAACATCTCCTATCTAACCACATTCTTCATTTTATGTATCCAGTTTGCTTTCCAGACAATTTTTCCCCCACCAATCACCCACTTAATTTACAGATGGTGAGAGCAAAATAGATCTGTGTTCACCAGGTTCAGTGAATGGTAGCCTCATGCCCATCAGAAGGTAGAATAACCCCGTTGACATTGAGTCAATTCCAATTCATAGTGACCTTATAGGAGAGAGTAAAACTGCCCTGTAGGGTTTCCAAGGAGCTGCTGGTGGATTCAAACTGCCAACCTTTTTGTTAGCAGGCAAGATGCTTTATAAAAAATAAGGCATATTCTTATATGCCCATCCGTCCTACTGGATAAGTATCCGTGGGGCTGTGCCCAGATATCTCTATTTATCTAGAAAATTCTGATAACCACCTGAGTTTAGGATTAAATTACCTGGTCTATCATTTAAGACCAGAGGAATAAAGACTCCTCCAAGGTCATACGACAAAGAGGTAGATTTAAATCAAGGTCTCTTAACTCACAGGCCAGTGTTTTATGAGCTACATTAATGGTTCCCAAAATGCAGGGCCGCTGTTACTGGTGAAAGGGAGGTGATATTAGGGGGTAACATAGATGATTATGGTGAAGATGGCAGGAAAAAAAAAAGAACAAAAACAAACATTGATTTTCCTACGGGGGCGGGGGGTTATTCCCTTTTATATTGTCTTTCAATCCTTCTAATTAACAAGGAGAAGGTGATGTAAGCATCCATATAGCACCTCTTTAACCAGATGCCATTAAGTGGATTCTGACTCATGGCGACCCTATGTGTGTCAGAGTAGAATTGTGCCCCATAGGGTTTTCTTTTTAGACTATTCTCTTACCTTTTTTTTTTTTTTTAATTATTGCATTTTAAGTGAAGTTTTATAGAACTAGCTTCTCATTAAATGATTAGTAAATTAGTACACACATGGTTTTGTGACATTGGTTACCCATCCCACGACATGTCAACACTCTCCCTTCTCGGCATTGGGTTCCCAATCACCAGCTTTCCTGTCCCCTCCTGCCTTCTAGTTCTTGCCCTTGGGCTCATGTGCCCCTTTAGTCTTGTTTTATGGGACTGTCTAATCTTTGGATGAAGGGTGAACCTTGGGAGTGACTTCATTACTCATTATAGAGATATCTGGGCACGGCCCCACAGATACTTATCCAGTGGGACAGGGATGGGCATGTAAGAATATGCCTTGTTTTTTATAAAGCATCTTGGCTGCTAACCAAAAGGTTTATAGTTCAGATCCACCAGCAGCTCCTTGGAAATCCTATAGGGCAGTTCTACTCTGTCCTATAAGGTCACTATGAGTTGGAATTGACTCAATGGCAACTGGGTTATTCTACCTTCTGATGGGCATGAGGCTACCATTCACTGAACCTGGTGAACACAGATCTATTTTGCTCTTGCTATCTGTAAATTAAGTGGGTGATTGGTGGGAGAAAAATTATCTGGAAAACAAAGTGGATACATAAGATGAAAGGTGTGGTTAAATAGGAGATGTTATCCAACTGGGATAAAAACCACCAGAGGCCGTACTCTAGGGGTTTTCCAGTCTCTGCCAGGTCAGTAAGTCTAGTCCTTTTTGTAAGTTAGAATTTTGTTCTACATTTTTCTCTAGCTCTATCCGGGACCCTTTATTGTGATCTCAGTCAGAGTAGTCAGAGGTAGTAGCCAGGTACCATCTAGCTGTGCTGGACTCAGTCTGGTGGAGGCTGTGGTGGTAATAGTAGTCCATTAGTCCTTTGGACTAATCTTTCCCTCGTGTCATTAGCATTCTTCATTCTCCCTTGCTCCCGAAGGGGTAAGACCAGTGGAGTATCTTAGATGGCCACTCACAAGCTTTTAAGATCCCAGACACTACTCACCAAAGTAGAATGTAGAATTGTTTCTTTATAAACTCTGTTATGGCAATTGAGCTAGATGTTCCCTGAGACTATGGTCCCCAGAGCCCTCAGCCAGTAATTCAGTCCCTCAGGGAGTTTAGGTGTGTCTGTGGAGCTTCCATGACCTTGCCTTAGACAAGTTTTACTGGCTTCCCCAGTATTGTGTACTGTCTTACCCTTCACCAAAGATACCACTTTTCTATTGTCTATTTAGTGTTTTTCCATCCCCACCCCTCCCCTCCCTCCTAACCATCAGAGATTGTTTCTTTTTATGTGTAAACCTTTCCATGAGTTTTTATAGTAGTGGTCTCATGCAATATTTGTCCTTTTGTGATTGACTTATTTCACTCAGCATAATGCCTTCCAGATTCATCCGTGTTGTGAGATGCTTCAAAGAGTCATCATTATCATTGTGTAGTACTCCATTGCGTGTATGTACCATAATTTGTCTATCCATTCATCTGTTGATAGGCAGTTAGGTTGTTTCCATCCTTTTGCTATTGTGAACGATGCTGCAATAAACATGTATGTGCATATGTCCCTTCATGTGACAGCTCTTATTTCTCTAGGATATACTCCTAGGAGTAGGATTGCTGGATCATATGGTATTTCTATTTTTAACTTGCTAAGGAAGCGCCATATCATTTTCCAGAATTTTTGTACCATTTTGCATTCCCACCAGCAGTGCGTAAGAGTTCCAATCTCCCTGCGGCCTCTTCAACATTTGTAACTTTCTGTATTATTATTATTATTTTTTTTTTATTTGTGCCAGCAATGTTAGGGTGAGATGGTATCTCATTGTAGTTTCGATTGGCCTTTCTCTAACGGCTAGTGATCAACAACATTTCCTCATATGCCTGTTAGCTACTTGAATGTCTTCTTTGGTGAAATGTCTGCTCATTTCCTTTGCCCATTTTTAATTGGACTATTTGTCTTTTTGTTGTAGAGGTGTTGGATTTTCCTGTAGGTTTTAGAGATTAGGCCTTTGTTGGATTTGTCATAGCTAATTTTTTTTTCCCAGTCCGTAGATTCTCTTTTTACTATATTGGTGAAGTCTTTTGATGAGCATAGGTGTTTAATTTTTAGATGACAGTTATCTAGCTTATCTTCTGGGGTTTGTGTGTTGTTATGGTTTGTATCCCATTAATGCCGTGTATTAGGGCCTCTAGCGTTGATCCTATTTTTTCTTCTATGATCTTTACAGTTTTTGGTTTTATATTTTGGTCTTTCATCTGTTTTAAATTAGTATTTGTGTATGGTGTGAAGTATGGGTCCTGTTTCATTTTTTTGCAGATGGACATTCAGTTTTGGCAGTGCCATTTGTTAAAAAGACTGTCTCTTCCCCATGTGATGGACTTTGGGCACTTGTCAAAGATCAAGTGACCATAGGTGAATGGATTTACATTTGGGTTCTGAATTTTTTCCATTGTTCAATGTATCTGTTGTTGTACCAGTACCAGGCTATTTTGACCACCATAGCTGTATAGCAGGTTCTGAGGTCAGATAGTGTGAGTCCTCCTACTTTATTATTCTTCTTCAGTAATGCTTTACTTATCCAGGGTCTCTTCTCTTTCCATATGAAGTTAATGATTAGTTAAAGAATGCTCTGTACGGTTTTCAGTGTTTGGTTTTTCAGAAGTAGATTGCCAGGCCTTTCTTCCAATATGCCTCTGGGTAGACTCAAACTACCAAAGTTTGGGTTAGCAGAGAGCATGTTAGAGACTAGTTCCTGTCTTAGGCTGGGTTCTCTAGAGAAGCAAAATCAGTAAAGCACATAGTGATCCTATAGGACAGAGTAGAACTGCCCTATAGAGTTTCCAAGGGGCAGCTGGTAGATTCAAACTGCTGACCTTTGGATTAGTAGCCAAGTTCTTAACCACTACTGCCACCAGGGCTTCATAAAAATATACGTAGAGAGATGTTTATCAAGGAAATGGCTCATGTGGTTGTAGAGGCTGCAACATCCCAAGTCTATGGGTCAGGATAGAGGCTTCTGATTCATGTAGCCACAGCAGCTAATGAACCCAAGATCAGCAGGTCAGAGAGCAGGACTCTTGCTCAAAGGCTGGGAAGATAGATGAATCCCAAGATCAGCAGACAAGACTGCAGGTAAGCTGCTAGCTCAAGTCCCAAGAACCAAAGGTCAGACGAACTGGAGCCAACTGCAAGATCCAGTGTAAGCAAAAGCCCAGGAGCCTTGCTAGAATATCTACTTATATTCAGTGCAGGCCATATGCCCAAGGAAACTCTCTTTCAACTGATTGGATACTCATAGCAGATCCCATCATGGAGGTGATCACATAACGTCAAATCTCATCATGGAAATGATTACAACATCATACAACTATCAAGCCACTGAGAATCATAGCCCAGCCAAGTTGACACACAACCTTAACTATCACAGTTCCTTTTCTAGATAAAAAAAATATGGAGTAAGCCTCTAGGCCAAACATCCAGTAAGAGATAGTAGTCAGATTTTTGCAATGGTTATTTTCATTGTATTTATTTACTTACATTTTTACAATTAAGCACTTTATGGCAGGTCATGCTGATTTTCCATTTACAGTGACAATATAAAGTTTATACTTTTAATAATTAAAAAAAGCATTTAACTAAAATGTAAGTTGACTAAAGAAAAATATCATTACAACAATATTCTAAAGACCGTGCTGGAATTTCTCAAGTTTGGGCAGCCCGGATCTGAGCCATGCCAGCCTCCCTCATCTGACTGGCTTTGCTAAACTGCCTACCTGGAACATACCCAGGTCCTGACCACTTAGAACAGCAGCTCGGAAACCAGGACAAGCCTAGCCCAGCCGTGACATCTGGTTGCCTCATACCTGGGGAAGCAGTTTAGTAAGTCATAGGTGTTAAGAAGAGTTGTCCCCGCCTGCCAAGGCTGCCAGGACATCCTGTGGGAGCCAGACCTGGAGGCAGCTGCTGGGGCAAGGAAGCATATGTTTAATAAGATCTAGGTTTCCTTTCCTTTCCCCTATGAAAGTTCCCTGGTCTCTTGCCTGAGGGTTGAAGACATCCGCGGTGGCGTAATTTCCACAGCTTGCCTTTTAAAGTCCTAGTGTTAGACATAAATGTGTTCCTGGTACATTAAAACTTCACCTGTGAATTTCCAGAAGAGCAAGTACCTGCTGGCATTTTGGACACCATGTGCTCCAGCATGTGGTGTGGGGACTGTAGGGTACAGGAAGAGGCAAGGAGCTTGCCAAGCTGAGAAACACTCATGGAGCATCTTGTTAATCAAGACTGCAGCATTAAACATTGGCAGTCTTTCTCCTGGATGAGTAAAATAATGAGGTTCCTGGAAGACAATTTAGATTAGGTACATGGATGTCAAAGTTGTCATGTTTCAGCAGGACACGATGCCAGGATAAGATAATTATACCAAAGGGACTTTAGAGTTAGAAATTGAGCAACGGCCATGTTTAGGCTTGGGTAAGAGGTTCTCCTAGAACGCATCACCTCAAGGACAGAGGAAAAGTGTGCACTGAGCCGGATTTCACTCTGAGGAAATTTAGGTTGTAGTCAGTGTCAGAGGTGAGGACATAGGACCCATGGAAGACATTTCTCGCTGAACAAGCCCAGTGGGTTATGTTGAGAGCTGGATATAGTAAAAACTACAGAAGGTGAAAGTGCGCCTGCAGTGACAGATAACAGTGCAAAGAGATTTCTAACATAGTACTGTATTATGCGCTCTGGAAATACAAGTTTTGATACCAAGCAGGTAACTGTAGATTTGAATCTGGGTTCTGCCCTCCACTGGTCTGAATTAGAAATCCCAAAGGGTGAAACTAACTCAATATCACCAGTATCATTGAGCAGGACAATTCCGCTTCCAGCCTGGTCCTCACTAGACATTATTCCTGGGAGCTGGACCCCATGTCTTCTTTTCCTAAGCCACCAGCTCTCTTTCAAGCCCCTACGTCATGATCTCCTATATCTACCTGGAGCTTGTATTTCCTGCTCAGAGGAGAAAGCAGACAAGAAGGTTCTGTTTAAATAAGGTGATTCTTCTTCAGCTTCCCGGTCCCTGCCTTCCAGTTATCTTATATTTAAGGCAGAAAGCAGAAAACCGCATTTGTCCTTAGGCCAAACCAGATTTTTCAGTACATTTTATCCGGAAATCCTAACCTTTAAGAATATGCATAATATAAAATGAAATTTGTCTTTAATAGTTGTCATTGCTTGGAACATGAATAGCGAAGGGAGAGAATAAGCGTCCCCAATCCTTGAACAGCTCCCATTCTGTATTGCCTTGAGACTATTAGAGAAAGGATGATGAGCTACCATTCGCTAAGTAAGCTCTATGTGTTCTTGTGGCTTTATACGAGTCATATGTGTACTCTCATGTCATCTTAAGACCAACATTTGAGGCAGGCTCAGAGAGGTACAAGAACTACCTCAAAGTTACACAGCCAGCAAGTGGCAGAGGCCGGACATGAACCTATGGAGCCGAATCTGAGATCAAATAGTTCCCCCGCTGCCTCTCTGTTCCTGTTCCTGAAAGGCACTGCTGTTTGTATTGAAAAGGCTCTGTCCACGCTGCCAGCATAGGACTGCTCAAGTCTATTTCGAATCCAATTGCCAGGAGTCATCCTGCAATACACGCTGAGGAACAGTTAGGTGCCCAAGAATTAGAGAAGGTAGTCCTTGCCCCTACATATATATCTTTGACTACCTGGAAATAAAGCATTTATCTTCCTCTCCTCAGAAGTCAAATACACACTGTGTTTTAATTTTGCAACTCACTTCCAAATCATCGCTTATGGGGCAGAGTCTCAAGCTTGTGCTTAAGAGCAGAAGTGTGATGGGTCCAGACGTATCTTGTAAACTACAGGTAGACCAGCATGACTGGAGCAAAGGGTAATGCTTGTTTGGCTATGTATTTACTTTAATATCATCTAGAATCTGCCACTACCCTCCCCAACACACACACACTGAATATAAGCTTCATGAGAGTAGGTGCCTTTTGTACCTGTTTACTGTTACATTCCCCCAGGCCCAGACTAAAGCCTGGCACATAATAAGTGCTCAACAACAACAACAACAAAAGCCTGGCACATAATAAGTGCTCAACAACACTGTAGAATAAATGCCCCAAAGCTCAAGGGCAGATGTTGGCAACACAGTAGAGGCCAATAAGGCCAGCAATGTACTTCCTATAGATTGGGTAACAAAAGTGTATAAAGAATAAGTGTATAAAGAATTTGGAAATACTGCTATGTAAAGGGAGCCCTTCTGGTGCAGTGGTTAAGAGTTCAGCTGCTAACCAAAAGGTCAGGAGTTTGAATCCACCAGCCGCTCCTTGGAAATCCTGTGGGGGCAGCTCTACTCTGTCCTGTAGAGTTGCTATGAGCCAGAATTGACTTGATGGCAATGGGTTATTACATAAAGGGATGATAAGTAGCCACTGAAAATGCTGACAAGTGGATGATGAGATGGCTTTGCATTGCGTCACCTTGTCTAGGCTGAAACATGTCTCCAGATTCCCTCTCCTATTTTTCTCTGGGTACAGTGGGGCTCTGTAGTCAGCTTTCTGCAAGATCGGGTACTGATCTGCTGTGCTGACTCACCTCGTTGGTGCAAAGCACTGTCTGTACTCACCATTGCTTTACCTTCCCTATGTTCTCCTTCAGGTTTTCTGACTCCAGACTAAGACAGTCTAGGAAGAAAGACCTAGTGATCTACTTCTGCAAATTAGCCAATGAAAACCCTATGGAACCCAACAGAGTATTTGTCCTATATAGTGCTGGAAGACTAGTGCCCTAGATTAGAAGGCTCTCAAAATACACAGTGGCTGTAACAATGGACTTCAGCATACCAATAATTGTGAAGATGGCCCAGGACTGAGCAATGTTTCGTTCTGTTGTTCATGGGGTTATCATAAGTTGGAGCCAACTTGACAACAAGTAACAACAACAACCTACACTGAAAAAAACTGCAGTCCTGCTCAAATGTCCCCTACCTAATCTGAGAAGTCTTAGGAGAGGTGGTTCATGTGTTTTGCAGATAAGGCCTCTCTGATACCCTAGATTGTCTACCATTGTCCTCATTACCTCTCCTCTACTTTTGATAAGACTTCCTGCCATTCTTCATAGTGGTAGCCAGGTAACTGATGCCCAGGACATCATTTCTGGGTGAGGCCACCATAGTTGCTGCTGGTGATGGTGTTTGGTGATGTCTGCATGGGACCTGCAGACACCCAGCATCAGAGATTTGGGCTCATGGCTACAAGGTTGTGCAACTCCAGGGGGCCCCATCCCACAAAATACCAGGTGAGTAGGATTCCAAGGAGCACAGCTCTTGTCTGCGCTGAAAAGAGTAGTTGTGTTCCTGCAAAACTTATCAATATTTAATTTTTGTTGCACAAGCTCTTGACACTTTCTCCTAACGCTATATTGCTGGGCCCAAAGCTGAGCCAGTTCACAGTGGCTTTAAAAAAAAAGTAATTTTTAAACGTACTTTACTGATATGGTTTCCTCATTCTAGAAGTTAGGCATACGCCCATAGGTACTAAGCTTGGCAGCAATCCATACAGCAGATATATTGTTAACTTAGGATCTATCCTTCTCTCTGCCAACTAATGCCAATGTCTGCACCTCCAAAATTCACTCCCTGAGGTTCTTCATGAAAATAAATCCCAAGTGGAGCCACCTGACCAAGTCTTCCCAACATACACCTGAATCTCAGAGTAAATGCAAAGCTGGGGTCCCATTTTCAGACAAAAGATCAGACTACGGCACACAAGACTGTGTAGATAAAGTGCTAAACTGTGCTATTATGGCAAAAACAGCCACAACCCCTCAGGCATTTCCTGAGCAGGTGTATATGCCAGCTCAATCAGCATTATTGGTGCTTCTCCATAACCAGTTGCCGGAGAGTCAACCCTGACTCATGGCACCTGCACACGTGTCAGAGCAGAACTGAGCTCCATAGGATTCTCCATGGCTGGTTTTTCAGAAGGAGGTCATTTGCCCTTTCTTCCAAGGTGCTTCTGGGTAGGCTTGCATCTCCAACTTTTTGGTTAGCAGCCAAGCATGTTAACCACTTGTACCACACAGGGACTCCCGTTTACATAGCCGATCCTATTTGATCCTTCTGAACACCCTGTGCAATAGGTAGTGGTCATGCCTTCAGTAGATAAGTATACTGAGGTCTGGAGAGATTGTCTCTGGAAGTAATTTGAGCCAAACACACAGAAAGCCATGCAAGTGAGTGGTGCAACTCAAACTCAAACCTTTTTACAAAATATTTTTTCCACTGCCCTGTGCTATAGCATTAGAAGAAAACTCAGTGAATAAACAAGAGTTCTTTTGAACATGCTTTGGTGATGGCAGTAA
The DNA here is from genome assembly GCF_024166365.1 of Elephas maximus indicus. Taxonomy (NCBI): domain Eukaryota; kingdom Metazoa; phylum Chordata; class Mammalia; order Proboscidea; family Elephantidae; genus Elephas; species Elephas maximus. Next base: position 6,977,810 of record NC_064833.1, on the reverse strand, counting down.
GTGCACTTGGAATTGAAAACTGGTTAGCATTTGAATAATTGGATGATATTTGAATTAACAAGACCCTGAATTTACTGATGAGGGATCTGATGTGTACGGCTGGGAAATGACTGCTTCGTCACAGAGTTGGGAAGAGACTGAGCCCAAGACAGGACTATTAGCTCCAACTTTCATTCTGGCCTCCTTCAGCCAGCCTGTGCTGTCTCATGCTCTGCTACCTGCACCACAGGTATCTCGGAGGACAATCTGCATTTGACATTAACAATACATGAAACGGTGCCATTTCATTTTTGCCATGAAACAATGTCAATTTTAAACATGTCCTTTACCCTTTTGCATCAGAATCATCCGAAGTATTCATTTTTTAAGTAACGTTTAATTTTTTCTACTCACCCTTCATGCATTTGAAATAACACCAACTTCCATAATAATACCTAATTTTACTGAGTGATTATTAAGTGTTAGTTGGTCTGCCAAGAGCTATCGAGGAATTTTCTCATTTGTTCTTCATAACAACTTTATAAGGGAGGTGGCTCCATCTTTGTAGGCCATGCTTCTCTCAACTGTAAGATGTGGATAACAATACCATGTAGCTCTCAGAAATATTGTGAGGACTCCCGACATATCTTAGCTGTGATTATGACCATGATTATGATGAAAACTTTGCAGAAATGAATGTTAGCTGTGTTCTCACATATTATCGAAATGGAAGGCACAAGGTAGAGTAGGAAGCGTATGGGCTTTGATATCTGAGATGATATTATTCACAACTTGGCTCTGCGTGGCTCAGCCACCAGCTCTCTCCTCTGTGAAAAGGGAATGGTTACTGTTGAAAAGATTTCAAGAAAGAGTGTATTTCCATGTATTGCAACACCTCATACAGAGTAAATGCTGGGGGGGAGAGGGGGAAGTTCTATTTAAATCTTCGTCCTCCCAAATTACCCTTTACTTGCTATGTGACCTTTGAAAAAATACCTTACCTAGGAGGAAAATTCTCCCCTATAAAATGCCTACATCCAGAAGTTTTGAAGACTATGGACTAACATATTCAAACATAGGTGATCCAGAAGCATTTAGCTATGTCAGTCATTTTGGGTCAGTTATTTCAGAAAGCACCTAAATGCAGAAGAAGGGAGGGTTTTGTTGTTACTGTTTTTTTTGTTTCCCCTTATCTTCACATAAGGGAACATCCAGCCAGTAGGAGCATTGCCCTCTCCAACAACTCGATGGCCTGATGTGCCAAGGAGGTTGGGGAAAGAGGCAGTGATATCAGATAAATCTTTCAATAAATTCCGCCACAGTGTGACAATGGATTGCATTAACACTGTTGAAAATTCCATGTAATTGGAGATGGAGAAGAAGCCTGCTAAAATACAAAAGAAATAAAAAGGATTATTTTTATAGAAAAAAAAATGAGTATCTTTGGCACCACTTGAAAGGTTCCTAACCTGTGGAGGACAGTCACCTTGAAGTAGTTTTTGGCTCAACCTTAGGAAGAGCTTAACTCTGAGCCACAGTTTTAACCAGCAGCTAGGATACTACAGTGGATGCTATGACGGTCCACCCAGCTCCCTCACTCAGGAATGACAGAATTAGTCCCCCAGCTGCTGGGATACCTGCCAGCAGAAGACCCATTGCAGTCAGCCCCCTTTGAGAATTTTTTCTGCCGAGCAATGCAAGCTTGCTCAGTGTCATGCCAGTTTTCTTGGCAAGAGCATATCCAGTGACGAATGGAGTGAAGATACAAAGAACAGGCCCCTTCAGTCCAGCTCTGAACAACTCTGAAAGGCCATCCAAGCCCCAGGATCCCTCTTACATTTACAGCTCCAAGGAGATTACATGACAGTTCCCTGGCTTCCTCTGCCCAGCTCTGTTTCCTCACTTATGTTCCCCAGGTGTTGATCCCAAGAAATGTCTAATAAACTTACATGCTAATCTCTGTCGAGGAGTCTGCTTCAAGGAAACCCACAGTTGATGCTGGAATGATTTGAGAAAGCTGATGGTAGAATGAGATTTGGAGAACCTGTCCCCTGTCTGGCTATGAGGACCCCACCACCAACAAGGAGTTTGAACACAGTTAAGTTTGTTAAAACAGGCAAGTGCACCACCATGGCCCCTCCAGAGGGGTATAGAGACGGCTAACAGAGCATAGCCTCCCTATGCTTTAAAATTCCCATAGAGTCAGCTGAGGACTCCATTGGAACTGCATTGCAGCTCAGCCTCGCTTCTGCCCTACCAAATTTTTTACCCTTCCTTCCATGGCTGTTGATATAATAATCATAAGCACCGTATTAAAAACCTCACTCATGCAGGTCTCTTTCTCAGAGTATGTCCTCTAGTGGCCCCACCCAGTGGCAGGCGTCTCTTCAATCCACATTTATACGGATTTCCTGGACCACACATTGTTATCGGTCTTGTTCCTTCAACTCTCTAAAGAACATTTGCACTTTGTGTCTGTAAATTATTATTTATTTATTATGGACATTGGATATGTGGGTATCGTATTTAACCCTTACTCTCGTGTCGATTTTACCATCTTATCAGTAGAACACTAATAAATTTAGAATTTAACCGGTGATCATTATGTGTCAACAACCAACCAACCAGTTGCCATGGAGTCGACTCTGACTCACGGCGACCCCATGTGTGTGAGAGTAGAAATGTGCTCCATAGGGTTTTCAATGGCTGATTTTTCAGGAAGTAGATTGTCAGGCCTTTCTTCTGAGGCCACCTCTGGGTAGACTCCAACCCTTCACTTAGTAACTGAGTATGTTAATCTTTTGCACTACCCAGGGACTCCCACTACGTGTGAGGTGCTATGCTAAAGTGATGAAACTCAAGTGGTGTTCTCATGCCTCTTTGCCACTTAAAGAGTACAATAAAAACTCTCTGAGTGTCTGTTTAACTGTAATTTAACACACAGAATGCCTCTCTCACAATAAAGTAAGAGTTACATTAATTTGCATATCACAGTGAGCTAGGCACCTCTTTAAATGGAACAGGGAACATATAAGGACTATCCATGTTAGATGCAATGCTTAGCCATGAAAGCAACATGAAGCATGAAATCCCCATGCAAATAATGAACATAAAAACGCATTCACACTAATAAGAATCCATGAATGTTTTTAAAGTAATTTCTCATCCATACCAAACATAGTCATAACACAGACTTTGGAGTCTGAAAAAATTGGACTTAACGCCTATCTCTACATTTTCTACCACTTAATTTTTTTTAATTGCTAGCTGAATTTGGAAAATCCAGATTAACCTTTTTTAGACCCAGTTTCCTTATCTATAAATCTATCATCTATACACTCTTCAGACTTTCCAGGGATGTTAAAATGACTGAATTAGTTAATATATGCAAGATAATTAGAACAGAGAACAGTCTTGATATGCCCTCAAGGAGAGCAAAGATGTCACCTTGAAGACTAAGGTCCACCTAACCCAAGCCATGGTATTTTCAATCATCTCATACACATGTGAAAGAGGGGACAATGAATAAGGAAGAATGAAGAATTGAGGCATTTGAATTATGGTGTTGGCAAAGAACACTGAATGAACCTTCAGAAAGATGAACAAATCTGTCTTGGAAGAAGTACAGTGAGAATGCTCCTTAGAAGCAAGGATGGCAAGATTTCATCTCACTTACTTTGGACATGTTATCAGGGCAGCCCAATCCCTGGAGAAGAACATTATGCTTGCTAAAAGGTCAGTGAAAAAGAGGAAGACCCTCAATGAGATGGATTTACACAATGGCTGCAACAATGGGTTCAAACATAGCACCAATTGTGAGGTTGGTGCAGGACCTGGCAACACTTCTTTCTGTTATACATAGGGTCACTATGAGTGGGAACTGACTCAACAGCACCTAACAACCACAACAACAAGGAAAGTGAAGAATTACTAGTTTTATTTTACTAGTTGTTGCTATTATTACTATAAGTCCCCACCATAAACCTAGCAGATAGGCAGACATGATGGTACCATTACCATTTAGAGAAAATAATAATGACTGAAGTGTGTCACTCAGCCATATAGTTAGAAAAACAATGGTGGAGTCAGGTTTTGAATCCCTGCTTTCCATCTCCACACTCATTGCTCATTTCAGGCTTGTTCCTTTCACAGACTCGGGACCTAAATAATATCACTGAATAGTCCTTCAGATGAACACAAGGAGTGAGGTGCTAGGTGACACAGAAGTAAAGGGTCTTGCTCTCAACTCATGAAAAAGTTATCAGCCTCTCAGAGTTCTCTATTTGCCAGCCCAGTTGCTTCTTTTAAGCCATAATCCTGTAAGCCTTGCCCTGACTTCACAAGGTGAGTCTGTAGTCTTCTGAGTCTGTAGCACCTTCTTACACTAACTTTTCCTCTGAACTCTGCAACTGCCCACTTGTTAATGCCTTCTCAAGAATGCCTTTTATACATGAGTTGTTACGTTTGACCTGATCCAGGAAAAAAATGCCTTCACAAGTATGTAAGAGTACCTTAAAACTGAGGCACCTGGCATGACTAAGTGACTGACACAGGTTTGAATCTAAATATCCCTTTTCCCTGTATCCCCTTTTCCTTCTGCTTTCAGAATATATGTATGTACTCTCTCCTTCAGGTGAACAACTTTGTAGTTATACTATAATGAAAATATTTTGTTCTTAGAAAGAATGCTTGTAACTGATGTATGACAAAGTTGTGGTTTATAGTTAAGCAAATGATAAGAATGTCCCAGGAAGGGAATGACAAGAATGTTCCTCAAAAAGATGTTTATGTATATAGTTTGACTGCAGAAAACCTATGATGATAGCTGACATTTTGAAGTTTACTTGTGACTCTTACATAACCCCCAGCTCTCATATATAAAAATCTTTCTCCCCTTTCAGACTTTAGAGTACCTCCCAGTGCTACCCCACACCAGGAGCACTTCTCAGTGCTACCTCAACCTGGGCTATTTTCTGTTCCTCAACAAAACTCTATAATTTCTCTCCTTACAGAGCTCTAGTTACTTTTACACTGTGACATAAGAAAAATGGCAAATAAAGTGTCTTTGATTGCATGCTGTGCATTGTAGGGGTTATCACTCTGGTGGTAGATCAAGAAAGAAAATACAGGCAGTCCCAAAGTTATGAACATCTGCCTTAAAGACAACCCGTACTTCCCTTTTCATGTGAGGTAAACGTGCCGTCACTTTGAAACTACTGAACCAACCCCTACTCATAACAAACTCTTCATCACAGTCACCTTCACTTGCTGCACATGCAGCTCTTGAATCATTGACCAGGCTTCAACCTTTTCTTGCACTAAAGTAAGGCTAAATAAGAATGGAATGCACTTATCCCAACTTATGTGTAAATTCTTAAAGACATGTTCAGGAACTCTTCTTAATCCGAGGACTGCCTGTATAAAAAAGTAAAAACACAAAGGCTTGCAGTGGAAAATGAAACAAACATACAAAAATTAAATAAATAAACTTTTCTTTAATTTTTTTTTTTAACCTGCCATTCATTCTCTAGCACTCAATGAAATGCTACGGTATTTGAGGAACACACAATTTATAGGGCCACATATGTCTTAACTTGCTTGGAACAGCTCTGCTTATGCCTGTTATCCTAGTATAATTTTTGAGTGAGCCCTTCACTCTCAAAAAAGTCCTGGTTGGATCTAGAAATTATATAGCTACCTCAGCTAGTAGGTAATATGGAATTGGTCAAGAAGAAAGCAAGAAAGAATTAAAAGAAGAGGCATAAGCTTTTCTGAGTCTCTACGTCATATGAATTACCTTTGAACTAGCATCTCATTTAATTATGACACAATTTAGAGAAATATAATAGTACTTGCAGGGGAGGATCATCCAATAGGCAAGTTAATCACAGTGCTTACATTGCTTACAAGATCATCTGTAGTAAGCAATTTGATGTTTTTTCACCACATCAAAGATTCTGCTTCTAGGCATGGCTGGCATCTGTCTCTCTCCCAACCCCACAGCACCTTCCCACAGAATCAAAGACTGTTTTCAAATTTACAATCCTTGACGGGGATGGATTACCCAGTAAGCACAGGTAAGCATGTAGCTGTCTGGATTCATTTCTACTGTGTGCCCCAGTGCTGCCTGCATGCTCACTGTTGTCACAGCTGCACACTTTCACTGCCATGGCCCCAAAGAAGCTGCCCATTTCCCTAGACAGGGAGCAATAGGAGGCCCCCAGTGTCCAGGCAGAGAGGCACAGGAGATTTCTGCCTTGGGAAAACCCCATGTTTATTTTTCTATCCACCAAATCTGTTTGTGGTGGGAGGGTGGAGCGGGAGGACATTACTAAGACTGGCTCTCAAACGTCTCAGATGTTCCTCTTGAACTTGTAACTCAGAACCCCAGCCCTCTTCCTCCAGAGGCTCCTTTGGAGAGTTTGGCTTCAGCACAAGCTTGTTCCGAAATTTCATCATCCATCCCTCAAAATGTTGCCCTAAGATTAATCTCATTTTACCTTCTTCCTTTAGAAGATGGTGGGGGAAAAACACAATGGAAGCTCTGGGTTTGAGCCATAACTCATATTCAAAGATAATATTGCTTTTCAAGTCTCCCCTTTATCTTTGAAGTTGAGGAGGCAAAACACACATGAAAGAGAGGGACAATGACTATTTTATAGACCACTATAAATTTCATCAAAGAAAGCAGAACAGAGCATTAACCAATCAACATATAGCTGGAAATAAAAGCACTGTAGGCAAGGTAACGACAAAGTAATTACCCTGCTTTGAACTCAAGGTCTAAACTTTTCTAATTTATTTTAATGAGACACTATGTTCTGCCTACATAAATCATGTATTTCTATTAAAAGGTTTGTTATAAAATGTCAATTTATATAGTTGAAAAGAATGTCTGGCAGCAACTAGGGGCTGGTGGGGATAATTTTGGGTCTAGACTTACTATCTGCATTAACAAAGGAAGAGAATCTACAGCATTTAAATGAAAATTTGAAATGAAACTGAAATTAAGTATTGAAGTTAAGTATAATTTCTCAAGCAAAAAATAGAAAAAAATATTAAGAATGGAGCTCTATAAGACGTGAAAATAAAAGTTTAGCCCAATTTAGTTATTCTTGAAGTTTCTCTCTAGCTACAGATATCATCTCCTTCTTCTTATCCTAATTGAGTTTCCCTACCTCACTCCCATTAATAACTCTGTTAGAATGAGATACTGGTCAAGTGGAAAAAAGACTCTAAATGATCTCTTCTTCTATACAGGATTAGGTACTTTCATATGGTTATAATGATGATAACTATGACCTTTTTTGACCTAATCCTAAAAAAGAAGGTGGATGGAAAGAAATAAATAAATAAAACAAAATCTTATTTTTTTTTTAAGTTTCAGATACAAATCCAGCTTATTGAACCACTCTTGATTAAGTATTATTATGTATGAGATATTCTACCAAGAGCTGAGAACAAAAATTAGGGGAAAACAAAGAAGCAAAAAAAAAAAAAAAAAAAAAAACCCACAAATTTATCTCTATCCATACCCCCAAAATCACACATGCTAGTAGGAAAGATACATAAGACAGGAAATAAATAATAAACATACAATATGTTTCAAGGTCTCATAGAAATATGTAAAATGCAACTAGTAATCAGTTGCTGTGGAGTAATTTCCAACTCATGGTGACCCCAGGTGTGTCAGAGTAGGACTGTGCTCCATAGGGTTTTCCATGGCTGATTTTCTGAAAATGAATCTCCAGGCCTTTCTTCTGAGGCATCTCTAGGTAGAGTCCAACCTCCAACCTTTTGGTTAGTAGCCAAGCGTGTTAAACATTTGTGCTACCCAGAGACTCCTTTTACTCATTACTCATGATGACCCCATGTGTTACAGAGTAGAATTCTGCTCCACAGGGTTTTCAATGGCTGATTTTTCGACAACCATTTGCACCAACCAGGAATCCTGTAAAGTGTGCTAGAGGGTCACAAATGAGGAAATGGTCAACTTTTCCAAGGTGGTAAGAGAAGGTTTCAGGGAGAAAGTGGCATTGGAGCAAGTGGCTTAAAGTGTGATAGGAGTGTGAGGGATAAGAATATCCCACAAAAAATATGTTCTGAGAATTCTCAGAAAGTATGTAGAGTGGGTACAAAGTATTATAAGCCCCAGGTGTATTCACAAAATCTATGTGGCAGCTATGATGATGCGGGTTTGTCCTATCCTATGTGACTTTTTTATTCTTGGGCACATGGCCATCCACTCTCCCCAGTGTTCTTGCAATTTGGAGGACCACAGGACTGATTCTAGCTGATAAAATATGAGCAGGAGTGATCCATGTTAAAAAGCGAAGATGTCACTTTGAGGACTAAGGTGTGCCTGACCAATCCACAGTATTTTCAGTTGCCTCATATACATGAGAAAGCTAGACAACAACTAAGGAACACAAAAAGATTTGATGCCTTTGAGCAATGTGTTGGCAAAGAATATAGAATATACCATAGACTGCCAGAAGAATGAACAAATATGTCTTGGAAGAAGTACAGCCAGAATGCTCCCAAGAAGTGAGGATGGCAAGACTTTGTCTCATGTATTTTGGACATGTTATCAGGAGGGGAACAGTCCCTGGAGAAGGACATCATGCTTGGTAAAGCAGAAGGTCAGTGAAAAAGAGGAAGACGCTCAATGAGATGGACTGACAAAGTGGCTGCAACAATGGGCTCAAATATAACAGCAATTGTTGAGGATAGTACAGAACCAGGCAGCATTTTGTTCTGTTGTACATATGGTTACTATGGGTTGAAAATGACTCAATGGTACCTAACAACAACAAGAGTGATGTGTGTTACACATATACCTTGGTTTTGAAAAGCCGCCTTTCAATACATGATTCTCCATTGTTTTTCTTTTCTTGAGGCAGAAAGCATGGGTGCCTTTGAGAGTATGTTTCCAAAAGGTTAAAGCAGACTGGTTTGCTGAGTCACCCCATGCAGGACACTGGGTGGAGAGTCATCCATCCCACGGCAGATTTCATGAGTGGTTTTGGGTGGCACTTTGTTAAGCTTAGGGGTCATTTGTTACTGCTACATAAGCTTATTCTCTTTTGTCTAACACTGGCGGCTGTGATGTGAATTGAATCATGAGGAGTTGAAAAATCTTTCTAATTCTCCTGGAATCCAGATTTCTGGGTTTTTTTTTTTTTTTTTTATGGAGTTGGGGTGACCCACCCAGGCCATTTGCCCTTAGGTGTCCTTTTGAACCTTGAGTCTTGAAGAAACTGGTTTCTAAAAAGTCACCTTTGAATCAAACAATAGTCTAGATAAACTAGTAAGACCCTTTTGTTTTGGGCCTTGTGCTCTTTTGAAGAATTCAGTCAGTTTCAGAAAACAAAGATCCCAAAGGTCAGACTGGGAGCTATGTTTTAGGGTAAATCAGGAAGACAATGCTGTGTGAAATCCTTCCTGACCACAAATTGTTTATCAGTTCTGTTCAGACCCTTCTTCCAAGGCAATGCTGATAAAATTGGGTATAAGTGTGTCTTGAGGTTCTCTCCTCTTTGGAACATTGTTGACTCCCTGGTTGAAATGGTTACCCCAATTTGCAAATTGTATATTACTAAACTTCAATCAATTTATATTATTGACTTAATATGATTTTCATTTTAACAGAGTTAAATAAAAATGTCAAATACAGTCGAACTCCTAGCCAGATTAACATAAAAACTTCACACTAAAAGACTGATGTCATTTTTTTTAATACTGAATATGTCAAGTCTGGCTTTCAACCAAATATTGCAAGGCATGCTAAAAGGCAAGAAAAAGCACAATTCAAAAAGACTAAGTAAACATCACAATCAAATTCAGGTATGAAAGAGATTTTGGATTATCAGAAAAGGTATTTAAAATAATTGTAATCAGCATGTTAAGGGCTCTAATGGAAAAAGTAGACAACATGCAAGAACAGAGTACGATGTAAGCAGAGAGATGGAAGTGCTAAGAAAGCATCAAAAGGAAATGTTAGGGAAAAAAAGAAAAAACTACTGTAATAGAAATGAAGAATCCTTTTAATGGGCTCATCAGTTGACTGAACACAGCCAGGGAAAGAATCAGGGAGCTTGATATTAGGTCAATAGAAACATCCCAAACTGCAATTCAAAAATGGGGGAGAAAAAAAAATTCATGAACTGTGGGACAAGTTCAAAGGCAGTGTAATGCAGAATGGCCAGCTAGTCTTACCAACAAATGGTTCTGGAGCAATTGGACCTCATATGTTAAAACAAAAGAAAAGAAACCTAGATACAGACTTTATACTTTTCACAAAAATTAACTCAAAAATAGACCTTAATGTAAAACACAAAAATATACACTTTCTAGAAGATAACAGGAGAAAATATAGATGACCTTTTAGACACAACACAGAAAGCACATTCCATATAAGAGCAAATAAGTTAAACTCTATTAATTAAAAACTTATGCTCTGTGAAAGACTGTTAAGAGAAAGAAAAGACAAGTAACATTCCAGAAGAAGATATTTGCTAAACACATACCCAATAAATGACTTTTATCCAAAATATACAAAGAAAACTTAAAACTCAACAATAAGAAAACCAATCCAATTAAAAATGAACAGGAGATCTGAACAGAATCCTTGGCCAAGAAGATAGATGGCAAATAAGCATATCAAACAATGTTCAGCATCTTAGATTAGAGAATTTCAAATTAAAATGACAATGAGATACCATTACACACCCACTAAAAAAAAAAAGATTACACACCCACTAAAAAAAAAAAAAAAAACTAGTGCCATCGAACTAGAATAGCTAAAATCCAAAAATCCGACATCATGAAATGCTGATGGGAATGTGGAGTAGCAGGAGCTCTCTCTCATTCATTCCTGGTGAGAATGAGAAATGGGACAGCTCCATTGCAAAACACTTTGATAGTTTCTGACAAGACTAAATGTAATCTTACTCAGGGCTTTGAACTGGTTTTTTCCAGTTTGAACCCCTGCTGAGAATTTGCATTTTTAACAGGTTCTCAGGTAATACTAATGCTGCTGGTTAGGAGCCAATTTTAAGAACCCCTAGTAGAGCAGTGGTTCTCAAAATTTATTATACATTAGAATCACCTGGGGATCTTTTTAAAATGTAGATTCTGATTCAGTATATCTGGGGTGGAAATGCAAGTTCTCAGCAGAGGTTTGGACTGGAATGAACCTGTCTGAAGCCCTGATCTTACAATTTGAAGTCCTGATCTTAACACACAATTCAGTATTTACTCAAATTAGTTGAAAACTTATATCCACACAAACACCTGCACACAAATGTTTATTCATAATCATTCCAACTTAGAAACAACCAAGGTGTCCTTCGATAGGTGAATGGATAAACAAATTTTAGTACATCCATACAATGGAATATTATTCAGAGGAAGAACCTTTAATATATATTGCTAAGTGAAAGAAGCAAGTCTGAAAAGGCTACATACTCTATGATTTCAAGTACAGGAAATTCTGGAAAATGTAAAACTATAGGGACACAAAGAGGATCAGTGGTTGCTAGGAGTTCAGGGTGGGGAGAATGAATATGTGAAGAACCAGCAATTTTTAGGGTGGTGAAAATACTCTGTATGATGCTGTAATGGTGGGTATATGGCAGAGTCTATTTGTCAAAACCCATACAACTGTTCAACACAAAAAAGTGAACCTTAAACTATGGACTCCAGTTAAAAGTAATGTATCAGTATTGGTTAATTAGTAGTACCAGATGTGGTACACTAATGCAAGACGTTAATAGGGAAAACTGTGTATGTGGGGGAAAACTCTGTACTATCTGCTCAATTTTTCTGTGAACATAAAATTGTTCTAAAGAATCAAGTCTATTAATTAAAAACAAACAACTTCGTAGGGGGGACGATAAAATGGTTTTACCATTAACAAGCAGAGGGAGAGAAGAAGGAAGAACTTAGACATTTTTACAGTCCCTTTTCTGCATTGGATGCTTCAAATATCACAGTCATTTTAGATGTAACAGTTACATCGACAAGATGATGTATTGGTCTGATGACTCCTTTTAAGAAATTAATTCTGAAATGTCACATATTTTCATGTTTAGAAATGTGCTTGCTCTCCATTTGGTTCAGACACTGATAACTTATTCTGAAACCCTAGATACATGGAGAGCAGCAGGGGGAGTTTTCCAATAGAACATGGCAGCCAAAGGTTCAGAGGCTTCATATCGTGGATGGGACATAATGCAGGCAACTATAATGAAAAAAAAATCTGAGCATCGTTGTTGAGGAGAAGAGACCAGAGAGAAGGAATAAGCCCATTCACTCAAATGGGGCAGCGCTGCGGTGTGGGAGTCAGCCAGGAAGGAAGAAGCAAAGTCCACTCACAAGCAGGACGATGTCAAAGTCTTAATCACTGCCATACTGTGAAAGGAGTCCCTGGGTGGTGCAAATACTCGAGCACTCATCTACTAGACAAAAGCTTGGAGGTTTGAACCCACCCAGAGGTGCCTCAGAAAAAAGGTCTGGCAATCTACTTCCAAAAGGTCTCAGCCTTGAAAACCCTATGGAGTGCTGTTATACTCTGTTCATGTGGGGTCACCATGAGTTGGAGCTAATTCGATGGCAACTAACACCACCACCATCCTATGAAGAAGTACAATTGTCTAAGTCCACAGCTGCCTCCTCTCTTGAATGTTCAGGAGATCAGTGGTGAGGCGGGTGGGAGGACCCTCTGTTTGAAATCATGATCCCTTAGTTCAGCTTTCTGACAACATAGATGAACCCCAGCTATGAACAATTTGAATGCCGGTGGAGATCGTAGTAGATTTCCTGGGAGTTGGGCGTAATTCACTCTGCCTCCGAAGACATAAGCTAATTTTGAACAAATCCCTTTGCTGTCATCTACTCTAACACAGCCAATTTAGATAAATCCTTGAACTGGGATTCCATGTGCATAATATAGTCTCCTAACCAAAGAAAGGCAACCCTGGGATATTAATGGTGTCCAAATGTCCAAATGATTGCTTAAGTTCAATGCCAGCTCCTCTTTAAAAAATCCAATTTTTAATCTCAACTGTGCAAACAAAGCCTGGATCAGAAGATTAAGAGCATGGGGGAGACTGGTAATAGTACAAAGAGAGCCTTGATTTTAAACAAGAGGTACCCATTCTTCTCTTTTGTTTGGACCACAAAATTCAGCTGCTAATTAGATTTTAATTAGAAGGAAAGAATTATTGCAGTGTGTTCTTCTTTGAAACACAAACAATGAGAAAATATACCTTAGATGACTTGATTATCATGGTCCCGTAGGCATGGATAATGTGTCTTGAATCCATTTACAACCACAGATTTAGATTTATGTTGGAATTTAAGCTTCCTGATTTAGCCTCTGGGAACTTTCTAGTTCTTCTTCTCCATGTCCTAGATTACGATAGTTACACTCAGGAGTTTGGGATTATTATATTTCTTGACTTCAGGCCAGATTGTGACTTTGGACAAGGTATTTAATCTTTCTGAGCCTTGGTTCCCATAAAATGGAAATAATAATACAATTTACTTCATGATGTTGGTGGGAGGACTGGATGAAATATGCATGACAAATACTTATGACTAAGCGCATATGTGTAAGAACTTCTCAGTAAACACTGGACCTGACGAGAGTGTTGATACGTTGTTAGCTCCTGTTGAGTTGGCCCCCTCATGCACAACAGAATGAAATGCTGCCCAGTCCTGTGCCATCCCCACGATCAGTTGTGGATCAGACCACTGTGATCCACAGGGTTTTCATTGGCTGATTTTCAGAAATAGGTGGCCAGGTCTTTCTTCCTAGTCTGTCTTAGTCTGGAAGCTCCACTGAAACCTGTTCAGCATCACAGCAACACGCACACCTCCACTGACAGGCAGCTGGTGACTATGCATGAGGTGCGTTGGCTAGGAACCGAACCCAGGTCTCCTGCATGGAAGGTGGGAATTCTACCACTGAGCCACCACTATTCTGAAGTCACGTTGCCAGAAGCCTGAAAGGCCCAGGCCAAGGCAGGAGCCCAGGGTCCTTCTCTGTGAGCCAATGGTTTCCTTGCTGTTCTGTTATTAAATACCATCTTCTATGCTTTCTTTCCTAATCATTATTCATTCCTCAAATTCTTCACACTTGTACAAAGAGAAATGCCATTTTTAAACAAATATTTGTTGTGTACTTACCTGTACTATGTGCCAGGTCTGTTACTGGTCACTGGGGATGCAGTGCCGACGATGACAAACATTTGTTTCCTGTGGGGTTTACAGTCTGACACCAGCAACGACAGCTGTTTCCTGATGCCAATAGGGGCTGTGCTTTATACTTAGAACTTCACATGCATTATCTCATTTAGCTCATCATCAGGTAAATATGGTTATCATCATCTTATTGATGAAGAGACTAAAATGTAAGTAATTTTTAGTAATGCTCAAAGATACAAAGCCTGTAGACACCTGGGACTTACACCTTCCTTGCTTTGATGCCATATTGGTTTGGAAGCTATATCAAGAGTTCAGTGTTTGACAGACTAAAGTTTAGAAACCTGTTGGACATACAATTGAAAAACTTTGAGTACCTTAATATATGAGCCTGGACCTCAGAAAAGGGGAATAGAAGTAGAGACATAAGTGTTTCCTGCTCAAGAGAGGAATTTGGAGATGTGGGGATGAAAGAATCACCTAAGGCTGAAGCACCGAGCCCCCGAGGACCTTCTTACAAAGTGTCAAGTGCCTGGCACCACCTGCAGAGATTTTCATTTAATTGGCTTCCAATGAAGCCTGGGCATCAGTATTGTTCAAGTTATCCAAGTGATTCAGATGCACAGCTAGGATAGAGAACCATTTACCCGGAAAGACAGAAAGTAGAAAAACGCAAAGAAGGCTCAGAATGGAGTCCAGAGCCCAGATTCCTACATGGGGAAACGTGTAGAGAGAAAAATGTAGCCAAGGAGACAGATGAGCGGTGCCCACAGGACACAAAGCACCATTGTACTTTATGGGAGGCAGTCATATCTTCTAGCTGGGAAGACTGGGGATGCCAATGGGGTATCGGTGAGAATTTGAACAAATGACATTTTAGAATGACATTCAAGACTGGTTGGGAATTTGGAAGAAGAGGAGTAAATGTTCCCATTGGAATGAACTCCAGGAATGAAGACACGGGATTAGGAAAGCCTTCTGCAGATCAATCAGCTGGTAGACAGGGGTGAATCACAAGCTGCCAACTCTCCCCAGACAAGCTTTAGCCAAGCCCCTGCTGGCCACATCTCCAGGTCAGATGAGGTTCTCATCTATAATGCAGAACCAGGTGACAGTTAATTTAGGATATCAGATACTGTCTGGGAGTTTGTGATCTGCCTACCTTCTCCAATCATCAATTCAAGCCAACTGTCATCACTGTAAATTTCTTGCAAAGAGCTGCCACTGACCAGGCAGGCAGGCAGGCACAAAAGAATTCTCCGGACTGATGATTGGTATCACTCAAGAAAAAGATCTCACCCTGAATGCCTATGGTGCAATGTGCTCAAAGTCCCATTTAGGACAAAGGTGATTCCTTGACTATTCCATTTACCTATAGCTCTACATGGAGCTTTTGCTTTGCTTGTATTTGCCTCCTGTTTGAGTCATAGTTTCATTCCATAAGGCAGGTCTTCACTACAATCGCATCGATAAAGTTGGCTCATTATGTAGGGCGATGTTTCCTGTATATGAACCCACGAGGTTTAAATCCCAGTTCTATCAGTTACGAGTTCTGTTATCTGGAGTACATTCCATGAACACACTCAATGGCTCAGTTTTCTAATGTGGAGAATAGTGGTAACAATGGAACAAACCTCATAGGCTTTTCAAGAATCCCTGGCATATGGTTAGGGCTCAATAAATGTCTATATTTTTATAATGATACCATTATTTGTGTTGTTTCTATTTTTACCTTAGTTACTAGTTTAACATATTTTCTGTAATGTACACAGCCTTGAGTTAGCAGCAGAAATATAAAATATACAAATGGATAAAAAAATCTCCTTGCCCTAGAGGCATATATACTTTGGTAGACTGCGAGTCATTTGATAAGCACAACACACAAGTACAATGCACTGTGAGTACTCATTTACTTATTCATTAAAACAGATATTTTTCAGGGCTTCTTACAGGCTAGTGCCCCTAGTGCCCAGCACGAAGTAGGTGCTCGAAATGTAACATATGTACCAAAAGAATGGATGTGAAGCTCTCTTAAATCATCCATTTACAATGAGAAAATCTGACATAAAGACTGTCTCCCTGCTCTGCATTATATTAAAAAAAAAAAATATATATATTATGTCTGATAAATCAAAATGGAAAGTGCAACTTTAGAATAGGAAATTCCTCTGTCTGTTCCAGTTTGTCTCAACCCTTTCAGTTTCATAAGCATAACCCAGCAGTCTGATCACTCTAAAATAAAGCAGGAGGTAACAGGGAGAGGGAGTCGGGAGTCTGCCTTAGAGCCCCTTCATCATCCATCTTTGTTTTAGAATGAGGCTAACGCAGGCAAATTAAACCAAAAGGGGAAAGTAGGCCATCTCATTTGTCATTGCAGCTTGTTCTGATCAAATGAGATAATGTCCTTTGCACTTCTGTGTCTTACAACACTGCCATGCCACCTGTCATCTTCTCGTCAACTTCTGAGGGCTGATGAGCATCCTTGCCCTCCAAGCGGAATGTGGCTTTTTCCTTCTTTGTTTGATGATGCGCAGTGTCAGCTCATTAGTGGACGTGTAGAGAGTCCCTCCTTTGAAATGTTGCTATTGTGGCTAGCAGCATCACCTCTAAGTATTAATTGGGGGTCAGTGGAGCCACTGGGATGAACAAAGGGCCAAGAGCTGGAGCTTGAAGTTCAGGCTGTGTCTCAGGATGGAACTGATGACCTGTCTGGACCCCTGCTTCCAGAGCCCGCAGAAGGAATGGACACACCTCACATATGCACACAGACATGACTGCAGACCTGGATTCCAGATTTTCCTTCTGTCTTACTCTCTTAGTTTCCATGTGACCTAGTCATCTGCATGTTTTGGTAAACGTAATTATTACAAAGCCTTGGGGGTATAAGTAAGGCAGACTGGTCCAGCAAGTGTTGCACCCCAAGAAACAGCAAGGGGAGGGAACTGGATGGTGCTTCCCGGGATAGATGCATTAGAGAAGAGTCCCCATGACACCCCCAAACCTTCAGGAAACAGTGAATGTCACTAAATACCAAGTGTAAGTAGGTTTCTGGGGTAAAATTAGGATAGGTGGTTATCAGTGAACTTGTATGCTTTTTTCACTAATTCCAGTGCCTACATTACTGTGAAAATGACAAAAGGTCTCTTTAGAGTATGGTGTCATTTATTCAATTCATTCATTCATACAACAAACTGCATTCCAAATACACACACTATTTTAGGTGCCGTGCTTACAATGACGAACAAAAATAAAGTCCCAGCTCTCTTGGGACACCTGGCTCTATTGCTGGGAGACTGAGCTATAAAAAATGCATTAGAAAGTGCATTGGATAGGTAGACCAGTAGCCCTGAGTTATTCTGACTCATGGTGACCCCATGTGTCAGAGTAAAACTATGTTCCACAAAGGTTTTCAATGGCTGATTTTTCAAAAGTAGATTACCAGGCCTTTCTTCCAAGGTGCTTCTGGATATATTCTAATCTCTAACCTTTTGGTTAGCAGCCAAGTGCCTGAACCTTTTGCACCACTCAGGAGCTCTTGGATAGGCATATATCTCAAATGCTTAAAAGCAGATAAACAACTACATGTACATGCATGCTTATAGCAGCACCAGTCATAAGAACCAAAAGCTGGAAGCAGCTCAAATGTCTATCAGTGAATGAAGGGATATCCAAATTGCGGAACATACATACAACAGAATATTATTCAATCATAAAAAGGAATAAAGTTCTCATATATGCTATGCAGCATGGATGAGCCTCGAAAACATTACGCTAAGTATAAGAAGAGAGACATAACAGGTCTCACGCTGTATGATTCCATTTATATAAAATGTCCAGAATAGACAAATCCATAGAGAATACAGATTGGTGGTTGTCAGACGCTGGGGGGAGGGTAATGGGAAGAAACTGCCCAGTGGGTAGGGGGTTTCACTTTGGAATGATGGAATCTTGTATAACTACATAAAACCCCAAAACCAGGCCTGTTGCCGTGGAGACAATTCTAACTCAAAGTGACCCTATAGCACAGACTAGAACTACTCCATAGGGTTTCCAAGGAGTGGCTGGTGGATTCCAACTGTTGACTTTTTGGTTAGCAGCCGAGCTCTTAACTACTGTGCCACCAGAGTTCCATATTATAAAATATAAAATGTAAATGTACGTCATATACATATTAGCATAGAATCTGATCGTTGTGGAATAAATGGAAAATTCAAATACACGGAAGAAAATGAAAACCACCTATAGCACCATCACCCTGAGTTAAATAACACTGAAAATTTGGGGTGCTTTTTCCCAATCTCTCTTGCTCTACACACACACACTGCAATCATGATATATACTTTTTCTGTCTGCTTTGTAAAGTGAACAGCATTTTGTTCAAATTTAAACCATTGTGTGCTAGTCCATTATTTGGTTATATCATGTTTAACCAATTTTCCTACTTCAGGAAATTTTCATTAGATCTAGTTTCACTCACAAATGACCATGTAAGAAGTCTGTGTGCATGTAAACATGTATGCCTAGAAATAACAAATTGTCTCAAAAACCAATATCACCCGTTAAGTACTGTGTTCCTTTAAACAATCACCTATATGAGACCAAACAGTCAACAGTTACTTTAAAACAAAGGTGAGAATGTAAGGAGGCAGGGTAACTAATGGAAACAGAACAACCAGAACGAGTAGTGAATTCCCAACATTGTGAATGTACTAAATGCCACTGAATTATTCACCTCCAAATGGTTAATTTTATGTTGTATGAATGTCATCCCAATAAATTATTTAACAAATAATAATAATTTTTAAAAAAGCACACCCAATTTCCAGCCAGGTGAATGGACTCCAAATTTAATTAGCCACATGAACGTAAACCACTTCTCTGGATCACAGTTCTCCCATCTGTAAAATGGGATATGGGATAAAATTTAGCAGCCCTGTCAGTCTCTTGGGGAGGTGATGAGGCTAAAGCCAGATGAAGGTGTGAAAATTATCGTATAGTGTAGTGAAGGATTCCTGTGTACTGCTCCACTGCTGGGCGGGACTGGTGGAGACAGTCTGTGGGTCTGGGCGTGGGTTGTTAGGGGCCTCTGTGTGGGGGATCAGGGAGGGATTCATCGTGATTACAGGTGCTTCTGGACCTGGACCGGGTTCACTAGGCAGGCGATTAGGGTCATCAGTGCTGATTGTCATCTCTGCCCCAGAAAAGCCTGCTGCAGCCAGAGGAGAGGCCACCCTTTACCAAGACTAGCTCAGCAGAGGCCTGGCTCCCCTCATCAGCAGGAGGGAGCAGGTGGTCAATAATCAGCACTAACCATCCACCTTCCGGTTTCAGAGCCTTTACAGGAGGGGAGCGATGCCCTAGGTCCCTGTCATGTGTAAAACATGGTTAATCCACAGGCTGGTTAATTGATTCTTGTAGATAAGGCTCCTGACTTCAAGTCTTTTACAGTCTTCGGGTAGGCTGGGGCTGGGGGAAGGCAGAGGACAGCAATTACCACATAAACAATTTAGGAACATCGCATAGTTACATATTGTTAATTCTTTAACAGGCGATAGCATATATGTTCCATCTACCTAGAGGTTTATTAGCGTGCAGTTGATCCACTGTAGTACGTTCTGGAGTCATGGTGGATACTGGTGCAACTTCCTAAAAAAACAAGGAAGTGGGTCTGTGCCACATTGGAGTGTTGAGAGCCATGGGTGTGACGGGAAGCTTCCTGGAGGAGTGACTGTGGGAAACTTTGTGTCTCTTGGAAGTATGTTTACTATTTCCTTTGTGTTATTGGGAAGATACGGTTACCACATTTGGAAATACTCAAGTACATGAGTGATTTTGGGGGCCAAGACAGTTTGTGATGCACTTCCTGGGCCATGGGACCAATGTGTTCCGTGAGTGTGATGTGCTCCGTGGAACATGGTACCAATACAGCCCACTCTAAGTCAAACTGGTAACAATTATGTGCAGCAAGTGCAGTGTTTATTTACTATTTCATGTGTATTTTCAGAAAGCTGAGTAAGCTATTTTGTGGCTCAAGTGTAACCAGGAAGTCTGGTGCGCTTCCTGAGCCATGGGCCTAATATGTCCTGCTTGCAATTGGCACCCCATTTTTTCAAATAATAAACAACTACCAACAATGATTCAGCATCCATTCCGTTAGTGAAAAAACATGGCTTCACCAAAAAATTTCACCCCCAAAAAATAATTCACCCATGAAACGGTTAAATGTATTTATTTACTAGAACCACATATTAATTCACAATTCCTCCAAATGTGCGGAAAAAAAATTGGTTTATTTTTTCTTTAATCTAATTTTATTCAAAAGCCCCATCCTTCCGAGTAGTGTAGAAAAACTCAGATTTCATCCAAAGTCAGTCATTTTAACATTCTCTTTAGGAACTAGTCTCAGAATTCTAGCCCAATCTCCTCCTCCCTTCCGCCCAATGGCAGCCTGGTCTTGTGAATCCAAGGAAGAAGAAAGCTTCCCATCCATGGCATGTCCTCTAGTTCTCAGCTTTCATCCAATGGGAAGGGCTGCCTTGGCCTCCTGTCTGGGTGTCGGGGCTCAAGTGTCCTGTGGGCCTTCTGTGGTGTTGGTCTACCCCTGGTACTGGAGTCCATGACACCAGCCATTTGCCTTCAATCTTAAAGTCCCTTTATACTGCAGTCCGCCTACTCTGACCTTGGGCTTCTGCCATTAGCCTTCCAGCTCCTCCACACCTGCTCACTGGGGCCTGCAGGGACTTGGTTCACATGTACACATTGGCATCCATCCCAGAGACCCAGGAAAACTTCTCTCATCATTTCCATGCCAAGGTGAGGGCTGGGATTCTCCTGGGGGTCTTCAGCCTTCATATGTGATATCAAGAAATGCAGGTCATTAGCCCCAGCTGGCATGAGGCATTGCTGGTCCAGTGGTAAAATTCTCCCCTTCCATACAAGAGACCCAGGTTAACTTCTTGGCCAATGCACCTCACCCACAGCCACCACCCACCTGGCAGTGGAGGCTTGCATGTTGTTATTATGCTGAACAAGTCTTAGCAGAGCTTCCAGACTAAGATGAACTAAGAAGTCGGGCATGGTGATCTACTTCAGAAAATCAGACAATGAAAATCCTACTGATATCAATGGTCTGAGCCCCAAATGATCATGGGGACCAGACAGTGTTTCCTTCTGTTGTGCATGGGGTCTCGACGAGTTGGGGCCGACTCATAGGGCAGCCAACAACATCAGCCCCAGGTGGAGAGCAGGGGAAGAAATGAAGAGCCTAGAGGCTGACCGTTGCTTTCCCTTGTCTCTGCTCCTCCACACCATCACCTGGCACTCAGGAATGTCAATTTTTCTTTTATTTTCTCTTTCTAACTAAGAATTCCTCTAAAATGTGGAAGATGTATCAGTCTGAGCTCAAAAAAATAATACAATATACTACAGAGGTAAATGCAGTCTAGGCAAAAAAAAAAAAAACCCCTCATTAATAGTTTAAGGTTATTGAGGTATAATAATTGTGGGGCTGAGGCTTGTTATTTGTAGGAAAGGGCTAAGATTTGGACTGGAAGTAACTTAAGAGCTTTAAGTCAGCTCAGAGGACAGCATGAGGGGCAGCAACTTGAGAAAAGGAACCAGGACCAGAGGAAAGGCTGGCATTACGTCTTGAAGATATTCCTGGGAGGTGGTAGGGCAACATGGGGACAGCACAGTTTGCCATCAGAGAGACCTGCATGTCACCATCAACCTGAGCCTACTAGCTGAGGGACTCTGAGTAAATTCTTCACCCATGGGAGGATTAACCAGTAAGCAAGGTACTCACAGGGTTAACGGTGCTTACTTAATAATCTGTAGTGCACAATTTCACCTGAGTTGTGCACTACAGATTAGTAAGTAAACACAATTAAGCTCGTGCGTACCCTGTTTGTAAGGTAATCCATCCCTGTCCTCACTTCCGGGCTCTGGTCTAATACTGCGCAGCCACACCTGCTCCTTAGGGTTGTTGCGAGAATCGTGTGAGATGAGATGCTATGTCTAAAGCCTTATCACAAGCCCTTGGAAGACAGACTCTCTGCTCTTTGGTCTGCTAAGTGATGAGGAAAATGGTACAGGGATGGAAAGAGAAATGGCTATGAGAAGCCACTAACAAGGGCGATTCGATTGCCCCCTCTTGCAACATTTACAAAATTGGTGCTGCCTGGGTCACTAAAAGTCAGAATCGACTTGATGACAACGTTTTTGGTTTCCCCTCCCCCACCCCCAGGTCTAGCATAGAAATCAGAGGCTTAGCAGTGCAGGCGGTCAACTGTCCTAAGCTCACCGAATGTACTTCTGACGATTCCTGGGGAAGATGCCTTTCTGTATTCAAATTCCCAGTGGTGGGCTTATCCCAGAAAGCCAGTCAAGGACATTCGTTAATGAGCTTTCAGCTGCACAAGTACCCTGATGGCATTTGCCGAAGCAATTAGAAAATTGCGTTGGGAATCCTTGGCCTGAGGGGGCTGCCATGGCCTTCGGGAGACAGCATGTGGCTGGACGAACTGCAGTCAGAGTCCATCCCCATCGTGGGCACCAAGTTTCGGGCCTTCAACTTCTATGTGTACAACATGGGTGGCACTTCCCATCCTCCCTGTTTTCTGATGGTGTCATAAAAATTAAACAAGAGAATCACGTGAACCTAATTTGTGAAGTTTACAGATTCCTTTTTATGACCATCCAAACCAAAAACCAAACCCGGCTCATAGGCACAATGGTTAAGAGCTCGGTTACTAACCAAAAGGCCAGCACTTGGAATCCACCAACTGCTCCTTGAAAAACCTTACGGGGCAGTTCTACTCTATCCTATATGGTTGCTATGAGTCACTATGAGTATATGAATGTGCTGTTGTTGTTGTCGTTAGGTGACATCCAGTCAGTTTTGACCCATAGCAACCCTGTGTACAACAGAACGAAACACTGTCCAGTCCTGTGCCATCTTCACAATTGTTGTCATCCTTGAGCCCGTTGTTGCAGCCACTCTCAATTCATCTCCTTTAAGGTAGTCCTCTTTTTTTTTTTTTTTAATGAAGGTACCCAGACCCAGTGCCATTGAGGCGATTCTGACTTACGTAGGAGGTGCTTAATGCATACCTCATAACGCTTTCCTTAAAGCCTCCTTAGTCCTAATACTAAAATAATGGTAAACTTATTGTTATTGGGTGCCATGGAGTGGATTCAAATTCATAGCGACTCCATGTGATACGGTAGAACTGCCCCATAGGGTTTCCTAGGTTGTAATATTTCTGGAAGCAGATTGTGAGCTTTTTCTCCAGTAGAACCACTGGGGCTGGGGGCAGTGGGGCGGGGGTTCAAACCACCAACCTTTTCGTTAACAGCTGAGCTGCCAAACTGTTAGTAGATATTTATTATCTACCATAAGGATATTTTCAGATACAAAGACAGCTACTCTGGTTGTATTTTTTTAAATGTGTAACACGATTAGAAATAGGAAGACCAAAGGGTAAGTGAGATTTATTGGTGTCCCTAACAGAACGGAGGTATCGGGGATATGGTGGGGAGGGGTGGCATAGACACTAAAGGAGTTGGAAGAGGGGAGAGAAATTAAAGACCTGTTGAGGGCATCCCATCATGTAAACAAAACCAAAGTGGGAAAAAGACACACAAGTGGTTCTGGGGTTAATGAGACCAGCTAACTTGAAGGAGATGCTCTCTAGGCTGTGAGATAAACAGAGACTTGCCAGATTGAGACTAGTCACCATTACTAGTACCAGTTGTCTTCAAGTCAACTCTGACCCATGGCGACCCCATTTGTGTCAGAGCAGAACTCTGCTCTGTAGGGTTTTCAATGGCTGAATTGTCAGAAGTACATCATCAG
The DNA here is from genome assembly GCF_024166365.1 of Elephas maximus indicus. NCBI lineage: Eukaryota > Metazoa > Chordata > Mammalia > Proboscidea > Elephantidae > Elephas > Elephas maximus. Next base: position 6,953,767 of record NC_064833.1, on the reverse strand, counting down.
GCATTTCTTCTGAGGTGCCTCTTGGTGGACTTGAACCTCCAACCTTTGGGTTAGCAGCTGAGCACATTAACCATTTGCAGTACCCAGGGACTCCATAGTGGGCCTTATGCTCAGTTAAATGAGGTCCGAAATTTGTCCTGGATGCTGTGTGTACTTGGACATACCCTACCCCCGCCCTGTCCCATGAGCCTCAGCCTGTTTGACTTTGTTCTAATTTTGCAAGGTGGGATCCATCAGCAAGAATTTCAAGTACAGTGCAAACGTGCTCTTTCCCCTCAGCCTGAACTGTCATAAACCCAGTATGAAACCCAATTTGTTATACTCACATTTTTTTTTTTCCTTAAGGCTATACTGACTTCTCAAGAAAAGTAATGACTAAAAAGCACCTTCTCCCCAAACTCTTTTGTCAATGGAAGAAGGAGGGGAAAAAAAAAAAAAAATAGAAAGAAAAAATGCCTGTCTGCCTGGCATACGTATTGTAAATGGAGCCGTCAAAATCCCCTCTGGGTTTTTATGATAAATACACACACAAGGCAGGTATTTTTGTAAGAAACTATTTATATTTCAATGCAAAAAAGACAGGACAATATATCAGCCTCCTACCTCTTAATCTTCATCATATGTTGCCTAGTTTTACTCACCATGCTCTTTCCTATAGGTAAAAATCTTTAGTGTTACTGACATGAACTTGGGAGATGTTAGTCCTCAGTTCATGGGACGATCTCGCAATGTGGTTTCCCTGTAACACCCAGAAGCTGGCCAAGGTCAATGGTGAACAACGGCTGCTGTAATGCTCTCTGTGTTCCTGGTAACTTCATATAAGCTGATAAACAAGCTACACAGCAAGTTGTAGCTCTACATCCCCACAACCACAAACCTATCTATCTTCCATGTGCCCCTCCCTCATTTAGAAATCCCAAGGGGTGGTATCTTAACATGATGATTCCTCCTGGAATTTCTAGGATTTCCTGAGTTTGAGCTCACAACTGATGAATGTTTTATTTCCTGCAAAAGACAAGTTACTCCAAAGGTACTGGAAGACCTACAATAGACAAGAAGTCCCTGGGTAGTACAAATGGTTAAAAGCCTCAGCTTCTACCGGAAAGGTTAGAGGTTTGAATGCACCTGGAGGTGCCTTGGAAGAAAGGCCTGGTAATGTACTTCTGAAAAGTTCAGCCATTGAAAGTCCTACAGAGTGCAGTTCTACTCTGGCACATGGGGTTGCCATGAGTTGCCAGGAGAGGTTTAATGAAAAAGATGGGCAACAGATGCTAAAAGGATCTGTAAGATCAACAGAAATCAGAAATCAGAAGTCAGTTTCACAACATGGCACAATAGCTTCTGAGTCACTAAGCTCAGTGGTCACACACCCTGAGCTCCTTTGTGGTTAATCTTTTCTTTCACACATCTCCTCCCCACTGCCAGGCTGCACAAGGACCTGCTTTCTGTTTTAGAGACAAGGACAAAGCAATCTCCCAGAAAATTCACAGCAATTGTCCCACAAATGGAAGAAGGCAGTGTCCTCCATGATGTACAGGGGCACTCTGAGTCAGGGGGCCACTTCTCTCCAAAGCAATGAACATGGAGCATGGTGCGTGCGGTCTTTCTGCCAGCCAAAGCAGTCATCTGATCCATTCCCAAGTCTTCATGCTTATGTAGGTAGGAGTTGATGGTGTCTCTATGACTAAGCAGGAACTCCCTCCTGAACTTTAGCTATGAACCTCCAAACCCCTCATGGACATATCTACTTTTATGTCCCACAGGCCCCTGGATCTCAGTATGGCCAAACCCTGGTGGCTCAACAGCACTTGGTTGCTAACCAGAAGGTTGGTGTTCAAACCCACCCAGCAACTCTGTGGGAGAAAAGACCTAGCAATCTGCTCCTGTAAAGATTAACCAAACCCAAAAACCAAATCCAGTGCCATCGAGTCGATTCTGACTCATAGCGACCCTATAAAGATTACATCCTAGAAAACCCTATGCAGCAGTTCTACTCTGTCCTATAGGGTCACTATGAATTGGAATCGACTTGAGGGCACACAAAAACAACAATTTTCTGGATTAAAAGGCCTTTGCCAATAAGCCCTCCATCAGCTCTACTCAAAACTATCCCAAACAAACAGATAAGAGCATCGATGCACTTTCTAAACAAATGCACATTTAGGACAGGTCTCCAGGCTTCCCTACCATGTTCCTAGAAGGGCTTGCACATTTATTTATGATCCATCCATCTTTTCTATCTCTAATTTTCTCAGTCATCACTTTCTGTTTGAACTTGTGGTCCTTGTCATGCGATGACCCTCTTTGTCCCCTGCCTACTACACATACTAATACTTCTGCCTAGACTAAACATCCACCCCTATACGCTCTTCATGTATTTATATTATTGGGGATATTATTTTGTTCATGAAGTAGAGTACCGGTTTAAAGGGGCTTGAATAATACTAGGTTTTTATCTCAATGTCAGGAATTTTTCAGGACTGATAAATTCAACAGCTCAAGGATGGTGTCAGGGCTATAGCTTGACTTCTTTGAAATTCTCTTTCCTTTTTTTCTCATGGCCAAAAAGCGTTTACCACAGCCCCAAACATACCATCCTCGGATGATAGCATCTAAGAACGGGGAGGAATGACAGGGTTAAAATCCTTGAGTCATTCTTTTTGTTAGGAGGGAAGCATTCCTAGACACCCTATGGATCTCCAGGATTTTTTCACGTGCCCATGGACTAGCTGCAACGCAGGCTGGTAATGCAGATCTATGGCATTTTCAACTCTATTTTTTTTATGGTGGGAGGTGGGAATTCTAGGTTAGGAGAAATGGGGAAAATTTGTTGGGTAGGCAGCCAGTGTTGTGTAATATATTTCCGATCTTGACTGGCCCTTCAAGACTCTAATCAGACATCCCCATCTTCAGCTCTGTGATACTCAGGAAACCTCATTTCCCACGTGGGGTTTGTGGCCCTTGTCTGTTTTCCCGTGCCTCCCATAACTGTATCCCTTATGACACTGCACTGAAATTTCCTGACCACGTGTCTTTCTCTCCTGATAGAGAGTGAGCTCCTTGAAGCCAATGAGTGTGTCTGACTCATCATTATAAAAAAAAAAAAATACACATCATTATATAAGCGCTGCTTGTTTTTTATTATTATTATTATTATTATTATTATTATTATTATTATTTGGTATAGCACATGAAATATAATCACACTGCTGACTCATAGCAACCCCAGAGTGTTTCCAAGCCTGTAAATCTCTATGGAAGTAGACTGCCACATCTTTCTCCTGCAGAGCCAGTGATGGTTTCGAACCGCCAACCTTTACTGTTATGAGTCGATCACTTTAACTACTGCACCATCAGAGCTTCCTCAGAACATAACAGACATTTAAAAAGGCGTAGTATTTCATTAAGCATATTCATGATACTTCTCGCTTTTAATTTGACAGCATCTGGATTACCTACTGAGGGATAATTTGTCTACAGGTTTTGATTTCTTTCAACCTAGATCTTAAACAAAAGTAATACGAAACTCAGGGGATAATTTGTTCCAGGTCCCTGCATTTAATCATTTCATTAGTCTCACTAAAGATATGAATTAACTGAGGTCTCAGAGAATAGACTTGCTCCATCAGTTAGGGCTCTCTGCAGGAAACAGAAGCCAGTCTACGGGTTTCTAAGCAAAACATGAATTAACATAAGGAATTATGTGCTTACAGAATCTGGGAAGGACTAGAGGAACAAGTCAGGAACCTGCAACAACTGAGGTTGGAAGACACTCTCCCGGGGAGATCAGGGGATCAGGAAGTGGCTGCTTCACCTGCCTTTGCCTCTCCTGCAACTGCCTCTTGGCACTGACACCACTACAACTTGACTTGCCTACAGAATCAGCAGCGGGAACATGGCCCCCGCCTCACTCCTGCCTTCTAAATCACTTAAGTGCATATAATTGGTAGAACCAAATTTGCATCCAGAAACGTAGTGGCTATTGAGCCAAGAAATGTAGATTTTGCTTCCCAGCATTCGAATAGAGAAAATTTGCAGAGAAAGGAAGTGGCAGCTAAATATCAATAAGCTGTGTCCAATGCACTTGCCTAGGGGAATTCCACAAGTAATTGGTAGAGAAGGGACTGATTTTCTAGCCTGCTGTCATTGTTGAGTACCATCATGTCAATTCCAACTCACAGCAGCCCTACAGGACAGAGTAGAACTGCCCCATAGGGTTTTCTAGGCTGTAATTTTTACGGAAGCAGATTTTCAGGTCTTTTCTCCAGCAGAGCATCTGGGTGGGTTCGAATTAAAGACCATTTGGTTAGCGGTCAAGCACTTCAACTATTGTGCCACCAGGGCTCCATTCTAACCTATAAAAAAAAAAAAAATAGTCATGGGTAATATTGACTTTATCCAGTAAGACAGCACTTGGGGAGTTCTCCAGTGACACAGCAGAAAGATTCCTAGGGTAAAAGAAGCTCACAGTAAAACCAGTCTCCAGTGCCTCAAGTTATCCACTTGGAGATATTTTTGGACAATGAACATTTGATCTTCTCTCTCCTGTTGGCGGCTCTGGCACTTAGATGGGATGATCACAGCCCACGTATACCTCGTCAGAAATGCTGAAGTTGAATTCTAAAGTCTACTTGTGTTGACTACACAATGTGGGGAGATAAATATAAAAAAAACTCAAATTTTTGGATTTAAAAAGCCATGTATGTTAATTTAGCATTTTGGAAATTAAAGCATAAGGAAGGAAATGAAAACCTAACTTTCTAAATGAAACTCAAACAGACAATCAGCTTTTGTGAAAACCTGGGATGATATAGTCACCAAGTTCATATCCTCAACTTTATTCTCCATCTGCAGATGACACCCAGCCTAGAGGAAGCTTCCACAGTAGGTTTTACTTAGCTGTGGAGTCTTATCACCATGAGCTGTGGGGATGCATTCAGGTACCTGATTTGTCCAGAGTCCAAACTGACATAACTGAGGACCCAGAGTGGATGCCTTAGTGTCTCCCAGCATTCTGTTCATTGCCTTAAGCCATAAATTCAATCTCTCTGCAAGTCCTCCTGACCTTGCCTGTGAAACACTACTCACGTCTGCACACAAGTAAGTGAGGTCCAACATCATCCTAGCTCATCCCTAGTTTGTTCAGTCGTTCATTCATTCACTCCTTTATTAACTAAAAAAAAAAATTACAGAAAAGGAGATATCTCTACCGTCCCCCAGGCAATCCATTCTCTGTACCAATGCCAGAGTTTTTGAAAGTAGAGGACCAAGAATTGACTGTTTTGCTTACTTATTTCATGGCACAAACTATGCCAGGGACAAGGGTTTAAAAAACAAATAAGCAAAGCCTCCTGCTCTGAAGAAATTCACAGCCTGGTGAGGAGACTTCGTACAAAAGTTAAACAGATGAGCCTGGCAACAGAGTGCTCGGTCACGGATCGATTCTCTACTTTAATAGCTGTGAGGTTAGGCAAGTTCCTTAACCTTTGTCTGCCTCAGTTTCCTTACCTATAAAATGAGGATAATAATATCTATGGTTCATGGTTTGTAGAACAACTAGATAATTTAATGCATGCAAAATTGCTTGGGACTATGGCATTGGGTTTTGGGTTATGGCATTCACAGGGCAGGTGGTTAACATACATGTTAAAAAAAAAAAAAAGTTACCTATCTGTAATTAAGGAGTCCTAGTAGCACAACGGTTAAGCACTTCGTTGCTAACTGAGAGCCTGGCAATTCGAACCCACCCAGTGGCTCCATGGGAGAAAGATCTGAAGATCTGCTCCTGTAAAGATTAAACCTACTGCCGTCAAGTTGATTCTGACTCATAGAAAACCCATAGGTTTTCCAAGACTGTAAATCTCTACGGAAGCAGACTGCCACATCTTTTTCCTGCAGAGCTGCTGGTTTCGAATCACCAGCTTTTCCTAGGAAATCCTATAGGTCAGTTCTGTTCTGTCACACAGGGTCCCTATGAGTCAAAATTGACTTGATGGCACCTAACAACAACAACAATTGGTAACCAAAGAGAGCATTGGTGGTTCAGTGGTAGAATTCTCTCTTTCCATGTTAGCCTGGCAATCTACTTCCAAAAATCAGCCAGTGAAAACCCTATAGATCAACATGGTCTGATTCGTAACTGATCATGGGGATGGCACAGGGCCAGGAAGTGTTCTCCTCTATTTTAAGTACTGTGGCTATGAGTCAGAACTGACCTGGTAACAACGGCAACAACAAACTGTGAGAAATGAAATTTCTGTTCGTTAAAGCCACCCACATGTGATATTTATGTTATAGCAGCATTAAGAAACTAAAACCAAGGGTAATTAGCAATACTACTCAGGCCAAAAGCATGCTCAGGTATGTGGCTGAGATGGTTTGTGCTGTTCCTAAATGTGAGAAGATTAGAAGCTTGGAGACCCCCTCAAGGAGCCAGAACCCTCTCGCTAGATGCTATGGTCTGCTTGACTATCTGCTAAATAGACACAGACTGAGTAAATGTCCTTTTAATTACTGACAGTGAAACATGCTCATTTATGTCTGTCAAATGAGTCAGTCAGTCAGGAATGAAGATATAGTCCAAACTGTGGTCTTCTCTTACGTGTATGTAAATTCCCTTTCCTTAGTGAGTAATTGCTTTATCCAGAATTTCAATTTTGCCTTGAGTGAAAATTTAGGAATATCTCCATCCCACCTAAGTTATCAAATATATTGTCACATTATTTTCATCCATTTCTTTGCTTTAAATCTCAACTGTGTAAGTAATTGTCTCCTTTTTATTTTTTTCACTCCTAATGTGTTCTACTAGGGTTTTATTAAAATGAAACGTACAAAAAGAGAAAATTTAAATGTAGAGCTCAAAGCATTATCACAAAGTGAACACACCTATGTGGTGACCTTCCCGTCCAGAGACACAACATTACCAACCACACAGAAGTGGTCCTATGTCTTCTCCCATCAACACCCCTTCCATCCACCCTAAGAGAACCAGTGTCTTAAATTCAAACACTTAAATTCCAAAATTAAGGTTGCTAACATTGTTTCGCTACACTATTTATGGAGTCCCTGGGTGGTGCAAAGCATTAATGGACTTGACCTAACTGAAAGGTTGAAGGTTCCAGTCCACTCAGAGATACCTCAGAAGAAAGGCCTGATGAACTGCTTTTGAAAAGGCAGCCATTAGAAATGCTATGGAGCACAGTTCTACTCTGATGCACGTGGGGTCACCATGAGTTGGAGTCCACTCGACAGCAACTGGCTTTACTGACTGGTATATAAGGATATGTTTGACTTCCTGAAATGATCAAACTGTGCTTAAGACATAATAGATGAGAGGAAGTACAATTGGAGGAACAATCAGGAGAAGTCAATGAATTATTCCAGAGATTCCCTGTGCGACTTTAGAGCAGCTGCTTAGCTTTTCCGAGTCTCAATTTCTGCCCATAAGATAACTGGTTCTCTACTCGTGAAGAGTATTCTAGACAGCCCTTTGGAGAGTGTGCTAAAAAAAAAAAAAAATCCAATCATCAAGGAGCCATAAAAAATGTAAGAACATAAAATAATTAAGAATATCCATCCACAACTTAATTCATAAACTTGTCCCATTCAGACCTATTTATAATAATGGAATGATGAAAACAATCTGAGTTCCCAACAAGAGGGAATTGGTAAATTGATGATCATCTAGCCATAGAAAATAATAATTCTGTCATTAAAATGTTGTTTACTGCATGCTATTAATTATCAGGGATATTCTTTTTGGAAAAAAATGTTAATTTAAAAAAAAAAAAAACCAGACACAGAATCTGGCTTACATTAGCATTTCAGCCAGCTCCCACAGGCCTTACCATGTAGTCATCACATCACAAATATTTGTTAAGTGAAGATTATTCAAAAATTTTAAAAGATTATAAAAATACGTTAAATGTTAAAGGTAGTTTCCTCTGGTTTATCAGCTTCTAAGCATATTTTTGCTTCCTTTTGGTTTTATGGATTTCTCTAAACAAACTGTGGTACATACACACAATGGAGTACCACGCAACGATAAGGAACAATGATGAATCTACAAAGCGTCTCACAACATGGATGAATATGAAGGGCATCATGCTGAGTGAAATAAATCAATCACAAAAGGACGAACATTGTACGAGACCAGTACCATAAAAACTCATGAAAAGGGAAGAGGTGGGAATGGAAAAACACTAATCAGACAATAGATAAGTGGTAAAATTAAAAAAAAAAAAATCAAAACCGCAGGGAGGGGATGCCTTGGGTGATTCTCAGAGGACTCCAATAGTCCCATCTTCATCATGGGACTGAGTCAATCCCTGGTTCCTCCATCTCAGATAAGGTGTTCACTTCCTTGGATTTTCCCCGGGGAGCCAATAAGTGGCTGGGGTTCTTGGGGTCTGTGTTATCCATAGGTTTTGGGTTAGTAGCAGGGTTGGGGGCAGAGGGTGGTCCATACTAGACCAGAGCTGGGTCTCTCCACTTCTCTCCTTCTAGGATCTTTTCTCCTTCACTGAGAACATCTCTTTCCTCTCTATATTTCCCTGCTCTCTCCCAGTCCTTCTTCCTCTCTTCCTTTTACTCTTCCCCAGCTTCACCTAACCACTGAGGTGGTGAAAACGATTAACGTGCTTGTCTGCTAACCAAGAGATTGGAAGTTCCAGTCCACCCAGAGGTGCCTTGGAGGAAAGGCCTGGAGATCCACTTCTGAAAATCACTCGTTGAAAACCCTATGAAGCATGATTCTATTCTGGCACATATGCTGTGCTATGACTTGGTATCAACTCAATAGCACTATTGTTTTGGGGGGACATCAATATAATGTGATCAGCAAGCATAAATCTGACTTACTCTCTCTCTTCCTGTGAGTCTTTGTTCCTGCTTAAAAGTGCTCAAAGGAGCCCTGGTGGCGCAAAGGTTAAGCACTCAGCTGCTAACCAACAGGTTGACAGTTCAAATTCATCAGCCGCTAATTGGGAGAAAAGACCTGGCGATCAGCTCCCATAAAGATTACAGTCTAGGAAACCCTACGGGGCAGTCCTACTCTGTCCTATAGGGCTGCTGTGAGTTGGAATCTACTCTATGGCACACAACAACAACAAAAGTTGAATTTCAAACATTCTGCAATTCTGAAACTTTGAGACAGTTTTTCAGAATTAAACACTACTGGCTTATGTGGAGGTAAAAAGATTTTTCATTTAGGCTAACCCCATGAGAAAATGGCCATTATTTAATGATAAGTAATCTAAGACTCTTACACAAAAGAATTTTTGTGATTCTTGCTCTTAATATCTAATGTTCCTGAGTTCCAAGATTATGGTAGATTATGGTATGCCTTTATCCAAGGCAGACATTTAAAACATGTATGATATGATAGCAGTGAGCTGCTGAATGTTTTAAAGTTAAAAGAGATAAAGTGAACAAATCTCAGTTACTATTTATTCTAGTTTTACTAACTGTGGAACAAGTGCCCAGAATTACAAGTCTCCTGAAAGAGGAGATGTAGCTACAGGTGAAGGTTTCCTTGAGGTAAATCTGAGTGATTAAAAAAAAACCCAAACCCATTGCTGTCAAGTCGATTCCAACTCAAAGCGACCCTATAGGACAGAGTACAACTGCCCCATAGGGTTTCCAAGGAGCGCCTGGTGGATTTGAACTGCCGACCTTTTGGTCAGCAGCCATAGCACTTAACCACTACGCCACCAGGGTTTCCCGATCTGAGCAATAGGGAGAGGTCAAAAGTACAAGAAATGTCTCTAACTCAGCATAGGGCCGAGGTAATGGGCAGAAAATGGAAATGAAGGACCTGAAAGCACTGTTTCTTGGAGTAATTAGGCTACAGCATCTGTCGTTCTATGGATCTCTTGGATTGATTCCATTTATCTGGTGTCCCCTGACTACGTCGTCTCTCTCCAGGCATGATTTGGAGAGGACATTCTTCTAGATAGAAGAGAGCCTTTTTTTCAGTCAAGCTGTACTCCCAAGAGCTGGTACCCTGAATTAGAACTTCTAGCCTCTTAATGGAACCTTGGTGGTGCAGTGGTTAAGAACTTGGCTGCTAAGCAAAAGTTTGGCAGTTTGAATTCACCAGCCTCTCCTTGAAAACCCTATGAGGCAATTCTATTGTCCTAAACGATGGTTTTGAGTCAGAATTGACTAACAGCAACGTGTTTGTTTTTTTGTTTTAGCCTCTTAAACTGTGAAAAAATAAGTTTCTGTTCATCAAAACCACTCACTTGTCGTATTTCTGTTACAGCAGCAGTAAGAATGTAAGAAAGAGTGATTACGCTGATACTGACCTCTTGCGTTACTCTGATGCAAGATAACGCCAGCCCCTTGCAGGCAGTGAGTAGGAAAAGAAGGTTAATGTGTGAAAATATTAAAATACTTTAGCACTAAGGTCTGCTGACCTTGATGCATATTAATTATTATAATAGGCTTCTGGGGGACATTAGTGTATTGTTGGTACTCACCAACATGGCAATTTTTTAATGACTCATCTGTTGAGTGGGAGTCCTTCCTGCCATTATGTTCCCATCCATTCCATCTCCTCCCAGCTCTGAATGGTGTCTGACATGGGATGTTTTGCCTAAAATGTAGTGAATAACACCTGATAATTATGAAAATGCTTCAATTATTAAACTACCACTAATGCATGCAAATGGGATCATATACAGAGGAAAAGTTAAAAAAAAAAAAGATTAATAACCCCAATTACAGGTTATAAGGGAGTATGATAAGGCATTTCTGAACAGAGAACAAGCAGAGTGCTCCAATAAGTTACAAGAGCCAATCCATCCATTCCTACAACGCCTTCTTTTCACTTGTGTGTCATCATAGTTCATGCTCCTGGGACGTGTACGAACTATGTTCCTGGAAAGTGTGTTATGGCAGCCAGTGTTGATGCTGCAGTACTGGAAGGCACTTCACATCCCTTAACACAAGTCTGTTTTAAGAACCTCAGATTAAACTTGCCTGTTTTCAGGGTGTATCTGTAGAATGGCCTGTGGGGAGCTCCTGTATGGGTAGAGGGCTTTTGGAGGTTAACACCCCCTCTGTAGACCCCAGTGATGAAAACTCCCAACTGCAACAAAATTGGGGTTTCCATGATGTTGTTGTTAGCTGTCCTTGAGTCAATTGACTCATGGTGACCTCATGTACAACAGAATGTAAATGTTGCCTACACACCTGCATCATTCTCATGCTTGCCAGCACGTTCAAGTCCATCCTTGTGGCTACTGCACCCAATTCATCTCACCAAGAGTCTCCCTCATCCTCACTGACCCTTTATATTCACCAAACATGATCTCCTCCTCTGCCATTTCATCCCTCCAGATGACATATTCAAAGCAAGTAATTCAAACAATATTTTGTTGTGATCCATAGGGTTTTCAATGACTTATTTTTGGAAGAGGCGCCCTCGTTGCACAGTGGTTAAAGCGTTTGGCTGCTAACCAAAAAGCTGGCATTTCAAAACCACCAGTGGCTCCTTGGGAGAAAGATGTGCCAGTCCAGTCTGCTTCCATAAAGATTTACAGCCTTGGACAGCAGTGGTTTTTGGTAGTCCCTCCTGACAACCTGTCCAAAGTATGAGAGACAAAGTCTTGCCATCCTTGCTTGTTTTTGTTTTTTTTTTTATAATAACTTTTATTAAGCTTCAAGTGAACGTTTACAAATCCAATCAGTCTGTCACATATAAGTTTACATACATCTCACTCCCTACTCCCACTTACTCTCCCCGTCTTGAGTCAGCCCTTTCAGTCTCTCCTTTCTTGACAATTTTGCCGGCTTCCCTCTCTCTCTATCCTCCCATCCCCCCTCCAGACAAGAGTTGCCAACACAATCTCAAGTGTACACCTGATATAATTAGCTCACTCTTCATCAGCGTCTCTCTCCCACCCGCTGACCAGTCCCTTTCATGTCTGATGAGTTGTCTTCAGGGATGGTTCCTGTCCTGTGTCAACAGAAGGTCTGGAGAGCATGGCCGCCGGGATTCCTCCAGTCTCAGTCAGACCATTAAGTTTGGTCTTCTTATGAGAATTTGGGGTCTGCATCCCACTGCTCTCCTGCTCCCTCAGGGGTCCTCTGCTGAGCTCCCTGTCTGGGCAGTCATCGATTGTGGCCGGGCACCAACTAGTTCTACTGGTCTCAGGATGATGTAGGTCTCTTGTTCATGTGGCCCTTTCTGTCTCTTGGGCTCTTAGTTGTCATGTGGGCTTGGTGTTCTTCATTTTCCTTTGCTCCAGGTGTGTTGAGACCAATTGCTGCATCTTAGATGGCTGCTTGTTAGCATTTAAGACCCCAGACGCCACATTTCAAAGTGGGATGCAGAATGATTTCATAATAGAATTATTTTGCCAATTGACTTAGAAGTCCCCGCAAACCATGTTCCCCAGACCCCCGCGCTTGCTCCGCTGAGCTTTGAAGCATTCATTTTATCCCGGAAACTTCTTTGCTTTTGGTCCAGTCCAATTGAGCTGACCTTCCATGTATTGAGTGTTGTCTTTCCCTTCACCTAAAGCAGTTCTTATCTACTGATTAATCAATAAAAAACCCTCTCCCACCCTCCCTCCCTCCCCCCCTCGTAACCACAAAAGTATGTGTTCTTCTCAGGTTTACTATTTCTCAAGATCTTATAATAGTGGTCTTATACAGTATTTGTCCTTTTGCCTCTGACTCATTTCGCTCAGCATAATGCCTTCCAGGTTCCTCCATGTTATGAAATGTTTCAGAGATTCGTCACTGTTCTTTATCGATGCATAGTATTCCATTGTGTGAATATACCACAATTTATTTACCCATTCATCCGTTGATGGACACCTTGGTTGCTTCCAACTTTTTGCTATTGTAAACAGAGCTGCAATAAACATGGGTGTGCATATATCTGTTTGTATGAAGGCTCTTGTATCTCTAGGGTATATTCCTAGGAGTGGGATTTCTGGGTTGTATGGTAGTTCTATTTCTAACTGTTTAAGATAACGCCAGATAGATTTCCAAAGTGGTTGTACCATTTTACATTCCCACCAGCAGTGTATGAGAGTTCCAATCTCTCCGCAGCCTCTCCAACATTTATTATTTTGTGTTTTTTGGATTAATGCCAGCCTTGCTGGTGTGAGATGGAATCTCATCGTAGTTTTAATTTGCATTTCTCTAATGGCTAATGATCGAGAGCATTTTCTCATGTATCTGTTGGCTGCCTGAATATCTTCTTTAGAGAAATGTGTGTTCATATCCTTTGCCCACTTCTTGATTGGGTTGTTTGTCTTTTTGTGGTTGAGTTTTGACAGAATCATGTAGATTTTAGAGATCAGGCGCTGGTCGGAGATGTCATAGCTGAAAATTCTTTCCCAATCTGTAGGTGGTCTTTTTACTCTTTTGGTGAAGTCTTTAGATGAGCATAGGTGTTTGATTTTTAGGAGCTCCCAGTTATCGGGTTTCTCTTCATCATTTTTGGTAATGTTTTGTATTCTGTTTATACCTTGTATTAGGGCTCCTAGGGTTGTCCCAATTTTTTCTTCCATGATCTTTATCGTTTTAGTCTTTATGTTTAGGTCTTTGATCCACTTGGAGTTAGTTTTTGTGCATGGTGTGAGGTATGGGTCCTGTTTCATTTTTTTGCAAATGGATATCCAGTTATGCCAGCACCATTTGTTAAAAAGGCTGTCTTTTCCCCAGTTAATTGACACTGGTCCTTTGTCAAATATCAGCTGCTCATACGTGGATGGATCTATGTCTGGGTTCTCAATTCTGTTCCATTGGTCTATGTGTCTGTTGTTGTACCAATACCAGGCTGTTTTGACTACTCTGGCTGTATAATAGGTTCTGAAGTCAGGTAAGGTGAGGCCTCCCACTTTCTTCTTCTTTTTCAGTAGTGCTTTGCTTATCCGGGGCTTCTTTCCCTTCCATATGAAATTGGTGATTTGTTTCTCTATCCCCTTAAAATATGACATTGGAATTTGGATCGGAAGTGCGTTAAATGTATAGATGGCTTTTGGTAGAATAGACATTTTTACTATGTTAAGTCTTCCTATCCATGAGCAAGGTATGTTTTTCCACTTAAGTATGTCCTTTTGAATTTCTTGTAGTAGAGCTTTGTAGTTTTCTTTGTATAGGTCTTTTACATCCTTGGTAAGATTTATTCCTAAGTATCTTATCTTCTTGGGGGCTACCGTGAATGGTATTGATTTGGTTATTTCCTCTTCGGTGTTCTTTTTGTTGATGTAGAGGAATCCAAGTGATTTTTGTATGTTTATTTTATAACCTGAGACTCTGCCAAACTCTTCTATTAGTTTCAGTAGTTTTCTGGAGGATTCCTTAGGGTTTTCTGTGTATATAATCATGTCATCTGCAAATAGTGATAACTTTACTTCTTCCTTGCCAATCCGGATACCTTTTATTTCTTTGTCTAGCCTGATTGCCCTGGCTAAGACTTCCAACACGATGTTGAATAAGAGCGGTGATAAAGGGCATCCTTGTCTGGTTCCCGTTCTCAAGGGAAATGCTTTCAGGTTCTCTCCATTTAGAGTGATATTGGCTGTTGGCTTTGCATAGATGCCCTTTATTATGTTGAGGAATTTTCCTTCAATTCCTATTTTGGTAAGAGTTTTTATCATAAATGGGTGTTGGACTTTGTCAAATGCCTTTTCTGCATCAATTGATAAGATCATGTGGTTTTTGTCTTTTGTTTTATTTATGTGATGGATTACATTAATGGTTTTTCTGATATTAAATCAGCCTTGCATACCTGGTATAAATCCCACTTGATCAGGGTGAATTATTTTTTTGATGTGTTGTTGGATTCTATTGGCTAGAATTTTGTTGAGGATTTTTGCATCAATGTTCATGAGGGATATAGGTCTATAATTTTCTTTTTTTGTAATGTCTTTACCTGGTTTTGGTATCAGGGAGATGGTGGCTTCATAGAATGAGTTGGGTAGTATTCCGTCATTTTCTATGCTTTGGAATACCTTTAGTAGTAGTGGTGTTAACTCTTCTCTGAAAATTTGGTAGAACTCTGCAGTGAAGCCGTCCGGGCCAGGACTTTTTTTTGTTGGGAGTTTTTTGATTACCGTTTCAATCTCTTTTTTTGTTATGGGTCTATTTAGTTGTTCTGCTTCTGAATGTGTTAGTTTAGGTAGGTAGTGTTTTTCAAGGAATTCATCCATTTCTTCTAGGTTTTCAAATTTGTTAGAGTACAATTTTTCATAATAATCTGAAATGATTCTTTTAATTTCATTTGGTTCTGTTGTGATGTGGTCCTTCTCATTTCTTATTCGGGTTATTTGTTTCCTTTCCTGTATTTCTTTAGTCAGTCTAGCCAATGGTTTATCAATTTTGTTAATTTTTTCAAAGAACCAGCTTTTGGCTTTGTTAATTCTTTCAATTGTTTTTCTGTTCTCTAATTCATTTAGTTCAGCTCTAATTTTTATTATTTGTTTTCTTCTGGTGCCTGATGGATTCTTTTGTTGCTCACTTTCTATTTGTTCAAGTTGTAGGGACAGTTCTCTGATTTTGGCTCTTTCTTCTTTTTGTATGTGTGCATTTATTGATATAAATTGACCTCTGAGCACTGCTTTTGCTGTGTCCCAGAGGTTTTGATAGGAAGTATTTTCATTCTCGTTGCTTTCTATGAATTTCCTTATTCCCTCCTTGATGTCTTCTATAACCCAGTCTTTTTTCAGGAGGGTATTGTTCATTTTCCAAGTATTTGATTTCTTTTCCCTCGTTCTTCTGTTATTGATCTCTAGTTTTATTGCCTTGTGGTCTGAGAAGATGCTTTGTAATATTTCGATGTTTTGGACTCTGCAAAGGTTTGTTTTATGACCTAATATGTGGTCTATTCTAGAGAATGTTCCATGTGCGCTAGAAAAAAAAGTATATTTTGCAGCAGTTGGGTGGAGAGTTCTGTATAAGTCAATGAGGTCAAGTTGGTTGATTGTTGTAATTAGATCTTCCGTGTCTCTGTTGAGCTTCTTACTGGATGTCCTGTCCTTCTCCGAAAGGGGTGTGTTGAAGTCTCCTACTATAATTGTGGAGGTATCTATCTCGCTTTTCAGTTCTGTTAAAATTTGATTTATAAATCTTGCAGCCCTGTCATTGGGTGCGTAAATATTTAATATGGTTATGTCTTCCTGATCAATTGTCCCTTTTATCATTATATAGTGTCCTTCTTTATCCTTTGTGGTGGATTTAAGTCTAAAGTCTATTTTGTCAGAAATTAATATTGCTACTCCTCTTCTTTTTTGCTTATTGTTTGCTTGATATACTTTTTTCCATCCTTTGAGTTTTAGTTTGTTTGTGTCTCTAAGTCTAAGGTGTGTCTCTTGTAGGCAGCATATAGATGGATCGTGTTTCTTTATCCAGTCTGTGACTCTCTGTCTCTTTATTGGTGCATTTAGTCCATTTACATTCAGGGTAATTATAGATAAATAAGTTTTTAGTGCTGTCATTTTGATGCCTTTTTATGTGTGTTGTTGACAATTTCATTTTTCCACATACTTTTTTGTGCTGAGGCGTTTTTCTTAGTAAATTGTGAGATCCTCACTTTCATAGTGTTTGACTTTATGTTAGTTGAGTCGTTACGTTTTTCTTGGTTTTTGTCTTGAGTTATAGAGTTGTTATACCTTTTTGTGGTTACCTCATTATATACCCCTATTTTTCTAAGTAAAAACCTAACTTGTATTGTTCTATATCGCCTTGTATCACTCTCCATATGGCAGTTCAATGCCTCCTGTATTTAGTCCCTCTTTTTGATTATTGTGATCTTTTACCTATTGACTTCCATGATTCCCTATTATGTGTATTTTTTTTTTAATTAATCTTAATTTGTTTGTTTTTGTGATTTCCCTATTTGAGTTGATATCAGGACGTTCTGTTTTGTGACCTTGTGTTGTGCTGATATCTGATATTATTGGTTCTCTGACCAAACAATATCCTTTAGTATTTCTTGTAGCTTTGGTTTGGTTTTTGCAAATTCACTAAACTTGTGTTTGTCTGTAAATATCTTAATTTCGCCTTCATATTTCAGAGAGAGTTTTGCTGGATATATGATCCTTGGTTGGCAGTTCTTCTCCTTCAGTGTTCTGTATATGTCGTCCCATTCCCTTCTTGCCTGCATGGTTTCTGCTGAGTAGTCAGAACATATTCTTATTGATTCTCCCTTGAAGGAAACCTTTCTTTTCTCCCTGGCTGCTTTTAAAATTTTCTGTTTATCTTTGGTTTTGGTGAGTTTGATGATAATATGTCTTGGTGTTTTTCTTTTTGGATCAATCTTAAATGGGGTTCGATGAGCATCTTGGATAGATATCCTTTCGTCTTTCATGATGTCAGGGAAGTTTTCTGTCAGAAGTTCTTCAACTATTTTCTCTGTGTTTTCTGTCCCCCCTCCCTGTTCTGGGACTCCAATCACCCGCAGGTTATCCTTCTTGATAGAGTCCCACATAATTCTTAGGGTTTCTTCATTTTTTTTAATTCTTTTATCTGATTTTTTTTCAGCTATGTTGGTGTTGATTCCCTGGTCCTCCAGATGTCCCAGTCTGCATTCTAATTGCTCGAGTCTGCTCCTCTGACTTCCTAGTGTGTTGTCTAATTCTGTTATTTTATTGTTAAT
This sequence comes from Elephas maximus indicus, assembly GCF_024166365.1. Taxonomy (NCBI): domain Eukaryota; kingdom Metazoa; phylum Chordata; class Mammalia; order Proboscidea; family Elephantidae; genus Elephas; species Elephas maximus. Next base: position 6,936,150 of record NC_064833.1, on the reverse strand, counting down.
CTTTTGGATTTCTACATGTTGTCTCTCTATGGATTCTTGCAACTTATTAATTTTTCCAGTATGTTCTTGAATAATCTTTTTGAGTTCTTCAACAGTTTTATCAGTGTGTTCCTTGGCTTTTTCTGCAGATATCCTAATTTCATTTGTGATATCATTAAGCATTCTGTAAATTAGTTTTTTATATTCTGTATCTGATAATTCCAAAATTGTATCTTCATTTGGGAAAGATTTTGATTCTTTTGTTTGGGGAGTTGGAGAAGCTGTCACGGTCTGCTTCTTTAAGTGGTTTGATATGGATTGTTGTCTCCGAGCCATCACTGGGAAACTAGTTTTTCCAGAAAATCCGCTAAAAAAAAACTGCAGTCAGATCCCTATCAGAGTTCTCCCTCTGGCTCAGGCTATTCAGATGTTAATGAAGCCGCCTGGGGAGGGTGGGGGAGGGAACAGAGAGATAGGAGAGTAGCACCTCAGAATATAGCCAGAGTTGCTTGTCTTGCTTGGAATGACTCTTATATCTGAGATTCCCGCGGGCGCGTCGCCTATGTGTGCTGTCTGTGTGGAGATTGCCCCCGGGGGGTCTGGCCCGCTGGAGTCACGGTCAGATCCTCCGCTTCCAGCCCCACGCCCAGCGTCAAGGCTCCCCTACTGGGACGGTGCACTCTCGACTCCAAAATCAGTCGCTGCCTCCCGGGGACTTCTCGTCCCTCCAGCCGCGTGGCCGTGCCGCCCCCGTGAACCAGGTGGGCCCCCTCCCGGGGTTAGTTTAGATGGGTGGAGTAGCTCCCCGTGCTTGTGCCGCGACCGAGTGTCCCGGCTGGAACGCTGTTCTCCCCGCTCCAATACCAGTCGCTGCCTCCCGGGGACTTCTCCTACCGGCTGCGTCCCACGCCGCCCGCGCGACCCGGATGGTCACCTTCCCGGGGTTAGTTCAGGGGGTGGAGCAACTCTCCGTGTTTATGGCGTACCTGCGTGCAGTCCAAATCCCTGTGGGACGGTTCCCCGGCTCGGATGCTACTCTTTCTGCTCCAAGATCAGTCACTGCCTCCCGGGGACTTCTCCTAACGGCTGCGTCCCACGCCGCCCGTGGAACCGGCTAGTCCCCCTCCCGGGGTTAGTTCAGGGGGGTGGAGCAGGTCTCTGTGCTTGTGCCGTACCTGACTGGTATGCTGGCTCCAGGCTCTGGAAACAATCGCTGCTTCCCCGTATTAGTTCGTTCTCCGTCTCTAAATCTGTGTTTGTTGTTCAGGGTTCGTAGATTGTTATGTATGTGATCGATTCACTTGTTTTTCCGTGTCTTTGTTGTAAGAGGGATCCGAGGTAGCGTCTGCCTAGTCCGCCATCTTGGCTCCGCCCCTCCTTGCTTGTTTTTTAACACTTTAAATAAGTCATTTGTAGATGATTTGCTCAATGCAATATGTCCTTTGATTTTCTGACTGTTGCTTCCATTGGTGTTGATTGTGGATCCAAGCAAAATAAAAAATAGCTGAAACTTCAATATTTTCTCTGTTTATCATCATGTTGCTTATTGGTCCACTTTCAAGAATTTTTGTTTTCTGTATTTCACGTGTATGTTGTCATTGTTGTTGTCAGGTGCCTTTGAGTCAGCTCCAACTCATAGCAACCCTTTGTACGAGAGAACTAAAACTAAACACTGCCTGGTCCTGTGCCATCCTCACAATCATCGTTATGCCTGAGCCCACTGTTGCTGCCACTGTGTCAGTATATGTAATCAAGGGTCTTCCTATTTTTGCTGACCCTCTATTTTACCAAGCATGATGACCTTCTCCAGTGACTGGTCCCTCCTGATAACATGTCCAAAGTACGTGAGACAAAGTCTCGCCGTCCTCACTTCCAAGGAGCACTCTGGCTGTATTTCTTCGAAGACAGGCTTGTTCATTCTTCTGGCAGTCCATGGTATATTCGATATTGTTTGTCAGCACCATAACTCAAAAGCGTCAATTCTTCCTCAGTTCTCCTTATTCACTGTCCAGCTTTCCTATGTATACGAGGCAACTGAAAACACCATGGGTTGGGTCAGGCATACGTTAGTCCTTAAAGTGACACCTTAATTTTGAATACTTTAAAGACACCTTTTGCAACAGATTTGCCCAATGCAATATGTCATTTGATTTCTTGACTGTTGCTTCCATGGGTGTTGACTGTAGATTCAAGCAAAATGAAATTCTTGACAATTTCAATCCATTCTCCACTTATGATGTTGCTTATTGGTCCAGTTATGAGGATTTTTGTTTTCTCTATGTTGAGGTGTAATCCATATTGAAGAATGTTCATCAGTAAGTGCTTCAAATTCTCTTGGCTTTCAGCAAGCAAGGTTCTGTCATCTACATATTGCAGGTTTTGAATGAGTCTTCCTCCAATCCTGATGCCACATTCTACTTCATATAGTCCAGCTTCTCGAATTATTTGCTCAGCATACAGATGGAATAAATGACAAAAGGATACAACACTCATGCACACCTTTTCTATTTTAAACCAAGCAGTATGCCCTCGTTCTGTTCAAATGTCTACCTCTTGGTCTATGTATGGGTTTCCATGAGCACAATTAAGTGTTGTGGAATTCCTATTCTTCACAATATTATCCATAACGTGTTATGATCCATATAGTTGAATGCCTTTGCGTAGTCAATAAAACACAGGTAAACATCTTTTTTGGTATTCTCTGCTTTCAGCCAAGATGCATCTGACATCAGCAATGAAATCCCTCATTCCAAGTCCTCTTCTAAATCTTGCTTGAATTCATGGTAGTTCCCTGTTGATGTACTGCTGAAACTGTTTTTGAACTATCTTCAGCAAAATTTTACTTGTGTATGATATTAAGGGTAATGTTCGATGATTTCCATGTTTTGTTGGATCAGCTTTCTTTGGATTAGGCACGTATATGGATCTCTTCCAATTGGTTGGTTAGGTAGCTCTCTTCCAAATTTCTTGGCATAGAGAAGTGAGCACTTCCAGAGTTGCATCCCACGCTGAAACATCTCAGTTGATATTCTGTCAATTCCTGGAGGCTCATTTTTCACCAATGTCTTCAGGGCAGCCTGGACCTCTTCCTTCAGTTCCATCAGTTCCTGATCATATGCTACCTCCTGAAATGGTTGAACATTGACCAATTCTTACTGCTACAGTGACTGTGTATTTCTTCCATTTACTCTTGTTGTTCAATATTTTGCCCATAGAATCCTTCAAAACTTCAACTCAAGGCTTGAATTTTTTCTTCAGTTCCTTCAGCTTGAGAAATGCTGAGTGCATTCTTTCCTTTTGGTTTTCTAACTCCAGGTCTTTGCACATTTCACTATAAGACTTTACTTTTTCTTCTCAAGCCTCCCTTGAAATCTTCTGCTCAGCTTTTTACTTCATCATCTCTTCTTTTTGCTTTATCTACTATGCTCAAGAGCAACTTCCAGAGTCTTTTCTGACATCCATCTTGTCTTTTATTTCATCTTTTTAATGACCTTTTGCTTTCTTCATGCTTGATGTCATTTCACAACTCTTCTGGTCTTCTGTCCCTTAGTGTTCATTTCTTCAAACCTATTCTTGAGATAGTATCTAAATTCAGGTGGGATACACACAACGTCATACTTTGGCCCTTGTGAACTTGTTCTCTTCAACTTGAATTTGCATCTGAGCAATTGATGGTCTGTTCCACAGTGGCCCCTCCCTTGTTCTGACTAATGATTTTGAGCTTTCCCATCATTTCTTTTCACAGGTGCAGTTGATTAGATGAGTATGTATTCCAGTCAGTGATTCATGCGTACAGTCACTGTTTATGTTGTTGAAAAAATGTATTTGCAGTGAATAAGTTGTTGGTATTGCAAAATTCTATCATGTGATCTTCCACATTGTTTCTATCATCAAGGCCATATTTTCCCACTACTGATTCTTCTTGTTTCCAATTTTGTCATTGGAAATCACCAGTAATTACCAATGCATCTTGATTCCATGTTTGATCTATTTCAGACTTCAGAAGTTAGTAAAGATCTTCAATTTCTTCATCTTTGGCATTAGCTTTTGGTGCATAAATTTGACAAATATCCATATTAACTAGCCTTGCTTGTAGGCGTATTGATATTATCCTATCACTGACAGCATTGTACTTCAAGATAGGTATTGAAATGTTCTTTTTGACAATGAGTGTGATGCTTTCCTCTTAAATTTGTCATGTCCTGAGTAGTAGAGCTTATGATTGTCTGATTCAAAATGTCCAATACCAGTCTATTTCAGCTCAAGAACGATTAGGATATTGATCTTTAAGCATTCCATTTTATTTTTGAGAACTTCTGATTTTCTTTGATTCATACTTCATACATTCTATGTTTCAATTACTCATGGATATATGCAGCGGTTTCTTCTCATTTTGAGTCATGCCACATCAGCAAATGAAGTTCCCATATGCTTTACTCCGTTCATATCATTAAGGTCAACGCTACTTTGAGGAGGCAGCTCTTACCCAGTCGTGTTTTGAGTGACTGCTAACATGAGTGGCTCATCTTTCAGCATTATATCAGACTGTTTCACTGCTATCCATAAGGTTTTCACTGGCCAATTCTCCTCAGAAGTAGATCGTCATGCCCTTTCTCCTAGTCTGTCTTAGTCTGAATTCTCCACTGAAATCTGTCTCCATGGGTGACCCCGCTGGCATTTGAAATACTGGTGGCATAGGTTCTAGCATCACAGCAATATGCAAGCAACCACGGAAAGACAAACTTACAGACAAGTGTTGGATGTAAATTTGGGAGAGACACAATTCAATTCATAACAGTGGGGTTTGGTAATATCTAATGGAGAGTTAGTGGGGAAGGATGAATGTGTCCTTGGAATCTGAGGAAGAGCATGTGTTATGGATTGAAAATTGTTGTTGTTGTTAGATGCCGTTGAGTCAGTTCCAACTCATAGCAGCCCTATGTACAATAAAACAAAACACTGCCCAGTCCTCCGCCACCCTCATGATCATTGGTATGCTTGAGCCTATTGTTGCAGCCGCTGTGTAAATTCATCTCATTGAGGGTCTTCCTCTTTTGAACTGACACTTTACTTTACCAAGCATGATGTCTTTCTCCATGGGCTGGTCCCTCCTGATAACACATTCAAAGTATGTGAGATGAAGTCTCTCCATCCTCACTTCTAAGGAGCATTCTGACTGTACTTCTCCCAAGACAGATTTGTTTATTTTGGAAATCCATGGTATATTCAGTATTCTTCACCAACACCATAATTCAAAGGTGTCAATTCTTCTTTCATCTTCCTTATTCATTGCCCAGCTTTTGTATGCATATGAGGCAACTGAAAACTTTGTGGCTTGGGTCAGGATCACCTTAGTCCTCAAAATGACATCCTTGCTTTTTAACACTTTAAAGAAATCTTTTGCAGCAGATTTGCTCAATGCAATCATTTCAGGAGATAGTATACGATCAAGAACTGATGGTAATAAAGGAAGAAGTCCAAGTTGCACTGAAGATGATGGCGAAACCCAAGGCTTCAGTAACTGGCAAAATACCACTTGAGGTGTTTCAACAAACAAATGCAGCATTGGAATGGATTGTTTTCCCCAAATAATATATGTTATAAATCCTAACCACTATACTTATGGTTATAATTCCATTTGGGGGATGGGTTTTCTTTGTTATGTTAATGAGGCAGTTTTAGTGTAGTAGTTGTTGTTAGGTGCCTTCAAGTAGGTTCTGACTCATAGGGACCCTATTCACAACAGCAGGAATCACTGCCCTGTCCTGCACCATCTTCACAGTTGTTGCTACGCTTGAATCCATTGTTGCAGCCACTGTATCAACCCATCTCATTGAGGATCTTCCTCTCCTTTGCTGACCCTTTACTTTATCAAGCATGATGTCCTTCTCCAGGGACTGATACTTCCTGATAACATGTTCAAAATACTTGAGATATAGTCTCGCCATCCCTGCTAATAAGGAACATTCTGGTTGTACTTCTTCCAGGACAGATTCATTAGTTCTTTTGGCAGTCCATAGTACAGTCCATATTCTTCGCCAACACCACAATTCAAAGGCATCGATTCTTCTTTGTCTTTCTTATTCATCATCCAGCTTTTGCATGCATATGGACCAATTGAAAACACCATGGATTCCGTTGCTACTCAAAAAGTTTTCACTGGCTAAATCTCTTCAGAAGTAGACCACATGGTCCTTCTTCCTAGCCTGTCTTAGTCTAGAAGTTCAGCTGAAACCTGTCTGCCATGGGTGGCTCTGCTGGTATTTGAATACCTGTGACATAGCTTCCAGCATCACAGCATACCACAAGCCCCTACAGTATGATAAACTGACAGATGTGTGGGGGTGTGTCTTAAATCACTCTCTTTCAAGATACAAAAAAAGCAGATCAAGCAAGCAACAAAACAACAGCAGAGGTAGGAGAAGATAGATACCATGCACCATGAAGATCACCAAGGAGCCAAGGAACAGAAGATGAGAAAGCCTTTCCCTAGAGCCAGCACCCTTAATTCAGACTTCTACCCTCCTAAATTTTGAGAAAATGAATTTATGTTTGTTAAAGCCACCTAGTTGTAGCATTTCTGTTATAGCAGCACTAGATAACTAAGACAGCAGGCAGCTATAGAGAGAAGATGTGTGGAGGGACATAGGGGGAGCCTTCCCCAGAGGAAACAACCCTTGGAAGATCTACTCAAGAAGGGATTCCAAATGTGTCATTTAACAAGAAAAAAAGAAGTATGCTTTATAAAGAATATAAAAATAAATGAAAAATTACAAAGCGTAGAACAGTTTAAGAAAAGAAAAAAGAAAGACAGCTATGGCTAGAGAAGACCAGGTTCTAAACTCCATCTCAGCCACTTGCTGTCCATGCACTCCTCTCCTCTGGAATTATACCCTCCTCTCTTCAATAGATGAGGAAAATATAAGTCAGTCCATCAAATATAAATTACTCCATTAAGCTTATGTATATTTTAGCCAAAACCAAGTGATTTAAATTATAGGTACATACTCTGTAAATCATAAATGATGACTTTTTTTTTTTTTTTTTTAAATATGCCACCTGAGCGTAATATCATAGCATTGTCTTAAGGCTTAAAAATAATAAATGTAAAAAAAAAAAAAAAAAAGCCTATCAGAGTACCTGAGACACAATTTTCCATTTTTATCACTGTTATTGTGAAGTCCTGGTTGCACAAGAGTTAAGAGCACAAGGCTGCTAACCAAAAGGTTGGCAGTTCGAACCCACCCAGCAGCCCTGCAGGAGAAAGCCCTGGCAATCTGCTCTCATAAACATTACAGCCAAGAAAACCCTATGGGGCAGTTTTACTCTGTAAGACATGGGGTGACTCTGAGTCAAAAATCGACTGGACAGTGCCTAACAACAGCAATATCGGTATTGCTATTATCATTGTTATTACTATTATTATTTTAAGCCAGTGATTATAATGGAGTCCTCAAGGTACCCTTGCTGAAGGACTCCAGGTATCAAGAAGCATGCATTTGTTGAGCAGCTGTCTGGTTAGCCTGTCTGTGTTGATTAAAAACTCCTGTATACCCTGTCCCCGATTCAATCTGAAGCCATGGCAGTGACAGAGACTGTGAGATTTGGGTTACCTCAGGGGTGGTGAACCATATTGTTGGATAGATGGTTCTCTGAAAAGCCAGCTATCCATCATGTTTGGAGCTATTAAACACAAAAGCTCATTACAACAATGACTATTTGATATTTCCAAATGCCTTCAGTGAGGTGCCCACTTGGGGGTCCTCAATGAGGCATGAAGCATTGGTTATATGGTGGATACAGAGCTCGACTGGACCATTGGTCTTCACAGATCTTACCTTCTGGGAATAATGTAAGTACAGGGATGACTTGGCACATAGTGGCCTAATTCAAAGTCAACCAACCTTGCTGCTTCTACCTCTCACTCCTGGGAAGTCTGTTCTCTGGATCCTCAACACCTCTTGTATGAGACAACACCATGTAATGGTGATTGCGATGTTATTATTGCTTACCAAACTCTATAATTTACAACATGCCCCCAAGTCCATTTTCTTACATAATTCTCAAAATAAACCTGGAAGAATAGAACGCTTTATTACCATTATTTTTCAAAGGATGTTTCTGATTTTCAGAAAACTTATGTGGCTCATTCACAGGCAAATGTGTAGTAAAAGATCTCGGAAGGCAAGCTGGTTCCTGTGTTGACTGCCATGTCGATCCCATGAGAAAAGAGAATATGAACGTCCTTAAGGAGTTTATATTTTGGGAATGGAACCAGGATTCATTCATTCCTTTTTATGCTTCTCTTTTTCAGTAGACCCACTTTATGCAAAACCCTCCACGTTAAGTATATGGAGCTGAGAGACCTGATGGAACTGACAGTTTAGGTGAGGGGAGACACCTGTTAAAGAGCAGTTAGCCTGCAATATGAAGAGCATCAAAGGGGACTGAGCAATCACAGAATAAAACCAGGTCACCTCAGTGTGTGATGGATGGTACATGAGTATATGAAGTTATGATAAAACTCAATGGCCATATGACCTAGGTTTCCTGGGACAATCCCAATTTCCCATGTTCTTTATGCCATTGTTTAGGTATGGGCGAGATGGTATTTTCTGAGTTCTGGTTCAGGGTACACAAACACAGCAAGGTATATATCCAACCTAGAGATTAGGAGGAGGTATTCAGATGCTGACAAAGTATAAAAGTCACAGCATTTGAGAGTTCAGTGCTCCAGTGAAGGGATGAAGACATTATAAATACTTAAAGGACTGCGGTGTCTCCGTTTCTCTGCTTCCTTTCTTGAATTTAGTTTTGGGAAGTCTGAACTATGGCTTATGTTTCCTTAAACCAAAAAACCAAACCCATTGCTGTCGATTTGATTCTGACTCATAGCAACCCTATGAAGAAACTGAAGATTTTTGCCAACTTTTGCAGACTGTAATTGATCAAACATGCAAGCAAAAGTTGGAAACAAAGAAGGAGGTTAGGTAGTTGGAAAATACAGCCTTGGTGATAGAAACGACACTAGAGATCACATGACAGGCTTTTGCAAGGCCAATGATTTCTTCACTGCAAAAACCTTTTTTCACCATCATAAATGGCAGCTACGCAGGCGGACTTCCCCAGATGGAATATACAGGAATCAAATCAACTACATATGTGGAAAGAGATGATGGAAAAGCTCAATATCATCAGTCAGAAAAAGGCCAGGGGCCAACTGCAGAATAGACCATCAATTACTGATATGTAAGTTCAAGCTGAAACTGAAGAAAATTAGAACAAGCCCACGAGAGCCAAAGTATGACTTTGATTATATCCTACTTGAACTTTAGAGACTATATTAAGAATAGATTTGACGCACCAAACACTAATGACCAAAGACCAGACAAGTTGTGGAATGACATCAAGGACATCATACATAAAAAAAAAAAAAAAAAAAAAAACTTGTTGCTGTCAAGTCAATTCCAACTCATAGCGACCCATATAGAACAGAGCAGAACTGCCACACAGTGTTTCCAAGGAGTAGCTGGTGGATGCAAAATGCCAACCTTTTGGTAATAGCTGTAGCTCTTAACCACTGTGCCACCAGTGCTCCTGAAGAAAGCAAGAGTTGATTAAAAAGACAGAGAAGAAAGAAAAGTCCAAAATGGATGTCAGAAGAGACTCTGAAAGTTGCTCTTAAATGTAGGGTAGCTAAAGTGAAAGGAAGAAATGATGAAGTAAAAGAGCTGAGCCAAAGATTTCAAGTTGGCTCAAAAAGACAAAGTAAAGTATTATGGTGGAATGTGGGAATACCAGGAGATGGAAAACCAAAAGGGAAGAACACGCTCGGCATTTCTCAAGCTGAAAGAAAAAAGAAAAAATTCAGGCCTCGATTTGCAACATGGTAGGATTCTACAGAGAAAATATTAAATGAAGCAGGAATCATCGAAAGAGGATGGAAGGGATATACAGAGTCACTGTACCAAAAAGAATTGATCAACATTCAACCATTTCAGGAAGTAACATAAGATCAAGAACCACTGGTATTGAAGGACAAGGTCCAAGTTACACTGAAGTCACTTGCAAAAAACAAGGCTCCAGGAAATGATGTAATGCCAATTCAGATGTTTCAGCAAAAGGATGTAGCACTGGAAGTAAACACTCATCTATGCCAAGAAATTTGGAAGACAGCTACCCGGCCAACAAACTAGAAGAGATCTATATTTGTGCCCATTCCTAAGAAAGGTAACCCAAGAGAATGTAGAAATTATCAAACAATGTCACTAATATCAGATACAAGTAAAATTTTGATGAAGATCATTCAGAAGCAGTTGCAGCAGTACATCAACTGGGAACTGTCAAAAATTCAAGCCAGATTCAGGAGAGGATGTGGAACAAGGGATATCATTGCTGATGTTCGATGGATCCTGGCTGAAAGCAGAAAATACTAGAAAGAGGGAGGGGGCCAAGATGGCTGACTAGGTAGATGCTACCTTGGATCCCTCTTGCAACAAAGACTTGGAAAAACAAGTGAATCGATCACATACATGACAATCTACGAACCCTGACCAACAAACACAGATTTAAAAAGTTGACCTGAGTGACAGAGATGGAGAACGAACAACTACGGGGAAGCAGAGCCTGTTTTTGGAGCCTGGAGCCAGCGTCCCAGTCAGGTAACCTTGGCGCCGGGCTTAGGCCTGGGCGCAGGGGCGCTGAACACAACATTCTGTGACAGCGCAAATACGGGGCGCAGCCCTACCCCCCTGAGCTGACCTCGGGAGGGGGCCCAGCCGGTCAGCGCGGGTGGCGTGGTCATGCGGCTGGCGGGAGGAGAAGTCCCCGGGAGGCATCAACTGGTTTTGGAGCTGGGAGTGCAGTGTCCCAGCCGGGGAACCTTGGTGCAAGGCTGTGGACTGGTCTCAGGGAGGCTGAGCAGGACATCCTGTGAAGGTGCAAACACAGGGTGCAGCCCTACCCCCTTGAACTGACCCCGGGAGGGGGCCCAACCAGTCCGTGGGGGCGGCGTGCCAACGCGGCTGGCGGGAGGAGAAGTCCCTGGGAGGCAGCGACTGGTTTTGAAGCTGGGAGTGCAGCATCCCAGGCCGGGAACCTTGATGCTGGGCTTTGGACTGACAGCGGAGGAACTAACTGCGGATTCTTCGGGCCTGACCCTCGGGGGCAATCTCTACCCAGCCAGCACACATAGGCGACACGCCCCTCGGGAATTTCAGATAAAATAGTCATCCCAACCAAGATAAGTAACTTTGTCTATGTTCTGGGGCGCTACTCTCTCCTGTTTTTCTGAACTCTCCCCTCCCCTTCCCAGGTGGCTTCATTAACATTGGAATTTCCTGAGAAAGAGGGAGAACTCCTCCGAGGTTTTTCTTTTCCCTTTTTTTGGGGTCTTTTCCTAATCCACTCTTCCGGCCTGAGAGAAGCAACCACAAAAAACCCAGGGACCAAAAATCCTTCCCTAATTGGACTAAAAACACAGAACCAGCTCCAGCGAAGCATATGTGATCCACAGTCTCCGGCTTTCATCCCTACAGGGAACAAGGTGGCTAGTATAATGCAAAGGCATTTCTGATAGGGATCTGACTGCGTTTTTTTTTAGCGGATTTACGGGAAAAACAAGTTTCCCAGGTCTGATATCTCTGCTTATTCAACTGAGCCCTAAATGACCCACAACAGGGAACTGAGGGCTGAAGCTCCCCCCAGACCACCTAACCTTCTGCCTTAGGGGTCTAAGGAGGGCAACACCTACCAATCTGTAGAGGTACTTGCATTGGGGGACTAAGGTACAGCTGCAGAGCCCACCCACCAAGGTGCTTTAGGAATAGAGACACACCTACCTCACTGACACTTGGGGGAAGCCTGTCAGCATCCTGCCCCCCCGGAGTGTGAACCCCAGCTGCTAATAGAATCTGGTGCACACAACTATCACCACTAATTCTCAAGGTGGATAGGTAATAGGGTGCATCACACACTTGATGACCCAAAATCAGATTCTACTCAAGAATAGTGAATGGACTCAGGCATATATATCTGGTAACAACCCAAACCAGCTGGTAATAGGTCGTAAGTAAGTCAAGGGCTACAATAATCAAGACAGCACAGTCTAGTAGCCCATCCACGTATATTGAAAGAAAACAAAACAAGATAAGACTCAGTGAGCAAATATAGAATAAATCACTACAATATCTTAGTGATGGCTCTGAGACAGCAGTCGATATCAAACCACATAAAGAAGCAGACCATGACAGCTTCTACAACCTCCCAAACAAAAGAATCAAAATCTTTCCCAAATGAAGACACAATCCTGCAATTATCAGGTACAGAATATAAAAAACTAATTTACAGAATGCTTCAAGACATCAGGGATGACCTCAGAAATGAAATAAGGCAATCCACAGAAAAAGCCAAGGAACACACTGATAAAACAGTTGAAGAACTCAAAAAGATTATTTAAGAACATAGTGGAAAAATTAATAAGTTGCAAGAATCCATAGAGACACAGCATGCAGAAATCCAAAAGATTAACAATAAAATTACAGAATTAGACAACGCAATAGGAAGTCAGAGGAGCAGACTTGAGCAATTAGAATGCAGAATGGGAAATCTAGAGGACCAGGGAATTAACACCAATATAGCTGAAAAAAAATCAGCTGAAAGAATTTAAACAAATGAAGAAACCCTAAGAATCATGTGGGACTCTATCAAGAAGGATAACTCACGCGTGATTGGAGTCCCAGAACAGGGAGAGAGGACAGAAAACACAGAGAGAATAGTTGAAGATCTACTGACAGAAAACTTCCCTGACATCATGAAAGACGAAAGGATATCTATCCAAGATGCTCATCGAAGATTGATCCAAAAAGAAAAACACCAAGACATATTATCATCAAACTTGCCAAAACCAAAGATAAAGAGAAAATTTTAAAAGCAGCCAGGGATAAAAGAAAGGTCTCCTACAAGGGAGAATCAATAACAATAAGTTCAGAGTACTCAGCAGGAACTATGTAGGCAAGAAGGGAATGGGACGACATATACAGAGCACTGAAGGAGAAAAACTGCCAGCCAAGGATCATATATCCAGCAAAACTCTCTCTGAAATATGAAGGCGAAATTAAGATATTTACAGATAAATACAAGCTTAGAGAATTTGCAAAAACCAAACCAAAGCTACAAGAAATACTAAAGGAAATTGCTTGGTCAGAAAACAAATAATATCAGATACAAGCACAATACAAGGTCACAGAACATCCTGATATCAACTCAAATAGGGAAATCACAAAAACAAATTAAGATTAATTAAAAAAAAATTCTCAAAACAGGGAATCATTGAAGTCAATATGTAAAAGATCACAATAATCAAAAAGACGGACTAAATACAGGTGGCATAGAACTGCCATCTGGAGAGGGATACAAGGCGATATAGGACAATACAAGTTTGGTTTTTACTTAGAAAAATAGGGGTAAATATTAAGGTAACCACAAAGAGGTATAACAACTCCATAACTCAAAATAAAAGCCAAGAAAAACGTAACGACTCAACAAACATAAAGTCAAACACTATGAAAATGAGGAACACACAATTTACAAAGAAAAACGTCTCAGCACAAAAAAGTAAGTGGAAAAATGAAATTGTCAACAACACACATAAAAAGGCATCAAAATGACAACACTAAACACTTATTTATCTATAATTACGCTGAATGTAAATGGACTAAATGCACCAATAAAGAGACAGAGAGTCTCAGACTGGATAAAGAAACACGATCCGTCTATATGCTGCCTACAAGAGACACACCTTAGACTTAGAGACACAAACAAACTAGAACTCAAAGGATGGAAAAAAATATATCAAGCAAACAATAAGCAAAAAAGAAGAGGAGTAGCAATATTAATTTCTGACAAAATAGACTTCAGACTTAAATCCACCACAAAGGATAAAGAAGGACACTACATAATGATAAAAGGGACAATTGACCAGGAAGATATAACCATATTAAATATTTATGCACCCAATGGCAGGGCTGCAAGATACATAAATCATACAGAACTGAAAAGTGAGATAGACACCTTCACAATTATAGTAGGAGACTTCAACACACCACTTTCGGAAAAGGACAGGACATCCAGTAAGAAGCTCAATAGAGACACAAAAGACCTAATTACAACAATCAACCAACTTGACCTCATTGACTTATACAGAACTCTCCACCCAACTGCTGCACAGTATACTTTTCTTTCCAGCACACATGGAACATTCTCTAGAAAAGACCACTTATTAGGTCATAAAACAAACCTTTGCAGAATCCAAAACATCGAAATATTACAAAGCATCTTCTCAGACCACAAGGCCATAAAAGTGGAAATCTATAACAGAAAAATCAGAGAAAAGAAATCAAATACTTGGAAACTGAACAATACCCTCCTGAAAAAAGACGGGGTTATAGAAGACATTAAGGAGGGAATAAGAAAATTCATAGAATGCAATGAGAATGAAAATACTTCCTATCAAAACCTCTGGGACACAGCAAAAGCAGTGCTCAGAGGCCAATTTATATCGATAAATGCACACATACAAAAAGAAGAAAGAGCCAGAAGCAGAGAACTGTCCCTACAACTTGAACAAATAGAAAGTGAGCAACAAAAGAATCCATCAGGCACCAGAAGAAAACAAATAATAAAAATTAGAGCTGAACTAAATGAATTAGAGAACAGAAAAACAATTGAAACAATTAACAAAGCCAAAAGCTGGTTCTTTGAAAAAATTAACAAAATTGATAAACCATTGGCCAGGCAGACTAAAGAAATACAGGAAAGGAAACAAAGAACCCGAATAAGAAACGAGATGGGACACATCACAACAGACCCAACTGAAATTAAAAGAATCATATCAGATTATTACGAAAAATTGTACTCTAACAAATTTGCAAACCTAGAAGAAACGGATGAATTCCTAGAAAAACACTACCTACCTAAACTAACACAATCAGAAGTAGAACAACTAAACAGACCCATAACAAAAAAAGAGATTGAAACGGTAATCAAAAAACTCCCAACAAAAAAAAAGCCCTGGCCCGGAAGGCTTTACTGCAGAGTTCTACCAAACTTTCAGAGAAGAGTTAACACCACTACTACTAAAGGTATTTCAAAGCCTAGAAAATGACGGAATACTACCAAATTCATTTAACGAAGCCACCATTTCCCTGATACCAAAACCAGGTAAAGACATCACAAAAAAAGAAAATTACAGACCTACATCCCTCATGAACATAGATGCAAAAATCCTCAACAAAATTCGAGCCAATAGAATTCAACAACATATCAAAAAATTAATCCACCATGACCAAGTGGGATTTATACCAGGTATACAAGGCTGGTTCAATATTAGAAAAACCATCAACGTAATCCACCATATAAATAAAACAAAAGACAAAAACCACATGATCTTATCAATTGATGCAGAAAAGGCATTGGACAAAGTCCAACACCCATTTATGATAAAAACTCTCACCAAAATAGAAATTGAAGGAAAATTCCTCAACATAATAAAGAGTGTCTACACAAAGCCAACAGCCAACATCACTCTAAATGGAGAGAGCCTGAAAGCATTTCCCTTGAGAACAGGAACCAGACAAGGATGCCCTTTATCACCGCTCTTATTCAACATTGTGCTAGAGGTCCTAGCCAGAGCAATTAGGCTAGAAAAAGAAATAAAGGGCACCTGAATTGGCAAGGAGGAAGTAAAATGATCTCTATTTGCAGATGACATGATCTTATACACAGAAAACTCTAAGGAATCCTCCAGAAAACTACTGAAACTAATAGAAGGGTTTGGCAGAGTCTCAGGTTATAAGATAAACATACAAAAATCACTTGGATTTCTCTACATCAACAAAAAGAACACCGAAGAGGAAATAACCAAATCAATACCATTCACAGTAGCCCCCAAGAAGATAAAATACTTAGGAATAAATCTTACCAAAGATGTAAAAGACCTATACAAAGAAAACTACAAAGTACTACTACAAGAAACTAAAAAGGACCTACTTAAGTGGAAAAACATACCTTGCTCATGGATAGGAAGACTTAACACAGTAAAAAAGTCTATTCTACCAAAAGCCATCTATACATACAATGAACTTCCGATCCAAATTCCCATGTCATTTTTTAATGTGATGGAGAAACAAATCACCAACTTCATATGGAAGGGAAAGTAGCCTCGGATAAGCAAAGCATTACTGAAAAAGAAGAAGAAAGTGGTAGGCCTCACTCCACCTGATTTCAGAACGTATTATACAGCCACAGTAGTCAAAACAGCCTGGTACTGGTACAACAACAGACACATAGACCAATGGAACAGAATTGAGAACCCAGATATAAATCCATCCACATATGAGCAGCTGATATTTGACAAAGGCCCAGTGTCAGTTAATTGGGGAAAAGACAGTCTTTTTAACAAATAGTGCTGGCATAAGTGGATATCCATTTGCAAAAAAATGAAACAGGACCCATACCTCACACCATGCACAAAAACTAACTCCAAGTGGATCAAAGACCTAAACATAAAGACTAAAACGATGAAGATCATGGAAGAAAAAATGGGGACAACCTTAGGAGCCCTGATACGAGGCATAAACAGAATACAAAACTTCACCAAAAATGACGAAAAGAAACCAGATAACTGGGAGCTCCTAAAAATCAAACACCTATGCTCATCTAAAGACTTCACCAAAAGAGTAAAAAGACCACCTACAGACTGGGAAAGAATTTTCAGCTATGCCATCTCCGACCAGCGCCTGATCTCTAAAATCTATATGATTCTATCAAAACTCAACCACAAAAAGACAAACAACCCAATCAAGAAGTGAGCAAAGGAGATGAACACGCACTTCACTAAAGAAGATATTCAGGCAGCTAACAGATACATGAGAAAATGCTCTCGATCATTAGCCATTAGAGAAACGCAAATTAAAACTACGATGAGATTCCATCTCACTCCAACAAGGCTGGCATTAATCCAAAAAACACAAAAGAATAAATGTTGGAGAGGCTACGGAGAGATTGGAACTCTTATACACTGCTGGTGGGAATGTAAAATGGTACAACCACTTTGGAAATCTGTCTGGCGTTTTCTTAAAAAGTTAGAAATAGAACTACCATACAACCCAGAAATCCCACTCCTCCGAATATACCCTAGAGAAATAAGAGCCTTCACACAAACAGATATATGCACACCCATGTTTATTGCAGCTCTGTTTACAATAGCAAAAAGCTGGAAGCAACCAAGGTGTCCATCAACGGATGAATGGTTCAATAAATTGTGGTATATTCACACAATGGAATACTACGCATCGATAAAGAACAGTGACGAATCTGTGAAACATTTCATAACATGGAGGAACCTGGAAGGCATTATGCTGAGCAAAATTAGTCAGAGGCAAAAGGACAAATATTCTATAAGACCACTATTATAAGATCTTGAGAAATAGTATAAACTGAGAAGAACACATACTTTTGTGGTTACGAGGGGGGGAGGGAGGGAGGCTGGGAGAGGGTTTTTTACTGATTAGTTAGTAGATAAGAACTGCTTTAGGTGAAGGGAAGGACAATACTCAATACATGGAAGGTCAGCTCAAATGGACTGGACCAAAAGCAAAGAACTTTCCAGGATAAACTGAATGCTTCAAAGGTCAGCGGAGCAAGGGTGGGGGTTTGGGGACCATGGTTGAAGGGGACTTCTAAGTCAATTGGCAAAATAATTCTATTA
The DNA here is from genome assembly GCF_024166365.1 of Elephas maximus indicus. Lineage (NCBI taxonomy): Eukaryota > Metazoa > Chordata > Mammalia > Proboscidea > Elephantidae > Elephas > Elephas maximus. Next base: position 6,918,404 of record NC_064833.1, on the reverse strand, counting down.
TGAAAACATTCTGCATCCCACTTTGAAATGTGGCATCTGGGGTCTTAAATGCTAACAAGCGGCCATCTAAGATGCATCAATTGGTCTCAACCCACCTGGATCAAAGGAGAATGAAGAACACCAAGGTCACACGATAACTAAGAGCCCAAGAGACAGAAAGGGCCACATGAACCAGAGACCTACTTCATCCTGAGACCAGAAGAACTAGTTGGTGCCCGGCCACAACCGATGACTGCCCTGACAGGGAGCACAACAGAGAACCCCTGAGGGAGCAGGAGATCAGTGGGATGCAGACCCTAAATTCTCACAAAAAGACCATACTTAATGGTCTGACTGAGACTAGAGGAATCCCGGCGGCCATGGTCCCCAAACCTTCTGTTGGCCCAGGACAGGAACCATTCCCGAACACAACTCATTAGACGTGAAAGGGACTGGACAGTGCGTAGGAGAGAGATGCTGATGAAGAGTGAGCTAATTATATCAGGTAGACACTTGAGACTGTGTTGACATCTCCTGTCTGGAGGGGGGATTGGAGGATAGAGAGAGTTGGAAGCTAGCAAAATTGTCGCGAGAGACTGGAAGGGCTGACTCATTAGGGGGAGAGCAAGTGGGAGTACGGAGTAAGGTGTATATAAACTTATATGTGACAGTTTGACATGATTTGTAAACGTTCACTTGAAGCTTAATAAAAGTTAATAAAAAAAAATACTAGAAAGATGTTTACCTTTCGTCTTAGTCATCTAGTGCTGCTATTACAGAAATACCACAAGTGGATGGCTTTTACAAAGAGAAATTTATTTTCTCACAGTTGAGTATGCTAGAAGTCCAAATTCAAGGCATCAGCTCCAGGGGAAGGCTTTCTCTCTTGACTCTGAAGGAAGGTCCTTGTGACCAATCTTCCCCTGGTTGAAGAGTTCTCAGGCACAGGGACCTTGGGTCCAAAGGACCTGCTCTGCTCCTGGTGCTTCTTTCTTGGTGCTATGAGGTCCTTTACTCTCTGTTCACTTCCCTTTCCTTTTATCTCTTGTAAGATAAAAGGTGGTGCACACCATACCCCAGGGAAACTCACTGAAAGTGAAGAGGACTTGAAGCACTTGCTGATGAAGATCGAAGACTACAACCTTCAGTATGGATTATGCCTCAATATAAAGAAAACAAAGATCCTCACAACTGAACCAATAAGCAACATCAAGATAAATGGAGAAAAGATTGGAGTTGTCCAGGATTTAATTTTACTTGGATCCACAAACAATGCCCATGGAAGAAATAGTCAAGAAATCACAGGACACATTGCATTGGGTAAATGTGCTGCACAAGACCTCTTTAAAGTGTTAAAAAGCAAAGATTTCACTTTAAGTACTAAGTGGACCTGACCCAAGCAACAGTGTTTTTAATCACCTTATATACATGTGAAAGTTCGACAACGAATAAGGAAGCCTGAAGAAGAATTCATGCCTTTGAATTATGGTGTTGGCAAAGAATAGTGAATATACCATGGACTGCCAGAAGAAGAGACAAATGTGTCTTGGAAGAAGTATAGCCAGAATGCTCCTCAGAAGCAAGCATGGTAAGACGTCATCTCATGTACTTTAAACATGTTATCAGGAGAGACCAGTGCTTAAAGATGGACATCAAGCTTGGTAAAGTAGAGGGTCAGTGAAAAAGAGGAAGATCCTCACTGAAATGGTTTGACACAGTGGCTGCAACAATGGGCTCAAGCATAACAATGATTGTTAGGATGACACAGGACCAGGCAGTGTTTCGTTCTGTTGTACACAGGTTGCTCTGGATCAGATCCAACTCAACGGCACTTAACAACAACATATCTATTTCCATATCTGTGAGTTGAAATTTATGGTAAAACCTGAGAAAGCCAGAACCTGTGTAAGGTGAAAACCTGTCAGGGAAGGAAAACTCAAATAGTTTCCACTGAAAATAGACAATAGAAAAGTGGTAAGACTGTGCGTATACACAGATATATGTGGGTATATACGTATATGTATATATACAGAATTCCATCTGTGCCTCACAACAATTAAATCATGAAGAGCAGTCATTATATCATTCTGTGGGTGACCGTTTTCAGAACAAAGTTCAGTTTCACCCCTTAGAATGGGTAAGAAAACTCAAATGCACAATATGACTTAATCCATCTTTTGCTACTTTTTTTCCAAATGTAATCACCACATTTCCTCCACAGAATTATTGACATGGAACCAGTAAATGTGTCCCCTCGAGGAAAAACTCACTGTAAATAACCTCTTTTAAAGGGGAAGGCTTATTGGATTTTCACACCAGACAACATGAACGCCAGTTAAATACAGAATGATGTCCACGTCCCTTCTGGCACTCCAAGGCCAGTGCCAATGTTTCACACGCCCAAAGACAAGACAGAAAAAAAGACTGTTTTCACCTTATTTGGATGAGATTCTGACTGTAAGTAGAAATTAATAAAGTACCAAAGCAAGGAGCATGTCTTTATTTCTAGAGTCACAATCTAGCTTTACCTTTGTGGTATCAACGAAGGAAAAACTGCAGTTAATTCATTTTAAATCCATGCTCATTACTGCCACAATTAGAGCCTTTTTGTTTTTTCCTTAATTAAAAGAAATTTTTTTGTTTTGTTTTTTTGGAGTTTGACTTTGGAAAATATTAAAATCTATGCTGACTAAATGATTTAAAATGTTGAGAAACTGTCTCATGGTAAGCAGCATGCTTGGCAGAGTACAGGGTCAGCGGAAAAGAGGAAGACCCTCAATGAGGTGGATTGACACAGTGGCTGGAACAATGAGCTCAAGCATAACAACGATTGTGAGGATGGCGTGGGACCCGGCAGTATTTCGTTCTGTTGTGCGTAGGGTCTCTATGAGTCAGAACTGACTTGATGGCACCTAACAAAAACAACAACAAAGCAGCAACACATACAGAAATAGGATGTATTAGTATTACCTGAAAAGAGGTGCTGTTTACCTGGCTAGCCCTTGAGGGCCATCAGAACCAGGGTTTGCATATTCAGAGATGATCTGCACTTTGGGGCGTTTGACGGGCTGAACAAATAACACACCCTTTCTGTGTCACATTTCTGAAACAAATGAAAACTGAAACTTAAAGAAAAAAAACTCAGCAATCAGAGAGTTACCATACTACATATATTACTGATAAAATCGACGTTGGAGGATAGAGCATACCACAAGAAGTAAAATGAGCTGATTCACTTCCTACCTAATTCCTCCATGACCTGCCGAGATGTGTGGAAGCCTGCCCCAGGTGAACACCTGAATCTGAAGTAGCACTTACTCAGGTATGTGAAATGCTTCACATGAAGGAAAGCAATTAAGGAGCCCTCATGGCACAGTGGTTAAACACTGGCCTGCTGACTGAAAGGTTGGAAGTTTGAACCCACCAGCAGCTCTGTGGGAGAAAGACCTGGCAGTGTGCTTCTATTAAGATTACAACCTTGGAAACCCGATGTGACAGCTTTACTCTGTCCTATAGGGTTGCTGGGGTTGGCATCGACTTGACAGCAATGGGTTTGGTTTGAGCTTGGAAAGAAGAGAGGTCCCATTGCTCTGTACCTGGACACATGCCCTATTATTCTCAATTGCAGGTTCTAATAGATTTTGGGTTTGTATGTTTCTTTGTTCTGTATAGGTTAAAGGCTTATTACATTAATTAATTGTATACAAAAATTATAAGTATGTTATTGATTTTAAAAGAAAATCTAAAAGATGCAATTATTTGGCTTGAGTATATTAGTTATATATATTTGCAGGTTAATGAAATGAATGATTGTAAGTTTATACTGAAGATAAGTTTGTTGTCAGATAACCCCTTAATGAAACCAAACCAAACCCCTTGCCCTTGAGTCGATTCCAACTCATAGCAACCCTATAGGACAGAGTAGAAATACCCCATAGGGTTTCCAAGGAGCTGCTGGTAGATTCAACATTTTGGTTAGCAGCCGAGCCCTTAACCACTGTGCCAGCAGGGCTCCAGATAAACCACTAGAGGTATGGAAAAGCAACTGTAAATTTAATGATTGCTACTCAAAATGGGCCTGTGAGGATGCTGAAAGATGCCTGACATTGGTGGAATGGAGAGAGCTCTGATCCTTACATGGGTATCACTTCAATTGTGCAGTTTTAGGGATGGATGGTTACTCTTTAGGGGGCAATTACTAGGTCAACTGAAGTGGATTTGGTGTGGTCTATAAAGGGTCTGAGCTGTAGATTCTGGGTTAAGAAGGTAAGTCCTGCTTCCCACATTCATCTTTCTCATCCGACTAACACTTCCAGGTGAATTTAAAAGAAGATCCCCAAATCTTTCTTGAATTTCTTCAACATTATGATGTTTGGCCATTGTTGTCTTATTGTTCTCTGACTGTCTCACAAAATTTTGACCAAAATCTCTTCATATTTATTTTCAGTCTTAGAAAATTTGGTTGTTGTTTGTTTTTCTTTTTAGTCACGTGGTCATACAGAATTTCCATAATGTCAAAAATATGAATTGAAGGAAAGAAAGCAATGTCACAGGGTAGATGTCAGTAGGACTGTGAAGTCAGCCAACTACTCACACAACTTACTCCTGTCTTCTAGACAGGCTTGAGTGTGATCATGCATATACCAGTTGAGGAAGAATTCCTTCTGAGCTTGCTCAACCAGATGAAGATGAGCTAAAGAAAGGCAGATCAGATCACACAGCCACCTAATGTCCATGGTCAGAAATTCAGTCCCTTCAGGACACAATAATGAGTTGAAAACTCTTTTTCAAAAAGATGATAGTTATCTGCAAACAGGATATGCCTTAGTGCTAATACCCTCAGTGTGCTCTATGCTGTTTCTATCGGGAAATATCAAAGGTCAATTTACCAAAGACATTTTGAATTTCATTGCATCTGCTGAAGCACATCTGTTGAACCATGATGCCCATGTGGACTAGCAGCTTAAACTGTAGTCTGGGCCTGATGCTGAATCTTGTCTTCCTCCAGAATCTATTAAAAACTGGCAGTCCTATAAGTTACTTAGAAAATGGATTAGAATGGAAGACTCTATGAGTCATATATTACCCCCAGGTTCAAAGAGACTTACCCAGCTTTGTGCCAGCTTTTTTTTTTTTTTTTTAGTGACAGGCAGTATACAGTATACAGTAAGTTATTTTTACTTCAGAGGGAATATGCCAACAATCTCCAAACCACTGGGCTCCCAAAAACTTCATGGAGGTGGGCATCACTAAAGTTTGTTTCATTTATCACCTTCCTTTCAGACCACTTAAATATTACTAAGGAATCTACATGTCTTACTACTGCTTCCTCATCAAGTCTAACGAGTGTGATGATTCAATATATTATACCAGCAAAATCTTTGATAGAAAGTCAAGATTATCAAGTTTCCTAAAGACAATGATGTAAAGGAGCAAGGGAATGGACACACTCCCAAGATAAGATAGTAAAGATGTCCTGTTCTTCCTACCAAATGGACTTTTGATAGTTTTCAAATTGATACAGAGGAAAGAAAAAAAAGAATTTACAGGATCAATAGCAGCACAATAGGTACCAGGGACTACATCCATTCACCCCAGTAAATGTCTGGATTAGCAACTGTAATTGATGTCACCACTGATTGAGTTTATCTACAGTCATACTGGAGTTCCCGGGTGATGCAAATGCTTAAGTGCTCAACTACTAACTGAAAGATCGGCAGTTCCAGCTCACCCAGAGGCACCTCAGGAAAAAGGGCTGGCGGTCTGCTTCCAAAAGGTTACTGCCACTGAAAACCCTACAAGGCACAGTTCTACAAGGCAACACATGGGGTCACCATGCGTCAGAATAGACTCTTTGGCAACTGAAAAAACAGTAATACTCCACGATCCATTTGCCTTATGCACAGGCTAAACAAGAGAGTTAAATGAAGATGTAAAGGAATGAACAACCCTGCATTCTTCAAGGCTCTGATTTCCTCAGAGAAGCAAATTTGCTTCTGCTTTACTGTCTTGGTAGGGAGAGATATTCCCACGCACTTCCATTTGTCCCTTCTTAGTGGAATCTCCTGGGCTTCACAGGTCAAGGGCCTCTGGGGGATCCTGACAGGTGCAGATAACTGGCTGGGTCTGCAGCAACACCTGACCTACTGTCAGAAGGAATTGAGCCAAACTCCATTGCTCAACCAATGACTACATATCCTCTCCACTTTGACTGTTATAAAATCAGAGCCAGTATTTAATAACCTCTGAAAAGCCTGAGCATATTTCTTTGCCCACAACATAATCACCGTAGTTAAACACCAACAGCATCAAGTTCTGTAGGTCTAATGAATCAATGGTTGTGGAACAATTATAAAAACTCTTTCAGAGAATGGAAGAGTGAAAAAATCCAAACACGTTTTGGGAAACCAGTATAATCTGAGCAACAAAACCTGAGAAGGGTAACAGAATCACAGCCCCATTTTCATCGTTAATGGAGCCCTGGTGGCATAGTGGCTAAGAGCTGGGCTGATAACCAAAAGCTGGCAGTTCAAATTGCCCAGCCACTCCTTGGAAACCCTATGGGGCACTTCTACTTTGTCCTATAGGGTGGCTATGAGTCAGAATCTACTCAACAGCAACAGGCTTGGCTTGGCTTGGGCTTTCATTGTAAATATAGACAAACGTCCTTTCTCTCTGTGTCTAGTTGCACCATGGCTCAATTGATTTTCTTCTGGGAATGCAGGGTGGGTTTAACAATGATAATCATTTTTCTCACATAACAAGACAAAGAATAAAAATCATATGATTACCTTAAGAGATTCTGAGCATTAGATAGAAAAATTCAGCCATTTTTAATGAAAAAATAACCCCAGTAAACTAAGAATGGAAGTGCATTTTCTTAATCTGAAAATTAGGCAAACATTTACTTGAAGGTAAAATGTGGAAAATTTTTCTTCTGAAATTATAAGTGAGGCAAGCATGTCTACTCTCACAATTCCCATCCAAATTTGTACTGGAGGCCTTAGCAAGAGCAAAAGGAAAGAAAAAGACATGAAGTGCATAAAGTTTGGAAAAGAAGAAAGAAAACTCTCATTAATCACAGATGAAGGAATTGTATACATAGAAATTAAAATGAATCAACACATAAATTATTACATTAGTATGTGAGTTTTGGAAAATTATTGGATCCAACAGCAATATACCAAAAGTAGTTATATTTCTATATACCAGGACCAGTTAGAAACAGAAATGCAAATACATTTAATATCACATGGGAAATATTAAGTACAAAACAAAATGGAATGGCCTCTATTCAGAAAACTATAAAACACTACTGACAGAAATTTAAAAATACGTAAATAAATTTACACCTATATCTTTTATAACAGAAGTAAACAATCTTATCAATAAGTAAGTTTCTCCCTAAACTTTTTTATACTTTCAGTCCCATTTCCATCAAAATTCCAATATATTTGTTTGGAAATTGATAAGCTGATTCTAAAATCTATATGGTAAAACAGAGGGTCATTGTAGTTGTTAGGTGCCATCAAGTCATTCCGACTCATGGCGACCAGATGTACAACAGAAGGAAACACTGCCCACCCTGCGCCATTCTCACAATCGTTTTTATGCTTTAGCCTATTGTTGCAGCCACCGTGTCAATACGTCTCATTGAGAGTCTTCCTCTCCTTCACTGACCTTCTACTTTACCAAGCATGACGACCTTCTCCAGGAACTGGTCCCTCCTGGTAACATGTCCAAATGATGTGAGACAAAGTGTCGCCAACTTTGCTTCTAAGGAGCATTCTAGCTGTACTTCCAAGACAGATTTGTTCCCTTTTCTGGCAGACCATGGTATATTCAATATTCTTCACCAATACCATAATTCAAATGTATCAATTCTTCCTTGGTTTTCCTTATTCATTGTCCAGCTTTTCCATGCACATGAGGTAAATGAAAATACCATGGCTTGGGTCAGGTACAGTTTAGTCCTCAAAGTGACATCTTTGTTTTTGAACACTTTAAAGAGGTCTTTTGCAGCATATTTGTCCAATGTAATACGACCTGTGATTTCTTGACTGCTGCTTCCATGGGCATTGATTGTAGATCCAAGTAAAATGAAATGAATCTTTTCTCCATTTATCATGATGTTGCTTATTGGTCCAGTTGTGAAGATTTTTGTTTTCTTTATGCTGAAGTGTAATACATACTTTAATCTTCATCAGTAAGTGCTTCAAGTCCTCTTCACTTTCAGCAGGCAAGTTCGTGTCATCTGTATATCACAGGTTGTTAATGAGCCTTCCTCCAAAATTGACGAAGGGTCAGCAATAGTAAAATCCTTTCTTGGAGAATAGCATTGTGAGGAACCTGGGGACCAGATATCAATATTTAATGTAAAAACCAGGATTAAGAAAGTAGGGTGTTGGTGCAATGAGAGAGAATTGGAATAGTGGAAAGAACTCAGGTACAAACTCAAGCATATTTGGACGCTTGATTTATGGCAAAGTTACCACCTATGAACAATAGGTAAGAAATGTTGTTTTCAATAATTATCTCTGGGAAAAGTGGTTACCAATATGAAGGAAAAGAACATTGAAAATTAACCTCTACCACTCTATAGGCTAAATTACTTTTCAAAGTACATTTTAAATCTAAAGGTTAAAGATGAAAGAATAAAGTAAAAATGAATTTTCCGCTGAAATGTGGGCTCCAACATCAGATAGTAAATGGCTTCACCTTGCTGTATTCTCTATGATCACACTTAATGTCTTGATTGCAAGTTGCTTCCATTTTGGGGGCCAAGCTAAGGTAGTGAATGTCTGGAATATGAAGTCAAGGAGCTGAATTTTAAGCCTCACCTTTCTACTTACTGACTTTGTGATGTCATATATGTTTATGCTATTTACTTAAGCATGTTTCTGCACCTGTAAAGGGCGACTGTAATCACAGTTCAGAGTTTCTTATGGACTTCAATGAGAAAATATTTTTGAAAAACGCTTGCAAACACTGTGCATATATTCAGTGTAATGAGTCTGAAGCTCCCTGTGTTCCTCTGTAGCGACTCCAGCTTGGAGGATATGTAACATCATCCTAAACATGACTAAATAGACTCTGCCCACAACCTGAGTCAATATTTCTCTAGTCTACTCCTCACAAAACACCATGGAAACTCCAATTTCTTTCATCTTTCCCCAGCTATGTTAAGACCATCTGTAGAAGGTGGGCACAGTGATTCTAGCTGTGTTGAAGAGTCCTGGAGTGTTCTATAATTGTTTAAAAATATTTGTTAGAGAGACTTTGCAGAAGCCACTGGCTGTTGCCTTATGTCTTTCCTAGAGCCTTTTCTGATATTGTTTGGGGCTGCCATTGAGAGAGCAATTTCAGCAGATTAGGTCCAACAGACTCAATGCTCACCCTTCTCTCTGGGAGCAGGCACATATCAGCATTCTCTACCCCTACCATCAGATGGTTGACTGATCGATTGATTGACGCATTCTTTTAACAATTATTATTGTTTGTCCAATACATTCTAGGCACTGTTCTAGGCTCTGTGTCATTGAATACAACTGCCAAGATTTTTGCTTTCACATAGCTCTTTTTTTAATGGCTAGGATTAAGGAGGAGCATAAATTCTACTGCATTATAGATATTATTTGGGAAGATGTATTCCTTAAAAATTCCAATATATAGGATAGCATCTTGAGAGTTGGTAAAATAAATCACTTCTGATTATTTTCGAAGGAAAATTACTTTCTACTTGTAACAGTGGGTTAGATGACTATATGTCTCAGTTTTCGAGGGCTAGTCCTCATTCATCTTATAGTCCCAGTGTTATTAATAATGTGCATTCACTCTCAGAAGAGTTTGGAAGATAAATTGCAAGATTATTCTAACAATATGGTTCTTTTTGTAGTCAAAACCAATAGCTTCATTACCGATATTTTACATGAGGGTTTTACTGTCAGTTCTGCTATAACACTTTGTTCAGACACCACTGCTGTATTAGAGAATGATTTGAGAATAATGCTCATTTTCTGTTTATTATGAGCAATTTTTGTCTGCAGAACAAAGGAACCTGCACTCACCTAATCCAAGTTCCACAAGAATACAGAAAATGAACACATCACACCCAAACATCTACCAGCTACTCCATTTCACTATGTATTCTATCAGCCATGCCAACCCAAGGTGGCTTTACAATGTTCCCACAAGCTGCAACACTTCCAAAGCCCAAGTCCACAAGCAAACTTCATGTATTTCTCTTTTTCAAAGTAAACTACCATATTTATTATAGTATTTATGTTCTTCTTAGCCATTTAACATGTGTAATTATCGTTACTATCACAATCAACTAAAATTTTCCTGAAGATAATTCAAAAGCGGTTGCAGCAGTACATTGACAGGGAGCTGCCAGAAATTAAGGCTAGATTCAGAAGAGGATGTACAATAAGGGATATTGTTGCTGATGTCAGATGGATCTTGGATGAAAGAAGAGAATATCAGAAAGATATTTACCTGTGTTTTACTGGCTATATGTGGATCATAACAAATTATGGGTAGTATTGCAGAGAATGGGAATTCCAGGACACTTAACTGTATTCATGCAGAATGTGGACACAGACCAAGAAGCAGTCGTTCAACCTGAACAAGGGTACACTGCATAGTTTAAAATCAGGAAAGGTGTGCATCAGGGTTGTATCCTTTCACCATATTTAATTCAATCTTTATGCTGAGCAAATAATCTGAGAATCCTGACTATATGAAGAACATGGCATCAGGATTGGTGGAAGGTTCATTAACAACTTTCGATATGGAAATGACACAACCCTGCTTGCTGAAAATGAAGAGGACTCGAAGCACTTACTGATGAAGATCAAAGACCACAGCCTTCAGTATGGATTACGCCTCAACACAAAGAAAACAAAAATACTCACAACTGGATCAGTAAGCAACATCATGATAAATGGAGAAAAGTTTGGAGTTGTAAAGGATTTCATTACGCTTGGACTCACAATCAACATCCATGGAAGACACATTCAAGACATCAAATGACATATTACATTGGACAAATTTGCTGCAAAAGAACTTTTTAAAGTGTTAAAAAGCAAAAATGTCACTTTGAGGACTAAGGTACACCTGACCCAAGCCATGATATTTTCATGCATATTGCCCCGTATGCATGCAAAAGCTGAACAATGAATAAGGAAGACTGAAGAACTGATGCCTTTGAATTATGACGTTGTCAAAGAATATTGAATATACCATGGACTGCTAGGAGAACGAACAAGTCTGTCCTGGAAGAAGTACCACCAGAGTGATTCTTGGAAGTCTCATATACTTTGGGCATGATTTTAGGAGGTACCAGGCCCTGGAGAGGGACATAATGCCTAGTAAGGTAGAGGGTCAGTGAAAAAGAGGAAGACTCTCTATGAGATAGATGGACACAGTGGTTTCAACAATGGGCTCAAACATAGCAAGGATTGTGAGGATGGTGCAAATCTGGGCAGTATTTCATTCTACTGTACATTGGGTCACCATGAGTTGGAATTAACTTGATGTGACCTAACAACAACAGCAATAAAAATGTGCTACCACTTTTCTTAGTTCCCTATCTTTTTAAAGTTATTTTTATGAGTCACTGATGTAGTTTTTTGTTGTTGTTGTTGTGCCTACCCCAACCCCATTTTTCATATAAGCCTGGTGATTTTTATTGCACTATTTTGCAGTGCCATGATTTTTAGATACACATGTCACATTAAAGTAGAACTGACTGTAATTATTTATTCAATCATTTATTCCTTTGTTCAACTACAAACATTTATTTAAACCTAACTTAACACATACCTGTCCATAAGAAAATAATTTTTCTTTTTTTTAATATGCAGATAAGGAGATTATTTGTAGTTTTAACTTTGTGGTTGGTTGCAATATGAGTGAATTACTTTGACAGTTTGAAAAGAAATAAAATTAAGTAACTACCAAGTCTTAATCTTTCTAGCGTCTACCACAGATTTAGATGGTAGGGAGCGAGAAAGGGTGGGGGCAAGGGAAAAAGAAAACAAAGGCCCAGAGAATGGAAGGAAGTGAATTAAGAGGTAAATGCCATTTATCTGTAGTTCATGTTTCATATCTAAATTCCTCCCCATCTGTGTCATCTGGATGTGGGAAGTGTGTACTTTCCTTGTCAGAATAAATTACCTTGATTATTTATGCTGATGAATCCCAGGACTCACTCCTTGTAATACAAAGTATTTTATGGTCTCCAGCTAGTCCTTCAAATCTAGAAGAACATGCAGACCATGAAGGTTAATTATAATATTCGACTAATTGCATTTCCTTGTCCTGCACCACATGGAAACAATGTAATGGGTGTGCCTATAATTATGGCTTGAAAACCCTCCACTGAATAAGCAACGAAATCTAATGGCAGAGGGGCCTCAGATGAAGAGAAATCATTTGTCTTTCAAAGAAAAAGAAAAAAATCTCTGATCGTCTCCAGTGTATTTCTAAACTCTAGATCAGACTTGTAACATGAGTTCCTTGTAGAACGGTCCTTGTTAGGCTTGCAACAGTTAGAAGGGGAGGTATTTGGATTTGAACTCATATTATCATAATAATAGTAATTTATTATATTATTATGTCATAATCATATAATCTATTATATAATGATAATGACATTATTGCATAATTTGGAATGAGATAAAGTATCTTTGGTATCTTGGAAAGTGTATCTTTGATCCACAAATTATTTAACCTTAATTTATAATTATGACGTCATCCTGCAAGATGAAAATATAGCTATGGATCAATGCAGCTATGTCTTGGAACAGGGTACACATTAGTATTAAAGAAAACACAAAATATATGAATTAAAATAAATTTAAGAAAGGATGCTCAGATTTTTGTATGAGCTTTTTTTTTTCCCCATTGAATCCCATCTTATTCAGGGTCACTAAGTCCCAACAATCTGTCCCTATTAATATGCAGAAAATCATTGGAACCAAAGCCAGCTGAGTACCAATTTCATCCTCCTGGGATGTCTGTTATAAACAAAAGGAGAAATGAAATTGTCCACTTAAAAGAGCCAATTATTTTTGAAGACTTGTTGTGTGAATGGAAGCCATTTTAGCTTTATGCTTGTACTTATGCAAACTAGCTTGGCGGCTTAAAAGAACCAATTTACAGATGTCCTCGAGTGAAGTGGCTAAATGGTATGATTTCAAAAATAAAAGACTTTGAATATGTGATTAGCGGGCTGTTACTCAGTCACTTGCTCTGTCTCTCTGCAAATTCCTCTAACTTCCTCTTTGAATATTTGTATTCTGTATCCATAAATAGCAATGCATAGCATTTTCAAGTTTCTTCAACTAATGAATCTGTGACCATTTTTGTTTTTATCAATTGGTTACTTGATCTGAATGCATTCAGTACTTGGTTCTGCAAAGCTAAGAAAAGTTAGAAGCTCCAGGTGCTGTAAAATGTGTTGATTGAATGACACTTCCACTCCACCTTTATTTATTAACTCTCCTTCTCCTAACACTGAACAGTTTAGCCTCATGACGCATTTGCATGATGAGGATGGAAGGCACAACACTTTTATGACTGCATTTGACTCTGGGTTCGATCCTGCAAAATAGGTACATTAGATAATTTCTTCTTGTTTGTACACTAGGAATGAGGATAAGAATGATTAAGTGGCCAGGATAAAATTATGTACTGTTTTCCAGCAGACCAAGAGTTCAAATCCATATCTGAGTCCAGATAATAAATGAATAAATAAATAGATAAATAAATAAAACAAAGTAGCTAAGGACAAAGGTCCGGAAATCAGATCATGAATGAGTTTAACAAATAAGTAGAAGAAGGTAAAAGGACGTGAGGGGAGATGAGGTTTCTACACTGCACTAGAACTGGTAAGATGATGACATCAGGGAGTTCTGATAAGCTATGCATGTTGTTGTTGTTAGCTGCTGTTGAGTTGGCTCCTGACTCCATAGTGACCCCAGGTGTTACAGAATAGAACTGCTCCATATGGTTTTCTTGACTGTAAACTTTACAGAAGCAGATCGACAGGCCTTTTTCTGCAGAGCTAATGGGTGTGTTCAAACTATGAACCTTTTAGTTAGCAGCTGATCACAGTCTATTTGTGTCACCCAGGCTCCTGATAAATTATGTATATATAATGTAATGCCTAGAGGTATCACTATAAAAAATACATATACAAAAAGATACACTTTGAAACACTATAGATAAATATAAACAGAATTCTAAAAATGTTTAAGTAATCAACAAGAAGGCAAGAGAATGGAAACAAAGAAATAAAAATAAAATGGCAAACTTAAGTCCTAACATAATAATTACACTAAATGCAAATGGTCTAAGTACATTAATAAAAAAACAGAGATCAGCAGAGTAGATTAAAAAACATGATCAAGCTCTATGCTGTGTACAAGAAACTCACTTCAAATGTAACTATATAGACAAGTTGAAAGCAAAGGGGTTGAAAAATTTATATCATGCAGACATTAATAAAAAGAAAGCAGGAGTGGCTATACTAATATCAGATAAAGTGGGCATTGGAACTAAGAAATCTACTAGGGGCAAAGAGGAACATGCCTCTCTCCAAATTTAATAGAACCACCAGACAGAAAACCAGAAAGTTAATACATGACAACAGCAGCATCAACCAACAGGATGTAATCAGCATTTATAGATCACTTCACCCAGCATAGCAGAATAACCATTCTTTTCAATGCCCACAGAACATATACTAAGAGGGACCATATCTGTAGTTACAAAATAAGTGTCAGCACATTTTAAAAAATTGAAATCAAGCAGACTGTATTATCTGACCACAGTGATGGGATCAAACTAGAAACTAGTAACAGAAAGATAACAGGAAAATCCCCAAAACTTTGAAACTACTTAATCTGTGGTCAAAGAGGAAGTCTCAAGGGAAACTAAAAACCAAAAACAAAACAAAACATGGAGCTGTTTCATTTGCTACACAACATAGCAAATCTTGTGGGAGAAAGCTAAAGCAGTACTGAGAGGAAAATTCATAGTACTAAATATGTACATTAGAAAAAGAAGAAAAATCTCAAATCAACAATCTAAGTTCTTCAACAGAGGAAAAAGGAGGGTCAAAAATAAAAGGAGGAAATGGAATGTAAGATTAATTACCTCCATGAACAACTGCCACCTTTGCCATGAGACCAGAACTGGATAGTGCTCAGCTACCATTATTGAAGGATCTTGCTAAAAGGGGGAAAATGCAGAATGGAATTTCAAGTGCTCATGGAATCCAGACTTTCTGGAGGCATGGAGGCTGGATGAACCCCCAAAACTTTGTCCTGAGATAACCTTTAATCCTTAAACCAAAAATATTCTCTAAAGTCTTCTTAAAACCAAACAACAGTTTAGCTTAACTAGTAAAGAATGTCTGCCTTGAGCATTATGCCCTTTTAAGATCTACGTGGGATCAAACTGACAACAGTAATTAAAAAAAAAATTAGATTGGAAACTTAGAGGGCAGTGAGTTCATGTTAATTGGGGAGGAACAGCTCAGCAAAGGAGGGTGAGAATGGCTGCACAACTAGAAGAATGTAATCAATGCCACTGAATTGAACATGTAGAAAATGTTGAACTGGTTTATATTTTGCTTTGTATATTCTCAATAACAACAACAAATAAATTCTAAAAAAAATAATAACTTAAGCTCCTACCTCAAGAGCCTAGAAAAAGAACAAAATAAGCCCAAAGCTGGCAGAAGGCAGAAAATAATAATAAAAGCAGAAACTGACAACTTGAAAACTGTAAAATAATAGAAATAGAAAAAAAAATCAATAAAATTGTCAAAACCAAACCAAAAACCCAACCTATTGGCATCAATTCTGACTCATAGCGACCCTATAGGACAGAGTAGAACTGCCCATATGGTTGCCAAGGAACAGCTGGTGGAGTTGAACTGTTAACCTTTTGGTTAGCAGCTGAGCTCTTAAGCACTGTGCCACCAAATCTCTGGCAAATCTGACAAAGAAAACGAGAAGGGACAAATTACCAATATCAGGCATGAAACAGGGGATATCACTATAGACCCAGCAAACATCAAAACTGTAATAAAGGAATACTACAAACACTCTACACACATATATTTGACAATTTAGATGGCATAAATCGATTCCTTGAAAAACACAAATGACCACAATTCACTCAATATAAACTAGATAATTTGAATAGTCATGTACCTATTAAGGAGATGAAATCCATAATTAACAAACTTAGAAACAAGAGATTTCTAGGCTCAGATGGCTTCATGGGAGAATTCTGATTGTTTAAAGAATTAACCTTAATTCTATACAATCTGTTCCAGAAAATAGAAGAGGAAGAAACATATCCCAATTCATTTTATAAAATATGACCGTAATACCAAATTATAGGCTTGAACAACGACTGTAAGGATGGTGCAGGACCGAGCAGTGTTTCGTTCTGTTGTGCATAGAGTCGCTACGAGTCAGAACCTACTCGACAGCACCTAACAACAACAATACCAAGTTAGACAAAGACAGTATCAAAAAAAAGAAGAGAGACAGACAGCCAGGCTTAAAAGATGCTACAGGCCAATATCCCTCCAGAATATATAGGCAAAAATCTTTAACAATATATTAGCAAATAGGATGCATTAATATATATAACAAATGACAGTACACAATACTGGGGAAGCCAGAACAACTTGTACAAAGCAAAGTTATGTAAGCTCTATAAACACATCCAAACTCCCTGAGGGACCACATTACCCAGCTGAGGGCTGTGGGGACCATGTTCTCAGTGAGCATCTAGCTCAATTGGCATAACATCGTTTATTAAAAAAAGATTCTACATTCTACTTTGGTGAGTAGTGTCTGGGGTCTTAAAAGCCTGTAAGTGCCCATCTAAGATACTTCACTGGTCTTAACAAGTGAGAATAAAGAAAACTAAAGACATGAGGGAAAGATTAGTCCAAAGGACTAATGGACCACATCTACCATGGCCTCCACTAGACTGAGTGCAGTACAACTAGATGGTGCCGGGCTACCACCACCAACTGCCCTGGCAGGGATCACAAAAGAGGGTCCTGAACAGAGCTGGAGAAAAACGGAGAACAAAATTCTAACTCACAAAAAAAGACCAGACTTACTAGCCTAACAGAGGCTGGAGAAACCCCAAGAGTATGGGCCCGGACACCCTTTTAGCTCAGTAATGAAGTCACTTCTGAGGTTCACCCTTCAGCCAAAGATTAGACAGGCCCATAAAACAAAACAAGACTAAGAAGCACACCAGCCCAGGGGCAAGGACTAGAAGGCAGGAGGGGACAGGAAAGCTGGTAATAGGGAACCCAAGATCAGGAAGGGAGAGTGTTGACAGGTCATAGGGTTGGTAACCAACGTTACAAAACAATGTGTGTACTAACTATTTAATGAGAAGCTAGTTTGTTCTATAAACTTTCATATAAAGTACAAAAAAAACCTCCTACACTAACAACAACAACAACAAAATGATATGCCATTGCCAAATGGTGTTTATTCTAGGGATGCAAGGTTCTTCAGTATTCAAAAGTCTATCAAGGTTAGTCACTGTATTAACAGGCTAAATAAGAAAAATCACATAATCATATCAACTGATGCATAAACACAACTGACAAAATTCAACACCTCTTCAGGATGAAAATGCTCAGTAAAACAAGAGTAGAGACGTGCTCAGCTTAATAAAGAGTGTCTACAGAAAGCCTAAAGTTACCATTATAATTAATGAAAACAAGGCAGGGATGTCCACTCTCACCACTCTTATGCTAAATAATCCTGGAAGTTCCAGTCAATACATTAAGGTAGGAAAAAGATAAATCCTTGAGATTAGAAGAGAAGAAATAAGACTGCATTTGCTTGCAGATGACACAACTGTTTACTTCCAAATCCCAAATCTACCCAGAAAGGCAGAAGGGCCTCCTTGAACTAAATAATGAGTTCAGCAAGTTCACGTCTCCAGATCAATATGCAACAATTAATTCTATCTCTATATACTAGCAAGAAACGCATGGACGCCAAAATTAAAAATACAATATCATTCAGAATTGCTAAAAAAAAAAAAAATGCTTAGATACAACTATGCATTAAAAAATAATGAACTGCCCTGACAGGGAGCACAACAGAGAACCCCTGAGGGAGCAGGAGAACAGTGGGATGCAGACCCCAAATTCTCATAAAAAGACTAGACTTAATGGTCTGACTGAAACGAGAAGAATCCCAGCGGTCACAGTCCCCAAACCTTCTATTGGCCCAGGACAGGAACCACTCCCAAAGACTACTCATCAGACATGGAAGGGACTGGACAATGGGTAGGAGAGAGATGCTGATGAGGAGTGAGCTATTTGTATCAGGTGGACACTTGAGACTGTGTTGGCATCTCCTGTCTGGAGGGGAGATGGGAGGGTAGAGAGGGTTAGAAACGGACAAAACGGTCATGGAAGGAGGGAGCAGACTGACTCATTAGGGGGAGAGTAAATGGGAGTATGTAGTAGGGTGTATATAAGTTTATATGTGACAGACTGACTTGATTTGTAAACTTTCACTTAAAGCACAATAAAAATTATTAAAAAAAATAATAATGAACAAGACATATATGCTAAAACCTATAAAGGCTGATCAACAAAATCAAAGACCTAAGTAAATGGAGAGACATACTATGATCACAGATCGGCCAATTCGACTTGTAAAGATGTCAATTCTCCCCAAATCGGTATACAGGATTAATGCAATTCCTACCAGAATCTCAGCCAGGCCTTTTTAGATATAGATAATTCAAAAATGTAAATGGAAAAGCAAAGAAACTACACTAACCTAAAATACTTTTGTAAAAATAATAGGTGAAGAGTAGGTTTATCCAATTCCAAGACTTATATAGAGACAGTAATCAAGGCTGTGTGGTATTTGCAGAAAGATAGACACATAGACCAATGGAACAGGAAGGAAGACAAAATTATAGAAAAGAACAGGTTAGTGGTTGCTAGTGGTGAAGAAGCAGAAAAGGGAAGAGTGGGTATGGATATAAAAAGGCAGTATTGAGGGATCCTTATGGTGATGAAAATGTTCTATATCTTGAGTATATCATCATACACTGTAATAATGTTATACTGTACAGTGATGCAAGATGTTCCCATTAGGGGAAGTGGGTAAAAGATACATGGCGGGGGGTGTGCAAGGGAGCAGGGGAGCAAGTGGGAGGTGAGGGTGTTGAGGAGAGACCCTTTAGTTTGCCTACTTCACTACCAATCAGTTGCCGACAAGTCAAATCTAACCCATGGTAACCCCATGTGTGTCAGAGCAGAACTGCACTCCAGGGGGGGCTTGGTGGCTGATTTTTCAGAAGTAGGTCTCCAGGCCTTTGTTGTGAGGGGCTTCTGGGTAGACTTGAACATCCAAACTTTTGGTTAGCAGCCATTTGCCCCATCAGGGACTCTCCAACTCCACTACAGGTCAGTAAATTGCTGGGTGGGGACAAGCACAGCCTGTTGATGTGGAACAAAACAGCGCATGTCATCTATGTTGGACAATGTCAAGGATATTAAACTCTGCTAAGTAACTTTGGGGGTTCCAGAATTCCCACCCCCGGGGTCATTATAGGGAAGAGGCCCAGATAGTATGAGAGAAGGCCTCCTTGTCTCTTCTTTAATTCCCCAGTTTTTCTCTTTCACATTTTTGGCTTGCCCAAGATACTTCGCTTGAGCAAAGTGTTCCAAGTATTGAAACGAAAATTGAAAACTGTTGAAACTGATTATCTGTAAGTGTCCTTCTATGAGTCTATATTCCTGGGTGATTAATGCTGAGTAGAAGTTCCTGGGTGGTGCAAACGGTTAAAGTGCTTGGCTGCTAACTGAAATGTTGGAGGTTCAGTCCACCCAGAGGCTCCTCAGAAGAAAGTCCTGGCAATCCATTTTCAAAAAATCAGCCATTGAAAACCCTATGGAGCCCAGTTCTACTCTGACACACATAGGGTCGCTGTGAGTCAGAGTTGACCCTTTGGCCACTGGTAACTGATAATACTGAGTCAAAAACCTCTGGATCTAACAGCTTCATACTGCTGTAATATTTGGCAAAGCCACTAATCCAATCCCTCTCCCTCAAACCCTGAACCTGTAGAATGAAGATATATTAACAATTACTGAGCAACATAGTGCCTGGTATCCAGCAGGTACTGACTGTCAGTCTATGTATTACAACTCCTGGAGGACCCCTTGGGACAAGTGGTAAAGCTGTAATTCTAACACCCATTGTTTTTGTTAGTGTTGATATTTAATTGTCGAGCCCATAACAATTTTACTAATCTCATTCTTCACAAGTATGAATTTCACTTGACACACAAAAGGACTATCTAACAGCATGTCAGAAATATTTTGCTTTTTTTCCCCCCAAACCCTCTAAAAGGAAATGTAGTAAGATAAAAATTAATGTGGCTAGCATTTCACTGTTTTCCTCTTCTGTCCTTTAGACTGAGTATAAATTTTTGTTCGATACTCACATATTTGTTGTTCAAACAGCTCATATCTTCAAAGCAGGTTTTCTCAACCATGACAATATCGGCATTTTCGGCTGGGTGATTGTTTGTTAGGGGGTGGCCAGGGCATTGCAGGATGTTTAGCAGCATCTTGGACTCTACCCACTAGATGCCAGTAGCAACCCCCACCACCACTGTGACAATCAAAAATGCTTCCAGACTTTGCCAAATGTCCCACAGGGAGGAAATCAGCCCAAGCTGAGAATTGTTCTTTAGATTATCAAATTAAATTAAAATGTTCAAAAGTCAAATAAATAAATAAACGTCAAGTCAATTCCGACTCAGGGCAATCCCATGTGTGCAGAATAGAACTGCTCCATAGGGTTTTAAAGGCTGTGACCTTTCAGAAGCAGATTGCCAGGCCTTTCTTCAAAGATACCTCTGGGTGGGTTTGAACTGCCAACCTGTTTAGTTAGCACCCAAGCATATAATCATTTGAGCTACCCAGGGACTCCTTTAAAATGTTCAGGGCTCTGTATTATCTACATCTAGCCTCCCCACCCCCATCTTTCTCCCGCTGATCTAAATTAGATATTTGATAGGACCTGATCTCACACATTTTTGGATCCCTAGGACCTAGCACGTCTGGAATATGATAGAAGCTTAACATAGGTAGTCCCTGCCTTACAATGTATTTGAGTTATGATGAACTGCACTTATGACTGTCTGGGTTTTTTGTTTTGTTTTTTATGCTTTGTGTATTTTTTTATGTATGTATGCAGGGGCAAATAAGCAAAGTATGCCTGGGTTTACTTGTGTTTACTTACTAATCTGTAGTGCACAATTTCACCTGTTTTTCACTATATCTTAGGAAGTAAGCACAAGTAAGCCTGTGTGTAACTTGCTTATTGGGTAATCCATCCCTGTATGTATGTATGCATTCAAATTTACCTGCATATTTATACGTAATGTTCCCAACCCTCAAAGACTAATAAAGATCAGAATTGTAAAGATACTGATAATAAAAGGCAATAATAATGAAAACTAATAAAATAAAACAAGGTATCTGACTTATGTTAGACCTGACTCACTACACAGTGATTGGAACAAAACCCCGTCATACATTGGGTCTACCTGTACAGGGTTATGAAAGAAAATCATTTATGAAGTGATTCTAAAAGCTTGTGGATGAAATATTATTCCCATTTTGCAGAGCTTTAGAAATGACAAGCTTACATATGAGTCACATAGAGGAAGAAGGTTTCAAACTCAGGTCTTCTCACCCAGAGGCCTGCTCTTGCTGGCGTGCATCTCATCTGCCTACCGGGAGACTCAGAACTAATTATCTCTCTGGGCCAGTCTGAGTCCTGACTCACATTTATTTTCTTACTCCCCTTGCTTGAAATGGGTCCCAACTGCATTTTTTCCATTGGCCTCTGAAACTATCTCTGAGCCTCCTGGGAAAGCCACTGAAGACAGTGACTGGGCAATAGTCCATGACGGGAGCCCCTGAAGGTCAATGTCATGTTAAAATCATGGGAGAATAGAACTCCAAAGAACAGTGGAGACTGTCAGGTACCATCCTATCATTTTACAAATGAGAAAACTGAGGTGCAGAAAGAGAAAATGACTCTCCACAGCTACACAGAAAGTTGCACAGAAGTCAGACTTTAAGCCAGAGAGCTTGACGGCCAGTGCTTCTCCCTCCATATCCTTCTGTCTGTATAAGAGTTCCCGGGGACAGCCAGGGATGAGAGAACTAATAGCCTGTCTGTGGGACTTGTCACAACATCTACCTGCTTCATTGTTCAACTAACTATACATACAGTTGTGCAATGGTTAAGAACTTGGCTGCTAACAAAAAGGTAGGTGGTCTGAACCCACCAGTGGCTCCACAGGAGAAAGACCTGGAGATCAGCTCGCACACAGATAATAGCCTAGGAACCCCTATAGGGAGTTCTGCTCTGTCACACAGGGTTGCTGTGAATCAGAATTGACTTGACAGCACACAACGGCATGTACCCATACATACGTGTGTGTACACATAAACAGAAACATATACACATACACATATTGTCTTAGTTATCTAGTGCTGCTATAATTGAAATACCACAAGCCGATGGCTTGAACAGAAATTTATTCTTTCACAGTCTAGGAGGCTAAAAGACCAAATTCACGGTGCTAGCTCCAGGAGAAGTCTTTCTCTTTCTGTTGGCTCTAGAGGAAGGTTCTTGTCATCAATCTTCCCCTGGTCTAGTAGTTTCTCTACGCAGGGACCCTGGGTCCAAATGATGTGATGTGCTCCTGGTACTTCTTTCTTGGTGGCGTGAGGTCCCCATGTCTCTCTGCTCTCTCCTCTCTTTTATATCTCAAAAGAGATTGATTTAAGACACAACCTAATCTTATAGGTTGAGTCCTGTCTTATTAACATAACTGCCTCTAATTCCACCTCATTAACATTGTAGAAGTAGGATTTACAACACATAGAGAAATCACATCAGAAGACAAAATGGTGGACAGTCACACCACACTGGAAATCATGGACTAGCCAAGTTAACACAATATTTTTTTTGGGGGGGGGGGGGGGAAGCAATTCAATCCACAACACTTATACAAAAAAAAAATATATATATATATATATATATTTACATATAAAACCATTGCTGTCGGTCGATTCTGACTCATAGCCACCCTAAAGGACAGAGTAGAACTGCCCCATAGGAATTCCAAGGAGTGACTGGTAAATTTGAACTGCTGACCTTTTGGTTAGCAGCCACGCTCTTAACCACTGTCTCACGTATGTGTGTGTGTGTGTACGTATATATGTGTATATATATGTGTATATATGTGTGTGTGTATATGTTTGTATGTGTATACACATATATATACATATATACACACATATACACACATATATGTATACATATATATACATATATACACATATATACACATATATATACACATATATACGTACACACACACACACATACGTGAGACAGTGGTTAAGAGCGTGGCTGCTAACCAAAAGGTCAGCAGTTCAAATTTACCAGTCACTCCTTGGAATTCCTATGGGGCAGTTCTACTCTGTCCTTTAGGGTGGCTATGAGTCGTATGTTGTGTGTGTGTGTATATATATATATATACACACACAGACACATATATACAAGATAGATACATATATATATCCTAGAGCACAGGCATAAATGAAGATTATCAATTCCTCATCTCCATTTCTGGCAAGGTTACCTCCGACTCCCACCACCCACCTCTCTAAAAAAAGGTGACAAGGATTCAGAAGCCTCCTCCCGACCCTCTTCTCATACTCGGTGTAGTTTTCCTTCCAAACTAACAGCATCCTCTGGGCGTCTCTATTTCCCCAGCCACATGTGGTTACATCAGAAGATGCATTTTCTTCTCTCATACTTTCCTGCATAAAGGACAGCCTTAGAAACTGCCTTCCTTCTGTGGAGAGACAGCCCTGCCTTCATCATTAGATCATCTGTGAGTGCTTTCTTTGGTTTGTTTATTGTTGTTGCTGCTATCTTCTTTTCTTTTTCTTTCTTTTGACTTCTCCTTCTTTTGTGTTATAGACTGTCTATAGAAATGTAGACTCAATAAGCAGCCTCTAGTATTTTAAATGGCATTTATCCAAGGAAGGATCACAGGTGATTTTCTGTAGAATGGCAATGTGTGTATTGGAGGGTGGGGGTAGGCAGAACAGAGAATGGTTTCAAATAAACCAGGAAAGCCAGCATTGGAAATAAACACAGCAAAGGGTGGGTGTGGATGGTGAAGAGTACTAACAGTTAAGCTGCAAGATTTCACAGTGCTAAGACATAGCTCCTTGGTGAGCTAGCTCAACTACTGGTAAGTAATACAGAGGCTTGCCCTCCTCTTCCTCCTCCCTGTCCTCCTCCCTTTCCCCTCCTCCTCTTCATCCTCCTCTTCTTCTTTCTCCCCCTCCTTCTTGCCTTCCCTTTCTAGTTCCCTTTCTTCTCTCCTTTTTGGCTGCCTTTTCACACCCTCTCAGAAGTGCTTCGCAGCCTGAGACTGGGCTCTGTTTATCTCAATCCACAAGAGTTAGCCCAGGACCTTGTCAGCCCTCACTCATTTCCACACTAGAGGCAGGGATCTTACACCCTCCTTGCCTGGCTAAAGGTGGCATGCACTACAATTCTGGGGAAAGAAACACAGGTGGAAGTTCACCAGGAGATTCCTGGGGGCTGACATCACCCCTTCCTTCTTCTTTCTGCTTTGATATAAACACGATGGCTGAGATACGCAGGATAATGTACGTCCACAGCAGGAAGACCTAGAAAGCCCCAGACACAAAAGCTTTGATTTGTTAAATCACAGAACCCCCACCAGCATGTCTATCTTTAGACTTTCAGGATTATAAGGGAAGTCTTTGCTCAAGTAGAATAGTGGAAGCCTTCTACGTGCAAGACTCTCTCCTGAGCATTGACGCCAGAGCAGTGAACAGACAAGGAAGCTTGTTCCTATGTGCAACCAAAAGCACCCCTAGCTCATGACAGATGCACTCTTTTATTTGCACGAATGACTCCATCCTTAGCTGAAGGTTATCCTGACTCTGCTAGAAGGAAGCCCACTCCCTCTGATGCAGTCTGTGATGATGGTCGTGACAATGGAAATACTACGGTCTATAATAACATTGCTGCAGAATGACCATTTTACAAGGTGGATATAGGCTTTTAATATTTACAAAATACAACCACAGACCTGATCTAATAAGAATGTCACAGTCCTGGGAGGTGACAGGGTGAGTAATAATTTAATCAATACATGAATAGAGTAAGAGCAAAAACAAAAGGTGAAAGACTTTACCTAGGTTATGCAAAGAGTGATAGAGAAATTCAAGACCTTCTCTTTCCTTGTGCTAATGTTTGTCTGGTGCTGAATATGGCAAGAAGGAAGCAGATGGGCCTTCTGGTGTAAGTGGCACTGCTGACATCCCCTGACTTGAATGATCTGAGCTTTTCACTGGTACAACTGATTCACAGCCATTCAATCTCAGCTCACATGTTCAACCCCCTTTGATAAATATGTCTATTTTTCAACTGAAACCTTTTGAATGAGTCCCTTTGCATTCAAACTAGGTCATCTATGGGCTCAGTCTATGAGAGACCAAGTCATTTGTTTCACATTCACGGAAGGTCAATGAGAGGAAATGGGATATTCACTTCCCTTTCAATGTCCTCAAGCTTGAGCTCATGTCTGGGCTCTGTTCCAGAAGCTGTGTTCCCCCACCAAAGGTATTCGACAGAGAAAGTTCTCTGCACAGCCACCTGTGTGTGCCACCATCACAGAGAGCTAGCATGGCGTCCGAAATTCCATCACCAGCAATCATATCCCTTCCTCTCCCTGAAATAACTTTAAACTCCTGTGAAATATCTTGTATTCAAACCATAATCCTCCCTGAGGTGATGATAAGACACTTTATAACAACTCAATGCCAGGAAATCATAAATACTACTCCACGGTTTAAAGACTGGGTCAGAGAAGAATGCTTCAATAGCAAAAATGTGCATCATGGGAAGATACACTGTGTAGGAGCCTAGCCTGGGGATCTAGGTAAAGGTCAGGAGTAATAACAAAGATGAATATTGTAATACACAATGAAGCATGTACCACGTGAGCAGTATGGACAATAGCCATGATGAGAGGACAGATAACTAGACATCACTGAGAGCAGCAGAAACTGAGGAAGATCTAGTTGAAAAGGTAAGATTAGATTGTCCCTGAAAGAAGACTATACCCCAACTATATACATAAAGAAGCAAAGAGAACACTTATAGGGCTGTGGGAAACACACACACACACACACACAAAATAGTACACACAATAGATCCAAGAGCCAAAACAATGGACTCAAACACACCAACAATTATGAAGACGGTACAGGACTGGACAACAATTCCTTCTGTCATACATAAGGTTGCCATGAGTCATAGCCAACTCAATGGTAATTAACAACAACAACAAAGCTGAGTGGTAAAGAAGAGCACTGTGTAGCGGAGGGATTGACATGATCCGTTGTACTGCAATAGATAGTTGACACAAAAGAATATTGAAAAATCAGGTTTAAAAGATGAGCAAGGACCACAGAATGGAGGTCCTTGGCTGCCACATCAGGCACTAGGGATTATGCTCAGGCAGTGGAGAGGTGTGGGAGGTTTGGGCATAGTGGTCAAGTGCACACCACAGACAGCTGGAAGCCAAGTCCAACAGCCAATGTAGGAAATAGGAGAGACTAGAAACATATAGACCTCTGCTGAGCCAGACTTCAGAAAGTTTGTAGCTTTCATTAATGCCTTCTTCTTTGCCAGATGAAAGCCAAGGCAGCTGCCCTATGGAGGGCCTGGAGGACTCTGGCCATGGCTCCTCTGTTTTCAGTCTTTCCCTTTGGGATCCAGCATGTCTCCCATCTCATGGAACTCTTGTTTAACTTTGAACTTGCAACTCAGAGTGAAACTCAAAGACTGACCATTTTGTGGTGCTATTAAAGGAGAGGTAGAGGAATGTTAATGATGCTCTAGCTGCAGAATGAACTCCCTAAAGGAGAGGGAGGGTCAAAGGCAACAGATGCTATTGAGAAGACAGTGGAGGCTATTCAGTGGTCAGAGTGCAGGTTCTGGAGAATGCCTGTAAGAAGCACTACAAGACCGTAAAGGGACCCAAGTAATTCACTTTTAACAGAACAGTCTACCAAGCTTGATATTGGTGCTTTTCAAGGTCGACTATTTCTCTTTGTTGTTGTTGTTAGGTGCTGTCAAGTCCGTTCCGATTCATAGCAACCCTATGTACAACTTTAATGGAATTCAAATAATAAGGGGGAAAAAAAGCACTAAAACCACAGACTTAGGGACACACTTCCAGGCTCTGATTCTGTGGCCAAACAAAGGGGTCCAGAACATTCAGAATCAAATCCACACAGATTCCACTGTCTGTCATTCTGGTTTGCACTTCATTTAGTGAGATTGATCCTCACGAAAGCCATTTTGCCAATAGTTTACACACAAGAAGACATAGACTTCAAGAAGTTAAATGACAATTCCAGGGAACCATATCTGAAGAGGGTAGAGTTGTGTCTAAAGCCATGTCTTCTAACCCAAGTACTAGTTCTCAGTCTACTGCCCTCTGACTTATAGATGATAAAACGATCCATAATAACTTGCCTGACACCAACAGTTGAATCAGTGTTGACTCCAGCATTCAAACACATTTCTCTAGATTCACACACTCATGCAAGCTCTATCAACCATTCTCTTATGAATTCCTCCAGACTCAAGATCCACTCAAACTGCATTCTAAAGCCTTTGAAGGGAAAACAAATGTGGTATTTTTTGTTTTTATTATGCATTCCACCACCTGTCTGTCAGTTTGTCATATTATAGTGGCTTGAACGTTGCTTTGACGCTGGAAGCGATGCCACTGTATTTTAAGTACCAGCAGGGCCACCCATGGTGGGCAGGTTTCAGCAGAGCTTTCAGACTAAGACAGACTAGGAAGAAAGGTCTGGCGTTGCACTTCTGAAAATTACCCAGACCCAAATTAGCTAATGAAAACAATATGGATCACAACAGAACATTGTCCAACTTTCTTGCTTTGACACATGATCAGGGAGGGATCAATGAGTGGAGGAAGACCTCATGATTGATGAAACAGAGGAAGACCTTCTGTGAGATGGACCAGCACTTGAACATGCCGATGATTGTGAGGATGACACAGGACCCAACAATGTTTCAATCTGTTGCGCATGAGGTCACCAAGAGTCGCAATCAACTCCATGACAGCAATCATTGTCATTATGCGTTCAGGGACACAGTAGGTGGATCTGAGGTTTGAGGTGGAGGAACTCTCACTGGTACAGGAGCTTAAGACAAGCAGGGATCTATTCTAGATCTCTCTAATCCCAGAGAAGTTCCTTCTCTTCTGAGGGATTACTCTGTAAGATGGTATGATCAGACAAGGCAGCAGGAGCCCAAGATGAGCAGCTTGAATGAGTTTGGACTGCCACCTTATCTTTTCATCCCTCCTTCTCTGTGCTAAAGACAGATTTTAGCAAAGAGCAGAGCCCTTCCTTCAAAAAGGATCTTTGTATGAAATATATAAAAGTGAGGTTGCTCCCACTGTAACTGCACACCAACGCAGACCTTGAGGTGGCTTCCAGAGGCATCTTCTGTAATGTCTGTAACTCCAAAAAGCACAAGGGGAAACTTCCAGGTTCCCCAAATCCAGGAATGTGCAAGGAACGGAAAGAGCAAGGAGACTGGGTACTGGAGGACATAGGAGGTGCTTGGCTTCAGTTCCACTCCTGACAAACTTTTCACAGGTTAAGTAAATTTCCTGAATCTAAGCTATCCTCTTAAGAATAACCTCTTAGGTTTCTTCCAGCAATTGCATTCTACATAATGAATTACAGTGCACAGATGAGGTCAATACTGTGACCTAAAAATTCCGCACTTGATTGTAAGCTTCAACAGGGCCTTCCCAGCTGCATGGCCAGTGCCTGTCAGGGTAGGCAGTTAACAAACACAACGAGAAAGAGTCCCGGCAGCTTCAATTATATAAAACGCAGATGACCCCAAGATCATTTACACTTGATGGGAATTTTTTTTTTTTTTTAATGTTTGGCCTTATTTTGTCAGTGAATGTTTCACTATCTGAATTGTAAGTCCCTTAAAGCATTGTAATGAGCATTTGAATTATATTCCTTCATTATTTAAAATTTGCCATTTACGATCTGTCAATTTCTCTACACGTGCATTTTTACATGAACAGGTACAATGTTCCATGCGGGGCAACCACTCAATAAATATTTGATAAATAGGTCATAAATATATGCATATACTCATATCTATATTTAATATGCTCATGTGTGAAGGTAGTCCCATGTATATGTATGAGTTTGTGTGTACATGTGTGTGTGCGCACGCGTGCATGTTCATCATTCAACTCCCAAGCATGTCGATCTGTGTTTAGGTGAGGAAAAAGCTAGATTAACTGATCCGTGTTACAATACATCTTTTATTCAATACCTATCTGACAACTCTTGGAGAGCCATGAGAAATGATTAATGAATGCTTACAAGACAAATGTATGCTTTGTTCCCAGCTATTTATTTAAATAGCTCACTTTAGCTCCCAATCAAGACAGAAATTAATGCATCAAACATTGAGAGCTCTCACGTTCAAGGCATTAGAAGGCATATGCACTCTCTTGCACACACACACGCACACACACACACACACAGACTGGCGCCTGGCCTTCCCTACATATATCCACAGCCTAATAGGCTTTCAAAATGAAGAACAAATGGCACGTTGTCAAAATAATGTTTGAATCTGCCAATAATGGTTTGCCCTGAGCTGGTGTTCAGGCCCCACCTGCAAAGATATTTGGGTGGCTGCCTCAAAGGATAGAAAGTAGAAGGACAGGGCCCCATCAAATGATTTCTAATTCCCATTTGAGAACTTTTCCAGTGTAAATATGCAGTCCTCTGTGGGAATGCAGTATCTACTTAAATCGCTGTGTTTCCTATCACAGAGGGCCGTTCAGTTACCTCTGAGCAATGGGCATGGAGATGGGGCAGGCTTCCACATGAACAGCCCCAGACTTCTCGTCGTCTATTGCACCCTCCACTTCAGGCCATCTCATACTTTGTTTCCTGATTTGTTCCACAAATGGATCTCCTTTAGGTCTGACTCCTGCTTTCTTTTTGTGACTATAACACATACTTCAATTTTTGATTAAGCTGTTCTCTGTGCTCCGGGTTGATACCTTTTCTAACTGCCCAGTTCTAGGCTCCTACAATCTGGCACCAGCCCCCAAGACTGGCATCTTTGCCTGGTTCACTCTGGCCCCCCGAGTTGAATCATAACTGAACTCTACAAATAGTTCAAAGCAGTCTTAGAAGAAACACAACCAGACTGCTCCTTAGAAGTGAGAACAGAGACTTTGGCTCCTTAACTTTAGGCATGTCATCAGGAAAACACCAATTGCTGGAAAAGGGCATCATGCCTGGTAAAATAGAGGGTCAGTGAAAACAAGGGAAACCTTCAATGAGCTGGATTGATAAAAGAGCCGCAACAATGGGCTCAAACATACCAATAATCATGAAGCGGCACCGCACGACGTGACATTTTGCTCTGTTACCCACAAAAGTCACCATGAGTTGAAGCTGACTTGATAGCAACTAACAAAAATGACGCACCTCTTTCCTTTTGCCTCTTGCATCCCTGAAGAAAGATGGGTCACCAGCAACTGTACTGGAGTCCCAGGGTTCTCGCTCTTTCCACACTTGTTCAAACTAAGGTCTTATTCAGAAATGTGGCTTCCATATGTGCGTTCAGTGATCCAGGCGTCAGTAAGTTGGACTAAGTGATCTCCTTGAATGGTTATCAAGACAACTACCTGTGAAAAGAAGTGACGTAAACTCTTTGTAAATAAAATTAAAAAACAAAGGAAAAATTGTACATGTACCCCTTTAGAGCTTGAGGCCTTTCAGACAATCTGCATAAATCTTATTCTTATATCTCAGTGGTTTGAATATGAAAATAAATATACTATTAATATAACCTAGAGAGGGAGGAAACTGCCAAGTTCATACTGTTAAATTGTTGTAAGGACTTGAGTCTTCTGACTTTAAATTGACAGCAAGCAGTTTTTTGAGATTTAGGGAAAAAAAGCTGTAAACACACTCACATAAGAAAACAAACAGAAAACTATTCCCCCTCAGGCAAGAACAGAAAGGTCGCTCTCTGCTCTTTTAGCTGGACAATCCAATAATTATTCTACCACAAAAGCTAGCAGTGTTTGCCAGCAAGCAAAGCTCCTAATTCCATCTCTGTCTGTCTGTCTCTGTCTGTCTTTCTCTGTCTCTCTCAAAAGATTTAATTACTGCAAATTCTAAGTTCCATTCTCATTGGCAAGTTTTAGGAAATGGAGCAAAACACCTGATTCAGCCCCCGGCTTCTCCGTTGTCTGCAATTAGCATTCCGTCAGCTAGATCGGTGCCTGGTGCTTTATGATGAAGGGCCTATCCACTCTGTTCATGCCAAATCATTTTCAGAATCTATCCGGCAAAAAGGCTGATGAATCAAGACACCTGACGAAAACTTCCCCAGGTGTCTCCCATCCAACCCCTGTGGTTAATTTCCACAATGTCTACCTTCATTTGAAACAAGGCTCAACTTTGTTCTCTCCATCATCCTTCTTCCTCTCTGATACATGTGATCCCAGTCCCTGGGACTGAAATACTACCCATGTCCCCGCCTCTGACCTAAGTCTTCCTCAGAGTCTTGGTCTCCATGTTAGATGTGTTCCTGTCAAGATCCCTAAGTCTCACAGCTATGTCTTTATCTTTATTATCTAATTATCATCAATTCTGGGACTATGATAGGTTTTATTTGGGGAAAGCACTGATATTTTAAAACTTGTCTTAGTCATCTAGTGCTGCCATAACAGAAATACCACAAGTGGATGGCTTTAACAAAAAAGAAATTTATTTTCTCACAGTCTACTAGGCTACAAGTCCAAATTCTGGGCATCGGCTCCAGGGGAAGGTTTTCTCTCTGTCGGCTCTGGAGAAAGGTTCTTGTCTTCAATCTTCCCTGGTCGAGGCGCTTCTCAGGTACAGGGACCCCAGGTCTAAAGGAAGTGCTCTGCTTCTGGTGCTTTCTTTGTGGTATGAGGTCCCCAACTCTCTGCTTGCTTCCCTTTCATCTCTTGAGAGATAAATGGTGGTGCAGGCCACCCCCCACGGAAAACTCCTTTAGATTGGATCAGGGATGTATCTTTAACCGCAGGCAGAGATTATGATTTATAATACTTAGGAAGATCACAAAATGGAGGACAACCACACATGGCCTAACCAAGTTGACACATACATTTTTTTTTATTAACTTTTATTAAGCTTCAAGTGAACGTTTACAAATCCAAGCAGTCTGTCACATATAAGTTTACATACATCTTACTCCGTACTCCCACCTGCTCTTCCCCTATTGAGTCAGCCCTTTCAGTCTCTCCTTTCGTGACAATTTTGCCAGCTTCCCTCTCTCTCTATCCTCCCATCCCCCCTCCAGACAAGAGCTGCCAACACACTCTCAAGTGTCCACCTGATATAATTAGCTCACTCTTCATCAGCATCTCTCTCCCCCCCGCTGACCAGTCCCTTGCATGTCTGATGAGTTGTCTTCGGGGATGGTTCCTGTCCTGTGCCGACAGAAGGTCTGGGGAGCATGGCCGCTGGGATTCCTCCAGTCTCAGTCAGACCATTAAGTATGGTCTTTTTATGAGAATTTGGGGTCTGCATCCCACTGATCTCCTGTTCCCTCAGGAGTTCTCTGTTGTGCTCCCTGTCAGGGCAGTCATCGATTGTGGCCGGGCACCAACTAGTTCTTCTGGTCACAGGATGATGTAGGTCTCTGGTTCATGTGGCCCTTTCTGTCTCTTGGGCTCTTAGTTGTCGTGTGACCTTGGTGTTCTTCATTTTCCTTTGCTCCAGGTGGGTTGAGACCAATTGATGTTTCTTAGATGGCCGCTTGTTAGCATTTAAGACCCCAGACGCCACATTTCAAAGTGGGATGCAGAATGTTTTCATAATAGAATTATTTTGCCAATTGACTTAGAAGTCCCCTTAAACCATGGTCCCCAACCCCCCGCCCCTGCTCCGCTGACCTTTGAAGCATTCATTTTATCCCGGAAACTTCTTTGCTTTTGGTCCAGTCCAATTGAGCTGACCTTCCATGTATTGAGTGTTGTCTTTCCCTTCACCCAAAGCAGTTCTTATCTACTGATTAATCAATAAAAAACCCTCTCCCTCACTCCCTCCCTCCCCTCTTCGTAACCACAAAAGTATGTGTTCTTCTCAGTTTTCACTATTTCTCAAGATCTTATAATAGTGGTCTTATACAATATTTGTCCTTTTGCCTCTGACTAATTTCGCTCAGCATAATGCCTTCCAGGTTCCTCCATGTTATGAAATGTTTCACAGATTCGTCACTGTTCTTTATCGATGCGTAGTATTCCATTGTGTGAATATACCACAATTTATTTATCCATTCATCCGTTGACGGACACCTTGGTTGCTTCCAGCTTTTTGCTATTGTAAACAGAGCTGCAATAAACATGGGTGTGCATGTATCTGTTTGTGTGAAGGCTCTTATTTCTCTAGGGTATATTCCGAGGAGTGGGATTTCTGGGTTGTATGGTAGTTCTATTTCTAACTGTTTAAGATAACGCCAGATAGATTTCCAAAGTGGTTGTACCATTTTACATTCCCACCAGCAGTGTATAAGAGTTCCAATCTCTCTGCAGCCTCTCCAACATTTATTATTTTGTGTTTTTTGGATTAATGCCAGTCCAGTTGGTATGAAATGGAATCTCATCGTAGTTTTAATTTGCATTTCTCTAATGGCTAATGATCGGGAGCATTTTCTCATGTATCTGTTGGCTGCCTGAATATCTTCTTTAGTGAAATGTGTGTTCATATCCTTTGCCCACTTCTTGATTGGGTTGTTTGTCTTTTTGTGGTTGAGTTTTGACAGAATCATATAGATTTTAGAGATCAGGTGCTGGTCTGAGATGTCATAGCTGAAAATTCTTTCCCACTCTGTAGGTGGTCTTTTTACTCTTTTGGTGAAGTCTTTAGATGAGCATAGGTGTTTGATTTTTAGGAGCTCCCAGTTATAGGGTTTCTCTTCATCATTTTTGGTAATGTCTTGTATTCTGTTTATGCCTTGTATTAGGGCTCCTAGGGTTGTCCCTATTTTTTCTTCCATGATCTTTATCGTTTTAGTCTTTAGGTTTAGGTCTTTGATCCACTTGGAGTTAGTTTTTGTGCATGGTGTGAGGTATGGGTCCTGTTTCATTCTTTTGCAAATGGATATCCAGTTATGCCAGCACCATTTGTTAAAAAGACTATCTTTTCCCCAATTAACTGACACTGGTCCTTTGTCAAATATCAGCTGCTCATACGTGGATGGATTTATATCTGGGTTCTCAATTCTGTTCCATTGGTCTATGTGCCTGTTGTTGTACCAGTACCAGGCTGTTTTGACTACTGTGGCTGTATACTAGCTTCTGAAATCAGGCAGAGTGAGGCCTCCCACTTTCTTCTTCTTTTTCAGTAATGCTTTACTTATCCGGGGTTTCTTTCCCTTCCATATGAAATTGGTGATTTGTTTTTCTATCCCCTTAAAATATGACATTGGAATTTGGATCGGAAGTGCGTTAAATGTATAGATGGCTTTTGGTAGAATAGACATTTTTACTATGTTAAGTCTTCCTATCCATGAGCAAGGTATGTTTTTCCACTTAAGTAGGTCCTTTTTAGTTTCTTGTAGTAGAGCTTTGTAGTTTTCTTTGTATAGGTCTTTTACATCCTTGGTAAGATTTATTCCTAAGTATTTTATCTTCTTGGGGGCTACTGTGAATGGTATTGATTTGGTTATTTCCTCTTCGGTGTTCTTTTTGTTGATGTAGAGGAATCCAAGTGATTTTTGTATGTTTATTTTATAACCTGAGACTCTGCCAAACTCTTCTATTAGTTTCAGTAGTTTTCTGGAGGATTCCGTAGGGTTTTCTGTGTATAAGATCATGTCATCTGCAAATAGTGATAACCTTACTTCCTCCTTGCCAATCCGGATACCCTTTATTTCTTTGTCTAGCCTAATTGCCCTGGCTAGGACTTCAAGTATGATGTTGAATATGAGCGGTGATAGAGGGCATCCTTGTCTGGTTCCCATTCTCAAGGGAAATGCTTTCAGGTTCTCTCCATTTAGAGTGATATTGGCTGTTGGCTTTGCATAGATGCCCTTTATTATGTTGAGGAATTTTCCTTCAATTCCTATTTTGGTAAGAGTTTTTATCATAAATGGGTGTTGAACTTTGTCAAATGCCTTTTCTGCATCAATTGATAAGATCATGTGGTTTTTGTCTTTTGTTTTATTTATGTGATGGATTACATTAATGGTTTTTCTGATATTAAACCAGCCTTGCATACCTGGTATAAATCCCACTTGATCATGGTGAATTATTTTTTTGATGTGTTGTTGGATTCTATTGGCTAGAATTTTGTTGAGGATTTTTGCATCTATGTTCATGAGGGATATAGGTCTATAATTTTCTTTTTTTGTAATGTCTTTACCTGGTTTTGGTATCAGGGAGATGGTGGCTTCATAGAATGAGTTGGGTAGTATTCCGTCAATTTCTATGCTTTGGAATACCTTCAGTAGTAGTGGTGTTAACTCTTCTCTGAAAGTTTGGTAGAACTCTGCAGTGAAGCCGTCCAGGCCAGGGCTTTTTTTTGTTGGAAGTTTTTTGATTACCGTTTCAATCTCTTTTTTTGTTATGGGTCTATTTAGTTGATCTACTTCTGAATGTGTTAGTTTAGGTAGGTAGTGTTTTTCCAAGAATTCATCCATTTCTTCTAGGTTTTCAAATTTGTTAGAGTACAATTTTTCGTAGTAATCTGAAATGATTCTTTTAATTTCATTTGGTTCTGTTGTGATGTGGTCCTTCTCGTTTCTTATTCGGGTTATTTGTTTCCTTTCCTGTATTTCTTTAGTCAGTCTAGCCAATGGTTTATCAATTTTGTTAATTTTTTCAGAGAGTCAGCTTTTGGCTTTGTTAATTCTTTCAATTGTTTTTCTGTTCTCTAATTCATTTAGTTCAGCTCTAATTTTTATTATTTGTTTTCTTCTGGTGCCTGATGGGTTCTTTTGTTGCTCACTTTCTATTTGTTCAAGTTGTAGGGACAGTTCTCTGCTTCTGGCTCTTTCTTCTTTTTGTATGTGTGCATTTATCGATATAAATTGGCCTCTGAGCACTGCTTTTGCTGTGTCCCAGAGGTTTTGATAGGAAGTATTTTCATTCTCGTTGCTTTCTATGAATTTCCTTATTCCCTCCTTGATGTCTTCTATAACCCAGTCTTTTTTCAGGAGGGTATTGTTCAGTTTCCAAGTATTTGATTTCTTTTCCCTAGTTTTTCTGTTATCGATTTCCACTTTTATGGCCTTGTGGTCTGAGAAGATGCTTTGTAATATTTCGATGTTTTGGACTCTGCAAAGGTTTGTTTTCTGACCTAACATGTGGTCTATTCTAGAGAATGTTCCATGTGTGCTAGAAAAAATGGTATACTTTGTAGCAGTTGGGTGGAGAGTTCTGTATAAGTCAATGAGGTCAAGTTGGTTGATTGTTGTAATTAGGTCTTCCGTGTCTCTATTGAGCTTCTTACTGGATGTCCTGTCCTTCTCCGAAAGTGGTGTGTTGAAGTCTCCTACTATAATTGTGGAGGTTTCTATCTCACTTTTCAATTCTGTTAAAATTTGATTTATGTAACTTGCAGCCCTGTCATTGGGTGCATAAATATTTAATATGGTTATGTCTTCCTGATCAATTGTCCCTTTTATCATTATATAGTGTCCTTCTTTATCCTTTGTGGTGGATTTAAGTCTAAAGTCTACTTTGTCAGAAATTAATATTGCTACTCCTCTTCTTTTTTGCTTATTGTTTGCTTGATATATTTTTTTCCATCCTTTGAGTTTTAGTTTGTTTGTGTCTCTAAGTCTAAGGTGTGTCTCTTGTAGGCAGCATATAGATGGATCGTGTTTCTTTATCCAGTCTGTGACTCTCTGTCTCTTTATTGGTGCATTTAGTCCATTTACATTCAGTGTAATTATAGATAAATAAGTTTTTAGTGTTGTCATTTTGATGCCTTTTCATGTGTGTTGTTGGCAATTTCATTTTTCCACATACTTTTTTGTGCTGAGACGTTTTTCTTAGTAAATTGTGAGATCCTCATTTTCATAGAGTTTGACTTTATGTTAGTTGAGTCGTTACATTTTTCTTGGCTTTTATCTTGAGTTATGGAGTTGTTATACCTTTTTGTGGTTACCTTATTATTTACCCCTATTTTTCTAAGTAAAAACCTAACTTGTATCGTTCTATATCACCTTGTATCACTCTCCATCTGGCACTTCAATGCCTCCTGTATTTAGTCCCTCTTTTTGATTATTGTGATCTTTTACCTATTGACTTCCATGATTCCCTGTTATGTGTATTATATATATATATTTTTAAAATTAATCTTAATTTGTTTGTTTTTATGATTTCCCTATTTGAGTTGATATCAGGACGTTCTGTTTTGTGACCTTATATTGTGCTGGTATCTGATGTTATTGGTTTTCTGACCAAACAATATCCTTTAGTATTTCTTGTAGCTTTGGTTTGGTTTTTGCAAATTCTCTAAACTTGTGTTTATCTGTAAATATCTTAATTTCGCCTTCATATTTCAGAGAGAGTTTTGCTGGATATATGATCCTTGGTTGGCAGTTTTTCTCCTTCAGTGCTCTGTATATGTCGTCCCATTCCCTTCTTGCCTGCATGGTTTCTGCTGAGTAGTCTGAACTTATTCTTATTGATTCTCTCTTGAAGGAAACCTTTCTTTTCTCCCTGGCTGCTTTTAAAATTTTCTGTTTATCTTTGGTTTTGGCGAGTTTGATGATAATATGTCTTGGTGTTTTTCTTTTTGGATCAATCTTAAATGGGGTTCGATGAGCATCTTGGATAGATATCCTTTCATCTTTCATGATGTCAGGGAAGTTTTGTGTCAGGAGTTCTTCAACTATTTTCTCTGTGTTTTCTGTCCCCCCTCCCTGTTCTGGGACTCCAATCACCCACAAGTTATCCTTCTTGATAGAGTCCCACATGATTCTTAGGGTTTCTTCATTTTTTTTAATTCTTTTATCTGATTTTTTTTTCAGCTATGTTGGTTTTGATTCCCTGGTCCTCCAGATGTCCCAGTCTGCATTCTAATTGCTCGAGTCTGCTCCTCTGACTTCCTACTGCGTTGTCTAATTCTTTAATTTTATTGTTAATCTTTTGGATTTCTACATGCTGTCTCTCTATGGATTCTAGCAACTTATTAATTTTTCCACTATGTTCTTGAATAATCTTTTTGAGTTCTTCAACAGTTTTATCGGTGTGTTCCTTGGCTTTTTCTGCAGTTTGCCTTATTTCGTTTGTGATGTCTTGAAGCATTCTGTAAATTAGTTTTTTATATTCTGTACCTGATAATTGCAGGATTGTGTCTTCATTTGGGAAAGATTTTGATTCTTTTGTTTGGGGGGTTGGAGAAGCTGTCATGGTCTGCTTCTTTATGTGGTTTGATATGGACTGCTGTCTCCGAGCCATCACTGGGACACTAGTTTTTCCAGAAAATCCGCTGACTGGTACGCTGGCTCCAGGCTCTGAAAACAATCGCTGCCTCCCCGTATTTGTTCATTCTCCGTCTCTAAATCTGTGTTTGTTGTTCAGGGTTCGTAGATTGTTATGTATGTGATCGATTCACTTGTTTTTCCGAGTCTTTGTTGCAAGAGGGATCCGCGGTAGCGTCCACCTAGTCCGCCATCTTGGCCCCGCTTCCCACACATATTTTTGAGGGATGCAATTCAATCCATTACAGTACTGAAACACTGAATTTGGTGAAGAATTCTCTCTGTCTCTCTGTCTCTAACCAGTCACCATAGAGGTGCCATGAGCCATGGTGGACCCCATGTGTGTCTGATTGGAACCATGCTTGATAGAGTTTTCAATGGCCAATTTTTTGGAAGTAGCCCATCAGACCTTTTTTTCTGAGGCTCCTCTGGGTGGACCTGAACTCCAACCTTTCAGTTAGCAGCCGAGTACACTAACCATTTGCACCTCCCAGGGACTTTGTCTCTGTCTCTATTTTATTTGAAAGTCACCACAGGCTTACTCATGTGGTTGGGTATTAAAGGTTGCTTCCAGCAGACCGCTCCACAGCCATGGCCCATCTGGAACTTATGAAGAGACTTGCTGAAGTATTTGGGAGTTAACCTTGGATGAAATCTTCGCTCTAATATAGACCTGAGTTAATTATTCCAGAGTCTTCAAGATTCACAAAAATATATCTGAGTCAAATAAAAACATTTAAACCCATCTCCATCTCCACATTTATATTTTTAAGGCAGTAATAATAAAAGTAGATATATATATATAAATCTCCTACTTGTTTTCTATCAGGAAAAAAATGTACATCTATTTATTTAGAGCTTGAGACCTTTCAAATAATCTAAATAAATCTTATTCTTGTATCTCAGTGGTCAGTCTAATGAAATGATACCTCTTAGAAACTGAGCCGGGTTTTAATTACAGCCAGATCAGCGGTTAATTGGAACACAGTGCCTTTTCCCAGTCGGACAATATGGCAAAGCTGGCAGGCACTCCAACACAGGTTACCCTGGGTCCTTGCAATCTGTGTCATCTTGGCCTGAAGCCTCTTCTCAGGTGTGCAGCTTGTATTTTGGCTGCTTGTACATCAAAGTGTGAAAGATACAACATGTAGGCATTCTCCCAGGGAACACAGATCTGAATTTCATGTAGAAAACGCAAGCCCCTGCCTCAGCTCCACCCTGGGCTGCCCTAGACTCCTTAAATGCACATATCCATGTGGCTCCACCAAAAGGTCCAGTCGCACCTGAGTTCCTGGCCACGTGCAAAGAGTACCAAGAGCTGGTCAAAAAACCAAAAATCCAAACCCATTGCCGTCGAGTCAATTCTGACTCATAGCAACCCTTTAGGACAGAGTAGAACTGCTCCATAGAGTTAGAGCTGGTCCAGAGACCATGAATATATCTATCATCCAAATTACAGGATCACTTACGTCGTTGTTGAGTCACACACAAAAGGTAGTAGTAAGGAAATTACCATTTGTTGAAGCTACTAAAACCTAGTGCTATATATGTTCACAGAAACCCTGGCGCAGCGGTTAAGTGCTACAGCTGCTAACCAAAAGGTCGGCAGTTTGAATTCACCAGGCGCTCCTTGGAAACTAAAGGGCGGTTCTACTCTGTCCTGTAGGGTTGCTATGAGTAGGCAATGGTTTTTTTTATATATGTTCACATCAAATCCTCATATTAAGGAGCCGTGGTAGCTGAACAGTTAAGCACTCAACTGCTAACCGGAAGGTTGGCGATTCAAACTCACCAGCAGCTCTGCAGGCGAATGATCAAATGACCTGTTCCTATAAAGATTACCCATTGCCATTCAGTTGATTCTGACTCATAGTGACCCGATGGGTCAGAGTAGACTGTTCCATGAGGTTTCCAAGGAGTGGCTGGTGGATTCGAACTGCCAATCTTTTGGTTAGCAGCCTGAGCTCTTAATCACTCTACCACCAGGACCCCTGCAAAGATTACAGTCTAGAAAACCCTATGGGAAACTCTATCACATTGGGTCACTGTGAATCAAAATTGACTAGATGGCACCTAGCAACAATTCTCACATTATCCATACAAAAACACATTAAGTATCATGTAAAGAAAATCCGTATTAAATCGATTAAAGCTGAGTGCACTTAGGTACAATGTCAGAGCTCATCATTAGTAAGAAAGGAGTAGGGATGGAAATCTTAGTCTGATTCGAAGCCTTTGCTTCTCCCAATAGAGCATTCTGCCCAAGTCTTACAGTCTTCAGGCCTTTTCAGGTTGACCTCACTCAAAGACAGCAGCATTTCTCTTGGAGGCACCTTCTAGTCCTTCTGCTTTCCAACGTGACGGAGCTCTGCTAAGAATTTGGTGTGCACAATCCTGTAGAGCTGCCAGCATAACCTTGTACACTGGACATGGTTATTCTCATTTTACAGATGAAGATACTGAGGCTCAGAGAATGTACACAACTCCCAGTAAGAGGAAGTTGCTGAACGCCATTTACTATTTCTGCTTCCAATGCTATTGTTTCCATTCATTCTAATGCCTTCATCACGGATGAGCCATTGTTAAAGAGTTTTGAAAATACTGTTTGTTTCATGATCTGATTTTTTTTTTTTTTGTCTGAAAATAGCAAATTGACTGAATTGAAGGGCAGGTTTGCCATCTCCAAGACAGATGTAGCCTTTGTTCCAGAAAAATCTAGGCCATATTCAGATGGTTTCCTCAGAGGCCAGAAGTCTTATAAGCCATTACTAACACCACCGCAGTGGGAGACATAGCATTTACAAGTAAGGAAGGTAATTAAAATGTTGTTGGTATGCGTTTTTTATTTTTTCTTTCCCAGAGTTTGTTTCGTATGTACTGTGCCTTGGGCATCGTCTGCTGCCTGTGGGTATACAAGCATCCTAATTTGCCTGGGCTCTGGTTTGGTTGGGAATTTTGATGAACTGCAACAGATATCTTGGGCTGCATGCCCTGCTTGGGGCTCTGGGCATAGCTCCCCCAGGCATTCACAGCCAACCCCTTCTTCTCCCAACCGGTGACAACTCATTTTTACCGGGGTTTTCTCTGTTTCTTTGCAAAACTCCAAAATATCTGAGGCCTCCAGGTATCTGAATCCTGAATTTGGTTCTCTTTTCCAAACTTCAGTTTCTATAGTCACCCCTTCACTACAAAGAGCCCGTTTCTTTTTTCCTTATTAATAATAACTCACCGCTTTAATATATTTAATACCCAGCTCATGTCCCTGAGTGGAGCAAAGAGCTACACACTCAACTACTAACTGAAAGTTTA
Organism: Elephas maximus indicus; assembly: GCF_024166365.1. Lineage (NCBI taxonomy): Eukaryota > Metazoa > Chordata > Mammalia > Proboscidea > Elephantidae > Elephas > Elephas maximus. The sequence continues at coordinate 6,876,366 of NC_064833.1, read as the reverse complement.
GGGTTCAAACCCACCCAGAGTCATCTCAGAAGACAGGTTTGGCAATCTGCTTCAGAAAAGTTCACAGCCTTGAAAACTCTATGGAGCGGTATTACTCTGCACCCATGGGGTCACCATGAGTCAGCATCAACTCTCCACCAACTAACAACAAAAAAACAACAACAGGACCTGACCTTACTTCTTCCAGGAAGCCTTGCTGGCCTTTTCAGGTTGGATTCCTTAGACTCCCACTTTGTGCTCCCACAAAACCTGGTGAATAATCTTAATAATTGCTGAAATGGGCAATCGTTCATAATGAATCTCCTAGGAGGCTGTCTTCCCCATTAAATTGTGAGATCTCAAAAGCATGGACAAGCTTGTGTTTGTTCTTGTATCTCCAATGTGAAAAGCACTACTTGGTAACACTGAATAAATTTTGAAGCAATAAATGAGCTTAGGTTATTTAATTCTCACAGCAACAAATGTGCAGAAGAAGAAAAGATAGTCTTTTTTTTTTTTAAAGAAACTAATTCTTAGAGGAGATTACACACCACTTGCTCAACACCACCACAGGATAATAAATAACCATGCTGAGATTTGAATATGGACTCCAAGGTCATGCACTCCTCTGCCTCCCTTGAGTATGGTGTTTTCAGTAACGTTTCTGAAACTCCTTCCTGCTGAACTGCAAATAATTCAGAGCCACTGTGGGAAGATGGGGCCTCTGGGGTGAGGCGAGAGGATGATAACAAACTGTGATGAAACCACACAATGGTCAGCCTGTGCCGCTTTTTTGTATGTAAAATGGTGAAAATAATCCCAGCCCTGCATATCTCCTGAAACAGTCACTGATGTAGAGAATGTGAGATAATCCTATTTTCCGAAAAATGTCAGGCAAATATAAAATGGAGGAGGTTAGCTTCCATAAGAGGAACGCTGGTGACTTAATGGTTAAGCACTCGGTTGCTAACTGAAAAGGTCATGGGTTGCAACCCACCAGTGGTTCTTCTGGAGAAAGACTTGGTGATTTGCTAACATAAAGATTTACAGCCTCGGTAGGCTTACGGGGCACTTCTACTCTGTCACATGGGGTTGCTATGAGTGGGAGTGGACTGGGTGGCAAACAACCACAACGACTTCCATAATCTCTAGGTTGGTCATGACATAAAGGATTCAGCATTTGTGTGGAAGTTCTTCCTGGGGCGTGAGTCCTGTGGAGACAGGAATAGCAAATTCTTCATTTCTATCACCCTCGGAGCACCAAGGACAGGTTTTTCCTCAATAAATTATGGCGGGATTTATTTTCTCTTTCTGTTATCTTCACATTGAGTAAAAGCAGTTACCATCAAGTCTATCCTGACTCACAGTGGTCTCATGTGTGTCAGAGTAGAACTGTGCTCCACAGGGTTTTCAAGAGCTTATTTTCAGAATTAAATCCAAGCCTTTCTTCCAAAGCACCTCTGGGTGGACTTGAACTGCATTAGTAGTTGAGTGTGTTAACCATTTGCAACACTCACGGATGGACTCCTTAAGGCAAGTAGAGCTGTATACATGCCATGTCTTTCTCTAAAACTCTGATGATGTTTTACCACTTGTCAGAGCCCAGCTCAAATGGAAATCCTTCCACAATACACTCTAGTAGAAATGATCACCCTCCTGTTCTGTCCCGTTATCTCTCTCTCTCTTTTTTTTTTTTTTGTATTTTGTACTTCCCACAGCTGTAGGATTGCATCACAGTGATTTGCATTTGTTAGCACATTTAACTGTCCCACTAGGCTTAACATCCTTTGGGGGTAAGAATTGTGCAGTATTTATGTATTTTTAAACCAATAACTCAGTACAATATTCGATACACAGCTTAATCAAAGATGAATGAGAGAATGAATGAATGGGTATCTCAATGGAGGAAATAATCAAGCAAGTAAAATAAGCAGCTGAACAGCTAAAATGAATGTATTTGTTAAAGTTTGTCATTACCTTAAGGTCTGTTACTCTAAGCCCCAAAGGAACCTCAAAATTGGATGCATGCTAATTCCCTGCTGACAGATTCTATAAGCTTTCAGGTGACACTGCCTGGTATGTCAAAGAATGGCTTCCCTAATCAAAATGGGCATCTTCCATTAGAGTTAACGGGTTGGCACACGGACAAAGGATTCTATTTAAATTCTCTGCTGTCTTCTGATCCATTGGAGAGGCATCCTTAATTCTAGTACTGAAAATTTATGAATTGAATACCTGGTTCATTGATAATCATTAAACAGTGTAGACATCTAATGTCTTTCTCTAATATCAAACGTTTAGTTAAAAACATAAAACATTCTACCACAAAATTTTTAGTTCCTCAGATAAATGCACACCGATGTTCACCGCAGCACTGTACAATAGCAAAAAGATGGAAGTAACCAAGGTGCCCACCAATGTATGAACAGATAAATAAATTATGGTATATTCACACAATGGAATACTACGCATGGATAAAGAACAATGATGAATCCGTGAATCATTTCATAACATGGAGGAATCTGGAAGGCATTATGCTGAGTGAAATTAGTCAGTTGCAAAAGGACAAATATTGTATAAGACCACTATTATAAGAACTCGAGAAATAGTTTAAACAGAGAAGAAAATATTCTTTGATGGTTACACAAGGGGGGAGGGAGGGAGGGAGAGAATGAGGCTTTCACTAATTAATAGATAAGAATTATTTTAGGCGAAGGGAAAGACAACACAATAAAGGCGAGGTCAGCACAACTGGACTAAACTAAAAACAAAGAAGTTTCCTGAATAAACTGAATGCTTCGAAGGCCAGCATAGTGGGGAGTGGGGGGAGGGTTTGGGGACCATAGTTTCAAGGGACATCTAAGTCAATTGGCACAATAAAATCTATTAAGAAAACATTCTGCATCCCACTTTTGAGGTGGCTTCTTGGGTCTTAAATGCTAGCAAGTGGCCATCTAAGATCCATTCATGGGTGGCAACCCACCTGGAGCAAAGGAGAATGAAGAATAGCAAAGACACAAGGTAATTATGAGCCCAAGAGACAGAAAGGACCACATAATCCAGAGACTACATTAGCCTGAGACCAGAAGAACTAGATGGTGCCTGGCTACAACCAATGACTGCCCTGACAGGAAACACAACAGAAAACCCCTGAGGGAGCAGGAGAGCAGTGGGATGCAGACCCCAAATTCTCATAAAAAGACCAGACTTAACGGTCTGACTGAGACTAGAAGGACCCCGGAGGCCATCGTCCCCAGACCTTCTGTTAGCCTAAGACAGGAACCATTCCCAAAGCCAACTCTTCAGACAGGGATTGGACTGGACTATGGGATAGAAAATGATACTGATGAAGATTGAGCTTCTTGGATCAAGTAGACACATGAGACAATGTTGGCATCTCCTGTCTGGAGGGGAGACGAGAGGGCAGAGGGGGTCAGAAGCTGGCCGAATGGACACAAAAATAGAGAGTGGAGGGAAGGAGTGTGCAGTCTCATTAGGGGGAGAGCAATTGGGAGTATTTTAGCAAGGTATATATACATTTTTGTATGAGGGACTGACTAGATTTGTAAACTTTCACTTAAAGCACAATAAAAATTTTAAAAAAGTGTTTAGTTCCTTTGGAATCAAAGAATTTCAGAGCTATGGAGCAAGGTGAATTTGCTCCATTTATCATATTAGACTCAGATTATAGAGCAGCTCTTCTCATCTCCTTTATGCACCAGCACACTGACTCTAGAACCCTCTAGTTCTTTCTCAGCTCTTCAGAGGCAGGACTATGAATTGGCTACTGGGGATATTAAGTATCCCTGATATTACTTGGAACTCAGCAAGTACAGAGTAAACATGAGCTTGAAGGGTTTGGCAGTCACCAAGCCAGGACAAAAACGTGCCAAGAATGACTCTGCTGGACACTGACAGGTACCAAAAAATGACAAATGACAACCAAAACCCATGGCCGTCGAGTCAATTCCGACTCATAGCAACCCTACAGGACAGAGAACTGCCCGATAGAGTTTCCAAGGAGCGCCTGGAGGATTTGAACTTCCGATCTCTTGGTTAGCAGCTGTAGCACTTAACCACTACGCCACCAGAGTTTCCTACAAATGACAAGGACAGCCATAATCGACTTCACTTACATTAATGTCAGCCATTGTGTTAGATGCTTCATATACAATATTCCCTCTAACCCTGTCTACAGTTTGGTGTAGGTTTTATTGTTGCCCTTTTTCTGATGAAGAAGCAAGATCAGAGATATTTAGTTACCTTACCAAACCACACAGCTCATAAGAGGACGGTTCAAGGTTTGCTGGGGAATTGTGACTCCAACAGTCCTGGGCCCATGTTTACAAAACTTCTTGGGTCTATACAAATTTCAGGTTTATATGCTTTGCACATAGGCAGACACTTCTATTAGCAGACAGGAAAGCGATTCAAAAAGCTCACCATTCAATTCTAAGGTTCACTCCACCAATTTCCATTAACCAAATGTATTAAATGTGTCCGTTAACAAATAGCTTCACATAACGAAAAGCCTGAGATACCAGGGAACTTATGTCCTGTAATTCACTTAGTTTACAAAAGAAGCAACGGAGACTCTGCAAGAGAACAAGATATGGTACACTATTACCTCCACGTTATTTTTGGTGGAGTTGACAAGGGCTGGGGAAGGCTGTGTTTGCATTGGTTGGTGGCTATTATCCCTGCAGAGTTAAACAGAAGTTTTAGCTTGTACGCTTCCCATTTCTCCAGAAGACTATAAAATGATCCACACCTCAACAGAAATATAAACAATCATAAAACACCCTCTACCTTTTAATAAAAACAAGATGATGAGTCGGGCCAGATCCAACACCTCAGAAAGCATAGAGAACTTAGAAATAAATAAGTAAGCAAAAGTTTTGAACATAGGAGTTCACTGAAAATTTAAATTCCATCTTTTCCCCAGGTCATTTCTTGTAAGTACATTCATCTTTTCTTTTTTCAGTGTCTAATGCAGTTATAATCTTCTCCACTCATCTGGGAGCTTACTGAAACCTTCTTTCTGTTGTTCATCTTGTCTGCCTGAAATTTTGTTTCCCCCTAGAGAAATTAAGAAAGCTGCCAGAACCGTGTCTTATACTTAAGCACCCAGTACAGCATCCCACACTGGGGAGTACACTCTGGAAATGACACAGGAAATTTAAAATATTATTTGAGGGGGGTGTTTAGGAAAATAGAGTGTTGGAGTCCCTGGGTGATACAAATGGTTAAGCGATTGTCTACTAACTGGAAGGTTGGTAGTTCGAATCCATTCAGAGGCACCTTGGAAGAAAGGTCTGTCAATCTACTTCCAAAAGATCACAGCTACTGAAAACCCCATGTACAGTTCTACTATGAAACACATGGGATCGCCTTGAGCTGTAATCAACTCAACAGCAACTGGTTTGAGTTTTTGGAATATATGGAGAGAGGCCTTAGTTCTTAAGTCAATAGTTCTTTCTTCCTCACCCCGGACAAATTAAAAAAAAAAAAATCAGTGATAGCCAATTATTTGCCAGCCACATGTACCTGTCAACTATTCATATTTAAAATGGTGATTTCAATAGCTCCTTGTGTAGATAAGCATACAGAATCCCTGGCTGGTGCAAACAGTTAAGCATCAGACTACTAACTAATTACTACTACTAAAGGCTGATGGTTCAAATGCACCCAGAGGTGCCTCAGAAGAAAGACCAGGCAATCTGCTTCCTAAAGGCCACAGCCCTGAAAACCCTATGGCATGCAGTTCTACCCTGCATTCATGGGATTACCATGAATCAGAATCCACGGCAACGAACAATAACAGATGAGTGTAAGAAGGTCCGAGATGGTTGTGTAATCTATTCAAAGTCACACATTTTTGTAAAAAGAAGAGTCTGAATGAAATAAATTTTTCATCTGGTTGATTTCAAAGTTTAAATCCATTCAACCCCAAAAATGTGCTCAAATTTTAGGTTTTATGCACCTGGAAAAGCCTAGGTTATCAGGTGAGATTTGCTCAGCCATTGACCTGTGAATAGTATCTCTCCACTTCCTCTAACCCATGCCCTTCAAAGCCCTACTTGGGGTGGCTGAAAATACTCAAAGCTGATGACCCAGGCTCCACTCCCTCAGGGCTCCTGTGTTTACTCCAGCTATCTCCACCGCCAGGTCCATTACTCACCCCCTCCGATGTTCTCTTCATTAAAAGAAAACAAAACCACAGTACACAGCCTTCCCATCTGTAGTAGAATGTGCGGAAGAGTTAGAAGGACCATCTTGCACCATAAAATGAAACAAACAAACCAACCAACAAAGAAGAAAGGAAACCACTGATAACACAAAGATGAACTGATACGAATTCTTTAGATATTCTTGTATTTGAAATTCCTTTCTCACCACCACACCCCAGCATGCTCTCTTGGACTTTCTCCCCTCATGGTCCTTGATTTGGTTGAGTCTGTAAATAATAAGCAGCCCTGGTGGCACAGCGGTTAAGTGCTTGGCTGCTAAACAAAAAGTTGGTGGTTCAAACCCACCATGGCACTCCCCTGATCTCTTCTTTCTCCTTACCCATGCCCCTCGTGGAAAAATAAGCCAACGTCTCACTGTCTCCTGCAGAGAAATTCTATCCTCTTCTCTGAAGCTTGGGGATGAAAACCTTGTGACAGAGAAAAGCATGGGGCTAAGCAGTTGCAGGGTGGTCCAAGGAGGTTGTCTGGATGAGACCATGACTAAATTTTGCCTGAAAGGAAGACCAGGAATTGACCAAGGGAGGCGTGGGGGGAAGCAGGGCATTTTAGGCAGAAGAAGCCGTCTTCCAGCGTAAGTGAAGATTTCCCCTAAAGCATCTTTTGCAAAGTCAGTGTTTAATCCTTAGAAAAGCAAAGCAGAGCTATACATACGCTCCTAAAGAAAGCCAGGTGTACCTAGGCCCTAAATAAGCCAAAAACCAAACCCTTTGCTGTAGCGTTGATTCAGACTCGTAGTGGCCTCATGTGTCACAGAATAGAAAGGCTCCATAGGGTTTTCTTGTTTTTTTTGTTTTTTTTTTTAATCTTTACAGAAGCAGATTGCCAGGTCTTTTTTCCACAGCATCACTAGATGGGTTTGAACTGCCAACCTTTAGGTTAGTAGCTGAGCACAAACCATTAGCACCACTCAGAGACCTAAAAGACCTGAATATAGTTTATTGAAATTCAAGTGCACCTTTTTTTTTTTCTAGCACCGTGCATGGATACCTGTGTGGTGGAGGTAGATGAAGGCTGATACACCTCATCTTTCTTCCTCCATCGAAAAGGATGCTGCAATTGTTGCCACAGCACCGAGATGCACACTTTCTCTACAGATGCCGTCTTTAGGGCATGGAAGCCCCTGAGTGCACTACCAGGCTCTTATTTGCTTGGGCACATGACAGCTAGCGGAGTTGTCTTGTACTCAACAATTTAGTGTGAAAGACATGGGCGCCATTATCTCCAATGCCTCTGAAGGATTGTAATTAAGGGCGACAGCGTTGAAAGAGAATTTGAGATTTTTCTTTAGCAATGAGGCTATAAATTGAGGACGGTACAGGATTCTGGACAATTGAACCTCCAGGCAGGCACTCAGTCATAATTGGCATTGATTTAACAGTCCACAGCTTACCCCCTGCATCATAAATTGACTGGAAATGACAGGCAACTAAGATTAACACTTTTAAGGGACAGTGTTCTACCTAAATAAATACCAGAAAAAAGATAAAATGGAATTGCTTTGCACTTCATGCCTCTCTCTAACCCATGGAAATCACACTGAGGAGCTGTAATTAGAAAACATTTCCCCAAGCAAAGCTGGGTGATTTCCTGGATTTTTCAAACAGAATTCGTTTGTGGTTGGATACCATTTTGGTGGAGTTGGTTCAAACACAGAATTCAGCCTTTTAAGCTCTGTAGTTTAATAAAGGTTTCTAGGTGTAGCCCTTGTTTGCTTTGAAGGTTTAGAGTAATGGTTTGGGTACAGGCTTTGGGACAGGACAGCCTGGGTTCAAATTCCATCTGTGCTTCCTGTGAGTGGATGTCTCAGGTTAAATCACTGAATTCTTCTTTGTGGCAGGTGTCTCACGTTTAATGGGAAAGCAACAATGGAACCTTATGAACAGTGTCCACATGCTATAAATGTTAGCTATTAAAACCAGCATCCTGGTCACGGAACTTAAATAACGATAGGGATGGGGGAGTAGGGACTATCATGGAACCCCTATGCTTAAGGAAAATAAAATTGCTTATTTAATTCTGAGTAGATACTACAGTCATGTGGCTCATAACTCAAAAAAACATACAAAAATGTATATACAGAGAACTCTCGCTCCACCTCCACTTGCCCACTACCCAGCCACGTCTAAATTCCTGAACCACAGAAACTATATAAACCCATTGCTGTTCAATTGATTCTAACTCATAGCAACCCTATAGGACAGAGTAGAACTGCCCTATAGGGTTTCCAAGGCTGTAACTGCCGATCTTTCAGTTAGCAGCCTAACGCTTAATCACTGCACAACCAGGGCTTCTTAGAAACTGGGTATTGTTGTTGTTGTTAAGTGCCGTCGAGTCGGTTCCAACTCATGGCGACCCTATGCACAACAGAATGAAACCCTGCGCCATCCTTACAATCGTTGTTACGCTTGAGCTTATTGTTGCAGCCACTGTGTCAATCCACCTTGTTGAGGGTCTTCCTCTTTTCCGCTGACCCTGTACTCTGCCAAGCATGATGGTCTTCTCCAGGGACTGATCCCTCCTGACAACATGTCCAAAGTATGAAAGACGCAGTTTTACCATCCTTCCCTCTAAGGAGCATTCTGGTCGCACTTCTTCCAAGATGGATTTGTTTGTTCTTTTGGCAGTCCATGGTATATTCAATACTCTTTGCCAACACCACAATTCAAAGGCGTCAACTCTTCTTCGGTCTCCCTTATTCATTGTCCAGCGTTCACATGCATATGATGTGATTGAAAATACCGTGGCTTGGGTCAGGCACACCTTAGTCTTCAGGGTGACATCTTTGCTCTTCAACACTTTGAAGAGGTCCTTTGCAGCAGATTTGCCCAATACAGTGCGTCTTTTGATTTCCTGACTGCTGCTTCCATGGCTGTTGAATGTGGATCCAAGGAAAATGAAATCCTTCACAACTTCAATCTTTTCTCCGTTTATCATGATGTTGCTCGTTGGTCCAGTTGTGAGGATTTGTTTTCTTTATGTTGAGGTGCAGTCCGTACGGCTGTGGTCTTTGATCTTCATTAGTAAGTGCTTCAGGTCCTCTTCACTTTCAGCAAGCAAGGTTGTGTCATCTGCATAACGCAGGTCGTTAATGAGTCTCCCTCCAATCCTGATGCCCCGTTCTTCTTCATATAGTCCAGCTTCTCGTATTATTTGTTCAGCATACAGATTAAATCGGAATGGTGAAAGAATACAATCCTCATGCACACCTTTCCTGACTTTAAACCAATCAGTATCCCCTTGTTCTGTCCGAAAAACTGTCTCTTGATCTATATAAAGCTTTCTCATGACCACAATTAAGTGTTCTTGAATTCCCATTCTTACCAATGTTATCCATAGTTTGTTATGATCCACACAGTCAAATGCCTTTGCATAGTCAATAAAACACAAGTAAACATCCTTCTGGTATTCTGTGCTTTCAGCCAGGATCCATCTGACATCAGCAATGATACCCCTGGTTCCACGTCCTCTTCTGAAACTGGTCTGAATTTCTGGCAGTTCCCTGTCGATATACTGCTGCAGCCGTTTTTGAATGATCTTCAGCAAAATTTTGCTTGCATGTGATATTAACGATATCGTTCTATAATTTCCACATTTGGTTGGATTACCTTTCTTGGGAACAGGCATAAATATGGATCTCTTCCACTCAGTTGGCCAGGAAGCTGTCTTCCATATTTCCTGGCATAGACAAGTGAGCATCTCCAGTGCTGCATCTGTTTGTTGAAACATCTCAATTGATATTCCATCAGTTCCTGGAGCCTTGTTTTTCGCCAATGCCTTCAGAGCAGCTTGGACTTCTTCCTTCAGTACCATGGGTTCCTGATCATATGCCACCTCTTGAAATGGTTGAATATCAACTAATTCTTTTTGGTATAATGACTCTGTGTATTCCTTCCATCTTCTTTTGATGCTTCCTTCATCATTTAATATTTTCCCCATGGAATCCTTCACTATTGCTACTCGAGGCTTGAATTTTTTCTTCAGTTCTTTCAGCTTGAGAAACACCGAGCGTGTTCTTCCCATTTGGTTCTCCATCTCCAGCTCTTTGCACATGTCATTATAATACTTTACTTTGTCTTCTCAAGCCGCCATTTGAAATCTTCTATTCAGTTCATTTACTTCATCAATTCTTCCTTTTGCTTTCGCTGCTCGAAGCTCAAGAGCAAGTTTCAAAGTCTCCTCTGACATCCATCTTGGTCTTTTCTTTCTTTCCTGTCTTTTCAGTGGCCTCTTGCCTTCTTCATGGATGATGTCCTTGATGTCATTCCACAACTTGTCTGGTCTTCGGTCACTAGCGTTCAATGCGTCAAATCTGTTCTTCAGATGGTCTCTAAATTCAGGTGGGATATACTCAAGGTCATATTTTGGCTCTCGTGGACTTGTTCTGATTTTCTTCAGTTTCAGCTTGAACTTGCATATGAGCAGTTGATGGTCTGTTCCACAGCCGGCCCCTGACCTCATTCTGACTGATGATATTGAACTTTTCCATCGTCTCTTTCCACTGATGTAGTCAATTTGATTTCTTTGTGTTCCATATGGTGAGGTCCATGTGTATAGTCACCGTTTATGTTGGTGAAAGAAGGTATTTGCAATGAAGAAGTCGTTGGTCTTGCAAAATTCTATCATTTGATCTCCGGCATCATTTCTATCACCAAGGCCATATTTTCCAACACCAATCCTTTTTCTTTGTTCCCAACTTTCGCATTCCAATCACCAGTAATTATCAATGCATCTTGATTACATGTTTGATCAATTTCAGACTGCAGCAGCTGATAAAAATCTTCTATTTCTTCACCTTTGGCCCTAGTGGTTGGCGGGTAATTTTTAATGATAGTTGTATTAACTGGTCTTCCTTGTAGGCATATGGGTATTATCCTATCACTGACAGTGTTGTGCTTCAGGATAGATTTGAAATGTTCTTTTTGATGATGAATGCAACACCATTCCTCTTCGAGTTGTCATTCCCAGCACAGTAGACTATATGACTGTCCAATTCAAAATGGCCAATACCAGTGCATTTCAGCTCACTAATGCCTAGGATATCGATGTTTATGCATTCCATTTCATTTTTGACAATTTCCAATTTTCCTAGATTCATACTTTGTACATTCCAGGTTCCAACTATTAATGGATGCTTGCAGCTGTTTTTTCTCATTTTGAGCCTTGCCACATCAGCAAATGGAGGTCCCGAAAGCTTTACTCCATCCACGTCATTAAGGTCGACTCCACTTTGAGGAGGCCGCTCTTCCCCAATCATCTTTTGAGTGCCTTCCAACCTGGGGGGCTCAACTTCCAGCACTACATCAGACAGTGTTCTGTTGCTATTCATAAACACTGTCAGTCTGTCGTACCATGGGGGCTTGGGTGTTGCTGTGATGCTGGAAGCCATGCCACCGGTATTCAGATACCGGCACGGTCATCCATGGAGGACAGGTTTCAGCTGAGCTTCCAGACTAAGACAGACTAAGAAGAAGGACCCGGTAGTCTACTTTTGAAAAGCATTAGCCAGTGAAAACCTTATGAATAGCATCAGAACATTGTCTTACATAGTGCTGGAACATTGTCATATCCCATAGGCTCTCTTTTTCTCTGTTGCCACAGAGACAACTTCCTGCAAATATGGCCTGTGTGTTTTATTTTTGATATAGCATTGTCTCCATTGCTTTTGAGTAATCAAGCTACTGCTGTTGTTGTTCTCGTTGTTGTTAGGTGCCATCAAGTTGGTTCTGACTCATAGTGACCCTATGTACAACAGAACAAATCACTGCCTGGTCCTGCACCATCCTCACAATCATTGCTGGGTTTCAGCCCACTGTTGCAGCCACTGTGTCAATCCATCTCATTGAGGGTCTTCCTCTTTTTTGCTGACCCTCTACTTTACCAAGCATGATGTCCTTCTCCAGGGACTGATCCCTCTTTATAACTTGTCCAAAGTATGTGAGACAGATCTCACCATCCTGGCTTCCAAGGTGCACTCTGGTTGTACTTCTTCCAAGACAGATTTGTTCATTCTTTTGGCAGTCCATATTATATTCAATATTCTTTAGCAACACCATAATTCAAAGGCATCAATTCTTCTTCAGTCCTTCTTATTCATTGTCCAGCTTTTGCATGTATATGAGGCAGTTGAAAACACCATGGCTTGGGTCAGGCGCACTTTAGTCCTCAAAGTGACATCTTTGCTTTTTAACACTTTAAAGAGGTCTTTTGCAGTAGATTTGCTCAATGCAATGTATCCTTTGATTTCTCGACTGCTACTTCTGTGGGCATTGATTGTGGATCCAAGTAAAATGAAATCCTCGACAATGTCAATCTTTTCTCCTTCATCATGATGTTGCTTATTGGTCCAGTTGTGAGGGTTTTTGGTTTCTTTATGTTGAGGTGTAATCCATACTGAAGGTTGTAGTCTCTGATTTTCATCAGTAAGTGCTTCAGAAGTCCTCTTTCCTTTCAGCAAGCAAGGCTGTGTCATCTGAATAAGGCAGCTTGTTAATGAGTCTTTTTCTAATCCTGGTGCTGAGTTCTCCTTCACATAAAAAAAAAAAACCCAGTGCCGCACATAGATAATTAATTATACGCTGTGCACCAACCACTGTCCTGACTATTTCAGATACAAGATGGGGTGATTTACAGGTGGTTGTGGCACTCTTGGAGCCCTTGCGGCATGGTGGTTAAGAGCTCGGCTGCTAGTCCAAAGGTTGGCAGTTAAACCCACCAGCCAGCCGCTCCTTAGAAACCCTATGGGACAGTTCTACTTTGTCCTAGAGGGTCGCTATGAGTCAGAATTGACTTGATAACAACAGGTTTGGTTTGGTATGAAGTGGCACCCACAAGCAGGCTAAACACACTCCTGGAGGAAGAGAAAGCCCTTAGAGGGAAGAGAAAGTTGTCTGCAGGCCCAGGATCTAGAAGATATGGTAGAACCCACGTGAGGTTGTATTTAATCATATTACCTTGGCTGAGGGATGGTGAGAACTGATTCAGAATGAGAGTGAGATCAGAAGGGAGAGAGGTTTTAAAAGGTTTTTGTCATACTTACCGGCCCTAGGGAGAACATCGTATGCTGTGCAGGAATGCTGTGGCACCAGAGAAGTACCAGCCTCGGTCGTGAGGCAGAGGGAGAGCAGAAGTGTGGACAAGAACCTCTATCGCGGTTTCCATAGCAAAGAAGGGCAAGACAGGGCACACAGGCTTCCAGGGGGCTGGCTACTTTCAGAAGTGGCCCCCTGCAAAACTGATGTTTATTGTTAAGTATGAAGGCTTATGGTTTGTGGGCTATCTAAAGCTTTCAGGTGTTTTGGGGTGAGTCCTCCTTTTTACTCGAAGAGTCCCTGAGTGGTGTAAATAACTAACATGCTTGGCTGTTAACCAAAAGTTTAGAGATTCGAGTCCACCCAGAGGTAGCTCAGAAGAAAGGTCTGGTGAGCTACATCTGAAGAATCGGCTGTTGATAATCCCATACAGTGCAGCTGTACTCTGACACACATAGAGACACCACGAGTTGAAGTCAACTCCCCAATAACTGCCCCCCTTTTTTTTTCTCTCTCTTAAGTGCAGCTAGGGGACATTCTAATGATGTTAAAGCCTCATTTTACAGAAATTGAAGATACGGTTAATACAGGCTGTTCTGGAGATCCGGTGAGAAACAAAGCATACACTCAATGTATGAACGTCAAGTAGGAGCCCTGGTGGTAACGGTTAAGCGCTTGGCTGTTAACCCAAAGGTCGGTGGTTCAAACCCATCAGTTGTTCCTTGGGAGAAAAGACCTGACAGTCTGCTCCTGTAAAGATTATAGCCTAGGAAACCCTGTGGGACAGTTCTGCTTTATCAGAAATCAACTCAACAGTGCTAACAACAAGAACATGAAAGCCAGGTAGGCTTCAAAGGAGTATACACGTAGGAGTGTTATTAATATTAACAAAACTTGCCTTCCTAAGGAGTCAAGAATGGGCCACTTGAAAAAAAAAAAAAAAGGAACTTCGAAGTAATTCTATGCTCTGACTGGAAGCATCATGGATTCTTCCAAAATGTACCTTATTAATCCAGGAAGCACAGTGATCCGAGGGCTTCTCGTTCAACCTTTGCTGACCCTGTGTTCTGCAACTGTGGCCACCTGAGTCCAAGAGTGTTTGCTGAAGCACTTAGCCATCTTTTCCTTTGGGTACTTTGTGCTTGGCACTTGGTAGCAACTGTGGAATATTTATTGAACAGATATTGCATCTGTTTTCCAATCCACTCTAAATTCCTGTTCTTTATTCACCCAAGCAACGGCACTGTCATTTCTTAAAATATGCCTGCTTCTTCCTTTCTAAGAGCTGGCACCTAATACCAAACTGATTTATGCAGAAACAGAATTTTGTATATTCTGTGAATAATGGTGAATACAATTATTAAACTTTGGATACTTCAACCTTTGGGAGTGATTGATTTTTCTGGCCATTTCCATCTGAGTTGGTTTTGGTCTAATCCATGATGTAAACAGACTGGGATCTGACAGCATATTAATCCACATGACACACCATTCCCAGGGGCTGCATAAGTCCTTCAGCCCAAAGGCCAAAACAAGTCTCTGGTGTTTTCTCTACCACATCACTTAACAGAAGGTCACAAAGAAAGCAGCTCCAGCTTAAATGATCTTTATTATGAAGTAAATAGAGTCAGGCCCACTCGGGTGTAACTTTCATTTGCAGCAATGACAAGCAAAATGGCATAACGAAGGGCAGCGCAACATCCTTTGATCGAGGATTGCCAAGAGCTGAGATGATGCTGTCGTTGGGGTTCCAGCTGAGCAGCTGGGCTGATTCTGTCTCATATGACAGAGCAGAACTGCCCCTTAGGGTTTTCTAGGCTGTAAGCTTTACAGGAGCAGATTGTCAAGTCTCTCTCCTGGGAGTCCTGGGGTGGGCTCAAACTGCCAACCTTTGCGTTAGCAGCTGAGCGTTTTAACAGTTGCCCCACCAGGGCTCCTCGTAGCTGATACAGTTCAGAGGGTCTCCATGAGCAATGCCCTTTGTGAGAAGGGTTGAGAGAGGGCTGAGGCTGCTGGAACCTGGACCTTATCTCAGAGAAGGAAATAGCTTAGTCAGCTGATGCTAAAATACACTTGATAACCCACGGCGGAGAATTACCAACAATACCCTGTAGTTTGAATAGACTAATGAGTTGCATTTTTTTTCCTCTTTGCTATGAGTGCTATTCATTACCTTATATTATGCATTTGAAAAATTGCATCTTACTAAGATAAAATATGATCCTAAGTCCTTCCTTGCCTCTTTTACGATTGTAAGCTTATCGCCTTTTCAGTTTAGCTATCCAGAACGCACTGCTTTTTGGCTTTTATTACTCCTAAGTCCTTATGAGTTGTTTTTTTTTTTTTTCTTCTTCTTCGGTTATGTGCTTTTAACACTGTAGCAAATTTACTTAATGTGGTCTTATCTACCATGTTTCTTGAAAACTGTCCGGAAGTATATCGTTGTTGTTAGCTGCCGTCCAGTCAATTCTGACTCACGGCAGCCCTCTAGGACAGAGTAGAACTGTCGCTTAGGGTTTCCTAGACTGAAATCTTTACGGGAGCAGACTGTTCCCCCATTAGTCGGATTCAACTCAATGGCACACAAATATACATGGAGTCCCAGGATGATACAAATAGTTAATACACTCAGCTGCTAACTAAAAGGTGAGCAGTTTGAATCCACCCAGTGGAGCCCTGGAAAAAAGGCCTGGCAACTTAGTTCCAAAACACCAGCCATTGAAAACCCTATGGAGCTCAATTCTACTGACACACATGGGGTAGTCATGAGTTGAAGTGGACTCCACAGCAGCTGGTTGTGTGTGTGTGTGTGTGTGTGTGTGTGTGTGTGTATAAACCAAAAAACAAAACTTGTTGCCATCAAGTGGATTCCGACTCATAGAAACCCTATAGGATAGAACAGAGCTGCCCCATAGGGTTTCCAAAGAGCAGCTGGTGGATTTGAACTGCTCACCTTTTGGTTGGTAATCGATCTCTTAACCACTGTACCACCAGGACTCCATATATATATACATACACACATAAACACACACACATGTATAGCTATAAAAAAAATTTCTGTACACATATACATAATATTTAAAATGTGAAACAGTAAATGCAGCAGTCAAAACTTGTACAAAATGTCATGGGACTCTAACAGAGGGGAAAGTAACATCTCTGTCATGTCTTAAATTCTCCCAAAGAAAGGGAAAGGGCATTAAAATTACAGCAGATCAGATCTGCAGCCACCTCACTCTTTTCAAAGACCAGCAAGTAACCACCAGAATCCAGTGGAAGATGGCATTCTAGGGAGGGAGAAAATCAGAAAGAAGGAACCCAGACAAGAAAGCACCAAGTGTGCCTGAGGTCAGGAGGGAGGTTTGGAGTTGGACATGATGGTCCATGTTCAGTAGGTTCCCACTTGCTGACTGTTGGCTGTGGGCCAGGCCCTGCTCTAGGCACCTGGATAAAGCAGAAATCAGTGTATAATAGATTCCTGCTCTCATAGAGCTTGTACGCTAACGGGGAAAACCGAAAATAAGCAAATAAATAAGTATAAAATAAAATAATCAGCTCATAATGACACCTACGCAAAGAGTTCAACTGGGATGATGCTATCTTCTGATGGCGAGGTCCTGGGAGCTGACAGGGAAACCAGGGTCTGCATGTCAGGGCAGAACAGGTAGGCAAATCAGTGGGGGTAGGGGGACCTACTCCAGGCAGAAAGTCATTCAGTGCAAAGTTGGTGAAGATGTTAGAAATGAATTTGTTGTATTCAGAGAAGGTCGGTGTAGCTAGAAATGAGGAGGCCAGAGGACAGGATGAAAGAGAGGTTGTCAGGATCCAGGTTGTTTAAGGCTTCAAAAGCCTGGAAGATGTGTTCACCCCCTCGGCCACTGCTGTCTTTTAGTTTAATTACATTTCTTCTCAGTAACTGAGAATTTTGAGCAGGGGAGTAAGCTGATCTGATCTATAATTTCAAAGGACCATTCGGTCTGCTTGGAGAAAGGACTGGGGCTGGGGGGGACGGGGGGGGAGATTGATAAGAGCTTAGAAGATCCTTGCAGACATTCAGGTATTAGATGATGGTAGCCTGGGTAAGGGAGCTAGCAGAAATTGAGATAACCAGGTAGATTTAAGATATGTTTTGGAAGAGGACTTGCTGATAGATTTAGTGAGGAAGATTAGAAAAAGGGAGGCTCCGAGTGGGGCCTTACTAAGATGGGATTTCTTTGAAAGGCTCCAAGAAAATTATGTTATGAGCACAACTGAATTCAAGGAAAAAAAAAAGGAAGACAGTCATTCTGACTTCAGTGTTTTATAAACCTTTGTCATTATTACGTGACCTTTATAATTCTGCTGCAATCATATGAACGTGTGACGTTAAATTTATGTGAACCTCTACTGCCTAAATGCATTTATGCTGATAATTTGCATTGACTCTTCGTTTTTGCTTATACATGTGCTATTTTGAAAGGAAACTTTACTCCTATATGGGGAAATATAAGCCAGGGGTAGCGTTATCTGCTGACAATTCCACGCTGGTTATAACCAGAAAAAATTGAAAAATAATTTAAAAATAGAAATTAACTTCCTCATGCAAAATTCAATGTGCTTTTGTTTGTTTGTTGTTTTCTTATGGACTGCCCTTATACCTACTTGAAATCACTGGTTAAGAAACACCAATTTAAATGCATGAAAACAAGCTAACCCACTGTCCACAAGTCCATTCCAATCCATGGCAACCTCATATGTTCAGTCGTAGAACTGCTCCTTACGGTTTTCTTGGCTGTAATCTTTACAGAAGCAGATCACCAAGACTTTCTTCCAGGGAGCATCTGGGTGGGTTCAAACTGCCAACCTTTATGTCAGTGGTGGTGTTAGGTGCCATCGAGTTGGTTCCAACTCATAGCAACCCTATAGGACAGAACTGCCACATTGGGTTTCCAAGGAGTGGCTGGTGGATTTGAACTACTGACCTTTTCGTTAGCAGCTGAGCTCTTAACCATTGCACCACCAGGGCTTCTTTAGGTTAATAGTCAAGTGTATATCATTTGTGCCACCTATTGAAAACTAGGCTCCGACTGAAAACAAGCTGTTCTCGTGTGCCATTGAATTAATTCTGACTCATAGCAACCCTTTATGACAGAGTAGGACTGACCCATAGGGTTTCCTAGGCTGTAATCTCTACAGAAGGAGATTACCAGGTCTTTTCTGAGGCTGATCAGCTGGTAGGTTCGAACTGCCAAACTTTAGGTTAGAGCTGAGTGTTCAACAACCTAGGGGCTATTAAAATCCACCAGCTGGTGGTGTTTCCTGGTCTAATCCAACTCTCTATCAGAATTATTTTTGAAATAATTCTGTGGGAGAGTGGAAACAAAGAAAAAAATGATAATTATCCTTGTTCTCAAATTAATTTTAGTAGAAAGCAGACCTAAGCAATACAAAATCTCCTATTGGTGTGAAACAGCTAATTCCCTAAGCTCCCATCTAGCTCACAGGAAATGAATTAGATTCTGGAATGAATCCAGCTCGTTTGTTCTCTTAACTCAAGATTCATTCATCGGCCTCAGGCTTATGGTTACTGGTGAAAAATAAATTTAAAACATTTAAATTCAATGTGGAACTTAAAAAAGAAAGCAGGGATGATTCCCTATGGGTAAATCACCAACAAAATAGGTTCTCGTACCATTTACTGAAGGCTGACATTGAACCTCCCAGGAGCAGAAAGGTGAGGGATATTTAGAGAAAAACATAAACCAGTTAGAAGTGTGCCGTGTGCTGGGTCAGACACTCAGTAGAGCAGTTTGAAGCCTTATCAGTGAATTCAAAATAGACACACCTATTTATGACCCATGAATATAGGCACTGCATTCTCTCCTGGGTTTTCTTCCAAAAAAAACTGCAGACAGCAAGCCTGGATACAGAAATGCCACCCTGAGGTTACTGCCCATCATTCATCTGACTATACGATTAAACAAAATTTCAGCGTATGCAACAATCCAAATGAAAGCTCTTTCTTTTCTGGCCTTTGTGCCCCAAGAATTAAATCTGTTCAAATTCTTGTGACCAGCGTGTTATGTTTTGCCTTTACACCCATTTCTCCTTTTCTGGCAGTTTACACTCAAGCCAGTTAAGTCCGGCATGCTTTACTGGTAGGTCCTGCTTTTCCCATCTCCGGGAATATGTTAACTCAGTCCCCTCTACTTAAAATGCCTTTCTATAAATTGCCTGTCCATAAGTCCTACTGGTTTTCAAAACTCAGCTAAAATCCACAATCTTCAGAAATCTTTCCCATATCCTTCAAACCCAGAGTTCCCACATTTTGCATCTTGCCTTAAATCACTGGCTCTCTAAACCCGTTGTCTTCCAGTCGATTCTGACTCATAGTGACCCTTTAGGACAGAGTAGAACTGTCTCGTGGGGTTTTCAAAGCTGTAATCTTTACAGAAGCACACTGCCATATCTTTCTCCCACAGAGAGGCTGGTGGGTTCGAATTGCTAAACTTTTGGTTAGCAGTTGAGGGCTTAACCACTTTTCCACTGGTGCTCCATTGCTGGCTTGCTAAGGGAAGGTATTAGTACATGAGCAAATGCCCACAGCGATTTTTATCATTAGGAAATGTGGACGAACAATTCTCTACTCACAGTCCATCGTCCTGTGCTTTTAGAGTTTTTGTACATAGGTCTTTTGTGATTCTTATCTCACTGTATGAGACAACTTTGAACTGCTATGCATAAGGTTTTCACTGGCAATTTTTTTTCAGAAGTAGACTACAAAGTCCTTCTTCCTAGTCTGTCTTAGTCTGGATGCTCAACTGAAATCTGTCCACCGTGGGTGATTTTGCTGGTATTTGTATACCAGTGGCATAGCTTCCAGCATCACAGCAACATGCAAGCCCCCACAGTACCACAAACTGATAGATGTGTGGGGTCTGATACAGTGCCAGAAGATGAGCCCGTCAGGTTGGAAGGCACTCAAAATACCACTGGGGAAGAGCTGTCTCCTCAAAATTGAGAGACTTTAATGACACGGATGGAGTCAAGCTTTCAGGACCTTCATTTGCTGACATGGCATGACTCAAAATGAGAAGGAACAGCTGCAAACATACATTATTAATAGGAAAGTGGACTTTATGAAGTATGAATCTAGAAAAGTTGGAGGTCGTCAAAAATGAAATAGAATGCATAAACATCAACAACCTAGGCATTAATGAGTTGAAATGGACTGGTATTGGCCAATTTCAATCAGAAAATCATATAGTCTACCATGCCAGGAATGACAAATGGAAGAGGAATGGCTTTGCATTTGTCTCCAAAAAGAACATTTCAAGATCTATCCTGAAGTACAACACTGTCAATGATAGGAAAACATCCATATGCCTACAAAGAGGACCAGTTAATATGACTATTACTCAAATTTACACAGCAACCACTAAGGCCAAAGATGAAGTAACTGAAGATTTTTACCAACTTCTGAAGTCTGAAACTGATCAACCGTGCAAGCAAGATGCATTGATAATTACTGGTGATTGAGATGTGAAAGTTGAAAAATGTGGCCTTGGTAATAGAAACAATGCCAGAGATTGCATGACAGAATTTTGCAAGACCAACAAATTCTTCATTGCAAAAATGTTCTTTCAACAGTGTAAATGGCGACTATACACATGAACCTTGCCAGCTGGAAGGCACAGAAATCAAATCCACAAAATCTGTGGAAAGAGACGATGGAAAGGCTCAATATTATCAGTCAGAACAAGGCCAGGGGCTGACTGTGGAACGGATCATCAATTGCTCATATATAAGTTGAAGTTGAAGAAAATTAAAACAAGTCCATGAGAGCTAAAGTATGATCTTGAGTATATCGCACCTGAATTTAGAGGCCATCTCAAGAATACATTTGATGCAGTGAACACTAATGACCAAAGACCAGATAAGTTGCAGAATGATATCATACGTGAAGAAAGCAAGATGTCATTAAAAAGAAAGAAAAGATCAAAATGGATGTCAGAAGAGACTCTGAAACTTGCTCTTGAACATCGAGTAACTAAAGGGAATGGAAGAAATGATGAC
Organism: Elephas maximus indicus; assembly: GCF_024166365.1. Classification (NCBI taxonomy): domain Eukaryota; kingdom Metazoa; phylum Chordata; class Mammalia; order Proboscidea; family Elephantidae; genus Elephas; species Elephas maximus. The sequence goes on along the minus strand of NC_064833.1, from coordinate 6,855,053 downwards.
GTTAAAGAGCTGAACAGAAGATTTCAAAGGGTGGCTCGAGAAGACAAAGCATTATAATGACATACACAAAAACCTGGAGTTAGAAAACCAAAAGGGAAGAACAAGCTTGGCATTTCTCAAGCTGAAAGAAAAAATTCAGGCCTCGAGTTGCAATACTGAAGAATTATCTGGGCAAAATACTGAACGAGACAGGAAGCATCAAAAGAAGATGGAAGGATACAGAATCACTGTATCAAAAAGAATTGGTCGACATTCAGTCATTTCAGTAGGTAGCATATGATCAAGAACCGATAGTACTGAAGGAAGAAGTCCAAGCTGCACTGAAGACATTGACAAAAAACAAGGCTCCAGGATATGACAGAATACCAATTGAGATGTTTCAATAAACAGATGAATAGCTGGAAGTGCTCACTCTTCTATGCCAAGAAATTTGGAAGACAAGCTACTTAGCCAACTGACTGGAAGAGATCCATGTATATGCCTATTCCAAAGAAAGGTGATCCAACCCAATGCGGAAATTATCAGACAATATTATTAATATTACACATAAGTAAAATTGTGCTAAAGATCATTCAAAAGTGGTTACAATAGTACACAGACAAGGAACTGCCAGAAACCCAAGCCGGATTCAGAAGAGGACATGGAACCAGGCATATCATTGCTGATTTTAGATGGATCTTGGCTGAAAGCAGAGAATACCGAAAGATGTTTACCTGTGTTTTATCGGCTATGCTAAGGTATTTGGCTGTGTGGATCATAACAAATTATGGACAACATTGCAAAGAATAGGAAATCCAGAACACTTAATTGTGCTCATGAAGAACTTGTACTTAGACCAAGAGGCAGTCATTTGAACAGAACAAGGGGATGCTATGTGGTTTAAAGTCAGAAAAGCATGAGTCAAGGTTGTATCCCTTCACCTTACTTATTCAATCTATATGTTGAACAAATAATCTAAAAAGCTGGACTATATGAAAAAGAATGTGGCATCAGGATTGGAGGAAGACTCATTAACAACCTGAGATATGAAGATAACACAACCTTCCTTTCTGAAAGTGAAGAGGACTTGAACCACTTATTGATGAAGTCTTTGATCTTCAATATGGATTACACCTCAACATAAAGAAAACAAAAATTTCCAAAACTGGACCAATAAGCAATATCCTGATAAATGAAGGAAAGATTTAAGTTGTCAAGGACTTCATTTTACTAGGATCCACAATCAGTGTCCATGGAAGCAGCAGTCAAGAAATCAAACAACTCATTCCATTGGGCAAATTTGCTGCAAAAGACCTCACTTTAAGGAGTAAGGTGCTCCTGACCCAAGCCATGGTGTTTTCAATTGCCTCATATGCATATGAAAGCTGGACAATGAACAAGGAAGACCTAAGAAGAACTGATGCCTTTGAATTACAGTGTTGGAAAATAATATTGAATATACCATGGACTGCCAGAAGAATGAACAAAACTGTCTTGGAAGAAGCATAGCCAGAATGCTCCTTGGAAGCAAGGATGGGGAAACTTTATCTGGCATACTCTGGACATGTTATCAGGAGGGACTAGGCCCTGGAGAAGATACCACGCTTGGTAAAGTAGAGGATAAGGGACAAACAGGAAAACCCTCAAGGAGATGGGTTGACACAGTGGCTGTTAACAATGGGCTCAAGCATAATGATTATGAAGATGTCACAGAACCGGGCAGTGTTTTGTTCTGTTGTACATAAGGTCTCTATGAGTCAGAACCAACTCGATGGCACGTAATAGAAAAACAATATCTTGCTGTTTGGTGTTACATTATTTACAGAGCCGTCTGTCTTGAACTATTGGCTTTTGGACAATTTTTAGCACTTTTTTTCTTATTTGCATTTCTAGGACCTCCAACTTCTCGGAGCATAAAAGACATTCATATGTGAATGATAAGAAAGAAGATGGCATGTGCCAAGCCTTTTATCATTTGAAAGCTGAATCCAAACCAAAACCAAACCCAGTGCCATTGAGTCGATTCCGACTCATAGTGGCCCTATAGGACAGAGTAAAACTGCCCCATAGAGTTTCCAACGAGTGCCTGGCAGATTCGAACTGCCCACGCTTTGGTTAGCAGCCGTAGCACTTTACCACTATGCCACCAGGGTTTCCAAAAGCTGAATATTATCATATTAATTATTTCATCTAGTATTTGTTAAGTTTCTGCTGTTTCCCAGACACTGCTAGGAATTAGAGACCAAACATCAATAAGACATACTCTCTGTCTTCTGTACGCTAAATCTAGAAGATCTATCGTGGACTGGTGAGTAACTTACGATTCTGTGTTACATAAAACATTAGTATGTGCAAGGTACTAGGTTGAGCAGCTAGAGGGAGATTCACAGAGAAGCAGTTCTGAGGGGTGGATTGGAGTTCATTACGGGAATAATATGAGGAGGGCAGTCATGTTCGAAACACAGACCTGTAAGAGAGCAGGTGTTTTCAATGACACATCCATTTCGGTGATTCTAAAATTAAAAAACAATGAGAAAATTAAAAAGATTGCTCATGTTTATATCTTATTGGAAGATGAAGTATCCTCTTCCAAATTCTGACTTAAATGCCACCTATATTAGTTTTTCTGTGAGTTGCCTCCCATATAAAGGCAATCCCCTTCCTCATCTCATACTCAGGCATAGAGTCCCATATATTGGATGCTTTCTCCTCAAACTATCAGGACTTGGAAGGATGAGCAGGAGGTTGTAAGTTGTAAAATGGGTGCAGAACATTCTATGTAGAAGGAGAAACCTGGGCATACAGGTAGAGAGAGGACAGCGTCAACAGTTGCCCCTTCCCATTTCTTTCCTTCTCGTTGTTCAACAGAAAGGAAAGTCCATTGATAAAAGTTGACATTTACCTGGATCCTGTGATCCAGGAAAGCAGCAATGGCTAAAGAAAACCCCCACTCTTTGTGTTCAGGAAAAGGGTTTACTGGAAAGACCTGCCCTTTCCATGTGGCTTAGATAAGGCTCACAGTACTCCTTGTCTACCTAGGACAAGCCAACACACAGCTCCCAAATTCCCATCCCTTACCTCATAAATGAGTAACTGAATTGCTTGTCCCCACTGATTGATCAGAAACAAAATGCTGGTTGACCAAATTTTGGTTAAGCTTCTCTCCTCCCTTACATGTCCCTGAACTTCGGTCCACCCTCAGCCTGAGCTAACGTATACCCCCACTTAAGGGTCCCTCCTGGAGAATCAGCTGATTTCAGCACTAAACCTTCTCGTTTACTATCTGACACTGTCACCAAAGCCATCTGCTCATCCCATTGCCTCACACTTTTTTTTTTTTTTTTAATCCTTGTTTACTCTCAGTCTCTATAAAAGAAAAGCCTTCTTCCCCTAGTTACTCGATGCTTGCAGGTCTTATGGCCAGAGTGCCTCCCCGTATTGTAGCAGCGCCCCCCCCACCACTGCAACAATGGACCCTTTTCCCTTTCTCCCTTTTATTTCTGAATAAAGCTTCTCCCTACCAAAGTCTGGATTGGTTTTTTGTTTGACATAATTTATTTAAATATACAACATGACTAGTTCCACAATTCTAGAAACATGAATAAAAAGATAATTTCGGTCTAGTAACTATTATATAGGGCCCTGGCGGCACAGTGGTTAAGGTGCTTGACTGCTAACTGGCAATTTGAACCCACCAGTGGCTCTGCGGGAGAAAGACGTGGCAGTCTGCTTCCACAAAGATAACGGCCTTGGAAACCCCTACAGGGCAGTTACACTCTGTTCTATAGGGTGGCTATGAGTTGGAATTGACGCTATGGCAATGGGTTTGGTTAATTGTTGTTATGAAGTCCTGGTGGTGCAGTGGTTAAGTGCTCAGCTGTTAACCGGAAGGTCAGCGGTTCTAACCCACCAACCACTCTGCAGGAGAAAGATGTAGCAGTCTGCTTCCTTGAAGATTATAGCCTTGGAAACCCTATGGGGCAGTTCTACTCGCTCCTACAAGGTCTCTATGTCAGAATTGACTCAACGGCAATGGGTTTGGGTTTTTTTTGTTTGTTTGTTTAATTGTTGTTGTGTTGCAAGCAGTTTGCATTTGGCTACTAACCTAAAGTTTGGTAGTTTGAACCCACCCAGTGGCATTGGGGAAGAAAAGCCTGGAGATCTGCTTCTGTAAAGACTACAGCTAAAAAAAAACCCTACGGAGCAGTTGTACTATATAACATATGGGGGCACCATATGTCTGAATTGACTCCATGGCAATGAGCTTTTTTTTATTTTTCCTTTTTTATCTTTTTCTTTCTGTGTGTGTGCTTTAAGTGAAAGTTTACAAATCAAGTCAGTCTCTCATAAGTAAACTTATACATATCTTGCTATGTACTCCTAGCTGCTATCCCCCTAATAAGAAAGCACACTCCTATCCACACCATATTCCCCAGGACCATTCAACCTGCTCGTGTCCACCTCTGCCTTCTCATGTCACCTCCAGAAAGGAGCTGCTCACATAGTCTCATGTATCTATTTGAGCCAAGAAGCTCACTCCTCACCGGTATCATTTTCTGTCTTATAGTCCAGTCCAATCCTTGTTTGAGGAGTTGGCTTTGGGAACGGTTCCAGTCTTGTGCTAACAGAGAGTCTGGGGACCATGACCCGCTGGCCTCCTGAGTCCCTCCAGTCTCAGTCAGACTATTAAGTCTGGTCTTTATATAAGAATTTCAGATCTGCATCCCAGTGTTCTTATGCTTTACCAGGGATTCTCTGTTGTGTTCCCAGTCATTGGTCGTAGCCGGGCACCACCTAGTTCTTCTGGTCTCAGGCTGATGTGGTCTCTGGTTTATGCAGTCCTTTCTGTCTCATGGGCTCATATTTACCTTGTATCTTTGGTGTTCTTCATTCTGCTTTGCTCCAGGTGGGTTGAGACCAATTGATGTACTTTAGATAGCCACTTGTTAGTGATTAAGACCCCAGCTGCCACTCTCCAAAGGGGGATGCAGAACATTTTCTTGATACGTTTTGTTATGCCAATTGACCTAGGTGTCCCCTGAAACTACAGTTCCCAGACCACTGCCCCTGCTCTTCTGGCCTTCAAAGTGTTTGGTCATATTCAGGAAACTTCTTTGCTTTTGGACTAGTCCAGTTGTGTTAACCTCCCAGGCAACAGGCTTTTTTTGCTTTTGTTTTCCTTGTTGTTGTTGTTAGCTGCCATGAGGTACTTTGGATGGAAACCAAGCCCGGGTCTCCCACATGGAAGATGGGAATTCTACCACTGAACCACCACTGCCTCATATGCCTCTCTGACTCCCCATAAAGAATATTTTATTTTATGTCACACTATGTGATTTTAACTTTATTTCACTTTGAATCACCATGGGATGGTTTTTAGAGATTAATATTTATTTTCAGTAAAAAATGAAACCCTTGAGGATTCCCAAAACTAAGGGAAGTGCCTAGGTCACCTTGCCAGTTGCCCCTCATCCCTAGAGAACCCCTACAATTAACACTTCTTTTCAGACTATGCCCCAGGCAATGCGATTAATCTGATGGATAAAACTCAATCAAATTCTATCATGTTCCTGAGCAAGATGGCGGAAATCTGGCATTAGGGCTAACAGATTTGACTGAACATTTGAAAACTGATAAACTATTAAACAAGGATCTGAAAGAAGGGCTGAATATGGTTAAAATCACCGCAGCATGGGCACATCTGTGGAGGGAGCTTTTCCTCAGCCACTTCCTCTGCCCTCTGGCCTCCCCTTAATCATTCTCTTTTTGTCTTCCAGAGACACCCAGTTGATTACCTTTTTGTGCCTCCCTCTTCAAACTCATCTCTGAGGCCAAGAGTAATTGTGCATTCAGCTTCGCTGTGAAAATCCATGGTCGTGTTAGCTTTTCATTCCCAGGTAAACAAGCTTTAAAGAAACAAGAGAAAATTCCATGTCAGCTCTAAATGGCTTTCCTCTTTGTCCTTAAAACATTTATCAATGTTTAATTTTCATAAAGCTGCATAGTTATGAAACGTGGTGGATATAATCATGGCAAGAGAAAGAATCCCAGGAGAAACAAAGCAAATAAATGTCAAAGAGAGTGGCTATAGACTCTAACAATGAAGGAGCGCCACCAGCCAAAGTCACTAGGAAATGCATGGCTCTGTTGGTACTAACAAAATTGGAATCCAGCTGGCTTGAGGTTGCCACATTAGGAATTGGAAATAATTATTTGGTCAAATTCCCTTGACAATGAACACTGGGATATCTGCCTTTGACTTCTGCATCAGAACAGCCTCTCCTTCTGAAAGGAAGCTATTAGTGAGAGGCAAAGAGAGGTTTAACAATTCTAACTAGCCAGCTCAAGGGATCATGCCAGCTTGATTGTACACTGTGCATTTCACCTTCATCTCCTGTGTTCATCTACCAGAATACAAAGGAGTAAGAAACTGTATTTGTTCTATAGCCAAGGGAAGTGATCTTTGCTCCTATGAACTCTTTCAAATGCGGTCAATCACCAGTCACTTTACAGGCCCTCAAATGTAGGTGAATGAATGTGAATGGGACACTAAATATATGAGTGGGGAGACTGGCGGTTTTGTTTTATTGAAGTAAAAGATGGTTATCCCACATATTTATGGATTCTGAGTTTTAAAGAATGAGTATCAAGAAATATGATGAGGCCAAGGATTCTTTAATATTAATTGATTGCCTCCTTCATTCATTCATCCATTCCAAAGCCTTTCTTAAGCAAGTAACAGATTTTAGAAACTACTGAATTAAAAGAAAAAAAAAAGAATTAGGCACTGAAAATACAAAGGGGTACAGTCATTAATCAAAACGCTCCATAAAACCCTCAGGAGACCTCCCTTACCTCCATACAGGCAGCGTTTTCAGCACCTGGGAGAGAGGACACCAGACCTTTGTTCTCATGAATGGCCTGCCCTTCACCTCCCTACCAACACTCAGGGCCAGGACACCACAGTCCTATTGTGGAATTTGTTACTGTTTAAGTCATTGGCCACCATAAGCTCCATAAGCCAAAGTCAACCTATATCCCTTGGATTCTCACTCCCATGGGCTCTGCATGTTATTAAAGTGACTTTTCTCCCATTCATTACCAACTCCCTAAACATTTTCACTTGAATCTTTGGAACTCTTAGTGATAAACATTCTCTTATATCCTCAAACTAGTCCCTTATGTTTTGTTGCCCTTCTTCCTCTAGTCAGAATCTGCTTCACCTTGGAGAACTCTGCCTCCTCTGAAGTCATCTCAAAACCATGATTATTGACTTGTCCACACCCTTCCTGCAACTCAAAAAGGTTTTATCCTTATTGCTCCCAAAATTTTGATTTAACTTCCTCCCTAAAAACACCCAGGCTTGGAGATAATGGAATCAGATAATACCACACTAATTCTTTTTGTTTCAGTCATCTATAAATCCCAACATTCTTCTTCCTTGAAGACTTTAGTACCTTACTCATTATCACTCTAACATATAACTGTCATAATTCTTGGTTAGTGTACATTCCACATAGATTACCCTTTCAGTAGTTTTTTTTTAATCATATCTTTAAAAAAAATTTTTTTTA